>NC_064646.1:473513163-476338996 GCF_023864345.2 Schistocerca serialis cubense
ATTTGAAGTAGGAACTTAAGTCCAGGGAGAAGAAATAAAAACTCTGAGGTTTGCTGAGGACATTGTAATTCTGTCAGAGACAGCAAAGGACTTGGTAGAACAGTTGAACGGAATTGGCAGTGTCTTGAAAGGATGATATAAAATGAACATCAACAAAAGCAAAATGAGGATAACGTAATATAGTCTAAGTGATGCTAAGGGAATTAGATTAAGAAATGAGACACTTAAAGTAGTAAAAGAGTTTTGCTATTTGGGAACCAAAGTAAGTGACGATGGTTGAAGTAGGGATGATATAAAATGTAGACTGGCAATGGCAAGAAAAACATCCTGAAGAAGAGAAATTTGTTAATATTTATTACAGATTTAAGTGTCAAGAAGTCTTTTCTAAAAGTATTTGTGTGGAGTGTAGCCTTGTATGGAAGTGGAACATAAACGATAAACAGTTTAGAGAAGAAAAGAATAGAAACTTTTGGAATGTGGTGCTACAGAAGAACGCCGAAGATCAGATGGGTAGATCACGTAACTAATGATGAGGTGGTACCCACTAGAATTGGGGAGGAGAGACATTTGTGGTACAACCAGACTAAAAGAAGGAATTGGTTGGTATGACATTCTGAGGCATCAAGGGATCACCAATTTAGTACTAGAAGGAAGCATGGGAGGTATAAATCATAGAGGGATATCAAGAGGTGAATACAGTATGCATATTCACAGAGATGTAGGCTGCGGTAGTTACTTGCACAGAATAGAGTAGCATCGAGAGCCGCATCAAACCAATCTTTGGACTGAAGATGACAACAGTTCAAGGAGGATCATTTTAACATTAGTGACTTTCCAGCTTCAGGAAGAGCAGTGGGGTTTGGTGAATATGGTTTAAATGCATTACTTCGCAATGATTCACATCAGTGTATTTGGGAACTGGCAAATGTGATGAACTGTGATCATAGTGTAACATTTGCATACAATGGAGAAGGTTCAAAAATCAGGCGTTTGAGTATTGCACGTTGCAAGTCGAAAATAAAAATAAATAAATAAATAAATAAATAAATAAATAAGAGGGTGGTCATGCGTGCATCTCTGATTGCTGCTTGCATATGAGCAACACCATTTCGAAACTGGTGACAAAAAAGCATGTCTTTATGTTAACATACGGAAAAGAAAGGAATGGTTCAACCCAAACAAAGCAGCAAATCACTGTACAAAGATAATGTTATGCATCTGGTGGAACAGTCACAGTGTGGTGTAATATTAAATGCTTCCCCGAAGTGTAACTACACTAATGCTCATAAATTAAGGATAATGCTGATACATGATGAAACAACGCTCTGGTGGACGGTTTGCGGGTTTAAATCACCTCTGGGTATAACCATACAGTGAATTTTACCTGCGGTAGTTGCACGGTGGCGCTGGCAACAGTCCACGTACGCAGGGGTGTGTTGGTGCACATCAGAGTACGGTGCAGCGAGTAAGTTTGCAAACGTTTTCAGCTGTGCTAATGGTGACTGTGTGTTGAAAATGGCTCAAAGAACACATATTGATGACGTTATGAGGGGTAGAGTACTAGGGCGACTGGAGGCTGGTCAAACACAGCAGGTCGTAGCACGGGCCCTCTGTGTGCTACATAGTGTGATCTCAAGATTATGGCAGTGATTGGTTGGTTGATTGGGGTTGAAGGGACCAAACAGCAAGGTCATCAGCCCTTGTTTAAAATGTGGTCCATTCAGATAATGTGACACCTCAGAAAAGTCGAACGATAAAAGGGAAAAGGCTAAAAAACGTGAAAGTGCAATCATGTCGTCAATGGTAAAAACAAAATGAGGTAAGTCAGCAAGAGAGTGACCCCAACGCTATTCCAGAGGCAGGAAATATCCCACCTCTGAAGCAGTAGAGGCAAGACCATCTGTGACTTAAAAGTGTTCAACCACTAGAATGTAGAAGTGCATATGGGAAAAGGAGACTAGCCAATCCTAAAAAGTGATAAAAACAGAGTAAAAGAGGAAGAAAAGAGGATGTTGGCCAGGGAGGGGAGACGGGAATCTCCAAACATAGCTTACAGTGGGAGACATCTGAACGCTCAGCGCCCTGCCCCAACACCAGAGTGAGATTAAAAACCATAAAACTGAGAATAAAAACCACTTTCTCGGAGGAAACTGACAACCAGTTCGACTATCCGGGAATAGTCAGCCAACATTAAAGGTAAAATGCGGGGGGAGTCTGTACTTAGTTCGAAGAGCCAAAAGAAGGGGGCATTCCACCAAAATGTGGGCTACTGACTGAAAGGCTCCACAACCACAAAGTAGGGGTGGCTCATTATACAAACGAAACCCATGGGTCAGCCTGGTATGGCGATGCGGAGACGACAGTGTATTCGAATCCTTTTGGGAGAGGCGAAATGAAGAACACCACGTGCCTGGTGTCACCTTAATCGCACGAAGCTTATTAGACAGGGAGGTAGCCTCCCAAGAGTTGGCCCATGATTGTGCCAAGTGGGATTTGATGTGAAGCCATAAATCCGCACAGGAGGGGTTACAGAGAATGGGGGTTAAGTGACTACTCCCCCAGCCAAACGATCAGCAAGCTCACTACCTGGGATACCCACATGGTCAGCGACCCAAAGGAAGTCAACAGAACAAGCAGCGCGATGATGATCAGCGAGATGGTCATGGATGGCAGAGACCAAGGGATGGCACGAAAAACACCGGTCAATAGCCAGAAGGCCACTCATTGAGTCCGTACATAACAAAACGCAGTTGTGTTGGGACTGTTTAATAAAGGTAAGGGCCTGGGAAATTGCCATCAATTCCACAGTAAACACCCCACATGTAGGTGGCAGCAGATGATTTTCTGTGCCAACAGATGACGTGAAGGCATATCCCACACGATCAGCAGATTTAGAGCCATCGGTGTAAGAAACAGCAGCATCCCAAAACTCCCATAAAATTTGGCGGAAAAAGGAACGTAACGCCATCGGGGGGGATGGAATCTTTCGGACCTCGGCAGAATTCGGGGGCCAAGGAACTAACCAAGGGGAGTGGTGGAGAGGGAGTGTGGGAGACAGGACAAAGAAGGAAGCTGAAAATCACAGCAAAGAGACGCAAGGCAGAACCCAACTGGTAAATCCACCCGAGGGCGGGAATCAGGTGGGTGACGTCCATGGTCCGGGAATAGGGTAGAATAGGAAGGATGAGTGGGAGAGTAACGGACAGCGATTGCATAAGACACCAGAAGCTGGGACAGCCAAACAGAAAGAGGGGGGGGGGGGGATCCCAGCTTCAACCAGGAGACTATCAACAGGGCTAGTAGGGAAGGCACCGGTGGCCAAACGGATACCACGATGGTGGACTGGATCCAGCACGTGTAGTTTGGAAGGAGCAGCCAAACCATGAACTTGACAACCATAGTGCAAGCGAGACAGAAATAAAGCACGATAAAGGCAGAGAAGGATGGAGCGGTCCACTCCCCAAGAGGTGTGGGCAAGGAAGCGAATAATATTAAGTTTACGGAAACATCCTACCTTCAGAAGTCTGATATGGGGCAGCGAAGTGAGCTTTTTGTCGAACAGAAGACCCAGGAAACGAAACTGTGGGACCACAGGCAATCGTTGTGCATCGAGATAGAGCTCTGGATTGGGTTATATCGTAGTACGGCAACCGAAGTGGATCACCCGCGATTTTAAAGGAGAGGGTCCATGCAGAGGCATGCTGTATAGCTCCCTGGAGCTGCTGCTCTGCGAAGGCCATCGAAGAGGAACCCAAATGCAGAAGTCATCCACATACAGAGCAGGGGCGACCAAAGCACCGACAGAGGCCACAAGTCCATCGATAGCAATGAGAAAAAGAAGTACACTCAATACAGAACCCTGTGGGATGCCAAGTCTCCTGGGTCCGTGGAGAACTAAAAACAGTACCAACCCGAACCCTGAACGACCCATGGAATAGGAACTGGCAGACGAAAATCAGGGGTGGGCCCCGAAGACCCCACTCATGAAGTGTAAGTAAGATGTGATGGCGCCAAGCCGTATCATAGGCCTGCAACCTAATACTGCAACCAAATGGTGGCACTGGGAAAAAGCCTGCCAAACTGGGGATTCCAAGTGAAGTAAATGATCGATCAGAGACCGTCCCTCTCGGAAGCCACACTGGTAAGGGGACAATAGATCCCAAGATTCGAGGACCCAATTGAGCCGACAGGCTACCATCCGTTCAAGTAACTTGCAAACAACAACTGTCAGACTAATTGGCCGATAGCTTTCAACAAATAGGGGGTTCTTCCCAGTCTTAAGGACAGGAACCACAATGCTATCCCTCTACTGAGAAGTGAAGTCACCCTGGAGCCAAATACGGTTACACACCCGGAGAAGATGTTGCCATTGTGTAGCACTGAGATATTGAAGCAGTTTGTTATGAATGGAGTCTGGGCCAGGGGCCATATCGTGAGAAGAAGAAAGTGCGGAAAGAAATTCCCATTCAGTAAAAAGGTTCGTTATAAGATTCTGACTGACAATGGGTAAAACATACGGCGGAAGCTTAGGCCTGCTGTTTCCGGTGAAGGAAAGCAGCTGGGTAGGAGGCTGATGCTGATGTCATTGCAAAATGGGTCACAAGATGTTCTGCAAGAATCAAAGGGTCCGTACAAAAGCCATCTGGGAGGTGAAGGCCTGCGAGGGTGGACTGTCGATGGCAACCTTGGAGAGAGCGAAGTGTAGCCCATACCCGTGACATAGGGACAGTAGAACCGAGGGAAGAAACAAAACGTTCCCAACATATCCGTTTGCTCTGTTTGATTAAATAACAGGCTTTAGCGCGAAGGCGTTTAAAGGTAATACGGTTGGCAATGGATGGGTGCCTCTTAAGGTGTTGCAAAGCTCAACGGCGATCACAGATGGCAATGGCAGTACTCCACCACGGGACTTGCCAGCGACGAAATGGTCCAGATGAGCGCGGTATAGCAAGGCTAGCAGCGTGAACAATAGTGTCAGACATGTCGTGTAGGACGTCATCAATACAACCCGACAAAGAGGGAGAACACACAACCTGTGCAGTGTATAGAGGCCTATCGGCGTGTTAGAAAGACCAACGAGTTAATCTGTCCAACGGGGAGCAGGAAGGGAGCGAGAGAATCAAAGAGAAATGGTCACTATCACAAAGGTCATCGTGTGGCAACCAGTGTAATGAAGGGAGGAGAGAGGGAGAATAAAGAGAAAGATCAATGGCAGAAAAGGTACTATGACCGGCACTGAAATGAGTAGGAGAGCCATCATTAAGAAGGCACAAGTCGTGGTCTGCAATAAACTGGTCTATGAGAAGACCCTGTCTAGATGGAAATGCACTGCTCCACAAGGGATGATGAGCATTAAAATCACAGAGAAGGAGGAAGGGAGGAGGAAGTTGCTGAAGAAGGGCAGTTAAGGCAGCAGGTGTAAGAGTCCTTGTCAGGAGGGAGATAAAGATTGTAAACCGTGACCTCAGAGTCCATGTGGAGCCCAACAGCAACCACTGCCAAAGTAGTTTGAAAAGGAATCCACGTGCTAGCAACGTCTGTACAGACCAACGTACAGACGCCACCAGAAGCCCACAGGGGGCTGACCCGATTTCGACAGAAAACACAGAACCCACAGAGGGTCAGTGAGTGATCATCAGTAAAATGACATTCCTGTATAGCCACACAAGCTGCAGAGTAAGACGAAATAAGGGATTTCAACTCTGGAAGGCGACGGTAATATCCATCACAATTCCATTGGATAACCACAGAACGATGATTCAAATGAGGGTTGAACAGGCTAAAGCCAGTCATGCCGCCGGGTCACCACCCGTCAACTACAAGGAGGGGGCGATATCCATGAACAACAGGTCAGAATATGGTTGTGAGGCCGGGGATGGGACCTCTGGTGACACCAGAGGCTCCTTGTCCCAGGACTTACGTTTCGTCTTCTTTTCTGTTTGAGATCGAGGAGGGCTGTGTGGCATAAAAGAGCCAGCTGCAGCAAGATCGGGAACAGAAAGAGATCGGGCGACTTGGGGGCCGACAGACCGTGGTTCTCGCGGTCGTCGCATGGCAGCAGACCTTTGGCCTGGAAGGTGCCAGGAAGGGGTATCCCAGGAGGGACACCCTTGACCGGCAGACGCCGAAGAAGTGGGACACTTCTCCAGCTGGTGAAGGGAAGCAGTGCCCGGAGAAGAAGATGTGGGAGCCACAGGGGAGGGGGTGAGAGGGGTCCGGGACTGGGGTAAGCAAGGGGGAGGAAGGGGTAAAAATGTAACTAAAGCATAACTAGACGTCATGGACACAGGGTGAAGACATGCATACTTCTTACGGGCCTCAGTGTAGGTTAAACGATCAAGGGACTTATACTCCCGTATCTTCTTTCCCTTCTTATACACTGGGCAATCTGGTGAATATGGAGAATGATTGCCATGACAATTAACACACACAGGAGGGGGAACACAGAAACTCCCCTCATGGAGTGGACATCCACATTCACCACAGCGAGGAGCCTGCAAACAGCGGGAACACGTGTCCAAAACACAAGCACTTAAAGAATCTCATAGGTGGTGGGATGTATAGCTCATATCACATCAATAAACCATAATCTTTACTTTCTCAGGGAGGGTATCCTCTTCAAAGGCCAGGATAAAGGCACCAGTATCAATGCAGCTGTCCTTCCGACCCTTCTGAATACACCGAACAAAGTGAACACCCCGCCGTCCGAGATTGTTCCGAAGTTCCTCATCAGTTTGAAGGATGACGTCCCTGTGAAAAATCACACCTTGAACCATATTGAGAGACCGGTTAGGGTAATGGACACAGGAATTGTGCCAAGATGGTTACAGGCACGAAGGACTGCAGACTAGGCAGCTGAAGCAGTTTTGATCAACAACAAACCCGACCACATCTTGCTCAGAGAATCCACTTCGCCAAACTTGTCTTCAATGTGTTCCACAAAAAATAAAGGTTTGGTATTGGTGTAAGTATCCCCATCGGTCCTGGTGCAAACCAGATAGCGGGGGAAAGGTTTCGCCCCTAGCCGATGGGCCTGACCCTCCTCCCAGGGAGTAGCCACGGAAGGGAAGACCGAAGGGGCAGGGGAAGCAGCACTAAAAGAATCAGTTCCATGCAGAGAGACAGCCACAGAAGAACAGCTAGTGTTCTGGACCCGTATGCGTTTCATTTGCATAGCGTCCGCTCTGATACCACCCACTCTGATCAGGGGCTCTCCTCACGGGTGCCACCCAGCCACAGCAAGGGCCGTCTGGCACGGTGGCCATTGCTGGGAGTTCCAATGCTCCAGGATGACAAGCAACCACTCCTAGGCTTACATGAGGTGGTCACAGCTCAGGTATCAGAAGTGTGATCCCTGTGTGTTCAGCGGGCTCAACCAAAAGGATACATAACGACCCCACCACACGGGCTAGCTACCGTGCTGGCTATGCACCCTAACATCAGACAACGACGTGAAAGAAAAGGTGGAATGAACAAGGAGGGCACGCATCAGAGACACTAGGTAAGGTGCTTTTCTCCAAATGGCCCACACTACAGAAGGGAAATTTAGTAATGGAGGTCAAACCGCAGAGGAGGACCAGGGAATGCCAAAAGGATGAGGTGATTACGCAACAAAACTAAATTGCAAAACCAACAGAACCAGGAGGATAGCGGGGCCAACATAAGCAAGGACATCAAGAGAGGGAGAGGAGAGGGCAAAGGGGAAGGAGCAAGGAGAGGAAAGGAGGGGAAGGGCAAGGAAATGCAGCCCTGGAAAGAAGGAAGGCTGCAATAGTTCGGGGTCCCGTGCTCGCCACGCACACTCACGAAAGAACCGTGAGCCCCCTAGGAGGATGGCAACGATTCCAGCAGGCAGTAAACGTGCACAGTACGGGATGTCTACAGTGTACAACACCACAAGAAGACCGATATCTCACTATCAGTGCCCACAGACGGCCACAGAGGACTGCACGTAGCCTTGCTTGGGACCTTACTGCAACCAGTGGAACAATTGTCTCCAGTCACACAGTCTACAGACGACTGAACAGACACAGTTTATTTGCCCAGAGACCTGCAAGATGCATTCCACACAGGAGAGCCTCTAAAGCCTGTGTCAAGAACACAGTACATGGGCACTGGAACAGTGGTCCCAGGTTATCTTCACAGACGAGTCCAGGTACAGTCTGACCAGTGATTCTCGCCGGATTGTCATCTGGCATGAACCAGAAACCAGATACCAACCCCCTAATGTCCTCGAAAGGGGCTTGTATGGAGGTCGTGGTCTGATGGTGTCGGGTGGGATTATGATTGGTGCACATACACCCCTCCATGTCTTTGACAGAGGAACTGTAACAGGTCAGGTGTATTGGGACATCATTTTGCACCAGTATGTCTGCCTTTTCAGGAGTGCAGTGGGTCCCACCTTGCTCCTGATGGATGATAACGCATGGCACCACCGAGCTGCCATCGTGGAGGAGTACCGTGGAACAGAAGATGTCAGGTGAATGGAGTGGCCTGCCTGTTCTCCGGACCCAAACCCCATCAAGCACGTCTGGGATGCTCTCGGTCGACGTATCGCTGCACGTCTTCACATCCCTAGGACACTTCAGGAGCTCCAACAGGAAATGGTGCAAGAATGGGAGACTATACCTCAGCAGCTGCTCGACAACCTAATCCAGAGTATGCCAACCAGTTGTGCGGCCGGTGTACGTGTGCATGGTGATCATTTCCCATATTGATATCAGGGTACACGTGCAGGAAACAGTGGTGTTTTGTAGCACATGTGTTTCGGGACGATTTTCTCAACTTATCACCAATACCGCGGACTTACAGATCTGTGTCGTGTGTGTGTCCTATGTGCCTATGCTATTAGCGCCCGTTTTGTGTAGTGCCATGTTGTGTGGCACCACATTCTGCAAATATCCTTAGTTTATGAGCATAAGTGTATTATTGAGGACATTTATTGTTAACAACTGAGATGCCTTGCAGAGACAATCTGAAAACATTGACCAGGAAGACTGCATGCAGTAATGCTAATCTGTGATAATGCCTGCCCACATTCTGCTAGATTGACAAAAACTACTATACAGGAGTGGGTTGGTAAGTCACTCCATAGCCACCTTATTACAGAAACGGAATTTTTTAGCCTACTTTTACAAAACAGTAGTCTTCTGCAAACTCTTCTGAACCACTTTCATTAGAAAGACCATGTTCTAAGCCTTCTATAAAACTAGGCCTGGTTTTACAATGCAAGAATGTAAGGTGCTAAAAAGTGACAAGAAGGTAGAGGAGCATTTAAAATTTGCCCATATTCCTTTGGTACTCAAATTAAATCTGACATTCTACATTCACTTGGGAAGGTAACTGTGAAATTCCTGGTGACTAGGAAATAAGATTGAACCTTTCTTGACTCCATCATGATGTATTTCAGCCTGTTTTTCTGGTATAACAACTACAGAATCAAACTAGTTACAAACTTAAAAATTTAACAGTTTGTGAGCAAGGTACTGAACATCGTGGTAATAAAATTGTTGCATAACAGCTGCAACACACATTGTGTGAAATGCCTTCAAATTTTACACTACTTCCGCGTTGTATAAAGAGAATTTTCAGCATGTCTTCTTGAACAATGCCACTGACATGCTAGTCTAATTTCAGTTTAAATTATGGTACATTTCACGTTCACATAGTTTGCAGTTATGTGAATCAATGAAAAGTTGTGTAAACATGGTGGCTTAACCAGGGCTGGTTTCTTTTAAAGTGAGAAAACCAGTATCCCCATTGCCAAGGGCCACACCCCATAGCTGTGCACAATAGCAGCCACTGGTGAGTTTCTTACCACAGGTCCCCAAGCCTGAAGACACATTTCTTTAAGTTTCAAACAACAAAGCTAGGTGACACCTCTCTCAGGATCCTAACCTTATGCTTTCTTCAGGCAACTTTAACTTTTTACAGATTTCATTGATTTGCTGAAGAATGTCATGAGGAAAAGTATAATATCGACCTGACGACGTCACTGACGGTGCTGAAACAACTGCAATGCTGTGCAGTGCTGTACTGGAATCCAGCACTTGTCACTCCTTGGCGACTAGTAAAATTAATTTTCTGGATCATGGGGGGGTGTGTCTTATAGCAAACTTCTCCTCAGCAGAAGTCTCAGAGATATTTTCAATCCACCATACATTTAATAAAAGCATGCAGCATACTGTCCTGCCTGGAGGCCTAGTATGTTTTGCTTCTGCACTGAGAGCATTAATGGCATTACATTTGCTCTCAACACCACAGAAGAAATTGAATGCAGTAAAAGAGTTACAAGCAGAGTTGTTTCAACATGTCCATATCTTAGCAGGAACTATAGAAAAACATAATTTTTTGCAAACAGATGAAACAACAGTTCAGTTCAGCACATTTTCCATGATGCATAATCTTTTTGGTAACAGTAGGAAAGGGGATATATTAACATTGGGCCTCTAGCTGGGATCTGCATGCATTTATGAAAAACAGCAGTGGATTGGAAATATACGTGGGTAAGCAGAAAGATGCTATAATAACCTATGTGCACCCACATGGGCCAGAAAATTAATTTTATTGGTCAAAAGGGAGGACAAATCCTAGGTTCCATAAAAGCGCATTATTACAGCTATTCCAGCATCCACAGTGACATCATCTGATTGGTACTACGTTTTCCTCATGATATTCTACAGCAAATTAATGACACCTGTAAAATAATTCAAGTAGATTTAAGGAAACACAAGGCTAGGTCCCTAAGATCTCTTTTAGCCCTGTCTCGAATACTTAAAGGAAAGAAAGTATCATCATGCTTGGGATGCTGTGTAAAGAAATGCATTTGAGGCTTGGGAACCTATGGTAAGGAAATACACCAATGGCTGCTGTTGCACAGCTACCTGGTGTGGCCCCTTTGGTGATTGGGGTGCTGGCTCTCTAACTTCAAAAAGAAACCAGCACTGATTAAGCCACCACAGCAACACATTTACAAAATTTTTCATCATTTCACATAAACCAAAAACACGCACACACATAATATGCTAGAATGAAACAGATAGTTCGCCATTCACTACACGGCAGAGATGTCAAGTTGCAAAGAGGCACAAGAAGAAGACAGTCAAACAAATAAATTTTCGGCCAAAAAGACGTTCATCTGACTGACTGACTGACTGACTGACACACACACACACACACACACACACACACACACACACACACACACACACGACCACAGTCTCTGGCTGCTGAGGCCAGACTGCGAGTAGCAGCGCATGACGGGAGAGGCACTCTGGGTAGTGGGGGTAAGGAGGCGGCTGGCGTGGAAAGGGAAAAAAAGCATAGCAGGATAGGGGTGGGGGATGGCAAAGTGCTGCTTGTGGGAGCATAGAGGGACGAAGTGGTGAGAGGTTACGGCAGCTAGATGCAGTCAGGAGATTAGACAGAGGGCAGGGGGGGCCACGGAGATGGGGGCAAAGGAAAATGAGAATAGTAAGAAGACTGTGGGTCCACTAGTGAAAGGGGTGGGAACAAGGAATGGGATAGGTGGATGCATGACAATGACTAATGGAGGCTGAGGCCAGGAGGGTTACAATGATGTAGGATCTATTGCAGGGAGAGTTCCCACCCGTACAGTTCAGAAAAGATGGTGTTGATAGGAAGGATCCTGGTTGCTCAAGCTGTGAAGCAGTTGTCGAAATGAAGAACATTTTGCTGGGCAGCATGCTCGGCAATTGGATGGTCCAGCTGTTCTTGCCCACAGTTTGTTGATGGCCATTCATGTGGGCAGACAGCTCGTTGATTGTCACGCCAACATAAACACAGCACAGCAGTTGCAGCTTAGCTCGTAGATCATGACGGTTTTCACAAGTAGCCCTGCCTTTGATGGGATAGGTGATACTTGTGACATGACTGGACTGGAGTGGATGGTGGTGGTAGAGGGATGTATGGGACAGGTCTTGCATCTAAACTCCATTCATTCACCGAAACAAGAGACGTACTGTAAACACGGCAAGGCGCGTGACCACAGCGCTGCCGTCGAGGGGTGTACAAGGCAGGGCGTCAGAAATTAAAATATGAAAGTAGTGTTTTTCATAATTTGGCACCTGAACATGATAAAGTGATCCGAGAACTACCTTCCGACCTTTTTTTTTTTTTTTTTTACATCACATTAAAATTTATTGTCACTGAAAAAGAGAAATATTTAAGCTCTCAGGAAAAGCTGTTTTTTACGTTACTCTATATTTATCACGCCATATCTCCTAAACTGTGTGTCGCACAGCAAAATAATTTTATAATTGCCTTCAGTAGTATATGTTGATGACATCTGCAAATTTTCTGCCTAATAGAGTTAGTAATAGTGAAGTAATAAATTAAAATCTCACGTCTGATGCACAACTTTTACCAAATCATCATCCGAAATATACTAAGCGACAAACTTTTAAATTTTTTTGTGGGGGTGGAGCGAGAAAAGTTTCAGAAAGGTTTGAATTTAATTTTGTAGTTTGTTCGAATGCAATGGGTGCAACCGTTTGTCCTTTATGAGCGATGCATTGTGCGGTTCGCAGGCGCGGCGCTCAGTCAGTGTGACCGTCTCAGTTGCAGGTGTGAGCTCGTTAGTGGGTGTTGTACAGCGGCGATGTTAGGATATCTTACGTTCATCTGTAAACATGCTTAAAAGACTAGTTGTTGATTATTAGAGTAAGTATATATGTTTGTAGTCACGCTGAGCACTCACTGTTTATGTGCGCATGGTTTCTTATTTTATATATTCACTTATTTCATTAGCAACACATACGGCTGTCCTCATTATGTCATCCACGGATTCAGCGAGCGAGGTCGACCTGTCAGTTCTGAGTCCACCAAAGAAGCGAGCAAAGAAGAAATCTTTAAGTCCTTCTGAGAAGCACATGGTGCTTAATGTGTATAAAACGGAACTGTTACATCCAGAGCAGTCGATGAGTGACTTTGTTTCAAAAACTTCTACAGCTACAGGTGTTGGACGTTCATCAGTGTATCGTGTGATAAGTGACTACAAGGCCACACACTCTTTGAAGTCTCTCAAGAAAGGAAAATTACGACAGAAACTTTCTGAAAGTGTTGATGACTTCGATAGAAATGGGATACGAAGGAAAGTACAAGAATTTTTTTTTCGTAACGAATTGCCAACAATTGACAAAGTGCTTACAGTCGTGGACGAAGATGCAGATCTGAGCAATTTTCGGAGAACTACATTTTATAAGTTATTGAGAGAAATGAATTTCAAATATGTCCGGCGTGGGTGCGATAGCATGTTAATAGACAGGGATGACATCATTTTATGGAGGCGGCGTTATCTTCGAACCATTAAACGGTTGAGAGATGAAGGCAGACCCATTTACTATTTGGACGAGACGTGGGTGAACGCAGGAACATACCCGAAGTTACGTATGGGTAGATGACACTACAAATTCCTCAAACCAAGCGTTTCTGTCCGGATTATCCACCAGAAGCAAGGGACCATCAGGTAAAGGGAAATGTCTGATTATCGCACACATTGGCAGCAAAGCAGGGTTCGGTTAAGGATGTTTGTGGACTTTCGACTCCAAGAAAAGTGGAGATTATCATGAGGAGATGTGCGCCGAAACCTTCGAGAAGTGGTTTCAAGATGTTCTTCCTCGGCTTCAGGAAAATGCAGTTATTGTTCTTGATAACGCGCCATACCATTCTCGGAGAAAAGAAAAAGTTCCCAATGCGAATTCCAATAAGCACGAAATATCAGAGTGGCTAAAATCTAAAAACATCGATTTCGAAGACGGTTTGTTGAAGAAAGAACTTTTTGATATAGTTAAAAATCATAGAATAGCGCACAACGAATACGCAATAGATGCAATGGCGAAGAATGCAGGGAAAACTGTTCTCAGAATTTCTCCGAACCACTGTGAATTAAACGCCATCGAGATAGTGTGGGCCAGAATCAAATGCTATGCTGCAGCGAAAAACAAAACATACAAAATGCTGGAAGTTAAAGTACTGCTAGAAGAAGCAGTAAGAACAGTGACTGCAGAGGATTGGAACAAGTGCGTCCTCCATGTAGAAAAAGTGGAAGCTCAAATGTGGAAATCAGACTTCATTATAGAGGAGAGAGAGGAGCGGTTTGTTATAAATCTCAATGAAAACAGTTCAAGTTCGACAGATTGGTTCAAATGGCTCTGAGCACTATGGGACTTAACACCTATGGTCATCAGTCCCGTAGAACTTAGAACTACTTAAACCTAACTAACCTAAGGACAGCACACAACACCCAGTCATCACGAGGTAGAGAAAATCCCTGACCCCGCCGGGAATCGAACCCGGGCGCCGGAAGCGAGAATGCTACCGCATGACCACGAGCTGCGGACTAAGTTCGACAGAGTGAACCTCGTTTCGTCCTTTATCATTATCATTACTGGTATTGTTATTAAAATTAACAATTAATTGTGTTGAATGTAGCATTTTGTTAGCAACCTGAATGAAAATAAATCTGCTTCGACAGAATGAACTCAGTTTAACATTATCGTTAAATTTATTTTATACAATTTTTGCCCAGGTTTCTCACAGTTCGCTGTGACAGCTCGGCAGCCAGCCGAATGCCGCCAGCTGCAAAGCGTGCGCCAAGGATTTTCCACACCCCTACATATCACGTGAACACCGAATGCTTTCTCTGGAAACGAGCGTAGTCACTCACGTGACACTGTTTATGTTTCGTCCCAGCTCTCGGTGAATAGACTATAGGTCTATTAAAGGGATATGAGCCATGAGGCAAGGCGCTGGGAGCAGGGATGAAGTAGGGATGGATGAGGGTATTGTGTACATTCTGTAGGCAGCAGAATACCACTGTGGGATTGGTGGGAAGGCTAGTGGGCAGGTATTCTGTCACTCAGCGAACTTACACAAAATGCTCATACATCTCTACTCCACCCCTGCTCCCAACCCCTTGCCTTTAGGCTCATATCTCTTAACAGACCTAGAAGCAAGACCTATCCCATACATCCTCCCCTACCATCATCTACTCCAGGCTGATCACAATCACCACCTAACCCATTAAAGGCAAAACTACATGTGAAACCAGTCATCATTTACACGCTACGCTGCAACCTCTTTGCTGTGTTCTATGTGGGTGTGACAATCAACGAGCTGTCTGTCCGCATGAATGGCCACCAACAAACTGGCCAAGAAAAAGCTGGAGCACCCAACTGCTGTGTGGGCTACCCATCATGTTCTTCATTTCAATGGCTGCTTCACAGCCTGTGCCATCTGGATCCTTCCTACCAACATCAGCTTTTCTGAATTGCGCAGCTGGGAAGTCTCCCTGGAATATATCCTATGTTCCCGTAACCCTCCTGGCCTCAACGTTCATTAGTTACTTTCTACACCCAAGTACCCCCTCTCTTGTTCCCACCCCAGCACTACACAGAGCTCTATTCCCCTAATGGACCCACAGTCTTCTTACTATTCTCCTTTTCCACTGCCCACCTCGCCTCCATTGTGCCCACCATCTAACTTTCCGAATGGCCCAACTGACCTACCCTCCCTCCCATCTCATCCCTCTATGCTCCCACAAGCAGCACTTTTCTGTCCTCCACCCCAACCCTGCTATCTCTCACTCTCATCACCTCACCTCCGCCTCCTTATCCCCAATACCCAAATTGCTTCTCCCATTAGGTGCTGCTGGTCACAGTCTGGCCTTGGCAGCCAGAGACTGTGGTTATGTGTGTGCGTGTGCGTGCACTTGCACTCTGTCTTCTTTCTGCTCAACACCTTTTTCACTAAAAGCTTACTTGTCTGATAGTTCTTTTGTAGTGCCAATCTCCAAATCAGCATATCTGCTATGTGGTGAGTGGCAATCTATCATTTTCATAATATTAAGTTTATTGCCAGTTTGATTCTGTAGTTATCATACGAGGCACGTTTTTCAAGTAAGTACCGTTTTGAAATGTGAAAAAAACATGCTAAGATATCTCAATAACTTTATTTTTACATGAAAGCCTGTACCTTAATCTATGCACTGACGCCATTACAGTTTGATTCTTCCTTGTTTACATTGTGTACCGAGTGTTTAAGATGCCTCCGATAATCATGAGTCCCGCCAACTGTGAAGTACGGGCTGTTATAAGATTTCTTAGTGCTAATGGCCTAAAAGTGATCGATACTCGTCATGAGATCTGTACAGTTTATGGAGGAAACATTATGAGTGATGGAATGGTAAGGGCATTTAAAAATGGCCGCGCAAATGTGCATGGTGAACAATGGAGTGGGCGTCCTTCGGTCGTTAATGAAAGTTTGGTGCAGGAAGTGGACAATAAGGTGAGAGAAAACAGACGGTTAACGATTTCCTCCTTGCGGGATGACTTTCCTAATGTTTCTCGTAGTGTTTTGTATCGCATTGTGACTGAGCACTTGAATTACCGAAAATTGTGTGCACGTTGGGTACCGACAATGTTGACGGATGTGCACAAAACCAAATGTTTAGACAGTGCATTGAATCCCCTTGAGTGCTACCACAATGATGGTGATGATTTCTTAAGCCAATTTGTTACGGGCGATGAAACATGGGTGGCCTACGTCACACCAGAATCAAAGCAACAGTCCATGGAAGTTGAGCAAGGGCATTGTTTTGCTGCAAGACAATGCCTGTCCGCATGTGGCGAATTTGACCAAAGATCTCATCACATCTCTTCGATGGGAAACTCTAGATCATCCTCCATACAGCCCCAATCTTGCACTCGGTGACTACCATCTGTTCCTGCACTTGAAGAAACAGCTGGCCGGTTAGCGTCTTCAAGATGATGATGAAGTCAAAACAGTGGTGATGCAGTGGTTAACAAGTCAGGTGGCAGACTTCTATGAGGAGGGTATCCAAAAACTGGTACAACGTTATGACAAGTGCCTCAATATTGACGGAAATTATGCAGAAAAGTAGATTAAGGTATAGGATTTCACAGAAAAAATAAAATTATTGAGATATCTTAGCACGTCTTTTTTTAATTTCAAAATGGTACTTACTTAAAAAACACGCCTCATATTAAAAATCGGGCTGAAATATTTCACAGCCGAGTCATGACAAGTGACATTGCTTTCTTTTAAAAAGTTTTTCAAGTTGTTTTGGCTCCATCTTACTTCCTAGTCATCAGGACATTCAGTATTACCTTCCCCACAGAGTACTAAACAACTGTAGAATGTAGTACAAGATGTCAGATTTAATTTCATTACCAATGGAATATGGGCTTATTTTTTAATGCATCTCCACCTTATCACCACTTTTTAGGGACTTACATGTTCACACTGCAAAATCAAATCTAGTTTTATGGGTGATTTAAAATATGATATTTCTAATGAAAATAGTCGAAGATAGTTTGCAGAAGACATGTTTTTGGAAAAGTGGGCTAAAAATTCCAATTTAGGCATTTCTACAAATATTGTCAACCTTGCCCTCACTTTGTAACCTATTAAAAGGCAGTAATAACATGAAATTTTTATATTCTATCTTTCCATAGTGTTTACCTATGACACTATAAGTAGCAGGACTCGCAGAACTCATCTCTTCGAAAAACTATGGTCCTATGATAAACAATGCCATCAACCTGCACCACACAGCCACCTTTGGAGAAAACATCACATTTGTTCAAGTGTGTATTTTTTCTCCTGACTGATTCAAATTAACCTTGCGAAAATTGTTCAAGAATTTTTTTTTATTATTTTGCTTAAGAGAGCACAGGAAGTTGCACAAGACGACAGTTTTGTTTCTTTCAAGAAAATATTGCCAGATCTTAGACTTGCCGACTCAGGACCGCAAATTCAATAGTTGTGCTACAGGATCTAATGTATTACCACTGTGTGTCTATAATTGAAGTTCTCATTTCAAAACATTGAGGAAAGAGAAACACTACTGAGAACGATGCCAAATTTGAATAGAATGTTGTTGAATTTCCCCAAACGTTGGACGTCACTGTGAGCATGGTGCATAAAATCTTACAAACAACTCACATTGCAATCCATATAAAATCACCCATGTTTTGGAGTTGCTTCCTGCTGACCTAACAATATGACAAATGTCAGTTGTGGAATTTCTTGCTTGCGTGGAACGGGACAATGAATGGTAATAGAACATTCTGTGGACAGATAAAGCTCAATTCCATCTCCAAGGACATGTCAACGCATGGAATGGCAGAATATGGGCAATGAAAAATCCGCAATCACATCAACTGGTACCACTTCATTCTCCAAAGGTGGCAGTGTGGTGCAGGTTGATTGCATTGTTTATCACAGGACCATATTTTTTCGCAGAGATGAGCTCTGCGAGTCCTGCTACTTGTAGTGTCATTGGTAAACACTATGGGTCTTTTGTGCAGTAATGTCATTTCAATTCTTCAACAGCATGGGTGTGTGGCAACAGTTATTTTTATCCAAGATGAGGCGCCTCCGCACATTGAAAAGCCAGTGAAGTGGCTGCTGCAGAGGTGTTCTGGACATACTAGAATTATCAGTTGCCATTTTCCTACAGCATGATTGTCCAAGATCACCCAATATTAACTTGTGTGACTTCTGGCTGTGGATTTATATGAAAAATGTGTTCAGTGCTCCAATTACGTACTTAGCTAAATTGAAGGAACACACATTGCGCAACGCTTTCCGAACAGGACCCCTGATACTCCCATCTGCTGTGAAACATGCTGTTTCTCTATTTGAGCTTGTGCACAAAACAAAGGACACCATATTAAACATGCCTTGCAGCAGTCTCATAATGATTAGAAACTGATGTAATTTTGCTTTCTATGCAACTTTTGGCCTCAGGGCAATTACAAACCGACTTTTCCATCTGATATGGTACAACCTTGCCTGGAGGATGCACTTACCCAACTAACAGGCCACAGCTGTTGATTGCTGAGCCTGTGCTGTCACATACATTGAACATTACTGATGGGTAATTTGCAACTGAAACCACAGCCTTCATCTTGTGATTCATGCTATTCAGATTTGATGTCATCCTGAGCAGTGGTTCTCTTTCTACAGTGTTTTGAAATTGGAAATTTAATTACAAACATCCTGTATATCTCAAATTACTATACTGGCAAAAGTAAAACTTTACCAATGTTCTTTGAGAACATGTGCAAATGTTCACACAAAATTCCAGCAAAATCCATGATTGTCATACAAGAGCCTTTCCCGAAACTAGACTATTTGACGCAGAATGGCCCAACAGTCAGTGAGCCGACACACTCGTGTTTTCAATGGTCTCAGCAGCTATCTCCCGCATATGTTGCTCACATTGATTGTGGACAGGTGACGGTTGAATTTCAAGTACACTCGGGAGCGATGGTCAGTCTCTTAGATATATACAGGCTCTTGGGCTCCCCGGTATTGCAACAGCCATTACATCAAATTCCATCTTATAGTAAACAGTATACTTCTTTGAGAGAGGCAGTCTCCATCCCTGCATATTATAAAACAGTAGAACGGCGACTTACAATGTTAGTGGTCAATTACTCACTGCTGCAAAATACTTTTGAGTTTAATGTTTTTCTGTTTTTGGCTTCCAGATAATTGATAGATGGTGTCTCAGTTGATTCCTTTTCAGGATTTGGACTCCCTACTACAGTTATACAACAAGCTGTTCAAGTCGACTTTGAGGCAGGCAAAAAATTTCGAGGCAAGTATTTCTGTTTAGCCGTCGGTGGTCACTAAACTTTGTTGCCCCAGCCCCATTCCCTTCTCCATGCACGACAAGGTAAAGGCTGAGCAGCAGTGTTGGCAGGATCAGGGTGTCCTTTCTCCTATTTCATAAACTCAGTGGACCACCCCCTTGGTGGTGACTTAGAAGCCTGACAGCACCATGCGTCTTAGCGACAATTTTAAACAGCCAGTCGACGCACAATGTGTCGCTGATTCATATCTAATTCTGCAGCAGGATGAGTTGTTGGTGAAGTAGTTGTGGGACGAGGCACAGTATTTTTCATGCATCAACTTGTGTGAAGCATAACAGCAGTTTCCATTGGATGCAGCTTCTCAGGCTTTCTTAGCCCTCACAACCCCCTTTGGGCTTCACCAGTTTAATCACTTGCCTTTTGGAATCTCATCAGGTCAGGAATCCGTCAATGATATTTGGGACAGTTGATTCATGACATTCTCTGTGGTGAAAACTATCTCGATGACATCAGGGTTATGGGCTCCAGACCAGAGGTACATGCATGTGCCATACAGATGGTTTTTTAAACACCTTCTGAAGAATGGCCTTCATTGCAAGCTGAAAAAGTGCATCTTTTTCCTCCCAAAACGTGTACTTTTTGGGACATCAAAGCCACCACCAATTTGCCAGAGTCCAAGAAACTGAAAGAGCTCCCTAGCTCAGATAGCAGCATACCGCCCACTGTGTCAGCATCAAAGACACTCTCTTCAGGGCAGCATAATTATTCACATGTTAAAAGGGAGCATTGGCTATTGTTTTCAAAATTACAAAGTTTCATGATTTCTTGTATAGGGCACAATTCCTCCTCTTCACTGACCACATATCTCTGGCTTCCTTATTTAGTCCTCGTCCCGAGCTACATATAGGATTGCCCACCAATTGCAGAAGTGGGACCACTTTCTCAGTAATTATTGCTATGGCATTCGTCACCACTCCATTGCCCAGCATACCAATGCTGACACACTATCACAGCTGCCAGAGGGGCCCGATCTGGAGTTTGATCGGCAGGAGACTCTCATTTTGTGCTGGATGATACCTTCAGGAAAAGTTTCCGTATTTTGTATTGACAGCACAAAAGGTTGCAACCGCCATTACTGCCAATCCACTCTTCTGGAAAATTGTTTCAGCTGTCCAGATGGCTTGGCTGGAGAGCATTTCTTTGGGTGAGCATTTGGTGTGGCACTTTTTTTCCCCAGATGATCGACTCATCGTTGTCCAGGAGGTCATCATGTTTGCCACAGGAGGAGCGACACTGTCAAATGGTCGTCTCTCAGTGTTGCATCGCCGCATACTCCAGCTACTGTATGCATTGCACTGGGATGTGACTCATATGAAGGCATTGGCACAATGTCACCTCTACTGGCTGGCAAACAACTGTGCCAGTGAACATCTGGTGCAGGCCTGTGGCACCTGTGTGCAGAACCAGTTTGTGCCACCGCATGAATTTTGTTCTTGGCCAATCCTGAAGCACCCTTGGGACAGGGTACACATTAATTTTGCGGGTCCATTTTTGGGCAGAATGTGGTGGTGGTGGTGCTGGGTCAATGGTTTGTCAAATTTGCCACACGCAGCCAAGCTGTCCTCCATATCACCAAATGCCACTATTTTCTTCCCAAACACTAAGCTTAAATTTCATAGATCAGGATAAACTTATGTATAGTGCAGCAGCATACTGCAAGAGGTTAGCTCCAACTAGTGAAATGGTGTAAGTAAAGGTGATTAAAAGCTTTAAATGCAAGTGTAGATGAAGTATCAGTGTCACTTACAACTCTTACTGATTCAAAAAATTTAAAGCCCTTTATGCACATTGCTAATTTATCTTGACTAATGGAGTGTTCCCTCATTGATTAAAAATTTTAAAAGCTATATCTTTATTCAAGAAAGGTAGCAGACGTAAATTTGACAATTATTGGCCCCATCACGTCTCTCAGTATTCTCTAATGTATCTCAGATATTTATGAAACAATAACTCTCCAAGTACTTGAACAACCCCAAGCTACTGAACAGCAATCAACTCTTTTTTTGAGCAAGCAGAAGTACAGAAACAGCAATAACGGATTACACACAGGAAATGATTATAAGTCTACTTTCTAAAGCTTTTGATACTATTAATAATGGAATCCTTTTAGGCAGCTTGGAAAGAATGTGGATAAATGGGATAGGAAACAACTTGTTTCAATCATATTTGCTAAATACCATCACATTGTCTCTATCGACAAAATTTGTCAGGGAAAGTGGCCGCACTGTCAATATATAAAATTCTCCAACTTTTCAGCTCCTGTCGCAAATGGTATTCCTCTGGTTATTTACAAATATATCAGTGTCAGACACACGAACATCTTACAGCAATGTGTGGCACCTGTTGTGTGCAAGGTAGTGCGCCACCATGTAATGACCCCCTACTTCAGTTAGAAAGGGGAACACTATGAATAGTCACATGGTGTAGCTAGAAGTTCCTCTCTCTTGCCTACAGCAGCAGCAGACATCTTCGCAGAAGCAATTGAAGAAACTGCTTTCCAGTCCACCCCATTACATCCAGAATAATGGTTCTGGTATGCTGACAAAAGCTTTATTATCCAGCCATATGGAAAAGAAGAGCTGCAGAACTTCCACCGACACCTCAATCAGCAGCACAGCAAAAGCCAATATACAACAGAAATAGAAAAGAATGTGGAAGCTTACTGAAAGCATGATGGTAAGCTTGGTCAGAGAGCATGCTATATAGAAAACCAAACAGCACAGATAGCCACGTATGTGCCTTCACACACCATCACACTACACAAAAGAAATCCACCCTACACATTGTACCAAAGAGCACCCACAGGTGGACATGTGAAAGCATAATTCCAAAACCCTTCATCTATATTTGGAGCCAATGATTATGGAATGAAGATGATTGACAAAAGAGTGGCAATAGCGAATGAAGGCAATAAGGAAGAGCAGAAGGCAATACAACACATCACCCTGTTACCACATGTAAAAGTGGTCACTGAACGTGTAGGGAAAATTCTTGCCGAGCAGGTATCAGGGCGAAGTATTAGATGTTCTGGGCTCAATGAAAGATACAGTCAATAACCTAATACCACAGGAGTCTACGAAATCAGCTGCAAGTGTGGATCAGTGTATGTAGGCACGATGAGGTGACTAATTAGCATAAGAGTATCTGAACATTTAAGACAACAAAGTAAGCAGTTAAGCAGTGACAGAACACCAAGAAGAGTGTGGCAAACTGATAATATTTTGAGAAGATGGCTTACTAGCCAAACAGCCATTTACCTGATGAGGAAGGTTACAGAGGCGATAGAAATAGCCAAGCTACCTGCCAACATGAATAGAGATGACAGGTACAGACTTCCAGCATCTTGGTTACCAGAAATAACAGCACTGCAGGATGACACCTCTCGCAAAGAAGCCCACAGAGGCACATGGCAGACCACACCGGCCACAGGTACACAGAGTACTGGCACATCCCAGCCACCAAGTAAACAACACTGTCACAACTGTCGCCCATTTCTCACTTGCTTATTTTCACCAATGGCAATAAATAAAGAAATCACCAATCAAGGATGTCCAACATCCCTACTCCACATCCTCAATAGTCTAACAGATCATAAAAACAGCTTCTTCCACAAATACTTAATAACTTATGTTTTTCTCAGTCATCAGCAAGCAAAACACACAGGGGAAGGCCGTTTGCAACAGCGGCTGAAATATCTAAGAATTTTACATATTGACAATGTGGTCACACATCGTGAGGAATTTGACTTACAGTCGCTTCAGCACATTCTTAATCATAAAATCAATTTCTGCTGCATGCTGCAGTTGGTAACTATTTGCAAAATGAACACTGGGAAGTAAACATGACAAATTACGAGTCACACGATTCGACAAGATGGCATTTATTGCACAAATGCTGTGATATAAAACAGAATATTCTGTAAAATTTAAACTGCAAGCTTAGATTCCTGCCTAACCACCACCTTGGAAATCAGGTCATTCCGAAAATAAAGCACAAAGTTTTGAAACAATCATCGGGTTATGCTATACATCTGTATGTCACCACATTCATTGTCTTTGCCAACCCACAAGCATATAACATTGGAATACAAAAAATATCACAAGACATCCAGTCTTATTCCGAGGCACATACAGTACAAGACATAAATATGAAAACCAGTAACCAACCTTATAATCCATAGCAGCCAGATCAATAACCATGAATGTTGCACTCTCCATGTCAAAAACAAAATTAGTATCCTCCAGCAAAACATGTCACCCAATTGGGTAATGAAGTACCAATAGTAGCATGTAACGGAAGAGCCGCCATACTGTAAGTGCACTTCAGCACTTATTTATACAAATGACACACAGCCCTCAGAAACTGCAGCTAAGATCATGTTGTTTGCAGATAACACTAGACCGATAGCAAGTGATGTTGAGGAATTTCTGTCTATAACAACAGATCACGTCATCAAGTCATTGCAATCACAGTTCCATGCCAAAATTTTGAGCCTTAATGTTAAGAAAAATTACATTCAACTTGGAAAAATGTATCAATACTTAGATCCCCAATTGGTACTGGGTAAAAATGACTTAGGAGGGTTTGATGCACAAAACTCTCCGGAAACCATGTTGACAAACTGTAAAGACCATGCAAACAAACCTCTCCCAGGGCTCACTGCATGTTTTGCTCTGAGAATCTTTTTTTCCAGTATAAATTTCAGAATGGTGTACTAGAATGACTTTTTGGGAAAATTTGGAAAAAAAAACTGAATTAAAAAAAAGAGAAGAGCAGCACAAAATTTGGCAAGAAACAGCACCAAATCTGGCAGAAACTGATACTAAATTTGGCAAAAAATGACATCGAATTTGGCAACAAAATAACACTGAAATTGGAAAAAAATTAACACCGAAAAGGGGAAAACTTAACACCAAAATTGGAAAAAACAGTAGCAAAATAACATTGAATTAGAAAAAATAATGCCAAAGTTGGCAAAAGATAACACCAAATTTCGACCTAAGATGTAACGGTTTTTTCATGTCCCTGTATAACTAATAGTAGGTTAACATATTGACTGTCATGAAGTCACCACTGGACACAACAAAGGTTCACAACTGATGCCACATGAATGTCGTCCACATGCTCCACTCTGTTTAGTGGAGCATTTTACCTTATTTTCTGTACACTGTACTAAGCTCAGTCCCGAAATACGTACAGCACTGTATACTGTAATAAACATAGTGGAGCATGTGGCTACCGGTGTGCACACGGCATTACGCATGAACCTCTGCTGTGTCCACCGCTGGGCTCCTGGCAGTTAATGTGTTAAATAAAATTTCTATATTACAGAAAAGAGCTGTTCAAATCTTGGCACAGGACAGACACAGAGGTGGGGAGGAAAAGGACAGAGTGGTGGAGGAGGGGATGGACAGAGGGAGAGGGGGGGCGGGGTGGGGCAGGGGAAGATGACAAGAGAGTGGTGAGAAGGAGATGGACAAGAAGAGGGGTAAGGAGATGATCGACAGAGATAAGGGGGAGGAGGAAATTAGGACTGACTTACAATTCTCATACAGCTTTAGCAACTGCAAAGCATTGCCAGGTTCAATAGTTCTTTATAATGCCCTGCTATCAGACAATCAGGTTGAAGAAGGTAATGGCCTCTACACGAAATCAGAACCATTTGTTTCTATATGTAAATGAATCTGTTAGCTTACACAAATATTAGCCCCTCAATTACTGTTGAGTACTCTGTTAACAGGTGTACCATCCAGGCTATGTTTTGTCTTTGCACAAGAATGTTTCTGCTGTCTGTTTCCAATTTTCTCTCTTTCTGACTCAGTGCAACACACCTGCTCAGAGAAGGGAATGTGTCACAAGTATAGGTGGCAAGTGTGTGTGTGTGTGTGTGTGTCATCTCATATGTTCATGTGTGTACATTTTTCAGAAGTGTAATACAACGAAGTTTAATGTTCTAGTTATATCACTGATTATACTTCTAGTGCACGATGTGAGTTGCTTGTAGTCTAGGTGCAGGTGGTATCCTTTCCTAATCACTTACAGAGGAAGGTGGCTAAGCCATTGTTCATGCTCTGCAGTCTCATTCAGAAATAATAGGGACCACCCCACTGAGCCATCTTCACTTGGTTTTTTAATAGTTTTCCAAACTTTTTAACGTAAATGGTTCTATTGATAAGCCCGTGGCCAACTTCCTGCCTTATACTCACCTATTCCCATCTTCCTTTGCATATGTTTTATGTATATGAATATATTCTTTCTGTAATGTGTCTGACATGTCACTTTTGCACCAAAAGGTCTCACATTGAATAAATCAGTAAATACAAAACTTAAAAAATGAAATATAGTCCCTCAATTGCCCTATGAACATTTTAGCTTTTTATTTAGATTGCTTAAAATCTCTCACTTTTATATTACTTTAATCTCAATTAGATGGAAAACCCAGAATGCATGTAACAATATTATGAAAAGGATAGTTGCTACTCACCATATAGGGGAGATGCTGAGTCGCAGATAGACATAACAAAAAGACTGTCATAAAATAAGCTTTCGGCCAACAAGGCCTTTGTTAGAAATAGAAAGCACGCACACGCACACCACAATCTCTGGCAACTGAAGCCAGAATACGAGGAGCAGCAGCAGCAGCAGCAGCAGCAGCAGCATCAGCAGTGCATGACGGGAAAGACAACCGGGTGGAGGGTAAGGAGGGACCGAGATGAGGAGTGGGAGGGATAGCACAGTAGGGATGGAGTGGGGGAAGAGGTGAAGAGAGGGTGAGGCAGCTAAATGCAGTCCAGAGGTTACAAAGGGAGGGGGGAGGGGGGGAGCAGGTAGTGGAAAAGGAGAGAAGACTGGGTGCATTGGTGGAGTAGAGAGCTGTGTAGTGCTGGAATGGGAACAGGGAAAATGCTAGATGGCTGAGAACAAGGACTAAGAAACCTCAATAATTAATCTCAATTACATATTTTATGACAGCTGCAGCCAAATTGTAATAATATCTAGTCTTTATTCATGAAAATACTTCAAGGCCACAGCTCCTATATATTCAATGTGTACGTATGTTTCTGAGCTATTTATTTTCATTGTATTTCGACAAGAAATCCTGAATCATAAGATGATATCTGGAAGGGTGAATGAATAAATAAGCAAACTGGAGTCATTTTCTGTCTTACTTGTAAATGTTATTTTTTAAAGTAAGTTAATATGCCAGGTGCAATAAATTGAACGGTCATAAATATTTGTTCCAGGTAAAAAAAGTCGGTAGTGCAGCCCACGTTCTGACGATTAGTATCGTGTTTCCTTCCCATTGTTCATAATGTACTTACCAACTGCAGCACAAAACAGAAGAGCCAAGTACACCCTAACCACACTTTTACTTCCAATGACAATCACTGCTAATGACTTGTTTTAGTAGAAGATATGAATTTATTATATTTGTTTTTGATGATTACTGATATGACTATTATGCATTACAAACTTGGTTACTTATTTCTATATGTATTTCTTGTACTGTATGTTTCTAATAATACGGCAGGATTTCTTGCATTTTATAGTCCAATGTTATAATTTGCTTACAAGTTCGCAAAGACATGAGACTGGAGGAAAATTGGCTGCGAGGACAGACTGATCTGTAGTACGGCCCAATGATCATTTCCAAACTTTTCTGTGGTAGATTCAAATGTCCTGATGTCCAAGGTGGTTGTTATACATGAACCTACAAGTACAGTTAAAATTTTATGAAATATTTTGTTGCAAGTGAGAACATGTTGCACAACACAGTCCATTATATCATAACATAAATGCATGCACTCCACATCATGACGAAGTTTATCAAGCACTATTTTCTCAATGGTTCAGCCAACCTATCTAATCATTCACAGTGCAAAGAATTGACAGCTGCAGCGCGCAACACAAAAGCTGCCGCCATTGTAAGTGTACTTTTACTGGGTCTCAATGTGCAAACCTAGTTCCTCTAAACGTGAGGACATCTAAGGTTTTTTAAAAGAACATGGATGCCGAAGGGGCACAGGGGAGGGTGTTCGCCACTAGTATTAAAATTGTGTACCAATTGAAAATTACAAGTTTCAAAAACATACAAGTATTTTAACTCATGCAGTAAAAAAAGACATATTACATACAACACCTGTTGATACATCACACAAACTACTTCAAGGCTGGAGACAAATTTCACAATTCTTTCTGAGTGTGTGTTATTGCAGGATTATGACACTGTACACAATAATGTTTTGGTTTACTTACAGTATTGTACTTCTGCTTCTTTGTTTTAGCTTTTACGCAAACACAGCCCTGACTTTTCCTAACAGGAGGCTGACCTGCACATTTTATCATTTCTTTGATTTTCTTTTCTAGAACACTTTCCATTGATTGAACAATTTGATAAGCTAACCCTCTTGCTATAGTTGTGTTTCTTCTCATTCCATCTCGGATGTTGCTGCATAATATGGTGGTTGTACTGACAGCACAGATACCACAGAGAATAAAATACTGACAGAGGCCATCTCTCTGTTTCCCTCTTGCAGGGGTATCATATGATCAATGGTATCAATTTCACCTTTAGCGCAATTATAATAGGGGCCTACGTATTTATGTGGAATTTCTTGTTCTCACGCCCCTTCAGTGTCTTCATCTTGATGCAATGCTGATAAAATCAATTTATATTTGGTTTTGTTTTTAATACAGGGGATATCATAGTAACTGGCAGCCTACGTGTGTGTGTGTGTGTGTGTGTGTGTGTGTGTGTGTGTGTGTGTGTTTTGTAATGGTACTTCAATTACGCAACCATTATGGCACCTCAACTCAACCTCTCAATACCAGCAATATTCTACTGTGTTTCTGTAAAGTAGTTGACAATTTTTCTGAGACAACATTCATATTTGATTTCACTAATGTAGAGATACTTTGACGCATCGATATGTTGCAATGATATTATTCTTATGTGTATTCTTTCTTTTGTCACTATGATCTTTGACGTACTTGTAACTCTTGATTTTTGGGAACGCAAGTGATTATTAGTTAGTTGTTAGAGTGTCGGACCTTGAAAAAGTCAAGTGTTGGACGTCATGTTGGAATGACGCATATTGTAGCCAGTTCATAAAATGTGAACTTTAACAGCGAGGAAGATGTTTTCAAGTATGTTTTGTATTGTGAAGTGATGTTTTGTGTGTTATTTGTTATTGCAACAAAAGCAATAAAAAAGAAGTGTAACTTAAATTCGGAGCGCTGATTATTTTTTTACATCACCATTGTGCTAACTTTGAAAGGTTTAATCTTCAAGAATGGTTTGTGAAGCGCATCTACAAAACTTGAATATAGCAGAAATAAACATAGGCCTTTTTGAATTAGAGCTTGGAATTATCACCACCTAGATTTTCGGCGACTGAGCCATGATTTTACAACGAGACCAGCGTGTGAAACACGAAAAGATGAGTTCCTAGTGTATCCATTATTACATGAAATGACTTTATTAACTGTGCTCTAATGACACCTGCCACATAATAACTTTGTTGTTGCCCGAAAATGCAGTATTTAGCAGCGTGAGCAACACCACAATCATTAAATTTTGACCTTTGTTGTGGTAGGGTTGTTAAGGGTGTGTGAGCAAGCACACTTAAATATAGCTCTCAGTCTGTCATGATCTTCATTATGCCTGGAATATGCTTCCTGTTTGACTGGAGAGTTCCTACTGTAGGAACTCTGTAGTCTTGGTATGCCTGTTCCACCAAACTCACCAATTTGTAGTATTGGTCTGTAGTAATATTTTGAGCAGTGTTTTTCACAGGTGTTGTTGTTCTTCACTGGCGAATAGTTTTGTAATCAAATCTAACAATTCTAGAAAGTTTCTTGATACATTTTCTTGCCATAATGCTGTTGCAAACAGACCAACCCATTAGGTCTGCGCAGAGACTGCGTACACTGACAGAAATGTCCTTATTTGCACCCACAAGTATCAGTATTCCTACAAAGGCATATAATTCTTTCTCATTACAAGAAGTAACATTTAGCCTAACTACCTCTTCATTTGAACGTTTTACTGTTACATCCATGTCATGTGTAAAAAGCAACATCACGGCTTCTCAAGGTGAAACATGGCTGGAATTACTCCAGCCTGGTCCCTTATTATATTTGCAAGAGACCTCCTAGGTATTCTAGGCTGTGTGATCACGTATCACTTTCATGAAGCACATTCACATCCTGATCATCATTATCTGAAGCTACATTATCTTCGAAACAAAAATAACTTTTCCGACTGAATCGTAATCCATAATACCATCCTCATCTTTACTTTCACTGCCTAAGGTAGAATCTAGACCTAAAATTTTATTAAGAACTTTCTAAAAATGGTTGGTGCATTCTTTTAGCCATTTCTGAGTCTCAATGTGAACAGCAGGGAACTGAACTAACTCACAGGAAGTACACAACATAAATAATAACCAAGTATCATCAACTACTACTTGCTTTAAAAATAAACTGGCTGTTGAGAGCAATAAAACGTCTCCAACAAGAAATACAGCCATGTATTGTTGTAAAGTTGGGAAATAAATTTTACATAGAATAATATTTTGTAAAGCAGAAAGCTAAGAAGCAGTTCGTTGAAAGTTTCATTATTTTTTTTCTATAAAATTTTCGACACTAAAGTTTCACGCCATATTCAATAAACAATAAAGGGAAAATGTCAAAACACACACACACACACACACACACACACACACACACACACACACACACACACACACAAATTAGGCATCCTAGTGTTAAGAAGACAAGAAAAATAATTTGCTACATAGGCCTAAATGGAGTCAAGAGTACTAAACAAGACTCAACTTAAATGTATATCCTGAATCAATGGAGTACAAAACACATCACATTCAATGAGGGTTTACCCCATGTAAATCTGTGAGAAGAGGGAATAGTGTGGCACAGCAATGGTCATCAATATTTTGAAAGGCATTCAGACAGAGACTTTCTTGATGAAGCAAAATTTAATTTCTGAAGATAAATTAAAATCATTTAAGCAACTGTCTATGGAAACGAACTGTTTATAATTACAGGTACCAGTACAGAGGCAGATATTTCATTCGTTAACTAATTCAAACAACTTGGACATAACTGTCCCTTAACTGTAGGTATTAATAGTTACACAGGACCAATGAAAGTCACTTATGGTCTTGGTATGTATGGCAATACTGACCTTACGACTTATCTTAGAAGAAAGATTAAGGAAAGGCAAACCTACGTTTCTAGCATTTGTAGACTTAGAGAAAGCTTTTGACAATGTTGACTGGAATACTCTCTTTCAAATTCTAAAGGTGGCAGGGGTAAAATACAGGGAGCGAAAGGCTATTTACAATTTGTACAGAAACCAGATGGCAGTTATAAGAGTCGAGGGACATGAAAGGGAAGCAGTGGTTGGGAAGGGAGTAAGACAGGGTTGTAGCCTCTCCCCGATGTTGTTCAATCTGTATATTGAGCAAGCAGTAAAGGAAACAAAAGAAAAATTCGGAGTAGGTATTAAAATTCATGGAGAAGAAATAAAAACTTTGAGGTTCGCCGATGACATTGTAATTCTGTCAGAGACAGCAAAGGACTTGGAAGAGCAGTTGAATGGAATGGACAGTGTCTTGAAAGGAGGATATAAGATGAACATCAACAAAAGCAAAACAAGGATAATGGAATGTAGTCTAATTAAGTCGGGTGATGCTGAGGGAATTAGATTAGGAAATGAGGCACTTAAAGTAGTAAAGGAGTTTTGCTATTTGGGGAGCAAAATAACTGATGATGGTCGAAGTAGAGAGGATATAAAATGTAGGCTGGCAATGGCAAGGAAAGCGTTTCTGAAGAAGAGAAATTTGTTAACATCCAGTATAGATTTAAGTGTCAGGAAGTCATTTCTGAAAGTATTCGTATGGAGTGTAGCCATGTATGGAAGTGAAACATGGACGATAAATAGTTTGGACAAGAAGAGAATAGAAGCTTTCGAAATGTGGTGCTACAGAAGAATGCTGAAGATTAGATGGGTAGATCACATAACTAATGAGGAAGTATTGAATAGGATTGGGGAGAAGAGAAGTTTGTGGCACAACTTGACCAGAAGAAGGGATCGGTTGGTAGGACATGTTCTGAGGCATCAAGGGATCACCAATTTAGTATTGGAGGGCAGCGTGGAGGGTAAAAATCGTAGAGGGAGACCAAGAGATGAATACACTAAGCAGATTCAGAAGGATGTAGGTTGCAGTAGGTACTGGGAGATGAAAAAGCTTGCACAGGATAGAGTAGCATGGAGAGCTGCATCAAACCAGTCTCAGGACTGAAGACCACAACAACGACATGTATGGTTATGGGATTTCCGTCGAGATCTGTGCTACAACATAGGCCGGAAATCACCCATAATACCTCACATTTCAATTACTTCTGTTTCATTATTTCTCCACCGTTTAGCGCCCTTACGAATGACTTAGGTTCACGAATGACTTACATGTCTTGGTTCGAGGGTGTCATCGAGTCCCAATCCTCGTATGTGTGAATGGGCTCCAATTCTCTCGATCCTAGTGATTTCTCTAACTTCTTGTACTTTGGCTGCTGCTACTGCCTACATTGTCAAACAAAAACAATATCTTACAAACAGGCACACTGAATCGTAGCACACGTAAAACGTATTATTAAGCTAACTCTATAAATCTGAAATGACTATATCTCAGTACTATAACTCTACTGGTAAAACAAGGGCATACCAACATTTTACCTACATATTATAAAATACATACCGCCATTTCCTACACAAATCTCAACGTGCTTCAAACAGTATTTACCGCTGTTTACCTAGTAACAACCTGAGATTATATGCAACATGACAAGCGTTTCTCAGAGATAAAATTGAGTGAATGAAAAAATTTAATAAAATCATAATTGTTAGTTTCGTCGTTGTAGCAACAATATTAATAGCAACAATATTATTTTCAATTGTCATAATTAAATCTATTCTTCGTTATACATGTAAAAAAAACACACAGAATAATATAATATTCATATTATCACATTAAAACCGTGATAAATCGGAGATATAAATACTTCAGCACAGAAGCGATGGAAATTTCACTCAATCTTGTAACAAATTTTATTTCTCATTATGACGTGATAATGTGTAATTTAAGCACAGATATTCCGAAGAACTTCCAAGCAAGGTAGGATGCGAGTGTCAGTCATACCAACCCAAATTGTAACAGCATGTTCATGACATGTATGCCAGAGGTTTAAAATGCGGCTAAAAATAACAAAAAAAGGGAACAAGGAGGAACCATTACGCAAGAATTACCTTACACTTTTCGTAGTGCGATTCTGAATTTCATTCATTAATGGATACAGGGCTGCAATTATTAGATTCGGAATTTTTATAATATTTTTCTTATATTCTGATTTCTTTATATTAATTGAAATTGGAAGGTAAACTATATATGTTGACACCCATTTGCGAAATGTAAAATATTAAACATAAATGTATAGCTTTGGTTAGGGTGAGCAAGACTTAAAGTCGCAAATGAAGAATACCCAATCCAAATTACGACGAAACCGTGCCAAATCCTAAATGCATTTGCTTCTTCGTTTTTCTTTCTTATATTCATAATACGATTAGTTCAATGCCGTACCGAAAATTTACATTGGCGCTTCGGCAGATAAAATGTATCGATTGAGAGTATATTGGTAGCACTTTCTTATTTCTTATCAGTGCCTTGAAGCATAGCGAAGATAAAAAGCAACTTCTCAGAAAACTACATTTGTTCCTAAGAAATGGCTGATGCTTACTTAGTAGAAATGATAAGACTAAAGCTTTAAATACCTTGATAAAGGTATGACGGTAGAGTGTGATACTGGCAAGAGCAGAACAGCTGATTTGCAGAAGCCATTTAATTGACCTTCAGTGCATATTTTTCAAAGAAAACATAGATTTGTGTCATCAACATTTTAAAACGTAATAATTCTGCTTTGTAGTTATTTCCAGCAGCAGTGTCTTTAATGTACTGTATAAACTTGTTTCTATTATTAAACAAAAAAAATGTACTAGAGTGATATTTTGTCATTGAAAGAGAATGTAACAAGCAGTTCGATAGGAACTTGCAAGACGTTGAATTGTTTGGTAGACATCACTCTACATGTTTACGTATTTCACTTTTGGTAGTACTGACTGACGTCATTACCCACACAGTGTGAAAGTTTAGTACTGGACTGTTGAAAGAACGTCTGCTCCAGGAGCCTTAAAGGTTAAGATTTGCGACATTCTTGTGTTTTATTTTTGACCTCAGTGATCCTCTAAACTCTACAAGCGAGATTGTTTCGTCGGGAAGCCACTGCATGCAGATTTCGCTGTCTGACGTATACTTCGAGCGCTTGTTTTTGACCTAGCCAGCGCGCATGCGCATGGCGGTGAATACCCGAATGTACTAGTTTGAAATTTTAGGTGGGGAAGTACCTGAATTCGATGAAAGAACAGGAGACCAAGAAAAGTTTTCACCGCCAGAGAACTACTTTATGTAGGTGAGTTATAGCGATTGTTATTTAAATGATCGGGTCAATCAACGTCAGTTTGTTGCATATTTGGTGTTTTTTCAAGTGTGTTTCGGCATTCGAATTACAGGTGTTTACAATTTTTTTTTTTTTTTTTTTTTTTTTTTTTTTTTTTTTTTTTTTTTTTTTTGCAGTGTGTTGTCATGGGTTACTGTTTACATGTATCTGAACAGACGCACCACATGGTGGAAAATTGTCGTTGCTATGATAGGGTTTCCCACGTCAACGAAAACGTTATTTTAGTTTTGTTGCAAGCTTTTGCCATTTTATTGGAATAATTTTAAATGTTTTTACGTTTCATGTCACCATGAAAACTATTAACGCGTTTATTATTTCTATTTTGACACAAAGTAATTAATTTTGTTACTTGTCACTTATGATGAACTTAATTTTTTTGGAGTTCATGGCAGTCTGGAGATTTAAGTATAGATGATATAGTAGGTAGAAGCTATTTCTGTTTCTATGTTCTGTCGTATATTAAATTCATTCAAATGTTAATTAAGAATTTGGTTTACAGTGAGTAAACGTTATTTATATTTCATAAAGAAAAAGCATGGTAGTTTGATTGTCATGGACGCTGTAAGGGCGTAATAAACAGAAGGATTTTCGGAAATGGATGATTACGCTAGTACCCAAACCGCACTAGTGTTATACAGGCCTGAACCATATTCACGGTTTTTGAATACGATGCCATGATTACTTTTATTGCCGTGTAAGGTGACACTACATTAATTCTTATCGAAGTATACTTGCGTCTTAAATTTTCTGTGTTAAATACTTTATTAACATAGAACCTAATGTACTTCCTAAAACAACGCTACCTTTTTTTTCCCCCAGCATCACTCGTTCCAGTAATAGCAAGCATTGTTGTACAATGATATATAATAAGTTTTTAGCATTTACGTGAAGTCATGCAATGACATTATGTTTATGGCAAACACTGTGATTCAACCAAAAAAATAAATTATACTAAGTCATACGCACATATAAGATGCACTGTCTTGTCTTGTATCATATGCAGTATAATGTACCAGTGTGTATTTCAGAACTTGTAAAAACAAACAATGTTATCTCCTACTGTCTGTGTTCAATTCTCTGACAGTCTCTATGTCTTTATGATAAGTATCACATCCTTCTAAAAATAACCCCACAATTATATTATACTATTCGGCAAAGAATGCCTTACATATATGTACATTAAATGACGCACACTATCAGGATGTGTCAGGTGATTTCGGTTTTACTCGCATTGCTGTACTCATTGTTATTGTAATTTGCTTGACGAAAGTCATTCTCTGTTTTTACAGTACAACTCTTGTATTCAAACCAAAACACGTTCTTAGCCTTGGGTCTTTTCTGACTGGCTGACTGCTGCCTATGAGGCAGTATGAAGAGAAATCCATGAACGCTGGATATGTGATGATCATCAACATTCCTTCCAGCAGTAGTCGTACTAAGTAAATCATAATTCTATAATGGCACAGTCTGTGTTGTGTGGTTGATTCGTAAGGCAGTACAGAAGAGCAACTGTCAGTAGAATCATGAGCAGTCAAGCTGTAAATTATGAGTCTATGGAATTAACAGTGTTTCTAATTTATTTAAAACTGTACGCAGTTTTGTTGTACTAGAAGCTTTTTTTTATTTTATTTTTTAATTTAGATTCATGGTATGCAATATTCCCCAGGTTTTCTCCCCAATGGGAAATGTTCAAATGGCTCTGAGCACTATGCGACTTATCCCCCAATGGAAGGATAGAAATGCACAGGTAAATATTACTGCTTGTAGGTAATTGTGGTCAGGAAAAATAACTGACAGTACCCTCACTTGTCATCACATTTGAGTTACTCTACATTGTTAAATTATTCTTGTACCCTTTTTCGAGGCTAGCAGCTTTCTTTTAGTATAGCTAGTTATGTTTGGCTTGTATAAGGACAAGAAGCATGAAGCAGTAGAACCTATAGTAACAGTTCAGTGTTAATATAGTGTACAGGCTAAGTTGCTTTTCCCCTGTCTCTTTTCTTTCTTTTTTTTTTTAAAAAAAAAAAAAAAAAAAAAAGGTTATTTTGACTTCTTGGTCGTCCCTGAAGGTCTCCATCTTCATAGTGATAACTGAATGTATCAATACCGGATGCGGCTTCAACCTTAAGTGCATAATTTATTCATGACATTGTGTGTGATGTCATAGAAATAGAAGGAGAAAAGAACACTGATAATATTTCTTTTGAATCTGTATTTGTTTTTGGTTTTTAGGTTGTGGTAACAGACCAATCCATAGCACAACCCAAGGTTTATAATGGGTTTGAAGATGGCAGTTTGGTTGCAAGTTGGCGAACCAAGTGAATCAAATATGGAATTTATGATGTGGTGCGACACTGATCTGTAGTGATAGCCCAAGTTCTATGTTAGATTGGCAGTATTGAGTGCTTCTGTTAATCCAAAAATCTTGTTAAATATCGAGTTAATATTGGAAATGATAGATTCTTTGTGATACAGGCTGCACTACAATTTTGTGACCAGTGTCTAGTCTAGATTGGGGGGGGGGGGGGGTGGGGAAGGTTACTATAACAATCAAGTTGAGAATTTCTATAATACAAATTTCTCAGACATGTAAGAGACCCCGTAGTTGTATGTTTATGCAGTATAAAGCAACATTTTTATTTTTGAAGTACCAAATACTCATTTGAACACTTTATAGTTTTATGTCCTCTTCTTTGTAGTCCTTGGTCACATAAATATTGCATTGAGCATTTGCATTAGTTTTTAAGATTCTGCCAGTCACATCCATGCCTTTCTGTCTTAGTGGTTGTCAATGAAATGGCAGTATATGAGATGTTGATATGGATTTTCCAGACAAATTTGTGGAAAAGGTTACTATAACAATCAAGTTGAGAATTTCTACAATACAAATTTCTCAGACATGTAAGAGACCCCGTAGTTGTATGTTTATGCAGTTTAAAGCAACATTTTTATTTTTGAAGTGCCAAATACTCATTTGAACACTTTATAGTTTTATGTCCTCTTCTTTGTAGTCCTTGGTCACATAAATATTGCATTGAGCATTTGCATTAGTTTTTAAGATTCTGCCAGTCACATCCATGCCTTTCTGTCTTAGTGGTTGTCAATGAAATGGCAGTATATGAGATGTTGATATGGATTTTCCAGACAAATTTGTGGAAAAGTCAGAGCATAGAATTAAAACAGAAATTAAATGTTAGTAATGTATCATGTAGAGTAATGGTTTTTCCATTGCATGAAGAGAAGAAATTGTTAATGTTGAGTAATCAATATCAGCTGTTAATGGCATTGTATCGTGCTTGGTAAAACAAACTGTTTTAATTGAGATACAACAAAGCAGGTTGGAATGTTGATGGCTGAATAATTTTCATTTCACAGAACAGCAACATGCAATTTAAACTTCTTGGCACTATTTGTTAGACAGCCCGTTAATGCTCATTGTGCCTCTGAAAAAGTCTTTGAAGTCAGGTTTCATTTGAATAATTTTGTATTTTGCACTGTCTCTATGCAAACGTGACATTAAACCTTAATCTTCGTTTTTCTAAACAAATGTTATATTACGTAGGGATCTGTCTGATGTGCTGACAGCATATTAACTGTTAAGGGAATACATGATTAATTTCAACTAATAACAATACATACTCACAAAACATTTCCAGCTAGAGTACTGAGACATCTTTGTCATTTAATCTTGGACACCTGAGGCTGGTTGGTAAGATGCAAAACACAACCTTGTAATGTTCCATCTTTATAAGAATAGTGTACACCAGATCAACAACATACCTAATTAAGAGAACTTGATATCATTCCTAGAATTCTGGAAGAACGGTGCAATATGGCTTCTCCACTGGAGTTTTCATCATTGGCATCCATTAGCCAGCTGCAGCTGTGTCAGAGAAAATGTGCTTCATCACTTAACTGCTCCTGTAGTAATATGTTTCCTTCAGGTGTGCTCCCAGGACTCTGTTTTTTGTCTCCGCTTTCTATGACCTGTGCTGGTACAGTTTTATTTGGCACAACCAGTCATTTTTTATCATTTTTTGAATTTATTGTTGAACTACTTCGTTTTTAAGAGTCACGATCAGTAACATCTCTCTGTGTGTCACACTGCATTCCAATTTATACTCTCTTCATGTTACTTAATACTCGTGGGATTGCAGAGTGAATGTGTCACTCAACAGCATAGTATGTGCTATTGTAAAACTTCCTAACAGATTTAAAACTGTCTTATAGATTGAGACTAAACTTGGGTTAGAGTTTAGGTGCAGCATCTAGTTTGTCTGCCTGAAAGTTTCACTTTCAGACGTTTTCATTTATCTGTCACTGGTGTGTTCTTTCAATGCAAGTACAGTACAGTGTGGAAGAATCTTAGGTTTTACTGCTGTATAGTTACTGAGAACTTTCAGCTCTCTCTGAAATTCAAATCTTTGACTCCCGATTTTATTTTTCTGTTCTCCCCTCTCCCTTTCTTTCTGCCAGTATTGTGTTTGTTCCTGCACTACATTTTGTTCTGTGTTAATTTACTTTTTCTTAATACTGCTTTTGTTGCGCTCTTGGTGAACATTATCTTTTACAAACATTAGGCTTTATCACACAGTTCCTCATTTCAGACTTTAAAATATTAAGCCGTTGTGTTGTCAATATTGTTTTTGATTCACTGTAGATTGATTTTATCCATTACATGGCTAGAGGTACAGTTATATGCTGTATCATGTTTCCATAAATTGTTAGATGTTTTAAATGTCCTGGTGATAAACTCTGTATTTAAGACAAATGCCCTCACAATTTAGGAATTATAACATCGAGCAAAACTACCTAATGTAAATTCTGTTCTTGTTGTTGCTAGTTTGATGCAGCTCCCCACACAAATCTATTCTGTACAAGTTCCTTCATTTCTGAATAACTTCTGCAACACACGTCTTTTTAAACCTGCTTAGTGTATCCATTCCTTGGTCTCCCTCTACAGTTTTTACTTTCCTCTGTTATAAAATTTTTGATTCATTGGTACCTCACGATATGTTCTATCAACCACTCATGTTAGTCAAGCTATGCAATAATTTTTTTACCTCCAATTCAATTAAGTATCTCTTCATTAGTTATTCACTCTACCCATCTAATTTTCAGCATTAGTTTGTAGCACCACATTTCAAAAGATTTAGCACAACATTTTAAAAGATTCTATTCTCTTTTTGGCTAAAATGCTTCTTGTCCACATTTCACTTCCATGCAAGGTTACACACCCTACAGATGTCTTCAGAAAAGACTTCCTAATATTTAAATTTACATCAGATGTTAGCAGTTTATCTCTTTTTTTCAGAATCACTTTTCATGAGTATTTATTTATTTGTTCATCATTGAGTATTTGACACAACAGTATAGATGTGTCAGATACATTACAGAAGTAATCTATGGTTATAGGGAATGTGTACATAGTAGGGTCCGCAGCTCGTGGTCTTGCAGAGCGTTCTCGCTTCCCGCGTACGGATTCCTGGGTTCGATTCCCGGCGGGGTCAGGGCTTTTCCCTACCTCGAGACTAGGTGTTGTGTCATCTTCATCATCATCATTCATCCCCATTACGATCGGAGGAAGGCAATGGCAAACCACCTCCGCTAGGACCTTGCCGCATCATCCCCTACGCTTTTTGGAGTATGGGACATCACAATCATCATCATCCACAGTAGGATAGGATTAGACAAGGATTGGGCAGCAAATTGGCCAGGGCCTTATCAGTGGAACCATTGCAACATTTATTGTAGCAATTCAAGGTAACCATCAAAAACTCGAATCAGGATGACTGGTTGGTGTACTAATTTTGTTCTGCTCAAATGAATACTGGCTTAGCCACCTCGCTCTGTGCATGACTTCGAAAGAAAACCACATGTACCTACTCTGCAAACAGGTTATCATGCACAAGAAGTATAATTAGAACATGAAGCTTTGTTCTATTACACTTCTGAAAAACATGTAAACACATGAACACATGCCTGAAAAATATAAGCAGAAAAAGCCTGCCAACACTACATCCATCCCAGATTTATTGTAACACATTCCCTTTTGTGAGGAAGTTTATAGAATCACATTAGAAACAGGTAAAACAGGAAACCAACTGCAGCAACATTCTTGCACAGAGAAAAAGACTGCATATACCTTACATCTGTTAACAAATTAAAAAGCACTCAACAATAAATGAGGGACTAGTATTTCTGAAAGGTAACATGTTCACTTACATTGTAGAAACGCTCCTCAACAAGAAATGTTTTTAACTCTTTAAAAGCCATTTCTTTGTCCAACCTCTTGATGTATGTGTGTTGTGAAGGTTATGACTGTGGTAATCACTGTTAGTTTGCAGGTCTCCAATAGTGGCTCCTATCACCAACACATTTATTTATTTATTTGTGTGTGTGTGTACTGCAAGCACACATATTTTTTATTTTTTTTAAATACGGGCTGGAAGTGAACCCTTTTCTGTTGTGTTGTTGTGGTCCGAAGACTGGCTTGATGCAGCTCTCCATGCTACTCTATCCTGTGCAAGCCTATCTCCAAATTACTATTGCAACCTACATCGTTCTGAATCTGCTTACTGTATTCATTTCATTGTCTCCATCTTCAGAATGTGTCCTATCAACTGATCACTTCTTCTGGTCAGGTTGTATCACATACTTCTGCCCCCCCCCCCCCAAATCCCAATTCAATTCAGTGCTTGTGATTACCACCTAATCTTCAGCAGTCTTCTGTTGCACCACATTTCAAAAGCTTCAATTGCCATCTTGTCTGAACTCTTAATCGTCCATATTTCGCTTCCGTACATGCTACACTCCATACAAATACTTTCAGAAAAGACTTTGTTACGCTTAAATCAGTATTCGATGTTAACAAAGTTCTGTTCTTCGGAAATGCTTTTTCATGCCATTCCCAGTCTACTTTTTATATCCTCTCTACTTCGGCCATCATCAGTTATTTTGCTGCCCAAATAACAAAACTTATCTACTACTTCAAGTGTCAATTTTCCTAATGTGATTCTCTCAGCATCACTTGATTTAATTGGACTACATTCCATTGTCCTTGTTCTGCTTTTGTTGATGTTTGTCTTACACAGTACACTCCTTCCATTCAACTGCTCTTTTGTCACTGACAGTGCCATCACCAAAGCTCAGAGTTTTTATTTCTTCTCCATGAATTTTAATTCCTACTCCAAAATCTTCTTTTGTTTCCTTTATTATTATTATTATTATTTGCTACTTTTGGCCCTTGAGATTGTACAGCCATCTCTCAATATCAGATTAAAGTTACATTTATCTAAAAATGTCATCATAAGTTTTAAAATTAATGTACTAATTTGATGAAGGAGCACTGTTATGTTAGTTGGTAATGATGATGAGGTCTGATTAATGGTTGTGTGAAATCTATTTGCTGCTTTGTCTTCAGTTTACATTATGCAAAAATGTAACTGACACCGCTTACTGTTATTCCATAACTTTCACAATAAGGATTAGCTCGAATGTGTATTCAGTGAAAATGGCTAAAGAATGATCCATGGTGATTTGCCTTTTCATGTAAATGACCATTAGCTCTATTCCAAAAAGCTACTCCATAAGCTGCAAGGGACTGAAGGTAACCAAAGCAATACATTCTATTTCCTTCTGAGTAGGGTACTGGAGTAACATGTTGATGTGAATCTCTATCAGAGTTTTATTACATGGTCTTTCCAGTTTAGATCTGGATCAACACACATTCCTATAAATTATGTATAGTGTATTGTTTTGCAAATATGATTGAAGCCATATGTGATTACAGGTTTTCTCAGCATATTTCAGCCATGAAATCTTCTATTTGTTTTCTATATCATTTATCCTCATTCTTTACAATTTATCTAAAAAAATGTGACAGTATCAAAAGTTTTTAAAAAATCAGATACATCTCCTACAACACTTTTGTTGTTTTCTAGGTTTCTAAATAATTCATCTGTGTAAACCATTATTGTTGTTCCTGTACTTTCACCTGTTAAAAAGCCATGTTGATCGCTATTCAACAGCTTGTGGTTGTTTTAAGTACTTGCTGAGTTGATCTTCCATTAATGTCTCAAATATTTTAGAGAATTTGGAGAGGCATGATACAGTTCAGTAATTTTAAACTCCCTTCACTTTGAAATTCCTGATCTGTAGGGGAACACTCCCTCAGTGAATGATAAATTAGGAATATGAGCCAAGGGCTTTGCATTTTTTGAAGCAGTACAAGTGGTAGGTGACACCGGTACTTCAATTGCACCTGTGAAATTCAAGCTTAGCATTTGGAAAGCATCTTTAGTATTATCAGTCTGCATTTTGTATCCCCTCTCCTCTGGTCATCATAGGTGATTCTGCTGCCCAAAGACAAACCTCGTATAGCATTGTTAGCATCTTATCTCCTAATCTACATCCCTCAACATAACCTGCTTCAGTTTAACTACATTCCATTCTCCTGCTTTGCTTTTGTTTATGATTATCTCTCAAAAATTATTCCAAATCTGTAAATTTCACAGAGGCCCAGAACTTCCTTTTCTTTAGTAACTTTACTCACTTCTTTATTTTTAACTACTAGAAGGACACAATACCAGGTAACTGGAAAGCCAGAAGTGGTGTGCACTGCCCCTTGCTCCTGTCTCCTCTCCCAGTATGATGTGTTCTCTCATTCTCGAAGTTTGGAAGTGATGTATTGAGCCAGCCACCGATTCAGTCTGAGAGGGAATCAAAGAAGAAATCTATAAAAAAGGAAATACATATTTCTAAAGTAAGCTAATGGAAGTTTGGAAGAAGTTTTAAGAATTTGAAGAAAATATGTTATAAATTGGCACCATTCCTCACAAGCGACTTCTAATCAAGCTGCGGCCTATAGGGTATCGTCTCAGTTGTGCGACTTGATTCGTGATTTCCTGTCAGGAAGGTCGCAGTTCGTAGTAATAGACGGCAAATCATCAAGTAAAACTGAAGTGATATCAGGTGTTCCCCAGGGAAGCGTCCTGGGACGTCTGCTGTTCCTGATCTATATAAATGACCTGGGTGACAATCTGAGCAGTTCTCTTAGGTTGTTCGTGCTGTAATTTACCGTCTAGTTAGGTCATCCGAATACCAGTATCAGTTGCAAAGCCATTTAGAAAAGATTGCTGTATGGTGTAGCAGGTGGCAGTTGACGCTAAATAACGAAAAGTGTGAGTGATCCACATGAGTTCCAAAAGAAATCCGTTGGAATTCGATTACTCGATAAATAGTACAATTCTCAAGGCTCTCAATTCAACTAAATACCTGGATGTTAAAATTACGAACAACTTCAGTTGGAAAGACTACATAGATAATATTGTGGGGAAGGCGAGCCAAAGGTTGCATTTCATTGGCAGGACACTTAGAAGATGCAACAAGTCCCCTAAAGAGACAGCTTACACTGCACTCGTTCGTCCTCTGTTAGAATATTGCTGCACGGTGTGGGATCCTTACCAGGTGGGATTGACGGAGGACATCAAAAGGGTGCGAAGAAGGGCAGCTCGTTTTGTATTATCACGTAATAGGGGAGAGAGTGTGGCAGATATGATACGCGAGGTGGGATGGAAGTCATTAAAGCAAAGATGTTTTTTGTCGCGGCGAGATCTATTTACGAAATTTCAGTCACCAACTTTCTCTTCCAAATGCGAAAATATTTTGTTGAGCCCAACCTACATAGGTAGGAATGATCATCAAAATAAAATAAGGAAAATCAGAGCTCGAACAGAAAGATTTAGGTGTTCGTTCTTCCCGCGCGCTGTTCGGGAGTGGAATGGTAGAGAGATAGTGTGATTGAGGTTCGATGAACCCTCTGCCAAGCACTTAAATGTAAATTGCAGATTAATCATGTAGATGTAGATGTAGGAATTACCAAAATACTTAGTCTTAGTGTGCATTTAGTTTGTCACACTTTCAGTCTAACATGTGAATTTGTTTCTCTTTTTGTTGTACTATATTTTAGAGGAACGCGTGACTTACCTTTCGTCAGGTGTGTGGGCTTTGAAATGTTCTCTCTGTGAACTGTGCCATAATGAGGAGTTTTAATTGGCTGTAGGAGAATAACGAGGGACCGTTCTAATCTTATAAAGACGGACTGGATTTTTTTCTTTTTAAATGTAGTTTCTACAAATGGGTTGCGTCTACACTTCTGTAATAGTAATAATATTGCATAACAACTATACAAGATTCAGAAGCGATTGCTTTCAAATCTTCTTCAAGTCAGTCCTGGTTCATTGAAGGTTATTCCTTCAATAAAGATGTTTAAATGCCAATGGTTCAGCTGGGTTAGTGCTTAATCTGTAATTATTTAAACATTCATGAAAGAGTGAGTGGTCCATTTGACATCAACAGCAAAGTGAAAACTTGCCATGGATTTCTCTGTGCATTACACCTCTCTCACTGTCATGATGATAAATGTACATAATCATATTGGAACTGTTGTCCTATTTACATTTTTGTTACATTTATGTATCATGCCATCTGTATCAGTGTTTTAGTGAATAAACATCAGACTACAAATTCTAATCTATGGGAGTTAGGATATTTGTGGTAGTTTATCAAATTGCCACTGCTAGTAATGTTTTGTGCGTATTAAAAATGCCAATGATAGCTGTTGTTTGAATTCAATACTTAACTCTGCCCCCTTCTTCCCATAAGTTTGGGTGAACTGGCCCACATATTGAAGGAAAACAAGGGCATATATCACTTCCGATAGTAGCATGCCGAAGAAAGAATTTCATAAAGATCAGTGTTTTGGTTGGTGATTAATTTACATGTAGTATTTAATGTAATGTTTCAAATTTTGTAGCAGTGTTTAGTAGTAGTAGTAGTAGTAGTAGTAGTGGTAGTAGTAGTAGTATGTTATGAAAGAGTGGGATGGCAATGGTTAGGAAACTGGTCTGGCATCCCTCAGGGTCAGGGTTCAAATTCCGGTCTTCCTATTTTGATTTAGATTTTTCATGGTTGCTCCAAATGACACAAAAGAAATACCAGTTCTTCCTTAACAGAGTAAAATCCTGGGGATGATGATTCATATCTTTCATCAACCAAGACTGGTTCATCTATGCTACTTGTTCTAGCTTCTGTTTAACTGGATGGACAGCAAAAGAAATTAACAGAAGAGTGAAAATGGTCTGCTGTTCTGTTCATTAAATTAAATAGGGTTTACAAAACTATGCTTCAGTTACGACACATGGCAGTGTGTAATTGACTTTATATGAAAAAAAAAGTCATAAAACTGTGGTTTGTTCAGTAATCAGTGAAGAGCTCTGTGTCATGAATTATTAGTAGACAGAGGAAAGCAAACACATTGGTTAAGGAAGTGATGTAATTGTGACTAACGAAAATGGAACTGTAACAGAGGAATGTATCTAAAACCGAACCAGAGGCTGAAGGTTTATGGTCAAGTACACCAGTGGTAGATTCTTTGTCTGCTGGGAAGATAATGATAAGAATCATCAGCTTTTAGGGAACAAACAGCCTGAACAGCTTAGAAATAAAAATTAAACTGAGGTGAGCCCTGTGTACAGCTGGTGAATTTACTATATATGGACATGGGAATCACAGTGCTGTATTCCAAAAGGTTGGTGGGGAGAGGGGCAAAAGGATGACACAACAGAAGGTATTTGGAAGAGAGTAAGAAACAAAATGAGGAGCATGGGAGGGCAGCAAACCCCTCCCTTGCTGCCCAGAAGAAAAAAGAAAATGAGCTTCACAAACCAAACACACATCCTGTCTGTTTATAAAGAAACTCCACCACTAGCATATATCTTTATGATATTTCATCTCTCTGTCACCGAATTACAAAAGTTTTGCACCATCACTGTTACTTGATAGATTACAGAAATACAAAATTAGACTTAGACATTCACCAGATACACCATACATGGAACGTAATGTGGCTTCAAGATCAAAGTACTTTTCAAGTGGATGGGAATACACACACACCATCTCTACACAGATTGATGGTATTGCATGGTATTCCCTTGGTATGTACCATAGAAAATTTCTGGTCACCCTGGTCTGCCGCCACTTTCACCATAGACAGTTCCGCTTTGTGGCACAAATGACACTGATGGTGCCATTTTCAGCTGTGCACTGCGATTTAACGTGACAATCGGTTTACTACATAACTTCAGGGACAACAAATTTCCACCAAAATAAAGACGTCACTTATATTGAATGATATGTTTGTACAAATATCTATAACTTTCTTTTTACATTATGATCTAATTAATATATTTACAACCAATGTAAATATTCTTTCAGATGCTTGGAGTGTGTGTGTGTGTGTGTGTGTGTGTGTGTGTGTGTGTGTGTGAGAGAGAGAGAGAGAGAGAGAGAGAGAGAGAGATTGATTGAATATGTCTTTTTACTTAATAAAATAAATGTTTCTATAATTTATAGCATATCATGTATTGGAAGCAGGCTGAGGGGATCATAAAAATATTCTGCCCGCGGGCATCAATCCACTTCTAGTTTTAACTGAAAATTTCTGAGAACTTCCAGTATACTTGTATCGTTAGTTGACAATGTTTCTTCTCAGGTTACCAGCTAATGTAATAAATACATTAATACAGGAAGTGTCACTTTTATCTTAACTTTTCCTTCCTAGCAGCAGAACAGTATGTACAAATTCTATTCAACCTTTACTCTGTTACATACATTGAAGGTGGTAGGCAGGTAGGTATTATGAAGTAGTCGCAGTAATATGTTCAGTGACCAATAAAGAGCCTTTCATAGTTTGAAAATAATATGTAAGAAGCTGTGCTGAGTTTCTTCCAACTGTCTCTCTTCTATAAAACTAATGAGATTGCCCCCCCCCCCCCCCCCCCTTCTGTCCCTTGGTTAAAGTCGCACTGGGCCTGTAGGGTTGATGAACTGCGGGGGTCACTGTTCACCAATATTTTCTCATATATTTACATTATAATATTACTTTACTTCTGTACTACGTGTGAAGGCAATGTTTAAGAAAATTTTGTTCACTTATCTGAGCCATCATAGATGCTATGTTCTTTTGTTTTCGCGTACCGACAGGTTCTAAACAAAATTCGACTGCTCATTTTCCTGCACAGTCAAAGATTGTGCAAATACTTTCTGTATCCAGTATAGTGGCACTCTTATTTGGTAATGGACTCGTGTTACTGGTATAATTTTATTGTAACTTTAACCTCTACAATCTTTTATGTCGATATATATATATATATATTTATTTTTAAAACTCTTGATTACTGTGAGCAGATTGTAAAAAATTGCCCCCTCCCATGTCTAGAAATAAGATAAATCTTTCAGCAGGCTAGAATGTAAAAAGATATTGTGTAATTAAAATGAGTTGGTCAGTGTTTGCTAAATACAGTGTATAATGTAATGGGGTTGAAAAATATTTACACATCCTCTAAAATTTTAATCTTATTTCATTCAGTATATTTGTAGTAATACGAGTGACAGTTCCTTTGCACACTACTGTGGATGTAATATTTTTCCTTCATTTACATAAGTGCTGATATGTTGTGATAAGAAAAGTTTCATTTGGTATTTAGTTGTGGAAGTCCAGGAAATTACCATTTCACAGAGAATCAGAAGTTTCCTCGTGACATTAGTCCACATACTGATAAGAGCTTAACAACTCCTTTTAAATGCTCAGATATTTTTCACCAGTATTGTTCTTCTCATTGGACCTCTTTGACAAAATGCAGAATCGATGCACTCACTGTTCTTCCACAGTGTATTGTACTGTCTTCACTCTGATTTTGACTAGTATTCTGCCATTTTTCCAGTGGTTGATTTTTTTTAAAGAAAAGGCCTTCAAGACCCATAATTTTTCGAAGAAAACAAATGAGATGACTTTCAGTTTATGAGTAGCAATACCTTTAGGAAGAAGTGAATACACAGATGCTGTTTTGACAGCAATGTTTTCTTATTGAAAAAGAATGCCATTGTATTTCCATCTAATTTTGAATGCCAGTCCTGTTATATCAGATGAAAACCCTTATCTATTCTTGCCGAAATCACTTAGACCTTTCTGCTCTGCATTAACACATGCTAATAATTTTATTTTTTCTGGGTTATTAGTCTTAATGATTAGCTTTTTATTGTCAGGAGTCTTTGTCAGTTTGAGATACCTTCTGCAGTAACTGCAGATGGGTAAGAAGATCTACATTCAATTTCAGGCGCACTAATGAATCTTCTCGAGAAAAAAATTATTCAACTTTTGTGTTTTGTACAACAAAACTACTTATTTCTTCAATTGTTTTCTCTTTTATTTTAGTGCAATGTTGTCATCAGGTTAAAATTACTTGCATGCGGAGAGAAAAATGGATACAACTGAACGCAAAAAAACTGAAACAGCCGACAATCCAGGCATACAATACAGTTTCATATCTTGTTCAGGAAAGTCGCTCAGGGATAGAGAAACATAAGTTTTTCTCACATTGTTGTGATATTGTAATCAACACACGTTTTCAGGTTCCCTGCTCGTGTTTCGTAAAAGCAGAACCAGTAAGGATCGTTTTGTTCGTTTGTCTGACAGTCCGACTCTTAAGAACCGTTTTTCACAGAAATGAGTAGACATATCGAGTTAAAATTTACGTCATATATCAACGTCGATGGTTCGTTGGCGGTTTAGAAATTTTAAGCTTCTATGTCAGCCCAATCAAAATATTCGGCCATTTATGTTATGTCACATATTTTGATACACGCAAATGCACTCATAGGGCATCCCGTGGACGTAGGATCACGAAGTTTTGGAAGAAGCGAAGTTTCGGAGTACAAATGAAGTAAAAAGATCTGAAAATTGTTAAATTATATCACACAAAAAGTCTTTTTGCCATTAGATCATATATTACATTCATCATCTGTCAAAAGCATAATAGACAAACATTGCTGCATACAAACATAAGACATAAATGTTTCAGTAAGTAAATGAAACATATTTTATTAAATCTTTTACATCTTCATATATAAACTGAAGTCCCCTGCTCACTTCTTTCCGTATGTCAGTGCTACTCTGAGGAACTATTGTAGAGATTTTGATACAATCCGAATTCCCGGGACCTATATCTTGTCAGCAAAAATCTCTGAGATTCTCGATTCCCAGGCAGAATGAACTATGTATATACGTGATTAAGTTCGTACGGAATACGAGGTGCATTCAAGTTCGAAGACCGCCGATTTTTTTTCTCCGGACTGGAAAGAGATACAAACATGCGCATTGTTTTAAAATGAGGCCGCGTTCATTGTCAATAAGTCCCAGAGATGGCAACACTGTACGGCATATGGAATTTTACCGCCAGCGGCGAGAATGAGAACTGTTTTAAATACTTAAAATGGCGACGTTTTCCTTACTTGAACAGCGTGCAATCATTCGTTTTCTGAATTTGCGTGGTGTGAAACAAATTGAAATTCATCAACAGTTGAAGGAGACATGTGGTGATGGAGTTATGAATGTGTCGAAAATGCGTTCGTGGGTGCGACAGTTTAATGAAGGCAGAACATCGTGTGACAACAAACCGAAACAACGTCGGGCTCGCACTAGCTGGTCTGACGACATGATGGAGAAAGTGGAGAGAATTGTTTTGGGGGATCGCCGAATGACTGTTGAACAGATCGCCTCCAGAGTTGGCATTTCTGTGGGTTCTGTGCACACAATCCTGCATGACGACCTGAAAATGCGAAAAGTGTCATCCAGGTGGGTGCCATGAATGCTGACAGACGACCACATGGCTGCCCGTGTGGCATATTGCCAAGCAATGTTGACACACAGTGACAGCATGAATGGGACATTCTTTTCGTTGGTTGTGACAATGGATGAGACGTGGATGCCATTTTCGATCTAGAAACAAAGCGTCAGTCAGCTCAATGGAAGCACACAGATTCACCGCCACCAAAAAAATTTCGGGTAGCCGCCAGTGCTGAAAAAATGATGGTGTCCATGTTCTGGGACAGCGAGGGCGTAATCCTTACCCATTGCGTTCTGAAGGGCACTACGGTAACAGGTGCATCCTACGAAAATGTTTTGAAGAACAAATTCCTTTCTGCACTGCAACAAAAACGTCCGGAAAGGGCTGCGCGTGTGCTGTTTCACCAAGACAACGCACCCGCACATCGAGCTAACGTTACGCAACAGTTTCTTCGTGACAACAACTTTGAAGTGATTCCTCATGCTCCCTACTCACCTGACCTGGCTCCTAGTGACTTCTGGCTTTTTCCAACAATGAAAGACACTCTTCGTGGCCACACATTCACCAGCCGTGCTGCTATTACCTCAGCGATTTTCCAGTGGTCAAAACAGACTCCTAAAGAAGCCTTCGCCGCTGCCATGGAATCATGGCGTCAGCGTTGTGAAAAATATGTACGTCTGCAGGGCGATTACGTCGAGAAGTAACGCCAGTTTCATTGATTTCGTGTGAGTAGTTAATTAGAAAAAAATTCGGAGGCCTTAGAACTTGAATGCACCTTGTAGAGATGTATGCCGAGGTTGGAGATGGTAGAATGGACTCAACAGTTGTTGAACAACACCACTTTAGAAAGTCTGGAGTTTCACAACACGAGACCACATCACAGACAAGAGAAACAAATGGTTCAAATGGCTCAGCACTATGCGACTTAACTTCTGAGGTCATCAGTCACCTAGAACTTAGAACTAATTAAACCTAACTAACCTAAGGACATCACACACACCCATGCCCGAGGCAGGATTCGAACCTGCGACCGTAGCAGCAGCGCGATTTTGGACTGAAGCGCCTAGAACCGCTCGGCCACAGCTTTTGAGATTTCCAGAAGGCTTATGATGCGGCTAATCGCAAGCGACTTCTAATCAAATTGCGTGCCTATGTGCTACTGTCTCAGTTGTGCGACTAGATTCGTGGGTCCCTGTCAGAAAGGTAATTGATGGAAAGCAGCGAGTAAAACATAGAATTTTTTTATTTTTATTTTTTTATGTGTACAGAAGATACGCGTATAGCCATGCGTATTCAAATACAGAGATACGTGAACTGGCAGACTACGGCGCAGCGATTGGCATCACCTATACAAGACAAGTGTCTGTCGCAGTTGTTAGATCGGTTACTGCTGCTATAGTGGCAGGTTATCAAGATTTAAGTGAGTTTGAACGTGGTGTTTCAGTCGGCAACGAGCGATGGGGCATAGCATCTCCGAGGTAGCAATGAAGTAGGGATTTTCCCGTACGACCATTTCACGAGTGTGCCGTAAATATAATGAATTCGATAAAACATCAAATCTCCGACATCGCTGCTTCCGGAAAAAGATCCTGCAAGAACGGGACCGACGAAGACTAGAAGAGCGTGACGGGAGTGCAATCCTACCACAAATTCCTGCAGATTTCAGTGCTGGGCCATCAGCAAGTGTCAGCGTGCGAACCATTCAACGAAACGTCATCGATATGGGCTTTCGGAGCCGAAGGCCCACTCGTGTACCCTTGATGACTGCACAACACAATGCTTTATGCCTCGCCTGGGCCGATCAACACCGACATTAGACTGTTGATGACTGGAAACATGCAACCTGGTAAGACGAGTATCGTTTCAAATTGTATCGAGCGGATGGACTTGTACGGGTATGGAGACAACCTCATGAATTCATGGACCCTGCATGTCAGCAGGGGGGGGACTGTTCAAGCTGGTGGAGGCGTGTGCTGTAGGAGTGATATGGGACCCCTGATATCGCTACATACGACTCTTGACAGGTGACACCTGCGTAAGCATCCTGTCTGATCACCTTCATCCATTCATGTCCATTGTGCATTCCGACGGATTTCGGAAATTCCAGCAGGACAATGCGACACCCCAAACGCCGAGAACTGCTACAAAGTGGCTCCAGGAACAATCTTCTGAGTTTAAACATTTCGGCTGGCCACCAAATTCACCAGACATGAACATTATTGAGCATATCGGGGACGCCTTGCAACGTGCTGTTGAGAAGAGAGTTCCACCCCTTCGTACTCTTCCGGATTTATGGACACCCTGCAGGATTCATGGTGTCAGTTCCCTCCAGACATTAGTCGTGTCCATGCCACGTCGTATTGCGGCACTTGGACGTGCTCACGGGGGCCCTACACGATATTATGCGGGGGTACCAGTTTCTTTGGCTCTTCAGTGTATATGCATGATGAGAAAAGGGGCGATTGATGGTCATCAACAAAAAGTGTTAGGGTCTCCTCATGAATACTAAAAAAATTACGTTAAATTGCGATTACGCGATAAATCACAAATCTAAAGGCTGTCAGTTCAACTAAATACCTAGAGATTACAGTTACGAATAACGAAATTTGAAACGATCATGTTCTTGGGAAAGCGAACCAAAGAGTGCGTTTAATTAGCAGAGCACTTACAAGATGCAACGGGCTACTAAAGACGGCACAGACTCGCGTGTTCATCCTCTGCTAGATCACTGCTGAGGTGTACTGGCATCCTCAGGAGGACATCGAAAAGAGTAGAGAAGGGTAGCGCGTTTTGTATCGTCGCTAACTATGGGAGAGGGTGCCACGGATACGATAAGCCAATTGGTGTGGCAAACATTAAAACAAAGGCGCTTTTCGTTGTGGCGAGATCTTTCACGAAATTTGACTCACCAATTTTGCCCGCCGAATGCAAAAATGTTTTGTTCAGTCCACTTATGTTGGGACAACTGATCATCGTAATAAAACAAGCGAAATCAGAACTCGCGCGGAAAGATTTAAGTGTTCGTTCTTCACATGCGCATTTGTAGAGTGGAATGGTAGAGAAATAGTGTGAAAGTGGTTCGATGAACCCTCCGCGAGTTATTTCATTACGAATCGCAGAGTAGTTATGTAGATGGAGTAGGATTCAGACTAATGCGAGAGGCGGAACGATAAACCTCGGTTGTCCACGCTAGATAGGCGGTCCCTGCCAAATGTCGACACGTGGTGGCAGACGTTTATGCTTTTTACACGATGTTCTCGTCTTCTTGCAAACAACAAACGTTCCTATGTTTTTTTCTGGACGAGAAACTCACTTCGCAGTCTTCCCTCGCGTGCAGACATAAGATGGCGTCACTCCTCCCTACTGGTACTTTGTGCGGTAGCGCTGAAATGCTCATCCACAGCAATTCCAATCATGTAGGGCACTTAGTGGCACTTTGACGTTTGTTTCATGACAGTTCATTGGTTTTCGGCTCGAGCCATTCAGCCGTCTCACTAATGGAAAGACGAAACGACAGCGTGTTGGAGATGTTTATCTCGTCAGATACGATGATACGAACGTAAGGACAGTCTCCGAGCTGAGAAAATCGTCGACCCGACCGGGAATCGAACCCGGTCCCTTTCGGCTAGCAATCTGCTGCGCTGACCACGCAGTTACGTAGGCGGACACTCCACGGTGTTGGAATTTGGAGAGTCAGCAGTGTAGCTAAGTGCTGTACGCTCGCGATAAGCGGACTGTTGCCGCCGGACGAAGCAGGGAAAGCAGAGAGCCACGTGGGAAGTATGGCGAACATGGGGGTATTTCATGCAAAAAGTTGGCCAAAATTAGTGTTCGGAATTTTTTGTATTGAACACATTTGTAGGATAATAATTTATTTACATATACATACTTCATAACACGAAATAATACAAAATAATGATATTTTTGTTAGATTCTTTACTTCTTAGCCACAATATCATGTATTATTCAGATGATGCCTAACAGTCTTGTTCGTCTGCCTGTTGCTATTGGGGACCCTTCTTCATCATCATTTCCAGCTTGAGGATCCTGTGCATGTGAGTAGAAAACGTAATGTTTCTTTTAAGAAAAGTTTGCTAGTTTTCGATCTCGTACCTGTTATTAAGGGATCAGATGTCAGTAATAACATGTTTAGTATGTCCAGATTCCATTCTTTCCGTGAGAGTTTCCTGGCAAATGTTTGTCTTTAAAGACGAAAGAGCCTATCGCGGTCCTCGGCTACTTCTTCTCAGAAACTGCCTGTGGGTAAGAGGGTATGTTCAATGACAGATGGCCACGCACCTAATTCTTGTGTACAGTGGGAGACTTACGATGCCACCGGTACAAATCAGCATACAGTCTTGCTGTTTCAACAGTTCAGGCAGAAAATTTGTCTGTGTATTTTATGTTGACTGAAAATAGCTTCTAGACTAACCCTAAGTCGATAGATGTGTTGCATCTATAACTGTTAATTCTGCTGGTGCTTCAGCATCTGCAAAAAATATTCTACTGCTGTTTTCATCATTGGTATCAAATCGTTCAAATGGCTCTGAGCACTATGGGACTAAACATCTGTGGTCATCAGTCCCCTAGAACTTAAAACTACTTAAACCTAACTAACCTAAGGACATCACACACATCCATGGCCGAGGCAGGACATCATTGGTATCGTAGCCTTGGTTGGGAACATATACAATTAATCCCAATGGATTTCTAAAAATTTATTGTGTGACTTTTTTACTCCGTTGAACGAGTTTCTTTTCCTCTTTTGAACAGATCTGAACATTTTGTTGTTTATTTTATATGACAAATGCAACAAAAATTCGAAAAATGTAATTCGGGCTAGGAGTGTAGTCAGCCCAAACTGAAAAGCTTCTGTATTCGGTTTTTGACAAGTCATTGAAGTCTTCCGAGGTAGCCTTGCAAATGTAGCATCTCAATGTCGATGCTGTCTGTGTTGCTGAACTGCAGGCATGCTACCGTAGTCATCAGCAGTGTGTATTGTATGCATAAATCAGCGTTTGTTCTTACAATTTTTGTTTCTTGTAATGTCTCAGTTTTCCGGTTGATTTAACCAATTTTTTTCATTAGTAACTAATAGCCGTTTCATGAATAAATCTGATTCGTATCGGTATGCAGTAGCGAGGAGATGTTGGTGTAGGATTTTGTCAAACAATTAGATATTTATTCTTACGACTAATAAGTTGGAGAGGCAGTAAAGATTACTGAAATATGTTCGTATTAGAATCATAGCTGTTTTCAAATTTTTGTTTAAACAGAATTTTGTGCGAGTCACCACCACCCCATTTATTGATACGTTCGTAATACAATGTTAATAGCTGACATGTATGATTAAGCAAGGCTTCAAGCTGAATCTCCGTACATGTGGCAGTCATCTGATATGATTCAGTCACAGGATACCTTTTTAGCCTCTTGAAGGATACTGTAACGCAGGTAGACCTTATCAGCTGTTCGGATTATTTCTTATTGTTTCCTTGTCAGGGACGCTTCCACAAAGGTTAACAAGAGCTGGATATGTGGAAACTTTTTTTCCGGCTTTTCATGGGCTGGCGTACGTTAATTCTGTGGTTCCAAAATTGTTCGTCAGTAGCTGTGTCTTACGCCTTTTCCTGCTTTCTCTTAACTCTACGAATGATTTTGCTGGCCTACCAACTCGAGTTTTGCATCATACAATTTTAATGGTACTTTGCAGCCAATTATGGTTATTTTTTAGGAAGATATTTTCGACTTTGTGTGAAGCAATCCGTCGTTTCTTTAACTGTGACAGTATATGTTTAAAATATTTCTTTTCTTCATCAGGGAATGTAAGGTCTGAAAATATTTTCCATAAAACCCAATCTTTTTACAAACTTTTTCAGAACATCTCTTAATAAGGTCATAGCAACCATTTCTTCTCATAATTTTTACTTTCGAAGGTTCTAGGATAAAAACAAATTGCGTTATTCAGCAGCTACTTTTTTTAAATTTTCAGTAGAGGAATAATTTTTCTTTCACGTTGTATTAACAAACACGCAGGGAAACGCCCTGAACGACAAGAAAAAGAATGTATACTAATAAAAGTAGCAAGTAATGTGAATCAAATGTATTATAAATCATGGCACATACCCGAATCCTTGGAGCCCATATTACTTTTCACCACACTTCAAGTAAAAACACACTTCAATACATTGACAGGCGCAGAGTGATATCAAGCCAGTAGAGAAGCTTCAGGTGCCCTGCAAGCGAGACGTGAATAAAGACTACATCTACCGCTTATTAATGCATCATTAGCATACCACTCACTACCTCAGCAATGCCCCATCTATCAGGCTGACGTAGGAATTCACTTATTCCTGGAATTACTCGCGTTTGAAAAGTGGACTTCTGGCCAGCTTTCAGGTCAAAATCCCCCGTTGTGTGACGCGTAAATTTCACGTAAAGGAAAACCATCAAAATATACCTGTGATTGCAACTAGCCACGATATGTCCGAGCGAAACGGATAGTACGAAGTGTTGTAGCCCAGCTGCTGTTGACCTCTGCCATTCCAAGGATTAAGCAACTGATCGGTAGAGAAACATTGCACAGACAGTAAAGGAAAGGACATGAGCTCAGAGTAGGGTGTTATACAGTGTGTCCGAAGAGGAGGTATCAGTATCCGGGGACATGACAGGAACGATCATTCGAAAAAAAATAAAAAAAGGTGTAGTAAGCACGGGCTCTAAAATGCATATCTTAACAGCTGTGAGCATCCATTCATCTTCGCTACTCTAAAAGTCATCTGTTGTACTGTCTGCCTCGATAGCTAATTGTTGAGCGCGGCGAAATGCCATGCGAGGGGACTGGGTGTTGTCTTCTTCATCATTTCATCCTCATCGACATTCAAGTCGCCCAAGTTGCGTCGACTAAAAAGACTTGCACCGATAACTCTTAAGGTATGCACTTTAGAGCCCACGTTTGCTAGATATTTCTTTCTTGTTTTGGTCCGCACTGCCTCCTCCCAAAATATGGAGAGTAAAGAGGTTGCATTAGTGTCGAAGATGCAGTGCTCGTAACTCTTACGGTATGTAGTTTAGGGCCCATGTCTACTATACTTATTTGCTTCGAATGATTGGACCTGTCATATCTCTGGATACTGACCATTCCTCCCGGGAAACCCTGTATGCGAAGAGAATGTGAGCGTACTTCCTCGAATTTTCGGTTGGATTCAAATTTACTGAGCAAGATTAAAACGCAATGTAAAAATCCAGCAAAGACTGTGGATTTTGAAAGTCAGAAAAACTTGCCTTTTACGATAGTTAGCACTTCCGAACCGGAAAAGCGATAAGCTGCAGTCAGTACTCGCACATCAGTGGTTCACATCATTTTCCATTGACGACAGTTTATTAATGCAGGTTGGTAATCGCAAGAAGAGCGTTTCTGAAAAAGAGAAATTTGTTAATATCGACTGTAAATTTAAATGTTGGGAAGTTTTTTTGTAGCCTTTTACGGAAGTGAAACGGAGAATGCTGAAAATTAGGCGCAAAAGGGAATAACTAATGAGGAGGTACCGAATCGAATTAGGTAAAAAGAAATTGTGGCACAATGTGACTAAAAGAAGGTATCGGTTGATAGGACTTTTTCTGTTGCATGAAGGAATCGTCAATCTGGTAATGGAAGCAAATGTAGGGAATAATAATTTTACAGGTAGACGAAGTGTCCAATACAGTAAGCAGGTTCAAATGTATGTAGTAGTTATGAAGAAACACAGAAAAAGTGCAGGGCTATAGTGTAAATTTTTCAGTCCAGCAGTTTTTGGCCTGAAGACCACAGCGACAGATGTCGATATATTAAGAGTAATACTACAACTTTCACATGACGTGTCACTTCTGATCGACGTAACTCGATAGAACTTCCACCATGCATAGAGAGTACTGCTACAGTATAGCCCAGAAGCTAATTGAAAAAAAATGTGCGATGAGACGAACAGAGATTACGTTTTTATTCAAAGACAGTAATTACACTGATGTCACAACAAATATGATGACACCCTGGACATGAAATGAAATGTGTGGCTAGGACCGCCCGTCGGGTAGACTGGTCGCCTGGTGCAGGTCTTTTGAGTTGACGCCATTTCGGCGACTTGCGCGTCGATGGGGATGAGATGATGATGATGATGATGATGATGATGATGATGAAGAAGACAACACAACACCCAGTCCCTGACCGGAGGAAATCTCCGACCCAGCCGGGAATCGAACCCGGACCTCTTTGCACGGCATTCCATCGCGCTGACCACTCAGCTATCGGGGCGGACACCCTGGACATTACAAAAGGAGAAACATAGGAATTGTTAGAAGAGCGTGCGATCACCTCAGACGGGACTGCGTCATCTGCAACGTGCTCTTGTGTTCACTACAAGGCTGGTAAGGGTTTTCTAAGGCGACGAATGCCGGATGGTTGTCAGTGCATAGCACGGTAGCAGCTTCTCTCCCCAACGCAACCCACTCATTCTTGAGGGGATTTAAGTATGGGGGAGCGGGCAGCCTAGTTCCTCGCCGAATACTCTTTTCATTCCAAGATCTCCTCCACATTCGCTGATCTATGCGGTAGCGCACTGACATTCGTAAGAATGAAGTCAAGGCCGATTGCACCCCAGAAAAGAGGCACGTGACGAAGGAGTACAGCGTCACAATAACACTGACCGACGAGTGTGCCTTGTTCGAAGATTCTGAGGTCAATACGCCCATCGAACATTACGCCTTCTCCCACCATAACACGTGGACTACCGAAACGATCATGTTGGAAAATGTTGCTGCGTGCGTTACGTGTTCACATCTCTCACCATATGTGAGGATACGTCCAGAATCACTCCTCAGACTGAAACTGCTCTCATCCGAGAAGAGCACGTGGCGCCACTTCTCGTTCGTTCAGCCCCTATATTCTTGGCACCGTGGCAAACGCTGCCGCCGATGTGCGTGTGTCACTGAACACGACTTGCTGCTCGTCAGGCAAAGACACCGGCCCTTGCATTCGCGTCAGGTTGCGTGGCTTGCAGTCCTGTCGAATGTGGTCGCAGGTGCACCAGCTGTTTGACGTGGATGTCTTCTTGCCTGTTGCACAATGTAGAGGCCATCTCCTTCCCTTCGAGCAGCAGTGCCAGTGATTCGGAACGCTCCCCATGCACGGTTAGCAGAGCTGTGAGCAATACCAAACTCCGAGGTTACAGTCGTCACCCTTCGTCCTCCTTCCAGTTTCCCTATGAGTCTTCCCTGTGTGAAGTCATCCAGATATTGCCTCCGGGCTGTCTTGTAATGAAGATCACCACCACAGCGCATCGTAACAGCTCGCTGATTGACCCACACTTGTCGTTTCGCGTTCGTACAGCTGCCCACTTTATTATCGGCCCTGAAGTTTTAGAGAACGGTGTAAGTACCACCTTTGAAGACAACCACCTTTGTAATGAATTTCAGGAATCCGTATTACTTCCTTGTCAAAATTCGTACCATAGCAGCTGATCGGTATGAGCCGTGCACGCCCGTGAGTGTCAGCACTGGGACACACCAGTATAACATTGTCCATTTCACACCCACCAATCCCGCAGTGCCCTCGCTAATTTACCACTCTGCGCTGAGGTAAGCTGTCAGGCAGAATTCACCAAAGTCACTTAAAACTAAGTGCAGCTTAAAATATCAGTCTCAGTAAGTATTTTTGTTTGTGACCAAACAGACAAACTACACTCTTGAGAAGCTCTTAACGTTAGGTGTCCTGGGATTCTACTGTTAGCTCCTAGACGTGTATTACACTGAAGAGCCAAAGAAACTGGTGCGCCTGCCTAATATCGTGTAGGATCCTCGCTAGCACGCAGAAGTGCCGCAACACGACGTGGCATGGACTTGACTAATGTCTGAAGTAGTGCTGGAGGGAACTGACACCATGAATTCTGCAGGGCTGTCCATAAATCCGTAAGAACACAGGGGGTGGAGATCTCTTCCGAACAGCACGTTGCGAGGTATCACAGATATGCTCAATAATGTTCATGTCTGGGGAGTTTGGTGGCCAACGGAACTGTTAAGACTGAGAAGAGTGTTCCTGGAACCAATCAGTTGCAATTCTGGACGTGTAAGATGTCGCATTGTCCTTCTGGAATTGCCATAGTCCTCCGTAATGCAGTGGACATGAATGGATGATAACGTACGTGTCATCTGTTAGAGTCGTACCTAGACGTGTGAGGGATCTCGTATCACTCCACCTGTACACCCCCCACACGATTACAGAGTTTCCACCAGCTTGAACAGTGCTGTGCTGACATGTAGGGTCCATGGAATCATGAGGTTGTCTCCATACCCGTACACGTCCATCCACTCGATACAATTTGAGACTATACTAGTCCGACCACGCAGTATGTTTCCAGTCATCAACAGTCCAATGGGCGTATTGACGGGCCCAGACGAGGCGTAAAGCTTTGTGTCGTGAAGTCATCAAGGATACACGAGTGGGCCTTCGGCTCCGAAAGCCCATATCGATGATGTTTCGTTGAATTGTTCGCAAGCTCGGCGTTGAAACGTGCAGCAGTTTGCGGAAGAATTACACTTCTGTCACGTTGAACGAGTCTCTTCAGTCGTCGTAGGTCCCGTTCTTGCAGGATCTTTTTCCGTCCTCAGCGATGTCGGAGATTTGATGTTTTACCGGATCCCTGATAATTCGCGTACACTCGTAAAATGGTCGCACGGGATAATCCCCACTTGATCGCTACCTCGGAGATGCTGTGTCCCATCGCTCATGCGCCGACCATAACACCACGTTCAAACTCACTTAAATCTTGATAACCTGGTACTGTCGCAGCAGTAAGCGATCTAACAACTGCGCCAGGCGCTAGTCTTATATAGGCGTTGCCGACCACAGCGCCGTATTCTGTTTACATATCTCTGTTTTTGACTCTGCATGCCTATAACAATTTCTTTGGAGCTTCAGTATATAATGAAATACCGTTGAGCACCTTGGACCACACGAATATTTGATTCCAGCCGTGGGTTGACGCCCCGTGGTATACAGAATGAGATTTTCACCCTGCAGCAGAGTGTGCGCTGATACGAAACTTCTTGGCAGATTATAACTGTGTGCCGGACCGAGACTCGAACTCGGGACCTTTGCCTTTCGCGGGCAAGTGCTCTACCATCTGAGCGCCCCAAGGGATGGCAGGGGGCGAAACAGTATTACACTCTAGCCAATAATGACTACTTTAAATGTGACTGCTGCTCGCTTCACACAGCAATTTAAGCTGTGCTAGCAGGCCCTAAATTGACATATGGATAACAAAAGTAATCAATTCGTATATTTTCCGCCCAAAGAAATCACTAAATTCAGCTTTTCTCATTGGCTGCCATGTACTTTCCCCCGATTGGCTAACACCAACGACAAAGAATTGGCAATATATTGGAATATGAGGCATTTTTGTGGGCACCTGTGGCGAATATTCAAATGTGCAAAATGTCCTGGTAGATTTCTTGAAGTCCGGACAACGAGCATGCATTCAGATTAACACAGTGTGTCATTCAAAGTAACACATTACGTTACTGCAATCGCTTCTCGAGGAATCGCTGTTGTCTAATTTGATTGACGCCCTACCTACGATGAGTCATCGTCGGGTGTTATTAAAGCGCTACCACTTCAGTCGAAAGTAACGTGAATAAACGGAGCATATAACCCAGTACCGTGTCTAAAATGATAAACTCGTTGCTGTTACCACCGTAATTTAAACTGTCCATAGTTTGAGTTGCAGACGTTGAAATCGTTCGCGAAATGAAATTGCCGTCTTGATCAACCCTCGCAATAGCAGCGGCCGGGAGGGGGGGGGGGGGGGGGGGGGGGAGGGGAGTACTTTCTGCCCATCTTTTAAAAATATCGTAATCTAGTCTGAGACCTTGTATTTTAAAATTGTGATAGAAATATTGATTGTTTTTAATGATTTCTTTTATCAGATTCCGTAATGTTTTAAACTTTTCCGTAAAACTTAACGCGAGTAGTGAATGTGACTTTGAAGCAAATGTCGTATTCATAGTTTCGTGTTAACGACCCTTCTTACACATCTATATAACTTTAAAAAGTGTACTGTGAATGAAAGTCAGTAACAGTTAACGAAATTTGAATTTTTTTAAAGTTTTTGTAGAACCCCTCCAGTCGACGCAAATGTTACAGAAAATTCTTTGTTGTTTCTAAGATCGTGCTAAAACGTATTTTCAGTTTTGCACCCTATTTGTACACCATTACCTACTTAAATAGTATATTGTTAATAAAAGTTGAATACATTTAACGAATTGTTTGTGGTACGCACAAGGTACACCCCCACCCCTCCCTTTGGTATTACACATTATGGAAAATGCGTTGGTATCGCTAACGTTAAATGTAAGTCTTCGGTTTATGTACTTGTTGACTTGAGAGCACAAAAGTTAACCACGCGAAAATTCGAAACAGTAACACATGTCATTTCGGGAAGATGGCGACTTTTGCAGATGATACTGGGTGTACATTAAGTCCGAGAACACTTCCATATATTTATTGCACAAGAAACAAACATTGTATAGATATCATACATATGTCATTTTGAAGAGAAACCCTGAAAGTTAATTTTTTTTTTTTTTTTTTTTTTTTTTTGTTTTCGTGTATACCGCCACAGCGTAGTTTGGTAATTTGCTGATAGTCAGCGCTAGTCGGAAACATGGCAAGTTCAGGTGCGGAGCGAGTGTTATGTGTGTTGGGAGATCGACAAAAACAAGTGTGCTACAGCTCTTCAGCGGATGTTTAGAACCAAGTACGGTAAGAAGCCACCAACAAGGAATGCCATTTACCATTAGCACAACAAATTCGTTACGACTGGTTGCTTGTGCCCGGCAAAGAGAAGCGGACGTCGAAAACTGTGCGGGCCATTCTTCTTCGCCGAGAGCACTGTCACTGGATATTCCTACTGGGACGTGTTGCAGCAGTGGCTGGTGGCTCAAATGCAGTTGGACTCGCCGTTCATCTTTCAGCAGGATGGGGCTCCATCCCATTTTCATCGTGAAGTTCGTGGGTACCTGAACACGGAGCTGCCGCATCGATGGATCGGCCGTGCTAGAGAAGGGGACAGTTGTTTCATGAAATGGCCTCCCCGATCACCAGATCTCACTCCGTGTGACGTTGGGGACGATTAAAGATCTGGTCTGGTGTATGCACCGCCTCTACTACGTGATGTGGCAGAGCTCCGAGAAGGAATACGGGAAGTGACTGCCGCAGTCGACGATGTCATGCTGGGACGGTTATGGCTAGAATTCGATTACCGTATTGACGTCTTCCGGATCACACATGGTTCGCATATCGAATGTTTGTTAAAAAAAAAAATTCTCTTCGAAATGCAATATGTATGACATCTGTACAATATTTAGTTCTTGTGCAAATAAATAATTGAAAGTGTTTCCGGACTTAATGTAAACCCTGTATATAAAAGTAATTTAAAATTATTAAACTTGCCCGGAGCATTATGCCGTGATGTTCTGGGATCTATTAAGTAGCCCAGCGTTTCCATATGTAGGTGCGGGTCGTAGGTGGGACAACGGTCCACAGCACACGGCGGCTTGCCGTCGATGTGCACGTGTGTGCCACGAAGAGAACGGTGGAGAAAAGAATGGAGCATACAAAGGCAGTTGTCGCAGAGGGGAAGCATAAATCAGCTGTGGTGGAACACGCTTTGCAACCAGGAGGACATAATTTATATGACTCCCGGCAGCTGCGACCAGTTAACTACGGTAGGTTGTATAGAGAGGCGGCGGAGATTGGGAAGCACGCCGGTAGCTTTAATCGTAAGCTCAGCGGTTATCTGGCTTCCGGTACTGAAGAAATGAACGTTTTCCGCAACGGGGCGACAAGGACGATGACGTCAACAACCGCCAACGGTCGAATCGCGTTTAAAACATGATCGACCGAGCCACGGACCTCTCCCTGCAGTTGTTAAGGTTGGAAGCAAACATCTAAGTCACATGACGAAGTGCGGAAAGTACTGTTACAGTTAAACTTATTACGGCGAAGTTCCGAATGTTGTTGTTGTGGTCTTCAGTCCTGAGACTGGTTTGATGCAGCTCTCCATGCTACTCTATCCTGTGCAAGCTTCTTCATCTCCCAGTACTTACTGCAACCTACATCCTTCTGAATCTGCTTAGTGTATTCATCTCTTGGTCCCCCTCTACGATTTTTACCCTCCACGCTGCCCTCCAATGCTAAATTTGTGATCCCTTGATGCCTCAGAACATGTCCTACCAACCGGTCCCTTCTTCTTGTCAAGTTGTGCCACAAACTCCTCTTCTCCCCAATTCACCGCATTTCGAAAGCTTCTATTCTCTTCTTGTCCAGATTATTTATCGTCCATGTTTCACTTCCATACATGGCTACACTCCATACAAATGCTTTCAGAAACGACTTTCTGTCACTTAAATCTATACTCGATGTTAACAAATTTCTCTTCTTCAGAAACGCCTTCCTTGCCATTGCCAGTCTACATTTTATATCCTCTCTACTTCGACCATCATCAGTTATTTTGTTCCCCAAGTACGAAAACACCTTTACTATTTTAAGTGTCTTATTTCCTAATCTAATTTCCTCAGCATCACCCGACTTAATTCGACTACATTCCATTAACCTTGTTTAGCTTTTGTTGATGTTTATCTTATATCCTCCCTTCAAGACACTATTCATTCCGTTCAACTGCTCTTCCAAGTCCTTTGCTATGTCTGACAGAATTACAATGTCAGCGGCGAACCTCAAAGTTTTTATTTCTTCTCCATGGATTTTAATACCTACTCCGAATTTTTCTTTTGTTTCCTTTACTGCTTGCTCAATATACAGATTGAATAACATCGGGGCCGGCCGCGGTGGCCGTGCGGTTCTGGCGCTGCAGTCCGGAACCGCGGGACTGCTACGGTCGCAGGTTCGAATCCTGCCTCGGGCATGGATGTGTGTGATGTCCTTAGGTTAGTTGGGTTTAAGTAGTTCTAAGTTCTAGGGGACGTATGACTTAAGATGTTGAGTCCCATTGTGCTCAGAGCCATTTGAACCATTTTTGAATAACATCGGGGAGAGGCTACGACCCTGTCTCACTCCCTTCCCAACCACTGCTTCCCTTTCATGTCCCTCGACTCTTATAACTGCCATCTGGTTTCTGTACAAGTTGTAAATAGCCTTTCGCTCCCTGTATTTTACCCCTGCCACCTTCAGAATTTGAAAGTGAGTATTCCAGTCAACATGGTCAAAAGCTTTCTCTAAGTCTACAAATGCTAGAAACGTAGGTTTGCCTTTCCTTAATCTTTTTTCTAAGATAAGTCGTAAGTCCAGTATTGCCTCACGTGTTCCAATATTTCTACGGAATCCAAACTGGTCTTCCCCAAGGTTGGCTGCTACTAGTTTTTCCATTCGTCTGTAAAGAATTCGCGTTAGTATTTTGCAGCTGTGGCTTATTAAACTGATAGTTCGGTAATTTTCACATCTGTCAACACCTGCTTTATTTGGGATTGGAATTACTATATTTTTCTTGAAGTCTGAGGGTATTTCGCCTGTCTCATACATCTCGCTCACCAGATGGTAGAGTTTTGTCAGGACTGGCTCTCCCAAGGCTGTCAGTAGTTCAAGTTCCGAATAGGATGTTTAATTATCGTTTTAAGATTTGACCAGGCTAAAGGGTAATGAACAGTTAAAAACATGCCTCTTTCTTTGCACCATGACTAAGTCACGGTATTTTACCGCTCTCACAGGAGTAGAAGACAAAATGTGTGTTTGGCGGGAAGAATCTAGTTTTGTGGTTTTCTCTTTATTGATGTATTTATTTAGGCGCTTAGTTCGGAGGAAAATCAAAAATTGATGGCACATCTGACCTAAGTTTCCTTCGGATACCAAACGCCTCAGTGTCAAAACATTCAGAGGAAAAGTGTTTGCTGCATTTCTCTAAAAAATGGCTCTGAGCACTATGGGACTTAACATCTATGGTCATCAGTCCTCTAGAACTTAGAACTACTTAAACCTAACTAACCTAAGGACAGCACACGACACCCAGCCATCACGAGGCAGAGAAAATCCCTGACCCCGCCGGGAATCGAACCCGGGCGTGGGATGCATTTCTCTGAGCAGGCTTTTAATATTAAGGGCTGCCACAAGTTCTGGAAATCAGGGAATTTTAAACGTGTCAGGGAATCAGGTAAATTTGAAAGAAAAAAAAAACACTGAAAAAATCCCGTTTTTGTCTCAGTAGATGAAATGGTTTGTTTACTGAGGTGTGGCGCACCGTCGCTGGCTGAGTGCAGCTGAGTTCGTACGCCGCATCCCTGCTCCCTCATTCCTATTGCTTCTCTCGTTCCTACCTCTCCCCTCAGCTTGCAAGTCAGTGCTGGCACCACTTCTTGCCACTAGGCTGGCAGCTGCCGGTGAGAGGCAGGGATGCATGAGGAGTGGCTTCTTTGGATCTGATTCTCAAGAGACTGTTGATGCAGCGGCCGGAGATGGCGGTCATGTGTGCACGAATTGTGTCTTGAGTGATTTTCTGACAAAGGCTGCGACCGAAAATTTGGTTGTGAGGGCGTGGTTGTCTTATCTACATGCCTGCCTGTGGCTCAGCGATCGTCTTTACAGTGAGCTGCTACCTGTTCTCATGAGTACTGATTCTCAGAGTGCTTGCGCAAATTATCTGTTGCATGGATTGATCAATGCGATCTCATTTCATCAGCATGGTGTCTGTGACACGTGTCTAGCTGGCCACATGAGTGGACTTCCACGACGGACCAAAAACGCAGGTCATTTCTGTGGGTATCTCTAATGGATCGGTCCTGCCGATCTGAAGCCGATCGTTTCCCACCAATGTGCACGGCGTGCCCGTCGGATCTAGTCTCGCTGATCTACCCGCAGGCCGAGTGTGTTAGTGTGGCATAATATGACGGATTTTTGTGGTTTATCCGTGGACCTAGGACTGCAGTGCTCCTCGGCAGGCCAGAGGCTAGCAAGTACATTGTACAGGGCGACATTTTATAGACATTTTGTCACCTCAAAAAGTAGTTTACATATTAGAAAGTATGGACGATAAGAAAAAGAAAACTGTGGCAATCGCTGGCGTTTGTACACTGTGCACTCATACACACACCAAAAAACGTTTTGCATCACCTCGGTTCCGAGAGTTCCGGAATCTGTACAGAAAATTAGAATAGAGACCAACACATACATCATTTCCGCCCTTGTTATTGCTCATGAAAACCACACATTGCATGTTATACCACCATACAGCGAGACCTTCAGAGGTGGTTGTCCATATTGCTTAAACACTGGTACCTCCAATACCCAGTAGCACGTCCTCTTGCGTTGATGCATCCTTCTATTCGTCGTGACATACTAGCCACAAGTTCACCAAGGCACTGTTGGTCCAGATTGTCGCACTCCTCAACGGCGATTCGGCGTACATGCCTCAGAGTGGGTCACGTCTTCCATAAACAGCCCTTTTCAGTGTATCCCAGGCGTGTTCGACAGGCTAATCGAGCCTAATCGATGTCGTTATCCTGAAGAAATTCATTCACAATATGTGCACTATGTGGGCGCGAATTGTCGCCCGTGAAGACGAATGCCTCGTCAATATGCTGCCGATATGGTTGCACTATCGGCCGGAGGATGGCATTCACGTATCGTACAGCCGTTACGGCTCGTACCATGACCACCAGCGGCGTACGTCGGCCCCACATAATGCCACCCCAAAACAGCATGCTGCACTCGCTGGACAGTATGTCTAAGGCGTTCTGCCTGACCGGGTTGCCTCCAAACACGTCTCCGCTGATTGTCTGGTTGAAGGCATATGCGACGCTCATCGGTGAAGAGAACGTGACGCATATCCTGAGCGGTCCATTTGGCATGTTGATGGGCCCATCTGTATCACGCTGTATGGTGTCGTCGTTGCAAAGATGGACCTCGCCATGGACGTTGAGAGTGAAGTTGCGCATCATGCAGCCTATTGCGCACAGTTTGAGTCGTAACCATACGTCCTGTGGCTGCACGAAAAGCATTATTCGACATGGTGGCGTTGCTGTCAAGGTTCCTCCGAGCCATAATCCGTAGGTAGCGGTCGTCCACTGCAGTAGTAGCCCATGGGCGGCCTGAGCGAGGCATGTCACCGACAGTTCCTGTCTATCTGTATCTCCTCCATGTCCGAACAACATCGCTTTGGTTCTCTCCGAGACGCCTGGACACTTCCCTTGTTGAGAGCCTTTCCCGTCACAAAGTAACAATGCGGACGCGATCGAACCGCGGTATTGACCTTCTAGTCATGGTTGAACTAGACAACACGAACCGTCTACCTCCTTCCTGCTGGAAAGACTGGAACTGATCGGCTGTCGGACCCGCTCCGTCTAATAGGCGCTGCTACTGCATGATTGTTTACGTCTTCATGCGGTTTAGTGCCATCTCTGAACAGTCAAAGGGACTGTGTCTGTGATAAAAATATCCACAGTCAACGTCTGTCTCCAGGAGTTCTGCGAACCGGGGTGATGTAAAACACTTCTTGATGCGTCTATATTACTCGAAAGTAAAATCACAGAATTATTTTAAAATAATAGACAAAGAACGTTGGGTAATAATCGACAATAACGTACATAGCAGAACCAACATTTTATTGGCGGTCACCTACAGTGTTGGTTTTCACAACTCTTCCTTGCCTTGTACAATTATTTCAAGATGCTTACATTTTTCTGAGGTTATTTCTGAAATCAGTGATTTTAAATCTTTGCGACTCGAAGGAAATGCTAACAATACAGGTCTTAATGAAACACATATACCATTTGGCTTGCTTTCTCCATCTATAACATCCGCAGCTCGTGGTCTCGCGGTCGCCTTCTCGCTTCCCGAGCACGTGGTCCCGGGTTCAATTCCCGGCGGGGTTAGGGAGTTTCACCTGCCTCGAGATGACTGGATGTTTATGTTGTCCTCATCATTTCATCCTCATTCATGAAAGTGGCGAGATTGGACTGAGCAACGGTTGGGAATTTGCACGGGCGCTGATAACCGCGCAGTTGAGCGCCCCCCAAACCAAACATCATCATCATCCATCCAAAAACAGTTTATTACAAAGATGTTAGTACTTGAGATTTTTGCTACCACTGGGGAGAAATACAGAAGTTCTTACATTTTTTGTCAACTTATGTCTTTATTTACCCTTGAGATCTCAAAGTTTGTCTGGGAAAAATGCTAAAAAAATGGTTCAGATGGCTCTGAGCCTATGGGACTTAACATCTGGGGTCATCAGTCCCCTAGAACTTAGAACTACATAAGCCTAACTACCCTAAGGACATCACACACATCCATGCCCGAGGCAGGATTCGAACCTGCGACCCTAGCGGTCGTGCGGTTCCAGCCTGAATCGACTAGAACCGCTCCGCCACACCGGCCGGCAAAATGCTAAAACTTGTCTGGAAATCAGAGAATTTCACTTGGGGAAACTCGTGGCAAACATGATATTAATTCAAAAATAAATACTCTCGTATACACGGTAACATTTTTAACGATATCAGTCCCTAGCGTCAGCTTGTAAATTCACTGAAAAAACGTGTTTGCATTTTTTTTTTTTATTTGAAACTACCGTAACTGCGGAATACAGTACTGCTTCCTTCCGCACATCTTTCGGGGCAAACAAACGCTGAAGCTTGGTGTAAAGATACCGTTACTGAAAATACAATTACGATGAACTGAACAGTATTCCAAAGGTCCCTGCAAATGAGGACGTCATGCGTGATATATGTATGTTCTAAAGCTGGCCACGTGTTCCGCTTGACTTCTACCGCGAAAGTTTGTTTCAAAGTTCAACAGTCGTGTAAGGTCTCGCCCCCGCGCCGTAGTTCGCGACAGAGCAGTTAAAAGCTGATGTTAGGCATCATTTGGCGTTACTCAGTACGTCCGGTTGTGCAGTAATATTGAAGTGTGAGGTTTAAATTGTGAGGTTGCGCTGTAGTATTGAAGAGGACAGAAACTTCTGACATGTGCTGCGCTACCTGAGAAATGTTGTGCCGTCAGTGGGCATGAAGCTCTAGGCTTCTTAGTGTTCACTATCGTGTATATGTACTACAATGAGCTCAAAACAAAAAGAAAGAACACTTGTATTTGAACGCTTCGAAATGTACAAATCATTTTCGTCATTATGGGGTGTTAGGGCAGATGACTATTTTTACAGTCATGTGGAAAATTAAAAAAGGTTCTTGTATGAGTTGTTAGTCAACAAATACAGAGAACAAACATAGGGGCAACCTCTTTTACTTTGCTTCCCCTGTCGTCCTCTGTTCCGTATAATGTGCTGATAAAAAAAAAATGGCTGTGAGCACTATCGTACTTATCATCTGAGGTCATCAGTTCCCTAGAACTTAGAACTACTTAAACGTAACTAACATAAGGACGTCACATACATCCATGCCCGAGGCAGGATTCGAACCTGCGACCATAGCGGTCACACGGTTCCAGACTGAAGCGCCTAGAATCGTTCAGCCACACCGGCCGGCAATGTGCTGATAATTGTTACTTTAGATCTGTCTCAACTACAACTGAACAAAACAATTTTTATTTCGTGCCGTACGCGTTTTGTTTTTATTGGTTGCAAGACATCTTCACTGGTCTAAAATATGTACGTATTCGTATTTATAGTACGTTGTTTTACATATTCGAGATTATACATTTAGGATATAAACAGTTCTGGCACACGGAGACAAATCACTGATATCACAGACACACATTGGATAGCAAGCAAAACATTCAGCAGTTGCCAAGAACATCAAGTAAATCAGTGTTCATTTCTCAGAGCTGTGCAAACGAAGTTTTGTGTGACAGTAAGCAGAGGAGCAGCATCTACGAAATTTGCAAGTAGAAATTTAAACGATCATTACGAAAGCAGAAACTGCCAGAAGTATTTATAACCTCATGGTATGATGCCGAATATGTAAAACAAAAGTTTATAGGCCGGCCTGTGTGGCCGAGCGGTTCTAGGCGCTACAGTCTGGAACCGCGCGACCGCTACAGTCGCAGGTTCGAATCCTGCCTTGGGCATGGATGTGTGTGATGTCCTTAGGTTAGTTAGGTTTAAGTAGTTCTAAGTTCTAGGGGACTGATGACCTGAGAAGTTAAGTCCCATAGTTCTCAGAGCCATTTGAACCAAAAGTTTATATAAATACAAATATCTATATGTTTTTAGCCACTGCAGATGCCACGTAGACAATAAAGGAGAAGAGCGTACAGCACGAGAAAAATGTTTTATTCGGTTTTAATGAGACGGATTCAAAGTACTAATTATCAACATAATTGGGCAACTTAATTCCAGTGATTTATCAAATTTGGGCTATGAACAGGTAAAGAAATCTGATAATCATGTACTCATTCAGCCTTACTTTTCTCAGTTTTCGTAAGTGAACTTTTACGCCTATTATATCGAGTGTAATAAAATGGAACACCTATAGCCGTCCTTGCGATGATATTTATTATATGGCTACCAGTTTCGGTGCTGGGTGTCCGGACGGCTTTTGGCACTGTATCACACAAGCGACTTGTATTGGAATTGCGTGCTTATAGAATATCGTCTCAGTTATGTGAATGCCGTTATTTCCTGTAAGAGAGGTCACAGTTTGTAGTAATTGACGGAAAGTCATGGAGTAAAACAGAACTGCCAAGGGAGTGTTATAGGCCCTTCGCTGTTCCTTATCTATATAAGCGATTTGGGAGACAATCTGAGCAGCCGCCTTAGGTTGTTTGCAGATGACGCTGTCGTTTATCGACTAATAAAGTCATCAGAAGATCAAAACAAGCGGTGCGAAAATTGGCAACCGGCCCTGGTCATCCACATGAGTGCCAAAAGGAATCCGTTAAACTTCGGTTACACGACAAATCAGTCAAATCTAAAGGCCGTAAATTCAACTAAATATCTAGGAATTACAATTACGAACTACTTAAATTGGAAAGAACACATAGAAAATGTTGTGGGGAAGGCTAACCGTAGACTGCGTTTTATTGGCAGGCCACTTGGAAAATGTAACAGATCTACTAAGGAGACTGCCTACACTACACTCGTCCGCTCTCTTCTAGAATACTGCTGCGCGGTGTGGGGTCCTTATCAGATAGCATTGACGGAGTACATTGAAAATGTTCCGAGAAGGGTAGCACGTTTTATATTATCGCGAAATAGGGGGGAGAGTGTCGATGAAATGATGCAGGATTTGGGGTGGACGTCATTAAAACAAAGGCGTTTTTCGTTGCGGTGGAATCTTCTCACGAAATTTCACGCAACAATTTTCTCCTCTGAATGCGAAAATATTTTGTTGACACCGACCTACATAGGTAGAAACGATCGCCATGATAAAATAAGGGAAATCAGAGCACGTAAAGGAAGATAATGGTTTTCGTTCTTTCCGCGCGCTACACGAGATTTGAACAATAGAGAATTGTTACGGTGGTTCCATGAACCCTCTGCCAGACACTTGAATGTGATTTGCAGAGTTTCCACGTAGATGTAGATGTCATCAGGCCTTAACTGACGCTGAGAGGGTAATTCAACTCGTATACACTTTGTTGGTAGTTGATGGTTGGAGACAACATCGTTGTTATAGGTAGTCCGCGAAAACCATTTCTTATATATTGGCCACTGATGGAATCGTGTCTGCGATTTGAGTTAAACCTCTCAGCGTCAGTTAAGGTCTGATGATGGTGTACTGGAGCACTGAAACTATTAGCCATATAATAAAAGACATCACAGGGAAGGCCCAAGGAGCAAGTGTTCCATTTTATTATGTAAGTGAACGCCCGAAGTCCCTCAAACCTCCAACCAGATGGATGGAAAATTACATCGGGAGTTCATCCACCTTTCTTCGTTTTGGTAGAAAAATTCCCACACTAGCAGAAGAAATAGCAGCGTCTTGATAGCTCAGAATTTCGGGCCAGACAAAATATAGCACGTGTAGTAACAGTGACCGTTCAGTCTCCACATTGATGTGTCAGTGGCAAGTCGCCTTGTGCTGCGATGGGGGTGAAATGGTGGGATGTCTACACGGACGGGAGCAAAATCGCAGGAGGAGATAAATGCCACTATGAGGATGCAATTCAAATTTTCTTTAAATACACGCTATAATGGTTGTGAGCATTAGCTACCTTTGAGATTGGACGTGGTGACTTTTTGTTAGTCAAGAGTGTATATAAGGCGACAAAGACGCCATTGTCAACGCCTCACTGAACAAGGTTGTGTTATAGGGCTACGAGAAGCTGGATGTTCCATTTTCGATATTGCAAAAAGACTCGGGAGGAGTGCAGTCACCGTGCATGATTGCTGGTAGCGGTGGTTACGAGAACGTACGGTTTGAAGGAGCCCGGGCTCCGGACGGACACGCCGTGGCACTACTCCGAGGGGGAAGACCCTCGTGTTCGGCGTATGGCTCTGGCGCATCGCACCGCATCTGAGGCAGCAATTTGGGCAGCATTTGTCACCACAGTGACGCAACGAACTGTTGCGAATCGATTACTTCAGCTAGACACCCTGTAGCGTGTATTTCACTGACCCCAAACCACCGTTTATGAATGTCAACAAAGTATGTTTCGCAATAGACACATTGAGAAAACCATGCACGTGCAAAAATTCGGCATTCGTTACATGTGCTGTATGGCGCAATTGATTGAGTGCTTGATTGATTTGTGGGAAGGGACCAAACAGCGAGATCATCAGTCCGATAGTAATAGGGAAGGATGGGGAAGGAAATCGACCGTGCCCTTTCAAAGGAACCATCCCGGTATTTGCCTTAAGTGATTTAGGGAAATCACGGAAAACCTAAAGCAGGATGGCCGGACGAGGGTTTGAAACATCGTTCTCATGAATGCGAATCCAGTGTGCTAACCACTGCGCCACCTCGCTCGGTATGGCGCAGTAATTATTGTTTTCCATATTTCTGCAATCAGCGTCCTGTTTCGTGCAGTGATCCACAGATGACACATTATACGTATCACAAATGCAGATCTAACAATGTACCAGTAAATTAGGGTGTTGTGTGATGTCCTTAGGTTAGTTAGGTTTAAGTAGTTCTAAGTTCTAGGGGACTGATGACCATCGATGTTAAGTCCCATAGTGCTCAGAGCCATTTGAACCAGTAAATTAAATATCTTTACTGATATGATTCGTGCTTTTTTATTTTCAATCTCATTATGAAAAATAATTATGCGTATTTCACGGTACAGATTATAAAATAATAATGATTCATCACACAAGATTCCATCAGATATGGATTGTTGCATAGTCATAATAAATCAGTTCTTTGAATTACGATCTATGTGTGAATGGAAAAACGTACCAGCAGCGAAATTCGATCCCGAGACATCGAGTTTATGTAACTTGAGTGCGTACTCACTAGGTTGTGGACTCGCTGATTATTAGTGACAGTGCAAAGTGTATAAGTACGCCAAAAATTTTCAATCTCGATTTTCTCAGAAACGTTTCAGAGTTACGTGTTGCTGTTTATGTATTTTGCAGTACTAATCGTGCTCTGCGCACAGTGTCGATATGAATAAAATAGGTGTGAGGAAGTTCGTACCGTCCCCCATGTAAGAGTTTGTGCAGGTAATATCTTGAGATGATGAATCTGTGCCACGTGACGGTGTTGGCAAAGAAAGTTGCGCGACTGTTTAGAGAGTTTCGGGAAACTGATAAGTGGCGTGCTGCGAGGAAATGAGAGACGTTGCGAAAGATGGAGGCTGACTGGGATTTCCACACAAAGCGTGTAGTGCAGTTTCCAGGGGCTGTGCGTAGACGTAAGCAACATTGCAACAGGTTAGTGGAAGATAGTTTTCACCAGGACCAGTCTGTGGTGCACAGCGTGTCTTCGTTGCGTTCGCGGCGTGGCGTGTTTCCACTCCGTGCTCAGAGCCGCGTTACATGTCAAACATCTTTCACACATCTCGTACAAAATCTGTGACCACTCTCCCAACTTTGATCAAAGATATCACCAAGACACCCCAGTACACCGTCAAAGCTTTTACGAAGTGTCTTCTGCAAAAGACGTAGGTGCTAAATCACCTTTCTAAAATAAAATCATGCGCAGCTGAACATACACAGCCCGCTGCCACAATGTACATGGTGACAATTACTGAACTATATGAAATAAAATCGTCATAACTTCTGAACGGTTTGCGTTAGGACGTTCAAACTGCACAGTTGGCAGCAGGACATGATGGGAATTAGTAGGCGTGTGCATGGTTTGGTTCAGCGACGAAGCCCACTTTAATTTGGCTGGGTTCGTCAATAAGCAAAATTGGGGCATTTGGGGGACGGAGAATCCGTATTTGGCGATAGAGAAGTCTTTTCACCCTAGCGTGCGCGCGTATGTATGTGTGTGTGTGTGTGTGTGTCTATGCGCGCGCGAATTCCAAAGGGATCAAACTGCTGAGGTCATCGGTCCCTAGACGTACACTAGTTTAACTAACTTATGCTAAGAACAACACACACACCCACGCCCGAGGGAGGACTCGAACCTCCAGCGGGAGCGGCCGCGCAATCCGTGACATGGCGCCTCAAACCGCCCGGCCACTCCGCGCGGCTCTTCACCTTCAACGGGTAGCTGTGTGGTGTGCAATGTCCAGTCACGGAATAATCGGTGCGATATTCCTTGATGGCACGACGACTACCGAACGCTACGTGAAGGTTTTGGAAGATAATATCATCTCCATTATCCAAAGTGACCCTGATTTCCATAAGATGTGGTTCATGCTTGACTCCCTCGAAGCAGGAGAGTATTTGGTGTGATGGAGGAGCACTTTGGGGACCGCATTCTGGCTCTGGGGTATCAAATGGCTCTGAGCAGTATGCGACTTGACTTCTTAGGTCATCAGTCGCCTAGAACTTAGAACTAATTAAACCTAACTAACCTAAGGACATCACACACATCCATGCCCGAGGCAGGATTCGAACCTGCGACCGTAGCGCCTAGAACCGCACGGCCACTCTAGGGTATCCCGAGGCCACTGGCATGGGCCTCGATTGGCCGCCATATTCTCCAGATCTGAACACATGCGACTCCTTTTTGTGGGGCTATATTAAAGGCAAGATATATAGTAATATCCCAAAAACAATTGCTGAGCTGAAAATAGTGATTCAAAAAGTCATCGATGTTCCGACACTTCAGGGGGTCATGCAGAATTTCGCTATTCGTCTGTGGGACATCCTCGAATAATGGCGGGCATATCGAACATGTCGTAACATAAATCCGAATACCCGTAGTGACATTTAGATGTTGAGTAAAGTGTGTGCACGCTTTAGTATGTAATTAATTTACGTTTTTTGTCACCCTGTAAAATCAGCATTTGGTAAGACCTAGTAGAGGACGGACGTAAAAAATTGAGAGACATTGTTTCTTAATTAATGTGACATAAATATTTTTTGAGGGGTCACTGTGACCCAGGGATATGGATTGTGTAACTGTTCTGTCGCTGTGAGTGACGTATATTTATGTGAAAATGGTACATAGAAATGATATTTTACTAACTGAAGATGCTGTACGGCAAACCATGTTAGAACAACTCAGTCGTGAAAGTGACGTAAGTAACTTTCCTGATGAAAGTTGTTGTGAAGCTGATACTCCTGCAGCAGTTACGGACAATGGCGCAACTGATCAGTCTGCCGAATCTTCAGATGCGATGAAGAAAATAGTCGTTCATGATAAGAATGGGCATTGTTGGGACATACCTATCCGTAATAGAGAAGGCCGACTAATAGCCAGTAACATTGTAGTCCATATTCCAAAAATGTGAAAATAATGAGTGAATGGATTTATGAATAATTGAGAACACTTAAAAACACTCGTGTAATGTTTGCAATTCATTAAATTAATAGCACCATCTTGGAATTAAAATGCAAATAAAGTTTTTAAATCCGTATCACTTTCAAGTGTAATCATTGAAAACCATCCACGACATTTTTTACGTAGTCTCGAATTTTGTATGCACTAAGGCTAATATTAATTGAAAAAGCACACGACAGAGGCGAAGTAGAATGCGTTTAGTATATGAAAGTCCAATTTCATTATAAAATATTCTATATACAGCCAGTTTCACCAGCAAACAGTTGAGGATCACTGTGACCGTTGTATGCAGTTCGTGTGACTATTAGGGTTAAAGTTAAGTAGTATGAGACAGGAGAAGGAGAAAACTTGTGAGCAAAAAAGTGTGTAATCAACATAGAGAGGCTATCTGTGAATTACAGCGGTCTGCGTGGCAGCACCAAGCACGCTGGCCGCCATATTTTGTAACTCCAATCAGTCTGAGTTACATTATGTTCTGTAGACGTAGCTGACAATTCGTTTTGTGGTTGAAATCTAAGGTATAATTACTTTTCTTAATCATAATGCATGCCCGTGTTACTTCAGCATACAGTTGCAGCAATGTATAGTGTTTGGGGTAATAAAAGAACAATTTATACCACCATAAAAAATGGACACAGCGTTTTATGAATTTAAAGCTACGTGATGATAATCTAGTTTACTGTCAGTGAGGAAAATGCTTGTATGTGGCATTATTTTGAATCTCTTGATAAACTGGCTGAACTGGGTGTAATGAATTATTCTCCTGTACGCAGATTTATATGACCGAGAAGAATGATTCACGGTGCATAGGACTCCCATAGTTTAAGAATGATTCAGGGCACTTAGAACTCCCATATTTTAAGTCATGTTTTTTATTCCCATAGTCATGGGACTCTATCGGTCAAGACTGTGTACCAAAATATGAAGTGTCGACGTTTATTCTGAAAACGTTGTAAAATACATTTCTGGAAGTGTTATTAGGCATGTGAGTAGAAAACTTAAGTACTTATGCTGTTTGGAAGTTCTCTTTCCTTCTCAGACTGTGACAAAACCAGGATTAACTGCAGTAAGACCGCCTCTAAAATAATAATATATGATAAAATTATTTCGAGCGCCAAAAATGGTATTTAGGGATTGCAAAATGTTAATGGGGAAGCAGAATTTTCTCTTAAGATTACATCGTAATATATTCAGAATGTTGGGACGTAGAGGTTATTTACTGGTTTTCTCTTAATGTCGGGAGGAATCTTGGTGCTGTATTCTGACAAAGCTGTTGTTAAAATATTAATTCACTTGTAGGTTACATCATTTGTGCAAAACTAAATCAATGGAAGACATGGGAAGACGGGTTAAACAAATGTACACAAAGTTAATTTTGTTTAAAGGACAATGATGAACCTTCTTTGTAAATTGGCCTATTTCATACAGAAATAGTTTCAGCTACGTTTTAGTATCTACTAACTGTACTACTGGATAACTGAACACTTCTTATTGTTAAAGATGTCAACTTGTGTGTACCAAAAACATCTTTTGTTTCATTTATTCTTTATTCCTTTTCGTTTTCAATGGAAATATTAGGTTGTCCGTAGAGAATTGTTTTTCTAGCTCAGTGTACAATGTTAAGTAATACGACTCAATTTTATCCATTATCAAATGATGACTGTAAAACAATGCTTTTGCTTGTCAAACAGTAAAATTTTGTTTTATACAGTGACAGCAGATGGTTTGCATCAGATTTGTGGTGTCTTGTAGGATGCTAATCATGCAGCAGGTTTCACAACTGTATCAGTGTTCACTTTAAACGAATCGATGTTAAGGAAACTGGTAACCGCTTTTTTCTAATCCTAGCGCAGTATGACATAAACCATGTGTCATAGCTTACATTAGAACGCTCAAACCCACACAAAAGCAACATAACGCCAGTACAAAATAAGTCTAGCGTCCATGTTTTTAATTCTCCTCAATAGCAACGATAATTAAGCCTTTGATTCACTTTTTTAAAATGTTTGATTTCTCAGTAAATACCAACGACCTGTAGAAATGTACCTCTGATACAAATGTAAGGCAGCACTTCCAAGCGTGAAACGTCATTTCAGTCGAAGGTAGAATAACCATAAGGAAAAGTTATAAACAAATTCGCCTGAATCTGTGAAGAAAGACACATCGCTGATTACACTATAGTAAATTCACCATAATAGCGCAGCAGCTGAACATCGCAGGAATCACGGTTAAGATGACAAAGTACTCGACAAATGCGCTTCATAATGGGAATTCTTTCCCTAAACGCGTCTGGTAGGAAATACAGAAAAATCGTGACTGGCGGCAGCAATTGTTAAGACATATGATTCCGTGCTATCAGATGACTGGTATCATCTAACAGGCCTTTGACGTTGCAATACATGTTGGCCGCGTTTCCAAGTGACTTGAAATATGGCGACGACATGGCCAGTCTGTCACATACATACATACATTCATACATTAATTTACTTCCAAAGGCGCATCTGTTATTGAAGCCTGACGCAGTCATCTTCCCTCAGCAAACGTCAAGAACATTGTGTGTGGCACTACTACGATTTTCTGAAACGAAATGACGTTGTAAGCCTTACGAGGTGGTTCAAACAAGTGCTTGAAGGTCTCTCAGGCATGCATTCCCGAGAGACCAAGCATCTCATTCGCCGGGAAAATCTACGAACACACATAAACAAGTGCTGTTTAACATATACATTGTAGAATTGTATTATGGACAGATACATATACACACGTTTGAAGCAGACTGTAATTCTCTGAAGAACACTCAAATGAATAAGTACACTTGCTATCAACGACAAATAGCACGTTCCACTTATATGTGCATTTCTGTAACGAGTATACTATTCCAAGAAAAGTGAAAGTTTAGGCGAATTTTTTAGTATTTCAGCACCTTATCTTTGAGAAGTACACCACTCAATAATTTCCCTGCGCGTCTGTATTCTCATCTCATTTCGCCTAACCTTCCGCTGCAGCACTTTTATTTTTTTCTTTGCACTCGCTAACCCTGTGTGTTTTTCCCTCAACTCTTTCGTTAGTTTCCTTTTGTGTGGTGACGGATCTAATGGGAGGCTCATCACAACTTGACGATGAACTTTCATAACAACCTTGAAGCTGCATCACTAGCATCTACACGAACAGGAGACTTCCGTGAGCTGACTGTTTTTGAAAATACGGTGGATACGAAGAGAATACAAACGGAATAGCATCTTATCGAAATCTCCTCGTCTGACGAGCTAAATCCACGTCTTCTCCATGAAAGTGCCAGGCACAAACGCCTGAAGCATTTCTAGGTGTCTAGTTCTCCCCGCGAACTGCTTTTGCTCAGCCTTCCCTTACATTTTTTCCTTTCGGGAATCAGAAATTTCGTAATAATTATGAGATGAGTAACAATAATAACTAAGAGCAAGGTGACTGCCGCATTAAATAAAACCACATTAGTTTGTTAAAACCCGCAAAAATTGCTTCACCAAGAGGAAATGCAGATGATAAACGGGTATTCATTGGACAAATATACTAGAACTGACATGTGATTACATTTTCACGCAATTTGAGTGCATAGATCCTGAGAAATCAGTACCCAGAACAACCACCTCTGGCCGTAATAACGGGCTTGATACGCCTGGGCATTGAGTCAAACAGAGCTTGGATGGCGTGTACAGGTACAGCCGCCCATGTAGCTTCAACACGATACCACAGTTCATCAAGAGTAGTGACCCGCGTATTGTGACGAGCAAGTTGCTCGGCCACCATTGACCAGACGTTTTCAGTTGGTGAGAGATCTGGAGAATGTGCTGGCCAGGGCAGCAGTCGGACATTTTCTGTATCCAGAAAGGCCCGTACAGTACCTGCAGCATGCGGTCGTGCATTATTCTCCTAAAATGTAGGGTTTCGCGGGGATCGAACGAAGGGTAGAGACACGGGTCGTAACGCATTTGAATGTAACGTCCACTGTCCAAAGTGCCGTCAGTGCGAACAAGAGGTGACCGAGACGTGTAACCAATGGCACCCCATACCATCACGCCGGGTGATATGCCAGTATGGCGATGACGAATACACGCTTCCAATGTGCGTTCACCGCGATGTCGCAAAACACGGATGCGACCATCATGATGCTGTAAAACGAACCTGGAGTCATCCGAAAAAATGACGTTTTGCCATTCGTGCACCCAGGTTCGTCGTTGAGTACACCATCGCAGGCGCTCTTGTCTGTGATGCAGAGTCAAGGGTAACCGCAGCCATGGTCTCAGAGCTGACAGTCCATGCTGCTGCAAACATCGTCGAACTGTTCGTGCAGATGGTTGTTGTCTTGCTAAACGTCCCCACCTGTTGACTCAGGGATCGAGACGTGGCTGCACGATCCGTTACAGCCGTGCGGATAAGACTGCTAGTGATACGAGGCCGTTGGGATCCAGCACGGCGTTCCGTATTACCCTCCTGAACCCACCGATTCCACATTCTGCTAACAGTCATTGGATCTCGAGCAACGCGAGCAGCAATGTCGCAGTACGGTAAACCGCAATCGCGATAGGCTACAATCCGACCTTTATCAAAGTCGGAAACGTGATGGTACACATTTCTCCTCCTTACACGCTGCATCACAGCAACGTGTCACCAGGCAACGCCGGTCAACTGCTGTTTGTATATGAGAAATAGGTTGGAAACTTTCCTCATGTCAGCACGTTGTAGGTGTCGCCACCGGCGCCAACCTTGTGTGAATGCTCTGAAAAGCTAATCATTTGCATATCACAGCATCTCCTTCCTGTCTGTTAAATTTTGCGTATTTAGCACGTCATCTTCGTGGTGTAGCAATTGTAATAGCCGTAGTGTACATAAATTATTTAAATCCCGGTGGTACTTAAAGTAAGACATACTGTAATGTTATTATTTGTGCTAATAAAATGTCGTGTGGCTATGGACTCCCATCGGGTAGACCGTTCGCCGGGTGCAAGTCTTTCGATTTGACGCCACTTCGGCGACTTGCGCATCGATGGGGATGAAATGATGATGATTAGGACAACACAACATCCGGTCCCTGAGCGGAGAAAACCTCCGACCCAGCCGGGAATCGAACCCGGGCCCTTAGGAATGACAATCTGTCGCGCTGGCCACTTTTTTTTCTTTTTTTTTTTAAATGAAATGCATCCTCTGCCAAAAAGAAAGAAAACAAAAGATTTTAAAACAAATCACAAATTGAAAGGAACAGGGATGTTGTTTTTATTTATTTATTTTTTTATTTATTTTCAATAAAGACCACTCTGTTAAAAGGAACATATAGACCATTTCATCGTATAGTATGTGCATTACATATTGAGTGGTGAGAGAAGCGTGAGGTTCATCATCAGCTGTCAAATGTGCACACCGACTGCACCCGGCACATCCCAACTGCGTGGTGGGTCGAGGAAGACTGCCTGAAGATAGTTGGCATAGGTTTTCCGATAGTGTGACCATCTGTGAACCTCATTGTGGGCTTGCTGCAAGAAATACTAAAAGTCAAGTCGCGACGTGGCAGTATCCCCATAGAGGTACGCGATCGTCCAACCTTTGATCCAGATGATCGACTGTGATTTAGTCGCCGGAAAGTAGTCACTCTCCGGATGTAAGAAGGAAGCAGGTGTAATATGTTGCGGAGGTAGCAAGCCACCATCTGTGTTCCTAGGAGCCAGACGTCCTCCACCGCGATACAAGTTAAGCGGTGATGGTCGTCATCCACTTGGTGACATTTCGGGCATAGTGGAGTGTCCACTAGTCCAATTGCATGGAGCCGTTGGTGGGTGTTGAACTTGCCACAGGCGACAGAGAACCACAGTGCCCGAACGAAGGTAGGAAAGAATTTTTGGTGCACATGTCTCCAAATCTTCGGCCAATGCAACCTGGGGTGTTTCAGTTCAATTACATTACAACTTATCCATCGTAGCAGCCAAACATAAAAATCCTTCGCGCATGGCGGTCTCGTGCGCGGAAGCTCGTCTCTGATATAACTAAGTTCCACGATAAATGTTGAGACATGCGCAAAATGTGGCGTAATGTTGCCCACCGCCACCGGAGGTGTGAGGGACGCTGGAACCAGGAGATCCAGTAGGCGGGATGTAAGGGAATCACGCCCTCTACGCCATTGCTTATACATTGTGGCTAGAAGGAGCGCCGTCGCACGGCAGTGAACATTCGTAAGTCCGAGTCCCCCCTTGTCCGTAGGGAGAGTGAGCGTTTCGTATCGCACCTTGAGGGGCGACCCAATCATCACGAAATAGCCTAGTGCTGATTGAAGTCGACGTCCGAGCGTGACTGGTAGGGGCAGGATCTGCGAAATATGCACCATTCGAGAAACCACATAAGTGTTCAGGTACTCGACTCGCTGCAAAGGATCAAGGCGCCGTACGAGATGTTGTCGGACCATGGTACGTGTTGTCTGTAAAATACGTCGGTAGTTAACTGCTGCAGTATGTTTTACAGATGAGGTAAAGTCTATGCCGAGATAGCGGAATCGTTGCACATAAGGAAACGGACTGATTTCTTCCGGCGTAAGGCCCCTTCTCACCGGCATTGCCGCCGATTTGTTCATGTTCACTGCACTACCCGCCGTCACACTGTGGTCCAACAACAGTTCAAGGACCGTCTTCACCTCTTCCTCAGAACGAACGAGCAGCAGGAGGTCGTCCGCATAGGCACGACATTTGAAGGTGTAGCCCCGTAGTTCCATCCCAGAAAGAGAATTGGTGAGCCTCCCAATTAATGGTTCCAACGCTATCGCGAACAGCAGCATCGAAAGAGGGCAGCCCTGGCGAATGGATCGTCGAATTTGAATGGGCCCTGCTATACGCCCATTAACCTGTACCAAGGATTGTGCGCCCCCGTAAATCCTTCTAATGAGACCAGTAAAACGGTCTGGAAAACCCATTTGTTCCAGTACAGCATACAGATAGTTGTGGCGCACCTTATCAAAAGCACTGTCAAAATCAATCGCCACCATCGCCGCTTTAAGCCGGCACTCCTCCGCCAGCGCTATCACATCACGGCATTCGCCAGTAGCTGTTTGCACATTCACCGATCCACCCGGTGTCGTCTGTTCCGGAGAGAGAACGCTACGAATTAACATACGACATCGGGACGCTAGCAACCGTGCAAAGATCTTATAGTCGGCATTAAGCAGGGTGATGGGGCGATAATGTGTGACCGTAATTCCTGGCTTCGGTTTATGTACTGGCACCAGAAAGCCTTCCATAAAAGCCGGTGGAATAGGCGCATCGGAATTTAACATCTCGTTGTACATTTCCGTCCATCGCGGTGCCATTTCGTTGCGAAATTCGCGATAGAATTCAGCAGGTAGCCCATCAATGCCTGGGAACCGATTCAACGCACCTTGTGCGATCGCATCATGTACTTCCTCACAGCTAATGGCTTCCAGTAAGGTTCCCGCGGCTTCCACCGTCAGTGTACGGGAGACGGACGTGGCTATACGGTCGAGGTCATCGAAAGAGGTTGCTTCTTCCCGATAGATGTGTTGGTAATGGTCGACGAATGCAGAGACAATGTCCGCTTGACGCGTCACTCTTCGGTCTTCGCGGGTGATTAACTCCCGTACCAAAACGCGTCGTCGGTGCTTTCGTTCATTCACGACGTGGTGCATGGAAGGAATCTCGTGCCTTATCGTATCGTGACATCTGGCGCGCACCATGGTTCCCTGAAGATGTTTCCGAGCTAAAGCCACTAGTTTAGCTTTTATCCTTTTGCGTTCGATCCAGATCTCCTGTCCCCGCGGGCCATCATCCAGGTCGCGCAGTGCTGCAAAATAAAAGTCGGTGGTACGGCGGCGCCATTCTGCCATTTCCCTGCTATATGAGATGAACGTACGGCGAAGCGCCGGTTTAGCACAAGTCAGCCACCAATCAAGCATCGTCGCATACCTTCCAACCCTTCGCTCGCACATCGTCCGTGTCTCAAGGATCCGTTGACGGCATTCAGGATCATGTAGATGTTGAATGTTTAGTTTCCACGGGGCCTTACTGTTCCACACCTCTCTACGGGGAAGAAGCACCGTACGGATGTAAGCGCTGTGATCGGAAAATGCCAATGGCCAGCGTTCCGCGTCCTGGACATCATTTGCATGAGCCCGTGAGATATAAATGCGATCTAATCTGCTCGCCGAATGACTTGTCACATAGGTGTATCCCGGTGCAGCTCCATGTCGTAATTCCCACGTGTCACTAAGTACAAGGTCGTTGACAACGATTCGCAACTCCTGGCTGATGTTTGCTTGCGGCCATTGGTCTTTCTGGCTGAGAACACAGTTGAAATCTCCACCAATTATTACACATTCAGAACGTCCATGGAATAGTGGAGCAATGTCTTCTGCATAAAATCGCGCCCTTTCCCGCCGCCGATTGTTTCCCGACGGTGCATAAAGATTGATGATGCGTGTCCCAAACGTCGTGAAAGCCATTCCCCTGGCCGACGGAAGATAACACACGTTTTCCACTGGGAAGCCATCTCGCACGTAAACTGCCACCCCACTGCCATTGTGATCTCCACGAGACGAATAGGATTGGTAGCCTGCGATGTATGGGAGTGCAGCTGTGTGGACTTCCTGCAGCAAAGCAATATCCACATCAGATGCCCAAACCGTTTCCTTCAATAGGTGTATTTTGGCCGGTGAACGCACGTCATTGATATTTAATGTCGCAATACGGTTCGCATGGCGTTGAATCCCACTCTGTCGAGGCGCAACAACATCTCCCTGCACCGGCGCCGGGGGCTGAGGTAGAAGACGTTCTCTCGCCCCTCTCCCTTCACCTTCAGCAATTATTAGGCCGTCTTCGTGAGTGCCGGCTGCCTCTGTATGACGTCCGGCGCCTCCTCAATATCCTCATACCACATCTTTTCAGGCTGTGATATATTCGTGTCCATAGCCACAGCATCTGCGTCTGGAGAGCCAACTGGCTGTGATTTCTCTTCAGCATCACCACGTCCCGGTACCGTCAATGTGACAGACCGCTGTGGGTCGGATCGAACAGTTCCCAGTGCCTCATCCTGTTTCGTGGAGGCTGTTGTGTCGTCTTGGTCCACAGGCACATCGTCGTCGGGGCAAGGGGAGTCATCCCGAGGAGATGTCGTGCGACGCCGCCGTTTCCTCCTTTTCGGGGAACGCTGTTTACGTGATCTTCCGTCCGTGTCCTCAGATTGCAGGGAATCACGGCTGCCCGACAGAAAAGCATCCGTAGGAACTGGAAGTGTTTCGAGTCCCATCGTTGAACTTGGCGGGAGGTCGGTCGAAACTAATGATGTCGTCTCAGAGTGCGTTTCAGACGGAACAGCATCCGTAGTGGCTGGAACTGCTTCTTGTACTGTCGGTGTGCTTGGTGGGAGTTCGGTCTCATCTGATGTTGTCGCCGTAGATTATATGCTCGACGGAGCAGCATGCTCTGTCATCCCGACGTCTGCTACAAGGTTTCGGAGAGTGCCATCTTGATCTTCCACCGGGGCTGTGTCCTTTCGGTCATCAGCGGACGCAGTGAGGGCTTTGGCATAGGTGATCGGTAGTACCGTCATCGCCGGCGACGGCTCCCGCACATCTGAAGGCAGTTGCGTAATCCGCCGTTGCATACAGTTCGACCTGAGGTGTCCCTCCTGGCCACATCCAGAACATGTACGTGGTTGACCATCGTAAATCACCACCGCCCGACAACCACCAATTGTCAGATAGGACGGTACATGCTTCTGAAGATCAATAGTGATCTGCCGCACTCCGTTAAGAACGGGGTATGTGGCGAATTGTGTCCAGCGTTCTGCTGTGTGACCATGTACTGTGCCGTATGGCTTAAAAGCCTCGATAACTTCGTCAGCCGGGAGCTCAAATGGCAGCTCAAAAACACGTATTGTCCGTATACCCAGACCAGCATGTTCTACAGTTACCGTGCCGACATTCCCGTCACTATGGCAAAATCGGAGACCTGCTTTTGTCGCCTGTAGAATTCTCTCACACGCCGCGTCATTTACCATCTTAACATACACCGTGGGACTAACGATGGATAGGTGAATTCCGATAATATCGTTTGGCGGTATCTTGACGTCCTCTCGAATGAATCGTTCCACTGCTAAAGCCTTTGGTCGTTCGTAGTCTTTGCAGAAATTGAATCGTAATGTAGTTTTCCTGTACTTGTTCGCCATGATCGTTGTTACTAGCCCGCGTGCAGACTAAGTCCACAAGTAAACAAACACTCGCACACGCCGCACAGGCGGAAGGATCGGACCTCCGCTTCGCACGGCCGCTAGCGTCGAACTGTACCACTCAGCTACCGGGGGCGGACATTATTTGTGCTTACATAGTACGAAAGCAAATATACATAAGATGTTCCTGATTCAACATGAACTAAGACACGTTCCTTTCGTTGTACCATCCATCTGCTTTACGAAGAATTAGCAGCCAAACATGACGCTTGTATTAACTATTACCTCGAAACTCTAAAGTTGTCGTAGTTATATCAGCTTATCCCCATGGTTTATGACTGTTTTCATAGCACGCAAACTGTATTCTACACGTCCTTTTGAATCGTTACATGGCGGCGAGAGCGGAGTGTTGTCTAATGATGTACGTCTGTGTCGTTTATGTAGGTCGTTCCCCGTGAGAGGCTCTGTTATCAGCATGGCGGTTTGGAAACCACCATCAAGCATGTAACTCGTAATTTTCAGATGGAAGGGGGATCAGGTGTCATATCAAGCAGACACAGAATTACAGGAGAAAAACAATGGTGTCTTTCATTTGAGCATAGCTTTATTCATTCTCTGGTTTTGCCACATTTCGTACAAAACAAGACAAATACTGATGATGATAACATAAAGGCTACTGAAAGAGCTCGAGATGGTGCACCGTTACTTTACTTCTACACAATTGCAGCGTCGTTACCTTTCGACGGCAGGAAAGTAATTATTGTACGGTGCTCTACTTTATAAATCTATTGTACCATTTTGATCGGTTCCTTTGGCGTCGTACTGCAGTACTGTGGTGCTAACATTGCAATGTGGAGATAAAAACAAACGCCCACCTGCAAACAAACAAAAAACTAGCGTAACTCTAATTTGCGTAATAGATGGTGGTTTTAGCATTTGTTCGAGGTAATCACATGTTGTAAGATTACAAAGTTGCCTCAGGAAGATGACGATAGTAGTAGTAGTAGTAGTAGTAGTAGTAGCAGTAGTAGTAGTAGCAGTGTAATGGTTATCCATCGGTGACAAATTCTATCTATCAGTAGCAATGTTAGTTGAGAGAATATCTGCATATCTATTGAGTAAAAATTGAAGTTTATAAAGAAGAATAAATATTATACAGACAAGACTTGAGACATTTCACATTTGATTCTTTATAAGAAGATCAAGGAGAGAGAGGAATACCATCACCTTCTTTTAGTAAATGTATACTGTCTGACGAAAAAAGAACCATCTAGAAGCAGAGGAGAAAACAAAATGGAACTGCAGGGGTTGAGAAGGTAGGCTGTGCGATGTTACTTCAGTGATTACAAAGTAGAGTCAAGTGTACGAAGAACTTTGCAGTATGAGCCAGCACGATCTGCGAACCACTGGAGTACATAAACATCATGCAGACAGTTCATAAATGCCGGTCGAAGTGGCCGTGCGGTTAAAGGCGCTGCAGTCTGGAACCGCAAGACCGCTACGGTCGCAGGTTCGAATCCTGCCTCGGGCATGGATGTGTGTGATGTCCTTAGGTTAGTTAGGTTTAAGTAGTTCTAAGTTCTAGGGGACTAATGACCTTAGTAGTTGAGTCACATAGTGCTCAGAGCCATTTGAACCATTTGAACAGTTTATAAAAACAGGTGCCGTGCGTGAACAAGTCCTGCCCTGTTGAAGAACGGCACAACTATACTGTCACTTGAGAGGTAACACACGAAAACGGAGAATGTGTGTGACGTGCAGTTGTACCGCCGTAGTTCGCTCAGTCACTATCAGCCAAGACGTCAAGAGTGACGCCGCTGTGCCTGGGGAGTCTCCCCAGTTCTCCGCCACGCTCGTCGACGATAGTTGGTTGGTTGGGTTGTTTGGGGGAGGAGACCAGACAGGGAGGTCATCGGTCTCATCGGGTTAGGGAAGGATGGGGAAGGATATCGGCCGTGCCCTTTCAAAGGAACCATTCTGACAATGCCTGGAGACATTTAGGGAAATCACGGAAAACCTAAATCAGGATGGCCGGACGAGGGATTGAACCGTCGTCCTCCCGAATGCGAGTCCAGTGTGCTAACCACTGCGTCACCCCGCTCGGTGTCGACGATAGTCATCCGAGGTGTTGGAGAACCGCGATTCATCGCAAGTACAGTGCGGCGCCGGTCATCGGCTACCCCGTGTTCCCCAGTTACAGCACAGTCCAGACGGCGGCCTACACACTCGATAGTCTGGCTGCCGCCAGTCTCCGACCAGTGATGCGTGGCGACACGTAAAGTTGCAAGAAATGCATTATTTGTCCTCGGATGGCAGGTTCAGACATCACAGCATTACGTTGCTCTCGGTGCACAATACTGCACTCCTTCGACGGGAACCTTGACGACGAATATGGCTGACCTAATGATCCCATGCCTTCCAGCATGTAGGCACTTTCACATCCGAATGCCTCGCTAATCTTTATGCTGCACGATTCTACACTAATAAACTCTGGTGACCATTCTGCCTCTCTCAGAGAGTTGCAACTCTGTATACATTTACATATCCGCCGATGGTGCATTCGGGTCTGTTTACCGCCCTATATTATACTTGATTTGTTATAAGAGTTACGGAACAATGATACACAGAACAAAGTTAACATGATAGTAGACAGATGGCAAAGAGTTTCCCTCGCTTAGGCTAAGTAAGGGGAACCAGCCATAAATTTAAATCGTAAAATAAGTTTTCCCAAATCCTGAAGACACTGACCCCGGTCTAGACAGTGTAAACTCCAGGAGAAAGAAGTAGAAGAAAGATGACTAGATTACACTTGATGAGTTACGCACCATCTTCCAACATGCAGCTCCTCACCTTCGCCGAGGCAGGACCTGCATACTGTGTTGAGACGGAGCTGATATGATGCTGGTATTCTGTGTCGTGCAACTTTGCGATCTTAGGTCCACACTCCCACAAGGGGCTCACCACCCATTGGTGTATTGGTGCTTGGGACCCAGTCTTTGCAGCATCTCTTCCCTTTCCGTGCTGCATATCTATCCTCCTCCTATTCGTTTTCCCGCCTTGGGAACACGTCTTCGATAGTTCCGGGAATGCGTTTCGAAGTTTTGATAGCCCAGTATCGGAACAGTCCCTCATCTGTTTTTCCTTTATTTCTTCATTCTTCACGTTTTCCCCTTCCTATGCTTCGGCGTTTGACGTTCCTGTTTGTTTCATCTTCCTCCCTATGTGCTCCAGAAGCCCGTCCCATGCATTCAGGTGACTGGGTAATGCATAATTCCCAGCCCCGGGTCGACAGTTAGTGTTCGCACATACTTTTGGTACAGGCCAGGCCCAGGAGGGGTGACTGCCTGAGATGTTGCCTCTCCCAAATGCCAATTGGCTCTTCTGTCAGGAGTTTGGGTGGTGTGACTTGTGGCGTGATAAGTCACGTAAGGCAGATGAGCCACCACCTGAGGCAGGGTCCCCAGTTGGAAGGAGAGCACCATCGGAGATGCTGGCAGTCATTTGGGATTTTTTTCGCAATGAGCCAATCACCATCTCAGTGTGCGTCTACTAAACGTAAATGGAAAGAGGCCAAAGAATCAGAGACTCTCCCAGCAGCACCTCGGCTCCTCATTTATCGTGTAACTAAAGAGGTCACTCCTTAGCTACAATTAATCCGTTTATTATTCATAAAGGTGTCGATGCCCTGTGAAATCTTGCTCTTGCTTACGTAATGGAACGTGCCTTCTGGAGACCAATTGTGATTTTCAAGCCCAAAAACTGTTTGCAGCTTCTCTCCCCCACAGCTATCCCATTTGTGTGGAGGCCCATCGGATTCTCAATTCTTTGTGTGGTATTATTTACACTCAGCTGCTTCATGGTCTGATTGAGGGAGAAATCTCTGATTAGGGCGTCACTGTGGCCCATTGGGTAATGAAAAACCTTGATGCATACTTAGTGCTGGTATCACTCTTTCTCTCACATTTGATTGAGGGGTGCTTCCGTCGAAGATTAAGGCAGGCTTTGAAATCATCATGTTCCAACCTTACATTCCAAATCCGACGCGTTGCTGCCATTGTCAACATTATAACGACACTCATGTGTCCCACCAAACACGGTCAAATTTGTTACTTGTGGTAGTGATGCTCACGGGGGTAATTGCCCGCCTCCTTCTCCCTGCTGTATCAATTTGAAATGGCGACCATGCCGCCGCATCCCATGAGTGAGTGTCCCGTGTACCTCGAAGAGCAGACTGTCCAGGAGATCCGGCTGAAAGAAAAAGTATACTATCGTGCCGTTCGCGAGTTGTTGGCTATTCGATAGCTTTGCATTTTATCATCCGTCACTTACAGTACTGTTCTTGCTATGCCTTGCTATATGAATGACATGGCCAGGTAGACTTGCCACTTCCAGTTCAGTACTGCAGTTTTGAAATCGCCCAATATCACGGTACCATCCCAGTCTTCTACAGCTGCACAACAAGCCACCAGATCTTTGCCCACCACCAGCGAAATCACGTGCTACGCAACTGGCACGCCAGAAAGATGCCATGAAGATTTTCTCCGTCCCTTCAGCCAACAAACTATTAAGGTTTCGCCTGCCAACCATAAAGTCTCAGAGAAATCAAACAAAGGCAAAGAGTCTACTCCCTCCCCGACTTGGAGATCCTCTTCAGCGGTGTCGCCAAGTGATACACTCACCCGACTGATCTCCATTTCACCCGTGCGCACTGCCTACCGTTTTTCTGACTTTGAATCCGCAGGCCGACTCTAGGAGAATGCCAACGTCTCTGTGGATCTCATGGAACAGAATCCTGCCTCCTGTATTAGTGAGTGTTTGAAGAGTGGCACTCAACAGGCACCGAGTGACTAACCCCCATTTACTCCCTCTTTCCCATTCCAGTTATGACACTTCTCCAATGGAACATTCGTGGCAGTAGATCCAAGGAGGAGGAATTGCAGCGTCCGCTTGTTTTGTGCTTCCAAGAAACAAAACTGAGTTCTCGCGACTGCTTTGACTTCTCACTTTTCCTTCCAGTCCGCTTCCTTCCCCGAGGACGGCATTCCAATTCATGGGGGAGTCATGCTGCTGGGGTGATGTTCATAGCTAAGCCATCTCATTGAACACATGGCTATGAGATGTTACAGTCCGCATTTCTTATTCTCATTTCACCTTTTCTCTTTGTAATCTGTACATCCCTCCGTCATTCACTGTCACCAGGTCAGACTTACTCCAGCTTATAGGTCAGTTCCCTCACACCTTTTTGCTGCTTACCGCCCACCATCCCCTTTGGCACTCTTCGAGAACCTGTACAAGAGCTCTTGGCTGACCTTCTCAATCAACTCAACGCCATCTGTCTTAACACTGAAGCACTTGTGTTCCGTTCCGTTCCATCAATTCCCATTTGGACCTCTCATTCTGCACTGCTAAGCTTGTCCACTGGCTCGAGTGTTCCGTTCTCTCTGACGCGTACTCGAGCTATCATTTCCTGTGTGCTGTCCATTTGCTAACTCCTATTCACCATCGTGTAAACCAAATTTCTGAGCTGACAGGAGGTTGTACTCCTCGCTGGTGACCGACGAACAATATTTCCCCAGCTGTGATGACCAGATAAAGTATCTCACAAGCGTTATCCTTACCGCCACAGAACGTCTGTACCTCGTACTTTATCTTTACTGTGTGTCCGGTCCCTTGGTGGGCTGAGGCATGCCGCAAAGCGATTCAAGCGCAGAGACGTGCTCTCTGCGCTTTTAACCGTCATCCTACGATGGCGAATTGTATTCGTTATTATAAACAGTTGCGTGTGCAATGTCGTCGCGCATTCTTCAGAATAGTGAGAAGATAGCTGAATTTCATTTACTAATTCTTTTGACAGTTTCACTCCCGCTTCTGTCGTGTGGGGGCAACCTCCGTCGGCTCTCTGGGAACAAGATCCATTCTCCTATTTCCGCCCTGACGATCGCAGATGATGTCATTGAGTCCGACAACTTGAGGCACTATTTAGCGGAGATTTCGAACTCCATCCACTGTCACCTCGCCATCGTCCCTTGGAAACGAATAGAGGAGGTTCAGGTGACATCCTTCTCTCAGAATAGTGAATGCTATAATGCCGCCCTTACTACGAGCTAGACCAGCTCTCACCTCAACCCGATCTTCTGCCCCCAGGGCCAGATGATGTTCTCATTCACATTTTGATGATGGTGATGTTTGGTTTGTGGGGCGCTCAACTGCGCGGTTATCAGCGCCCGTACAATTTCCCAATCTTTACTCAGTCCAATCTCACCAATTTCATAATGACGAAGATGGTATGATGAGGTCAACACAAACACCCAGTCCCCGGGCGGAGAAAATCCCCAACGCTGCCGGGAACCGAACCTGGGACACTGTGATCCAGAGGTAGCGACGCTAGCCACTAGAGCACGAGCTACGGGCATATTCATTTATATTTTGCAGCACCTTTCAGTTGTGGGCAAGTATTTTCTCCTTGGTACGTACAGTCGCATTTGGGCAGATGGCACGTTTCCCAGACGCGGACGTGAAGCCACTGTCATACCCATACATGACCCTGGAAAAGGCAAACACCTTCTTTGTAGCTGCTGCCTCGTTTCTCTCACCAACTGACGGAACATATGATTAATGGCCGGCTGGACGGTGGCTCGAGTCTCACACCCTATTAACTACGTCATGAACGGTTTTCTGCGGAAATTCCTTACTGCGGCCGTGTTTCTTGATTTGGAGAAGGCGTAAGACACCTGCTGCAGGATTGATATCCTCTGTGCTCTATACATGTGGAGCGTGCGAGGCCACCTGCCCCATTTCCTTCAAGAATTTCTAAAAGACAGATTACAAGGTCTTGTTGGACACCTTTATACAGGAGAACAGGGTGCCTCATATCTCCATCCTGAGCGTCGTCCTCTTTCCTATAGCCATTAACCGTATTATGGGTTGCCTCCCACCAGCCAACACCAGCTCCCTTTTCGTCAACGACTTGTCTCCTTGATCGGCGCCTTCAGCGATGTCTCGATCGTCTTTACTCATGGAGCATCGACAATGGCTATCATTTTTCCACTGACAGAACAGTTTGTATGCGCTATGAGTTTCTTCCACCGTCTTTACATATTGAGCCTGTTGCTCGTCCGTCCGTTGAAACTATGAAATTCCTGGGGATCATGCTTGATAGGAAACTTTCTTGGTCCTCCCACATGTCTTACCTGGCCACCCACTGTGCCCCGTCTCTCAGTGTCCTACGTGGTACTTCCTGGGCAGTGGATTGGACCATCGTCCTCCATTGTCCATTCAAAATTAGACTATTGGTGTTTTATTTATTTCTCTGCTCGTCCGTCCATCTTACGCCGTCTTAACAAAATCCACCATCGTGGAAGATGTTTGTCCATTGGCGCCTTTTAAGTAGCCTAGTTGAGAGTCTCTATGCAGAAGCTGCCAAACGATCACTGTCGTACCGTCGTTCATCTTCTCAGCGAGTATGCATGCCATTTGTCTGCCATGCCCAGCCACCCATCTTATGCCCTCTTTTTCGATGACTCGCTTGACCGCCAGTGTGGGACGCACCCTTCTTCTCTGTTACCTGTCGCAGTTCGCTTTCGGCTGGTGCTCCAGCATCTGCACACTATCTGCCACGTTCGTGATGAATGTGAACCCTTCAGCACTTTGGCTTCGTGCGATGGTCCATGTTCATCTTGGACTTCATTCACTTCGTAAGGAAACCACTCCGGATTCGATATATTGTTGTAAGATTCTAAACCTTCGAAAGGAACTAAATGATAGCACCTTCGTGTACACTGATGGCTCTGAGGCTGACCTTGGTGTTGGTGTACCTTCGTCATTGGCACGGACGTTTTTCGGTATCAGCTTCCAGAACACTGCTCGATTTTTAGAGCAGAGGTCTTCGCCCTGTCATGAGGCCACCCAGTACATCTGGCAACACAGGCTTTTTACTTGTGTCATATGCTCCGATTATCTCAGTGCCCTTCTGAGCCTCTATGTGCTATACACAGTCCACCCATTAGTGCAATGGGTCCAAGAAAGATTCTACTTCCTCGCCGCTGTTGAGGGAGCCACTGTGATGTTCATGTTGGTTCCTGGTCACTTCGATCTGACAGGAAATAAGGCTGCTGACGCTGTTGTCAAGGCTCAAGTTCTCGTACCTCAGCCTGTTCGTTCTTCACACCTTCAGATGATCTCTGTGTTGCCGTCTGTCGGCAGACGGTGTCACTTTGGACCACTTGTCTTTTCTTCACGGAGACGAGCTCCAGGGAATGAAACGGCTTGCCCAACCTCCTCTCGGCCCTCTCGTCACTAGGAGATCATATAAGCAAGGGTGCGTATTGGGCACTGTCTTTTTGGTAATTGCCATTTGTTAAGTGGCCACTGGCGTCTTTTACACTAGTCCGGTTGAGAGTCTGTCTGCCATTTCCTGACCGAAAGCCCTTTTTTTTAAAAAAAAATTACTTTGAGCAGTTAGTTCATGAACCATCATAATAGTAATTGGATGTGAAAACACACTTGACCTCTTAGTAACAAATAATCCTGAGCTAATATGGCGTATCAAAACGGATACAGGGATTAGTGAACACAGGGTTGTCGTAGCGAGATTGAATATTGTAACCCCCAAATTCTCCAAAAATAAACGAAAAATATACCTGTTGAAAAATGCAGATAAAAATTCACGTAACACCTTCCAGAGGGACAATCTCCATTGCTTCCTGCTTCCAAATTAACAATGGAAGTGTAGACCAGATGCGGCTTGAATTCAAAGAAACAGTATCGACAGTAATTGAGAGATTTACACCAAATAAATTAAAAAACGACGGAGCTGGTCCCCCTAGGTAGACAAAAAGGGTCAAAACGCAAATGCCAAATGTAAACGAACGCAAAATCTCCAAGATTGACAACCTTTTACAGAGCCTCGGTATTTAGCACGGACTTCAATGCAAGATACTTGTAATAGTTACGAGATGAAACTTTGCTTCAAAACCTGCAGAAAATCCGAAGATATTCTGGTCGTATGTAAAGTATTGTACCGACAAGACAATCTATGCCTTCTCTGCGCGATAGCAATGTAAATACTATCGACGACAGTGCTGCGAAAGCAGAATTACTAAATACAGCCTTCCGAAGACGAAGTGAATATTCCAGAATTGGAATCAAGAACAGCGGCCAACATAAGTAACTTAGAGGTAGATATCATCGCAGTAGCTAAGCAACGTAAATCACTTAATAAAAGCAAGTCTTCCGGTCCAGACTGTATACCAGTTAGGTTCCTTTCAGAGTATGGCGATGCAATAGCTCCATACTTAACAATCATGTACAATCCCTCGTTCGACGAAAGATCCGTACCCAAAGAGAGGAAAGTTGCACAGGTCACACAAATATTCAGGAAAGGTAGAAGGAGAAATCCAAACAATTGCAGGCCCATATCATTAATGTAGACATGCAGCATGATTTTGAACATATATTGTATTCGAAAATTATGAATTACCTCTAAGAGAACGGTCTATTGACATACAGTCAGCACGGATTTAGAAAACATCGTTCTTGTGAAACACAACTAGCTCTTTACTCATACGAAGTGCTAAGTGCTACTGACAAGGGATTTTAAATTGATTCTGTATTTCTAGATTTCCAAAACACTTGTGACACTGTACCACACGAGCGGCTTGTTGGGAAATTGGGTGCTTATGGAATATCGTCTCCGTTATGTGGCTGGATTCGTGATCCTGTCAGAGAAGTCGAAGTTCGTAGTAATTGGCGGAAGATCATCGAGTTAAACGCAAGTGATTTCTGGTATTCCTCAAGGTGTTGTTATAGGGCCTCTGCAGTTCCTTATCTTTATAAACGATTTAGGAGATAACCTGAGCAGCAGTCATAGGTTGTCTGCAGATGGCGCTGTCGTTTATCGCCTAGTAAAGTCATCAGAAGATCAAAACAAATTGCTAAACGATTTAGAAAAGATGTCTAATGCGAAAATTGGCAACCGATCATACGTAAATAATGGAAAGTGAGAGGTCATCCACGTGAGTGCTAAACTTCGGTTACACGATAAATCAGTTGAATCTAAAGGGCGTAAATTCAGCTAAACACCTAGGAATTACAATTACGAACAACTGAAATTGAAAAGAACACACAGAAAATGTGGGGAAGGAAAACCAAAGGGATTGTTTTATTGGCAGAACACTTAGACAATGTAACAAATCCACTAAAGAGACTGCCAGCATTACGCTTGTTGCCCTCTTTTGGAGCACTGCTGCGCGGTATGGGATCCTTACCAGATAGGATTAACGGAGTATATCGAGAAAGTTCAAAGAAGAGTAGCACGTTTTGTATTATCGCGAAATAGAGGAGAGAGAGTAACTGAAATGATACCAGATTTGGGGTGGACATCGTTAAAACGAAGTCGTTTTTCGTTGCGGCGGAATCTTCTCACGAAGTTTCAATCACCAACTTGCTCCTGCAAATGCGAAAATATTTTTTTGACGCCGACCTACATAGGCAGAAACGATCAAGATAAAGTAAGCGAAATCAGAGCCGCGCGCTGTTCGAGAGTGGAATAATAGAGAATTATAGTGAAAGTGGTTCGATGAAACCCTCTGTCAGGCACTTAAGTGTGATTTGCAGAGTATTCATATAGATGTGGATGTAACCGCTTACGATCACGTGTATGTTTTTTGATTGATTTATCGCCCGTTTTAGCGAATGATGCGCGGTCTCCCTACCGCGTTTTACATTTTATCCGTCCTAGCAGTATGACGAACGACATTTAATCTTCGGTTCAGGGCCTCCGCGTTCTCTATGGGTTATTTTGTGGGCCTTTTTCCAAGGGAAAGTCCTTGTATTTCATTCCGCCGATTTGGCGTAATGTATAGTTGCTTTTAACATCTGTTTTCTAGGACTATGCCTCCGGACACAAACAAGTACAGAGGCATAGCCCTAGAAAATACTCAGTTCAAGATGTTTTCAAAGATAATTACACAAAAAATCAAAGCCTGTGTGAACAGTCACCTCCCAGGACTATAAATTGGTTTCAGATCACACTTACGGCTGTCAGGCTTCTTCTAAACAACATCGATGAAGCGCTACAAAAGAAACAGATGTTCTACACAGTGTTCAAAGACTTTATCAAAGCCTTTGACCTACTGGAAAGAGATCTCATAGTCCGAAAACTGGGAAACACAATGGGAGAAGGTAGCGTATGGGCAAGATTAATCAAGTCAATCCTCGAATACAACTTAATCACAATATCAGACAACCTCTCTTTTTCTAACCTCATTTTTCAATCGAACGGAGTCTTACAGGGTGACCCAGTGAGCCCTTTGCTGTACATTCTTGCCACTGAAGAAGTACTGCGAATTGGAGAAAATGATGTTCACATATATGCATACGCTGACGATATAGCCGTAAGTTCAACAGATATACAGAAGCTGCAGAAAATCATTGAGAAAATAGATAAATGGTGCAGTGAACACAAACTACACATAAACATAACAAAGACCGAAATAGTGATTTTCAGGAAAGGAGGTAAAACACCCAAGAATGCGGAATTCTACATCAGGGGACAAAAAATAAAAATCTCATCATACTTTAAATACCTAGGGATGACATTGCAACCAACAGCCAAATGCTTCACAAAACATACAAGAGAACGTGCAGCCCAAGCAATAATAGCAATGCAGGACACCAAAAACATCCGCCTACTCAGTCTAGAAACGGCCGTGAAATTAATCTTGCCAATCCCGGCATACGGGATGGAGGTTATATGGGACCAAATGACAGAAAAAAATCTAGAAACACTAGAAAAGGTAAAATCGGCTTATCTAAAAAGAGCACTAGGTCTCTCAAAGACAACAAGATCTAGACTAGCGAACCTGCTAGCGAGAGAGGAATTCCTAACTGAAGACATCAAACTTCGATATATGATGCCACACACCAAGGCTTCCAGAAATCAAGTGAAGATCATGGAGGATGAACGAGAAAAAGTATGGCCCGAGTTCTATGGAACCGAAGCAATGACGAACTGCTCATGGAGAGCACCAAACTTCGAACTGCGACATGTCGTAACTAGATTACCTATTCACGGCTTTCATCATCTAATCTGCAAAAGCAAAAAATATCACGACCCTACCACAACATGTGTGTGTGAACTTTGTAACGAAGCGTGTGAACGATATCACATAGAACTGTGCAGTAAAAGAGTGAAATCTGTATATGAATATGCAAAAATGTAAAGTGTTAAGCAAAGTAGCTGTATATGGCCATTTGGCTGCAATTTATCAAATAATTTTAACGTCTTTTACTTATTATTGTTATAAGGTTCTGACATGGGCGGTTACGACCTCAGTTGTTTTTGCGCCCTAGAAGAAACCCCCTGAAACCCCCGTGTCTCCACACGCACGTTGTGTAACGCAACACTTCGTTGTTTACATTCACGCTGTGCGTAGTGGCAGTGGTTTTGTACCTGTCGTACCCAGGGAAGTTTGTCTCTTTCAAGCCAGGACGTGGTATTAGTGACAATTTCTAATATCTTCTGGCATTCATAATTTCTTAAAAGTTCGTGTAGTGGTTGGTTAGTGTCGAATGTACGGTTCCTCTCCGCCAGTGCTAGCCAATCCTCAGTGCATGACAGACGTGTGGGATTTAGTCCAAGAACGCTGGCGTGCAGGACCTATGCACCGTCAGATCTTGCGCCCTTGCCGGCCGAAAATAGATGATGGAAATTTCTCCCAAATGCGCTGCCCGCGGGTCGATCGGGACGGCGCTGGGGCACGCCTGGTTGGGTCAGAGGAAAGCCTCTCCGAAACCGTTGAGGAGGCGCCTATGCAGGATGCCAATCGCCAAGGAAAATCGCAGCGTTCACCCTGATCTACATTTATTCTTTACTTAGCTCTACATGTACGGTCCGCAAGTCACTGTACGGTGCTTGGCGGAGGGTACACGGTACCAACATTATCAGTTTTCTTCTCTGTCCCATTAGCGCATTGCCCTAGGGGAAAATGACTGATTGCAGTTCCCCAATATTGTACCAATAAACCGAAGTCTGCCACCTGCTTTACCCACGACTGAGTGTGTGATCATTCCTTTTCATGTCCCTACAAAGTTTTACACCCTTATATTTGTATGAATTGGCTGATTGCGACAGTGACTTATTGATATTATGGGATACTACCTTTTTGCGTTTTGTGAAGTGCACACGTTTGCATTTCTGAGCATTGAGAGCAAGTTGCCAATGTTTGCACCACTTTGAAATCTTGCCACGATCTAACTGAACATTTATGCAGCTTGTTTCAGATAGTACTTCATTATAGATAACTGCATCATCTGCGAAAAGCCAAATGTTACTATTAATATTGTCTGCAAGTTCATTAATGTGCAACACAAACAGCGAGCGCCCCAACAACTTTCCTGGGGCACATCCAAAGTTACTTCTACAGTCGACGATTACTCTCTATCCATGATAACATCCTACGTCCTTCCTAACAAAAATAGTCCTCACTCCTGTCAAAAATTTCACTTGACACCCCCATACGATTATACTTTTGACAATAAGCATGGGTTTGGTACTGAGTCAAATACTTTTCGCAAATCAAGAAATACTGCGTAGGCCTACTGCCTTGCTGCAAAGCTTTCAGTATGTCATGTAAGAAAAGTGTAACTTGAGTTTTGCTTGATCGATGTTTTCGGAATCCATGCGGCTGGCATTCAGGAGGTCATGCTGTTCAAGACACCTCATTATGTTTGAGCTCAGAATGTGTTCTAAGATCCTACAACAAATATTGCCCTTCTTCTAGATGGGTGTGACCTGTGCTTCTCTCCAAGAACAGGGCACGGTTTTTTGTTCAAGGTACCTTCGATAGATTATAGCTAAAAGAGTACCACTATAGAATCCGAGCGGGATTCCATAAGCTCCTGGAGCTTTGTTCAATTTTAACTTGTTTGTGAATGCCATTGACACAACTACTTATTTCATTCATCTTTTCAGTGGGTTTTCCTTTGTCAAGGAATATTTGAAAACGGGATTAAGCATTTCAGCTTCTGCTTTGCTATCCTCAGTTTCAGTTCCTGTCTCATTCGGTAGGGAGTGGGCCACTAACTTTGGTGCCACTAACAGCCTTTACATACGACAACATGCAGTGTGAATTTCTATCCCGATGGGCTTGAGTTTCTTGTCTACTGCAACAAGTACACTACCTCCATTTTCCGTTTACCTATTCTTTCGATATACACTTAAATTTTCCCCAAAAACTTCACTGCTATCAATTCAAGGTTTCAGCCAGATTTCTGTACCTACAATAATGTGAGCTTCACTATTTTTATGAGCGCTTCAAACTCTTTCGCTTCGGCAGTATACCATTACGATTTTAATACTCTCACCTGCGGATTGCCATTTTTTCGTTCTTACACTGATACCTCTTGAGTTTCCTACAGCTATCTTTATCTGACCTGCGGATTGCCATTTTTTCGTTCTTACACTGATACCTCTTGAGTTTCCTACAGCTATCTTTATCTGGATTGGATGGAGAGTCGCCTAATCTCAAAAATCCTTGTGTGCACCCCACACATAGCTAGCCGAGTAGCAGCCTCTGATGTGTAGTGCACACCTGACTCATTTGAAGGACATTAAAGCTCTCAACTTTGTGGCGCAACTCCAGGAAGTCGCAGCCTAGCTTGCCACACACAACGGTCGAACGCGTTGGTTCTGTCCTTCCACTCGACTCGGAAGCAAAGGGCAACGACCAGTTCTGAAGACAGTGCTGCAAATTATGAACTTCGTTGAAACTCTATGCGCAAGGCTGTTCCTCCCAACGTTTGCCAGTCGCTGGAATGTCCCAAGTATGACGTAGGAGCCCAGACGACAGGCATCGTTTGTTCCAAGGTGTACCACAATCTGCAGTTGGTTGCACCCTGTCCGCGCCATTATCTCGTTTATTTCATTTTCATGATTGTTACGTCAGATATAGATTGGTGGCAGAAAAATTGTTGCACAGTCATCTTCGAGTACGGCTTCCCTAAATTTACCCAACAGGTTTTCGGGAGAACTACGTCCTTTTTCTTCCAAGGATTTCCATATCCCCGAGAATCTCTGTTAAACTTTCTTTTGGTCTGTGCAGACATGTCACGGTGCTAACAGCCAGTCTCTGAATTCGTTCAGTGTCTGCTGTCATGGCTTCTTGATAAGTACTCCGTACACTGAAACAGTGCTCCAGAATTGGTGGCACAAGCGTCTTGTGCGCTAGTTTCGTTATAGGTGCACTGCATTTACCTAGAACAATTTCAACACCATGTAATCTTCCACTCGTCTTCACTAATACTGTTTCTATTTGATCGTCCCATTTCATATTACCCCCAAACACGTTCATGATGCGGTGTGCTCAAATTGTTCTCACCCAGCTGCAGTTTCCCTATCTAACGGCCTCCAGGGGCTACAAAAATTTGATATAATGTATTTCATTTAGTTTAAAAATTCAGGATACTGTCATTAAGAGGTATAATCTTACGGTGAAGATATAACACAGTAAGTTTTCTGATTACAAGCTGTGTATATGTCTTTAGGCAGTATAACTCATGGCGCACAAATTACCCAGACTATATTCCTTCAGTATTTGAGAATGAGACCGCTTTGCGACTTACAACAAATTTTAAGCATGTTTTCAGATCCCTCCCCCGACATCTCCTGCATAATACTGAAATGTAACAAATTTTCTTTCTGCATTTTCGCTGCTAACGTAATGAAACTTCGGCATCAGGCATGACGTTTTAATGTATTACGTCTTTAATAGTAACTCTATTCGCAGTACATTTTGCAGATAGTATCCACACATGCCACCAAACGTACCTGCAAAATTATATCGTTGTATGACGCAAAGTTCGTGAGATATGACGTCATAAACATTCCGATTGGTCTTCAGCCATGAAGGTTTAACATTCTTACCGTTAAATATTTAATGTATTTACTCATTTGCAAGTAATGAAACGTTTGAACCTGTTTTATCCATGATAGTCGATTCTTTACGCAATATGGGAGGGGAGGTTTACTGTTAACTGAATTTTTATGATATAATTGCTGCTAACACGTAACACAGCTATTTTCATAATTTGGATTTATACGAGTAAAGTATTAATAAAGTATTCTAACAAAATTATCATCCTGATAGAAGTGTCGATTTTCGATTTATAGGTTAGTGTGTATAACTTGATCACCTGCAGTGGTTTGTGATAGCAAAGCTTTACGTCTTCATTTACGTAGACACTTCGCAAGTTACCATACGGTGCGTGGAGGAGGATACCCTGTACCCCTTCTAGTCATTTCCTTTCCCGTTTCATTCGCAAGTGGAGCGACGGAAAAACGACTGTCTGTACTCCTCCGAATAAGCCACGATTTCTCGCATCTTCGTGGTCTTCACGTGCAATTTATGTTGGTGGCAGTAGAATAGTTCGTCAGTCAGCTTCAAATGCCGGTTCTCTATATTTTCTCAGTAGCATTTCTCGAAAAGGACGTCGCCTTCTCTCGAGGGATTCCCATTTGAAATCCTGAAGCATCTCCGTAACACTTACGTGTTGTTCGGACGTACCGGTAACAAATCCAGCAGCCCGCCTCTGAAATGCTTCCTTCAGCCCGACCTGGTACGAATCCCAAACACCCGAGCAGCATTCAAGAATAGATCGCACCAGCTTCCTATATGCGGTCTCCTTTACATGTGAACCACTCTTTCCTAAAATTCTCCCAATTAACCGAAGTCTACCATTTGCATTCCCTACCACAGTTCTCACACGCTCGTTCCATCTCATATCTCTTTGCAACAGTACGCCCAGATGTTTAAACGATTTTACTGTATCAAACAGGACGCTAGTAATACTGTATCCGAACATTACGGGTTTGTTCTTCCTACTCAACAACATTAAATTACTATTTTCCACATTTAAGGCTAGCTGCCATTCATCATACCAACTGGAAATTTTGCCTTAAGTCATCTTCTGTCGACTTACAGTCACTCAACTTCGATACCTTACCGTACACCACGGCATCATCAACAAACAACCGCAGATTGCTGCCTATCCAGATCGCCAAATCATTTATGTATGTAGAAAACAACAGCGGTCCTATCACGCTTCCCTGGGGCACTCTTGACTATACCCTTGTCTTTGTAACAGAAAACTACAGTTTAAATGATCACTGCGGTAGAGCTTAACCATTGCATAACAGTACAATGCACGTCAGATGAGGTTACCCACTTTCTTTTTGCCCATTGTCTGTTGTTTGAATATTACAGGGAAAAGTGTTGTGTGTTTCCAAGGAAGAACGTCTCGCGTAATATCACACTTTATAAGCAACGTTCCCGATACACAGCGTTGTATTCTAGAAAGACTGTTGCAGAAATAAATACAAAAGAGAACATGACGACTAGGTCACCATATTCTCCGGAAGCCATGGCATCCACTAACTTCTTAAATGACATAATTTTCATTTGTTTTCTTTGTAATTGCAAGAGAAAAGACGATACACTGATTCCGGACTTAAAAATTACGCAAAAAACAATTATGCGGGGTGTTAAAAAAGTGTTCCATATTTTGGGAGGTGGCAGGAAAGGCCAAAACAAGGGGGAAAACGTCCAGTAAACACGGCATCTACAATGTATATGTTACCAGCTATGAGTACCTGTCGTGTTGTGTCCTGGCACCGCCCTATCACTAGCTCCAGACGGGACGTCGGCGACAATGTGGGCTCGTACTAGTTACCTGCCAGGGAGTGAGAGGCAGGAAGTCTGCTAGGAAGATTAACAGAGTCGATTTGGGAATGGGGAGGAGAAACTGTTGGCTACGTAGGAAGTGAATAAGGATGTGAAAACACGTAAGCATTTACTTTAAGATCAATTTATTTCCCAATTGGCCAGCGGTAAAGTATCGTACAGTGCTTTTATTTCATTGCAAATCAATGAGTACACCCTACTACTGTATATGTTAGTCCTGTGCAGCAACTAAAGTTTCCTGACTGCCACCTTTGACAGTGAGAGGCGAGTGCTGTGCTTGCAACTCGTTCCGACGGTACACTATCAGATACAGTAGGCGCCCGACATAACGCGGTTGACTGGCGCACGCTTTACTCATGCGTTATAGCGTATCCGCGGTATACCGAAATTGAGGCATGTGGGAAGTTAGGCAGAATACATAATGCAGTATTATTCATACTATACTGCACAGTATTTACATTTAAAGAACATTAGAAGCGAAACGTTTCGGAAACTTACCAAATAGGGTACAGCAGTTAGACAAACTTCACTCAGATAACGACAACGAGCGCCGGCCGCGGTGGCCGAGCGGTTCTAGGCGCTACAGTCTGGAGCCGCGCGACCGCTACGGTCGCAGGTTCGAATCCTGCCCCGGGCATGGATGTGTGTGATGTCCTTAGGCTAGTTAGGTTTAAGTAGTTCTAAGTTCTACGGGACTGATGACCTCAGATGTTAAGTCGCATAGTGCTCAGAGCCATTTAAACCATTTTTTGATAACACGAGTTTTAAACGGTATATAAAGCACACTATCAAATACAGTATGATAATTTTCAACACTTCATACAAACTAAGGTACGTCATTAACCTTCTGCGTCAAAGAAGTCAGTCAGCTGTGTTTGGCAGGTCATTTCACGGATTTCTTCAGTAAATATTAATGCCCAACAGCTGCACAACTGAATTTCATTTGTTTCACTTTGTCGCTCCATTCACGTAATCACTTTATTTGTATTAGCCAGTATTCGGACATCATCCGTACTTTCTTCTTGAGCTTCACCATCCTCATCCTAGACTGCTTCACTGCTCTTGTTTCGAACAACATAAATAATGACCCTTTCACCTATGATCTCCGAAATCGGTTCTTCATTGTCGACAATCACCAAACAGTTCGTCTTCGAGATCACTGTAGAATATCAGACTCGATGTACTGCTGTTGAAATCTGTGTCACTGCAGCGTTCATGTGTCGCATTTTCTTCAACGGAACACTTGTTCCAGCAATTCCTAATAGTGGTTGGCTCGATGCTTTGCCGCGTTAGGCTCACTGAATACGCAAAACTGTTAAGATCTACAGATTTCAAGAACATTTTCTTATCCTCATCTGAATGTACTATTGCGGTGAGCAGTTGCCGGTGACATGTCCCCAGCTGATCCAGTTGCTGAATTAATGCCATACTGTTTTTTGGCAAAAACAGAGTTTTTATGTTTTCCATCTTGTGATTGCAATGCATCAGCAGGTTGATGAGGTGGACAGTGTTCAAGGATTATTAGAGCTGCTTCTCTCAGCTTTAGGCGACCGGAGGAGCTTCTTCACTTCTTGAAACCAGTAAAAATGTCATATGTCATCCAGGCATTCTTTGAATGGGTGTAAGTGAATTGTTATGGTGACATGTTTATATGTTCGAAACATCTCTTACTATTACCTGTACAAAGAGGTTTCGGTTTATAGCTGCCCGATTTATTTGTGACAAAGAAGAGAGTTATTCTGTCTTTATTCATTTGCAAATTCGTCTTCCTGATTTGTTTTTGTTTCTAGAGTTGTGGTTGGAAACAATCAATAATAAAGCGCCGTTTCAACACTGTTAGACACTTGATTATCATTTAAATTTTCGTCTAAAATTACTTTGTCTAGAATTTCAGGAGACTGTGAAGCAGATTCACTGTCGTAACACATTGCTTCTCTTTCAATTCCATTAGGGGTTTTAATAATTGGCCCCCAAAGTAACACACCTTCACGTCTCTTTATTAAAATCACCTATAAAGGCATTCGTCAAATTCACTATCTTCTCTAGTTTAGTTCCTTTTTTGTCAATTGCCACATCACTTGCAGCTGTTTTACGATTCTTCCCACGATCATCAATTTTTTGTTTCCGTTCTGTGACATCGTAACGAGCGCACAAAAAATGTAGACAATAAATTCATAATTTATGGTCCACATGACGGTTGTGCTCATTTAGATTATTGCCAAGCACTGTTGCGTAATAGTCACCTTGTTGACTGCGGCACAATTTAACCGTGAGATGTATATTGAAAGCTTCCGTTCAGCAAGAATCCTAATACATGTTGATAAGACAAGCCAAAGCTAAAGTTTAATTACGTCTATTGAGTTTGTTTGTTGTTTGGAGTGCTTGGAATGTTGCAGCAGCAAATTACACTATAAAAGGCTATATGCAGTCAGTAACGAGATTTTTTCAAGTTTATAAAATATAGTTTGCGTGCAAAAATCATTCTTAAATAATAATTTTGGGGGACATACTTTATACCGCGATATATCCGAATCCATGGAATATCGGGGTTCTACTGTGCAGGAGGAGACAACAGTCCGGATATACACCCCTATAAAAGACAGACGGTGTGAGGAATCATATTGAAGTCTGGTATGGGGTGTCTGTAGATGGGAGTGCAACTTACAGAAGCTATGGCGATAGCGGCGTCGCCGGCCGTCGTGGCCGAGCGGTTATAGGCGCTTCAGTCCGGAACCGCGCTGCTGCTACGGTCGCAGATTCGAATCCTGCCTCGGGCATGGATGTGTGATGTCCTTACGTTAGTTAGGTCTAAGTAGTTCTATGTCTAGGGGACTGATGACCTCAGATGTTAAGTCCCATAGTGCTCAGAGCCATTTGATAGCGGCGTCCATCTTGAAAGCCGCCATGCCGGGCTTGCGTTACGTGTTTCAAGTGGAAAGGAGGTTATGTGGCACATCGTTTTGAACCAGGCCTTTCTCAGGAATACACGTGTGAAATCTGTTTTAAGATATCTTGTTTTGTGTAGGAGTTATAGTGTGTTAAAGTGTAGGACACTGGTGAGAGTCGACATTACAGCATATGCTCAATATGGGCTACATTCCGCTGCACATATAATTTTTACCAGTCCTGCTGCACACGTCGTAGGATCTGTGAATCAACAGACTCACACGGATCCTCAATACGCCGGCAATGATGGGGTACATTGTTGATTTTTACTCCATACACAATGGATTTCAGATGTCTCCACAGATAAAAGTCAAGACGTGTAAGGTCAATGGAGTGTGGTGGCCATTCGCTAGGACCTCTCTTACCTGTCCAGTGACCTCCAAAATGTTCATCGAAAAACTGTCCGACTTAAGTAGCGTAGTGGGCAGGTGCACCGTCTTGTTGAAAGAAGGTTGGGCAAGTCACCGTGCGGATTCAGCAGCGTTGGAAGCACATAACCAGGGAGCATGTTAAGACACCTTTCGTCATTCGAGGTTCTATCAATAAACACTGGACGTAGGAGTCTTGTGTCCCACATCAAGCGATCACTTTCTGACCACCATCAGTTCTACAGGGATCCACCCACGAGCGTTTGCGTCTGGCTAATAATGATGATTCTGTTTGTTTACTTCTCGTTGGACATAGAAATTAGCTTTGTCACTGAACAGCGCTTGTCGTATGATGTTTGGATTTCTCTTGTACTGATCCAGAGGGCATTCTGCAAGCTGCGCCCGCCGATCAGGGTCATCCTCCGAGATATGATGTTGCAACTGTTAACTTGTACGGGTGCCATTGGTGTCTGTCATATGATAAATGTCGTTTCTCTCAGAATGTCGGGCATTGAGCCGGCCGGGGTGCCCGAGTGGTTGTAGGTACTACAGTCTGGAACCGCGCAGCCGCTACGGTCGCAGGTTCGAATCCTGCCTCTGGCATGGATGTGTGTGATGTCCTTAGGTTAGTTAGGTTTAAGTAGTTCTAAGCTCTCATGACCTCAGAAGTTACGTCCCATAGTGCTCAGAGCCATTTGAACCATTTGTTGGCCATTGAAGGCAGCTGCAGTTACTCTGGTACGCCACCTACCAGTCATTAACACAATTTGAATGCGTTCCTGCTGTGTACGTGCCATTGTGAGTCACCTGCAACAATAAACAGAATAGGTCACTTCCTTACAATTTCAAAGTTTCATAAGTGATAGCTCCTACACATATAAGGTTATCTGCAAACGGATTTCGGATGTGTATTCCTAAGAAAGAGGCAGTTCAGGATAATGTGGCACATGGCACATGGCCCCCTTGCCGTATTAAGAACGTAACCCAAATCCGAGACGGCGGATTTCAAGATGGCCGTCGCTGTCGGCATAGCTCCTATAAGTAAAGACATCCCCCACCAGACGCCATTACGACTGCTCACACCGTTCCAGACTTTCGCCCCACCCTATAGTTTACCCACCGTCGGAGACACGCATGAGGCAGCCTGTGGACTGTGAGGCGCGCTCGTGTTGCAGATGACAGGAGCCGCGGGGAGCCGCGCGTAGAGCAGTGAGGCGATGGGGGACGGTGAGCCGCGGCGCGACGCGCACTGGCAGAGCATGGTGCCGCCCAGCGGGCGCAAGGCGCTGCCCGAGCCGCAGGTCATCGTGCGCAAGTTCCTCTTCCCCAACCTCGCCAACGGCGCCGGCAAGGCGGGGGCGCCCGCCCCGTCGTCCACCGCCTCCGGCACCGCCACCGGCGCCGCCTCCGCCACCACCTCGGCGCCGACGGCCGCGGTGGCGACGGTACCGCCGCTCGTCGCGTCCGGCTACCGCGTGGTGCCGCGCCGGACGCCCACGCCGCCCAAGGGGTCTGCGGGGGCGGCGGCCGGCGCCGGCTCCGCCTCCTCGTTCCCGCCGATCGCACCCAAGGACGAGTTCGGCTGCCGGTACTTCTTCCTGAACGCGGACGGGTCGACGGTGGGGCTGGTGCCTTACCGGAGCGTCATCAAGCGCGGCGCGGACGCGGCCGACAGGTCGGCGCCGGAGAGCCACGCGGCCAAGCTGCTGGTGCGGCCCGGGCCCGCCGCCTCGGCGCCGCCCCCGACGCTGCGGCCGGCGCTGCCGCCCCCGGCGCCGCCGCAGCGCGTGTCGGTGCAGCCGGCCGGCGGCAACCTCCGCCTCCAGCTGCACCCGTCGCCGGCGCCGCAGCCCGCCACCGTGCTGGTGCGGCCGCTCAACGGCGTCGCCGTAGCCAGGGCGGCCGCCCCTCAGCAGCAGCAGCCGCCGCCGCCTCGCCCCGCCGCCCCCGGTGACGCCCCCTCCGGCGCAAAGACCGTCATCGTGCAGGGCTCGCCCGACGGCAAGTCGATCGTGCTGAAGAACCCGGTCATCCTGCAGCCCTACGGCTCGCTGCAGGCGGGCGGCAGCAAGACGGTCGTGCTCAAAGGCCTGCCCAAGGCGGTGGGCTCGGCGCCTGGCCGGATGGTGGTGCTGCAGTCCAAGGACGGCGCCGCGGTCTCGGCGGCGGCGGCGGCGGCTCCGTCGACGACCGGCACGACGGCGACCGTGACGACGACGTCGGCGAGCGCGGCGGGCCGCAGCTCCGGCGCGGGCACGCTGCACCTGGAGGTGGTGGTGCAGCCGCAGCGGTTGGCGGGCGCGCAGCAGGCGGCGGCGCCCAGCGTGGTGGTGGCGGCGCCGCTGCACCTGCCGCAGGGCGTGCGCGTGCTGCGCGTGCCGGCGAGGGACGTGCTGGTGGCCGACGTCGCCTGCCAGACCGAGCCGCCCGCGCTCAGCGTGCCCGAGAGCATGCTGCGGCTCAGCCTGCGCGAGCTCGACGCCGCCGACCCGCAGCCGCTGCCCCTGCCGCTGCCCGACTCCGGTGAGTACACAGCCCTACTGCTCGGCTTGTCACACTAGCGCACGTTGCAGCAGAATTCTGTTGTCACACACTTAAAAAACTGGTACAGGCGTCCGTATTCAAAAACAGAGACGTGCAAACAGGCAGAAAACTCCTATACAAGACAACAACTGTCTGCCGTTGTTAGATCACTTACTCCTGCTACAATGCCAAGTTATCAAGATTTAAGTGAGTTTGAACGCGGTGTTATAGTCGGCGCACGAGCGATGGTAGACAGCATCTCCGAGGTAGCAATGAAGTGGGGATTTTCCAGTACGACACTTTTTCACGAGACTATCAGGAATCCGGCACAACATCAAATTTCCGACATCGCTGCGGCCGGAAAAAAATCGTACAAGAACGGGACCAACGACGCCTGGACAGAATCGTTCAACGTGACAGAAGTGCAACCCTTCCACAGATTGCAGCAGATTACAGTACTGGGCCAAAAGCTAGTATCAGCGTGCGAACCATTCGACGAGACATGATATAGCCTTACTGAGCCGAAGGCTCAGTCGTGTACTCTTGATAACTGCACGACACAAGTCTTTACGCCTCGCCTGGGCCCGTCAACACTGTCATTGGTCTGTTGATGACTGGTAACATGTCTAGTTTCAAATTTTATCTAGCGGATGAATGTGTACTAGTATGGAGACAACCTCACGAATCCGTGGACCCTGCATGTCAGCAGGGGACTGTTCGTACTGGTGCAGGCTCTGTAATACTGTGGAGCGTGTGAAATTGGAGTGATATACGAGCCTTGATACTTCTAGATACGACTCTCAGAGGTGACGCGTATGTAAGCATCGTGCCTAATCACCTGCATCCACTCATATGCATTGTCCGACGGACTTGGACAATTCCAGCAGGACAGTGTGACGCCCCACACGTCCAGAATTGCTACAGAGTGGTTCCAGGAACGCTATTATGAATCTAAACAATTCTGCTGGCCACCAAACTCCCCAGATATGAACATTATTGAGCATAACTACGATGCCTTGCAACATGTTGTTCAGAAGAGATCTCCACCCCCCCTCGTACTCATATGGACTTATTGACAGCCCAGCAAGATTCATAGAGTCAATTCCCTCCAGCAACACTTCAGACATCAGTCGAATCCATGTCACGCCGTGTTGCGGAAATTCTGCTTGCTCGCGGGGGCCCTATAGGATATTAGGCAGGTATACCAGTCTCTTCGTCTCTTCAGCGTAGTTTTCTTTTAAACTTTTGTAATTTTTTACTGTTGGTAACTGACTCTAACCCGCTACCGCAGATTAATACTGGAGCAGTGAAACATAAACGAGAGAATAACACCAAAATAAGCGAATAAAATGCGCCATTTACAACAGAACAAAGTTCACACGCAAGCGAATGCTGACCGCAGTATGCGTCAAAAGGTTTGGGACAAAAACTACGCAATACTTCGTGACAAAAAATGCCGGCGATGAACAACACTTCACCCCTGTTTCCATAGCTTCCGGGAAAAATTTGGGAAATGTTTTTTTTTAGAATCGTTACTTTCAAACTAAATTTCCTGTTACATAATATGAATTATGTTACGGGTGAGAATGTGCGATGAATTTCTTGAATCGTGAAGCATTTTAATCTATACGAAACTTAGCGCTTTGAGCACCACATAGAAAACTTACGGACCCAGAAGAGCAGGCATTTATGCCATTACTTAAAAAGTTTTTGTTACATTTTTGTTCGACATGTCGTAAAATGTAACTCACGTTAAAAAAATCCACCGTTAGAGGTCAGTTTTTTCACATTTATTTTAGTTCTTTCATAATTACTAATCATGCAATAACGATGGCAAAAAGTAGAATTATTCTTAAAAAAAGAGTCCGAGGTGAGTTCTTGATCAACTTCACACGTAATGGCTTTTCTGTAGAAAAGTAGAAGCGCTCGACGGAGGATTTATTCAAACAAATAACCCACGAAATGTTCAGTGCACAACAGTGAAATATTCAGGTCCTACAATTAAAGCTGTGCTCTGCAATATTGTATGTGGAAGATTAACTTTCCTTGTAAGTATTGTGATATGTATATTAATTTAAACCATTAACTTTTCCTATTTGTGTGTCCGGCTTCTTCGCAGTAAAGTACGTATTGACTGACTGCCATCACATGTTCCATGCTCTGAATATCTGCTGTCATTCGCTGGCGGTATCAGGTTACATGAACTACACTAAAGAGCCAAAATAACCGGTACACCTGCCTAATACCGTGGAGGGCCCCCGCGAGCACGCAGAAGTGTCGCAACACGACGTGGCAGGGACTCGACTAACGTCTGAAGTAGTGCTGGAGGGAACTGACACCATGAATCGTGCAGGCCTGTTCATAAACCTGTAAGAGTACGAGGGGGTGGAGATCTCTTCTGAACAGCACGTTGCTAAGTATCCCAGATATGCTCAATAATGTTTATGTCTGGGGAGTTTCGTGGCCAACGGAAGTGTTTAAACTCAAAAGTGTCCCTGGAGCCACTTGTAGCAATTCTGGACGTGTGGGCTGTCGCACATCCGTCGGAATGCACAATGGACGTCAATGGATGCAGATGATGAGATAGAATGCTTACGTACGTCTCACCTGTCAGTCGCATCTAGACGTATCGGCGGTCCCATGTCGCTCCACCAGCTGCAGCAAGTCCTCTGCTGACACGCAGGGTCCATGGATTCATGAGGTTGTCTCCATACTCGTACACGTCCATTCGCTCGATACAATTTCAAACAAGACTGTTCCGACCAGGCAACTTGTTTCCAAGTCATCAACAGTCCAATTTCGGTTTTGACGGGCCCAGGCGAGGCATAAAGCTTTGTGTCGTGAATAGTCATGTGTACACGAGTGCGCCCTCGGCCGCGAAAGCCAATATCGATGATGTTTCCTTGATGGTCCAGCATTGAAATCTGCAGCAATTTGCGGAAGGGTTGCACTTTTGTCACGTTAGATGATTGTCTTTAGTCGTCGTCGGCCCATTCTTGCAGGATCTTTTTCCGGCCGCAGTGATGTCGGAGATTTGATGTTATACCGGATTTCAGATATTCACAGTACACTCGTGAAATGGTCATACGGGAAAATCTCCACTTCGTCGCTACCTCGGAAACGCTCTGTCCCATCGTTCGTACGCCAACTATAACGCCACGTTCAGACTGACTTAAATCTTGATAACCTGTCAGCATAGCAGCAGTATCCGGTCTAACAACTGCGCTAGATACTTGTTGTCTTACGTAGACGTTTCCGACTGCAGCGCCGTATTCTGCCTGTTTATATATATCCGCATTTGAATATGCGTGCCTATACTAGTTTCTTTCGCACTTCAGTGTATGTTTCGCTTTCAATAGAGCATCGCAATCTCGATTTCTATGCTTCGGAAGCTACCGTGCTGTATTTGGTGAAATTCGTATTTATACTTTAGTAATATAGAAATATACAGTGTACATGGCGTGCATCTCAGATTTTCCAAAAAGGGTTTGTTTTCTGTTGTGATCCGTTACCTGAAATGTGGGAAGTTCTGCGCCGGTGGATAAAACCTTTAACATTCAAAGGACTGATACGTTTTACAGCTCCAAGGAAATGCATTCTGACAAGTATGACTCAAAAATGTACTTTCACCGGGGGTATAGCGTGTTTTACGGCTGGGGAAAAGTTTATTTTCTCTCGGGAAAAGTGTGTTTTCACCTGTTGAAACAGGTGAAATCGGGAATTTTTTTTTTTCTTGTTCGTATATACACCCTGTATAAGATTTAACTTGCTGTAACTTTGCTTTATAAAGTAAAGTTAGTTCCCTGGTCCATAAATAACCATGGTTGTGGAACTTGCGGGCGGTAGAAAAATTTTGCTTCTAAGAAGCATTCTAAAGTGGGTAAAAAAGGTTGACCACCCCTGCTTTAGGCTAACAAGGGGACCACCAGAGACGTAACTAGGGGTAGGAGTGGTGCGGCTCGCACGGGGTGCAAACCCTGAGGGGGTGACAAAGCTTGCTACGTTCTATCGTGCGAGTAAATTGGATAATTGTTTATTTCGTCCGTCTCAGTTGCATTAATGTACAATTTTTACTGCAGTGGTAACCGGTTTTGCGCTGACATGCCCATTCTGAAACCACACACATTATTATCCGTAACTAGACTTTTGCATCCATAGGCACATTTTCCCTGCTAAAATGGCGTGAAAACAAACATTATTCTCATACAGTGATGTCAGTGGTCTTAGTATTATATATATATATATATATATATATATATATATATATATATATATATATATATATACAGGTCAGCCAGAACATTCTGACCACCGGTCTACCATCAATGTAAACGCGTCCAGGCAAGAGCAGTGTCACCTGGCGAGGAATGACTGCTAGTCAGACGCAAGCACGGCGCATGCAGTTTCAGTGAGTGCGCTGTCCGTGGGTAGAATGGGGAAGGCGCCCGAACGACCTGAGTTTGACGGAGGGCAGATTGCGATAGTCCGGAAGCTCTGCACGAGCATTTCGGAAATTGCACGACTTGTTGGTTGTTCGAGCAGTGCTGTGTCGAATGTCATCAACACGTGGCGAAACCAAGGTGAAACCGCGTCCACGCGTCATTGGGTTGGGCGGACGTCTGGACGCTGCGGGAGCTATGAGGTGCACAGCTGCAGACGACGTCATCTTCCCGTAGAAGCACACCTGTGCGAGTGCGCGCCGGCTTGTACTGGCAGCATTCGTGTGTCGTCGGATGTAGTCTTCGATTTCGTGCAGCATGCAGCAGCAGGATGAGGGTAGCGAGTTTAGTATGTGGGCACTAAGTGTCCACGTACGAGTTTCTTTTAGCGCGCTAGAGACGGCGGAGTTGCAGACTGCATAAACCTGTTACCCCCACCCTGCTGCTGCATGTTACCCCGGAGCTGACTGGGTGTGCTAAACAAGTGGCGATGACAAGTCAGATAGCTTCCCACCAAGTGGCGTTCATATGTCCCAAGCTCCGTTAATGTTATTGCTGAAATTATTAATCAGTGTAGGTATTTATAGAGCGAAAGCTACTAATTTTGACTGCGATTAAATTAAGTGGCGAAAAATATAATCAACAAATAATTCGTGACTTATCGCCGGCAGCGTTATGATTCATTGTATTGATATCGTCATAATAATGGCCAGGTTTTAGCTGTATGATTAAAACACTCATCTTCTTCTCTGGTTTTTATTGTCTTCAAAAGTAGCTAGTACACAGTCAAGATTGACATTGTCTTCCATTTCGATATAATAATAGTCCAAAATCGAACATAAATATATTCTTTTACATTGTCTCATAATTACATGTTGCCAACAAGATGCTGATACAACAAAATATTTATGACCAATACAAACTTAAACTGGTACTGATACATGGTAAATAATATGGTACGATCTCCTAACCAAAGACGTTAATACAGCACAAATGAATTATAAACGGTTTACAAAGATATAAACTGTGGTGTGTACTTTGTGCAATAAAAATGGTAATTTATGTGTCATTGTGGAATACGATCAGCGATAACGTTTGTTTTTATCACGCGAAATTATCACGAGAACTAATTTTGTGGAAGTTCTATTTTTTTCGAACATTTTACATACAAAACGTTTCTTGTTAGCTGCAAAAAAGATAAACTGTGATAGCCTAAAAGTACATTAAGGCAGTGTTTTTCTTCCTCAGAATTCAGAAATCGCTCAGCTCCCGACCGAAGTGGCACCGAAATATTCCAAAGGGAAAGTGGTATCGTAAGATACAATTTAGATTGAATTGATCAAATCTTGGCTCGTTTCAACGTGCACCTCCTTCTCCCTCAGAGTGGCATGCTACCTGCCTATGACATCATTTCCTGGTTGTCGCACTCACAAAAGTTACACGAGACCCGTGTGGTAGTCATTCCAAATGAGAGGTTGTGCGTCACGGAGAAGATTAGTGCCAAATTCCACAAGAATACCTTCCAGGAGGTGCCAGGCAACGTATTAGTGCCTACCACACACATTCTGCAAAAGGAAGATCAGATCAGTTTCACCTCATACTGCGGCTTATCAACATTCGTTCTCCCCACGGGCATTCGCGTATGCAGCAGATGCTGGTACGAGAAGAACCCTCCGCTGCACACCGCAAGGTGGCATGCGGAGTGTAGTGTAGGTGGTAGCCAGACATCACAAGCTACGTGCGGCAAAAGCTGAAGGAAGAAGACCGAGGCATGCCGTTTGAAGATTGCATTTTTAAAGGGAATTTTTAGCTGTAGGAGAGACGAAAATAGATGTTCTGGGCATTGGACTGGCGAATAGCGAAAGATATGACCGTTTCAGATACTTCACCGTTTCATCCAGTGCCGAATCACAGCAGAAGTATACCAAAATCGGGCAAGCAAAAAATAGTCCAACTCCGTTCTCTGGAATAGAGATACTGTTGTTTCCACACCATCCTGTATAAAACAGCGTTTCCTTTGTTGTCACAGTTATTCGGTGATAACAGTATGCCATAGAAATGAACTCAATGCTGAAACGCATCCACGCACTACCCACAGGAAGCTAAAATTGAAAGCCGCTCGTTTCCGATTTAATATGACGGAGAACGGAAGCCCTATCGTTTTCTACGTCCAGCACCGTAAAGTTCTACATCGACACGGATACTCTGCAAATCACCTTTAAGTGCCTGGCAGTGTGTTCATCGAACCACCTTCACAATTCTTTATTATACCAATCTAGTATAGCACGCCGAAAAACGAACACGTATATCTTTCCGTACGAGCTCTGATTTCCTTTAGTTTATTATGTAGGTAGGCGTTTCGGAGGAGAAAGTCGGTGATTGAAATTTCGTGAGAAGATTCCGCCGCAACGATAAACGCCTTTGTTTTAATGATGTCTACCCCAAATCCTGTATCATTTCAGTGACACTCTCCCCCATATTTCGCGATAATACAAAACGTATTGCCCTTCTTTTAACTTTCTCGATGTACTTCGTCAGTCCTATCGGGTAAGGATCCCACACCGCGCAGCAGTATTCTAAAAGAGGACGGACAAGCGTAGTGTAGGCAGTCTCCTTAGTAGGTCTGTTACATTTGCTAAGTGTTCTGCTAGTAAAACGCAGCCTTTGGTTAGCCTTCCCCATAACATTTTCTGTGTGTTCCTTTCAATTTAAGTCGTTCGTAATTGTAATTCCTAGGTATTTAGTTGAATTTACGGCCTTTAGATTTGAGTGATTTCTCGTGTAACCGAAGTTTAGCACTCATGTGGATGACCTCACACTTTCCATTACTTATGATCGGTTGCCAGTTTTCGCATCATAAAGATATTTTTTCCAAATTGTTTTGCAATTTGTTGTGATCTTCTAATGACTTTACTAGTCGATAAACGACAGCGTCATCTGCAAAAAACCTACGACGGCTGCTCATATTGTCTCCCAAATCATTTATATAGATAAGGTACAGCAAACGGCTATAATACTACCTTGGGGAACGCCAGAAATAACTTTTGTCTTACTCGAAGACTTTCCATCAATTACTACGAACAGTGACATCTCTGACAGGAAATCACGAATCCAGCCACATAGCTGAGACGATATTCCATAAGCACGCAATATCCCTACAAGCCTCTTGTGTGGTACAGTGTCAAAATCCTTTCGGAAATCCAGAATACGGAATCAATTTGAAATCCCTTGTCAGTAGCACTCAACATTTCATGCAAGTAAAGAGCTAGTGTGCAAGAATGAAGTTTTCTAAATCCGTGTTGGCTGTGTGTCAGTAGACCGTTTTCTTCGAGGTAATTCATAATGTTCGAACACAGGATATGTTATAAAATTGTGCTGCGTATCGACGATGATGATATGGGCCTGTAATTTAGTGAATTACTCCTACTTCCTTTCTTGAATATTGGTGTGATTTAAGCAAGTTTCCAGTCTTTGGGTAGGGATCTTTCGTCGAGCGAACGGTTGTATGTGATTGTTAACTGTGGACGTATCGTATTAGCATAATCTGAAGCAACCTAAGACTTGCTTTCATTAAGTGACTTAAGTTGATTCACTACTCCGAGGATACGTACTTTTACGTTACACATGTTGGAAGCTATTCTTGATTCGCATTCTGGAATTTTTTCTTCCTCTGCTTTGGTGAAGTTAGCAGACAAAGACGACAGTGTGATTCTACTAAATCGTGACCCCCCACCGCCAGATATCAGGCGTACCTCGTTCTGTACGTCATTTAAGAGGCTTCTCATTGGAGCGCTTGCCGGTACGCTCCTCGCACGGCTGCGACAACGAAATGACTGCCCACTGCCTACCTGTATCCCGACCTTTCCCGTGTTGGTCCACTATTAGCTAATTTGCCCACGTTGGCCCACCTTACCAAAATAGGGCGCTGCTTTGCACCTGAACAGAGTGAGTAAGAAGCCGCTAATTCCGAGAAAAGATATTTCACAAGTGTTCAAAGAAGCGTCTTAGAAATTCTCAGAACGCCTCCTGTTGTCGCCATTATAAAATGGAAACTGTTATCTTTCCTGGAAAAGAAGAGTTGTCCCTTCTTTCCTCGAAATTACACTCGGTGAGATAAGTTATCGATCTCACCATTCATCGCGCGATGTGTGGCGAGGATTAACGGTCCCAGATACCAAGCAGTCGGCACAACACCTCGGTTATCTGTGCGTTTTCAGACACCCTTTCTGCGAAATTGCAATCAAAGATAATAGCAGAATACTGCTTCTGAGAAATCGGAGATGATAATGTTTTTTTTCTGATACCGTGACATTTTGTCAGGTGCATATCGATAAAAACTACTTCTTGGAACTAAACTGAGTTCCACTAAATCGTAGGTCACGCCTCACAAACGACTTGCAGCACTCTGCGTTATATCCCGACGTCTAATAGAACTTGTTTAACGTTTCAATGATTTGAGAACTCAGAATTTCGAAATATTGTGAAATTCAATGTTTCACTCCATTTGAATCGTTAAAAACGTTTTCTCAACTTAAGTCTTTGCTACGGATGCATTATTCGATCTCGTTTACATACGAGGGGACTACAAAAAGTAAGTAACGCATGACGTCCGACGCGAAGACCATTCCATAACGTTGTCAGTCTGCAAGTGAAATGGCGCGGTGAATATAAACTTGCTCCTAAATCTGAAGTGGACAAAATGTCTAAGTTGCAGCAGAGAGGTTCACCGCGTGATATTCTGGCAGTATATGTACGAAATTCAGTGTCGCCTGCAGCCGCAGTGAACAGTCTGGCCAAGACTGATTGGTTGAGAAGAAAGGCCATCGACGTCGATCACAGGCGACAATGTCCAGGCAGTGGAGAACTGATGCGCAGCAGTCGCAGATTTTCAGACTACAAGGAGATTCACACAGCGGCCCTCGAATGGCTCCGTGACCAGGGAGCGGATTTCAACTGCCGAGGAGTTGAAAGCTGCTTACAGAGACTTTGGGCTATTTGAAAAATAATGTCTTGTGCCTGTGCCATTTGAAAGTGTTGTGCAGCATACAATAAAAGCTCTTTTGCCTGCCACAATAATGTATAACTTACCTTTTTTTAAGTCTCCTCGTATATACTCTGCAAGGCACTGAAAAAGTGGCCGGCCGCGGTGGTCTCGCGGTTCTAGGCGCTCAGTCCGGAGCCGCGCCGCTGCTACGGTCGCAGGTTCGAATCCTGCCTCGGGCATGGATGTGTGTGATGTCCTTAGGATAGTTAGGTTTAAGTAGTTCTAAGTTCTAGGGGACTGATGACCATAGATGTTAAGTCCCATAGTGCTCAGAGCCATTTGAACCATTTGAACTGAAAAAGTGCATGGGGTAGGGTACTTTGTAGCGATTTTCTGCCATTTTTCTACTATGCTATTTAGGGAAGGATAAATTACAGTCTATATGTCGCTGTACGTGCAGTAATCTCTCTTATCTTACTCTCACGATATCTGCGCAACATTTAAAATGGTAGCAGGCGAATTGTTGCACAGTCCATGTCGAATTCCCGATGTTTAAATTTACTCGTCTGGCTTGCGTGAGAGCTGCGTGGCCTTTCTTCCAAACCTTCCTATTTAAGTGTATCTGTTAGACTTTCGTAAAGGCTGTACCTATTTGTTTACGGTCTCTGGATTCATCGAACGTCTGTTGCCGCGCGTACTTGATACGGACTCGAAACGTTGGAACTATCGTCTTCTACGTGATTTCCGTACATAGGATGGCCCATGTAAGTAGTACAAATTGATTTGGTTATTATTAGATCCAGCGTATATTTACATCAATTTGACTTAAAGATAAGATGTTACCATTACTGAAAAGCCAGACACAATTTTATTTTTTAAAAAATACGTCGCCTAAATGGAGTCCATTTTTGGCGATGCGTCGCTGAAGACTTTCCCGGAATCCCTCGTTACATTGTCAATCATTTCTTGACGAAAAGCCACTCTGTCTTTCCGGATTGCGGCATTCAACCCATCAGTATTGTGGAGTTTCTGTGAAAAAACTTGGTTCTTGAGGTGATCCCACAGAAAACAATGATTGGCCGAGAGGTGAGATCATCTCGCCGCCAGCGATGATATATCAGCGAATCGTGAGAGCAGTCGATGTCCAAAATGACGCGTCAGTGTAGTCAGTATGGGCTGCAGGTCCTTTTTAGTGAAACAGTATCGCATTTAGACGATAATGTCCCGCATACTTGAAATGAAGAAATTGTTAATCATTTCGGAATTGACAATCACTGGCCGACCGCTAAAAAAAAAAAAAAAAAAAAAAAAAAAAAAAAAAAAAAAAAAAAAAACATATATTTTAGTGGACTGTCGAATAATACAGCAGACGCCGACATTTGGGCTATCCCAGGCCTTTTCACGAATGACCGGCGCGTTTGTACCCGATGGATGTGAGAAGTCTACTATATTGGCAAACTCATTCCAACAAAAGTTGCCCTCTTCTGATGTCACAACAATTGTCAGAATGTGTCATACTGATAAATTCTGTCCAGTAGTGTTGCACAGAAATTGCGCCTACTCACTTTTATCTCGCGGCCGTCACTGTTTAGCCACGTGCAGCTTATAAGGATGTAACTTTAGATACTGTTTCACAGTAATGATCTGGAATGGCGACGGGCCGATCGCTGTGGGCTTCGTTGCAAAACTGCCCTAACTCGTCGGGTATTTGCCGGCGCTCAAGCTGACATCTAATTTTCATTAGTCACAGAACCCGTCTCAAGCCACTAGTTTATCCACGTGGATATTGTCCTTCTCCCTGGAACACGGAAATGGCGGTCTCTCTCCCACGGCACATTTTTCGTTGTACAGCTACAACACTATTCACACTACAAAATCTGCGCATTCCCTCAGTACGTGCCTGCACTGGAAAACCTACCATACCGAACTGAGAGTGGCTTACTATTTGGCTCCGGTGCGATGCGGCAGGTGGTGGTGCGAGCACAGCTACATCTTATCAGGGTGGCCAATTGAAAAATTTCTATTTCCCGGGGACAATTCTTTAGAAGTGTGGCACTTTTCCTAAAGCTTTCTAACCAGTAACAAGTGTTGTCGAAAGGGACAAAAGACTGTGTCTGGCGGATAGTGGCAGATCTGGACCGCCTGGCACTGTGTCACCCCTTTTGTGGTAGGTGTCGCAATTAGACAACAGCTGCTGAGAAGTTTCTGAGGAGTATTCAGGATCACTGTAGCTGTGGCTCTCTCTTAAACTGCTGACCAAAAGCAATAACTCCGTTTCGATATTTAACTTAGGTTGCACAGTATATTACTATTATTATTATTATTTTCGATTATTCCCATTTAAAGAGGGCGTTTGAACTCGAATTCCTTTATGATGATTGATTGTTTTCTCTGAGCCCAAATTTTCTTCATGTGTTCACAGTGTTGTTCCTTTTGCTCCACTGTCCATTTGCATCCTGGTCTCTTCTGTGTTGTGGTGTCAAATTTATGTTTTTTGATGATGTTCCTGAATTCAGTTCTATTTTCTGCATCGTTTACTGTTATGTGTGCTTGTCTGAGGTCCTCTTCAACTTCTTTTATCCATTTTGTTTTTCCCCTGCGTGAGTTGATGTCCGGGTTCGATTCCTGGCGGGGTCAGGGATTTTCTCTTCCTCGTGATGACTGGGTGTTGTGTGCTGTCTTTAGGTTAGTTATGTTTAAGTAGTTCTAAGTTCTAGGGGACTGATGACCATAGATGTTAAGTCCCATAGTACTCAGAGCCATTTGAAACATTTTTATGGGTTGATGACTAAGAATTCGCTTTGAAATTCTGTTTTCATTCATCCTGTGGATATGTTCGTAGACCTTGGAGACTCTGTCAGTTAATGTTTGCCGAATGATTGCTCTTGTCTTTCTGTCAATGCTGAATTCTTCCAGCGTGCTGCGGAGCGCTACTCTGTCTATTGAGTCGTAGGCCTTTTTAAAATCTACAAAAGTGACCACTGTGTTTCGGGTGTTTCTCATCTGGAGAATCATTTTCAGATTCCAGATCTGTTCTATGCAGGATCGTCCCTTGCGAAAACCAGCCTGGTATTCTCCTATTTGTGGGTCAGCTTGTTCTTCTAATCTATTCATGAGAACTTTTGATAGGATTTTATATGTGACCGGCACAAGTGAGATACCGCTGTAATTATTTGGTTCAATTTTGTCCCCTTTTTTGTGTAGTGGATGGATGAGTGCGCATTTCCATTCAGAAGGGATCCGTTCTTTTTCCCAAATGTTTAATATGATTTTGTGGATTTTTCCTGTTAATCTTCCATAGTTCTGCAATAATTCCATCTTCTCCTGGGGCTCTATTGTTTTTCAGTGTCTTGATAATTTCTGCTATTTCGTTGATGGTTGGTGGTTTAGCGTCGGGATTTGGTGTAGATGTCTGGTAGTGAATATCCTCAGTAGGTCTATCGCAGTTGAGAAGTTGGTTGAAATAGTCTGCGAGGATTTGGCAGTTATTCTTCGTGTTAGTTTCTCGTGAACCATCCGGTTTCTTAAAGCAAAGATTGGGTGACTGGTATCCTGCAATATGTTCTTTAAACGTCTTATAAAAATTCCTGGTGTTGCTCTTCTTAAAGTCTTGTTCTATCTCTTCTAGTCGCAGTTTGTCATAATTTCTTTTTTCCCTCCGAATTGTTTTCGATGTTTGTTTTCGGATTACTAGAAATTATTGCCATTTTTCTGATGTTTTGTGACTATTGAAGTTTTTCCAGGCATTGGTCCTTTCTTCTATTGCCTGGTCACATATTATATTCCACCACCTGTGTTTTCTATTTCTCGGGGGTTGACCCAATTTCATCGCGGATTTGAGGACGTCCACAAGTTCTGTCCAGTTTGTGGTGTTTGTCTGACTGATTTCCTGTAAGATGAAACTTCCTGGCAGATTAAAACTGTGTGCCGGACTGAGACTTGAACTCGGGACCTTGGCATTTCGCGGGCAAGTGCTCTACCAACTGAGCTACCCAAGCACGACTCACGCGCCGTCCTCACAGCCCTACTTCTGCTAGTACCTCGTCTCCTACCTTCCAAACTTTACAGAAGCTCTCCTGCGAACCTTGCAGAACTAGCACTCCCGAAAGAAAGGATACTGCGGAGACATGGCTTAGCCACAGCCTGGGGGATGTTTCCAGAATGAGATTTTCACTCTGCAGCGGAGTGAGCGCTGATATGAAATTTCCTGGCAGATTAAAACTGTGTGCCCGACCGAGACTCGAACTCGGGACCTTTGCCTTTCGCGGGCAAGTGCTCTACCATCTGAGCTACCGAAGCACGACTCACGCCCGGTCCTCACAGCTTTACTTCTGCCAGTACCTCGTCTCATATCTTCCAAACTTTACAGAAGCTCTCCTGTTAGAGGTTTTCCTTGTTTATTTTAATGTATTCGGGGTCTGGTCTCAGCACTTTGTTTAGTTTTGGCTTTTTTGTATTAGGTTGTAATCTGGTCTTTATCTGTAGAAGATGGTGGTCTGATTAAAAAAATCCTCTTCTCATTTTCACATTCAGAATTTCTGTTGTGTTACTCTTGGAGATGGCCACATGGTCTATCTGAAATTCACCCAACATTGTGTTGGGCGACTTCCAAGTATACAGTTTCTTGTTGGGATTTTTAAATTGTGTTGACATAATTACGAGGCCGAAATTTTCGCAAAAGTTTATCAATCTTTCCCCATTCTTGTTAGTTCTCTTGCGACCCGTATGGATTCCGGTGATTTTTCCTGTATTTTTTCTCTTTGCCTAATTCTGCGTTAAAGTCGCGTAACAAGATTATTACATGGTGTTTGGCAATTTTGTTTGTCGTCTCTTCAAGGTCATTCCAGAAGTCATCCACTTTCTGGGGTGTCTTCTTGTTATAGTTATTTGTGGGTGCGTGTGCGTTGATCAAGGTATATGCTTTGTTGGCCGATTTGACGGAGAGCGTTGATATACGTTCTGAGGCAGACTGGAAGTCAATGACAGAGTCACTGATAGATTTGTGGACTGCAAATGCTGTACCAAACTGTTTGTGACCTTTTTCATTAGTTTTAACTGCTGGTTTTCCTTTGTAGATCTTGTAGTTGTCTGTGTCAAAATCGTGCTTCCTGGATTGCAAGGATATTGATCTGGAATTTTTGCAGCACGTCTGTAAGTTGTTTAACCTTGCCAGTTTGAAGAGAGTATTAGTATTAAGTGCACCGATGAAGTGTCTTTGTTTTGTGTGTAATAATTTGGACGTCGTCTGGTTCTCAACCTGAGGCGTAACATGATGCTCCTGGTCCCCCGGAATCGGATGACCAGTAAAGCCAGCCTTGCGACTGGTGCCCGGGGTAGTGGATTCATTCCTTGTGTTACCATCATGTTTGGTTTTCAATTTGAAAAGTAACTTGGTGCTGGTCCATCCGAGGAAAGATCGCAAGGAATACGACTCGATTGTTGAGATCAAGAAGGTTGCTGCAGCCGCACCATCTAGGGCATGCGAACAGACGCTGACCCCTTATCGCTGGATACCAGGCAGACGTTAGCGGATTTCGGTTGATAGTTTTGGTCCACCCCGGGTATTTTATTTCCCCGGTACCCTCCATATCTGGAGAGCATTCCTCTATCCGCCACCTGGGGAGGCGCCCGATGGGAGACTATCAACTCCACACGGGGTTGCATAGTATATATGCAGACTGCTTATATAAATGAAAATTTGTACCTAGGCCGTGATTGTGTGCCATGTCTCCTGCTCACTGGGTAGATGTGATATGTAGTACGCCACCCTCGCGCAGCAGCTTTGCACAAGTGCGCGGACTACGCTGGCACACCACCTACGCCTCCCTCCAACAATCCAAATTCCCTTTCACGCCTCAGCCCACTTGGTATTCTCCCTAAACTCAAACAGCATTACAGAGGCTCTCCGACTGTATTGGAATAGTACCTCTGCATCGAACGAGCGCTGGATCCTGCCAGAAGCCCAGGCATAGGTGGTTTAATCAAATGAAACTAAATATGATTTTTAAAAATGGTTCAAATAGCTCTGAGCACTATGCGACTGAACTTCTGAGGTCATTAGTCGCCTAGAACTTTGAACTAATTAAATCTACACTCCTGGAAATGGAAAAAAGAACACATTGACACCGGTGTGTCAGACCCACCATACTTGCTCCGGACACTGCGAGAGGGCTGTACAAGCAATGATCACACGCACGGCACAGCGGACACACCAGGAACCGCGGTGTTGGCCGTCGAATGGCGCTAGCTGCGCAGCATTTGTGCACCGCCGCCGTCAGTGTCAGCCAGTTTGCCGTGGCATACGGAGCTCCATCGCAGTCTTTAACACTGGTAGCATGCCGCGACAGCGTGGACGTGAACCGTATGTGCAGTTGACGGACTTTGAGCGAGGGCGTATAGTGGGCATGCGGGAGGCCGGGTGGACGTACCGCCGAATTGCTCAACACGTGGGGCGTGAGGTCTCCACAGTACATCGATGTTGTCGCCAGTGGTCGGCGGAAGGTGCACGTGCCCGTCGACCTGGGACCGGACCGCAGCGACGTACGGATGCACGCCAAGACCGTAGGATCCTACGCAGTGCCGTAGGGGACCGCACCGCCACTTCCCAGCAAATTAGGGACACTGTTGCTCCTGGGGTATCGGCGAGGACCATTCGCAACCGTCTCCATGAAGCTGGGCTACGGTCCCGCACACCGTTAGGCCGTCTTCCGCTCACGCCCCAACATCGTGCAGCCCGCCTCCAGTGGTGTCGCGACAGGCGTGAATGGAGGGACGAATGGAGACGTGTCGTCTTCAGCGATGAGAGTCGCTTCTGCCTTGGTGTCAATGATGGTCGTATGCGTGTTTGGCGCCGTGCAGGTGAGCGCCACAATCAGGACTGCATACGACCGAGGCACACAGGGCCAACACCCGGCATCATGGTGTGGGGAGCGATCTCCTACACTGGCCGTACACCACTGGTGATCGTCGAGGGGACACTGAATAGTGCACGGTACATCCAAACCGTCATCGAACCCATCGTTCTACCATTCCTAGACCGGCAAGGTAACTTGCTGTTCCAACAGGACAATGCACGTCCGCATGTATCCCGTGCCACCCAACGTGCTCTAGAAGGTGTAAGTCAACTACCCTGGCCAGCAAGATCTCCGGATCTGTCCCCCATTGAGCATGTTTGGGACTGGATGAAGCGTCGTCTCACGCGGTCTGCACGTCCAGCACGAACGCTGGTCCAACTGAGGCGCCAGGTGGAAATGGCATGGTAAGCCGTTCCACAGGACTACATCCAGCATCTCTACGATCGTCTCCATGGGAGAATAGCAGCCTGCATTGCTGCGAAAGGTGGATATACACTGTACTAGTGCCGACATTGTGCATGCTCTGTTGCCTGTGTCTATGTGCCTGTGGTTCTGTCATTGTGATCATGTGATGTATCTGACCCCAGGAATGTGTCAATAAAGTTTCCCCTTCCTGGGACAATGAATTCACGGTGTTCTTATTTCAATTTCCAGAAGTGTAACTAACCTAAGGACATCACACACATCCATGCCCGAGGCAGGATTCGAACCTGCGACCGTAGCGGTCGCTCCGTTCCAGACTGTAGCACCTAGAACCGCACGGCCACTCCGGCCGGCTATATATGATTCCAGAGACATTTTCAAACACCTGTGATGTTGGAGAGCCTCTGCAATTCTGTTCAAGTTTAGGGGGAATCCCAAGCAGTCTGAAGCGCGAATGTGAATTTGGATCGAGGAGGGAGACCTAGGCGTGCTAGGGTAACCCGTCCACTTTGCCAGTGTGACAAGGTGGTTAGCGCATCTGCCTAGTGAGCAGAAGACTTGAGTTCGAATCCTAGCATTGGTACAAATGTCATTCGTCGCTTCAGTCTGCATATATGCATCAGTGAGGTATGAGGCTTGAAAAGTTATCTGAATCAAATGGCTCTGAGCACTATGGGACTTATATTCTAAGGTCATCAGTCCCGTAGAACTTAGAACTACTTAAACCTAACTAACCTAAGGACATCACACACATCCATACCTGAGGCAGGATTCTAACCTGCGACCGCAGCGGTCGCGCGATTCCAGACTGTAGCGCCTTTAACCGCTTGGCCACCCCGGCCGGCTTATCTGAATCCATATAGTTTCATTTTACAGGGTGGTCGGAAATTCCCGTTACAAACTTCTTGGACATGTAGAGGGTAGTGAGTACAGAACATTTTGAATAGGAACCCATGTCCGGAATCGCATCGTTTGCGTTCTACGACAGTTTCAGTTCAGATGTGTACCTCGTCAACGTCTGCTTAGGGCAAGAGAAACGTCTCGGAGTTCCTTGTCCTGGTATGCAACAGGGTAGACACAATGACGTGTACTACGTCAAGCGATCCCCAGATGTCACTTATTGTCCGCTTTGCTGTGAGACCGAGTCAATACCTGTGCATCACCGATAGAGGAAACCTGGTGCAGTACACGTTTGCGGAATACACAGACATGCTCCTTGTGTGTGGCGAAGCTGGAGGTAACGGAAGAGCTGCTAGTCGGCTGTATCACGAACTTTTTCCACACTTTCACACTCCATCGCACAAACTGTTTGCCCAAGTTACACAACGGCTACGAGAAACGGGTTCCTTCACCGTGAGGAGGCAGGACTGTGGTGCTCCACCGCCACGGCGCACTCCCGAATTTGAAGAAGGTGTACTGCGTCGCATTGAAGATAGCCCGTCAACGTGTTCGCGAACAATTGTGCGTGCAATGGCTGTTAGTCACAGTACCGTCTTGGACGTTCTTCATGAGCAACAATTACATCCGTACCATTACAAAGGTTTCACGCTATGGGTCCTGCAGACATTCCACAACGCGTCGCGTTCTGCACATGGTTCCTGCACCGTTGCATCGACGCGCACCTTATTCCACGTCAAGTTCTCTTCGCAGATAAATGTAGGTTCACAAGGGATTGTGTTGTGAATGCTCGAAATAGCCGTGTCTGGGTGCACGAAAACCCTCACACTACGCATGTTCGGGGATTTCAAGACAGGTTTGGAATTAACGTGTGGGCAGGTATTCTGGATGGTCATGTGATTGGACCATACCTCCCTCCATCCAAGCTCACGGGTCCCGCATACTTATTCCTACGACACGAGATGCACACGTTCTTGGTAGCTGTGCCATTGAATGTCCGTCAGGAAATGTGGTTTCAGCATGATGGAGCACCACCTCACTGTTCAAAAAATGTTCATATATGTGTGAAATCGTATGGGACTTAACTGCTAAGGTCATCAGTCCCTAAGCTTACACACTACTTAACCTAAATCGTCCTAAGGACAAATACACACACCCATGCCCGAGGGAGGACTCGAACCACCTCACTTTTCACTAACTGTCCGGAGACATCTCAGCAGACGGTATGGTGAAAGATGGATAGTCCGTGGTGGTCCAACCACGTGGCCGCCGCGATCGCCGGATTTAACCCCTGTAGACTACTTCTTGTGGGGTCGTATGAAGAGCCTAATTTATGAGACACCTGTGGATACAGAGGAAGATCTGCTGACACGAGTTCTGGCCGCTGCACAAGACACTGAAGAGACACCAGGTGGGATGGAGAGAGTGTACCAGAACATGCCTCGGAGGTACAATGTGTGTAACAACGTTGGTGGTCGCCACATCGAGCCGCTGTTGTAATGCATCGGTACGTTGCGGCTGGTGCCGTAGATGCTGGGTTGTTGTTGTCGTCGACTAATGTAAACCATAGGGCGTAAGTTGTAATGCAAATGCGTAAGTAATAACGGAACGAGTCAGTATTCTTTTCAAATGGATTGCAACAATTGTACTGAGTCACACCTAAGTACATTCCTCACGTGGATGTGGATGCGATAATCATCAAATTGTCTTAGAACGGAACCGGACATGGGTTCCTACTCAAAATGTTACATACTCAATATCCTCTACATGTCGTAAAAGTTTGTAATGGGAATTTCCGACCGCCCTATGTATATGCGCCAAATAGTGCAAGCCAACGAAGACCAGAAACGCTCGATTAGTGGAAAAAATCGTGTGCTTCAAATTTTTGTGCAGTGGCAGCACGGAATGCTGTAAACACGATAATTTAACAAAATCACCGGTGGCGTGTGTGCGTCGGAGTGCTGGGGCCTTTGAAGGTCACTTTTTGATGTTTTTCGTGAATAACTCGAAAACCGCGATTTTAGCGAAAGTATTTCCCGGTACAAAATTAAACTATCATTAAATGTCCTAGAAAAAAACCTGTTAATTTTTTCTCTACGACTAATACTTTCCGCATTCTAGGGGATGGAATAATCGCCCATTATTAAAAGCAGTGTATCTATGTTATAAAATTACTGTTCACTGTTAAATGAAGTGGTTTTAGAAGAAGCATTAAATGTGTCTATCACGTCTAAGTGCTGCAGAGACGTATTAATGTATAAATTGTGTCCTAGGGGTGTAAGAGGAGGCAGGAATGGAGGCTTGAACCGGTGGTCTAGCACTTCCCTCCTTCGTAGATCTGCAAAATGAAGAGCGAGCTGGCGAATCTCCAATCTTATCAACCGACACGTCATAAGAAGCAACTACATGGTGTTTCGCAAAGTTACACCGACCCACCGCAGCGCGCCTTATGAATCACTGGCGACGCAGTGTGCAGACATGATAGGGGGGGGGGGTGTTTATTTTCCATATGAAATGCACTAACACTACACAGAACACAGATATGACTTTCTAAAAAAAAGTACATTTACCCCATTTGAATTTCCGAAGCGTCTCCGTGTTGTTCGAACCTACCGGTAACAAATCTAGCAGCCCGTATCAGAGTTGCTTCGATGTCTTCCTTTAATCCGACCTGGCGGGGATCACAAACACTCGTGCAATACTCAAGAATAGGTCGCACCAGCGTCGTACATGCAGTCTCCTTTACAGGCGAATCACTCTTTCTTAAAAGTCTCCCAATAAATCCAAGCCGGTCATACGCATTTCCTACCCCAGTGTTCACATGCTGGTTCCATTTCATATCGCTTTGCAACGTTACGCCCAGATATTTACACGATGCGACTGTGTCAAGCGGAAAACTACTAATGCTGTATCCGAATATTACGGGTTTGTTTTCCTACTTATCCGCATTAACTTCAGAGGTATGTTCAAAAAATTCTGGAACTTTATTCGCAAAATTTATCTATGCGAATTTTCTTTTATCTCGTCCATCGTTGCAAATCTGCGTCCTTTCAACTCGGTTTTCAACTTTGAAAATAAATAAAAGTCCGCAAGGGTAAGGTCTGAAGAGTACGGAGCGTGAGGCAGCACAGTGGTGTCGTTTTTTGCGCAATAGTCACGCACCAGCGTAGATGAATGCGAGGGTGCGTTATCGTGATGCAATAGCCATGAATTGCTCGCCACATTTCAGGCTGTTTCCTTCTCACACTTTCTCGCAGACGTCACAACACGTCCCGATAGTACTATCAGCATGGCTTTGACATTTGACCAGGCCTGTGTCGAGTGTTGTTTGGTCCTGGTGAACCTTTCCCCACCCATTGTGAAGATTGAACCTTGGTCTCAACTTCATAAGCGTAGATCCACGTCTCATCACCCGTTATGATTCTCTTAAGGAACTCCTCCTTTTCAGTTGCGTGATCCAAAAGCTCTTCACAGATTTCGAAGGTCTTTCTGGTCTTAACTCATGAGCCGTGTGACGAACTTGGCGGCAACACGATGCATTGCAAAATGCTGTGTTAGGATGTCGCGATATGATGATGGAACTGAAATGTTGCATTCTTCTGCAATATCTCGGACAGTCACTCTTCGACTGGCACGAACAATTTCGTTGACTTTCCTGAGATAGCATCGTTGTTAGCCGTCAAAGGGCGTCGTGAAGGAGGGTCATCTTCAACTTCCGTCCGGCCTTTTTAAACCGTGTGAACCATTCGTAACACCGAGTACGGCTTAAGCACTCATCAACGTAGACTTCCTGCATCATTTGGTGTGTCTCTTTGAAGGTTTTCTTGATTTTCACGCATAATTTAATGGGGACGCGTTGCTCCTCCAACTCTGCCATCTCGAAATTCGCAAACTGTGCGACACAACGTTCTACTCAGTACGGAATAACTAACAGACATGCAGGAATGAAACTTCCGGTAGGTACACATTAAAGACAGGCGTGTACACGGAAGGCAACCGCATTTCGATCCTAGACACCATTCGCGCAAGATTACGAATGTTCCGGAATTTTTTTTTAAGGGGCTTCGTACATTTTCCCCATTTAGAGCCAGCTGCCATTCATCACACCAGCTACAAATTTTATCTAAGTGGTCTGTACCCTCCTACATTCACTCGATTTTGACACCTTCCCGTACTCCACAGCATAATCAGCAAACAGCCGCAGACTGGTGCTTAGCCTGTCCGCCGGATCATTTATGTGTACAGAATACAACAGCGGTCCTATCACACTTCTCTGCACTCCTGACGATATCCTCGTCTGTGACGAACACCCGCCTTCGAGGACAACATACTACGTCCTGCTTCGAGCTACTACGTACCTGGGAATCTATTCCATATGTTCCCACCTTCGTTAAAAGTCGGCGGTGTTGCACCGTGTCATATGCTTTACGGAAATCTAGGAGTTTGGATTCCCCCCGTCTCCTTTCATCCATGGGCAGCAGTATGTGTAGAGAGAATAGGGCATGCTAAGTTTCGCACGAACCGTGCTTTGCGAAAGCATACTGATTTGTGGACAGAGAGACTTTTCCCTATCAAGTAATACAACCACAAGAAACCCATATGGACATGATCTGTGTAAATCTCCGCATGCTATTCTAAACTGCTATGAAATACGAGGCCTGTTCAGAAAGTAAGCTCCGATTGATTGCCAAATTGAAACCACAGTGAACATCAGAAATGTTTTACTTGTAACAATTAGCTACACCTTTCAGCTACTTCTCTACGTAGTCGCCGTTCTGACTTAGACTTTTGTCATAGCGTTGTACCAACTTTTCAATAGCCTCATCATAGAAGGCAGCCGCCAGTGCTTTCCGCCAATTCTCCACGCTGGCCTACACCTCGTTGTCTGGGTCAAAATGTTGTCTTCAAAGACAGCGGTTCATGTGACCAGAGATGAAACTCAGGGGGAGACAATTGCGGACTGTATTGTGGGTAATCTAACATTTCCATTTGAAAACGATGCAGGAGCATCTTCATTGCCCCTGCAGAATGCGGCTGAGAATTGTCGTGAAGACGAAACAGCACGACAGTTATGTAATGTTAGCTGCATAGCTTCAGGCGAAATTTCTCACCAGGCCCTCGTACTTGGCGGCAGACACTATTTTCTAGACATCTTTACGCACTCACTGCGAGCTCAGAAATGAGAAGAGCGACGTGATGCTAACTGGGGTTATACTAGAGACACTACCCAACACATCTGTGCAAAGCTTTATCGGATTTTCATAGTCGTTTCCATTTCGCGACCGATCGGAGCTTACTTTCTGAACGCCCCTCGTAGATTCACAGCCATTCTGTACGGCAGCTGTAGCGATCTTCCGGGAAAGCCCACTTCCTCCACCATGAGCGCTGCTCGCTTTTCAGTTTGCAGACAAACTGTAGCTCCTCAGCATCTCCTGTCCAGTTCTGCTACTTCAGCATGCGAAATAACTTCACTGAGATCGTGTCTATATAGTGGAGGTATTTTCAGTTTATAAAATGAGTTCAAAAATGGTTCAAATGCCTCTGAGCACTATGCGACTTAACTTCTGAGGTCATCAGTCCTCTAGAATTTAGGACTACATAAACCTGACTAACCTAAGGACATCACATACGTCCATGCCCGAGGCAGGATTCGAAACTGCGACCGTAGCGGTCGCGCGGTTCCAGACTGAAGCGCCTAGAACCGCTCGGCCACAACGGCCGGCCGACATGATTAAGGGAATTAATACTTTGAACGCGGAATAGTAGTTGGAGCTAGACATTCAGTATTCCGAGATCCACAGTGTCAACAGTGTGCGGAGAATATCAATTTTGGGGCATTACCTCTCACCACAGACGACGCAGTAGGCAGCGAATTTTGCATGGAGTTGTCAGTGCTTACACACAAGCAGCGCTGCGTGAAATGACCACACGTAGCAATTTGGGACGTGCGACGAACGTATCCGTTACTAGAGTGCGGCCAAATGTGGCTTTAATGGGTTGGCAACAGACGACCGACCTGAGTGCCTTGGCTAACAGCACATGGCCTGCAGTTGGACTAGTCGATTGGAAAACCGTGGTCTGGTCAGGTGAGTCCCAATTTCCAGTTGGTAAGAGCTCATGATAGGGTTAGAGAGTGGCGCAGACCCACGAAGCTTTGAACTCTGAGACCATATGCAGCCATTCATGGATGTCATGTTCCCATACAACAATGGAATTCTTATGGGTGACGAGGCGCCGTGTCACCGGGATACAATTGTTTTCGATTGATTTGAAGAACATTCAGGACAATTAGAGCTAATGTTTTGGCCACCAGATCACTCGAGATGAGTCCCATCGAACATTGCACCGGCAACATTTCCCGCAGTTATGGATGGCTGTAGATGCAGCATGGCTCACTATTTCTCTGCATAGCAAAATACCCGCGCGGTCGCAGAATGCCTGTTGTGGCGGCGGCCCGGGATTTTGTTAGCTGACGAAACTTCACACTAGCGTGCCTGTGGGTAAAACAAGTAGTTGATGTGCCAACTTGCTGGGTGGTCAACCGGCTAGCTGGCCCATAGAACTGGCTCCAGAGGTTTCCTAACCTGGCGCAAGTTCGGCCTTTGGAACGGCGGGTATTCCTTTATTCCTGCGCGCCTCAGAACCAAGAGGACACTCCTTTTGAACTTGTCTTCTTATCGGCCGCCACCACAATGAACAAATTACTATGTTGGAGAGAGATGTAGAGGTCGCGCAGTAATATTGAGAATACTATTTTAAAAAATCGAAATATATTGCGCTGCCTGGGAATATTGTGCCCTATATGGGCAGTATTTACAATATCCTTGACACTCTCTCACGTGCTACACAGACCAAGGAGTGTGGTTTGTAGCTGTCGCGTGGAAAATGAGTTCAAAACAAAACTCAAGAGCAATATTTCAGTGTACAACTAAATGCATAAGTCATTACCGGCATTGTGGGATGTCAGGGCAGATGAGTACAAAAGCGGAAGTGTTATGAGTGATGAATCATGAGGTAGATATTTGTTAAAAAAAATACGGAGTTATGAATAAAGGTACTTATAGATATTTATCTCTGTGTATACAGTACTTATCGGAGTATAATCCTTTAGTCCATGTCTAGTCTAAAGAGTCGCCATTAGCAGGGTATCGTAGCGTAATAGATACACTATGTGATCAAAAGTATCCGGATATTTGGCTGAAAATGAAGTAGAACTTCGTGGCGCCCTCCAACGGTAATGTTGGAATTCAATATGGTGTTGGCCTACCCTTAGCCTTCATGACAGCTTCCACTCCCGCAGGCATACGTTCAATCAGGTGCTGGAAGGTTTCTTGGGGAATGACAGCCCATCCTTCACAGAGAGTTGCACTGAGGAGAGGTATCGATGTCGGTCGGTGAGGCCTGGCACGAAGTCGGCGTACCAAAACATCCCATTCTATAGAATTCAGGTCAGGACTCTGTGAAGGTCAGTCCATTACAAGGATGTTATTGTCGTGTAACCACTCCGCCACAGGCCGTGCATTATGAGCAGGTGCTCGATCGTGTTGATAGATTCAATCACCATCCCCGAATTGCTCTTCAACAATGGGAAGCAAGAAGGTGCTTAAAACATCAATGTAGGCCTGTGCTGTGATAGTGCCACGCAAAACAACAAGGGGTGCAAGCCCCCTCAATAAAAAAACACGACCACACCGTAACACCACCGCCTCCAAATTTTACTGTTGGCACTTCACACGCTGGCAGATGACGTTCACCGGGCATTCGCCATACCCACACCCTGCCATCGGATCGCCACAATGTGCACCGTGATTCGTGACTCTATGCAAAGTTTTTCCACTGTTCAATCGTCCAAAATTTACGCTCCTTACACCAAGCGAGGCGTCGTTTGACATTTACAGGCGTAATGTGTGGTTTATGAGCAGCTGCTCGACCATGAAATCCAAGATTCATCACCTCCCGCCTAACTGTCACAGTACTTGCAATGGATCCTGATGCAGTTCGGGATTCCTGTGTGGTAGTCTGGATAGATGCCTGCCTATTGTACATTACGACGCTGTTCAACTGTCGCCGGTCTCGCCGGTCAGTCAACAGACGAGATCGGCCTGTAAGCTTTTGTGCTGTACGTGTCCCTTCACGTTTCCACTTCATCACATCGGAAACAGTGGACCTAGGTGTGTTTAGGAGTGTGGAAATCCCGCCTATAGACGTATGACACAAGTGACACCCAATCACCTGACCACGTTCGAAGTCCGTGAGTTCCGCGGAGCGCCCCATTCTGCTCTCGGACGATGTCTAATGACTACTGAGGTCGCTGATACGGAGTAACTAGCAGTAGGTGGCAGCACAATGCACCTAATATGAAAAAGGTATGTTTTTGAGTGTGTCCGGATACTTTTGATTACATAGTGTAAGTGCTTACTTGCTGGAACTGCGTCTCAGTAGAGTAATTATAACAGTGGGTGCAATGTCTACATCGTTCAACCACAATTATATTGCACAATACTATTGACCATCGAGTGGCCTCTTTAATTTCCCGCAAAATGATAGCAGATGAAAGTTGTTTATAGATTTCTGTTCCTTTGTGTGTAGGAAATTATTATTGTAAGGTTTCTTTCCTTTCTGTAATTACTTTGATGCCTAATTGGTGATTAAATTTTTAGGTATTTCGAAATAATATTGATACTCAAATTATGGATACAGCAGTGATTTGCTTCTCATCAAAAGGCCCTGAATCTGACATCTAATTTAATATTCACTGATTTCTACTCGTCTCATGCTTTGTTTCCGGCAACGCGCCGCCCACACGCTCGCCACGTTACGTGGCGTCCTTGGGAGGGTTCGTGACACAATGTGTTGTATTATGTCATTGGACTTCCCCACTGCGGCCCCGTATCGTCACTAGAATCATCCCCCATTCATCTCCAGTCATTTGCTTTAGTCACCGCGTCACGTGTGGCATTCGGTCTCTAGGAGGGGGGGCAGCTGTCACAATGAGTGATGTGAATAAATGATGTTGCACGATTTTAAGAGGTATCTAAGTTGCATGTGAATAACAGTTGTAATCCTAATATGCCAAGACGTATCTTTGAGTTTTCCGGAAGAACTACATGTAAGCTGTGAATAAAGAGTAGAATCTAGTTTTCGGACTGAGATACATCTATGTTATTCGTAAGACAGTGGTTCGGCATGCTAGCTCTTAAGCATTGTCCGTCAGTTCGCGGCATGGCGATGTTCTACATCTACATCCATACTCCGCAAGCCACCTGACGGTGTGTGGCGGAGATCATACGACGGACCTTACCAGATTCATCGGGATGCAGGTAGATGTGAATAGCTGTTACGGTTTGAAACTGATAATGTGCACTTTTTAACTGCGGACCTAATGCCAGTACGTGATGAAACGCGTGGAGGAGTGTAGATATCCTGTAAACGGATGGAAATACGTCTTCATTGTGTGGGTGAGTCTGGATTCCTGATTGGTGTAGCCGCAGATTTTGGTCTTGATCGGGTATGTAAAACAGTGAACGATGTCGTAGATGAGATACTTTTAAAAGCTCACGACTGTATTCGATTCCCGTCTAAAATGCAGGCAATTAATACGGCTAAGGTAGTATGGGAAAAAATATTTCGACTGCTAACTGTTATAGGGGCTATCGATTGCATCCAAATAGAAATTATAAAACGAGCATTACATGTTGATGAATACATCAGTCACAAAGGTTATGCCTCTATTAAAGTGCCGGGCACCTTAGATGCTGGTGAGAAATTTACTTGTGTAAGTGCTGAATGGCCTGGTGGCATGCATAATCGTAAAATATGGAAACAACCCGATTAGAAATACAGTTTCAGAATACAATGGAGGTGCTTCTTCGATTGGTGATTCAGTATATGGAATATCTCTATGGCTAGTCACTCCATTTAAGCCAACAGGAAATGCTGATTAGCGACGATTCAATTTCGTCCATGCTAGAGAAAGAGCGATACTTGAGAGAGTCTTTGGTAAGTTAAAGTAACGATTTCCGATCGTCGCCAACAGTGTAAGACTTTCCTTAGACTGAGCTCCCAAACTAATAGTAACGTGTGCTGTAGTTCACAACATCTCCAAGTACTCTACGTGGAACAGTACTTTCAGTATGAATTGGGGGACAGGAAAGATGCAGGAGAAGAAGAAGAAGGAAAAAAAGTTAAGAGTCCTGATGAAGACGAGCGTTCCGGCAAGGCAGCTGGAAAGCAGCGGGTGCAAGGTTCGCCGTTAACAGAAGCGGCAGCAAATGCTGGCATTTATGTGCTCTTTCTTGTTGTAATTGTTAACAAGCACCAAATATGCAATAGGATTATAATTGAAAGTTACGTAATTGCAAGAGAGGAGGGAAAGGAACAAATTGCATTTCATTTCTTTCTTTCGGACGATAAAGAGAGGATAGAAAATGACGTGGTAATACAAAACATTTAACTATAAAATATTAATGTTTCGTACTAATAATCGGTTTGAGTAAATTTTTTCTAACTTTTTCGTTTTCTTTTTGAAGATTCTGTAATTTCAAATGTTTCAACAATACAAGTGCCTGAAGTTACGGTAAAGACAAGTCTTCGATTTCCTCAGTTTCGTCAAAAGCTGCAAGGGTTTTAGCTCCAGGTCGAATGCATGTTGAGGTTGTCGTTTTTGATGGCGAAGGAGCAACAACTGGGCACGTACATGCGTGTGACATTTCCCTTTAATCTCCATTTCTATCGTAGTCCTTAGTAGCGTCTGATACGTACTTGACATCAATCGGAATAGCTCCTGGAACTTCTCTAGAAAAAGGATTATCTGGCTGGGAGAGCAATGACAATAAACCCCTTTGCTAATCTTTTAAATTTAATCGGTTTATTGCATGTTTACTTTAGACAGGTGTTCCTTTTTTTTTATTTGACCCTTCGTACACTGAACATCCAAAGAAACTGGTACACTTGCTAATGCTGTGTAGCCCCTCCCCCCCGAGGACGCAGAAGTGCCGCAACACGACGTGGTATGGACCCGATTAATGTGTGAAGTAGTGCTGGAGGAAATTGACACATGAATCCTGCTGGGCAGGCCGTAAATAAATCCGTTAGAGTACGAGGAGATGGGGATCTCTTCTGAACAGCACGTTGCAAGGCGTCCAAAATATTCTCAATAACGTTCATGTCTGGGGAGTTTGCTGACCAGCGAAAGTGTTTAAACTCAGGAGAGTGTTCCTGTGTAGCATTTCTGGACGTGCGGGGTGTCGCATTGTCCTGCTGGAAATTATCAAGTCCGTCGGAATGCACAATGGAGTGCAGGTGATCAGACAGGATGCTTACGTACGTGTCACCTGTCAGAATCGTATCTAGACGTGTCAGCGGTCCCATATCACTCCAGCTACACACGCCCCACACCATTACAGATCCTACACCAGCTTGAACAGTCCCCTGCTGACATGCAGGGTCCATGGTTTCATGAGCTTGTCTCCATACACGTCCATCCGCTCGATACAATTTGAAACTAGACTCGTCTGACCAGGCAACATGTTTGCAGTCATCAACAGTCCACTATCAAAGTTGACGGGCCCAGGCGAGGCGTAAAGCTTTGCGTTGTGCGATCATCAAGATTACACGTGTGGATTTTCGGTGCCGAAAGCCCCCATGTCGATGATGTTTCGTTGATTAGTTCCCACGCTGACATTTGTTGATGGTCCAGCATTGAAATCTGTAGCAATTTGCAGAAAGGTTGCACCCCTTCACGTTGAACGATTCTCTTCAGTCGTTGTTGGGGGCGTTATTGCAGGATTTTTTTCCGGTGGCAGCGATGTCGGAGATTTGATGTTTTACCGGATTTCTGATATTCACGGTACACGCGTGAGATGGTCGTACAGGATAATCCCCACTTCATCGCTACCTCGGAGATGCTGTATTCCACCACTCGTGCGCCGACTATAACACCACGTTCAAACTTAACAAAACGTTGATAACCTGCCATTGTAGTAGCAGTAACCGATCTAACGACGGCGCCAGACACTAGTTGCCGACCGCAGCGCCGTATTCTGCCTGTTGACATATCTCTGTACCAGTTTCTTTGGCGCTCGAGTGTATTACGGAACGGTTTATTAAGCTATTCAGCACTGTACTGTTCGGCAGATGCGTTGGAGTATTTCTGTGCAACAATACTGCATGCATCCTTCTTTTCTGAGACTGCCTTCGGTATTCTAGATTTTTGTAACACAGTCTCGTGTTGGGATATCAAATTGACGAACAGTGCTGTGTGTGGTCTTGCGGGCATCTTGACTTTGACTGGAAGGCATGTCGATAAGTAGCTCTTAAAACGAGCACGACCTGTGCGTTTGGTGTGAGTACGATTTGTCGAGAGAGAAGGGGAGGGGCTAAATACAGAATAGCTGCCATTGATCGCGAACAGGCGAACGCTGACTCACAGTGAACAGTACTTGCCCTTGGGTTCTATCTACCCCTGTGAAATATATGTCGGCCGGAGTGGCCGAGCGGTTAAAGGCGCTACAGTCTGGAACCGCACGACCGCTACGGTCGCAGGTTCGAATCCTGCCTCGGGCATGGATGTGTGTGATGTCCTTAGGTTAGTTCGGTTGAAGTAGTTCTAAGTTCTAGGGGACTTATGACCACAGCAGTTGAGTCCCATAGTGCTCAGAGCCATTTGAACCATTTTTGAAATGTATGTCCATTTTCCGACTGAAAAGTATGCGTCTGCCTAGACAAACCTTCTAACTATTCACTTCACAAATAGTCGGCGCCGTAGAGAGTATTGAGCAGACCCGTTTTTTCAGTCACATTACTCAATGTTTTGGCTACCACGCTGCGAGGTGTCCGACTTTGGACATCCGCAGGAGGGGAGTGCCATCTGATTGTGCTGCCGACTGGTAGCGGCCGGTCTCGCCAAGCTGTCTCGTATGCGGCTCCCTACCCGGAGAACCGCCCACCACTCCCTTCCCTGATGGGGATACGGTGGGCCGCTGGAGAGCGTCTTGGTGCTCTGTTCAGCCGTAGGATTACATTTATTTATCTGATTAAATTTCATTTTACTGCAAAATACGCCCTCTCTCTCTCTCATTTTATACCCCTGGTCGTGGTTCTCTGTTTCCTCACTTGGGTGCGCTGCTGCTGATGTTAGGTACGCTACGTGCATATTCGCAGATACAGATCGCAGCCACTTTTGGATATGGTCGTCCTCTGCCCACCTTACGATATTTTCAATTTTTTTTCCCCAGCAAGTGCGCTTTCACGTTTTAGTTACGGGGGGGGGGGGGGGGGGGGGGGTTCTGTTTCAAATGGCTCTGAGCACTATGGTACTTAACATCTGAGATCATCAGTCACTTATAACTACTTAAACCTAACCTAACCTAAGGGCCCCACACACATTCATGCCCGAGGCAGGATTCGAACCTGCGACCGTAGCGGTCGCGCGCTTCCAGACTGAAGCGCCTAGAACCGCTCGGCCACACCGGCCGGCGTGAGGGGGGCAGGGACGGTAGTCTTATACAGCAGTCTTTCTCTCTCCCTGCCCCCCCCCCCACTCTCTCTTTTCCACTTCCTCCCCCTTTCGCTGCCTCCCTCACCCTCCGCCCTCCCTCTCTGCCTCCCCACTCTCGCTCTCCCCCCCCCCCCCCCCCACCTCGACCCAATCCATAATCTAACTTGTCGCCACCTTCACTTTTAAAGTTCCCATAGATGATTACAGTAATAACAGCAATGATATACCGGACGTCTATTTTAACTCGAAACAATATATCGAAAACGACCCATCGTACGAAGAAAATGTAGGTGAAAAGATAGTTCAAGGGAATATGTCTCTGCTACAACTGGCCACCTGTTAACCACCCCTCCTGCGTAGACGGGATCATGTTTGTATTTTCCGATGGGAACCCCCACTTTTTACACCATATTCAGACTCTTCGCCAAGAAGTCCATAAGGATTACTCAAAAACATTGATTTCCATTTGCGGCAGGTGTCGCTGTAATCGACAAGTAACAAGTGTGCCTGTTTTTGCAACCTAAGAATCTTGATTGTACATTTCATCTGCGAGTACATGTAACTCTTTGTGTCCTAAAGGTTGACATTTATGTTAGAAATTTACTTTAGTATTGCAAAATTGATTCTGTAGTAGAATATGGTTAGCCGTTTCATTGTCCGGTTAGAAACGATGTGATCCAGGAACAATGACGGGGATGTAATAGTTTTTCTGTTCCCTTCGGAATGCTTGATATCGGTGAGCACCCATCCATCTCGTCATGGAGATGCCTGATTTCGGTGAGTATCCGTAGCAGCTGCGTCTGTCACAATCACTTGATGGGCATTTTGTTTATTACAATGGTCGTGGGCCGGCCGCGATGGCCGAGCTGTTCTAGGCGCTCAGTCTGGATCCGCGCGTCCGCTACGGTCGTTGGTTCGAATCCTGCCTCGGGCATGGATGTGTATGATGTCCTTAGGTTAGTTAGGTTTAAGTAGTTCCAAGTTCTAGGGGACTGATGACCTCAGATGTTAAGTCCCATACTGCTCAGAGCCATTTTTGAACAATGGTCGTGGTTTCCATTCCGCCGACAGCCGCGGGGCGGGCAGCGCAAGACTTAACGGCGGGTGGATGGAAACAAAGCGAAATGAGTCACCCTGGAGGCGGGGTTCGAAGGTGGCAGCCGAAATCAGGAATTCCGATGTTTTGGGGACTCACCATAATCAAGCTCGTATGGAACAGTAAACTGCGTTACCGTAAGTGTAACTTAAGAGCCAAAAATGTCATTGTCTATCCATAATCTTTGTAGTGTACAAACACATTTGCAACACTCAATTAACATTTGAACATTAGTATCAACCGGTAGAACGCAAAGACTGATTTTTGCATCGTAAATGAAACGCAGAACCAAATGCGTGATTTGCAAAGACTGGCGCTCTTGATGTTTGTCGATATTGCCATGAATGGGAAATAATGCTTCGAGTAAACCGTAATTTTGATGCAATAAAAATGCGGGGTTCCCATTTCGAAACACAGAGTTAACTCGGCCTATGGAGGAGAGGTGATTAGGAGATGCAGGGGCGATTCTAGAAGTCGGTCAAATGGGTGGTGGGGGGGGGGGGGGGGGAGGGGCAAATGGAGGGGAGGGGGTTTGGGAAAATGGAACATCGCTTAACAAAAGGACATTTGGGATCGATCGTCCACCGACACTGGTAAAATTTGGTGTTGCTTAAAGTAGTTTTTGGTAACTGTTTTGGAGTTCAGGGTAAAAAATGCATATTAACAAATAATACGACGCCCATTTTAAGTTAAATGATATTTATTGGTTTTGATAGTAAGCTATTTGCCGCTCTTATTCTTTTCTTAAATGTGTTTACAATAAATTGCAACCTATATTGCTACATAATTATAAAATAATGATTGACTCTGTTGGAGTAATATATTCGCTGATTTCTGAAGTCATTTTATCCAGTGTAATATGATACTCCATGGTGAGGGAGGGGGCTATACCCCTATAGTCCCCCCCCCCCCCCTCACTTGCTACCGCCGGTGACGAAATGATAAGTTGTAGCACAGACAAATGTCCGTTTTAATATAATAGTAATAATTTATTGACGTCCGTCCTCGGTACATCGCTTTAGTATTACTTTCAAGTAATTGCAGTAAACATAAATACGGTATTTGAAAAGAATTCTTCCGAAGATTTTCGGAAGAATACGTGCCCTGCAATCAGTTTAAGAACTGGAATATCAAAAAAAACTTTAACGACCGCGAAACTAAGTCGATGGAGTCGAAGTGTGCATTCACGATTATCTGAATTTCACTTACAAGCGGACCGCGCCTACTCGTCCTCACCGATTTCGTACAAATTTATGGTATATGCAAGAGCTGGCCAGAAATGAATGAGAGCACCAGATGGCCAAGCGCTTAATTATTTTTTATTCATTTATTTATTTTATTTGTTTCTCTGGCGCGCGTCGGGCGAGGCACGAGCTGTCTATACGAGTATTAGCGTTATTTGCAGGCAACGGCCGGCACAACGAAAAGAATACGGATCAGTAATCCGAGGGTCATGGGATCGAGTCCCCACTCGGAAACGTTTTTCGATTTTTGTGTTACTTTCACTGCAAATAGACCTAAATAACGCTCGGTATATTGTATTTATTAATATTTTCACAAAAGGCATGAAAAGGAAGGGCAAAGGAAAATTTGGGATTGCCGTGTTCGGGGAAGGTATTGTGAGGCGTTCACGAGAAATTCGTATTTAAAATTATATGCTTCAATTACTTTACAAATGGTTCAAATGGCTCTGAGCACTATGGGACTTAAGTGCTGGGACCATCAGTCCCCTAGAACTTAGAACTACTTAAACCTAACTAATCTAAGGACATCACACATATCCATGCCCGAGGCAGGATTCGAACCTACGACCGTAGCGGTCGCGCGGTTACAGACTGAAGCGCCTAGAACCGCTCGGCCACTCCGGCCGGTCTAATTATTTTACAGTTGATGCTTTATACATATTCGGGTAATATTTCGTAGAAAGAGGGGAAGCTGTAATTTTGTATGCATCTTGCACACATTATATACGCCGCATTTTTGCACTTGCAATACAAAACAAACTTGGTTTACATTAATATTTTTTAAAGGTCCTCTGTCGTCGCACAATGTGACAGCAAACCACGCGTAGCGTAACATTCCGCCTAATGGTGGTGACGATAGCTTGTGACGTAAAATGGAATTTATTTTGATACAGTCATCTCCGGACGTGATTTCTATTTCTGTCTCGACGAAACAAGAGCAGCTTTGAATCTTTATCAAATTTTTTAGCCGACGATAAAAATAGGAATCTCAGGTTTGCCCCAGCGATGTGCGTTTCGGGAGAGTGGGACGGGGGGCTCATATTTATAATACTGAATGATGGCATTGTTTTTTCATCTTGAGAAACATCGCCGTATAATTATGGATGTGTTTGTCAACTAACGGAAGGTTCATCGCATCAAATACGATATATTAATCATTATCTCTGTTTATTTGCAATTCAACTAACATAAAATTGAAAATAAACATTTCCGTAAATGGATTCGATCCCACGATCCTCGGCTTACCGTTTTGTAATCTTTCCGCTGCGCCTACCGCTGCTTGCGAACTTAAGCTACCGTAAATGGCTCATGCCTTACCCTCCCCGCGTCAAGAACGCTATTTTTTTTCTAAACGCTCAGCCATCTGGAGCTCCTACTTCTGTCACTGTCACTTGTGGCCAAGCTTTGGCTATGCCTAAAATGTGGACGAAATCAGTGATGATGAGCAGGCACAGTGGAAGTATGATTGCAAACACGGTTCTGCAGACCGTGGGCACTCCAGGGGAAGTTTCTTTCTCAGTCAGTGGTGCCAAAATTTGGGAAGTCAGTCTTTCTGTTAATTTTTCCTTATTTCGGAGGCTGGTTCCTTTCCGTATCTGTCTTGGCATCCTCAAATTGCCGCGGTTTGTCGGTCCTAGCTGCGAACTTCCGAACCACACCACATTTCTTGTTGTCAGCAGGTGCGGGCAGCCAGTGGATTGTCGCTTCTGTACTCCTGTCTGGAAATTTCTCGGCGGGCGTGTTAAATGAAGCTTGTAATATGCTAGTGGTCCCTCCCCCCCCTCTCTCTCTCTCTTACTTTATTTCATTGTTAGATACTAAGTTTGTTCATCGTAGGACTACGTGTAGGCCTGTTCTGCCTTTGCTCGAGACAGGAGTCCAGTATTCCAGTGTGCAACCTACAAATCGTCACTGTGAAGTCAAACTAGATGCTGACTATCGAGAGGCCAACAAAACTAAAAATATATATATTAAAAGGTTCAGTACATGTGTCCTACTAGGTGAAGGAACCCTAAAGTTTGCTGGTTATTGCTTGTTTTATCGTGCGAGTCACTCCTGTCCAATCGGTACGCATTGGCGGCTGTTGTCTTGTTAACATGGGTAAACATTACTAAGCTCCCATTACTTGTTGCTCGTTTAGACGTACCTCATTAACTGCTTGCTTAATTTTGAGTACGTTTATTAGTTGTTGTTTGCCCCCGTATTGTATTTCCGTCTGCGAGCTATGGGCGCAGCGATCCGGAGGTGGGTGTTTCCCCGCACGCCGGGCCTATCGTGTGACACGTGCCGCACCTAGGGGAACCCCCACCTTGTGTCGTCTGCCGACTGCTCGCGACTGGGACACTCGTTTCGCCAGCCAGAAACTGTATGGGAGAAAAAAAAAACTGCGAACTTGTTGAACACTCTTAATACTATCCAGAACCGTCAGAGCAAGATTCGATTCGAAAAATGTAGTTCCTCGAAATTTAGACACACCCCTTAGTAAAACTACGAACACTAAATTTTGGCGGAAAGGACGTTTGTTGGACAAAACAAGTGATATTTTGTCACATACGAAAAACTGACCGAGCCCTTATTTTTCTGAGTTTTGCTCAAAAGCGCATCAGACTAACTGCACAGTAAACCCTGAGGGATTACCTAACTTGCTGGTTACTAGTGCATAGTCTGGCGATTGAAAAAAAATTAAATAAAATAAAAAACTAAACGTGATGCATCCTACTACAACTACTAACACCACACCCGATTCTTTAAAGAACCGACCCCCATGTACAAAACGTTATTAGCTCAAATACGTGTCACAGAAATGACATAATTTTCAGGTACATTCAGTGATAGATGTGGATACTCTCTGCAAAACGGTTGCTAATAGAGTTAAGAGTAAAGAAGTAATAAGTTAAAACGTCATGCCTCCCGCTGAGGTCTTACTGCACAAACAGCGAAAATGTAATGTGCGGGTAAACTTTTTTATTTCTTTCATCATTTTGTGCGGAGAGTCAGCGAAAAACAGTTTCGCGAAAGTTTGAAATTATGTGGAAAGTTTGTTGGAAGTTGCCAAGTGGTCTCAATCTCAAATACTGAATGAATATAGTCTGGGTAATTTGCACGTCCTGAGCTACGCTGGCTCGAGGCAAATCACATAGTTTCCAATGGTAGTACTCGTCTTGCTGTGTGTAACCTTTAACGTAAGATTGTACCTGTTAGTGAGTAGATTGTGACAGCGTTTTAAATTCGGTGAATAATTATATGTAATACTGATAGTTAAATTCCTTTTGCTCCTGGAAGCCAGTACGGGAACTTACAACTGGGATAGAATTTAAAAAAAAAAAAATACTAGCAATCCTTCTGTGCTGATCGTCGCACTTAATTGAAGAAGGCTGCAGAACAGAGACAAAGAAGGGCTACATGATTTTTCACGGGTCTGTGCAGTCAGCGTGAGTCAGAGATGTGTTCAGCAAATTGCAGTGGCACACATTACAAAGGGAGACAGCATCGAGGAGAATCTAAAGCGGGCCGGCCGGTGTGGCCGTGCGGTTCTAGTCGTTTCAGTCTGGAACCGCGTGACCGCTACGGTCGGAGGCTCGAATCCTGCCTCGGGCATGGATGAGTGTGATGTCCTTAGGTTAGTTAGGTTTAAGTAGTTCTAAGTACTAGGGGACTGATGACCTCAGATGTTAAGTCCCATAGTGCTCAGAGCCATTTGTTGTGTTGTAAAATGGAAATCAACGGAGCGGATTTTCATTTGAGAATTATTTGAAGTAATCAGTGGTTCGGCAGCCGTATGGTGTGTTAAGTGAAACGAAAATAGTAGTCGCCAAAAGAAACAGAACAGTACCGTCAGTTGTCAAAATAAAGGGAAATGTAACGGAAAGCAAATAACCTACAGTTAGTTAAAAAAAAAAAATGTTCAAATGTGTGTGAAATCTTATGGGACTTGACTGCTAAGGTCATCAGTCCCTAAGCTTACACACTACTTAACCTAAATTATCCTAAGGACAAACACACACCCATGCCCGAAGGAGGACTCGAACCTTCGCTTGGGACCAGCCGCACAGTCCACGACTGCAGCGCCTAAGACCGCTCGGCTAATCCCGCTCGGCCCTACAGTTAGTAAAGAAATGAAATTCACTGCGGGTAAGTTATAGGAGTGAAGTGGAAAGAATTGTGAGTTCAACCAGAAGCGGAGCTTATACTGAGGAATTACGAGAGCCATGCTATCAACCTTTTGCAAAGGGTAAGAAATTTTTTTGCGCAGTTTAAATAAAAATGTGTGAGTAGTTGGTTTTCAAATTGAATTTACATAAATGCCATTATTACGCATATTTAATGACATTATAAGTATAATCATTTGTAAAAGTGTCCATTCTCAGAATGTTTCGATTATCATATGGCTCGCTGATCCTCAAGTCACACAGTAAATTTTTATGCCCCAGTCTCCCTCTCTCGTTACACTACTCCATCCGTCTACGGTTCCTGTTTTCCTTGCGTTTTACAGCAAAGCCAGCCCAAAAGCAAATAACAGAGCACGTCCTTACCCACCATATTTACCATATTATTGATAGTTTACGGACCGCTCTACTCGCAAAATTTCGACTGCTTACATTGTATAACAAAGAAAAGGAGAAAACAGAAGATTAGAACTATGTTAGCGAAATAGCCTGAATTCTAAGTATCTATGACCGGAATGGAATTGAACCTCACACACACAGAGACTATGAAAGTCTTTCGTCCCTCGTACCATCTGCGGATGGAGTACGAAAGTTGGAAAATGGTACTGGTAAACTGTCTCCACATAGTACAGATGTACACGTATGTGTTTTCTACATATCACTTCAGCTCCATATTGCTGAAGATTCTTATAAGTTTTCATCGTTCACTCCTGCGTTATTTCATAATGTTGATATAGTTTATCCCCTTCTGGGAAGGCTTTTTCCTGACCTCTAGCCGCGAAACAAGTTTATTAACATTTTTCGCAATTCTGATCTGTGTCTCATAAAAGTTTCACTTTTTCTAAAACTGAGCTGTCATTCAGTACACTTACTCTTTAACATTTCTTTCAGTTCTGTTTTGTATAATAAGCTCAACTGCCAGAATGTTAGGAACCACCTTAAAAAAGCACATAGGCCAATTTGGAGCGCTGCAGCACTGTTACCGGGCGGTGATTTGACACTCCACGTGTGGCATTAATTAGGGATGCGAAGTAGTGGCTGACGACTATGGGACTTAACTTCTGAGGTCATCAGTCCCCTAGAACTTAGAACTACTTAAACCTAACTAACCTAAGGACATCACGCACTTCCATGCCCGAGGCAGGATTCGAGCCTGCGACTGTAGCGGTCGCGCGGTTCCAGACTGTAGCGCCTAGAACCGCTCAGCCACCCGGGCCAGCGCGAAGAAGTTGTGTGTAGTGCCAGTCAGATGCGTGGAATTAGAGCAGAAAGATGCGTCGACGGGGAAACGTGACAGAATGGTGTCTGGACTCACTGGACGTACCCGTGACCACACCGTGAATGAAGTTGTCCGATTTTGTGGCGCATCAGTGTGGACTGTCCATCGTGCGTAGGAGTGACAGCCACGTAACACTGCGTAGGTAAAAATATGCTAACCGACGGGGGCCACAGAAGAACGTCACGCTTGTTAGTAAAAATGTCGAGTGACTAGGGCCTCCCGTCGGGTAGATCGTTCGCCTGGTGCAAGTCTTTAATGTGACGCCACTTCGGCGACTTGCGCGTCGATGGGGAGGAAATGATGATGATTAGGATAACACAACACCCAGTCCTGAGCGGAGAAAATCTCCGACCCTGCCGGGAATCGAACCCGGGCTCTTAGGATTGACATACTGTCACGCTGACCACTCTGCTACTGGGGACGGACACGCTTGTTAGTGAATGCTTTTAGATCGAAACATTGTGAAGAAAATTGCATAGGGCGGCCATTTGGGGTCGGGTTCATCGTACTTGGAGTGTTCAAAAATAATTGGCATTACCAATTTTTTTGTGTTCCCAGGAACCATTTACCGGAGAAACGAATAAATGTATTACAGGTCTTCCCCGCCAGTGTCTGCGCGCTTTTGCCATCCTGCTGGCTGCTTCCGTATCTGCGTAGCAAACCATTCTCTGAGTGCATACAGGCGCCACTGGGGAATAACTACATGAAGGTCGTCATTGGTGGTGAACTTCATACCTGTTTCATTGTGTCGAATGGGCCACAGTTGCTAGGAGCCAGATCCGACAAATATGGGAATCTCGGTGGAAGAACAGTAACTTGAGAACGGTAAAAAAAAAAAAGAAAAGAAAAAACTGTGGCATTACTGGCCGCAAGGTCCCTTCCGGGTAAGTTCGGTCGCTGGGTGGCAAGTCGTATTTCAGGTGACGCCACAGTGGGTGACTTGCGCATCGGTGATGGTGAGATGGTGATGAGGACAACACGACAGCCTGTTCACGAGCGGAGAAAATCTCCAGCCTGACCGGGAACCTAACCTGGGCCCGCAGCATGATAGGCACCTTACCGCTCAGCTAGGCAGAGCAGGCCGAGACCGGTGCCGGTGACCAGATGCTTAAAGAACTCCGCTCGATCTGCACTGTGCTGTTGCATCAATTGTTGGCGTATGTCTACACGTTTGCGTTTGTGCACAATGGCGGGAGAATTGTGCACACACTTTCATTTTCAAATCCGTCTGGATGATAGCGTGGAGGGTTCCTCTTTACAGACTTGTTGCCTCTTTTAGTTCATCAAACGTGATTTGGCTGTGCCCTTTATCATGTCATTGACGCACGCGGCATTCTTTGGTTTCCATTCGGTTGCTGGACGTCCAATGCATTTGCGTTTTTGGTCTCTGCCATCCCCGAAGTCTGATACCCAACGAAACACGGATCTGCAGCATGATGCTCTGTCTCAACATATGGCTACTAACCTCTTGTACATGTCTGAAGAAGCCACTCCACCGTCTCTCATGCTCGTCTGCTTCCATGTTGTCTTTTCGATGTCCACCAGCGTACTGTGAAGCCGTGTCAAGTATTGCTCCAATGCGCCACCTATGAGGAGCAGCACCATCTGGTGACGGTGAACAGGCTGTACTACTATCTTCGAGCAAACATCGACGCTCATTTCGAGCTGCAACTTTGCAGGAGTTACAGGGGGAGTGCCGATCAATATTAAACGAATTAAATAAAAAGCGACACATACAGCTTGCACGTCTTCAGCAAGCTAGACAGAAACTGAACTGTAGAACACCGGAGGCGAGTAGTGTGAACGAATTAAATAAAAGGACTTTGCTGATAGCGACACATACAGCTGCACGTCTTCAGCAAGCCTGATAGAAACTGAACTGTAGAACACCGGAGGCGAGTAGTGTGGTCCAACAAGTTGCCTCTTTTCGAATGGTGCGAGGCGTCAAATGGACCGGAGGTCCAACGAGGCGTTTAACCCGCTGTGTGGAGAGAGTCTTGCTGTACTAGCAAGAAGTGGTTCTATCGTTGATTTTTTTTTTTCAGTTTTTTTTTTTTTGGGGGGGGGGGGGAGGGGGGTGTCGTACGACGAGTAGGATCCACTCATTCAGGTCACCGTGATCATGAACCAAGACATTTCTTTCAGCATTCTTCGATGGCCAAGTGTTGCCTTTCGTTCTACAAGGCTGCATTTTTTTTTCCTTTTTGAGGCCGCATTTAGACAACTAGGGCCTGCGATGTGATAAATTTTGTGCGGACCGCAGTGCTTCACTCGGTCCACGCAGTCGGTACACTCGGCCCCCACTGCGCGACGAAATTTGACTACGCAGCTGAGGCTGTGAGGAGGCCTTTTTGTTTAAGATACAGCTGTGATTACTTCTTGCAATTATAATAAATGAAGTTACAAAATGGAAAATTATAAAATATTAATTTTTAAGAAGATATAAATTATGCGTCCTTTGGAAGTCAGATCTGGAAGCTGGAGAGATGTGTAGAGATTGAATACGAGTCTCTAATCGTTGTTTCCACCAACCTGTCGTCTTCTAAAGTTGTGTCCCCAGCGCAGAAGACAGCTCGTCGGTCATGGGATCTTCTTCGGCCGAGGCTGTTATGCTGTCATCTCGAACCTGTGATTGCGCTTTTTATGGGATGGCACTTGCCCAGGTTAGTCTCCGTATCTACAGAGGGCAAGAGCCGGCCGCGGTGGCCGTGCGGTTCTGGCGCTGCAGTCCGGAACCGCGGGACCGCTACGGTCGCAGGTTCGAATCCTGCCTCGGGCATGGGTGTGTGTGATGTCCTTAGGTTAGTTAGGTTTAAGTAGTTCTACGTTCTAGGGGACTGATGACCACAGATGTTGAGTCCCATAGTGCTCAGAGCCATACAGAGCGCAAGATCTGTAGTACTGACAATGATGGTAGGCGACGCTTCTCATTAATGTATCTTATTTGTTTATTATTTAAATATTCGCTCATTTTACACTGTCTTTTACAACACTCGACATAGCTTTCTTAATTGTACGGTAACTTGTCCATCCAACTTCCGATATAGAGTCCGACATGTCCGTCCCTCCAGAACACCCGAAACTGAGTTACGTGTCCGGCCCTCTGAAACGCCCGAAACGGAGTGACTGGCGCAGCCGAAGTACTTCGCCTCTCAGGCGCGCCAAAGCGACCCGAAGGTGTCCGAACCACTTCCGTTGCAATATCGTTACTCTTACCTTTCCCAGAACTAGTAAAATTTAATAAACAAAAACGATAGACTCGTAGGGTAACCATGAGAGATTGTCATGCTAAGAAGTGGGATAAATACAATGAAAAGTATATAAATAATTAATGTATCTATAGCACCCGAATGTGCCGACCAATCAGAAGCAAGTTCAGTACAATTCGCGGACTCTCCCACGGGACTGGTACTAACTGTACCATCTGTCGCTTGTACCTCACTACTTCGCGTGTAAGAAGCTGCATCAAGGCGAGCTTCTAGCAAAATAAAATACTGGCGACTGCAGCCAGGAATATCACAAAGAGAGAAAAAAAAACAAGATAAGGAAGATTAGTGCCGGAGATAGTTATCCTTTCACTTGTGCTGGTCGAGTAACTGGCCTCGGAATGTGCGCTCTAACCCGAAGTCCCTGGGCAGGGCGTTCCATTGTTAATTAGATAATTCGCGTATCGGATATCGCGAGTCGAGTCATCTCTCGTGTAACTGTTCTAATGTATACGTCTTGTTAGTGTTCTGATACTGTGTATGTGTGTGTTCATTAGCTAGATTACTTGTGCCACAGTTTTCCAATGTTAATTTAGTGTAATCATAGGTTGAACGTGGCACCTGGTACAAAACCGGCCGCGATTATCCTTCTTAATCTACTGACAAGCGTCTATTCTACTTTCTCTGTGTATTACTATTTCATCATTTAGTCTCGTGTGTTGTATGCCATGTAAATGTTATTGTACAATTATTTCGCCGTTGCTGTTAGTGTCGGAGGAATTAGCTGTGTTGAGCTGTTTCTCTGTCTTGCTGTAGTCTAACTCTATGTCAGTACGATCTGATTATAGATAGTGCGTTCAGTATTGGAGGTTTAATCTGTGTGTTTGTTTAACAGATCCCTTCTTCTTCTTCTTCTTCTTCTTCGGTAGCGCCACAGTCCTTGGCGGGCCTTGGCTTCTTCAACGATTTTCCTCCATATTTCTCGGTTGTTTGCTGCTCTTTTCCACCCCCGGACTCCCATACGTCGTCAATCCATCTTTTTCGAGGTCTTCCTTTTCGGCTAGCATTTTTTTTTTTTTTTAAATTCTATCGCCTGTCATGTCCCTGCCTTGTATCAGTACTTGTAGTTCGGCTTTCTTCCTCCCTTATTGGACCATAGATTTTGCGTAGTATTTTCCGCACAAAGGCTCTTAGTGCATATTTGTGATGTTCTGTCAACGTCCATACTTCTCACCCGTATGTGATAACTGGGCGGACTAGGGAGTTATACAGGGTGATTCAAAAAGAATACCACAACTTTAGGAATTTAAAACTCTGCAACGATAAAAGGCAGAGCTAAGCACTATCTGTCGGCGAATTAAGGGAGCTATAAAGTTTCATTTAGTTGTACATTTGTTCGCTTGAGGCGCTGTTGACTAGGCGTCAGCGTCAGTTGATGCTAAGATGGCGACCGCTCAACAGAAAGCTTTTTGTGTTATTGAGTACGGTAGAAGTGAATCGACGACAGTTGTTCAGCGTGCATTTCGAACGAAGTATGGCGTTAAACCTCCTGATAGGTGGTGTATTAAACGTTGGTATAAACAGTTTACAGAGAATGGGTGTTTGTGCAAAGGGAAAAGTTCTGGACGGCCGAGAACGAGTGATGAAAATGTAGCACGCATCCAGCAAGCATTTGTTCGCAGCCCAGGAAAATCGACTCGCAGAGTTAGCAGAGAGCTGCAAATTCCACAATCAACTGTATGGAGAGTCCTACGAAAAAGGTTAGTTATGAAACCTGAACGTCAACTACCCGAGGCGATGGATCGGCCGCCAGGCAGCCCGTGACAGAGCACTTCATCACTGGCCTCCGAGAAGCCCTGATCTTACCCCCTGCGATTTTTTCTTATGGGGGTATGTTAAGGATATGGTGTTTCGGCCACCTCTCCCAGCCACCATTGATGATTTGAAACGAGAAATAACAGCAGCTATCCAAACTGTTACGCCTGATATGCTACAGAGAGTGTGGAACAAGTTGGAGTATCGGGTTGATATTGCTCGAGTGGCTGGAGGGGGCCATATTGAACATCTCTGAACTTGTTTTTGAGTGAAAAAAACCCTTTTTAAATACTCTTTGTAATGATGTATAACAGAAGGTTATATTATGTTTCTTTCATTAAATACACATTTTTAAAGTTGTGGTATTCTTTTTGAATCACCCTGTATATTAGTAGTTTTGTTTTCTTGCAACAAGGCTTATACTCTGAAAAGTTGCATGTTTGCGAAGTAAGCTCTGTTTCGTGCATGTATTGTTTCCCTTATAGGCTTTCCAATACTGTTCTCATTTGTCATTATGGCTTCATTAGGGCTCCCAAGTAGTTAAAAGAGGACACTCCTTTGAAGCATTTTCCATTGATGTTTCGGTCTTCAGCGGGTTCTTCTGGCGTCAGATTGCGACATTACCATGTATTTTGTTTTGTTGTCATTTACTATGAGGCCAATTTTTAATGGGTCTGTTTCCACTGTCCGGTATGTTTCTTGGAGTGTATTGATATTTCTTCCTACTGTAGCAATGTCATCAGCATATGCACATATCTGGATAGTTTTCGTAAATATGGTGCCTCTTTTCTAATATGGTTTTCAACTTCTCGCACAACGCCATCGTTGGGTATGAAAGTCCAGTACGACTCACGAGTCTGGACGACTATTTTCTGTGGTTGGCTCGTTCAGTGGCGATGTCCCTGCGCAATTCTCGCCTCTCTTTCCTGTGGTGTGCGGTTTGGGACCCTGCCGCACTGGGATGCCGCGGCGGGTCTGCTGGCTGAGACGCCAGACAGAAGCGTGGAGCCTCCCGCACGTGGGCATTACCTGAGTGTGGCAGCCCTGCCGGCAGGCCTGCCAATCTGCCAGTGTAACACACGCCGGCTTACGGCTGCTTCCGCACTAGAACGCCAGCAGTACTTCCGAGCGCTACCTGCCGTTCACCCCTACCTAGTTATTTTCCCCCATCTTCTCTGGGAGCTTCTGTATCCGGATCTTTTACCTGCGAGATTCAGATGAGATCAACAAAAGGGGACATTCCATCTCAGGGCTACTCAAAACGCTAAATGGGGAAAAAATAGTGTTGGGCGTTACGAGCATCATAAATCAAGCAAAGGTCAAACAATCAGCGTCTTCACCTTGTAATGCATGTTTTGGACCCTGGTCGGCTGAAAATCGTGGAAACTATCGATCGCCTACTTCCTTATAGCCTGTTCCAGATGATCCAGACAAAAGAACTTGACACCACAGACAAAGCACATTTTACTATCCGGACTATGGACGTTTTGCTCAAAACCTACTTCCAGACCGAAACAGCAACAGCTACATCTCCTGCTGCAGAAAGTGATGCTGATGGATCCGACACATCAGAGACACTAAAATTATTTTGAGAAATAACGTACGTAAACAAATGAGGCAGGTTTCCTACCTTTTATCTAAAGCAATTGTAAAATAAATTTCAATCTATAATAACGTACTTTTCAAATAAAAAGAAAAATCTCTTCTATATATACTTTACAGATACAGCTAAAACGATAAATATCGCTGCAGACAGCAAATATTTACCTACCGAGAGGTCACGAAAATCTTTTCCTCCAGTGAGATTACTTTCCTTAAAACAGTGTCCTTTTCGGTCAGTTAATTTCTGCAGATCTCTACTAACTCGTCAAATGATTAAAATGACATTCTCAGGGTGCTGGAAAATTTAGCGCTGTAATTCCTTAAATGATTGTACAGCGCGTGAAGTGACCCGTATATGTCATGACCAGCAATGAAGGGATCTACTCGGAACGTTGTTATTCCGAACTTCCACACTAAGCTACTAGTTCTTCTGCTGAGCATAGACTGAAGGCATTCCTCTCGCTGAGCGCTGCCAGCAGACCTGCCGTGGCGTCCCAGTGCGGGGGGGGGGGGGGGGGGGGGGGGGGGCGGGGGGGGCGGGGGGGGCGGGGGAGGGGGATGCGGCTTCTGAACCCCTGACTGCTCCATGTCAGCGGTTATCGTTGTCCAGCAGTGCTTAGCTTGCTTTCACTGTGGCTCTACGCGCCGTTGCAATCCAAAGTCATCGACAGCAGCTCGTGTCGCCAATTTCATCTGAAGTAGGCTGCTTGCTGTGCGCTGTTGATACGATGCTAGTTGCACAGGGCAGCGCATGCGCGACCTCGCAGGCGGAGTGTCCCATGCGTCGGACATCCACGATTTTGTTGCAGCCATGTGCATCTTGACCACGGGTATTCACCGTCCGTGCAAGGGGAGGTCCCCAGGGACGGGATCGATTTTTTGAAGTCATCTTTACGTTCGTGTAGGTTGGGATCCCAGGTACCACACCCTGCAGGCGTTCACTCTGATGGGCCCTAGTTTGCGAATAACTGACAAAAAAATTTGAGATTCTTGTCTGATTAATTGGAGCCTTAAAAATAGTAGTAATTTCAAATTGGCGTCATAGCGTAACGGCTATCTTATTTCCGTGGCATGGTGAAGGTTTTACTTTCGAATGCTGCAGGGTTCATTTTTACATCTTTATCGAAATGACTGCGATCATTATTTCTTATTGAGTTAATTGTTCAGAATACCATTTTTTCATTTCCTTAGAGTTAATTTCTTTTTTGTCATTTTACATTTTCGCCCATATCATTGCAGTTTCTAATGCTCATTTGCTCAAATTTAGTTTTATTTACAAAGCATCCTCTCGTTGAAATCTTTATCTGCGATATTTTATCCATGGTGTGACAAGAATTTGTTTGAAATGTTTGTATGACTATTACTATCCAAAAACTTTACATCTTGTGACGAAAAACAAATGTTTGACACCACTGCACAACCAATATAAATACGCTATTTCGTCTTCAGGTCTAAATTCGATCGATCGATATTTTCGACGATTTTAATATGATTATAGATAAATGTTTTGAAATCGCATGGACAAAGATCCTACATGGGAAATAAAAAAATTAAACAAGTAAATTAGTTAGTAAGATAATAACTATTACGGGACAGTCCGCAGCTCGTGGTCTTGCGGTAGCGTTCTCGCTTCCCGCGCACGGAGTCCCGGGTTCGATTCCCGGCGGGGTCACGGATTTTCTCTGCCTCTTGGTGACTGGGTGTTGTGTGCTCTTCATCATCATTGACTCGCAAGTCGCCGAAGTGCGTCAACTAAAAAGGACTTGCAATACGGCGGCTGAACATCCACGCATGGGGCCTCCCGGCCAACAATGCCATACGATCATTTCATTTCATTATTACGGGACAGACAAAGGATTGGAAATAGAAGTAATTATACTTCAACCAATGAATGAAAGTGATGATCGCAGTCATTTCAGTAAAGATAAAAATGCACTTAGCAGTATTCGAACTCTTGAGCAAACAGGAAAATACAAAAAATAAAATGAAGCATTGCGATATGACGCAATATGTTTTTGTCGATTACTTGCAAATAGGGGAACACAAGGGTGAAATGCTGCATGGGGTGATACGTGAGTCGACGACTGTATAAGTGGTTTCCAAATGACTCTCCTTGTTAGACGGTTACGCCCATTGCGCGTGCAGAGATTGACCACTTGTTCATGTGACACGCCCAAGTATCCCATTTGCCATGGTAACAGGTGCGCCCTCTCCCTCTCTGTCTGTCCACCCGTCCGCTCCCTTTGTAGAGTAGCTGCCTCCGTTTCAATTACTCTCGAGTGTCAGTGCAGGCTGAAATTCTCTCTTGAACGGCGAAATACCTCAGCGCTGTCTACAGGTGCCGCGGCAGCCCGTGGTGCTGCTGAACGCCTTTAATACACCTCCTCTTACGTCTTGTTGCAGCATTTGGATTCTCCATATTTTCAGTTCGGATGTAAGAAACCGGGCGCCCGTGGCAGAAGTGGGCTGAGATACACTCAGTTTTCCCTTTGCTTCCGGTAGGGCAGCACAGAAAGTAACTTCGAAGCAGGAGCAGACCGCGTGACTTGGCGCTGCGACATAACGGTGTGCAGGTGCTAATACGCGACCGGCCTTGGCGCAAGCCACGCACGCAACTGGCCACCAGCGCTCCAAACGCGTCCCTCTCTGACGGTTACTCCTTGCAGAACGTTTCGCTGTTCGCTGGCCCCTGTCAATTAATGCCACACGTCTGATTGCCTGTAGCGCTCCGTACCGTTTACACTCGACCATAACACCTATATCGTGTGAAGCCTTGCTGCATAGAACAAACTGGTGCCGCAACATTTTGCCTTCTTAGATCTCATTCAGACATGGCATATGCCAGTGTTAGCTGTAAAAAACCATTCAGAAACCAAGATCGCAAAAAATATTTTTATTCAAGACAACCGGTCTCAACAGTCCTAGCTGTCATCTTCAGGTCTTCAACGTATCTTTGTAGTAAAACATGCTCATTTTACGCTGTATCTCATGCACAAGAAGTCAAGTGGATAAAACTCCGCGTAAAATGAACATGTTTTATTACAAAAAAAATGTTTAAGACGTGAAGATGACACCTAAGACTGTTGAAACCTGTTGCCTTGAGGAAAAAAAAAAGAAAATATGCCCTCTTGCCTTTTGAATGGTTTTTAAGAAAACAGATCACCCTTCGGTACTCCAAAATGAGAAAATTCGATCACTTATAACTGCTGTGGCTGCAGTTGCGAACCCCCCCATGCTTATGCTCAAGTTAGTGTGTGCAGTGTCTACATTTGTTCCTAGCGAGCCACAGTACGGTGTGTGGGAGAGGATGTCTTCCTGTAATCCGACTTCGTAGGGACCCCAAACACTCGAGCAGCACTCAAGAACGGGTCGCAGTAGTGTACCACTCGCCATCTCCTCTACAGTTGAGCTACATTTTTTCCTCTCGCAATGAACAGAAGCCGGCGATTCGCGATCCCTACTGACGTCCTTAAGTGCTCGTTCTATTTCATATCGCTTTTCAGAGTTACGACTACATATTTAATCGACGTGATTGTTTCAAAAAGCACGCACTATATTTGAAAACTTTAGAGGAAGCTGCCAGTCATCACTCGAAACAGATATTCTGCGCAAGTCACCCTGTATCTTCATACAGTCACACAACGTCGACGCCTTACCCTACACCACTGCCTCATCAAAGAACAGTCGTAGATTGCTGCTTACCCTAACAGTCAGATGGATCATGTATACAGAGAACAAGAGCCGTCCTGTCACGCTTCCCTGGGGCACGTCCCCGTCTACTTTTCCTTTCCGGAATCGTGCGTGGGAGAACGACTGTAGGCGAGCACAGCCATGTAAGCTGTTTCAGCTTTTTCAAATTTCCCTGATTTTTCCGGTCATGTTCATTTTGCGAGATGTATGTGGAAGCAAGTAATAAGTTGCCTGACGTCTTAGAACGTTGGCTCATAGTATTTTAACAGTGAAATCCAATCTGATACACAATGCTTATCTTGTAGCGTCTACGACCGCAGTTTCACGTGTATTGCTATTACTTTCCCGCGCTTATAAATGAAACGATGGCGAAAAGCGTTCTGTAATATCTTGTCCATCTTCCAGTGCATCGCTACCTTACAGCTCTTTTTATGCCGTCGTTCCAGCTTAGTTCACTCCTACATATTTTATGTTTGTTACTTTGTTTAGTGATTAATCGAAATGTGGTGTAATGAAGTTTAACGGGTATTAATGCACATTTATCATATGCACAGCACGCTCCCTTTATTTATATTGCTATCAACTACGGTTGATGACCTTCAGATCGTTCTGCATTTCGCTGCTGTCTTTTGGCGCCGCAGCTTCCCCATATGTAACAGTGTTGTTCGCGAAAGGTCTTACGGAGCCAAAACACGCTCGAATAGTTTACTCCGCGAGTTACAGTTACATCAGCTTCGGTCTAGTTGAGAAAGTCGTGTTCTGTCTCTTCGGAAGTTGTGAATCCAGTCGCAGTATTTAATTTTTAACTGGTGTAGACCGTAAATACACAGAAGAGCCAAAGAAACTGGTACAACACCTAACATAGTGTGGGGCCCCTGCCAGCACGCAGAAGTGCCGCAGCAAGACGTGGCATGGACTCGACTAATGTCTGAAGGAGTGCTGGAGGGAATGAACTCCATGAATCCTGCAGGGCTGTCATAAATAAGAGTACGAGGGGGTGGACATCTGTTGTGAACAGCACGTTGCAGGGCATCCTATATATGTTCAGTAATGCTCATGTCTGGGGAGTTTGGTGGCCGGCGGAAGTGTTTAAACTCAGAAGAGTTTTCCTGGAGCCACTCTGTAACAATTTTGGACGTGTGGGGTGTCGCGTTGTCCTGCTGGAATTGCCCAAGTTCGTCGGACGACGCAACTGGCGCGAGTGGATTAAAGCTAACAGACAAGATGCTTACGTACGTGTCACCTTTTCAGTCGTATCTATACGTATCAGGGGTCCCATATCGCTCCAACTGCACGTGCCCCACATCATTGCAAAGCCTCCACCGACTTGAACAGTCCCCTGGTGACATACAGGGTCCATGGATTCATGAGGTTGTCTCCGTACCCGTACACGTCCATGCGCTCGATGCAATTTGAAACGAAACCCGTTCGACCAGGCAACGTGTTTCCAGTCATCAACGGTCTAGTGTCGGTGCTGATCTCCCCAGGTGAGGCGTAAAGCTTTGTGTCGTGCAGTCATCAAGGGTACGCGAGTGCGTCTTCGGCTGCGAAAGCCGATATCGATGTTGTTTCTTTGAATGGTTCGCACGCTGACACTGGATGGCCCAGCATGAAATCTGCAGCAATTTACGGAAGGGTTGCACTTCTGTCACTTTGAACGATTCTCTTCAGTCGTCGTTGGTTCCGTTCTTGCAGGATCTTTGTCCGGCCACAGCGATGTTTTATGGGATTTCTGATATTCATGGTAGACTCGTGAAATGGTCGTACGGGAAAATTCCCACTTAATCGCTGCCTCAGTGATACTGTGCTCCATCACCGCGCTACCTATAACACCACGTTCAAACTCACTTAAATGTTGATAATCTACCATTGTAGCAGCTGTAACCGATCTAACATCTGCGCCAGACACTTGTTGTCATATATAGGCGTTGCCGACCGCAGTGTCGCATTCTACCTGTTTACATATCTCTGTATTTGAATACGCATGCCTATACCAGTTAGTTTGGCGATTCAGTGTGTAAGGATGATGCGGAAATAATTTTTCTTTTCATAACTGCCATCTGAAAAATTTTTAGTAGATATACAATTTAGATCTTCTCTCGTGGTCCCAGAGAATGTGGTTGTTACACGGTAATTCGAATGGTTCCGTGAAGCAAATACGAGCGGACACTTGCTGTGGTTCGAGATGTCATCCTATGAGTGCAAGTTTTCACGATTTGTTGCATCTGTTGTTTGTTTATGCCGTAGATAGTCCGGTGATCCAAGTGTCGTGGGAGGTTTTTCAATTCGCATTAAACGTCGCCACCTGCGACGCAAGACTGTTTTACAAGGGAACATTTCCGAGTGTCAATAAATGATCTTGACGAAACTTGGCGGGTGTGTAGAGGGCGCAAAATAGCGCAATACGTGTTTTTTTGCTCAATTTCATTTTTAAGGGGTAGAATACACCCCGAAAGCTTATTTGGTAATTTAGGTTTAGAGGGACTACCTTTGGAACGATGATACAAGAAATGTTCCTCATATAAAAGTTGAAGTGTAATTAATGTTCTTGAGAACTGTATAATCAACTTTTGCAATAATTTGAGATAGTAAAATACCCGACCAACATTAATTAATTTTGAAAAAATGGAACTTTTTTTACAGCATGAAGTAGATTTCAAGCCACATACATCCCTGTGTAATAAACCTGGCATTGTGAAATACCATTTTTGGAAAATAAGCTGTACACAGTGTGCTACTACTATTCTAATTACTTATTTTACTTACATTTGCTGTATGTTTTAAATTTTTTTCTGCGTTTTAGTTTCATATTTTTTGTTTCTGTTTTTTTTATTTTTATAATTTTTCTACTTGGCCTTTTCACATACGCTTTGTTTTGTTAATTGAAAGCAACTAGTGACTCATTACTATGATAGAAAATAATTGCAGTAATGAAAATCTGTAACGAAATCCTTAAAACAGAAAGCTTTTTTTACATCATACAAATAAAATGAGCGAAACTTTTTTCACGTAATATACATGACTGAGAAGACAATATGAAACAAATTTCAGCAGGATTTCAGCTTGTCGTGGGCGATCCCCTAAATATCTTGATTTGTGTCCGGCATATTTCACTACATTGCTAAGTCTTCGCGAAGAGAATTATTTATGTACTAGCTTTATTATATTGTTTCCCAAGTCAAGATTGACATAATAATCATTCAACAGTACTAGATCTGAAAATCTTCCCACATAGTTCTTCCGTCATCGAAAGCTGTATACGGCTGTGCTGTCGAACCCTTTCAGATCAACAGATGAACAAGTTCCTCGTCCTTCGGCGAGATGCTCTGAACCGTTCATTCACATTGACCAACGCAAGAATCTAATGTAATACAAGATATCTCTCCCTCACTAGGAAAGAAAAGTGTTTTAATTATCTTTTGACCTAGTCAGACTTTTAAAATTATGAAATGCAGGTGTTCAGTGAGGTAAAAATGGCAAGAAACATCTGTACTAAAATATAGCTGATACAAATCGGGATATTTAGAGGTTCACCACTACTATTCGAAATGATATTGTCTTCTCCGTCGTGTGTTTTACGTGAAGAAATTTCGTCCATTTCATATGCATGGTGTAAAAAATGTCATGTTTTAAAGATTTCCTTGCAGATTTTAATTATTGTAATGATTTCGCATCATAATAATGAGTTATTTATTATTGTTAACTGACAGAACTCGTGTATGTGAAATGATAAACTAAAAAAAGAAAAAAAACACGAATTTGAAAAGTAAAATAGCAATTTGAAACATAAAACAAATATAAGTAAAATAAATAATTAAAATAGTAATGAATGTCTAGATATTTTAATTAGGTATGCTGAAAATACTCAGACAGTACAACGTGCTGTGCGTCTTATTTTCCAAAACTGTTATTTCAGTAAGCAACTTTATTACACAAAGATGTATGAGGCCTGAAAGCTTTTTTAATGAATGTTGGAACAAAAGTCTTTATTTTCAATATTAATTAATGGTGGTGGGATATTTTGCAAAATTTCAAATTATTAAAATGTTGATTATATACTTTTCAAGAACATTAATCACAGATCAACTTTTGTATGAAAAACGTTTTTTATATGTCATCGTTTCGTAGATATTCCCTCCAAATCTAAAAGGTCAATAATCTTTCGGGGTGTGTTTCACCCCTTAAATGTGAAATTGGGCAGAAACAAAAAAAACGTGTTTGCACTATTTTACCCCTTCCGCACACCCGCCAAGTTTCGTCAGAATCGTTTATTGACGCTTGGGAATGTTTCCTTTTTGGTCGTGTTCCAGATATTAAAATTTTTTAGAGAAACGGGTTTTGTAACGAAACAGTCGGACATGTGTGTGTGTGTGTGTGTGTGTGTGTGGCAGTAACAAAGGAAAAGAACCTAAAAGAAAAATTATTAGCAGATTAAACGAGCGTACTCTTCCTTCTCAGCATGTCCCATAAAATCTGAATCTTTGGGTCGCAAAACGAAGCGGAGGAGGGTGACAGTGTCTTTCTGTCGGTGCATTAATTTGATAACAGCAAAAACTCTTTACAAGTCGACGGGCAATGAACGATGGTGTTTCAGGTCACGAAAAGTCTGTTGCTGAAAATTTAATAACGTAAAGCCGGCCGGGGTGGACGAGCGGTTCTAGGCGCTACAGTCTGGAACCGCGCGACCGCTACGGTGGCAGGTTCGAATCGTGCCTCGGGCATGGATATGTGTGATGTCCTTAGGTTAGGTAGGTTTAAGTATTTCTAAGTTCTAGGGGACTGATGACCTCAGAAGTTAAGTCCTATAGTGCTCAGAGCCATTTTTTAATAACGTAAAGCGAATGCGGCAGTTGCTTCGACACTAATGGTATGACAGGCAGTTATCTAGCTGCAGATGGTGGACTTTCGTGTTTCGAGAGAGAATATTCCGTAGTGTGGTGGGCAAAGTCAGACCACGTGCGATCAGCATGTGACTGCAGTAAGACCCGGTAAAGTGGATGGTCCGGTGTACGTCACACGGGTAGCCGCTTCGTGTCTATGTAGGCGCTGTCGGTTCGTAGGCGAAACTAGCAAACCAGTGGCTTCCTTGGATTTCTGCCCCATTGAGATTAAGAGTTAGCAGAAAAAGAGCACAGTGAGCTTATTTCCGCTGGTGCTTTTTCGTAAAAGTCATTTCTTGCAGTTACACAACTATTACTTTGCATGGCGGAAAAATTATTTCTACCACCTGTCCAGACGTCCCAAGGACTTTGAATATTGAAACTTTGGGAGGAGATTCAGTATGTTTCGCGTTATCCGGTTCTTTTTCGAATAAAAGGAAGCGAACGCGAAACTTTCGCCTTACGGCAGTCACAGTTCGTTGCAGGTGAAAATTTCCGACTGTAGACGAGGGTGGGGGAAAGGACTGTATCTTCTAGTTTTTGCAGTTAGCACAGAAACGGTCACGTAACACTAAACGACTCACAGACGCCAGCATTAAAAAAGAATACATGACGCTCCCAGAGGCTTTCGTGTGAGCACGAGAAACCGCGTAGTATTCTTATCGTTCCCTTATTCACGATCAGCATTCGTGTAGAAACTTGAAGCAACGTCCAGTAGAAAAAACATCACCAACTTTCACAACGGACATCTGTAAGGAGTCTGTAATCCATGCGTTAGTCACCAATCAGGGTAATGGCAGCAGTTATGGAGGTCTGACGTTCTTTTTCAGTGTCGTTTAGATCCATACGTTCTACCTCACCAACTTGCAGGTAAGGCGTGCACACACCTATTAGTATACCCTGTTAACCTCTAAACGTACACGCAGTCGATTGGTTTACACATGACGGAATCAAGATCTTTTCTGCTGAGGTGTTGGCACTGTAACAACCGAGATGAAACAACACAGAGGTGGATCAGTTTCGTGGCGACTGTAGTGATGCTCATGAAAGAGATTTTTGTCATTTATGACGGTCCACCCGACAAGTCGTTGATCACAGTTTTTTGTGTTCGATTTAAAATTTGAAACATTTATTTTGCGGCACATTTTTAGATCTAGCTGTTTAATTAGACATCTGGAAAAATATGAAAAGTGGAAATGAAAAAGCTTCTAAGTCTCACCTTTTTAACAAAACTGGTTTTCTGCATCTACATCAATACTGTGCAAACCACCGTGAGATGCATGGCAGAGGGTACGTCCCACTGTACCAGTTTTAGGGTTTCTTCTCGTTCTTTACGTGCGGAGCGCGGGAGGGATCAGTGTTGGAATGCCCCTGTGCTTGCAGTAATTATTCCAGTCTCATCCTCGCGATCTCTGTGAGAGCGGTACGTAGCGGATTGTAGTATTTTCCTAGGGTAATCGTTTAAAGGTGTTTCTTGAAACTTTGTATTAGTAGACTTTTTCAGGCGTAAACTATCCCATCTTCAAGAATCTTCCAGTTCAGTTCTTTACGTATGTCTGTGACACTGTCCTACCAATTAAACAAATGTGTGACCATTCGTGCTCCCCTTCTGTGTATACGTTCAATATCCTCTGTTAGTCCTATCTGGTACGGGTCCCACACAGTTGAACCGGTCACACGAGTGATTTGTAAGCCATCTCCTTCGTCGACTGGTGCACTTCCCTAGTATTCTATCTATAAACCGAAGTCTGCCACCTGCTTACCCACGACTGAACCCATGAGATTACTCCATGTCAAATTTCGCCTAATTTAAAAACCCTTCTGTGCACCCCATACACAGTCAGCTACCATAGTAGCAGCCTCTGACCTATTTAGGGAAACCGTGCAGTTCTCAACCCTGTGGCGCAAGTCCAGGAATTCGCAGCCTAGCTTGACTTAGAACAATCGAAGTCTCTGGTTCAGTTCTTCCACTCGGCTCAGAACCAAAAGGCCACGATCAGTTCTGGGGACAACGCTGCAAATTGTAATCTCGTTGAAACTCCACACGCAAGGCTGGTCTTCTCAGCGTCCTCTGCCAGTCGCTGGAATGACCCAAGAATGACCTCTGAGCCCAGACGACAGGCATCATTTGTTCCAGTGTGCGCCACGATCTGAAGTTGGTTGCACAATGTTCCATCAGTGGCTGCCGGAGTATCCTCTTCAACATGCTGAATGAAGTCCCCAGTTACACACATTAAGTATACCTGGTGTCCTTTCCTGTCCCTTGCTGCCATTTCCGTAAGGGGTGCCATCATTCGCAGTACGTTTGAACTGCCGACGATTAATAGACCCTGCCCTTTTGTGTTTGCCTCCTCTTGACACCGGTTAAAATAGGTTTCCCAAAACAGGTGAAGACTGTCCCACAGTTTTAAGTTTCAGCAAAAGATAGCACCTCAAACTTGTTGGTTAGGGGGATCGATACAACATTCTGGGTCCTTCCTGGTCCCCGTCCGCCCTAACAGGAGGCCTATATCTACCACTGACACGCCACTCAGTCAAGTGGACGGATAATGACAGGTCCTGTACTTTGTGCGGAGGAGACAGGATCGACAAGAGAGGATAGTACTTGACGTACCTCTGGTACACGACTCTCGGGAGCTCTTCCAACACACTGATTCGCAGCAGCCGCCAATGGTATGACAGTAGTGATGCCGATTTCTAGCTGCTTACGAAGTCAACCAACTCATCCTGTCTTTGAGAACAGCATTCACAGTGGAGCTGAATTTTGGCTAGTGCAATATATTACAATGCTGTGAGCTAATAACTTTAAATTAAGTCCGCTGATTATCTATTAATCTGTTGAGCTAAAAAGTTACCAATTCCCTTCTAAGAACTGAAACAAATACACAATACGAGATTTCTATTAAGACAATACAAAAACCTGTTGACTAATCTTGCTGTGTGCGACCTGTCCGCACTTAGCACCCTTATTTAAGCGTGACCTTGCTGACGTGAAATCTGATGGTGGTTGTGAGGACGTGTTATGGTCAACACACTGGGCTTGCGTTCTGGAGGAACTGGGTTCAAATCAATGTGTGGCTATGCACGTGTAAGTTTTCCCATCGCCAGCATGGTTCCACTGGGAACTACATGGCCAGTTTCCTTCCTAGTGCTTATTAAATCCTAAGTTGCGCTCCATCTGACATGATCTCGTTCGTCGACCGACATGTGTATCATTAAACGTGTAACGCGATAATACAGTCTCAGTTGCAAGCTGCTTAGTTGAGGGCTTGCAGGGGCAAACAAAAATGTTATTTTGGTGTTTCATATAATTATTGACCGAAAGCAAAAATTTAAAATGTTGTCGTAATTTACAAATTGTGGGCTATAATATTATGTTAAAGATTTAATACAGTAAGAAAAGTATATAAGTTCGAAACTGTGTACATGTCTTGCGGCAGTGTAACTCCCGGCGCGGAAATTACTCTGGCTATACTCCTTCGGTAGTGGGGAATGTGAGCGCTTAGAGACTTCCAACAAACTTTACACGTAATTTCAGACATTTTCCAAGATTTTACTCGCTGACACGCCGCACAAAATAATGAAAGAAGGAAAGTTTATCGCTTACAACGTTCTCGTTGTCCTCGCAGTACGACTTGCGCGTGACGTTGTAATTTATTAGTTCTTTAGTATGTGGGGTCACACCTTGAAGCCACGATTCCAACGGTTGGAGTGACCTAGAAGAGCCTTCGTGTCGTTGTGTGTTAGCTATCGGTAATTTTTAAGTGACCTCTGTTAATGCAGAAAATGACTCGGAGGTTAAGGCCGGTGTTCGTACGGGCGATATACCTGTAATTGAGCGGAAAATCGTCATGTCCACATCTTTAGTCCTGGCAGATGTCAACAACGCATCAACCGTCTCCATAATACTGAGCATGTAAACTGATACAGTGACGTCCTGTCCCAAATGAGTGATAGTTGTTTAAATAATAATAATAATAATAATAATAATAATCAACGATCATTTGTGATACAAATAAATGGAAGAAAATGGTGGTATTTACACTGTCGTTTCAAGTTATTAACGGTGACGAACGGCGATTGTGATTTCAGTTGGCGGATTTGTGGAGGCATGATATGCAACCAGGGCCGGTTTAAGACTCAAGCGACACAAGTCGCCGCTTGTGGTGCCGAGGTGAGTGTGCAAGACTTGTGCACAGTTGCAGTGAAAACTGACGCAGGTGAAAGGCGGGACGGTGGCGCCGCCGAATGACGAGCCGCTTGCGGGCATAAACGCTGTCGAATCAGCGGCACAGCGCGCAACCCGTCGCTTCTTGGACCTGATAAGATGTATTGCACCATTGACTAGTTTTCGAGTCGTCGCAGTCTCATCATCATATGGAGGCGTTACAGGAACACTTGTTTTCTCAGACATGTGCAGCTAGACACGAGGGTCATGGTGTTGCCGGAAATAACGGAAATTTGGGTGTAAGTTAACATCAGGTCAACAACTCGAAACGCCAGGACACATTCTACAATGCCAGATCTTTTTGATCCAACTCATTTTTAGGCGCAGTGTGTCATTCCAGTATTTCAGGAAACAATGAAGTATGTTGCTTTTTTTTTAAATATTTACTGGTATTAATCATTCAGGAGAAATAAAGTTCATTTGTTAGAAAATAAATGCTCAAGAAATATACAATTAAACACCGCCTGAAAAAATATCAAATCCCTAAAATGTTTCGGAAAAACAGTTTCTACCTTTTTGACATTTTTTTTTTTCAGAACTACTTTGAAACTTATTTTAAAACGATACTTAGGTTCTTATAAAATTCAGAAAAATGAGTTAGCTTCAAAGATGAAACGTAGTATCGCAAAGAAAAACATAACAAGTTAAATCCAGTTTACATAAAGACATAACGCAAAATACAAAGAGGAAAAAACAAATGTAAGTTAAAACAATCAAGTCAACCGAATTAAACGACTAAGTGCAACTAGACTGCGAAGCTAATACTTTCCTCTAGTCTTGTAATATTTATTCTCGTTCACATCGAAAGCACAGCTGTTACGTTCTCTGCTGCTGCCTACAAAGTGACAAGGCAGGAATTTGCAGATAGCACCTGTTTATGGTTCCTGGTTGGCCCCAGTGTGTTTGGGGAGCTTCTAGTTTCGGCAAACTCTGTTACCCCCAGAAAAGTCCGTAGATTTCTGGGCAGCCTTTCATTGGTCACCCTCTGCTTCATGAACGCAAATGATTTCAAAAAGTCGGATCGGTTCACTTTGTCACTGCGTTGTCGTTGACCCGATGCAAAGCGAAGCAGCATGCAGTCAGTATCCGGTAGAAATAGTACGTCAGCCATCGTCTGCTACCTCCTTTTGCTAAGTAGCTGTGACACAATTTGTTTGGTGGTGGTACGAAACGTCAGCCATCGTCTGCTACCTCCTTTTGCTAAGTAGCTGTAACACAATTTGTTTGGTGGCGGTACGAAACCTATGTCTTTCGAGTTTTATAAAGAAAACGTGAACGTCCTAATGGTACACTTATGGTTGCAGTGAAAGTTGCAGGGATTTCACGCTTCGTTTTCACAGTGAGCCAGCCGTGTGTGTTTACAGGGCTCCGTACAAAGTTCTGAAGATGAAAATCAGTTGTCGCATGTGACATTGCGATTTGATAGACGGGGAGTTTCTGTCAGTTGCAATAGTAGACCTTGGCGAGTTATTATTGTGCCTTTCCCTATTTAAGGGATGTTGACCCAAAGTTTTTGCTACATCTTGAACGGGCGTTTACCCTTAAACTGAAAACTATGACATCCCTATCACGTATTCTGAAGCGGTATAATATGCAGAACAGTTTTCATTGAATAATTCCCAAAATTCCCGAAAAGCTGCAGATCTATTTCTTATTTCTTCTCGGATTGCTTTTGAGTCGAATCTTAGGCATCGAAACATGAAGACTAATCTGTTTTTCGTTATTACTGCTCGAAAAATGGTTGGTCGAAATATACGAGACAAAATGTCTGACACGTTCAGGTTTGAAATCCTCACAGCGCCGCTAAAAATAGAAGGCCTAGCAACTGTTTCAATTTAGTATCCTCTTTCGGTCTAGTTTACCACTGGTCAGAAATGTATTGAGCATTTGTACGATCTAATTTTTCATTAGTGAATGTCAATCATAGCTCAGCTGATGAATAAGGAAAACAATTTCATCTTATCAAGCAGGTTCCGAGCGTCCCCTTTGGCACAAGGGAAGTAGATAACGATGTTTCTTCAAGGTACTCTGGCGTTTCTGGTCGGTAAAAGATCGGCATCAGTGTAGTAGAAAATTTCTTCATCTTTGCCCAGTACGAATTTTCCGCGTCGCTCTTTAGCCTCTGATGCTAGGGCTGAAGATTTTTATGGAATAAAATTATCCTTCGACATCACGTCGTCTTCAGGAAAAACTTCATATACATAGTTAATTGTGATCGTTGTGGGTCACGTTATTTTCACGTTATTTTCGTCTTCACTGTCAGATACTCCTTCGGAAAAGTATGCCTCTCCATCAAAATCGGAATTGGTCAAGCTTTCGAATTGTCGTCGAATTACTACATCTGTTAGAAGGAAACGTTAGTTGTTGGCAATGGCGGGAACAATTCAGATGGGCTTAAAAAATGTAGATAATTTTCCTCACAAAGGAAGGGTCCACTCGTTTAATTTTATGAAAATGAAATTGCCTATGAACTAAAACTGGTAGAACACATCATACAATGTGGGATCGTATACACCTGGATGGAGTTTTCTTTCACTATTAGCGAATAATAAAAGATCACTCTCCCCTGACAGGGGTCACGTCGAATCCACATCTGGAGACAGAGCGGATGGAAAACCACTCAAGGCCGCAAAGCGACTACCGCGGCCTGCCACTGACGCAGATGTGTTGTAGCTCTCGGGTCATTTTGACCCGTACGCTGCAGAGGGCAGGTTAACGCAATGTGTAGCAAACGATAAGATCGTTATGGTATAGGGTAGTTACACAGCATTGCATTTTGATGTCCCTGACATTCGCTTGGATAACGTACAATTTAGGCAGCGTACGCAGACACTTGCTTCCGCGCGTTTACAGTAAACTAACATGTAACGTAAGAGTATGAGAACGCTGACACATTTTGCACATGGCGATCTTGGACATGAGATGCTTTAAAATATACAGGGTGTTACAAAAAGGTACGGCCAAACTTTCGGGAAACATTCTTCACACACAAATAAAGAAAAGATGTTATGTGGTGTCCGGAAACACTTAATTTCCATGTTAGAGCTCATTTTAGTTTCGTCTGTATGTACTGTACTTCCTCGATTCACCGCCATGATTTCATACGGGATACTCTACCTGTGCTGCTAGAACACGTGCCTTTACAAGTGCGACACATGTGGTTCCTGCACGATGGAGCTCCTGCACATTTCAGTCGAAGTGTTCTTACGCTTCTCAACAACAGATTCGGTGACCGATGGATTGGTAGAGGCGGACCATTTCCATGGCCTCCACGCTCTCCTGACCTCAACCCTCTTGACTTTCATTTATGGGAGCATTTGAAAGCTCTTGTCTACACAGCCCCGGTACCAAATGTAGAGACTCTTCGTGCTCGTATTGTGGATGGCTGTGATACAATACGCCATTCTCCAGGGTTGCATCAGCGCATCAGGGATTCCATGCGACGGAGGGTGGATGCATGTATCCTTGCTAACGGAGGACATTTTGAACATTTCCTGTAACAAAGTGTTTGAAGTCACGCTGGTACGTTCTGTTGCTGTGTGCTTCCATTCCATGATTAATGTGATTTGAAGAGAAGTAATAAAATGAGCTCTAACATGGAAAGGAAGCGTTTCCGGACTCATGTCCATATAACATATTTTCTTTCTTTGTGTGTGAGGAATGTTTCCTGAAAGTTTGGCAGTACCTTTTTGTAACACCCTGTAGAATATAATATTTACAAGGATAGATAAGGGACAAAAGTGGTTTGTAGGTTTGTCCGTATGTTGGCAGTATACACGTGTTCGGGATAAAAAAGTTAAAAGATACACAGGTACAATGAAATATTTTTTACATAACTCATTTATTTACCAGCGTAAGAGGAAGGCATAAATGTCCATGGAAAGCAGTAGGTGTGTACATGAACTGAACATTTGTTTGTGGAAACATGGCAGTGTGAAATAGTGATGAACAAAAGAGTTGCAGGTAAAATAGTTTGGCCAGCTACACGACCCTAGCGTCTGTCTGTACAATACCCAGAAAATAATGTCGGGCCGGCCGCGGTGGTCTCGCGGATCTAGGCGCTCAGTCCGGAGCCGCGCGACCGCTACGGTCGCAGGTTCGAATCCTGCCTCGGGCATGGATGTGTGTGATGTCCTTAGGTTAGTTAGGTTTAAGTAGTTGTAAGTTCTAGGGGACTGATGACCAAAGATGTTAAGTCCCATAGTGCTCAGAGCCATTTTGAAATAATGTCGATGTAACTCCTCCATCTGGTGATGGCTCGAAAACGAGCTAGTAAGTCGTATGAAACTCGAGAAGCGATTGGTTCCATATCATACCTACGTAAACCGCCAAGAGTCTTCTAGCTTACAACGACTATGTAATCGTAATTACGAATGTCCGCTAAGTGACTAGTAGTGCGGAGTTGGGCGCTGCGAAGTGTTGGCAGTGGAGGAGGGTCCTATTTGGGAGCAGGCGACACGAGCCCGCTATCCGCCAGGTCGCGCGTTACGTCACGCCGTTACGTAAACAGCGGCGCAGTGCTGGCTGCGCGCCGGGGAAGTACTGCGCCGGCCGGTGACCCATTGGCCGACAGCGGCTGCGGGCTGCTAACGATGCTCGTAACTGAATGATGCCGTGTTTTCTTCCTGTTTCCAAGTGTACTGCTCTGCAGGTATCACTAAATTTCGGTTCTTCCCCTAGATATGAATTTCACAAGGACAGGGGCTATTCAGAGTCCCATCAATGACCGTTATAGGCACTCTACATCCTACTCAAATCCGTCAACACCGTAATTACGTCGCAAATGAAACGTCGTCGATTAAAAACGAGAGTAAACAGACTGACAATGCTCCACCCTGAACTTAATTCGACAGTGGACAGCAGTGTGGTACGGACGCTACTCTGCGGCCGTTAATATTGGCCTCTCCCTTCTTCTTCACTCGATATGTGCCTACTAAGGACCACGTAAATAACTAATTGTGATTTAACTTCGAGTTTCTCGAATAATTTTACATTCGATCAGAGTGCTGTTGTTTCTCACCTCCTGACCACTTTGCTTCAACTGTTTCGCTTTTCTCTGGCGATGTCAATATAACACTTTTTTTTAGAAATGTATCTATGTTCACAATTTCAATCTTCATCTCTATCGCCGGCCGAAGTGACCGTGCGGTTAAAGGCGCTGCAGTCTGGAACCGCAAGACCGCTACGGTCGCAGGTTCGAATCCTGCCTCGGGCATGGATGTTTGCGATGTCCTTAGGTTAGTTAGGTTTAACTAGTTCTAAGTTCTAGGGGACTGATGACCTCAGAGGTTAAGTCCCATAGTGCTCAGAGCCATTTGAACCACTTGCACACCTTGTATTTGTAAGTATACTTAATGAGATGTAAGAAACGCTCCTCAGATTTTAAAGTTTCGTTTTACAAAGACGGATTAAATGGCAAATACATTTGGCAACACACCTATTCATGGAACTAAGAGAAAAATAGCCTTAATTTTTAAAATTCCATATAGTGCCATTGTTCATGGGTGATAGTATTTATCACGTTCTGTTGGTATATGTGCAAGACCTCTTCAGTGACTCAGGAATCACCGCTTTGAGAGGATGTTACTGTTAACAAATGTCTCGTTTTATTAGTACTCGTGTGACCTGCTGTTAGTCTGTTAATAGTAACAATTTCTTTTCTCGTAAGTGCCGAGTTGAGACACCAAGCGTGGCGTCGAATCTATTGCTGAATCGCCCAGTACCGTGCGGCTTTGATTTTACGGTGCGCGTCCACTAACACCGTCCGTTCCGTGTTTGTTTGGTTGCCCAGTGCACTGTGAAAATGTCTGTATGGTAGAGATATGATTGTGCGAAGTAGACGCGGCATCGTTTTCGTATATTTTCTTCCAAGACCAGAACCGCTACTTCTTCTTCACGTTGCTTCTGTGTTGTCCTCACGATGCCGAGTAGACCCCAGTATAGCCTTCCCACAAGTAAAAGTTCTTGGTGTTTCCGGGCATCGAACCCGTGTCTCTCGTGTTGCATTCGCACATGCTGATCTTTGAACTATAGCCGACCGGTGTGGCCGAGCGGTTCTAGGCGCTTCAGTCTGGAACTGCGCGACTGCTACGGTCGCAGGTTCGAATCCTGCCTCGGGCATGGATGTGTGTGATGTCCTTGGGTTAGTTAGGTTTAAGTAGTTCTGAGTTCTAGGGGACTGATGACCTCAGATGTTGTCCCATAGTGCTCAGAGCCATTCTTTGAACTATAGAAGGGAGTATTTGTATTACTACATAACATTTGGACTTAGAAACTGAGCAGAAAGAAACAAAAGAAAAAAAAGGAAAGGAAATAAAAGAAACTAAGGGGAGCTTAGTCATACTCACGGCGTACGAAAGCGAAATACATAACTCAGTGGCAGTAATTTATAGTTATTTGCCTCGCATTCGACCATGACTGTTAGTTACAATTAATAAATATGTATTACAGTAACTGGGCCCATTACAGTTTGCTGGTATCTCGCTTAAGGGGGAAGGGGTTCTCACAGGGACCCTTTGCCGTTTTATTCACGCACATGCCAATGTTGCGCCGCTGCGAGATGACGCCATACAAGGACGCGAGACAGGAGGGCTCAAAAAGAATAAAAACCCATTGCTGCTTCTAATCACGTGCAGATTTCGTCGATTGGTGTTGAACGGTCGCTGGCGGTCCCGCCCTGTACACCGGAGAAACAATTGCGCTCTTACTACACTCGAAACGCTTCGGATCGCGTTCAATAGGCTTGTAGTGTCCAGGATGTTCTTCGATTAGGCTGATATCATCCGGGATGTCAGCAATGTCGTCCTGTTGCTCGTCGCACTAGAAATTGTCGTTTTCGACCGCGAAATATGTGGGAATGAAAGCCCCAAGGGAAGGGCTGGTTTCATTGACGCACTTTATGTCGCCCCGTGACGGCTTTTCGTGTCGATTCTGATTGGCAGTATGTCTGAAATGTATTCGTCGCCCGCCCGAAAAAAGCCGCGTGATTTATACGCTGCCCGCCTTGATTCTAACCTCCATCGCAGAGGTGTCAGAAGAAGGGATGAAATGTGGGTAAGAGTGGATGTGACGGCCTTCTCGTCGTGTGACACGTCCATTGTGGAGAAATTTGGTGCTAATGTGACATCATTGACCTCCCCATACAGCTCAGATGAACTTGTGATTTCTGTCTCTCTCTCTCTCTCTCTCTCTCTCTCTCTCTTTTCTTTTCTTTTTCCTCGTTGTCTTGCTGTTTGAAGCGTCGCCGGGCCCGAGCGTGATGTCGCAGGGAAATTTCGAAACTTGTGGTAAGTACTACGGGACCAAACTGCTGAGGTCATCGGGCCCTAGGCATACATACTACTTAATCTAACTCAAACTGACTTACATTAAGGACAACAAACACGCCCATGCCCAAGGGAGGACTCGAATCTCCGACGGGGGAAGCCGCGCGAACCGAGGTAAGACGCCCGAGACCGCAGGGCTACCCCGCGCGGCGATGTCGCAGGGCTCCACGCTCTGAATCTTAGGTATGTTTTGTAGCGTCGTGCAAAACTACACACCAGTAATGAATTACCCAAATGGGACGAAAATCGGTGAATGTGATATACATTCACAGACAACCAAAAGGTTATAATTTCAGAAAAGATCAATGATTTATTCAAGAGAAAGAGCTTCATAAACTGAGCAAGTCAATAACTCATTAGTGCACCATGTACACGCAGTTATTCGGCTTGACATTGTTTGATAGAGTTGTTATATGTCCTCAGGGATATCGTGCCAAATTCTGTCCAGTTGGCGCGTTAGATCGTGAAAATCCGAGCTGGTTGGAGGTCCCATAATGCTCCAAACGTTCTCAATTGTAGATCCGGCGTCGTTTCAGGCCAAGGTAGGGTTTGGCGAGCACGAAGTAAAATGAATAGAAACTGTCGCCTTGTGCGGGCTGGCATTAACTTCCTGAAATGTAAACCCATGATGGCTTTGCATGAAGGGCAACAAAACGTGTCGTAGAATATCATCGAGTCCTGCTGTGAAAAAAGAAATGCCACTCCACACACCAGTCCTGGTTGTCGGGCCGTATGCCTGCCGACAGTCAGGTTGACACCCCACCACTGTCCAGGGCGCCTCCAGACTCATCTTTGCTGGTCAGTGGGGCTCAGTTTGAAGCGGGAGTCATAGACGAACACTGTTCTACTCTAGTCAATGGGATTGCAGGCCAAGGATTTTGACTAACACGCCAGTTTGACAGAATTTCGCGCGATATCCCTGAGGAGGACATCCAGCAACTCCATCAATCAATGCCAATTCAAATAACTGCTTGCATGAGGGCCAGTGTTGGACCAATCGCTCTATTTGTGAAGCTCTTGACCTCGAATAAATCATGTAGTTTTTCTGAGATTGTAATCATCTGTTTGTCAGTACATGTACATCACGTCTACCGACTTCCGTCCCATTAGGATAATTCCTTTGCGGTGTGTCCTTTTTTTTTTTTTTTTTTAAATACATTTAGCGCGTACGTGCGCACTGCAGTCTTCCACACTATTGTTGATAATTCTGTTGGTGCACTGAACGTGGGGCGAAGCTCTAAATTGCGGCTGCTTTAAATGACGTTCTGGCCAGAGTCGGCAGAGTCGGCAGTGAGGCCCTGTCAGTGTAGCGCCCTCTGGTGGCGTGTTAAAGCGCCGGAGAACGGCGAGAGAGCTGGAAGAGCGAGGCTGCCCGCGGCGCGCTGGAGCGACGTTCTCAAGTGCCGCCACCGGTGAGCGGCGTGCATACGTCCTAGTAGTTTATGGTCATGGTCAGAAATTACAAGTGATAAAAAATCGACAGGGCAGTATATTTGTGAAAAACATAGAATTTAATCGATACACATCATCTGATGTCTTCGTCACAAAGCTTCCCGCCGCCACCTCTTCGACCAGGAGTTTGACGGCGCTCCGGACCTCACCGTCGGTAGAAAACAGTTTTCCACTCACAAGCAAAGATCAGTAATGTGGAGGTGCCAGGTCAGGGCTGTCTGCGGAATGGCTGATGACATACAAACCTGAATCCCGGAGTTACATCGAGGCTTTGGCTGTGTGGGAAGACCATTGTCACGCAACAGCCACACTTCCTTCATTCACATTACCCTTCTTACGTTCTGTACCGCCATAGTTTTTTGCGGTTTCACAGCACCGCGCAGACAAACACTGAGCGAGGAGAATCCATTTGCGGTCGCAAAAGACAGAGGCCATGTTTTTTTCTGTGCGAAACAGCGGCTTTGAATTTCTTTGCTGATCGTGAGGAGAGCTGTCGTCACTGCATTTCGTCTCAGAAGTGAAGTGGGCCACCAGCGTCTCGTGGCCAGTCACAATAGAGACCGGTGGTCATCGGTGTGATCGGATTAGGAAAGGAGGGGGAGAAAGTGGGCCGTGCCCTTCAAAGGAACTGTCCCAGTTTTTGTCGGAAGCAATTTAGGGAAATCACGAAAAACCTAAATCAGGAGAGCCGGACCCGAGTTTGAGCCGTCGTCCTCCCGATTGCGAGTCAAGTGTGCTAACCACTGCGCCACCTCGCTCGGTGAATTCCCGAGAAGACGCGATTTGTATTGATGTGTCAACCGTTTTGGTACCCATCTCAAACACGTTTCAGTAATGGTTTCATGCAGAAGAGATGTGGATATTTTCGGAAACGCGGCGTTCATCTCTGTGGAAGTCAATGGACGATCGCCTCGAATCATTTCTTCGATTTTTTTCGGCACCTCATCCATTGTTCATCACGAACATTCGTTCTGCCCCCTTTAAACCCACGACACCACTTTTACACATTTGTACAATTCATGACACCAACGCCGCAAATCGTTCTGATTTCGTTAAAAATCTGAAACGGCGCATTTCCGTTTGCAGGAAGAAACTGCATTATGCTCCTCACCTCGCAACCGACGGGTTTCCGATAAACACACCCACTGCAGCACAGCAGTGCAACGAAGAGTTTTCAACGGACTTGGGCAAACTACATCGCGTTCTACTGCCAACATAATGTTCTGGAAAGCAGTGCTCCCAACTTCGTCAGAAGAAAAAATCCCTTTGAACGCCAGAGGCTCAGAACCCTTACTTTCTGTTGACGGTAACAGTTGCTGGTCATTGTGCTGGCTGCTGTACATTTAGTCCGGTACCTCTGTTATCCTCGACACCGTGTCTCGACAGACATTGAATACATGAACAGGTCGGGAGCTGAAGTTGAGTCATCAGTTTGGCTTTCAATTTTATGGCCTATTGAAATTACGTTAACTCCTACGTCGCGTTTCAACACGCTGCGTGTTTTGTTTTTAACCCTGTCGGCGAAGAAATGAGGCACGTTGATGATATGTGAACGTAGAAATGAATCCCGTTTCCCGCCGAATTGATACTGTTCTTTTAACATTACCCTGTTTTTTCCTGCATATGAATGTGAACTAGTACTCATTTCCATTAACTTCGAGAAGTCTATGAAGGCTGCATAAAGAAAGGAAGATTGTCGCTTCTTGCACTTGGAAAGTTTAACATAATACAGCCAAATTCTTAGCTGTGTTATGTGAACTACCTTAACACTATTTCGTAAATTCGTATTTCTACCTTTCCTGTAAACAGAAGACACCTTTTCGCCTCTCAGTGTTAATCGTTTCAATCATTTAGTGAAGATCTAACTCCGATGAATAAAAATTATGCGTAAAGTTTGTTGTAGGTCGCGAAGTGCTCTCATTATGAAACAGTGAATGAATATAATCTGGGTAGCTCGCGCTTCCGAGCTCCGAGATAGTAAAATTGATGTCACGTGTGCTGTTGTAGCTCGCTAATTGAATACACGTAGGTAGCGTGTAGCCGGTGTAGTGAGATGGTATCTTGCGGCTCACGTGCTGACAAGCGGTAGTCACGCCAACAGAGCGCAGTGGGATGCGGCCTCTGGATGACTGCATTCGTGTTTTGGGGCAAAACACGACAGCTGCTGCCGAGACGGAGAGAGATTCAAGTAGCTCCGAACCAATTTTCACAGAGAAAAGTAAATACCGAACGATCAGGAAGTGAACTGGAAGGTGTATGTGAAAGTACCATGTGATACTCTGAAGAAATGAAAAGTTGCTGATTGATCAGGAAGTGCCAGTTACCTCATTGCGGACGATAGCAGAGGAACCTCGCAATTGTGTTGTCGTGACATTAAGCAGAAATGTTTATTTGACTTGCAGCAGTCTTCAGGTTTGGCAAATAACATCAGGTAACTCAGAAGTGCGCATACACCGAGGTGACAAAAGTCTTGGGATAGCAGTAAGTCGCGCGGGATTAGCTGAGCGGTTTAAGGCGCTGCAGTCACGGACTGTGCGACTGGTCCCGGCGGAGGTTCGAGTCCTCCCTCGGGCATGGGTGTGTGTGTGTTTGTCCTTAGGATAATTTATGTTAAGTAGTGCGTAAGCTTACGGACTGATGACCTTAGCAGTTGAAGTCCCATAAGATTTCACGCACGTTTGAACATTGATAGCAGTAAGCACATATATAGACGGCGGTAGCAACGCCTGCTCAATGTATAAAAGGCTAGTGCGTTGGTGGAGCTGTCATTTGTACTCAGCTGATTCGTGTGAAAAGATTTGCGACGTGTTTATGGCCACACGACGGACATCAACAGTCTTTGAACGCGGAATGATAGTTGGAGCTAGACGCGTGGGACTTCCGATCTCTGAAATCGTTGGCCGGCCGCGGTAGCCGTGCGGTTCTGGCGCTGCAGTCCGGAACCGCGGGACTGCTACGGTCTCAGGTTCGAATCCTGCCTCGGGCATGGGTGTTTGTGAGGTCCTTAGGTTAGTTAGGTTTAAGTAGTTCTAAGTTCTAGGGGACTTATGACCTAAGATGTTGAGTCCCATAGTGCTCAGAGCCATTTTTTTGAAATCGTTAAGGAATCCAATATTCCGGAATCCGCAGTGTCAAAAGTGTGCCGAGAGCATCAAATTTCAGGCGGACAACGCAGTGGCCGATGACCTTCACTTAACAACCTAGAGCAACGTTTGTGTAGAGGTATCAGTGCTAACAGAAGAGCAGCGCGACATGAAATAACCGCAGAAGTCAGTGTGGGACACACGACGAACATATGCGTTTGGACAGTTCAGCGAAATTTGGCGTTAAGGGGCTCACGCAGCAGAAGGACCAACGCGAGTGCCTTTGCTAACAGCACGACATCACCTGCAACGTCTTATTTGGGTTCGTGACCGTATCGGCTCGACCGCAGACGACTGGAAAACCGTGGTTGGTGAGATGTGCCGATTCCAGCTGGTAAGAGATGAATGTTGGGTTAGTGTGTGGCGGAGACCGCACAGAGTCACGGACTCTATCTAGGCACTGTGCAAGCTGGAGGTAGCTGTGTTTACACGGTAGAGGCTGTGTCCTCTGGTCCAGGTGAACCGATCATTGGCTGGAAATGGTTATGTTCAGCTGCTTGGAGATCATTTGGAGCTGTTCATGGACTTCATGTTCCCATGGACGAGGCAATTTTTATAGATGACAATGTGCGTTGTCAACAGGCACAGCTGTTTCTAATTGATTTGAAGAACATTCTGGACAGTTCGAGCGAATGGTTTGGCCACCCAGATCGCCTGACACGAATCCCGTCGACCACTCATCTGACATAATCGAGAGGCTGGTTCGCGTACAAAATCCTGAACCGGCAACACTTTTCGTAATTACGTGCGGCTATAGAGGCAGCTTGGCTTAATATTTCTGCAGCTCATTTCCAACGACTTATTGAGTCCACGCCACGTCGATTGCCGCACTACTCCAGGGAAAAGGAGGTCAACACGATATTATTAAGTATGCAATGACTTTTATCACCTCAGTGTCTAATGTGTTAATTTTTTCAAAAAAAAAATGGTTCAAATGGCTCTGAGCACTATGGGACTTAACTGCTGAGGTCATCAGTCCCCTAGAACTTAGAACTACTTTAACCTAACTAACCTAAGGACATCACACACATCCATGCCCGAGGCAGGATTCGAACCTGCGACTGTAGCAGTCGCGCGGTTCCGGACTGAAGCCTAGAATTGCATGGCCACCGCGGCCGGCTGTTAATTTTTCCTGCAACAGTTGTCACAGTGGACATATGATAATGTAAAATTTCAGTGAACATCATTGTTTTATTTCGTTTGCAACGGTACTTGCAATTTAGAGAGTTCATTTGCCTAATTTCTAATTAGTTATTGTGGTTTACGAACCTGCGCTGTCGTTGAAATATTCAGAGATACCTTCTCGGATTTCTTTCACCGGTTCTGCTGTATGCTTCTTGTGTTTTGCAAGGTAAGCAACTCAGTCGAAATACACGTGGTCGACCACCAACATGTTCAGTATGAAGCCTGAGCTCTAACTTACACGTCCCGGGCGCAAATATTGCACAGTAATTTTGTGCCGTTCTTGGTATCGCGCTTTCGTCCGTGATGTTGACAGAATATTACTGTCAGTAATAATGAGCGTGTGAGGGATGCTTCAGGTCTAGAGAAGTGGTAATCATTGAGTAGTTGTACTGATGACTGTTTGTATACGAACATATTGACTATACCAGTTGAATTACTGTGGTGTCACCGCCAGACACCACACTTGCTACGTGGTAGCCTTTAAATCGGCCGCGGTCCGCTAGTATACGTCGGACCCGCGTGTCGCCACTATCAGTGATTGCAGACCGAGCGCCGCCACACGGCAGGTCTAGATAGACTTCCTAGCACTCGCCCCAGTTGTACAGCCGACTTTGCTAGCGATGGTTCACTGACAAATTACGCTCTCATTTGCCGAGACGATAGTTAGCATAGCCTTCAGCTACGTCATTTGCTACGACCTAGCAAGGCGCCATTATCATTTGCTATAGATCTTGTGATGCCTGTACCGTCAGACCGATGTTCACCAATTATGGATTAAAGTTAAGTATTCCAGCAACAACGTACCTTATTGGCTATATTAATTACATTGTCCTGTTCCAGACCTCACGCCAGCCTGCGTGAGCTTAAACGCGTGCTTTTCGGCTACCAATCATAGTGGCTTGGCTGTCTTGCCAAGTCACAACAATTACATTCTCTCAAATTGAATGATTAGAATCAGTGATGTTAAATGTATTTTCATTTATGACGCCATGTCAGCCATTTGACATCCGCTGGTGTACTTCGGACAAAGGCCTTAGCTAGACTTCATCCCGTGGACTGCAGTGCTCAGCCCCCCCACCTCCGCCCCCCCCTCCGAACAACACACACACACACTCTCTCTCTCTCTCCCTCTCTCTCTCTCTCTCTCTCTCTCTCCGCTGCTGCACGGTTGTCTCCCGCCACCCGCATGTCTCCCATTAGGTCGTTGACTCAGTCTTGCCTTATCTCGTGGTACCTAGCAGAAACCATTTTGATCCACTTACCGTCGATTCGCCTCGCTACACCTCCCGGCATCCGCTTTCTGGTTCCCATTGCGGTCTACGTTACATCTTCGTGTACAGCCTGTTCCCTGGTGCATTTATTTGTTTAGCGGGTTTTCTGGCAATTGCCAACATCTGCCTCTCCATCGCTAGCTGACCACCCCCTCAATTAACGGTTTTTGAGCATTCAGAAGTCCTTGGTTCACTGTCATATTTTGTAATGGGCAGTACACTCTGAATGCTGCCAGTTCCTGATGGATCTGACTTGTAATTTTGAAAACTTTATCCTTGTAACAGTAACACTCCATCTTCTCTGCTCATTTCTTTTCCTGATCAGCCTAGTCTCCGTCTCTCCTAAGCCGAGCGGTTCTAGGCGCTACAGTCTGGAACCGCGCTACCGCTACGTCGCAGGTTCGAATACTGCCTCGGGCATGGATGTGTGTGATGTCCTTAGGTTAGTTAGGTTTAAGTAGTTCTAAGTTCTAGAGGACTGATGACCTCAGAAGTTAAGTCCCGTAGTGCTCAGAGCCATTTTTTGAACCCTGAATGTAAAAATAGGGTAACTGGTTCTATGACTTCGTTATTAAATATTGTATGCTATTGTTTAACATAACAGTATTTTCATTTTATAATTTTGAAGTGTGCTTGGAAACATGTTCTGTGAAATTATTCCATTATTTGTTGATGTCTTATTTGCACAAGAGAAACGGTAAAATGCGGAAGCGAGTCAAGAAATAAGCCGCAAGTCGCAAACGCTAGATTACAGCATATCGTTTTAAATTTCGTGTCCGTACGCATGAACAGGACGGTAGAACATGCTGCGTGGAAGGTAGACGACACACAGCAATTCACGGTAAACGCTTAGTGATCTGCAGTCAGACCAAGATGGCGTGTGTGCTGTGTGCACCCGACTGGAACACCATGATTTTTGTGAACAAAGGGGCTGTCCGCAGAGCAGATTCCCAGTGGAGTTCATCTTGTGTGTGGTTAGAACCGTATTTCGTGGAAAGTCGTTTCAGTGGGGATGCAGCCCCACAGTGTACTTAGAGAAGGATTGAAACGTGAGCATTGTTACCAAGAACATCGTGCTGTTCCTCATCGCACTGCGAACATCCGATCGCGTGAGTCGTCCACGGTGGCAATGGGCAGAAGTGTGGTGAAATTTGGTGCCGGTGTGACCTCGTTATCCCACATAGCACGTCACATGAACTTCTGAGCTGTGACCTCACTCTCTTGTGTGTCGACAGCTCGCTGTCTGAAGCGTCGTTGAGGCGAAGGGCTACGTCGGAGGGCGCCATTACAGAGGAAGCTTGTACGCGCTTTTGAGCCAAATTTCTAGCTTTAGCATCAAAAATGAAGGAGATTACGGGTTTCTAAAAAGTGATATTCGTTTCGTATATAGTTGGAACCGTATTTCATGGACAGTTCTACGAAACTATGATTTTATCCATACTGGATGAGAGGTCATGGTTGTGAATGTCAATGTTAAAAAATATATCGGCTCAACCACTTGTTTATAGTGTAAAACACTAAGACTGACGCGTTTTGGAAGTCAAGCTTCCATCATGAGAATAATAAAAAGTAAAAGAACCTGTTACAACTAGCTAAAATGGAACATGGACCAGGCACAATAAAATTGATAATAAAATTAAAACATCTTGGCTACTTCCCTTGTTGCAGCCGTGTCTTAAAAGGTGCATCTCCACATAGTTGTCAAAATATAAAAAATTCTAAAATGGTGTCGCCTATGGTGTTCAACATCTAACCACATGGCTCTCTCCTCTATCGTCGTAAACCGCCCGTGCGTCTTCGTTGATACCACACACCACGTAGCCAAACACAACATTGAAACGCGAGTAAGCTCACGCGCAAGTAAACAAGGAAGTCACAGAGATGTCTATACAAACAGATAACGTATACATGTTCCAAGGACCTCATGAAATGATGGTATCCTGTCAATTGCTAAAAATGTAGTTACTTAAAGAAACCAGTGAAATGTTTGAAAAAGTTATTTGTATCACCAATTAGCTGTTCATTCAGTGTGAGCTGAACATCGTGAAAGAACTAGCCAGAGCTAACGGATATCACCAAAACGTTGTCAATAAATTAATGCGACAGAAACAGCGCGCGAATGCAAGGAAGGATACTGCAAATAATATTACGAGAGTCACAATACCATACTTCGGTGATATTTCGCAAAAAGTGGCTAACATTTTCAAACCTTTCTAAGTTGATACCGCTTTTCGGACCAATAATACGCTGCGATTTAAACTAAGAAATAATTTACAGCAGGATAGCGATAAATATGAGAGAGCTGGGGTCTATAAAATTCACTGTAAGACGTGCAAGGCAAGCTATGAAGGCCAAACTGGCAGGTCCTTTAAAGTACCTTACAAAGAACATACCGATGCTTTCCGGCTTAATAATTTCGAAAAGTCAGCAGTAGCCACGCATATTTGGGAAACGGGACACCCCATGTTGGGAATAGATCAGGATCTCGTTGTTTTACATAGACAGGACAAAGGCAAAAAGCTGGATCTACTAGAACAGCTGTAAATTATGATACTTAGCGTGGATAATCAGAACACACTGAATGAACAGCTAACTGGTGATACAAATAACTTTTTCAAACATTTCACTGGTTTCTTTTAGTAACTACATTTTTAACAATTGGCAGGATACCATCATTTCATGAGGTCCTTGGAACATGTATACGTTATCTGTTTGTATAGACATCTCTGTGACTTCCTTGTTTACTTGCGCGTGAGCTCACTCACGTTTCAGTGTCGTGTTTGGCTACGTGGTTTGTGGTATCAACGAAGGCGCACGGGCAGTTTACGACGAAAGAGGAGAAAGACATGTGATTAGATGTTGAACACCATAGGCGACACCATTTTAGAGTTTTTTGTCTTTGGCGACTATGTGGAGATGCACCTTGGAAGACACGGCTGCAACAAGGGAAGTAGACACTATGTTTTAATTTTATTATAAATTTTATTGTGCCTGGTGCATGTTTCATTTTAGCTAGTTTTAACAGGTTCTTTTACTTTTTATTATTCTGATGATGGAAGATTGACAAGTGGTTGAGCCGATGTATTTTTTAACATCTATGACACTAGATACAGGAACTCAACAGTGGACAAGAAAAAATCGCAAACCAGGAGCGTCCTGGTCGCCCTTGTTATCCGCTGATGCCATAGTTTCCCCGTATAGGCGTATTTCACCACCCCCGCGAAGCATCGGTGTTTTGGATTGCAGCAATTTGAAGAATCAAATAAATTGATTATTGCCAGAGAGATCACTCCTTGCTTGCGAATGCAGCCACAAGAATCCCATGTTGTCGAACGATACATGGACAGACCAGTCAGAAGTAACATAAATCTGAGGCTGATGCATGCAGCTGTGACGATGTCTGTACCTCAGTTTGCAACCTATTGACTGGTCCTCGTATCATCTGCCACACGAAACTAGTTATAGTATGTTTAATTACGACGTAGATTTAGTTAGCCGGCTGGAGTGGCCGAGCGGTTCTAGGCGCTACAGTCTGGAACCGCGCGACCGCTACGGTCGCAGGTTCGAATCCTGCCTCGGGCATGGATGTGTGTGATGTCCTTAAGTTAGTTAGGTTTAAGTAGTTCAAAGTTCTAGGGGACAGATGACCTCAGAAGTTAAGTCCCATAGTGCTCAGAGCCATTTGAGATTTAGTTAATTTTTCCAGTTTTCCGATCTGAAAAATTACTCCTGAGAATACTTTTATTGATATGAAATCTTCTTTTCCTCCTCCATTCGTTTCTGAATATCTCAGTAGCGTGATGTAGTCTAATGGAGCATGCAGCCTTGGCGTATATACCGGGTGATCGAAAAGTCAGTATAAATTTGAAAACTTAATAAACCACGGAATAATGTAGATAGAGAGGTAAAAATTGACACACATGCGTGGAATGATATGGGGTTTTTTCGAACAAAAAAAAAAACAAAGTTCACAAAATGTCCGACAGATAGCGCTGGACAGCAAAACGTCAGTGACTGCGCATGGCAATCGTGTATAAAAGGAGCTGTAATGAGAGAATCAGATGCGCCAGCAGTCGCAGCATGTTGACGTTACCTGAAAAGGCGCTTTTAGTGAAGCTGTATTAGAAAGGGGAATGTGCTAGTTCAGCGTTACGATCCTATCGCCATAGGAAGGGGATTCGAACGGGTAAGGGTCCGTTGACAAATGCAGCTGTGGCGAGAATGATTTCGAAGTTCGAAGCCACGGGTTGTTTAGACGATAGACCCCGTAGTGGCCGACCGAGCACAAGGCGTAATGCTGCTGAGACAGTTCAGGAAGAAATGGAAACTATTGCGGGTTCGTCTGTGCACGGGGAAGTCAGCGCTCGTGTAGTCGCACGTCGCACCGGCATTCCATACACTACTGTTTGGCTGGCACTTAGGCGTACCCTCCGATGCTATCCGTACAAAAACCATCGGCATCATGAACTGTTACCTGGCGATTTAGTGAAGCGGAGGGCATTCGCGGTGTGGGCGTTTCAAAAGATGGCGGAAGATGACGATTGGTTGAGTAACGAGTTGTGGACCGACGAAGCTAATTGCACGCTCCAAGGGTCTGTCAACGCCCACAACTCCAGAATTTGGGCTACCGAAAATCCTAGACTGTCGTGGAAACTCCATTGCAAGACGAGAAAGTCACGGTATGGGTTGGATTTGCCACATCTACCATTATCGGGCCTTTTTCCTTGGAGGAAATGCGTGATTCTGGTTTTGTAACTGCTACCGTGACGGGTGAGAGGTATGCCGATATATTACAGAATTGCATCATCCCCAGCCTGGCTGATAAACACCTCCTGGAACGTACGATGTTTATGCAGGATGGCGCTCCACCCCATATTGCTAGACGCGTGAAGGATCTCTTGCGCGCGTCGTTTGGTGATGATCGTGTGCTAAGGCACCACTTTCGTCATGCTTGGCCTCCCAGGTCCCCAGACCTCAGTCCGTGCGATTATTGACTTTGGGCTTACCTGAAGTCGCAAGTGTATCATGACCGACCGACATCTCTAGGGATGCTGAAAGACAACATCCGTCGCCAAGGCGTCACCATAACTCCGGACATGCTTTACAGTGCTGTTCACAACATTATTCCTCGACTACAGCTATTGTTGAGGAATGATGGTGGATATATTGAGCATTTCCTGTAAAGAACATCATCTTTGCTTTGTCTTACTTTGTTATGCCAATTACTGCTATTCTGATCAGATGAAGCGCCATCTGTCGGGCATTTTTGAACTTTTGCATTTTTTTTCTAATAAATCCCCATGTCATTCCAAGCATGTGTGTCAATTTGTGCCTCTCTATCTACATTATTCCGTGATTTATTAAGTTTTCAAATTTATACTGACTTTTTGATCACCCGGTATTTTTAGAACCGCTGCTTAGTAGCGTGTTCGTCCGTCTGTGGAACGCAGTAGAGGAGTGCTTCTACGTGGCATGCATCGACAAGCCCCTGTTAGGTTTCTGAAGGTCTGTGGCATCAGATATCTACGCACAAGTCACGCAACTCCCGTAAATCACGAACCGGTGGTTCGCGGACGTGGTGCTGGTGCACTGTATGCTACCATCGTGTTGAGATCAAGCTAATTTGGAGGCGACGTCTTCAACGTGAGTACACTACCGTGCTCCTCAAACCACTGTCGCTCGATTCTGGCGTTATGACACGAAGAGTTAATCTGCTGGAGTACACCATCACCGTTGAGGAAGACTCATTGGGGGACGTACGTGGACGGCAGTGATGTTCACGTATTCGACGGCCGTCATGGTGCTTTCAATTATGGCGCGCCCCATGGAAGTACAGGTTAATGTCCCCATAGAACGAGGCCGCCTCCACAGGCTTGCGTCCGTAACGTGGTGCATGTTCCGCGCCGTCTTCCATGTGGAGGATGGTGTATCCTCACAACTGGTACAACGAGCAACGTGATTGGTACGACAAGGTGACACCTTTTCATTGATCCACGGTCCAGTCTCGATGGTACCGTGCCTATTGCAAACGTAACTGACGATGTCGTTACATCAACAGAGGAACACACACAGATCCTTCTGCTGCATAGCCCCAGTTCAACAGTTTGCTGAACGGCGTGCTCCGAAACGGTTGTGCCCGGCACTCGCACTGTACTGTACTCTGCAGTCCGACCTGCCACCGATCGCTCTCTTACTGCTTTACTAATCGTTCAGGGCTCCAGCGTCCTCGTTCTGTGATGAGGCATCGACGACCAACGCCTTGTCGCCTGCCTGTGATTTCATCGTCCTTGAGCAGCTTTACATACTTGTTCAGGACAGTAACACGCGAATAATTGACAAGCTTCGGCCATTTCCGATATTCTCGTTTACCAGGCGGCGGGCCTCAACAGTTAGTCCTTGGTCAAAGTCTCTCATGTCAGTGCATTTCCAGATTTGTGCCCGGTATCGTCATTAGAACGATTCCCCATCTGTCTCTCCGCCGTTTGTGTAGCGGTTGGCTATAATTAAAATTGAAGAAACACCATGAAGAAAGATGAAGAAATACCACCACGCCTGGATGAAAAAGAGAAACCATGGAAGGACCACAAGCACAATCAACAACAAGGACACAGCAGCCAGCCACTGCAAACAGCAGTGGGATCTTCACGTGACTCAAAACTCAAACATCGTAGTAACCAGCCACTGCACTGAGCGGTGCCATCTGTAACTAACTGTAAGAGCAAAGCAATTAAATGTACTGAGCACCAATTACTAGTAAGTTCTTAACTTACAGTAGTGAAATAGCATACTCACCAAAAGAAAAACGTTCTTTAAATTGTAATAAAATAAAGTTTGGTGAAATAAGTAATAGGAACGCCTAATGCTAGGCCCGCCATATCCCCATCAGCGAAGAGAGTGAAAAAAAATTAAAATTGCAGTTGCTCACAGATCGATTGTGAGCCGTAATTATCGTATGGCAGCGAAAGGTTGTAGATATTCGAATACGTTAATGTGAAACCTATTTACACAGGGAAAAAAATTAGTTCCAGTTTTGGGCACCAGGTGCAAATCTGGCGCTGTACATTATCTCGTCGTCGTCTCCAGTGCTTATATTGAACAAATTGTGTAAGCGACGGTTATTAATAAAATCAATATTATGCCTTTCCCACGTGTTCCATCTTTTCAGTCCACGTACCATTTCCAATGCATCTGGAAACGTTTCTATACGTGAATGAGATTTTCACTCTGCAGCGGAGTGTGCGCTGATATGAAACTTCCTGGCAGATTAAAACTGAGTGCCGGAGTGAGACTCGAACTCGGGACCTTTGCCTTTCGCGGGCAAGTGCTCTGCCAACTGAGCTACCCGACTCACGTCCCGTCCTCACAGCTTTACTTCTGCCACTATCTCGTCTCCTACCTTCCAGGACGGGGCGTGAGTCGTGCTTGGGTAGCTCAGTTGGTAGAGCACTTGCTCGCGAGAGTTCGAGTCTCGGTCCGGCACACAGTTTTAATCTGCTAGGAAGTTTCGTTTCTGTACGTATTTCTTGCATACACAGCGCCAGATTTACATCTGATGGTCAAAATTGGAACTATTTTTTTCACTGTAAATCGGTTCAGCATTAAGGCATTAGCATATCTACCAAGTTTCGCCGCCGTACGATAATTACAGCCCACATCGGACCTCTGTAATTTAATTATAACCACCCGCTACTTTCCACAACACGTCTCGTGCCCGCAAAGCCACCGCGCGGCAGTCGGCTTAGCGGTGGGCAGGTGTCGTAATGTTTCGGTCCACCCGAGTCTCATTAGTATAACACAATAGATGGAATCATTGTCTGGCTGTCTCAAGAGCTCTTGGTACGGATTTTGTGTAAACTGCCTCCACTGGACTCGCATTCGGGAGGACGGTGCTTGGTGTTTCTCCTGCGAACATACAGTTTTAGGTTTTCCACGGTTTCCCTAAATTGCTTGAGGCAAATGTCAAGGTGGCTATTTTGAAAACGACACATACTAGTTAGGTCTGTTGACATTTATAAAAATATCGGGAATCTGATGTATCGATATTTAAAAATTATCAGTACCGGCTCTCGATATATCAAAAAAGTATTGATACATCGACAAAAAGAATATCGACGTACCAACCAGCCTGTAAAAATATCAGCTGCACATTCTAAATTCACTGACGGTTTTAGATCGGTGTATTTAAGTACACATTGATTGTTAGATATTATTAGATCTGCCTCCTTATCCGTCTTAGAGCAGGAATTGAAAGGAAAACGATGCACGTTCACGCTTGGCGATAACCACTTTGCTAACAATGGTAACTGCTAGTAAGTGGCCGGTCATAGTGGCCGTGCGGTTCTAGGCGCTACAGTCTGGAGCCGAGCGACCGCTACGGTCGCAGGTTCGAATCCTGCCTCGGGCATGGATGTGTGTGATGTCCTTAGGTTAGTTAGGTTTAGTTAGTTCTAAGTTCTAGGCGACTGATGACCTCAGAAGTTAAGTCGCATAGTGCTCAGAGCCATTTGAACCATTTTTTTGCTAGTAAGTGGCACATTAAAAGGGTGTCCGATGGGTCCGTCGTTCGATATCGTCACATATCAGATTTGTCTCGAACACTCCATGCCGACTTCCCCGTTTCTTTTTTTCTGCGAACGCCAGCGTCCTAACAGCCTTAGTGTCAAAATTGCGTGGTGAAGCTGAACGTTGCAGTTTCTGCTGGTAGCGCCAAGCGCCGATTACATCAACATTTCTCCTCACACGTCTCCGACCACCGCAAAGACCAATCTTGTCATTGAGATTATGCTCCTTTTTTTCAACAGTTGTTTTTGAACAATGGCAATGTGAAGAAATAGCGTTAAAATTGACACCCCCCCACCCCCAAGTGCAGTCGGACTTATTTATGCTACCTGTACTTGTTTCACACAGTCCAAGAGAAAAACTGGAATTAATGGGAACTCAAAAAGTAGTAAGATTCCTTCACAAAGCGAAAGTCAAATTATGTTCTACTACAATTTCAGAATAACAGTTTCATTGTTGTTGTTGTGGTCTTCAGTCCTGAGACTGGTTTGATGCAGCTCTCCATGCTACTCTATCCTGTGCAAGCTTCTTCATCTCCCAGTACCTACTGCAACCTACATCCTTCTGAATGTGCTTAGTGTATTCATCTCTTGGTCTCCCTCTACGATTTTTACCCTCCACGTTGCCCTCCAATAGTAAACTGGTGATCCCTTGATGTCTCAGAACATGTCCTACCAACCGATCCCTTCTTCTAGTCAAGTTGTGCCACAAACTTCTCTTCTCCCCAATCCTATTCAATACCTCCTCATTAGTTACGTGATCTACCCACCTTATCTTCAGCATTCTTCTGTAGCACCACATTTCGAAAACTTCTATCCTCTTCTTGTCCAAACTAGTTATCGTCCATGTTTCACTTCCATACATGGCTAAACTCCATACAAATACTTTCAGAAACGACTTCCTGACACCTAAATCTATACTCGATGTTAAGAAATTTCTCTTCTTCAGAAACGCTTTCCTTACCATTGCCAGCCTACATTTTATATCCTCTCTACTTCGACCATCATCAGTTATTTTACTCCCCAAATAGCAAAACTCCTTTACTACTTTAAGTGTCTCATTTCCTAATCTAATTCTCTCAGCATCACCCTATTTAATTTGACTACATTCCATTATCCTCGTTTTGCTTTTGTTGATGTTCATCTTATATCCTCCTTTCAAGACACTGTCCATTCCGTTCAACTGCTCTTCCAAGTCCTTTGCTGTCTCTGACAAAATTACAGTGTCATCGGCGAACCTCAAAGTTTTTACTTCTTCTCCATGAATTTTAATACCTACTCCGAATTTTTCTTTTGTTTCCTTTACTGCTTGCTCAATATACAGATTGAATAACATCGGGGAGAGGCTACAACCCTGTCTCACTCCTTTCCCAACCACTGCTTCCCTTTCATGTCCCTCCACTCTTATAACTGCCATCTGGTTTCTGTACAAATTGTAAATAGCCTTTCGCTCCCTGTATTTTACCCTTGCCACCTTCAGATTTTGAAAGAGAGTATTCCAGTTAACATTGTCAAAAGCTTTCTCTAAGTCTACAAATGCTAGAAACGTAGGTTTGCCTTTTCTTAATCTTTCTTCTAAGATAAGTCGTAACGTTAGTATTGCCTCACGTGTTGCAACATTTCTACGGAATCCAAACTGATCTTCCCCGAGGTCGGCTTCTACCAGTTTTTCCATTCGTCTGTAAAGAATTCGCGTTAGTATTTTGCAGCTGTGACTTATTAAACTGTTAGTTCGGTAATTTTCACACTGTCAACACCTGCTTTCTTTGGGATTTGAATTATTATATTCTTCTTGAAGTCTGAGGGTATTTCGCCTGTCTCATACATCGTGCTCACCAGATGGTAGAGTTTTGTCATGACTGGCTCTCCCGAGGCCATCAGTAGTTCTAATGGAATGTTGTCTACTCCCGGGGCCTTGTTTCCACTCAGGTCTTTCAGTGCTCTGTCAAACTCTTCACGCAGTATCTTATCTCCCATTTCGTCTTCGTCTACATCCTCTTCCATTTCCATCATATTGTCCTGAAGTACATCGCCCTTGTATAAACCCTCTATATACTCCTTCCACCTTTCTGGTTCAAAATGGCTCTGAGCACTATGGGACTCAACTGCTGAGGTCATTAGTCCCCTAGAACTTAGAACTAGTTAAACCTAACTAACCTAAGGACATCACAAACATCCATGCCCGAGGCAGGATTCGAACCTGCGACCGTAACGGTCTTGCGGCTCCAGACTGCAGCGCCTTTAACCGCACGGCCACTTCGGCCGGCTCCACCTTTCTGCTTTCCCTTCTTTGCTTAGAACTGGGTTGCCATCTGAGCTCTTGATTTTCATAAAAGTGGTTCTCTTCTCTCCAAAGGTCTCTTTAATTTTCCTGTAGGCAGTATCCATCTTACCCCTAGTCAGACAAGCCTCTACATCCTTACATTTGTCCTCTAGCCATCCCTGCTTAGCCATTTTGCACTTCCTGTCGATCTCATTTTTGAGACGTTTGTGTTCCTTTTTGCATACTTCATTTACTGCATTTTTATATTTTCTCCTTTCATCAGTTAAATTCAATATTTCTTCTGTTACCCAAGGATTTCTATTAGCCCTCGTCTTTTTACCTACTTGATCGTCTGCTGCCTTCACTACTTCATCCCTCAGAGCTACCCATTCTTCTTCTACTGTATTTCTTTCCCCCATTCCTGTCAATTGTTCCCTTATGCTCTCCATGAAACTCTCTACAACCTCTGGTTCTTTCAGTTTATCCAGGTCCCATCTCCTTAAATTCCCACCTTTTTGCAGTTTCTTCAGTTTCAATCTGCAGTTCATAACCAATAGATTGTGGTCAGAATCCACATCTGCCCCAGGAAATGTCTTACAATTTAAAACCTGGTTCCTAAATCTCTGTGTTACCATTATATAATCTATCTGATACCTTTTAGTATCTCCAGGATTCTTCCAGGTATACAACCTTCTTTTATGATTCTTGAACCAAGTGTTAGCTATGATTAAGTTATACTCTGTGCAGAATTCTACAAGGTGGCTTCCTCTTTCATTCCTTCCCCCCAATCCATATTCACCTACTATGTTTCCTTCTCTCCCTTTTCCTACTGACGAATTCCAGTCACCCATGACTATTAAATTTTCGTCTCCCTTCACTACCTGAATAATTTCTTTTATCTCGTCATACATTTCATCTATTTCGTCATTATCTGCAGAGCTAGTTGGCATATAAACTTGTACTGCTGTAGTAGGCATGGGCTTTGTGTCTATCTTGGACACAATAATGCGTTCACTATGCTGTTTGTAGTAGCTAACCCGCACTCCTCTTTTTTTTATTCATTATTAAACCTACTCCGGCATTATCTCTATTTAATTTTGTATTTATAACCCTGTAATCACCTGACCAAAAGTCTTGTTCCTCCTGCCACCGAACTTCACTAATTCCCACTATATCTAACTTTAACCTATCCATTTCCCTTTTTAAATTTTCTAACCTACCTGCCCGATTAAGGGATCTGACATTCCACGCTCCGATCGGTTTCATACACTTACCGAAAATTGCGAAAAAATATAAAATAAACATATCGGCACTCTATATTACCATGTCGATATCGGGATTTTGTTATATCGGTTAAAAAAATATCGCCGAGATCAGCATTGATACTTTCGCAAAAATATCGATATTTTATCAGTAGCCCTAATAACTAAGTCCTCCATCTATCCCCGACCCAAGCTCGCGCTTCGTCACTAGTTACCTGGTCGTGGACGCGACATTTAACAGGAATCATCCTTCCTTCCCTCCCCAAAGCTTCAAGTTGTCGCGTCGTAGCTACTTCCTAGTTATTCCAACACTGCAGAGGCCCTCCCATGATGCTGTGCGAATTGTGTGAATAAAAATGAATGCAGGGAGTACCCGTTATATCCGCTAATAAGACGTTCTGTGTACTGCGAAAATCGTATGTAGTAAAAATTCGGGTGGCACATTGCAGTGGAGCGATTTTGTAGTGTGAAACATATATCTTGATGATAATATTTTCCCAAACACCAGTGTCGCAGTTCTGTACAGGTATTGAAGTTTAATTTATTAGACTTGGGTTACGCTCTGCAATATCGACTGCCAGGTAATAGCTGCGCACTCGTCGCTCGGTGCACTATACTTGCGGATGACGTAGCGCTCGCCAACGCAACAGCTCTTCTACGCTTTAGTTTTACGTGCACTTTGCTTACTGAGCTGAACCAGTCGCTACCTTCTCAGTTTCCTACTGTAAAACTCTTCCTTGGTTTCTTGTTCTCTACAGACGAATCTAGAGGGCGTTTCTTGAGGTGTGCTCCCGCGGGTCTTGATAGGCTACCGTGGCCACGTTTTCATGGACTAAGACTCGTGTGAATGAAGCGTCATGGCGAACAGTGTGACCGCCAAGGCAAGCATGAGGGATCCCTCTTCATGCCATATCTGCTTGATCTTCAGTCACGAGCTTTGCCTCCGCCGTTCAACGATGGGTTGGAGATAAAAATACGAGAGAGTGAAATTCTGCTGCTTCCCGAACTACGCAGGTTCCCGGTGTCGTATTTTTTGGAACACGAAATGAAAATCCTTTGAAGAGTCTTCTGATGATAGCTTAAAGTCCCTTGAAGTTTTGTTTTTGAACGTACTGCATATCTAATATAAGTATGTGATTTGGAAATCAGTCCTGGAATGCTTTCTGGAGTACAATGAAAATGAACGTGAATCAGTGCCCTACAGATAATTTGTGTATCTACTAATGAATTCTCTTTGAACCATATCAAATTGTCCTGATATCCTACTTTTGAATCCACTATCAACTTTTCTTCTACTGGTTCCATCGCTCGATTCATTCTCTGTGCTAAAGTTTCTACTTGTTACGAGGATGTCGCTCATGGTCGGCATTCCGTGATCAGCTGAATCAGGTCGTCGTAGATACATCAGCTAGACCCCAGAAACAGAGCAAGTACGAAGTGAATGTTGGGGGGTTGCATACATTAGAAATCAAGGAGCTGCTGTTACGTCAGTGCTGCACCGGCTTGCTTCCTTCAAATGGCTCTAAGCACTATGGGACTTAACTTCTGAGGTCATCAGACCCCTAGAACTTAGAACTACTTAAACCTAACTAACCAACACTCATCCATGCCCGAGGCAGGGTTCGAACCTGCGACAGTAGCAGTCGCGCGGTTCCAGACTGTAGCGCCTAGAACCGCACGGCCACTCCGGCCGGAGCTTCCTTCCTTCCCCCTATACTGTAGTTCGTGAGTATGACCGGTCTGAAAACTGGCGCTTCGTACTCGTCAACTCGTTCCCTCTTCGTAAAGCGTGCAGGAGAGTGAAGCCGTGTTGTAGCACGTAATTTGCTGTTGCAGTGCAATACTTACAGGACGAAAATGCCCTACTTTTGGCATCAGATGGTCTCTAACGAAGCTGTTAGATGAGACTGTGGAGGGAGTAAGACGAAAATCAAGTGATGTAGGATATAGAATTGTAAAAGTTCTTCAGAAGAGGAAGAAGAATGATGCCTGGTTAAAGTTCGATTCTATGTTCCACACTTCGAATGGAAAACGCACAATTCCGTCCAGTGTGAACAAATGGCTGTATTCTTGTTTAACCGATTTACAGCAGTCTTCCATTTTAATTCAGATACTTGCAAATAAATAGGCATACATTGTTCCATATACAGGATGAACCAGAATTCTATCGACAAACTTTGAGAGGTGGTAGAATGGATCGAAAGAAGAAAAAAATCTAGGAAACATGGGGTCTAAAATCCATACCTTAAGAGCTGCAAGTAATTTTTCATCTTCGCTACTGTGGGACACATTCTACTGGAAGCTCTTCGCTTTCCATATTGTTGAGGAGGTAGTATAGACCAAACCAACATAAAAAAACCAGTAACATGGGCTCTTACGTGCAGACCTTAAGAGCCGTGGGCACATGTTCATCTTCGCTATAGTGCAATACATCTCTTCTAGGAAATGAGTGCTCATAGCTCGTAAGGTACGTCCTCGTATTTTAGAACCCATATTCACTGAACATTTTTGTCCTTGTTTTGGTCCATACTACCACCTCTCGATACGGAAAGGAAGAGCTTATGGTAGAAGAGGTGTGTTTTACAATATCGAAGACAAACAAGTGATCATTACTCTTACTGTATGTATTTTACAGCCCAAGTGTACTAGACACTTTTTTCTTGTTTTAGTCCATGCTACCGCGAATGAAAGAGAGTAGCTGGTGGAATTCTGGTTCAGTACTGACTGCTAAACGATCAGTCACTGTAGTAGTATATGATCATCGTGATGCCGAATATTGCGTCATTAGCAGCAGTGCCAAGAGCCCTCCATTGTACACCCAAAAACAAAAAGACCCTCCACGGAGGAATTATCCGAATGGGTTGGGAATCGGTAGATGTGACGTACATGCACAGACAAACAAACGATTACTGTTTCATAAAAATTGGACGACTTAGTCAACAGGATGAGCATCACAAATTGTGCAACTCAATAACCTCTGGTCGTTATGCAAGCAGTTATTCGGCTTGGCATTGATTGCTAGAGTTCTTGGCAGTTCTCTTGTCTAATTCTCTCAAAGTAGCGGGTTAGGTCGTCAAAATCGGGGGCTAGTTGGAAAGCCCTGCCCATAATGCTCCAAACGTTCTCACTGGGAGAGAGATCCGACGACCGTGCTGGCCAAGGTAGGATTTGGCAAGCACGAACACAACCGCCGTGTCTGGGCGGGCATTCTCTCGCTGAAATGAAAGCTCAGGATAGCTCGTCATGAAGGGCAGCAAAACAGGGCGTAGAATGTCGTCGACGTACCGCTGTGCGGTGAAGGTGACGCGGATGACAGCCAAAGGGTCCTACTGCGAAAAATAAATGGCACTCCAGACCATCACTCCTGGTTGTCGGGCCGTATGGCTGGCGACGATCGGTTTGGTGTCCGCTGTCTGTGATGTCTCCAGGCATGTCTTCACTGATCATAGAGGCCCAATTCGAAGTGGGACTCGTCATCAAAGACAATGTTACTCCGGTCAGTGAGATTCCAGACCGAAGACGTGTCTGGAGGCTCCCCGGACAACAGTGGGACACCAACCTGACTGTCTCGCCGCTGTACGGCCCGACAGCCAGTAATAACGGTTTGGGGTGTCATTTGATTTCAGGACGCCTGTGGTTGTTACCTGCGGCACCGTTAAAGCGCAGCGGCACGTCGACTGTATTATACACCCATTTTTGTTGCCCTTCATAGCAAGCCTTGCCGTGGTCACATTTCAGCAAGATAACGCCCGCCTACACACGGCGGGAGTTGCTACTGGTTGTGTTCGTGCTTGCCAAACTCCACCTTCGCCAGCAAGGTCATCGCATGCATCTCTCACCGACTGAGAACGTTTGGAGAATTATGGGCAGGTCCTGTAACTATCTCGGCATGTTGACGATCTAACGTGCTAATTGGACAGTATTCAGCACGATCTACATCTACATACATACTCCGCAATCCACCATACGGTGCGTGGCGGGGGTACCTCGTACCACAACTAGCGTCTTCTCTCCCTATTCCACTCCCAAACAGAACGAGGCAAAAATTACTGCCTATATGCCTCTGTACGAGCCCTAACCTCTCTTATCTTATCTTTGTGGTCTTTCCGCGAAATATAAGTTGGCGGCAGTAAAATTGTACTGCAGTCAGCCTCAAATGCTGGTTCTCTAAATTTCCTCAGTGGCGATTCACGAAACGAACGCCTCCTTTCCTCTAGACACTCCCACCCGAGTTCCTGAAGCATTTCCGTAACACTTGCGTGATGATCAAACCTACCAGTAACAAATCTAGCAGCCCGCCTCTGAATTGCTTCTATGTCCTCCCTCAATCTGACCTGATAGGGATCCCAAACGCTCGAGCAGTACTCAAGAATAGGTCGTATTAGTGTTTTATAAGCGGTCTCCTTTACAGATGAATTACATCTTCCCAAAATTCTACCAATGAACCGAAGACGACCATCCGCCTTCCCCACAACTGCCATTACATGCTTGTCCCACTTCATATCGTTCTGCAACGTTACGCCCAAATATTTAATCGACGTGACTGTCTCAAGCGCTACACTACTAATGGAATATTCAAACATTACGGGATTCTTTTTCCTATTCATCTGCATTAATTTACACTTATCTATATTTACAGTTAGCTGCCATTCTTTACACCAATCATAAATCCTGTCCAAGTCATCTTGTATCCTCTTACAGTCACTCAACGGCGACACCTTCCCGTACACCACAGCATCATCAGCAAACAGCCGCACATTGCTATCCACCCTATCCAAAAGATCATTTATGTAGATAGAAAACAACAGCGGACCTACCACACTTCCCTGGGGCACTCCAGATGATACCCTCACCTCCGATGAACACTCACCATCGAGGACAACGTACTGGGTTCTATTACTTACGAAGTCTTCGAGCCACTCACATATTTGGGAACCAATCCCATATGCTAGTACCTTAGTTAGGAGTCTGCAGTGGGGCACAGAGTCAAGCGCTTTCCGGAAGTCAAGGAATATGGCATCCGTCTGATACTCTTCATCCATGGTTCGCAAGATATCATGTGGAAAAAGGGCGAGTTGCGTTTCGCAGGAGCGATGCTTTATAAAGCCGTGCTGATGCATGGACAGCAACCTCTCTGTCTCAAGGAAATTCATTATATTTGAACTGAGAATATGTTCGAGAATCCTGCAACAAACCGATGTTAAGGATATTGGTCTGTAATTTTGAGGATCCGTCCTTCTACCATTCTTATATACAGGCGTCACCTGCGTTTTTTTCCAGTCGCTCGGGACTTTATGCTGGGCAAGAGATCCCTCAGGAGGACATCCAACAACTCTGTCACTCAGTGACAAGGCGAATGACTGCTGCATAAGGGCCAGAGGTGGAGCAACGTGTTATTGACTTGCTCAATTCGTGAAGCTCTTTCTCCTGAGTAAATCACCTAACTTTTCTAAAAATGTGATCGTTTGCTTGTCTGTGCATGTACACAACGTCTACGTATTTCCGTGTCTTTCGGATAATGACTTCATGATTTTTTAAACACAGTTGACACTGTTGAAAGCAGCCTATGTATCAGTTCTTCAGGGAAGAAACTCCCACATGGCACACCTCCTGGTGATACAAATTTTTGTGTTTACAATGACGCTGTTTGTAATGGATTTGTTGTTGTTGATGATGTGAGAATCTTATCTTCTTTGACAAAGGAAGCGGTGAAATGTAGACAATGTGTTGGTGTAGGCTGTCTGGAAATAACTGATCAACAAAGTAGCAGGAAGGGTTTAACGTCAAAATTTGTTGTTCCGTGTAGAGCCTGCAATAAATCTATCTCGAAAATGACTTCGAGCATTGTGCGTAATTCATATGATGTGAATTTGAAGTTAGTCTATGCAATGCGTGCAATAGGAAAAGGAAAAAAGGCTGCTCAAGCGTTTTGTGGTTTGATGGACCTTCCTCCTCCTTCCAATATTTTCAGCAAGTACATAAAAATACTTTCAGGTGCCTTGACGGTTGTGTCTAAAGCATCTATGGAACGTGCAGTAGAAGAAAATGTAAATATTAGTGGAACGAGGGACATAAGTTGTTGATGTTGTGTGCTTATCTAAGTACTGCCACACCTGCCATGGTAACACTGAAGGCCATGTTGAACATCAGTTTTCGAAGAATTATGATGGTTACAGTGGAGGTATGGAGTGTGATGGAGCTCTACAAATATTTCAGAGGTCGGTGCCCGTTTATAACGTTAGATATACGAAGTACCTAGGCGATGCGGACTTAAAGATTTCAATAAAATTAATGATTTCGGTGTTTATGGTGATATCTTGGTAACAAAACAGGAGTGTTGTGGACATGTGCAAAAGAGAATGTGTGCTAGATTGAAGAAGCTACGAAGAGAAATGAAAGGAAAGTTGCTCTCTGATGGAAAATCTCTGTCTGGCCCAGGCAGATTGACAGAAACCGAAATAGACCTTTTTCAGAGTTATTACGGACTGGCCTATTAGACGAATTGCACCTCTGAATGATGTTGCAGCTGTGAGAAAAGCTGTATGGGCCAGCTAATTTCATACGTTGTCCACAGACGACCACTCTGTTCACGGACTTTGCCCTAAAGGAGCAGATTCTTGGTATGCTTCAGGAATGTTTTGAGGCACATTTTAATTGGACTCATATCTTCATTCGCAATTTTTCACAAGTTGTTTTTTTTTTAGAATTCAGGTACAAATATTTCCTAAAGTATGTAAAGCATTGCTCTATTTTTTTTTCTGTAACTTGCAATAGTCCATACTTATGTAGTAGACCTAAGCTTTATTGCAGAATCAACTAAATTACAGAAAAATGACATTTTTACTAGGAAAAAAAATTATAAAAATTAAAATGTAAGATGTGATATTTTTTATCCTTGTAATTCACAAAAAAGGTGGAATTAAATAGGTCTATTACCTCAGCCATTATGTCATGCATATCTTGTAAAAATGTGGTCTCCTTCAAACATATAACATTGGATTAAATGGTACCTCAATTTGAGTAAGCATTTTGGAAAAAGAAAATTGCATCAATTTCTTTGTAATGTTTTTTAATCAGGCTAAGCAGGTTCAAAAATATTCAAAATACTTCTGATTTGTTTAGAAAGTGTGCTCTATTGCCTGATATCAACAAAAATCTTAAACCATATACATTATAAACAGTGCCTGAAAGAAATAGGTGTTGATTTTTACATAATATTGAGCCGGAAAAGTACCCTGTATTTGTAACATAAGCTAGAGAATGTTTTCGTTTCTCCAACAGCCGAGCGGAGGCGCAGCGACCGATGATTTGGACAAAATAATACTTCGTACTTGTTGAAACACCCTATACTTACGTACTGGAGTTTCCCACACGAGTGTACTATCTCTTACTTCAGAGCTGTTATTGTGTTATCGTAGCAGATCAACAGCATCCGGGTACTTCTGGTGTAATTGATTTTTTGGCAGTCATACCTATCCTGTGAACACTACGGAAAGAGAGCGTCTGACGCAACCAGCCTTTGGGATTTATTACAGTTGTCTAGCTTTTACTGTCCAAAGTAAACAGTTGTCTTGTAACTGTTTTGTATGTAGGGTAACTGCACAGAATTAGGAGCGCTCATTGCTAGGTGACTATCGTTTTAACGCAACAGCTCCACAACAGGTCGTTTCCGAGCTGTAGGTATATGGCGAATGTTCCGAAGGTGGTGATCCGTACTCTGCTGCAACCTCATTATTAACTTGTTTTTCTGCAGTGTGCTTGTCGAGAAGACTTTATGGTTATTTTTTTCAATGTGAAAGCTCTCTCTGACATTCACCGGGACGTGGAATTTGCCGATATCATATCAGCGTTCACGCTGCGATCGATGGCCGTTTTTGGAAACGGCGAGATAAATTCTGCTAATCGCTGATACCGCTGGACCACATCTTGTGATGCTGCGAGAGCCATATTTTTTCGTCTGTCAATACGTTTTTCGTAGAAAATCTGTTAAGCAATGGTTGTCTCAGTCGCAGCTTTGTCATTAGAGGATGACCTGTATCCCAAGCAGTTTGTCAAGCGATTGTTTGTTGTCTACCCGTTTTTCATTACATTTGGACTTACCCTCCAGCCCCTCTACACACACACACACACACACACACACACACACACACACATACACGGATGGCGGAGGACGGGTGTCTACTCCCGACCGGGTCGGGTATATCATTTCATGTCATCTTCACCAGACTCGCAAGTCGCCCATGTGGTGTCCAACAGAAAGAATTGCACCTGGCGGCCGAACGACCACAGACTCGGTCTATAAAGCCATACTATCTTTATTTTATTTTACTCTGAAGAGCGAAAGAAACTGGTACACCCGTCTAATATCGTACCCGCGAGCACGCAGAAGTGCCGCAACAGGATTTGGCATTGATTCGACTCACATCTGAAGTAGTGCCGGAGGGAACTGACACCATGAATCGTGCAGGGCTGTCCATAAATCCGTAAGAGTACAAGGGGGTTGGAGATCTGAACAGCACGTTGCAAGGCATCCCAGATGTGCTTATTAATGTTTGTGTCTGGGGAGTGTGGTGGCCAGCGGAAGTGTTTAAACTCAGAAGAGTAATCCTGGAGCCGCTCTGTAGCAATTCTGGGCCTGTGGGGTGTCGCATTGTCCTGCTCGAATTGCCCAAGTCCGTCAGAATGCACGATGGACGTTAATGGTTGCGGGTGACCATAAAGGATGCTTACGTACGTGTCACCCGTCAGAGTCGTATCTAGACGCACAAGGGGTCCCATGTCACTCCAGTTGCATACGCCCCACACCGTTACAGAGCCTCCGCCAGCTTCAACAGTCCCCTGCTGACATGCAGGGTTGATGGGTTCATGAGGGTGTCTCCATACCCGTACAGTCCTTCCACTCGATACAATTTGAAACGAGACTCGTCCGACCAGGCAAAATATTTCCAGTCATCAACACCCTAATGTGGGTATGGACGGAGCCAGACGATGCGTAAAGCTTTGTGTCGTTTAGTCATAACGGGTACACGAGTGGGCCTTGTATCTTTGAACAGTTCGCACGCTGACTCTTGTTGATGGCCCAGCATTGAAATCTGCAGCGATTTTTGGAAGGGTTGCGCTTCTGTCACGTGCAACGATTCTCTTCAGTCGTCGTCGGTCTCCTTCTTGCAGGATCTTTTTCCAGCCGCAGCGATGTCGGAGATACAATGTTTTACGGGATTCCTGGCGGTGTACGAACAAAATATTTCCGCATAGCTGCGTCCAGGGATGCAGAAAAGTGACCAGTTAAACCCGATACCGGTGTCTTAGTTCTGAATGAACGGTATTTTTCTGAATTTCTTTTGTCTAGGTTGTAACAGGTTTTTTTCCGTTTTTACTAATAACTGGTTAAAAAACCGCCACATCGATTTATGATAGCAGCAGTCCTGTAACATCTGTGTGAGCTACATCTAAAATCATGTTTGTTACTGTTTTTTATGAAATTGATTCTCGATGTATATAGCGCACTGAAAGTTGTGTGTCCACCAACTACATATAAAAATCGATAACTAGAAATTGCGCTTTTTTAATGTATGTTGCAGTAAAGTCAACAAAACAGAGCACAACCTCACACTTAGAAAACGTTAAGTGAAAATGGCATAGTACAAATAGAAAACACACTTGAAAATAGGAATCATGTCCCGAAAAGCTTATCGTAAAATATGAATAAATGAAAATCGTGACTGGTAGCAGAAAAGTTATTTATATACAAACCTTTTGGTTTCATATTCGCAGGCTTTCAAGAACCAGGAGAAAATCAGATGTCAAGTGCCATACCATACCGTACCATACCATACTATGTTGGTGTGGGTGAAGAAGTTTCAAGACAAGTGGTAGTCTGTCTGATGTAAAGCTGGACCTGCAAGAGCAGAGCGCACACCTGAAAACTTGCGGAGGGTGCGGAAAGATTTTGAATGTAGCCCAGCACCAGCAGTCTTGTATTTTGGGAGTGAGTCCATGAAGTTTATGACAGTTGCGTAAGGAGATCAAATTGCGTACTTCACAGAAACGTAACCCCAGGCGCAAGGAAGCACAAGTTGCTTCGGGCTTAATCAACGAAGACAACTCTTGGAACAGGACTCTGGTGAACCCTACACTGACGTGAGAAAGTTCGTGGACATAAACAGCTGGCCATAGTATTTCGTACACAAAGTTTACAAAGGCCAGCGCATTGGCGGAGCTGTCATCTGTGCTCCTGTGAAAATATTTTCGACGTGATTATGGCCGCACGATGGGAATTAATAGATTTTGAACGCGGAATGGTAGTTGGAGCTAGAAGAAAGGTACATTCCATTTCGGAAATCGTTAGGGAATTCAGTATTGCACGATTCACAGTGTTAAGAGTGTGCTGACAAAACAAAATTTCAGGCATTAGCTCTCACCGCGGGGAAAGCAGTGACCTGTGGCCTTCACTTAACGACCTAGAGCAGCGGCGCCAGCGTAGATTCGTCAGTGCTAACAGACAAACAGCAGTGCGTGAAATAGCCATGGAAGTCAATGTGGGACGTACGACGAACGTATCCGTCACGACAGTGCGGCGACATTTGGCGTTACTGGGCTGTGGCAGCGGATGACAGACGCGAGGGGTGCCTTTGCTAACAGCACGACATCGCCTGCAGCGCCTCTTCTGGGCTCGTGGCCATGTCGGTTGGACCCCAGACGACTGGCAAACCGTGGCGTGGCCATAATGAGTCCCAGTTTCAGTTGGTAAGAGTTGACGGTTGGGTTAGAGCGTGGCGCAGCCCATACGAAGCCCTGGAGCCAAGTCGTCAACAAAGCGCTGTGCAAGCTGGTGGTGGCTTCGTAATGATGCAGGCTGCGTTTGCGTGGGATGGACTGGGTCTTCTGGTCCAATTGAACCTATCATTGACTGCAAATGATTATGTTCGGGTACTCGGAGACCATTTGCAGCCGCTCGTGGACTTCATGTTCCCAGACAACGATGGAATTTTTGTGGATGACAATGCGCCATGTCTCCGGACCGCAGTTGTTCGCAATTTGAAGAACATTCTGGACAATTTGACCGTTCCTTTGGCCACCCAGATCGCTTGACATGAATCACATCAGACGTTTATGGGACATAATCGAGAGGTCAGTTCGTGCAGAAAATCCTGCACCGGTAACACTGCCGCATTTCTGCAAGGCTACAGAGGCAGCATGGGTGAATATTTCTGCAGAGGAGTTGCAGTTACTTTTGAGTTCAAAAATGGCTCTGAGCACTATGGGACTTAACATCTGAGGTCACCAGTCCCCTAGAACTTAGAACTACTTTAACCTAACAAACCTAAGGACATCACACACATCCATGCTCGAGGCCGGATTCGAACCTGCGACCGTAGCGATCGCGCGGTTCCAGACTGTAGCGCCTAGAACCGCTCTGCCTCCCCGGCCAGCACTTTTAAGTTGCCTCCCTACGCCGAGCTAAAGGAGGTCCGACACGATATTGGGAGATACCCCGTGACTTTTCTCAGCTCAGTGTAAAGAAGTGCAAGAAAAACCGTTGAATTTTTCCGGTGTGATATTTTGCTGTGGATTCGGTGTTTTGGGGATTGTTTGCCATATTTTATTGAGGAAGAAGACGGAGAAACTGTGGTGTCACCGCCAGACACCACACTTGCTAGGTGGTAGCTTAAATCGGCCGCGGTCCATTTAGTACATGTCGGACCCGCGTGTCGCCACTGTGTGATCGCAGACCGAGCGCCACCACAAGGCAGGTCTCGAGATACGGGGTAGCACTCGGCCCAGTTGTACGGACGACATTGCTTGCGACAATACGGACGAAGCCTTCCTCTCATTTGCCGAGAGACAGTTAGAATAGCCTTCTGCTAAGTCCATGGCTACGACCTAGCAAGGCGCCATTAGCCTTACCTACTTTGAGAGTTATCGTATAAATGTCTAAAGAAGAACGTTGTAAACCAACAAAGATTAAAAGTTAAGTATATTCCAAAGCTACGTATTTTCTTTATAGCAGTCATAACGTATCCTGTTCCAGAATTGACGCCAGTCGGCGTGTGTGTACGCGTGCCTTTCTTTCGGCTCCCTTCCCAGTGTGGCGTAGCAAGCTTGTTACGCCACAACAGAAACAGTAACTGTTAAATCAGACCATTAGGTCACTGTATTGGAAAACTTAGCTAACCTTGCTTACGACGGTTTGACATGGATCCGAAAGCCTGGCGAAACAGCCCACACCACGTGAAACAGCACGGCCGTCATTCGTGGGATATTCGGAAGTGTTGCTGTCGTTTGAGAAACATCGCTTGTCCTACTCGGACACCCGAGCTATGGGGAGTTTTGAAAGACAGTGTGTTCCGTAATCGCTTAGTTGACATTAAAGAACTCGAACAAGCCATTACTGATAAAGTTGCGGCTATTGATCGTGTACGACCACTTTCAGAAGCGCTCACAACTGTGTGTTGATCTAAATGGAGTCTGTCTTGCTAATAGCATTTTTAAGAAACAAGTTTGTAAGCTTGGACAATAAATGGTTTATTTCAAAGCATTTATAGACTATTTCACTTTCTCTTTCCTGTTTCAATTTCATACTCTATGAGCATCTGAAATGTGTCAGTTGGCTCGGGGGCCACTCTGTACTTTGAGAAACTCTGCTAATGCTGAGCGAATATTTTGTAGCCGTCTGTCAAACTGGAGATTCTTTCATTGGCATCGCAGAGCTTTAGAAAGGCATTCAGTAAACTCTAGTGCCAGACGCAAAAAGAAATGAGATGTGCATAGCGGAGAGGTTTATTGATAAAATTCCGACAGATTATGTACCGATAAAAGTCTGGCAACACATTAATTTCTCGCACATACGCTTCACGAAATGATCAGGACGACAAAGTCCGATGAATTCTAGCGAATCTCAGGCTTACTGACAATCAACTTCCGAAGCGCCATTTGCGAATGAAACTGGAAATAGGGTGAACAGGTAGTGATGCCAGAATTATCCTCGGCCGCGCGCTGTCAGGTGGTTTGCAGAGTAAAGGTGCAGACTTACGACGGGCAGTGTAGCCTCTCAAGAGAAATTTGAGATTGACAGGGTTGGGTAGATTACTGGTGTCACCAACCAAGCTAAATAAAGTGAATACAATAATCGTAGCACTGGAGATGCTGTATTATTGTGACAGGGAACGCTCTACGTTTATGGGCAGTTGGAAAATTAATATGGAACCGTGACTTCGGAGTGCTCCCAGATTATTGACTCTGTGGACGGGTAGGGGGGCGGGGGGGGGGGGGGGGGGCAGCAACTGTAGCACGATACGGGAGACAAGAGGATGTGGCACCGCTGTTTGAAGCCAGCGACGCAGATCCGTATCACGTGTTGGTAGGCGTACGTGGCAAGAGGTGACATACAAGTGGGGGGGGCGGGAGTATGCGAGATAAATCCGTCTTATCTCGGCGATGCTGGACCCAAGATGCTGGGCGGCCATTTTTACTGCTGCTAACCTGTGAGCTGGGGAACTGCTTGCGGTTTGTAAGGCCGGTGGAGAACGCATACTGCGGAAGGCCGACCATCCGCGTTCCTTATCCTCGTCGACAGCTGTCAGCACTCTTTTCCCACCTCGTCAGCATCTTCAGAGACACCTGACACAATCGTACTCTTGTGGAACTCAGCTTGTCCTTTTCTCATATGATATCCTGCGAACTATGGATGAAATTAATTCCATGCTCTAAGGTTTCCGAAAAGCATTTGTTTTCACGGTGCCCCGTTGCAGACTGCTAAGGAATGTATGGCCTGCAGGAAACAGGTTGCCAGATATGCGAGTGGCTCGAAGACTTCTTAATAACAGAACCTAGTACATCGTCCTCGACGGCCCGTTCTGTGGCTGTTCGCTGATGGTGCTGTAGTGTACGGTACTTGGAGAAAACTTCTGTTTAGTGGGATAAAATAAATGTCTTGTCACTAGGGCCTCCCGTCGGGTAGACCGTTCGCCGAGTACACGTATTTCGATTTAACACCACTTCGGCGACTTACGCGTCGATGGGGATCAAATGATGATGATTAGGACAACACAACACCCAGTCCCTGAGCGGAGAAAATCCCGACCCAGCCGGGAATCGATCCCTTAGCATTGATATTCTGTCGCGCTGACCACTCAGCTACCGGGGGAGAACGTTCAGTGGGATGAATGGGAAATAATTCTAAATGTAGAAAAAAGTAAGTTAATGCAGATGCGTAAAAAAAACAATCCTATAATGTTCGACTTATTATGTACTATAGCCATGTATGAAAGCGAAATATGAAAGACAAACAGTGTAGAGGAGAAGAAGAAGAGAACAGAAGCTTTCGAAATGTGATGCTACAGAAGAATGCTGAAGATCGGATGGGTGGATCACGTAACTAATGATGAGGTACTGAAAAGAATCGGAGAGAAGAGGAATTTGTGGCACAACTTGACAGAAGAAGAGATCGGGTGGTAGGACACATTCTGAGGCATCAAGAGATCACCAATTTATTCAAAAATTAAAATGTGTGTGAATCCCTTAGGGACCAAACTGCTAAGGTCATCGGTCCCTAGTCTTACACACTACTTAAAATAATTTAGACTAACTTATGCTAATAACAACACACACGTCCATGCCTGAGGGAGGACTCGAACCTCCGACGGGGAGAGCCGCACGAACCGTCACCAATGTAGTACTGGAGCGTGGCGTGGAGAGTAAAACTCGTAGAGAGAGACCAAGAGACGAATACACTAAACAGTTTGTAGGTTTCATTAGTTATTCGGAGATGAAGAGGCTTGCACAGGATAGAGAAGCATGTAGAGCTGCGTCAAACCAGTCTCCGGACTGAAGACACAACAACAACAGTGTTCGAATACCGCGCGGGGTAGCCGCACGGTCCAGGGCGTCTTGTCACGGATCGCGCGGCTCCCCCCGTCGGGAGTTCGAGTCCTCTCTTGGGCATGGGTATGTGTGTTGCCCTTAGCCTAAGTTAGGTTACGTTAGATTCATTAGGTTATAAGCGTAGGGACCGATGACCTCAGCAGTTGGGTCCCATAGTCCTTACCACAAATTTCCAAACAATGTTCGAATTCAACATTGATAGTGTGATGCTTGACACAGCCACACCCATTGAATAATTGGGCGTAACGTCGCAAAGCGATATAAAATGGAACGCGCACGTAACGACGGTGATTTTGGGAAAATTTTTGGGAAGTGGTTAATTTGTCAAGGAGACCGCATGTAGGACGCTAGTGCGACCTAGCTTTGAGCACTGCTCGAGTGTTTGGGATCCTTACCAGGTCGTATAGAAAAAATACATTGTAGCAATGTTAGTCTTCCAACAGCAAAGCTGATGACTCTGTGCGGTTATAGCAGTGTAGTACCTGAACAGATCTAGTCTTGGAACTCTTTCTGCTATTTAACTGAATTTCCCTAGAGCGGGTTGTTCTCCCCCTTTCTGTTATCCTGTGAACCGTTGTAAGAGTTCGGGAAGGTGAACGACATCGTTAAATAGTCAACTATACACGAGAAAGCGGAGCCAGGTCGTCAGAATAAATGCTTAACTACTTACGATTTTCTTCTCAGACACACGAAATGTAGATATGCAGTCTCTTTGCTATAAGTGAAACTTGTGGTACACATTTATCGGAAAGTCTACATTTAAACCTGTTCAACTCAAAATACTGGAGTGACCGCAGTTTAAATTTGACCATGGTTCACGCCCGATTTTTTCGAGATGATCATGATTTTGAAAGTGTACAGTATTAAGATTGGCGCGTGTCGATTTACGGTGTGAGACTCAAGGCATCGTGTACCATACCTTATACTTACGACGAACCCAAAAAGTTTATTAAATTATGACTGAAACCTACCAGGAGTAGATTTAAATTGCGCCTGCGCGTGTGGCCATATTTCCTGTTTTTCTCTAACAAGGGGACCACACGACAATCGGATGGTTTTAATTTTTTATATTTATGGTAGATAAAGTTCGAAACTCAAATATACCTCTCCCAAGGCAGTTCGGTACAACTCTCAAAAATTCAGTAGAAAATCGCCTTCACAGTTTTCGGACTACATTTAATATCCTAAAGTAAGGCAGACTTACTTTCGACAAGCAGCATAGCCCTGTGGTAGCGCACTTGTTCGCATTGTCAGAGGACTGGGTTCGATTCCAGGTGGATTCAAATTTTAAAACAAAGATGCATGTTCGGTGAGCATATACATGAAGTGCAAATCACAGAAATATAGAGGAAATTTAATTCATAGTTTTCCTGTATTATACAGGGTGTTTGGGGAGGAAAGGCCAATATTTTAAACAGTGATAGTATAAGTATTTCTGAACAAAAATAAACAACACATGCAGTGATCATCGATGGTCATGGGAGAACACCTACGCCTCAGTGCGTAGCAATTTCCATTTTGCCATAAATGTTTGGTGCGGCATGATCGGTAACCTTTTGATAGGTGCATTTATTATCAATCAGCGATTGACGGGAGAGAGGTACCTGCACTTTTTGGAAAATTCATTTGTGGAACTATTGGAAGACGTTCCTTTAGCGAAGCGAACTGGAATGTACTTTCAACATGACGGTGTCCCTCCACATGTTACCTTACATGTGAGGGATCATCTCAACCGTACCTACCCTAATCTCTGGATTGGCCGCGGCGGTGCTATTAACTGGCCTCCAACATCACCCGACCTTACACCTTTAGATTTCTGTTTATGGGATTGGATGGAATCAGAGGTGCACAAAGTGAAGGTAAATATCCGAGATGAACTGCTCATGGACGCTGTTGAATTGATTAGGAACCGACCACAGGCAGTTGAACAAGCAACACAACATGTTACCGCTAGAGCGCAAAAGTGCATTGACGTTCATGGTGGGATATTGGAACCTGTTCTGTGAACTGTACAACGTCTGTACGATAAGTGTTAATGCCGTTTGTAGAAGACGTGGTACGTCTTTTTCAACTGAATACATGTAACAGGCAGAATTAAAGTTCCTTTCAATACCCATACCTCCCTACCGAAGCATTTGCGGACCTATGTTCACATAACGTTTTTTGTTCAGAATTACTTACATTATCACTGCGTAAAATATTGACCTTTCCTCCCCAAACACCCTCGATTAAAAATATTTCATAAAAAGATTGATGATTTGGAATTTTTATTTGCAATGAAAACTGGAATTTGAGTGCTGTATATATTTAGAAATAAGAAGCCGTGCATTTTTCATAAAAATGCCAACTATATGTGTTAATTCACCGATAATTTATGAATTTTGTATTTACCTGACGTACATAATCCAACTGAACGTACAAGAAAACGAAGAGAGTAATGACCGAAACTCCTGCTTTTATACTGTAGCTGTCGCTTTTTATTTTCAATAACTGATGCTTTTGCCCCAATAAAAGTATATCCACCTCCTACTTCGAAAATTTTGGTATTCTTCTTTCATTTTCTGTTGCGCAAAATAAAAACGAACGTCCGTTCGTTTTTGTTCGGTCGTGTCTCTGCAACTCCATGGCGCCTTCCATTGCAATACACAAGAGTTAACCGCGGTTGGCTGAAGATTGTTCGCCGACTGGCGATTAACGTGGGTGCACCGCAGAGGCATTTAAACGCTGTTTACTTTTAGTCGTGATCACGTGACCTTGACTGTATTGCTTCTTTACGAGGGTGGTGCAGTGGAGCATTAGTTTACGAAGAGAACACCAGGCAATTTTTGCTTTCATGTTTATTTCTTTTACTGTCGATGTAGTCATGTCCTTCAGCTGCTCTAATTAAGAAAGCATGTAAAGTGATTCTACACTAACGGTGTGCTTCGCAGTACCCAGCGGAGTCTTTGTTTTCCGTCTTATGCACAATATTTCAGTTCTGTATAACAAGAACAACAGAGGTTGTAGGCGGCTTTCAGAGTCGAACTCAGCTATACATAGCGGCGTGCGCCAAAGGATAGTTCGTAGTGGGGGTGGAGTCCAGGTACCGATTACATACTATTAACAGAATTCGAAAACTCAAAATTCTTCGGTTATCTTAAGCCATATCTAGTGCTATAGATTTAAGAAGTGCCAATATAATACAAACGACTGCCAGATTGTTAGTATCGCGAATATCGCTGTAAAATGCGATAGTCATCGAAATGAAACGAAACGAGACCGCCGTATTGTATTAATGTCTAGTATTTACATGTGTGAAGAAAAACTTGGACTGTGTATTGCGTCAAAAAACAATGCCAAAATATATAGTGCAATAGTATAATGCTACACAACACCTCCGACAAGTGCACCAATGACGGAAACAAAGCTTTGTGACGACGCGAAATTATAAGTTAACTGTTGTGGACTGGCAAGACAGCCAATCCACAGCGACGGGTAGCCGAAATGCACGCGTTTAAGCTCACGCAGACTGGCGTGAGGTCTGGAACAAGGTAAAGTAATTATAGTAGCCAAAAATAGTACATAGCTTCTGGAATACTTAACTTTAATCCATAATTGGAGAACATCCCTCTTAATGATACATAATTACAATCTCAATATAAACTGGTAATGGCGCCTTGCTAGGTCGTAGCAAATGACGTAGCTGAAGGCTATGCTAACTATCGTCTCTGCAAATGAGAGCGTATTTGTCAGTGTAGCATCGCTAGCAAAGTCGGCTGTACAACTGGGGCGAGTGCTAGGACGTCTCTCTAGACCTGCCGTGTGGCGGCGCTCGGTCTGCAATCACTGACAGTGGCGACACGCGGGTCCGACGTATACTAACGGACCGCGGCCGATTTAAAGGCTACCACCTAGCAAGTGTGGTGTCTGGCGGTGACACCACATGAACAACTGTCACGTAAAAAAGTATATCACACGATTTTTACACAGTAACAGCTGACGCAAACATTTCCGTGTACCGCACAGGCTATGGTGTCGAACATAATATACAACGGGACATAGTTGCACACCAGCAGACATCACTGAAGATACATTTCTGGTCAACCACTGTTCCTCCCTCGTCCCTCCCCCACCCTCCCTTCCCCAAATTTTGTTTGTACATTCTCTCTCTCTCTCTTTTTAAATTCACCTAGCTGAAGATCGGCAAAATGCACTGCTGACAGCCCACAATAAAGGGAGGGAAAGAAACCGGCCATTGGGGTACACTTCCCTTCCGGCCCAAATTCCCAGCCAGTTACTCACTACTGATGTAGTGGCAGTTATCCAGAACCCCGTACTCGTAGTTCCTGATTGCATGATGTGGAACCGGACTGAAAGAGGGGTTCGTCCGTCGTCGTCATCTTATTGATATATTTATGTATATAAAAACTGTCTAAAATGGTATCGAAACATTAATACTGAACGTCGAATAATAACGCAGCAAATACTGAACGTCGAATAATGACGCATCAAAGTGTAATAGTAATACACGGAGATTCGGTAGCGGCTTTTCAGCCACGGTGTTCATTGCCTTTTGATGTAAGTAAGCAAAATCGCGTGGCAGTTCGTTGCATGCTCTTGGCTTGTTGAGTCTTAGAGAGGCCCATTAGTGTTGTTCTCGTGCCAGAAACATACGTAGGTGCACAGTTAACATGCCACATCGTCTTTGAGCAAAAAATGGGTAGACCAAGGTTTAATCTGGCAAGATGGGGCTGTATTACAGTGGACAGTATTAAATGTGATTGTGGAGACTGACTGTGATTGTCCAGCACACGCTTCGGTGTCGACTGTGTCCAGCCTCCTGTATTGCAGAAGGCCTCCATCAAGCAACAGAAAATGTACTATAAGTACAGAGATGATGTGACCTGTTGTCTGTGCACCTATGTATATTCCTGACACGAGAATAATAATAATAGGCCTCTGTAAGGCTCAGAGCCGAGAGTGCTCTACCAAGTTCCATCATGCTTTGGTGCGTCGTTATTCGACATTCGTTATTAATGTTTCGATAGCGTTTTAGGTAGTTTTTATATACATAAATATATCAATAAGCTGACGACAACCGTCGAGCCTTTCTTTCAGTCCGGATGCACACCATGCTCGATCTCTTACGGGAACCAGGAACTGCGAGTACGGGGTTCGTGGGTAGGTGTCGCTACGTCAGTAGTGAGTGACAGGCTGGGTTCAAAATGGTTCAAATGGTTCTGAGCACTATCGCACTTAACTGCCGTGGTCATCAGTCCCCTAGAACTTAGAACTACTTAAACCTAACTAACCTAAGGACATCATACACATCCATGCCCGAGGCAGGATTCGAACCTGCGACCGTAGCGGTCGCGCGGTGCCACACTGTAGCGCCTAGAACCGCTCGGCCACTTTGGCCGGCAACAGGCTGGGAATTTGGGCCGGAAGCGAAGCGTACTCGGTTGGTCATTAAGAGCTGTACTCTGCTGAAGCACGCCCCTAAGACAGCTGAACACTGTTAACGGGCATTTCAAGTTGCAGCCTCAAGACTGTTCGAGAAAGATCAATCGTGATCAACGGTTTCAAAAGCGTTGACTGCCCAGTTATCGCGAAATATATTTTGTGGCGGCTCTGCCTGAGTGCCTTTTAACTACGGGCCGCGCCTGGTGTGTTCGTAGAGGTGGCGGTGTGAGCGAGCGCACACAGGGTCCCGGCCGCAGAGCGGGGCCGGCTGGCTATCTGGTGCTTGGCGAGCACGCGCTATCGCACAGGGCTCAGATAACGCCCGACCACAGGAAACACTTGTTGGGGGAGCCGAGCCGGGTCGCAGCTCGCCGCGTGGCCCGTGAGACCACTGCGGAACGCACCCTCTATCATAACCCCCGGACGATAGCATCAGCTCGTCTTAAACAACTACACCACTTTCTCCGAGCTGACAAAAATCATGAGTTACCTCCTTTAGCTCGGCGCAGTGCAGCAACTTGATGTGGCAGGGACTCAAAAAGTCTTTGGAAGAAGTATTGAGCCAGGATGCCTCTGCAGCCATCCGTAATTGTGAAGGTGTTGTCAATGCAGGATTTTCTGCACGAACTGACCTCTCTCGAGCGATCTGGATGGCCATATCAGACTTGTCCCGAATGTTCTTCAAACCATTTGCGAACAGTTGTAACCCTGTGACATAGTACGTTGTCATCCATAAAAGTTCCACAGTTTTTCGGAGACATGAAGTCCACGATAGCTGCAAATGGTGTCCAAGTAGCCGAACATAACCATTTCCAGTCAGTGATCGGTTCATTTAGACCAGACGACCGAGTGACCCAGTCCATTCCATGTAAATTGAACTCACACCATTGTGGAGCCACCACCAGCTTCCAGAGTGCCTTGTTGACAACCTGGATCTATGGCTTCGCGGGGTCTGCGCCACACTCGAACCCAACTGAAATCGGGACTTAATTGAGCAGCCGCCGTTTCCCAACCTATATGGTCACGAGCCCAGGAGGGGCGCTGCAGGTGATGTCGTGCTTGTTAGCAGAGGCACTCGCGTGGGTACCGAGCGAGGTGGCGCAGTGGTTAGCACACTGGACTCGCATTCGGGAGGACGACGGTTCAATCCCGTCTCCGGCCATCCTGATTTAGGTTTTCCGTGATTTCCCTAAATCACTCCAGGCGAATGCCGGGATGGTTCCTTTGAAAGGGCACGGCCGATTTCCTTCCCCATCCTTCCCTCACCCGAGCTTGCGCTCCGTCTCTAATGCCCTCGTTGCCGACGGGACGTTAAACACTAATCTCCTCCTCCTCCTCCTCGCGTGGCTTGTTTGCTGCCATAGCCCATTAACACCAAATTTCGCAGCACTGTCCTAGCGGATACGTTACACATTTATTTCTGCGATTATTTCACGCAGTGTTGCTTGCCTGTTGTGAAATTTGGTACTATCGGCACTCTCTTAACGCTGTGGATCGTACAATATTGAATTCCTTAACGATTTCCGGAATGGAATGTCCCATGCGTCTAGCTCCATCTACTATTCCGCGTTCAAAATCTGTTAAATCACGTCGCGCTGCGTTAATCACGTCTGAAACCTTTTCCCATGACTCCGCCAAAACACTGCCCTTTTATACCTTGTGTACGCTGTACTACCTCCATCTGTATATGTGTATATCGCTATCCCATTACTTTTATCACCTCAGTGTAATGTAATCGGTTCTCTCTCCTACGTAACCAGATACTGGTCCCAGGGGAGGGTGGGGGTATTATGTAGGTCACAACCCCGCTTCTATACGACATTTTAGTAAAAGTGTTTCTACTATTACGTAAGCAATGCGTGTCAAAAGACGCAGTAGATATGGCCGGATGCCAATGTAATTTCCTACGTGTATACACGCCATCGGTGCGTCTGTAAATGATTAGAGCTGCAATTCTCTGAGACGGATAGAATGGCCACCAGAGGGCGTTAGTGTTGCTCGTGTTTCGTGTTGTTACCAGGCCAGATACGGTATATATGCGTGAACTGCGCCAGATGTTGAGTAATCACGGAAAGGGTACGACGATTCAGTGTACTCGTCTGAGGTAGTGTTTTCAGCATCCGACATGCCTGAAACTAGTCAAGAAAATAATTACTTTGTGCAGCTGCTTATTGATTTTTGCAACACGACGCTTATAACCTGACACGTCTCTCTCCATCCAGATATACGTAGAACAATGCAGCAAATCATTGGATGGCTTCCTTACTAATGAATTTTAGTTATCCTAAAGTTGCATTCTTGTTGTGAATTGGGTAATTTTTTAACGCTCTAGAAAAGCGTACAAAACTGCCAAAAAAGTGCGCTTCTTTTGACCAACGGTAGGTAGCCAAGCTCCCTATGCGTTAACCTATACTAGCAGTTCGTGGTATCACCCTAACGTCATATTAAAAATCACTATACACATACTGAAAGTACACACACGTAAGCTCACCCTGGACCTTCTTCGAAATTAATCCGAACGATGTCGGGTGTAAGTTTCCAAATTTATTCTTTTGAGCGCCATCGCCTTAGTGAAGGTTGGCGATAATCGCGGGGAATTACTGTCATTCATTCTCAGCTCCTCCAATCATTTTGTCAATATCTGAGCTGTCTTGCGACTGTACTGTATTTTGTGACTATGAGTCTCCTTTCTAACGAGTGGCGACAGGAAGGGCATCCGGCTACCCCTTAAATTAATCATCCCAGATCCGACCTTAACCATGCCGACCCTCTGGACAAAGGCACAAGAAAAAGAAGATGAATCTCCTTTCTAACCATGTACACGACTAAAGTGTTCTGAGCACATCTTCCGAAGCAAGGAGCACAGCTCGTGGCAGCACATCATCGAAGAGGTTGAAGGGGGGGACGTGAACATTGTAGAAGAGTTTCACGATCGTAGAACCTCCGAGAGTGGCTTGGGGTTGGGTTCTTTGGGAAAAAGAGAGCAAACAGCGAGGTCATCGGTGTCATTGGATTGGGGAAGGAAGTCGGCCGTGCCCTTTCAAAGGAACCATCCTGGCATTCGCCTGGAGTGATTTAGGGAAATCACAGAAAACCTAAATCGGGATGGCCGGACGTGGGATTGAACCGTCGTCCTCCCGAATGCGAGTCCAGTGTCCCAACCACTGCGCCACCTCGCTCGGTCCTCCGAGAGTGGCTCGACATACAAGATAATCCCGCTGCTGAGAACGAAAATATTATCGCGTGATCGGAATGAATTTTCATTCTCTGTCCGGATGTGCGCCGATTTCAAACTTCCGGGCAGGTTAAAACTGTATGCTGGACTGGGACTTGAGAGCTTCACGTTTCGCGGAGATATCCTGAGTGACATTTCCATGCGTAGCTCAACGGCCCTTCCGCAAAAGTGCAGTTCCGACAGTACTCTGCAGCTGTAAAGGTGCGTCGTTACTCATACTTGGTTCTCTCACTCAATGGAATTAAAAGCAAAGGTCTTGGGTTCGAGTCTCGATCCAGCCCACAGTTTTAATGTACCAGGTAGTTTCAGTACCCCGTCATGGCCTTCCAAAAACCGACGGAACTCAAAAGTACAGGTGTCCGAGAAGACCTCATACCGCTCTTAACTTGGTACAGTTGGGAAAATTCACTGATCAGCCAGAGCATTATGTCCCCCGACTTACTGTCGATATAAATCCGATCGGGTGATGGCAGCGTCATCTGGCGAGGAATGACTGCACGCACGGTGCAAGTAGTATCAGTGAGTGCGCTGCTCGTGTGTAGGATGGGGAAGGCGCGCGATCTATCTCCGTTTGACTGAGGGGAGATTGCGATGGCCCGGAGGCTCGGCACGAGCACTTGGGAAACGCACGACTTGTGCGGTGCCGGAGGAGTGCTGTGGCGAGTGTCGTCAACAAGTGACGAAACCACGTCCAGACATCGCGGGGTGGGCGCCCTCCCCTCACTACAGATGGTGGACGTCGTAAACTAGACAGACTGGTAAAACAGGACAGGCCGTAAACTGCGGTGGAACTAACATCAGACGTAAATGATGGGCACAGTGCAAGTGTGTCTTAACAGCTAATGCACTGTACGTTCCTAGTGATGGGCCTCCACAGCCAACGACCTGTGCGTGTGCCGATGTTAACACCACGGCGTCGGCAACTACAACTGCAATAGGCACGTGACCATCGGCACTTGACGGTGGCGCAAGTGGCATAGCGTTGCCTTCTTCATCATGTTGATGGGAGGGGGCCAATCCGTCGTCTTCCAGGGAAGCACTTCCTAGACACCTGTACTGAGGGATGAAAACAAACCAGCGGGAGGTCCATTATGCTCTGGGGAACATTCACGTGGCATCCATATGTCCAGTGGAGCTCGTGCAAGGCACCATGACGGCCAAGATGTATCGTGCACAGGTTGCAGATCACGTACGCCCATTCACGGCAGTCATGTTTCCCGACAGCTGTGGTATATTTCAACAAGATAATGCGCCATGTCACAAGGCCTGGAGTGGTTGGAGGAATACAGTGGCGAATTCCAGTTGATGTGCTGGCCACCAACTCGCCAGATTTGAACCCGATCGAACACATCTGAGATTTGATTAAACGTGGCGTCAGAGCTCTCCATGTGTGTGAAGAGCTTGTGTGTGAAGATGTGGTTCCAACTTCCTCCGGCGACCTACCAAGGCCTCATTGCTTCCATGCCACGACGCGTCGCCGCTGTTATCTATGCCAAAGTCGGGCATAGTGGCTGTTAGATAGCTGGTCATAGTGTTCTGGTTGATCAGTGTAAATAATTGTTTAACTGGTGTTGGTACGGTTGGTGCGGACGAGAAACTTCATTGTATTATATTGTTTTGTTTCAGTAACTCATTACTTCAGTTGGTAGGCGATGACTGATGTGAGTAGACAGTAGTTTAGGAGTGGACAGTTGTATGTGTGGTTGGTGGGGGTGGGGGGGGGGGATGAACCAACGTCTACAGACAGTGCAAACGACGACAGACATAATCATAATGAGTACGTTTAGAGACCGCTTTTGCAAGCCCCAACCACGCAAATCAACCTGCTTGATTGGCAGAAATGTGCTTTTCTTTCAGGCAGTGTCAAAGGGAAGTAGCGCATCGGACGTAAGGAAAGGCCAGGCGACACACGGGTGCTGTCGTTACTCCTGTAACTGAGCAGCCCCCAATGAAGCCATTTCGCTAAAGAGCAGCTGAAGTGCAAGCACGGCCGCCAGCGATGCATGACGTCATTTAAAACGATCTGAGAATGGAAAGATTTAGACCGACGCGTACGAATGAATTATCTGACGGCGACGTGGAGCAGTGAGTTGGAGCCTGCGATGGATTTTTTTTGGCACAGTATCCAAACCCCTGTCTCACTTACGAGTGTAATTTTCTGATTAATGTGCGATATATAGCACTTTACGCAGGAAGAATCTGGTTAATGTGATACAAGAAAGATCTCCATTATGAGGAAGAGTTGGAAAGAGAAGATACGGGTACGAATGTAATCACGATACCTGTTCTGCGGATATTGTTTTGAACGATTGTTGTGGTCTTCAGTCCAAAGATTGATTTGATACAGTTCTCTATGTTACTCTATGCTCTGCTAGCGACTTCATCTCCGAGTAACTACTGCAACCTACATACTTCTGAATTTGCTTAGTGTATTCATCTCTTGGTCTCACTCTACGGTTTTTACCCTACACGCTACCCTCCAATATTAAATTGGTGATCCCTTGATGCCTAAGAAGATGTCCTACCAACCGATCCCTTCTTTTAGTTAAGTTGTGCCACAAATTTCTCTTCTCCCCAATTCTGTTCAGAATCTCCTCATTAGTTACGTAACCTACCCAGCTGATCTCCAGCGTTCTTCTGTAGCACCACATTTCTGAAGCTTCTATTCTCTTCTTGTCTAAACTAAGTATCGTCCTTCTTTCACTTCCATAAATGACTTACTCCATACAAATACTTTCATAAAAGATTTCCTTGTTAAAAGATTCCTGTTCTTCAGAAACGCTTTTCTTGCCATTTCCAGACTGTTTTATATCTCCCTACTTAGGCCATCGTCAGTAATTTTGCTGCCCAAATAGCAAAACGATGTGTGACTGGAAATTTTTAATTGGACATGTTCCAAACGTAGTTTGTACCTCAACTCGAAGGCAAGGAAACCACAAATCAGGGGTGGCTACGGCAGGTCGGAGTTCAAGCACACTTTGCGGTACAAGTTTCAAGGCCTCTGTATTGTATGTAGTCCGGTGACAATTACAAACACATTGAAGAGGTCACTACGAAGCTCAGACCTTATTACCCCAGAAAAATTATTAGGGGTGTAATGAAGTGACAAACGGGCCAAACGTTGGTTCAACACTTACGAAGAATTTTGTCGAGGAAGCCTTTCGACGTCATCGGTGAAGACATGGAGACGCAAATATCTGTGTGTACATACAAATACCTAGTTGCTGTACAGGATGTTGAAAGAGGAATAGCAAGTAGCTAGTATAGGAAAATTAGAATAAATCATTTATCGTAACATTTGTCCATTTTTGTTGGTTACAGAGGTGCATCTGTTAGAATGTAATCCGAACAAATATTCACAAGAGGTGTTAGTCAAAGCTGATTTTCATAAATTCCACCTCCGACTTCCTTCTTGGCGTTCATTATTTGTGGGGGCAGCAATATCAACAATCAGTTAGTCTCTAGTGTTTACTCTTTCTTTGTAGGCTACTCCTTTAAACGATACCCACTGGCAAGAAATGTGAAGGCCTAAGGACCGGGGATCTTCGTGGCGAAGAAACACTACCCATTTCTGCCGATTCATCGTCCGGGGAATGTTATGTTTGGATGAACTAGAATGAGCAGGGCCTCGTCATGGCCAAAGAACATACCCATCCTTGTAGCCAAAGAACTAATAATGCTGGACACTCGTTTTGAAGAAAGTTTAGATACCTTGACCCTGTAACGCAACAGGCCTAGTCAACAAATGTCCATCACACCACACCACACATTTACAGACAAGAGTTCGTGAAAGTGTCTCTCCGCAAAGGCACGTGGGTTTTCGTTGGACCAGCGATGTGAGTTACAAGTGCTACAGATACCTCCACGAGTGAAACTAGGTTCATTAGGAAACAGTATCAATGGGACTATTTGGCGATTTGCCGTTAGCCGACGTCAAAAGTCCTATCGTATACACCTTCATCTTCATCTCGCAACCTCTGAATCCGCTGTAAACGATAAGGTCAGAAAGCGTACATGCGCAGTTACCACCATATTCTTGTGTGTGGAACATCGATATGTAGAAATGTTGCATGTACTTGTTGAAGGACTATGTTTTACTTACTGAATGTCATCAACGGCCTCCACATACTATATGATTTGGACGTTCACACGAGAATTCACTGTGGTCAGCACCACACGGTTTAGCGAAAACACGAGTAAATACTCTTGAAGGTTGTAGTCTGCGGTGAAAAAATCGTCTACCGTATTCTTTACGAACAGCAGCAGCGTTTCCGTTACAAAGCACGTACGCAGATACCATGTCTACATACTCAGTGTTTGTAAATACACTGATAGGCAAAACATGACGACAACTGCCCACTGCGACGTTGGATGTCGCCTGTTGGCGTTACGGTCACGTGACGCAGTAAGAAAAGTGTGCAAGCGGAGCAGACACGGAGGGGGATAAACCCATGTGCTTGTTGAAGGACTATGTTCTACCAGCGGAACGTCTTCTACTTCCTCCATATATTGTTGATTTTTTCGTTCATACGAGAATTCACTGGTGGTTATCGTACGGTTTAGTGAAAACACGAGTAAACACTCTTGGAGCTTGGTAGTCTGCGGTGAGAAGGTCGCCTACAGTATTATTTACGAAGAGCAGCAGCGTTACAAAACACATACACAGACACCATGTCTCCGTACTTGGCAGCAAACGAGGAAATCCTTTGATATAAGGGACTTTGAGAAAAGGCAGATAATTATTACGCAGAACCTGTGAAGGAGTATCTCAAAAGTGGCGAAGCTGGTCGAATGTTGACGTGCTACTGTCGTGAGCATCTGGGAAAGAGGTAGAAGGACAGTGAAACTACGATTAGGCGTTAAATGGTTGGACGTTCACGACTCTTCATAGATCGTGGGGTGCAGAGGCTTGTCTGCTTTGTAAAGTAGGATAGATGGTGATCTGTGGCATCTCTGCCAATGCTGGTGCACGCACATGTGTTTCTGAGCACACCGTTCATCGTACATTGTCGAACATAGAGCTCCGCAGCAGACCACCCCTGCGTGTTCACATGTTGGCCCAACGACATCATCAGTTACGATTGCAGTGGGCACGGGACCATCTGGATTCGACCGTCGATATGGAAACGTGTCTGCTCTTCGCGTGAATCACAGTTTGGTACACTACGTCGATGGTCGTTTCCACAAACGCCGTCATGGAGGCGGACTGCGGCACGAAGCGCGCAGCCCGCCACGGAGGCAGGCAGGTGGGAGCAGTATTATGCTAAGGGAGGCATTCTCCATCGCTTGCAAGGGACCTGGGGTAGTAATTGAAGAGACGCTGACACTTGAGAACCACCTAGATCGTTTCATGCATGATGTCTTCTCCGACGGTAATGTCATCTTTCAGCAGTATAATTGTCTGTGTCTCGGAGCTAGAAGTGAGCTACAGTGGTTTGAGAAGCATTATAGGGAACTCACGTTGATGTCTTGGCGACCAGGTTCGCCTGATATAAATCCTATGGAACCTATCTGGGTGGCTACCTGGCGCCATCATTGCTTAGGAAGATCAGCGGCCCGTTACTTACGCAAATTACATGACCTGTGCATAGACACATACCTGCACAACCTACCGACAAACTTTCGGATCCCTGGTACGCAGAAGCAGTGATGTATTTCATTCCAAAAACGCACAAGCTGGCTATTAAGCGGGAGGTCATAATGTTTTGGCTCAGCAGTGTCCATGCGGTATGCTGAAATGACACCGTAGAAATGGGCAAGAATTCACAATCACAGTTCAAAATGACAATTGCGTAAAATCGAATATAACTTCACAACTTTACCTGCAAAACAAAAATGACATTATTGGTAAATAAACGCGTATCTAGACGCGAAGTGAAAACTTATCTCTGCAACCAGTAAAATTTGGACGCCTGTTACTGAATCAATTTATTAGTATACAATACGATGTCCTAAAATATTTACTGTACTTTCTGAAACATCTTTTATGTAGGTATTCCAATATACAGTATACCGGGATGACGATGGTGTTGCAGTCTGCACTTATAAGAGGCGATTCGATTCGAATTAAAGACAGCCTGTGACGCGACCATCGTCCCAGTTGACCTGTTGCGTCATTGAGTACACCGGCCGTGATGACGGAGCAGTTACGTAAGTGGTGGCGTGCTCGCCATGGAACGATGCTCCAGACCCCCGTTTTATGGAAAACCTGATTTAGATTTTCCAAAATTTTTCCTGACTCACTTCTGGTGATCGCTAGTATAGTGCTTTCTTATCGAAACAACCGCTGGCTCCCTCTCCAACTGCGGTGGGTGCTGAAGAGAGCACGAATTCTTAAGCGTCCTTTCTTATTTTTCTCGTTCGCCGCGTAAAATTACTGTCGACAGAAACAATGCTTAACGACCTCCTGCGGGTGTTAGATACTATCTGACCTTGCATTCGTAATCACGTCGCAGTAGGATTGGGAGGCCTCTTCTTAGAATTCAGATAAGGTGTTCGGAGAACGAACGCCAGCTCTTCTCGTAACACTCCATTCTATCAGTGTTGACACTTTCGTTAACATTGAAAAATTATAAAAATAAATATATTCTTGGCTACATTGTATCATTCTTCGAAATTTTACTGCAGAGAAGCAAATTGGCTTTGTGGCTGTCGTGACAGCTGTTTTCCTACTCACGCTCTTGTATAGCCACCAACGATCTTGAGTTTTGCGCAGAACCAAAAATTAAGGTTTCCACTTTTCAGTGTGAAACGCAACAGCCGTCGTTATAGTGAAAGGAGCCACGTCTGGGATTTTTGAAACGCAACAACAGTTTGAAGATCACGGAGTATCGGCCTGAACGTACTTTAACCTGAAAGTATTGCCGGCGGCACTTTGCGTTCGTGTCAGCTCAGTCTTAGGGAGTACCTCGAACTGGTTTATTTGCTGGAAAATGTTGGGCGGCTAGGCATGACACAGTGCTTACGTTTCTGCCATTGTGTAAATTTCCGCAACTCTTATCGGTCCCAACGCGTGACAGTTGTATTAAGCTTCCTTGTAGCGATTGGCAGACCGGCTGGTGCTCATCCAGTTGCTGCTATTACGAGCGTTTCGTCATTATTATTCAGAGGTACTTAGTTTGTCTGAACGATAGAGAAGCCTATCACACAGTGGTGGTGACCTGATTTGTTGTAAACTGATCGGAGAACCTGTATATAACTACTTCGATAAACCGTTTTAATCGCACTTTGGAACGCCTGATATTGTCGATGTTGATACACCAACAAATTAAGCATCTTCTTTCACAGTGTTCTCACGGGTTACGTCCATACCCTCCTCCTTTCCATTCAGTCAACTCCACTTCGATACCTCTTAACAGCGCTGATTCGATACAGCCGACTGTAACACACAAACCACTTCACTGTTGTGCCGTACGTCATCTGTGGAAGTTGGCATGACAGCCTGGTAACAGTTCTACATGCTTCAGTGTACTCGTGTTAGGGGGTGGCCAGAAGTTTGGCTGCTGAGCATATAACGTGGGCTAATAATGGCGACATTGCATTTTCGTGAGCACATAATGCACGTGTGTGTAGTTGACCCTTCCGTCCACTTGTTGCTGCGTTCGAGTAATTTTCACAGTAGTTCTAACCCTAAGATATTTCGTGTGTCGTTCAAAATAGTTCAAATGACTCAAAGCACTATGGGACTAAACATCTGAGGTCATCATTCCCCTACAACTTAGAACTACTTAAACCTAACTAACCGAAGAACATCACACACATCCATGCTCGAGGCAAGATTCGAATGTGCGACCGTAGCGGTCGCGCGGATCCAGACTGAAGCGCGTAGAACTGCTCGGCCACTGCGGCCGGCCTCGTGTGTCGTATTTTGTTTACTAAATGTGGATGTGGTGGGTTTGGAAGTACCTCGGCACCTAATCCCTCGCGTTTTCGTACACTTCTGCGGAATGCAAACTGGTCTTTTCCAACTCGTGTCAGTTTTTTACAACCATGACGTCTTGCACAGTATACTTCCCTAATTCCTGGCGTTCTCTGATATGAAGTTCACATCTGTGAACAGTAACTCTTGGAATCCCGACTGGATGCTGCTAATATTTGAACGGGTGCTCGTTTGAAGAGAGCGCGCAGTCTATTTCCCGTACCCACCATCGAAACGCAGCCAGAATGATCTGGGAAGTCAGTCCGCAGCTCGTGGTCGTGCGGTAGCGTTCTCGCTTCCCGCGCCGGGTTCCCGGGTTCGATTCCCGGCGGGGTCAGGGATTTTCTCTGCCTCGTGATGACTGGGTGTTGTGTGATGTCCTTAGGTTAGTTAGGTTTAAGTAGTTCTAAGTTCTAGGGGACTGATGACCATAGATGTTAAGTCCCATAGTGCTCAGAGCCATTTGAACCATTTTGATCTAGGAAGTCATAACGGAGTAGGGGGACTGTGTGGTCGTGCCTGTGCCTTGACAGTTCGCAGGCGTTGATCGCTGAGGCAGTCGGTGCCAGGTGCTGGGCAGGCGCGGCTTTCGGCAGTGGGCGGAATATTACCAGACAGCGCGCGCATGCGTAGTAAGGCGTATCGCGGTGCCTCGTACGAACACCTGCACGCAGGGGCGCCAACTTGCCGTTCGCGGCGGCACGGTTAACGGCGGCTTACCGCTGAGTCAAACGTACCCTGTTGAACAGGAATTACGTTACTGACGAGCGGAAAATAGCACTAATACGCTGCGACAGGTAGTTCCTTAGTTCTTTTGTGGCAGAATACAACTTGCAACAGAAATAATCTTGGGATTGAATCTGTGAGTCATACTGCAAAAGGAATAATATGCTTTTCTTACACATGAAAAAAAGAAGGAACCGTGCTATTTTTTTCCAGCATGCAACATTTTTCCTTCCAGTAAGGAGGGTTAATGTTTAGTCGTGGTCTGTTATGCTTTTGAATACAGTATTTATCCCAGGTGATACATGGTGCGGGGTGACCTCGACGTCAAGTCTTTTGTAGGCTTGGGACTGACCAGAGTCGCCTGTTGCAGTGGACCGTGAACTGTGCAGCGTTCGTGAACAGCTTGCGCAAGGGGGGAGGAGACCAAACTGCGAGGTCATCGGTCTCGTCGGATCAGGGAAGGACGGGGAAGGAAGTCGGCCGTGCCCTTTCAAAGGAACCATCCCAGCATTTGCCTGGAGCGATTTAGAGAAATCACGGAAAACCTAAATCAGAATTGCCGGACGCGGGATTGAACCGTCGTCCTCCCGAAAGCGAGTCAGTGTGCTAACCACTGCGCCACCTCGCTCAGTCTTGCACAAGGAGCTGCTGCGTTTGGTAGTAATGGCTGACGAGATCCGACTGTTGTAGGAAATCAGTTTATCTACGGTTTACTTTCGAAAAAAAAGTATATTGATATCTCCTACTGCTACTTCCATCACATTCACAGAAGGATGATCTCGAATCTATATTCGGTGAAGATGGCCGGGAAATGATCCATGATTAAATCCTGTGCAGATTATGGAACTTTTATTCTCCTTAATTGTGTGGAACAAGATTTTTCGGTAATATTTCCTCGTTACTGCGTGTCAGTGACTGATATTCGCTTTCCTTGGTGGCTTTCGTAGTATCCATTGTCAGTGGATTAGTTTTTTAGAGAGGAGCTGATGCCTGCCTATCGTGGAAAAAGCTTGAGTAATCCGTTGAAATAACTTTTTTAGTGAGAGGTTCTGCAAGTAAAACAAAGCTCCAAGTATAGCTCTGGCTTCTGCAAAAAACCTGCGAGTCTCAGTAGAAAACGAAATTAATTCCTTATAAACTTTGATTGGACACAGGAACGCGCAACCCACTCTATCGTTACCTGTTGTTTTTGGTGTCTTCGGTTGTTGTTGTTGTGGTCTTCAGTCCTGAGACTGGTTTGGTGCAGCTCTCCATGCTACTCTATCCTGTGCAAGCTTCATCGTCTCCCAGTACCTACTGCAACCTACATCCTTCTGAATCTGCTTGGTGTATTCATCTCTTGGTCTCCCTCTACCAAGGGACCCCTAGGTCGGCTTCTTTCGAATCCTGCCTCGGGCATGGATGTGTGTGATGTCCTTTGGTTAGTTAGGTTTAAGTAGTTCTAAGTTCTAGGTGACTGATGACCTCAGATGTTAAGTCCCATAGTGCTCAGAGCCGTTTGAACCATTTTGTTCTGCTTCGGCGAATGTTTTTCTTGCAAAATAGAAAATGTCCGAAACTAAAGCTATTTCTTTATACAGGTAATCGGAATTAAGACAGTGTTCGCATAATTCTGAGATACTTCATTGCTTTACGTCTATGAAGTCTGTTCATAGATTTGGCTTTTGGGCAGTATTTATTATGTGCCCATGTCTCCTTGAGACAGTCCTTTGAGTTTCGGTATTAGTGGGTGGTCAGTTGCAGAAAGTGTTTACGGGAGGAATATGGCTGTCGTTAATTACCATCGTAAGTCCTTGGGCAGGTGGCTAACTACGGCGATTTCACTTCAGAGGCACCCTGTGTAAGGCGCAGGTGTGCTTGTATCATGAGACTGCTGTGTGCGTGCGTGTGTGTGTGTGTGTGTGTGTGTGTGTGTGTGAGAGAGAGAGAGAGAGAGAGAGAGAGAGTTGGCGCGTGAGCTTCAGTCGGGATTCACCGCGCGTGTCTGATTCACTTACCGTGTGGTGTAGCTGTTCCAAGGTTGCCTGCTTTCCACTCCAGTTTCCCTGCACACAGCGTGCTTCGAGTACCACCTGCGAGCCCCTGGCTCGGCGCCAAGAACGAAAGCCTGCGCAGTATTTGTGTTTACATTCGTCGGAAAATGCCACCAGCGCCGCGCACAACGATACTGCGCATTGCAGTCAGCCCTCAGGCAGCTCTCTAATCCTAGGTACGTACGTATTACATACAGGTAGTGCGTAACGCCATTAAGATGATGATTCAACGTATGGAGAGAACGGTCTTCTCCACACAGTTGTTCTGCGGGCTACTTGCAAGGGTCGTGCGCGCATATTTGATGCCTCTCTGTGATTTCCCGCTTTAGGTGGAGCACTCTTCCCACATGAGTATCAGTGTAAATCAGCAGTGTAGCATTTGAACTGACGAAGGCGAATATCGATAGACTGAGGAAACATTTATAAACGCACATCGCCCGCCTGACGTACACTTCCATGTCCATTCTTCGTATTAGGTTTACGGTATGTGTAAACGATACGCTCCTTCATATTACCGACGGATTGTTAGCAGTGACGCATGTAGACCCGGAGCTAAGCCACAAAACAGTTTGTTATACTTAAGCTTTATTATGTATTTTACATCTGCATATATACTCCGCTAGCCACCAAGCGGTGTGTGGCGGAGGGCACAATTCGCGCCAAAGTTATATTTGCCCCCTCTGTTTCACGCGCGCATCGCGCGAGGGAAAAACGACAGTCCGAACGCCTCATTACGAGCTCTAATTTCCCTTACCTTTGAATGGTGATCATTACGCGATTTGAAAGTTGGTGGTAATAGTATATGCTCTACATCCTTGGCGAAGATTGGATTTCGTAATGTAGTGAGCGGCCCCTTCCGTTTAGCGCCTCGTCTATCTGCAAGTGTGGCCCACTTCAAACTTTCTATGAGATTTGTAACGCCCTCGCGATGGCTAAATGTACCAGTCACGAATCTTGCCGATCTTCTTTGGACCTTCTCAATCTCTTGAATCAGACCCAACTGGTAAGCGTCCCATAAAGACGAATGATACTCTAAGACTGGACGAACTAACGTATTGTAAGCTATTTCCTTTGCTGAAGGACTCCAGCGCTTCAGGATTCTACCAATAAACCGTAATCTAGAGTTTGCCTTACCCGTTACTTGTGTAGTCTGATCGTTCCATTTGAGATCATTTCGAATAGTCATACCCAGATAATTGACGGATGTTACCGCTTCCAAAGACTGGGCATATATTTTGTACTTGTACATTAGTAGGGATTTTAGCCTTGTTATACGCAGTATGGTACACTTACTAATATTGAGAGATAACTGCCAATCATTACACCACGCATTTATTTTCTGCAAATCCTCATTGATTTGTTCACAACTTTCGTGTGGTACTACTTTCCTGTAGACAACAGCATCATCGGCAAACAGTCTAACGCCGCTGTCAATACCATCAACCAGATCGTTTATGTAAATCGTAAAAAGCAGCGGACCTATTACACTTCCCTGGGGCACACCTGAAGTTACGCTTATTTCTGTTGAAGTCACCCCGTTCAGGACGACATACTGCTCCCTGTCTGTTAGAAAACTTTCTATCCAACCGCATATGTCATCGGATAGACCATAAGCGCGCACTTTTTGGAGCAAGCGAGAGTGCGGAACTGAGTCGAACGCCTTTCGAAAGTCGAGAAATATGGCATCAACCTGGGAGCCGGTATCTACCAGCTGTGTCTCGCATGACCGCTGTTTCCTAAAACCGTGCTGGTTTCTGCAGATGAGCTTCTCAGAGTCTAGAAAGGTCATTATGTCTGAACACAAAATATATTCCATGATTCTACAACAAATCGATGTCAGTGGAATTGGCCGGTAATCATGTGCATCCGATTTTCTACCTTTTTATAGATGCTATGACCTGGGCCTTTTTCCAGTCCCATGGAACTTTCCGCTATTCCAGTGATCTCTGATAGATGATGGATAAGAATGGTGCTATATCTCTGGCATAGCCAACATATAATCTTACGGGGCTACCGTCTGAGCGAGATGCATTCCTGGCGTCGAAGGATCTTAACTGTTTTACAATCCCAGATACACTAAATACTATGTCAGCCATCCTTGCGTTTGTTCGGCAATTGAAAGGGCGAATGGTGCTGCAGTCCTCTACCGTAAACGAGTTTTTAAAAGCTAGGTTTAGAATTTCGGCCTTCTGTTTATCATCTTCAGTTACATTACCCGTACTGTCAGCAAGAGAAGGTATTGAATTATTTGTAGCGTTCATAGATTTTACGTACGACCAAAATATTTTGGGGTTATTTTTAGAATCCGTAGATAAAATATTGCTTTAAAATTCGTTAAAAGAATCTCTTATTGTCCTTCTGACAACTGCTTTCATTTCGCATAATTTCTGTTTGTCAGCGGGGCAGTGACTACGTTTAAAACGACAGTGCAAAATTCTCTGCTTTCTCAGCAACTTCCTAATATGTTTGTTATACCAAGGTAGATCCTTTCCCTCCCCTATATTTTTGCTAGGCAAATATTTCTCTAGCACATGGTGGACAATGCCTTTAAATTCCGACCAAAGCTGCTCAATATCTTTATGTCCTGCGGTGAATGCTTGGAGCTGACTATGAAGATATTTATTAATGACACTTTTATTAGCTTTCCCAAACAAGAAAACTCTACGCTGTTTCTTTGGTTTTTTGCAGCTTCCACTGGCATAGAAGCCACAAAATGATATTATGGTCGCTAATACCTTCTTCTAGATTAACTTCCTCAAAAGGATAACGTCTGTCTGTCGCCAAGATATCTAATATGTTCCCATCTCGAGTTAGTTTTTTAACCAGTTGCACAAGGTTGAATGTTGAGAGCGCTCCCAGAATAACTTCACACGAATCTTTGCTTCTGCCCCCTGTGACAAACGCGTAATTTTCCCAGTCAATGGATGCCAGATTAAAGTCGCCACCTATAACTAATGGATAACTTGGATATTTATTTCCTGTGTACTTAAGACTTTCCCAGAAACGTTCTGCGACGTTTGTTGCGGATGCTGGTGGTGTATAAAAACATCCCAATACAATGGTCAATTCTTGTCTGATTGACAGCTTTATCCAGACTATTTCACAGTCCGACTCAGTATCGATCTCAACTGCGCTTAAACAGCTCTTAACTGCAATGAACATACCACCTCCCATAGCATCAGTCCTATCCTTCCTAAACATTTTCCTAAACATTGTCCAATCCGAGTTCATAATTTCACTGCTTTTTATGTCTGCTTTCAACCAGCTTTCGCTACCTAATACAATATTGGCATTGCTACTGTTTATTTCGGAGAGTAACTCGGGGATCTTGTTACAGACACTTCGACAATTTCGTATTGTAGCGCCTGGACAAGTTTTCTGTCTGCTGGAATCGTTGGCATAATCTTGAGATCACACTTTGTGGCACATGGAGGGCCCGTGCTACGACCTGCTGTGTTTGACCAGCCCCCGGTCGCATCTTCGCGTCATCAATATGAGCCATTTACAACACACGCCATTAGCACGTCTGAAAACGTGTGCACACTTACTTGCTGCGCCGTACTCTGACATGCACCAACACACCTCTGCGTATGTGTACTGCTGCCAGCGCTATCGTGCGACGACCGCAGGTAAAATGCACCGCATGGTCATACCCACAGGTGATTTAAACCCGCAAACCGCCCACCAGAGCGTTGTTTCACCATGTATCAGCATTATCCTTAATTTATGAGCATGAGTGAATATAGTTTTCGATGACACGTGATAATAAGATTAGGTTAGCGGGGTGGGGAAATAAGTTTAATACTTGCTTATATTTATTGAAAGGAAGTAAATACGTAATTACTGTGGGATCTTTAATATTGATACGAGAAACAAAGCTGTTTCCGCCGTTGTTAATGCTGCCTGACAGCAATGTCGTATGGCCATTACTGCGGTTGGATGTTCAACAAGAAATGAAGTACACATCTTGCAGACTCTGTTCTCAGGCGCAACCAAGGTGTTTGGAGTAAGTAACGGCTGAACAGTTTCCTCATCTTATCTGCAAAGTGAGAAGTAACGTTTTTCCCTGTGATACAGTTTTGTCGGTGATTTCCCGTCGGCAAGCTTGCCTGTCGTCTTCCTCGTGGGTTGTGCAACTGAAAGTGCCTCTCTCTCTCTCTCTCTCTCTCTCTCTCTCTCTCTCTCTCTCTCTCTCTCTCTCTCTCCCTATCTCTCTCTCTCTCTTTTGACATTTTCCCCTCTGCCTGTATTCCGGCACGATGTGCACTGCAGTTTATTCTTATTATTAGTTGAATAAATAATATACCGCATATACACTGAAGAGCCAAAGAAACTATAACCGCGGAATATCGTGTAGGATCCCCGCGAACACGCAGAAGTGCCGCAACTCGAGGAAGCATGTATGAAGTAGTGCTGGAGGGAATTGACATCATCAATCCTGCAGGATGTTCATAAATCCGTAATAGTACCAGGGGTGGGGATCTCTTCTGAACAGCATCTTGCAAGGCATACTAGATATGCTGAGGAGTTTGGTTGCCAGCGGAAGTGTTCCTGGAGCCACTCTATAGCAGTTGTGCACGTGTGGGGTGTGTCATTGTCCTGCTGGAATTGCCCAAATCCGTCTGAATGCACAACGGATATGAATGAATGCAGGTGATTAGATAGTGTGCTTACGTACGTGTCACCTGTGAGAATCGTATCTAGACGTATCAGGGGTCCCATATCTCTCGAAATGCACACGCCCCACACCCTTACAGAGCGTCCCCCAGCTTGAATAGTCCCTTGCTGACATGCAGGGTCCATGGATTCATGAGGTTGGCTCCGTACCCGTACACGTCGATGCGCTCGATACAGTTTGAAACGAGACTCGACCGATCAGGCAACGTGTTTCCAGTCATCAACAGTCCAATGTCGGTGCTGACGGGCCCAGGCGAGGTGCAAAGCTTTGTGTCGTGTAGTCATCAAGGGAACGCGAGTGGGCTTCGGCTGCGAAAGCCGATATCGATGATGTTTCGTTGAATGGTTCACACGCTGACACTTGTTGACATCCTAGCATTGAAATCTGCAGCAACCTGCGGAAGGGTTGCATTTCTGTCACGTCAAACGATTCTCTTCAGTCGTCGTTGGTCCCGTTTTGCAGGATCTTTTTCCTGCCGCAGTGATGTCGGAAGAGTTGATGTTTTACCTGATACCTGATATTGACGGTACACTCGTGAAATGGTAGTACGGGAAAATCCCCACTTCATCGCTGCCTCGGAGATGCTGTATCCCACCGCACGTGCGCCGACTATAACACCACGTTGAAACGTACCAAAATCTTGATTACCTGCCATTGTAGCAGCAGTAACCGATCTAACAACGGCGCCAGAGACTTGTTGTCTTATATAGGCGTTGCCGACCGGGGAGTCGTATTCTGCCTGTTTACATATCTCTGTACTTGAATACGCACACATATACCAGTTTCTTTGGCGCTTCAGTGTTATAGAGAATATTGATGTTGCTATGGTTTGTCACAAGTTCGCCCAACTACATCGTCCGGTACCTAGTGGTTAATTGTGTTCTGGTTCAAAACCACGTAGAGCTCCTATGGAATGTTGCTGTGATCAGCATAAACATTTATAGAAGGTGGCCACTGTCAACTCGGATGGCTGAGATTGTCAATGCTGACTCTCAAAAGAGAATGTCGCTCTCGTAAAAGGACCATCGATTAACATGGGAGATTAGCCGAACTCCACCACACCTTAAGTGTCCTGTCACCGCATGTTTGATGGAAAAATCGGGAACTTGGTAGCGGCGCAAGACACGCACACGAGACAAATTGAACGAAAGACGGAAAACACTTATACTCGGAAACGGGTAACAGCCAACGGTGGTATTTAATGTAGATTCCCACTTCTTATGAACCAGCGCGTTCCGACAATCGGATCTTCCAACAGGGAGGGATTTATTGCACATTGCTCGTTCGCAGAAGTGCCTCGAGAGGTTATTCCCGGAAGGCAGCCGCCACTATCGCAGCCGCAGGATTAGCACGAATCCGGTAGGTGTTCCCCACTTGATCGCCGAATGACGCGATTCGCATCGTCGTGTGTCGGATGTCTACGACAGTTCGTCTGCAAATAGCATTTGAGATTCTTCGCGGAAATTATGAAGACCGTTTGTGAGGGATGAATGTGTGAGAGTAAGGTGTGCGGTTGGCTGCTGAATCCGACAAGAGGCTAGATAGCAAATATTTGCGCAAAGCAGCAGCGCGGTGCGTTATCTGGCCAGCCCGCGCTCCGCCGCTACGTCGCCGGCAGTCGTGACGGAGGCACGCGGGTTTGTGCGTATCGCTTTGCGTTCTTCTTCTTCTTCTTCTTCTTCTACTACTACTACTACTACTGCCACTACTCTCTCTCTCTCTCTCTCTCTCTCTCTCTCTCTCTCTGCAAATTAAGAAGAAAAAATTCACTCCGTCTTCAGGCCACGAGTGGCCTACCGGGACCATCCGACCGCCGTGTCATCCTCCGAGGAGGATGCCGATAGGAGGGGCACGAGGTCAGCACACCGTTCTCCCGGTCGTTATGATGGTATTCTTGACCGAAGCCGCTACTATTTGGTCGAGTAGCTCCTCAATTGGCATCACGAGGCTGAGTGCACCCCGAAAAATGGCAACAGCGCATGGCGGCTGGATGGTCACCCATCCAAGTGCCGGCCACGCCCAACAGCGCTTAACTTCGGTGATCTCACGGGAACCGGTGTATCCACTGCGGCAAGGCCGTTGCCTTAAAATTAAGAAGAAACTCGGTCTATTTTCGGGAGACTGCGTTGCGTAAGACGTGGGTTTGGTACCCAATCGGACAGTCTTGACGTTGATACCTCACAAAGCGTTCCACCTTCTTCTTCAGAGTTTGTCTCTCCGTGGCAGAGTCGCTGAGTGTTGGCCAGGGTCCCACGAATAGTTTGGAAACTTTAATTATTACTTTGTTTTAATTCCGCGGCTGTGTGTGTTTTCTGCAGACTCGTCAGGTATCCTAAGGAAGGAAAAGAGCATGTTTCTCCTCTTTCAAAGTTTTTAAACGTCGTATTTTAGTGTGTGTGTCGTAGACGAGGCTGCATGCATTCTCCACAAGTGTCACAGATGAAATCTCCGACTGTTAACTGAGTGGCATTGTCGTCAGGCGAAGACGACAAGTGGGTAGATAATAAGATGATTACCATATACGACACATCAAGGTTCCCAATAAGTTACTTAAAATTTCTTTTACGATTATTTGGCTGCTAATGTCACTTTGTCAAATCTTTTCATAAAAGAAATAAATGCTGTTTGGAAACTTCGTTCAGCAAATTATTTTATAATGTACATTACTAGCGAACCAGCGAACGCGGCAGTTTTTGAGTGTGTTTGGTAATTGGATGTTTGTCCTCATCTTCCTCTGCCCTCTCTCTCGCTCCTCGTCCTTCTCCTGCTCCTCCTACGCCCCTTCTCTGTCTATCACAGCCTCCTCCTCTCCCTGTCGTTCTCCTCACTCTTACTCTTCCCCCTCTCTATGTTCATTTTCTGCCCCAGCCCCCACCTCTCAGTCCACCTTCTCTTTGCCTCATCTCTGAAACCGCGTGACCGCTACGGTCGCAGGTTCGAATCCTGCCTCGGGCATGGGTGTGTGTGTTGTCCTTAGGTTAGTTAGGTTTAAGTAGTTCTACGTTCTAGGGGACCGATGACCTCAGCAGTTAAGTCCCATAGTGCTCAGAGCCATTTTGCCTCATCTCTCTGACTCTGAACCTTGTTTAATGGTGTTACAAAGCAAACCTCGATTGTAAATTGAAGTCGGTTAAAATGAATGGATAAATCGGTTGGGATCGTTGGTATGCAGGGATGAGACAGGCTTCTCCCAGCTGGTGGATCTGTAAGGAAAGAGGCTTCAACGACATTATTTCGTATGTTTTAAATTTCCGAACGGGTAGGATTACACAGTATGCAACGATTCACGTTCCGCAATAATATTGTAATCGTAAGGCGATGACGGAATTAGGGAATTAGATTAGGAAATGAGACATTTAAGTAGTAGATGAGTTTTGCTATTTGGGAAGCAAAATAACTGATGATGGTCGAAGTTAAGAAGATATAAAATGTAGACTGGCAATGGCAAGAAAAGCGTTTCTGAAGAAGAGATATTTGCTAACATCGGGTATCGATTTAAGCGTCAGGAAGTCTTTTCTAAAAGTATTTGTGTAGAGTGTAGCCATGTATGGATGTGAAACATGGACAATAAATAGTTTAAACAAGAAGAGAACAGAAGCTTTCGAAGTGTGGTGCTACAGAAGAATGCTGAGGATTAGATGGGTAGATCACGTAACTAATGAGGAGGTACTGAACAGAATTGGGGAGAAGAGGAATTTGTGGCACAACTTGACTAGAAGAAGGGATCGGTTAATAGGACACGTTCTGAGGCATCAAAGGATTACCAATTTAGTATTGGAGAACAGTGTGGGGGGTAACAATCGTAGAGGGAGACCAAGAGATGAAGACACTAAGCAGATTCAGAAGGATGTAGAATGCAGTAGTTACTTGGAGATGAAGAAGCTTGCACAGGATAGAGTAGCATGGAGAGCTGCATCAAATCAGTCTCCGGACTGAAGACGACGGCAACAACCACCATAACAAGCCGATAAGCCGGTTTGAACAAAAAAAAATGTATGTTGGCGCCCACGCTACAGCGGGAACTACCAACATTCGCCCAAGTGGTGCACTCAGTTCCCCTTTATCCCAAAGCGACCGTAAGCCAACGTGCAGCAGCGTCCAGAAACGTCTCTGGTGCAAATACTAGACGCGCACGAGGTAAAAGCATTCGGTCGTGTTCGATTAGTATTGGCTACTGTTCGCTCGTGTTCCTCTGGTTGTCTGTCTTTTAGCGAAGCGTTAAAAGAAGTTCCCGTCCTCTCCATTTCGCCGCTCAGATACCGAAAACTTTCGAGTGTCTTGTGACTTTCTGCTGTTGTTGAAATGAGTTGCGTGAGCGATGGAGTGGCCTGGAGAGAAAGTAATGTGGCTGACAGAAGAATATAGATGTTATATGTTCTTCAGAGGTCCAAGAGAACCACAGCACAAACACCGAAGTATAAGGAATATGATAGCCAGAAAATTTCCGCATCAGCTGGCAACAGAGTGAATAGGCGTAATCTTTGCAACTGTTTTCATTAAAAAGGAAAAGCGTTGTAAATTTTCTTGAAAGCAATTCCGAATGTGTTTGTGTTATGGTGGTTAAAATCAAAAATATAAGAAAGATGTGATTATTCTCGCTGTTTACATTTATGGTTACGTTAGAGATTTTTGATAGTGGGTAAAAATGTTTTTCCTAGGATTATGCCATGTGATCTACTAACAAACTGTACAGCAGATTTTATCAAGTTGCCCCTGTGATAGGTCGTATGTATAATTCACACTTCATCAATCATATTTTATTGACATTATCTTCCTAATTTGTACTTCAGTAAAAGTCTCCGAGTACTTCGATTATGTCACCGCAGGCATTAGAAATTATCTGATACACAGCAGCTATTGAAATGGCAATCAATCAGTATCATAAGCCTCTCCCGTTACTAAAAAAAAACAGGGTGTATATGCTGGTCTTTCTTCAGTTTATTTTAGTCGTCTCTAATTCGTGTCCTGCTTCTAAATTCCCTCCAGAATTGCAATGAGAAGCGAGCGAAAAGCGTCGAGTAACACGCGTGCAAAGTTTAGGACCTGTGCTATTACACTGCCTGTGTTGTTCAGAATTATTTTTCTGTGTTCCTTCGCGAATCCCCACGTATGTCCGAAGGAACATTGCATCGTAATTCTGAACAACACAGGCACTGCAATACAGTACTTTTTCGCCGACACCGGACAAACGACTTTCAATTAAATTTTCTACCCTGAATGGGAATATACATAACGAATGTAGAAGTACAGGCTGTAGACACATGGTTGACGAACATCGTCAAACCTCACTCCTCAAAAAGAATCCTCTAAAACAAAAATATCAGTGCCACATCTAAAGTTCAACTGTCGCTGATCGTTAAAGTATTCATTATCGTCTCATATAATACTGAGAGGTAAATGCACAAGAGTGCGAGATGCTATAATCTCGATTGTTATTATGTTAAAGTCCTAGTTTAATAGTGTTATGAAAATTCTAACAAAGTTCTTAACCAGCATACTTTAAATTTTTACGCATTACTCAAACAACCGTTCGGACAGACATAGGATACAAACTTATTGAATATATGTATATATAAAAGCGGAAAGGTTTTCAGTAAAAATCTCGGAAACCTCTTGACCAATGTACTTCAAATTTTTACACGATACTCTAATAAAACTTTGGATAGACGTAGGCTATATACTTCTAAATGAAGATAACCGATAGTTTATTTACTTCAGATTTTTGCACAGTGCTCTATTAAACATTCAGATGGACACAGGCTATTTATTTTTTAAACAACGATGTACAGGTTTTCAGTTAAAACCAATTTATCTGCTTATAATTACAATAGTACTACGGAACCTGAATCGTCCGATACCTCATAATCTTACCCGTTCGCATATTTAAACCGTGCGAAATACAGTCTTCGAAGGAGTAAACTCAAGAGCGAATAGGGCCTTCAGTGGGGGGAGCGACCTCTTGCAGGAAGAACGATTCAGCCGCCATGGCTATGGATTAATTTCCTGATTACAGTGCTGCGTGTAGATTCTCTAGATGTACGTTTCTTCCACATGCTTTATTAGTTACTGATTCTGTAGGGGAAGGTATGATAAAGTGCTCTTGACGGGAAGTCCCTCCATTGCATATTTTTTGTCCCGCCTGGACATTGCTGTTGCCTGCGGTAAAGTGGTCAAACTATAAGGGGCAATCATATGAAAACGAAACGGCTGGAGAAAAAAGCAAACTATTCATTATTTCAACAGTTATCGCCCAAACTGTTAGTACTTTTATTCCTCTATGAGGCAAGACGGTCAATGCCTCCTGTTCCCACGGAACAGTGACTGTGCGCAGGCGTGCATCCCTTCGTCTGAAGCAGTGTCCTTCTTGAGGGCTTGAGAAATATGGAAATCGAGTCAGCAGAGATCGGGGCTGTGTGGAGGATGTGTAAGGGCTTCCCAGAGAAATTCTGCAGTGTACTCGGCTGAAAGCTTGGTAAAGTGTGGGCACGCCCAGAGGCCTTTGCACATCCTGCACACAGTCCCCATCTCTCAAAATTTTTTTTCCAATTGCCTCGTTTTCATCTGACTGCTCCTTATAGTTCTAATATACAGCATTACTGTTGCCGAGGAAGCTTGTTCCGTTATTTTGTAGTAAAATTTTTTCTGGTTTTTTAGTGATCTGATGTAAGGAAGTCATTAATATTATTCTTGTTACCTGACTTATAGATGAATAATACATTTTTACCGCATCAGTGTCTGAACAACATTTTTTGCGCTACAAATGTAGTTTCTAACTGTTTCTCTCGGTTTATTACTTTCATCTGTGAACCACTGATGCCTTGGTGATATCCGATCGAGAAAAGTGGCCTCAGTAACTGTCGTGAAAAGTGATGAAGATATTTACTCCAATAAGAGTGACTAATACACAAAACTGTCATCCGTCACTGTACATTTTTGTGACGATTTTGAATCATAATTAAACATCAGAAAACAGAGCCCCAGCAATCCGAGCTGCTGTTTAATCAGAGGCGAATAACGAATGAGCACTACGTTAAAAAAATGAAAAGAATATCACGGATGAAACTGAAAATACGTAAGTGCTGTGTGTGATGAGTGGCAGAAATGCACTGCAAAGAAGGGATATTCTTCACAAAAGCGAAAAAAACTATTGATTCTTTTTGTGGATAGTGGACAGTAGTAACAGTTGTATAGGAGTTTCTCTAATACGTATATGTTTGCAGTAAATATTTTTTGTTAATACTAGAATATTATTTCTGAAAGAAACTCTAAGTAATACGTTATCCGACGAAATAATTTTGTGTAGAATAGTAATAATGTGAATGTCAGATTCTGAATGTATTTTTAAATAAAAGGTCTGTAAAATTGTCACTTTTCACGTGATTAGAATATTCTCAAATTCGAGCTCCAGTCGGTCCTAGTTACCACAGATTACCGTCTACCACAGGTTACCGACATGTCACTGTAATTAAGCTGTATGATTTAAAGCCGTCTGTGTTCTCTTATATTTGACCTAATACAAACATCTGATTGTAAACGGGCTGCTGCAGCCGTTTGGTATTCGTCTAATACCGGAGGATCAATATGCCTAGGATAACTGTCCATAAATCAGAACAACAAACATTGAATGTTAGTTCAATATTACTGGTCACTTACCCCTTTACCCCGGCCACCAGGTAAGGTTCAAATGGCTCTAACAAGGGAACCTCCCCATCGCACCCTCTTCAGATTTAGTTATAAGTTGGCACAGTGGATAGGCCTTGAAAAACTGAACACAGATGGATCGAGAAAACAGGAAGAAGTTGTGTAGAACTATGAAAAAAATAAGCAAAATATACAAACTGAGTAGTCCATGGGCAAGATAGGCAACATCGAGGATAGCGTAAGCTCAGGAGCGCCGTGGTCCCGTGGTTAGCGTGAGCAACTGCGGAACAAGAGGTCCTCGGTTCAAGTCTTCCCTCGAGTGAAGAGTTTACTTACTATCTTTATTTTCGCAAAGTTATGATCTGTCTGTTTGTTTATTGACGTCTCTGTTCACTGTAATAAGTTTAGTGTCTGTGTTTTGCGACCGCACCGCAAACTTACAGTTCGGAAAATATTCATTGACTTTGTTATTGAAGTCGCGAGCTATATTTGCTGGATTCATATTGCCCACAGAATACATCTCACGTATTTAATGCACTCTCGTCCAAAGTAGCGAATAGTCCTCTCTCTTCCGTGCGCTGTAGTCGACTGACGTCGTGTGTTTCGATGTTTATTTAGATGTAGCGTCCCCATACTACGGCGCAATTACCTCACATCGGACGGGCGGACGAACAGATAATAATTGTCTGAAAATAAAAATTTAAACTTTTCACTCGAGGGAAGGCATGAACCAAGGACCTCTCGTTCCACAGCTCCTCACGCTAACCACGGGACCACGGCGCTTCTGAGCCTAGACTGTCTTTAATGTTGCCTATCTTTCGCTTGGACTACACAGTTTGTGTATTTTGCAAATTTTTTTCATAGTTCCACACAACTTCTTCCTGTTTTCTCCATTGATCTGTGTTCAGTTTTTCAAGGCCTATCCACTGTGCCAACTTGTAACTAAATCTGAGGGGGATGCGATGGGGAGGTTCCCTTGTAAGCACTATAGGACTTAACATCTGAGGTCATCAGTCCCCTAGAACTTAGAACTACTTAAACCTAACTAACCTAAGGACACCACACATCCATGCCCGAGGCAGGATTCGAACCTGCGACCGTAGCGGTCGCGCGGTTCCAGACTGAAGCGCCTAGAACCGTTCGTCCACAGCGGCCGGCGCCACCTGGTAAGCCTTCAGAAAAATGCATAAACACTGACGGAAAAAATGCAACACCAAGAAGAAGTTATACGACATAAACGGAAGTTGGTAAGCGTGTTTGTAGATCTGAAATATGATTCAAATTTCGCCGATTCGCGTAAGAGTGGCGCTAGTAACGCCACTATGAGTATGCACATCGGGTTTGCTTTAAATACACGCTACCTTTGAGATTAGACGTGGTGAGTTGATGGTAGTCAAGATTGCGTTTAAGGCGACAAAAACGCCAGTATCAACACCTCACCGAGATTGAACGAGGTCGTGTAATAGCCCTAAGAGAAGCTGGATGTTCCTCGTGCGATACTGCCGAAAGACTTGGCGGGAGTGCATCGTGTTAGGCGTGTGGCTGTGGCGCATCCTACTGCATCTGCAGCACCAATTGGCTCCACAGCGACGCAACGAACTATTACAGATTGGTTACTTCATGTAGACGCCCTGTAGCGTGCATCTGCAAATTCAGTGGTGTCAAGCAAGATCTGACTGGAGGCCGGAGTGAATAAAAAGTTGAATGAAATTACAGTGAAATCCAGACCTTGAAATGGAACCACTTTCCCATTTCTATCCTTCCCATTACTATGTGCAGATCTTAGTATGTACTTTCGGTTTTACGCATATTATGTGCAGATCGTAATTGCACATTTCAAGTGTGATGGCCAGCTTCAATCAGGAACTGTGGTTTGGTGAAAATTCAGTTTACCCTGGAGTTTTCGTTTTATCCCTGCAGTTATAACTTATTCGTTGGAAAATAAACACTCTTCGGGCGTGTCGGTGCACTGCGTGGAGGGGCACGCTGCGGAAGAGTCGGAATAAGTTTGTGAAACAGGCGTAGTTGCTCCTTGCGACGTAATAGGCTACAGCTATACAGGGTGGAGCCCCTACACGCCCACACTGGCGTGGTGGCCAACACAAAAGATCTGCTGCCATCTCTGCATATTGGTTGCTTTTCAGTAAGTGAGATCTCGCACGATGTGGGTAGCGTGATGTTTGCGTACGTCTGGTTATGATTTACCATTAATACGCGGTCATCTGGAGATAGATTGGGTCGAAAGTTGAACGAAGGTAGCGGTTTGAAGGGCAGAGGAGAAAAACGTGCGAAGGGGAGAAAACCTCTGCGATATTTGGGCCGGGCTGTAAGAGCAGTAGCGGTTTTCATGCTGCCTGCGACAGGTCATGCAAGGATAGGTTTTGTTAGTAGTGGGTATCATGCAGACAGAGATATCTTTGACGATGATGTTTGGTTTGTGAGGCTCTCAACTGTGCGGTCATCAGCGCCCGTACAAAGTCCGAATTTTTTTTACACAGTCCAATCTTCTTCTGCCAGTCCCCAGGCAGAGAAAATCCCCAATCCGATCGGGAATCGAACCGGGACCCCGTGATACAGAGGCAGCAACGCTAGCCACTAGACCACGAGCTGCGGACTAGATATCTTTGTGCAGCTATGTTACTCGGCGGCTACAGCTGGATACCGGTGTTGGTTTCTCGGTCAGCATCAACATACCTGTAACAGTTGGGTTCGTCATCAGTTAGTGTCCGGTAGGTCATATATATTGGATACACAGTGTAGGGTGTCCGCCTCAATGGCTAAGTGGTCAGCGCGGCGGAAAGCTGTGCAAAGGGGCTCGGGGAGTAGGTGTTGTGTTGTTGTGTTGTCTTCGTCAGATTATTATCCCCATCGACACGCAAATTGCCGAAGTGGCGTCAACTTAAAAGACTTGTACCAGGTGACGGTCTACCCGAGGGAAGGCCCTAGCGACGCGAAATTTCATTTCGTACAGTGTACTGTAGTGGTGGTGGTTTGCTTGTGCGTTAGTGCGCGAGCTTGTCGGATTCCCTGCTGTAGCCTGTTAGTCGGCTGTGATATTAGCTGGCACAGCCAGTCAGTATTGCTGATGTGCATGAGGTTGCGGATGTTGTCGCTTTTGAGTGTATGTTAGCTCGCCGTAGATGGTTATGCCCTAGCTAGCAGTGTCTTTGGCCACTTATGCTTCCACCTGTGGTTGTGATCATAGTTTCCTAGATTAAGGGTGAAAGAACTGCTCGAGTGTCTCGACTCCTTTATAGTCGTGTGGCGAGTTTTTCTGAATTCTTTCGTGAGAGTTCCGAGGCGGTATTCATTGTGAAGGTCCACGGTGCGGGTGCAGGGAGATAGCCGCGCCGGTGCGGCCCCGCAGTCCTGGAATAGCCATTGCGTGTGGGCCGGAGCTACGCTGCGCTGTGCGGTCGTCATCCGTCCCGCCCGGGCGCGCGAGTCACCGCTCTCGGCGGTATGCGGGGTTTCGCCGTCTCCTTGCCGCGCGCAGCGTGCTGCGGAATGCGAATTTAACGACCGGCCCGGCGATCGTCTCACAACGGTTTAGTGTCGCTGCCGCATGCCTCTCGTAACCAGCGTGCTTCAGCACGTGTCACCACTGTCTGTGTACGGGCGGTGGTGCTCAGCCTGAAAGCCGCTCTCTCGGGAAGTGAACCCCGCTCCCGCAACCGTCCCTATGCTGCTGCTGCTGCTGCTGTTTGCTCTTCAGTCTCCGAAGACTAGTGCGATGCAGCTCATCACGCTAGGCCATCAAGTCCAAGCCTCATCATCTTTCAATAACTACTGCAACCTACATCCATTTCAATCTGCTTACTGTGTTACAGACTTGTTCTCCCTCTACAGTTTTTAATCCGCGCCTTTCCTACGCTCAGTTACCAAAATGACGATTCCTTGATAGCTCGAGACTTTGACATATGTTGTAACAAAATTTCGTTGTCCGCCAATTCAGCTCGGAACCTCCCCGTTAGTTATTCCATCTACCTGTCTGGCTCCAGCATTCTTCTGTAGCAGCGCGTCTTCTTTTCTAAATAATTATGAAAAATCCGCCTCGATTGCACAAACTACCTGGTGTTTACCTAGGTTTCAGCGTGGGTTACCACGCCTTCTTCAGAACAAATATAAAACAGCTTGCCTAAATAGGCATAGTCAAAGGCTAAAATCAACGCCTACAGACTATGCCTATTTAGGCAAGCTGTTTTATATTTGCTCAGAAGAAGGCGTGGTTACCCACGCTGAAACCTAAGTAAACACCAGGTAGTTTGTGCAATCGAGGCGGACTTTTCATAATTATTTCGATACTTACGATTGCTGACGCGCTGCAATGCTGAAACTTCTTACCTTCTTTTCTAAACTGAGTGCCTTCCACATTTCCGTTCGGTAGAGAGTTACACTCAGTGACAAATACCTCTAGAAAATCCTTCATAATATTTAAACTTACGAGGGAGTCCTGAAAAGTCATGCCTCCGAATTTTTATTTGTAAACTATTACAACTTTTTAAGTAAAACAAAGTTTATTAACATTATACATCATTATTCTTCTTGTCTGCATATTTGCATCACTTTGCCGCTAGAGCCTCCCGAATTGTAGCGTGTAACATGGCAGTGCGTTACAGAACTACCTCGAAGCGTGAGAAACAGCGCGCCGTAATCGAGTTTCGAATTCGAACAGTTCGTCCACACATTGAGCAGCCCTTGTTCGCCATGACAATGCCAGACAACACACGAGCGTTGCGGCATCTGCAACAATCCGACACCGGTTCAGTATCATCGACCACGCAAACATACTGTCCCGACTTGGACCCATGCGATTTTCAGCTGCTCCATAACTTATAGAGCAGTTTGATGGTGGTGAAGCGATGCAAGCAGAGGTGAGGTTGCGGCTCCGTCAACAGAGTCAAATATTCTGCAACGACAGTATCAACAAACTAGTCCGTTGTTGATAGAAATATATTCATCGTCTGCGTGACTATGTCGAGAAACAAATATGTAGACAAGATTTAAGGCATGATGAGTAAAGATTTAAAATGTTAACAACATTTGTTTTATTTAAAAAGCTGTAAGTCTTTTCGCACACAAATTCGCAGTCATTGCTTTCACGACGCCCTCCTATTTTCGGTGTAAAGATTTCCCCTTTTTAAAAATATTTCACCGTTCTATCACCAGTCTGCAATTTAAATTCTTTCTACTTCGGCCATAATCAGTTATTTTGTTGCCCAAAATTGCAAAACTCATCTATCACTTCCTCCCATCTCCCATTTCCTACTCATATTCTCTCAGCATCACATGGTTTTCTACGACTACTCTCATTTTAATTTTGTACATGTTCGTGGTTAACTTCTCTCCGAGACGCTATCCATTGCGTTCCACTGCTGTTGCCATCTCTTGTATAATTGCAGTCTCATTAACAAACCACATGGTTTTTATTTCTTCTCGCTCAACTTTAATGTATTTTTCAAATTTCACTCTGGTGTCAATCACAACTTGCTCGATGTACAGTCTAAAAAACGTCGGAAATACGCAGCGATGCTGCCTCGGTGACCTCCAACACGTAACTCTCGCAATTTACTTCAAGAGCGTAATTTAGATTTAAGTGGATGTTCAGGTACATCTTGATTAGTCAGTGAAGATCTTTATTTTGGAGCGCGTGTCTCTTATCTCCTTATTGTGTGTTGCGTATGTGTCAGTCTCAGGGGAATGTTGGCTGGTACTAGTGTGCCTCCACTCAGCCATCGGGTGACAGTTTGTGCGCTGCTGATAGCGACTAGTCAGTTGAATCCAGTACAGCCGTTAAGCGATTTACGTAGCAGTGACTGAAAGAAACTGAATAGTTTTTCCAACTATTTACGTTTAGAGTAAACTGGTAACTTCTGAGGGAAAATTTCGGCTAGGGACAGACTGCGTTTCACTGAGGATCTCTGTTGTAATCAATGAGGGGAACAATAAAACCTCTGTTCTTCATTTAAAAAATGGTTCAAATGGCTCTGAGCACTATGGGACTTAACATCTAAGGTCATCAGTCCCCTAGAACTTAGAACTACTTAAACCTAACTAACCTAAAGGCATCACACACATCCATGCCCGAGGCAGGATTCGAACCTGCGACCGTAGCGGCCGCGCGGTTCCTGACTGTAGCGCCTATAACCGCTCGGCCACACCGGCCGGCTGTTCTTCATTACCTTCGTCAAATTTCCACTTCTGATCTTATTATAGGCATTATTTCTAGATAGTCTTGACTTCCACTGGCGACAGCGCTGTACAGATTTTTGTACTTGAACAATGGTGGAACTGATTAACCCGCAGTAGTGCCGAGTTTTCATCTGGTGCTTATGATGATGGCTATAGACATACATGTGTAACAACGCTAATAAAATACCGTTTTTTTTTATTTCTTCACATAACTACAGGGGAACACAGATTCACCACTGTGTCTCTCGCTTCACATTTACCAATAACCTGATGGGGAAAAAAAAACTTGCACAGTTTTCTAATCGTGGACGGCAGTTCTTTGGCACTCTGCACTTATGCAGCGACAGTGTGAAAATCCCATAAAGGGTCGGTTTCTCTTGTGAATACTGGCGTGCCATTAAATTAAAAGCCAGTCTAACCAGGGAAATGGATCCAGTTGTGTGATGGCTACATTAGCTACCCATTGTGTAACCTTCTATTCTGGTGTACTGTTAAATATAACTGCTGTGACTGCTTGTTAATACAACTCGTGTTCCACTTTATTGATGTTTTGCACCTTAAATCTCTACCGACCAGCGATGATGCGCAACTTGTGCCCTTCGCCTGTTGCTGTAGGATGTCAGCAGTGCTCTCCGCGAAGTACATTCAAGCAGGTAATGCCCTCCACATTGAGGTCGTGGAACTGTCGAAGCGCATAGTGCGCCAATGAAAGAAAACGTTGTGACGACACAGAAAGCGGTTTTTTAAAAATTTATTTGGAGGTCCCAACCCACACAATACAGTGCATATGAATGCAATAGTTACGTTAGATCTCATAACAAGAAACGCCGAAAGATGGTTCGATCGCGGTTCGCGTTATAAGTAGCTGACAAGCCGGACATTGTCCGGGTATTCATATTGCCAATATTCTATTAGAAACGGAAGGAAAAAAAGAAAACAAAAACTGAACTGTCTGTGTATCGAAAAATTATTATTTGCTTCCCCGAGGTGTAACCATCACTGCTGACAATTATTGGCAACAATTGAGACGTCGTCCAGACGCCTGCATTCTGCTAGACTGACAGAAAACACTTTACAGGAGTTGTTGGATTAGGAAGTCATTCCGCATTCACCCGATTTTGCGCGCTCGCCTTTTCCGCTCTCTATCGACCAACTTCCTTTCCGGATGAAAATCCTCTCCGATCATGCGTCGACAAGTTCTTCGTCTCAAAACCACATCATTTATACTGTGCAAAAGTTATACCAGCTCTGGTAGACTGTTGTAAATAGTGAATGAGACTATATTATCGATGACGACTAAAGTCTATGTTATGTAAATCTGTTGTGTTTATTAAACGTATGGAAAAACGCGACGACCGTACTCACCAACCCAATAACATGCAGTTCAGTTTGTACTGGCATACGCTAAAGAAGTAAATAAATAAATTGGTAGTATCAAGGATGAAGTCTTTCTCGTATCTTGGCCAAAAATAGTTCCCCTTATCTAAATGACTTCTAAGGCAACGTGGGTTTAACCTCCGATCCTCAATTTTTTTCCTTGCCTTGAAACAAGATTGTGGTTCGCTGTTGAGGCAGAAACCTGCGGTGAAATACATACAGAAGCATTTGTCCTGTTGTCAGACGATGGCGATGACTTTTTTTGTAGTAAACTGTGACAACTGTGCTGAAATCGAAGCGAATTTTGGTTGGCTTATACTGGAGACAGACGTCGCCTCCACGTGAGATAGCGGATGCCGATAGCGGCTTTCGGCCAATAGCGTGAGGCGCGCTTCGCGGTGGGCGGGGTCTGTGAGTCAGCAGCTGTTTGTGGACCGGCGTCTGCCGACGCTTCACCGGGACTTACGGGCGTCCACGACGTCGACTCAGCGAACAGCTTCCTTCATCTTGACAGTCAAGTCGAGATCATAAGCTCTTAAGTCCAGGGAGTGTGGTGGATGACAGAGCACTTCCCAGCACCACCGATCGAACAAATCAGTCAGAGGTTGGTCTCCATGCCCCCGAGCATTGTCCAGCAAAAGGGTGGGTGGGTTTTGCAGAAAGTGTCGCCGATTCTTTCTTAAAACTGGTTGCAGATTTAAACTGCAGTACAGCACACTGACGGTCAGCCGGCGGATAATGGTATGCGTTAGAACGACATGATAAGCGCTTTAACTTTCACTTCGGACGGGTTCTGGCGAACTTTCAATCATCTTGGTGACCCGTAATGATGTCATTTGTTTGATTGTCGTTTCAGGTGTGGCCCAAGTCTGATCCACCGTAATCATATGTCAGAAGAAAGCCTCTCATGGCGTCCAGGTAGATACGAGCAGCCAATTCCGCATTTCCGTCGTATCAAGAGGCACCCACACGCCCAGGCGGCTCCTTCAGGATTTGAAGCACTGTTCGTATGCGCTAATCATGTTTCTCGGGCCATCTCACGAATAGTTTGGCGTCGATCACTGTGCAGTTACTCAGTAAGAGCAGACACTTTCTTTTCTGTGACACGGGACGACCCGGCCTACGAATGCCTGCCATTTTTTGTCGTCCCTCGTTGAAAACTTTAACCCCCCACCACCACCACCTTCTTGCCACTCTTCTGTAAGGCAGTCCTGCTGCTCATACATCTGAGGTCATCTGTCCCCTAGAACTTAGAACTACTTAAACCTAATTAACCAAAGGACATCACACACACCCATGCCCGAGGCAGGATTCGAACCTCCGACAGTAGCGGCCGCGCGGTTCCAGACTGTTGAATCTAGAACCGCTCGGCCACCCCGGCCGGCTACTCATACATTCCGCGTCCCACCGTACAGGGCATGGTGGAACATTTTCGATTTTCTTTCATAGTCCGTTCGCGCATGTAGCGAGAAACAAATGATAATATCATTGATGGCGAAGATGTCTTTATTGATGCAATAACTGCATTTATTACATTGGAGTGTCCTTTTGACATGCATGCATGTCTGAAGAAAGAGACACTGTCTTCGACGATTTGCATTCACATATTGTGAACACACATTAGCGTCAGCTACACACGACAAATGAAACTGTTTGACGAACCGGATCTCGAACCCGGTTTTCCCGCTTGTCAGGAGCTGTCGCCTTAATCACTTCGGCTATCGGAGCACGCCGAAACCTCCGTATGCTGCGCACTCATAGTCCAAATGCTCGCTGCACAAAGTTTCAGTTGTGACTTGAAGCAGACGCTAATATGTATTCACAATATGTGAATCCGTTGCATGGAAAAACAATGGTAGATGTGCCATTGTTCACACAATAATGTCTCTTCATGTTAATTTCATGATCCCTACGCTGGATACCCGATGGTGACAGAACATCGGTCGGACGATCAACTTCAATTCAGCTCCTCTACATTTACCCGACAGAGTTTCTGCAGAACTACAATGGGATGATAAAAGTCATGGCGTACCTTCTAATATCGTCTCGCACCTCTTTTTGCCAGGTGTAGTGCAGCAACTCGACGTGTTATGTGTAATGTCTCTTGCAGCGGTCTCTCCGCGATGTTTTCAGAAATTTTATAAATTATATAACTCAGTACATACCTCGAAATATCTCTTCTTATCTTACCGATTCCTAAACTTTAATATACGATGATTATCAATGCAAAGTAGTTTCAAGCCCTATTATTCCTTGGAGCGTGCATTTACTCCATGGAACAGCTTCTCTGCTATCTATGTTTGCTCTTATGAAAAGAATGATTGAGGTCTTGCCGATTAGCCGTGAAAGAACGAAGATGTATATGTATGTATTGTTGAGCTAGTCGCCATCTTGATGAGATTCTGTATGAGAAGGAATTTAATACATGAACTAAACTAAAGTAAGTGTGTTCGCGTATTATTTAACTGATTATTATTGACAGTGTCTGCTTACTACGCTGTGTTGCACGGGATCAGTGGGGAACGTCTGATTTACACTGGACGAACCTGCCGTTTTGTACGATCAAGATATCCAGTTTATTACTTTCAGTAAATGGGCTAACACGGTCTTACCAGCAGATCTCTGGTCTTCCCCATGTGATCAGCGAAAGTTAATAATTATTACAAATGTTTTCAGGAGATCGACTGACAGTTTTCATCGCACCGAGACTTCGAAATTGCTTCACTACCTTATGGAATTTAACTTAAGCTCAATTTAATCAGGATAGAACAGTATTGAACTGCGTGAATGTGATAAGCCTGCTTTGTGAATGAAAATTCCCTTAATATACGCGTGTTTTTTACTATCCTGATCAGTGAAGCTAAATCAGGCCGGTGTGAGAGAGGTTTTTAAATTTCAGATCCCACAAAAATATTAAATATGGACTTAACAAACCGTTGGAAGCCCCTACAAGTCGTTGGAAGCCCCGTGCAGAGATTAGTTGCGAACAATTGTGAGTCGGTGACATGGCGCCTTGTCATCCATAAAAATTCCATCCGCGAACGGCTACAAATGACCTCCAAGCAGCCAAACATAACCATTTCTAGTTAATGACCGATCCAGTCGAACTAGAGGACCCAGTCCATTCCATGTAAACACACCCTACATAAGTACGGAGCCACCACCAGCTTGCCCCAGTGTCTTGTTGACAACTTGGGTCCATGGCTTCGTGGGGTCTGCGCCACACTCTAACCCTACCATCACCTCTTACCGAACGGAATCGGGACTCGCATGGCCATACCACCATTTTCTAGTCCTCTAGGTCCAACCGATACCGCCACGAGTCCAGGAGGAGTACTGCGGGCATTGTGCTGTTGGCAAAGCCACTCGCGTCGGTCGTCTGCTGCCATAGCCCATTAACGCCAAGTTTCACCGCATTCTCCTAACGGTTGCGTTTGTCATACGTTCCACATTTATTTCTGCGGTTAGATCACACAGTGTTCCTTTTCTGTTAGCCCTGATAACGCTATGCAAACGCCGCTACTCTCATGTCGTCAAGGGGAAGCAGACGGCCACTGGATCCCGGTATGTTGATTTTCCTAACTACTTCCGAAATGGAATGCCCACATACATCTAGCTCCAACTACCAATCTGCGTTCTGTTAATTCCGGTCCTGCAGGCGTAATCACGTCGGAAACCTTTTCATACGAATCACCTGAGTATAAATGTCAGTTCCGTGACTGCACTGCCCTTGTACACCTTGTTTACGCGATACTACCGCCATCTTTATATGTGCGTATCGCTGTGCCATGACTTATGTACACCGCCAGTCTCCCAAGGGGTTCCCCGAGCATCTGTGTTACACTTTAGCATCGGCTGTACAGCCCTGTTCTTTTTTTCACGCCCAGGCGCTTCACCAACACACTAGTCTGATAGCGACATGTATGCGATCTCATTTACACATGCATCGCACTTTCCCAGAACCGTTCAAACAAATCTATCAAGGAGACGACATGGGAGTTGAATTTTCGTAATTTTTTATGTTTATGGTACACGAAGTCAGGAGCTCAAAATCAATCAAGCAGTTCAATGCAGTTCTAAGAAACTCCGAAAAAATCGAGTAAGAAGTTTTCTGAGCGTCTTGTTTCGATGGGCCACGTGGCTCTGTGATAGAACAGTCGTGTGCCACGAGGGAGCCCTGGGTTCGATTCTCGGCTGACGTGAATTTTTAAACAAGCTGCATGTTCTATGAACATTTTAATGAAGCGTAAAAGGCATGCAGATCAAAAAATTGATATCGCTCGAGACTAGTAATAGCCGAATCGCTGACGCTAATCTCGTTCGGTCATAATTTGTTTGGTTTACCAGGTGTGTTTCCGTCAGGAACTGTAGCACTGAGGATAACTACACAGTAGCTGAAATTGATCTGCAATAGACAGATTAAAAATTTACGACCGATGCTGCCTTTCCTTCTTCTATCTTGGTTTTCTTTCTTGCCATTCAATTGGAATAACTACGTGGTTTAAATATAAAACTTATCAAATATACAGAGTGAACATTAGCTTTTATTACAAATATAAAGTCTTGGTCACCAATGTTTTATTAAACATTATTATTTAAATTTAAAAAGTTACATTTTTTTCTTTTTTGCGTATTTTACACTTCACTGAAAAGTACATAGAACATGCACATTTGGTTAAATATTTTCCATTGGCTGGAATCGCGGCCCTTGGAACGGGCCACAGAAACCAAATGACGACCTTGCTGCAGAGCAGGGGTGTCCAGCCTGTTAGGTTACCTGGGCTCATTGGAAGATGACCGGTATTATCGGGCCGCCCATAATATACCAAACAATATTCTCTGAGGAGAAAAAAGGGGGCCGTTGAAGGTGCATATCGTTACCAAGAGGGAATTAATCTGACAGTGCCTGCCGGAGTGCCCGAGCGGTTCTAGGCGCTACAGTCTGGAACCGCGCGACTGCTACGGTCGCAGGTTCGAATCCTGCCTCTGGCATGGATGTGTGTGATGTCCTTAGGTTAGTTAGGTTTAAGTAGTTCTAAGTTCTAGGGGACTGAGGACCTCAGAAATTAAGTCCCATAGTGCTCAGAGCCATTTGAACCATTTTTTAATCTGACAGTATATATACGAGATTTCATTGCGTTCATAACTTTACATAAACGAAATTTTATGGATTATATATATATCTTTTACCGATCATGTAATGTAGCTCACTTCTTGGTCCGCATTCATACTTATTTTGGGCCACATGCCGTCCGCTGGCCGCGGTTTTGGACACCCCTGCTTTAGGTTACTAGAGAATGGATTTTCTCGAGAACTGCTTTGGGAACTGATATTTGAGTTGTCAGCATCATGTAACATGAATATACAACGTGCAAAAAATGGTATTGGCTTGTGGTTTGCTTGTAAGTCTTTACACACGCTTCTTAATACTGTCCTTTAATTTTAAGGTGACTTGATGTTCTCAGCATGTTCACCACTAACCTCATAATCAGGTACTTTCATCTTCTCCCCCTTTGTTATTAGCATTATCTTTCACTTATCAAAATTTAAAACGAGCTGCCATTTGTTAAATCAAGTGCAAATTTTGCCAAAGTCTTTGGTGCGCTTCCTTACAATCGTACAAAACAATATTTCCCTGCACACACCGAAGTGTACACATTCCGCTTTTAACCTGCACGTGCTGTCTTGTTAATCAGGCAGGCAAGCTGCCACACGCTATGATCAGAACGGGCAGGCTACCTTGCACCCATCCAAGCCAAGCTACACTCAACCCAAGCAACCTGAAGGAAACTTGCCTACCTGCCTGTCTGTTTGCCCACTATGCTACGCCACGTGGCAGTTTATTTTGTACACTTTCTTTGTAATATTATGACTAGGGTTCGGAAGTTGATGAAAAGTATTTATTTTTACCGGACCTAGATATGAAATGTATACATTTATTTTGGGCCATTGTTGGCGAGAAACTTGGATTTTTATTTTTCAGTTTCTTCCTTTTGCCATATTTTGGTCTAATTCATTTATTTCTATATGAATGGTTTTCTCTGCAGCGTCACCCTTTTTTCGACTAGTGCTGGCTATTCTCAATTCGAAACATCATGAGGTCTCCGCCAGCACACGTTTTCTGTACTAAGCAGAACCTTCTCTGAAAGTCGAGATCCTTTGCACCTAAGAACCTGAAGATGTCTATTATATTGCAACGCAAAGGGAAGTAGGGTTTTAGGGAGTTTAGTTTCAGTAACCTTAGTACGTTTCAGCAAAATATGAGCCCATACTTTTTCCAGGATTCATTCTAAGTGGCGAAAATAGTTCATTGTAAATTCCTCCCAAGTGCGTTTTAGTAAACACGAAGTTCGTTTTCCATATCACGTTTATCTAAAAAGTGTGTGTCTGAAAGAAGAAGCTTTTATTTTATACTAAGCTTTCGTTGCACTACGTTGCGTACCACCAGAATGTGGTTTTTAGTACGCACGCGGCTGTATTCTTTTGCTATTAGCCTCAAGTCCTTCGCGCACATTTAGACACATTTCTCAGCCACTTCGTTCTCTTTAAAAATATTTATGGAGTGAGGAAATTACTGGCCAAATTTATAATGTCGTAACATTGTATTGAACTGGGGACCTAGAAACGACGGAGAGGCTTCGTCCCCGCCGTAGTCCTCAGTGGTTCACTACCCCACAACAGGCTACAGCAGTCCATTCACCCCATCGGCGCCCCACGCCGAACCCAGGTTTATTTTGCGGTTCGGCCCCCAGTGGACTCCCCTGGAAACGTCTTACACCAGACGAGTGTAACCCCTATGTTTGCGTCGTAGAGTAATGGTGGTGTACGCGTACGTGGAGACAGTGTTTGCGCAGCAATCGCCGACATAGTGTAACTGGGACGGGATAAGGGGAAGCAGCCCACATTCGCCGAGGCAGATGGAAAACCGCCTTAGGAACCATCCACAGGCTGGCCGGCACACCTTCCCTCCCAGAAAGCAGTGTGTTAGGCCGCACGGCTAACCGTGCGGGCTATGTCATAACATACTTGCAGTTTGCATTGCGAGACACCTGTCGGTTTATTTGAAGCTGCCTGAAGAATACACGAAAACTTTCCCTCCCTGGACTTTGGCTCTGTTTCGTGACCCTATATATTTCCCAATTCTTAATTTCTTCACAGTCTCCTTCAAGTTTGGTTTGTTCATTTTGCGACTTCCAGCATTATGATAAATGAGCTGCAGCGAAACTAGCTACGCAAACATACCTGGCAATTCTGTAGTCACATTGGTTTGATAGCGCAACCTGTTCTCAGATGGAGCAGGTTGAAACACAAGTTAGCGTGGTTTGACCACTGTGCTTCAGTGCACATGTACTCTGCGTTTCCGTTGCGGCAGGTTGAGTTGCTTTAATGGTTGTGGCGGAGATAGGCGCAGGCAGGCTGGAAGGAGGATTTGCATACTTCTAGGGCCTTTTTACAGAGCAGCATCACCAGCGAGCAATCTCATAGTGCTGCTGTCCCTCTCCGACAATCTGTTGTGTGTACTGTAAACAGTAGAGGCACTACTACGATTCCTCGGGGCACAGCCGATGTTATTTCCGTTTGTGAGGAGCATTCGGTCCTTAGGGTTCTGTTAGCTTAATGTTCTCCAACCAGATGGGTACCTGTCGCCGTATATTGGTTTCGACGATCCATCTCTCTACCTCCATCGTAGTGTCCGTGGTAGACTCAATCTGATAACACTGAACAACAAATTTGAAGTGAAAGTGTGTAAATTGCATGAGTTTGAGTTGGTTATGTTTATTTCAGTATTTTCAGTATAAAAGATACAAAATCACCGCCTTCATAAATATTTAGCTCTAGTTTTTTTTTAAAAAAGTAATCTACATTTTTGTATAAATAACTCATCTCTTTTTAAAGATGTATGTGAAATCTTATGGGACTTAACTGCTAAGGTCATCAGTCCCTAAGCTTACACACTACTTAACCCAAATTATCCTAAGGACAAACACACACACACCCACGCGCGAGGGAGGACCCGAACCTCCGCTGGGACTAGCCGCACAGTCCATGACTGCAGCGCCCTAGACCGCTCGGCTAATCCCGCGCGGATTATAAACAACTCACTAACTAAATATGCATTCATGGTCCAAGATTCAGCATAACAAATTTTAAGCGAATAATTACTTGAATTATGTTATGTGGTATGCATTGATAAATTTCAGTGTCATTATGGAAGTACAAAAGTAAAACATTTAGAAAAATGAACGTAATGTTACGTCAATGAATATACTTTGTAAGTCTACTTTGTACCAGCTCTATGTCAAGCACAAAAGAAAATATATAAACTAACTTGTCACAAATGTATATAAGGGATTACAAATGTTAAAATGTCCATATGTACAGTACACACAATTACATATTTTGTTCAGAGATAAATTCAGAAGATGACCGTTTTCGCGTGGCTTGACGTTTATACAGATACTCGGAACATCCCTTATGACAATCCAGCACTAATCTGCTAAAATAGTAGGTCTCCACTTCCCGGCATCTCTCTTCTCAAATGTGGCGATATCTTGATGAAATTGCTCCCCGTATTCATCACTTACTGCACCACAATCTTTGGGGAAGAAGTCAAGATGATTATGAAGAAATGTATTTTCAGTGACATGTTGCAACCAAGTTTTTCATAAGATGACATCATATTATCTACAATCTCCTTGTAATTTATTGCTCGTTTGTTCCCTGTCTTAAAACATTCCCATGCATCCTTCTCATCACCTTGTATGATTCCATCAAAAGTATGGTATCCAAAAAGCTCTCGAATCTGTGGGCCTACAAAGATGCCCTCCCTTACTTTGGCATTACTTAAGTAAGGGAATTTTTGCCGTAAGTACTCAAACGCGTCACCATCTTTGTTCATTCATAGTGTCGGAAGTTCCATGCGGCTTTTCTCGCGGATGATGCTGTAGTATACAGAGAAGTTGCAGCATTAGAAAATTGTAGCGAAATGTAGGAAGATCTGCAGCGGATAGGCACTTGGTGCAGGGAGTGGCAACTGACCCTTAACATAGACAAATGTAATGTATTGCGAATACATAGAAAGAAGGATCCTTTATTGTATGATTATATGATAGCGGAACAAACACTGGTAGCAGTTACTTCTGTAAAATATCTGGGAGTATGCGTGCGGAACGATTTGAAGTGGAATGATCATATAAAATTAATTGTTGGTAAGGCGGGTACCAGGTTGAGATTCATTGGGAGAGTGCTTAGAAAATGTAGTCCATCAACAAAGGAGGTGGCTTACAAAACACTCGTTCGGCCTATACTTGAGTATTGCTCATCAGTGTGGGATCCGTACCAGATCGGTTTGACGGAGGAGATGGAGAAGATCCAAAGAAGAGCGGCGCGTTTCGTCACAGGGTTATTTGGTAACCGTGATAGCGTTACGGAGATGTTTAATAAACTCAAGTGGCAGACTCTGCAAGAGAGGCGCTCTGCATCGCGGTGTAGCTTGCTCGCCAGGTTTCGAGAGGGTGCGTTTCTGGATGAGGTATCGAATATATTGCTTCCCCCTACTTATACCTCCCGAGGAGATCACGAATGTAAAATTAGAGAGATTAGAGCGCGCACGGAGGCTTTCAGACAGTCGTTCTTCCCGCGAACCATACGCGACTGGAACAGGAAAGGGAGGTAATGACAGTGGCACGTAAAGTGCCCTCCGCCACACACCGTTGGGTGGCTTGCGGAGTATAAATGTAGATGTAGATGTAGATGTAGATGAACAAAGTTCTTCATGAGACCCAACTTGATGTGCAAGGGCGGGTCTACTAGAGGTTCACTGTTAATGTTCTTTATACCTGGTTGAAGCGATTTTCTGGTGGGCCATTCATGTTTACTGTAATGAGATGCACGAGCTCGGCTATCCAATTCACAGAGAAAGCAGTAATACTTGGTATACCCTAACTACATACATAATAGCAGTGCAACCACTTTCCAAGTCACCACAAATCTGCCATTGAGAGTCATTATACTTGACGGCTTCTAGTAAAATTTTCATGTTTTGGTATGACTCTTTCATATGCACATTATGCCCAACTGGAATAGAAGGAAGCTCGTTACCAGTATGTGAAAGTACCGCCTTTAAGTTCAACTTTGACGAATCAATAAAGAATCTCCGCTCATCATGGTTGTAATTAATTCTGAGAGCCTTCATTAGACAATTTGTGTCTACACATGCCACAAGACTATCTTGCATGTTAAGCAAAGGAGTGACGCTGCTGCAATCTTGATGCTAAAGTCTCAGCCTTAGCTTTAGAGAGCTCCAAATATCTAATGAGATCACTTAATTCATTTTGAGACAATTTTTGTCGATCATCAGTTGGTGATATATTTGGAAGAAACCCTCTGTCTTGTGATGTACAAGGTTCAGGACATTCTGAATCCCCCTCAGAAGAAATCTCGTACTCTGTCGGTGGTTCAGGTATTGACAATCCTTCCCCATGTAGAACTGGACGTATGGCAGGTGGAATGTCACGATAGATCACTGTCCGCTTCTTCTTCTTAGATATTCCCTTCTTGATAGGAGGAACATACGAAAGTAGCAATCACTGACACGGTTAGTTGGCTCACGCCAGGTCATGGGCTCTGCAAAGGGTATTGAACGTCATTTCCCATGCATCCAATTCCTGAGGTTGCTGGCACGAGTGTTGCAGATCACATGTGGAGTCCAGGGTTTATCCTGATCACCTGTTTTGCGCCCAAAATAACAACTGTAAGCTTTTTTAATCAGCGGAGTTATCTGCTGTTTTTGTGAAGCAAATGTGTCCTCTCCACGCGCATAGCAAAATGTGTTAGCACTGTTAACACAAACTCGTGGCATTTTTGTTCACTTCAGTAGCAGTCTACTTGAACAACTGGTAGTTAATCTGGAAACAAATGTGCAAAAATTGTTACATGCATTAATAAAGTCACTGAAGTTGAAGAGGGAGACAAAAAATCACTAAGATTGGTATTAAAATGTTTATATCCAAAATATTGCACGCAAGTAAGACCAGGGACAATAACATAATCAGATGTTCAAATGTGTGTGAAATCTTATGGGACTTAACTGTTAAGGCCATCAGTCCCTAAGCTTACACACTACTTTACCTAAATTTTCCAAAGGATAAACACACACACACCTATGCCCGAGGGAGGATTCGAACCTCCGCCGGGACCAGCCGTAGTGATAATATAATCCATTGTTACTAGTTATTATGAATTTGACAAACCATTATAATATTTTATTTTAAACTTACCATAAAAAATCCGTATATAATTAGCGTAATAAAAGAGTGTAAAATGAAAACTAGAGCCAATTTTGAATTGTCTTTGTGATATTCGCGATCAGCACATTAGAATTGATAGGAATTGGCTGTTTTCATTAGCGTAATATACATTTGGCAGATTATATGTAGACGCGCACGCGGTGTTTAGCTGCACTTGGTTACTTTACTTGTTCACAGTAAGTGCATGTGAAACCAAGTCTGCATGAACATATCGTGGATACCGCGAGGCAGTGCTGTAAGGCGACGGTAGCGGCTAGCTGCAAGTGGTCCAGAGAATAATGTTCCTGAGGATCATCTTGCAGTGGATTGAAAACTAGTCAGTGGTACATTAAAAAAAAAAGTGGTTGCATATTATACCCAGATAAATCGTCAGCAAGCGTGCTTTTTTCCGGCGGGGGAAGTAATGAAATCAGTTGCTCGCACGCGCGCGCGCGTGCGCGCCACTCACTCCTGGATCCACACCAGCGTGGTGTCGGCGCTTGGCCGAATTCCGACCGGACCCCTTGCACGTGGGCTACTCGCAAGCGCGACACAGTTTGGCGCTCAGCTGGCGCCGGCTGTACACGTGGCTGGAGGTCAGTGACGCTGCCGTCAAGGCCGGCCCAGGTTTGTTCGCGGCGGCGTCGCACGCAGTCCGGGCGCGGCGGTCGTATATTCCGCGCTACCGCCTAACGAACAGTACACCGGCGTCCACAGCAGCTGCATTGTAGGGTTTCTAGCAACCAAAGCACATCGTGGCGTTCTCAACGGAGACAGGCCTTCAGTCGTAACGGTAACTTCTGGCGTATACGAAAGCGATGTTATAGGATCGTTACTGCCCAGAATATGCGTAAATGAAATAGTGGATAAGTCCTAAGTTCCGCGACGTATTCCGCGGATTATGCTGTTTTATACGGAGCATTTGCACCGCTAGAAAATGGTACTGTAAACCAGGAAGATAATAATCTGAAGAGAAACTTCATTCATAATTTGAAATCCATTCGCTCCCCTACAGAAAGTTCTGGCTATAAGATCATCTGTGATACCTGCTCCTCGTATTATATAGGGCAAACTGGACGTGCTTTCACCATCAGATATAAAGAACGAGAAAGAACGGCACCAGTCCCCTAAATTCATCCTTTGCCGATCATCTCTTAATTACTGGACGCGTGCCTAAAGCCATAGGCGATAGCAATATTCTGCATACCGAAAAGAAGGGGCGTAGGTTAGATGTTTTAGAGGAATTGGAGATTTTCTAACATCTCTCTCGTCATGATTGCCTCATTCTCAACGAACAGCTGCAGCTGCGAAATAACTTTTTCGACTGTATAAAGCCATTGCTTGATCTTTGATTCAGATTTCCTCATGCAGTTTGCCGAAATGTTGTTTTCCTGTTACATCTTTGCTGTTTTCTTGTATGTCATAACTGACGTTTTCTTACGTTACAAAATGTATCTCTGTTTTAACTTCATCCTATTATTATTAGTGCTTACGTTATCCCTGAATCAGCTTCATCACAATTTCATGTGTCTAATTTTGAATGTACAGTAGCCTAGTTGTTTCTGCGGCTACTAGATGGCGCTTGTAGCAACACCATGTTTACTTGCCCACACTATCTAACATGGACACCTTAGTCTTGTTGCAACCCTTGTTCACTCAAGTACGAGCAGCCCTTAGCGGCTCGCCACCTTATTTACAACTATTCATGACGTCGCATTTCCGGCTTAGATTTTTTAAAATGTGACTTGTAAGCAATGTATCTCTTTCCAGTCAGTAAAAACTTTAATTTTATTAATGTATTATATACCTAATATGTTTTAGAACAGTTAGATTAATTTTGAAGACGACGCTCATAGCAGCGTCGAAACCTGATTAATTTTGACTTAATATTTGTGGCCGAGGGCTTATTTGTTCTAATATAATTCTGACACGGTCACTGAACCTTAGCAGCTATGTTCAAAGTTTTTAGGAAGATATACTCTTGATTCAGGGAGTAGGAATTGACTCTAAAGACAAACAGATGTACCGTGTTGCATATAGATAGACAGGAAGTTCCGTTATTGAATCGTTACAGGACTGCAGAACAGCCACTGGAAGTTATCGCGTGCATAAAATATTTGGGAGAATGCGTACGCAGCGCTTTTATGTGGAACGACCACAAAAATTAACAGCAGGTAAGGTAGAAGCCAGACAGATTCGTTGGAGGAATTCTCAGGAATGTAGTCCATCGACAAAGGACGCAGCATACAAAACACTCGTTCGACCAGTACGTGAATACATTAAGTGTCTTCGAAATTGCGAATACGGACTACTATCAGCTGTATAGTGGAATGACGTCAGTGAAAATTTGTGCCGGAGCGGGACTCGAACCCGGGTTTCTCGCTTATCGCGAGCACGCTTGAATAGTGATCGTCAGTCCGGGATCCGTACTACATAAGACTCAAGAGGAAACAGAGAACATCCAGAGAAGAGCAGCGCGTTTCGTTACAGGTTCATTTAGTAAGCAGGAGGCTGCACGAAGACGCTCAGCCAACTCCGGTGGCAGACGCTGCGAGAGTGGCGTCCTGCATCACGGCGTGATTTATTGTGAACAGTTCGAAGAGCATTATACGTTTCTCGTTCCTACGTGTATCTCACGAAAAGACCGTGAAGGTAGAATTAGAGAGATCCGAGCTCACACGCAGACGTAACCAGCAACCGTGCACCATTCGCAGCAGGAACAGCAAGAAGGGAAAGTGACAGTGGAACCAGAAACACCCTCCGCCACACACCTCACGGTGACTTACGAAGTATCGATGTAGATGTAGCAGGGGCTTCCCAACAGCACCACCGACATCCGAGTGTTCACTGGGAGACAGGGCCAGGCAAAACAGGGTTTCCAGAAAATTCATCAGCTCCTATACTCGTAGTACAGGAAAAATAAGGGAAAGCTAAATGGTCCGACAAGGCGATCTTACAGGAGACCGGCCCTCTTCGATTTACTCCATACGTACAGGATGTGAGAGGCTCAGTACCCGGACACTTCCCAAAAAACAAAAACTCAGGAAAAATCGTCGTTGGAGATTTGTAGGTTTTCAAAGTACTGTTACGTACAAAATGTTTCCACCAGTGTAACAGAGCTGCCTGCAGCCGAGTTGTTGGCTTATGTCTTGTAATAGCGAACTCACTGTTTTTTGCCGTTATTTAAATCCTGTGTGTATTATCAAGTGCAAACTTTGCTTATCAAATAATAATTTGTAGTAAAAATAACATTTTTTTTACTAATCGCATGAAATACATTAACTTTTGATACAATAATGCGAAATATCTTACTGTTAATGAAAAAATACAATTATGTTTTTGAAAATAAAAATTAATTTTGTTTTCTAGTTGCTGATTGATTCTTCGTGCCAGCTTTTAATTCATAAAGAATGTGAGAATTTTCATTCAATTAGTAATTAAAAATAAAAACGTTTTTATTTAAAAGAAATTATACGATATTTGTTGATTGATATGTTCATTTGACAATAAACATAGAATTCAAATAGAAGTTAAAAAGTAATTGCTGCTAGCGAGAGTGGAATCAGTGACTTGGAAGACCTTATACGCTACGTATTCAGCTGCCGAAAGCTCTGTAAAAGCGGTCCACATGCATAATGATTAAAAGTACTCGGAAGTCTTCAAACATGATCTATCGAGTTGCTTTTTTCCCGTTAGAAGTGCGTCGTACTGCTTCAAAAAGTTGATATCCGGGCACTGGCCTTCAAATCCAATAAATATGAAGAAAACACAAGAGGGCAAGGTAGTCCACATAACGTCCCCTTCTCAGTGCCGAAATTGGACAATTAGCGGGTGTTTTTTTTTCCGTAGCTCGCTTCACACGCCCGGGTTCCCGGGTCCGATTCCCGGCGGGTCAGGGATTTTCTCTGCCTCGTGATGACTGGGTGTTGTGTGATGTCCTTAGGTTAGTTAGGTTTAAGTAGTTCTAAGTTCTAGGGGACTGGTGACCATAGATGCTAAGTCCCATAGTGCTCAGAGCCATTTTTATTCCGTAGTAGTCTACGCACTCACAGAACTGCACCTCTATCTGTTTCAACTGGTAAATCGCGTGCCTCGCAATTCAGCAATGTGGACAACTTAAATGTAGAATTACAGGAGGTTTCTCACATCAGTATCCTGCATTTTAAGAGCCTTGAATGTCTGACTCCTCACCACTTATAAACGTAGTGTTTTTGTTTGAAGAGAGAACTGCGCAGCCCAGCTGAAAAAAAAGAAGCCAGGATGATGATTGTATATCTTTATCTGCTGTCTTATGGTAACTTTGATGTCATGGAATGTAGGTTTGTTATGTCCGGACACAGGCTCTCTGCGTCGGATCGTCATTACACTCTGATCGAGCATTCAAAAAATGGTTCAAATGGCTCTGAGCACTATGCGACTTAACTTCTGAGGTCATCAGTCGCCTAGAACTAATTAAACCTGACTAACCTAAGGACGCTACACACATCCATGCCCCAGGCAGGATTCGAACCTGCGACCGTAGCGGTCGCTCGGCTCCAGACTGTAGCGCCACACCGGCCGGCTGATCGAGTATTGCGCAAAATGCTTCAAACTTCAGAATGTGAAAGACATCAAAAATGTAATTACTGCTGCTAGACCATGGAGATCCCACAAGTGTTTATATGTGGCAGTACAAACATTCTGCGATTGTGGTAGTGCCTCGAGAAAATAAGCAATGGATGAATGAAGTCTGATTATGATTTCTTTCATACTAAACCCATCAGAACTGCACTAGAGACTAATGCGAGAAACAGCGTACTGTAAGTATTGTATGTGTTCCAACTACACTGTTAGACAAAAGAAGAAAAAACCCACCGCGAAGGAATTATCCGAATGGGACAGAAATCAGTAAGTGTGGTTTACGCGTACAGACAAATGATTATAATTTCAGAAAAATTGGATGATTTACTCAGGAGGAAGAGCTTCACAAACTGAGCAAGTCAATAACGCGTTGGACCTTCTCTGGCCCTTATGCAAGTAGTTATAGGATCTGCCTTTGATTGACAGAGTCTTTGGATGTCCTCCTGAGGCAATCGTACCAAATTCTGCCCAGTTGGCGCGTTAAATAGCCAGAATACGTACCTTTTTGTACGTTCCTACCTACAATGCTTTAAACGTTCTCATTTGCGGAGAGGTTCAGCGACCTTGATGGCCAAGGTAGGATTTGACAAGCACGAAGACAAGAAGAAAATTCTCACCGTGTGCGGACAGGCGTCAACTTGATGAAATGTAAGACCAGGATCGTTAGCCATAAAGGGCAGAAACAATTATACTCCAGTCATTGAGATTCGAGGTCGAAGACGTGTCCGGGGATGCCCTGGACGGTGATGAGATACAAACATGACTGTCGCCTGCCATACAGCCTGACATCCAAGAGTAATGATCTGGGCTGCCATTCCATTTCATAGCAGGATCCCTTCGGTTGTCATCCGCCGCACACTTACAGCGCAACGGTACTTGGACGATATTCTACGCTTCGTTTTGTTGCTCTTTATGGCAAGCCATGCTGGGCTTGAAATTCAGCTAGATAATGCCCGCCGGCACAAGGCGAGAGTCCCTACTGCTCGTCTTCGCGCTGGCCAAACCCTATCCTGGGCAGCAAGTCCGCCGGCCTCTTCCCAGTGCAGAACGTTTGGAGCATTATGAGGAGAGCCCCCGACCTTATCGGGGTTTTTACGATCTAACGCGCCAGTTGATCAGCATTTGCTACGATATCCTTCCGAAGGACATCCATCGACTCATGTCAGATCAATGCTAAGCTGAATAACTGGATGCATAAGGGCCAGAGCTCAACCCAATCTTTTTATGAAATTGTAATCATTGCTTTGTCGGTACTTGTACATCTATCGATTTCTGTACCGTTCGGATAATTCCTACGTGGTGCGTCGTTTTTATTTCGTGTTGGAATGAAAATCCATAACAACTACAATGAAGACTAGTGCAAGAAATCACGTAGCGGTCTACCCCAATATTGGAGTGAGGAAAAGGACCACGAAAAGCGCGCGCTGCGTGCGGTGATAATGATGTTTGGTTTGCAGGGCGCCCATACAAAGTCTCAATTTTTACACAGTCCAGTTTTTCTTCCCAATCCAATGTACCCACTGTCACGAATGATCATGATAATGGTGAAATGATGAGGACAACACAAACACCCAGTCCTCGGGCAGAGAAAACCTCCTGCCGGAAATCGAACCCGGCACCCCGTGATCCAGAGGCAGCAACGCTAGTTACTAGAGCACGAGCTTCGGACGCTGCGCGCGGTGGCCTAAGATGTCGCCGTACTTGGCACCGTCTCGCGCAATTTCTGCCCACTGCCGCAGGCGTTAATAGCTCCCCGGCAACATCCGCCGCTGAGAGCGTCCTCTTCCTAATTCTTAGTAACTTCTCTGACTAAATTACCTCTTAACGTTCCGAAACGCTAACAATTTGGAGTTCTGTAATTAGGTGTCCGCCTCCGTAGGTAAGTGGTCCGCGCGACTGGCTGCCATGACGGAGCGAGAGGGGGCAGTGGCCAGCGCACTGGACACGCATTCGAGAGGACGGCGCTTCAAGCCCGCGTCCGGCCACCCAGATTTAGGTTTTCCGTGATATCCTCAAATCGCTTCGGGAAAATGCCGGGATGGTTCCTTTGAAAGAGCACGGCCGACTTTCTTCCCCATCCTTCCCTAAGTCTCTAGTGCAGTGAAGCACGATAGCCGCGCGAGGTAGCCGAGCGGTCTGGGGCGCCTTGTCACGGTCCGCGCCGCTCCCCCTGTCGGTGGTTCGAGTCCTCACTCGGGCATGGATATGTGTGTCATCTTTAGCGTAGGTTAGTTTAACTTAAGTAATGTGTAAGCTTAGGGACCGATGACCTTAGCAGTTTGGTCCCATAAGACCTTAGCACAAATTTCCAATTTCCGAAGCACGATGATTAAGATACGCTTTATCCTGTGCGTTACACGTACATCGACTCAGCAGCTTTACCGGCGCATCTAACTTGGACAGCACTGGCCGGGCAAGCGATCGAACTAACCCGCAGTGATGTGAACAGTTGGAGTAAAGATGTGAAAAGAGACGAGCAGAGAACAATACATCTTTGAATGTCTTTTAATTTTTAAACAGAAGGAAACTGTATCTAGCAAACCTCAGGTGACCTGACGGTAAAAACAACATGCAATTTTGTCATATGATGACACGCCCTCTGGGGAATATATTTCAGTACTGCTACGTTGATAACGAGGTGATCTGCAACAGAATTTGATTACGAGGCGATCAGCTACAGAATCACAAGCCACCAAGAAGTCCTTATTTCATCCTTTTTTATGACGTTCTCTTCTGCATTTCGCCTTCTTTCGGTAGTGACGTGTCACTAAGCTTCGTGCATTAGTTACAATACGTTTGGCAGCTTAGATGTCTAGTTATTTCTCGCGACAAATCCCTTATTGTGCCTCCAGATCAGTTCTGCTGCGTTCAGATTACACTGGTACGATGACGGGTGTAAAAATGCGCCATTTGTACAGTGTGCTCGACACCGTGAAAATTATTGTTATCCAAGCTCCTACGACGCTTATCACTCTGGCTCGTGTGAGACCCCATCTCTCCTATCAAACAATGGGCATATTCAAATATGAAAAGAATATTTGATTTTACATTTTCTCCAAAAAAAAATTTGATTGTGTAGTGTTTTCTTAACTTCAGCGGTCTTCAACAGTTTTCTATAAAACATCAATACTTAAGAATTTATATTTGCAATGAAAACCAGAATTTTGCGTGCGACATGTAATTAGAAACTAGAAGACGTGCATTTTTGTTAAAAATGATAGTTTACTACGAGTTAATTAACATATATTTGACGAATTTCGTATTTAAATGATCTAGGTATTCAAACCGAAAAATTATAGACACCGACGACGAACTGTCACCCCAAAGCATACATGATTATCATTCTGCGACGCTACTAACAATGTCACCCGTATAATTTTAATATGTCGTACTAATTATTACATAGTGTTTCTCGAAAAAATGTCAGAGCTGATTTTTCTCTGTAAGCTTGTGAAAAACCTTAAGAACAACTTGTTTCTCGCCATTAACGGTGTTCCGCGCGCATGTTTCAATACTAAGCAAAAACACTGTCATCCATTTCCACAGACGCGAGACAGAGCACAAGTAGCGTTTACGGAGACTGTGACTGTACACGACTTTTGAAATAAAAATTACGTAGCTAAAGTATGATTAAGAAAAACTTTGATGGCTATTAATACATCATAACGCCTTAAAGTTTCATTTACAATGACATAGTACTAAGATAACTAATAGATAAGTTGAACCTACTTCCAAGAACGGGACACACCAGTGTACGAGAGTTGCCGGCCAGAGTGGCCGAGCGGTTCTAGGCGCTACAGTCTGGAACCGCACGACCGCTACGGTCGCAGGTTTGAATCCTGCCTCGGGCATGGATGTGTGTGCTGTCCTTAGGTTAGTTAGGTTTAAGTAGTTCTAAGTTCTAGGGGACTGATGACCTCAGAAGTTAAGTCCCATAGTGCTCAGAGCCATTTGAACCATTTTTTTTTTTTATTCTTATGATGAACGAAGTATAGCTATATTTTCCTTGCTAAGAGCATTGAAACTTTGTGCATTCTGCCTGGTGACGCCGACTGTGGTAATACTTGGATGAGAACTAGAGGCTGCAAGGTGTAGGAAGTCGACTGCTCGTCGATACCGCGCCTGGATGACGCGAATGACGCGGCGGCCGGTCGGCAATGCGCCGCCAAGCTGAGTAACTGTCCAACCGGTCGTTCCACAGTTTTATTCGAAAGAGAGGGTTTGTGGCTATAAGCTTTATGCAGTCTCCCAACAGGTGCTGCTTCGGCCCCTGAAAGGCATCGCGCGTTTCTTTGGCGTAAGCCGATGAGGCCGGAGTTTGTGGCGCCGTACTGGCGAACCTCGCTGAGTCATTGGCCGCTATCTAAGCTCTGCCAGAGGTGTCTTTTCACTGACACTTGCACAGTGGCGACCCCATCGCTAAAACCTGCTACGAAAGTGTGCCTACACATTGCATTTTGTGTTATATTGAACCGTAAAAGTAGTAACAATACGAGGTATTGTCACAAAGCGTTAATCGTCGACTCGAAAAAATAACATTGCTTAATTAAATTTTTGGAAGTCCTGTTAAGCTACTCAAATTTTTCACCTTGGTATGCTAGGATCTGTATAAGTGATGAAAGGTTATGGAAAAGGCTGCATGCTGTTACATATATTCATGAATTTATATTCCACTTGTAGGTAAGTTACAGTTAAATTGTTATAACATACTAAAGGCAGTATGTGTCATAAATGTTGACATGGCAAAAATAAAAATAAAAAAAGTGTTCGTAATTTTGTCTCCCATGAAAATTCTGAAAAACTTATTTTCCCTTTCTAACATACATGGACTTTCATTCCTACAAATCACTTGAAAGCCATGAATCAATAATGTTTTCAAGTTTTTTCAGTCTTCTAAAGATGTGTGACATATGAATTTCTATGTCTGTAAAGATGAAGAACATGTTTCGTGATTACAAATTAACCACTTTTTGTTTTCCATTTCCCTCCCCTAGCGTTTCCAATATTAAAAAAAGTAATCTTTATACATAACGAATAAAATGAATTTTTAGTAACAGTTCTGAATTTTGTCCCCAGGACGAAAATAGGAACTGCATGGGGGCCGCTCAAACAGATTCTCTCAACAAAACAATGGACTCAGGTCGCGCATGCACGCGAAGCTAAACATTTGCTACTGGTTGTGGGAAACCGAAAATATCCAGGGGAACGACATTAGCAGTGGGGACGATATTAGGACCCCACACCTTACTCAGTCAGATCGGTGCGGCACATTACCACATTACACTGCTAAAGGAGCTAAAAAGATAAGTGAAGTATCTTGCGGTATTTCGTTTACGACAACGGTTAAGAAGTAACCTACAGTATATTGGCCTGATCCAGCTGAAACATTTCCGCTGCTGCCGAAACGAATTACTGCGCTGCCCCATACTTCATCAGTGGGCTGTGCCGGTTTTTGGCTCCTCTAGCCGACATTTGTCTGCAAACAAACAGAAGTAAAAACGTATATCTTTTTTTTTATGATGACTAAAACTTCATAATTACCCTTCTTATTCGCAGACATGGAAATATCACGTATCATGTGCCCCAGCAATTCTCGCATTCGAAATTTATTCATACGCTGTCTCGTATCCCTCCTTCCAAGGAACTTGGGGCAGTCTCTTTGCGGCGGGTGGTTTAATCTTGCACTGAGCACCACTAAGCAGTTATTCGCCCGAGAGACTACTACAGAGGCACAATATTTGGTGACCGCTCGTATTATTCAGTTCATACAGAAATTTACTGATACTTATTGTTCCTACACACCTTAGGTGAATGAAACAGGAAAAGCGGGGAATGTACCGGTAGCAAGAAAGACGCTCTGCCACGTACTGTAAGGTGCCTTCCGGAGTGTAGATGTATGTGTGGATGATGTTAATTTCCCGCGCTGAGTCCCTAAAAACCTCGTCGGCGGCGGCATGTCGAAACCCCGACATTCCTTCCTTTTTCCGGTCTGGCTTGTGACGGTGTGTGGGTGTACGCATGAGCTGTCCGTAATCGTGCGCGCTCGAAGTCCCCGCGAGCAAGCTAGCCGTGGGCGGTGTTGGCACGAGGACGTGCGGCACCGCCTCCAGAATTAGGAACAGCCAGCCCCACATCCTCCATACGTTGTCTACGTCCCCGCCGCCGGGGGAGAACGCTAATTATGCGTCATGTTCTCCAAACAGACAAGTTTTGTGCAGGCCAGCAGAATACTTTCTCAGTGCGAAGCGGGGGAAGTTCCCCAATAAAGCTGTCTCCGTTATTGGCTGTCGCAGGCGTCAGCTTAGCGTAGCTGCTGCAACAAGTAGAAAACACTAACTGTACCTCGTGGTTCCCGAACCAACCTCACGTTAATTAATTTTCGGAACTAACTACAGAGTGCTTAACTCAGTGCCACGTGAAGGCGCCCAGGTGCAGTTGTTTCCGGCATAGGCTGTCGTAGGTGATACCGTAGCGTAGCGCCTGCACATACCAACGAATCACCAACGTCTGATACTTTTTAGGGGTTTCCCATGCTCAACGGTGCCGCGCGGAGTGGCCGCGCTGTTTGAGCCGCCATGTCACGGACTGCGCGGCCCCTCCCGCCGAAGGTTCGAGTCCTCCCTCGGCCATGGGTGTCTGTGTTTGTCTTAGCATAAGTTAGTTCAATTTACTTTAAGTAGTGTGTAAGTCTAGGGACCGATAACCTCAGCAGTTTGGTCCCTTAAGAATTCACACACATTTGAACAGTTCAACGGTGGGCTTCTGCAATAACCTGTTCATATTTTGTATATGTGTTGTAGATCGCTTGTAATTTATACGGGACTAAAACCCGAGCTGTCACCATCAACAGCCCGAAATTTCCCGTGTGAATCGTACCCTGCAAATGGACTATTCCCGTCAATTATCGAGGCCCCAGAATGTGCAAACGTCTATCTCTGTATCCATGAGTCTGCCTGCCGTGCGGAAGACCCGTGTTCAGTTTCCAGTAATGCCAGGGATTTTTCCTTCATGGTAGTACTGGGACTGGGAGCACTCCGAGGCCAATGGACGAGTTGCTTGAAACGAGTCATGTGTCTGTGAATCTCACAGTTGCTGGGAGAGAGCTGCGCTGACTCGATGGCCTTCATAGCACATCCAACTGACGACATATTGCGGAGGATGACGTGGCGGGTGGCGAGACGATTTAATATATTTACTTCGATCCAAGCTGATCAAGTCGCATATACACAGTCTCCACACACATCGATAAGATAAAATATCCCCAATTGTGACCAAGATCGTGAGATTTCCGTTGGCTGTCAGGCGACTGCCATAAACGGTAATCGCCTCCAACATATTGCCAGTTGGGAACGATTCTGGCCCATTCCCAGCGTAGTGGTATCTATGGCTGAGAAGAGCACGGTCTTGTTTAGAAACAGCCCGTCCAGCTCTCATCAGCAAAAAACATTCATGAAAATGTTTTCAGAGCAGTGCGTACTGTTCCTTGTTAGACTCTAGAACAATGGTTCCGAATCTTTCAGAGATATTTACCTTTTAGGTTTTAGCTAGTACCCCATGGCCTCCTCCCTGAACCATCAAGGTTAGCGCCCATCAACGAAAATGTATTTCCATTGAACACTTATATTTAAAAGAACTAAACTTAAATTTTATTTAGTTTTGTAGGTGTTTTATTAGACTGCGAAGTAATGAGCGAATGATATTATTTTGATTATTTTTAACAAACTCGTTGTAATAGATCGATTAAGGAATTTTCAGTGCAAAGCGAGTGCTATCTGCAACTCCTTCTCGGGCAAGAAAGCTAAGTTGTTACAAAACATACTTCCTCAGCACCACTGCACTCCCTAACGACACCCACACCTTGCACCACGCTTTCAAATCAACCAAATTGAAATGCGTGCAATGTACTTACTGTCTGTACGTTACTTGATTGCTGAACTCCTTACTTCCAAACTGGTACAAATTGGAAGACCATGGGGTGCCAAAGATTTTGTTTTGAACACTGCCATTAATAATAATAATAATAATAATAATAATAATAATAATAATAATAATACGTAGGCTCTACTGCAGTGTAGTAGCCATTACATAGTTATTGTTGTCTTGTGCAGTCAGTTAGTTAATTTGTTGTTGCGAAGTGAATAATGAAGCAATTTGCGGTCTATTGCGGGGACTACCGCTAATCTTACGTGATGTAAAAGTCACAATTTTACTATCATACATGCGTGACACACAGCACAAAGTATGTGTTTAGTGAGTAGACAAGGAAGATGATGTTCATACGTTTCACAAGCTGTAACCTCTACCATACTGTGTCACGCGTTAATGCTAGTATTTGAATAAAAATATAATTTTTGGTAATTTATGTCACCAGTATAACAATCTTACGAAATAGTGATAATAGTAATGATATTTTAAGAATGATTTAGTCGAATCATTTTGTTTTTCCCCCTCAGAAGATTTAAGTTTACTGCGCGAGGGGTAATTGCCGTCAGATTGGGTAACACTGCTCCAGGGAGTATCACAGTATTCGCTGCAACATTCCTGTCCCGCGCGTTCTCCTTAATTGCGGCGAGATGGTTTCGCGAATATCCTGATCTGTACAGCTGAGGACTCGCATCACTTTGTCAAAATGAAGAAACGAACGTCCGCCTCGGTGATTGCGCTGTCAGTTGCTGACCGAAGGGGTCCGGGTTCGATTCTCGGCAGTTGGAGATTTTTCCCCGCTCGGGGACTGGACATTGTGTTCGTATCGTCATTAAACGATATGCCACTGTTGAGATGATTGTGTGGGCACCTCCCGAAAGCCAGCAAATAAAAAATGAGCAATATCGTGTGCCGTGTAGCCGTGTTTCCCCTTAGAAGCCTTGTAGAGAGTTTTCAATCGCCGTGGCGAAAGCCGGCGCGACATTGAGTACAGCGGCGGGGAATTACGGAGGGGGTCTCCCTGGTCGAACAGCTGGCGAAGCTCTGAGGCAAGCGCCGCGCCGCTTCTCCGTACAGCGGAACTCCACTCCCGCCGCCAAACGGCTGACAGCCTACTCGGAAACCACGCCCGTCAGCCCAATCCTGTGGTGAGGTGGGCGCGCGCAGGCCGTGCGTCACATCCGGTGATATATGGTTATTCTACAGGAGCCAGGCGCCACGTGGAGCTGTGTGGTTCCCGAGGCACGCCTGCCCAGTTCCTCCTCACACCACGAGTGTTCTGGCAGCCGAGTACTTCACGTCAGATACTCGCTTGTTCCTCGGCGGACACTCTTTGAGCGGGAAGCGGAGAGGCTGCCTGGCGCGCTTCTCCTTACTGGGCCAGAGGACAGTGGACAGCACACTGGACTCCTATTATGGAGGTCGGCGGTTCGGTTCCCCGTCCGGTCAACCTGATGCGGGTTTTCCGTGACGTCCCTGAACGTGTTAAGCAAAACGACGGCGTGATTCCTCTGATAAGGAAATGGCCGGTTTCCTCGCCCGTCCATCCATCCCAGATCATTTCTAATAACCTTGTCGTCGATGGGAATTCAACACCAAATCTTCCTTTAGAAGATCTGGGTTAGTCATTCAAAAGGAATTCCTGTGATGTATTATGTGCGGAAAGTTGAAAATGAACTGCAATAATTTTTTAAAATCTTCTTCCTCAGCGTTTGTCCCACAGTGTTACGGGATCCGCTCTTTTGGCTCTCTGTATCCATTTGACGCTATCTTGCGTTCGGTCAGAATGGAGCCCCGCTTTCTTGAGATCTCTGTGGACGGTTGCTGACTCGGCCTCCCAGTAGGTCGTATACTGTCGCCTTTTAACGAAAACTCTCCGTTTTGCTATTGTACCTTGGTCCGCTCGAAGTACATGTCCGTACCACCGTAGACTGCTTTCCCTCATATTCTCAATGACTGGGGCCGCTCCGTATGGTGTTACGCCACATTACTCGGTGGGCCTGTACGCCCACGTGGTACGTCGGAGCCAACGTCTTGTTGCATCAATAACCTCCCCATCGTCCACGCACTGCTTCCCGCGGAGTCCATACGTCATTGGCCCAAACAGGTAGAAGTCGGAAGCCGGAGATCCGGGATGTAGGGGGGACGAGCATAACATTCCAGTGAAGTTTCGTGAGCTGCCCTCGGGTGTGAGCCCTTGCCTTCTCATGGAGAAGTTCGTTCGCATTTTTGTGGCGACGAACACGCTGAAGTCGTTCCTTCAGTTTTCTGAGGGTGTGTGCGGCCTACGGTTATGTGGGAGATAAAACAGGTTTATGCGACCTGTGACGACAGACAGCTTGCCCAACGGCTCACCTTGCTTTTGTTCACCTGCAGATCTCCGTAGACATTCTGCAAGCGAATATCTGCGATGGTCTGATTTTCCACCAAAAGAAAACAGGGACAGCCCTCTGCTTGGAACGCACTTCTGCTACAGATATCATTTTGAAGTCTGCGTTTAGCGCCGCAACCTATTGGGACTTCATGAAACTATAGAATTGAAACGAGGATACTCAACTATGTCCCACAGAAAATTTCGCATTTTTTCAACCGAAGTTATTTTTTGAACGCCCGTCGTACTTCCATATTTTGACACGTGTTAGCTTTCGTTGTTTTGAAACATAAAGGCAGTTCTTCCATCTTGGACTCGTCGTTGAAGGTCGTCCTTGTCTTCCATATCTGGGAGGCACCACCTGTCCGACACCTGGGGACGCGCCTTCAAGGGGTTACATGCGCTGCCGAGGGGATTCTGGCCTCCTATGGAGCGCCTAAATAACTCTTCTCACTTAACTTCCAATTTCATTCGATCAGAATACTGCTTCCAAACTTCTGACCACTTTTCCCCAGTTTTCATTTCCTTTTTCTTTTCTCTGGAGATTGGAAGCTAATATAGCTTCTTTCGAGGCGGATCTCCGATCAGAATTTCACGTTCTTCAGTCTTTATAGCTATCAGATCACTTCCGATTTCGTGTTCATATGCTTAAAAATTCACATCCTTTCATCGGTTATATTCTTTTATTTTTTCTTCACGACATTAACGTGAACGTTTCACAATGCCCTAGCCGGTTTGACAAGCCAGTGGTCATCTTCGGACCAGAGACACGCACTGCAAGCGGTGTCCGTTTGACATGGACTAATTCGCCACCAGTTGCCTACATAGAGCACGCTGCATGGATTGACTCAAAAACTTCTCGTTGCCGCCTCTTTCTTCGTTGTTTAATTCTTAGAAGTTGTGCTCAATCTTTCGCATGAGAAAGTTTGGATTCATTTTCTTGAGTGTTCGTTGGCCAAACTGATGATGCCATGCCCCCACTCCTCCGCGCGCATACACCTTTTTCCCCCATATGCGTACGTGTGTGTGTGCGTGTGTGTGTGTGTGTGTGTGTGTGTGTGTGTGTGTGTGTGTGTGTGTGTGTGTGTAGTGGTTTACGGACGACTGCTTATGGCGCAGCGTAGTTGTTATGGACGACTACAAATAAAAGGAAGGAAGATGATTAGCAAAGCCAGCACATAGTTCAATAGTTCACTTCTCATGGATACACTAGTTACTGCTGTGGTTGAGACATTGGACTCTCATCTTTATAGAGCGGTGTTCAAATTCGCATCTGCCCATCAAGATGTAGGTTCTACATACTTTCCGTGAACCAGTCAGTGCGAATGCCGGTATTTGTCGGTTGAAATATATAGGCAGAAGTTATATCCAAGATAACCAGTACCGAATCTTGGGAAAATAATTGTGTGTTAGCGGACTTTCCCCATGTAACTGCACAGAGTTTGTATTTTCGACTGAATATGATTCACGCTTTGAATACAGGTAAATCCATGGAGAGTCAAATATATAATATTCATTCTCAAAACTGAGAGTTATTGAACCAGTGAATCCAGAGAGGGGCATAAAGAATCTCTTCGATTGTAACATACTTTTCCTGAAAACATAAAACACTGGAATTATTTTTTTTACAATAACAGTAGGGTATCAACCCCTTGGATCACATCCAGTGACAGCCAAGCTGGATACATGAGGCCTTTCTGCATTCATCCCGAACTGAGCTTGTGTTAGTCCATAATATCCCCTACGTCGGCAAGACAAATTACAACCTGTCTTCCTTTCGAGTACCATTTCTGAAATCCCGATATCCAACTGAAAACGTTGTGAAATGAACACATTTTCTTCAGAGTTTTCTCCACAGAGCACCGGACGATCTTTCACTTCTCAGAACACTTCTTGTACCGTAGCTGGTGACAAGTGTGCACAAACTGCGATTCCAAGTACCGCCGCGTGAGAGATTTGATTTCTCGGAAACAGGCCTTTATCAATAACTGTTTATACATGTTCCACTTGTCAAGTTTATCGCATTTATTTCCAAGAACGCCTCATCGCGTTGTTTGGTGATATTCAAAGAGGGATTTGTAAACATTGTTTGCAAATAGTAGCACACAATAGTCGTTTATTTACTGCAATATGATTTGAAGCCATGATATTGGAAGCACAGGAATTTTTAATTTGGTCAAAAATTCAACGATGGAGAAGGCACGATGAGTCGGAGCATTGCCGTGGTGTAGCACCCAACTCATGTCTTTCCACAAGGCAGGCCTTTTTTTCCGCACCTTTCCGCGCAAACGCTCAAGGACACCTGTGTAGTATTCCTGGTTAACTGTCTGTCCTCCTGGGGTAAATTCATGATGCACAATACCGGTAGAATCGAAAAAAATCACCAACATTGTCTTCACTTTCGACCGATTTTGCCGTGCTTTTTCCGGTCGTGGTGAACCTGGAGTCTTCCACCGCGAAGACTGCACTTTGGTTTCAGGGTCATATACCCACGAGTCGTCACCTGTAATTACCCTATTTACCAAATCTGGATCATTTTAGTCCGATTAATCAGTTCTTGGAACTCTTCGAGTCGGTATTTTCTCTGGTCACTTGACAAAGCTTCTGGAATGAATTTTGCGGACACTCGATGCATGTTCAAATCTTCAGTTAAAATTGACTGAACTGCATAGAAACTTAAATTAAGTTCATCAGCCATCTCCCTAATTGTAAGTCTACGATCAGAGCGCACTAAGTCGCGAACTTTCACAACATTTTAATTCGTTTCTGAGGCGGAAGGACGGCCGGACCGTGGTTCATTTTCAAATGATTCGCGGCCGTTTTTAAATTTGTTGAGCCAGAGAAAAACATTTGACTGGCCCATTAAAATTATCTCCAAAGGCTGTTTTTAATAGTTCGTAAGTCTCAGAAGCTGATTTTCCGGTTTTAAAACAAAATTTCACACAACTCGTTGCTTCGTTTTTGCGTCTATTTTCACGCAGACAGAATCCGGCAACAAGTCCTAATAGACCAGCTGCGACAATGAACTGAATAAAGGAAACGCAGTTCCCTGTCAGAGGGCGTTCAGGGACAAGGCAATGACTCACTCCCCACCCTCCGTGTACCTGCCAGCCAAACCAGAGTAAGCAGTAGCGAATCCATTCTTAAAGCTTTCCAGTAACACCTCGTATGGCCACCCGCTGACTTTTGTGATTTTGGCTCAGAGCATACGGCGCCCATGGACCAGATTTTCTTTAAGGTTTCCCATTGCATAAAAGTCGTACGATGGTGGAATGATCACAGTTCTCCACATTGCCAATTCTCGTCTACACTGACGTGGTTCGTTGTGGATTAATGTGTTTAAATTGTCTTCATCAAACATGAGAAGTCTTCTTGAACGTAGAGAGTCACTAATCTCAAAATGATCCGTCTTAAAACCATTTTCTTGCCCGCTCTCTCCAGTGGCAATATCGCAATGCACAACGCGAATGTTCCTGGCTGCTGCCTCCGCTGGTGTAACCCCTCTACTGAACACAAACATACATGTCGGAAATGTTCAGATTGCTTCGCTTGGCACTCCATTTCCTAGCGTCCACAGCTCCACTCACTATCTGCAAATGACAACCTTTAAACTAACATAGTAAAAGTGAAATACAAATAAAAAAATGGCAAACGATAAATAAACCCTTAGCAACGTGTATACCAACATGCGAAACAAAAACGCTATGAACTTATGCCCCTTTAATAACATAGGTTTGAAATATGGGTCTTAGCTAATGGAGCAGCAGTAGAGTAGTTCAGTATAAAAGTCTTACAACGTCGGTTATTAATGTGGGCGATCTATTTATAAAGAGATCAGTCGTTAGTTTGTTGCACCGGTCTTCTTGTGTGTGCCTCAGCGAGAGCGTGAGCGGCCCCCTCCTTATTTTTCTTTTTTTGTTCCATTAGTGACCCCAGCTGATAGTATGCGTTGCTCTGATACACATTTGTAAACAAACAACGTGTCCCAGCGGCTATCGTGGTCGGTCGTCGTCTCGTACTGTAAACACACACACACACACACACACACACACACACACACACACACACACGGTGTTACAAAAAGGTACGGCCAAACTTTCAGGAAACATTCCTCACACACAAATAAAGAAAAGATGTTATGTGGACATGTGTCCGAAAACGCTTAATTTCCATGTTAGAGCTCATTTTAGTTTCGTCAGGCACCTACGCTCAATGGAGCACGTGTAATGTTGCATTAATTTGTTCTGAAAGCGGTGCTGATGTTCAAGACCATAAAAATGGGTTAAAAGCTGTGAGCTGTCTGGGGAAGTTAACCTTGCATTACTGAGCAACTGTTTCACCGGGTATCCAGTCTAGCTTACCAAATTCCCAACCAGACTAACATTAATTATAATCTTTTAATAGTCATACGACAACCGGTGATATATATATATATATATATAAGAGAATTTAAATAAAAAGAAATAAATCAGTTTATACTTGGAAATTTATTTCAACATTGATCATTGAAATTTCAGCATATTAAACTTGAGTCATAACTAAGCTGGTGCCTTATTTAGGACTGTGAAAATGTGAGTTTGTAATCTTACGGAACACATCAAATATGGAGCCAAGATTGGGAAACTGCATACAACACTGAATTCATAAAATAACACACGAAGAACGTTGAAACATATGCAAGAGGAAATTAACCACAACCAACCGATTCAATTTTCACCCAAAGAAGTTACGTTCGTAGCGCAATCGTGTCCGTCATGTAATTACCACACACTGGTGTACTAAATTCATACTAACTCTCTGTGAAATCTTCCCGAAAAGAGTAGCTGAGGGCTACTTTGATGAGTACACCACATGCTTCACTTGGTCAACTTGGTTTACACAAAGAGCGTAACACCACAATAATTTTGATAATTAAAATAAATTAGATCGAAAAGCAATTTACAAAAGAAAAACCTCGAACTGGTTACTGTCGTCTTACTATTAACCTGATGGGTCAAACAATTGTATAAGCACGTGGTACTGGTCTCACAAAGTACACCCCACGTGGGTTGAACATAAAGAAAAGTTGCTATATTGAAAAATATTGCCAAGACGAGACGTTATAATCTCACGCACATTCGCATTTAAGATTGATGATCTTAGTTAGAGTTACTGATCAACACGTGGTTCCACTTTACTCACAAAGTAGTGACTGGAAGATATTCTGAACTTCACACTCGAAATACACTGCGTTGCAATTTAAGATAACATTAGATATTTTAGATCCAAATCTGAAATAAAGGTGATTAAATTTTCAGTTAGGCTGAACTTAAGAAATCCATTGTCCTACGGAGTTAGCAGACACGCGCTTAGCCGGAGATCTTACCACTTCAGACCCTCGCCGCGGACAGACCGCCGTGGTCCCTTCCTGAGGGGTGGCTCACAAATACAAACGGAGGTGACCAGAGAGGCAGCTCCCTGTACCAACATGACAAGGGACGGACAGGACCATACTAAGAATAGAAACCTCTTTGCTTCTAGAAAGCGTAGCTACCTGTTCCGACGTTGGTCCTACTGTTCCCTAGCAGACAGGCTTGTCTGCTACCATCAAGCATGCAACTACAAATACATTTGATCATTCATCCTCTCACACAGAAGGGAAGGGGGATGACAGTATCCTATCATATACAGTATATAAAAGAAAGCGGATGTAGGTTCCGTATGAGACTGTGTGACATGAATTACATATATGAATTACATATAAACTGTGCTTTAAAGTGTAGTAGTGTGACAGATCGTTCTTGTTTATGTGTAAAAGTAACACGTTCCACTGCTCAGTCTCCTCCCAGATAGTCAGAAACACCACAGTAAATTTAGAAGAGGAATAAATGACAACATATTTAAGAAATTAACATGAAAGGAATCCAACAGAGACCTTTCACACGTTATCATGATTTCGTACGGGGTACTCTACCTGTGCTGCTAGAACATGTGCCTTTACAAGTACGACACAACATGTGAATCATGCACGGTAGAGCTCCTGTACATTTGAGTCAAAGTGTTCGTACGCTTCTCAACAACAGATTCGGTGACCGATGGATTGGTAGAGGGGACCAATTCCATGGCCTCCACGCTCTCCTGACCTCAACCCTCTTGACTTTCATTTATGGGGGCATTTGAAAGCTCTTGTCTACACAGCCCCGGTACCAAATGTAGAGACTCTTCGTGCTCGTATTGTGGACGGCTGTGATACAATACGCCATTCTCCAGGGCTGCATCAGCGCATCAGGGATTCCATGCGACAGAGGGTGGATGCATGTATCCTCGCTAACGGAGGACATTTTGAACATTTCCTGTAACAAAGTGTTTGAAGTCACGCTGGTACGTTCTGTTGCTGTGTGTTTCCATTCCATGATTAATGTGATTTGAAGAGAAGTAATAAAATGAGCTCTAACATGGAAGGTAAGCGTTTCCGGACACATGTCCACGTAACATAATTTGTTTCTTTGTGCGTGAGGAATGTTTCCTGAAAGTTTGGCCGTCTTTTAGTGTCTTATTTCCTAAAGTACTGCCATCAGCGTCACACGATTTAATTCGACTACATTGTATTATCCTCATTTTTCTTTTGTTGATGTTGAACTTATTACCTCTTATGAAGAAACTACCTGTTTCTTTCAGCTGTTCTTCCGAGTCCTTTGGGATGGGTATACGTAAAGCTGTAGCACTTGTGTTTCCCGGTCACGACAGCTGTCCGCCGTTTATTGGATAGCAGAAGAGCGGAGCAAGCACTCCAGTGTGTATGCAGCGCTGACGGCGCAGCGACTTTGAAAGCAGGCTCGTTAAGTGCCGCCTCCACAGAGGGTGTTGCAAAAGCTGGGGCCGCCAAGCAATGGAGGCCGCGAATTGAATGCTGCTCGTTCCACACGCGCCCTGTCTGACGCCGGGGCGACACCGGGCTCGCTTTACGGTCTGCATACACTGCACGTCTCACAGGACAGCAAGGCGCTGCGGTTCAAACGTGTGTGAAATCTTATGGGACTTAACTGCCAAGGTCATCAGTCCCTAAGCTTACCCACTACTTAACCTAAATTATCCGAAGGACAAACACACACACACACACACCCATGCCCGAGGGAGGACTCTAACCTCCGCCGGGACCAGCCGCACAGTCCATGACTGCAGCGCCAGAGACCGCTCGGCTAATCCCGCGCGGTAGCGCTGCGGTATTCCATGTGTGGGCCACTTTCAGTGCTACAGCCAACGGTGCGTAGCAAAGCGAGCAGATTCATTTTTACTGAGAAAGGGCAGGACAGTAACGAGACGGTGTCCCTTGTAAATCGGTATGTACGGGCCGAGGAATAACGTCGGAGACTCCGCTAGACTAGTGGAAATAATTAACGTACGGATGCGACGCAGCTCTGTACTGTGTTCTGGGACGATTAAGTTGTCCATTTGCGGGCACACGTGCCTTGTCGTGAAGCAACGGCGCTGCTCCTCGTAGTTTCCTTTCCACAACGGCGGTTTTTGACAGACACAGGCGTCGTGAGCACGGTGCTGAACGCTCTGCACTTCAGGAGATGGTTCAGTAAACTCGGCGCCGTTGAGATGCCACAGAGGTAAAAGTCCAAGTGGTTCAAGTCCGGTGATCTAGCAGACCACTGCCACTGCGTCCTATCCAGTGTCCGGGGAAGGTGTCGTTGAGGTGTCGGCGAACTGTAATGCGGAAGTCAGGTGGTCCTCCGTCATGCAGAAACGACGTAACCTGTCGTACTGCCAAAGGCACGTTGTCAAGCAGCCCGGGCAGGGTATTCCGCAAGGAGCGGCGCAAAAACCATCGACAAAACCCTTCCCGTAGAGGGAAATCCGCTGCTGATAATCGTTGTACTCATAGTACGTGATAGGGATAGTAGCGGTTATCGTGGAGGGTACACGTAATCGTACTTTGGCTTACACCATGTTGGTGGGCCACTTGCATCGAGCTCATAGTAGGGTTCATCTCAATATTCTGTAGAACCCGGTCCTTTAAGTCTGGTGTACGCACAGTCCGCCGCTTCCCTGTAGGTAAGTCTACCTGAAGGGACCCATGGTAGTGTAAACGCCCAAAGATGGCTTGCAGTGTTGTGTCAAGTGGTTGGTGTCTGTGAAGATTGTTTCGGTATAGCCGTGCTGCCTCCCGGCCGTTTCCGTCTGCTTAGCCGTACACAAACACCATCTCGGCTTGTTTCCGACGTGAATACCAGACAGTTCATCTACTTACAGTACTGTCAGTCACACACCCTGTAACGCACAAGGAACACACGGCCCGTGGTAGGAGGAGCTTTCATTCATCAGCGCTACCTACCGTGGCTGTGATGCGTTTCCAGACACATGTTCACAGTACCTTTTTGCCCCATTTCCAGTCAGGAATCCGTCCCTAAAGTTTGTCTGTTTTATTAATCTTTGTTCTGTATACAGAAGCAAAATAAGTAGTGTCAGAGTTCTGTTCTATGTATTTGTGGCTCATGCTTCCTGCCACATTATCATTACATTACGGGTCAAAGCTGCCATATGGTATTGGTGGTTTCACTCAACGAGGCTGTTATTTTACGGATGATGTTGTTGTGTATGGGAAAATCAGAAGTACCATAAAATTTTAGCAAAATGTAAGAAGAGCTGCAGAAGATCACGTTTGATGGCAGGTACTGCCAATTGACATTCAGAACGCAAAAATGTAACCTATTGAGGATAGGTAATTGTCTTCAAAGTGGAATTTCTAGTACCCTTGCAAATAGTGGTATAGGAAATATCGGTGTACAAGTGCCGCATTTTCAGCATTTACGTAGCGATATTAGTTATGAATATGAAAACGTCACTAATAAATTAAATAACTTTAAATATGTTTGTGAAGATGGTGCCAAACTAATCGTGAGTATTTCGAGAACATCATAGTTCACTGCTAACAGCTCGTCATAAATATTTCTTTATTACAAGCAGTCTGAGTCCCCGACCATCAGCAGGTACCCTGTATAGCAAAGGTGAGAATACATGAAGTGCATTTCATATTTGTCAGTACAACGCTATCTGTTGTCAATGCTCACAACAGATTGCTTTATATTGACAGTTAAATGTGAAGTGCATTTTACGTCTTTTCTTCTTCACTATACAGTGTACCTGCTGCTAAAATTTTACAAGCGAATCTTAGACATTAAGTAAGAAAGACATAAAAATAATACAGTCAGATGAAAAGAAATTTGTAAGGAAAGCTGAAGAATAAACACGCAGTTATAAATAAAAAAAGTAGGGTCGAGCGAATATGATCAAGAGAATGGAAGAGGACAGATTAGTTAGAAAAGTTTTCGATCATAAACCAATAAGAAAGACCGAGAAACAGATGGGGTTAATCTATACAGGACAGGCTGTAAGACGCAGCTTCATGGGGTGAAGAAGACATATTGAGCACACACAGGTGGAGGATGCATTATTGTTAGATTACACGACTGTCGATAATTTCTTGGACACAGAACCATAATATATCTATGAGTACGTACACACAGTGAGCTGAAGTAGGACGATCAAATAAAACTGGTTTTAGGAAAAGTAGATGTCATTCAGCAGAAAAATCCTAAACAAGTGTGATCACCCACGAATGAGCTGCCTCACAAAAAACTTGTTCAACCATATTTTGAGTACTGCTCATCAGTGTGAGATCTCTATCTCGCTGAATTAATACTAATTGCAAAACAATCATGACGCCAAGTCCGGAAAATTCGAACTGATACGAAGGCCTTTCGACGATGGTTCTGCCCATGTATCAGTCTCACATGAAAAATGGGAAAGGGGTAGATATTTAATAGTGATACCAGAAATATCCTTCACCACACATGATGTAGAGTTAAACATAGAGTTGATAAGCTAACAAACATGATTCCTTCAATTTTCTGTAACCTTTATCTATGTAAACATATTAATTTTTTACAATTGTGTTTAGTATTATTAAAAACTTCCACTGCAAGTTTCAACAGTTCCTGTCATTAAGAGAGGGCAACATACACATCAGAGGCCGGAAAACCATTTCCTGCTCCTGACATATAGTCTACCATGCAAAACATGTTGATAAGGTGGGCCAATATTATGCCTTCAAAACACATCTGTCGTTCAGGGCAACATACATGGCAGGGGCTAAAAAATGTGTGTGTGCCCATATCACTGCCACAATTGGATCTAGGAAGTTATAAAGCTCACAGTGCCACTACTAGTGAAGTTTGCTGTTTGTGTGATAAATTTCATTGAACTCGATCCAGAGGTCGGGGAGGAGATCCTTGACATAAATTCATGCATGCATACATGCATATATACATACATACATAAACAACCTACTTTATATATAATGTGTTGGCAGAAGAGCCAACACCGTGTTGCTAGAGGAGGCCGAAATGCACGCTTTTAAGCTCACGCAGGCTGGCGTGAGGTCTGGAACAGTTAAGGGAATTTTTAGTAGCAAATAAAGTACGAAGATCTTGAAATACTTAACTTTAATCCATAATTGGAGAATATCGCTCTTGATGGTACATGTTTTATAATTTCAATATTAACTGGTAATGACGCCTTGCTAGGTCGTAGCAAATGACGTAGCTGAAGGCCATGCTAACTATCGTCTCGGCAAATGAGAGCGTATTTGTCAGTGAACCATTGCTATTAACGTTGGCTGTACAACTGGGGCGAGTGCTAGTAAGTCTCTCTAGACCTGCCGTGTGGTGGCGCTGGGTCTGCAATCACTGACAGTGGCGACACGCGGGTCCGACGTATACTACCGGACAGCGGCCGATTTAAAGGCTACCACCTAGCAAGTGTGGTGTCTGGCGGTGACACCACAATATATATGTTGATTATTATTAGTCTATTAAAAACTGTCACTGCATTAGTTACGGTTGAGGACTATTTTGAACTTCTCAGTTCCGCCAGGGGTCGACGGAGACCAGATTAAGCACCATTGGATAGCGCAGACGCAGTAGTTCACTCACAGATCCAAAACAAACTCCTACGTACGTCATGTACTGTGCCAGAGACGGGCCCGCCAAGACTACCCGCTGCCAGGTACAGTGTGGTGGCATAGCGTGCTACTGTCCAAAGGCTGGGAAATCTTAGTGGTTGGGTGAGGTACTGTACGAACGTGACATGTACTCATGTGTAGATAAGTCATATGTCCATGATTTCCATCCAGCGATCCAGAGCTTCGCAGTGGTTTCCCTAAACAACTTAAGACGAATGCTGAAATGGTTGCTGTGAAAGGGCACAGCCTACCTCCTGTCCCATTCTTCTTCAATACTGGTTCGTTCTCCTAATGATCTCGGCGTCGACGAGCTGTTAAATCCCAGTGTTTTTTTCCTTTGGATTTACCGAATACAATTGCCATAACTAATTGTAGTTGGTCGTGCTACTGCCGCAAAATAATCATGTACATATATAAGTTATGCTTTAAAATAGTTTGTATTTGAATAGACGACGTTCCATTTTTACGCGCGTTACTTGCTGGTGATCAAAATTATAAAAAAATTTTATCCTGGCAAGATGAGGGACATGAAGCCTTGTTTTACAGATAACGAGGTGTTCTACGTGTTTAGTACATGTTGTAGTAGGTCTTACGTCTGATGTGGAACCCAACACAAAAAAATAATTGTGACATAAATGGTGTGAGCAGGAGCAGCAATATGTGAAAAAAAAATATCGCAGTTATAGCCGTTCATGAAAAGCTCTCATGACCATACTGTTAACCATTGTTTAAACACATGAGTAACATCTCTCACATAGATAACAATCAAAATTTCATTGGCGTTACAGCAAAAGAAGTTAATAGCAAAAGAAGTATAAATTTTGTAAAACCGGTGTTTATGCCATATACAGGGTGTTACAAAAAGGTACGGCTAAGCTTTCAGGAAACATTCCTCACACACAAATAAAGAGAAGATGTTATGTGGACATGTGTCCGGAAACACTTAATTTCCATGTTAGAGCTCATTTTAGTTTCGTCAGTCACCTACGCTCAATGGAGCACGTTATCATGATTTCATACGGGATACTCTACCTGTGCTGCTAGAACACGTGCCTTTACAAGTACGACACAACATGTGGTTCATGCACGATGGAGCTCCTGGACATTTCAGTCGAAGTGTTCGTACGCTTCTCAACAACAGATTCGGTGACCGATGGATCGGTAGAGGCGGACCAATTCCATGGCCTCCACGCTCTCCTGACCTCAACCCTCTTGACTTTCATTTATGGGGGCATTTGAAAGCTCTTGTCTACACAGCCCCGGTACCAAATGTAGAGATTCTTCGTGCTCGTATTGTGGACGGCTGTGATACAATACGCCATTCTCCAAGGCTGCATCAGCGCATCAGGGATTCCGTGCGACGGAGGGTGGATGCATGTATCCTCGCTAAGGGAGGACATTTTGAACATTTCCTGTAACAAAGTGTTTGAAGTCATGCTGGTATGTTCTGTTGCTGTGTGTTTCCATTTCATTATTAATGTAATTTGAAGAGAAGTAATAAAATGAGCTCTAACATGGAAAGTAAGCATTTCTGGACACATGTCCTCATAACATATTTTCTTTCTTTGTGAGTGAGGAATGTTTCCTGAAAGTTTGGCCGTACCTTTTTGTAACACCCTGTATAGCTTATCTTTGTGCAAAATTTAAAGTCAGTTGCAACCAAAGGTGAGTTATTTTAACGAAATGTCCGCCTCCCTAGCGTACAGGTAGCGTTTCCGCTTATCACGCATGGGGCCCGGGTTCGATTCCCGGCAGGGGACTGCGTGTTGTGTGTCCTTCATCATCATTGAACCGCAAGTCGCCGAAGTGGCGTCAACTAAAAATACGGCCCCCGCATGGGAGCTTCCGGCCAACAATGCCGTACGCTCATTTCATTTTTTAACGAAATAATTGTGTGCAATTACACTTGATGTGTACGATATGCCTTCTGATGTACCGGGTGACTGGGATCCGCCCTCCTCTGCTCCCTCGGAGTGACCGCTGTCGCCTGTGGTTCTTATGTTGCCGGCCTTCTTCTCCTCCTCCTCCTCCCCCCCCCCCCCCCCACCCTCCCTGCCGTATTCGCAGGGTCGCGATTTTGACGTGGCTGATTACATGGACACTCCTAATTCCTTGAGAGCTGTGTATATGGTTTTATACATGCTAATGTTTGCTCTTGTCGAAAGTCTGCTCCTTTTCGCGTCGCACCTCATTCGTATCGCCCTTTTAAATCGTCGAATGAAGTCCGTGTGCTGTCCCGTTGGATAACATGGAGTTCCTGAAGGTGCGTCTTGTTCAGCCAGCCGGCCGATGTGACTTAGCGGTTCTAGGCGCTTCAGTCTGGAACCACGCTACCGCTACGGCCGCAGGTTCGAATATTGCCTTGGGCATGGATGTGTGTGATGTCCTTAGGTTAGTTAGGTTTAAGTAGTTCTAAGTTCTAGGAGACTGATGATCTCAGATGTTAAGTCCCGTAGTGCTCGGAACCATTTGAACCATTTTTTGCGCACCTTATACCATTAGGCATAAAAACAAATTCTCTATATGACTCCCTAAACTGACGAATTAAATCATCAAGGTTCGGCTTATAATACCACAGTTTTTCTAACACAATAACAGCAGCAGAATAATTTATTTTGTTGCCATAAAAGGTAATAGCTAGTTCATCAATCCTCTGTTGATTGTTGGGAACTAGGAATGCCAGGCGCAGGTCGTCCGGATAATTTCGGATATGGTCCCAGTTGGCATAAAAAAACTCCAACGCAGACATTAGCTGTAAACAATAACCTTTATTCAGAAAGTAACAGTACCCTTCCTCTTACAAAATGTCATATACACTCTATTTCTTACAACATATGTTACATATTTAACTTCACTCTGAACATTATCACTTTTCTCAGGTTCATCACCAGCAATTTGTAATCCAATGTAAAACGGGTTACTACCTTGAAACAAACGATTCTTTGCTTTACACTGCGTTTCCAAATCAGTCCATGATTTAACCTTGTCTATATCAGCACTTGTTTCTGGTTTCGAATTTGTTACAAACTTAAATCTATTCCTCCTACTATATTTACGCCATGGAACACCTGCAGAGCGCTCCGGATTAAGATCAAATGAACCGATTTTATTAGTACAAGCTATACGAACTTTCTCAAGAGCACCTTGATCCTCAAATATTTTTTTGTCAGCCCTTTCATCCAAAGTCAAACGTTCTATTCTAACATTAATTCTATAAAAATACGTGACTACTTTATTAATTATTACTGAAGCATATTTATTAGAAAAAAACTTGAATTCATCCGTTATATCATAATGCTGCAATTTTGCAAAGTTCTTCGCCTTTTCGTCATGCTTCTCACTAATACCCATTTTACCATACTCGAATCTTACACCATCCGTTTGCGTAAATTCTGTACGCCATCTACACATACGACCAAAGTATGGCCTACTCAGATTCGTCCGTCGGCGTATCCAACGCCTCGGGCGTGCAGCGCGAAACTTGCGGATCATCCTCATCCGACGATATACAAATTACCTCCTGCGGGGTCTCCACATCCGACCTGTCCGACGCATCCAGTTCCGCCTTCAAAGGACGACAATGCAAAATGTGACAGTCTGCGTGAACAACATTCAAACGTGAAATAAGAGCTTCGTCACCGATATTAAACTCGTTCGATACAAATATGACCAGTCCACGATGATTTGCCACGGATGCCACTGTGGCTTTTGCCCAAGATCAGTGTTACTTCTTTTAGCCGAATTAGTAGCCTCTTGACATGCTGCGTAATTACATAAACGACTGGGTTTTTCCGAGATTATGACTGTTGCTCCGCAGTCGGTTAAGGTAATAATCTTGCCGTCAGCGCGTTTTCCTTCGTAGTAGGCAGGTAAGTTCCAACTTACTGTAAGCAGTGCACGTGTGAGGAAGGGGAGGGAGAGAAAGATGATCGCCATAGAACACAAGTGACGAAGAGAGGACGAGAGAGTGTAGCGCGGCTGAGAAGCCGAAAGAGGACCGAGAGAGACTGGCGGTAGAAGTGACAGTTGAGCTTGTTCGTAAATTTAAGGAGAAAGAGTTGGAGCAGCCCAAAAGACGGCCGCGATGTCTCACTCCCGTGCCCGCAATTCACGCCTCGGTGATTGCTGCAACACGTGGCAGACGGGCAGGTGCGCGCAGCGCAGCCAATCAGCCCGGGCGGGGAGTTCCCCCTGGTGGCTTTATCTGCCTGACCGCTGGACCCGCCACCTTTCCGACTATCCTCTCGCCCGTTCCCAGAAGTGGCCGGCGGCAGCAGATAACGCCCCATCTGTTGCAATTCCTCTCGCCGCACACAGTCACTCCTAAAAATTTTCTGGACGTCTCCCTGTAAATTGCCCTAAATTGCATATATACGTAATCGTTTTAGAGAGGAGGCAACGACAGAGTACGCTGTCGCGGTGCCTACTTGCTTCGTGGCAGCGTAATCATACTATGAAACAAATTAAACCTGTTGTAATTGTGTGGGCTTCCGCGGATACGCCTGCATCTACATCTACATGGTCGCTGTACAAATCACACTTACGTGCCTGCCAGAGGGTTCATCGAACCACCTTCGCAATAATTCTCTGTTATTCCACTCTCGATCAGAGCGCGGAAAAAACGAACACCTACATCTATCCGTGCGAGCTCTGATTTCCCTTATTTTATTATTATGATCGTTTCTTCCTGCGTTGGTCGGAGTCAGCAAAATACTTTCGCATTGAAATTTCGTCAGAAGATCTCATCGCAACAACAAACGCCTTTGTTTCAATGATGTCCACACCGAATCCTGTATCATATACGTGACCCTATCTCCCCTATTTCCCGATAATACAAAACGTGCTGCTCTTCGTTGAACTCAGTTAAACATACCTGGTAAGGATGCCACACTACGCTGCATTACTCCAAAAGAGGACGCACAGGCGTAGTGTAGGCAGTCTCTTTAGTAGATCTGTTGCATCTTCTAAGTGTTCTACTAATAAAAAGCAGCCTGGTTTGCCTTTCCCACAATATTTTCTGTGTGTTATTTCCAATTTAAGTTGTTCGTAACTGTAATTCCTACGTATTTAGTTGAATTTAAGGCCTTTAAACTACCTCCCCGTGGTCTAGGAATAATGACTTCGATTAGAAATCAAAACTTAGCCGGTCCTGCGTTCGAAACCCGCCACCGCTTACATTTTGATTAATTACCATCATTGGCGGCCGTATTCCGGCATAAGAAGTCACCCTCATTCTGCTAATGCCCTTGTCAGAGTGGGCGGAGGAGCTGACAGAGGTTAGGGGCACTCTTGTTCTTGGCGCGGGAAACTGCCCCTAAAGGCGGAAGAATCAGCAATGATCAACGGCGTGAGGATGCAGAACGCAATGGAAATATAACGTGTACCCACAGGACATGTGGCCTGTAATTCAACAAGTGTCATGATGATCTCTCCATTGGCAAAGGATTCCGGAATAGTTCCCCATTCGAATCTCCGAGAGGGGACTACGAAGGGGGAGGTGACAATGATAAAAAGATTGAATAATCAACGAAAGGATAACTTTCTGTGAATCGGGGCGTGGAACGTCAGAAGCTTGAATGCCGTAGGGAATCTAAAAATCTGAAAAGAGAAATGCAAAGGCTCAATATAGATGTAGTAGCGGTCAGTGAAGTTAATCGGAAAGAAGCAAGGATTTCTGGTCAGATCACTTTGGGTAATGTGAACAGCAGCAGAAAATGGTATAACGGGAGTAGGATTCGTTATGAATAGGAAGGTAGGGCAGGGAGTGTTCAAATGGCTCTGAGCACTATGGGACTTAACATCTGTGGTCATCAGTCCCCTAGAAGTTAGAACTACTTAAACCTAACTAACCTAAGGACATCACACACATCCATGCCCGAGGCAGGATTCGAACCTGCGACCGTAGCGGTCACGCGTTTCCGGACTGCGCGCCTAGAACCGCTAGACCACCGCGGCCGGCGCGCAGGGAGTGTGTTACAGTTCAGTGATAGGATTATTCTTATCAGAATCTACAGCGACGACGACAGTTCAGTATGCTTGCCGTCATAGCAACCTGAAGATGAGGAGGTGCAGAAAGTATATGAGGATATTGAAAGGGTAATACAGCACGTAAAGGGAGATGAAAATCTAATAGTCATGCGGCACTGGAATGCAGTTGAAGGGGAAAAAGTAGAAGAGAAAGTTACAGGAGAATATGGGCTTGGGACAAAGAATGAGAGAGGAAAAACATTAATGGAGTTCTGTATCAAGTTTCAGCTAGTAATGGCGAATACTCTGTTCAAGAATCACAAGAGGAGGAGGTATACTTCGAAAAGGCCGGGCGATACGGGAAGATTTCAGTCACATTAAATTAAGTCATGGTCAAACAGATATTCCGAAATCAGATACTGGAATGTAAGACGTACTCAGGAGCAGATATAGACTCAGATCACAATATACTAGTGATGAAGAGTAGGTTGAAGTTTAAGAGATTAGCCACGAAGAATCAATATGCAAAGAAGTGGTATACGGAAATCCTAAGGAATGACGAGATATGCTTGAACTTCTCTAAGCCTATGGATGTAGCAATAAGCAATAGTTCAGTAGCCAGAAGAGTAATGGATATCTCTAAAAAGGGCAATCACAGAAGTTGGAAAGAGAAACATAGGTACGAAGATGGTAACTGTGAAGGAACCATGGATAACAGAAGAAATATTTCAGTCGATTGATGAAAGAAGGAAGTAAAAAAATACTCAGGTAAATTCAGGAATACAGAAATACAAGTCACCGAGGAATTGAAATAAATGGTAAGTGTAGAGAAGCTACCACAAAATGGCTGCATGAAAAATGTGAAGAAATTGGGAAAGACATGATTGTCGGAAGGACTGACTCTGCATATACGATAGTCCATACAACCTTCGGTGAAGTTAAAAACAAGGGTGGTGACATCAAGAGTGCAACTGGAATTCCTTTGTTAAATGCAGAGGAGAGAGCAGATAGTAGGAAACAGTACATTCAAGGTCACTATGAGGGGGAAGCTTTGTCTGTTGTGATAGAAGAAGAAAGAGGAGCCGATTTAGAATAGCTGGGGGGTCCACTTTTAGAATCAGAATTTAAAAGAGCTTTGGAGGACTTAAGGTCAAATAAGGCAGATGGAATAAATAACATTCTATCAGAATTCCTAAAGTCATTGGTGGAAGTGGCAACAAAACGACTATCCACCGCAATGTACGTGTCTGGCAACATATCATCTCTTTAGGAAAAATATCCACGGAAGTCCGAAGACTGCAAGAGCTGACAAGAGTGAGAATCATCAAACAATGAGTTATCTAGCCACGGATTTGCCAAGCAAGCTTGTACACGTTCAAGACAACGTCTGTCAGTTTAACCTCACTTATGCAGACGCTACCCGTCTTCGTAAGTGTTTTGACAGTAGTGAGAACGGCCACAAAAACAAACAAACCAATCCTGGCATTGATTCATCAGTGTGTTTAAAGAAGCAAAAAACTAGACCCTGGTCCAGGGAATGGCTTAAAATGAGAGATTTGCCCATAAATATATGCTAAAGGAAATATTACTCTCAGAACTCGATGATTACGTCAACTTTCTTCGAATGGATAACGACAACAAAGCTTGTCAAATTAGCCTTACTTTCGAAGCAGTTTCGTGTATTCTATGTGTTGGCATTAGGGAGAATGGCTAAAAATACAGATAAAGCATTGTGAGAAGGAAGTCACAACTATGCAAAAATTTATTCTCTTCTACTCATTCCTCTAAGACAGTTCATTAAAATATCACAGCGTAGGAAAAATGGCTCAAATGGCTTTGAGCACTATGGGACTTAACTGCTGAGGCCATCAGTCCCCTAGAACTTAGAACTACTTAAACCTAACTGACCTAAGGACATCACACACATCCATGCCCGAGGCAGGATTCGAACCTGCGACCGTAGCGGTCGTGCGGTTCCAGACTGTAGCGCCTAGAACCGCCCGGCCACTCCGGCCGGCCACAGCGTAGGAACATGTAGTCCACATCATCTGTGGAAGAACCGGAGAAGTTCGATTTCTTTTGTCTCGTTCCACTTGTGTGTGACTGTATGCATAAAATACTGATTTTGTTCACAACCTTTTCATTCGTAATATGTGGCTGGGAAAGATGCTATACCTTTACAAGTTTAGTAATTGTCAGTGCTATTTTGTTTTTATACTGGACCGCAGTTTCCGTGGTTGTGGAAACTCACTATATAATGAGATAAATTGTAATAAAACAGTTTTGCTGCAAACATATGCGGCGAAACATCGCCAGAAATAACGTCCGCTTTCTTGTCAAACTTTCTGTCAATCAAACTTCCTGGCAAACACGTAAAACACGACCCATGCTTGAGAAACACGTGAAACAGCACCGTACACGGTCAAATGTTTGGCAAGCATAGTTAACTTTGACAATAATGTTTGATCGTGTATGGGGCCTTAAGACAGGATGTAGTCTTCCGGTCCCACTGTTCAGTCTGTACATCGAAGAAGCAGTGATGGAAATAAAAGAAGGTTCAGGAGTGGAATTAAAATTCAAGGTGAATGGATATCAGTGATACGGTTCGCTATGAAATTGTTATCCTGAGAGAAAGTGAAGAAGAATTACAGGATCTGCTGAATCAATAAAGAGTCTAATGAATACAGAATATGGATTTGAGAGTAAATCGAAGAAAGACGAAAGTGGTGAGAAGTAGCAGAAATGGGAACTGCAAGAAACTCAACATCAGGTTTGGTGGCCACGAAATAGATGAAGTTAAGCACTTCTAGTATCTCGGCAGCAAAATGACTAATGACTAACGGAGCAAGGAGGACATCAAAAGCACACTAGTACTGGCAAAAAGGGCATTATTGGCCATGAGAAGTCAACTAGTATCAAATACAGGCCTTAATTTGAGAAAGAAATTTCTGAGAATTTGCGTTTGGAAGGCAAAAACTGTAGAGGACGACAAGAGATTGGGATACATCCAGCAAGTAATTGAGGACGTAGGTTGCAAGTGCTGCGCTGAGATGAAGAGGTTGGCACAGGAGAGGAATCCGTGGCGGGGCTCATCAAACTAGTCAGAAGGCTGATGGCTCAAAAAACACTTGATTGATTTATCTTGTAACCCAAGTTTGACGGATTCCTTTTAACATTCATGTGGATGACCTCATACTTTTCATTATTTACGGTCAATTGCCGATTTTCGCACCATACCGAAATCTTATCTAAATCCTTTTGTAATTCTGATGACTTGACTAGACGACAGTCACTTAACATAAACTTTTTCGGGGTGTGGTACCGCGTCAGTAGTTAAAATAACTGTAACCGAATAAAGCTTACGTTTCGGCCACGGTTGCAGTGGCCTTCCGTCAACGGGGGACGTCTTCGAGGGTCGAAGGAGTTTACACCCTCACTAGCCATTCGTGGAAACTACTATCCCACCCCAACCCCCTTTCCCCTGAATACATCCTCCGTAGATATAGACTAAACGCTGGGTTTCATGTTTTTAAGCACCTGAACCATTCGATATTCTGAACGTCCCCCCACCCCAACCCACTCACCCTTTGCCAATCTGATGCAAAATGCACGGGTCGCCGACCACCTACTGTCATCGGCTGTTCCATTTTTTAATTCCTGTCTTACAAACAGACCTCACGGCAATTGAATTTTTGTGATTTTTTTAAAATATTTGTAGTACATGAAGTCCAGTACTCACAAATATCAATCAACCAAAGCCTTCCAATGCAACTCCCAAAAATTCTCGAGAAAATCGGTTTGGAAAGTTGTCCGATTGTCATTAATGCCCTAAAACATTGACCTTTTTTCCGACAGGCCGTATGGCGCTGTGGTGGATCGCTCGCCTGCCATGTGTGGGGTCTGGGTTCGATAACTGACCAGTGCACACAAGATACATCAAGATGGAAAAAAAATCAGTAGCTCTCGCGATTCTTGATAGCTAGATAGCTGATTTATAAAAGACTGTTTCGATTAAAGAATTTTTTTTCATGTATATGTATTTTACGCATCATACAAGTGCTCGTGGAACAAGCAGGTTTGTTTGAACATTTGCCATTGCAGAGAATCGAATCCATGCCAACCACATGGCAGGCAAACATTCTGCCACAGAGGCATACAGTACCTTCGAAGAAAAAACGTTGTTTTATAGTATTAAAGACGCACTGAGAACTTCAAAGTCAATTTTCTCAAGAATTATTGAGAGTTGCGTTGAAGTGGTTTGGCTGATTGATATTTTAGTTTCGAAATTCACGTATCATAAGCCGGGCGGCCGAAGTGGCCGTGCGGTTAAAGGCGCTGCAGTCTGGAACCGCAGGACCGCTACGGTCGCAGGTTCGAATCCTGCCTCGGGCATGTTTAACTAGTTCTAAGTTCTAGGGGACTAATGACCTCAGAAGTTGAGTCCCATAGTGCTCAGAGCCACGTATCATAAACATGAAAAACACACAAAACGCTATTGTCTTGTGGACTCTTCACTAAGATTTGAAGCGAATGTTTTTATTTTTATTTATTCATTTATTTTCTATAGTCAATTTTCTTGATTATTGATTATTGATTATAACGATGGACCGTTACATGTGGAATTACATGGACGTGACTTTTCATGATACTCTAGTTACTTTCATTTCACTTTTTCTCCGTTTTTCTGTTTTTTATGCGACATGCAAAACTGGAGTGCGCACCCGTAATGGTCGTCGAACCACTTGCACGTTTATCACTGGGGCAATACGATACGGAATGCGATTTGCAATACGACGCGGAAGCAAGCCGCATCGGTGGAGCACATAAAAAGCTTAGTCGAAGCGACTCAACTGCTTCAGCCTGGGACAACAGCGACGCGACACAGACACGTTATCTCTGTCGTATCGCCCGGTGCAACACGCATTTGGTGGTCGCACCACACAACTTGTCTCGTACGGTACACGGCAAGGGAAAGTTCAAGTCATCCCATCTGATGTCCCTTTAAAAAACTGTTTAACTTAGATGAAGCAAAGCTACAGCAGCTTCTGTGCGCAGGTCGCCCATTGTGGCGTCGAATGTAATAAGACCTGCACCAAGGCGGCCGGTCCTGCCCCGCAAGGGACCTCCCGGCCAATGACGCCAAACGCTCATTTCCATTTCCATTATTCTGATACTTGGCAAGTAAGTAAACCGACGGGTATGTTTTGAAACGTTTGCACTGAAGAATGTAGTCGCTGGCCAGTTTACGTTTCGTGGATTTTTGGGCCATAGATTGTTGCGTACGAAACATCGCTAACAGTTAGAAATTGCTTTTAATGGTGGAAGGAGAGCGATACCTCTTTCCATTCCTGAGAAAATACGTGACATGTTTGGAGGTTGCCCGCTGCCATGTCAGCAAGCTGAGTGCCGCACGGGAGGCTATTGCCGGATGTTATGGTTATGGCTATACGGAGTGTGGTGCAGTCTTGTATTTCTCTTCTTAGTATGCGGACGATACATACAGGGACTGCAAATGAAAATTGCTGAAATGAAAAGACACCTGGAGGCATCAGCCGATGATGCTGACTAGATATTTTTTTCAATCTATGCTCCCTGAAACTTCCTGGCAGATTAAAACTGTGTGCCGGACCGAGACTCGAACTCGGGACCTTTGCCTTTCGCGGGCTGTGGCTAAGCCATGTCTCCGCAATATCTTTTCTTTCAGGAGTACTAGTTCTGCAAGTTTCGCAGGAGAGCTTCTGTAAAGTTTGGAAGGTAGGAGACGAGGTACTGGCAGAAGTAAAGCTGTGAGGACGGGGCTTGAGTCGTGCTTGGGTAGCTCAGTTGGTAGAGCACTTGCCCGCGAAAGGGAAAGGTCCCGAGTTCGAGTCTCTGTCCGGCACACAGTTTTAATCTGCCAGGAAGTTTCATATCAGCGCACACTCCGCTGCAGAGTGAAAATCTCACTCTATGCTCCCTGATCTTGGGAAACTTTGAGACAGTCATAAAACAGGTCTGAAAACTAAACTCCTGTTACTTCTGAATGAGGAGCAGGACGAAGCCGAGGGGGACACAACGGAATTTTTCTTACCATCAACGTCTTCTTCCATTTCTTCAAACGCATTGTGTGCTCCTATGCAGAGTTCACCACACAATGCTACGCCATCGATGATGAATGATCCAGCAACAGTTCTTCTGAATATTCCTCAAGCGTAATCGTATACTACTTTCCGAAATGGAACAGCTGTAGAAGTGTTGCTCTAGTCCTATTAATTAGTAACCGTTATTTATATATGTATTACATTGAATAAAGTACCGTACTAGGAGGCCATACAAGAAAAGAAACTTTTCTTGGTGCATCTTTAACGTAGGTCACGTGCTTGAAGCAACTTAATCTTATTGTAATGAATAGTTATTCATCAGGAGAAACAGAAAATCGGAAGTTCGACCCTACTTTGTGAGAGAAGCTGAATAGTTGCTCCAGAAAGTGGAAACTGTTGGGGCTCATTCTGTAGAATTCGTGTAATTTTTCGTGTTGAGAAACCTCACGAGAAACCACAGCCTAACTGTTTGATATTCACAGCATTGTGCGACTGCTCCCATTACTTATTTTTATTTTTCAGCTTTTTAACTTTAAATAACGGTCAGCAACAATAGGTCCTCATCAGAAAAGCCCATGATTGAAACTGAAACGTGATTCGTGCTGTCTTGGTTTTTGTCGTAAGGCGGGCGCGTTTCGCTGGGTATATCGTATCATCCTAGTGTGATCCACGTCTACGTGTCATGGACTTTAGTTGGACTACCATTGTACTCTCTCAGATTGATGGTAATATCCTTAACAAGGGTCTTAAATTTAACATCCAACCAACATACGGGTCAGTGAGGATGAAAGACCCTTACAAGCAACACTAAAGTGTCACTTGCGGGTCGGTTGACAGTTGAGCAACAGAGTGGAATTAGAAGTAAAGGGCGAAAGATTATTTACAGAGCAGCTAGAGCACGATGGGACTACTGGACAAAAAAGGGAGATAATGTGAACAGTGCTGTACGGCATTCCAACAGTAACTTGAGACTACGTGAAGGTAACACATTACTCCGTGTGGACAGACAAGAGTATAATAACCAGTTACACGATTTTTTTTTTTTTTTTTTTTTTTTTTTTTTTTTTTTTTTTTTTTTTTGGCTAAGACTAACGTTGCACAGCTGTAAATAACACAATAATTAAATTTAAAGTTGTGTTTAGCAAAGCATGTGAAAACTGAGATTATGTTTCTGAATTTATTTTTCATGTTCAGCAGATTTTTCCTAACCATCGCAACTATTTGATCAGACGCGTTAGACTTCCGAGAACCCAAAAGCAAAATACGTTTCTCCTCATAGACGTAAAGTTTCCTACTTCTGTGCTCCTTAAGTAACAAGTACGACAGTCCAGCCAGAAACCTTCGTTCAAAATTATTTAATTCCTTAGTACCTCGTAACTTTTTTACTATTACGACTCAGTTCCATAGCTTCGAGGCCACAATAAAGTAAAACAGAAGTACACACACACATTACATACACTCTTTGGTCAGAATGTGGCAGGCACGACCTTCACCTATGCACTGTTTTCGATTACTCCACTGGCGACTGGGTGAGAAAATTTTGTCGATGTCAATTATGTACAGTTGTAATCCTGCGGGTTTTGGCACCCTTCCCTGCCTGCAATCGACTGTTACTGACTGTTTGACTGCAATTACGTAACATTGGATATTATGTTTCGAGGCATACTTGCGTTCGTAATTAATGGTTCAGACATGTTTATGTTAATGTGAATACTCAGGAACAAAGCTATAACAAACACAATTTTCTAGCACAAGTATTCGTCACTGTTTACGTGCGTTTCGCAACTAGTTTGTTCCTGTGCCATTCCCGTTTAAAGTTATTTACCTTGCTGTTGAGCAAAGCGATTTCGCGGAAAGAAAAAAAATCACCAGGGTATAGCAAATTCTGGTACTTGCAAACCCAAGAAAAGGGAAATCCAGGATTGGAAAAACGTCAAAGCATGAAATAACAAGAAAAGCTGGGACAAACCTTCCTTTGTTGTATACAGGCGTGTAGTTCTGGACAGGTAACTTCAGCGTGATATATAGTTTGGCTGAAGGTGCACTTAGTTGTATACAGAATAAAATAATCATAAGTAATATACAGAAAGATGAAACTTCTTACATGGTGCCAAAGCTCATGTCTTGTACGTAAATTATCGGGAACGTCGGATTAAATATTGAAAAGAGAATACTATTGAAACTAAATTCAGCAGTGAGAAAATACTCTTCAACACATTTGTGTTGATATGGTGATGGTTGCATTTTCAAAAAAGGAAATTGACAATAGGTTGCTATCTGATGCATAAAGAAAGAAAAACTTTCACGTAAATGAGAAGAAAAAAGTATTTTACACACTTTCCTAATATTTCATGTCTCAGAACCGTCATATTGCATCAGAACCCCAGAAGCTTGACCTCACAGACCTCGAAATGCCTACTGAAATACGATAAAAAGGAACATTCGTGAATAACGGCAAGTTTTTTTAATCATACTTCGCATGTGAGAAAGAATGTCGTCCGGCAGTAGTACTTGATCCCAATAATCTTCGAAGAAGGAGGAGGACCCGGGAACGGTTTCGTCACAAAGAGGCGGCGACTGTCCGCTATTGTAATTGTGTTTACGAGGCCGTGTCGCGACGCAGATGAGAGATATGCAGTGTCCGGGGAATCACCGGGCAGTGCGGCGCGCGGCGTTGCCGCGTCGGCGGCCGCGTCTGCGCATGCGCGCCGCCCGCAGCTGCTCGAACCGGCCAGCCCATACCGCGTAAAGGCGGCGTATTTCTCGAAACTGGCCGGCTGTCCCCAAGGCCAGGGGCGGAGCCACCATGCTGCTGCGTTATCAGCGGAGCTCGCTCCCAACTAGAACAGGACTTGTCTCTGTTTACCTGGGGAAGCAGCAGGACCCGCTGCGGCGTTGCTCTCTTCCTGCTCCAGCTGTCTGACAAATCGATCGATATTAAGCTTATGGGTGAGGGAGCACCGCTGCTGACACAAGCGTTCGTGGCCTGCTTATATGGTTTTTAAAAAGAAAGGCCGATATATCGTTTTAGGTAAGTCGACTCCAGTATTCCTGCTAACGTACTATACTGTTCCAATACTACGGTAATGTCTATTATTTTAATTTTTAGAGCGAGCATCGTTGAATTAAGGAGCGATGGGCGGCAAATCACAACTAAAGGAACGTGTACTGCTAATCTCGTTTAAAACGAATATACTACATTAATGATGCAGATTTAATCGTTTCGAATGTGCCTGGGAACGTGTGTGAGACGGTTCACGTGGGGGGGGGGGGGGGGGACTCGTAAAATTACTAATGGAAGAGAAGTCTATAAAATTTATTGCAGTCTAACATAAGAGAAATAATTGATCCGTGAACGGAGACAAGACTGTGCAAGGTATTTATACCGTAAGAAAGTAAAATAGAAATGACTGCGTATGTTCCAGTTAGATAGAAAAACCGTTCTTTCCACTATCGTGTTGTATTCGCGAACTATTTTATGCTTCCAGGAACGGTACCAGGTTACTCGGCTAGAAGAGAGATACGCGAATGGTCATCTGATTTTCTATACGAAGTTTTGATGAGACCGTATTTCCAAAGGACTTCTTAAACAGAACGTCGGTAAACGGAAAGTAAACCGTTAGTTATTGAGTACAGAGTTACTGGACTAATTGATATTACTTAAATATGTGGAATGACGTTTCGAAACCATGTGCCGTAGAAGGGAGACACACACACACACACACACACACACACACTGTCACTTGTATTAGTTTTAAATGGAGGAATGAGATCTAGTAGTGACAGAATTTAGAAATTCAGCTTATCTGCAAGGGTTAGGGTACGTACAATATCAAGATCCTTGTGGGGTAATTCTTGAATACAATTACCGCTGTGATTGTAACCAGTGAAAATTAATTGTAACTTTGTCGGATTCCTCAGGAGAGTAGAAGCAATTCAGTTGGCTTGCTTGTTGGAGTGTTCTGCCAGTTAGAATGTTAAGAGGCTATGGCGGAATTACGTGGGATAGACGAGTGTGGATGAAATTACGAACATAGGCGTAACTCTGCTCTTAGCTTTCGCAGTGGAGCTACGTTTTCCACTGAACTTGGTATTGCGTGGAATCCGGTGGAAGCGTGGAGAAACAAAGTAAACTGCAAATGGGTAAGTTCGTACGAAATTGCATCGTAGATAGAGCTCTTTAAGCTCAGCACTATCCTTGGTAAAAGCGTTTGGTGTTTACACAGAACAGTTATAAAAACCACACTGGCGCTACGAATCGAGCTACGCTTAGCAGGCGAAACAAATTGTACAGCGGTATTGATGCGTTCCGTGCTATAGCAAGTAAAAGGTCAGAAAAATCATCAAACAAACGTGGGCCGAAGAACTAGAGACAGAAACCAATAGGCGTTTCGTCAAGGCACTAATTATTATATTTCTAGTTTTAATTAAACATGCTTTTTCCCGTATTAGCAATAGAATTCATTATTATTAACTTGAGTTAATAGTGAATCCCCCTCAGCACGTACTAGGCACCGTGTAGTATCTCGGCAATTGATGACTACCTGCCACGTTTACCAAAGTCGTGCATTATCTATCGTTGAACGCTTATAGATTCACTGAAATTTCCTTTCCGAAAATTAATCAAACTGCAATTTTACAAGACATCTGTCTATTCCCCTCTGCGTAATTTACCACCCATCGAAAATATTTTTTAAGCATGCCATCACAATATTCTAACGACATACTAAGAAATTTTCGAAACAAAAAATGTTCAATTTTCACTGCTATACGTGATGGCTGGGTGTTGTGTGTTGTCCTTAGGTTAGTTAGGTTTAAGTAGTTCTAAGTTCTAGGGGACTGGTGACCATAGATGTTAAGTCCCATAGTGCTCAGAGCCATTTGAACCATTTTTCACTGCTATATTCGATGACAATTTTCTAGCAATTTCCAGTTTGAAGATTGTCACTTCCAGTTTCTAGCAGATCCTGGGGATTAGCAGATATATTATTCAGTATATCGTTAAAAACTCATTTCGCTCGAGTAATGTTGATAGTACTGCGGTCGAGGTGGAGATAATGCTACGGACTGTCTGAATATGTGGATGTTATCGTTCGTCACAAATTGACAGGGCTGCCAACTGCGATCAGAGTTGGCAGGCACCTGGGAAAGAATTGGCTATGTTCTTCTCCATGGAAAAAGAAAATAATCTTTGCTTCGATATGCTGTAGGGAAAGCACGAGATTGTGTGACGGACATAAGAACTTGTCTGCTCCCCTACTAGCGGTCGTAGTGTCAGCCTTTGATCCGCTTCGCAGGGAGCCTTCCTCCGTTGTGTTCCCAGACAGCAACAACTGCCTGCTTTATAATTTACCTAACGGACAGCCTAAATATTATCTATACCGAATTTATGCGCAAATCTCTGGTCCATGCCGTTTGTGGCGATCATCGTGCACGTGTTGAAAACAGACGATTGGTAAGTGCGAAAATGGCATCAGATAAATATTTTAATGTTTGTGATGCTGTTATGGTGTTGAATCCTAACACTGATTTGGTGCAGCTCGCCGTGCTATCCTCATTTCTGTACAACTACCGCAACTTACATCCATTGGAAGCTGCTTACCCTATTCGAGCCATGATCTCCTTCTGCGTTTTGTGCCCCACGAACTCATTTTCATTACTAAATTGACGATGCTTTGGTACTGGATTCGCATTCGTAGCACGACGTGCCAAATCCCCTCATGGCCCTAGTGATGTAGGTTTTCCGTGGTTTCCTTCAATCGCACAAGCTGCATGTCGGGATAATTTCTTTGGAGAGGTAGAAAACGTGTCGAATGTCTTCCTCCATCTCGATCGTGTGCTCCGTCCTTAAATATTTCCTTGTCCTACTTTGACCTACCATCTTCCTTTTGTATTAACTGAGTAAATAATCTTTCTCGTATTTCTGAAACGTGATGGTTAATTGGATGCGAAGATTCACGGGAAAAAATATTTTTTTGTGACATACTAAAACGGTGAATATCTAAGTTCTGTAAATATTACAAACTCAAATGAACAGGGAACGTGTAACTAATCCTTTCTTAAAAGCGAAAAGTAAGAATTCGAGTTGAGATAAGTGTGCAGCGAGAATAGGAATCGTATTGTACGGGCGAGTTTCAATTTGATGGCAGTGTCCAACACACAGCTGCTGCTAATAAAATGAAGAAATATAGCTTTGTCGTTATATACTCCTGCATACGATTGGCAGAATTGCTACCCTACATTAGTCTAATAGCACATATTATCAGTAATATTTTATCACATTTAGTGTTCGGACTAACGGAAGTAATCTGTAAAGAATCGTGCGGAGGTCAAAAGGCATACCATAGACCCGTCGAAAACATAATAGCGGGAGGACAGTCACACGCGATTATGTCTCCCTGTGAACAATCCTCTGAAGCTCACTAATTTTTGTGTTTATCGTACTATCTGTGAACGTGAAACAAATATTGTCTTTGGTTGTTTTCCATATTTGTTACATATTTCCTTGCACGACTACATAAAATAAACAAACAATTCAATCTATGCCGGTTAACAGTATTTATAATCATGCTTAATGTTGTGAATTAAATTGATTTTCATGCTACATAGTACGGGCGTCTTTTTATAAGTTTTCATCGCATTTTATCTGTTCCGCTCTGAGCGTAAATATCTGAACATTTAATAGTCATTGCAAAAGTTTGGTGACAGAGAAACTGAAGTGTGTCGGATGCTATACACGCTCACAACTGCGACGCCATTTTGGGAAATAGCGAATAACGCAAACAACCCAGTTTCTTTCTTTATCGCCTTTGGTGTCGCTATCAGCTCTTCTTGCTATCGGTGGCAATGCTAAGAATTACCGCGGTAACACATAATCACTGCAATTGCCGGAAAGTGCAAGTTGCTCATGCAACATATGCGCGTCATTGCACAGGCGACGGTACATCTTCTTCTGCAACACTCGGACGAATGTGGTTAAAGTTTTAAAGTTCTGTGCCATGTCGAATGTTTTTACAAAGATTTTAGGGAGGGGATTTTAACTTGTTTCCTGTGTGACAAGCTCGCCCATATTTTATGTAAGTGGCCAGACACTGACGGTTTCCTATGTCATTCTTGTCGCTATGTTATCCCTTACCTTAGGTTTTACCTTCTCAGGTCGTATTTTCCCTCTTTTCCTGCTTTGAGTGTGTTTTTCAGTTTTATTAGGTCTCTCCACATTCGTTCCTTTTACTGTGTGTCAGGGCGCTGATGACCTCGATGTTGAGCGCCCATAAACCCCAACACACACACACATATTACTATTATTATTATCATTATTATTACTATTATTATTATTACTATTTTTGTTGCTAAACACTTAGAAGTAATGCAAAATCTGTGCTGCTACTTTAATAATATTTCGTGCAACTTGCCTCTCTCCACGATAGTTTTTACAATTGGCAAATGTCATCAATTTAAAAGTCTTGCTCCACAGTATTTGCCGGCCGGAGTGGCCGTGCGGTTCTAGGCGCTACAGTCTGGAACCGCATGACCGCTACGGTCGCAGGTTCGAATCCTGCCTCGGGCATGGATGTGTGTGATGTCCTTAGGTTAGTTAGGTTTAAGTAGTTCTAAGTTCTAGGGGACTGATGACCACAGCAGTTAAGTCCCATAGTGCTCAGAGCCATTTTTTTGAACCACAGTATTTAAGTCTGATTTTTGGACGTCCCAGTGATCTTTTTTTCCCTTCTGAAGAATCTTCTTCTACCACTGTCTTGATTATTTTTCTTTCTTACGATCTCGTTATGTGATCGTTCTTCTTGCTTTTATCAATTTTACAGTGTCTGTTTTTTTAAATACGTCAGATAATTCATTTTTTCTTTAATGGGTACTTGCCTTGTGATAGGTTGACATAATCTCCGTGTATATTTTGAATAGATAACACAGCCTACCGATTCTGTACAATAATGTATTTTACTTTCTTCAGGTTTATAGAATGCTTTCAGCATTGTGGAAAGTAAAATGCGATGCATTTTCGGCGTACATGAGGTCTAACAAAGTTCAAAAATGGTTCAAATGGCTCTGAGCACTATGGGACTCAACTGCTGAGGTCATCAGTCCCCTAGAACTTAGAACTAGTGAAACCTAACTAACCTAAGGACATCACAAACATCCATGCCCGAGGCAGGATTCGAACCTGCGACTGTAGCGGTCTTGCGGTTCCAGACTGCAGCGCCTTTAACCGCACGGCCACTTCGGCCGGCTAACAAAGTTCACCAATTCTTTCCACGTTCTTCCTTAAAGAAATTCCGATAGTTATCTGGCTCTCCTGCAACGTCTTACCGTGTCGCTACGGTCGTCTGTTTAGTTCATTTGACTGCCCGTTTTATTTAATTTTCTCGTTGCTATAAAAAAAAAAGTTGGCAGTTTCCTATAAAGTACTACATTTCCAGTTGGTTACTCGCATTACTGTATGATTAATGATCTTGTTTCACCTTACACAATATTTCGTCCATGTTAATTTTCTTGGCGCAATCTCAATTACGTAGACTGCGGTGTAGTCTTGGTGACTGTCATCAGAGCACTGTAGGCCATCACCTGACGTCACGGACTAGTCGACACGACGATCAACTCGCAAGTAGAAGACAGCAGGTGGCATGCGGCAAGCCGGCCGCTTTGGCCGAGCGGTTCTAGGCCCTTCAGTCCGGAACCGCGCTGCTGCTACGGTAGCAGGTTCGAATCCTGCCTCCGGCATGGATGTGTGTTATGTCCTTAGGTCAGTTAGGTTTAAAGTAGTCCAAAGTCTAGGAGACTGATGACTTCAGATGTTAAGTCCCATAATGCTTAGAGCCATTTGAACCATTTAGCATTCTGCAGGAAGATGTCTCTGGAAAACACATGTGTAGACAGGGCGTTAGTAGTCGGTCGGTACGGACGGAAGTAGATTTTCTCTCCAACTCGCCTTCTAAGAATAACCGAAGACATTGGTGCTCTTCTTAATGGAAGTGCGATGCACTTCCCTAAAATCGCGTTCATCGATCGCATGTATTATAACTGCCGGCCGTGGTGGCCGAGCGGTTCTAGGCGCTACAGTCTGGAACCGCGCGACCGCTACGGTCGCAGGCTCGAATCCTGCCTCGGGCATGGGTGTGTGTGATGTCCTTAGGTTAGTTAGGTTTAAGTAGTTCTAAGTTCTAGGGGACTGATGACCTGAGATGTTAAGCCCCATAGTGCTCAAAGCCATTTGAACCATTTTCTAATATAACTAAAAAAATATCGTATTGTAATACAGACATTGTTTCAACTGTTGACCACAAAGTTACCACTGCGGAAATCCGCAGTAACCGCCATTAATGTAAGTATGACAGCAATATTTGGAAAGTCTCTCTCCAGCACAGCAAATTTCCTCATACAGGAACATCGTCTTGTAACATAGCGGGACTGGTTACCCTCATATTCGGCAACATCGCCTGCCTTCGTCAGGTAGAAAGTATGCTGCGAATCACAGCTACACCAGTGAGTCCAAATCTCTGGCAGCCCAAACAGCCCCCAAAATACGGTGCGGAAACTGTTAGGATGGCTCATTCGCGAAGGACAGAGCCGGTTTCGTTTCCCAGTCGGAGATTGAGCTTCGTCCCTAATGACCTCGTCGTCGATAGATCATTAAACCCTAATCAGCCTAAACGTACAAAGTGCATGGCAGAGGTCAGAGTATCTCGGTGTGCGAAACGGTGAAAAAAGTTAATAGTATTCTTAACAGCCTGAAACTGTTGATTTATGCGCTGCATGTTCTCAGCTGAGTCTGACAGTGAGACTGAAATTAACGCCAATACCAGATTTTTATTACGATAGATGTTTGTATTATTTTGCCTAAAGTAAAGGTTGCTCGTTTTCTGACCTATGAATATGAAATGATTCCGGTTTTAGCGTAGGGATAAATCTGCGGGTTCTCAACGTAGGGATAAGTCTCCACAGTTTTGCGACAAGTTCTGGTTAACTTACTGCTCATTCGTCTCATAACAAGGAAGAAAGTACATGTTTATACAGAAATGTAAAGAAAGTAACGCGCTACGCCGTTTTGCTACTCAGCAACGATTTCGCATTTAACGGCGGCAGACAGAAAAATCACTAACAGGGAACGAGGTATTTGGAAAAAAACAGTAAGGTTCTCGTTATACACGATGAATGAAGAAGTAAACTTTTGACTGGCCCGCAAAGAATAATATTCTAACTGGAATAAATAATTCAAGCTTCTGAAACGAACAAATAGGGCCTAAGCATCTGCAGTATTATTTCTGTGCACTTAAACACTGGGGTTGAATCTTTCTGTTGCTAATTGCTGAATAAATCCTAAATATGTGATCAACAACACATGATTCCTTTCTTCTATCTTTCCTGATGTGTTTGTGTTAATATAGCTTCGTTGTATCAGTTGTTTGTATGTCCGTATTTCTCTTGGTCTCGGCAATAACTGCCTTGTATTGCACAATATCACCCTTATATGGTACAATATATTGCGCAATATTGTGAGTGAACGTAAATAAAGATCTGCAGTAGTCTCAGTATATTGCGCAAACCGTATTGACGGTTTGCAGATGGTCTATATTATTGTCCAATACTCGTGTATACGGCGACGTATCGTTCTCTAAGTAGTGTAAGTATTAACGTAAATTGTTTCAATAAAAATGTTTAGTTTTTTGCCAGACAATACCTCATTTATGATTCTGCTGATGGTAATTGTCTCCGTATTCTTTCTTCGAGGACTTATGCTTTCATAGTATTAGGATTAATTGAGTTTCAGACTTCGATTATGCACAATGCACACACATCTCCGTATTTTAAAATCATTTTTATTCGCTTTCAGACCTCCTGGCACTTGTAGATTGCATCGGAAGGGGTTCTAGAACACATAATATGGAATTTGTATACTATGTATTCAGATGAATCTTTTACACAGTCGCAAACATGCAGCGGAAAGTGGTTGAGATTCCCCAATTAAATGCTGGGCCACAGACGGTCTCGTGGCTGGTGGCCGCTTTGATACTCAGCGCACAGCTGCCAGATTTGCGCAGCAAGCAGTGCACCTAGACGAGCTCAACCCATTTCTGCTGGTCGAAAAATACCGTCACCGTATGCGTTCCTCCCTCGCTCCTGAATGAGTAGTTGCTGCATCCGAATCTTCCACGGTGCGAACCTATCTGATTAGACGGTACACGTTAATTTCCCTGGTGGTACGTAACGCGCTGTTACTGACGCAATAACTCATTTACGGCGGACCGCGTTGAGGAGAGTGGAGGTTTTTACCGTACCCTGGTGACTTAGTTGCCGAGCTCTTTGACCACAAGAGACAGGAAGTTTGACGGCAGTTGTAACCCCTTCTCGAACTGAATGGCTCATTCGGTAAGAGGATGGTCGGTTTTTGCGACGGGTCGCGCAACGTCCCACGGTACGCTTCCATAAAACTGGTTTCCTGAGCGATCGGCGCTGCTGATTAGTACTGGATACGCTTTCCGCAGTTCACTGGCGAAAAATTACTGCGATTTGATGCAGTTTCTGTTTCTTCCAAATTTTGCTTCGTATCAGAGATACATGCTGGCAGATATTTTTTGAAAGCATTTGTCTGGAGCGCAGCCTCGTATGGAAGTGAAACACGAACGGACAAGACGAGAACAGAGCTTTTGAAATGCGGTGCTACAGAATAATGCTGAACACTATGTGGTTGGATAGGATAACTAATCAGGAGGTACCGAATCACCTTGTGTAGAAAAGTAATTTTGCGGCACAACTTGCATAAACGGATCGTCAATTTGGTAATGGAGGAAATTGGGGCAAGGGGCGGGGTAACAAGTGTAGAGGGCGACGACGGCTTCTCTGGAGCAAGCAGGCTGAAATGATGGATGTAGGTTGCGTTAGTAACAGAGATAAAGCGCCTTGTATAGGCTAGTGTAGTCTTTTTGCAAAAAAAAAATGGCTCTGAGCACTATGAGACTTAACTTCTACGGTCATCAGCCCCCTGGAACTTAGGACTACTTAAACCTAACTAACCTAAGGACATCACGCACATCCATGCCCGATGCAGGATTCGAACCTGCGACCGTAGCGGTCGCGCGGTTCCAGACTATAGCGCCTAGAACCGCTCGGCCACCCCGGCCCGCAGTCTTTTTGCATCAGATCGATTTTGGGACTGAAAATCACAACAGAGGCAGAGCAAGTATCTTTGTTGAATGGGTAGAAAGATCCAATATCAAATAAACTCTCTCCTGACGTCTCAAGAAGCGTCCCATCCCCCTTTTTTCAAAGTTTTACCGTAAAGTTATTTCTTCTCCAGTTCCATTTAGTTACTCGATCTAGCCATAGAATCTTGAGCGTTCTCCACACCACATATATTGTATTTTCGCCACCCCTTCCCCCCTTCTCTCTCTCTCTCTCTCTCTCTCTCTCTGTCTGTCTGTCTGTCTGTCTCTCTCTCTCTCTCTCTCTCTCTCTCTCTCTCTCTCTCTCTCTCTCTCTCTCACACACATATGCGTGTCATATCAACCTACCAGATAATGTAGCCGAATTCTGCCACAGAACTGATTTAAAACTCCCAGATTCAACTCAGTATCACTCCATTGAGTGTCCGATTTGCCCGTCCAATCTGCAGCATTGTTTCGTAAAAGGTATTTTGAAACTTTAATTTTCCTACCTCTGTAGAGTGTGTTGTATAATGGGATTCCCTCTCAGTACTCTCGATTGTAATGCTATGTCCTTACCAAAAGAAGCTGAGCACAAGGTAAGTGTGTTGCCATGTACGTGTGCTATGTGACGCAGAGCTCTTCCCGCCCTGCTCCCCTTCCTTCCCCTGGGGCACGTGCTGAATCCCGTCCCAGTGCGTCGTGGAGTGGCGTACGTGCGCGTGGACAGGAATCTGGGCGCCAGCGTTGTCAGTTGCCGCCGCCTCTGCTCTCGGGGTCGCTTTGCTTCAAGCGGCATCGTCGGGGCTGTGCGCGGTCTCTCGACACTACTGTTGCCAAGCGTCGTCTCCCCGTCTTATACGAGGTCCGATCAAAAAACTCCGCAACTTTGCCCACAAAATTTTTCTATGCGTACCTTCTCCTTCGAAATACTCTCCACAATTGATATACCGGTCCGAACGCCATTCGCACTTCCGGAAGCAGTCTTGGTACGGCTCTTGCTGGATCGTGCGAAGCGCCATTTGGGAATTTTCTTTTATCTCGCCTGTTGTAGCAAATCTTCGTCCTTTGAACTTTGGAAATTAAAAAAAAAAATACGCACGGGTCATCTCTGGACAGTACGGATGATGAGGCAGCACAGTGATTTCGTTCTTGTGCAAGTCACGCACCAACAAGGACTTGATTGGTGGGTTGATTGGTTGATTCGGGAGAGGGAATCAAACATCGGATTAAGTAAGGATGGGCAAGGAATTCGACCGTGCCCTTTCAAAGGAACCACCCCGGCGTTTGCCTCAAGCGATTTAGGGAAATAACGCAAAACCTAAATCAGGATGGCCGTACGTCGGTTTGAATCGTCTTCCCGAATGCGAGCCCAGTGTGTTAACTTGTGCGCCACGTCGCTGGGTCCAACAGGGATGAATGTGCGGGTGTGTTATCGTGATGCAAGAGCCACGAATTGTCTCGACGTATTTCAGGCCGTTTCCTTCTCACAATTTCTCGCAGGTGTCCCAACATGTCCCTGTAGTACAGTGCTATTACAAAAGATTGAAGCGATTTCATAAATTCACTGTAGCTCCATTCATTGACATATGGTCACGACACACTACTGATACGTAGAAAAACTCATAAAGTTTTGTTCGGCTGAAGCCGCACTTCAGGTTTCCGCCGCCAGAGCGCTCGAGAGCGCAGTGAGACAAAATGGCGACAGGAACCGAGAAAGCGTATGTCGTGCTTGAAATGCACTCTCATCAGTCAGTCATAACAGTGCAACGACACTTCAGGACGAAGTTCAACAAAGATCCACCAACTGCTAACTCCATTCGGCGATGGTATGCGCAGTTTAAAACTTCTGGATGCCTCTGTAAGGGGAAATCAACGGGTCGGCCTGCAGTGAGCGAAGAAACGGTTGAACGCGTGCGGGCAAGTTTCACGCGTAGCCCGCGGAAGTCGACGAATAAAGCAAGCAGGGAGCTAAACGTACCACAGCCGACGGTTTGGAAAATCTTACGGAGAAGGCTAAAACAGAAGTCTTACCGTTTACAATTGCTACAAGCCCTGACACCCGGTGACGCTTTGAATTTTCGGCGCGGTTGCAACAGCTCATGGAAGAGGATGCGTTCAGTGCGAAACTTGTTTTCAGTGATGAAGCAACATTTTTTCTTAATGGTGAAGTGAACAGACACAATGTGCGAATCTGGGCGGTAGAGAATCCTCACGCATTCGTGCAGCAAATTCGCAATTCACCAAAAGTTAACGTGTTTTGTGCAATCTCACGGTTTAAAGTTTACGGCCCCTTTTTCTTCTGCGAAAAAAACGTTACATGACACGTGTATCTGGACATGCTCAAAAATTGGCTCATGCCACAACTGAAGACCGACAGCGCCGACTTCATCTTTCAACAGGATGGTGCTCCACCGCACTTCCATCATGATTGTTCGGCATTTCTTAAACAGGAGATTGGAAAACCGATGGATCGGTCGTGGTGGAGATGATGATCAGCAATTCATGTCATGGCCTCCACGCTCTCCCGACTTAACCCCATGCGATTTCTTTCTGTGGGGTTATGTGAAAGATTCAGTGTTTAAACCTCCTCTACCAAGAAACGTGCCAGAACTGCGAGCTCGCATCAACGATGCTTTCGAACTCATTGATGGGGACATGCTGCGCCGAGTGTGGGAGGAACTTGATTATCGGCTTGATGTCTGCCGAATCACTAAAGGGGCACATATCGAACATTTGTGAATGGCTAAAAAAACTTTTTGAGTTTTTGTATGTGTGTGCAAAGCATTGTGAAAATATCTCAAATGATAAAGCTATTGTAGAGCTGTGAAATCGCTTCAATCATTTGTAATAACACTGTACTATCGATTAACAATTTGTCCCTGTGGCGCGAAGTCGTGATGAACTAATCCTTCAAAGTGAGACAATTATTAGCATTGCTTAACGTTTGAGCTGAACTCACGAGCTTTCATTTTTTGCGTTGGAGAACCTTCCCCGACTCATTGTGAAGATTGAACCTTGGCCTCAACATCTTAACCCTAGATCCACGTCTCATCGCCAGTTATGATTCTCGTAAGGAATATCTCGTTCTCGTTTCCCCGATCAAAAGCTCATCACTGATTGCGAGACAGAAGTCTTTCTGATCAGAGACATAAAGCCGAGGGACGAACTTCGCGGCAACACGATGCATTCCAAGATGCTGTGTCAGGATTTCATGACCTGATCCAACTGGAAGGTTACATTCTTCTGCAGTTTCTCGGACAGCCTGTCTTCGATTGGCAGGCAGAATTACGTTCACGTTCCTGACATGAGCGACCTCGGCATACGTCGAAAAGCGTCCTGAACGAGAATAATCTTTAACTTCCGTCCGGCCATTGTTAAACCGCGTGAACCGTACTTAAGGCAGAGTACAGCTTAAGCACACATCACCGTAGACTTCATCCATCAGTTGGTCTGTCTCTGTAAAGGTTTTCTTGAGTTTTACCAAAATTTACTGCAGGCGCGTTCCTCCTCTAACTCTACCATCTCGTAATTCGCAAAGTGTAAGGCGCAACATTCTCCTGCCAACACCTTTGGCGCGAAATTATGAATATTCCGGAATTTTTTGAACAGGCCTTGTACAAGCGAGGCGACAGGCACTCTCTACTCGGCACATCACATTGTGGTTATTTTGAGTAGTCCAAGAGGCGTAAAGCTTTAAACATGGCTGCGTTAATTGTAATTTTCCCACTACTCGATTTATATTTTTTCTCTTCCTGTACATCGAGCAAGCAGTTAAGGAAACCAAGAAGTTTGGAAAGGAGAGGACACATAAAAACTTGTGAAGTTTGTCGATAACATTGTAATTGTGCAATAAACGTCAAAGAACGTGGAAGATAAGTGGAACGGAATGGATAGTTCTTGGAAAGAGGTTATTAAGATGAACACCACTCCAGGGTAAAACGATGTAATCAATTTAAATTAGAAATTAGATTAGGAAATGAGACGCTGAAAGATCAGTTTCGCTGTTGTGAATTATAGTGGCCAAAGAAGGGGGGGATATAAAGTGCAGAGTGGCGATGGCAAAAAAAAAAAAAAAAAAAATAAAAATAAAAATAAAGAGAGAGAAATTTTGTAACATCGAATATAATTCGGAGTCTTATTTGAACGTGTCTCTCTGCAGTTTAGCCTTTTGCTTTAAAGCCGACTCGATTCTTTGCTGCCCAGAGCTCTGAAGTTCTGTGCACGCCGCTTGATTTTTGTTCCCTGTAACATTTGAAATGAACGGTCATCTGCACAGTCGCTATGTCATCTGCACAGATGTCGACACGAGTTCGCGGTATCTCCGGTGCAATTTGATTCACAATTCCTGTTACAGGCTTCCAGGGGCTGTACGCGGGACTTGGTAAAGTAATTTTTGATAAGGAATCCGTATCCGGAAACGTACAGTTTGAATACAAAATAAGTTTGAAGATTGGGTTACTTTAAAATCTCCCGCGTCACCGAGAAGAGCGCGCCGTCGTCAGTCACTGTTGTAATTAAGCCGTCACATGCAATTTTTGTCCGATTAGAACGTTCGGAATTACGTTAGGAGGTTTGACTGTTGTGCTCAAAGGACGCGCCGCATTATCCTTCGTCATATAGAAGAGTTTTCAACGACGAGTTCTCGAAACAAAGTCCATGGCAACAGCTGCTGTACAGCACACTGTTCAGAGCTCAGCTGTGTACTAATCGTGAAGCGGGATATTTGAAAATGATCTCATCTTGAACCTTAACGTTACATTTCCAGACATGGGTCTGAGATCAAAACTTTGTCTACAGAGTCCCTTTCTCAACCTCTGGAAGAGTGTAACACATCGGTGGAGAGGTAGTTCGCCAGTCGCTCACCGAAGGTGCGTCCTCGGAGTTTGCCATTAGTTTGACGAACGCCCCTGAGATACCACCACATTCGTGTAGTTGATGGCATACGCCATCAAAAGCATCCAGAAGGGCGATGTAAGAATATCCTCCCCGCTTGAACGCTAAATAAGCTCCACCGTGTCTCTTGAGTGTTGATCGTACGTAGCCACGTTCGTGGGGCGGATAACATAGATATAGCGCCGTTCCCCTCTTCTCCTGATGTCACAGGAAGAGGGGGTCACCCTTTTATCAGTTTCCGCCGCATCAAGGTGGCAGGAGGCAAGGCGCATCCGCCAGTGAATGAGCGCCGGCTGGCAGTGGGGAGCCGGGGGGCGTGGCCTTCCGCGTCGACGAACTTGCAGCTCGGTCGGCGCGTCACTCTAGGCACAGGGCGGGAGGCATCTGGCGCCCTGTCCGCATCTTAAGAACAAACCTGAGATTAAACAAACACAAACGCGATGATTGGTCAGAAGCCGTAGCCCTCGCACCACTGGTGGTGTTCCGCCCTTGGAAGTAGGTCCATATTATGTATCAGCTATCAATTTTAACACATTCTGATGTATTAACAACCATCAACATTTTTCTTAATCATACTTTAGCTACGTAATTTTCATTTCAAAAATCGTGTAGTCACAGCTTCTGTAGGCGCTACGTGTGCTCTGGTTGTCTCGCAGTTCATATGTACCGTAGAAATGGATGAGACCGCTTCCTACTTGGTAGTGAAACACGCGCGCGGAACACCGTTAATGGCTAGGAACACGTTGCTGTTATTGTTTTTTGCAAGATTACAGACGGAAAAAACAGCTTTTACGGTTTTTGAGAATATGTTACAAATGTAATGATGAGTATTTTAATTATCTTCGTAGTAGCGTGGTAGATGTATAAACGAGGAATAACAAGACATTTAAGCTGCCAAACGTACGAAACTTTGTGACGCGTCACTGCCGAATGATGGCGAAATGCAGAACACCACCATGCATTTTTTTCCTTCTGTTTAAAAATGAAACGACCTTCAAAGCTATATTATTCTCTGCTCATCGGTTTTTACATATCTACTGCAACTGTTCACATCATTGCAGATTAGTTGGTTCACTTGCCTGGCCCGTACTGTCCAAGTTAAATGCGCCGGAAAAGCTGTTGCCCCGTATTATCGCTGAGTCGATGTAACGCACAGCATAAAACGTATCCTCATTACCGTACTTGCCTGTACTCAGCTTGATTTTCTCTCCACGTGAAACTAAATCCAATCAGGTTCCAGCGAACGCGGAAGAATACATAGTGTAACGTTTACATGATGTTTATTCTTACGATGAACGGAATACAGCTAAGGGGGGCACGCTTCCTCTCCACTGTAAGCAGCCAAGAGCCGAAACGATGTAGTGGCAACAACACACAGCAACCGAAGTCGTCGTCTTATATTTGGTCGCACGAGGGCTCTTAGTCGTCTGTGGACGGGTGAAACTAACCGGCAAATGGAAACCGCGTCGTAATAGTGCAAGGATACAGAGCTCTGAACCTGTCTTCTAATCAATTACACGCGCGCGCTCATGTGCGTCTGTAGTGTAACAATTTCTACAAGGATATGAAATGTGGAATGGATAGCTTCAGTTGTAGGTAAAGCAGGTGGCTAACTTCGGTTCAATGGTAGAAAACTAAAGAAATGTGTTTGGGATAGAAATGAGACTGCGTTAAAAACACGGATATTAACGACACACTACAAGAATGCAAACTCCTTGTAGATAAAACTTAGAGCAGGACCGTGAATTTGTTCAAAAATATTTCCTAAGTCCAAAAGTACGCATCTGAGTCGAAATATCAGTTTAAACAACAAAAAAATGGTTCAGATGGCTCTGAGCACTATGGGACTTAACTTCTCAGGTCATCAGTCCCCTAGAACTTAGAACTACTTAAACCTAACTTACCGAAGGACATCACAAACATCCATGCCCGAGGCAGGATTCGAACCTGCGACTGTAGCGGTCGCGCGGTTCCAGACTGTAGCGCCTAGAACCGCTCGAAACAACGAATGTGACATTTTTTAATAACGTGTATCTAGAAGTTGATGGAATATAGGTAAGAATCTTTGTCCAGGCCTAGTAGATGCACAGAACAAAGTTCTAAACCAATAATTTGGTTCACAGTGTATTCCAAATGGATTATGTACGAAGACTGGTTTGGCGCAGCTCTATTCTGTGCTAACCACCTCATCCTCGCACAACTTTCACAATCTACCGCCATTTCAAGCTGCCTACTGTAATCGAACACTGGTATACCTCTACGTTTTTTACCGATTGCCTAATGCCTCACAGTGTCTCCACCAACCCCTGCCTTTTCTCAGGTTGTGCCACAAAATATTTTTCCCCCTATTCAATTTAGCACCTCCTTATTAGATATTCGTACTACCATTATAATCTTCAACATTCTTTTGTAACACCACATTTCAAAACCATCTACTCTCTTCTTCTCGACAATGCTTATTATCCGCATTAGCTTTAATGCAAAAGCCAAGCTGTCGTATCCACCTCAAGACGGCTACGAAACTTTTGGGAGGTGGGATGTCAAGCGGGACAACTTGGAGCAGGAAAGGCACCACAGGACATTTTAATTTCCAAATAAATTCACAAAACTTTGTCAGCATGACCAGAAGGATTCAGGATTCACACTTATAGCAGTGGAAATTCAGAAACATAACAAAATGAATATTTTTACATGTGAAATTCCATCATTTCACTTACTATTGGCTGCGTTTGTTCCTTAGGTACACTTTTCTTCATAAGTAAGAGAGAATCTTTGATGAATTTTGCACAGCATACAAACCATACTTACAATTGTATGAAATTCTGGAATTCATTTAATTTATGAAAAGATGAATGAGCTGTTACATTTTAAACTTCATGTTTACAAAATACTCAAATTCTATAGTTAATTATCTCAATTTTTACCACAGTTCTTAATAGTTTTGGAAAATTCTGGATTTTCTTGCACTTGTAGGTATGGTTTGTATGCTGTGCAAAATTCATAGACGAATCTCTCTTACTTATGAAGAAAAATGTACGTGTAGCAACAAACGCAGCCAAATAGTAAGTAAAAAAATAATGAAATTTCACGTGTAAAAAAAAAAAATTGTTATCTTTTGAACTTCCACTGTTATGTGTGCGACTCCTGAACCCTTCCTGATCATGCTGACAAAGTTTGATGAATTTATTTGTATAAGTACAGACAGTGGACATTGAAATGTCCTGTGGTGCCTCTCCTGCTCCAAGTCTGCCCGTTTGACGACCTACCCCCCCTTAAACTCTTCACTGCAGACGTACGATAAACTACCTCAGCGAAATACTGCTTAATTACTATACTTTCTCTGGATCTCAGCGAAGTACTTCGGGTAACAGTCGATCCAGGACTTACTTTGAGACTACATATTCAACATCCTTCGTGTAAAACTTCACAAAGCCGCACCATTCATTCGTCTCATTATGGACGGTTTGCCCAGTCTGGAGAAATTCACTCGAAATCGACATTCACAAGGAGCAAAAAACTGCAAGAAAACACACTTCGTGGTGTCTTTCACGCCTTACGGCATTCCCTGCGACATACTCACACGACGCAGCAGAAGAATCTGCAGTTGTAGAGAGATTATGCAAGTTAGCTGCGAACTTGTACAGATAAGTCGTGGGTTTGTTTAACCCGCTCATCAACCAGATAGGACAGACCAGCGAATATGAAGACCACTACAAAAGGCCATTGACACTCCTGAAGCTGTAACAGCTACGCCACCTGAAGAGAACCACACAGAAACCACAATGAGCAGATTAACAGGATAAACCCTGCAGGCTTGTCACTAGGCTACATTCAGGTACTCACGTCATCAGAGTCTGCCGCATCTTCTCCGCACGTTACACCGTCGGAGATTTCGCGGCGTAAGTTTCCATACGACTCTCCGGCGGTCTAGCCATAATGTTGCAACTAACGAGATAAAAATCTGCCAAGGTAATTATTCGGGCCCAGAATACAGTGGCAAGACAGCATGATATGAGAGCTCGTGAAATTCTCCAAACACTGCGTTAGTGATGTTTATTACGAAATTCTTTTATTTTATTTTAGTAGCTGCGGGTCACACAAATTGTATCTTAACCGGTGTCGGCATCTTAGTCATCAAGTGAGTTTTGCCAAAGTGTTTCAGTAGACTTGACTGTGACAATTATTAATATCAAATCAAGATTACAGTAACCAGTCATGTGTATTGTTTTCCCATCACCGATTTGATTTATGTATAATTAATAAAGAATAGGCGATTTATATGTACCAATTTTTGTGGAAAACCTGTGGCGCTGCCTGGTTGCAGGAAGCAAACAAAATATTGTAGGGACAAGGCTAAAATTTATATGGTTTGTGTTATTGTATAGGGTACAGTAATGTCATTGTAAACAAATTTCAGTGGACATTGCTGCTTTTCATTTCATTAACTTGCTTCAGAAATGTCGGTGACTGCTAGACAAAAATATGTAAACGCCACGGAAATGCATGTCTGAAGATAAATGAAGACTCTAGCCGAGCCTGTAGGCTGAGCTGTTGTAGTTGACCAGGAACAACACGTTTACAGTGTTCTCAGTACGGTGTGTAAGTCGCGGTCAGAACAGTGCTTTTTGTAGTTGTGAGCACTTTATGTCGGGGCTAACCGAATTCGAAAGTGGACAAATTGTAGGTGCTAATATGGTGTTAGCTGTTTCAAGAGGTACCCTATCGAAGATTTATACCGCAAACAAGGAAAGCGGAAGATCGTCATATGCTAAGTAACAACGCAGAATAAAGTGTTTGTTGAGTGCTCGTGAGGGACGGTGATTGAAGAGAATTGCGACAAAAAGTAAGAGGATGGCAGCTGCAAAAGTCACTGCAGAAGGGAATTTCGCACTCGGAAACCCTGTCAGAACCAAAACAGAAAGGGTGCTCCATAAGCTGGAAATTGCGTGAAGAGCTGCAATTCCAGAATTACTCACCAGTGACGCAAATCCCCGTAACAGGAAAATGTGTGCTTAAGTTGTAAAACGTGGACTGGAGCAATCGGAGAAAGTCGTTTGGTTGGACGAGTTTGTTTCACACTATCTCCAGAGTGGCAGCGTTTACGTCCCAAGATTGACGCACGGGGAGGTTTGGTGGTGATTTGCATACATATATACCGTGGTATTCCCAGGGCCCCATGATTACACTGTGAGGTCGCATTACTATCAAGTATTATGTGATTAGTTTGGCCGATCAGCTAAATCCCATGTTCCCATTTGGTGCCCGATGGTGGTGCTGCATTCCAAGACGACAGGGTCACTGTTGACACAGCCCGCGCCACCGAGAACCGGTTTTGTGTGCACAGGAATGAACTGCCCCTTCTCCCCTGGTCACCATAATCACCACAACTCAATATCATTGAGCTCTTGTGGTTTACATTGGAGACAAGGTTTCGTGATCGCTATCCATCTCAATCATCGGCACCTGGACTGTGAACTCGCCTGTGGCTCTTCACCTGATTTGCTTCGATGACCAATGAATCCGCAGTTACATTTACGCTCGGCCTCCTGTGGAAATCTAAAATTAGCTGGCACGGAGGACACGGACGAGGACTGCAGGTAGGGGGCGCTGTGTGGACATGTGAGACGGCTGGGGAGCGAGGCGACGTAATCCGCACACCGTATCTGGCTGGCGCAGTGGTTAACGCAGCAGTGTAGTAATCAGGAGATTTTTGGTTCGAGTCCAGGTCTGGCACTCGTCGCCGCTGATTTCGCACAAGATCCCGACGCAAGTGACATCGTTACCTCCCTTTTCTTTCCTCTCGCCCTCACCCTTCTCCCTTTAATTTACGTAGTATTCTGCTTTGGACTGGACAGTAATTATCAGTAGTAATGATACTTAGGCTGCACCAAAATAAGTCGTCCGTCATTATACAATTTACTAACATACTGTGAGACGTAGGCTAAGAATCATTCCATGGCTCATTGAAAATTACTAAGCTTAACCGGAATAGTCACGGAAATATTTACAGAACTTTTGAGTGTAGTGAAATTTATTTTTCGAAGGTTTCCTCCCATCTTCCCTACGGTCCCAAATATACAAACCTGTTTTGAGGTGAACGCATGCAGCATCACCTTCATGCATATTAAACGAATCTTAAATATTTTCAGCCTTGTGACACAGATTACGAGAAAGCTTTCAACTCGTTTTCAGCAAATTTTCTTACGCTGAAAATGAATCCCTGACAAAACCGTCATTATTCTGTACTCATTGCACCATTCTTAAATTTGCTGCACGGCTTGCAGATTATTGGTTGTACTATATCCACTTCTACAACCGGCTTGTTCCTTTGACTGCTTAAATTCAATGCTATTTGTTTACGGTTCGTGATAAATAGTGAATAGAGAGGATTTTGATAGATCTTTAGCTTTTTATCTCTCTCCTTTCTTGTCAAAAAGTAGTAGTACAGCACTGTTCCAGTTTTCTTTTCCGCGAATACCGTTGAGAGTTCCTTTTGCAGTGCTTTCCGTTTGATTTTAAACCATTTCTACTGAAAAAGCCTCATCTCCAGACGCACTTCATTTCTTCATACACAAAATCTAGAACTACTTGCGGAATGTCAATTTCTCATTATTAACAGCCTACGTTTTAGATTAATCTTTCTACACGTTTGTGTTTTCAATAAGTTACAGTGCCAAATGCCGTCTTAACTGATGAACTGTGATATCTATACTACATTATATTCTGTTTTCTTCATACTCTTATTGTTCTCAGCTGTTATTCTTCCCTAATTTTTATTGTTTCTTCACACGTTCTTTTGAAGACATATCCAAATTGTTGCTGGTTGGGACTTGTACCCAATTTCTCCCACGCTTCACTTAGTGGCTCACTTTTAAGGAAGCTGAAATAGTCTGTGGATGATTTTTATTGCCTCTTTATTTAAGGGTAGTTTCCACCACTTCCTCCGCACCTTATTTGCTGCGATCACTATTTCGGATGTAAATGTAATGATTTGTGTTATCAGGATATCTCGATACTGGGAGATTATTCTGTACAATTCCCTAGAGATGGCTTACACCTTATTGGAAGGAACAGTGGAATATTGTGTCTTGTACGTGACGAGTTTATTACGAAAGAGAGAAAGATGAGGGTTTAACGACAAGCTCTGATCGAATAGGCATGCGGCAGAAGTCGGCCGTATACTTCTCTGAAGCGACCTCCGTGACATCCGCCTCAAGGGATTTAGGAAAACCATCGTATGTCAAAACTAACTGAAAAAGGCCCGCATTGCTTGGTCGCTTTTTCCATTTATTTTCCGAGTTGGAAAAAAATTGTGCAGTAAATTATCTCATCCGTCTGTCGTCTAACTTGTTCAAACTATTATGTTATGCTGTGTATTAGGTGTTGTGCTCTTAGATGCGGAGATGAATGAGTTTTGCGGTTGTTCACTACGCGAAACCCGACTCTTCCCCAATATTAGAATATTTGCCCTTGCGCTTTATTGGTAGACATACTGTGCGCTTATCTTAGCGGTAAGTGGAACCTTTCAAAGCTGAAGGGTAAGTTAAGGTTGCCAACCGTCCCGATGTATCGGGTCCGCCACCGTTATGGACGTTCTTGTTCAGACATCACTACAAAACCCAATTTCGTCCCAATTTTGCAAATTGCTGTTACGAACTTAGCTCAAGTACAGTAGTAACATCATCAACATGTAAATGCAGCCTCTGTTAGTTTTATTTATGTCAACAAATTCATGTTGAGAAGGTCGTCTTACAGATGTTGTATGTCGCGTATCCTGCATCGACGATGATACAGCCACATTCTAGATCTAGCGCCATCACCAGACGTATCCAGTAGTACGGGGCTGGAACTATGTAAGCAGCGCCACGCGGAAGACTCGGGCAGTTCCCATTTGAACAGCGATCTGATAAGACTATTCTTCCAAAACGTAATACGAACAATGGATGCAAGTAATGTTTGGAGTGTAAACTGCGGATATATATGGCGTCAAGTGTGCAGTGACGTGTACTTCGATGACTGAATTGTTATTGTCTACTGTTGACTTATCTTGTCATAACTTGCATTGTAATTGTGTCAGAGACAGCAAAGGACCTGGAAGAGCAGCTGAACGGAATGGACAGTGTCTTGGAAGGACGATATAAGATGAACATCAACAAAAGCAAAATGAGGATAATGGAATGTATTAAATCGGGTGATGCTGCGGGAATTAGATTAAGAAATGAGACGCTTAAAGTAGTAAATGAGTTTTGCTGTTTGGGGAGCAAAATAACTGATGATGGTCGAAGTAGAGACGATATAAAATGTAGACTGGCAATGGCAAGGAAAGCGTTTTTGAAGAAAAGAAATTTGTTAACATCGAGTATAGATTTAAGTGTCAGGAAGTCGTTTCTGAAAGTATTTGTATGGAGTGTAGCCAAGTATGGAAGTGAAACATGGACGATAAATAGTTTGGACAAGAAGAGAATAGAAGATTTCTAAATGTGGTGCCACAGAAGAATGCTGAAGATTAGATGGTTAGATCACATAACTAATGAGGAGGTATTGAATAGAATTGGAGAGAAGAGGAGTTTGTGCCACAGCTTGACTAGAAGAAGGGATCGGTTGGTAGGGCATATTCTGAGGCATCAAGGGATCACCAATTAAAGAATTGGAGGGCAGCGTGGAGGGTAAAAATCGTAGAGGGAGACCAAGAGATGAATACACGAAGCAGATTCAGAAGGATGTAGGTTGCAGTAGGTGCTGGGAGATGAAGAAGCTTGCACAGGATAGAGTAGCATGGAGAGCTGCATCAAACCAATCTCTGGACTGAAGACCACAACTACTACTTACGAAAATGCATAAGGATGGAAAGAGATAGTGTCACTTGTAGGGTGATTGCACAAAAGAAAGGTCTTCTATCAAGAAAGGACGTACGGATAATTGTGAGAGATTTGCATCTGTTTCATCTCAGTAAGTCATGGAAGTAAGGCAGATGTGAGGCATCTTATTCCTACTAAGAATCATTCTAATAGATTCGGGGGAGCATCGACATCGAAGTCTATTTCTACATTCATGATTAAAGAAGATCCCCAGGAAAAAATTGCTCGTAGCTGCTCCAGAACTAACAACAGCTTACAAAGTTGTCAAGCACCATAAGATTGCACCGTAAAACTTAATGCCGCGCTGTATCCTGACTCTAAAGTCGCCGCAAAGCAGTCTACAGACAGGAACAAAATATTCTCTTACCACACTCCGTGTCCGAATTCATAAAACAATTGAAAGAAGTTCCATTTTGCGGCATAGGCAGAGACACATCGAACCATAAAGTTGAAAAGGAAGTTTCCTTTAGTTGTTCAATACTTACCTGAAACTGACGGAATGCAACAGAAATTGTTGAAGTTTGATTCGCTGAATAACGAAACATCGGAGACAATTGAAAAGATCTATGTAGGCACTTTTAAGATAACTTTAAATTCCATTAAATAAATTAATCACTTTTTGTAGAGTCAGTAGTAATTCAAATACCAACATCGGAGCCCTTCATTGACGCGGCCAGTGGGACATTCGAAAACATTCAGGAATATTCCTAAAAACTTTAAAACGATCTCGAGTCTTTCCCTCGAGAAAAAGAATACACTGATGCAAGAGCGAAAGGGACGTCCTTTTTACCTTACATTGATTTATTGATTTATCGAAATATTAGCTGTTGCTTAGTTCTAACGGTCTCGGTAAGTGAGGAGAGGAGAAGACCATTACAGAATAGTTTAGTTAAATAATTAGAGATTCGAGGAAAAATATACTTAATATTGCGCAAAAAAGTCATAATGTATAAGAGGTTTCTATAGAATGAATTGTGAAGTGCATCATTTTACTGTTTCTGAACTACTATTACTGAATCCGCTTTGAATTACATGATCCACTTTGAATTACATGTTGGGTAATACTTTGCGTTCTTCAGAAGTGTCGCTTAAACAGAAACGCAATGGAGATCCGTAAAACATTTCCATAGTTGTCACTTTTAGGTGTTGACTCGTTCGAGTGCTACAAGATTTGTACAAATGGATTATTGATTGGAGCGTGTTATCTGAACAATGAGTTAATACCTAACATCACAATATTAGGTATTCCCAACACAAATAACATAACGGGAGGATTGTTCAGCGGTCACGTGGAAGAGTCGTGGCCGGCTGACTCGCCACGATGTTGTCGCTGCCGGCCAACAATGTTGTCTGCTCGGCGCATCTTCCATTGTTGTGCAGGTCCTGACAGGATCCATTCGTTGCTCAAGTCTACCTTTTCTTTTTCCAGATTACCCCGCGCTGTGGGACAGCGACAACGTTGTTATCCGTAAGTGCTATTTATTTTTCGTTTCATACTTATTTTTCTTCTTTGCTAATTTTTTGTTGACGCAGCTCAAAACATTCTAAAGCAGGAATCAGCTAGAATAAAACTGTTACTTCAATATTTAGTTATACTTTTTGCAGTTATTTTGTTCTGTCCGTAAACCTAAATGGTTTCAGCGAAATTGGGCATTGTTTTGCTGGAAGCTCGATCGCACTGGTCTTTTCACAAAAATATTCGTGAAAAAAGAAGTGTTTCTAGAAAATTTTCCACTGCGAAGCAGTCTCGCTTTGATTGGACTATGCTACGTGAAATACTGTACGTATGACTAGGCTTATGTTGTCTCGTCAACATTTTTTAGCTTTTGCTTAACTTCTCTTGACACTTTCTCTGCTCTAGTTTTTATATGGGAAAGAGGTAGGACAAACTATTAAATGTGTTATTGCCTTAATTATAAGTAGTTCAGAGCTTGTTATAAACCGAATCAATGTTCTTCGCATTTATTATTCCAAACACAGGTGTATATGTATTTTAATGTGAAATGGATTACTATTTTTGGTGCGTGTTTCCACTTGACTCGAAATGTAGTAACTTGCATGGTGCGCTTTGCGTGTGGATTTCGTCAAAAACTCAAGTGTGCTCCCCCCTCACAACATATTACCAAGAGACGTAACGCTACTGAACTAAACTGAATTTTGGTGTTGAGCTACCGAAAGCATAAAGTAGGACTGCTGTTCGTGCTGTGAAAAACATGATCGGCGGCCTTCGTCTGATTCTACAAGTAATACTGACCACGTGAAGAAGCAGTTGTAAAGGTAATGAAGATGCTCTCTTGTGTTAGTGCTGGTAAGTGGCGTGTACGTAATCCGCAGTAATCAACGCCTGGCTTGATTTTAATTATTTAGTTAAACATCAGTCGAGGTATTGGGGCCAATGACAAAGGTCGATGCATATGATATATTTGATGCCTCAAGGAAGGCTAGTGACCAGCATAGAACGAACCCCTGGCTCAGTTGAAATGAGGACTGGGTCGGTGTGGGCATTATGAAATAAGTCATCCCTATATTCAGTTAAATTAATTTAGGGAAACCAAAGAGAACCTAATTGGTAACTGGACGGGGATGTGAAACTTTCTGCTTCCAAATATCGATTCCAATGCATTGTCTACCGCACCTATACACATGTGCCAAAAGATTATTGTTATTTTATATAAAACTCAATATGAATTAATTTGTTCGCTCGTTCCATTAAACACTGTTCAAAAGTGAGTAAGTAATCTGTTCGCTGTATTCTCATGCGGTGCAAAGATAATTAATTTTTCAACTTGTAATACTGTATTTTAAATTATGTCTACTCTGAGTTGCGCCGCAGAGATTAATAGGAGCAACAATGCTTTCGTAATGCCTCTGGTACCGTGGGAAGTCTTACGTTACAAATGGACGAACTTGTTTCCTTACAACATTAAATAACGTACTGGTACTGCACATTACCTTACGTTTCAGTGTAAAACTATAATTTGTTGTAGAAGAAAACGCTGATTCGAACAAATCATCCCGCATTTAACTAATTAGGTAGGTATGCCTTGTGTGCTAATGAAACAGTTTGTGGTATGCGTCTTCTTGAAAATGTACAGTTAGAGAAATAGAAAGAATTGTCAGTTCGTCAATATCTGTTTGACAAACATACAGAAATTTGTTGAGTTGACTGGATCTGTGGTGGCTGTGAGGCAGTGGATCAATAAAAGATGTAAACACCTTTTTTAAACAATTTTTTCTTACAGTAAGCTGCTGCTATTTTTTAAAATAGCTGTACTGCATTGCGTCGATGCGTCTAGTGAAGTGAAGTGACAGAAATTAGGCTTGGGTAGTATTATGTTATTGTGAGCATATGGACTCTGTGCACTGTTTAATTATCGAGGCGTAGTATTAATATGGAATATGTAAGCATGATAGATAGATTCTGGGCAAGTCTGTTAATTTAATCGTATACAAGACCGTAGAATTTTTCGGAGTCTGTATCAGATGGATGCGCTGCCAGGATTGTATCGTGTGAGATTCGCCAAAGTGAAAACGCTACACAAACGCTCAGGAAATACGTCGTCTTTGCGGCTAATTGGAAGGTGTTTCTTTGCTTTGCATTTTCACTGACGATTTTGCGAGATCATTTTCACATGTATGTCACGATGGAGCTGTGGTTATTATCTACAGGCAGGATGTCCTATACTTAACATTCAGTAGCTTAATTCACATATGTTGGCGTACATTGTGCCTTTCACAATTGGTTTTTACAGGTTGATAAACGAGTAAAAATACTAATTATATTTATGGATTCCTACCTGACGTCTCGGTAGAACAATGACGTATTTAAGGCTGGAAAACGGACAGACTGCTTTTTCGTTCTATTAGTTTATTTCGATTCGATTTTTAGCTTATTCATATTGGGCCATCGACAGGAAACAACTGACTAGCATCCACAAGAGAGACTAGTGTGAAGGAAACCAAACATTAGAAACAAATACACTGTCAGCACGCACAGAATCTGTGGTCATGACATTGAGTAATGTCAAATAGAGCAATCATCACTCATGTTAAGTCGCACCGTTAAGCTAGAATTTATAAGTGGTTAATATCAAAACACATACATAATCAAAACACCAAATACTAAATATCCATCTTGTATGCACCTGTATTACTTAACCGTTGAAACTGTGAACGGCCACGATCTTACGGCTTCCAGGAGGAACAAAATAAATTTGATTTTCAGTATTTCATATAATTAATGGTTGAATTTAAAACGCTGCCGTAATCAGCTCTCATCAGATGTAATCGTACGTTAAACGTTTAACGCAAGTCAAGTATTAAAGTTAGAAACAATGTACGTGTACGCTCTTGGCTGCGTAAGTGACGGTTTGCAAATTACTATGTACTACGGTCATGCACTATTTGTGAACGAGAGCACTTCGCGGCATCCAACAAACGTTACATATAATTTCATGTCATATCGAAACTTTTTCTCGCTGGCACTATGAAATAACGAAAAGAAAAAGTTTGACGCTTACTTTATTTTTGCTGTTGCGCTATGAAACTTGAGCATCAGGCATGACGTTTTTATTTATTAGCACTATCCAGAACACATTTTGCAGACAATATGTACGTATGTCACTGATTGTACCTGCAAAAGTAAATCATTGTGTGACACACAGTTCGGGAGATATCATAAACTTTGAGATGCGAGAAAAACTATATTTTCTTAAAACTGTCCGTGAGTTACGCATACTGTACTTACGCAATTTTTCATTACGAGAGTACATAGCTATTTCCAACAAACTTTAAACATAAATTTAAGCTACTTCTAAAATACTACGGTATATTAATAATTTCTTCTAAAATTTTTCTCGCTTGTAGCCACACACAAAATTAGGGTTTTGAGTCTTCAGCCATAAATGCTTTACATGCTTAACGTCAAGTATTTAACTCATTAACTTATTAGCTCATTTGTAAATTAGTCAGGCGTTTTTGAAGCTAATTTGTACATGGGCGTTTGTTTCTTCAAGATGTCGTAGGTGGGGGCGGGCATGGGAGGAGGAGTTACTGGTACGAATGTAATACTATAAAGGCAGTAGGAAAAATCGAAGTGCGGTATGTTACATGTCAAATGTTCATGCAAATTTCAAGAATAAGTGCAGAACCGTGACTTAATTTCGGCTGGAACTCGAAGGAACAAGTCGGCACCGGTAATTAAAATAATACGCCTGTATTAAATTGCAATGTAACTATAATTTGTCGCTGCGCCTGCACCAGAGAACGTGACAATGGATGATCAGTGTTCTATGATGATGAGGATGGGCCAGGTACTGTGTGTGTGTGTGTGTGTGTGTGTGTGTGTGTGTGTGTGTGTGTGTGTGTGTGTGCGCGCGCGCGCGCGCCTGCACCAGAGAACGTGACAATGGATGATCAGTGTTCTAAGATGATGAGGATGGGCCAGGTACTGTGTGTGTGTGTGTGTGTGTGTGTGTGTGTGTGTGTGCGCGCGCGCGCGCCTGCACCAGAGAACGTGACAATGGATGATCAGTGTTCTATGATGATGAGGATGGGCCAGGTACTGTGTGTGTGTGTGTGTGTGTGTGTGTGTGTGTGTGTGTGTGCGCGCGCACACACACAGTATACCCAAGATAAGTTGAGTTTCGTTCCGGAATTGTGATCGGTACATATCGCCATTTGTTTACGACTGCCAGCAACTTTAGCGATCTATTAGCGCGACGAAGTTTCGTGTTACGTGTGTCAGTGAGAAATGAGCATCTGTATAAAGTGCTTTCATCAAATCCTTTTCCTTCTGTGATGCCATAGCTTCTGACAAATGACATTTAAAGCCTTTACTAAACATGTAACGCCGTGCCTCATGTCACATCGTGTTTTGGTTTTCCTAACTCTTCGGGAAGTCGGATTTATACATGACCTCGAGGGGCCAGGAAAATATTCGTCGCCAAATCCTTTATTAATTAATACGTTGATTAATACTGGACACCCGTTCACGTTCGCCGAGCAGTTAGCAACTGATTGAACGTGGCGGCTGGCAACGCTTGAAAGTCACGACGACTACCGACGTGTGCCGATGTATATCGAGCAGAACCAGGGGGCAAAGTGACAGTGCTACGGCCATGAAGTGTAGCATCTACGGTTCATATCAAAATTTTTGGTTTTAAGAAATTGTTGTAAAAACCTATATTTCGGAACAGTATCTTGTAGAAGAAAATGATTTCTCATTGTAAATTTCGTCACAGATGTTCAGACTTCTAAATATGTGATTTTTATGGCTAAGGGGAGGGTTGGTTCTATGCTTTAAGAGGTGCGTGGCGGCACCTAAAATTTTAGAAATTATGCACAGTGCACAATCACAATTACATTGCGATACATATGTGGAAAGCGCCACGTGAAGTCGCCTCTGGAGATGCTTCGAAGATGATAAAAGCTAAAGCCGAATATTTTCGTTCTGACAGATAACACAGTCGTACAAAATTTCTAAAATGACAGCATTGCAATCATTGACTGGCATCATTGTTTCATGTTCATTATTGGCCAGTGCACGAAAACAATCCACCCACTTTCTTCATGCATGCCAACTACCGCATGGAATGGCGTAATAGCCGAAATTGCCCAATTTTGGAAAATAAAGTACAATTACAGCTCAAGACGGAAATGTCATTTCAGAGCACAGATTCGTCTGTCAATCAGCCTTTGCCATGTCACTGATTGCGTCCCCCCCCCCTTACCCCCCCCCCCCCCCCCTCCGCCTCCCTCCCGGCGGAGGTTCGCTTCCTCCCTCGGGCGCGCGTGTGTGTGTTTTCTTAGCATAAGTTAGTTAAAGTAGTATGTATGTATATGAACCGGTGACTTCAGCAGTTTGGTCCCTTAGGAATTCACACACATTTGAACAATCAGCCTTTCACTTAATCGCAGAGACGGAATTTATACACAAGGCAGGTATTTGTTTAAAGGCTTCGTTTAAACGTATCCGACAATAAGTTGCGAAACTGTTCCGGAACTGTGCTGCCAGCCAAAGCGATTGAGCGGCGTGCAGTGACGCATTGGCGAAAAAATTCAGTTTCGGGACCATCAGACAGTTAAGACAAGAAACTGTCAGTTGTCTGTGTTTTCAGGTTACTCCGCTCACAAGGGAAACTCCGCGTATACCCCCCCCCCCTCTCTCTCTCTCTCTCTCTCTCTCTCTCTCTCTCTCTCTCTCTCTCTGATTAAGGGCGAAGAGGGCTCAGTGGAGCTGCCCGTCAAAACTGAACACAGAGCATTCATGAAAACGGGTAGATGGCGTACTGAACTGTGGAAAAAAAAAAGCAAAGTGGAAACGGTGAACGGTTCAAGGAGAAGTAGTGCAATATAGAGTAACCTGAAAGAACGACGGCGTCTTGGTTTAGTGGTCATGGTACTGGACTGTAAAGCGGGCGAACCGTATTCAAGTCTCACTCGAGACAATTTTTTCTCGTTGTTCACTGTATTCAGATTTGTTTCTGTCGTGATGTAACCTCCGTTTGCAACAGCGAGGTATAAGAAGGGATCTATAATGACAGTTGATTCCGCACACTACTGTTAGCAACCAAAAGGAAGTGGGTTTCGAATGGAACCGCAAACGTTTGATGATAAGGCGACAAGCCAGCCGAATCCTCCACCGGAGAACACGTCTAGTGTGCCATACATGGCGTTACTGACAGCACGTGTATCATATGATAGGAATATCTTATGGGTGCACCCAATTTGCACGCCTGGTGAGTAAGATATGCCTCCTTACCCATTTAGGTGTTTGTGTGAATGTGATCAGTCGTAAGGAAATTATGAAAACATAATAGTTTGTCACATAAGTTGCAACAAATGAACGCAACAGTTTCAGAATCACACAGTTTCTCTCTGCTCTGTCAAAACATATTTTTTTAAAGTTTTTGGAGTAGCATTCCGTTTTGAAAGTTTTAACTCTCGAATTCATTTGTTGTAACATAATTAACACCTTTAATTTGTTGTTTTCATTTCTGTGAAACGTCTATGTGGTATGTCGCCTGCTCTCACAATTCATGACGTCTACTTGCAACGGTAACGTATTATTACCGCAGGCCTCACTCATATGCTATAACCACTGCAGTATGACAACTGCCAAGACTACAGAAAGAGTAGAAACATGTCAGTGACCGGATGGACAGTACATAATGTTGTGGGGGAGGAAAAAAAAAGGCACGAGGTAGTCTCGAATTGCTCGGCCGCTCTAGAGTCCAACGCCGTGACCACTTATGTACGACGCCGTAGCTGTTAAGCTTGGACCTTTTTTTTATTTTGTTTACAGTTCAGTTCACCGTTTTCCTGTTTTCATGCTTGATCCATGTTCAGTTTTTGGCGGGCTATCCACTGGGCCACTAAATCTGACAGAGGGTGCTGTGTGGAGTTTCCCTTGCCAGGTGGTTGCGGGAAGTAATAATAACGATCCTAGCGGAATAAAGCGCAACATTACTGTAGTTTACACTTCTTATTGATATATATATCAGATGATTAATGATGCCGGAGTTAATGACCAAAACAGGTTATTGAAGAAATAAGATATTTATGAAGATCCAATCTGTAATTGGAAAATGTGGCGAGGTCATTATGAAGCCCACCAGAAGATGCTAACGAAATGTTGAGCTTCGTCCCGTAAATACGAAAGTCATGGAGTTACGGCGAAAATAAATAAAAAGTACAAAGCGGGAAATCTTTGATATCTGAAAATAGGGTAAAAGGAACTTCCCAGATGGGCAATACCAGGGCACAAGGACCGTGCATTCTAACGTAGAGCGTGCCGAGCTTCTGACGTCATTGCGTGGAGAAGGGTAGTAGCCTATCCTCGAATTATTCTAACTGTACGTTGAGCAAGCAGTAAAGCAAACAAAAGTGGGAATTAAAGTTGTGGGAGATGAAATAAAAACTTTCAGGTGTGTCTGCAACATAGTAATTCAGCCAGGAATAGCGAAGAGTTTGAAAGAGCAGCTGAAAGCAGCAGGTACAGTGTCGCGGAAGGAGGATATAAGACGGACATCAACAAAAGCGAAACACTTATAATGAAATGGAATCGAATTAAATCAGATGAAGAGTTTTGTTACTGGGGCAGTAGAACAACTGGTGATGCTCGAAGTAGAGAGGAAATAAAATATGGACGCAATGATAAGAAAAGCGTTTCGGAAGAAGATATATTTTTTAGCATCGAGGCGTCAGGAAGTCTTTTCTCAAAGTACTTGTATGGAGTGTAGCCAGTTATAGAAGTGAAACATGGACAATCAACACTTTATACAAGAGAACAGAAGCGTCTGAATTGTGATGCTACAGACGACTGCGAAAGATCACATGGGTACATCACATAACCAGTGAGAGGGTGCCGAATAGAACTCGGAAGAAAAGTAATTGGTGGCACAACCTGATCAGCAGAAGGGCTCGATTGATAGGACGCATTCTGAGGCATCAAGGGATCAATTTAGTACTGGATGTAAGTGTGGGTGGTAAAAATCGTACAGGGAGACCAAGAGATTAAAGACAGTAAGCAGCTACAGAAGGATGTAGGTTGCGGTAGTTAGAGATTGCCGGCCGGAGTGGCCGTGCGGTTCTAGGCGCTACAGTCTGGAGCCGAGCGACCGCTACGGTCGCAGGTTCGAATCGTGCCTCGGGTATGGATGTCCTTAGGTTAGTTAGGTTTAATTAGTTCTAAGTTCTAGGCGACTGATGACCTCAGAAGTTAAGTCGCATAGTGCTCAGAGCCATTTGAACCATTTGAACAGTTAGAGATTATGAGGCTCGCACAGGATAGAGTAGCATGGAGAGCGGCATCGAACCAGTCCTTGAACTGAAGACAACAACAACAACAGCGTGGGATAAAGCACGTTGGCGAGTCTTTCCGAACGTGCAGTGCAGTATCTAGCATGTCACATGCTATGAACGTGTGTGTGAAAGGAGACCAATAAGATGGAAGAACGCCACCTACATCAGTTGAAACCCATTTGTAATAAAGTCGTTTATAAGCACCAAAAAATTTCTGATGTCTCGAAAACTCGTCGTTAATTGCACTACTTGTTATAATAAAACGACGGGAGACGTAATATTGGTGGTTAAAGAATTCTTTAACTTGCATATAGTGAAAGCATGCCGTTTCAAGGCAATTAGATATTAAGGATCCACCTATAACGCATTGTACTTGGTAAAATATAACTAAACGTTAGTTAATATTGTATCTCCGATTACAACTTTCGGGAGATGATAGCATGTGAAGTGTGGGCGTTAATCGAGTACGGCAGACTTAGCATAATGCGAAGAGCTGCAGATTAGTAATGAAACCCATGATATGTCGCTGGTTCGTGTCCCACTGGATTCAGCCTTCTTTTTTTCCCTAACCTCTGCGTTTTCTAATAGATTCCGACATTTTATTATTAGTTTAATAGGAGAATATTTTATAATATTCGATGTTATCCAAATATAGGAGCGCTCTTTCTGATAAAGGAAACTCCCCATCGCACACTCTTCAGATTTAGTCGCAAGATGATCCAGTGGATAGCCCGCCAAAAACTGAACACAGATCCAGCATGGAAACAGGAAGGAGAAGTACTGAACTGTGGAAAAATGAAGCAAAGTAGAAACAATGAACGATCCAAGCTCAAGATGTGCAGCATTGAGCATGCTTGCGTAGCCATGGCGTCGTATTTATGTGGTTCCGGTGTTGTAATGCAGAAGGGGAGTTTCTCATTCAAATGTGTCTCGTGCCCTTTTTTTCACAAAATTGTGGCCTGTCCGTCCGGTTATTGACGTGTCTGTTCGCTGTATTCAGATTTGTACCCGTGTCGTGGTGTTAACGTTCGTTTGCAACAACGCGGCGTAAGAAAGGAACGTCCAGCCGTACGTACCTCCAATTTGTTCAACGCAAGTGCCACATGTTGTGGCTCTTGCGTTCAGTATTGAAACTATTGACTTTTGAATTTCTTTTTTTGTAACACAATCCACGCAACGTTTATTTGTTTTCATTTCTGTGAAAGGTCGATGCGGCATCTTGCCTGCTCTCACTATTCATCACATTTATTTGCGGCCGTAATACAGGGTGTACACAAAGTCTGTCATTTTGAAGAGAAACACTGAAAGACTTTTTTTCTTTTTTAATGTATATCGCCACAGCGTAGTTCGATAATTTGCCGATAGTCAGCGATAGTCACAAACATGGCGAGTTGCAGGTGCAGAGCGAGCTTTGTGTGTGTTAGAGTTCATGAAATGGCCTCCCCAATCACCAGATCTCACTCTGTGTGACGTTTTTCTGTGGTGACACATTAAAGGTCTGGTGTATGTACCGCTTTTACCACGTGATATAGCAGAGCTTCGGGAGAGGATACGAGAAGCGACTGCTACAGTCGATGATGCCATGCTGGGACGGGTATGGCAAGAATTCGATTACCGTATTGATGCCTGCCGGGTCACTCATGGTTCGCATATAGAATGTTTGTAAAAAAGCTTTCAGAGTTTCTCTTGAAAATGCTATATTTACGACATCTGTACAATGTTTAGTTTGGGGGACTGATGACCTTAGCTGTTTAGTCCCCCTTAAACATCCCAACAACCACCACCACCAATGTTTAGTTCTTGTGCAATAAATAATTGAAAGTGTTCCCGAACTTTATGTACACAGTGTATATTCTTACCATACGACATATTCTAAAACCAACGTACAGTATAACAATTGCCAAGACTATAGAAGGAGAGGTCTTCCCCTTCGCAGTCCGTGACCACATTACCACAACGCCACAGGTACACAACTATGCTCAGTGTTGCACATCTTGAGCTTGGACCGTTTACTGTTTCTACTTTGCTTCTTTTTCCACAGTTCAGTACACTTTCTTCCAGTTTTCATGCTTGATCTGTGTTCAGTTTTTGAGGGGATATCTTACGACTAAATCTGGGGGGGGGGGGGGGGGGGAGGGTACGATGGGGAGTTTTCCTTGTGAGAAGTGGATTTGTTCCACTGCCTTTATCAATAAGACAGCCTGCATCGCTAGCAATAAGACATCCCGCATTTTCAAGTTTTGTATTTCATATGTCGTGAAGATTTTGCTACTGAATAGGAACAGTAGTTTTACTAAAAAGTGAGAATGATAAAATATCTTTTATCTAACGTGAAGAATTATTGTAAATTTGCACTGTTCTTTCTGTAGTGAAACTGTTCATTAGCCGATGTTCTTATATACTGGCCCTACCATGTTCATAGCGATATTTTTATTTATGTATACTACAGACAGAACAACGTGACTGCCATATGGAGAAGGGAGGAAATGTGCGTTTTAATAAAGCTAACGTAGCTATTTTACGCCCATCCATTCCGTAAACCGGTGTAATTTGTGAGTCATTACAGCGGATAGCTGCCGCTGGAGCGCGTTACGATCGCGCATACCCCGGTGAGGCACACGTACCGTATGCACAAGTCGCGTTATTTCTTAGCAGCATGTTAAACTCGATACGCTTGAAGTTGGCGTTCGAAAGCACGGTCCGTCTGCCGACGGTTTTACGTCTTGCTTGCACTAGACTGAGAAGCCAGTTTCTGAAACCGGGGTCGCTAAACTAGTTTCCTAAATGGCTGTCTACAGAGCGACAACAGACATTTTTTGAATGATGGAGCACCGCGGCGTCCTTTCAGAAATTAGGACTGGGCATTTAAATTAGTAGCGGCGGAATTCATTCTTCTCTGCTTGAAATGAGTACAAAAGGGAAAGCACAAACGTGTCTGGATTCGTGACAGGCTAAGTCATCAGCTCTGTTCTGCGATCTCGTTAAAAAAACTATGGTATAACACTCCAAAAGCTAGTTCAACCACCCGATAATGATGACAGAAGAATTCGCGGATCCTCTTTACCGTGTTCACGATACATTCGGAAATTAAGATACTAAAAGCGAAAAACAGTATCGTCGGAACTGAAACTGCAGGTAACACTGCCTTTTAGTTTGGCAAATGGATATTCTCATTCGTCTCTACAGTATTCATATGGCAATTGGCAAATCCGTTACAGAGCGCGTATCGGCCTGACTAGCGAGTAGCGAGCGTCTGGCCCCATTTCCGAGGCAATCGACTGACGCAAGGCACGGCGTGGAGCTGCGTGAAGATGTGGCAACGTGGCCGGCCTTCCGCTCCCCTCTCGTTTTCGGTGGCCGCTGGCTCGGCAGGTCAACGCGACGTTCTCAACTGCTGGCCGGGGCTGACGTTCAGCTACCAAGCGTGTTATTCTCAGTCCGCTGTTAGCAGTGGAGCACGCCACATGCGATGTAGGTCGCCTGCCGTAGCCGTTCAAGAGGCTGCGGTTTGGCTGATGTCATTCACCACTCCTAGTGTCATTTCGGCCCCATGTGAAATCTTGTTGTTATTGTGGTCTTTAGACAAAAGACTGGTTTGATGCAGCTCTCGACGCTATGCTATCATGTGCACGCCTCATAATCTCTGCATAGCTAATGTACTCGACGTCCATTTGAGCCTTTACAATTATAACCCCCCCCCCCACGCCCCCCTCCCCCCCACACAGACACACAACCACTCACGTTCATTCTCACACTCACTGTTACTCACTCACCTGTTTTACCAAACTGACGATTTATTAATACCTCAGGATCCATCCTTTGAATCGATCTACTTTTTTAGTCAAGTTGTGGCATAAATATCATTTTTCTCAGGTTCATTCAGTAGCACCATTGTACACTACTGGCTATTAAAATTGCTACACCGCGAAGATGACTTGCTACAGACGCGAAATTTAACCGACAGGAAGAAGATGCTTTGATATGCAAATGATTAGCTTTTCAGAGCATTCACACAAGGGTGGCGCCGGTGGCGACACCTACAACGTGCTGACATGAGGAAAGTTTCCAACCGATTTCTCATACACAAACAGCACTTGACCGGCGTTGCCTGGTGAAACGTTGTTGTGATGCCTCGTATGAGGAGGAGAAATGCGTACCATCACGTTTCCGACTTTGATAAAGGTCGGATTGTAGCCTATCGCGAATGCGGTTTATCGTATCGCGACATTGCTGCTCGCGTTGGTTGAGATCCAGTGACTGTTAGCAGAACATGGAATCGGTGGGTTCAGGAGGGTAATACGGAACGCCGTGCTGGATCCCGACGGCCTCGTATCACTAGCAGTCGAGATGACAGGCAACTTATCCGCACGGCTGTAGCGGATCGTGCAGCCACGTCGATCCCTGAGTCAACAGATGGGGACGTTTGTAAGACAACAACCATGTGCACGAACAGTTCGATGACGTTTGCAGCAGCATGGACTATCAACTAGGAGACCGTGGCTGCGGTTACGCTTGACGCTGCATCACACAGGAGCGCCTGCGATGGTGTACTCAACGACGAACCTGGGTGCACGATTGGCAAAACGTCATTTTTTCGGATGAATCCAGGTTCTGTTTACAGCATCAAGATGGTCACATCCGTGTTTGGCGGCATCGCGGTGAACGCACATTGGAAGCGTGTATTCGTCATCGCCTTACCTGCGTATCACCCGGCGTGATGGTATGCGGTACCATTGGTTACACGTTTCGGTCACCTCTTGTTCGCATTGACGGCACTTTGAACAGTGGACGTTACATTTCAGATGTTACGACCCGTGGCTCTACCCTTCTTTCGATCCCTGCGAAACCCTACATTTCAGTAGGATAATGCACGACCGCATGTTGCAGGTCCTGTACGGGCCTTTCTGGGTACAGAAAATTTTCGACTGCTGCGGTGGCCAGCACATTCTCCAGATCTCTCACCAATTGAAAACGTCTGGTCAATGGTGGCTGAGCAACTGGCTCGTCACAATACACCAGTCACTACTCTTGATGAACTGTGGTATAGTGTTGAAGTTGCATGGGCAGATGTACCTGTACACGCCATCCAAGCTCTGTTTGACTCAATGTCCAGGTGAATCAAGGCCGTTATTACGGCCAGTGGTGGTTGTTCTGGATACTGATTTCTCAGTATCTATGCACCCAAATTGCGTGAAAATGTAATCATATGTCAGTTATAGTAAAGTATATTTGTCCAATGAATTCCCATTTATCATCTGCATATCTTCTTGGTGTAGCAATTTTAATGGCCACTAGTGTAGTTAGGACCCCCCCACCCGCTTTCTCTGTGGTCGAGTAACTAACGCATGGTTGTGCAGTAGAGCTCGTCGTTGGTGTAAGTCGATTCGAATCTTGCTGGTGGAAAAAATTGTCACTGCCAATATTTGTCCAGCAAGGGGAGGACACAAGTGGTAGCGTAAAGGAGACTTGGCGCCAATGCCCTGGTTTAAATACCAAACCTCTCCGCAGTGTCTCGTGCCACTGTTGGTGGTGATCCATCGGTCGGATGGGGACGTTAAGCTTGGCGGCGCCGTAGGTGCTTTCCGCGAGTAATAAGCACCGGGTTTGCACACACACACACACACACACACACCCACACACACACACACACACACACACACACACACACACACACACACACGCGCGCGCGCGCGCCCGAGGGAGGACTCGAACCTCCGACAGGCAGAGCCGCGCGAACCGTGGCAAGGCGCCAAAGAGCACGCGCCTACCCTGCGCGGCCGTAGAGAAGTTTATTACTAAACGCGGCATGTACACATAACGGAGATGTTAGTCACCAATAAAATATTGTCCTTCGCTATTTACAACAGATTGGCAACTCTGGGGTAACTTTTATGACCCGCGTCTGAAGAAAGCCCGTGGTTTTGTGGCGGATAACTAGTCGAACTTTGCTCGGAGAGCATTTTCATCCGGAAAGTAAATTCCTCGAAGGTTGTTAGATAGAAAGTGGAAAAGATGAAGATCTGAGGGCGCAAGATCATGTGAATAAGATGGGTGCGGAATGACGTTCCAACCCAGCTCCTATATAGTGATTTTTGTCAGTCAAACAGAATACGGGCGGACTTTATCGCGGAGTAACTTCGTCATGCAGTCTTCGTGATCGCTGTTCTTGGACTGCGTCTGGAAGACGTCTCAGTTGTTCACAATAAATATCAGCAGTGATGGTTACACCTCGGGAAAGCCAAACGTACACTACATCGTCGCAGTTCCACGAGATGCAGGACATTACTTTTCTGTGGATGCGCGCAGGTGTTTGTACGGGGAGTTACTGCTTTGTTTGGGCTCAGCCATTCCTTTCTTGGTCTTGTATTAGCATAAAGACGCCATTTCTCGTGACCAGTAACGATATAAGATAGGAATGGGTTGGTGTTGTTCACGAACTAATTGATGACGAGCAAGCAGAGATTCACAGATTGCCATTCGCAGATTTTTTTTGAGCCTTCCCAGCTGTACGCATGATGATGGAATAGGCAGTCTATCGTATTCACCAGTCCTCGAGTACGCTGATGTGGATCATTGTGCATTAATATGTTAAACGATCTTCATCAGATCCCGAAGGTCTGAACGTGGAGAGTCACTAATGCCAAAACGAACCTCCTTAAAAAGTGAAGCATTTTCTTGCTGTGCTTTATCCAGTGCCATCATCCCCAGACGCGGCGCAAGTGTTTCTGGCTGCCTCCGCTACAGTCACCCCTCTATTGAACTCAAGACAGAAGAATATGTCGGAAATGTTGGGATTTCTCCACTTGGCACTCCATTTTCTAATAGGAACACTGAAAGTGAACTAGCTTATAAAAATGACAATTGATAAATAAATCCACAGCAACGGGAATATCAACATGTAAAAGAAAAACGCTACGAACTTTTGCACTAACCTAATAAAGGTAGATGTTTGTTGCCACAGTACTAGTGGCATTTCCTTCTTCGAGGACCCAGTTATTGGCACACCAGTCTTGGCATTTTATTTTCAGGGTTCTCTTCAAAGAGTGCCGATGATATTTACCCAAGCAAATTACGTCCTCCACCCCCCCACCCTCTTCCCCACAGGTGAAACCACAGTACTGGTAACATAACTCCGAGCAAATTACGTTCGTCACCCCACCTCCTCCCCCCATAGGTGATACAAGTTATAAAGGTCGTAATTTAGGCATAGTATCACAGTTCCCATAGGTGATATTGAAAACTCTGGATCTGCCAGGTTAACACTGACAAGCTGTTATTGATCGAAGTATGAAGAAAACAAGACACTTAATTAGGATGGAAGAGGGAAGAGTATTGCGGGTAGCATTCACAGCATCCGTGGAGAGGCAGAAGGGGCGGACAAGATGGAGGAATGATATCAATGGAGATTCGGAGTCGATGGGTCTCAGTGAAGAACAATAGACCACGAAAGCCGGGGAGAAGGATGATTGGTGGAAGAATTAGAGCACTCAACACTAAACGAGGGGGAGGAGGAGGAGAAGTAGTTCTATAGGTTTGTACATGGGCGGATTAGGATGGGTGATAACAGGATTATCGACAACCCTTTTCCGCATGCTAACGAAAGCAGTGCCAACACATTTGAGGCAACATTGACCGTACCACGTTTTCCTGTATCAGACGCGCGCAGAACGTTATTGGCCGGTGCTGCTTCGTCTGTGCCCGGTCGGAGAGGTGGGCGTCTGGCAGACCTTGCTGTAGCGTCACGCGGCGACTATGGCGCCTGGCAGCGGCGGCGGGGGCCTCGGCATCTTTTCGCTTGCCTTGGGCAGCGCCACTCCTAGGACCTCTGTGTTGACACAAGGTTGAGGAATGCTGACTGCGACTCGAACCGCTGAGCTACCTCTCTGCTCCTCTCCCTAAATACGAGCGAGGAAGATCCCTTCAAGTACTTTGATAGGTTATCCCTTTGATTATTATTGTTGTGGTCTTCATTCCGAAGACTGTTATGATGCAGCTCTCCACGCTGTGTTCATCTCTTGGCCTCCCTCTAAAAATTTTACCTTTTCCCCCTCCCCCACACCTCCCTCAGAATCGAGGGCGTTGCGTAAAGCGCGTTAATGAAACCACTCTTTCCCTTGGGGCCTTGATTCCCAAACATTTCGCGGCGAGGTCTGAGGCGCCTTGCCACGGCCTGCGCGGCTCCCCGCCGTCGGAGGTTCGAGTCCTCCTTCGGCCATGGGTGTGTTATCCTTAGCGTAAGTTAGTTTTAAGGTAGATTAAGTAGTGTGTAAGTCTAGAGACCGATGATGTGTTGGTGTGTTGGGGCTTATGGGCGCTCAACATCGAGGTCATCAGCGCCCTGACACACATTAAAAGGAACGAATGTGGACAGACCTAAGAAAACTAAAGCACACACGCAAAGAAAGCGGGAAAAGAAGGAAAATGCTACATAAGAAAGTAAAACCTAAGGAAAGGGGAAGCATAGCAACAAGAGTGTCACAGGAAATTATTGGCTGGCCACTTACATAAAATATGGGCGAGCTTGTTAGACAGTGAGCAAATTAAAATCCTCTCCCTAAAATCTTTGTAAAAACATTTGACAGGGCACAGAACTTTAAAACTTTAACCACATTCGTCCGAGTGTTGCCTAAAAGAGATGGCAGGTCCGCTGGCAAGTCAGCCGCGACCCGCTGGTCAGAAAACAAAACGCAATCCAATAAAACGTGGCGCACAGTGACCTGGACGCCGCAAGCACTACAAATTGGATGACCTCAGCAGTTTGGTCCCATAGGCTTTTCCAAATTTTCCAAAAATTTCGCCGTCGAGGAAGATAGTTTGCAGTGCAGTGAGCAACAGAACGACATTCTTGACAACTGCTGCCTCCCCCTAGGCATTTCAGCCGTACACTGAGGGCCTAGTTTGGGCTGTACCTCCATTGAGCTTGATCTGACCCGTTCGGAGTGTAGTGTAGAGAGACATCAATTTTTGTTCTGGTATATAGGGCGGAACCGCTAAGGACCGTCAAAAACCAAACGACGAAATCTGAACGTTGTTTATACTTTGTTTATGCTTTTTCAGGGCTCGTTTCGCGTCCTCCTCTGGCGTGATATCACGGGGGGAGGGGGAGGTGCTAATTATCATGTGCTTGAATAAGATGTCAAAGGGTATATCTGAGAATCTCTACATAGTTCGGCAACACCCTCGGTAGCATCCACGCGTCTTTGTTGAACATTTTAAAAATGTAGCCTACGTGTCTGAAACTTTGACACCAATTTCGTCTCGCGGCTGCTCTAACGCCGTAGGACTACGCAACCACTTCGACACTCCTTAGGTGAATTTTGCCTACTTTCAGGCGCTACCGTAGTCGCAGTTGGTATCGGTTTCCGACAGGTACACTATTAAAGTGCTCAGCAAAGGTGTCTGGGTGCCACTGAGGGTGTTACCGAACTGAAGGTCTTAGAGGGACCCTTTGACATTTTATTGCCCCCCCCCCCCTCGCTGTTTCCTTGACCCAAATGATCACGCGCAGGAGAGCGCCAGAAACCCTGAAAAAGCGTAAAACCTCTTCGCTGCTTTGGATCACGTTTGAATTTCGTCGTTTAGTTTTGGACGGTCCCTAGCGGTTCCACCCTTTATACCAGAACAAAAATTGCTTTCTCACTGCACTCGAGACGACTTGGTTCGCGTTCAGTGGGGGTTGCAGCCTCACGATGTCCTTAGTGTAGGGCTGAAATGTCCAGGAGGTGTCGAACGTTGTCAAGAACGTCGTTCTGTTGCTCATGGCTCCACAAACTGTCTCTTTCGACGATGAAATGTGTGGGATAAACGCACCCAAAGGCGAGGTGGCTTCATTGACGCCTTTTTGCCAGCCCCTGAGGGCCTTGTGTGTCCATTCTGAGCGACGGTCTCTCTGAAATGTTTCCCTAGGCCACCCAAAAGGAAACCGTGTGATTTCGCCAGCACTGGGTGTCGCGGTACTGACCTCCATCGCTGAGGCGTCAAAAGAAGGAGTGAAACGTGCGTAAGAGAGGCTGTGACGAATTGTCTATCGTGCGATACGCCCACTGTGGCGTTGGGCAGAATGTTGTGAAACCATTAACCCATCTTACAGCTCACACGTACTTCCGATTTTTTTTTTTTTTTTTCAACACTTTGCTGTTTCAAGCGTCGTCGAGCCCAAAGGTGATATCGCAAGGCGTCACGCTGTCGTACCATTACAAGGGTAGGTTGTAGGTACCTCTGAGCCAAATTTCAAACTTACGCGTCGGAATGAGAGATAATTACGGCGTTCGAAAGAATTTTTTTTAAATTTTGTTGCGCATTGGAGCTCTAACAGCGATGCGCTGTTAATCTCATCTGTGCTTGTAAAAGATTGCCATTCATGCTTTTTTGCTATATTTGGAACAGAATAGTCACGTGGCAGATACGGAGGCTGGAGAATCTTTAGACTACAATTCTTTGATAAAAATTTACGATCGTGAAACTGTGTGTGAGCTGTATGTACTGTCGTGGTGTAAATTCTAGCAATTGTTTTGCCACGAATCCAGGATTTTGTTTCCAAATTGCTTCATGCGAACGGTGTTGATCTTGTAAGTGGCATTCCTCACTGACCGTTCGACGTTGTGGTAAGAACTCACGTTGCACTATGCCGATAAAATAGAAGAATAGAGTGAGCGCAACCTGTACACTTCACTTGGCGAGCTCATCTCGGTCTTGCCGATGCAGAATTCTTCCAGTGGCACGACGGAGCCTTAGTTTCGACATCACATTCATGAACCCATGTTTCACGACCTGTTATCACACGTTTCAGTAATTCAGCAGCGTTATTGACCTCATGTAGTGGCTCCTGAGAAACTTGCAATCACCGCAGTTTTTGTTCAAAATTCAGTAGTTTCGCTCCCACGTTTCACGCCCGAAAATTCGTGGGATCAGGCAACTGATAGGCTAACATCAGCGGAGCCCCTGATTGTGAATCTGTGATCGTTTACATTAATTTCTTTCAATTTTTCAACTTTTTCATCGGTTGACGATGTCCTGGTCCGCGGTCAGGCCGCTTCACGACTTTCTCCGAAGTGATTGTTACTGTCGCAAACGCTTGTTTTACTCAAAGCAGACTTAGGAAAAGCAATATGTAGCATTTCTGAAACTCTGCTGCACTCTGTTGCATTCTTATAGTAAAATTTAATACAAATTTTCTGATCCATTTTATGCAAAATAAGAAACTCCAATACTGCCAAAACACATGTGACATTTTCGACACCTGACACGGACTAAACGTGTGAACGCCTAACAATGAACAGATGTTTTTGACATGTTTGCCAACACAACAACGAAGAAGTCGCGTAAATCCGACTAATGCAAGGAATGATATTACAAAAGTGCCTGTTACTTTCTTGTCGCACATTTCGTACCCACAAGTAATTTTACAGTATTTTTATTGTACGTCGTTTCACAGTGAAACCATTGATAAATAAGATGTTGTTCACTTCAGAAAGTGTTGTTGGTTTACGTATTTCAGGTGCGTGATGATTAGTTATCACAATCGTCATTCCTAGCAGTAATAAAAAAAATTCCTAGCAGCTGTGCATAATACTACGAGTTTTGAAAAGGCTGAACCTACACGTTACAGAAAGTTTAACAAACTTGCCTGCTTGACAATCTGTAGGAACTTTTGCGCGATCGTTTGGCCTGTTCAACTTGCTCGATGCTTGATCGATTATCAGTCATGCAAGTTTGTGCGCGTGTACCAGCGTGGACATGCTTGACCGTGTGTGGCGATAATGTGCAGGCATGTAGAAGTAAATGTTAGGTGTGAGGCAGTCTTAGTAGTAGCACTAAGTCGAGCGATGTCAAGCAAATCAATCTACAAATCGCAGAAAATGTCTATTCCAGCATTTTTCAACGTTGTTTCACAAGGATTAATCGAACGTCTGTCAAATGGTTCAAATGTCTCCGAGCACTATGGGACTCAACATCTGAGGTCATCAGTCCCCTAGAACTTAGAACTACTTAAACCTAACTAACCTAAGGACATCACACACATCCATGCCAGCGGCAGGATTCGAACCTGCAACCGTAGCTGTCGCGCGGTTACGGACTGTAGCGCCTAGAACCGCGCGGCCACTAAGGCCGGCGAACGTCTCTCACTGCAAGACAAGCAAGAATGTTGCATACGTTAAACATGTAGCAAAATATAAAGGAACTAACCGTGCCACATAAAACATAAGTTTGTGTTGTTATTGTTGTTGTTGTTGTTGTTGTCTTCAGTCCTGAGACTGCTTTGGTGCTGCTCTCCATGCTACTCTATCCTGTGCAAGCTTCTTCATCTCCCAGTACCCACTGCAACCTACATCCTTCTGAATCTGCTTCGTGTATTCATCTCTTTGGCCTCCCTCCACGATTTTTACCCTCCACGCTGCCCTCCAATGCTAAATTTGTGATCCCTTGATGCCTCAGGTCTTTCAGTGCTCTGTCAAACTCTTCACGCAGTATCGTATCTCCCATTTCATCTTCATCTACATCCTCTTCCATTTCCATAATATTGTCCTCAAGTACATCGCCCTTGTATAAACCCTCTATATACTCCTTCCACCTTTCTGCCTTCCCTTCTTTGCTTAGAACTGGGTTGCCATCTGAGCTCTTGATATTCATACAAGTGGTTCTCTTCTCTCCAAAGGTCTCTTTAACTTTAACTTTCCTGTAGGCAATATCTATCTTACCCTAGTGAGACAAGCCTCTACATCCTTACATTTGTCCTCTAGCCATCCCTGCTTAGCCATTTTGCACTTCCAGTCGATCTCATTTTTGAGACGTAAGTTTGTGTTAAGAGAAAAATTTATCCAGAACAGAGAAAACAGAGAAATAAAAATTGAAGGTACTTTGTCTTGAGGGGGGAAGAGATGAAGTATGTCGTATAGATGGGTATTTGATATCTTTATAATCGTTTCGTCTCGAGATAAATCACAATATTGTTGTCAGTTTTCGTCAGGATAACATCTTGCTTTTAATCAGAATTTTGATGGAAGGTTCAAGTATAATTTTATGTCATCTGTGTTGGACTATGGCTTGAAAATTGGTTCCGTTTAACAAAAAGGATAAATGAAAAAAATTGTGTGACTACAGGAACTTGGGATCACTGGTGGATATTTTCAACGCTACAGGAACGTAATTAAAATGTGACATATGAACATCTTTACTCAAAATGAAATGCGATTAACAGGAAATGTGTACATAGACAAAATGTTCGGAGTAATAAATCGTCACAATCAGAACAAGAAAAACTTTGAAGCATCACTTGTTACAGGTGTGTCATACTCAAGTGACGTACCACACAGCAGTTCTTCAGAAATCAAAACAATCATATGTCGTTCTTTCATGCTTCAATATGCCTTAAAAAGGCCAAAATAAATGAAAACTGAGTGCGCTCTTGTACACGGATTTACCACTATTTAATTAACATAAATATGTCGTATCAAATGTTCGTACTGACCACAGTATTCTCTGTGGCGTAGCGCCGTAAATAATCAATTGCGACCCGTAGTTTCGTTACCCGAATTCCTTCTTTTGTCGCTTTTTGTTTTTTCGCATTCTGTATGTAAATGTTTAAATCTTTGCACTTTTTTCTTAAGAAAATCATTGTGCAGCAAATAAAAATACAAAACAATCTGACAGATCTGTATTTCAGCATATTTATTAGTTGATGTAATTGTTTGGTGATGTGTTCTCACGATGTAGATCACTCAGAAATAGAAAAGTTAACGGTGCATCATCTGGTATGCTTGAGAAGGTCCTAAAAAAGTTCACACCGCTGTCTCAGCTTTGTCATTGAGTACATTGTGCCCATATTTTCTGTTACTTAGGTGTCTTTGTAGAGGTTCAATTTGTAGCCTTTCTTGAGTTTATTAGATTTTTATCTATGTTACCGTGTCGTTAATGTGATGTAATTGGTTGGGGTGTTGTTCCTAAATGCATTTGTGTTCCCTAAATCTAGTGCAGTCTGAACCACATACTGTGTGCTAGGTATTCGTTGCACTTTATCTTGTAGAGGCCTGAGTATGAAAATCTCTCTTTTGAATTTAATGTTGTGTGGCAGTGTGCTATAGATTTTGTTGCTGTTGGAAAAAGCAACTCTTACATTACAGGTTGTCAGTACATTAGTCATTTCTGTGAAATCGCACCAAAGTGCGGAATGCATACTGTTATGGTGTCTGTCTGACTGTTGATCATATTTTTGCATCTATCTGTTCCCTTCCTAACTTTCTTAGCCATTTTGTCGACGAGTGCAGCAATCGGAGACCTGTGATGAACACAGCTTGGGCAGTTTAGCGTTCTCTTGCAGGACGTTGTAAATCTCAGGGTTAGACCGAATCGCGGATGGCACGGCATTTCTTTGCTCAGTGGCCAACATTCTGCTCGCAGCCAGATCCAGGTAGAGGGAGCGCCAGGGACGCTGGCCGGAGTCTTTCCCCAGCGCGGGAGTGTGACAGCAGAGTGCTCGGGTGCGTCCTTGAGGCGAGGCCAGAGCTGGTCATCGTCCGCCGCTGCCGCTGTCCTCCAAGCCTTCTGCGAACGCGCGCCTCGTTCCATCTGTGGCGCTGGCTCCAGACGACGGACATGCCATCGGCTCTACCCGCTGGCGGAAAACGAAACACTAGAATTCGTTAACTCCTCCCTAAGCGCCTCCTGAGTGGCACGCACGAACTCGGCAACTTCTACTAGCTGATGGCGGACTAGCTGCACATTCTCGGCAGACTGTACCAAATCTGAACGGAGCAGGTTCAACACCGATTTAGAAGATATTGTTCGTGTGAAACACAACTAGCTCTTTACACACACGCACAAAGTGTTGAATGCTGTTGACAAGGGATTTCAAATTGATTCCGTATTTCTAGATTTGACACTTACCAAACAAGCGGCTTGTAGTGAATTTGTGCGCTTATCGAATATTGTTTCAGTTATGTGACTGCATTCTTGATTTCATGTCAGAGAGGTCACAGTTCGTAGAAATTGACGGAAAGCCATCGAGTAAAACAGTAGTGATTTCTGGCGTCCCCCCAAGGTAGTGTTATTGGCTCTCTGCTGTTCCTTATCTATATAAACGATTTAGGAGACAATCTGAACAGCCGTCTTAGGTTGTATGAAATGATGCTGCCGTTTATTGTCTAGTGAAGTCATCAGAAGATCAATACAGCTTACAAAACGTTTTATAATAGATATATGAATAGTGCAAAAATTGGCAGTTGACCCTAAATAATGAAAAGTGTGAGGTCATCCAAATGAGTACTACAAGGATCCTGTTAAACTCCGGTTACACGATAAATTAGTCTAATATAAAGGCCGTAAATTCGACTAGATACCTAGGAATTACAATTACGACCAATTTAAATTGGAAGGAACACGTAGAAAATTTTGTGGGGTAGGCAAACCAAAGACTGCGTTTTACTTGCAGGACACTTAGAAAATGTAACAGATCCATTAAAGAGATCGCCAACACAACACTTGTCCGTCCTCTTTCGGATTACTGCTGCGCGGTCTCGGATACTTACCAGACACGATTAACGGAGTACATAGAGAAAGTTCAACGAAGAGCAGCACGTTTTGTATTATCTCGAAATAGGAGAGAGAGTGTCACGGACATGATACAGGATTTGGTGTGGACGCCATTTTCAAAGGCGTTTTTTGTTACGGCGGAATCTTCTAGCGAAATTTCAGTCACCAACTTAATCCTCCGAAAGCGAAAATATTTTATTGACGCCGACCTATATAGGGATTAACGATCGTCATAATAAAATAGGGAAATCACAGCTCGCAAGGAAAAATGGGGGTGTTCGTTTTTTCCGCGCGCTGTACGATAGTGGAACTAATTTTTGTGAAGGTGGCTCGATGAACCCTCGGCCAGGCACTTCAGTGTTATTTGCAGAGTATGCATTAGATTTAGATGTAGAAGTGCATGACCTCAGCCACTATTTACAACGTTCTTAAACAATATTTTAAATACTGGAACAATGAACAAGATACAAAAAAGAAAACAAATCGTACATGAGCACAGTGATTTTATTACAAGTTTTACATACAAAAATATTTTCTGGAAACAATTGCATTTCTGTTATCTTACGTTGTGCTCACGGGTGCTTTGTGAGAAACTTCCTTCACAAATTTTAATTTGCCAGTTTCACCATTTCTGAGTGAATCTAATTTCTGTCTATGCTTGTCTCTTCCTGATTTTGGTTCAAAATGGCTCTGAGCACTATGGGACTCAACTGCTGAGGTCATTAGTCCCCTAGAACTTAGAACTAGTTAAACCTAACTAACCTAAGGACATCACAAACATCCATGCCCGAGGCAGGATTCGAACCTGCGACCGTAGCGGTCTTTCGGTTCCAGACTGCAGCGCCTTTAACCGCACGGCCACTTCGGCCGGCCCTGATTTTGGTGATGTGGCCATTTTTTGCATAGTTAATTCTCATGTAGGTATCAGTTTGTTCATGCTTCAGACTTTTCGCAAAATATGTTTGGCTGCGGCGATTCAAAAGAAGCATTGAAACGGAAATGAGTCTTCACTAGCTTCAGTTGTTTGCTGTGAGGAATCGCAATCTCCTTTCCATACTTCTGGAGGAAATAGCGCATCTTGGTCATCAATGTAATTTTCAGTTGCATAATCGGCGAATTTGGTGAATTTTTGATCTTGTGGCTGTATGTTGATCAGATCAGCAAAGACGTAAGGAACACCATGAGGATTTAAATAACTCTGCCCTAAGAAGTAATCTGGCCACTGACCTTATTCACTGTTCTGGGCTTTGTACGTCGAAATCAAAAAATGCGTTTGCATTTTTCGTCACCTGAGGCATGTTTGAGGAAATTTGAAGGCAAAACTTTTTTAAGATCGACGGCTTAAGCAATGGACACAACCCTTCGTAGCGTGAATGGTGTATGCTAATTTTAGGAATAACTGTATTCTGCAATTTTTAAAAAGGCAAACAATATTATATGTTAATTATGGCAGTTTATCGTTTTACAGTAATATGGTTTTCATGAAGTAACAATTTAATTTGTTCGTACCAAATTTCAGCCAGGTGAAAACAACGAAGAGTAATCTCTTTTGGAAGTCAGTTACTACATTTTTTGTATTAGAAGACAGTTGCCTCTCAATACAATGTACAATTTCCAAACAAAATTCCTGTTTCTTACTATTTATTAGGCTAAACACTAATTGTATGTAAGAGGCTCCAGAGTAGCTGTGGATAGTGGTGAACTGTAGAAAGTGTTTCACTGCATGTTGAAAAGTACCAACAAACCAATATAGTTTCCTGTTGACATAAGTATAGTAGATTGGAGTCAGCTGAAAGAACATCATGGCTGTTTTCCGTATAATTGTTGGGGACAAAGGCTTCACCTTTTGTAATTCTCACCTCCATTTGCTATAAGGCAATCTGAATTTTCATCGCTGATTCTTGGCGGTTTCGCCATACTCTTCGAACAAGCGTTGCAGAAAGTTTCAAGCGTGAGTAATATTGTTGAGCGAATATACCCTACATCCTCTCCCGTTAATGTGTTCACGGTTGTCGGATTGTTTACTTCTTTGCGCATAAGCTTTGCTGGTGTTTCGCTTCAACAGAAGTCTCTTGTTTAACAAGTGTTCTGGAACTGGCGTGTGCTCACGAGTGCCTTCCAAACGCGAAAATGTTTTCGCTGCGTACTCGAGATAATTTAACGAAACATAGCGAATTTTTACTGCACCATCGCCATTCACGTTTTTCAATTCCTAAAACTCTTCTTTGAATATATAACCACTGCGGGTTAAATGTATATTACCGCAATCACCTAAAATAGGTTGCAAATCGGGACTTTCTAACATATATTAGCTTCGATGACAACTTGAATTGCAAAATGACTCACTATGTGATTCTGCACAGATGTTAATTGTATTACCGGCAGACTGCATAAATCTTCTGCTTTTGCTGACACTTGTAGAGTGGACTACACTGTAACGCTTCTACAGCATATCTTCCAATATGGGTGTGAATATGTATGATGGGGTGTGACTGATCATGTTCAAGTCTGAAACAGTGGTCTGTTGTAATGCATTCCTCGATTTATATTGAATTGTCTGAAGTTCCGTAACACCTAAGTGACTTACCCCTGTTGTAGAGGGAAACAGTTCAAGCCTCTGGGCATCTTCAGAGCTGAGGCTGGGTGATCATTCGATAGTTGCCCCTCATATTGTGAAAGAATTCCAGGCAGTGATGCTGAAGATGAATCGACATCGTCGAATACGTATTGGCAGCATGTTACTCTTGGAACAGGCAGTTGACAGCTGCAGCTGTTAAGCTTTTCTACATAACAGCTCACTTAACAGCCGCAAATAAGTACTCACTTAAGAAACTGAGAATAACTGCAGTACATAAACAAGAACTCACTAAAGCTATTTTGTTTACTCAGATAGGTGGAGAGGAAATTTCCTGTCCCGGAAGAACACTACAGTTTGCCGTATCGGATGACTAAAAATAAGTTTCCCCCTCACGTATAAATTTGTGAAACTCCCCTAGGTGCTTGTTGCGACGTAGTGGGGAGAGAGAGGAATCACCTACTCGCTCTTCCGTTTGAGGACGTGTGAAGGAGGCAAGTGCGTACATGACCGCAATCCCGCGTCCTACCTTCCCTCGCGCTTCTATCCTTCATCCCCCTCTCCACCCTGTTACACCCCCTAAACACAATTTTTCCCTTAATTTGGCTCTACTGCACTTAGACATGGTACACAGATTTAATATTTGACTTTAACCCACTTCATTTCAAGATAAATAGTGATTTGAACCCGTACAAACAATATTTTTAAAAATTGCGGTTTCTCCTTCCGCTGCAACGCAGAAAGTTTTAATCCTAGAGAAAAAATATGTAGGCTCTACTTCTTCTTTTTTGCAGAAAATTTTCCGTTGTTTAATTTTGTACTGGGAAACATTTTCGCTAGCAGCTGTAGTTTTTGAGTTATTCAAGAAAAAATAAAGAAGTGACTTTCAGATGCACCTACCCAAAGGCTCACACACCATCCGTGTTACCCGAAACGCGTTTCTTAGTAACTGTGGGCTGCTTTGCAAAATGTGTTACTATTTTTACCGAGGCCAAGTGGGTTGTCTGCTTGTTTCCACTTTGCTAACACAGTTCGTTTGTCGTTTAATAGTATTAAATTCCGTTTTCATTCATTAGTCTTACAGTTAACCGCAGGAATTTACACAGTTTGTTTTTCAATCTCTAGAGAAATGTCAATAACAGCATTGTTGATGACTCTTGCTACAAACAGTGTGAGACAGAGTTCGGGCATATGAAATGAAGAGAGACATAGCTTTACAAGTTCCTGGAAAGTACATCATAAAGAAAGGGAACTGCCAAACTAGAAGTGCAGAACAGAATGAGAAAGGCATCCAAATTTTTTGACCAAGTGCGGAATCTTTTGTGGCAAATGGATGTTCCTGTGAGAGACAAACACGTCATATTCAAAATGTATCTCTTGTCGATTATGACATACAGCTTGGAGTGCTTTGTAATTAATAAGGCAGATTTCAGCAAGTGACAAGCATGCGAAATGGCGTTTCCGCGATCAGCGTTGCTGGAGACTGAAAGAGAAAATTAGGAATGAAGATACCAGGAGAGGTGCAAGTGACCGACAGACTGAGTACTACACAGATCACGTGCTTTGGAAATGTGAAGAGGATGAAGGATGACCGCCTGTCAAAACAGTACGTGGATAGAAGTGTGCAGGTGAAAAGACCTATACGACGGCCGAGAAGAAGGTGGCTGGATCAGGTTAAGGAAAATCTGAAGACTAGAGGAGGAAACTGGGAGACAGAACAAAGCGGAGACAAATTGTTCAGGAACACCATAACTGGGTCGGTGGAAGAATACGGAAATTATGGTGATGGTGATAAGTCTTGACTATAGTTGTATAAATAATTTACCCTGAAAGTTTTAATCAAAATGTCCACTTAATATTACAGTATGACATCATGTTTGGAAGTTAAATACAAGTGCGTCCTGGTAAGTAGTGCCCTGAATTTTTTATGTGAAATCTGTTAAAGCTTTTCAAATAAAACCAACGTTACCGACATTACGCGTCTTTATTCCTGCTGTCTCCATTTTTGCAGATCTCTGACGCCAGAGTGCTCCGAATTGTAGCATGTAACATGGCGCTGTGTAACGTAACTATGTAGGTTCGTGAGGAACAGCGTGCTGTAACAGTTTCCGATTGGAAGAGTTGTCTACACATGGAGCACCCTATCCTTAAGCATGACAATACCACACCACACATGAGCGCTGCGACGCCTTGGATTAAGTCATCGATCATACTCCGCAAAGTCTCGACTTGGGCTCATCCGATTTTGATCTGTTCAAAATTTAAAAGAACGCCTTCGAGGTCTTCACTTTGATAGTGATGGCGGTGCGAGCAGAGGTGAGGTTGCTGCTCTGTCAATAGTCCAACATTCTATAATGACTGTATCAACGAACTGGTCCCTCGTGGGAGAAGTGTGTTCATAGCCAGGGTGACTGTGTTGAGAAATAAGTGTTATAGATATTAATAATGATGACGTAGAATGTTAATAATGCTTGTTTTACTGAAAAGCTTTGAGTTTTTATATAAAAAATTCGGAGTCATTTCTTTTCAGTACGCCCTCGTACTCTAATAATGCGAGTAATTGTTTCGTAAATAACTCGAAATCATCAGATGGAGCGCATCTCTTCTAAACCACAAGTTTCAAAAAAGCTAACCACTGCAAAACTGCGGGATGTATTTTGTATTACTTCTTAATATATATGACAACTCCGGTCTCAACTTCACTTCTGCGTGTGGTTCGTGGTCCATACAACCGCGCTTTGTGACTAGGCGGACGAGTCGCACCCATATTGCCACACATGGCCGCTATTCAGTCATGCGGCCATATCTTGTATACGAATCGCTTGCGGTTCATCAGATTGCCAGGGATTTCCATGCGATCAGTGACCGAACGCTGCGATTTGTCCACACATGTTCAGTCTACGAAGCGAATGATCGCCCTTTCGACGGATAGCTGCGATCCGTCGGTCGTGTGTAGAGCTCTTAGGTGTGCACATTGTCGATGGGTTGGACATACACCAATGCCCTTAAATATCCCTATGGTGAGAAATGCAATGGATTCTATGGAGGGGCCGTGCTACCGGACCTCCTTGACTGACAAGTCACCTATGAAACTTTCCGCCGAGGTACTGTCTTAGAAAATGAGGTGGTGCCCAATAAACCACAGTCGTCGTCGTCGTCGTCGTTCTGCAAGGCTAACGTTCTTCAATAACGCTGGCAATTGGTCGCGCTTTGGACTGCAACAGTAAGACGGACTACGTCACCCAATACTAGACAAACTCGTTGCAGATAAAACTACCCATATCTCAACAAGTATTGATTTCTGGACGCATAATTGCAGGAAATTTTCCCTCTAGTTTTGACTCGTTATACCTCTTCTACAGAAGTACGTGAATTTTTAAAATATTGTTTATCTTTGCTGCCGCCATATTTTCACTAGTCAGGAAATGTAAGAAGGGTTTGCAGATCGTACTCACGTCCAGTGGCAGTTGTATCGAGTTGACGCGAAGTTTAAGGAGTGCGCTCGTATTTGTAAAAGCTTTGATCAGTTGTATGACGAGACTTAAAATATTTGCGAATTTCCAGATTGCGCATTAACGCAATCACTGAAGAATATTGGCAGCTGCCAGCTCAGTAATCCACGGAGCGAGTAAGACTGGGAGGAAAAGAGCTGTGTTGTATATTACAGTACCCAAAAATGGTTGTTGCTGAAGGAAGACATGCAGTCTGATATGGTCGTGGAGAAAAACGAGCGGAAAACAATCGACGTGCATACTGCACAAGTAGGCAGGACGTCGATGATTGCACCCGTAGCGCAGAGCAGCGTTACCCTTGCTCTGCTGTTGGCTTTTCAGCGTTTTGTAGAGGTGAAGGCAACAAATATGTCGAGGTAACAGCCCTGCCCTCCCCCTAGTCTACAATGTGGTGGGAAGGGGCGGTCCCTATGATTGACGAGGGTCTCTGATTGGAGCGGCGCTAGCACGCGGCCTCGGCGGGCGGTGATGCTCGGCCGCGAAGCGAGGGCCGGGGACTCCCCTGGCCCCAGGCAGCGGATAGCAGTCGCTGGTGCCTCCCGCCGCCGCTGCTACGGATTAGGTCAACGCTCCTTGGCCGCTCAACGAACCCAGAACATAGTCGCTAATGCAGTGTACTAATTTGTGTTGCTACAATTATGTTGTTAAGGATAAAAAAATTCAATAAACGAACTGCGCATTTTAATGGGCGACCGCCATTCCGTGGCGGGCTATTATGAGATCGGGGGGGGGGGGGGGGGGGAAGTGACGTAGGCGAGTGGCCTTTAGTGTCTGTCTGCCTGGGAAGATTTTGAGTGTTTATTGTGAAGTGCATCGATGGAGGAGCTGCAGTGCGACGACAAACTGCGTTATGGACGACGCGTCTTCGCTCGTCTGCTCCGTATTTGCTAACCTTGGCAGCAGTTAGGAGGTAACGCACACTGACATTTGAGCAGCGCCTCCTGCATTTTGAGAAGTTCCTGCGCACGTAGGCGCTGCTTCTGGCTAACGAGTTTACTGCGTAGGTTTGCCGTTCTGTTGTATTTACGTAGGTCGATTCTGTCCCGCTCCACTGGTAGGCAAAGCTCAAAATCCATTGCTTTTTTTTTTTTTTTTTTTTTCGTCCAACAGTGCGTTCGGAAAAGGGAAGATTACGAAGACTGATAAGAAATTTCCCACGGCAATACGAAACACTTTAATCTTGTATCTACGGTATCCTTTCTTGTTCCTTAATGTGTTTGCATTCTACCTGTGATTTTCCGAACCAGAGAAGTGTCATTTCAGCACAGTATATAACTGCGGATGTTAATTTCGGGACGTTGCAATCAATTCGTTAATACGTTGTCGCTCATAAGTTCAAGAAACATGTCTGGCAATTTTCTTGGCCTCTTCTGAAGAATTTGAACTAAATCACAGAGCACTGGTATCTTTGAGTGTATCATAGTAAATAATAGCGCGTTTCTAAGACATACTGCGAAGAAATGCGATATCATCAGGAAAAACTTAAATTTGATTCACTTTAAGGTTTGTGTGCAATGTCACATGCCAAGATTTGTGCATCCATGTGTGTTCATCGACGTTAAGTAGTGTAAAGATACGTAATGGCATTTTCATTATTTCTAATAGGTCTGGTTGTTTATGTCAATGTGTTGTCGAAAACCACAGAATACATAATACATAATAATTTTTGAATATTTGGATTTTAATACTTTCTAGAATGACTTTCCTGAAAAATTACTTTCGCTCTACGACCATGTAATTCCGCATCCATAGTAATTCCAGTACTTCAGTTTTCGAGTTCCACTTTTCACATTTTAGAACTTGACTACTGAATTAATGAGTTATCTGACTGTGCCGTAGTTATGTGGCTTCAAATGCCTCTGAGCACTATGGCACTTAACTTCTGGGGTCATCAGTACCCTAGAACTTAGAACTACTTAAACCTAACTAACCGAAGGACAACACACACATCCATGCCCGAGGCAGGATTCGAACCTGCGACCGTAGCGGTCGCGCGGCTCCAGACTGTAGCGCCGTAGTAATGTGAAATGTGACGTATATTCATTCAACACTAACAGCTACTTATCAATACTTACTAATTTATTTATATATTCTTGTGAGCGGACATGGTCAAATTCTGTGACGGTACTGTAATTCAAACCAAAAGCTGGCATTCAGTCTCCGTTTTAATCTGTCTACTCCTAACCAAATTTGACAAGAACACGTTCATCCCACGTGCCTGCGTTCATGTACGGAAGAGATGCTACCGTCCACTTCTCTGACGTATATGCAGTTGCACTAAGCCTGCTTTTTTGGTATGTGTTTTATCTATGCATAATTTTTATTAATAACAGGTAAAAAACAGTTTTTAGGTGTCGTACATTGCTTAGAAAACCAATAACAGTGCCTCATGAGGTTATTTTTTGATACAAAAATTGAAATGAAAATTGTCGTGAAAATGATTCTCACCTTATAGTCAAAAGTTTTTAAACAACGTGAGACATTCAGAAATTACCGTTGTAAATCAGAACAGTTTCTGAAGTTCTAAATTTTTGGTTGAAATTGGTTTGGCATATATTGAAGAAAGCATGTATGTGATATATTGACGGGTCACTGCTAAGCACGTCCCTTTTTAATTGTATGATTTAAAGAAAATGCCCACAGACCGCGACAGAACTATTGTATAGCAACCATACAAATATTTCATTTTTGGTGGAAATACCTTATTAATAAACCTCGACTTAAAAGTTCTCTATTTAGGATAGTGGTCCATACCAAGAATACAGTTAATAATGATTTGATAGGAGGTGGAGGAGGAGGAAGAGTAGTTGTGAAAATTGGGTCTGGCCTTTCAGGGTAAGACTATCACGCCCAGTAATTACAATGGATCATTCTTAGCAGACATTAACATTGGTTTATAATTGTGCGACTGTAATGTGATTTTTGTGCAGGGACTGCTGTTTCAGTTGCAGCCGAGCAATTACCGTAATTTTTGGTGGGAGCCGTACAATGCCACCAAAGAAATGCGAACGGAGGCAGTAGTGCGTGTGTTGTCAGGTTAGGGATTTGTCTTTTTCCAATGTTAATTCTTTCGCTATGATCTGCTGCCTTCTACTCGTAATATAGCAACATAGCAATTTTTGGGCCAGGTGTGACCATTATAATAGCCGCTTGCTTACCTGCTACGATAGCACACAGAACAGCAGAGTAGCGCACATAAGGCATAGCGAGTCGCAAGTATGACATTACATAAAATATCAGTAGTGGCTATATACAGTACTAGCTTAGCTCTCTCTGCTTCACTCACGTAGACTGTATGGTCTGCATAGATTCTTTATTGTTTAGTCGAATGTTTATATTGTTCATAAATTGCAACACCTTCTAAACTTTACCCGCTAATCAGTCATGGAAGGCATAGTCTTTTCCTTATATGCTTGTGGCCAAAAAGCGATTCTGGTTGCTGGAGTTCAAAGTTTTTGCTAGTCATGCATTTTGCGTTTTGTGGAGATATTCCATGAAAACTTTCGTCACCTAAGATATATTTCTTTTTATCTAACCGAGGAGTAAAATAGCATAGATTTAGCTTTAGCAATTTTTTTAATGTAACGAAATATCTTCTTAAAAAATTTTCATCCTGTTTCTTGCTCCCTTAGGGGTTGAAGTCCCAAAAATACTGAAACATATCTTTTTTGTAACCGAGAAGTCAAATACCAGCTCAGTTTTCATAGATGTGGCGTTGAAAACACTTTAGTAGTTCTTTAATGATGCTTTATTTTTTTTAACTTGCATCCATTATTTTACCCCCCCATAGTGATCGAATTTCCAAAAATACTGAAATATGTATTTTTTTCATTTCTGACTGGAAAACCAAATACCACTTTTAGTAGTTCTAGCTTCAGAATTGCCATTATAGCGACATATTTTTTTTTAAAAAAACCTTTCATCCCCTATTGCACGCCCTTGGGGGTTAAATGTCAGACAATCCTTTGCTTAATATATCACAAATTTTGGCCTGGCTTGTGTGTTTAATAATTGATACATTCATGTTTTTTAGCAAATTTACGGGATGGGAGCACAGTAATTAAACACATAAGCCAGACCAAAATTTGTGATACAGTAAACACCCAGACAGACAGTAGTTTGGCAAAAGACCAGGTCCGTAACGCACATATTCCACTACTTATGCCTCGTTAAACTATGGGGCAAATTTCTCGCTACATGATTTGTTGCCCACTTTGAACTGAGATTACGCCAAATGCATTGCTTTCTGAACTCTACTTGCAACATTTGTGTGTAGAGCACACAAAGTTGTACCACTATACCCAGAAGCAAGAGTCTAGGTCTTTTACATGCGGAACAGTGGAATGCCAAACTTGACGATTTGTTCACGACTTTTCGGTCTGTGTAAAAGTTACAGGTGAGCGTGAAAGTTCGCATAAGTTCATGTAGGGCCCTCAGGTACATCCTGTACAAATTTCGTCAAAATTGAAGATGGTCGAGCTGGGAGCCCTAGGACACTTAACGTGGAATAGCTGATGATGAGTTACTCTGTACATTGCGTTTTATACATGTAGATAACAGAAATAATGTAGAGCAGTTATTTAAATACTAAATTTTCGACTCGTATTTGCAAACTTATTTCCAAGTTTTCCCTCTCGACGTGCCATGCTTACGAATTTCCGCCCGTATCACAGTTGATTGGGAATGCGCTGTAGCTCACATATTGTAAGGACACCTTTCACGTTGGGAAGAATTCATATGTGCAATTTTCAGTAGTCGCTACCATTTAAAGTTGGTAGTGAAAGCAGTGATTTTGTTAAAGGCGTACGGACGTGAGAAATATACTCAGTAAATTAAGTTTTTATAGTAGTAGTACCACTCACAGTACGTGCCTAAACATTTGCCGTTTGTTTTTTTAATTACCATTCTTGCCATACACAACCGACAAACGCAGTTTTCTCCAAAGGGCAGTATTGCTCCACGGGTGGCTGATTATATATAGTCGATCAAAACTTTTCGCCAGTCAGTGTATCTTTGTATCACTTGCCACTTTTGTTTCAAATGCCTGCTGTTCCGGCTACTTGCGTTATTTTGTACTAATACTAACAGTTTTATTGCCCCTACGTTTTCTGCTCAGCATTTCAGTTGTCTTTCCAACTTCGTACAAGCTTGTAGGCTACTGATTATCCTTTAATTGCATCAGCTGTGAAGAGTGGTTCTGTCGGCATTGTATCAAGTTGAACAATGCCAGGTCAATATAAATACCTTTATGTTTCAAAGTAAACCTCCAGTACTGAATTAATACTGTTTGTTTTTCTTCCTATTAACGCCTGAATTCTTTCTGGCGCGATGTAAATTTACCCAGACGTTAGCTAAAGAAAAATTGTTTTTTAAGACTGGTCGGAATTTAACAGCATTAAAATTGCAATTTTTCTCTAGTAGCGCATATGTAGTTTACATTTTCATTTTTTCATGCACTCAGTAACTATAGGTGTAAAATGTTACAACGACTGTTGTAATGTGTAATTTACTTTGTGTCCAATATTTTCAACAAAAAATAAGTAAAACGTGGTACAAATTTCCCCTGATTGACTGTGTCGTCCCCGTATTTCTCATTGCCGCATAGTTTTGGCCTTGAAGACATTTCAGACATCGTGATTTGTTTCACGTCAAATCATTATGAAAAATGAGCTGTTTTCTACGTACCACTCTCTGCTCGATTATATTTCTGGGTGAAGATTTACACTGCTGTGAAGTGGTTCTCGGAAGGGACACACAGCATATTTCACGGTGGTATATTGATCACCCAAATCATGATGGGTTATTGATACTTTTATAAGCTATACGCTGCGTGTACCCACAAATTTTTTGTCGTCTTCCTTAAGTCCGATGCGTTTCATAGCTACATCTCGATTTTCAAGAACTACGTTAACATATTCTTGGATGTTAAAATCACGTTTACACTAAATTCACGACCGAGGCGCCTAAGATGAAATTAACGAAGAAAATATTGTTTACATAAATAGGTGAAGTAATGCGTTGTGGCACTTAAAATTTATTATTATTATTATTATTATTACTATTATTACTATTATTACTCTCTTGCAAAGACTGCACGAGATTTACTGTAGTTATTTGCATAGCGTGTAGCTCAAATTATTAGTGCCTGCGTAATATTAGAGAGTGTGTGTGATCCAGAAATATTAACGTGCTGTTTTTTCATTCATGAAGACGGATGAAGTGAAACGAAATGGACTACGTGGAGAAGTCAAATGTACTTCAGTATTTGTAGATACATGACTTCATGTTGTGGCGCTGTGTTACAACCGAAATAGTTGAAAAGGTGTCAATTCCTAGAGAGGACATCTTTTCGACCTTGAAATTTTCCACTCTTTTATCACAGAAAATTGTCTTTTCTTTTATGGACTCATAGAATTGTCTTCTCTTTTATGGACTGGTTGACTGATGCATAAGACGGCCGCGGTGGTCTAGCGCTCCTAGGCGCTCAGTCCGGAAACGCTGGACTGCTACGGTCGCAGGTTCGAATCCTGCCTCGGGCATGGATGTGTGTGATGTCCTTAGGTTAGTTAGGTTTAAGTAGTTCTAAGTTCTAGGGGACTGATGACCACAGATGTTAAGTCCCATAGTGCACAGAGCCATTTGAACCATTTTTGACTGATGCATAGATGAGGTATAGATGTACAAACCTACTACAGTTTAGCATGGCTGTGTTGCTGAGAGTGTAGTACGTACAATAGCTTCGCTGTGTTGAATTGGATGTAGGGTCGATTAGCCACCGCGGGTCTTCACGATCCAGGGAAATATGAAACTGCTGCTGTGATTCCTTTTTCAGCAAGGAGACGTGGTGTTCTTTTGTGAATTTGCGGCGCATGACGGTCGGTATTAACTGTACTGCTGCCGTGTTTATGTTGTTCAACGAGGCCACGCGTCAGTGTCAGACCTGTGCCAAGCTGCAGCTCGTCAACAAAGGTAACAGAAAAAAGCTTGGTTTGCATCCATCTTGATTGCAGAACAGCGCCGCAACAAGGAATCGGCAAAATTTCCTTTCAAAATTTGAAGAAAAAGAGAAAAAAATAGAAAAAGCCTATCACCGCTACCACCTACCTACCGTTGCGTACGTCCATGCGTCGAAGTAGTACATTGGGCACAGTAAAGTATAGCTACAACAAGAACTAGACCTACAAGGTACGCCGCGGTAAGACCGACCGCCGACAGCGGCTGGCCGTGCTGTTATGATGCACGAGTACTCCAGATAATTCTAGTTGCCCCCTTCTCTGCCCCCATTCGCGGATGCATGGAGGAAAACAATGACTTGACTGAATGCCTTCATAATTACTTAATCTCGCTTATCTTGTTCTCACAGTCTTTCCACGAAATACGCGACGGATGCAGCAGAAATGTTTAACAGTTCTTCATAAACGCTCTCCCTAGCTTTATCTACCGTCGCCGTCTGCGATACGACTCGTGTCTAACGTCTTCATAATATTTTTAGCCTTTCTATCGCTCCCAACGGCTTATAGGGTACACGCGGATGTAATTCTATGTCGTTTGACTCCTGAGACTTCGATGTATTGATATTTTATTTCACACTATCGATTTATGGACAGCCTGTCTCATCGTCAGATGTGCATGAAAGCTGAAGTACATCAGTCGTAAATAAGGTATGTGTAATTATGAATTCGCCTATTCGTCGGGACCGATGACCGTAGCAGTCTGGTCCCTTTATTCCCACAAACCAACAATCGCCTATTCGTCAACGTAGTGACGATGTTGCAGGTCTCTCAGTGATGACAAGTTCCCACACTACACATGCCTAGTCAAAACTACAGCACATGTTTTGAGGTCCATTTGATGATGACACATAATGTCCCGAAATCATTCATGTGAAAAAAAAAATACAGCGTAGTCTCAGGGGACAACTAGGTTAGAGAAGCTCCTTAAGAGTTATGTCCAAACGGCGCCATCTATAAGCCAGAGCGCAATCTTCCTTTCGTCAACCTCTCGCTTCCGGCCGTCTAGATAACAAACGCTAAAGGATTACCGAAACAAAGGTCGCATGAGGTGCTCGAATACGGCATCCAATCAGAAAGCACTAAACATTCACAGATGCGTCCAATAAATCTAAGCCCGCCTTACCAATGCGCTTGCGCATTCTTCTCACTTCGTGCTGTTACTGGTCCCCTCCCCCAAAACAACCAAGCCACCAGTCGTACCGCTGTGCACGGTTGTCCCTACCCTACAGCCTCCAAAGCGACTCACGAATTCGCTCCGTGTGACATTAGGTTAGGGCAAAGAGGAACAATGATGCAACACAAAGGTTTGATCGAATGCTTTCCACCGAGAGAGGTGGTGCACTAGTTAAGGCACAGAATTCACATTCCGGAAGTCAGGGATTCAAATCTACGCCGAGGGATCTAGATCTAGGTTTTCCGCGATTTCTCTACGTAGCTTAAGGCAAATGGCGGGATGATTGCTTTTATATAAAACGCAAACTTTGTCCGTTCGGCGCTTCTGTTCCGTCTGTAACGACCTCGTTGTCGATAAGTCCTCAACTTTTGTATGAGAGTATAATCCTAAGAGTGCTCCTTCGGTACCTCATGCTTATCTGGATCTGAAATTAATAAATACAGCCAACTCCTTGACATCAACCGTTTTAGGTATAGATCTAGTCCCCGAAAGGGATATATGAAGTTATGCCGGACCGGGACTCGAACTCGGATTTCCCACGTATTGCGAACTGTCTCTATCCGTGCACGCTCCCCGGATCGACCCAAACATTCAGTGGACTACGGTATGACATGTGGAAGTTTGGGTCGGTCCGGGGATCGTGTAAGTGGGAAATCCGGGTTCGAATCCCGGCCCGGCACAAATTTTCATATGTCGCTACTGGGTAATAGATCTGTACCTAATACAGCGGATTATTGTCGAATTGTTTCATATAGTTCTGTATCGTCAACAGTGTGTTTCAGACATGCATGTAAGAAAAGTAGGTAGTTTCACTAATTCATACACCTGTAACGTCGACTTCGCAATCTGTGCAACCTCCCATATTACCTAAGTAGATGCATTTCTTCACAGTTACTACATACAAGGATTTCGGTTTTCTTCGTATTTATTTTCATGTAATATCTTTCTAAAAATACCTTGTTCGCGCTTTCTATGGCCTCTTGGGGACTGTTTTCAAATTCGGCTAACACTTCATCATTTGCATATCTAGACGTTTTTATTTTCTCCGTGTATACTTTTTTTAGATTCGTTATTTGTCTCCTCAATGTATGTGTTGAAGAGTAATGGGGAAGGGCTACGTTCTTTCTGAACACCTTTGTTTACGAAACTTCCTGGCATATTAAAACTGTGTGCCGGACCGAGACAGGTTGCATTTGCGGGCAGGTGCTCTACCGACTGACATTACCCAAGTGCTACACGCGACCCGTCCCCACAGCTTTACTTCCGCCAATGCTTCGTCTCGTACCTTCCAAACTTCACAGAAGCTCTCCTGCAGTCAGGAGGGGTCGTAAGTGTAAGTCGTGCTTGGGTAATTCACTCGGTACAGCATTGCACGCGAAAGTCTAAGGTCCCGAGTTAGTCTCGATCCAGCATCCTGTTTTAATCTGCCAGGAAGTTTCATGTCAGCGCGCACACTGCTGCATAGCGAAAATTTCATTCTGGAAACCATTGTTTATTCTTACAAATTTTTACCGTGATGAGCCTATATTTATTAACCGCGAACTGCTCCAATGACAGGAATTTACTACCTCGAATCGTCAAAGTACCTCTTAAGAGACTTCTGTTTGCACAACATTAAGCTACCATAAGGGGGGGGGGGGGGGGGGGGGAATGAAACACGAACCTCTTACATACCAATTTCATAACTGAGTTCCAGTATATCCTGGCTACTGTTGAGGTTGAGGGGAGATCGGTATCAGTAGAGACGGAGCACGCTCTTGGATCAGGGAAGTTTCAGAGCGAAACCGGCCGAGTATTCACAAGGGAACATTCCAGCATTTGCCCTCAGCGACGCCGAGAAGCTACTCGTATTCGAATGTCCAGATGAGGCTCTGAACTGCTCTTCTCTCGTATACGGTTGTAAAATCTTAAGACTGCGTCACAGCGGTTGGTATACTGTCTGGAGAAGTAAGTGTTGCATTTCTCTCATCAGGTAACCCCGCAAATGAACAAACATCTCTTGTTGCGTACAACTAGAAACGTAAGTTCGACCTACAATCTCCAGCAGCACGTCTGGTTCACCTCTACCTTGATGGATCTACATAATATTTGATAAACTCGGTCTTATTCCGCCTTATTTCCTAGAGGTCCAGCACGCCTTTGGCACGTGTTCGAAGTGAAAGGTAGGCTGAACGCTGCGTGGTTTACCTTTGTGACCATTAAGAGAATGAACGAACAAAAGATTGAATGGCATGTGCCTTCTTTCCTGGAGCGAATCTTTTCATTTGACTTCACTTCATCTGCTTGCTTGTCAGTTTCGCTATGTTTTTTTAATCAGGTTCTCATTTGTATTGAAGAGGCCGATTAGACCCCGTTCCAGACCTTTCTTACATAGAAGAATCTGAGATAATTACTCGGAATCGAACCCGGCTCTTCGTGTAAACAGTCAATAACACTGAACCAAGGAGACGGCTAAACCCTGTCACGTAAAGGATTTAGAGAAGGAAATGTATGTGGTGCATGTTATCAACAGGTCCCTCACATAGTACAGTACCTCGCATGCTATAGCATGTTTATCTCGCGTATGTGCTCATGGGAGACGCGGTCATCGGGAAATCACCCGCTACTCTCATGCAGAAGCTATCTCTGAATGTAACACGAACGCAAGGCAGTGTGGTTTGTCACCAGATAATGGACGAGCACAGAAAAACCTAAAAGATACGTAAGAGCCTCAGCCCACAGTTTCACTATTGAGATTACCTAGAACCAGGCCCTGTGCGACTGCCCCTCCACGCAAGTAAATGCCGTTGACCAGCCGCAGATATTTAAATTTCAAAATTTGAATTCTACATCTAACGGTATTACTCTAAAACATCACACCATGCCTCAGGTTAAGTAATTAATTTTTCGTCCGTTCACATGTATACAGCAGTCCTAGTAGATTCTGTAATCCCCGGACCACAGTACCTTGTCGCACAGCCTGAGGAGGCAAGTGGCGGTCCCCTTCGATAAAGTGTAGGTGGGGTATGGTTATCGAAGGAAACGTGGGGAATAAAATTGTAGGGTAATTTGGTCACAGAAAGCGGGTTCAAATGGGTCTAGCTTGCAATAATTATGCAGAGATCAGGAGACTTGCACGGTAGGGGTTAGAGTGAACAAGTCTTCGGGCTGAATAAAAAAAAAAATGTTCAAATGTGTGTGAAATCTTATGGGACTTACCTCCGCCGGGACCACGGGCTGAAGACCAGAACACCAGGTCAACATATATACACTGAGGAGACAAGAGATGCCCGCTGATATCAAGTCAGACCTTTTGCCCGACGTGGCGCAGCAACTCGACGTGGCGTGGACTCAACAAGTCATTGCAAGTTTGCTGCATAACTATTAATCCATGTTGCCTCTATAGCCGTCCGTAATTGAGAAACTGTCGCCGGTGCAGGATATTGTGCACGAGCTGACCTCTCGATTGTGCTCATAAATGTTCGATGGAAATCATGTTGTACGAACTGGGCAACCAAATCATTCGGCCGAAATGTCCAGAATGTTCTTCAAACCAATGGCGAATAATTGTGACCTGGTGACATGGCGCATTGTCATCCACAAAAATTCCATTGTTGTTTGGGAACATGAAGTGCATGAGCGTCTGCAAATGGTCTCCAAGACGCCCAATGATCGGTTCGCTTGGACCAGAGGACACAGTCCATAAGCGAGCCACCACCACTTGCACAGTGGCGTGTCCATAACATGGGTCCACAGCTTCATGGGGCCTGCGCCACACGATTTTCCAGTAATCTAGGGTCCAACCGATATGGTTAGGAGCGCAGGACAGGCGCTGCAATCGATGCCGTGCCGTTAGCAAAGGCACTCGCGTCGGTCGTCTGCTGCCGTAGCCCATTAACGCCAAATTTCGCCGCAGTCTACTAACGTATGCGTTCGTCTATGTCCCATAATGATTTCTGCGGTTATTCACGCAGCACTGCTTGTCTGTTAGCAGTGACAACTCTACGCAAACGCCGCTGCTCTAGTCGCTACGTCAAGACCGTCGACCGCTACGTTTCCCGTGGTAAGAGGTGAGGCCGGAAATTTGTTATTTTTGGCACGCTTGCGGATCTCGTAATATTTAATTCCCCAACGATTTCCGAAATGGAATGTCCCATGCGTCTAGCACCAACTACCGTTCCGCATTCAAGGTCCGTTAATTCCCGTCGAGCGGGCGTAGTCCCGTCATGCGGACATAGTCACGTCGGAAACTTTTTCACATATACCACCTGAGTACGAATGACAGCTCCGCTACCGCCGTCCGTTTACGTGCATATCGCTATCCCGTGAATTTTGTCACCTCAGTGTGTTTTGTATTCTGACTTTCCAGACAAGGACATCTAAAACAGCCGATGAAACACAAGTAGTTTTGTTGCACATGTGCCAATTTCGTGTCCTTGTATGTAGGAAGTCACTACTGCACACCTGTTTCTTTTATGCTTTTCTTTAAAATTTGTACTTAGTCGGTCTTTCACGGAACTGGCCCATCCAGCGTTAGAATGAGACACGCTCAACGTTGAGAACTACGAGGAGTTTTGAAGATTCTTATATGTTCTGTCGCTATTAGAGATGACCGTTAATGTGCTGTCGACACCCAATTGCACCCAACTGTATGGTAGCTTTAGGACATTGTCTTCCCGTTTTCTTCAGCGAACACTCAGCGTTCCACTACTTCCCAGTCACATTTGGGGATGTCTGTTCAACGCATTCTGTAAAAGTATTATCCGAAATTGCTATTATTTAACTCTGTGCTAGTAATTGTTGCATATAACATTCCTGAAACATTCCTCCTCGTAAACAAGTGTTTTGCACTACTTAATGATGTACGAGGCGTGTTTTTTTTAAGTACAGTTTTGAAATTAAAAAAAAGACGTGCTAAGATATCTCAATAATTTTATTTTTACATGAAAGCCTATACCTTAATCTACGCACTGACGGCATTACAGTCTGATTCTTCCTTGTTTACGTTGTGTATTGAGTGTTTAAGATGCCTCCGATGTTCGTGAGTCCCGCCGACTGTGAAGTACTGGCTGTTATAAGATTTCTTAGTGCTGAAGACCTAAAAGCGATAGATATTCATCGTCAGATCTGTGCAGTTTACGGAGAAAACATTATGAATGATGGAATGGTAAGAAAGTGGGTGAGAGCATTTAAAGATGGCCGCACAAATGTGCATGATGAACAACGGGTGGGCGTCCTTCGGTCGTTAATGAAAGTTTGGTGCAGGAAGTGGACAATAAGGTGAGAGAAAACAGACGGTTTACGATTTCCTCCTTGCGGGATGACTTTCCTAATGTTTCTCGTAGTATTTCGTATCGCATTGGGACCGAGCACTTGAATTATCAAAAGTTGTGCGCACGTTCGGTACCGAAAATGTTGTCGGATGTGCACAAAACCAAACGTTTAGACAGTGCATTGACTTCTCTTGAGCGATACCACAACGACGGTGACGATTTCTTAAGCCAATTTGTTACGGGCGATGAAACATGGGTGGCCTACGTCACACCAGAATCAAAGCAAGAGTCCATGGAAGTTGAGCAAGTGCAGCATTTTGCTGCAAGACATTGCCCGTCCGCATGTGGCGAATCAGACCAAAGATCTCATCACATCTTTTTGATGGGAAACTAGATCATCCTCCGTACAGACCCGATCTTGCGCCCAGTGACTACCATCTGTTCCTGCACTTGAAACACCTGGGAGGTCAGCGTCTTCAAGACGACGACGAAGTCAAAACAATGGTGACACAGTGGTTAACATGTCAGGCGGCAGACCTCTATGAGGAGGGTATTCAAAAACTGGTACAACGTTATGACAAGTGCCTCAATATTGACGGAAATTACGTAGAAAAGTAGATTAAGGTACAGGCTTTCATGTAAAAATAAAATTGAGATGTCTTGGCACGTCTTTTTTTAATTTCAAAACTGTACTTACTTAAGAAACCACGCCTCATATTTACCTATAATGTCTGCCTAGTGCGTTTTAGAGGCCTTCAGTAGTTGTCTCTGAGGTATGGAATCTACCAACTCTAAAATCGTCGGATAAGATGTACTGACGTAAATAGGCGCTACGGAGTGTATATTAGAAATAGAAACGTAGTGTAAGACTGGTATAGGGATTTTCAGCTTGCTCTCGTATTGCTAATGTCGCTTTATTTTACTACGTGTGCAACCACTGCTACAGGCCCTTACTTGTACACTTGCAATCGCGTTTGGCGCCTGTTTAGTCTGGTGTGTCTTGATAATGCTGCCTGTGTAACGGGATTTCTGTGCGTGACGAAGCTCCCGCGAGTCCCCTTTATCGCAACGACTACGGTGATTCCCCGACTTTCACAAAGTCTGCCCTTGTGCTGCACATCTCGTTGGTCGTAGCTAGTTTAGTTCTCGTGCGCGCAGAGTAGCAATGGCTCGTCTGCGGTGTTCAGGTACGTCAAAACTCAGAGTTGGGCCAGTGCAAGGCATCAGAAGGGGTTGGATTGTCCGACCGACTGGGAGGAAGGTGCCCTTGCAAAGTACTGAGATTTTACATATATCATCGTGAATGCTCAGAACATAGCGCAGTAGTGTGCAGAAAGTGTGGAACCTCACGTTAAAGTCCGCGTAGATACGACTAATTTATTAAGTACTTAGGTTTGTTGCTCGTAAGATCGTATCCACGTTGAACGTTATTGAGGCAATCTCGCCAGTTAAACGACGGTTCCACACATCATCTAAAAATACTTTAAATATATTTTATTTAAAAGTTTCTGCAACACATGTGAGTGAGTTGCCAAGCAGGAACAAGTTTAATCTCCGTTGGAAGACTTCACTGTGGTCGTGTGTTTTATTTCTAATGGTGGCTGTGTATTTCGTTCCCATTGTCTGTACGACAGTGAAGACCTATACAGGATATAGCATATCACAAGCCGTAGAATTAAATTTGTGAATATTGCTTGTGCTCTCTAACGCGATATCGATTGCAGACAATCAGTTTCATGATGACTAAATTTAATAAATTTACTGTGCAGCAGTAGAAAAACTTCAGTTATTTGCTCGCATGCCTAAAGTATTTTGCATATGCGAATGTCAGGCAGAGTTCTGATTTCCTTTTTGAGCAATTGACCTTCATTATTTAATTTTGTGCAACGAATAGTTTTTATTTAAGTGAGGTGCTACTCTAAAAATATCCCGTGGGGAAATCTTCGAATGAACATATATTAACATACTGATTTCTTGGTCTCCGGAGTTGGCAGTTGTCCCTATGGCAGTGCTAAATGTTTTGGCATGTCTACTATATGGCTTTTAGGTTTAACCGTTCATGTGTTCACCAGAGACCTTGGAAGTATCTCACCTGCTTACCAGTTTTTGTTAGTCACTAAATTTATGGGAAGTGCAATATTTTTAACAATGCGAAACTGAGATGTATAATAGTTCCCTCCTTTTTTGGCTCGAACTTTAAAGCTGGCAATTTATGCAAGACTAAATTTTCAAAATCATACAATTTATTATTTTGATTATTATTAGTTCTTTGGTCGAGTAGATAACAATACTTGGGTCATCTTTCGCAAATGGTAAGAGCCGGAAAGGACCCTGAATTTTCCAGCTTTTGATATTCAGGAATGATGAGTACCACTGCGCCACCTCGCTCGGGTGTGGTTTTCCGATAAATACTTTTGTTGTGGGGCCTTTCAGCACTTAAACCATCCGTGAACACTTCTCAATTTGTTATACTATTTTTCGTAACGTTCGAAGTAGGTTTTTATGGTGTCGTGAATATTCCAATGTTTTTGCGTCTTCGCTCTTGTCCAGTGTACTTGACGTTGGTCCATGTCAGTCAAGCAGCTATACGAAATGCTAAACCTACGAGGAAAAACATACTTTCATTTTGATAACGAGCGGTGCAACATGACCTACTGCTTTGCAGAGATTATTTTTCATTCGTAAAAAGTTTTCAATTGAAATTCTCATGTATTTTGTTATGGACTGACTGATGATTGACCATTTGTATGCAACACATTTTATTTGATTTTCTTTTCCTTAAAAATATCGGGGTCTCGGAATATCTGAAGAATTACCCGTTGAACAAGATTATTATAGTACTTCGAATAACTAGGTAGGGTAAAAAATAACTTAAGTTGATGATACGAAAATAGCGAACTTTAATGATACCTCGAAACAGTCTCTTATAACCGGGAAAAATTATTGCATTCCTGTGTCTCAAATGGGATAATTAAGGAAACACATGAATAAATTATTTCAAGAGCTAATAAAGCCATGATAGTGTTCTCATCTTAACTGAAACCGAAAACCCCATACATACAAATATTAGAAATCGATTTTCACCACGTACTTTGACATGTTTGGTTGAAGTTGATCGGGGAAGACTCACCTTTGTCCTGAATGTGACCAAATGTACGTTGCTCTGTAAAAAATTTAATCACACAACATGGAGGCTGTCGCTAAACAAAATGTTTTATGCCACAGTCATGAAATTGGAGGAGCGAAAATATGTTTTGTTTGTTAATAGGTACTTTTTCAAAATTTTTATGTAGTATCTGCTCCCAGTAAGATTTTCTTATTTCACCTCCGACAGTGCCTTGTGTGTGAAATAGTGCAGTAGCACAGTGACTTGGATTATGTTAAGCTGTAGATCCCTCCGTGTGATTGGTAAGGAGGGAAAGAGCGTATCACTTCCAACTGGACCAAGCGAGTAAAGCCTGACTTCAGCCTTTGCTTGCTGAAAGCTGTGAGTTGGTGTTAATTTCTTCCAGTCATTTCACGGGCCGACAAGTAAAACATTCAATCAAGGTTGTCATTCAGCGAGAAGGCAAGGGTAATGTAATGCCATGTTGCGAGTGGTAGTAATTTAGTTTAAATTATCACCTCCTGTTTGTTTGCAGGTACGTGCCTGCAATTCTGGTGTAGATAGAGATCCCCACGCCGCTGAAGTACTCAAAAGTAAACTGTGCATCAAACTGAAAGTGTACATGAGCTGCGCCATTTTCGTTTGGCCCTCCAGCGGAGTGTTTCAGTACTGTGCCACGGGGATTTCCATGTGCGTCGGGATTGCGGGCACATATGTGGCAACAAACAGAAAAATAATTACGTAACTGTTTCGAGCTATTAATGAAGAAATTGACTAGTCCTCTATAGCCGTTTTGTACTCCTTCTGGTGAGAACTTCGGCAGGGAAAGCGATGCTTTGATTCTGCCTTCCTGTTTTCATTAGTCGGTGTGTAGACCTTTCGTAGTGTGGTATCATATACGTCGAAACATGGGGGTAAAGTAATGCTTAGTGCGCAACTGGCGTATACTGATGCTGCGAAGTCCCATATATAGAGGGTTGCAGCCTCCAATGGGAGCAGCTACAATTAGGTGAATTTTCACCCTAAAGCGGCCCCTTGGACTTCGTGACATTCGGCAGTATATTGACTGTCTTCTTCAGAAAGCCGATCGATGTTGCGCGAAATTAGTGTAAAAACGTGGACGTGCAAATATGGCTGATACGAACTCCAGCTGTTATTTGGTCCTCGGCCGGGGATTGCATTCGCGTAAAAGGAAGTGGTGTAAGAAGAAAGGAAGATAGATGCATGAAAGTTTATTGAGTGACTAAAGGATAAGCAGCGAAATGATTATCGGAACTTTGCGGATAGATGCTCGTTCGTTCATTAGATGTACTTTTCGCGTATGGTTACTCCTGTATATGTGATTATATATGCGTAATATCTACTTATTTATTTAGATACAGTTTTAAAAACAAGAAGTAAACACAATTTTTATTTAAGCTGTGTTAGTAAATTTTTTCACCCTAGCAAAAAGTTGATGGCATCGAAGTACTGAAGCTCGTCAGCACTAGCTCCGCTTCTCGATGCACTCGTGAGTCTTTGCTATAATGCGTCCATAATAAATTTAATTTCGTTACTAATTGAAGCCCAGCTGCTTCCGGGTTCATTTGCACTGTTTTCTTTTGGGGATTACTTATTCGTTTCATTTAACGTACCATAACGCTGGCAAATCCCCTGAATACTTCATAAAGAATAAACGGTCCGCTGATTTAGAACCAATTTTCGTTTCGCAACACAGCAAATCGCGCAAAATAAACAGTTCAGCAGACTAGAGTGATCTGACAAATACAATATTAACTAGTAAACCATACACACCAAGGAGTTTGCTCAATAAAATCTGATTTCAGTATACTCTTCAATATATTGTAAAATCTGTAATATTATGTAATATAACACGACATACTGCACAGTATTATTCACAGTCCAGGGCCCGCTTAAAGCAAGGAGTTTGTGTGAGCATACCTATGGCTGCCGTAGCTGTCTCGTGTAGTTGCAAGTCAGCAGATGGGAGTGAGAGCCAACACGAGTCGGGGAATCACCAGAGTGAAGGGCCTGGCCGTTTTACGTAATAAGCGACGTCGCAGTCAACATACCGTACAGTGCGACGTCTGCTTGTGGCGCTCCGGTGCTACAAGAGATGGCAAAATTTCTCACGTATCAGTGTATTGACTCTTTCGGTGAATCGTCTAAATGCCGTCGACGCTGACTATATATCGAAGGTAAAACAGCGTTAGTGTAGATATATCTGTTTTGAGAAATCAAAAAGAATGGTCCTCGTTTGAACGAAGATGTTACCTTTAGAACAGGCGTTTCTGTCAAGATAATTTGTGTAGGTCGAATAAAACATTTTACCATTTTCATTGCTTTTAAAACAATAGTTCATGAAGACATTCAGTTACACTAAATATTCGAGGGGCAACCTTCAGAATTCTGAAGGTGGCAGGGGTAAAATACAGGGAACGGAAGGCTATTTACAATTTGTGCAGAAACCACATGGCAGTCATAAGAGTCGAGGGGCATGAACGGGAAGCGGTGGTTAAGAAGGGAATGAGACGTGGTTGTAGCCTATCCCCGATGTTATTCAATCTGTATATTGAGCAGGCAGTAGAGGAAAAAAAAGAAAAATTTGGAGTGGGATTTAAAATCCATGGAGAAGAAATAAAAACTTTGAGGTTTGCCGATGACATTGTAAATCTGTCAGAGATAGCAAAGGATCTGGAAGAGCAGTTGAACGGAATGGACAGTGTCTTCAAAGGAGGATATAAGATGAACATCAACAAAAACAAAACGAGGATAGTGGTATGTAGTCAAATTAAATCAGATGATGCTAAGGGTATTAGCTTAGGAAACAAGACACTTAAAGTAGTAAACGAGTTTTCCTATTTGGGAAGCAAAATAACTGAGGATGGTCAAAGTAGGGAGGATATACAATGCAGACTGGCAATGGCAAGAAAAGCGTTTCTGAAGAAGGAGTTTGTTGACATCGAGTATAGATTTAAGTTTCAGAAATTCCTTCCTGAAAGTATTTGTATGGAGTGTAGCCATGTATGGAAGTGAAACATGGACGATAAATAGTTTAGAGAAGATGATAATAGAAGCTTTTGAAATGTTGTGTTACAGAAGAATTCTGAAGATTAGATGGGTAGATCACATAACTAATGAGGAGCTATTGAATAGAATTGGGAAGAAGAATTTTTGGTACAACTTCACTAGAAGAAAGGATCGTTTGGTAGGACACGTTCTGAGACATCAAGGGATCACCAATTTCGTATTGAAGGGAAGCGTGGAGTGTAAAAATCGTAGAGGGAAATCAAGAGATGAATACACTAAACAGATTCAGAAGGATGTAGGTTGCAGTAGTTTCTCGGAGATGAAGAAGATCGCACAGGATAGAGTAGCATGGAGAGCTGCATCAAACCATTCTCTGGAGTGAAGACAACGAGGGGCGTTCGATAAGTAATGCAACATTTTTTTTTGCTGAAAGAAGGTTTTATTCAGAATTACAATACACCGTATTATTCCCACTCTTTTCGCTACAACACCTGATTTTGCAACATAATCTCCGTTCAGCGCGACGGCCTTACGCCACCTTACTGAGATGGCCTTTATGCCCACTTGGTACCACGGCAGTAGGCGACGTCGGAGTCAACGTCCTGATGCATCAATAACCTCCCCATCATTCACGTACTGTTTCCCGCGGTGTGCAGCTCTCATTGGTCCAAACAGATAGGTCATAAGGGGCTAGATCCGGGCTGTAGGGTGGATGGGGAAGAACAGTCCAGTGAAGTTTTGTGAGCTCCTCTTGGGTGTGCAGACTTGCATGATGCCTTGCGATGCCGCGGAGAAGGAGAACTTTGCATGTTTGAGGGACGAACACGCTGGAGGTAGCCGATTACACTTCAGAGTTGATCGTTACACCATTAAGCGGAATAAACCCTTCAGAGTCACAGAAGACCGTCGCCATGACTTTACTTGGCAGCATAACTGGTGTGGCGTTGTGCCAGTTCGTTTCCGGCTCAAAGTGATGGGCACATGTTTCATCGCCCGTGACGATATTCGACAAAAAGTTGTGACACGTTTACGTAAAAGAATCTCAAAATAAAGCAGAAATCTCTTCTTTAGATAAAATGGCTTTATCCCACTACATATCGGCCAATACCATGCTATCGAATAGACTTTCTTTATATTATGGAACATAAAAGTACTTCACTAGTCCAAGGTATTGTATACTACAATAATTCCTGGCTGTGTCCGTTAAATTTAAAACAGGCAGAGCAAGTATATTTATGTGCTGTTTTTCCTTGACACTTACATTAAATTGCTTCACAAGAACAGCTTTCAGGATTTTTGGGCAGTGTGCGTTCATTGACTGGAGGAGCTAATTTTTATTCAAGAGCGTAACTATCGGTTTGCAGCTTCTTGAACTTTTCCCAACTATATATTAAACAGTATAGGCAGAGACTACGATCACATGAATACTCTTCAATTAACAAATGGTTCAAATCGCTCTGAGCACTATGGGACTTCTGTGGTCATCAGTCCCCTAGAACTTAGAACTACTTAAACCTAACTAATCTAAGGACATCACACACATCCATGCCCGAGGCAGGATTCGAACCTGCGACCGTAGCAGTCGCGCGGTTCCGGACTGAGCGCCTTAACCGCGAGACCACCGCGGCCGGCTTCAATTAACACCTAAGTGTTTGACAGAGGGTGCATAGAACCATTTTCAGACTAAAGTCTGAAGTCTAAATAAACGAATACTGCTGTCATGTAAAATGTGGAGATCCAATGCGTCCCCATGCCCAGTACAATTTTTATAGTTTCTTTCTCGAGAATTCCTCGAATTATTCGGTTTCAGATGGTCTTTGGAATTTATTGAGCGTTTCATGAGTTTAACAAGCGCTGTATTCTTTATTAAGTGAGATGTTCATTAGTGAGCCAGAACATTCCGATTCCTTCTTAATATCGTGTTGCCACACCCCTGGAGGGCAATACAACAGCTGCTCTGCATGACGTGGATTCAATAAGTCCGTGCTAGGAATTTGGCACCAGATGTCTACGCCCAGGTCACGCAATCGTCGCTAGAATCATTCCCCATACGTCTCTGCGCCGCTTATATTGTAGACATTTCTTTCACACCGTCACCAGGCGGCGTTTCGTCTCTCGGCGGGTACTGGTCATAAATGTTTTGTCTGATTAGTGTAGATGCAGATTTTTCTTTTGTTATTGCGGGGATCGATGATACACTGTCGTGTGACTCCGGAGGACTGAAAACCGTTGGGCTACGCATCTCGTGCACACGTAGGGGTGTTTCCCAAAGCAGTAGAAAGTCTGCCTTGTCGACTCATACATAGGCACTCACGTTGCCCAAAAATGGCTCTGAACACTATGGGACTTAACTACTGTGGTCATCAGTCCCCTAGAACGTAGAACTACTTAAACCTAACTAACCTAAGGACATCACACACATCCATGCCCGAGGCAGGATTCGAACCTGCGACCGTAGCAGTCGCGCGGTTCCGGACTGCGCGCCTAGAACCGCTAGACCACGTTGCCCAACCACTGGAATCAGTGACAGAAATGGGAAATTGGACTCTGCCCTGAAGTCACTGATCTAAAAACTAATGCGAGACGTAGTTTAGAGGGATTGAAGCAACGAAGTTACTTCTCTGTAGGACATTGACAAAATTTTATCGAGAGATGACTTTTGGCATTTACCGATGTACTCAAAATGATCGTGTGTTAGCGCGGCAAACCACTTTGCGTTGTCCTAGTTTGAATTAGTTCCATTAGTTTTGATTCGCGAAAAAATGTGTCACTGAAAATATTTTTATTAATACGAATACCAGCAGCCGCCATATTAGATTCCCTAAAGAGTCCAACTCCCATGTATAAATCAGCTTGAAAAGTCTGATTATTTTACAAATGTGTTAAATCGAAGACAAGCCCCCAGGCTGTGCAGCTACCACGAAAACACGCAACTTCAGACAAGTAGGACTGTGTACTTTTAGTATAAATTTTTTTAAAATTAATAGCAGAAACGTGATCAATGCTGGTCGCTGGGCTGCTTGGTGGCTCTTCCTCAAGTGGGACTATGGCCACTTTGAAACGGCACAGTGGCCGAAACTGGCAAACAGTGGAAAGTAACAGCAATTTCTGACGGAGGCGGACGTGTCCTCTTTTCCGAAATTTTAGATAATATGCTTGCCGCACTGTAGTAGTATCCCATTTATTTACTTGTTCGGCATTTGCAAAAGCAGTCATCACATTAAATGCTTTTCACAATGTATTAACTACTGTATTGTTAAAATTCTGTAGTGAATTATAGTATTCGTCACAAATTTTCTTAATTCTATGCTACATTACAAACATCCTTTAGCCCCTATATGGTGAGCCAGTGTGTCTGTATATTCCTTCAGTTCACTCTCATACCCAAGTACTTCACACACAAGTAAATGGTCCATTGATTGGATTTCATCGCATCCACATTCGGTAGTTTCTGATAGGCCCTATTTGTTCATCAGCTGCTAGCATTTGTCAACAGTCGTTCTGACATAGATAAAAGTTGTCCCCAGTTTCCTCGGGAGGTTGAATCCTTCGGTCTTCTTGTTGAGGTCATCCACCAAATTTCGGTTCTTATGTTAAGTTACAGCTCATAGTTTTTATCATGTTGTCTTTGATTCGAAAACGATGCTCTTCATCGGTATTCCAGAAAGGTGGGGTAGATTTAGTCTGTGTTTACGTGCCAGGTCTTACCGTATAAGGCTTTCTGGGTTGTCTAGGATTTTTGTTTATACTCTGTGGTTGATCGTGATCGCCTAATTTCGAGGGTCTGTTTTTGCTAGAATGTGCAATCAGGCACTCGGGCTGTCCCGGAGTGTTTCAGAGATTGATCGCGTTGTGTCCTTCAGTTAGACGTCCGCTGTCTTTATCCTAACACAGTAGCAGTGATTCTGCCCAAAAAACAAGGGCCATTGCACAGTTGTCTCGTAGAAAATCAGGTATGGTTGTTGGACTGGCCACTCAAATCTCTGACCTATACGCCATAGAAAATTTTAGTGTGGCCGAGAAAATTGGTTCCACGACGCTGTTTCATTTTTGGTTTGTACACTTGCATACCATCTCTCCTGTTACGGGAAACGCTTTTGTTTACGCGCATATTTTCAATCCCCCCCCCTCACTCACTCACGCACACACACACACACACACACACACACACACACACACACACACACACACACTTACACACACACACACACCAACGTAGGTTCACGATGTATTGGTCGAAGGTGGTAACCTATTAATTCTACAAAGACATACAATATCATTTATACAAACAAAAGCGTAGTTAAGTTTACACATTTCATTCGTAAAGATGACTGTTGATAAATGTAAATAAAACTGTTTAGTGTGGCAGTCATTTGACAAGTGAATGACGCAGTACACTGTTTTATTTATGTAGTGATGTTTAAGATCTCGCCCCACGCCTGCGCAAGAGCTAGTCACTGCCAGAAATCCAGTACCACTGCCACAAGACAATGGGACATTAATTTGAGAATCTTGATGCCAGCTGTTGCTAGGAGCGTTTTCTCCGTGAATAGTTCGCTACGCCCCACGTTCTTCGACTGCATATGTAGGGTTACGTCGGTTGTTTATGACACCCAAGTATCACAGGGTTAGAAGTGTTATTACACTCCACATCCACAAAATTGGGGGACTGTTCGTACTAGTTGGTGCAGTTGTGTTTTGCAGCGTACAGGGTTACGTTTTGGTGGTGTTTGAGTGTTAGTCAACTCGTCCAGGAATCCAACCGTTTATCTTGTTTTGGAAATATGAAAACAAATTACACTTTCAGTGTATGAGACAGTCGCGCAAATTCTTTATCTATTAGTTGCTGCAGTGATGTTGCAGACAGTTATATGGGCTTGTGTTTCTGTTACGAACAGCGATGGGTGTCCGATTTCTGGCCACATACTGTATTTCGTGCTTGTACTAAATAAATACTGAGTAGAAGTGTGTTTGGATTAGTTTAATTTGGAAACTGCTACTGGCTCTTCGAACTTTGTTAGTCGCGCATTCCAAGCAAGACACCAGTGGAAACAATGAATAACACAATGATATAATTGTTTGCAATTGTATGCTTGTATACGTTTACCGTAGTCACTGTCACCCCTGCGCTTTATGTCCGATTGTATGTAGAAATGAAAACGTTAAAAAATACAAAACATTTTTACAAGGAAAAATGGCAGAGAAAATCAGACGCAACAGCAGTACCTTTGTGCTAGATTGAGGGGTGTGGGTACCCAGGCTTACGACTTGAACAGTCTGTATTGTAGACATCGTAAGACCGGATACAGACGTCATCTCGTAACCCGTACTGCATGCATCCACCTCCGACTCGGGAGACTATGGTATTCTGTCGTGCAGGCGTTGAACTGTGTCGAAGAAAGTTCGCAAAAGTGAGAAGACACCCGCAGAATTCTGCACTGGTCGCGGCAGGGAACCCCCGTTCCGAAACTGCCGTTGCACTCCCACGGCGGAGTGCTTACCGCTAGACAACGTGTAACGGGCTGGGAACTAAATTGTTAGTGTAACCTGCTTACTGCTGCAGGGTCTGAGAGTGTCGTCATCACGATCTGGTCATTGCTGGAACAGAGCTCTGCTGCTGGCGAGGACTTATTAGCAAGTAAGCCACAGCGTGTACCACAATTACTGTGCCTAGGCACGCCTTAGATGTACACACATCAAAAAAAGTCTTGTATCACCTCGGTTCCGAGAGTTCGGAACCCTTTTATTGCTCATGAAAACCACACATTGCATGTTGTACCACCATACAGCGAGACTTTCAGAGGTACAGATTGCTGTACACACCGGTACCTCTAATACCAAGTAGCACGTCCTCTTGCATTGATGCATGTCTGTATTCATCGTGGCTTACTGTCCACAAGTTCATCAAGGCACTGTTGGTCCAGATTGTCCCAATCCTCAATGGCGATTCGTCGTAGACCCCTCAAAGTGGTTGGTGCGTCACGTCGCCCATAAACAGCCCGTTTCAATCTATCCCAGGCATGTTCGACAGGGTTCATGTCTGGAGAACAAGCTATCCACTCTATTCGAGCGAGCCGACCGGGGTGGCCGAGTGGTTCTAGGCGCTACGATCTGGAACCGAGCGACCGCTACGATAGCAGGTTCGAATCCTGCCTCGGGCACGGATGTGTGTGATGTCCTTAGGTTAGTTAGGTTTAAATAGTTCTATGTTCTAGGGGGCTGATGACCTCAGAAGTTAAGTCCCATAGTGCTCAGAGCCATTTGAACCATTTGTGACGGCCTACTTCTGATTTTTACAAATATTTAATTAAATGAAAAATATTATTTCAGGCATTTTGTTTCTCGATTAAAAACCTGGACAGTTATATGTCCCATGGTCGTGCGGTAGCGTTCTCGCTTCCCACGCCCGGGTTCCCGGGTTCGATTCCCGGCGGGGTCAGGGATTTTCTCTACCTCGTGATGGCTGGGTGTTGTGTGCTGTCCTTAGGTTAGTTAGGTTTAAGTAGTTCTAAGTTCTAGGGGACTTATGACCACAGCAGTTGAGTCCCATAGTGCTCAGAGCCATTTGAACCATTTGAAGTTATATGTCCCGAATGATCTTCTCGGGACACCATCATATGTGAAAACCGGACTGTCCCCGCAAAACTGGGACGTCTGGTTGGGCTAGTGTTGGGTTACAGTTGTTAACTTTATTAAACTCTTCGCGGCGGCGGCGGCGGTGCTGGTGGTGGTGGTGGTGGTGGTGGTGGTGGTGGTGGTGGTGGGGGGGGTCTGCATAGTTACATTTACAGTGAAATTAATCGCATTAAGGGGGCGAAGAATGTAAGTAACAGGTCAAGGCTGCTGACATTACATAGGATCGCGGCAGAAATAGCAATTTATTATATATCGTTCCAGCTAACGTCAAACACCTATGCTTCAGTTTTGAAGGACTCTCCAGCGTTGGTAAGAACAATTCTATTAAGACAAAAACATCACGATTCTCTCAAAATAGCCGCGCGGGATTAGCCGAGCGGTCTGAGGCGCTGCAGTCATGGACTGTGCGACTGGTCCCGGCGGAGGTTCGAGTCCTTCCTCGAGCATGGGTGTGTGTGTTTGTCCTTAGGATAATTTAGGTTAAGTAGTGTGTAACCTTAGGGACTGATGACCTTAGCAGTTAAGTCCCATAAGATTTCACACACACATTTCTCTCAAATTATCGGCAGGTAAGAGTCGTCAGCACGAACCAAAGAGCAAACACCTGTCACTTTTCTAAAATGTCGTTTCGGGTGATTGACTCATTTATGAAATACTGCGAGTACACCCTGTTATCGTCTTCTTCTCTGACGACGCTAGTTTAATTTTTATCGCTAAGTAATGTGTGTGTTCCTACTGTCATGTCCCGTGACGTCAGAACTGGTGTCGCGTGATTGTAGCCTCTAGTTTATTTTCGTGTTCTTGTATTTAACCGTAGCGTGGGCTCTCATACACACACAGCTTCCTGTTATTACTTCGCTACGGCGATTCATAATTTCTAATTTTTTGTAAGTGTTTGAATGATGACATGTTGTTCAGTTATCAGAGCAGTTGAGTTCTCTGGTAGTATTAGTGTGTGATCTCCTATTACGAATTGTCAGCGACATTTTCCGCTTAGTGTGTCATTTTTTTCTGCAATACAGTGCGCCGAATACATCTGGGTCACTTCGCAGTGACGCTCTCAAGGTTCTTGACTCCAAGATGTTTAGTGACGTGAATAGGGTGTGTAATAAAAGTACCGAAAACGTTGAGTGCTTTCTGCGGAACAGGAAACCCATCATCTTTCAAGGGAGAGCCCCTGTCCAGAAGTGCATAGTCTGTGCTCTGTGGGGTGTAGAGATTTGAGAATGGTGGTGTCAGAATTTATTCAGTTTGTGTTTAATTCCCTAATTAATTGCACAACCCATTAGGCATCAGTATAACTGGGTTATACGGACTGTTTCTAATTGCTATCCTGTGCATTCCCAGCATCTTTCCATAGTCCATTTGCTTGTTATAATTTGGTAGCTGTGTTATGCACCAGTGCAGTAATGTTGTTGATGACATTACTACTTGTACACCAAACAGCATCTCCAAAATCAGTAGACATTGGGTGTGCCCTTGTCCTTGTATGGTATAAACGATCTGCCATTGTATGTCCAACAAGTTAAAGTAGTAATCTTTTTTTTATGCAGATAATTTAATCATATCCAATGGAGAAACTTACGCTTCAAAGTGTTAATAAAATTTTGTTGAAATTTATTAACTGGTTCTCTGCAAATGGACCACCAGTGAGCTAAAATAAAATACAATACCTCTATACCGATTTTGTGCTGCGCACGGCCTGAAAACACAACGAGAAATAATGCATCAAGAGTAATCATTAAATGAACCAGAATATTCTGGGTTCTTGGCTGTTTCTATTGATAAGAATCTGATCTGGAAATCTGGGATCTGCGACTTTTGCATTCGGATGTAACATTTTGAACATGAAAATGTCAAAGTTCACTTACTTCTACTTTCATCCCCTGTGGTCTTATGGATTCGTATGCTGGAGTAACTAGTCGTCGAGGAAGAAAGTGTGTTGCAGAGAATCGTGTAATAAGTGGGAGCCCACTGCAGAATCTCCTGTTGTGTGCCCTTCGTCCGTTTGACAAACTGGCAACGGCTTCATAGTATATTTTCTCTTTTACGAAGCTTGTTGTCAACAATCATTCACAATTCTAATATTCAGAAATATAATATTACGAGAAACGACTTGCACTATCCTTCACTGTGTTAGTGCGGCGCTGGAAGGAGTGGCGTAGTCAGCCATAAAATCTTTTGACTATCTACGTAGTGATGTAAAGAACTAAATAGATAGTAGAATTAATTTGAAACGTAAACTACTTCATCTCAGAAGAGTTTATAAATGTCTAACAAAATAGAAGGTAGGTTTACTTAAACCGTGGACACAGAATGTTTTTATTCAGACAATTTGTGCCGGTTGCACATGCTTTTGCAACCATATTAAGACGTAGCTTCGGAATATAATGTGCGTCAGACTCGTAGCGATTGCATCTTTCATCCTTTAAAAGGTATGCTCGTAAATTGCCAACATTTTCCTCGTTCACCCGTCCTGCTGTTAAATGAAACGTACAAAGCAGGCGGAAACGTGCTGTCCGCTGAGGACATTAACAGGGGAAGGCCCGCCAAATCGACAGTCATGCTGGAACTTTCTTGTTCCTGCCCCTGGCTCCGCAGCTATACCGCTGACCGTTCGTGAATGTGCAGTCAGTAACGACCATCTCGTGGAAATGCGATGGGCTCCTTCTGTCCATGTGCCCAGAGGCGACTTATTTTAAAACGTCGTACTCCATTTGTCATTTCCTGACCGCCAGAACATTTTTATTTGTCTTAAAACGTCATAGTCCATTTGTCGATCCCTGACCGCCAGTACATTTTATTTAGTGTGACATCCACCTGTGAACTACTTCTTATCATCGGTGCTGCGGTCTTCAGTCCGGAGTCTGGTTTTATCCAGCTCTCCACTTTAATCTAACCCATCAAGCCTCTTCACGTCTGCATATCTACTGCAACCTACATCCATTTGAAGGTACATAGTTCTTGCCATAGCAATTTTCAATATGTCCACCTGCCTTCTCTCTGCTTTACCGCGTTTCTTTTCCCAGTTTCTTTGCGGCAGCAAGTTGTCACCTCAAGTGACCGTAACTCAGTTGCTGCTTCTCCGTAGTATCACAGGCAATTTTATTTATTTATTTATTTATTTTTGCTTAAATTCCCATTCTCATCTTTATTGGCGTTGTCATAAATTTCATCTTTCTTCTTTAATCCTTCTCTGAGCCATAGGTGAGCGCTATTCGGAAATAACCTGAACGTATGGATCTTTTGTCTTCTGCATGTTGGTGTTCCACACGAACGAGTTTAGCTGTGATATTACAGAACTTGAATATCAGAATGGGTTTAGAATGATAATGTAATACATAAAAAAAGCGTATGGTGGTGTTTTACTAAAATAGTGTGTGTAGTTGAGAAATACTCGTAATTTTTCCATTGCTTTCCCGTAGGTAGAGGCCTCAGACATGGTTGCCTTTCACGTACATTATTGAAACTAAGCAGGATGTCTTTTCTATGTGTATAGAAAATCAAACGAATTACGTGTGCCGGCCGGTGTGGCTGAGCGGTTCTAGCCGCTTCAGTCTGGAACCGCGCGACCGCTACGGTCGCAGGTTCGAATCCTGCCTCGGGCATGGATGTGTGTGATGTCCTTAGGTTGGTTAGGTTTAAGTAGTTCTAAGTTCTAGGGGACTGATGACCTTCGATGTTAAGTCCCACAGTGCTCAGAACCATTAGAACCATTTTGAAGTACATTTTATTTCCAAAAAGTAATCGAAATGTTGTGCACCATTTTTCACACAGACCAGTATTTACGGAGAAGTCGCTAGTTTTGTGTAACTCATAAACGACAAAGGGGACGACCGTAAAACTAATACGTACGAAAATTATCACATTGTGAATTTTAATGGAGCAGCTTTGGTCGGCTGATCTGGTTAAAGATATTTTACTGAGGTCGCTCGTGTGAATAAGAAACTGTTGTTAGTTATTAACAAAAGCGTTAACCAAAACAAACAGATGGAACGGAAATTTTCTCGTTAAGATTGGTGGCACTTTGAACTGCCGACATTGTGGTGTGTGTCGAAAAGCCCCTCTCTGTCATGGAAACATTGGTCTAGAAATTGTAGCCAGATGACTATCAAACTTGGAAAAGTTATACGTAAATTACAGTTTGATGGGGACGATGTTGTTTTAACAGAAGATCGTGAGGTTATTGAGTACGTGGTTAAAATAACTTGTGAATTAATAAGAAACGGGAAGAAGGGAGTGTCTGGATATAGAATAGAGAATAGTCAGAATGATCGGCTTTTGGGATTGAGGTGTTGCATTTGTTCATTGCTCTTGTATTGCACAACTTTCCACAATATCACGTCAGGTTTCAGTTGGATAAAGCGACATAGCATACTTTTAGGCGGGCAGAATTACCCCGTAAAGATTTGATGCCATTAGTACGGCTTTCAGGAACAAACACGATTGTGACTTTTTGTATCGGCTGCGTGGAGGAATGAAGGATAGGAAAATCAGTTTATAGTTCGTGAATTTTCTGGTGGTACAACCCGAATATTATAATTTCTCAATCTGTATTCCGAGGGGTTCTTTTTGAAGGCGAGAGACACAGGTCTAAATGCAATCCATCGTTATTTGTAAAGAATTAAGTTATTTGGCTGTAATCGTGAAAACTAATTTTTTTTATGGTCTAAAATTTTACCGAGCCACATGGTCTCGTTAAACATGAAAATCCGAGCCTTCGACATGTCCACCTTTGTCATTGTCAGGTAAACAACTACCTTTGTCATTTTCAGGTAAACAACTGACAGTGGAAGAATTAACAGAATCACACAGCTCCCACGCACTGCTGAATGCGAATCTAGTGTTCGTTAAAATTGTACATGCACCATATCAATAAGGAAGTTGGGGAAGAACTTTAAATGACGGCTGTAGTAGCCTAGCGGTTCTAGGCGCTTCAGTCTGGAACCACGCGACCGCTACGGTCGCAGGTTCGAATCCTGCCTCGGGCATGGATGTGTGTGATGTCCTTAGGCTAGTTAGGTTTAAGTAGTTGTACGTTGTAGGGGACTGATGACCTCAGCTGTTAAGTCCCATAGTTCAAATGGTTCAAATGGCTCTGAGCACTATGGGACTTAACATCTCACGTTAACATCAACGGGGCAGGATTCGAACCTGCGACCGTAGTGGTCGTGCGGTTCCAGACTGAAGCGCCTAGAACCGCTCGGCCACCTGCGGCCGGCAGAGCATCGCTATCGTTTTGGTTCTGTTACTTCTGCTTTCTTAAAGATGGCAGTTGTGGATACTGTCGAAAGCTCGCATTCTCATAGAGAATTAATGCAACAAATCGAGAACATTTACTGTAACAAGTCTGACGCTAAAGACTTCGTGGTTATGTTTTTGATGGATTTCTTCAAGTTTCGTTATTTTTTTCCCAAACTTCATATTGTTTGCTTATTACGTTTTACTGGGTATGTCGTATGCAATTTGGTTTCTTCGGTGGGTCACGATTTATTTCTTTAAAATGCTAAGTTCATCGTTGGTTTTCTTTTTTAGGCCAAAAAATACACCAAGAGCGTAGTCTATTTTTTTGTCTTTGCTGACTCGGAAATACATTAAATGTGAAGATGCATTTGTACAGTTTCGCTAGTTTTTATGACTTGACAGCATGTCACCTTCAAAGTTGTTTGAAGAATTTGTTTAAAAGAGTTATTTTCGAATAGTTTTTTCAAGAGTAAGTGGTGGCGGTGGTCTGTACTTACACATCTTCGGTGTGTTTTCCTTGTTGATTATAATTACAAGCACTATTGTGACTAAACAACAGAAAAACAGTGGTGTAATATTCTACAACATTTAAATATTACAGCAGTGTTCTGATTATGGGCTTTTTTTTAATGTAGAAAAATTCTCCAAAGTACCAGCGGAGAGCAGTTGGTTAATACATATTATAATGTTTCGGCGGAGTTATATTAGGTGAGAGTGAAGTATATAGAATGACAGCCAACAAGGAAAACACTCCAGAGATGTACAATACAGCCGAAAATGAAAATACAGAATATACGGCACTACCGTACTACTCGGAAAAAAATATTCAAAAATAATAAGTTCTTAAATCTTCCGATTGATTTGCAGACGACGTGATGTCACCCCAAAAAAGCAAATCAAGTGTTGATATACACTTTCACAATTAAAGTTGTTTCAGGTGAGTAATCGAAGGGAAATGAAAAGTTCACTTATACTTTCTAGGCGATCAAGAGAAAAAGTCACGGATTTTGTGTAATATTTTTACAGAAACAGCCTCACCGATGATGGTAAATAGAAACAAGTGTTTTTCAGTAGACGAAAAAACCGAAATTCAGTAAACTTTACCGGATTGTTGGTGTACAGCGCCACCGACAGATTTGTGGCTGACAGCTGTACGCAACAATAATTTATTTCACGGGGCCTCCAGCCGTGTCCTAATTTGACAAAATTGCATTCAACTGTACTTGCTATTTGGGAAGCTGAATGACGAAAGACCTCGATGCATTAGGCAGGAGTTACTTGTGTAGGTGGTTACCGCGGGTGATACGGACGCCGGTAAGTAGAAATCAAACACGGAAGTGTGACGTTGTGCAAGGAAGAGCGCGTTGTGAAGTACACGTGCGGCGCGGTGCGGTGCGGCCGAGCCGGAGGTTTTTCCCCGGGAGGCGCGGCGCGGCGCTGCCGTCGCCACGGCGCGCTGGGGGCGGTCAGTCGTGGCCAGACCGTCGTTTGGACCGGGTCGCTTTCTAGCGCGCTGAGCAGCCGTGGCGCCCCTCGAGCTTCCAGCGCAGCCTCCAGCGGAGGCCCCCGCCGCCCGCGGCCGCCGCGCCATGGTCGCCCTGCTGCCCGTTCCCGGCAGCGTCATCGTCATCGCGCGCCGTTCGCCGACGTCCAGGCGAGGAGGTTCGTCGCTAGCATTTTCGTACCGTCGCAACCCGTCCCGTTGTCGGACGTTCAAAGTTGCTTTGTTGGTGTAGTGAAATGTCCAGTGCGCGTTTCTCTGCCCTCTCCTCTTCCCGTATTGTGTGCGCATTGTCAGGTAGTACGTGAAGAGCACGGCGACAGACTGGCGTCGCGGATTGTGAGAAGAATCAGCGAGTCGAACCCAGCACGCTTTGGTGCGGCGATACGGTGCCACGTTCTCCAGCTACGCTCCAGTTAGCAAGGTAGCTTTACTTCGTTCCGAACTAGATTGATGGAACATGCTGTGTAGCATTAGCGACCCTGATTTTATGTATTTTGTTTTTGTTTGTAGCATGTAATGCAGAATGTGGAGTGGTAAAGAAAGGCTAGCCTCATTGAGGAAGAGCTTCGGAGTGACAGGTGTATGCTCCCGTTAGTTATATCCATCTTCGACATTACCCATTGGCACGATAAATTTACATGATCCCAAATATTAACTACCAATGTACCACTAAATAGGGTTTATTCCCGATGCATTTGATGGAAGAAAGGTAGTTTAAAAACCTGTATACGTTCATTAATCCCTCTAGCACACTAGAGCGATATTCTACGATGGGTCGCGCGAGTGTTTTGTAAGCGATCAGTAGTACTATTGAACATCATCTGTCGGTAGTGTGTGTGTGTGTGAGAGAGAGAGAGAGAGAGAGAGAGAGAGAGAGCGAGCCAGCGCCAGCCAGCCTGCCTGCCTTTTGCTTTCTTGTAGTAGTAGTAGTAGTAGTAGTAGTAGTAGTATCTGCTCTCGGGACGCGGAACCAGCTTCTTTAAGGACAGGAAAATAATTTCTTACAGTGACTTCAGTCGTGGTTCTACCTCTAAGACCTACCGCCATTTTCCAGGTAGGGAGCGAAAGCGCACCGGCCCTGTTTGCAACGATGCTTCCACAGGGCTTATAATTAGCCAACAGGACGCGCCGCGTCACGTCACATCTTGGCAAGGACGTGTCTCGCAATCTGTGTGTTCGTGACGTTAAAGCGTGACTTTCTTTTCGATGCATCCCTGTTCCCGCTCTTTCAATAGACTACTTTCTGACCGACTGCTAGTAACTTATCGCAGACGCATCTTGTCCGGTATTGGTACAGGGACGACAGGCGTGCACAATTGTGCCCCGTCGACATGTGGAACACCTGAGACATTGGTTGTATCTGCCACCGACAGAAGGTTGGATTCTGCTCCTGCAGCTTCTTTCAACAACAGGATTATAATTCACGTCCACTTAAAGCGGTGTTTCGATAAACATGTTCGTATCGACTTTTAATTTCATAGATTTTGTTACTGGGAAAATTTGCAAGCGAGGTAACCGTAGATGAAATATATATTTATACGGATGGCGATAAGTCTGGCCGAATTCTAGCATCCATGTCGCGCACCCGACTTTATAGTATCTATGTGGGCCAACTAGTATGCATTCACGCGTTTATCAGCTACAAACAGTTTAAAAATTGTTGGCACTATCATTAAAAAGGTTTTTATTAGTATGCCCGTGGTAACATTGAAAATACATGTTTAAGGTGTGTACGCAACTACAGATAATTACGTAATGACGTAACAATCACACGTCAATTTATTTTGTAGTGGACTGTTTTACATCTAGAAAGCAATCCAAAATTCTAAATATTAGTTTCATGTTCCATGGATCACATTACACGATAGATCGTAATGTTGTGGAACGAGTCATATTACATTAACATTTCAAATTAATTTGTACAATTGGTTACATTCAGAACACTTCTAAGGGTTTTTTTTTCCTTCCAAAACGGAAAACTATACACAGAAGCTGCGAGTTAGAGTCCTGCCCACAACCTTTTGCGCTTTATAGTAATGAAAATGCTACGGAATGGGAGTTTTCAACGAGAAATTTTCTCAGGTTGTTTTCAGACTTTTACTTTGCTGCCTGTCAGACATTGTATATTGCTGGATAAGTGATCAAAATTTTTCGTTGCTACATTGTTGATTGTAATTTTTCCTTTTGGCATTGTTCCTTTTGAACTGTAGTGGATTATTTGTTAAACGTCAAGGGAATAAATATACTGTGAGGCAGTAGTCAGAATGCCCAACTCCATAAATAGCATGGACGCTTGTGACCATAGCTGTTTTGCGCCCTAAAACGTTATGAAAAAAGGAAAAAATCATAAACAGCTGTCTAAAAGATGATTGTGGGCCAGCGCCAAATATTATTCTTCAGCACCTTTTTGCGCAATGAACACTTTCTTTCTTAAAGATGAGTTACTCCAGAAAATTATTCTATAATAAATTATGGAATGTAAATATGCGATGTATGTCAACTTGCTGATCTCTCTCTTCCCAAAATTTGCAGTGATTCTAAGTGCAAATGTGGCTGAACTGAGTTGTTTTAGGGGTTCCAAATGTACTTTTTTGCAATTCCAATTTTCATCAATATAGACACATAAGAATTTTCAAGTTTCCACTCTATTTATTATTTCCTCACTATGTATCACACTTACATTGGCGTAGGACTCGTGCAGAACTGAATATACTGCGCCTTTTTAAAATTTAATTGCAGAAAACCAGTCATAGATACTTTAAGAATTTTGTTTACCATTTCATCTGTTTCTATATGCATGCTTGGAGTAAGTACAACGTTGGCGTCATTTGCAAAGGGAGCTAATTCTGATTGAAAGATCGCATACATATGAGGCACAATAGTGGGTCTAAGATTGAGCCTTGGGTAACCCCATACGTGATTTCTCTCTCTCTCTCTCTCTCTCTCTCTCTCTCTCTCTCTCTCTCTCTCTCTCCCCCCCCCCAGTCAGGATTATGGTTTAATTAGTAAGAACAGCTTCCTGAATTCTTTTGACTAGATGTTACATATATTTGTTGGCTATACCATCAATCCCATGACACTTAAATTGATCTGAGAGAATACTGTGATTCACACGGCCAAATGCCTTCGATAAGTCGCAGAAAATACCATCCGGCTCCATATTATTTAATTTTTGGTGAGTGAACATGTAAATGGTATTCTCAGTAGAGCAACCGTTTTGAAATACAAACTGTGATTCTCTAAGGATATTGTTGTCAAGATAAGATAGTATTCTAAAACATCCTAAAACACATCACCTTCTCAAAAATTTTGCAGAAGTCGGCAGGGAAACATTTCAGACCACAGAGGACGTTTTACGTTAATAAAACGAGATGAGCATGGTATTACGAATAACGTTTAATATGTTATCCATCTTAGCGTAATTTGTTGCCATTTGCCGATTATAGTGCATGCCTTAGTGCGCAAGTGCACAGTATAGTAGCGTTTTGGTGGAGAACGTGTGTACGCAACACAGTTTGTTTACATTCCCCGCCGCCGTACCCCCCCCCCCCCCCGTACCCCCCCCCCCCTTCCCCCCACCCCTTCGCGCGCGCATCTGTAGCACCACGGATAACCCCAGCTGCCCCTGCTTACGTCGACGGGTGTACAGCGAAGTGTCGCAACACGGCACGTTTGTACGCGGACGGCGACTCGCGTAAAATCCACCGCTGGCATAGTACTAGCTCAGATTAACCGCGTCTTTGTGCTATGGGCTATGTAAAGTAGTTAACCGCGTGCACTTTGTACGGCTCCGTCCAGAGATTCCGTCACATTGGCATTCAGTGTTTTATTTTGCCACGAGTTGAAGTTTCTAGGGATTCGCATAGTTTGTTCACGCATGCGTATTGTTCCTCTAGATCCATCAACAGCTTGACATTGAATACGAAGACGGGAACAGTTTCCATTCGACACTGCATGGAAATTTGTCTGCATTTCTACTATTTTGTTTACTGAATGAAATCCAGGATATATTCAGACACGACAGCTCCGAAGATTGCTTTTATTTTACAACCAGTCTGGAATTTTCAGAGCGTTTTCAGGTACAAAGCTATGAGTCCTGTAATATGTATAAGCGGTATCGTTATTGACTTTTTGTCAGCGCTGAGTCAGTTGACGAGACAAGAATCTGTCTGGGTTTTGTGGGAAAAAGCCTCCGGATTGATTTGAATGTAAATGTACGGATTATCCTATATGATGAAATCGTGTCAGACGAGTGTGCAAATTGACATCAATGTGTGTCATTTAGGAGATAGTTGGTAGTTTAACTAGTCAGATACAGTGAATATACACTGAAGAGCCAAAGAAACTGGTACACCTGCCTAGGGCCCCCGCGAGCACGCTAAAGTGACGCAACACGACATGGTACGGGCTCGACTAATGTCTGAAGTAGTGCTGGGGCAATTGACATCATGAATCCTTCAGAGCTGTCCATAAATCCGTAAGAGTACGAGGGGGGTGGAGATCACTTCTAAACAGGACGTTGCAACGTGTCCCAAATGTAATTGTCTGTGGAGTTTGGTGGTCAGCCGAATAGTTTAAGGTCAGAAGAATGTTGCTGGAGCCACTCTAGCAATTCTCGACGTGTGTGTCTCATTGCTCTCCTGGAATAGCCAAAGTCCCTCGGAATGCACAATGGACATGAATGGATGCAGGTGATCAGACAGGATGGTTACATGCGTGTCATCTGTCAGAGGCGTATCCAGACGAGAGGCGTATCCAGACGGATCAGGAGTCCCACATCGTTCCAACTGCACACCATTACTGAGTTTGAACAGCCCTCTGCTGCCATTCAGGGTCCACGGATTCATGAGATTATCTTCGTATCCGAACACGTCCATCCGCTCGATATATTTTGAAACGAGACTCGTCCGACTGGGCAACGTGCTTCCAGTCGTAAACAGTCCAATGTCGGTGTTGACGGGCCCAGGCGAGGCGTAAAACTTTTTGAGTCGTGCAGTCATCAAGCGTACACGGGTGAGCCTTCGGCTCCGAAAGTCCTTATCGATGATGTTTCGTTGACTGGTTCGCACGCTGACTCTTGTTGATGCCCAGCATTGAAATCAGCAGCAGTTTGCGTAACGGTTGCACTTTTGTCATGTTTAACGGTTCTCTTCAGTCGTCGTAGGTTCCGTTTTCAGGATCTTTTTCCGGCCGCAGCGATGTCGGAGATTCGATGTTTACCGGATTCCTGATATTCACGGTACACCCCTGAAATGGTCCTACAGGAAAGTCCCCACTTCATCTCTACCACGGAGATGCTGTGTCCCATGGCTCGTGCGCCGTCTATAATACCACGTTCAAGCTCACGTAAATCATAAAAACCTGATATTGTAGCAACAGTAACTGATCTAAAAACTGCGCCACACTTGTCTCATATAGACTTTGCCGATCGGCGTGCCATATTCTGCCTGTTTACCTATATCTCTATTTGAATACGCATACGTATACCGGATTTTTTTTTTCTCCTTCCTCTTTCTGGCGCTTCAGTGTATTTCTGACAACGATGGTCACCGATAGGAAAACATACACACTGAGCTCGCCCGAATTTTGTTAAATCCCTTCATACCCAAATAGCGGTAAAAGTTAACGTAATGGACCCTCTTCCATTTTTCATATTTTGATATATAAAGACAGAAAACATAAGACGACTAGCCGGACACTTGCCCATTATCGAAGTTTTCCGAATTTACCTCTCAGTTTTAATTTTTATAAGGAAAGGTGCTTTAAATAAGGAGTGAACGTAAACATTAGGGACGCTATAAGTCAGTCTAGTTCCCCATGTATTCGCTGGCATGTATGAGCTATTAAGTTTGAATTTATTTGTACGTACAGTTTTTGAGCCAGGTTTCGTTACCCGTGCATCCTTTTCATCTACCTTCATTCAGTTTAATTCTGCAAATATTGCCAGAAATTATTTATACACGACAGAATAATACAATGCATGACGCCGACAGAATAATACAATGCATGGCGCAAGTATCAGTTTTTCAGAATCCAAAGGAGGTAATTAAGAAGGTGCAGGTTCTCATGTGGGAAGTCGGCTGCCAGTTGCACACGTCATATTAACATTTTTTAAGAATAAAAAAGCCCCGCAACAGATGGCGCGTTGTTCTTACTCTGTCTGGACCTAGGATCAGTTTCGAATTAACTTTACCCGTTAGTTACTGTATTGCCAGATGCAAACCTTTGCTATTTAGCGTACGAGGTAGCTCTCTCTCTCTCTCTTGAACACAACAGCAAATAAGATTGTCAGTGGAAGGTGTAGTACTGAATTTCATGCACATTACTCATTTTATAAATTCGCTGCTTTTTAAATATTTTTTTTCAATTAGCCACAAATCTTTGCAAACGTATTACTCCTTCCTTTGCACGCAAACTTTGGACACCGATTGTAGAATGCGGTCAAATAAACATGTTAACATACTATTGGGTTGTTTTGAAAATCGCCTTATGCAAACACAGTTAGGTTATTTTTTATATATTTACCCAGACATGTTTCGACAACGATGTGTCATCCTCTGTGGGTCATATTTTTCTTAAAATTACGTCGCTAAATGAACTGCATTATTATACACCGGTTTTTTGTTCTCTCTCTCTCTACAGAAAAATTTGCCGTCCTGTTTCGTGTGTCTGGTTGGCGTCTCGATCAACTGCTGGTCAGTGCACGGTCTCCACACAGTTGACAGAATGTGAAAGTTCACTAGTTCACCTCCCATGCACTTTTCACACACTGTGGCGAAGCGTAATCTGAACACACACTTGACTCCATGCAGTATGCGCATGGGAGGTGAGCTAGCGACAGAAAAAAATTCTGTGAAAAACTGTGTGGAGACAGTGCACTGAACAGCAGTTGATCGAGACACGAAACAGGACGGAAAATTTTGCAGATGACATGCTGTCAAAAGTAGGTCATTTAGCGATGTAATTTTAATAAATGAAAATTTGACCTACAGAAGATGACACATAGGTGTCGAAACGTGTCTGGGTAAATATTAAAAAAAAAAGAAACTAATTGTGTTTGCATAAGGCGGATTTTCAAAACAACCCCGTTTTAATATCGCAAACACGGAAGAACATAAAGGGAGCTTCAAATCTTATTAAAATGTTACATACTATTGAGTCAAAACTCGTGACGTCAATTGACATCACGTCAGCTGCAGACCACTGAGAATTGCGTCACATTCTTCTAACACTAGCCCATCTGCTATGTAAAAAGCGTAACTGTGGAAAAGAGCTGTTTAACTGTGGAAAAGAGCTGTTTAAATTCTGAAACTTCCGATGATGGAACCCAAAGATAGCCCATATCATTATTGTTGAAATTCGGGGAAATCCCCCCCTCCCCCCGTTTTAGAACCGCGCTCGTGCAAAATTCGTAAACGATATGTGGCAGACAAAGCTCGGCCAGTTTTTGGCGCTCGTCCTGCCTCCGGTTTGTTTTCCCCAGCTGTAGAAACCTCATTGAAATAATCTTAGATTGGTTCCGTTCACGGTATGGCGGTGTATAACAATTTGTGCGTATCCTGCAAGTACCCTCTGTGTGTATCAGTAATATGCACTCTTCCTCAATTTTGCCAGGTGCAAGAGTGGTTGATGGAAACTTTCGTTCCCACCCAATTCCGTCTCTCGCTCGACGTAATTACATATCGTTACAAGTGGTAGCAAGCCGCATAAAAAGTGAAGAAATAGTAGCAGTCATTACTCGAAAGAAGATATTTAAATAAATTAGGATACATTCTTCCGTAGCCACACACCTTCGGACGGCCCTGCGTCTTTTAAACATAAATGTGCAGATTATCACACGGACTATGACAGTTACATCCGTTTACAAAACTGTTGGCGTACAACAGACCCCTAATCAATGTGAAGCGTTTTTTGTAGGAAGAAGATGACGAACTCCATTAGGTTGTCACGGCTTTGGCTGTGTAGGAAAATCAGTCCATTCTTGTTCTATGCTATTTAAGATGGAAGAGAACTGGATATTATCGACACAGCCGACAGAGCGCGCCACTACGGTGTGTTTTATATGCAGTAGTAGTATATTCAAGCAGTGTTCAAAGACGAAATTTTTCAGTTACATGTCACTGTAAATTTTGCTGATGGCTATCTGTGTAGAGACAAATGTCTGCGGACAGTGTAGTTGATTCATTTCTTGCTGAAACACTGATGATTTCATTTAATTTGCGAATAATTTTACAAAGAGTAGTAATATATAGGCAAGAATTGAATTTTAAGCCTTTTTCTAGAAAAAGTGGATGGGATGACCTTGATTTCATTCCGATAGCGTTAAGTTTTCCGGCCAGTGAATAAAAATGTTTAATTTCACGCCCGTACAAAGTCCGAATTTTTACACAGTCCAATCACGATACTACATTCAGCCCTCTCTGTCTTCATCTGGTGATTGGGTGGAAAAAATCCTAGACCCGGTGGGGAATCGAACCCGGGACCCCGTGATCCAGGGCAGGAACCCTTGCCACTAAACCTCGAGCTGCAGAGGGGATTTTTTGGGGGATGGGTGAGGGGGGGGGGGAGCGGTGGTACGTTCTAACGTCCCGTTGACGAGCATGTCATTAGTGGCGGAGCAGAAGCCCTTATTGGGGAAGGACTGGGTGTTGTCCTCATCATCGCATCATTGTTCGAGAAGTGCCGAGACTGGAAATGGGAAGATTTGGAACTTGACCGCTCTGTAGACTATCAGCATCATCATCATCCCGCCCCTCACCCCCCTCTCCCCCCCCCCCCCCTGTCACCGTGACGGGGGTGTATTATGGACTGCTCTGTTCATCAGAAATCGACTTTCTCTTTTTACGTATTTTGGTTCTTCCATCACTATGAGTGTCTACCTTATCTTTGTTGTCCACTACGTGTTGTAAACTTGTGGAGCATACACAGAATCCTTTGTTGTATATTACAATCAATACTGCAGTAGTGTCGTTTATAAAATAGCCTAATGTGGTGTAACTGTACTTAAAGAGTTTACAAACAGTGGACAACAAAAGTACTGACGCCACCGTAATGCTTATATTTCTGGTGAATAGAGGCTTCAATAACATACGCAGAGACAGTACACCAATAGCATAAGATCAGCGTTTTGTCGTCTGTTTTTAGGTTTTATTCGCGGTATTAACTGGATGTGAAATCTAAAAACAGAAATATCGACATTCTGTGGACTTTAATTTGTAAAATACACGTACCTTGCTTCATTGCTTCATTGTTTTAAGTGTTAGTCTAGCCTTTATCCGAGCCTTCTGTTGTGAGGGGCAAAGTGTGGAAATTTTTTTACAGGTATGACAGTTGCCAAATTCTTCATTTCTCACATATCTCTGGTTGTATTTATGTGATGTGTGCCACCAACGTTTGTAAACTTTCTTGTTAGAATTTGAAATGAGTGCCATACGCGTACATGTCATCTTTCATGCTACATACATAAATAAATTAATAACTTTTACACGAATGTCTCTTTTTTATTTTGCATTTTGGTGTATTTTCTGAGTCAACTAAAAATAATCACGTTGCAGAGTTCACGGATCATTTTATTTAATAATAGTGGAAATAGCACAGTACTAAATTTGAGGTCCTCTTAACTTCTGCCAGTGGCTAGAAAGCGTAACGTAGCTAATAGCCCCTTCTCGCAGCTTCTAGCCTGTCCCGTGACTGCATTCCTTTTCATTGAGAGTGGTTTGATGGGGTTGTATGCCTTTCCATTAAGAGTAGTTTGATGGGGTTGAGCAGCCCCGGAATGCTTATCGCGTTATTACCTCTATAATAGCCAAGACAAAACCCCATTTTTAAAATCGGTCGGGGTCTCGTAGAGCGTAAACGCAGTGAAGTTAATTAAGAAGTAACAGAGTGGCGCCGTAATCGCAGAGTGGAGTGGGTCGGGACGTGTGTAGGCTGACAGGAAATTGGTCGGTCGGCCGACAGATCGTTGGTCGTGTCTTAATCGAAGTGTCGTCGCCTCTGCCCGCAGGACCTGTGTCGTCGTCGTCGCCGCCCCAGACGCACCGGACGCCGTCGCCGAGCGCGAGGATGCCCGCCGCCGGAGACGTGGTGGGTTCGCCTCTGGGCGCCGCCGCCGCCAGGCTCGGCAAGCACCGCCTGCCCGCCGACCCCAGCACGGGCGACGCGGGCCCGCCGGCCAAGCGGCCGCGCGCCGCCCGCGACCTGGCGCTGCGCCTCTTCGCCTTCCGCGACTGGGTCTGCTGCCTCGAGCCGGACGACCAGGGCAACGTGTGAGTGTCGCGCACCCGCTCACCCCCTCACCCTATTCCTGTCTCGGTCTTTCTCTGCACATTTTACCACCCGCACCTCCCTCCCGGTACTGAATTGGCGTCGTATCGACCTGTCCGTTTCTCTGGTCGAGTCGTGCCACAACTTCCGTCACTACGTACTTATTGCTTACGTCGTCTACCCGTGTAATCTTTGGCACTCTTCTGTAGCGCCACATTTAGAAAGCTACTGCCCTCTTCTCGTCAGAACTTTTTACCGTCCGCATTTCACTCTAATTAGAGGCTACACTCGAGACAGATATACCTTCGCGACGACTTCCTGACCCTTAAGCCCGTCTCACACGGAGCAAGATTCGCTGAGTTTCCTTGCTGGCTCGCGCGGGCTACCTTGCTGGGAACCTTGTAAGATTTCCAGGATAGGTCCGGTGCTATTTTTCTTGCAAGATTCCCTGCGTGCTACCTGCGTTGGCCAATCGTGAGGCGTTTAGATTGTGACGTCAGACGCCGAAATCTTGGGCGGGAAGCCTTTGTTGATAGTTGCTTTTCTGCTGTTGTGAGGTGCGGTAGGGAGTTCTTATAATTATTAAATAATGGCACCGCAGTGGTGCAAGGAAGCGACTGAAGCAGTGATATTTACTTATAGGGAAGAACAGTGTCTGTACGTCGTGAAAAGTGCAAACTATTATAATAAACACTTGCGTGCAGAGGCACTCGAAAGAGTTGCAAATACCAATACATCCATTCGTATAAAATTTGCAAAGGATGTACGATCTTCTATCCTATAAAATAGTCATATATAACAGCCATATTTATAAAATCAAACAGTAATGAAATGGTGATACTTTCCAAACAAAAGTAGGTGTTATGCGAACTAACATCAACTCTTTATGAAGCATGGAGAGCACACCTTTTCCAGCGTTTCTCCTCTTAATCCAGTTTTTCATCCATTCTTTCTTTCTTCTTCTCTCATTAGCATGCATTTCTGCATTGCTTAGCACCAAAACAGCTAATAACGCCAGTTTGTTCTGAACATCTGTACCTGAAGCAGCCGTCTTCGTTCGATACAACATGCAGCCGATCACAAGACAACTAGCTGCCGCTCTTGCACCGTGGGAGAGCTTCGGCACGGAAGATAGCCAGCTCCTTTTCCTGTGAGCCGGCAGACATGCACGCCATTTCACAAACTTGCGGGGAACCTTGCTCCGTGTGAGACGGGCTTTGGTGCCTCGAGAATTTTGGGGGAAAATTCTAGACACACTCGTATTTCCACCATCTCGAACACTCGTTATTTTATAGATGAGCGTGTGAAAGTGGAACTGTGTCTACTGTGTCACGATTATGTGTGTGCAGGACTGGCATGTATCGCACAGTTGATCGGCACGGGCAGGTAGTCGCAGCGCTTGCCTCAGAAGTTACACGCCAGCACAAGGAGCAAACGCGCTGTACTCCATGAAGGTGCTACATAATTCATTATTGAGAACAGTTGAATGTTGTTAAAGAAAAGAAGACACTTATTCACTTACTTTCGTGAGGTCTGGATGGTGGACTTGCTAGAGCATTCATTGTATTTGTTATAAAGTATGTAAGATTATCTGTTGGACCAGTAATTGTTGGGCTTACAAAAAATGAATCATTTATATGGTGTCTTGTTTGTGGAATTGAAAATATAGTGAGATTGGTTTAAAAGTATTCTGAGTGTACGGAGTTATTTTAAGAGTATACAAAATTCCTCCAAAACAGAATCTTAGCTTCGGGGAAGAAGTTGGGCAGACAATCGCAGCCGGCTATCCTGAAAAGATGATCGACAAAACAACTCCACGAAAGTTCAATAATAAAGTGGGAGTGTGAGTCTGGCACACCAGCACCAGCACCAGAATGTGTGGAAGAGAAGAGTATGTTAGCGGCAATGTGCAGATCATACCCGCACACACAAACTTGTTTATATTTTAGAGATTTTGAAAAGTAGTAGTATAGTACTTCATGGACACGAAGTACTTTTCACATTCGCGTATTTGTCTGCAACCACATTTGCGCCACCCATGGACTGCTGGGAGAGATGACTAATTATTAATCTCTTTAACTAACCAGATATCCACATTAAATGCTGGAAGTACAAAAAATCATATTTAAGTAAGTGAACACACACAATTATGAAAATCTATCATATGTAGAAATAAGCTGTTTATCCACTTCTCCATGAAATAAAATAAATTATTCGTATCTAACGCCCAAACCTCCACATGCCATTCAGATCAGTACCAAACGTTGTATGTAGATGGAGAATCAACCAAAAAGAGATGTGGAAAGAGAATTGAAGCTCAGCTCAATAACTACTTTGAGCTTTGTTACTAATACTGTAATTCTGTCAGTTGCCAGAAAGGACATGAAAGAGCAGTTGAATGGAACAGTGTTTAAAAATAAAACAAAGTTAATGGAATGTAACTGAATTAAATCAGGTGACCCTGAGGAAAATGAAATTAGGAAATGAGACACTAAAATAGTAATTGAGTTACGTTATTTGGGCAGTAAACAGATGGTGGGCGAAGTAGAGGGGATATAAACTGCAGACTACAAATCAAAATTTGGAGGACTGTAGAGTGATTTATTTGACCTGTCAACTTCCTGAATGTAAATCCATTGTCTTACCACCATGCCACCCCACTAGTTAGAAAATGAAGTCTCTTATTTTACCATTGTCCATTGCTGTGTACCGTCTGTGAGTGATGTAGGCTTTATTAGTAGGACTGTCATATTTTTCGTCAGACTTTGCAGTGCTAACCTTTCAGTTTGAATACTGTTCCATCAATTAAACAGAATTACCACCAAATTGGATAATTATAGTGCTAAATGCAGATAGGTGAAATTTTAAGGGTGTCGTCAGATTTTACCTATATTTATAATCATTGTGTAACTGTGGTTAGCTCACAATTGTTCACTTTTCCATGCTAAATATTTTCTATTAATGTTTTTTACTGGTAGTTAAATACCTTGCATTGACCTTATCTCTGAAAGTCTGACAATTTTCGTCGTTACAGTCCCCTCCACTGCGCTGTACTGGCAGGTGATATCAACCGAATCAAGCGGCAGTGCTGTGTCCTGAGAGCTCGCGACTACTCTCTGGATATCTGCAATAACGAGGGAGAGGTAAGGACAACTTCACTTTTACATAGTAAGTTTTGATGATGGAACCAATTTAAAACTGTGTAAATAAGGTAATGAATTTTGTCATGTAGAATAAAAATGCCACTTTAGTTTTTGCTCTTTTGTTAACGTGTTCTATATCCAATTGGATAGTGACCTTAAAATGTTTTCTTCCCATTAATGGAATGATTAGAACTGGGTGTGCCTATTCTTATGTCCTTCTGAAATATAGTAATGCTATACATGCACGTTGTGAAGAGCAATACTTTAATGTTTTTCTGTGAGTAAAGTACCTGTTAGTAATGTTGCTTTAGTGTGGACCAGGCGCATCTCATGATTTCCATGCAACACTGATCAATTGGAACTAACCTACACCTTGGGCTATGCTACAGAACTGCAGGTCACCGCAACCAATATATTAGTGGGCAGGGGGCAATATCACTCTAGCCAAACAGTTTACGTACTGTCATCTTTCCATTTCATGGTGAACTACTAAATAACGTCGAAAGCCAACCCTAAGATAAAATCTAAAAGTAGCTTATTTATCCCCTGCCATCGTATTTCCCGGCAGATTACCACAACAAATAATACTAAAAGACCTGTTTTGGAGAGATCTGTAATGCAGTATGTGTTAACTTCGCTACACGATTAATGTTTCTAGTGTTTTTATTTAAAAATCTTGGATGTTTTATGTGCTCAGACTGTGGCGTTTTGAGTTAGTGATGAAACAGTGGTGTCTCTGTGACATAACAGGTCTTGTGCTGTGACTGGGTGACATGACCAAATGCCATGTTAATTTACAATACCATATTTGTGGTACTATTTATATTTGTGTATTACTAATTTATGCATTTTAAGTGGTCTAGTGCATGAAAGAACTCTCCTAAATGCATAGCTTTTAGTACGTTTCGTGTGTTAAAATGTCGGCAAATTTGAATTTAGGGCAAGAAACTGTCCTATGAATGAGGATGCATTTTGGAAAATGTAACTTCAGTGGCTAAACATATCACTACCCTTTTTTATGCACTTAATTTTGTAAGCTAAACTGATAGTCACAACAAAGGCATTGCTTCTTATCATCTATTAATGCACTTTTGCTTGCCTTAATTCATTTGTTTGTAGGTGAAATCAGCTTGTCTCCCATTGTGCACTGCAAAATGGTCTATGACTATTTCCTTAAAATTTGGCTGATTAAGTAGTTCTTTTTCGAGAGAATGCATCGCAAGTGCACAAAGTGCATGAATGTTTTCACTCACTGTAATGTAGAGAAGCAGCGTTCCGCATCTCCTGTTGTCATTAGAAAGATTATTATTATTTGCAGAAGTTTGACACTTTCAGTAAATACTTTAGCCAGATTCTTTTCATAAAGAAAGTTAAACGTCGTCAAAGCACCTGACACTTTCATAAAATCATTTCAGCTGTTTAGTGCGTTCAGTTCATAGTGTAAGTCTAAACACTGTAATTTGAAAGCTACATTCAGTAAATCACTGATCTGAGTCATGATTTGGTCATAGACATCTTGTGCACACGCCATTCTTCATTCAGTGAAACAATCGTCTTTTGCAGTTGTCTTTTCCTGTTCCCAGTTATCGTCAGTGTCTAGTGAGGCCCTAACGTGCTGGACAGAAGTTGCAAACTGAAATGCGTATTAAACAGTTTTCGCAGCATCAATATTCCTTTGCTGGAACTGGTTGAAAAGAATGTCACAATGAGGCATGACAAAAAACATAGCCAGAAGAAGAAATCTTCGTCTTGCAAGAAACCATTGAGCCCCATAGCCTTGTTTATTGTCTTGTAATTATTACTATCACCATCAATGGCTTTTTTCATGCACTCTACAATATTCTTCTGGTATTTGTGCATAGCTGTTACACTCTGTGATTTGAAATTCCATCTGATGGACGGAGGACAAGTAGGAATATATTTCATCACTATCTCGTGAAGAATGGCTGTGCGTTTAGGAGACTGGGTAAAAGGTACCAATTCCTTCCAAGGTGCTGAAGAAGATTCATGCTTGCTTATTGCCTGGCACACAGCATGCAACAATTAAATTTAACTGGTGTGTGCAACAGTGAATGAGGTGATCATTTTTATACACCTCTTTAATCCTGGTTTGAATTCCACTTTCATGATCACTCATAACAGGTGCATCGTCATAACACTGAGCTATCAGTTTCTCAGGTATTCCATTTATGTTCATTTTCTCGGGCTTGCCGAGAACAGCTGAGTTACATCTTCTGCAGTGTAACATTTTAGTCATTTAAAGGAAATAAATCTTTCCTTAATTTTGCTCAACAGCTCTCAGAGAATTATTACAACCAGTTAGTGACAAAATTGCACAGTCGGTAGTTTCATCAACTTCAATAACAAGGATATTTGCCTTAGACAGTTCATTCCTAATCAGATTTTGGCATACCTTGTAAAATGATTCCAACAGTTAATTTTGAATTGTTTTGGAGAGGCCTAAGGAAACCGTTTTCCAATGTGCTACTTCAAGGTGCTGTTAAGTTCTGCCATCAGATCAAGTAGTCCTCGAAAAATTCCCAGGTTCTTGGACTTTTCTGTTTCGTCATGGCCCCTTAAGGCCAGCTTGAATTTGCTGCAAAATTTAATGCCATTTATCAGTTTACTCAAGGTATACTGGTGTTCTGAGACATTTTCGTTATATGTGTTTATGTCAAGGCGGTAAGCACTGTCTGGCTGGCATATAATTTCCACTTTCCCTAACATTGAAATTCAATAAAACCATTTAAATATTCTTCACTAGAATTGTGTTTCTTCACCTTTGCGTGAAAAGTTTTTTAAGTCCGTCATACCATCCTCAGTCCAGGCATTATCACTACGGTTTGTCACAAGACAGGTGAAACACAAAAATGCGTTTTTCACTTCACAAACGGCCAGTCAGCTGCATTGTATGTTGTTCTGTTGACATTTTGTGTATATCATTGCCTAGATTTACACTGTTTCTGTTCTGGATTGATTTTCAGGCCTGGTCTGAGTGTCCCAAGTTCCTTCACTTTTATCCTACTGGCATGTTCCATATTTCTACCTAATAAATTGCACACCAAATCCATACTGTGCTGTTTTTGAACTCGTGATATGTCACAGTTACTTCGGAGATAGTATAGCTTACTTCACGCAGGCTCAGTACCCTCACAAAAAGAAGCACAATCACAGAAGTATGCCCGTTAACCATGAACACCGTTAGCAAGCAAGGAAACTAAAGTAATGGATCATATTTCACGCACTTTGTTCTAGTAACTGTTCGTCAAACTCTTGCTAGGAGGTGCTAGTTCAGTCTGGTGAGAGATTTCCAAATTTATTTTAACAGTGGTTAAAATCGTCAATAGAAGAACAAAAACAAGTATATAAAATTATTTCAAAACAATAATAGTGAATGTCGATTAGTGACACACCAAAGCATGACAGATATATACAGAGACAGGGATTTGATAGCAAATATTAGCAATTCTGTTCCTTTTCATGTGGTATAAGGTGTGCGGAGGTTGGTAGAACACGCTTAGGCTGAGTGACTAGAGCCTACGGGCTGGCCATAAGAGCTGTACTCTATAGAAGCTATGCCCCCAAAACGACTGCTACATAAAGTGGCATTTCAATGCGCAACCTTAAGACTAGCTACTACCTGGTTGGAAAAAATCCCTTGATACTGCATATCAATGGTTCCAAAAACATCGACCAGCATTATTTAAACCCATGTTGGAAATATGCAAAATGTATCTTGATGATGTAAATCTGTAACATGTAGTTCAGAAATTTATTTTAATATATATTTTGGGGTGGCTCTGCCTCAGTGCCTTTAAATATTAACTGTGCCTGATGTGGACACTTTCACTCCCCCTTCTCGCAGGGCTGGCAGCCCATACCCACGATTTACGCTTCGGAGCCAACTCGTGGCTATGGGGATTTCAAAATAAGAAAGTAACCAATGCACAACATGAAACAAACTGAACTCAACGAAGCATTCCATAATAAGTAACAGGTTCCACACAAATTCTTTCTGGTATTGGTGGTATTGTAAATGATGTAGTACGGGCTTGAACTCCACCGTTACCTTATACAATCATATTTTGAAACCATCCCACCTAACTCTGCCACCAAGTTGCACTGTGAGCCAGATTCCACACTTAACTCTAAATTTTCATGTAATTGGCTGAATGAGCCAGTTTCAAACATTAGTTTTTCTGTGTACAGAATGGACCTAAAATTTGTATTGATTGCCAAGCATTGAAACAAAATTTCTTATCTCCCCCCCCCCCCACACACTGCAGTACTATGTTTTTATCATTTTTCCTGCAAATTATATCAATATGATCTGTTTGAAGATACCAGCAACTGATAAACAGTTGCTATTTTGGTTTAGTAATAACAGCTGTGTTCTTGTAAAGGGCTGTTACTGAGAAGAAGTGTTGGTGGGTCTATGTTGCATATTTTTTCTTTAAGAAATAAATATTTGTTAGCAGTAAACAATGGTAAACCCAGAATGGGAGAAAAACAATATTACGAAAGGATTGGACTGCTATTCTTCATATACAGGAGATGTTAGATTTCAGACAGGCACAACTGAGTTGGAGCCACTGTGCTGCTTTCTATGTTGGCATGACAACCAGCAAGTTGTCTACCCACATGAACAGCCACTGACAAACTGTGGCTAAGTGACAATTGTGCCACGCAGTTGCTGGAAATGCTGCGCAACATAGTGTACTTCACTTCAGTGACTTATTCATAGCCTGTGGCATCTAGATCCTTCCAACCAACTACTACATTTATGAACTGCGCAGGTGGGAACTCTCCCTGAAATATATCCTTCCCACACTCCTGCCCTGCTACAGCCTCCTCCTCACGCTCGCTACCCATGGATTGCTTCTCCCACCAAGTGCAGCTGCTGGCAGTCCAGATTTGGTGGCCAGAGACTGTGTGTGTGTGTGTGTGTGTGTGTGTGTGTGTGTGTGTGTGTGTGTGTGTGTGTGTGTTTATGCTCGCGTCTCGCTTCGGCAGCTGGAGAGAGTGGTCATATGTGTACCAGTGGCATTGCATTTGTGTGAATATACGTCATCTAATCCAGGAGGTGGCCTTTTGACCAAAAGCTTACTTGTTTAGCACTCTTTTTTGTTGTATCTGTCTGTGACTCAACATCTCCACTATGTGGCGAGTAGCAATCTTGCCTTTTCATAATTTTTTTTGCAGAAAAATGCTAGTTTTTTTCCTCTACAGATTTGTTGGTGAAAACTCGTATAAAGCGCTTTGGACCTGACTATTATATTACTTTGTTGCAGACTCCATTGCATCTTGCTGTTATACATAAGATGACGGAAGCTGTAGACATACTGATCAAATTTGGAGCAAAGCCACAATTCAGGGATAAAGCTGCCAACACTTCATTTCATTTGGCTGTACAGAGGGATGCACATTGTCCAGATATTCTGTGGCGCTTGCTGACAGCTCCAGGTCTTCGGAAAACTGATCTAGAACTGTTCAATGATGATGGTAAGTGTAGATAGCATTGTAGTCGAGATTATCATTTCCGTGGTGTTTTTTTGTGCCACGTGTATAATGATTTGTGAACTCGCAAGACACTGATGGTAATTTTCCATTTTGCAGGTTACGCGCCGATGCATCTGTGTGCTATGTATGATAAAGTGGAAGAACTTCGGGCGTTGATTTCCAGTGGCGCCGACGTGAATTTAAAGGTACAATCTGTAAATATATGTGTGTAGTGGAAACTGTTTCTAAACTCTTTCCAGAAAATTTTTTTAAAGAGGAAATAGTTTCTCTAGGAAGTTCATCATAAGAATAAACCTGATGCAAACAAACACAAACGTGATGATTGGTCAGAAACTGTAATGCACGTACATTGGTATTATGCTCTTGGAAGTAGATCCTACATATGCATCCTTTTACCAAGTGTCATTAAATGAAACTTTAAGCTATTCGAAATGTATTAAAAGCGATAAACTTGTTTCTTAAACACGCTTTAGCTATGTAATGCTTATTTAAAAATTGTGTACAGTCACAGTCTCTGTACTGTTGTGCTCTGATTGTCGGGCTGTTCATATGCAGTATAAAAAGGGCTGATGCTGCTTCCTGCTCCATAGTGAAACACAGTTAAAAAGTGCCAAGAAATAGGCTGTTCTTAACGTTTTTCATAAATTTACAGAAAAAATGGGCTTTGAAAGTTTTCTGAGGGACTCTATTTGATACAGTTCAGATATTCCTGCAGATTGGATGGATATCAGAATCGGTAGCATAATAGACTGATAATCTTGTACAGTTCGTGAATGACTGCTTCAATTTGAATTACCTACATCATCATTTTTATGAATACTGCTCATTTTCTTGTTTCAAATTACATGTTGCACGTGAAATTTGCGTTTTCATTTCAAATATAAATTCTTACTTATCACGATATTTTATGAAAGTTTATTAACAAAGATTGCTTAAATTAAGAAATCGTAACAATTTATTTTTTTAGGAGAAAAATAAAAACCAAATACTCTTTATTTGGGTTACATCCATTGTTTTACACCATAGATGTAGTCTTACACTAACCAGAGTGATAAGTGTTGTAGAAACTAGAAAAACAATCAATTTCCCAGCATCAAGTACACTATACAAATGCTGCATTTTTACGTTTGCCACTGTACCATTACAACATGAACTCAACATAACTGATGTGGAGCCAAACTAAGGGATTTGTCGCGAGAAATAACAAGACTGTTAAGCTGCCACATGTACTGGAACTAATGCAAGCATCTGTTTGAGATGTCACTGCCGAACACTGGTGGGATTTAGAATGGCACATTATAAAGGAAGAGGAGAAAATGCAGCACCTGGGTGGCTTCGCGGATTGTGTTGTTGATCGACTCGATAGTAACGTAATAGACGATAGTTCCAGAACTGAAATGAATTATTGGATTCAGATAAGTAAGGAGCAAAGAGATTAACAGAGGACTAACTGTAATTAATATCTTCAGTGGCTTCAGTATTCAACAATACAGTGAAATCCCTGCAGTACGCTTTTGCATCACACAGACCACTAAGAAAAATTACCCTGTGTCTAAGCTAGGAATTTTCATCACTCTTGTTTGTAATTAGAATACTATGTTAGGTGAGAAAGAGAACATTTTAAGCTTTCCGTGTGGTCACCTGAGAAGCATGCAGTAGTGCTAGAGTTTTGCTGAACATTATTTCATTCTCTTTAAAACTTAAATGACATTTTAAGCGATATTGTTTCTCTGCTATCTTTTTGTGTCTGAACTGCAGCTGCTTACATCATTGCAGGTATTCATATGTATGTTTTATACACATTTCAATCAAAGCTTTACCTCGAATTTCTAACACTTTCAATTGGATACAAATTTTGTTGCATGTGTATCCAGAAAAGTGACCTATCTCTTAAATTCCTAACATTTCCTCATCTATTTCATTTATTCATTTCTAAATGTTAAAATCAAAATGCAGGCAAATTATTGGTACTTTCCAAACAAGTTTTCTGCAGACGGCTTTTCGTGTTTATACGTGTTGTTCACTTGGTTATTTCACCAGGCCTGCAACCACTTCTTTATTCCATTATTTTTCTTGCTTTTGTCCTATTCTTTGTTTTTTCCTATTTATGAGAGAGAGAGAGGCACAAACAGAAGAGGTGGCAAAGAATGAAGTGGATCAGTGGAATCCAATCTGGAAAGTCTTCGGGAGATGGGGCAGCCCAGAAGTAATTGTTGTTCTAGTTCACAGGGTCACTAAGAGTCAGAATCAACTAGACAGACAGATAAATAGTTTTGGAGGGGGTAAAGTGCTCGCCTTTCATATTACTATATTATAACCAGAAACAAATGCAATTGGGACAAACAATTTGGTTACGCTAAGATCACTGCCAAAGTGTTAGAGAAATTGTTTAATTTGAGGGCAGTATATAGTGGTCTCAGTTTCTATTGAAATATGCTAGAAAGCACGTCCTAATATAAGTGGCATTCAAAAAGAAAAGAGCTGGAGGCAAAATTACAGAAACCAGTACTTGTATGTTAGAAGTATTGACCCTGGCTGTCGAGATGCTTGTCCCACTGTGACACGAGGTGGTGAATGGCTGTCTCTTAAAATTCCTGGGGCTGCAATGTTAACCAGTTCCACACATGCAGCTATATGTTGTCCAAGGTGAATAGTTTTCCCCTATGCTGAGTTCCGACCATGATGGCTTCCTTCTGATTCACTTCCTGCAGCACGGGACAACATTGAATTCACAGTGTTACTTGCAAACCTTGACCACACTTCGCCAAGCGATCAAATCAAAACGACCTGGTAGTTTCACCCGTGGGGCCAACACAGTCGCTGCACTCCTGCAGAAATTCAAATGAGAGGTTTTTGGCCACCCTCCATACATTCCGGAACACTCTCCCTGTGACAAAACCATTTTTGGTCCCCTTAAAAAGGCTCTGAGGGGGCAAACAATTCACCTCGGATGACGACGTCCAGCTGTACGTATGGAGCTGGTTAACATCGCAGCCCCAGGAATTTTGTGTGTGACAACCATTCACCACCTTGTGTCACAGTGGGATAAGTGTCTCAACAGCTAACACACAGGTACTGGTTTCTGTAATTATGCCTCTGGCTTGTTTCTTTTTGTACGCCCCTTATAATATTGACTAACCTTGCTGAACATGTTTGAGCATATGATGAAATTGATCATGTAGTTACATCATACATTTACATGAGGAACTTATCCATCTCACTTTGGGGCAGAGGTGCCCATGTTCAACAATTGTTATGTGCTTGCCACACCTGTGACAGAAAAAAGTGTTTCATGAAGCCATAGGATGCTAGGTGTTTGTAACTCCAGTCCTCACGACAACATAATGTTGTTCCTGTTCTCTCAGCTGCCGTGTGGTCATCTTATAAAGATACCATTTCAGAATGCTGTTTTGTGTCGAAAATTCACATATTGGGACTGTGGCTGTAATACTATAAGGTTTATAATAGAAACATCAACCAGCCGGCCGGCCGCTGGTGGCCGAGCGGTTCTAGACGCTTCAGTCTGGAACCGCGCGACTGCTACGGTCGCAGGTTCGAATCCTGCCTCGGGCATGGATGTGTGTCACGTCCTTAGGCTAGTTAGGTTTAAGTAGTTCTAAGTTCTAGGGGACTCATGACCACAGATGTTAAGTCCCACAGTGCTCGGAGCCATTTGAACCAGCAACCAGCCACAGGTGTGTTTAACAAGATTTGTTTGGATCACCCCAGGATTGGTTTCACATTTTTCACAAATTCATCTTCAGATGGTTTTTGCCCGTTTCGTGTTGGTTTCTTGCTTGACCCTCAGTTTGTATCCATTATTGATTTGCTGCACTAGGATGGACAGAAATGTTTTGTTCACTCCTTCATAAAGTTTATGATAGATTTATTTCTTATGACCTCTATCGAAGGATTTATGACATTATTAAAATGTGAAACGTGGTGAAAATTTTTGTGATGTATGCTTGTGTGGGATGAAATCGCTGTGTGTTTTCATTGTGAATTTTGAAATTATTCCATTTGTGGCCGTGTACTATGCATGTGCTGTTAAATTCCTTGTAAAACACCTTACACCGCACCATTTTCTGTTTAATGGCGGCACACACGATGAACATTTACAAAGTGTGGCCGAGCTTCATGTGAGTAACATAAACAATTTTCAAAGATCCCACAGTCGTAAAGAGGTTATAGGTGCTGTTTGTATGTGTATGGGCGTAGTTTTCCTTGCCTTTACCACTGGATATAAACACAGTATACAGATTGGAGTACAGTAGAAGCAGAAAACTGAAGGATTTTTCTTGCCACTTACTAAAAGTTTGCAACTACTTACAATTGACATCCATGTACTACCAACAGTGAGATTTACCTCATTAGCTATTGTTAATCCCTGTACTAATATCCCAGTAGAAGAAACTTTAACGTAATTAAAAAACCTCCTAAAACATAAAACGCTCAACCGACCTGAAATATAAGAGATTCTCAGTCTTGTACTGTCTCACTTTTAATAATAGTCTCTAAACAAAATGCCGGTTTGCAATGGTAAGCAATTTCGCTGAATTGCAAGCTACCTGCATTAACCATCTGGAACAAAAGTTCTTCTCATTTGTAAGCCAAATAAGCAGTAAAATTATTTACCAAGAGAAATATGTAGGTAACTCTCCTACTGCTTGAAAGATCTGAGCAAATTACATGACATAATTAAATCCACTGTCACATGAAATAAACAGTAGCATTTACTTGCTGGATGTTAAAATATGTACCATAAATTACAAACATCACCTTGGCATATTTCATAAGCTAACAACTACGGATGTTACCATCGGTAACACATTCTGCCACCCAAACCAGCATAAGAGGGCTAAGTTTAGATCAGTGCGTCACCATATGCATCAAGTACCTCTGAGCTACAACGAACAGCAAAAGGAAACTAGCGTAATTAAATCAGTTGCTTATAATAAGGGATATGATGCTTTAGTAATAGATATTTTCTCCCAGAAAATAAAGAATTGCTGACAATAAATCTCTCCAAGAAATATCTACAGCTACTGTGAAGGACATGAAAACAACAAAGTATTCTGTCATACCATGTTTAGGCCTACTTTCGTATAAAATTTGCTACCTAATCAAAAAGAAGAATGTTAAATTCAGCTTTTCTGCTAATAATGAACTTTAACAGTAAGTTGTACGCACACTTTCACACATTAGTAACCCCCAAAAAAGATCAGGAATCTATAAATTGAACTGTAATAAGTCCCAAATTCTACATCGGCCAAATGGGCAGAAAGTTTGAAATTGGCAGAAAGATCGAAACAAAGTTTAAAGAACATCTGTATGTCCTGCAACTGAGCAAATCAGCCTTTGCCATCTATCTCGCAGAAAATAATCTTACAGTAGACAATATACAATATAACCTCCAAATCTTACACTTTACAGATAAGGGTGGGGCAATGAATCTTCTAAAGGAGATTGAGATTAATATGTGTAAGAACACTTTCTCTGATCTCATTCTGAATGAACAGTCAGTCATCCAACACCTCATTCCTAAATAATTTCCGAGAGGTCTTCTAGTCGTCTAAACCAACATTTTATTCCCATACTTAAAGATAGCCATAGTACTTTAAAAGTTATACCTTTACTGTTAAATATGTACTGAAATAACTGTAGGCTGATGTATTAAAACATTAGTGTTTATTATGTAAAATGCAACCATAAATTCATGTTTTTCAAGGAATTTAACAGCACTTGCATAGTGCACGTCCCCAAATGTGATGATAAAAAAAAAAAAAAGAGAGCACAGGATGATCCCATCACACAGATGCATCCAGCATGTTAGTTTTCACAACATTCCACATTTTAATAACTTTTAAAACCTTTTCGTAAATGCTTTGATACAGGTCACAAGAAATAAATCTGTCGTAAACTTTGTCAAATAGTGAACAAAATACTTTGTCTATCCTGGTGCAGAAAACAGATATGGATAGCAAACGAGGCCCCAGAAAGAAAAGAAAGTGAAACATGTAACAACCATCTGAAAATGGATTTGTAAAAAATCTGAAGCAGTGTCATGATCTGATCCAAACAAACCTTTTTAAACCATACTTTTAGTTGATTGCTGTTTCAATTATAAACCATTTTAGAATTTTCAAAGCATTTTCCAAACAGTGGGCTGCAAAAGTCCCATTTCTTGTTTATAGTTTGTACAGTGCTTGTCATGTCAACTATCGTATCAGTAGCGATTGTATGAATTACCTGTATTAAACTACTTGATCTTTGGAAAAGAATGTATGGTGATGTAATCCTTTCACGTAATGTTATTTTTTCTGTGGCACTATCAAGAAAGCTTTAGCAATAATATCTTGAAATCCTTGTGACAACCCCTTGTTTATTCTTTGCCTGCACTCTTGACTGGTACATGATGTTATTAACATCTGTGAATGATGATGATACTTGGGTGTCTGGTAAAGAGCTAAGTCATGAACAGTGAAAATATTGCAGTTCATTTCCATACTGTCACCAAGTTTGACACTCTTACCTTAGCTTCCTTTCTGAATGAATAGAATTTGTCTCTTGGATTAGAAACATAACATTTGCTGAGACAGGAGGGAATGCTAAAAGACTGACAGGAGGGAATGCTGAAAGACTGACAGGAGGGAATGCTACAAGACTATCACCCACACAGGACACACATTGAATAAGCTCCTCTCACAGCTTAAATGTATTCCATTTACCTCAAATATCAGAGGAAAACGTATTTGCTTCACCCTGACATTTACCTTGTTAAGCTAAATTTTACTTAAGGAGTTTGCGTACAGAATATTGGAAAATATGAAGCGCAGTTCTTGTAAAATAACTATGTGCTATGTTAATGGGGATACTTATAAATGTTGAAAACCTCTAAAGTATTATTCTGTATATATCACAGACAAAACTTCTGCTGTATTGTTACAGGATACAAAAAGTGGTCGCACTCCACTGTTCCATGCTGTGGAGACAAATTCTGCTACATGTTGTCGTGCCTTGCTGCAGAGTGGTGCCAACTCCACAGAACAGAATTATGCTGGGCACACGCCTATCATCGCAGCTTCAGAATTCGCAAATCCAAATGTTGAGGCTGCAATGATAAATCATAAAGAAGTACATGAGGACATTATTGCACAACTTGAACGTGGAAGACACCGTAACAGTATAATGGAAAATTGACTTTCTTCAGGTGTACTGAGAGAGAATTGAACAAAGCATCCGTTTTGAGGGATGTAGTAAGTTTTATTGTGATCATAATTTTAACTTTGGACTGAAACATTGGACACATAGTAAATGTATGACTGTGTGATTATGGGAAATATTTTTCTCATATAACTTCAGCCAGTGTGATATTTATTGAAAGAAGTAGTAGCTCACGACATGTCAGCTTCATGAAATTACTGCACCACTGTGGTCCTGTTAATATTGTCATATGTTTTTTAATTTTTGGTCACAACTGAAAATTAAATGTCTAGCAGTTCTGCTTATGCAGATCGACTTGTTCCAATGTGTGTTACGCTTCTCCTATGCAGTTAATAATTAACAAAGTAGCTGTAAACATTGCAGTGGTTACAAATAAATAGGGCCAAGGAGCTTCTTGAAATGTGTGTTCTGGATGTTGTTGTAAAGAAACACAATTGTAAACATTGCGGTGGTTACAAATAAATAGGGCCAAGGAGCTTCTTGAAATGTGCATTCTGGATGTTGTTGTAAAGAAACATACCACCATTGGAATTGTTCCTGTATATGATGATTGAATGTTCTGAAACTGTTAAATATGAGTGAAAAATATCAAGGCAGTAGTTGAAGCTCGGTTGAAAACATCAGTTGAATATGCTCTCACCATTTAAATAAACTTTTAGAGTTGTATATATATGAAAGGTTTACCTACAAATAACATGTGTTCTGTCAATCACCCAAACGTGATAGTGATTGATGTACTGTAAAGAGTCAAATGAGAAATTTCGCTAAGAACTTTGTGTTTTTCAATATTTTTTTATTTTTACTCTGGCAGTTATTATAGAAGTAAAGTTGTGGAATTGCATAGCAACATGTTATTTTTATGTAGTACATTAACTTTTGTCCAATTAGTTACTATTATTTGAAGTGTGATTCATCTTGTGGGTGTACATTAACATTCTAGATTTGTGTGAATGTGAACATGAATGGGGTGTAAGACCTTGTAGTCACCGAACTGAACATTTATTTTCGCACGTTAAAGCAAAAATATTTTTTGTGAATCCTCTGTAAAGTACTGATCTATGTATTTATTTATTGAAACAAAGAGTACCTAATTTGTGTAGAATGTTTTAATTTCCACAGAAGGTAATTATAGTGTGCCTGTGAATCCACAGCTATTTGAGTATTATGTTCTGTTTTTACAAGATTTACTTCTCTGAGAGGCAATACCTCATCATTTGAGAGCATTATTTTGATGTGATGATGAAAGTGACAAATTTCTTAATTCTGACATCCACAAAACTTAGTGCTTGGATCATATGAAAACATTAAATAAAACCTGCATGGCAATGTGAACTGAAGCTGATAAACTAAACAACAAAAATTGAGAGTAAATTAATGTAGCCTAACAATTTTAAGAAGCACTAAAAATTGCATGAAAGCATATTATTTTTTATATTTGGTAAAAGGTTTTTCTCCAGAAACATTACTTTCTTTGTATGTCTAAAACAACACTAATTATGTCCAGGAAAAAAGAATGAGTCGGTCCGTTTTCTTTGTTCGGCAAAAAAGCGAAGCTTTCAGTGCTTTGTCACTAAGTTGTTGTATTGGTTGTTCTTAATCAGGTTGTGTGTACTGGAACAGAAGAGTGTGCAGTGTAATATGTACTACTACTATTTGTCAAGAAATAAGCATAAGTTGTATGTGTGCTAAGATGAATGTGGCTTATGGGACTGCTGTTTCTGTAAAGGATTGCATTTCATTACATTTAAAGAGAATACTGTCACATCCTATGCCTATGAATGCTAAAGTGTCTTTTGCATTATAATTAAGAATGGCTTTCTGGAAGTATTCTCAATTGTAAAAAGTTTTTTTCCCTTTTCGGAAATGGTGTGTCCTTTAAGTAACATGCTAAATATCATGATTCAGGCTGTGGAAACTTGTCTTCAACATCACAGATATGGAATAGCTTTATGAAGTCCTACAATACTGCATCTTCTCAAAGTTTCATTGAATAATGTAAAGTGAAATGTAGTTTCTTGTACCCGGGCATTGTATGTTTTCAAAACTGAACATGTATGAAATTTGTTGGAAAAAAATACTTGATTAGTGAAGTGATTCATTTATGGCTAGAGTTTTGTGGCGCCAACTTACATGGAAAGCCAGGATGTACGCTGGGTAGTTAAATTTGTTTGCTTGTCAGGTACCTGGCTGGCTAATTTCGATCAAATTAATATTATTGTATTCCATAATTGTTTTTTCTTATCCTGTTCGAGCCACACATTTAGGTAATTGTGTGATTTATTTAATGACAGTGCACCACTTAAGACGGTTAGTAGTTTATATAATTATTGTTAAAGTATATTTTAAGAATGTGTGTGCGTACCAGCACTTGAAAAGCGAGCTTATCTTGAATGAACTATTTGTTATCGATTGGTAGAAGAAGGGGTAAAACAAACTATAGATGCCTCTTTACACATTACCACCTCTGTAGTTGTTGAGCATATAAAAACAAAATGCATCCTTCAATAAAATGTTTCATTTCAACCTCCCTTCATTGTGATTTATCAAAATAATTTGTAAATTAAATTAATATTTACCACTCTGTGTACAAAATAATTTTTTGTGATTAATGTGACAGGTAGTGAGTGGATCGACACCACAGATCTGTGCGCCCTGCCCATGTTAATCACCATTTTGTCATGAGGCTTGACACCTATACGTCTATCTTTAGGAACCCCCATACTGTCTGCTTTGCTTGTAAGCTTCCCCTGCTGGGTTTATTAAACTAAAAAGAAATTGTGCAGAAAGATTTCCTCTATCAGCCTGCAGAAGAGCTCCGGCAAATGTATGACTTAATAAAAATCTGGCTCATTTCGTCTGTGTATGAGGTAGATCATCATACATTTTTACCCTATGACCAGCTTTTCTGCTGCAATTTATAAGCTGCCCTTGTTTGAGTATACTGCACATGCATTCACTTGAAAAGTATTAATACCTGTTAGTGCAGTTAATTATGATCCCTGGCATGTGTGTTGAATTTGTCCACCCTGTAGGTACTTGAGTTTTAAATTGCTCCACAGTGGTGACAATTATGTTAGACATTCTCCGTTTTTTCCTTATACTTAAGGGAATATCAGGGAATTTCAAACATGTCAGGGAAATATTGGGGAATTTTGGAAAAAAAAAGCTGGAAAAATCTCGTCTTTGCCTCAGTAGATGCAATGGTTTGTTTACCGAGATGCCGTGCATTGTAACTGGTTGGGTGCAGCTGAGCACATGTGCTGCTTGCCTACTCCCTCATCCCTACTACTTCTCCCCTTCCTACCTCTCCCCTCAGCTTGCAGTCAGTGCTGCCACCACTTCTCGCCACTAGCGTAGCAACTACAGATGAGAGGCAGGGAGGCATGAGGAGAGTTTGTTTGGATCTGATTCTTAGATACTGTAAATGCAGCGAGCAGAGACGGCGGTCATGTGTGCACGATTCGTCTCCGAGTGAATGTGTGTGCTCTTGTTATCTGACAAAGGCTATGGCTGAAAATTTAGTTGTGAGAGTGTGACTGTCTTTTCTACGTGCCTGTCTGTGGCTTGGTGATCGCCTTTATGGTTATTGAGTTTTCAGAGTATTTGCACAAGTTATCTGTTGCATGGTTTGATCAATGCGGTCCCATTTCATCAACATGCTGTCGGTGACTCACTGGACACACTAGTGGATTTCTCCTACAGGCCAAAGCTGCAGGCCATTTCTGCGGGTATCTCTAATGGTTCGGGTCTACCTTTCGTTTCCCACTAATGTGCACGTCCTGCTGATCAGATCTAATCTAACCGATCTGCACAGGCTGGGTCTGTTTGAGTGTGGCGTAAGGTAGTGAATTTTCGTGATTCGTGCATGGACCCAGGAAGCAGCACTCGTTGGCAGGTCAGAGGCCAAGGGTGACGGATTTCAGAAATTGTGACTGTCTCACGGCAAGTATGTTGCAAGGTGCGGCATTTTATAGACTTATTTATTCTAGTACATTTTGGCACTTTCTTACTTTATATATTAGAACAGATGGACGTTAAGAAGAAGAAAATTGTGGCAGTTGCTGGCGATTTGTACACTATGTACTCAAATATTTCTTGAAAGAAAAATAATACCTGTAAAGAAATTGTGACACTGCTTAGAAACAGCAAGACTGGGCAGACTTTCAGAAGTGTATGTCTGAGAAAGTCCAACTAGGCAGCTGCACCCTACCTGGCATAATTGTTCAGGTCGAGCTTAGAGAGAGGGAGGTAACAGACCAGATGACTGGTTGCCATTGTGAGGCCTGTCAACAAAAACTGGTGAGGCTGGGAAATACAGGCCAGCCAAGTCTTGATTTTTGTTGTACTGGCAGTGGGCCATTATCTAAGACATGATTCTCTGCCTACCATTTTGCCTTCTAACGCACATTGACCCTACGATTTAAAAATATTGGCTATAAAAACCTACATAGGCCAGACTGTCCCATATTATTGGTCAGCAAAATGTTGGAAAGGCTAGTAATTAAGTACATCTACACAGTACACACAACAACACAATGGCTTAAGTAACATCTGGACAGATTTAGGGAATAACATTACTGGGAATCACAACTTGATGTTGCAAAATCATTAGATTGCACAAGGGTGGGGGGCGGCAACCAGAGTACTCGTCACAAATTACAAACTGCTGTAGTAATAGAAGACAGAGTAGGAGCTTGGGTAAGATTGTTTCTGCAGGAGAGAACAGAGGGTAATTTTTGCAAAGGAAGTCTCAGAGAATGTGGCAGAACTATTACTGGATTGAGTGATTTTGCTGGCATTACCTTGCAACAACATAGAGCTGGGTGGATACAAACGGCAGGAGCATTAATGTAAGCAAGAGCCAGTTGGTTACTTTCTGTTGAAGGAAAATCCAGGACCACATTTGGATCCAAGTTAGGGTAGGAGATACTTTTATCTGACACCTAATTTTAAGTAAATCAAACAATTAAAAATCCAGGATTGAATGTAACAATTTGTTGCTAATTTTAAATGTATAGGAGTGAAACTTCATACCAAATTTCATTAAGGTTTCCATGTGAGAGGGGCAGTTTGTAAGACACACGAGGTCCTCTTTCTGTTTATGATCAAGCTAGATGGCCCAGTGGGTAGCACACTGGACTCTCATTGGGAAGCCCGACGGCTCAAACCCATATCTGGACTCTCAAATTTAGGTTTTGCATGATTTCCCTAAATATCTCCAGGCAAATGCCGGGATAGTTCCTTAGAAAGGGCACAGCCAATTTCATTCTCCATTCGAGACTCAATCCGAGCTTGTGCTCTGTCTCTAATGACCTCAATGTCGACGGGACATTAGACCTGATCTTCTTTCCGGTAATGTGAATTTTAGGGGATGTTGAAGGAGAAGCAAGAGAATTGTTTCTTGACATGTCCTCATCTAGGCATAGCTTTTATTTATTTATTTATTTATTTATTTATTTATTCATTCATTCATCCATCCAGGGAACACCTATGATACAGTATACATTATAAAACAATGAAAAACAATCTCTGCTATACATGTTCACGGAATACATATGTATATTTGGTGAGTAACAGACCATCCACAATTGTGGCCGATTGCATCATTTACCAACTATCATTAACTGCTGTGGCATTCACGAGATCCAGCAGGGACTAAACAACACGTTTCAGGAGGATAGGACAGGTACTTGGCCATGACGTTGCTGAAAGAATCATCCTGGAATTTGCCTGAATGTAAGAAAACCACGGAAAACTTAAATCAAGATGTCAGGACAGAGTACACTCCATCGCAAGCATGAACTCACTGTTATCAGCAGAAATGCTTCATTCCTTTTTTCCCTCATTGTACAACGTTATTTTGATCATACACAATTTGAATGAGAACTCATGCACCATAGGCATCCAAGGTGACTCCAGCAAAAATAAGAAGGGGAAAAAATCCTCTGTTCAGTCCATTTGGAAAACTGAGTCAGCATCCCTACTAATGAGAGAGATGTTGAGTGCAGGATAATGACAAAAGATTTCTACCATGCATCTTGGCACATTTGCTTGTAAGAACATTTTTAGTTAGTTTCACGTTCCACAGATCATTTTGCATAGTAATTACGCCCCACCACCTAATGCACTTTGCAATAATAGAAATTCTTCTATGGAACAAGAGTTGTTAAGGAGAAACTTTTGGTTTGTTTTCAAATTTTACTTTGCTGTCTGTCAGACATTTTATATCCCTTGGTAAGTAATCAAAAATTTTAACTGCAGCACTGTGCAGTCCTTTTTGTACTAAAGACAAACTTAATATGGAGTAACAAATGTAATTTTTTTCCTTCTGGTACTGTAATTTTGTACATTCCTGTTACTTTTGAACTGCAGTGCTACAATAAAATTCACGAGGGAAAAATACACTGTGAAACAGTAGTTAGAACACGCAAATTCTCGAACAGATGTCTATAAGATCATTAGTGAGCATCTTGTATTATTCTTACAGCACATCTTTGAGCTATGAAGACTTTCTACCTTAAAGATGTTACCCCAAATCATTTTTCCATATGACATAGTTGAATTAAAATATGCAATATATGTCAGATTATTGATTTCTCTCTTCCACAAGATTTCCAATGATTCTAGGAGCAAATGTGGTAGAACTGAGTTGTTTTAAGAGTTCCAAAGAGTTTTCAAGTTTATAAATTCTCATCAGTATGGGCAGCTTAGAATTTTGAAGGTACCACATTATTTTCTCACATGTGTTACACTTATCATTGGTGTAGTACTGCTAGATGTTTGGAATGAATATGTTGTCTTTCTAAAATTGAGAGGCCATTTGCAGGAAACCAGCACTGTTTACTGGTCATTCCTTCTGTTTCTGTGTATATGCTTGGATTGATTACAATAAGTGTTGTCTGCAAAAAGAACTAATTCCGCTTGTCATATTAGTCGATCAAAGTATTATTGCACCTGGAAGTTTTTGTGAGATTTCATGAGGACATGCAGAAGCCCTTGATAGTATATGCACATTTGTCTTGAAATCATTCACAATGTGATGCATTTTCCTTACACACTATAGTATTTGTTTAGGGTAACACCATTGCCTGTTTTCAATAATGCTCACCAGAGGCCAAGTGCAATAATATCATGTCGGAGAAACATATTAGATGAAAGATCATTTACAGATATGAGGAACAATAGTGGACCTAAAATTGACCCTTGGGGAACTCTACACATGATTTCTTCCCAGTCAGAATAACATGCCTGGACTATATTGGTTGGATTACTAAGTACAACTTTCTACATTCTTTTGGTTAGATGACATTATCCATTGACTGGCTATACCATCAATCCCATAAAACCTCAATTTATCTAGGAGAATACTCTGATTCACACAGACACCTTAGGTTGTAGAAAATACCAGTTGGTACTATTTTTTATATTTAACGCATGCAAAATCTGGTAAGTGAACATGGAGCTGGAACATTATGATCATATACTGTAGTGTGACAGTGTTGTAGTTGCCCATTTTCATTATTAACTCCTACTCTGCCCTCTAGGTGATCTTTGTGGAGTACGCATTACTTATGAAGTATGGCTGCTCTTTTATAGAGATGTATTTTAGCAATTTTTTTTGTCTCTTTGCACACTTCGTTATATAAATTTATTACCTGACAGAAGAAAATGCTGGTTTGAGTTTGGTTTTCAATGCAGTTCTTATAGCACGTGTAGCCATTTTACAAAGATTAGCCACAGGTTTTTTTTCTGGGAAAATTTGAGGAATGTAGCCATTATTTTCATGATGGAGGAGCTATAATGGAACTCTTTGGAAAACTGGAGAAAAAAAAAAGTGATAACATGTTTAGAGCCGTCGCTTGTTGCAATGCATGGGCTGGTGTACGTTGATTATGGAGGAGAGAGGCCAGATGCTAGAACATTTGCACAAAATAAATGTGGTACATGGAAACAAATATGTGGTCATATAGCCTTTAACTTGATTTTTTTTACATTTACACACTAAAGACTTATACGGACCAAAATTAAAAAAAAAAGCATTAAAGTTTCATTACAATTAAATGTGTCAATAATAATAACAATAACAAATGAGGATGGCAACAATGGTAGTTATTCAAAGGCATCATGATAGCAATGGTGGTGTCTTATTATAATCAATTATTATTCGGCACTATTTGCCAATTTCGATCACATAGTAATTATCAAGAGTGTAAACGTATTCCGATGTTAAATAGTCAATAAAACAGAGCTGAATGGAGGCATGTAGGCTTACATAGTATCACAAATGTGAGAATACCGTAGGCGTGCATGCAACCATATAAACACAAGCAAAATCAACTGTTCGTGGTTTTATTGCTTCTTCCGCTCACACTCATTGTCATACCGTATATATAATAAAGGACGTATCATCTGCCATGCACTTCACTTTTGTCTGCACAGTATGGACGTAGATGTAGAAAGGTATGTGCAGGTATTTTCAAGTTAGTGACCACCAATTATTTTAACGACACCCATACGTCCCATATTTACTTACGCTCAACAGAGATCCTGTTTATCCAGTTTTCCAGTGATCATTGCAATTTTCAAACTAAATATAAACTCTGATTCTCATAAGTTCACTGGTATCAAAAACAGTAGTTAATGGTCTATTAATTAAAGAGTGGGCTAAAAAGAGGGGGTTTCAAGCTGCTCTTCGCTCACTTTGATTGAACTCACTTGCTACTGTACGAAAAGTAATTTTTCACCATGTTCCACAACTTGGAATAAACTGGCCATTGTCACAAATCTGAAAGATTCCTGAACTCCATAGAAGTTTGTTTCTGTTCTCAGAAAAAAACCTAATAAAAATAGCGTGGGAACTATTCTCGTCAATAACACGTGTAATAAAATATGTAGGTCTCATTTTTTAAATACATATTACTCCCGTCTGCGTGTTTACATCAGAGGACTATATCAAAGATGATGTAAGGGTGGGTGAGGTCGTACGCTGCTTCAAAAAAATAATAGTAGAGACGCCGGGTTTGCGATTATGTGCAACGTAGGAAAGTGACAGTTGGAACGATGGGGACAGTTTACGCGAAGGTAAAGGTTGTGTCTATTTTTCTATGTTTTTGTGTATTTTTACGTGAATGAGCTTCGTACTGTGTATTATGTGGTTATGGGTACATTTAGGCTTCACATAAAACAACTGATTCATTTGATAGGCATGTACTAGTTATCTCGCATGTATTTATTTGTGTTTTAGGAACAGTTTATTGAAAAGAACGAATCGTTCGGGAGTGGTAAACCGAGACATCTAAATTTAGGAACCAACGACCAAGTATGCTGAAGTCAACATATGAATGGAAGCTGTGTTTCAACGTTTGTATATGTGAAGAATACTATTTCAATGCCATTTTCGTTTACAGGAAGCCGAAGAATGCACAAGCGGCAAGAAGACAATAAAGTTGGAAGGCATACAGGTATGCGAATTACTTCGTAAAGCAGGGTATTGTAAATCGCTATACAGTAAATGATTACCATTATTAAAACGTGTGTACAGGCTGATGGTAATAAGGACTTGGGGCACTTGCGGAATGTAGGCTACGTTAATTATTGGAGAGATGCAATTGTGTTCGCTAGAGGGCATGATTATTTTGAAGCCCGACACAATCATCATGGGATAAGGGAGGGCAGTATTTTGTTTTTACTGCCTCACATGGTACATACGGCAAGAGAGAGAACCCAAAGGTGTCTGATGTCAAAACTATTTGTAAATTTCTTAACACGGAATTATAGTTGCCTGCTTTGTGGGAATGAAATGGGAGAGTGTCTAATATGAGTAGGAAGCATGTTCCCCACGTGCCCCATACATTGGCATGTTTGTGAATGTATAACAGTACACAGCTGCTGCTGATGATGCCTCAGCCCTGTGTAACATCCATCGCACGGCAATACTGGTATTGAAACTGCTGTGGGAACTACAGAAGATCCTCCAGCCAGTTTCCCCACTCCGAAGCTGTAGTTACATATAGTTCACGTGTGATCTGTCAACTGATGATGCCTCAGTCCTGTGTGACATCCATTGCATTGGTATTGAAACTTCTGTGAGAACTACAGAAGATCCTCCAGCCAGTTTCCCCATTCCGAAGCTGTTGATACATATAGTTGATGTGTGATCTGTCAACTTCAGAGTGTAAATTGACAGGAGCTTCATCCAGTAATATAATGTAGGTACACTTATATGCAGTTGATAACTGTTTGCTCCACTACCCTCATCAAGACATTTAAATGAGCACTGATAATTGCTAATACTTTGGCTGCGCAACACTGTTTTTCCAATTCGGGTGTAGATGTAGAGATGTGCATATGATACAGCAGTTAAGGGAAGTTTGTCATTTAAATAGATGGCTCAGAGCAGAGTGGGCACTTAAGGTTAGAAATATCGGTTAATTATATGTTCATGGCCATTAAATGGTTCCTAGCCAATTCTTTGCCATTAGACTTTGAAAAAGCACATAATGTGCAATTCATAATTTGTAGGGCAGTGCCTGCTTAAAATATGATGAGCAGATAGGAGAAGCTGACTGTGTGAAGTTCTTGGGAGTACAGCCTGGTAATGGATACAATGGGGTGAAGCTTACCACAGAACTGCTGAAGTGTGTGAATAAATTTTTGTTTTGAATGCAGATGTCAGACGGGGGGGGGGGAGAAATACTATGCTTCCAAAATGGAAATTTTATTGGGGTAACTTGTTAAGCCAAGCTAAAGTTCTTAAAGTGCAAAAACATGTAATAAAAATTATTTGTAATGTAAAGAACGTCCTGCAGAAGCTGTTTCATGGAACTGGGGAGACCAGCTACTGCTTCCTAATATATTTATTCCTTAATGAAATTTGTCATAAATCCTATCTCTTTATTTATTTACTTTTTGACCAACAACTCAATTTATGGAATCATCACTAGAAATAAGAATAGTCTTCACAAATATTTGAAACTACTTGCTTTGGTCCAGAAAGGTGTCAGTTATTCAGGAACACACATTTTCAATAACTAGCCAACAGCCATATAAAATTTAACTACCAGTAAATTTTGGTTGAAGAGTAGCCTAAATGATGTGGCATTGTTGGCTAACACCTACTCCATTGACAAATTGCTTTGTAGAACCAACTGACATGTATATTTTGTTAATATCAAATAATGTGAGCTTCATGTAAAATCTGTTTTCTGTACAGCTTCAGTACAGTAATGTTATCAATGTAAATAAGTTTTCTAAATTGATTTTTCTCTTTGGGGATTTGCAGCTACAACTGCTTAAGAATTATCATGTGCACATCTGTGTATTTGTACATTTACATTTTTTGCGACAAGTCTGTTATCACTTTTTAAGTGAAAAGATGTTTGAGGTCTTTGATTTATTCCAGATTCATGAGGATTATTTCACGTGTGTCTAAGGTGCATTAGCGTATATTTTTTCTTTGTAAATATGTCTTACGTGCACCATACTCTGTATCCACTGAATGTCAAGTGAATCTGATCCAATCTTGGGCACAGTTAACTCACCTTCTGCTTTTGAATGTGGAAAAGCTATAATTGATTGACACATTGTTAAATCAGCACTATCCAATGAGCCACTGTTGTACACATACCACACTTTCATGTGTCCCATCAGGCATAACGCTTCTCGATTGAACGGAGACTACAGATCCTCTATCAGCGACAGAGTAAATTCACATATGTTATAACACAAACCTCATAATATTATTTATATGAAGGGAAAAAGGAAGAATTAATTAAGGAATGCAAGTAAAATGTGTTATCAAAATTTGAAATGGCAAGTACTGCTTTTGTGTGTGCCTGCTGCTGACAAAGGCCTTAATGGCCAAAAGATATGATTGTGTGAATCTTTTTATTGTGCCTATCGCAGCTCAGCATCTCCACTATATGGTGAGTAGCAACTTTCCTTCTCTCGTATTGTTATATCATCATATAGTTGTACATGAGGACACAAAAGTATTCATCAGAAGAATATCTTGCGTAACTTCATGACTGCTATAAACAATAGTATAAGTATGCGTGTTGATGTCAGCCTTGACACTACATTTATGTCCACATGAGCACAAACAGAAAGATCACAAATGCTAATTTTAATATAGAAGTTTCCTTTATTTGTAAAGAAAGAGTGTGTCTGAAGAAATATACAGTTGAAGACTAAATAGGAAGAACAACCTAAATTAAGCCGAAGGATAAGCAAAAAATTGATTTAAAGGCAAAAACTCGAAAATTTGTAAGTTATAGACAAGCAAAAAACAGAAGCAGCACTGAGACTAACAGAGTAGCAGCAGAGAATTATTGAAGAAATTAAGGTTATTCCCCCCCCCCCTCCACCCCGCTTCCCCCCTTGAACCATGGACCTTGCTGTTGGTGGGAAGGCGTGCGTACCTCAGCGATACAGATGGCCGTACCATAGGTGCAACCACAACGGAGGGGTATCTGTTGAGAGGCCAGACAAAAGTGTGGTTCCTGAAGAGGCGCAGCAGTCTTTTCAGTAGTTGCAGGGGCGGCAACAGTCTGGATGATTAACTGATCTGGCTTCGTAACACTAACCAAAATGGCCTTGCTGTGCTGGTACTGCGAACGGCTGAAAGCAAGGGGAAACTACAGACGTAATTTCTCCTGAGGGCATGCAGCTTTACTGTACGGTTAAATGGTGATGGCGTCCTCTTGGGTAAAATATTCCAGAGGTAAAATAGTCCCCCATTCGGATCTCCGGGTGGGGACTACTCAAGAGGACGTTGTTATCAGGAGAAAGAAAACTGGCGTTCTACGGATCGGAGTGTGGAATGTCAGATCCCTTAATCGGGCAGGTAGGTTAGAAAATTTAAAAAGGGAAATGGATAGGTTAAAGTTAGATACAGTGGGAATTAGTGAAGTTCGGTGGCAGGAGGAACAAGACATCTGGTCAGGTGAATACAGGGTTATAAATACAAAATCAAATAGGGGTAATGGAGGAGTAGGTTTAATAATGAATAAAAAAAAATAGGAGTGCGGGTGAGCTACTACAAACAGCATAGTGAACGCATTATTGTGGCCAAGATAGACACGAAGCCCATGCCTACTACAGTGGTACAAGTTTATGTGCCAACTAGCTCTGCAGATGATGAAGAAATTGATGAAATGTATGATAAAAGAAATTTTTCAGGTAGTAAAGGGAGATGAAAATTTAATAGTCATGGGTGACTGGAATTTGAAAGTAGGAAAAGGGAGAGAAGGAAACATAGTAGGTAAAGATGGATTGGGGGTAAGAAATGAAAGAGGAAGCCGTCTGGTAGAATTCTGCACAGAGCAATACTTAATCATAGCTAACACTTGGTTCAAGAATCATAAAAGAAGGTTGTATACATGGAAGAATCCTGGAGATACTAGAAGGTATCAGATAATATAATGGTAAGACAGATTTAGGAACAAGGTTTTAAATTGTAAGATATTTACAGTGGCAGATGTGGACTCAGACCACACTCTATTGGATATAAACTGTAGATTAACACTGAAGAAACTGCAAAAAGGCGTGAATTTAAGGAGATGGGACCTGGATAAACTGACTAAACCAGAGGTTGCACAGAGTTTCAGGGAGAGCATAAGGGAACAATTGACAGGAATGGGGGAAAGAAATACAGTAGAAGAAGAATGGGTAGCTCTGAGGGATGAAGTAGTGAAGGCAGCAGAGGATCAAATAGGTAAAAAGACAAGGGCTAGTAGAAACCCTTGGGTAACAGAAGAAATATTGAATTAACAGAAGAAATATTGAATTTAATTGATGAAAGGAGGAAATATAAAAATGCAGTAAATGAAGCAGGCAAAAAGGAAATCAAACGTCTCAAAAATGAGATTGACAGCAAGTGCAAAATGGCTATGCAGGGATGGCTAGAGGACAAACGTAAGGCTGTAGAGGCTTATCTCACTAGGGGTAAGATAGATACTGCCTACAGGAAAATTAGACATTTCGAGAAAAGAGAACCACTTGTATGAATATCAAGAGCTCAGATGGAAACCCAGTTCTAAGCAAAGAAGGGAAAGCAGAAAGGTGGAAGGAGTATATGGAGGGTTTATACAAGGGCGATGTACTCGAGGACAATATGATGGAAATGGAAGAGAATGTAGATGAAGATGAAATGGGAGATATGATACTGTGTGAAGAGTCTGACAGAGCACTGAAAGACTTGAGTCGAAACAAGGCCCCGGGAGTAGACAACATTCCATTAGAACAACTAACGGCTTTGGGAGAGCCAGTCCTGACAAAACTCTACCATCTGGTGAGCAAGATGTATGAGACAGGCGAAATACCCTCAGACTTCAAGAAGAATATAATAATTCCAATCCCGAAGGAGGCAGGTATTGACAGGTGTGTAAATTACTGAACTATCAGTTTAATAAGTCACAGCTGCAAAATACTAACGCGAATTCTTTACAGACGAATGGAAAAACTGGTAGAAGCCGACCTCGGGGAAAATCAGTTTGGATTCCGTAGAAATATTGGAACACGTGAGGCAATACTGACCTTACAACTTATCTTAGTAGAAAGATTAAGGAAAGGCAAACGTACGTTTCTAGCATTTGTAGACTCAGAGAAAGCTTTTGATAATGTTGACTGGAATACTCTCTTTCAAATTCTAAAGGTGGCAGGGGTAAAATACAGGGAGCGAAAGGCTATTTACAATTTGTACAGAAACCAGATGGCAGTTACAGGAGTCGAGGGATATGAAAGGGAAGCAGTGGTTGGGAAGGGAGTGAGACTGGGTCTTAGCCTATCCACTATGTTATTCATTCTGTATATTGAGCAAGCAGTAAAGGAAACAAAAGAAAAATTCGGAGTAGGTATTAAAATCCATGGAGAAGAAATAAAAACTTTGAGGTTTGCCGATGACATTGTAATTCTGTCAGAGACAGCAAAGGACTTGGAAGAGCAGTTGAATGGAATGGATAGTATCTTGAAAGGAGGATATAAGATTAATATCAACAAAAGCAAAACGAGGATAATGGAATGTAGTTGAATTAAGTCGGGTGATGCTGAGGGAATTAGATTAGGAAATGAGACACTTAAAGTAGTAAAGGAAGCAAAGTAACTGATGATGGTCGCAGTAGAGAAGATATAAAATGTAGACTGGCAATGGCAAGGAAAGCGTTTCTGAAGAAGAGAAATTTGTTAAACATCGAGTATAGATTTAAGTGTCAGGAAGTCGTTTCTGGAAGTATTTGTATGGAGTGTAGCAATGTATGGAAGTGAAACATGGACGATTAATAGTCTGGACAAGAAGAGAATAGAAGTTTTCGAAATGTGATGCTACAGAAGAATGCTGAAGATTAGATGGGTAGATCATATAACTAATGAGGAGGTATTGAATAGAATTGGGGAGAAGAGGAGTTTGTGGCACAACTTGACAAGAGGAAGGGACCGGTCGGTAGGCATCAAAGGGATCACAAATTTAGCATTGGAGGGCAGGGTGGAGGGTAAAAATTGTAGAGGGAGACCAAGAGATGAATACACTAAGCAGATTCAGAAGGATGTAGGTTGCAGTAAGTACTGGGAGATAAAGAAGCTTGCACAGGATAGAGTAGCATGGAGAGCAGCGTCAAACCAGTCTGTGAACTGAAGACAACAACAACAACAACAACAACAACAACAACAACAACAAGGTTATTGTACAGCGACCTGGGATAGGAAAGAGTATAAACACACAAAATATGAGAAAGAGAGGAGAAAATAAAAAATGGGAAGGACAACACTACCAAAAGTTAAAGAGGGAGTAGCAGGAGGAACCAAAGGGCTTTCCACAATGGTCCCCATCAGATCACCAAAGTTGAGCAGTGTTGGGCTTGGCTAGCATTTAGATGGGTGAATGTCTAGTTCTGCCAGTCGCTTTTGGCAAGTGCGATGCACTCAGGCCTTGCGAGGCCAGTTGATGACCTACTTGATTTAGTTGTAGTGACTCTGGTCATGAAAGCTGACGATGGCTGGGAGAGTGGTTTGCTGATCACATGTCCCTCCACATCCAGTCACACGTAGTGCTGAAGATGACATGACGGTCAGTCTGCACTGTTGTGCGAACTGAGGTGTGTTGGGACAGAGTTGGAGGAGGGGAGAGAATTGTACATATGGCACATATAGGTCCGTTTGACCCACATTAGTGTTTAACTAAAGCTGAAGTTGGATGGCTGGCAGGAATTGAGCATGTGCTATAGAAAATGTTTTCACTCCTAAAACTTTGATGCACTGGTAGATATAATCCTAATTACATGTCTGTGCTGCTAATCACAACTGATGTGTTACAGAATTTGATTTTGACAGAGTAGTCATCATTAACAGCATTTCTCACTAGTTGTATTTGTGTGTTTGACTCCAGTCTGTTACCTGATTAATTTCTTTTTTTGTTTCTCTTAATAATTGCAGAATGCACCATTTCATTCCTCAGTTAGCAGTGATCAGTTTTTGAATGGTTTCTCCATTAAAAATCCATGTCGAACTGCCACAAGTTGGAACATGTTAATATGCAGTGATTTTAAACTTTTCTTTTCAGAGAAACTTAGTTTTGAAAACCCATTGGTGTTTACCTAAAGCACTCCAGGCTATTTTTACTGTTGTGTTTATTTCTTTCCCTGATGGAAAATTGTTTTTTCTATAGCTACCCTAGATGCAAAAAAATGTGAAATTAACTTCTTATATGTCTGGAAGAAATTGTAGGATAAATCTGAAACTTTGAATGTAATAACATACCAAATAAGGTTTTAGAATATAAGGGACATACTCCTACTGCTTTCCAGTAGTTAACAGATTGAGGGCAAAGTTGATTTTTGTAAAAACGCCAGAAATGGCTATTTTTAGCCAATTTGTACAAAAATGTATCTTCTGCAAATTCTTTAAAAAAGCTTTCATGAAAAATATCGTGTTCTAAACCAGATAAAAAAAACTAGATTTGGTTTTGCAGTGCGAGAATATAAGCTCCCCACACCGCTGTCCCCCTCCCCCCTCTCCTCCCCTAAAAAAAAGGTGGAGGTGCATTTAAAATAAGCCCAAATTCTGATGGCACTCAAATAAAATGTGACGTTGTTGACTGTGTTCTACAATTGTTTAGTACTCTGAGGAAGGTAATACTGAAAATCCTGATGGTTAGGAAGTGAGATGAGCCAGAACAACTTGGGCGAAAAAAACCGCTGTCAGTCTTTTGTCATGACTTATCATGACATATTTCAGCCTGTTTTTCTGTTACACTAACTATAGAATCAAACTGATTATAAACTTAAAACACTGGACATCATGGTTGTAAAACTATTACAAAGCTTTACACCATTGTCACATTGTGGAACTGTGGGGAAATTCATAGCAGAGTGTATGACTTTTTTGGAAAGGATTTATGATATAGAAAATCTTGAGTATGTCTTTTTATTATGCAATGCTATTGACATGCTAGTTTAATTCCAGTTTAAAGTATAGCATATTGTGTGTTCACATAGTTTGTGGTTTATGTAAACTGAGGAAAAATTGTGTAAATGAGTTGCTATGCCCCATTGTGGTTTAACAACTGCCAGTTTCTTTCAGAGTGAGAAAACTGTCATTCCCATCGTGAAAAGGGGCTACGGGTGATAGCTATGCAGCAGCAGCAGCAGTTTCTTTACTACAGGTTCTCAAGAGTGATAAGGGTTTACTTATACAGGATTTCAGACCAGATTGTACGTTTCTTGAAGTGTCAGAGAACAAAGCTGGAAAAGGCCTTTTTTTAGAATTCTAAGATTATGTTTCTACTTTGAATTTTTTACAGGTTTCATTAATTTGATGTAGAATGCCATGAGGGAAACTATACTGCCAACGAGGCAGTGTCACTGAGAGTGCTGGAATAAATGCAGTAATGTGATGTTCCAAACCTAACCCTTGTCACTCCTTGATGGCCAATAAATGAATTTTTTGGCCACGTAGGTGCATAAAGCTTATTAAACATCCTTTTCCTCAGCAGAATCCCGCAGATATTTCCAGTTCACCACTCTTTTTCATAAATGCATGCTGCATGTTGTCCTGGCTAGAGGTCCGATATGTTTCGCATCTACACTAAGAGCATTAATGGCCAGCCTGTGGTGATCCTTGCTCTTCTGCTGCTTGTGAGAGGTAGTGTGTCTGGAGCCTCAGTTCAGCTGCCTAAGGAGACACTGTAGTGAAAGTGAGGTTCAGCTATCATATCCAAGTATCTGCAAAAGTGTTATCAAATTTCCTTTAATCAACTAAAGAAGAAATTGAAGGAAATAAGTGTTACAAGAAGAGTTGTTTTAACATGGCGTACTTCAACAGGAACTAGATAAAATCATCATTTTTTGCCAATTGCTGAATCAACAATTCAGGTCAGCATATTTTCAGATGATGCAGATTCTGTTAAGGCCAAAATTAGTGACAGTAATGAAGGAGATATATCAACATTGTATCTCCAGCCAGGGCAACACACTACATACGTATATGAAAAAGAGTGGTGGGTTGGAAATATTGAGAGACTTTTTATGAAAAAGAGTGGTGGATTGGAAATATTGAGAGACTTTCGCTGAGGTGATGGATGCTTTAATAAGCTTTGTGGACCCACACGACAAAGCAAATGTATTTTAGTTTCCATCAAGTAGTGACAAGTGCTGAGTTCAAAAACAGCACATTATTGCGGTAATTCCAGCACCCTCAGTGACATCATCTGGCAGGCAGTATAGTTTTCCTAATGACATTCTACAGCAAATTAACCAAACCTGTAAAAAATTCAGGCAGCCTGAAGGAAACACAAGTGTAGAATCGAAAAAGACACTTTTCTAGCTTTGTACTCTTGACACTTCCTAGAAATGTGTATCCAGGCCTGGGAATGTGTGATAAAGAAACCCACTGGTGGTTGTACTCTAAACTGGAATTAAACTAGGAAGTCAGTAGCACTGCTCAATAAAAAGACGTACACAGAATTTTCTGTAACATGAATCACTTGTAAAAATTGTCAGGACATAGTCCATATCAATTCACGCAGACTAGGACAAAATCTTACCTTGTTATTGAACTTAGCAAACATTAAAGTGAAGGACTGAATAAGGAACATGTATTTTTTTGTTTTCTACAAAAAAAATTCTGCTCCGAAATACAGTCCTCCAAAGATGACGCTGCGCATACCATTTTGAAGAGAGGAATTTTGGAAAAAAATTTAAAATGCTGTATCTCTGAAACAGTTCTAGATATTTTGTTGTTTTTTTTATTTGAAATATAATTGCTTTACAATTACAAAGAAAACCCCCATTTAGACATTATTTCACTATAGCATTCTAAACTTTTTTTATAATTAGTGGATTTTTTTTTCAAAAGTACCAGTTCATAAAATTTTGATATTTTTTTTTTTTCCCTTTTTCTATTGATTAATACCATATGGTTCTACATTCCCTGAAAAGGAGAGCCTCTACTTTTTGGTTGAACGGGTTTTATAAACAGTTGAAATTTTTGCCGTACATAAAACCTGTTTTATTACCACATTATTAGATAACAGGCTCATAAAAATCAAAACTTAGCCGTATTTAACATAATTTTAGTTTTGAAAGGTGAGTAAGAGACTCATTTTTTCAAGAATTTTAAATGGTTCCAAAATGTATGTGAAAGGTCCGAAGACTTAGATTTAAATTTATACAACTTCTGTGCAATCTGTTTTGTATTTGGTGTAGAAGGATTGTTTTGTACCATGGTGCTTCAGCAGGCCGCCTACACCACCACAAGGCCCCTTCCCGTGACCAGAAGCACTGTATACCCAGCAACACTTGCTGTCTTTTTTGAAAATATGTCACTTCTGTAAAAATTAAAACCTGGTCATTACTCCAATGATACCCTTGTACTTCTTGTGGGAGAATTACAGACCAGTTCTCATCAAAATCACAGTGAAGCACTAAACATAATTCTTCAGCCTGTACACCCCCCTTTCACTTCTGCAGTGTGTTATTGTTGCAATTTCTTCAGATGCTGGTGTGCTACTGCTTTCACTGGCCATTTACCAAGTTCATCAGTGAAACTGTCAAAGGCAACAGTTATCTTAATTGGTTTATTTTCCTCCTATGTCACATATGTAATTTCTGCTGAGTTATCTGCTACGTCTTCCAGGCCAAGAGTCTGTAAAGACGACCTCCATTTCCGGGGCAGTCTCTTGCTTTACGTCACAGACTACTAATGACTTCACACCTCCAACCAAGGTATCATGTGTCACATGCTCCAGTAAGTTCTTCAGAGCTACCACACAAAGTTCAAACTCCATGCAGGATGCACATAAACAGACATCTCTAGATGGGTGTGGAACTACCCACTCAGGTTGTAGTGCATTAAAGTTTGATCTTCCAATATGTGAAGTTGTATAGTTGCTCTTAAAAATTGCAAAAGTTTCTTTAATACTGCGAGTCATGTACCTCTTCACTTTCACAGGTGTTTGACCTTGAGTTGTTACAGTTATAGTGTCTTTTTTGTTGGTACTCTGGCGAGAACAGTCCCATTTATCTTCCAGATAAAAAGACTGCACTATTGAAACTTGAGCTGCTTCTACTGGATGACTGTAATAGGGATCTGGTCTTCTAAAGATTCCTTTCACAGACCTCACATTTCGTGATTTGCCTACCATGTACTTTGATACTGATGAAATGTGATTCAAAATTGTTTTCTTTGAAAATGTCTTAGGAATAATAGTTAAAACTTGCACCTTTTTACTGTTGGATGCACAATATTCAACAGCTGAATTGATATTTGTGAAAAATTCCTAGCAAGAGGTGCTAGAGTGATTTGGTTCATTTTCTTCTGAAGATGAAATTTCTACTTTGAAGAGTGTGGTCAGTTTTACTGTACTGTATTCATCCATAGCTGTAGCAATTTCTCTGCGCTTTCTTGATGCCTAGAGACTTCACTGTCAGTACTAACACCTACCTCTGTATTCGACTAATTCAAGGTATTTAATTCTTCCTCTATTGATGCAAAATCAGCATCATCTGCACCATGGGAGTTCACCTTGTTCAGATATTGTCATTGTTGTTATTCTGTCAAAACACTTAGAACACAAAGAGTTGTCACTGGAAACCTCTTCACTTTGAAACATAGACTTCAAATGAGAACACTTATTCCCAACCTGAACAAAGTTTGCTTTTCTTTTTTTGTTTGTCTTATATATTACTCTTTTATGGTTATGCAAATAGTCAGCACACTTCACTCTCCTGTCCGCCCCTGGTAGCTGAGTGGTCAGCGTGATGGAATGTCGTACCTGACGGCCCGGGTTCGACTCCCGGCTGGGTTGGAGATTTTCTCCACTCAGGGACTGGGTGTTGGTGTTGTGTTGTCCTTATCATCATTTCATCCCCATTGACAAGCAAGTTGCCGAAGTGGCGTTAACTCGAAAAATTTGCACCAGACGAATGGTCTACCTGACAGGAGGCCCTAGCCACACAGCATTTCCATTTACTTCACTCTCCTGTGGCCCCAGTGAGAAGACAATTCAAACTGTGTCAACTGGCAAATTCCTCACAGAAGCACAGAACTCACTGGATGGCCTCAGATTTCTTAGAAGCCTCTTCAGTAAACAAATTAGCATTGAACAACTACAATACAGTAATCTGCAATGAACAACCACGACAAAGAAACTGACAGGGAACTACAACTAAGTGTAAGAAATGTCTGCAACAATGAAAGTGAAAAGAAATAACTGAAACAAAGAAAGTGGTAAGAAATAACTACAAGAAAGACAATAGAAATAAACATTGTAGTGAAGAAATTAGTAAGAAACAACTTCAGTGAACACATACATTACCCTTGAAAGTTACAAAAAATGATTTTTTTAAAAAAGTAAAACCTGTACAACTTAAAAGTAGAAGCTCTCCTATACAGAGAATATAGTACTGCATGGTGCTAATCAACAGAAAAAAATCTAACTTTCCTGGATTGGTATTTTTGAAAAAAAGTTTTTTCTTAAATTAAAGAAAAATTCAAAAGGTGACAGTAAAAGAGCTTTGAGAGATATGTCGAAACGGAGGATTCCATTGTAATCATAAAGCAATTGTCTTTCAAATAAAAAAAACTCTAACAAAATATCTGGACCTGTTACAAAGATACAGCATTTTAAAAAAATTTCTGAAATTCGCATCTTCAAAATGGTGTTCACAGTGTCATCTTTGGAGGCCTGTATCTCAGAGCAGGAATTTTTTTTGGAGAAAAAAATACATGTTTCTTACTTACTCCTGAATTTTAACATATGCTAAATTCAATAACATCTGAGACTATGAAGGTAACGCCCCTGCCTGGAGTGATATGGATTATGCCTCAGGCAGACTGCTGTGAACTTCCCCACAACTTGCACTTGCCAGTCATTAGTTATTTTGCTGCCCAAGTAGCAAAAGTCCCCTTCAAGTGTCTCATTTCTGAACCTAATTCCCTCAGTATCACCTTATTTTATTTGACTATATTTCATTATCCTCTTTTTGCTTTTGTTTGTGTTCATCTTACATCTTCTGTTTAAGACACTGCCCATTCTGTTCAACTGCTCTGCCAAATTACAATGTCATCGGCTAACCTCAAAATTTTTATTCTTCTCCCTGGACTTTAATTCTTACTCCAAAGTTTTCCATGGTTTCCTTTGCTGCTTGCTCAACGTACGGATTGAATAACATCGGCGGTAGGCCACAACCCTGTCTCTCTCCCTTCTCAACCACTGTTTCCTTTTCATGCCCTTTGACTCTAAGGCTGTCTGTTTTCTGCACAAGTTGTAAATAGTGTTTCACTCTCTATGTTTTACCCCTGATGCCCTCAGAATTTCAAAGAGCATGTTCTGGTTAACATTGTTAACAACTTTTTGTAAGTCTACAAATCCTGTAAATTTCTTGAGAAGTGGTAGGGTCAGTATTGCCTCATGTTTTCCTAGATTTCTCCAGGATCCAAACTGCTCTTCCCCCAACCAATTTTTTCATTCTTATGTAAAGAATTCGTGGTGATCTTTTGCAGCCATTAATTATTAAACTGGTAGTTTGGTAATATTCACACCTGTCAGAACCAGTTTTCTTTGGAACTGGAATTACTATGTTCTTCTTGAAGTCTGAGGGTATTTCACCTGTCTCATACATCTTGCTCACCAGATGGAAGAGTTTTGTCATGGTTGGCTCTCCCAAGGCTATCAGTAGTTCTAATGGAATGTCATCTACTCCTGGGGCTTTGTTTCAAATTAGGTCTTTCAGCGCTTTGTTAAATTTTTCTTGCAGTAACATATCTGCCATCTCATCTTCATCTACATTCTCTTCTATTAACATAACATGTCCCTTGAGAACATCTCCCTTGTACAGAATCTCTGTATACTCCTTCCACCTTTCAGGTTTCCCTTCTTTGCTTAGTACTGGTTTTCCATATGAGCTCTTGATATTGATACAGGTGGCTCTATTTTCCCCAAAGGCCTTTTTAATTTTCCTGCTGGCAGTATGCATCTATTCCCTAGTGGTATATGCTTCTAAATTCTTACATTTGTATTATTGCCATTCCTACTTTGTCAGTTTGCATTTCCTGTCAATCTCATTTTTTAGACGTTTGTATTCCCTTTTGCCTACTTTTACTGTATTTTTATGATGTCTCCTTTCCTCAGTTAAATTCAATATATCTTGTGTTACCCAAGGACTTCTACAGCCCTCTTCTTTTTATCTAGTTGACCCTCTGCTGGCTTCACTATTTCATCTCTCAAAGTTACCCCTTCTTTTTCTACTGTATTCCTTTCACCTGCTCTTGTCAATTGTTGTGTAGTGCTGCCTGTGAAACTATCAATGATTTCTAGTTCTTTCAGTTTGTCAAGGTCTCATCTCCTTAATTTTGTACTTTTTTTTGCAATTTCTTCAGTTTTAACCTACAGTTCGTAACCAATAAATTGTAGTCAAGAGTCCACATCTAACCCTGGAAATGTCTTAAATCTTAAAATCTCTGTCTTATCTTTATTTAATCAGTTTGAAACCTTCCGGTGTCTCTAGGTCTCTTCCACGTATAAAACCTTCTTTCATGCTTTTTAAACCAAGTGTTAGCGATGATTAAATTATGATTTGTGCAAAATTCTACTACACGACTTCCTCTTTCTTTCCAAACATCCAGTCCATATTTACCCACTACTTTTCCTTCTCTTCCATCAAATTCTAGTTCCCCATCACAATTACATTTTTGTCGCCTGTAACTATTTGAATAATTTCTTTTATCATATGTTTCTTCAATCTCTCTATCATCTGTGAAGCTAGTTGGCCTATGGACTTGTACTGCTGTGCTGAGTGTGGGCATTGTGTCTGTGTTGCCTACAATAATGCGTTTACTACGCGGTTAATAGTAGCTTACCTGTGTTCCTATTTTTTTATTCATTATTGAACCTTCTCCTGCTTTACTGCTATTTGACTTTGTATTTATAACCCTGTATTCACCCGACCAGAAGTCCTTCTCCTGCTGCCACCGAACTTCACTAATTCCCACTATATCTAACTTTAACGTGTTCATTTTCTTTTTTAAATTTTCTAAGGTACCTGCCAGATTAAGGGATTTGACAGTCCGCACTATGATCTGTTTCTCCTGAGTAGCCCCTGCCCAAAGATCCAAATGGGGGAATATTTTACCTCCAGAATATTTTGCCCAACACAGTTCCATCATAATTTAACCATACAGTAGAGCGATGAAAAAAAAAATTATGGCTGTAGTTTTCCCCTTGCTTTCAGCCGTTCAGAGTAGTAGCACAGTAAGGCTATTTTGGCTATTACAAGATCAGATCAGTTAGTCATCCCGACTGCTGCCCCTGCAAGTACTGAAAAGGCTGTTGCCCCTCTTCAGGAATCATACACATGTCTGGCCTCTCAACAGATACCCCTCTGTTGCGGTTTCATCTACGGTACGTTTATCTCTATCGCTGAGGCACACAAGCCTCCCCACCTCGGTTCATGGGGTGGAGGGGCAAGAATCACAAAAAACATAAAAGATACTGGCTACCTCCTTGGATTCAAAAAATATGGTTACAAGTTAAATGTTCCCCCTCCTCTTGTTGCTCATTCTTCCACTCCTTATTTTTTGCTTCTTTCTTTGGTTTTACTGATTCCTCCTGGGATTGACTCTGGCACACCCTTGAATTGTCATAAATGTCTGGCATGTGTAGCTGTAGACCTCGTTAGCAGCTGTAGCTTCACTTTCACAGATAACGTGGTTTCAGTAACTTTTTGTGGCTCTTTGTGCCGTGTCAAAAGCTTCTGTCTCCTCCTTTTGGAGTATATGAACTCTACACCATCAACTGGTCCACATTGTATTGAAGTTAAGTTCCCATGTGCTTCACTGCCTCCTCTTGGCTTTCCAATGCCATGGTGTTTGCTTATTGAACCTTTCCCAACTTGTCTCATAGTTCTCACAAATTCTTGGACTGACACTCAGCTCCAGTTCCCTCTTTGCTAAATCGTATTGAATGACAATGGCTTCTTTTTGCCATATACCATCTCGAATGGTGAAAATTCTGTGCTGGCATGTACTTTGAATTCTACACATTTACTACAAAAGATGAATGTGTCCCAGTCGGTATGGTATGAGTTAAAATAATAAGTAAGCATCCTTCCAGTTGTGCTGCCACTTGACTGAGATGAGGTGCACTAGTTCTTAATTTTTTGTCTTTCAACAACTGTCTCAGTTTCTTCATCATGTCTGACATGAAGTCTGTCCATTGATCCATTATTATTGTCTCTGGCACCCCAAACTCCAACACCCATATATTGACAAATGTTTGCATGACTGACTGCCTACTGGTCTGGCATCGACACCACCTCAATATAACATGAAGATGTCTGTTATATTAGCACAAAAGATCCCCTGCTGGAGTTTGGTTAAACAGCTGTAACATATCCAACCCAATAAGTGGAAATAGTTCAGTGTCTTCCAGCAACCTCTGCAGTAGTACTTGTTTCTGACGTAGATCTGCTTCTGATTTGTTAATCTGACCCTCCATGGCCAGACAAAATGTGATCGTGTATTTCACTTAGCTTCTCTGGCACAACAGCTTGTGGTCCTAATCCTGTCTCCTTGCATAACAGCCTGTCACACATGCTGAACTGCCACTGCTTACTTAACTGCTCACATTCTCCATCAGCACTCTGCGCTGCTTGCCACTCGGCAAGGTCTAGTGCGTGTACAGTTTCTACCTTCCTGGTTAGTGCGTCCACATTTCTGTCTCACTTTCTAGTTTGTGGATTACTTCTTACACAGATTCACTGAGTTTTAATGTCCACTGTATAATTTCTTCAAACCTAGTAACCACTTCAAAGCGGCACGGTAAGTCACTCCTCCCAGACAGATAACACCCGAAGTATGTTACTCCATACATCCCTAATGTTGCCACTAAAGTTCCCATTAACAATGTAACTTCCTTGGTGCCAAAATTATCCACATTGATGGTTATTACCTTTCTTCCAACCCCTTTATTGTATGTGTACAATACTTCGTCTTCCTAAACTACATCCAACAAATCATTATCCCCTAGCAGTTCCACTATACACAACTTACCAACTGGTAAGCCAGGCTCCACACTCACTCATACTGACTTCCCAGTGTATTTTGACACATAGTCATGTTAATTAAGCCTTAATGCTTGTGCTTAAGGTTTAACTGGACTGCCTTGTACAACAGACATTCCTCGTCACAAATCAACAGTGATGACATCTTTCCCTAGCTGTAATATTTGCCCACTAAGTTCCTCCACATATCGTCAAAGGTCAATTATAAAATGGTGCTGTAGTAGAAAGTCCAACCCTAGAATCATTCTTTAGCCCTTGATTACATGAGACACCTCTTCTATGTACTGCCTGAAATTGATTGCTTCCAATTGAAAATTCACCATTATCGATCTGACAAGGGAACCTCCCCATCGCACCCCTCTCAGATTTAGTTATAAGTTGGCACAGTGGATAGGCCTTGAAAAACTGAACACAGATCAATCGAGAAAACAGGAAGAACTTGTGTGGAACTATGAAGAAAATAAGCAAAATATACAAACTGAGTAGTCCATGCGCCAGATAGGCAACATCAGGGATAGTGTTAGCGCAGGAACGTCGTGGTCCCGTGGTTAGCGTGAGCAGATGCGGAACGAGAGGTCCTGGGTTCAAGTCTTCCCTCGAGAGAAAAGTTTAATTTTTTATTTTCAGACAATTATTATCTGTCCATCCGTCCGATGCGAGGTAACTGCGCCGTAGTATGGGGACGCTACACCCAAGCAAACATCGAAACACACGACGTCAGTCGACTACAGCGCACGGAAGAGAGAGTATTCCTGCTAACGAGGCTCCCTGGCTGGCAGTTGACTAATCGCTACTTTGGACGAAAGTGCATTAAATACGTGAGATGTATTCCGTGGGCAATATGAATCGAGCAAAACACAGAAACTTTGCGAAAATAAAGAAAGTAAACTTTTCACTCGAGGGAAGACTTGAACCAAGGACCTCTCGTTCCGCAGCTGCTCACGCTAACCACGGGACCACGGCGCTCCTGAGCTCAAATTATCCTTGATGTTGCCTATCTTGCGTATGGACTACTCAGTTTGTATATTTTGCTTATTTTTTTTTCATAGTTCCACATTACGTCTTCCTGTTTTCTCGATTGATCTGTGTTCAGTTTTTCAAGGCCTATCCATTGTGCCAACTTATAACTAAATTTGAGGGGGGTGCGATGGGGAGGTTCCCTTGTGAGTGACTGTACATCATTATCCACTAACTCATGCAAATTATAACAGGATGAGCCCCGTTGCCTCCTTACCCACTAAATCTCTTGAGGCAACCGACACACAGGCCACGTGTCCAGCTAAAACGTATACCTTTTCCCATCTGCTGCACCCATTATGGCACACACTGAGAATGCCTTGTGGCAGTTCTGGGGTGTCCTTCTGAGTTTATGGGTGGTTGTCATTACCCTGATGACTCCTACCATGGTTCCAGCAATACTGCAACTTGCTCCTACCACCCCTACTGTTATTACCATGAAACCACTGATAGTTCATTCCATTCCTATTATTCCATGATAAATGTTATTGCCTCTGCACCTTATATTTGCCACACACACACACACACACACACACACACACACACACACACACACATTTGCTCACTCTCTTATCACTGTCACAACATTGTTCTTTTCGGATTCCATTGCTGGTCTAACTGCTGCGTGGAATCCCTGGTCATTTCAATTGCTAAATCTCTCAGAAAACCATTGAATGCTCTGCTTGGTTTCCTGTAACAACACCCTGTTTGCCTCATCGTCCTGTGTCAGTTTGTATGGATCCACATTAATTTTGCTACTCGTGTTCACAAAATCCTCTAGTGCTTCATTAGGCCTTAACTGATTACAAAAAACTGCACACTATTTTGTTCCTTACATATTTGCACCAATCCTTTTCCAAGCTGTTCAAAAGTTTCTGGCTTGTCCATTGCCTCTGTGCATCATACAAAGGACTTTGCTTCTTCTGACAGTGACAATCTTGCAATTTGAAATGACTTATTGTCCAACAAGTCCTCTCTGCTGATGACAAGAGATCCTCCACAAACTATAACACATTCTTGGATGACTATCACAAAAGGAAGTAGCAACATTTGCAACAGCTCGAACAATCCCTATACTCTGCAATTTTTACAACTCTAACTTCTCATTTTTCTCTACTAGCTCATTATTCGCAAATGTATTGTCTGTTCTTAACCAAACTACCTGATCAACTAACTATTGCATAGCTTCCTCACCAGTGAGAGCTTGTGTGTCTGATTTTGTCATAGCATCAACCATATATTTACGAATTCAGTAACAACTCAACAAGAACAGAACACTCCTTAGTTAACAACACTATCACAATTATTTCTTAAAATCAATAGCCACCTGAACTCCCTGCACTGTCTCACCATACGATCAAAACAATGATTTGTAAAACAAACAACTGCAAGAAATTTGCCACTAGGGGGCAGAATGCCTAAGTAAATTGCACTGTGCACATTATACGAACTCTAGCCATTGATCCTTAGAATTACCATTAAACCGGGATACGTCCACCGGTCCCTGTGGCCTCACCAAAGTACTTTACATTCATGATGACCTGTAACTCTCAACCCCCATGATAGTCACCAATAACTCTCAACCCCCATGATAGTCACCAAAACACAAATAGTAGTCTCATTCATCCGCCAGTGAAGATCTGTAGGTTGCGGTTCGGATGTTGTTCTGTGGGGTCGGTACAGCCCCCGCTGTCCACAGACGGCGACTTCAGTTCTTCTGACTCTGCTCTGGAGAGTTGGGGCTGATTTCTGTTGCGACTCTATAGGGTCAGCAGTGGAGCAATCAGTTGGTGGGGCCTGGTGACAAACTGGTAAAAGAGAGAAGTATTTTATTAGACTTCAAATATGTGTCTCGTCGTTGACAGTGTGAGGCAGTCACACCCCACACTGGTGCGGCAGACCGACGATAGCCAGCAAACGGCTGTCTTCCACCCCAGCGAAGAACTACACACGTCAGCACCCTGCGTCGCTGATGTCAGGCTGAGCAGCCTGCACTCTGTAGCGCGTCGAGGTCCTGATGTCAGTGGTGTGTTCCTTCTTCTTTCTGCGACCACATTCTGTTGCCAAGCACCCACAACTGTGTGACTGAGGTCTGTTTCACATACATCGCACAAAAGAGGGAAGACAGTCTTGTGCGGGACACGACCCACTACCATGTGGCAGGAATCTGGTGACGACAGGTCAGCAGTGCTGTGGCACCGAGTCCCAGAGAAAAGACTTAGTGCAGGTGGCAGCTGGCCTGACCCAGTCTCAAACCTGTGTCTGCAGCTGCCAATGCCCAATTGTCCCGTCATCTAATGTGGCCCTGATGTTGTTGTGGTGATGCTAGAGCCTGAAAAAACTGCTCCAAAATTCACAGCTCTTTATACGGCTCCAGGGTGCGTTTGTTGCACCATTATGTAGCCCCAGTCACTTATCTCATAAGTCACCATATCTCATGGTGCAGATTTTGCTGAGCACAGCTAGACCATCTCGCAACCCTTTTGCGTATTTGTTAATATAACGTACATGTTGCCACACTGCGCTTACCGGGTGGCAGTAGCTAATGCAATGCTTCACGGTGGCTTTCTTGCAAATTGCTACACATTTCACTTAAAACTAGCTAACAACACTACACCATCAATGGCAGGGCCGCATGTGAATGCGATCGTGTTGCCTACCGGCTTAGCCGAAACCATTTTGCAGTGTTCTATATGGGTATGGCCACTAAGAAGCCGTCTGCCTGCATGTATGGCCATTGCCAAAGTGGCAGAGAGACAGCTGGTCCACCAAATACCAAGCATGCTGCCTAACACGGTGTGCTGAATCACAGTCTGTGCCATTTAGATCTCTTCAGTATCAGCTTTTCTGAATTATATAGGTGGGACCCTCACTGCAACATATGGTTTGTTACGCACCCCCTTCCCCCTTTGCACGCCCAACCCTTTTTGCCTCCCCTTGCCACAACTTTCGCTAGACCCTGTCCACCAGCTGCCTTTATCTTCTTTATTGTTCCCACTTCAGTGTCAAACTTGGCTTCTACCCCCCCCCCCCCCCCACCACCACATTTGAGGATTACGGTAATCCTTTCCCTTTCTCTACTGCTTTCCTCTCTCTCTCTCTCTCTCTCTCTCTCTCTCTCTCTCTCTCTCTCTCTACCCCAGCACAACTCTCCTGATTCTGTACCCAACATACCATCATCCTGCCCCCACCACAACAGTGCATACTCGCACAGCTGTGAGGCTGCCTGCCATCCTAGGTGGTGGTAGTGGGTCAAGAAATACAGGGCTATTACAAATGATTGAAGCGATTTCATAAATAGAAAAACGCATAAAGTTTTGTTCCGCTGAAGCCGCACTTCAGGTTTCTGCCGCCAGAGCGCTCGAGAGCGCAGTGAGACAAAATGGCGACAGGAGCTAAGAAAGTGTATGTCGTGCTTGAAATGCACTCACATCAGTCAGTCATAACAGTGCAACGACACTTCAGGACGAAGTTCAACAAAGATCCACCAACTGCTAACTCCATTCGGCGATGGTATGCGCAGTTTAAAGCTTCTGGATGCCTCTGTAAGGGGAAATCAATGGGTCGGCCTGCAGTGAGCGAAGAAACGGTTGAACGCGTGCGGGCAAGTTTCACGTGTAGCCCACGGAAGTCGACGAATAAAGCAAGCAGGGAGCTAAACGTACCACAGCCGACGGTTTAGAAAATCTTATGGAAAAGGCTAAAGCAGAAGCCTTACCGGTGAATTGTCGGCGCGGTTGCAACAGCTCCTGGAAGAGGATGCGTTCAGTGCGAAACTTGTTTTCAGAGATGAAGCAACATTTTTTCTTAATGGTGAAGTGAACAGACACAATGTGCGAATCTGGGCGGTAGAGAATCCTCACGCATTCGTGCAGCAAATTCGCAATTCACCAAAAGTTAACGTGTTTTGTGCAATCTCACGGTTTAAAGTTTACGGCCCCTTTTTCTTCTGCGAAAAAAATGTTACAGGACACGTGTATCTGGACATGCTGGAAAATTGGCTCATGCCACAACTGGAGACCGACAGCGCCGACTTCATCTTTCAACAGGATGGTGCTCCACCGCACTTCCATCATGATGTTCGGCATTTCTTAAACAGGAGATTGGAAAACCGATGGATCGGTCGTGGTGGAGATCATGATCAGCAATTCATGTCATGCTCTCCACGCTCTCCCGACTTAACCCCATGCGATTTCTTTCTGTGGGGTTACGTGAAAGATTCAGTGTTTAAACCTCCTCTACCAAGAAACGTGCCACAACTGCGAGCTCGCATCAACGATGCTTTCGAACTCATTGATGGGGACATGCTGCGCCGAGTGTGGGAGGAACTTGATTATCGGCTTGATGTCTGCCGAATCACTAAAGGGGCACATATCGAACATTTGTGAATGCCTAAAAACACTTTTTGAGTTTTTGTATGTGTGTGCAAAGCGTTGTGAAAATATCTCAAATAATAAAGTTATTGTAGAGCTGTGAAATCGCTTCAATCATTTGTAATAACCATGTATATGGAGAGGGAGAGAGGGGGGGGGGGGGGGAGAGAGAGAGAGAGAGAGAGAGAGAGAGAGAGAGAGAGGAGGGAGGGGGGGGGTGAGTCCAGTAACTAACATGTGATGCCTCTCCCATGCTTCCTATTTTATCAGCGGGTTACTGGAAATAATAGTCCCCACTAAGGACATGGATTTACCTGGCACATAAGGTCTGAGGGAACTCAGGATGGACGCACAGTTCAAATATCTGATGAAAAATTTGGAATAATATTTTGCACCAAACCTTAAAATATTCCCAGGCTATCTAGCCATCCTGCACACAGTTCTACAAAGAATTTGGATTTGAGGTGGTATACAAAAAGTCATCGTGAAAGATTTTGATTATTTCAGTAATGGCAGTATCACTTGCACCCTTGCTCATCAATGAATTGACAACAACCTTTTTGTTGCTTGCTGGATACAGTCTTTGCTAGATCTGCATTATTTTTATTTTTTCTGATAGTTACATAATTCTACTATCAAAGCTAATAGAAAGGCTAGAACTAACTACAATTTCTTAAAATTGTACAACATTTTCTGTAATGAATGTGTATTGCAGACAGGTCACTATTCTTCCACAAGCTTTTATAAAATGAATGAAAATTTATGCCAAATTCAGATTTTGACTCAGATTTCCTAGTTATCAGGAGCAGTCACTTTCAATTTATATAATTTCCTCTTCTGTTCATGTGTGATTCTGATTATTTGTACCCACACTGGCAGCCTGTCAATATTGGGGTGTGTTATAATACGTTGCAGGAAATTAGCTTTTGTAAAATGTCATAGATGTGAAATATGTGAAAGTATTTTATGAATTGTTGAAGATGCATGCACTGTACATCGCCTACCTCTGAGAGGCTCTCAAGGCTACTGTTGCAAAGGAATTCTAATGCTCATTACAAATCTAGGCATGTCAAGGTCACACTGCATACTTACAATATTGCAACCGCATCTAAGTAGTGAATTGTGTAGACTGAGCAGCTGATAACAAAAATAGCAACAGCAAGGAGCGAGAATCAAAGTGGGGTGTAGCACAGGGAGCTGAGATCTGTAACCATGAGCTGCCTAGTTTAATAAGGGCGATTATGAGTGATTCTAAATTTCCTGGCTGTCTGTATACTCTTAAATTTCATTGTTAATCTTTCCCACCCTAACAACTAGGCCCTCATTATTTGATAATCTGTCATCAGCAGCTTTCAAACTGAACAATTCACTTAAGACATCAATGGAAATATGTTACAGTGATGCAGCTATCCTATACACTTATTTGCAGAATCACGATTAAAGGTTAACTGAATGAAGAAAGGAGAATTTCTAAGACTTTATTTTCTGGAAAAAAGAGGAAGAAGAAAGAAGGAATATTGGTATGTAACATCCTGACTGTGATGATGATCTCATTAGAGACTGAGCTCAAATGGTACCAAGGAGAGTAAGGAAATAGTCTGTACCAGTATCAACTCATTGTGGGCCGTGCCAGCTGTCAGCACAGCCATTTCCAAATGTGTGTTAACGTGCTTCACATTGTTGACAATGCATGGGAGGTTGTGATACTTAAACGCTTTCACAAAAGACTCATCAGTGCTGTGAGTCTGAAGGTACTGTCTTCACCAGGCCACTGCTGCGATTATAGACTGCATCCTTGTCTGTATTGCTAGTGCCACACTGATTATCATCACTAAATAAGGCCCAGTCAGTTTTTTTTGTATCAGTTGTTTTTTAAGTCTTTTGTTTGTATAAGATGTAATTAATGCTTTTACTTATTATCAATATAGGCTCGAGTGGACAAAATACATGTCGATGGATTAAATCGGACAAAAGATGACATAGTGGTGGAGACCGTGTCGGACTTGTTCAAGGCCCAAGACTTTCAGCAGGTGCTGCTAGGAGCACACAAAGTTCGTGAAAAACTTGACGCTCTGGGATGCTTCCGCAACATCGGTATCTACATCGATATAAGCAGCGGGCCCGGTGCTACTCCACATGGACTTGAGGTATGCCAGTATCTATCAGTTTCTTTGTTTGAAATATGAGATTCATTCTGAATGTTGATAGAATGTTTGGTTATTGAATGCTTGTTGGTATTTTGCAAAAGATAAGTTAGATTAGCAACTGATCTGATGTGTTTTATACCAAACCTCAATGGAGTGACACAGTTAAAAACAGGTAGGAGCCTGCCATCGCAATGTTCTAATAGGGGCTAGAGTGCGATATTGTGCTCTTGGTATTGATCTGTGAGCAAGAGGCTACAGAAGAGTAATTGAATCACAAAAGTTTTCAGAACCTTTGACGATTAAGTGCTTGGCAAACATGGCAACACCAGCCTTTGCGCTACTGTTCCCTTTTGCATGTAGTGAGTCTAACCTCCAATATTTTGTGTTCAATTATGTACACAATGGTAAGAAGAGATGGGCTTCAGCGTGGTGCAGCAACTGTCGTAGGAAAGCTGGACGGGAGCTGAAATGGTTAGTGACAACACGGCAAATGGTAGATTTACGTAACTTGTATTTCTTCCAATTTACGAAGACTCAATACAAACGGTGCAACAGGAAATAGACCAGCTGTCAATGTCAACAAGGATGAAGCACAAATGGAGTCGTAGCATAGTGGCTCCAAGCACGAGTTGGCTGAGTTGCTGCTGCTGGCCATCCTCTATTGCGGTGGCAGAAGACCTTCATGGTACAGAGCCTCTGGAAATGTAGCTTAGCGGACACGCACCATTGGGTCCGCACGATCCCACACGACCATTGTCTACATCAAACAGAAACTTGTAATTCCATTACCAACGTAATGATGCCAGTGGGGTGGTATTCATAAGTGATACCACACAATTATTCTTCATATTCCTCCAGGGGCCCATCTAGTAATGGCTGAATATGGACAAAATGAATCTGAGGACCCCGAGCTGCAGACTTGCCACTTTCAAAAGTCCTCTGCAATCATAAGCTCTGTGTATGCTTTGGCGACCATCGCTGGGCACGATAGTTGTTTGTTTTGCCTGTATTGGAAGCTGGGAACTCTCAACCTTAATGAAGCATGCTATGTGCATATGGGGTGGTTGGCTGTTGAAGTGAAATGATGATTAGCTTGTATCCTCTGAGGCACTTCCCTCACATTAGGTATGTGAGGCTTCGCCTGAGTTGCGGAATGTTCCCGTCGCTGCTGATGAGGAAAAAGTGAAAAACCTTTCAGTGGAAAGCGAACTACAGAGTCCACCAGCAAAATGTATACATTCTTTGGCAGGCTCTATTGAGATATCGATATTGTCATCCAATTTGAGGTAAGAGTGTGTTGTACTATGGTCTTTGGCTCAACAGATGTTAGTACTTTTTTCTCGGTATTGAGGAAACAGGATGGGTGGTCCACACTCGACATTCGAGTAACTAAAATGTATTGTGAAGTGGTTTTTCAAGTTTGATAATGCCGTTGAAGTGCAGTGTCAGTGGAGGTGTGAGTTTGAAACAGAACTGCCAACCTGCCTAACAATTAAACACATAATTGACAAGTTTGAATTGCATGGAATGATTTTTGATATTCACAAAGGAAGATCAGAAAGACAGCGCACAGCCTCAAGTCCTTCATTCGCTCTTGTGTTGGAAATGTTTATTAATTCTCCACAGAACTCTCCTATGCAGTGTGCACATGAAGTGGGGGTTAGCAGTACAAGTATACAAAGAATTCTGAAAGTGCAAAGTGGAAAGTTTACATTCCACAATTACTGCATGCGATTAATAATGATGATCCTGATCACTGAATGCAATTTTGCGAAGGGTATCGGCAAATGATAACTGATAATGAACAATATGTGTCAAAGGTAGTGTGGAGTGATGAGGCACAATCTGAAATGGAACCATGAATCATCATAACATTGTATACTGGACATCGGAAAATCCGCATGTATATGTGGATAAAGTGGTCAATCTACCAGGGATTCATGTGTGGTGTGGACTGTCACCTAGGGGCTTAGTAGGACCCTGTTTCTTTGATGCTACTGTCACTGGAGAAGTGTACATGGAAATGTTACGCACATCAATTTTGCCAGGTATATGTGTGCTTTATGGAGCTGATGAGGTCTTCTACCAACAGGACGGGGTGCCACCACACTACCACCTAGGCATAAGAGCTTTCCTGGATGACAATTAAGATGGCCCATTGAGTTCCCTCCACAGGATCTAATACCTATCGACTTTTATGTGTGGGGAACTGTGAAAGATAATGTCTATCGATGTAAGCCAAACATGCTTTAGGAACTTCGCCAGGAGATTACAGCGACATGTGAAGCGATCATTGACTGATTTAGTTGCAGTGACCGCTCATTGTTCTGTTAAGTATATAGCCGCCAATGGTGAACATTTTGAACATTTAAAGCAACCAAGTGCTATACACAAGGTTATACAATGAGTGTGATCAATTACACTGTTCGACACGGGTTCTATTTCTGATATTAAAGTATGTGCTTCTAGACCATTTTACTGTGGGAAATTCAAATATGTAAACAAAATATCGTTGTCAGAGATACTTTTTATGTAATGTGTATATATATGTACATTCACAATTCATGGCAAACACGGAGACGTTATAGAGAAATACGGGTATGTTGCTGCATCCAGTAGTGATGGAACGTGATAATTTATTGTGCAACAGCAGGTGGGAAGAATCAGACATCATTAGGTTATCCCCGCCACACCTATGTCATTAAGACCACCAGAAACATCTCATCAACTCGAACGGTGACAGCCGGTCGCTGCCTCAGCAGTAAAGCTTCACGCCTCCTAGGGGCAGGTGCATCGAGTTCAAAACAGTGGTGTTAGCCGCTATTTGTGTCAGTCTTAACGAGTGGGTGTTTTGGCTGACAAGTAACTGTCTGTCATATTTCCGAGCACGGTTGAATTTTTTAGTTCCTGTGTGTAAACTGATTGAGCCTGGTGCTGAAGGTAAAACGACTGCGTGTTTTTACACATCAGCGTTTTTCTAGTTCCCTACTATTAATTTAATACAGGTGTATTACCAAAGTGGTGTTTTTAAATTTGCAGAAATGCCACATTGTCGTGGATGTCGATATAAGCCGGACAACTTTTGCTACATCTGTGGGAAGTTAACTTTTGCCAGAAATAGGAAGAAAATTTCTTCAGTCATAAAGAAAGCATACAAACATTACTTTGGAGTTGAGGTAGGATACCAAGATAAAGAATGGGCACCACATTTCTGTTGTGCTACATGTTACTGCAAACTAATTCAGTGATGGAAAGGTAAAGAGAATGTGGCGTTGTTTGCTGTTCCCATGGTGTCGCGGGAGCCTAAGGACCATGTTACTGATTGTTATTTCTGTCTAACAAAAATTCAGGGTTTTACAAACAAAAAGTCGAAGAGGCACATTGTTTACCCAGATCTGCCTTCAGCGAGAATGCCAGTGCAGCATTCCGACAACCTTCCAGTACCTTCAAGAGCTCGAGGTCAAATTCCGAGTGACAGTGAAATAAGTAGTACCGAAGAAATCACAGATGATGATTCTTTATATCACTGCACAAGTGAGTCATCGCCACATTTGTTAACACAGGCAGATTTAAATGATTTAATATGTGACCTAGGACTAAGTAAACAAAAGGCGCAGCTGCTTGGTTCAAGATTACAAGAGTATAATCTACTGCACCAAAGTACTAAAATCAGTGTGTTCAGGCACAGAGAACATGCCTTTATTTCTTATTTTTCAACTGACGAAGCACTGACATTTTGCAATGATGTTGCTGGCCTGATGAAAGTGCTGAACTTCACTTATTTTTCACAGGAGTGAAGACTTTTCATAGATGCATCGAAAACAAGTCTGAAGGGTGTTTTGCTCCATAACGGAAATAAAATACCCTCTGTTCCAGTAGCTTTATGCTAGTTTGACAAAAGAGAATTCTGAATTCGTACAAAGGATGCTAAATTCATTAAAATACAATGAACACAAATGGAAGATATGTGCAGATTTCAAGGTAATTGCTATGGTACTGGGAATGCGACAAGGCTACCCAAAGTATGCCTGTTTTCTTTGCGAGTGGGATAGTCAAGACCGAAATTCTCACTACATGAAAAAGAAATGGCCTAGGCGAAGATGGAAAGTTGGCGAAAAGAATGTACAACGTGAAAGTCTGGTAGCTCCTGAATATATACTACTTCCACCGCTTCACATCAAACTTGGCCTGATGAAACAGTTCGTGAAGCCCATGGATCCAACAGGCTGTGGGTTTGCATATCTAGCTACCAAATTCCCTCGTCTTTCAGCTGCAAAAATAAAGGAAGGTGTATTTGTGGGCCCACAAATCAGGGAGCTGCAGAAAGATGCAAATTTTGAAGCATGTTTAACTGACAAGGGAACCTCCCCATCGCACCTTCCTCAGATTTAGTTATAAGTTGGCACAGTGGATAGGCGTTGAAAAACTGAACACAGATCAATCGAGAAAATAAGAAGTTGTGTGGTACTATGAATAAAAGTAAGTAAAATATACAAACTTAGTAGTCCATGTGAGAGATGGGCAACACCAAGGACCCTGGGAGCGTAATAGCGCCGTGGTCCCGTGTGGAACTAGAGGTCCTGTGGAACTAGAGGTCCTTGGCTCAAGTCTTCCCTCGAGTGAAAATTCTACTTTCTTTATTTTCGCAGAGTTATGATCTGTCCGTTCGTTCACTGACGTCTCTGTTCACTGTAATAAGTTTAGCGCCTGTGTTTTGCTACCGCACCGCAAAACAGTGCGATTGTTATTGAAGGCCCGAGCTATATTTGCTGGATTCATATTGCCCACGGAATACATCTCACATATTTAATGCACTCTCGTCCAAAGTAGTGAACAGTGAACTGCCAGCCAGGGAGCCTCGTTAGCAGGAATACTCTCTCTTCCGTGCACTGTAGTCGACTGACGTCGTGTGTTTCGATGTTTGTTTAGGTGTGGCATCCCCATACTACGGCGCAGTTACCTTGCGTCAGATGGACGGACGGACAGATAATAATTGTCTGAAAATAAAAAAAATTAAACTTTTCAGTCGATGGACGACTTGAACCAAGGACTTCTCTTCCCACAGCCGCTCACGCTAACCACGGGACCACGGCGCTCTTGAGCTCTTATTCTCCTTGATGTTGCATATGTTGCCCATTGACTACTCAGTTTGTATATTTTGCTTATTTTTTCATAGTTCCACACAACTTCTTCCTGTTTTCTCGATTGATCTGGATCCAGTTTTTCAAGGCCTATCCACTGTGCCAACTTATAACTAAATCTGAGGGGTGTGCGATGGGGAGGTTCCCTTGTGAGAAAAAACCGCATGGGACTGTTTCAAGATGGTGTCAGAAAACTTCCTCAGAAGAAGAAGAGGTACTAACTACAAAGCAATGGTGAAGGATATGATCAAAGCATATAAGGATTTGGGGTGCAATATGTCTTTGAAGGTACGTATGATGGACTCTCATCTGGACTACTTCACAGAGAGTTGTAGTGACGTATTGGATGAACATGGGGAAAGATTCCATAAAGATATTTCTACCATAGAAAGGCGCTATGAAGGGAAGTGGGTACCTTCTATGTTAGCAGATTAATGCTGGAATGTCATTCGAGAGAAGAAAGATTCACAATACAAGAGAAAAAAGTGATATGCATTACAAGGCAGTGGCTCATTGTCAATTTTCTGTAATTTCTCATGTCAAATAAATGCTTCAAAGTGTATACACAAAGGTTACTGTGTTATATGGTAGATCCCACCCTCCATTAAAGCGATGAACTTATAACATCATAAAGATGTGCATTTGTTTGCCGAATTTCATCTCACGTTTGCTGCACTAAATCAGAAGCTGAAAAGAGGAATAAAATTGCGATTACTCATAAACTATCGCTGACAGAAAAAAAAACCAAAAACAGTTTTCAATTCGCCACTCAAAATACAACTAGGATCACAATATTTATTATCAGAAATAGAAAAAAAAACGTTTTCTATGTAGAACAGTGTTATTAAATGTAATCTGTCGCCAGTGGAAAAAGGAGGAATCCGAGACAAAGAAAACAAAAGCAAATCTTGTCATATTTGCCAAGGTACTACAATCAACATTAAAGAATTATCCTGATTTTGGCAGGACTAAAGGTGTGACAGGTGTGTTTTCTGAGGACATTACCACTCTGCAAAGTTATATTTGCTGAACTACAGTTGGTTGCAGTACAAATGTATGCATCACAGAAAGTAGTGGTATGTTGTCTATACTTACCCCTGTGTGACTGTGGACGTAGAGGCTCTCAGACATTCTCAAACAACTTCCCCTCCCCTCCCAACTACTCTCCACTCTCCCCCCGCTCCCACCACTCTCCCCCCGCTCCCACACCACTCTCCCCCCGCTCCCACACCACTCTCCCCCCACTCCCACACCACTCTCCCCCCCCAATCCCCCTCCCCTGCTCCCTCGTCTCTCTCCCCCCGCTCCCCCGTCTCTCCCCCCCCCTGCTCCCACGTCTCTCTCCCGCCTCTCCCCCCCCCCCTGCTCCCATGTCTCTCTCCCGCCCCCCCCCCCCCCCGCTCCCTCGTCTCCCCCCCCCCCCCGCTCCCTCGTCTCCCTCCCGCCCCCCCTCTCCCTCGTCTCCCCCCCCCCCCTCCGCTGCCTCGTCTCCCTCCCTCCTGCCCCCTCCTCTCTCCCCCCGGCCCCTCCTCTCCCCCCCGCCCCCTCGCCTCTCCCCCCCGGCCCCTCCTCTCCCCCCCGCCCCTCGCCTCTCCCCCCCACCCCCCCACCCCCCCGCTCCATCGCCTCTCCCCCCGCCCCCCACCCCGCCCCATCGCCTCTCCCCCCCGCCCCATCGCCTCTCCCCCCCGCCCCATTGCCTCTCCCCCCCGCCCCATCGCCTCTCCCCCCCGCCCCATCCTCCCCTGTGGTGCTACAGAAGAATGCTGAAGATTAGATAGGTAGATCACATAACTAATGAGGAGGTATTGAATAGAATTCGGGAGAAGAGGAGTTTGTGGCACAACTTGACAAGAAGAAGGGACCGGTTGGTAGGACATGTTCTGAGGCATCAAGGGATCACAAATTTAGCATTGGAGGGCAGTGTGGAGGGTAAAAATCGTAGAGGGAGACCGAGAGATGAATACACTAAGCAGATTCAGAAGGATGTAGGTTGCAGTAAGTACTGGGAGATGAAGCAGCTTGCACAGGATAGGGTAGCATGGAGAGCTGCATCAAACCAGTCTCAGGACTGAAGACAACAACAACATGTGCTGAAGTAAAAAATTTCGCTGTATTCCGTGTGAAACTGGAGAAATGGCTTTGCAGTTACAATAGCAGAGTTTATAAGTAAATAATTCTAATAGCCAAAACAGATGATAATGATGATGATGTATTTTGAACACAGCTCTGAACAACCTTTTCATTTATTACAAAAGAAAGTTCCAATCTCCTGGGTACTAGGTCTTATAGGAGTCAAGTGGCATGAAGAAGCTGGCTGCTTGGCCAAACAGGCATGCACAGGGCCTACAGTGACACAAGTCACTTAGGGAGGTCATTTGTCAGTGAGAGACTGGGTGTCTTACAGTGCAAAATGACAAATTAAGGGCCTGAAGACCCTAGCAAAATCAAAGATAAGGCACTACTCCTAATGTGTGGCTGCCTCCTGCTGTGAGAGCATTCACCAGTTTTTGATGCTTGCAGCGTACCACTTTCAATGCTTCACATTTTAATTTACTCAATTTTGTATACTGGGAAGAGTGATCTTTTTGGTTCATGTGAGAATTGCTCATCAATTTAGGCAACAATGTGACAAGTGTAACAAGTATTTTAAATTTTTGTTGAATATCATGCCCTCTTCCTAAAGTGTTGGGGGGAGAAGGGGGAGAGGATATTTTATCTAAAGACTATTACAATTTAAACTGCAAAGAAACATGCGTGAATGTGTGTACATGCGCGGGCAGATGTGCACGTGTGCGGGTGCTCACGCACGTGCTTGCGCCCACATATCAATTTGTAGGGATACGAAATGTGGAATGCATATGTTCAGTTGCAGGTAAAGCAGGCAGCAAACTTTGTTTCATTGGTAGAATACTAAGGAAATATGATTAATGTATGCACAAATGAGACTGCCTACAAAATATCGTAAAACATTGATATGTGGGAACAGTACTAAATAGGACTAACAGGAAATAGAGAACATCTACAAAGAAGGGCAGAGGTATAGGATTGGTAAACAGGGTGCGTGGGCTGCTGGAGTGGAATGCTGAACCATTTGAGGATACAAAAATTCATTTTCACCACGTTAATTAAAATAGAGCACTGGTATTAACACAATGATTAATTAGTATTTGCAAATTGTGGTGATCTACACAGATTATTCAATTGTATAAAAGCAATGAGAATAATTAAAAAAATTTTAAAAGAAAAATTACCTTATGGCCCTAAATTTAAACTCATAAAAAATTACTTTACACAAATATAACTTAAACATAACTACAGATCTGAGCTCACTAGGCTATTATCAGGCCTTGTGAATATGAAAAATAACAATGTGTAAAAGCTGTTAGTTAAAAAAAAATACTCAAATAGCAAGATCCCATAAATACATGACTTAACTATTATGGAAAGCATTCGGCAATATTATTTTATGATAGCCTGAAAGATCTACACAGCAATTAGCACATTCTCAACGTTTGACATTCACATTGGTCGCGCGTCTGAATTCTGTGCTTGAGAGCTCAAGTGACAACAGGCAGGAGGGCCTGCAAGCACCAATAACAGCTTCTATAACACACAAACTCAGTATTAATACACAGTTCAAGAAACTACTCAGTAATAAAAAATTTGCTTCTTTCGCACCTCATAGCCTCATTCAACAACTTCATGATGAACTGTGTACCATTTCATTAATGGTCACAGTTATAATGATGGCTCAAAATTAAGCAAACTGCTGTACAAAATTCCATTAGTTTACAATGATAAATAGTGGCCACTATGATGCATTTAGTGCATGATAGGTCATACACTGCTGTGTATAAAATGTTGCTAACTTATCGAATTTTTCTTTAAACTTGAGGGAGGTAGATGTCCCTCTCCAAGTAATGGGACTGTATATACCTCATGCACTTTTGCTCACGTGCACGAATGATAAAGCAAGAAAGAACTGTGCATAACATCTCTCATATCTCATAAATTGTTTGAAATACTGAAAGGAGAGTTTGGTAGATGATAGCACACAGGGAGGAGAGTATTTTGCCGTGCACTTAGTATGCTTGGTCATAAAATATGGCCCAAACTCGGCTGTGTTTTGGCAGCTGATGATACTTCTGCCAGGTGGGGAAGGGGGTAAGAGGTTGGGATAAAATAAATCTCCACTTCTGTTGCAATTTTGGCAGAATCCTATAAAACCTTGTTTTAGTAATGAATGGCTGGAACCAAAGGATTTTCTTTTTACATCTCAATGATCTGAGTAATGTAACAACATTCACACAAGATGGGGCATCATATTTTAGTTCGTATTCTTGTACAGACTGGAGGAATGAATAATGCACCTCTAATACCTTCCAGTTTGTCAAAGATATTGAGAGGATTCCTATAAGTCGAGTGATCACAGCTTCAGATTTATAAAATACTTGTTTTGTCTCAGAGAGAATAATATTATAGTTCAACACCCCAGGGGACTCAGCTCTTACTAGAGTTCATGTGTGGTGCACATGGGCCCCAAGTTATTTTGGACCTTTCTTTCTTCGTGGGCCGCATTCCCTTCCCTGTGCCCCTCCCACCTTCCCCTCACTCCTTCCCCTTTGCCCCCACCGTCCCCCCTCTCTGTGTCCTTCCTTATGTTGGCTCAGTTATCCTGGTTTCTACTGTCTCTTGCAATTTTGTTCCTCTCTCTCCTTTTTTGTATTTTTTGTCCCTCTTTTGGGGTTTGACCTCCCCTTCAAGATTTTCTCTCCATAGTATGAGCCAGCTGGGGAAGAACACCTTACTTAGAATATTTGGCGTGTGGCCATACCACGTCTTCCATCTTTCATAAGACACCATTGTCCTTATAAAGCCATACAGCCAGCATGGTAGCCAGTCCGTGTGGTGGGGTCATTATGTACCCTTTTGGGTGAGCCGCCTGAGAACACAGGGATTATACTTCTGATACCTGAGCTGCTACCTCCTTGTATACACCCAGGAGTGGTTGCTTGTCATTCTGGAGTATTGGAACTCCTAGGAATGACAGCTGTGCGAGACGGCCTATACTGTGTCTGGGTGGCGCCCACAGGGAGAGCCTATGAGATCGGAGTGGGTGGTATCTGGGCAGATGCTTTGCGTATGAAAATAATACTGGCCTTTCTTCTGTGGGTGTCTTTCCGTTGGGAATGGATCTTTTAATGCTGCTTCTTATGATGCTGCACACTGTGGCTACCTCCTGGGAGGAGGGGCTGGCTTGCCAGCTTGTGGTGGAACCCTTTTCCCACTACCTGGTGGTACCAGGACTGATGGGGACACTTTCAGTGTCCCAAGCCATTCTTTTTCATGGAAACTATTGAAGACAGGTTCGGCAAAATAGAGTCTCTGAGTAAGTGATTGGATTCACTTGTTGATTAAAATTTCTTGTGCCACTCAGTCTGCAGCCCTTCGTGCTTGTGTCCATGTTGAAGACATCCTAGTGTCCATTACTCCTTATCTGTCTTTGAATTTGGTTCAGTGTGTTATTTCACATAGGTACCTCATCCTGCAAAGTGATGAGAAACTTCAGGGCAGTCTGAAACGGCGGAGCGTTTATTTTGTTCAGCATGTTCAGAAAGGCTGCAAGAATAATCTCATCAATACCAGTGCTTTGATTCTGGCATTTGAGGGAGATAACCATGCAGAGAAGGTCAAGGGTATGGTTATTGGTGGATGTGAAGCCACATGTCCCGCCACTCATGAGATGTTTTTGGCGTTTGCATTTGAGGAACAGGTCTGTTCACTGTACAGCAGACCCTCTCTGTGGGGAATGTGAATACCCACCCCATGAGGCGTGCCCCTGGGTTCCACTACCTGTGTGTGTTAAGTGTCATCTCCATCACTCTCTACGCTCGCCAGGTTGCCCAGTTTATGAGAGGGAAAAGATCATTTATTCTACAGTGTGGCTTTTCAGTAATATGATCATCGTCACCCTGTGTCTATGACATCTAACTTTTCCTCTGTTACATCCTTTCCCATTCCTCCCTCCTCCTTACTTAGTCCCACCCCCTGTTCTCTCCTCCTCCCCTGCAGTTCTCACACTCTCCCTTTTGGGTACTGCTCCTCCTACTCCACTGAAGAGATGTTCCACTGTATTGGTTTCTGCTGTCGATGGGCAGCCTCCTCTCAGGTACCCCCTCCTTGGCATCTCCCAGACTGGAGGCCTCAATGCTTATCCAATGGAAAGTAATGGATATTACCGTCACCTTCTTGACTTGCAATTTCTTATTTCCTAGTATTCTGCAGCTGGGTTTACCCACCAGGAATCTTATTTTACTGTTGCTCACTCACCGACCCTTTGTGGGTTCCATGATCTCTGTCAGAACCAGGTAGACTGTTTTGGGGCTTCCAGTGGCGTTTCCATGTTGGGCCACACAGACATTGTTTGTACCTGGATTCCCCTTTGTACCACATTGGAAGCAATTTCTGTCTGCGTTCAGTTAGTCAGGAGTCACGGTTTGCAGTCCCTCCTGACGAGCCAGCTATGCCCACTGCCCTAACTGCCCTCCTCCAACAACTCTCCCTTCCCTTCCTTCCTCTGTGGGGATTGTAATGCCCATCATCCCTTCTGGGGCAGTGCTTTCTCATCTAACAGGGATCTCCTAATAGACCAGTTTCTTGTGGACCATGACCTGTGCATTCTTAATGATGATTTCCCTACCCATTTTAGTGCCGCTTATGGCATTTTCTCTGCCATTGATCTTTTGCTCACTTCCACTCGCCTTCTCCTTTCGTTATATTGCCCTCCGCACAGTGACCACTGTGATTGCGACTACTTGTTCCCTTCCTGGCCTCCAATGGCCAGGTTCCTGATGACCACCCTGACTACACCATGGGAGGAGGGCCAGGCTTGCTGTCTTGGGATGAAACACTTTCCCCAATACCTCGTCTGTACTAGGACGAATGGCGACACATTCACCACCACAAAGCCATTGTTTCTTGTGGAGAATATTGAGGACAAGTTTGGTGAAGTGAAGTCTCTTAGAAGCAGTCGGGCTCCCTGTTGATCAAAGCCTCTTCTGTCTCCCAATCTGCAACTGTTTGTGCTTGTGATCATCTTGGCAATATCCCAGTGTCTATTACTTCTCACCCATCTCTGAATATGGTCCAGAAAGTGATTTTTTTTGTAGAGACCTCATCCTGCAAACTGATGAGGAATTCTGGGCTAATCTGGAGCAATGCGGCATTCATTTTGTTCGACGTGTGCAGAAGGGTCGCAAAGATAACCACACTGATATTGGCACCTTCATTCTGGCTTTCGAGGGGGATACCCTCCCAGAGAAGGTCAAGGTTATGTGCTACAGATGTGACGTGAAGCCATATGTCCCACCATCCATGAGGTGCTTTTGGTGCTTGCGTTTTGGGCATATGTCTTCGCGCTATATGGTGGAACCTCTGAGTGGTGACTGTGGGCATCCACTCCATGAGGGAGGCCCCTGTGTTCCGCCACCTGTGAGTGGCAATTGTCAAGACTGCCACTCCCCTCCCTCACCGGGTTGCCCAGCTTACAAAACAGAAAAGAAGATTCAAGAGTACAAGTTCCTGGATCGACTGTCTCATGCGGAGGCTCGCCAAAAGTTTGAGACACTCCATCCAGTGTCATTATATTCCACTTCTGCATCTTTTACATCCTTTTCCCCTCCTACCTCTTCCTTACCCCAGCCCCTCTCCCCTCCCCCTCGCCTACAGTTCCCACGACCTCCCATCCGGGAGCTGCTTCCCCTCCCCACCCAAAGAAGTGCCCCCCCTTCTTCGACACCTTCTGGTGATTGCTCTCCCTTCTGGGACCCTCTCCCCGGTCTCTCTCAGGCCGGAAGACTCTTACCACCATTCGGCCACGAGACGCACCATCTGTGCACCCCAGTGTCGCCTGCTCTTATTTCGGTTGCAGCCCTCCTCCAGCTCTGAAAGAGGAGGAGGAGGAGAAACATAAGTCCAAAGACAAGACCCTCCAGTGCCCCTGGAGGTGCCATCTACCCCTCGCAACCTGAGTCTCCCATCTTATTTATGGATTTCACCCCATCCTTGTCGGTGACGACCGCTGACTGAGTGACATGACCCCTCAGCTTCTTTATGTCTAACCTGTACTCTAGCCACCCAATCATCCAGTGGAATTGCAACAGATACTATTGTCACCTCCCAGAAATACAACATCTTGTCTCCTCCTATTCTGCGTTCCATCTTGTTCTTCAAGAAATGCATTTCCATGATGACCACGGCAGCCAGGTGACTAGCTCGAGTTTTGGTGTTCTCGTAAAGATAAGTCATTTTAGATTATAAAAACATATAGTTTACTACTGATTAAAAATGTGGTAAATAGGTGCATTAGTGTGCCTTTTAAGTGTACCATTAAAGGTTTCATTTTTCTTTACGTAGTATAGCAGAAAATGCGAAAAGATCGTACAGTCATATTTTCTGTTTACGTTTTCCGCAGCAAATCTATAGAATTTCATTTAGTTGTTCTTTGCTCTCTCGAGCAATTTAACTGTAGCGCACCTCTTCATTATTTAACTAGCATTTATGGAAGGTAGTGTAAAGTTTAAGTTGTTATTTCAGAAACTTCGCATGTTTTTGTTTACACACAGTTGCGTATAGGCCAAATTTGTGGAACCATATTTTCGTGTTTATCTGTAGTTTAACTGACTTATTCTTAATATACTATTACGCTTATCATGAGTGTAAAGTGCTTGACTTGCCGTAGAATTGTTAGGTTGGGGCTTTGGTGTGATGGGTGCTGTAGTTTTTTCCATGTGGGTGACTGTAGTGGCGTGGGAATAGGGGAAGTAAATGAGACTCATCAGTGGTTTTGTAGGATTTGTAGTAGAGATAGGAAGATACTAGAACAGGAGGGGAAAATTGCCGCCCATCAGGTTGAGTTAGAAAAGGCCAGGGGAGATCTTGACAGGTTAAGGAGGGAGAAGGGTAAAGAGAGGTGGGAAGTGGCAACAGGCAACAGGAGGAACAGGCCTAGAACTTTGTCTGACAGCTTCGTGGTGAATGTGGAAAATAGATTTGACCTGTTGCTTCAGTTAGAAGCTGGTGACCCTCAAGCAGTTGCAGGTGTAGACAGGGCACAACAAACTTTCAGCAGCAAAATGAAAAGTAAGAATGTAGGGAAATCAGTAAAGAGAAAGAAAGTATTGTTGTTAGGTAGTTCCCATGGAGGAGGTGTTGGCCTACTTTTGCAGGATGAACTAGGATCAGATTACCAGGTCACCAATTTTTTAAACGTAGTGCTGGTCTGGAGCAGGTGACAGAGGATTTAGGATCACTTTCCAAAGATTTCACAAAGAAAGACACCGTGGTTATAGTGGGTGGGGCAGGTAATAGAGATCCTGGGTACAGTATAGAGTGTGACCTGGCGAAGATTGCATCAGCATCGAAGCATACTAGTGTTGAGTTTGTATCTGTTCTTGGGCACCACGACCGACCTCATTTGAACTCTTCTGTCAAGAGAGTTAATTTGGAGTTGTAACAGCTGCTTATGTCGGGTGCAGGGTCACACATTGGTGTGGCTCCTGTTGATTCTCTCAATAGGTGGGGCATGGCCTTCACCTCAACAGGAAGGGGAAGGGTAAACTGGCTGGGAAAATAGCAGGAAAGTTAAAGGGGAGAGGTACTGTCGTGAGTGATAAAATACCAGTGGTTATAAGGTTCAGAAACGACCCTTTTTTAGGGTAGTGAGGACAGAAAGAAACCAAATTTTAAGAGAGGTTAGGACTGAGACAAACCTTCAGTTTGAGAAAGAAACCAAAAAAACATAATCCTAGCTTATTACATTGGCATAAACAGCTATTGGTTAAGAATTTTCAACATCAGCAGATATTTTAACTCTACCCAATTTTAACTCAGTCAATGTGAAATGTCAGCTATCTTTATTGCATCAAAATATTCGAGGACTGAGAAATAAAATTAATGAATTAATTAATTATCTGCATAGATGAATTAGTCTTCAGACCCAGCTGACATAATCTGCCTCTCTGAACATCATGTGACCACTGGTATAGAACTTTTAAGTGCTACATGGTTTAGGTTAGCATCTCACTTTTCTAGATCAGAAATAGAGAAAGGAGGAGTTGCCACATTCATCAGGAACTGTCATAAATCTAAGAACATAGACAGTCATAAATTTTGCATATAACAGCACATGAAAGCATATGCAACAGAAGTAGAATTTCACAAAAAATCCTTAATAATGTTAAGTGTATATAAAGCACAGGTGCCGGTAATTTTAATCTGTTTGTAAACCACCTTGAAGCTGTAGTGGCCCATTTAACAACCAAAAACAAAGAAATAGTGGTTGCAGGTGATTTCAATGTAGATTTCCTTAAAGACTCTCCCAATAAGAACTTATTTGAGTTAGTAACACTATCATTCAACTTAATTCCCACAGTAAAGTTACCCTCTAGGGTAGCCAATTGCTCACAAACAGCCATTGATAATATCTTTATAGAAAAGTCCTATGAACAAAATTATATTACAAAACCAATAGTCAATGGCCTCTCAGACCATGACATGCAGTTCCTTCTGTTAAATGTTAATACTGAACAGGATATAAAATCTGTTAAATCTGAGCTCAAGAGGGTAATCAATAAGCCAAAAATTGATTATTTTAGGACACTCCTCAGAGACATTCACTGGACTGATGTTTACAGTGCTCATGGCATGAATGAAAAATATAACACTTTTCCTAATAAAGTGCTTACCTTATTTGAACACTGTTTTCCCCCCAAAACTTACCAAGGTTAGAGCAGAGTCTACAAAGAAGCCATGGATTACTCAAGGAATAGGGGTACTTTGTAAAACAAAAAGAAAACTGTATCTGTCATTCCGAAACAGTTCCGATGTTGATGCTATAGCACATTACAAGAAATACTGCAAAATATTAAAGACTGTAATACAGACATCAAAGCAAATACATTACAAGGAAAAGATAGTCATATCAGATAACAAAATAAAGACAGTATGGGATATAGTGATGGAGGAGACCAGTAGAACCAGACATGAAGAGGGACAAATAGCATTAAGAGTAAATGATACATTGGTGACAGATGTGTATAGTGTTGCAGAGTTTTCTAACAAACACTTTATAACTGTTACTGAAAAGATGGGGTTGTCAGGTTCTGTAGATGCTGCTATGGAATAGCTCAGACCAGATATTTCAAGTAACTTCCATAATATGAATCTGACCCTCACTACCCCAGCAGAAATAATGTCCATCATAAAATCTTTAAAATCAAAAACATCTAGTGGGTATGATGAAATGTCAACAAAGTTAATGAAAGAATGTGATTCTGAGTTAAGTAACATATTAAGCTATCTGTGTAACCAATTGTTTATCAGTGGAATATTTCCTAAACGGTTGAAATATGCTGAAGTTAAGCCACTGTTTAAGAAGAGAGATAAAGAAATAGCATCAAATTTCCATCCAATTTCACTTTTGCCAGCATTCTCAAAAATTTTAGAAAAAGTAATGTACAATCGGCTTTATAACCATCTTATCTCAAATAACATACTGTCAAAGTCACAGTTCGGATTTCTAAAGGGTTCTGATATTGAGAAGGCTATCTACACTTACAGTGAAAATATGCTTAACTCATTAGACAAAAAATTGCAGGCTACAGGTATATTTTGTGATGTGCCAAAGGTATTTGACTGTGTAAATCACAATATCCTTTTAAGTAAATTAGAATATTATAGTGTAACAGAAAATGCTGCAAAATGGTTCAAATCTTATGTGTCTGGCAGGAAACAAAGGGTATTATTAGGAAAGAGACATGTATCAAGCTATCAGGCATCATACAACTGGTAACTTAATACATGTGAGGTCCCACAAGGTTCCATTTTAGGGCCCTTACTTTTTCTTGTGTATATCAATGACCTTTCATCAGTAACATTACCAGATTTGTTTGTTGATCATACAAACATTGCAATAAATAGCAAATCAGTTGTACTCTTAGAAAGATCAGCTAATAAAATATTTGTGGACATTAATCACTGGTTCCTAGCCAATTCCTTGTCACTAAACTTTGAAAAAAAAACACACTACATGCAGTTCAGAACTTATAAGAGGTGTCCCACGAGTATATGCCTAACATATGATGACCAGCAGATAGAAGAAGTGGACAGTGTTAAATTCTTGGGATTACAGCTTGACAATAAATTCAACTGGGAGGAGCACATCACAGAACTGCTGAAGCGTCTTAACAAATCTCTATTTGCAGTGCGAATTGTGTCAGACATAAGGGATATAAAAATGAAAAAGCTGGCATACTATGCTTACCTTGATTCCATAATGTCATATGGGATTGTTTTTTGGGGTAATTCATCAAGCCAAGCTAAAGTTTTCCGGGCACTAAAACGTGCAGTAAGAATTATATGGGGTGTGAACTCAAGAACATCCTGCAGAAGCCTGTTTAGGGTACTAGGGATACTAACTACTGCTTCCCCAATATATTTATTCCTTAATGAAATTTGTCATAAAAAATTTCACTTTTTCAAACCAACAGCTCAATTCATGGAATCAATACTAGAAATAAGAATAATCTTCACAAGGATTTAAAGTCACTTAGTCTTGTACAAAAAGGTGTGCATTATTCAGGAACACACATTTTCAATAACTTGCCAGCAGCCATAAAAAGCTTAACAACCAATGAAATTCAGTTTAAGAGAAGCCTAAAGGATTTCTTGGTGGCCAACTCCTACTTCATTGGTGAATTTCTCAGTAGAACCAACTGATTTTTATATAACTTCTGCACCATTTCAGTGCAGTAATGTGTTCATTGTAAATAAGTGTCATAGTAGTTGTATTACATGTTTATTACCTTATAAATAAATAAAAAACTTTTTTATCTTAAATTCAGTGCATTAGTATTTGTAAAATGATTCTTTCATATAGTGTTCATTAAAAAAAAAAATGACGATCATTGCACTTGGGACCTGTGGAATGGTACATTAGCCTATTTGTTTGAGTTGTAAATATTTGTCATGTATTATTGTTTTTCTGACATGTTCTACATCCTGGAGGACCTCCTCACTACGGATCAATTGGAATGAAAGCAAATCTAATCTCCAACATTTCATGGTTATCGGGCATTCTGTCAGAACCGTGTCTGCCCTGGTGCAGCGTCTGACGGGGTCTGCACTTTGGTTTGCTCCGATGTCATTAGTGACTACATCCCCCTACATACCAACCTGGAAGCAATATAGGTTAGAGTGCAAATGACTCTGGCAGTCACTATTTGCAATGTCTACTTCCCTCCCTTACGTTGAACTGCTACCTTAATCCAGCATCTCCCGCCACAATTTCTCCTCCTTTGGGACTTCAATGCCCACCACCCACTGTGAGGGAGTGCCACTTCAACTGCTAGAGATCTCCGTACTGACCAGTTTGTTACGGACCTTGGTTTGTCTCCCCTCAGTGATGGTTCCCGTATCCACGTCAATGCCACTCATGGCACCTTTACTGCTATCGATCTCACAGTCTTCTCCCCTGCTCTCGTGGCTTCCCTACATTGGTCATTCCACAATGACGTTTGTGACAGTGACCACTTTCCGGTGATTCTTTCATTCCCCTGCTGTTGCCAGGCAGACAGGCTCCATGTTGGGCATTCAGCAGGGCCAATTTTCCTTTATATATTGTCTGCTGTGCACTTCAGCAGCTCCCTCTTGAGTTCCATTGATGCAAACATGCAAGGCGTCTCTGGCACTATTCTTTATGCTGCTGGCACTGCTGTACCCCTATCCACAGGTCCCCCTCATCATCAGCTGGTAGGTGCTGTGGTGGACAGAGGATGTCGCAGCCGCTGTCCAGGACTGCCGTTGGGCGCTGCAGCGATTTAAACACCACCCTTCACAGACCAACCTCCTCGCTTTTAAGTGTCTCCATACTAAAGCACGTGACCTTATTAAGCAGAGTACAAAGGAATTCTGGGGGCACTGTTTCCCCCCTGGGATGTGTGCCTCTTCAATACAGGTTTGGTTCAAGGTCTGTAGCCTTCTGGGCTGTCCAGAGTCTTAACCTCCAAGGTGCTCTGTGCACTGATCCATTGGTCCTCGCAGAACACCTCATGACACACTTTGCGATGGCAACAGCTTCTTCTTGCTGTCCTGCTACCTTTCTCCAGCAGAAACGCAGAGTTGAGCAGACTCCCCTCTGTTTCGTAGCGCACCACGCTGAGCCGTATAACGAACCCTTCACTGAATGGGAATTCTTGCAGGCTCTTACTTCTTCACAAGACATGGCCGCAGAACTGAATTCCATCCATAACCAGATGATTCAACACTTGGATGTTCCCCATAGGCAACATCCCCTCAAGATCTTCAACCGTGTTTGGCCGATGGGTGCTTCTCTGTCACAATCATGAGACAGTATAGTTATCCCTGCCCTTAAGTCTGGGAAGAACCCAATGTCTCTCAACAGCTACCGCCCAGTTCATCTGATGAATGTGCTTTGTTAACTGCTCGAGAGGGTGGCTAACTTCAGATTATGTTGGGTACTTAAATCTTCGGACCTTTTGTCCTCTTATCAGTGTGGTTTCCAGGCAGGACAATCCCCAACTGAACATTTATTCAGATTGTAAACGGTCATCTGATAGGCTTTTACTGACTGCCGGCATCATGTTGCGGTCTTCTTTGACCAACATAAGGCATATTACATGGCTTGGCACCATCGCATTTTAGTCGCCCTTCATGACACGGGCTTCCGTGGTCCCTTTCAGATTTTTACCCGTGAGTTTTTATCTCACCGGCTCTTCTGGGTTTGAGTTGGTGCTTCACTCAGCACCCCTCAGATTCAAGAGAATGGTATCTGACAGGGTGCTATTCTAAATGTCACACTCTTCCTTGTAGCCATCAATGGGCTTGTAACATCTGTTGGGCCTCTGGTTACCCCAATGTTGTACGTCAACAGATTTTTGCATCTGATGCAACTCCCGCTCTGCAGCATGTGCTGAGCGCTGTCTCCAAGGCACCATCTGCTGGGCCTCTATATGGGGCACCTCCCATGTCTTCTAGATTTCTCCCTCCAAAATTTGGGTTAAGCATTTTTGCTGTCAACCCACAGTACATCCCGATCCCGAACTTGATTTAGGCGACCAGCTCCTCGATGTTGTAGCACAGTCCCATTTCTTGGGCCCTATTTTTGATAAAAAGCTGACATGATTGCCCCAATTCGCCACCTAAAGACTACATGCATGTGTAAGCATAATGCTCTCCATTTCCTGGCCCACACATCTTGGGGTGCAGGTCATACCACTCTTCTCCATCTTCACCGTGCTCTGGTCTTGTCCACACTAGATTATGGTAGTCAGATTTATGGCTTAGCAGCTCCTACCACTTTGCAACTGCTTGAGTCTGTTCACCATTGTGGGGTGCATCTGGCTATTGGTTCCTTTCACACTAGTCCCATTGACAGTTGCCTCACAGAAGTGACGATTTCCCCCTTTACAAATATGACGGAGCCAACTCTTGGTTTCTTATGCAGTCGCCATTCGCCAGTTCCCTGACCATCCTGTGTGCCTTGTCCTGTTTGCCAACGAGGGATGTCGTTCTCCCGACACCCGCCCACAGGTGAGATTGCTGGTTGGCATGCGTCTCACTTCCCTCTGTCGGGATCTCCATCCCCACTCACAGGAATGCACCCCATGTCTTCTCCCATACCTCCTCTTGGAAGGTGCCTAGACCACAAATTAGGACCAATCCGTTCCAGGGTCGTAAGATTTGTCACCCCTACGGTTTTCCGGTGTGCATGCCATCCTTGCAGAGTTCCAGGGTGACACCTTCTTCTACACTGATGGTTCTAAGACAATCGATAAGGTGGGATACGCTTTCACGTCTCCTACTGGCTTAGAACACCATTTATTGCTGGGATCATGTAGTGTGTTCACAGCAAAGTTTCTAGCCATTCACAGAGCCCTCCAGTTTGTTTCTCATGCCTCCCTCCACAGTGTTTTTAATTTGTTCAGACTCAGTCAGCAGCTTGTAGGCTATCGACTGATGCTATTCTCGCCACCCTTCGGTCTCTGCTATCCATGAGCTTCTCTCTGCCCTTGGCCGTGCCACCTACTCAGTTGTCTTTCTCTGGGGCCCAAGTCATGGATATCCCAGGGAATGAACTGGCTGACCATTTGGCTAGAGAAGCAGGTACTACAGCTTGGTGCTCTTCCTTCCTCTCCTCTTGGAAGGAGTCCACTGATTTGTCTTCTACGTATTGGTCATACTAGCCTCTCATTGTTTCCTCCTACGTAATGAACCACTCCCATGATGTGATCATGGACCCAGACTGACAGAAACCCATATATTAGTGGAATGTCCATTTCTTTTGACCCTTGATGGTAAGTATAGTCTTCTCGATTCCTTGAGTTTAATATTAGCAGACAATTCATGGATCATTGAATCTATTCCTCAGTTTCCTCCGTGAAAGTGGTTTTTATTTCCAGATATAAGGTTTTACTTTACTCCTGAAGCAGGGGCAGGGTAATTGCAGTTGGGATCTCACTTCATGTCTTCTTGGTCTGGGACCCCATGACCACTCCCCCATGGAAAGACTGCCCCTTTTTGTTCCAGTTTTTGGGTTTGCACTCACCTTTTATGCCTTTTACTATATGTGTTTTGACTTAATTATTTTATAATTTGACTCCCCTGACTGGATCCGTCCACTTTTAGCGGCCACTCTTTCTTCTGTGACTAACTTCAGAATTGCGGGACTGATGACCCTCACCATTTGGTCCCATGAACCCTCTCAATCAATCAATCAATCAATCATTTATTCTTTTTGACAACAAGCTTACTTGGTTGCTTCATATCAGTGCCTTTATCGGGCCTTAGTGCTGTCCTGTCCTGTCCTGTCCTGTCCTGTCCTGTCTGGACTGTGGTTGCCATGTTTGTGGCTCAGCTGTTTGCTCCACACTGCTCCTCTTGAACTCCGTATACCATTGGCATATCTGTTTGGCTGCCAGTGACTTTCACACCAGCCTTGTCAATAGTCTTCTGTTTGATGCAGGGACCCCTCCCTGGCAGTTACAGCTCTTGGTTTCCTATGCTGTTGCTGTCCGCTTTTTCCCTGCTTACCATTCCTATTCTATTCTTTTCACAGCTTCAGGACATCTCTTGCCTCCTGCCTGCCCTCAGGTGGGTTTATTGGTTGGGCTCCATCTCGTTTCTCTCCACTGCGATTTCCATGTTCCCTCTTTGTCCTGTTCCCCACATTCTCACCCGAACACCCCATCCTCTTGGTTAGTTCCTCAGCTCCAGATTTGAATGGCTTTCTCATGTAGTCTGAAAGTCTCCATCACTCCAATGGTGTTCTGTGATTGTTTTTGTCCATTTTTATGGGAATTGTGGAATACTATTGCTTTTTTACACTGATTACTCTAAATCTGTTGATCACGTGGAATATGCCTTCACATCTTCCGTTGATACAGACCACCACCTTGTGGTGTTCATTGATGGCCATTTACCAAGCCCTATACTTTATTAAATGGTCCTCCCTCCCCTGAATTTTGTCATGTTTGGACTCAATGAGTTTCCTTTAGGCTTTTGCCTGCCACCATTTGGTCTCTACCATGTACAGCCTTCTCACCAATCTTAACCGTGCTGCTTGTTTGGTTGATTTTCTTTGTGTTCCTAGCCAAGTGGATATCACAGGCTTGCTGATGGAACAGTCAAGTACACCCTCCCTCCTCCCCCAACTCAACCTCTGTGATATCTCGAGGGGCAGATTTGCCGGCTTCATGTCAAATTCCTTTTTGCTCAGTCGTGGGCTGACTCTTGAGGAGTCAGCAAACAGTCTGACGAACTTTGTGCATTCTTCCCTCTGCCTCTCCTGGCGGGAATCCACCATCCTCTGCCTTCTTTGTATCAACCATATTGGGTCGACACATGGTGTTTTACTGTGCAATGAGTGCTCCTCCCCCCCCCCCTCTTTTTGGTGTTATGCTGTCCCCTGTCTCAGTGAGCCATATTTTGCTGGAATGCCCCCCCCCCCCCCCCTCCCTCACCTTTTCGCCTTTCACGTTAAATATGCCCTCCCACCCTCCTCGGTGTTAACGGGTGACCCTCATACAGTTATGTCTGCCTTCAGTCTTCTTCCTAAAAGTGGTTTGTCCTTCCAGAATGAAGCATATGAATTTCCTTCTGAACTTGAGAGTCCCTCGGTTAGCATTGACATTGGGTGGTTGGCCTTTGGCATTGCCTCCACACCGGCCAGCCCTTCCCCCAAATTTTACTTATGTTTTGTCTGGTCTTTTGTGCCATTTTCTTTCCCCTTTTCTTATCTTCTTCCCCTGTTGTCCTCTTTGTGTCATGACAATGGTATGACATGAGGACTGGGATGGGTTGGCAGCAGTGCCAGTGCCCTATTGCACATAGCGCCTTTTGGGGCCCCCTGTTCTTGCCCCTCCTTATCTGCCACCAACCACTCCTGTTCCTTACTCTTTCTGCTGTTCAGACAGTCCTTCTGTCTCTTTGTTTGCTGTTTTCCATTCCCACTGACTGGATTGTTCTGTTAGTGTCCCCCCTCCCTTAGGTGTTGGCACTTTGGATCGTGGGACTGATGACCTCGTTGTTTGGTGCCTTCCCTTACTCTCCTCCCAATCAACTATTCTAATTCAGAAAAGGAGTATACCTCTAGTTCTGTTAAGAAACACAGTTGTTTGCTTTAATGAGCCACTTGTAACTTCTCAAGATGAAAATAGGTTATACCTTCAATTTGTCAAGAGATTGGAATGAAAAAGTTTATGGAATTGCTGTGAGTGCAGAGGATTAAAAAAAAAGACTGTGTCTGCAGTGGTGGGTTTTAAGTTACACCTACACCTTTCATATTGTCATGTTAAAATTTGCTTCTTTTGCCAAAACACAACAGTGTTTACAAAGATTCTTCATGCCAACCAGCATGGATTCCGAAAACTTTGATTGTGATAAACTTTACACGCTCCTTTCTCATATGACGTACTGAAAGCTGTGGATCAAGCCAGTCAGATATATGCAATATGTCTTGATTTCTGAAAAGCATTTGATTCAGTACCACATCTACATTTACTGTCAAAAGTGTGACCATATGGAGTATCAAGTGAAATTTGTGACTGGATTGAGAATTTTTTTGGCAGAGAGGACACAGTATGTTGCCTTGCATGGAGTGTCATCGACAAATGTAGAAATTATTTTGGGTGTGCCTCAGGGAAGTGAATTGGAACCCTCACTTCACATTGTGTGTTCATGACCTTGTGGACAGTATTAATAGTAACCTCAAGACTTTTTGCAGATAATGCAGATACCTATAACGGAACACTGTGTGATCTACGAAAGAGATTGCATACAAATCACTTGTCGACCTATTCTAGAATATTGCTTCAGTGTGTGGGATATGTACCAAATAAGACTGACAGGACTTATTTATTGTATGCAGAAAAGGGCAGCATGAATGGTCACAAGTTTATTTGATTTTGGGGAGAGTGTCACAAAGATGCTGAAGAAACTGAACCAACAGATGCTTGATGATAGATGTACACTATACCAAGAAAGCCTACTTACAAGCTTTCAAGAATTGGCTCCAAATGTACTACAACCCACTATGTATTGTTCGCATAGGGATTGCGAGGATAAGAATAGATTAATTACAGCATGCACAGACACATGTAAACATTCATTCTTTCTCAGCTCCATACGTGAATGGAACAGGAAGGAATCCTAATAACTTCACTGTGGTTTGTGGAGTACATATGTAGATGTAGAATAGTTTTTTAAAAATCATTTGAGGAAGACTCCAGAGCAGTGAGTGGGCGCAAGAGATTCTGTTTCCCTGTGTGAACATGCATTCAACTATCTGTCATCAGATGGCAATAGGACACCTGATAAGGTCAACGCAGGTAGCATTTGGAGAACACTACAAGGGACATAGCCCTGGGCTATCGTGCAAAAATGTGCAAGGTTCCCAGCAGGGAAGCAGCCTAGCAGAAATGATCCTGCTTGGAAACAATTTCATGAGCTGAAAAGTAAATTTACAGCTAATCTTAATCTGTGTGAGACAGTCTTAAACGAGGAATTTAGGAATATTGTACAATCCCCTTCGTATTGCTCCCACAGGGATCATGGAAGACAATAGTAGACTCATCTTAGTGTGCATGGAATCTGTGCCAGAAACCATTCTTTCTGCGCACCATATATGAATGGAAGGGCAGGGAGGGGCAGTGGAGGATCTAAACATCATTTAACTGGAGGACGTTGCGAAGGATTCATCAGAAATCTGTGGCAAATGGCTGTGATGATAGAGTATAATGTGTTGCTTTCAAGGGCTTGTCATCTTATATCATTGTCTGACACCATCACCACCACCACCACCACCACCACCACCACCAGTTTTCTGCTATATGTATATGTCCTTTGCACCTCCAAAAGGTGCTCCTTCACTTCCTTCTGAATGTTGCTGTATGTGCTACTGTCAAAGATATGAAGTGTCTTCCCTCCTTGCCTCCAGTTCCTTTGCACATACCCTGCTGGAACTGGTTTTGGAAATCCTTCCTTCCTTTCTTTGTGTGTGTCAGTTCCAGACACATTTAGTCTGTGCCCTATCCAGAGACATGTTCCTATTTATTGTAGCTTTTGTGAAAATGTAACCACATGGTGACATTGTGTGTTTCTTCATTGGTCATCTTAATTCCTTTTCAGAGTATATTTGTTGTTGAACACAACAGAAAACACATCACCTCTTATATCACACCAAGTATACAATATTTGTATTACACTTGTATGTTTGTTGAAATAGGTAACATTCCATGTTCGTGAACTGAAACGTCTGATGGGAGGAGTGAACACAATGGTGGGAAACAACGAGGGATCTCTGGTTGTCGGACTACGGGCACCTAATCTGCTTGGTCGTGGGGAGAAAGTCAACTTCGAGTACAGATACGGTTCCAAGAGAACGACTGGCATCGATATTGCATTTAGCAAGCCTCTTCGTGGAAAATGGAGTCCAGTGTAAGTTGTGTGCTTGTTTGTTTGGTGTAATATACCAATCATAAAAGTTTTGTACTACCTGAAAATCTGTAGAAGTATGTGGACTTACATTAAAGAGGAATAGGGATCAAAACAATAAACGTATAAAAAAAACATAAATAGACTAGATGTCGAGTCGCAGACAGGCACAATAAAATGACTGCTATGCATTTAAGCTTTTGGACAAAAGACCTTTTTCTGAAGGAGAAAACTCTCGTCATGCCCTGAAATGGAGAATATCGTACCCACTATTCTTCCCACCTTTGCCCAGTGATATTCCACCACTGACCCAACCTACACAGTATCCCTGTCCGTCTCTACTCCAGCTCTGCTCCTAACATCTTATCTCGTGGCTCATATCCCTGCAATAGACCTAGATGCAAGATTTTTTCCATACATCCTCCCACCATCACCTACTCCAGACTGATCACAAGCATCACCTATCCCATCAAAGGTAGGGCTACCTGCGAAATCAGTCATGTGATCTACAAATTAAGTTGCAACTATTGTGCGGTTTTCTACATGGACATAACAAACAACAAGCTGCCTGTCTACATGAATAACCACTGACAAACTGCGGCTGAGAGACAGCTGGAGCACCGAGTTGATGAACGTGCTGCCCAGCATGATGTGCTTCATTTTGAGTTGCACAGGTAGCAACTCTCCATGCAGTATATCCTACATTCCTGTAATCCCTCTGGCCTCAAGATTCACTAGTCCTAGTCCTTCATCTACCTATGCACTTCCCTGGTTCCACTCCAGGACTGCACAGCCTGTTATTCAACCAGTGTACCCAGTGATCTTTTTCCCCTCCTCTACTTCTCTTTATCTTTCCCCTCCCTCCTCTCTCCAATCTCCTGAGTGCAACTAGCAGCCCTGCCCCCTTGCTACCATCTTCCTGCATGTTCACACAAGCAGCACATGTCCTGCTATCCCTTTGCCTTCCCATTCCAGCCTTCCTCATATTCTCCACTGCCCACTGAATGCTTTTCCCATCAAGCACATCAGTCAGCCTAGCCTCGGCTGCCAGAAACTTTGTGTGTGTGTGTGTGTGTGTGTGTGTGTGTGTGTGTGTGTGTGTGTGTGTGTGTGTTGTTTTTTTTTCTCCCTCTTATAGAAGTGGTTGAGGTGTAGCTGCTCCAGTCTTGCCTGATTGACAGCAGCCATCTTGAGATCATCCAGTTTGTGAGAAAGAGTGTTCCTGCAGTAGCGCATTGTGAGTTCCAACTGATGCATAGCACACACTGCCAGGTTCATGCTGACAGTTGTGCAGGCTATTTGGTTTGGTCGATTACTTCTGCCTGGGGTGAGGTGGGCACAGTGTGCTCATGGTTATTGTCTCGAAAGGTGGAACCGTTGCAGAAACATTGACTTTGGGATTGGCCAATAAATACGAAGATCCTAATTGTGCACAGCCCTCAAATTACCCTCAATAGTGACAAGAAGCATCAGACAGTACACAATACTGATCCAAAACGTGAGTGATCCACCTACCTGTTGCACTTGCGTGCTCGGCACTCGGGCATTGTTACCCAGTCCTGGTTTTTGGGACTCCTCTCTGTTAAGGAGCTGACATGGCTCACCCATATTCATTAACTAAAGACCAATAGCAATTGTGGCTCAATTGCAAGCGAAAGCTTATCTCTCCCCCCCCCCCCCCCCCCCCCGCCCCCCGCACTGCTTTGTTGTCAATCCTCTAGGTGTGTAGATGATGGTCCTTTCTTTGTATTTACTATTTGCTGGGGTCTAGTCTCACTCCAGTTGAACAGTGGTTACCAGGTTTGTGGCTCTGCAGAATGTTTGGCTTTGAAATCATTGAACCCAGTTCATCATTGTGGAGTATGATTACCCACTGGCATCTTCTGGACTAGTCCTGTAGGCAGCCTCCTTGCCAAAGTGGGAATCTTACCTCTTCAGTTCTGATGGTACCACCTCTTACTCACTTAAAGTTACCATCTGACAATTTCCCAACCATCTAACTTACCAAACTCTTTTTGCATAGAAGGAGCAGTGACGTCATGACATCCACTCTCATGTGGAATTTCCAGTTCGAATATGTTTATATGTTTCAAGACTGTTTGCTGGGATCTCAATACAACCCCTGTAGAATATGCCCCCTTGTTTCCCACCAGTCCCCTCCCCCACCCAATCTTCCTCTTTGTTTAGTACCCAGACCACAAATTAGGACTAGTATTTAAAGTTCGTCACCACCTGATGTATTGGCAGGATTACCAGGCTGCTACCTTCATTTATACTGCCGCCTATAAAACTGTGGGTAGGAAATGATTTTGATAAAACTGGCCTTCCTTGACTGTGTTGTAATTTTTAGTGATCCAGTGAGCAGTCTGCAGGCTGTTGGTCACTGTTACTTGTTGTGGGGCAGAGAGTTAATTAATAAAATATATTGTGTTTCTTAGTTGATCACTGACTTTTTACAAGAGCCTGAAAATTATTTTTGCAGTCAGCCAGAAAGTGATGGAGAACATATTGACCATAGTTTCCAGTCTGCAAGTCTACATTGTTCTTGCGCTCATTGAAAGAAAAGTTTCTTATCACTATTTAGTGAGCAGGATCAGGAACTACGATTATAAATAAAAGTTCTTGAACTTAATCTGATTCATATATTCAGTAACAGTTCACACACTCCATACAAATACTTCCAGAAATGACTTCCTGACACTTAAATCTATATTCGATGTTAACAAATTTCTCTTCTTCAGAAACGCTTTCCTTGCCATTGCCAGTCTACATTTTATATCCTCTCTACTTCGACCATCATCAGTTATTTTGCTCCCCAAATAGCAAAACTCCTTTACTACTTTAAGTGTCTCATTTCCTAATCTAATTCCCTCGGCATCACCCGACTTAATTCGACTACATTCCATTATCCTCGTTTTGCTTTTGTTGATGTTCATCTTATACCCTCCTTTCAAGATACTGTCCATTCCGTTAAACTGTTCTTCCATATCCTTTGCTGTCTCTGACAGAATTACAATGTCATCGGCAACCTCAAAGTTTTTATTTCTTCTCCATGGATTTTAATACCTACTCCAAACTTTTCTTTTGTTTCCTTTACTGCTTGCTCAATATACAGATTGAATAACATCGGGGATAGGCTACAACTCTGTCTCACTCCCTTTCCAACCACTGCTTCCCTTTCACGAGCATCGTCTCCTATAACTGCCATCTGGTTTCTGTACAAATTGTAAATAGCCTTTCGCTCCCTGTATTTTACCCCTGCCACCTTTAGAATTTGAAAGAGAGTATTCCAGTCAACATTGCCAAAAGCTTTCTCTAAGTCTACAAATGCTAGAAACGTAGGTTTTCCTTTCCTTAATCTTTCTTCTAAGAGAAGTCGTAAGGTCAGTATTGCCTCATGTGTTCCATTATTTCTACGGAATCCAAACTGATCTTCCCCGAGGTCAGCTTCTACTAGTTTTTCCATTCGTCTGTAAAGAATTCGTGTTAGTACTTAGCAGCTGTGGCTTATTAAACTGATTGTTCGGTAATTTTCACAATTGTCAACACCTGCTTTCTTTGGGATTGGAATTATTATATTCTTCTTGAAGTCTGAGGGTATTTCACCTGTTTCATACATCTTGCTCACCAGATGGTAGAGTTTTGTCAGGACTGGCTCTCCCAAGGCCGTCAGTAGTTCCAATGGAATGTTGTCTACTCCGGGGGCCTTGTTTTGACTCAGGTCTTTCAGTGCTCTGTCAAACTCTTCACGCAGTATCGTATCTCCCATTTCATCTTCATCTACATCCTCTTCCATTTCCATAATATTGTCCTCAAGTGCATCGCCCTTGTATAGACCCTCTATATACTCCTTCCGCCTTTCTGCTTTCCCTTCTTTTGCTTAGAACTGGGTTTCCATCTGAGCTCGTGATATTCATACAAGTGGTTCTCTTTTCTCCAAAGGTCTCTTTAATTTTCCTGTAGGCAGCATCTATCTTACCCCTAGTGATATATGCCTCTACATCCTTACATTTGTCCTCTAGCCATCCCTGCTTAGCCATTTTGCACTTCCTGTCGATCTCGTTTTTGAGACGTTTGTATTCCTTTTTGCCTGCTTCATTTACTGCATTTTTATGTTTTCTCCTTTCATCAATTAAATTCAATATTTCTTCTGTTACCCAAGGGTTTCTACTAGCCCTCGCCTTTTTACCTACTTGATCCTCTGCTGCCTTCACTACTTCATCCCTCAGAGCAGAGCAGAGCAGAAATTCTGCACGTGTGTGGTGCTCCTGCACATGTGCAACTTCCGGGTCATAGCGTGCACGCCGCAGCCGTCAACGTTCATATAGTGCATGTTTCTACGCACAGATGTCGCTTTATCCACTTGCTGGGATACTCTGGTGCATTCTAGTGCTCTTTCCACAGCTTGCAGCCAACCATGGGAAGGTATTTCGCGTATTAAACATTTAAAATACTGTCACAGTCTACTCATTGAGACGTCTACTTTTATGTTAACAGTTTAACCCCCAGTTAACAACCGTGTTTTTTTTTTAGGCAGCTTGTCTGACGGCACGTAAATACGCGTAATGTTTTTGATATAGTATTTAAGAAAGAGAGCACTTACCGACTTCCAACGAACCTTATTCATGATTTGAAATAACATTAAACTAAGGCAAGGTTTCCTATAACTAATTCTCGGTGCCCTCAGTTACACCCACATAATTTATGTCTCACTGACCTCTGAACAGAATAACCGCAGACCTCTCGATGATCACCTGTTATTTCAGTACCATTATTGCTATATCTTTCACCAGTTACGTCTGAAATCTGCATAATAACCGACAATTAGATGAATGTTATGTTTTATCGACTTCAGGTGAGCGTAGCCCTTCACACATTAAAAAAAAAAATCCCTAAATGTAAGTATACATTGGAACAATCGATTTAATGACCAACTTTCCTGATAATAATGTAACATTGAGCAGAATGAGGCAATAATGCACAGTTAGTAAACAATAATTTTTAATTATGAAAGGAATAAATCCAAACACGTTTACACTGGTCATGAGAATTGATAATCGAGTTGATGTGTCTCATCCATTTTCTTAAGGACATTTAATTTTGCTTGCCGTTCTTCACTGTTGAGTACACTACATTCGTCTTTGTGATATTTATTGTAGTGTCTTTCAATTGAAAACTTACGCTGGCCGCCTATTATTGGGCAGCACAGCAAACATTGTGAGTTTTCACCAACGGATACAAAAAAGAATTGCAGTTCCCAGTCATTTTTAAACGACTGAGAACATAGATCTCCCGTCCTTTTCTCAGTACTTCTCTGTTAAGGTTACGGTTACCAGGGGTAAACGAGACTGGGTATGTTGCGCTCTTGCTTGCACCACATAAAGAGGGAAGTCGAGCTGCCGCCGTTCATTTAGGACACATGTCTAATAACAGATGTCGCCTTCGCACACATGCGCACATGAGCAGCACTTCCGCACGTCTGCACACTGTGCAGCGTTTGGCCGGCCCTGCCTCAGAGCTACCCATTCTTCTTCTACTGTACTTCTTTCCCCCATTCCTGTCAATTGTTCCCTTATGCTCTCCCTGGAACTCTGTACAACCTCTGGTTTAGTCAGTTTATCCAGGACGTTATTCTTACAAATTTAGTTTTTAGTAAATTACTTGAAAACTATTAGAGATAGGGTCACGTAGTTAATGTTTTCACATCAAACTGAAGCTTCATACCAGCTTTCATCTTTCTGAGTCTAATGTTTAGTGCCTTCAATTTTTCATAAAAATGCAGATTTTGACTAAAATATTGCTCTGATCAAGTTGAGACTTGTAACAGTTGATTGTGACGTACATTTGCACACTCTGAAAATTTTTTGGCTTTCTAGCTTTATTATTTAACACCACTTGTTTTTTGCTTAAAACAATGTATTTAGTGAAATGTATTCATCAAATGTTCATGAGATTTAACAGTGTTAACGTTAGTATACTGAAACATGTGTTGACAAAGTTTGGAAAAGCTACTTTAATTTTTAATTTCATTCTTAGATTATGGTGCTACGCATAGGCACATTATGATGTGGCACTAGTAGCAGTGAACTGGGGTAATTTATGGTACACTCACTTTGCCTCTGTATCTCTCAAATGATACAGCGCATGTTTCACCCCATCACTCCGTATTTGTCTTTGTGAAAAAATTTATGTTTGAACAAAATTAAATATTAGAAACAAGGGATGCTACTATAGCTCTTTAAAAAAAAAATAATACTTTTTCGATTTAGATTTTTCAGTCTCTACCAGAAAGAGAAAATCGCAAAAGATTTCACTTTTCAGTACTCACTTATTTAATCACAATCGTGGACACCACTGTGAGTGTCCATATGAACCACTTTCACTAAAATGTTAGAGGTAGAGGTGGAAAGTTACTTTGCTGTTTTTCATGATAACAAAAGGGAAAGGGGAGGATTCACTTTAGATTGTACCCTCCTCCTCCTCCTTGCACCTGAGAAACAGATAACATAGCCTAAGCTTCTGTTCTCAACTTACATCTAAGGGCGGGCAAAACACATTCTATAAACTATTCTCCTTCTATCGTTTAAATAGACAGTTGAGAAGCTACCAGAAATAATTTATTTTTTTAAATTTAGTGTTTGGAAAATTATTAACTTTCTCAAGACCATTATTGGCAATAATTTACTTTATTATTGATTCATGTACTTTGCATATTTTTTTTTACCATAGCTATTATCTTCTGAAAGTCAGCATAGGATTTTTTGTCAGTCGCATTTTTGGCTAGTTTGCAGTTTACTTTATTATTTTAGATACTGCTGTAAATAGAAAATTGAGTAACCTTTGTAAGTTCCATCTTCATACGGCTCAATTATCATGTGGATTAGTGTGCTAAAGAAGTAATTTGTTTGACAGCAGTTATTTTGCTGTGTCAGAGGTATAATTAGAAAGCTGTTTTTATTATTACACACAAATATTCTACAAGCTGAATTTCTTAACGTATTTGTTTACCTGTATTTCATTGTCTGTATTTATCTGTTAGTTGACCACCTTGCTTAAGCAAGATCATGTGTTTCTCAAACGTCTTTACTAGACATGATGGAATTACTCATTAATTTTCCACCTTTCACCATATTTGTCAGCCTACTGACGTCATTACTCCTATTTCTCTCTATTTTCATTTATTCATATATTTCTGCACTTCTTTCTCCCTGTTATCTTCATCAGCCTGCCGACTCATTATTTACCTATATTTTTGATGTGATTCTCGCACCACTTCCACACACCTCCTCCAATTAATGTCAAACACTTTGGCTAGCATCTGGTGGCACCTTTTTAGTACTTGCCCGTACCTTTAGACAATCTTAACCCCAACTGAAAATTATTAATTTATGCAGAGTCTGTTTCAAATTTTAGCAATTTACAGCTTCAATAACTTCTCTTAACACAAAATATTTTGTATTTTGTAGATAGTAATCCTTTTAATGGATTGTATGAATTATTTATTTACTTCAGCCATTTTCTGTCATTAGTGCTCATATGTTACCCAGTGTTATTTTAACATTTAGAATTTACTATTGTAAACTACCTTTGTGCTCAGATGGCAAAGACTACCAAATCCACCGGTTAGTCCCTCAACCATTAGGGGTAAGACCCAATGGGACCTGGGGCAAGTAAAGCTAGCAACCTGCTTCCCTGGTACTTTAAATATGATGCTGGCAACAATCAGAGCAAAATGCCTCGGACCTTTGGAGGTGACGGAGCCCCACCTCCAATTGACAAACTAGGGACTCCTAAGATACGACTCGGCAAACAAATGGTAACGAGATGGGGAGCTATTAATATCAGTGGGGGCTACTGTGGGAAGAAGGTAGAGTTGGCAGAGGCTGCAAGTAAGATGGGGTTGGACGTTTTAGCTGTTAGTGACATTCGGGTAAGGGGTGAGAAAGAAGAGGAAGTGGGAGAATACAAGGTTTACCTGTCAGGAGTCAAAGCAGGAATAGCACAATGGGGTGTAGGGCTTTACATCAGGAAAGAAATGGAATCCAGTGTAGTTGCAGTAAGATACGTAAACTAACTGTTGTGTCGGTAGCTGGGCCGACACCGTGAAGTTGAGATGGCTGAAAAGGCAAGCTAGACTAACGCTGTAGCCGATAGGGCACGCAAGGCTAATGCAGACGGGCGTGAAGTCTGGAACATGAGAACTTATAAATGAATAAGAAGAAAAGTATGTAGATGCTTATTACTTATCTTTTTATTAGTCCTTGGAATACATCTCTCTTGAATACTCGTAAGCTAGAGGCACTGATACAAATGACGCCTTGCTAGTTCGTAGCCATTAACTTAGCTGATGGCTATTCTGTCTCTCGGCTAATGAGAGAGAAAGGCTTCGTACATCTGGTCGGTAGCTAGGTTCTCGTACAACTGGGCGGTAGCTAGGTTCTCGTACAACTGGGGCGAGTGCTCTCTCGTATCACGAGACCTGCCTTGGTGGTGGCGCTAGGTCTGCGATCACAGTGGCGACACGCGGGTCCGACATGTACTAAATGGACCGCGGCCGATTTAAGCTACCACCTAGCAAGTGTGGTGTCTGGCGGTGACACCACACTAATGACAGATGTGGATAGATTTGACAGTGTCTAACAAGAACATTAGGATTGTGTCAGTATATTCGCATTGTGAAGGGACAGATCAAGATAAGATGGATAGTTTTTATGACGCACTCAGTGACATAGTCGTTAGAGTAAAGGGCAAGGACAGTGTTCTGCTCATGGGTGATTTTAATGCCAGGATTGGAAATCGAACAGAAGGGTATGAAAAGGTTATGGGTAAATTTGGAGAGGATATGGAGGCCAACAGGAATGGGAAACAACTCTTGGATTTCTGTGCCAATATGGGCTTAGTAATCACAAACTCATTTTTTAAACATAAGAACGTTCACCGGTATACTTGGGAAGGCAGGGGAACCAATCTGTCATTGACTATATAATAACAGATCAGGAATTCAGGAAGGCTGTGAGGGACACACGTGTATTCAGGGGATTCTTTGATGACACTGATCACTATTTAATCTGCAATGAAATTGGTATTGTGAGGCCGAAAGTGCAGCAGGTCAGGTCCATATGTTGGAGGATAAGAGTGGAGAAACTTCAGGATAAGGAAATCAGGCACAAGTACATAACAGTGATCTCAGAAAGGTACCAGTTAGTTGAATGTAGGCAATTACAGTCATTGGAAAAGGAATGGACAAGGTACAGGGACACAGTACTAGAAGTGACTGAAGAATGTCTTGGAACAGTAGTGTGTAAAGGTAGGATGAAGCAAACAGCTTGGTGGAATGACACAGTCAAGGCAGCCTGTAAAAGGAAAAAGATGGCGTATCAAAAATGGCTACATACTAGAACTCAGGTAGACAGAGAAAGGTATGTTGAAGAAAGAAACAAAGCCAAACAAATAATTGCAGCATCCAAGAAGAAACCTTGGGAAGACTTTGGAAACAGGTTGGAGACTTTGGGTCAAGCTGCTGGAAAACCATTCTGGAGTGTAATTAGCAGTCTTCAAAAGGGAGGTAAGAAGGAAATGACAAGTATTATGGACAGGTCAGGAAAACTGCTGGTGAATCCTGTTGATGCCTTGGGCAGATGGAGGGAATATTTTGAAGAGTTGCTCAATGTAGGTGAAAATACGATGAGTAATGTTTCAGATTTCAATGTACAATGGGATAGGAATGATGATGATGGAAATAGGATCACATTTGAGGAAGTGGAGAAAATGGTCAATATATTGCAGTGCAATAAAGCGGCTGGGGTAGATGAAATTAAGTCGGAACTCATCAAATACAGTGGAATGTCAGGTCTTAAATGGCTACACACGATAATTGAAATGGCGTGGGAGTCGGGACAGGTTCCATCAGACTGGACGAAAGCAGTAATCACACCAATCTTTAAACGTGGAAACAGAAAAGATTGTAACAACTACAGAGGTATCTCTTTAATCACCGTTGTGGTTAAAATCTTCTCAGGTATTGTTGAAAGGAAAGTGCGAGTATTAGTTGAGGACAAATTGGATGAAAATCAGTGTGGGTTTAGGCCTCTTAGAGGTTGTCAGGACCAGATCTTTAGATTACGGCAAATAATGGAGAAGTGTTACGAGTGGAACAGGGAATTGTATCTATGCTTTATAGATCTAGAAAAGGCATATGACCGGGTTCCTAGAAGGAAGTTATTGTCTGTTCTACGAGATTATGGAATAGGAGGCAAACTTTTGCAAGCGATTAAAGGCCTTTACATGGATAGTCAGTCAGCAGTTAGAGTTGACAGTAAATTGAGTTCATGGTTCAGAGTAGTTTCAGGTGTAAGACAAGGCTGCAACCTGTCTCCACTGTTGTTCATATTATTTATGGGTCATATATTGAAAACAATAGGCTTGCTGGGTGAGATTAAGATATGTGAACACAAAATAAGCAGTCTCGCATATGCGGATGACTTAGTTGTGATGGCAGATTCGATTGAAAGTTTGCAAAGTAATATTTCAGAGCTAGATCAGAAATGTAAGGACTATGGTATGAAGATTAACATCTCCAAAATGAAAGTAATGGCAGTGGGAAAGAGAGATAAACGGATTGAGTGCCAAATAGGAAGAACAAAGTTAGAACAGGTGGACAGTTTCAAGTAATTAGGATGCATATTCTCACAGGATGGCAACATAGTGAAAGAACTGGAAGCGAGGTGTAGCAAAGCTAATGCGGTGAGCGCTCAGCTATGATCTACTCTCTTCTGCAAGAAGGAAGTCAGTACCAAGACTAAGTTATCTGTGCACCGTTCAATCTTTCGACCAACTTTGTTGTATGGGAGCGAAAGGATTCAGGTTACCTTATCAATAAGGTTGAGGTTACGGATATGAAAGTAGCTAGGATGATTGAAGGTACTAGTAGATGGGAACAATGGCAGGAGGGTGTCCACAATGAGGAAATCAAAGAAAAACTGGGAATGAACTCTATAGATGTAGCAGTCAGGGCGAACAGGCTTAGATGGTGGGGTCCTGTTACACACATGGGAGAAGCAAGGTTACCCAAGAGACTCATGGGTTCAGCAGTAGAGGGTAGGAGTAGTCGGGGTGTACCAAAGAGAAGATACCTGGATTCGGTTAAGAATGATTTTGAAGTAATAGGCTTAACATCAGAAGAGGCATCAATGTTAGCACTGAATAGGGGATCATGGAGGAATTTTATAAGGGGGACTATGCTCCAGACTGAACGCTAAAAGGCATAATCAGTCTTAAGTGGTGGTGGTGGTGGTGGTGGTGGTGGTGGTGGTGGTGGTGATGATGATGATGAAACTACCTCTCATATTCTCATGTAAGTCGTCATTTGTGTGTAGTCATTTTTGAGAATAATTCTTACCCACTAGGAAGACATGACAGACTTATAGCTTATGTACAACATGAAGACATGTATTCCTTACTTGTTATGATAGGACAGAATAAGAGAATGAAATAAAGTTTCATCCATCTGGGACCACACAGTACGCCAAACTGTCTACCTGCCAAAGAGCGGCAGGCTCCATACATAGACTAGTTACTGTCGTTTCCAAATCACTTCAGATCTACAATGTTTCATAGACCTAGTGTATTTCATAGACCTTGCATATTCCAAATGGTATGCATTTGCATGAGGCCTACTTATTATCCTGAATGGTCCTTGATAAACATGCATAAAGTTCTTTGTTCTTGTATCCTGAACCTCTATAATTCTAACATTCATGTTTCCACTGTCATTATTTCTGTTGTTTAGATGATTGTTGGAAGACCTATTATTACTTTGCACCTGCTCCTCAGCAGCAGCAGCAGCAGTTACTTTTTGTACTCGCTCCAGATATTCAATGAATCTATTCACATTATCTGTAAGAGCGGAAATGACGCTTTTCTTCCAAAACCAAGGCAGTTTACCTTCTGGTCCCTTGATAATCGTTTCCAGTTTCATCTTTTCTGTCAGATGTGACAGCTGTGAAACCAACTTTCTAGAGAATTCTTTTACTGATTTACATCCTGGAGCAAACTTTTTGTCTCTCCAAAACTCTCTCAATACATTGTTTTGTTTGTTATGTGCCACAGACTCATTAAGAAATGCAGGTTTAAATTCAGAAAGGTTTTTGATTTTAATCATTACATCAGCTGACCATTGCAAAGCATCTCCTGACAAATGACCTCTTACGAAAGAAATTTTTTCTCATTCCAACCATGTGGTAGCCAAAACATCTTCAGAATCTTAGGTAGTTCGTGCAGCAATGTTGACCATTGTACTGCGGTGGTGTAAAAGTTAGCATTTCTGCCTAGAAAGCAAGAAGACCCGGGTTCGAGTCCCAGCTGCAGCACAAATTTTAATTCATTTTGTGTGCTTCAATCATTATCTTCAGAATATTTCCAGAACTGCAATGGGTGAATTTATTTGCCTTGATCAAAACGTAAAAATTGACAACATCCGATGAAAGTGGCATCAACTGAAGTAACATGTTGTACAGTGGTATTATAAGAACTACCAGAGGTTACTTTATTTTTCTATGTTAGTAATACTAGTTCTTCTACTTGTAGTTCCACTGCTTCCACTCTGTCAGAAGATCTTGTATCAACATCCTCACATAATTTCACACAATCAGACTTTACTTTCTTTATATCTTTATGACAAGCATTTACTTTCGTAGTTGCCTCTTCAAATCAATTAGAACAAAGTTTGGATTTGTTGCCTATTCTTTCTGACAACCTCCCTTCTACAGGCACATCTGCGTCTTTGACAACTTTGCGAGCTTCGCTAATTTTGCTTTTGAAAGTTCTATGCAGTTTATTGAGCCGTTGCCCTAATTTGACTTGCAGATCATGGTGGTTATCATCAATTTTTATAATTCAAACTATTCAGTTTCGAGGTCATTTCATCTTTTAATGCTTTATTAATATCCTTTAGTTCTTTACTGTTAGATTCAATGTTGCTATTTAACTGTTTATTACTAGATTACATTTTATTGTTCAGTTCTTTATGATGTGGTTCCAGTTTAGAAAACAGTAGTTGCATCCCTTTTGGTACCTGTAAATTTCCACTTGGCATTTCCATCTATTTTTAAAGGAATTTCTAGCATTCCCTGACTTGACTGAATTTCAGTCATATTGAACTCAGTTTCATTATCTGATAACTCTATTAATTCCCCTTTTCCTTTTTTTTACCCCTACTTCAGGTACCTCGTCATGAGAAAATGGTTCTAACTTTGCAGTAATACTGAACTTTACTTCTGATTCTGGTTTTATTACTTTGATGGAACCATCCTTATTAATTTCAGTTTCTGATTCTGAGGATTTGTCATCAGAGACTGGTTCCATATTACTTTTCGCATTATTCTTAGCAATACATTTCATCTTCATTAGTCTACTGGAAGCAACTAACAAATACTTTACATATTCATGACTTAACTTAATTGCCTGACCTAGATGAATGATGCTGGTGCGGTGCACCAGCATACGTGATGTGAAGCATCATGACGTCATGCAGGCAGCAGCAGCAGTAGCAGCTGTGGCGGTGAGGATGACGATGAATGTCACCTACTGCAGTAGCTACGGAGGGCGGGACGCTGGGCACCGATGAGCATGCGCAGTAGCTTGCAGGTGGCTCACAGATCCATAGATCCATGCAGCTCCGTGATGATGCACCGTCATCTTCTAACCTCAGTGCTGGTGGTAGCTGTGATCTAGTATCATCTTCTACCATCACCATCAAGGTTAATGTGGCTAACATTAACAGTTTAGGTCCCATACTCAGAGCAAATCTTAGCACTGTTCTCACACTGGTTTCGGCATATTTCACTTTGGTATCTTGTTGGTGCCTACTGAGTTCGCTGTTTTGTATCGGTCACTTTCACTGTTCAAATTCCCGGCTGATATGCACCACATATGGGATGGCAGGTTAATTAGTAGAAATAAGAATATTCACTGTCTTTTATGAGAGCCTGAAAACTATTTTTGCGGTCAGCCAGAAAACGATGGAGAACTTACTGACCATAGTTTCCAGTCTGCAAGTACATATTCTTCTTGTGCTCATTGAAAGAAATGTTCTACTCTCTATTCAGTCAGCAGGATCAGGAATTACAGTCGTAAATAAATCTGATTGTAATCTAATTGTAATAGTTCACACACAAAACTTTCCTGACGATGATGATGATGATGATGATGATGATGTCCCTACCATAAACAGCACTAGTAGCAGTTCAAAGGTGACCTTTACAGCAAGTTCCAATTGAAATAGTCATCTGATCATCTAAGTTAATTGTTCGACACAAAAGTGGAAAATAACCTCATGACTTGCCATGCGGTTTTGTTAACATTATGGGTGGCACACAAACAGTTACTCCCATGAAATCTAAGCGATCCAGGATGGTGTACAGTCCTCGTGAATTCACTCCCTACTTGTACTTAAACATGCGTTTAGCAGCAGACTTGCTGTGACATCATCCGATGCAGCCGGCATTTGACTGATGTGGACCGATTGATAGCTGGGTGTGAAGTGTGTGTTTTTCAGAAATCTAAATTATCCAGGATGGTGTACAGTTCTCAAGAGTTCACTTACTATTTGTACCGAAATCGTGCATTTAGTAGCATACTGGCAGTGACATCACCGGAGGCAGCGTGTAAGCTGGCGTTTGACTGATGCAGACACAGTGATAGCTCAGTGCAAGGTGTGTGTGTGTGTGTGTGTGTGTGTGTGTGTGTGTGTGTGTGTGTGTGTGTGTGTGTCATTGCCTCTCAGGCCATATTTGTACACGGACGCAGTGGAATGCCGAATGGAACATCTGCCATTATCTGGTCTATGCCCAGGCAGCAGCAGCTAAATGGCTGCTTTCTTGGACACAAATTATTTCATAACCCTGTTGTGTATCGATTTACAATCTTCATAATTTTTATGTGAATGGAGTTGAGTTGGCTTTAATTGGAGAAAATTTTTTAGCTCAACTTCATTTAAATTTTGCTGGCTAGAATTTTTAGAATGGAACCATCAGTAGAACATGACCACTGAACTATTTCTTTAAGGTTGTTGTATTGATCGTTATTTAAATCAAGGTCCCAAAACTTGTTATATCTTTATTATTTAATGGGTGTAATCAAGTGCTGTAATCAGAACTTTGTATCATTAATGATACTTATTCTATTACAAATAAAGACATTTCTGTTCCAAATTTAATTTTTAGTAAATTACTTGAAAACTATTAGAGATAGCAGAATAGGGTCTCACAGTTAATGTTTTCATATCAAACTGAAGCTTCATACCAGTTTTCATCTTTCTGAGTCTAATGTTTAGCACCTTCAATTTTTCATAAAAATGCAGATTTTGACCAAAATATTGCTCTGATCAAGTTGAGACTTGTAACAGTTGATTGTGACATACATTTGCTTCTTAGATTATTGCACAGGAGCATTGTGATGATGTGGCACTAGTAGCAGTGAAATGGGGTAATTTCTGGCACACTCGCTTTGCCTCTGTATCTCTCAAATGATGCAGCACTTGTTTCGCTACATCGTATTACTGTGTAATTTCTGCAGTTGGGATCTCCTCTCTGATGTTAGTCATCGTGCCTCTTTAGTCCCCCCCCCCCCCTGCCCCCCGGTTCTAAGTCATGTTGGTATCATTAATAAATTTGCCGACCATTTGATTAGAAAATGATTATTTACCAAATATTCACTTTGGCAATCTCAGGTGCACAGAGTTGTGGATGCAAATAACACTTCTCCTCACACAGAGATCAAAGATACTGTCCTCTGTAACAAATGCTGCACTATCGAGGACATACACCGCATGGCACTCCTCTTTTCATTCCTCTGGAAGAAATCTACTCTTATGTCACCTCTGCATTGATCCTACCAGATTAACCCACAGTCCTATCTTTTGCAGTGAACCACATGCACATTCTGGTTTTAGAGCCTTGCACACATTAGCTCACATCCTGGTGGAATGCCTGTCTCCTTCCCCCTAACCCTTGCCCCCCAACCACCTCCCTATCATCCAAGTTTTACTTCTGTACGTTACTTCACTCCAGGCAAATACCTTCAGTCTATATTAAAGGTTAATAAATTCAATGTTAGTAAATTTCTCTTTCTCAGAAACGCTTTTCTTGCCGTTACCAGTCTACATTGTATTCCTCTCTACTTCGGCTGTCATCAGTTAATTTGCTGCCCAAATAGCAAAACCTATCCACTACTTTGTGCCTCATTTCCTAATTTAATTCCCTCAGCATCACCTGATTTGACAACATTCCATTATCCTTGTCTTGCTTCTGTTGATATTCATCTTGTATCCCTCTTTCAAGACACTGTCCATTCCATTCAGCTGCTCTTTCAAGTCCTTTGCTGGCTCTGACAGAATTAAAAGTCAGCAGCAAACCTCGAAGTTTTTATTTATTCTCCCTGAACTTTTTAATTCCTACTCCAAATTTTTCTCTGGTTTCCTTTACTGCATGCTCAATGTACAGATTGAATAACTTTGGGGATAGGATACAGCCCTGTCTCACTCTTTACTCATCTGCTGCTTGCCTTTCATCCCCCTTGGTCCTTAAAACTCTCATCTGATTTCTATAGAAGTTGTAAATAGCTTTCACTCCCTATATTTTACCCCCACTACCTTCAGAATTTCAAAGAGAGTATTCCAGTCAACATTGTGAAAAGCTTCCCCAAGTGTACAAACGGTGTAAACGTAGCTTTGCCTTTACTTAACCTATCATCTAAGATAAGCAGTAGGGTGAGTTTAGCCTCTTGTGTTCCTACATTTCTCCCAAATCCAACCTGACCTTCCTCGAGGTTGCTTTCTACGAGGTGCAGAGTGCCAGGGGACATTTGCCTCTCCCTACAAACCTACTGACTTGATTATTTCTCTCACCTTAGTTTGTTATTGTCAGTCCAAGTGATGCTCATTATGGTTTTAGCCTTCACACATTTTTGTATTATGAATCTCCTGGTTAGAATGCCTTCTTTCCTCCACGTCCTTAACTGGGTTGGTGCGGGTAATGTACTGGTAAGGTCTCTTTTGCTACAGGTGAGTCCTGGACAAGCTCATGTCTGCTCTCTGACCTGCATACCAGGCAGTTGAGTTGTTCCAGTCCAGGGTGATGTTGAGTGACAAGGGATACTCCTTTCTAGCTGGCTTTTGGGGTTAATGTGAGGATTTGGGGGTGTGTGGGGATATGGCACAGGAAATCTGTTTGTGGACTAGGTCTGGGTTATAGAGCTTGTCTGTGAAGGCCTTTGTGAGACCTTAACCATACTGTCAAAGGCAGTTCTTGTGATTGCAGATACACCATGTCCAGGTGGCCAGGCTGTGTGGTAGGGGATTTTTTTTTTTTTTTTTTTGTGTGTGTGAAAGAGATGACCGCTGTCAAAATCCATATACTGTTGGCCCCCCTTCAGACCTGAATTTTTTCTGGAGGAAAATTTTTATTTATGTGGTAATCCTCTTAGGTGATTTGTTAAATGATTTTAGATGCAAAATTCAGACAAAGATATGTACTCATTTTCAAAACATACTTTATAAACTTGGCTTCATTTTATGGACTAAAATAACTAATGACAAAATAGTCTGTGTTGTAATAATTAGTAAAAGATCATTCAATAATTACTGTGCAAAATAACAATATGAATATTCTGTTATATAGTGGAATATAGTGAACCAACCACATCTGTGTATTCTGGTGGTCACATGCTCCTGCACACTGCTATGTTGCTTTACTGATATTTTCATCATGATGCCAAATAGCTGGCAGCACTTTCGCCTGATGAAAAGATTGAACATCATTCATTGTAGCCATAGGGTCTAAAAGCATTAAAGTGGACACAGCTGTGGATGGAGCTATCAGATTGGAGAAGCTCAATGTCCAGGAAGGGGGCACGCTGTGTTGAGGAGGACCATTCGAAGCTGATGGGACAGAAGGCCCTGAGACTGTGAAGGAATGCGGGTAAGGTATCCTGGCTCTGAGCCCAGATTGTGGAGATGTCAATGAACCTGAACCAGACTATTAGTTTGGGGTTTTGGGAGGCTAAGAAGGTTAGTGCTAGATGGTCCATAAACAGGTTGGCATAGGAAGCTGCCATGTGGATGCCCGTGGCTGTGCTGTAGATGGAAAGAATGCATACTTTATGGTGATCACAAATTGTTCGTGTGGTGTATACAACAGTGGAATAGGAGGCCATGCTGCAAACATCTGAATTTTGCTGCTAGACTTTCGTGTAACTTCTCTTAGCTTGAGAGTTGGTAAAGTTAAATAGAAATTTTTGTCTAGTTTTACTGTATAAAATGCATGACTGGTTAATGTCTTAACATAGCTCCATGCACAGGCCAAAACTTTCAGAAAAAGTTCCAGTGCAGACAAAGTGACATAAAGAGCATATAGTGAATCATCTGCAGTTGAATGTTGCATTTCTTCCTCACAGAACTTAACAAATTCTTATCAACACCTGATAATTTATAAAGTATTTCATTACTAGGATGTAATTTGTACCACCATCAGTGATCTAGTTTCCAATATATTCTGTACGAGATGAACTCCTAATCTTTTCTGCAACGGGTTCCTCATGGGATATAATGTACATAGTCCTCAGTAAAACTTCATCACTCTTTGTGTATGATTTAGTTGTACCATTTTAAAGAACAATAATTTTCCAGTGTTCCTGCAATAGAATTATTTATGTTACCACCTGCGAATTTCTGCTTCTTATTTTTGTGACGAGCAATTAAAAGGACTATCAGTTTGATAGTGAAAGCATATTGAGGAATGTGGAAGTTATGTAGATAAAATAAATTTTAATATAATGGAAGGAAACATTCCACGTGGGAAAAATTATATATAAAAACAAAGATGAGGTGACTTACCGAACAAAAGCACTGGCAGGTCGATAGACACACAAACAAATTTTGTGTGTATGTTTGTGTTTGTTTGTGTGTGTATCGACCTGCCAGCGCTTTTGTTCGGTAAGTCACCTCATCTTTGTTTTTATATATAAAATAAATTTTATTTTGATGTAATTTAGAAACCTCATTACTCCTTATAGTGAAGGGATTGAAAGGTATTTATGCATCTACCCAATTGTGGCTCTAGATTTTTGTCCATCCCGAAGAGGATAGCAGATCCTTGAGGTGAGCTGGTCCCAGATATTTTTTTTCTTTTTTTCCCCAATTCTGTTGCTCAGTGCCTCCCCTATATACATTTACTCACACCAAATTTTATTTTGTATTTCTTATCGACTTTAACATTGCATATATGTCACGTTTGATTTCATCAGCTACCATCCAGTATATAGACATTTCTTGTTCATTTACTTGGTGGACCACGACTTGGTAGCAAAGTAATCACACCCATATTTTTCATTCACCACTTTCTCAGACATGACACCAATGCTTCTTCAATGGAACTGTAACGGCTACTATCGCCATTTGACCAGTGATTTGATCTAATGGCTACTTACACTGTAATTGGCATAGTGCTTCAGGAAACACAGTTTATGGTAACACACATCCCTGCCCTGAAAAACTGCCAGCCCTACTGTACTAGTCGCGTTAATATGGAGAGTGTGTCCTGTGGTGTCTGTACCATCACATGCTCCGATATTTTCAGTGAGCTGGTGCTCGTTACCAGTGCACTAGAAGTCATGGGTGTTATTGTCTACTTACTAGTTTGCATGACAATATATAATGTTTATCTACCCCCAGACAGACCTTTGCATTATCATAAGCTTTTAGAGTTTGTGGCAATCACCCTGCCCCCTTCCTCTTGTTGGAGGCTTGAATGCCCATAGTTCTTTGTGGGATGGCGACACTGTGTCTCACAAGAGGCAGAGTACTAGGAAAACTCCTTTCAGAATTGAACGTTGCAACCCATTTCATTGTGGCCCACGGAATATTTTCAACTATTGATCTCGTAGTTTGCAGCCCAGGTATCTTATCCTTGATTCAGAGGTGTGCCTATAGCGATCTTTGTGACCGTGGCCATTTTCTTATTGTTCTCTCCCTCTCCACTTAGACATCTAGAACATGCTCCACGTTGGTCACTTTGGAAAGCTGATTGGCAGGCTTTCTCCTCTGCAGTCACTTTTACAGCAAATTTCTACAGGATACTATTGATATTATTACTCATGCTGCAGCAGAAAAGTACTCTGCTCCTCGGGCTCATCCCGATATCTGGCAGTGCCATGGTAATCTGAAGATATAGCCCCAGCTATCAGGGAATGCTGCAGGACACTTTAGTGGCACAAGTGCCTTCCTATGTGGGTAATTTAATAGCATTCAAGAGACTCCGGGCAAAAACACAGTTTTTAATAAAGAAAAGGAAACAGGAGTGTTGGGAGCAATATGTCTCAGCTATGCGAACCCACACGTCATTGTCCCAAGTATCGACTAAACTCCGACGCATTTGCGGCCATCCATCACCCATGGTAGTTCCTGGTATCCTTGCCAATGGTAACATCTGCACTGATCCCGTGGTACGTGCCGAATGTTTTGCAGCACACTTCACTGAAGTGTCAGCTTGCAGTAATTATCATCCTCATTTCCTGGTCCGAAAACACCTTATTGAGCAGCGTCCGCAATCTTTCTGTGCATACAGCTCTCAATCATACAATGTACCTTTTAGTGAAAGAGAGCTTCGCAGTGATTTTGCAGTGTGTTGCGATACAGTCCTGGACTTGATAAAATCCACGACCAAATGCTCAAACACCTTCATGCCAACAGCATGAAACATATCCTCTGGCTTTTTTATCGCATTTGGCAGGAGGGAGTAATCCCCCCCCCCTCCACCCCTCCACCATCCCTCCCCTGTGCAATTGGTGGGAAGGTATCATTATCCCTGTCCTGAAACTGGGAAAGGATTCACATATTTTAACTGATTACTGGCCAGTCTCTTTAACGAATGGGCTGTGTAAGCTATTCGAACAAATAATCAACTGCTGTTTTTGTTGGTGCCTTAAAGCCAGAGCGCATATTTCAGGATCCCAAAGCAGCTTTTGGGCTTTCTGGTTCACCATACATCACTTGGTTCGTTCGGAATCTGCAGTGCGCAATGCTTTTGCGTGTCGCCATCTGATTGGCATGTTTTTTCATCTACAGAAGGAATACGATGACACCTGGTGACATCACTTCCTCTCTACACTGCGTAAGTGGGGATTCCGAGGCAGGTTACCAATTTTTATCGAGGATTTCCTATCCCTCCAATGTTTCTTGGGTCCAGATAGGTTCGAATCTTGTAAACCACTATGTGCAGGAAGCTGGAGTCCCTCAGGATCAGTTCTGACTGTAACGCTGTTTGCTGTCGCCATCAATGGTATCGTAAATGCAGTGGGTCATACAGTCTCTCTGCCACTGTGTGTGGACGACCTTCGCCTGTACTATGTCTCTGATTACTTGAACTTCTAAGTGCCAGCTTCAGGGGGCTGTCTGGAGTGTCTGTGACTAGTCTCTGAACCACAGCTATCAGTTTTCCCCTACAAAGTCACAATTTATTCATTTTTGTTGACTTCGTACTGTGCACCCACACCCCAGAAATTGATCTACATGACCAGTTACTTGAAGTCGCTGACACATTCTAATTCTTAGGTATTTTATTTGACCACATGCTAACTGCACTGGGCAGCCACATGTCTGCCAGTTCAAGGTAACTTGCATGAAGAAGCTGAATGCTCTCAGTTTTCGTAGTCACACCTCGTGCAGCACAGGCCACCCAGTGTTTCTGACATTTTACAAAGAGCTGATTTTATCCCCCTTGGACTATGGGTGTGTTGCCTATGAGTTGGCAGCACTGTACGCACTGAGCATTCAACACAATGGCGTGTGGCTGGCAATGGTGACCTTCTGTACGAACCCTGTTGACAGCCTCCTGGTGGAAGCTGGTGACCCCCCCCCCCCCCCCTCCCGTTGCGGGTTAGATGATAGCAGCTTCTGGCAAGTTATGTAGTCAAAGTCTGAGATATGTCTGCCTATGCATATCGCTCATCACTGTTCCATAACCAACAGTTCAGACTGTTTGCGCATTACCAAAAACTGATTTTCTATTGGAGGACCTCCAATAGTCTCTGTTAGTTGGTGTTCCTAGAGCTCCCTCTCGACATTTCCCATGTGCTGTACCATGTCCTGTGATATGGATGGACCTCTTTTGTGACCCCAAGAAGGATGCTGATCCCATCCTTCTCGGACACCTGTTTCTGTCAATCCTCCACGGTTATTGTAATTCGGTATGCATCTTCACAGGTGGATCAAAAGTCAACGACAGGGTTGGTTACGCTTGTGCACATACAAGGGGACATGAGAAGTACTCTCTGCCGAGTTCCTGCAGTGTATACACTGCAGAGTTGGTTGTCATCTTTCAGGCATTGCGGTACGTCAAATCCCAGGCCAAAATGAACTTTTTGATCTGTAGTGATTCCATGACTTGCTTAAAAGGAATAACTTTGTGCTATCCCAAAAATCTTTTGGTGGCAGACATCCAGGATCTACTGGCTGCCCTCTGAAACTCTGGAAAGATGGTGAGCTTCATCTGGACAACGAGCCACTTAGGCATTCCGGGAAATGAACTTGCCGACCGTCTAGTTAAAGACCCAACTACAGGACATCAACTTCATACTGGGATACTAGACCCAGACTTACGATTACACTTCTGATGCAATATTTTCGGGCTCTGGGAATTTGAATGGCAGACTACTACGGCCCAAAACAAGTTGAGAGTGATTAAAGTGTCCATTAAGGTGTGGCATACATCTTTACACGTCTCTTGGAAAGATGCCATTGTGTTGTCTCTCCTGCGTATTGGCTACATGAGAGACACCCACAGAGTTTCTTCTGTGTCAGGAGGATCCTCCTCACTCCAGCTGCGGTAGTCTACTGACAACAACGCACGTCCCTGTCGAGTGTGCCCTGCTGGCCGATCTGCGGCACGCTCTTAGCTTGCCTACTTCACTACCTCAGGTGCTTGCGGATGACATGACAGCTACTACCAAAGTGTTGCATCTCCTGAGGGAGACTGGATTTTACTCTAACCTTTAATACTCTTCCACTTTCAGTGTTACGGGCGGTTGTGAGGGTGAGAGCCCCCCTCTGTGGCCAGTACCCACCAAGCAACTGTAGGTTACTTTCTTCCCCTCTCACCTTCTTGTGCTTTTAGCCCCCCTGTACAAGATGCTGCCGGGTTTATTTATTTTCTTTCATCTGTTGTGGTACAACTGCTGTCATGCCCTTTTAAACTCTTTGACTTGCTTATATAGTTTGAGCAGCCTAGTCCCCATTTCGCTTATGATAAGGAGGGACTGATGACCCCATTGTGTTGGTCCCTTAAGCACACAATCATCATCTTGACTAGCCAGTCATTGAGTTTCTTTGGAAAGCTACTGTCATATACAATGTACTGTAGGTTATTCGGCTGACTTATTGTTATTCTTGTAATTGCATACTTGTGCCGTAGATGCATAATTTCGTGAATTGTTCCATTAGCAGGTGTAGCTTCAGTGGCTATTAAAATTTATAAATACATTACAATATACATTTTTCAGGTTTACAACATCAGTCTTCCAGAGAGGTGCTGAATGGCCACCATCAGCGTACAAGCAAATGGACCGGGGCATTCTTCTCGATCTTGCCTTTTCGTCCTCTTCATCGGTATGAATAAATTTATTGAAAAACTAACTAGAACTTATTTATTTTACTTATTATTGTATACAAATGATTATTAAAAAAAAAAAAAAACTTCATGCAGTCATTTGATTTTAAAAGTATAGTGTGAAAAATTGTGAAATGGGATCTTCTCCTGGAGGTGTTTACACCAATGAACCACAGTTATTTCAAAAGGAAACTTTATTTATTTACTAAAATAAGGGAAAGGCTACCATTCTGCTATGATGGACTGTTGTGTGGAGCATAGGAACACCTAACTGAGGATGGTATTCAGACTAGCTTTCAAACTCTTGTTCTTTTTATAATAAAAGTCTGCACATTCACTCACATTAAGCACATAGAGATCCAAATGTACACACCCACAGCTGCAGCGAAACATCATTTATTGACAGCGTTGTATGGCACCAAGTGTTGACCGACATCCGAAGTGCTGAGGACTCAATACGTGTCATGGAAATGCAGATACTGAGCAGGTTATTAGACATTTCCCTGCTCAATCACACGAACGAGATCATGAGTTGACAATTAACTGAAGTGACGCCAGTCAATGGAAAGATGCAAGAATGGAGACTTCATCTTACTGGCACCACCTACTTCAGTCATCAGCTCAGCCTTTCATCTCACTGTCGAAGGCCAGAGACAACAAAGAAGAACTCAATTATGGTGGCTATACAGTATAAAAGCAGTTGTAAGATCAAAAAGACAAAATCCACAGGGAGCGTTAAAACTGTAAGAAATGGCGTGCATTGACCCAAAAAGCAGACCCTCCTCCAATGGGATGGTACTGAGGAGGAGGAGGAGGAGGAGATTGAGATTATTGAAAGCAGTTTCCTGGTCTGACGGAGATGGGAACGGGATAGGGAAGGATGCACACATTATTCCGTGTGGGAATTTTGATTATTATACATTGCTGATTCAGCTCTCTTCCTTCCCATGCCCTTTTACCTTCGTTACTGTCTTTCTTTACTTATCTACAACTTATTGTCCATTCTTTATTCCTTAATATTTCTGTCATTTCTTCTCCTCTGTGCTACCTGCCTTCAAAACACATACTGGCCACCCTCTATTTTGCTAGTTGAACCCCTGCTGTTGTAATGGCCTACCACACTAATAAGTGCCAAATTACAACTCTTGCGGCAGTGACCCCTCGTCGAACATGTCACTTAATGAGCTTACCTTTAAAATTGGCATCTCAGACTGTCGCCCATCTTGCTGCAAGAGCACTCACCTTTTCTAAATCCCTCATTCCTTCATCCTCACCATAACCTTACAATACTAGCTCGAACCATACTTGATGACCTCCAGTCATTTTGCAAAATCGTTTTACTGTGTGACCACAACTTCCTGAATACCATCGTAGAAACTCTTGCTCTTAGAAAAGTTGGGATAGCATCATGTGATGAGGCTGTCCCAGATACTCCTGTCTTCTGCCTATGTGAGATTTACCTTCGGCAAAAAAAAAAAGAAAAAAAAAAAACCCTACTGCTATGATCCGACCACACCATTAACCCATAATTGCTTCCGCAACCATGTCTTGCTAACATATTCCACTTTCCATTCCTCCAAAATTTGCTCCACCATCCATGAAACACACTGCCCCTGAACGCCCATCTTCTAACACTGTTGTAAAATTTCCTGCCAAAACTCTGACTTCTGCAGAAGTCTCATAACTTCTAAAGGCCTCATCTTTGTCACAAAACTGATGTTCAACCATGCTGGACCTGAAAAGGACCTCTTTCCCCTTTACTCATTCCCTGGAGGGGAAACATTTCCTCTCCCTACACTCCGCTGACAGCAGCTAACAAAAATTCCACATAGAACCGTGTTTAAAACAGTTCTAACCTCCCTCCAACACTGATCCTCCTCTCCTCCCACCCAGTTATCCTATGGGAACTTATGGGAATTCCTCACTTCTTACTTGGCTTCACCTTCCTTTTTTAAATCCCTACCCAGTGAGTCCAACTTCACTCCTATGAAATACATAGCTATCGTTATTAGCTGCAACAGATGAGAAGGTGTGCTCTGTTGGTGCTCAATATTTCAGCAATTTTGATCGAGATAAACTTGTGCTGCTGTGTTTTTCCTCAGCAATTTTGATAGAGATAAACTCATGCTGCAGTGTTTTTCTTCAGTACACCAAAGTAGAAGTGTGCACAGTATCAGCTAAGTGAAAATCTGTGCAATACACACATTTATTTATATATAAAAACAGACTTTGGAATTTGCCTTTATGCGAGACCGTGTGTAAAACATCAGTGTGTGCCAAATTGAAGTTCTGCAGTCTCTTATTTTACTGTTTACATCACTTCTGCGTAATCTCCTACTGATGGTGTCGATACCCATTTGTTTTGCGATATATTGTGAAGTTTTCAACAGTTGTGAGTGCCGTGATAAACTCTTACTGCTGCGCGGGGTAGCCGCGTGGTCTGAGGCACCTTGTCTCAGTCCACGCGGCTCCCCGTGTCGGGAGGGGGGGGGGGGGGCGGTGTATAACGTAAGTTAAATTAAATGTTAAAGTTAAATGTTAAAGTTAAATTAAGTTAGATTAAGTAGTGCCTAAGCTTAGGGACCGATGATCTCAGCAGTTTGGTCCCATAAGACCTTACCACAAATTTAATTTAAAAAACTTGTAGTTATCATCAATTATATGCTTAAACTTAGTTTTACTCTTGTAAAATTTATGAGAACAATAGGTCTCCCCTCATTCAAAAAAATCATTTTCTAATTTCATTGTACAATTATGTGAGAAATAGGTTACTTTTGAGAATATTCAAATGCTTACAAAACTATATTCTCGTAAGTTACCGTATTTACTCGAATCTAAGCCGCACTTTTTTTCCCGGTTTTTGTAATCCAAAAATCCGCCTGCGGCTTAGAATCGAGTGAAAAGTAAGCTGAAGTTCTGGAAAATGTTGGTAGGTGCCGCCACAACCAACTTCTGCTGTCGAATATCTGTAGCCCTATACAGGCTTGCTTTGCAGGCACAAAAATACTGGCGTCAAAACCTTTGAGTCAGTAAATAAATTAAAAGAAAAGATAGAAGAATGTAAACATTATGCCATGTATTCTTTCATGTTTGCTGCTATCTCATTTAAATCTTGTCTGCCTAATAAACTACGAAACTAGAGTGAGACAACAGCAAATGCGGGAGAATATACATGTCGTGTCATGTTTATATTGGTATTATTCTTTTGCTGAATAGTGATACAGTCAGAAATGAAGCACGTCAACTGACTGGATTTTTAAATCTGAGATGACTCTAATTTCTGTGCAGAATGTAATGTACTAAAGAGGCGTCTGCAAAGATTTTCAAACGGAGAAAAATTTTCGCTAAACTCTCGTTCAGAACATCATTTATCATACGCAGTCTATTATTTGGTTCTTGTTGATCATTATCAAAGAAAGCAGCAGTGTAAGTAACAACAAATAGCAGTCTCTTGCCATTGTTTCGCTTATGAAACAATTCCTCTCTTTTTTTTTTATTGTAAGCGGCAGTAGCGTGCGCAAAAGCAAACCATGCAGCGAGCAGCGACAGGTCATAAACACTCATTATCAGAATGCGACAAACAATGCATGACACAGTACAATAATGCATTTTCAGCTTAGAGTGACGTAAACACCTATAACAAAGAGAACGGCACTTATCAGATCAAAGCAAAATAAGCAATCGATTCAAACCAGACGAAGCACGTGAAAAAGGAAGGGTACCCGTATAAATATGGATGGAGTGCCTGACACGTAGCAATGGCTACTTGGTAAAGCTGAACTGTTAAGCTTAAGACTCGAACCAAACTACTGTAGCTGTCATCCCATGTAGGCTTTCACGGCCGGCGTCTTTATCAGTAAACTCTTCCGGGCTAAGTTGCCGTGGTCGATCTGTAGAACTTCTTCTCCCTGACGTTTCGTTCTCAACTACGGAGAACATCGGAAGAAGTAGTTCTACAGATCGACCACGGCAACTTAGCCCGGAAGAGTTTACTGATAAATACTGTAGCTGTATCTTCATCCATTTGACCTAAATTGTCTCTCATGTTACAATGGACCAATTTAGTTTTGATTTGGAGGTGCGGTCTAAAACTTTTCTCTCCCTTTGAATTTCGAGTCTCAAATTTCAGGTGCGGCTTAGATTGGGGAACATTTTTTTTCCTTGATTTCGAGTCTCATTTTTCAGGTGCAGCTTAGATTTGAGTGCGGCTTAGATTCGAGTAAATACGGTATTGGTATGAGTGTTTTGGATACTTAAATTGTTTCATAGCAAATCAGTGTTTTTGGTTCACAGTTCTGCCAAAGAATACATCGCTCCTGAATTTCATTGTTTGAGGGCTATTCAGAAAGTAGGGAATGTTTCCGTCTGATGCCACTAGGTGTGCGCCGATCGCGTATATTTTGGTATGTGCGTGCTCGGCAGCTCAGTCGGCATCCATCTGTGACAGAGGGAACGTGTCTGCGCATCTGGTTTTTTCAATATCCGAATTTGAAATGTGCGCTGCAATTGAAAAACCCGCCAGTTGTGAGGTGCGGTCTGCGATATGGTTTTTGTTGGCAAAAAACCTAAAACCTATAGAAATTTATCGTAAACTGTGCAGTGTGTACGGAAACAACGTAATGAGTCAATGTTGCATCTGGAAATGGTGCATTTGGTTTAAAAATGGCCGAACCAACGTTCATGATGAAGGGAAGAGTGAACGCCCGAGCATTGTGACTGACGATCTTGTCGTTAAAGTTGATGGAATGATTCGTGAAAAACATCACTTCACAATAATGGAGCTTTCACTTTCTTTTCCACAAGTTTCACGGACTTGGTTGTTTGAAATTGTCACTCAAAAGCTAGGCTACCACAAATTTTGTGCACAATGGGTGCCCAAAATGCTTACAGAGCACCATAAAGAGCAACAAATAGGGGCAAAGTTGACATTTCTGGAGACCTACTACAAACATGATGGTTCACTAATGGATCGAATCATAACCGGTGATGAGTCTTAGGTGAAATACATCAATTGGGAGACAAAATTACAGTCCATGGAGCGGGGGCACACAAGGTTCCCCCAAAAACCAAGAAAATGTTTGCAAATCTTGTCAGCAAGGAAGTTGATGGCGACATTGTTTTGGGATAGGCAACGTGTGCTTCTTATTGATTTTCTTGAACGTGGAGCAACCATAAATTCTACCCGGCACTGTCAAACTTTGCACAGCCGTAGAAGAGCAGTTCAAAACAAACGCCGAGGCAAGCTGACGTCCAAAATTTTGTTTTTGCGTGACAATGCCCGACCTCACACGGCAAACCACAGTAAAGAACTCCTTAATTCATTCAAATGGTAAATTTTACCTCATCTGCCCTACAGTCCCAATCTTGCGCCAAGTTACTTCCACTTGTTTCCCTAGATGAATAACTGGCTTGCAACGCAGTGCTTTGATGATGATGCGGAACTCCAGGCAGTTGCGACTCACTAGCTGAAGCCTCAGGTGGCAGAATTGTACGACTAACTTATTTCAAATCTTGTACACCATTGTGATAAGTGCCTCAATGTGTTTGGTGACTATGTGGAAAAGTAGCATGTCAGTTGCTCTTTCAGATGTATTAATAAAATGTATTTCTTGTACTTAGTTTTTGAGAATTTTCGTAAGCTACCATTGTCCTTTGCATAGTCTGCGGGCAATTTGTAATAAATCGGAGTTCGTGATTTAGGTACTATAGCAGGTGTTACGACTAACATGCTGTGTTGCATCTAGTTTTCCCATAAAGAGGAGTAGCCCTGTATATTATTGGCATTTATGGTAAATTAACTCTGGTTTCGAGTTAGCTAACAACTATAATCAACCTCCAAATGTTTTAGGAATCCAGTAATTTTTACCTCAAGTTTTTGTGTTGAGTTAATAGAAATCTCATTTTGTGTATATGCTTCAGTTCTTGTAGGGAATTAGCAACTTTTTAGCTCAACGGATTAGAAGACAATCAGTCGGCTTAATTTAAAGTTATTTGTTCACAACCTTGTAATACTTTGCGCTAGCTAAAATGCAGCCCCATTGTGACTGCTGTTCTTGAATACAGGATGAATTGGTTGACATTCGTAAACAGCTGGAAATCACCCTGACTACTGTCAAATGATGGGCAGCTGCTGCGAATTGGTGTGTTGGAAGAGCTCTTGGGAGTCTTGTACCAGTCATACTGGTACCAGAGATACCTGAAGTACTATCCTCTCCGTTGGATCCTGTCTCAGCTGCAGAAAGTACAGGATCCACTTCCACTTGACTGTGAGTGGCTTGTCAATGGTGGATCTAGGCAACCTGTACAGATGGGGACTAGGGATGACTCAGGTGGCCGAGTGCACCAATCTCGATTAACAGTTAACTTCGGTTAAGTCGATATGTAATCCTGTTCAGCGCAGTATTCTGGTGCACCAACATCGATCAAAGTTAAACGAGGGAATCGACCGCGGTTATATTTAACCGGGGCTCTTTCCCGGTTTTCTCGACATAACCACGGTTTTGGAAGCAGACACTATTAAGATGGCGGCGTGTTTTGATGTTATGGATGGCATTGAGGAAGATTTGTTATACCTTGACCATTTAAATCGTGACCGAAATCGTGTTGGAGTGATTGTGGAAAGGGGAAACCCTTTTGAAGATTATGGTGACAGGAAGTTTGAAGAGAGATTTCGTCTGTCAAAAGAAACAGTGTGGTGGTTATCAAATTAATGATAGGTTAGAATTTCCTACTGATCGGAATAACCCTGTTTCTCCGATAAACAGACTTTTGATTACTTTAAGGGCATATGCAACAGGTTTATTCAACAATCTTATTGGGGACAACAGTAATATACATCGTACAACAGCACAATGAATCATCAGTGATGTATCAGACATCATAGCATCACTGTCTCCTCGCTTTATAAAATTTCCAACAAGAGAAGAAGTGCGATCTGTGATGTATGGTTTTAGTCAGTTGGACCAATTTCCTGGCGTTCTTGGTACCTTGGATTGTACCCATATAAGAATTCAGTCTCCTGGAGGACATAATGCTGAACTTTTCCGCAGTAGGAAATCATATTTTTCCTTTAACTGTCAAACCATTAGTGATCACAATTTGTTAGTAAGTGATATTGTCGCTCGATGGCCGGGCTCTGTGCGCGACAGTACCATATTTCTCAACTGCGCTCACAGAGCTCAATTTGAAAACGGAGAAATACCACAAGGTCACTTATTGGGAGATAGTGGTTATGCATGTAAATCCTACTTGTTAACTCCACTTCTAAATCCGCAAAATGAAGCAGAGCATCGGTATAACAGGTCTCATATTAAAACTAGAAACACTGTTGAGAGAAAATACGGCATGTGGAAGAGAAGATTTCCCATATTATCTGTAGGAATAAGATGTAATCCACAGGAAGCAATGTCAATCATTGTGGGTACAGCTGTCTTGCATAATATTGCGAGGAGTACAAGCAGTGATGAACCACCATAAGATCCTGAAATTTCTCGACTTTTAAATCAGTTACGTGATGAGAGAGGCCCCAACATTGAAGACAACGAAGAAGTGCTACCTGGACAGCAGATGTATCGTGATGATACATTACCTGGAAGAGCAGTTCGCCGTGCTATAATTAATGAACATTTCCGATAATCTAACATAAATTCAGACATTGTTCGTAATGAAAAATTATGATTATAGTTATGGGATTTCGCCGTATTTTCAATTTTTCAGATTATTTCAGCATGTAATCTATTTTGTTTCTGCTGTCTAGCGAACATAAAAGTACTCACTGAACTGGGTGTGTGATGCGAAATTTGAGGTTTTGTTGTGCCAGGGACAGGATGTGCTGCCTACAGACTATTACCCAGCTGCTGCTTTTCTGAGATATTTTTTTAGTGTGGAACTGTTGCTAATTCATTATTAAAGATATATTTCTTGCATCACATTGGTTGTGAAAGCAATGCAGTACTCTGTTATTTATATACATGTTCAGTTTCTGGTTATGTACTTAAATTTGAGAACAAATGACACCATTACATTTAGAGAGTGTGAGAGTAAAAGCGAGTGGAATAAAATATCCATTATATTTCTGTATTATGTTCACTATAGATCCTAAACATCTCTTAAATTTTCTACTGTAACATCAAATATGTGAATGTCCAACAGTTTTGCAATATTAAAAGAGCACATTCTTTATTATTAGAACATTACAGTTTAGAGATTATTTTACTGCACTTCTCCTCATTATTAATGCAGTCTTATCACCTAGATAAGCTTAAAATTGTGAATATGCAGTACACACATGGGCACAAAATAATCATTTGTGTAATAACATAAAGTGTCAGATTGGGATCGTTTATTTGTTAAATTGTTTCCATATTAATCACTACTCTTTATTTACAATATGATTTTCTTAAACATAAGTGTGTGTGGCGATAAGGTTGTGCAAAGAATTGAATTACGTTGTTAATTCTAGTCAGTCATGCGTGTAGCAGCACTTTACACAATATTATGCACAACTGTAAGGCATTAAAAAAAATACATGAAATTGAAGACAAATTTGTGTTTAGAAATTGCCACCAAAAAAAAGTTCTCATTGCTACAAAAGGCAATGGAATGTTGTCAGCAATGTCTAATACTTTGGTGATCAGTGCAAGAGCAATAATTAGTTAAGGAGTGTGCTACTTCGGAAGATATGAAAGCAGAACTGTAATGCTGTGGGTTGACAGTACGAAGTGTCATACTTTAAGTTATTGCTGAGGGAAACTCCCTCCCTCACTCTGTCACTGATATTGATAAAGTTTTTTCACATATTTAATGCTCACCTGTAGAGAAGGGAATTCCTTGTCATTGCATAGTGCCACAGAAAAATGCCTCACTACAAATACAGTTGTGGCAGAAGTTATGGGTTGCCATCACAAACATTAGCAGGTGCAGAATATTGCTAAGAAAGCCACACATGCTATGACTACTATAGCAGAAACCAGTGACCCATCATAGGAATGCATTTCTGAAAATATCTTGCTACAAATTTTGCTGTGGTAAAAGTTATGGGCTGACATTGTGAACATTAACAGGTGCAGAGTATTGCTAGAGAAGCCACACAATGCTAATCTCACTACTGTCCATATTAGCAGTGCATTATTCAATAATGCCTCTCTACAAATACTGTTATGATAAATGCTACAGGTTTCCACCACACACATTACCAAGTGGTGTGGTTAGGAAAGCCACATATGCTATGCTTACTTTTGCAGAAAAGAGAACCCACCACAGCAATGTATTTCTCAACATGCCTCACTTCAAATTGTATTGTCATAAAAGATATAGGCTCCCATTATAAACATTACCTGGTGCAGAGTATTGCACGGAAAATGGCACACACAAAATTATGATTTGGAGCACTTTTCCTCATATTCTGGTACAAACAATGCAAAACATGATAACATTGGGCCTCATGTAAATAACTGTTACAGCACATATGTTCATTCCAAAGTTAGAGTAACAAGGATGCTTTATTACTATTATTTTGTTTCATTAACAGTCTACCTCATTGTTAAGTCATTTAAGTAGAAATTGGCACCTGATGCCATGGCTGCAGGCCTGCAACTGACATGTATCTTACGTGTGTAAACTGCAGTGTTGCTAATCTGTTTTTATATATGAAGTAATTGTAATTTTAAGTGATTGGATGAAACTTAGTCCAGACCAAATAAGCTGTAAGCAGATATTAGACAGACACCAACTAGGATAGAAGCAGTATCACTAACAGGACAAACACAGAGAAACAATTTGAACCGAGGGACAACTTTAATACATTAGACAAAATACAACATAGCACAAAAAATTAAAAAAATTCACTGTCACAGGAAAAAAAAAGTCACGTGTCACTGGCATTTTTCTTCTTCCAGTACTTCAGTTTTTCTTTCAGGGCCAGAATCTTTAAATTTTTTATCCTCAGCTCCTTTTGGTGCTCTGCCTTCATCATGAGTAATTGGGCCTTCAGTAGTTCCACTCTCTTCTTGCACACATTGTCAATCACTGTTCCCGAACCTGATGGCCTTGGTTTTGCAGGCATCCTGCGACAATTCCATGTATTTTTTGGCGTGCAAATGTTTTTATTCGGTTGATCAGGAGACTGTGAAACAGATTGCAACTGGGTGACATCCGCCAGAACATTATTTGGTGTCTCTTTACTTAATAATACGACAGGTGTGTGGGAAGTGCTAGGTTGTGTGCACTCTGCTAACTCGACAACTGAAGCAGGTGGCGTATTCTCACTGCACTGCACTTCACTGCTCTCCATGTTGACAACATCCACAATCATGCTGAACTGTGCATCGGAATCATATGCATTTGTTAACGGTTTCATTGAGGAACCAACAATTTCTAATAGTTTAGCCCGATCATGGATCGTGGTTTTTTGTGTAGGCTTCCCCACACCTGTTTTATACACTTCCACCTTTTCTTCTGCAAGGTCTTTTCGAAGTCTTCTTTTCATATTTTCATAACAGGTTTTCAGCCTGTCACAGGATCTTTTTGTCACACCTGAAATTAAATAAATGTAGTTTGTAGTACCATAAATTAATTCTTATATTATTTGCATTCATAAGTCCATTTTGCATTCTGAGGCTCTTAACTTATAACTGCAATAAGCATCTAAGATCTGTATATGGCATTTGTTTACATATCAGTTCATTAAAAAGAAAGTGGTATAGGCATATATGAAGAATACGGCACAGGGCTAAGTGAGAAACGTATGTTCACAATTTTCAACATAAAAGCTTCCGTTAGTCACATAATATTTAGTTAACAGTAGCATGGCATTGGATTTTAAATTTAAAACTAACAAAACAATTCCAACCGTAAATGTGCATAGTCCTATCATGTATTTCAGTGGTACGCCAATAACACTTTTAAATTTCAAACTAAAAGCCAGTGTGTCCCATATCCTACGCTTACGATGAACCTAGAAAAGTTATTTATTTATGAGTAAACTTACCAGGAGTAGAATTAAACTGCGCCTCCACATGGGACCACATTGCCTGTTTTTCTTTTAAGCTGCAGCCGTCGGTTTTCTTATTTTCAAGAACGGATGCATTTGCACCCACCAGTTCAAGAAGTACATCTATCTCGTACTTCGAGAAATTCGGTGTTCTTCTTTTATTCTCCATTATTCTCCAAAAAAGAAACCAACAGATCAGAAATAGGTACCGAGGTACGTAAACACACTTCTGCTTGTCGACGGAAAAAACAGCAAAGATAGAACGTGGCACCAGCGATTATCTGTGCAATTTCTTGTTTAATAACATCTTTGCGTTGCCAGGACACTTTCCATTGCAATGTAGAGAGTTAACCGCGGTCAAATGCACAGTTGGCTGACGACGGTTTGCTGACCAGCGATTAGCGTTGGTGCACTGCAGAAACATTTTAAACGCGATTTACTTTTAACCATGATCACGGGACCTTGGTTATCATGCTTTTTGACCGGGGTTGGTGCACTCGGCCAAGGGTGTTGTACCGATCCCCCTAACCAACAAGTTTGAGGTGCTGTCTCTCACTGAAACTGAAACTGACCCAGTGGGACTCATTTCCCCTGTTTTGGGGAAACCTGTTGTGTCTGGTGTCAAGAGGAGGCAAACACGAAGGGGTAGGGGTTAACTAATTGTCGGCAGTTCAAGTGTATGGCAAATGGTGACACCTTCAGGGAAATGCAACAAGGGACAGGAAAGGACACACAGTGCATTCTGAATATATGCCTGGGGGCCTCATTTGACGTGTTGCAGAGGCTATCCCAGCAGCCATTGAGGGAACAGGGCGTACAATCAACTGCAGATTGTGACACACATTGGAACAAATACTTGGGTCATTCCAATGACTGGCAGAGAAGACCAGCCTTGCACATGGAGTTTCAACAAAGCTCACAATTTGCAGCATTGTCTCCAGAACTGATCATGGCCTTTTGCTTAAGAGCTGAGTGGAAGTACTGAATGAGACATTTTGAAAGTTCTGTGACAAGCTAGGCTGCGACTTCCTGGACTTCTATCATGGCGTTGAGAACCGTAGGGTCCCCCTAAATGGGTTGTGTGTGCCCTACACATCAGAGGCTGCTACTCAGGTAGCTGACTGTGTATGGGGTGCACACAAGGGCTTTCTGGTTTAGGCAACTGCCCATCCAATCCAGATAACAATAGGTGTAGGAAACCCAGAAGTATCGATGTAACACTGAAAGAAATGCCTCCCGCAGATGAGAGTATTAAAATCCTAATAGTAAACTGCCGAACCATTCGCAATGAAGTGCCAGAGTTTGAAATGTCATGAAAAGCAGTGAATCTCACATAATAGCTGGTTGAAACTGGAAATTGATATCAGTGAGATTTTTGGGGAAAATTAAAGTGTATATTGAAAGGATAGGTAAACGGGAAATGGAAGTGGTGTATTTGTAATCCACTGAGGTAGAAATTGAAGCTGCATGTACGGCTGTTTGCGCAAGACTCAGCATCGGGGGTGGGCATAAAATGATGATTGGATCCTTCTACTGCTCACCAGATTCATCTCCTCATGTAAGCGAAAACTTGAGAGAGAACCTCAGTTCATTTGTACATAAGTTCCCCCATCATACTGTAATCATCAGTGGAGACAATTAATTGCAATTTTGTTAGTGCTGGGTGAGATAAGACATACTGTGAAGCTTTACTAAATGCCTTCCGTGAAAACTATCTAGAACAGATAGATGGGAACCTGTGTCATGATGGAAATATATTGGATCTAATGGCAAAAAATAGACCTGACACCTGACCCCTTTGAGGAGGTCCGCACCCAAACTGGTATCAGTGAGAATGACACAGTTCTGGCAACAGTGATTACCAAAGTATAAAGGACAACTAAAAAAATTATATCTATATATAGAGATCTCTGCCCAACCTCTTTGCCTTTACACATGTCTGCCTGTGTCTGTATATGTGCGGATGGATGTGTGTGTGTGTGTGTGTGTGTGTGTGTGTGTGTGTGTGTGTGTGTGTGTGTGGGGGGGGGGGGGGGGCGCACGCGCGAGTGTATACTTGTCCTTTTTTCCCCCTAAGGTAAGTCTTTTCGCTTCCGGGGGTTGGAACGACTCCTTACCCGCTCCCTTAAAACCCACATCCTTTCGTCTTTCCCTCTCCTTCCCTCTTTCCTGATGAAGCTTGATATTTGTGTGTTTTTTATTGTCTCCTATCAACATACCAACGCTTTCGTTTGGTAAGTTACAGCGTCTTTGTTTATAGATATATTTTTTCCACATGGAATGTTTCCCTTGGTCAGAAAATGTCTGAAACGCTTGCAGGGATGTTGCATGGCAGGTTGTACTGAGATATGAATGTTACAAAAAAATTCGATACGTTGTGCCATTTCCGAGCTATTTAGCATTGAAGTTAGCCAATCAGATCGTCGCACGCGTAAATTCAAGTTTCAGCTAACGAGACAAAGCACTCGTTGGGCAACACCTCCCCTGGCAGGCCGCTTGAATGCGAGCGCGCGACGCCCCGATTGGCTAAATTCTATGCTAAATAACTCGGAAACGGAGCAACGTATCGAATTTCTTTCTTAACATTTATGTCTCAGTACAACCTGCCCTGTAACATCCCTACAAGCATTTAACACATTTTCTGACCATCCTGTATATAGTGGTGGATGGTGGTGGTGGTAGTAGTAGTAGTAGTAGTAGTAGTAGTAGTCCTTTCCAGAAGGTAGCTGGTAAATGCTTGCGTTGTCTTAAAACTCATTATAAATTCTATAAACAATTTTCCATTAAAAATAGTTTCGAACTTATCAATAAAATCAGAAATACACCAATGACTGATGAAATGATATTTGTTTCTCTGGATGTCGTCAACTTATACACAATAATATCTATTGATAAAACTGTTAAAGTCATTCAGCATAATTTAATGGAACAAAACAAGCTTTCTGTGAGGGAAGTAGATCAATTCATTGGGCTACTTACCATAATTTTGAAATTTAACTACTTTAAATTTAATGGGGACATTTATTCCGAACAAGATGGTCTCAGTATGGGGAGCTCAATATCTGGAATGTTGCTGACAGCTTCATTAATTATCTAGAAAACAGATTCTTTTCTGAAAATCCTTCGTTGGCAGACAAAATTGTATATTACTTTAGGTACATAGATGACACACTGCTGCTAATACAGGGTAATGATGATGTCATCAACAATATAGTAGCCAAATTTAATAACTTGCATCAAACAATTAAATTTACTTGTGAGACTGATACAAATAAATCTTATTACTTCGCTAGATCTATCAATTCGGAATGAAAATTGTAGGCACACATTTGGTATCTTTCGCAGAGAGACTTGTACTGATGGCATTGTGCATTTCACTTCAAACCATCCAGTTCAACATAAAATGGCGTTTTTCAATTTTGCTATCAATCGGTTGTTCAGAATTCTGTTGTCAAAAGACGAACACGATGATGAAATGGCAACAATAAGGCACATTGCAAAAGTGAATAACTATTCACATGATTTTTTAGGTACAATATATATAAGAACATAGCCAATAAATACAAAAATAGGATGACTCTTTACAATAATATGGCTTCTAAAGAAAATACTAAGTTTGTTAGTTTACCTTACTATGGTGAAATGAGTACTAAGATTGCAACTATCCTTAGAAAGTACAATGTGAAAGTGTCTTTTGGAACCAAAAATAACTTAGGATGTATTTTGCAACACTATGTAGATGCAAAGAACATATTTCATGCTTCTGGAGTTTATAAAATTGATTGCATAGACTGAAGGGCTGTTTATGTTGGCCAAACAGGAAGGAGGCTGGAAATAAGGTTTTGGGGAACAGGTCGCGTTGGTAAGAAAAGATACCACAGAGAAATCGGGTATGTCTGCCTGTTTACTTACAACAAACATAAGGTGCTGACTTTGACATCTAATGTGAGGTTGCTGCATAAATGCGAGAAGGGCAGGTTCCTTGAGCTCCTAGAAGAGCTGGAGATCTTCTGCCATCACAAGAATGCAAACAGCAACCTGATTTTTTTTATAGTGACCTGATCATTACACTGTTTTGGGAAAATACACTGTTCTGGGAATTGTTTGAAAACTTGTTGCTAGGAAGTAATGTAAGGTTTGACCCAGGGGGAAGGAAGTAGCTCCTGCCATCTTGCCAATATGTAGCAGCCATTAGCATAATACTGTATGAGTATGATGGTTATAACATTGAACCTACAGAGCTTTCTGCATGGTACATTAGCTCAGATGCATGTACATTGTTAATAACAGCAATTCAGCGTATTGGTTTTATTGTATTTATAAGAAAACTCAGTTTGAAGTGGCAAAGAGATTAGTACCCTCTACATCTGTAAAGGGATAGCAAAGTTACACCAACCATCTGTCTGGCTGACATTTGGTGCCATCTATGAACTATTTAGTAAATAAGAGGAACAATATACCTGTTATGATGTTCAAATAAAGGGAGAAAAATAATACAAAGATAAAAACATTTAAATCAAATCAACTCAAATAGTTGCATATAGCATGTCCCTTTAAGTTTTACCCATCTGACATTACTTAGATGTTTAAAGAACAAACAAACTGACTCACAAGGAGTGAACCTGGAAATTTTTTTACATATATTTTCTATATTTAATGGCAAACATGAAATAAGTCGGACAGCAATGCAAAGAATTTATACTTACGTTTTATTTTATCTAATTCCCATGTAAATTTGAAGTGTTTTACTTCCCTTTAATATTATATATGTAGTTCATATAGAGGGCACCATACAACCAACCAATGTGTTCTCCACACAGCCTACCTTCTTTATACAGTAGTATTCAAAGAACTGTGACTGATGCCCGAACAACAGGGACTTACATGCATTGAGAATATAAAATAGTGGTATGTAATATACAAGCCATATAAGTTATGCCATTAGTTGTATCTTTTTCTTATATCATCTGACTATGCGCTTCTTGTATTTTTAGCCTTGAGAATGGCTAGCTACTAGCTGAAATCTAAAAAAGGATGACTGATTGCTGCACTCTATAATTTATGTGTCACATAACAGTCGCTGAGTGCACCCACTTTCCGAATGGAAGGTAACCTCACTTATTTATGGGTCATCTGGAGGAATGTTTCCTATCCATTCAACACCTAAGATTCCTTGTCTAGTTCAGATTTATTGAAGACAGTTTTATGATCTAGGCTCGTGGTGTGTCTCCTTCCTCCATAACCTCAATGCCTACTCGAAATCCACTTCATCTGGCCTTCTCAACTTAATGAGCAACCTTCGTATATGTTGATTTCCTCAAAAACACCAACTGCCTACAGTATTTCCACTCTAACAGCTGTCACCTATTCCATCTCAGAAAGTCTCTTCCATGCAGCCTCTCCACCCAGGGACGCCACATGTGCAGCGATAGGCAGGTGTCGAAATATTCTGATAATCTTACCAGAGCTTTTATCGACGGACAGTATCCTGCTCAGCTCATCTCACGAGCCATCTCGTCCTCTGTGAACCAGCCACCAAAGAGCGCTGCTCCGATCACCCAGCATCACTCTTGTCTTGAGAAACTCAACATCATCCTTCACCAGGACTTCAACTACATCTCATCGTGCCCAGAGATGAAGGATATCATTCTCAAAATGTCACCCACATCAGTGAAAGTATGCTGCCCACACAACTTGACATCGTATCCTTGTTCATCCCTATTACAATCGTGTTCCTAACTGTGCTCCCCATGGGTAGTGGCAGCTGGTGATCACGTATTAATGTGCTACAGGACACTTCTAGTATTGCACTAAAATCATGCCATTTCTCTTCAAATACAAGCTGGAACTTGCACAAAAATTATGCCATTTCTCTTCAAATGTGAACCGGAAATCACACTAAAATTACACCAGTTCTCTTTGAATGTGTGCTAGTATGCAAATATAATGCATGAAAACAAGTTTTGTAGTGCTCTCTACTCAATAACACGAAACCACTGTGAGGTGCTGAAACAATGGTCAACCACACTAGTCAACTCAGAGAAGGAATGCAGCTGCCTGTTTTAGACTGCCCATGCTCTGCTGTGACGTCATCCCTGCTGGCACTGATGGTGCTAAGTTGCTCACAGCAGTAGGTCAGTATTTTTCTTTGAACACTCCATGTAAAGTATTAAGCAAGCATAGAGTATGAGGGATTTTAAAGCACCACTTGGCATAATGATTCTGTGGCTGAGTGGTTTAGCATATAGAGCAGCAATTCATTGACTCCGGTTCAAATGCCGCTCCTACCAACATTTATTTTATTTTATTTTATTCCTTTCAGTGTTAAACAATTCATTATAAAATTTGACCCTTCAACTGGTGCAGATCTGCTCTCTGCATTCTGTGCTGAGAACAGCTTTGTTGTTGCTGTACTGCTTGCATAGTTCTGCTATCTATGCAGAGAGATGGCGTTTCAGCTGCTATGAAATACTTCCTATCTGATTTTAAGAAAATTATTTACTGAAGCAACTTGATGTATGCACATCGTAGAGTTTGATGTCATTGCTCGATAAAGATCTGAGTTTCTTTTTGTTATTCGTCATAGTTACTGTGCTGCATCAAATTAAGTAAAACATAGCATGAAATTTTAAGAGTTTGCAGAGGCAAAAACATATCATGTAAACTCTGCATATGCTTGATTTTAGCTCATACATTATTGTATACGAAATATAGATGAGATATTGAAATTTTATTTAAAATTGAGAGTACAATGCTATCTCATTTTGTTTTCGAGATATTGGTTTTTATGTCCATCAGATGATTGCATGCGACATGTCCATTTCTGTTCCTGCGCATCAGGAATTGTGTGGTCGTAACGACCATAATATTTCATGAATAGTTCAATAACTCAAGGAGGTTTGGGTTGAACATCCCGTGCACGTCGAGGTTGTTAGAGACAGAGTACAAGCTTGGATGATGTTATGAATGGGGAAGGAAATGGGTCATGCACTTTTAAAGGAACCATTCCGGCACTCGCCTGGAGCAATTTAGGTAAATCACAGAAAACCTAAATCTAGATGGCTGGACACGGATTTGAACCGACGTCCTGCCGAATGAAAGTCCACTGTGCTAAACGAGGTATTTTGTAAATGATAGCATGCAAAGAGGCACTTATATTTAATGGTAAGTACTCAAAACTTTTTTATTCATGCAGATTTGGAAATAACTTGTCCATAGCATTGATTGGGTCAGAACAAGATGCGCAAACATGCCAATAAGTTCTCTAAATGTAGAGAATGAGGATGGTGGTGTAGGAGGGCACTTTGGGTGTACCCGTGAGATGTGCTCAGCTGATGCAGCTGGTAAAGACGTGGGCTGTGGCTCTGCTCTGAAATAATTTCTCTCTTTAGCAGGTAGTTTCATTAAATTGTAAACTGCATTGTGATATGAATGTATCATTCTGGAAATGGGCAGAAAAAAAAGTTTATGGGGGGGAGGGAGGGGGGGGGAGAGAGAGAGAGAGAGAGAGAGAGAGAGAGAGAGAGAGAGAGAGAGAGAGAGAGAGAGAGGGGGGGGGGAAGAGTGAGAAAGGTTTATGAAGGAAGGGGACAGAGCAGGGGGAGGGGTCGGGTGCAGAGAAGAGGGAATGCGGTGGGGGGGGGGGGGGGGATCCTTGCTAAAGTTCACAAACTGTTTATTTTTTAGAAATGAATTTCGTGTTTTGTGTGGTAATATGGAACTTGAAATATTCTTAAATATAGTTCACATATCCTGTTGTGAGGACTCTATACAGGGTGTTACAAAAAGGTTCGGCCAAACTTTCAGGAAACATTCCTCACACACAAATTAAGAAAGATGTTATGTGGACATGTGTCCAGAAACGCTTAATTTCCATGTTGGAACACATTTTATTACTTCTCTTCAAATCACATTAATCATGGAATGGAAACACACAGCAACAGAATGTACCAGCGTGACTTCAAACACTTTGTTACAGGAAATGTTCAAAATGTCCTCCGTTAGCGAGGATACATGCATCCACCCTCCGTCGCATGGAATTCCTGATGCGCTGATGCAGCCCCGGAGAATGGCGTATTGTATCACAGCCATCCACAATTCGAGCACGGAGAGTCTCTACATTTGGTACCGGGGTTGCGTAGACAAGAGCTTTCAAATGCCCCCATAAATGAAAGTCAAGAGGGTTGAGGTCAGGAGAGCGGGGAGGCCATGGAATTGGTCCGCCTCTACCAATCCAGCGGTCACTGAATCTGTTGTTGAGAAGCGTGCGAACACTTCGACTGAAATGTACAGGAGCTCCATCGTGCATGAACCACATGTTGTGTCGTTCTTGTAAAGGCACATGTTCTAGCAGCACCGGTAGAGTATCCTGTATGAAATCATGATAACGTGCTCCATTGAGCGTAGGTGGAGGAACATGGGGCCCAATCAAGACATCACCAACAATGCCTGCCCAATCGTTGACAGAAAATCTGTGTTGATGACGTGATTGCACAATTGCGTGCAGATTCTTGTCAGCCCAAAAATGTTGATTGTGAAAATTTACAATTTGATCACGTTGGAATGAAGCCTCATCCGTAAAGAGAACATTTGCACTGAAATGAGGATTGACATATTGTTGGATGAACCATTTGCAGAAGTGTACCCGTCGAGGCCAATCAGCTGCTGATAGTGCCTGCACATGCTGTACATGGTACGGAAACAACTGGTTCTCCCGTAGCACTCTCCATACAGTGACGTGGTCAACGTTACCTTGTACAGCAGCAACTTCTCTGACACTGACATTAGGGTTATCGTCAACTGCATGAAGAATTGTCTCGTCCATTGCAGGTGTCCTCGTCGTTCTAGGTCTTCCCCAGTCGCGAGTCATAGGCTGGAATGTTCCGTGCTCCCTAAGACGCCGATCAATTGCTTCGAACGTCTTCCTGTCAGGACACCTTCATTCTGGAAATCTGTCTCGATACAAACGTACCGCGCCATGGCTATTGCCCCGTGCTAATCCATACATCAAATGGGCATCTGCCAAATCCGCATTTGTAAACATTGCACTGACTGCAAAACCACATTCGTGATGAACACTAACCTGTTGATGCTATGTACTGATGTGCTTGATGCTAGTACTGTAGAGCAATGAGTCGCGTGTGAACACATGCACCGAAGTCAACATTACCTTACTTCAACTGGGCCAACTGGCAGTGAATCGAGGAAGTACAGTACATACTGACGAAACTAAAATGAGCTCCAACGTGGAAATTAAGCGTTTCTGGACACATGTCCACATAACATCTTTTCTTTATTTGTGTGTGAGGAATGTTTCCTGAAAGTTTGACCATACCTTTTTGTAACACCCTGTATTCATAGATCAGATGAAGATCTTCTGTTGAAATTGTAACATTAAGCTGACATTTAGTAGTATTATTCTTTGTGTTTTCGCAATCATTCTGCTGCAGCTGCTTTGTGTTTCCTTGGTGCCAGATATTTGTGAGCAGTGTACGTGTTGGACAATAGTAGAGTGCATTGTCCAAATAAAATTGTGCTGATGATTATAGGCCAGATGAACAGCTCAGGCAAGCCAGTTTGATCATTAGTGCTTAAAATAAGAATGAAGTCATTAGTGCTTAAAATAAGAATGAAGTGCAGAATTTTTATTACTAAAATTTACAAAAAATTGCAGAACGTATTTACATGTTGAATAGTAACGCTTCTGAATTTTCTATTCTGTTCTCAATATTATTAAGGTGTTATACGTTATGCATATTACTCGTCTGACTTTCCTGCTCTGCTAATGAACATTGCAACCTTCTGCACCTAGAGGGCACTGAATTGTAGCTTGTGATGTGGCACTTCACACTGTAACTATATGTCACTGCATAGGAGACCCTCAGAAAACTGAAAGCATGAATTTGAAGAGTTCGTTCACTCATGGAATACCCTCTCCTTCGGCATGACAGTGTCAAGCCACAGCCGGATGCTGTGACACTTGTAACAATCCGATGCCTTCCGTTTACTGTCATCGATCATCCTCTGTACGGTCCTGACTTGGCCCCTTCGGATTTTCATCTGTTTCAAAAACTTAAAGAACACCCCAGAAGATAGTGAAGAAGTTGTGCAACAGGGGTGAGACTGTGGCTCCATCAACATAATTAAACATTCTATAGTGACAGTATCAGCGAATTGGTCTCTCATTGAGAGAAATTTATTTGTTGCCAGGGTAACTGTGTTGTGAAATAAATATGTAGACATTTAGGATAAAGATGAAGAAAGTTAATAACATATGTTTTGTTTAAAAAGTTTTAAGTTTTCACATAAGAAAGTCAGTGAAATTACTTTTCAGCTTGCCCTCATATAAAATGTTTATGTATCTCTATCACTGTGTGTGTGTGTGTGTGTGTGTGTGTGTGTGTGTGTGTGTTTTAATTTTTTTTAACATTGTGTTGTTGTTACAGATACAGCATAACTTACAGTGGGAGGGTAATTACCGTGATCTATCGTGTCTCACACGAGCTGCAGCATTTGCTGTGCGAGAGCAAGCTGGTCCGACCCTCAAATCGAGCATTCGACACATTATCACTGCTGACAGACGTGACGCTCCCATATTTCCATCAAAGGGTGGACTGTTTCAGCTGACAACCGAGTTTGCAGGACTCGGTGGTAACATAGGGTTTCTGAAGAACGAGCTCATGCTGCAGGCTAATGTGCCTCTGTTGGAGGGAATAGTGAGTAATGGCAAGAGATAAAACATTATAATCAAATTCATAAACTTAAGAATGAGTCAAATCTTTAAAAGGAAGGATTTGCAAAATGAAATTAATTTCATATTTGTAACAGTATTATGGAAAGGAATATTGCTACTCACCATATAGCGGAGATGGTGAGTCGCAGATAGGCACAACAAAAACACACTCACAGTTAAAGCTTTCGGCCATTAAGGCCTTCGGCAACAAAACAAAACGCGCGCGCGCGCCCACACACACACACACACACACACACACACACACACACACACACACACACACACACTTACTCACTCTTACTCACTCTGCAGCGTGGTTTCAGCACTTGGTAATGAAAAGGGTTCCTGAACAGTTTAATGAGAAGAGATAATAACAAATATTTTCTTCAAAGCAAAGAGACATAGGGCAGGGCCTGAGAACACATTGGGAGGCCATCTTTGTAATTTTATGTCCTTTTATTTTCATTCATGGTCAAGGATAAACCTTATCTGTGGATATTGGAAGCTAGTATTTTATTTGCTCAGCCAGACATTTATGACATTAATAGTTTCATATGCCCTGTTTGATATTGTTAATTCTGAGATTTCTTCATGGACAAAAATGTACATAGTATGTTACAGTCTCTCTCAAGCAGGTTTGCAGTCAGTAGCAGAACAAATGGTGCAGTGATTAGGGCACTGGACATATTTCCTGGAGCTGTATTATTTTACTCCATCGCCAGCCATTCCAATTTAAATTTTCAGTAGTTACTGTAAATAACTGCAGTGTATTGTTGATGTGTATTCTCAGCTACAGATTGTAGTTTGTTCTGTTTTTGTCCTTGTTTAGCTGACCTTGTGCTGTATATATAATGTTCTTGACAAAAAGTTAAAACTTTATTTCCCTTCCATCATATTTATGAAAAATGAGAAACAGGTCAAATCAATGCAAGGGTAAATTGTCATAATCACTCTAATATTGTCTATCTAAAGGATTGGAGAAGCGATTGTGAAGGTAACCATTAACACTATGTAGTATGCATCACACAAGTATGAGAAATGTAATCCACAGGCAGGAGTTGAGTTCCCATCATTTGGCTGTCTTTGTTCAACCCTTCATACAGCCACACTCAAAAAGCACAAAGTAATCATAAAATTAAAATATAATAAAAATATTCAGACATAAAGTTCACATCTTACTTTAAAATCAGCAATACCTGATTGTTTCGCTTTGCCATCTTATTGCCCATTCACTGAAGTGCTCCTTTCCTATAGTGATAACATGGGCCACATCTGCTTCAAGTCACAATAGCTGCATTGTCATGCACTAGCTAGTTCTTTAAACACGTAAGCTGCCCAACTGACAGCACTGGGCCATTAGCAGCCCCATAGTATTCCAAGGAACATGTAGAAAGAACAAACCAATGGTATCTATGCAAACTGCTCATGCATGGTGGATTACTGCTAACCTCAAAAAAGACCTATAACCTGTAGAAAAAAGCGTTACTGCTCTTTCCTGTTTTTATATTAAGCACATTATCAAATCTATCTCAGTGAGTTGTGGGGGAGAGCAGTAATGCTTTCTTTCACGGATTTATGGTTTGTTCTTGAGGGAATCAGTAATGTACATGAACATTTGGCATAGATACTGTTGGTTTGTTGTTTCTTCATGTTCCCTGTAATGGAATGCTATGGAATGGCTGTTGGCTCAGTTCACTCAGTGAAAGCCATACACTTGATTGTAGTGCACAGAAAGGTGGGGGGAAAGGTGACTGTTTTGACATGAAGCAGATGTGGCTGGTGTTATCACTACAGGAAAGAAGCACTCCGGTGACTGGATGGTAGTATAGAGAAGTGAAACAGACAATCAGGCATTGCTGAATTTAAAGTGAGATGTTGACTTTATGTCCAAGTATTTATATTATGCCTTTATTTTATGACTACTTTGTGATTTTTACCTGTAAGTGTGTGTGTGTGTGTGTGTGTGTGTGTGTGTGTGTGTGTGTGTGTGTGGGGGCGCGCGCGCCCATCACTGCCACAAAAAGAGGGTTTAATGGGCTTTACCATATGAAAAAGGGAACCTAACACAGACTACAAAAATTCTCAGTTTTTAAAACAATTTTAAAAGTTGAATTAAGAATAAGAGTAAGAATAAGAATCTTTATTAGCCGTTAAGTATTCGTGAAATCTTCTCGGGTGATCAGCCGAGTAAAGGCGTCGTCTTCTCGCAACGTTTCGAAGGGTTTCGTACCCATCATCTTCTTCGCTTGAAGATGATGGGTACGAAACCCTTCGAAACGTTGCAAGAAGACGACGCCTTTACTCGGCTGATCACCCGAGAAGATTTCACGAATGGAATACGCCGAGAAAGTCTCAAATCACAGCCGTTAAGTATTTTCTCATACAATGGGCTTTGTCAACAAGTTCAATTACAGTATAAAGATGGTGAATTATAGCATAATCATAATACAAAAATAGGTTTAATTGGATATAAATGTGTAGGACTTAATTTCTGCAGTATTATATTTAATATTCAGATTTTTTCCCATTAAATTTAGTAATTATTAAATTTTTCAGTTCTATAAATAATGGATGTGTTAAGTAAAAAGATAATGACCATTCTCTTGTTTTGTGTTGTTAGGTTATTCAGGGTGGAGTTCAAGGTGGACTGCTGACACACTTAGCTGGAGATAAGCAAGTGAACATCTGTGACCGGTTTTTCCTCGGTGGACCACTCAATTTAAGAGGGTTTGAGCTTAGAGGAGCCGGTCCTCACTCTGATGGGAATGCCCTTGGTGCTGATGTGAGTTGTCAGACATTATTATTATTATTATTATTATTATTATTATTATTTTAAGCAATAGCTATGAAAGAGCGACAAAAAATTTTGAAGTGGTAACGCTGTAGGTGTCCTTCTGCATTAAATATTGAAATTTTAGGTCACACCATGTGTGTGTTGCTAACGAAAATTTTTCAGTTGTGGCTTTATGCAAGTTTTGGAAAATGTAGATGAAAGTCAATGCTGTAGATGGCATTCTGAACAATGAAACACACACACACACTCACACACACACACACACACACACACAGTGTTTTGACAATGGAAGTACAATTAAATGTGTCAACAAGAGAAATGTGGTCGTTACTCATAAATGGGGATGCTTCTTCAAATGAGAAAAGGTTGACAACTCGCACAAAAATGAACTGCCAATTCTGTTGGAATTTTGGTTGAATCTCTGTAACCCATCATATTTTTAACACTGAACGACTATAATGGAAACTTACCAAAGGATTTTATCCCTTCTCTTGATCTGAGCAGTATTCTTTCATGCCGAATTATAGGCACATGCCGGATGCTGGTTACTCACCTATGGCTTGCCAAACTGACAGTGTGTGATTGTGAATAAAATAGTTCTTACTGAGAAAAATAAACAATTACCTATGGCTTGCCAAACTGACGGTGTGTGATTGTGAATAAAATAGTTCTTACTGAGAAAAATAAACAATTGATCTATCGCACAACCCAATGCTCAGTGTATTGTCAGCAGTGGAGGATAATGCGAGTGACAGGAATGCAGAAGCTAACCATGTGTGCCTTGTGAGCTGGAGTTCGAAAAACAGTCATGAAAGTAGATCTGCCTTTGTCAGCAGGACATTTCAACAAATTAAATATATCTAACCACCACACCCTTTTAGGATATTCCTACTTCTATGATAATACTGACAATTTTTTTTCATTTGTATAATTAGTTTATTAGTGCTGGTAATATGCACACAACAATTGAAATGCTTTTTCTCATTGTGGCGAGCCAATTAAAACATTGCTATTTGTGACTGCTTTTCGGCTGTTTCTATCTTGCAGTAAAATGTGATGTCCACATGTACATAGTATAATGTCTCTTACTACATCCATATCCAAGTAAAGATAGTGAAACTTATGTACTTCATTGGACACTTTTTACCAGAAGCACAAACAGGTCATATCTGTGGAAATTACGCATTTTCAACTTTTTGCAATGGATTGTAGAGATATGTCAGCATAACAGGCAGCAAGTAGATAACCTTGTTTTACTTTCCTGCTTTGCTCCTACTCCTAAATCACGATTTTATAATATTCCTCAGTTCCTTATTCACTGCCCTCACGATGAATTGTCTGTCCCTTCTTACGATCTGAAAACATTGTGGAGGCAGAAGATATAATGCCAATGGCTAATGGCCCACCAAATACTGAACTGAGCGTTGTTCTTGACGAAAGAAGAAACAAAACCAAAGAACTGTACAGATATTTGTAACTGAAAACTATTATGTTCTAACTAAAATAGGTGGAGCACTTAAATGGCGAAAAACGAAACAGTACTCAGTGATAATGAAATTCAGTATACCATAAGGCTATATTTTTCCGACGGGCAATACTTCCACTGCCCATATGTGCCATGCCGAAGTGAGCATATGGCAGGATTGTCATCCCGCTCCCCTCCTCACCCCTCCCGCAGTGCTCATGTGGCACGCGGCACGAGAAACTGTGCCTCAACCACAACGCCATGCGACCCTGCGCAGGCGTGTGTCTCGTCCCAATTTGCGTGGTCCCATTTGAACCTGTGAAGTTAAAAGAACATGCACTGTGGTGCGTCGCACCACACATGCTATACGCATCTCAATTTGCGCGTAGCCTTAAGGATTCTCCTCAGTACAAGTATCTTCCCACAATGTTTGGCTTCCTAAATTGTGTTCCCCATCCTCTCCAGATGCGAATCTGTCGAGAATCACTCTCCAGACCAAATTAGGACTCATCTGTGAAAAAGATCATTGGCTCACTGTTTCAACATGCAGGTTGCATGTTGACGACTCCTCTCTAGATGTTTCCTCCTGTGAAGGCTCGTCAGAGGTACACACACCACAGGTCTCTGACAATAAAAGCCATTCTGCTGAAGCCTTCTGTACACCGTTTGCCTCAGTACAACACGTCCAGTTGATGCTAGTTGCTGTGTAGTACTAAGGTGGTACCATAGTGCCCTTACAGTCAAATAAAGACGCCTTTTTATGGTGTCACCTGTGGTCAGCCCTGCCCTGATCTCGGGATACAGTTTTGGTCTCTATAAACTGTCACCACATCCGGGAAACAACAGAATGATTCACATTAATCCATCGGGCCACATAATTTTGTGACTGTTCTGTTTCCATTTTTCCGGTGGCCCTCCATTGCAGAGAATTGTTAGGCATCTTCTCTGCACTGTATGTTACTGTGTACACTACAGTTGTGCATATGGGACTGCCCAGCGAACACTATCCCATTTGATAGGTGGCTGGTGTCTTCTTCATTGGCATGGTTGTCCGTTGATCGGGATGCCAACTTCCATCCAGAACACAATTGTATGGACATCTGCTGACAGTTTGTATGTTTATATCATGGATGAGAGACAGTATGGTGAAACAGCAGTTTGTTGCTGTAACACGTAGTGTGCAGCTAACATAATGTTATGGCACTTGGAGGAAATGCGAAAGTGCAGCAAGCGTAATATTACGTTGTATCAGTTACAATAATTATCCGTGGCATGGGAAGTATATTTATGACTCCTGCTAAGTGTTTGTGGTCTACAGACATTGTAGCCTCTGCTGTGACCGATAGATGGCAGTAGTGGATTCACTGGAAAAATTCTTCCTTACTGAAACCTATGTTATTGCTGTTTACTTCGTAGGCTTTACCTGAAGTTTGAGTTCTCTCTGTTTCGTGTGTTGTTGTGTAGATTTTGTGTTCAAAACGTGTAGTGGAGAAGAGAAACATTGGGAGCAAATGATTTACAAAGTCCTTGATGAGTCTGCAGATGACGAAAATGGAGTATTTGATGACGATTCAGATTATACGTCATCTGGAAATAGTAGTAAGTCAAGATTTGTTTGAAGTTGAGTTGCTGCATACATTTATCAACTTCAAACAAATCAAAAGATTTTGTAGTTATCAATTATTCTCCTGCAGATGTACCAGGAAACCTGTTAAGAATGGAAAGAGGTGTGAAGGTGTCTTTGATGGTGACTGGACCTATGCAGACGAAATTCCTTATGTAGCTATATACAACGGCCCTCATGGAGTGACACATAATGGAACACTTGATGAACCTTTAGATGTATTCTATTATGAGAAGAAAAGTTGCTACTCATCATATAGTGGAGATGCTGAGTACATTGTTTAGATGTATTCTTTTGTTTCTTTGACAGTGCTCTAATAACACCTATGAAGGAACAAACAAATTGTTATGCCAGGCAAAAACTTGCAAAGTTGAGGTCTGACAATAAGCTTCTGCCTAATTCAAGGTTCAAACAATGGAAAACGGTGACAAAAGCAGAAATGAAAAAATTGTTGCTATTTTTCTGCCTATGACAATAAGTGAGAGATGAGACATGAAGAATCACTGGAGCACTAATCCTGTTGTCAGCTGTAATTTTTACCCCACTGTTTTTTCAAGGGAGAGATTTATAAATATATTATCCATGTTTCATCGGAGTGACAACAAACAAGCAAAGAAGAAAGTTGAAAAAGGATATTGATGTCCTTTATATAGTTAGACCTCTCCTCATTTCAATAAGAGAAAAATTTCAAAGTATGTATCCAGAAGGAGCTGTAACAGTCAGTGAAGGAATTTGTCCCTTCAGGGGAAGGATAGGCTACAAGGTTTATATGACCAGTAAACCAAATATGTATGGTACGAAGCTATTGAAGCTGTATATCTTGGATGAATCCAGAACAGATTTTATATGGAATTTTGAAATGTACCATGGAAAAGATGAACAACAAGATAACAGTGCTTCTAGTGTTGTGATGAGTTTGACCAGCAAGGTGCTGGGTAAAAGGCACCCTGTGTATGTCGACTGTTTGTACAGGAGTGTATAGTTGAGAATACTGGTATTGTCGGGACAGTAATGAAGAACGGGAAAGGACTGCCAAAAACACTAAAGGAGGCAAAGCTAAGAAAAGGGGAATAAGTTTTCCGCTTCAAAGAGAACACGCTTGCTGTGCACTGGAAGGATAAGATGATGATTGGATGATCAGAATGAGACACACAGCAACAATGCAGAGTATCACAACAAAAAAATCAACAGAAAAAATTAAATTTGCAGCAATTCTTGATTATAATCAACACAATGCTGGGGTGGATCTATTTGACCAACAACTGTCATGTGGTGCTCTGGACCGAAAACAGTGAAGTGATGGAGGAAACTGGCTTTATACTGAATTGTAATGGCAGTATCAAAAGCCTGCATACTGCACAATTATAACAAAGAAGAAACTAACAACAACAAATTTCATACAGATAATATATAAAAGATTGGTGTTGTAGAGCTTTTCTTGGGGCTCTGGAAAAGTAGCTTGACTCTCAAAAAAACACTTCCCTAATCATGTCACCATTCCAGAAGGAATGAAAAAAGGTCAGTGAAAAGGAAAAAATTTTAACAGGGAAGGCTGGGAGGAAGGACAACTCATTTGAGTGCACCAAATGTAATGTCAGGCTGTGTATCTCTCCTCGCTTAAAGTTGTACTGTACTGTGCTCCATTATGAACACTAATATGCACTTCTGTCTTATGTTTTGTGTTGTAAATATGGTGTAAAAAAGAATTAAACAGAAAGATCACTTGTTTGCTTATGTATGTCAGTACTGGAGTTCTTTTTCAGTCCCCCCCCCCCCCCCCCCCCCCTCCCCCTTGCAATAAGTACCACTGAATTGAAATTTCACATGTGTATTTAGTTTTGACACTATCAGTACCAAAATTATTGTGTATAAAGTAGAAAGTCCAATAAATCTAGCAATTTTTTGAAATGCCAACAACAGATTTTTATACTTACGTTATAAGTTCCACAAAAACAGAAATTTCTGCCAGTCCTCAGGAAATAGAATAGAATCTTTATTGTCACACGACACGTTATATACAATCATTTGATTGAAACATTCTTGACTCATCAATGAATAATTCTATGCCTATATAAGTATACCTAAAACAAAATACATTTAAATAAAGCATATGGATGCTCCCAGAAGCACATTACAACATAAAACGATAATTACATGTTAGATTTCTTCTTTTTTCTTTAAATTTCCACAGTGGTTTGAAATCATTCTTTTGAAGTATTTTTCATGTCTGTTTCTGTAGTTTATAAATATGGGTATACTTCAAAGACCACATACTTCCATAAAAGTAATATATATGTTTACATCTAGATATTTAGATAGGTAGTTCACACGACACTTAGTTTATAAGTATGGACACATATAAAAAGAACATATACTTCCATTAAAAGGGAATATAAGCATACACATAGAACTTAATGTAGAAAAAACAGGAAAAAAAGACAAATTTAATATCTCCTACTTGTCCTCCTCGTTTAAAAAATCATCCACGCTGTAGTAGCATTTGTCGCAGCCCTTCAACTTGGAATAGATTTTATTGCTAAGCTTCAAAGCCATGTAATATGGAGTATTTTCAAATAATGTTAGTCTGTGGCGAGGTAACATGTAATTTTGTTTGTTCCTTGTTTCATAAGCATGTGTAAAAGAATTTCCCTCAAACAGACATGGATTTTTTTAATTCAAAGAGAAGTGTTTCATATATAAATATGGAAGGAAGTGTTAGTATGTCAAAGGTTGCAAATAAAGGTATGCATGAGTGTCTATTGTTTGTTCCAGTCATAGCTTCCTTTTTCAACTCCCCAGAATATTCAACAGTTTGTTTGGTCCTGAAGTGTACAATTTGTGTTTTTGTTAAGTTTAGTTTCATAGCATAATTATTTATTCAATTTTCTAGTTCTTGAAGAGTCTGTTTTGTTTTCTGTGCTAATTCTTCAGTGTTTCTACAGCAGACTACTGCTGTTGAGTCATCTGCATACAGAACAGTATCTGAAGTTACCTTACCTAGCATTTCATTTATATAATACAGAAATAGTAATGGGTGTAGTATGGACCCCTGGGGTACACCTGCTTGTGTTCCCTTCCAACTAGAGCAAGCTTTCTCGCCCCCTTATGTTTCCTATTTTTGAGATATTACTTGAACCAATCTAAAGATTTTTCATGGAAGCCATTAAGAAGCTAATTTGAGGAGCAGCTGCTAATGGTTTACCATGTCATATGGCTTACTGAGGTCACAGAAGATACCGGATACACTCTCCCTGTTATTGAGGCATTTGCTTATTTTAGTGATTAGTTCATTAATAGTGTGCATAGTGCTTTGGCCCTTCCTAAGTCCATACTGATTATTAAGAAAAATGTTATGTTTTTTGTTATATTTTTCTAGTTGGTTACTCACTACTTGCTCAGATATTTTAGAAATAATTGCTAGTATTGATACTGGGCCAAAATTTCCTCGAACTTCCACGTACTTCAGCCTACCTGGAAAGCAGCCCTCATCAAACAATTGATTTAGTGACAGAGTTGGGGTGCAATATTATCACATCCTGCCTTTATTATTTTTGTTGGGACTTCATCACATCGCCCATGATTTGAGATTTTTTAGGGATTTTATAATGTTAGCCACCTCATAGCAGGATACATGAGTGAATTTGAATTCTACTGATCTTTGCTGCATTATATAGGGACTTGCGTGTGAAAAGTGAAACGTGGATGGTAAATAGTTTGGACAATTGAAGAGATTGGAAGCTTTCGAAATGTGGTAGTACAGAAGAATGCTGAAGATTAGGTGGGTACATCACATAACTAATGAGGAGATATTGAATAGAATTGGGGAGAAGAGAAATTTGTGGCACATCTTGACTAGAAGAAGGGATCGATTGGTAGGACATGTTCTGAGTCATCAAGGGATCACCAATTTAGTATTGGAGGGCAGCATGGAGGGTAAAAATCGTAGAGGGAGACCAAGAGATGAATACACTAAGCAGATTCAGAAAGATGTTTGTTGCAGTAGTTATTCAGAGATGAAGAAGCTTGCACAGGATAGAGTAGCATGAAGAACTGCATCAAACCAGTCTCTGGACTGAAGACAACAATAACGTGTAGAGGAGGGAGTTTGTCAATTTTGTGAGAATTTATGAAATATGTGTTGAATTCTTCGCAAATATGTCTAGAATTTGTAACCATTTCCTCATCTATTTCTAACGTGTGATTAAAACTTTTTTTTTACTACTCCTATTTCACTCCTGACAATTTGCCATACAACTTTTGATTTATTTGTGGCATCTGATATGTATTTACTGTTTGCCGTTTGTATTGCGTGCCTGTGTTTCTACTCTACCAAATAGTCTTTTGTGTTTATTTACATAGCTGACAAACTCTGCATCATGGTTGTTCTTTGCTTGCATGTGCAGTTTACTCTTTCTAATACTGGAGATCCTGAAGCCTTCAGTTATCCGTGAGTTCTTTTCCGAGTTTTTGTCATGTGGTGTTATGAAGGGAAAGCATTCATTGAAAACACTCATGAATTCTGATACAAAAGCAGTGTAGTTTGTGTTTACTAACTACCGCTTTCTGAAAGACCAGGATGTTTCATTTAGTCTTGAGACAAATATATTCACATTGTCTTGGCTGAAGTTCCTGACTCGTTTCACTGTTACAGTTTTATCTAAATTTGGCAATGGGATAAAAAGGGCTGAATGGTCAGATTATACCTAATTCTAAGATGAACTATATTATCTATACATGTTACAGAAGATGCTGTTATTCTAGTGTACTCTATAAAGTTTAATATTAAGCCATTTTATGATAACATGTCCTTCAGAGAAATTGCAAACCTGTCATCAGCTCTTACATTTATGTTGAAGTCAGCACAAATTATGACCTTTTTACATAACTTTTCTACCTGCAATCTATACAGCGAGGTTTCAAATTTGTCTAAAAATGCACATGTAGAGGACTAGTCAGGGAAATGATATATACTAATAATTAATATGCCGTATTTCAAGTAATTAAAAGTCTGCCTGACTTCAAAGCTTAGTGATTCTTCCACTAGAATGCACGATCCTTCAAAACAGTTTTTCTACATAAACTCACTGCTAAATTGTAACCTAAAAGTGAGTTTATCAAGTTTATATTTTCACTTTTAAGCCAGAGCTCATTTAAACGTAAAACTTTTACAGAACATGTGTTCTCCAGAAATACTTCTGGTTCATACAATTTGTTCATCATTCTTACTGATAGACTGCTTATGTTAAGATGTATTATGAAATTATTACGAATTAAATCAAACAGAGAATCATTTAATTGGTCATAGAATGTGGCACCTGAGTGGGTCTTTAATTCTAAATTGCATACCATTATTTTGTGTCTCACGGACCAAATTCCATGGGAGTTGGTCCACGCTATTAGTTTCCCTGTGAAGGATCACCCAGCACAATAACAGACTTATTTCTACTTTTGTTGACAAGAGAGATATCTTCAAGAGCATTGCTTATGTTAGAAGATAGCATCCTTTTACTGTATTTGTTGAGATGCATTCCATGGTATGTGAAACAGGTTCTTTCATAGTTAGTAATGTCTATCGCCTTAACATTCACAAACTTGTCGCAGAAGTTTTTCAGCTTCAAATTAGTTAGTATAATTTAATTGTTAATGCACGACCAGTCTGGTAAGTCATACCTTAGTGGCAATGTTGTTACGATGACATTGGTGAAATACAGGAACCGCTGCACTTTAAACATCTTCCTGGTAAAGGCACCGGCTTTGTTCCTGTAGATGTTATTAGCACCCTCTATGAGCACAGCACAATTAGTCCTTGTGAAATCAGAACATTCTTTGTTAACACTCATCGCTAAGCTATCGAAATTTGATCGCGGTTTTACACTGCCAGAAACTTGCACACTGTCATTCACATTGTTTGCCAATAATTCCGGAATGTTTCATGTATTGCCAAATAGTTTCACTTCTTTATTTTTGGACCGTGTGTGTGTGTGTGTGTGTGTGTGTGTGTGTGTGTGTGTGTGTAATGACATAAGATTCTTCTGCATTCACCAGTATATTATAAGTTTGCTGAGGCAAATGTAAATGAACTGTCTGTCAACTTTACACGGGTAGGAACAAACACACGTATGTATATTCTGAAAGTGCTTCATTAAAATTACATGGTTAATTATCTACTATTAGCAAAGGTAGACTGTTGACAGACCGTTATTATTGAAGTTGTGAGTCCCATATGTTCTGTGGTGGTTAACTGAGATTCCATTTGTGAATACCAAAATAATACTGTCTCTCAGTTCCAACATGGCTGAATACACATTTTCTTTCTTTCTTTTTTTTCCCCTTTTTGTCTGCTCGTATTACAAAAACTTTTCAGAGTTCAGATTATTGTTCACTAGTTGCACATGAGTTTAAAATAGGTCACACTTGTATTCAATTAATACCACGTTGAAATCACATTCGGCACTTAATAGCAGTGCCACAGTGTTAGAGCACTGCAAACTTCTGTTCACACAACATAACCAGTGACTCACTCAGACTCCAGGTCCACAGTGAGCAACAAAGCTAAAACTGTGGCGGCAGTGGCCCGACTGCATTCAATAGAGTAGGCACATAACTTCGAATGCCCGAAGATAATTTTATGTTGGAATGAAAGTGTTCTTACACTACTCTTTTCTAAAGCCGGTTAGTTTAATGGAATAAGTTTCAAATATACATTGACTTTCAGATTTCAGTCCATACTTATGACTGGTGAGGCTTTGCAAGTGAGCCACGATATGTTGTGTAAAATTATCTTTGACAAACATGTTTTTCTTTGAGTTGGTGCAGATCCTTGGAGTGTGGCACGAGCCAGTTCGTTCCTTGTCATTGGTATGTGCTAACATATTGCACATGTGCTTGAATAAAATACTGCCAATCTCTTCTACAACTAACGTGAGTGTTATTCTTGGTACCTACCCATCCAGAATTCCTACAAACATGTTTCACCATTTTTGAACTGAAGCTTTATTAATCTTGTTTCATTAACTTATGTTATCTGCCTGCAAATTTTGATAGGGTGAACTTTTTTGCATTCAATAACCAAATACTCTATGCACCTCTCACTTGGTGTGATTATAAATTTTGTCATGCATTTCAAAATTGCACAAAAAAACAGTTAATGACTGTTCCTGCTCACTGTTAGCATCATTCGGGCACCAAGGAATATCTGTGACACAGCAGCAGGGATGGTGGAAGAATTGCACCTTTCTCAGCTCAATATGTTCTTTACTTTTAGAATGATATTCAGTTTTCAGGCAGTGAGTGGTTGACAGGCACACAAACTGGACTGAAGATTTGCTACTGTTCTTTAGAGTGAAACAATTTTGTTATGTTAATGCAGAAAATGCCTCACCGAAAGAGAAATGTAATCTTTAACTGTAACCTTTTATTAACAAATATAACTTGATATGACAAGGTTAAGAAAATAGTATACATGGTCAACTCAGGGTGTTAACACTTTGGAGACTAGCCACTTAGAAGAATATTGGGCCTAGAAAACCAGCCATTTATGCCGTTATTTCAAATGTCACTGTCACATATGTAATTGATGGATCTTCAAGGGTAATACATAAAGAAAAGGCCAAGCTTCAAGATTTGTTTTTTGTATCTACTTTAGTTCTCTGCCAGATTACAAATTTTAAAATAGTGCCAGCAAGTGCCATGTGAGTTACTGAAAAAATTTTTACCTATTGACCTTCCAAAATTTCTTTCTCGCACAACAAACATGATGTATTTGTGGCAAAATCATAGCAAACTGCAAAACCTAATGAGTACACACAAGAAATTATGTCAGTGTGATCATATTGGCAACAGCAGCTGTTATATTCATGACTTTCTTTGGAAATAATTCTAGAAATTGACGACAGAAAGCAGCACTAATTGAGAGGCAGGTGGCGAGACATCCATACATTGTTCTCATACAAAATAAATCCAGTTTTCGAGTGATAGGTGGCTCACACATTGAGAAAGTTGCACCCATATTTCTACTTAGGTGTGCTCTTTTTTTAACAGTAAGTTGCAGCCTGAGCTATGCTCAGGCTTGGTCTCCAAAATGTTGAACTGCATTGGCTTCAACATTTACTAACAAATGTATATATATGAAGGAACTGTGCATTACTATGCAGCTAAAAAAGGTTGCATGTTTTCATGTAAATACAGGTAACCTGTCTACCATCATCATCATCAATATCAAAAAGCAGGTTTGTAAGTTGTCATTTCTCAATTCAGATATTGATTTTAAACTTGGCTGAATCGAAGACTGAAAACAACTGTGCTCATAAAATACCACTTGTACTATTTCGCCTGGCTGCGTACTGTAATTGTGAAATGCTGTGCTGGTCAGTGATTTTTGTAGTAGAATGCTAAATGTTGTATATACAAATTTATTTTATTTTATTTTTTATTTATTTATTTATTGTGACAGAGGGATGTAGCAGAGCTGCTTCAGTAGAAATTAATGTTTTTCTATTTTTCCATTTCATCTTCCTAACTTATGCTGATTGATTTATGGTTTGGGAATTTCTTTTAAACTGTAAGTACTATAGATGCTCAACTGAAAGTTAAAAAAGCAGACAGATGGTCACAAAGTGATGAAGGGACTTTTCACTTGTGTGTCACAGGTGTACTGGGCTGCAGCCGTGCATTTGTACACTCCGCTACCATTCAGGCCAGGCAAAGGCAGCCTGGGGGACCTGTTTCGCACACACGTATTCTTCAATTGTGGGAATATCGGAAACTTCAGGTTCAGTAAGTAACAGTACTGCCATCATTTCACTTTGGAGTTTTGTTTTTAGACAAATATCGAGATGAGATTAACCTGAGAGGCCACCCACATGAGCAGCTATCACTTGTCAACTTATAAGTTGTTTATTTTTGTAACTTTTATATCTTTAAAATGTGTAAAAAAAATGCACGTGATACTTTGTAATGCGGTTTAGTGTAAAATTGTTATCATCAATATAATTCTCCTTCTCCAGTGAAAAAAAATTCTAATTGTACACCTTGTGTAGAGGAGTCGTTGAGTAGCAGATGTGTACTTTTAAAAAAGTGTGTTGGACATATTAGCTGTCATAATAAGTATTTCATTAGATGTAGAAAAAATGAAACACTCAAAAAAATGGTCATAATTCTGATAGTACAAAGTTATGACTTTCTGAATTTAGAGCTTTTAAACGTTTGTCCGCATTGGTTGTAACTTGCTCTGCCCCTCTGGAGTCACTTTAATGCAAGAGTGCCAAATCTGTACATAGGTGTGAGTAAGAAGTTTGTGAAATACTGTTTTGACATTGGGAACATGCTTTTTTCACTGTGCGAAAATGTGCAGTTTCTTACCTGCAGCTGGCATTTGAACTCTGTTTCCTTTGAACATTTTTATGTTGCGATTCACAAATGCAGCACAAGTGAATGAAATGAATGAATGTGTCATTAAAGAAGTAGCCTGGTGCTGTTTAATTATTAACATTGCTGTCATGTATTATTTTATTTGTATTTTAAAACTGACACTGTTAAAATGTATTACATTTCCAGGAGAGGCACTATTCTTCAACATGATTAACAAAATTAAATTGTAAATCGAAAATCATTAACTTAATTTCGTAATAATTTGTCAGTTGCTTATGTTTTTTCATTTTTATTCTGAGTCATATATATATAGCTGCTGAATGTCAGTATAAGATTATTTTTAAAATAATATTTTGTATGTGTGTACATGAGGTTGACATACTATGCAGTCATATCATTCATTACTTTTCGCATGGAATAACATGTTCTGAAGTAAGATTTCAAAACACAGTGGGTAGATGTGTCCATGTCCCCTCTTCTTACCTTGCGTTCAACATCACGTGAATATGAAGGCTCTGCTTATCATTCCACTGTACAGTACTTTGTGCTCTAGTATTAGATGACTGCAATGTGGTGGAGTGAGTGACAATCGGTATATGCAAAAATTTAAAAGCTGTACATTCAGAAAGTCATAACTGTGAACTATCAGAATTATGGACCAAATTTTTGCACGGGATCAATTTCTGGATCTTATATCTTGCAAGTAAATTTTTTCCTCCTCAAAATATGAGACCAAGGTGGTGACATTTCATTGTTAGGTAAGCAATGGTCTTTTGCAGGGTGGGTAGTAGGATGCAGAAGTAGTGTAGGGTGGGGAGGGGAAGGGACAGCAGGGTAGGGATGGGGGGGATGATGCTAGTGCAGCCTGTGGGAGCACTTAGGGATGTGATGGGGACAGAGTAGTGGGCTGGCTGGTTTAGCATTGGGAGGCTGCCCTGGGGAGGGGAGAAAGGAAAAGGACTAAGCAGTTGTGCTGATGGGAGAGGAGGTCTATAGTGAAAGTTGAGGACAGGGAGGATTCTGGAACGAAGGCTGTGTTGCAGGGAGAGTTCCCATCTGTTCAGTTCAGAAAAGCTGATGTTGGTCGGAAGAATCCAGGTGGCACAGGCTGTGAAGCAGTCCTTGAAGTCCACCATTTGTCATGGGCAGCACACTCTGCAACTGGATGGTCCAATTGTCTCTCAGCCACAGTTTAGCAGTGGCCATTTGTGTAGACAGACAGCAAGTTAGTGGTCATGTCTACTTAGAATGTGGCAAAGTGGTTTCAGTTGGTTGGTGGATCACGTGGCTGCTTTGACGGGTGGATCTGCATTAGATGGGGGCAGGAAGTGCTTCTGGAAGGACTGGAGTGGGTGGTGATGAGAGGATGTACTAGTCAGGTCTTGCACTTTGGTCTGTTGAGTCATGGGGAAGGCTTATCAACACACAAACTAATAACAGATGCCCAAAATATTCTCCTGTTCCTTCTAAACATACATGCACTTACTGAATCATGTACTATTGCATCCACTCAAATATTCCGACAGTTTGGAATGGTTTTTGAGGTATTCATGACATGATGATGAAGAGTTTCTACATCCGGGTGATCTGTTGCATAGCCTAATTATTTAAGGTGCGCCCAGAGATATAATTCAAAGGGATTGAGGGGGTAACGTGCAGGCCATGGAACAGATTTTCCATTACCTATCCGTCCGGCATATACCTGCCAGTGGATCTCAAACATTGAGATTGAAATGTGCTGGAGCACTGTCATGCTTGAATGGCATTTCTTCTTAATCTCAAGAGCACATCTTGCAGCAGGTCGTGGACGTTGTTCTGAGTGAAGTCCCTGTAAACAGCACCTGTAAGGTGTGCTGGGAGATCACGTGGACCTACCAGTCTGTCACCTACAATTCCAACCCACACATTAATGTTGAACTGATGTTGAAGTCTAACTTGTTGTAGAAATTTGTTATTCTGTCTTTTCCAAACACTGCCACGTTGGTCAAGAAAACTGAAGAGACACACAGGTCGGCAGTTTGTATGTGACAAACCATTGCCAAAAGATGTATGGTGGGTGACTGGCAGGTGTAAGGCCCTGCACATGTTGAAGATGATATGGGTACACAAGTTGCTCCTCAAGTATCTTCCTTGCTGGACTTGGAGGTGTACCACACGACAGGGTCACTTCTTCGACAGCCCTTATAATGTGCTGTCCCTCATCGCATGGTCTTCATCAATCAGTAGTCTGTTGTGCTATAGATCCTTTTTAGGCAAGATGATGAAACACAGTGGCAAAGGGTGGATGACGATGCACTTTGGTTTGAAAGCGCTTTCTGCAACCTCATGCCTATTATCATTCGTTTGGTACTACATAAAAGTTATGTCACCTGATTACAAAATAACCTGCCATGTTTTAACTGAGCACTTTCAGTTTAAGTTACTACTCTTTAGGACTCAGTGAGTTAGACGGGTACATAGATAAGTGAAGTTGTTAGGTTGTACTAGGAAAGCTGCTAAACATTAATTTTCATTAATAATTCAAAAACAAATAATTTTTGTACATAAATTTTTGTGAACTTTTTCCCTTGTTTTGGCATAAGGAACCTGTCCTCAAAGTTTCTAAAAATATTTGTTGAAACAGCGTGTTTTGCCTCGGTTTCAGATTTGCTTTTGTAACTGAGAAGCACGATTAGTTACACGTGTGCATGTATCCCATTCTGTTGCTGCTTGTTCGTAACTATTCTGCCATCTCCACTGCTTTCTCTGTTTGTTGTCACCGTTTGCCATTACAAGAAGCTGCACTTTCGTGGAAGTTTGGAGATTTGGTGTGTTTGTGATTTAAAGTATCAGGATATGGGATGTTTGTTAAAATCAACATTTGAGAGTTGTTGGTGGTGTAATACTTCAAAATGGGTATTTTTTTTATTGTTTATGATAACAGAAATAGCATGTCTACCCACATTAGTTTAGAGCCTTGTGTTAAAATAAATCTTATTTAACTTCTAAATTATGACACAGAATTGCTAGCGAGTACTTACACTTTCGGCAGGGGAAAGGTGAAGTAGTGCCGATAGGCACATGCAAAAGTAAGAGACATGTTACATAACTTAGGAACAAACAATTCCTCCATAAAGGAGGAATATCACCCCCTACATGTGTGTGTGAATGATGTGCCCTTCTTTTCAACATTTCAACATCTTTCATAAAACAAACAGCAGGTTTACATTCAAGCTGACCGAGTTGCAATGGCAAAAGCAGACATCAGGTAAGAAATGACTTCATTGGTCATATACTGCATTTTGGATTTTATCCATCATCAGATATCCAGGAGTGATTACTGCACATAGATATGGGGCAGCAAGTTGTATATGAAACAGAAAATTCACAGACTAGACTTTAATCTTTCTCAGTTAATGGTATTAAAGATATAAAAACAAAATATTTTTATCAGTCAGTCTCGGGACAAATTGACTGTGACACAGTTTTGATTTTTTGATCAAAGCGAGTGATTTTTGTTTCAGCGGAGGATTATCAGCGCAACTTCGAGCAGTTGGCAAACAACTTGAGATCAGCGTACGGACTCGGTGTAGCATTGAGGATAGGGCAGGTGGCTCGACTTGAGCTGAATTACTGCATACCAGTCCGCATTGCTGCAGGGGATCGACCGTGTTCTGGAGTGCAGTTTGGCGTCGGTGTAAATTTCTTGTAGAATATGATGTTGCTGTTGTGACTCCTCTGTGGGGCATTGTTGCAGCAGTGCGTGTACAAGCTCTTGAAATATAGTTTAGTTTCTGAGCTATGACTGGTGTTATATTTTATCCTGTGTTGAACTATTACAAATAAATTGTTACTCCATCAGTTCTTCACTTTCCTTCTGTCTGCAGTTTAACAGTTAGATTACTCTTATTGGTTTTAATTTTGATGTCTTTCTGTAACATCCTTTTGACACTTTTGCACTAACAGTTTCCATTTTTTCAGTTGTTGACACATTTTGTGGTATGAGATTCAATCTGTTTTATATCCTTGCAGTGTAAGTGTCGTTTTCATGGTTTTGGAAGTGTGTGTTAGCTGTTGTAGCTTTAGCTGCCCAGAATGTGTGTTGATTGAATCATGATTGAAGGTACACAACGTAGTAGCGACCTCACAAGTTCTCTTCAATAGCAGGTAAATGATTTGTGATACATACTTCACATATTTTCAGTAACAAACCATGAAAATGAAAATGGAGACTCTTGAAACCTGCATTGTAATGTTGATGCTGCAGTGAGAATGCCTTCTGTAGAGCACAATTAAACAGCTATAACACCTCTTTTTTCAACCATTTATACTTTCCCTTTTTATAGGTAGTAACTAAGGAAATGGTCTGCATGATCTATTTACTTCATGTATTTATTATAATCTAGGTTTTGGATTATGTCATCGGTTTTTCTACATGTTTTCTGTGTGGCAACTAAATTGGCATTATGTATGGTAGAAATTATTTGTATCATTTTGGTCTTCAATGCTCTCCATAATTGTGCGAGAGGTTCACCCATTTGTTAATATTTAGTTTGAAACACGTTTCATTTTGCATTCTTTAACTTTGCCAGAAATCCTATGTTTTGTTGCAGTGATCCACAAACCCAAATTTTCTTTGTAAGCTTATGCTCCACAAATTCTAAATTGTTGTTGTAATTATCCATGCGCAGATGATTACTAGAGACCAGATTATATGCATTTGCATATTTGGATCCATTTCACCAGCTATTGCATATTTTAACTAAAAACCAGTGACGATGCATAATTCTGCTCTATGTTTACGATATTTTAAAAATTTTGACGGGCGCTCTCTAGCTCAGTCTAGTTTTGATGTCTCACAGATTGGCCGTGACCTAGAACTGCATGCAATGGCTAATCAAGAGGCCACTGCCCAGCGAAATCATTACAGAAGAGGAACAGGAACAGGCAGACAGTCAGTCCTCCTGTGCCAGCGTCCCTGGGTAATCCCCTCCACTTTCATACCTTACACGTCGGCAAAATTAAATTAAACTACACAAGCTTTTAGTCGCATGTCCATTGCTTCAGTTTAGCTTTCTATTTACTTGTACACAATTGAACGTGTTTACAAGAAGTAGTGTGTAACTTGTTATGTGCCATGCTGGCAAAAAAAGAAACGTCATTTGTGGATAGCTGACCATCCTGGAACATTTACATATGACAAAATTGATTTATATTGTCGAGTTTGCGAGAAAAATTTTTCGTGCAAAAAAAAGTTTCAAATAGACCAGCATGTCAACAGCAAGTTGCAGTAGCGGGGATTTGTCCAAAGGTAACAAAAAAAGTCTGTTTAAAATGGATCTATGTGAAGCATTCATTGCAAGCAATATTCCTCTTCACAAACCAGAGACTGAAAGTAGTGCTAGACAGTTGTAAGGTTCCCCTTCATTTAACACACGACTGGTTTCACAAACTTACAAACCCTGTCCTCAAAGGCTTCCTGCACAAACATTGCTTAAATCAAAATATACCAGATGAATCAACATTGCATAAAAATTACATATCGACAATTTATGTAAATGTTCTGGAAGAAAGACGCGATGAACTCAAGGACAGCAGTATCTGGATCTCGGTTGACGAAACTACAGACACTTGTGGTCATTTCATCGCAAATTTAATTGTTGGTGCTTTGAAAGAAGAGCCTTCTTCTTCCTATTTAATTTCCTGCAAAGAACTTGAAAAAGCAAATCATTCTACTATCATAAGATTTGTGAGTGAGGCTATTAAAAAATATTTTCAGAATGTTCTGCAAATTAAAGGGAGTTTGTGTTTCTTTCAGATGTTTCCCCCTATATGATCAAAGCAGAAAAAGCCCTCTGTGTATTTTATCCCAGTTTGATTCATGTGACTTGCTTTGCTCATGGAGTACATCGCCTTGCTGAAGAAATACGTGCATGTAAATGAACTGATTTCATCCACAAAGAAAAGTTAACAAATGTGCCTTTACCTCCTGAACCAGTGGTAACTCATTGGGGTAGATGGGTCAAAGCTGTATTGTTTTGCATTGAACATTTCGAGGCCAGTAGAGGGGTAGTGCAGAGGCTTTGGTATTTTGCCAGTGCAGGGAAGATTTTAATGTTTCCGGTATCAAAAAAGACATTGCTGTGATTAGCACCCATTTTCCCCATATACCTGCAAGTATTAAAATGCTTGAAACTCAAGGTTTGGTATTGAATAAATCTATTCAGTTAATGAATAAAATTATTCTAATGAACTCCTCATTGTCTGAGGTACTCCCAAGAAAACTTAAAGAAAAGTTTGAAAACATTTTAAACAATAACCCAGGCTTTGGACCCTTGTGCGAAATTGATAGTTTTATTAATGGGATGGGTTAACTTTTACCAGAAACAATAAGAGGCCACCCAAATTCAAACACTGCCCACTTACCCTAGTTGATGTAGAACAGTCCTTTTGTGCTTATAAAAAAGTTCTGAGTGACCGTAGACACAATCTTACTATTGAAGATTTGGAACAGTACTTGGTCCATTATGTTCACAATAGTAGACAAATGTAAAATTTTAAATGATGCTTTGGTCCAATAGTATTAATTAAAAGTTAATGCTGTTCATAAAACTTCATAGTTGCACGTTGTTTTTTAAATAAAATATTACGGAGTTTCTGAGCATGCACCTCTATGTGTGATACATCATGAAGTTGGTTCTGTACATATCGTTTCGCTGTGACTCACTTTTATCGCATCCGCTTGTTATCAACAACAATAGCAAAGAAGGAACAATTCTTGAAACATGGTACACGTCCCCATTTTGCAAATTTTTAGAAAATTATCCCAGAAGGCTTCCTTCCCAACCTGTACCAGAAAGTATTCAGAAAATATTAGCATTCTAAATGTACCAATTTTTCACGTAGCCAGCCCTCTTCCTTGTAATTGATATGCTCAGGTTCATCTTTGAGATATAATGCGTACAGTAACTACTACTGTATTTACTCGAATCTAAGCCGCACTCGAATCTAAGCCGCACCTGAAAAATGAGACTCGAAATAAAGGAAAAAAAAATTCTCGAATCTAAGCCGCACCTGAAATCTGAGACTCGAAATTCAAGGGGAGAAAAAAGTTTTAGGCCGCACCTCCAAATCGAAACAAAGTTGGTCCATTGTAATATGAGACACAATTTAGGTCGAATGAATGACGATGCAGCTACAGTAGTTTGGTTAGAGTCGTAAGCTTAGCAGTTAAGCTTTACCAGGTAGCCATTGCTATGCGTCAGGCGTTCTATCCGTATTTATACGGGTACCCTTCCTTTTTCACGCGCTTCGTCTGGTTTGAATCGATTGCTTATTTTGCTTTGATCTGATAAGTGCCGTTTTCTTTGTTATAGGTGTTTACGTCACTCTAAGCTGAAAATGCATTACTGTACTGCGTCATGCATTGTTTGTCGCATTCTGATAGTTCGTGTTTACGGCCTGTCGCCGCTCGCGGCATGGCTTGCTTTTGTGCGCGCTACCGCCGCTTACAATAATAAAAAAGAGAGGAATTGTCTCATAACCGAAACAACGGCAAGAGACTGCTATTTGTTGTTACTTACACTGCTGCTTTCTTTGATAATGATCAACAAGAACCAAATAATAGACTGCGTATGACAGAACATAGTTCTGAACGAGAGTTAGTCGAAAATTTTTCTCCGTTTGAAAATCTTTGCGGCCGCTTCTTTAGTACATCAAATTCTGCACAGAAATTAGTCACCTTAGATTTAAAAATCTAGTCAGTTGCCGTACTTCATTTCTGACTGTGTCACTATTAGGCATAAGAATAATACGAATATAAACATGAAACGATACGTATATTCTTCCGCGTTTGCTGTTGTCTCACTCTAGTTTCATAGTTTATTAGGCAGACAGGATTTAAATGAGATAGCAGCAAACACGAAAGAATACATGGCAAAATGTTTATATTTGTATTATTCTTATAGTGAAGAGAATACCGCATGTGATTCACAGTTCATCAGGTTCCTATTAGCAACCATCTCTTCTCACAGGTAGGAAAAAATTCAGAACGTAGAGTTGGCCATATTGACAAACATCCCAAACAGTCTTGCCAGTCGGATTTTCGTATTACATTGAAATTCTGCTACATTCGAAGATGAACAATACGGAATTTGTATTTACTTCGTTGAATAATGTATGAAAATGCAGTGGTCGAAACTCGGGGCGGAGAAAAAAAGCTCGTCTTCCACCTTTTTTTTTTTTTTAATTTATTTACTGACGCAGAGGTTTTGGCGCCAGTATTTATCTTTGTGCTTACAAAGCATGCCTGTGTAGCGCTACATATATATTCGACGGCAGAAGTTAGCTGTGGCGGCACCTACCAACATTTTTCAGAACTTCCGCTTGCTTTGCACTCGATTCTAAGCCGCAGGCGGTTTTTTGGATTACAAAAACCGGAAAAAAAGTGCGGCTTAGATTCGAGTAAATACGGTATGTTTTTTTATTATTGGGTCTTGCATATTTCGACACTGTTAATGCATTTTTAAGCATTTTTCATGCATGGATATTTTAAGCTTTTTTTTAAATGCGTATAATCCAGTCTGTAATGATGACATTTTCTACAGACGTGTCAGTTTCCATTACTGCATCCTTTAGAGATTGCCCAAAGCCAGAGTATATTTCAGTATATTTTGAAGGAGGGAATATATCCCATTATGGCATCACACAGCATCTGGACAAATATACCATATTTTGTAATTTTCGATGGGCTATAAACTACAAAATGTAATCGTCCATGCCGTGGTATCATCCCTTCATTGATCAAGGTGTTTTGACCAAGATAACATTTTCCTGAAACCTTAGAGAAATAATCAATTATAGTTTGCACCTTGAAGAGTCAGTCAGCAGTATCCAGTTTATTATTGTTATCCGAAAAGTGAACAAATCATAATATTTGTCGAAATCTGTTACGAGAGATTGTTTTGCAAAATATTGGTATTTCCAATAATGGATTTGTCGACCAATAAGTCTTCAAACACCCCCCCCCCCTCCCCCCAAGAATTACAAGCCCAAAACATTTTCTAAGTTTGGCTGCCTTCATGTCGACAAATTTGCCACTTTTTTTTGCCTGTTTTCCTTCTGATTATGTTACCTATTCATTTTTGTACTAATAGATTCAAACAAATACTTCAATGACATCCTCAATTCCTATATATCTCTAGAAAATACGTTAGGATCCAGAGATCCTTCAGATTCATTATTGGTCCTCAGTAAATCCACATCTGACCAATCTGCACTGCAGTCATCATCCGATTCTTCTGTCTAACTTGGTAATGTTAGCGTTAGCCAGATTCTAAGTGTAGACAGAGGATGAGATGGTCAGATGAAGTTAACTGACACTTCATGTTCTGTTATTACCAAGCAACAAACTTAGGAACCAACACAACTGGATACAGATCACAAGTATACACAAAATTTATTACCAGATACCCAGAATTAAAATTTTTAACAGAACAACAACTAGCTGATCAGATCCGTGTAATAATAAAAAATAACATGATACCACAGTCAGAATTAGAAAACATCAAACAACAAGTACAACAGATACTGGAACAAAATAATGTGCAATCAGAAGAAGAAGAAAATACAGTAATGGACTCAAACATCCCAGAGCAAACAAACAAAGAACACCACGCATCAATGAAACAATCAGAGGAAAACGAAATCTTAAGACAGCCACCAGAACAAGCACAAATAGAACATGAAGTGACACACAGGTTAGATATAGAAGAAAAATTTCAGCCAACATATATAGAAGACAAAAACACAAATACAGACATTAGACCATTCTTGCATAGGCCACCAAATAACCCACAAGTCGAAACAACAATAACAACTATCAACACAATCATACACAATAAAATAAATGAAAATACAACTATGGAAGAGTTACAACTACTGGTTTATATAGGAGCACTCACTACACTAAATATACACACTAGGCAGAGATCAGAACAAACCAACACACAGAAGAAACCCACAAAATCAGCATGGCAACACAGGCTACAGATCAGAATAGAAAAACTGAGAAAAGACATCGGACAACTTACACAATTTATAAGAAATTAAATCTCAGACAAAAAACAAAAAAGGTTAGGTAAAATCTCACAACCAGAAGTGATAGAGCAATTAGATGAAAAGAAGCAGAAATTACAAGCATTGGCCAAACGACTTAGAAGATACAAAAAAAGTGAAAACAGAAGGAAACAAAACCAGACGTTCAACACAAACCAAAAGAAATTTTATCAGACAATAGATAACACACACATTACAATAGACAACCCACCAAACATAACAGACATGGAGCACTAGTGGAGCAACATATAGTCAAACCCGGTACAACATAACAGGCATGCACGGTGGATACAAGCAGAAACAGACACATACAAGATGATACCACAAATGCCCGAAGTGATAATTTTGCAACATGAAGTCAGCCGAGCAATTAATTCTACGCACAATTGGAAAGCCCCTGGAAAAGATAAAATAGCAAATTTCTGGCTAAAGTAGTTCACCTCAACACATTCACATCTAACTAAATTATTTAACAGTTACATTGCAGACCCATACACATTGCCTGATACACTTACACAGGGAATAACTTATCTGAAACCTAAAGATCAAGCAGACACAGCAAACCCAACAAAATATCACCCCATAACATGCCTACCAACAATATACAAAATATTAACTTCAGTCATTACACAGAAATTAATGACACATACAACACGGAACAAAATTATAAATGAAGAACAAAAAGGCTGTTGCAAAGGAGCACGAGGATGTAAAGAGCAACTGATAATAGATGCAGAGGTGACATATCAAGCTAAAACTAAACAAAGGTTGCTACACTACGCATACATTGATTACCAAAAAGCTTTTGATAGTGTACCCCATTCATGGTTACTACAGATATTGGAAATATACAAAGTAGATCCTAAATTGATATAGTTCCTAAACATAGTAATGAAAAGTTGGAAAACCACACTAAATATCCAAACAAATTCAAATAATATAACATCACGGCCAATACAGATTAAGCGTGGAATATACCAAGGATACTCATCAAGTCCTTTCTGGTTCTGCCTTGCTCTGAACCCACTATCCAACATGCTAAATAATACAAATTATGGATATAATATTACTGGAACATACCAACACAAAATCACACATTTGCTATACAACTCAACCAATTACTAAAGGTAACAGAAGTATTCAGCAATGATATAAATATGGTTTTTGGAACAGACAAATGTAAGAAAAATAGCATAGTCAAGGGAAAACGCACTAAACAAGAAGATTACATATTGGATAACCACAGCAACAGCGTAGAAGCAATGGAGAAAACAGATGCCTATAAATATATAGGATACAGACAAAAAATAGGAATAGATAATACAAATATTAAAGAAGAACTAAAAGAAAAATATAGACAAAGACTAACAAAAATACTGAAAACAGAATTGACAGCAAGAAACAAGACAAAAGCTATAAATACTTATGCTATACCAATATTGACCTACTCATTTGGATTAGTGAAATGGAGTAACACAGACCTAGAAGCACTCAATGCACTTACATGATCACAATGCCACAAATATTATCACATACATTCAGCAACAGAAAGATTCTCATTAAGCAGAAAGGAAGGAGGAAGGGGATTTATTGACATAAAAAACCTACATTGTGGACAGGTAGACAATTTAAGAAAATTCTTTATAGAACGAGCAGAAACTAGCAAAATACACAAAGCAATCACTCATATAAATACATCGGCTACACCGTTGTAATTTCATAACCACTTCTACAACCCTTTAGATCACATAACATCAACAGATACGAAGAAAGTAAATTGGAAAAAGAAAACACTACATGGCAAGCACCCGTATCATCTAACACAGCCACACATCAATGAAGACGCATCCAACACATGGCTAAGAAAAGGAAATATATACAGTGAGACGGAAGGATTCATGATTGCAATACAGGATCAAACAATAAACACCAGATATTACAGCAAGCGTATTATTAAAGATCCCAATACCACAACATATAAATGCAGACTTTGCAAACAACAAATAGAAACAGTAGATCACATCACAAGCTGATGTACAATACTAGCAAATACAGAATACCCCAGAAGACATGACAATGTAGCAAAAATAATACATCAACAACTTGCCTTACAACATAAACTAATAAAACAACACGTTCCCACATACCAGTATGCACCACAAAATGTACTGGAGAATGACGAATACAAATTATACTGGAACAGAAACATTATAACAGATAAAACAACAGCTCATAACAAACCTGACATCATACTCACCAATAAAAAGAAGAAATTAACACAACTAATCGAAATATCCATACCCAATACAATAAATATACAGAAGAAAACAGGAGAAAAAATTGAAAAATACATCCAACTGGCTGAGGAAGTCAAAGACATGTGGCATCAGGATAAAGTTGACATCGTACCAATTATACTATCAACTACAGGAGTCATACCACACAATATCCACCAGTACATCAACGCAATACAGCTGCATCCAAACGTATATATACAACTACAGAAATCTGTAATTATTGATACATGTTCAATTACCCGAAAGTTCCTAAATGCTATGTAACATATACCGTACAGTTAAAAGGAAGTCACGCTTGATCAAGGTCTGCGTCACTTTCCATTTTTGACCAGACATAACGTCTGAGAAAGGAAAGAAATAATAATAGTAATAATAACAGTAACGATGACAACAACAACAACAACGTCTGTCACTTCACATAACACTTTTGAACTACAATGCTTTTTTTTCTTTCCTTATGTGGAAAACCTAGTTCCCAAAGACCAGCCAAGTATAATACTGTGCTAGTAATTATGATCCAATTTCTCTGGTTTCTTATTTATCAAAGTAATTATAAGTTGTGTACAAAAGCAAATATGTCTGCATTTTTAAATAATAATAACTTGACTAAGTCTCAGTATGGTTTCAGGCCCCAACTCTCAGCAGTCAAAGCTGCTGGAAGTGTTATTTCTTTTGTGCAAGCCTTTTTGAATCAAAATTATCTGGTTGTAGGAACAGCAACATCCCTGACCAGTGAGAGCAACTGTGTGGCCTCTATATGACGGTTCAGGGCATGCAGGGGCTGTCAGGAGCTCTTGACTTCTTGTTGAAATACAGTGACAGTGACCATTTCGGTAGAATCTGCATTAATTGAGAGTTGCACATTGGGAGAGGCTGTGACAATGTCGCAGCTTGCACAAGGGCATCCTCAATGTGTTCAAAGACTCATAGCATATCTAGCACCTACACTCATGCTCATAAATTAAGGCTAATTGCAGAATGTGGTGCCACACAACATGGCACTACATAAAACTGGCGCTAAGAGCATAGGCACATAGGGAACACATACAACACAGATCTGTAAGTCCACGGTATTGGTGATAAGTCGAGAAAACCGTCCCGAAACACATGTGCTACAAAACACCACTGTTTCCTGCTCATGTACCCTGACATCAATATAAGATATGATCACCATGCACATGTACACAGGTTACACAACAAGTTGGCATACTCTGGATCAGGTGGTCGAGCAGATGCTGGGGTATAGCCTCCCATCTTGCACCAGTACCTGTCAGAGCTTCTGAAGTGTCAAGGGGTTTGAAGACGTGCAGCGATATGTCGCATTCCAGACGTGCTCGATGAGGTTTAGGTCTAGAGAACAGGCAGACTACACCATTCACCTGATATCTTCTGTTTCAAGGTTCTCCTCCATGATGGCAGCTTGGTGGGGCCATGTGTTATCATCCATCAGGAGGAAGGTGGGGACCCACTGCACCCCTGAAAAGGCGGACATACTGTTGCAAAATGACATTCCGATACACCTGACCTGTTACAGTTCCTCTGCCAAAGACATGCAGGGGTGTACGTACACCAATCATAATAGCACCCCCTGTAAGCAGGTGATCCTGGGTTCGAGTTCAGGTCGGGATCAAAGTTGTAAAACATGAGACCCAGTTGAACTGCCACATAGGGAATATCCCATTTTGTCAGACACTTTTAGTAGCAGAAAATATCAATAGGGATGTGTTATTTGGCCTAGACTGGCTATCAGAATTTAACGTCATATTGAATTTTGAGTAGAATTTTCTTTGTTTTGGGAAAGGTGACTACAAATATTGTGTAAAGTTTGTGATGGACAGCTATATTGGTAAACAAACAATAGAGAATCAATGTTTACGATTAACAGCAACAGCACAGTTGTCACCAGAGATTGAAAATTTAGTGCCTTGAGGAAATTCTAGAGACACTCGTATTTTCACCGTCTCAAACACACGTTATTTTAGAGATAAGGGTGGTAAAGCAGAACTATGTCTACTGTCCCACAGTTATGTGTGTACAGGACGGACAGGTATTGGATGGACGATCGGCGCGAGCAGGTAGCCAGTGAGCCCACCTGAGAAGTTACACGTACCGCCCATGGAGTAAACGTATCATACTCCGTGAAATTAAAAAACATTGTTGGTATAAACATTTGAAGGTTGTTGAAAGAAGAGACTTTTATTCATTCCCTTCGCTTACTCTTGTAAAGTCAGCACATAGTTGACTTGTTAAACTCTGAGATATTTGTGAATGTATTTATTGAAAAAGTAATTAATTGTTTCTGACGTTAAGTAGATGTACGGGAACTTACTAAATGTCAATATTCATGTTCCAAAGGATTGAGAGAATCTCAGTGTACATAGTTGCTTTGTCCACTTGAAGTGTAAAATAGCTGTTGCATAATTTATTAATTAACTGCTAAAGTAAATTGTCGCATAAAAACTGCCAAAACGTGGTGACCAAAGTGAGCAGGACATGAAAAGGAGGATTTCTTTTTGAAGAGGATTGAGATAAGAAAAAGTTGAGAGTTGCCAGAGCAATCCATAATAACAAAATGAATAAATTGGTCAGCAACATTCGATAAAGATGATTTGGGTGTGGGGAGAAAAATCCTCACACACTCAGTAACCAGCCGATGTCAAAGCAGTAACCAGCCGGCGCTGATGCAGTAACCAGCCGACGCCGACGCAGTAACCAGCTGATGCCGACACAGTGACCAGCAAACACCGATGCAGTAACCAGCCGACGCAGTCGCAGGAGCACGCCATCATTGCTGGTTGCTGCTTGAGTTGCTGACTTCGGGCCCGCTGACATCGATGCCGATGCTGTGATCAATGTGTGACGTTGCCAGTGCCCGTGTAGTTCGCCGGTGCTGTTCTTACACCTCACTGACACAACCTAAAATCTTATGCTGAGTGAGCTCAAGATGATGGAGTCAGGTGAAAGGTTTTGTAGGGGGCCTAAGGTTCTGAGGATTCCTTGAAGCTCCGCCTGGACATCAGAATGGGATTACCTTGGCAAACTTTGTATGTGGTGTTGTCTGAAAGCTGACACAGTCCCTCAGCCACATACTCCTGACGATCAAGTACCACGGTCGTGGAACCCTTGTCCACCGGAAGAATGATGATGGACCGGTCAGCCTTCAGATCACGGATAGCCTGGGCTTCAGCAGTGGTGATGTTGGGAGTAGGATTAAGGTTTTTTAAGAAGGACTGAGAGGCAAGGCTGGAAGTCAGAAATTCCTGGAAGGTTTGGAGAGGGTGATTTTGAGGAAGAGGAGGTGGGTCCCGCTGTGACGGAGGACAGAACTGTTCCAGGCAGGGTTCAATTTGGATAGTGTCTTGGGGAGTTGGATCATTAGGGGTAGGATTAAGATCATTTTTCTTCGTGGCAAAGTGATACTTCCAGCAGAGAGTCCGAGTGTAGGACAGTAAATCTTTGACGAGGGCTATTTGGTTGAATCTGGGAGTGGGGCTGAAGGTGAGGCCTTTGGATAGGACAGAGGTTTCGGATTGGGAGAGAGGTTTGGAGGAAAGGTTAACTACTGAATTAGGGTGTTGTGGTGCCAGATTGTGTTGCTTGGAATTTTGAGGTTTTGGAGGGAGTGGAGCTGGAAGTGGGAGACTGAGTAGATGGGAGACACTGGGTTTGTGTGCAATGAGAGGTGGTTGAGGTTTGCTGTAGGTGGGAAACCAGGAGATTGGATAGTTTTTTGAGGTGAAGGGTGGCATGCTGTTCTAATTTGCGGTTGGCCTGTAGGAGGATGCTCTTTGTCTTTAAATATGTCTGCTTGTGTCTGTATATGTGTGGATGGATGTGTGTGTGTGTGTGTGTGTGTGTGTGTGTGTGTGTGTGTGCGCGCACGCGCGAGTGTATACCTGTCCTTTTTTCCCCCTAAGGTAAGTCTTTCCGCTCCCGGGATTGGAATGACTCCTTACCCTCTCCCTTAAAACCCACTTCCTTTAGTCTTTCCCTCTCCTTCTCTCTTTCCTGATGAGGCGACAGTTTGTTGCGAAAGCTTGAATTTTGTGTGTATGTTTGTGGTTGTTTGTGTGTCTGTCGACCTGCCAGCACTTTCATTTGGTAAGTCAAATCATCTTAGTTTTTAGATATAATTTCTATTTATGATGATATGACACATAATATGATATATAATTTCTATTTGTGACGATGTGATACATAATTTGATATGATATATAATTTCTATTTGTGATGGTATGATACATAACATGATATAATACATTGATTTCTATTTTTGATGATGTTGTTGTTGTTGTTGTTGTTGTTGTGGTGGTGGTGGTCTTCAGTCCTGAGACTGGTTTGATGCAGCTCTCCATGCTACTCTATCCTGTGCAAGCTTCTTCATCTCCCAGTACCTACTGCAGCCTACATCCTTCTAAATCTGCTTAGTGTATTCATCTCTTGGTCTCCCTCTACGATTTTTACCCTCCACGCTGCACTCTAATACTAAACTGGTGATCCCTTGATGCCTCAGAACATGTCCTACCAACCGATCCCTTCTTCTAGTCAAGTTGTGCCACAAACTTCTCTTCTCCCCAATCCTATTCAATACTTCCTCATTAGTTATGTGATCTACCCATCTAATCTTCAGCATTCTTCTGTAGCACCACATTTCAAAAGCTTCTATTCTCTTCTTGTCCAAACTATTTATCGTCCATGTTTCACTTCCATACATGGCTACACTCCATACAAATACTTTCAGAAACGACTTCCTGACACTTAAACCTATACTCAATGTTAACAAATTTCTCTTCTTCAGAAATGCTTTCCTTGCCATTGCCAGTGTACATTTTATATCCTCTCTACTTCGACCATCATCAGTTATTTTGCTCCCCAAATAGCAGAACTCATTTACTACTTTAAGTGTCTCATTTCCTAATCTAATTCCCTCAGCATCACTCGACTTAATTCGAGTACATTCCATTATCCTCGTATTGCTTTTGTTGATGTTCATCTTGTATCCTCCTTTCAAGACGCTATCCATTCCATTCAACTGGTCTTCCAAGTCCTTTGCTGTCTCTGACAGAATTACAATGGCATCGGCGAACCTCAAAGTTTTTATTTCTTCTCCATGGATTTTAATATCTACTCTGAACTTTTCTTTTGTTTCCTTTACTACTTGCTCAACATACAGATTGAATAACATCGGGGATAGGCTACAACCCTGTCTCACTCCCTTCGCAACCACTGCTTCCCTTTTATACCCCTCGACTCTTATAACCGCCATCTGGTTTCTGTACAAATTGTAAATAGCCTTTTGCCCCCTGTTATTTACCCCTGTCACCTTCAGAATTTGAAAGAGAGTATTCCAATCAACATTGTCAAAAGCTTTCTCTAAGTCTACAAATACTAGAAAACTAGGTTTGCCTTTCCTTAATCTTTCTTCTAAGATAACTTGTAGGGTCAGTATTGCCTCACGTGTTCCAGTGTATCTACGGAATCCAAACTGATCTTCCCCGAGGTTGGCTTCTACTAGTTTTTCCATTCGTCTGTAAAGAATTCGTGTTAGTATTTTGCAGCTGTGACTTATTAAGCTGATAGTTCGGTAATTTTCACATCTTTCAACACCTGCTTTCTTTGGGATTGGAATTATGATATTCTTCTTGAATTCTTAGGGTATTTCGCCTGTCTCATACATCTTGCTCACCAGGTGGTAGAGTTTTGTCAGGACTGGCTCTCCCAGGGCTGTCAGTAGTTCTAATGGAATGTTGTCTGGGGGCCTTGTTTTGACTCAGGTCTTTCAGTGCTCTGTCAAACTCTTCACGTAGTATCGTATCTCGCATATCATCTTCATCCGCATCCTCTTCCATTTCCATAATATTGTCTTCAAGTACATCGCCCTTGTATAGATCCTCTATATACTCCTTCCACCTTTATGCTTTCCCTTCTTTTGCTTAGAACTGTGTTTCCATCAAAGCTCTTGATATTCATACTAGTGGTTCTCCTTTCTCCAAAGATCTGTTTAATTTTCCTGTAGGCAGTATCTATCTTACTCCTAGTGAGATAAGCCTCTACATCCTTACATTTGTCCTCTAGCCATCCCTGCTTAGCCATTTTGCACTTCCTGTCGATCTCATTTTTGAGACGTATGTATTTCTTTTTGCCTGCTTCATTTCTTTCATTTTTATATTTTCTCCTTTCATCAATTAAATTCAATATTTCTTCTGTTACCCAAGGGTTTCTACTAGTCCTTGTCTTTTTACCTATTTGATCATCTGCTGCCTTCACTATTTCATCCCTCAAAGCTACCCATTCTTCTTCTACTGATTTCTTTCCCCCATTCCTGCCAATTCTTCCCTTATGCTCTCCCTGAAACCCTGTACATCCTCTGGTTTAGTCAGTTTATCCAGGTCCCATCTCCTTAAATTCGCACCTTTTTGCAGTTTCTTTAGTTTTAATCTACAGTTCATAACCAATAGATTGTGGTCAGAGTCCACATCCGCCCCTGGAAATGCCTTACAATTTAAAACCTGGTTCCTAAATCTCTGTCTTACCATTATTTAATCTATCTGATATCTTCTAGTATAGTATGATGATATGATACATAATATGATATGATTCCTATTGACAGTATATGATACATAGTTTTCTACTTATTATGGAATAATTTATACCTTTTGCAAAATCCTATGAAATTTTGGTCTTATGTCAAAGTGGTAGGTGGATCAAAACAAAATGTGCAGACCCTCTGTGACCAAAAAGGTACTGAAACAGAGGATGACAGACTAATGGCCAAAATACTAAATGTCTTTTTCCAAAGCTGTTTCACAGAGGAATGCTGCACTGTAGTTCCTTCTCTTGATTGTTGCACAGATGACAAAATGGTAGCTTTCAAAATAGATGACAGAGGAATAGAAAAACAATTAACATCACTCAAAAGAGGAAAGGCCGATGGACCTGATGGAATAGCAGTTCGATTTTACAAAGAGTACACGAAGGAATTTGCCCCCTTTTTACAGCGGTGTGCCGTAGGTCTCTAGAAGAGTGTAGCTTTCCAAAAGATTGGAAAAGGGCACAGGTCATCCCTGTTTTCAAGAAGGGACGTCAAACAGATGCGCAGAACTATAGACCTATATCTCTAATGTTGATCAGTTGTAGAATTTGGGAACACATATTACGTTCAAGTATAATGACTTTTCTGGAGACTAGAAATCTACTCTGTAGGAATCAGCATGGGTTTCGAAAAAGACGATCGTGTGAAACCCAGCTCTCGCTATTCGTCCACGAGACTCAAAGGGCCAAAGACATGGGTTCCCAGGTAAATGCCGTGTTTCTTGACTTCCGCAAGGTGTTTGATACAGTTCCCCACAGTCATTTAATTAACAAAGTAAGAGCATATGGACTATCAGACGAATTGTGTGATTGGATTGAAGAATTCCTAGATAATAGAACGCAGCATGTCATTCTCAATGGAGAGAAGTCTTCCGAAGTAAGAGTGAGTTCAGGTGTGCCGCAGGGGAGTGTCATAGGACCATTGCTATTCACAGTATACATAAATGACCTTGTGGATAACATTGGAAGTTCACTGAGGCTTTTTGTGGATGATGCTGTAGTATATTGAGACGTTGTAACAATGGAAAATTGTACTGAAATGCAGGAGGATCTGCAACGAATTGACACATGGTGCAGGGAATGGCAATTAAATCTCAATTTAGACAAGTGTAATGTGCTGCAAATACATAGGAAGAAAGATCCTTTATCATTTAGCTACAATATAGCAGGTCAGCAACTGGAAGCAGTTAATTCCTTAAATTATTTGGGAGTAGGCATTAGGAGTGATTTAAAATGGAATGACTATATCAAATTAATTGTCGGTAAAGCAGATGCCAGACTGAGATTCATTGGAAGAATACTAAGGAAATGCAGTCTGAAAACAAAGGAAGTAGGTTACAGTACATTTGTTCGCCCACTGCTTGAATACCGGTGTGGGATCAGTACCAGATAGGGTTGATAGAAGATCCAACGGAGAGCAGCGCGCTTTGTTTCAGGATCATTTATTAACCACGAAAGCGGTATGGAGATGATAGATAAACTCCAGTGGAAGACTCTGCAAGAGAGACGCTCAGTAGCTTGGTACAGGGTTTTGTTGAAGTTTTGAGAACATACCTTCACCGAGGAATCAAGCAGTATATTGCTGCCTCCTATGTGTATCGTGTGAAGAGATCATGAGGATAAAATCACAGAGATTAGAGCCCATACAGAGGTATACTGACAATCTTTCTTTCCACGAACAATACAAGACTGGAATAGAAGGGAGAACCAATAGAGGCACTCAAGGTACCCTCCACCACACACTGTCAGGTGGCTTGTGTAGTTTGGATGTAAATGTAGAATGTGATATGAATGGGGAGGGTTTGTATCGATTTTGAAAGGGGTTGGGTAGTGTAGGTACACAAGGTATTTAATGAACAAAGTAAGAGCATATGGACTATCAGACGACACACGTGCACGCCGCGCGCGCACACACACACACACACACACACACACACACACACACACACACACACACACACACACACACACACCTTTCACACAACTCTCGCAGACAAATGTGACTGATTCTTCACCATTTGCCATTCCATCGGAGTTTGCTAATATCTTTCTTCGTGGAATTCAAAGGTGAAAGTGAGAATGTCCGTTCTATAGGAGACGTTTAACATCATACCTCCTTCGGCTTCTGACTCATTTACCGGCGCAGTGAGGATCCTTGGGAAGTGGGGTGGGAAGGGTTTCCTGTCTTCGGGGCTATCTTCTTTCTCTTCTTCGCTCTTAGCAACCATTTCTTTTTCTTTTTTTCCTTTTTTCCTCTTTTGAGTACCAGTCTATCTTTCTGTCTGTCCAATTGCATACACTTCTATCGCTGAAGTCCTTCTCAATTTCTGTGGGTTTCCATAACCTTCAACTTATTTTACATAAACTGGTGGAAGAATCAGGCTACACAACTACACATACGCATACACACAGTGAAATACAAATATGCAAACAGGGGGAATACAGTTTAAGGTAATGTAAGAACTGTCATGTGTTGGAGAGGGGAAATTGTGCACATAGCTATAGGTATGAGCACATGGTCATGTGAGTTGACGGTTGCACATTACATACAAGTATGTACGGAGGAGTATCATAGTCATGTACAGGGATATTGATGTAGGTAAGAGCTGAGATTATTTATGGTTATGACGACAGAATTAAATCACAGTAGATGTACATTAGTTACAGAGTATAAGGAGAAACATGATATATATGTGTGTGTGTGTGTGTGTGTGTGTGTGTGTGTGTGTGTGTGTGTGTGTGTGCTAACTAATATTCCCAGGTATGGTGTCTACTGGAAAATTAGTACTGGAAGAGAAATGGAGGACTTGAAAAGGGTTAAAGGAGGTATTGTGAAGCATTTGTGATGGATAAAGCAGGATATTAATTTTTCCAGGTAGTTTTGAAACATAGTGTACATAAATTTGGGCAATGGACGAGGAAGCCTACTGATGAAGGATAAAGACGTCTCACCCAGAGTTGATTGAATGGATAAGGGCAGGTAGGCAAACCCAAGGAAGGCTGACCTATACTGTGCGGGCAGGGGCACCAAGAATGGGATTGACCTGTACCATAGTGTATTAGGAATTTGTTTAAAGGGGCACATCTACCAAAACAGAAGGATGTAGTGCATTCATAGTGTCTACCATTGGGTAACGTATAGGTACTGTGTCTAAAGATGGCAGTATCATGACAAAAGTCACACACTTTGTAGAGATTATTCTGGTAAGTTTGAATTCGTGTTCCCACTTGCAGTGTTATGCTTGTGTGAATATACATGTGTTGAGAAGAACACCTTTATTTACCCAGGGTTCCCCCAGATTGTAATAAATAGTGAATAAATCCATTCTCAGATAAAGTAGTATGCGAAGTAAGAGCAAATAGCAACATACGCTTGGGTAATGAATACTCAGAGTTTATGATTGAAAAGGGAACAGAGAGATCCTTGTCCTTACATAGTTTAAATTATTCCAAAGGTACATGAAGTATTAAGTAATCAAGTGTTAAAAGGAAAACTGTTATAACCAAGAAGTAATGTTATATAAATACAATAATACTTTACATAATGAACATGTATAAGATATTGTGTGTTCGAGCTAAGGAAGGGGATATGTAGTGCCTTGAGAATTCTAGACACACACATATTTTCACCATCTCAAACACACATTATTTTAGAGATAAGGGTGGTAAAGTAGAACTATGTCTACTGTCCCACAGTTATGTGTGTACAGGATGGACCTGTATCAGATGGACGATTGGCACAAGCCCACCTGAGAAGTTACATGTACCGCCCACAGAGTAAACCCATCGTACTCTGTGAAATTTAAAAAATTGTTGGTATAAGCACTTGAAGGTTGTTGAAAGAAGAGATTTTTATTCATTCTCTCACTTACTGCCGTAAAGTCGGGACTGTTGTCTTGTTAAGCTTGGAGAGATTTATAAATTGTATGTATTGAAAGGTGATTGTAATATAGCCTGTCAGTCTGGAAGGTGTTGAGCTTACGAGAAACGTTTAGTGTATGAAAATTGCTACATGTTATGAAAATACAGTGTTCAACGCAATCTCGAGTGTATTGAGTTATTTTAAAGTATAGAAAATCCCTCCAGAGCAGCACCTATTCTTCGGAGAAGAAGCTGAGCAGAATATCACTGCCTTTATCCTGAGTGAAGACTGGCGAAGCAGCTCCAAGTAAGTTCAACAGCCAAAAGGGGAGTGTGAGTCTCAGTGAACAAAACCTAGATTTATATAAAATTCTCATGCAATATGAAGTTTTTTTTTCTGATCGTCCCAGTAGTATTAGTGATTATGTATATAAATTTGAAATCAAAGATAGTACCCCATTTTTCTGTAAGCCTTATCCAATACCGGTAGGTTTAAAAGAAGCAGTTAAGAAATTGACAAGATGATTGACAATAACATAATAGAATGTAGCTCTAGCATCATGAATAACCCCTTCGTAGTAGTAAAAAAGGCTACAGGAGGTGTGGGGTTAGTACTAGACGCATGTACTTTGAATAAGCATATAGAGACGGAATGAGACAGACCCGTTAACATCGATGAATTATTGTCCAAAGTTGAGAAAGCAAAGTATTTTAGCAAGATGGATCTGACTACAGGATATTGGTAAATTTGGTTACATCCTGAATCAAAGAAATATACAGCATTTCTATTTGATGGGAAATCATATCATTTTAATGTGTTACCATTAGGGCTAAATATCTCGGTATCCGTGTTTATACATGCACAAGAGGCGTTAGGAAGTGAATTGTTAAAGGATTTAATAATATGTATAGATGACATGGAAGAATCCTGGAAATACTAGAAGGTATCACACAGATTATATAATGGTAAGACGGAGATTTAGGAACCAGGTATTAAATTGTAAGACATTTCCAGGGGCAGATGTGGACTCTGACCACAATCTGTTGATTATGAACTGTAGATTAAAACTGAAGAAACTGCAAAAAGGTGCGAATTTAAGGAGATGGGACCTGGACAAACTGATTAAACCAGAGGTTGTACAGACTTTCAGGGAGAGCATAAGGGAACAATTGTAACAAATGGGGGAATGAAATACAGTAGAAGAAGAATTGGTAGCCCTGTGGTATGAAGTAGTGAAGGCAGCAGACGATCAAGTAGGTAAAAAGATGAGGGCTAGTAGAAATCCTTGGGTAACAGAAGAAATATTGAATTTAATTGATGAAAGGAGAAAATATAAAAATGCAGTAAATGAAGCAGGCAAAAAGGAATACAAACGTCTCAAAAATGAAATCGACAAGAAGTGCAAAATGGCTAAGCAGGGATGGCTAGAGGACAAATGTAAGGATGTAGAGCCTTATCTCACTAGGGATAACATGGATACTGCCTACAGGAAAATTAGAGAGACCTTTGGAGAAAAGAGAACCACTTGTATGAATATCAAGAGCTCAGATGGAAACCCAGTTCTAAGCAAAGAAGGGAAAGCTGAAAGGTGGAAGGAGTATATAGAGGGGCTATACAAGGGCGACGTACTTGAGGACAATATTCTGGAAATGAAAGAGAATGTAGATGAAGATGAACTGGGAGATACAAGGCTGCGTGAAGAGTTTGACAGAGCACTGAAAGACCTGAGTCGAAACAAGGCCCCGGAGTAGATAACATTCCATTAGAACTACTGACGGCCTTGGGAGAGTCAGTCCTGACAAAACTCTACCACCTGGTGAGCAAGATGTATGAGACAGGCGAAATACCCTCAGACTTCAAGAAGAATATAATAATTCCAATCCCAAAGAAAGCAGGTGTTGACAGGTGTGAAAATTACTGAACAATCAGTTAATAAGTGACAGCAGCAAAATACTAACGCGAATTCTTTACAGACGAATGGAAAAACTAGTAGAAGCTGACCATGGGGAAGATCAGTTTGGATTCTGTAGAAATATTGGAACACGTGAGGCAATACTGACCTTACGACTTATCTTAGAAGAAAGATTAAGGAAAGACAAACCTACGTTTCTAGCATTTGTAGACTTAGAGAAAGCTTTTGACAATGTTGACTGGAATACTCTCTTTCAAATTCTAAAGGTGGCAGGGGTAAAATACAGGGAGCGAAAGGCTATTTACAACTTGTACAGAAACCAGATGGCAGTTATAAGAGTCGAGGGGTATGAAAGGGATGCAGCGGTTGGGAAGGGAGTGAGACAGGGTTGTAGCCTCTTCTCGATGTTATTCAATCTGTTTATTGAGCAAGCAGTAAAGGAAACAAAAGAAAAACTCGGAGTAGGTTTTAAAATCCATGGAGAAGAAATAAAAACTTTGAGGTTTGGCGATGACATTGTAATTCTGTCAGAGACAGCAAAGGACTTGGAAGAGCAGTTGAACGGAATGGACAGTGTCTTGAAAGGAGGATATAAGATGAACATCAACAAAAGCAAAACGAGGATCATGGAATGTAGTCGAATTAAGTCGGGTGATGCTGAGGGAATTAGATTAGGAAATGAGACAGTTAAAGTAGTAAAGCAGTTTTGCTATTTGGGGATGATGGTCGAAGTAGAGAGGATATAAATTGTAGACTGGCAATGGCAAGGAAAGCGTTTCTGAAGAAGAGAAATTTGTTAACATCCAGTATTGATTTAAGTGTCAGGAAGTCGTTTCTGAAAGTATTTGTATGGAGTGTAGCCATGTATGGAAGTGAAACATGGACGATAAATAGTTTGGACAAGAAGAGAATAGAAGCTTTTGAAATGTGGTTCTACAGAAGAATGCTGAAGATTAGATGGGTAGATCACATAACTAATGAGGAGGTATTGAATAGAATTGGGGAGAAGAGGAGTTTGTGGCACAACTTGACAAGAAGAAGGGACCGGTTGGTAGGAAATGTTCTGAGGCATCAAGGGATCACAAATTTAGCATTGGAGGGCAGCGTGGAGGGTAAAAATCGTAGAGGGAGACCAAGAGATGAATACATTAAGCAGATTCAGAAGGATGGAGGTTGCAGTAAGTACTCTGAGATGAAGAAGCTTGCACAGGATAGAGTAGCATGGACAACTGCATCAAACCAGTCTCAGGACTGAAGACCACAACAACAACAACATAGATGACATACTAGTAATATCATCTGCCTGGGAAGAGCATTGCCTGACCTTAAGTAAAACTCTGAAAATGTTTAAAGAAAAAAGTATTACGGTAAAACTGTCGAAATTACACTTTGCGAAGCAAGAGCTTAAGTTTTTAGTGCATATTGTAGGAGTGCAAGGAATTAGACGAGATCCAGAACGTATGAAGACCATTGAGTGTCCACCCCCTAGAAACATACGACAATTAAAGGGATTTATTGGAATGGCCGGGTACTATAGACGATATATATGAAATTAAGAGCTTAATGACCCAAGACTTTTACGTTTATTAAGGAAGGGAATACCGTGGGTTTGGGACCAAGAGGTCAATGATACATTTGAAAATGTGAAAAGAGCACTGGTCAAATCACCCATATTACACCATCGAGTTACGGGTGAGCCATTTAAAATTTCAACAGCTGCATCCGACTATGGTATAGCAGCAGAACTTTTCCAAGGAGAGTGGGGTTTGGAAAGTATATATAATCATCAAGCTCTATCATTTTTAATGAGTAGCCAGTTATTACATAGTAGATTGATGCGGTGGATGCTGTTCCTACAGGAATATGACATTAAAATACAGAGTATAAAAGATTCTGAAAACATTGTACCTGACACTTTGTCTGGGTTACCTGTAGGCATGAAAGAGTTAAAACGTATGGAAGGGCCTGCGTAATTTTTGTGATTAGCTTTTTGACAGTAGAATATCCAGATAACAGGGTACAAGAAATGGCTGGAAGAATAACTGAAAACAGAGAGTAACGCACATGTTAAGTACAAAATGTATCCAATCATTCCTAAGGCATTACACGATCTTATAGCTGCAGATTTCTTTGGACCTATTCTGAAAGGGAAGGGAGGAGTATCGTACATTTTTGTCCTCATAGAGCGTTAGTTGAAGTATGTTAAGTTGTATCCAATTAAGAAAGCAAATACAACTGTGATTCACTGTCTGCAACAATACTTCGTCAAGGTGGGCAAACCAAAACGATTTATTACAGACAATGAATTTAAAGAATTTTTAGCGTGGGAAGATTTTCAACAAGTATTAATCTCCAACTATAATCTGTCTTCCAATCCGTGTGTAAAGGTTACGAAAGTAATTGGGAAATTGTGCCATACGAATTGCCATGAAAAACACACGTCATGTGCATCGAAAGTTAAAGACTGAGCTTACTTTAAATGAATTACCCCATGTATCAACTGGATTAACACCTTTGGAAGTAATAGGCAAGCTCTTTGTGAGAGAACCCCTTATTAAATGTTTTACTCGGTCGGAACAACCTACTGTGGATTACAAACTTAATCAGACAATAGTTTCTAAGAACTTGGTTGAAAGGGCACAACAATGGGTTAGCAGACATAAAGCTATTGTATCTTAATAGAAGATCGATGACCTGGTTCTAGTAAAACAGCATCTTCAGAGCTCCGCTCTGAAGAGGGAGAGACATAAATTTTTCCTAAAGTATGAAGGACCTTACCGAGTACAAGCGGTGATACATCCCCCTTATTAAATGTTTTACTCGGTCGGAACAACCTACTGTGGATTACAAACTTAATCAGACAATAGTTTCTAAGAACTTGGTTGAAAGGGCACAACAATGGGTTAGCAGACATAAAGCTATTGTATCTTAATAGAAGATCGATGACCTGGTTCTAGTAAAACAGCATCTTCAGAGCTCCGCTCTGAAGAGGGAGAGACATAAATTTTTCCTAAAGTATGAAGGACCTTACCGAGTACAAGCGGTGATACATCCCAAAGTAGATCCTATAAAAGGATCAGAAAAAGGAAAATACAATACAAAAGACATAAAGTTGTATATTTCTCAGGGATGTTAACATCCTTGTTAACAGGTGGAGTGACGACTGTCGGATCCCTAGTAGTTTTCGGTGTTTCTCCTGCAATAAGATTTTTCTGCGCTGAATTCCCCCAACTTCTTACACTATCCCCCTATTTCTTATGTTCAAGATGGCGGCAAGTATAGATGTACATGATGTTACTGCTAAATTAAATTACAGTGATGTGGTTAAAAAGATCGCTTGTGTGAAGTGCAAAGATGAACTTAAAATGTATAGTGAACGTATTTTCAAGTCTACAATCAGTAATCATAGAATTAAGAAGGGAAAATGACAACCTAAAGCATGAAAATTTGTAGTTTAGGTCGAAACAAAACATGGGTGTACTGCCGAAAGTTAGCAACTATAAGTCGATGGAATGGAAGAAAGTGAACGGCAAATGTAAAGCTCTAGGCGAAAAAATGTCACCTACAGTAAGTAAACCAAGTTTCGAGTGTGATTAGAGTGTGAAAACAATTTTAATATCCTTTATTCCGAAAACTGTAGTCATGTGACTGGATCGAAGTATGAGGTAAATTCGAGTGTGTCTATGGAAAACGTTACAAAAGGTAATCTTCACAGCAAAAAAAGTGAAAACAGTTAGATTTGCCCTACCTGTGCCTCAGCTCTTACCAGAAACAAGTAGTGATAAATGTAAAAGTGTGAAACGTGGCGAAAACGAATTTCGTAAACTATGGAGTGGAGACACAAAAAAAAAAAAACGGTAAAAAATACGATCGTCAAACAGTCGAAAGAAAGGTACAACGTTCTCTTATTAACAGACAGCCACAGCAGAAATTTGACGAGTGTTTTACAGGGCAATTACAAAGATAGCCAAGCAATAGGAATAGTGAAACCAGGTGCAAGTACAAATTCTGTTACTGTCGACCTGCAGGGAAACAAGAAAGAAGAGAACGAATGTGTAGTGTGTATAGCTGGTGCCAATGACATCGCATGAAATGAAGAACGAAATTGCCTAGCAAGCTTGGAAAACTTGCTAGAAGCAAATAAATCACGAAACACCATTATTACAACTCTGCCTTACAGGTATGATCTCGTGTACAATTCGTGTGTAAATAAGTTGATTCGAAAAACAAACATTAAAATGAAACAAATGTGTGCTCGTTTTGGCAAATGTAAAATATTAGATATAGGCAAACTGAACAGAAGCCTACAAACGAGACATGGTGTGCACCTAAATTTTGAAGGCAAAAAATTCTTGTGTGACAAAATATGGAAAATTATCAAAGAAAAAGACGAATTAAACAGAATTCAGCATAATAATTTAACCCTTGCATATCAGAACGCCCAGTATGTAACTAATAAAACAGAGCAGCTGAGTGTTTACCTAAATGAAACTAAGCCACACCTCTTCCTAGCGAGTGAATTGGGATGCAAGGAAGAGGAAGCATATGGTTACAAGCTAAAAAATTACAAACTTATAAACATGTACTGCAGAAAGACACACAAAAGTGGTGGGGTAGGCATTTATAGTAGAAATGATGTGAAATGTGAAAAAGTGAAACGGATAGATGATCTGAGTACTGAAATGGTATTAGAGGTTGCAGCAGTAAACCTAAAGTATGGAAACAACAGTCTTATTATAGCAGCACTGTGTAGGTCACCTGGAAGTAACACAGAAGAGTTTCTAAACTGCCTAGAGGACTTGCTGGAGGGGACAGCAAAGTATAAAAAACACTTGTTGCTTGTTGGAGACATCAATATAGACTCATTATATAATAGTGTTAATTATTTGCGCCATATGGATGTATTACAGTGCTATAACTTTAAACAAATGAACTCAGAACCTACAAGAGTCACTGCAAATATGAAGACATGTACCGGTATTGACCATGTTATCACAAATGTAGGAAAGAGAAAGTAAATGTAAACACCTTAGAATACTACATTTGTGATCACAGAGCCCTTACTATGGAAATTGATGTAGGGAACATAGATGTAACTGAAAGTGATACAGTTATATATAAAAGAAAATTTAATTATTCTAAACTTAAGATAGCACTAGGAAAAGAGAAATGGGAACCAGTGTACAATGCAACTGAAGTGAATAAAAAATGGGAATATTTCTATAAGTTATTCAGTAAAAGAAACCTGTCCTTCAGTTAAAAAAGTAAATAAAGCTGTAAACCATAAAGCCGAGAATCTCCCTTCTGAAATTTTTGAACTGAGGGAGAAAATGAAAGATTGCTGTATAGTTTTTAGAGATACTAAACCACAATATTTCTCAACAAAATATGAACTGCTCAGAAAAACATACATAGAGCCCTTGACTAACCTAAAAGCACAGAAATATACCTTTGAAACAAGAAACTCTATGAGTAAAACTGCCTGGAAAATAATGCATAAAAAAAGTGGGAAACAGAATTCCTGTGAACACAGCAACATAACATTAAAAGGAAGTGGTGAAAAATAAATGACCCAAAAGAAGTGTGTGAGAAATTTATACAAAAGTTCAGTATAGTTGGTACAAATGAAGTTCACGTCATGCCACAAAATTTTAGACTTGGAAAATCTAGCCAGTCCTTTTATATCCATGGCATTACTGAGAGGTATGTCCTAGCAATAGTATCAGCACTTCGACCAAAAATGTCTTGTGGCTGGGATGACATTTCACCTAAAGTGCTAAAGGAATGCAGACATGAATTAGTGAAACCCCTGACTCACTTGATAAATACCTCCCTCAGCAATGGTGTATTCCCTGACCTTTTGAAAATTACTGAAATTATACCAGTGCATAAAAAGGGATTAAAAACTGACACTAAAAACTACAGGCCAATATCATTAACCTCAGAGCTAGGCAAATTGTTAGAGAGAGTAATACTAAATCAAGTTGAATCATATTCCACCAAACACAATCTGTTAAACAACCTACAACGTGGATTTAGAAAAGGGAGATCTACTGTAGCATCTTTTATACATGAAATATTACGTAAGCTGGACAAAAGTGACAAGGTAAGAGGCACTTTCTTAGATATGAGTAAAGCCTTTGATACTGTGAATCATACCATTCTTCTGTGTAAGCTAGAAGAGTATGGGTTGAGAGGACTAGCCTTGAAACTACTTACCTCCTATTTGAAAGACAGGAAACTGTGTGTAAAGCTAACTTATAAAAATAATGAGCAGCTCCTAACAACCAAATCAACCTTCAGGACACTTCAATGTGGCGTGCCTCAAGGAAGCATACTAGGGCCTTTTCTGTTCCTTGTATATGTAAATAACTTATTTGAACCCCAAAATTGTGTGGTTGTAAGCTATGCTGATGACATATCCTTTATCAGCTGTGGCAGTGATATGCAGTCTGCAGCTAACAGTACCGAGATCAGTTTCAATACTCTGTCTGCATACCTTACAGCAAACAAGCTTCTTGTAAATAAGGACAAAACGATAATAATGAAGTTCATCCTCAGTTATAATGCTACCATAACATACCGTATTTACATCCCCATTGGGTCTTGCATATGCAAATTCACATACATTTTTGGGCGTCGTTGTTGATGAACACTTATCATGGAAAGAACATGTAGATAATATTTGCAAGAAAATCATTAGAAATGTTTATCTACTGAAATGGGTCTCAGCCTTCTTGGACCATGATACTTTAAGGCAAATATATTTTGGGTTGATTCATCTGCATCTTCAGTATGGTATTGAGATATGGGGTGGGGCATCAGCAGTTCATATAGATAGACGTTTTAGATTACAAAAAAAGCAGTAAGAATGGTAGCCAAAGTGAAGAAGAGAGAGCCTTGTAGAGACATCTTTAGAAAATATAAAATTCCTACGGTGTACTCCATGTATATGTACTGCAGACAGTCATGTTCGTGAAACAAAATCCTGAATTTAATATGACAAACAGTAATGTACACAACTATGATACATGGGGAAGGGAATATTTTCGTAGAATTGTGACCAATAAAAAGGCAACAGACCACAACCCAATATAGAATGGGAGCAATTTTCTACAGTGCACTACCCTGTGAAGTCAAGAAAGCAAATCTAAATATGCCAAAGAGTAGACTGAAGCAGTTATTAATAGAGAAGTGTTGTTACTCTATAGAGGACTTTAAGTTGTGCCATCGTGGAAAACAGTGTATATACACAATGTCTCCAATCTATCAGTAGCATGAAAGACTGTAATTATACACTGTATTATGTGTACTGTACTATTATAAATATAAGCTAAATTGTGTTACACTATAGAGGAATCTACTTGTAGTGCCCTTTTGAAAAATAGTGTGCACAGACATGTCTCTGATCCATATGATGTTATGAAAGAATGTAAATATTTTATTGTATATGTGTAATGTAAGCTAAATTTTCCTGACAATGTCTGAAAACTTTTTGTTATATGGACAGAAAATAAATAAATAAATAAAAAATCCTATTATACACAATTGGAGAAACATGCCGATGTGGAAGTGTGATAACCACACCCAAAACTGCTCGTGGTATGTTAGTAAGTCGTCTTCACACTCCGCTCTAGTCAGCGGTGATCTCGATTGTAATATCGACAGCAGCTGACATGGTCTCCATGTATAGTTAGGTCTTATTTTTGCTTAAGCTATTCTTTGAAAGTAATCTCTTATCAAGTTGGTCTATGCAAACCTGGGTGCAAAGGTCTTAATAAACTGTGAAGGATATTAGATTAATAGAAGATATGATATTGTGTGAATAATTACATAATTGTGATAATATGATACATAATTTTATACTCAGTGCAGAATGTTTTTTACCCTTTAATAAAATGTGATGTAATTGGGAGGGTTTGTATCAATTTTGAAAGGGGTGGTTAGTGAAAGTAATAGCATGATTTACACCAACAAATAAATCATGACTAACACTAAACAGACATCACACCTTCCACACAACCCTTGCAGACAAGTGCGACTGATTCTTCACCATTTGCCATTCCGTGGGTGTTGCTAAGATTTTTCTTCAGGGACCTCAAGGGTGAAGGTGAGAATGTCCGTTCTGTAGGAGATGATTTAACACCATACCTCCTCCACCTTCTCACTCAAGCACACATTGTTGTTTATTGTGATGGTTCTACATCGCACAATGAAATATTCAAGGGTCCATGACACCTGGAATTTACAATTAGAAAAAGATCAGAAAACAAAAATTTTGGTCCTCTCGATTGTTAGATACTGAAAGAGCTAACTCCAACATGGATTGAAAGGTTCACATTTTATAATTGTAGTGGGCTGGAAAAAAGGAATGACCAAGCAATAAGGACAAGAGTATTTACAATTATTAATAGAAAAAGATGTATTGTTGAAAAAATGAAGTATTGTCCTATGAGATATCAATGTTCATGATAATTATGTATAAAATATTGTGTGTTTGACCTAAGGAGGGGGTATGTAGCAATTTGAGAATTTCCATGTAAATTATGGAACCACTCGACTTTCTGCTACCTCAAACACATGATGTTTTAAAGATAAGTGTGAGAGAGAGAGAGCGAGCCTGTTTACTGCGCAACACATGTCTGTGTGTGCAGGATGGACATTGGTCATGGGACAGGAGTCATGTCAGACGAGCGACGCCGACAAGTGTTTGCCGCTCGCGCCATAGAACCTGTATGGAGGGTGCAAGAGTGACTACGTGTTATTCCTTGGTAGTTGAATAATTGTAATTGTTATACACAATTGAAACATGATGTGTCTAGAGACTCTTACTTAATCTTGGTGTTAGACTTGCTAGAAGCAAGACCTGTTTTTGTATTTCTGGTGGTTATTAAACCTACCACATTGAAATTATAGTTAATAGTATCTAATGGTTATCGACGTAGTTGACTTGCAAGAGTTTGTATGCTTATATGAATCTTGTGGAAATGAAAATATACCTGAACTGAACTGAAAGTATGAGGGTACTGAATTGTTTCTAGTGAGAGAGAGAGAGAGAGCATTTTTTTGGTTCCTCTAACCAGCATTATTTCTTCAGAGAAGATGTTGTGGAGATTGAAGCAGCTGTATGTCAAGAGGAGAGGATTGGCTAAATGTTCCAAGTACGTCAACTGTAGTAAGAGAAGCGTGAAGTTTGCAATCTAGTTTTGCACTGCTTCTCTTGTTGCCGAAACCATTAGATTGCATTACTCCTATTTGATTTTGTATTTATAAGCTAATTTCCTCCTTCAACCGAACTTCACTAATTCCCACTATATCTAACTTTGATGTACACCTCTCCCTTTTTAAATTTTCTAACTTACCTGTCTGAGTAAAGGATGTGATATAGTACACTCTGACTCTTAGAATGCCACTATTAGTTTTGCCAATGACATTTACCCTAATTCCTGCCCAGAGAAATGAATAAGAGACTATTTTACCTTCAGAATATTTTACCTGAGATAATGCTGTATAGTCTTCTCGCTACTGTACTGTCTTGTACTGCAAGGGAGAGGATGTTGTTATGGGTGGCTGATATCCTCTTTCTACAACACAAATTCACACATGGATTAATACAGTTCTTTATCTACATGAACTTTTACTTAACCGAAACAGAGTCCATGTGTTGTGGTACAAGCTCATCAGTAATAGCCCTCTTTCTCATCAGTAATAGTCCTCAGTCTCGCCATAGTAACTAATCTGGTCGCAGTGCACTGTGGTAGCCTGTGACATGAACTGAGAATATACTGACAGATACCAAACTGTAAGAGTGAGTCAGTGAAGCCCTCTGGTCAGTGGCAGCGGCTAAATACTTGCTGTAAAGAGGATGCTGGTGGTGTGTTGCTTGTCTGTGTGTCTCTGGCCTCCCTCATGGCAGTTGTAGTTGATCCTGTACCTACTTCTCAATCTTCGCGCTTCGTCTTTGCCAACTGGTATGCTGGTGACAGCTTACACCAGCACATTCCTTCCCCTCGAAATGCTGCACTATTGTTATGTAGTGGGGATGTGAATGACAACAGGGAGGGAGGCAGGATGCTGGATGTAGAGATGAGCCGGGATCCGTGACTGGTGGACAGCGTATTCTCGATCGTACCCCACCCTCTGGCTTGCAGGGCAACAGGAACATTGTCCTGAAAACTGCTATCAGGGCACACGTCCAGGCCTGAGGACACATCCTGGGGCAATGACAGCGACGATCTCGACGGGTCGACGTCCATCGGGTCAGTGAGCAGGATCGGCAGGGGCAAGGGCACATCATCCACCCACCTCTCCTGGGGAGCCCTGGTGGCACCAGCAGGTGGCTGCAAAGGCTGCACAGTCCGATGAGACCATGAATGTGAGGGAAGAAAAGCAGCAAAATCACAGGGCAATTGACATGCATGGTTCTGGTGGCGGCACTGCAAACCATCGGGACCTGCAATTAAGTTTATGTACTTAATTGCAGGTCCTGATGGTGCATTGCTGGATCATGTCTCTTTCCCAGTCTGCAGCTCGTGGTCTAGTGACTAGCATTGCTGCCTCTGGATCACAGGGTCCCAGGTTGTATTCCCGGCTGGAATGGGGATTTTCTCTGCCCATGGACTGAGTGTTTGTGTTGGCCTCATCGTTTCATCATTATCATCATTCTTGACAGTGGCTAGATTGGATTGAGTAAAAATTGGATAGTGTAAACATTGGGGTGTTGTGGACCACACAGTCGAGTGCCCCACAAACCAATCATCATCATCATCATCGTCGTCGTCATCGTCATCATCACCTCTTTCCCAGCACACACGGTTGCAATAAATCCTGAAAAGAACAAGATCGTGCGATGCAAGGTGATATGTGCTAACTATTGGCTGTGCCGCTTAATGTTCACCAGTGAATTCATTTCAATTAATTGTTATGGATGGTGATACCAGGTGAGGAATTTCTTTGTTTGGCCCTTCAGGGTGTGCAGGCTCATCAACATTATCCAGTATTCTACTTGGTAATCAACTGCCTTTGCATTGCACTGACCGATTTGTTCCTGACATTCTAGGGCCTTTGTATTTGCTTTTTATACCTGTTTCCATACCTCCCACGATGTTCTTGTGAAACATCTTACATGCTCTTTATTCTTCCCCACTTTATACTTAACTCAAACATTGATGGCATTTTACGGCCACATACTGAGTCGTATGGTGACAGGCCTATACTTTTCTGAACCTTAATAATACAGTGTGATGGCTTATGGTAACAGGATGTCCCACTTGTTACCATGGCTATTCAAATAGTGACTTGAAGGTTTTCTTATTGTCCTATGCACTGGCTCTGTTGCTTCATTGGCCTGTGAGTGTCATGTGCTACTCCTTAACTTAGGAATATCCAGCAGATGACAAAGCTGTTTCATATGTTTTTTATAAGATTGGTGCTGTGATTTGTAGTTAACTTCTCTGGAGCACTGAGCTTCAACAATGAATTATTTACCGTTGCTCATATCACTGTGTTGGCTTGTTGATTTGCAATTGCTACTAGCCCCACACAGCATGAAAGCCGATCTGTAATGGTCAGTGCATAGTGATTCTCTGCCAGCATTTTTCCAAAATGTCCTGAGATGTCCATACCAATCATTTCAAATATCTTATTAGCTGCTGGTAATCTCTATAGTGGAATACAATGATGACTCAATAGAGGTCAGTGCACACATGGTACACAGTTTTTCGCATACTGCTTAACACACTGTTTGTATGTATGCCACCAGAAGTGATCAGCTACCTGCTGATCAGTGATTCTTTGACCGCTGTGTCCTGATAATATGTCATCATGTGCATGTCTCAGTACATCCTCATGCAACATAACGTGAATCACAATATATAGTCCATGTCTTGTCTTCTTAGATAACACACAGTTTTGCAGGATGTACTGTGGGTGCATTGCAAATGATTTAGATTCTTTGTCAGCAGCTTGCACCACCTCCCACTCTACATTCGTGTGTCTGAATGTCCATAACATACCAACATTCCTACTGAGACCATCTTCATTCTGATGATTCTTACCATGTTTATAAATTACTTCAAAATCGAATTCACTTATCTTCAGTGCGTAGGGCATTAATCTACAAGGTGGACCCCTCAACCCCAATAATGACTTTAACTTGTGTGATCTGTTATTACTTTATATATCTTACCGTACAAATAACTCATGATGTTTGTCATGCCATACATGGGGCTTAGCATTTCCTTCTCCATGGTAAAATTATTTCTCTTTGCTTTCTTTAACAGATGCTAGGCATTGGCATTCATATGTTCCACCCTATCTGTTCCTTAACTTACTATGCAGCCCAGTGCATGATTACTAGCACCACAAGACAACATGAAGTCTTTCTCATAATTTCAAAAAACCATCACTGGACTAGTCGTCAAAAATTCTTTCCATATTTTGAATGTACCATGCATTCTGATGTCCAGTGGAACATTACTCATTTTCTTCAATAATTAAATAAGACATCATGTTGGTTTTGAATATTTTGGGACAAACTTTCTGTAGTAATTTGCAAACCCTAAGAACAACTGTAACTCCTTCTCCATCTAAAGTATTATAAATTCCTGAGTGGTCTTCACTAACCAACAGTATGTCCAAAGGCCATTGTGTGTCATCAGATGTCTTGAATGTTGCACTTCTTGAAATGTGAAGTGAAACCTCTCTATAGTTAGAGTCAGGTGTACCATGTGCAATTGCTTAAAAATTTCCCTTAAGTGTAGCTCGTGCTTCTCCACATTATTTAGAAAAAAAAGTCATGTCATACAAACGTACCATACACTATCTTGGTTTTAAACCTCATAAAATCCTTTCGAACAAATGCTGTAATGTGCCAGGCAAATTTTTCAACCCGAACAGCACGCAGTGATATTTAGTACTGTTCTCAATGAACAGTGAACGATGGTTTTTACTGGTCTTCCAGTGCTACTTCTAACTGATGGTAACCACTCTATAGATATATGGTGGAAAACTAATTGCATTGCTGCAAATTGTCTAAGGTTTCTGTTATATTTGGGATTGGCTATGGATCTGTAATTGTACAATTAAGATATCTTTAGTTACAGTAAAGATGATAAGCTTTGGTTCCATCCAAATCTTTTTTGAGCACAACCACCTGGGGCACTCATGAAGGACCTGTATTTTTTCAGTAAAGCCATCCCATAAATATTGTTTAAAGAATTCCTCCATCACTGGTTGCAATTGCTGAGGCGCGCAGTATGATTTACAGTACACTGGTGATTCATTTCCACTTGTGATTTTCTACTGGACCACTGGAAATTCTTGTGAAGAGTCACAAGTTTTAAACAGGTCCTCAAGCTTGAACAACAACTCCTCCATCTCTAATTTTTCCACAGTCATTCCACACTGCTGCTTCTAACTTTTTGGCAGATGTGCTCAACGTCTTAAAACTTGTCTTGTGTAGTTTTATTCGATATGTGAAACTAATGCATTATAATGTGATATGTGCAGGCTCAGTGATGATTGTATTTTTCTATTTTCCATATGGAAATCACAATGTGTATATAAGTTATGCAGGTTATTACCACAGTAGTAAGAAATCTGTGTTAAGGACACAGTTGAATGGACCTTGCTTCACAAAAATTTGTGGAAGATAAGATTACAGAATTGCACTACAATATATACAACAGTGGTAGTTTGGAAATACATAAATAGGCAAAATTAGCTAATAGCAAAAGAGTGAAATAAAGAGTTTATTTCAAAAATAGAAATAGCCTACACAGGATAATGACTTCTCTTAAGCACTTGTTCAGTAGAACAGATGTGTTTCACAGTATCAAACATGCTCAAGTGGTCATAGCTTTAAGCTATGTACTTTAGAGCCATGACTACTCAATATTTTGTTTACTGATTATTCCTCCTGGGATTTACTGTAGCACAGGTGATCCTCTGACCAACAACCCAGCTTTGCAGCTGCCAACAGGTTATCCACAAATGCTGATTTATCCAAAAAAGGATCAAATAGTCTAGTGGTATAAAATCTAGACCGGATAGTGATAAAGTGGATGAGGATCTGACCTATTGCAAAGTGATGCTTAAGCAAGTCTGTATTATCTGTCATTAATTGTGCTATTGGTTCCAAACACACTGAACCACTTCCTGAGTATAAACACCTGTTCTAATGGCTTAGTCACTGTAAAGTCTGCGTGTCGGAAAACAACATTGACAGTGAAACTTAATCCTAATACTAAAGAACACTCTTTAATCTTTACTCCTGAGCACTAACCATACAAACTCCCTGCATTCACTGGCATAATGTCCTCACCTTCTTAGTCTGAAAAAGATAACTGTCAAGGACTGAGTGCAGGGAACACTATGTCCCATCAGATTACACTGTGCACTGTGTACTGGGCACATATAAGTATATTTTTCTCTCATGTTACCCCTAAATTCACTCGAGTCAGTGCCTGAGCTCATCTTGCTGACAAAATGAACTTTTAAATCAACTCTCCAGCGTATGAGTTGCACAGTTGCAAATCTGAAGGATCAGCAGAAAACAACTTGTCTTCACTTGCTATGCTGTGATGACGATGCTGCATCCAGACCCATCACCCTCAATGTTTATGACTTACTTCTGACACCATTTGTAGTGCTGGGGCTGGGAGGGGTGGATAGTGTTATATCTCAGGATAGCTGTCACAGGATGATGTGTAGGATGTATACTACCAGCTTCCCAGTGATCATGGTATCCAAAACTCTCTATTAACAACATCTTTATTTATTGAGAAGCTTGTGCAGGATCTGAAGGCAATGACTGGCCAGCAAGCATTGACCCTGGGCTGTGATAGGCACCTCGGCAAGCACGTCACCAATGGTGAGCTTGCACGTGGCGAGGATGCAAGCAAAGCAGAACGCTGACACAGCAGAGCAGCTGCAGCAGGCACGCCCTTGCCAAAATTAGCCCTGTAGACTTCAGGTGGGCAGCAGCAGTGGGCACACATGTACTGTGAACCACTTGACGACAATCAAAAGCCAGATGAGATCACGTGGAAGGTGACCCTTCTTTTGATGTCTGCCTCTCAAGCTGTGGAGGCATTAGATATGGCAATGCTGTGTGGTCAGCAGCTAGTAGATAATACAGTTAGACGTAGATGAAGCTCAGTGGGCCACATGGGACCCCTTGAGGATGATCAGGGCCAGATTAGGTCACCCAGAAGGTGGACAGCCTTTTTGATGGCTGCCACTTGAGCCCTGGAAGCATTAAATCTAGTAGTGATGTGTGGACAGCAACTGGTAGATGATGCAGCTAGACATAGAGGAAGCTGAGAGGGCCTTACAGATGATTAAAAGCCAGGTGAGGTCACATGGATGGTGGCCTCTCTTTCAATGGTTGCCACTTGAGGCCTGGAAGCATTAGACCTAGCAGCAACACATGGACAGCACCTAGTAGATGATGCAGATAGACATAGAAAAAAGCTGAGAGGGCCACGTGGGACCACATGAAGACGATCAGAGGCCAGGTGATGTCATCTGGACAGTTGCCTCTCTTTTGATGGCTGCTACTCGAGATCTGGTGGTATTAGATGTAGCAACGATGTGTGGATAGCCGCAGGCACTTGGCCTGGTTTTATTTTACTTTTGGTAATGTAGATGACAAAAGTGCTGCAGCACTGATCCTCCATATGGGGTGATACAGGTAGCCACTGCAGTGACATGGCTGCATCAACGATATTCCAGCTTTGGTAGGCAGCTAGCTAACCTGCTTGCTATGGGTTGTGCAGTCTGGATGGAGAAATGCTGGTGCTACATTTGAGATCGCTAGCCACTGTCTTCACTGTAATATGACTAAACTGGCTTCTGTTTTGAGTTGAGTGGCGGAATTTGCATTAACTGCATCCGTTGTAGGCATAACTGATGCAAAGTGGTATCAAAAGTAAAAGCAATTATCTTAGAGCTACTATAAATGACAAGAGTGACCGCACAAGCATTGTTAACAGCATTTCAAAATCAGTGTTTACATTAGAACACCGATCTGAGCCATGCTTCATAGCTGAACAGTGATGGGAGTGTCAATAATCAATACTCGACTTTTCCTCACTGCCACTGATGATGGATGTTGGTTTTTTTGTTGATGAAATACCTTCTGGGCTGACGTGGCTGGGACAAATGATGACAACATCACAATTATGTTCATTCAGGACAAAGTTTGGAATGAAGTGACAGTTAAATGGCAAACAATATATCTGTGAAAACGTGTAGCAATTGTAATCTGAACAATATAATACTGAGAAAGATAAGTTTTAAAGAAATTTCGAATATTTGTTATCCATTAATCGGCAGATGCTTTGCCAGGTGACATATTTATTAGTCTTGAAGGTTGTTTTCGCTGTAAGATAATGTACAGTATCTCTTTTGTTAATTTTTGAGTGATGCAGTGAGCAAATCTATTTAACATCGTCAGCCACATTTACAGGATTTTATGAGGTAGGTAGGTCATTTGAAAAATTTACATAAAATATATTTTAGAAAATTTTGGCATAGTGATTGCAGGAAAATTTACCAAGATATATTATGAGTATTGTGCAGACAATAAGATCTTATTGTGAGGAATTGTTAAGTAAATTTTGATACACTGTAGGTCATTCAAATGATGGTTACAATTTGATGAACTTTGTGAGAAATTATCATACCACATTAGAATTTCAATTGGTGGTGGATAATCCGTAAGTGTGGAAATTTTTTTGAATAAAGTGGATTGGGCTGAATCTAACTGTAGAGAAAGTTAGTGGTTCAGACTTAAGGAAAACAAGTAACCTCTTCACCCCCGGTTCCTTAAGAAATCAAACTTCCATGTATGAAACAGCTTCAGACATCTGATGCTTAATGTGTTAAATATTTGATCTTAAGCATGTAAAATCTTTAGGCTGGAAGACTCAGAACTCAAATTATGTTGGTTTCATTAGGTTGGCATTATGTACAAGTTGTTGCACATTGGCTGTTTCCTTGGCTTTGACACATTCTGTTAACTAAACAAAGGTTTGTGTAGAACTGAACAATTCATAAAAAAAAAAAAAAAAAAAAAAAAAAAACATTTCCCATATTTAAAGTTAAACAGCTGAAGTCAAATGCGACAGGACGTAGTACTTTCATTTTTGCATTTCTGTCTTTATTACTCATTCTTTTGAGCTCGTCGGCTGTTTACTAAAGGTACTATTGGGTAGAACTAAACACTTACTGTTTATGAACTTGAGGTTATCACATATCGTAGGGTAGTAATAACACACTTTTGATGTCGCTTATACATTTATTTAGCACTGAAACAAGCAAGAACAACATGGCAGCGCAAACGTTGCACACTGAGAGAGAAAGAACAAAGGTGGTACGAAGATGCTAGAGTCCAAAATATGGCGCTTTACACCAGAGGCACCACAGAGCGTCTCCCTCTCCCCCTCTCCCCCCACTGTGGCAGTGCGGAGCATGACAGAGGGAAACTTCCTCACTCGAACTCGTAATCGTCGTGCCAGCGCGGCAGTTGAAGATGGCGTCCACCACAGGAACTGGCGGCATCAGAAACTGTGCTGCCAGAGTCTTGTGCAATGAACAGCTGTGTCAGTGGTGGAATGTTGCTCGAGTCATCTGCGGCATTGGGAGGTGGAGCAGCAGCAGCGGCAGGCAGATTGGAAGCTTCAAAAAGTGGGTGGGAGAGGAACCACGCCGGTTTTAAGTAGTTAACAGAAACTGTTTGTTGTTGTCCAGTTAGATGAATTACGAATGTATTCATTCTGCTATGTAAGACATGGTGTGGGCCCAAATAAGGTGGTTGCAAGGCCGCTTGCACCAAATCGTCGCACAGCATAATGAATTCTCATGATGCAAGGTCCTTGTGAACAAACACCAGTGGCGTGGAATGAGGGCGAGGCAGTGGGGTGCACAGGCAACTGATGTGTGCATGTACCCATTCCACACAGCCATGCATTCAAGGCCGGCCGGAGTGGCCAAGCGGTTCTAGGCGCTTCAGTCTGGAACTGCACGACCTCTACGGTCACAGGTTCGAATCCTGCCTCGGGCATGGATGTGTGTGATGTCCTTAGGTTAGTTAGGTTTAAGTAGTTCTAATTTCTAGGGGACTGATGACCTCAGCAGTTAAGTCCCATAGTGCTCAGAGCCATTTGAACAATTTTTGATACATTCGGGTCTTCCTTAGGGGCAGAGCGGACGCCGATTAAGACCCAAGGAAGGGCATCAGACCATAACCTACCATGGCACATGAGTGTGGCTTTGAAAGTTTGGTGCCACCGTTCAACCAAGCCGTTTGCCTGTGGGTGATAGGCCATGGTGTGGAATTTGGCTACACTGCACAGCTCGCGCAGTCAAGCAAAAACAGTGTGGATTCAAACTGTCATCCCTGATCAATAGTGAGGGAAAGAGGCAGCTGAACCTCACCACCCATGCGTCTGGTTGTACTGTTCCATGCTCGAACGAGTTCAGTATGACTCCATTTGCCATGTCCTTGGCTACGTTTTCCACATGTGCATCTCTGCTCGAGCGTATTACTACACAGCTCTCTGATTTGTGCACACACAAATTGATGAACTCCACACTCAGAATGATGTGTTACACACCTGCATTGCCTCTGCTGAATTGTCACTTCCATGGCACACGATACGTCGCCTATCTGTAGAACTGCAGCAAGGTGAACCAACACATTCAACTACTGCATCTTCTCACCACATTGCTCCTATGTTAAGCATTCCATTGACTGCTGCCGTTTCTGCATCGCCACTGATGAATCTCCAAGATGCATCTGTTCACGCTACTCGGGATTCCATGCATCACATGGCTTCTGTGCCATGCCCTCCTTCTCCAACTACAGCCGAACCCCAGCCATATCGCCCAGACGTGGCAAGGTCAGTCAACCGCCATTGCATCTGGACCCCCCTCTTCCCCCCTCTCGCTGGTCTCCCTTCACAGGGATCAGCTATCAGTAATGGCTCTTGCCATAGCCTGTGCGTTATAAGGCTAGGTGCCTTAACACTAACAAACTTCTGCACACGAAAGAAATTGTTCAGGATTTGTTGGCTTCAGGCATGCTCTGTTTCCCCAATAGCAACTGGTCTTCATCTATCCACCTTGTTCCTAAAAAGGACAGCTCCTTATGCATGTGCAGGGACTACAGATCTGTTAATGCTCCCACAATTATCGATAACTATCCCATTCCTCATATCCAGAATTTCACGCAATTATTACATGGTTTTAAGTTCTTCTCTGTCTTAGATTGTTTGAAGACATATCACCAAATCCCTATGCACCCGCTGGATATTCGAAAGACAGCCATCATCACATCCTTTGGCCTATTTGAATACTGTTACACGCCTTACAGCTTAAAAAATGCTGTGCAGACATGGCAAGGGTTCATTGATTCTATTTTGCTACCTCTGCTTTTAGCTTTTGCTTATTTGAACTACATTCTGAATTTTTTCTCCTATGCCGAGGAGCACCAGGTTCACCTCGATGCTGTCCGTTCAGCCTGGACCCCTGCAGCGTGCCTTATCAGCCGTTATCAGCGCCGTTACGCAACCGGAAGTGAATTCTTCTGCAACACGGGCCTAGTAATACTAGGACCCGTGTTGCGTTGCAGCGGCCAGAAACTAAGTCCGAATTCAAGGTCAAGCGCAGTACAATGCGTGACACACAATACCCGCCCACCGTCCCCACTCCTAAACTCAGTAGACCACCCAAACAGTACGTATACTGTTTAATTAAGTTATTTTTCAGCAATTATTCGTTATCAGCGCCATAATCTCCATAAGAATAACACAGACCGGAGGTGAATTCTCCTGCAACACGAGTCAAGTAAATATACGGGACGGGCAACAATCATTTAACAATGAAATCATGTAACAATGAAAAAGTTTGCTTGTACTTGTTCTTTCTGTATTATATTTGTCCTTTATTAAATGGCATGGTGATTAACCACGATAAATCTCATCTGTATTCTACATCAGTAATATCCCTAGGGTCATACTGTCTCAGCCGACGGACTCCGACCGATGGATTCTCATGTAAAAACCATTCTTACCCTGCCTCTTTCTGTAGATTATGCTCAACTCCATCGTTTTCTGGGTATGGAAACTTCTACTGCCGCCTTATCCCTCAGGCTGCCTCCATCCAATTGGCACTCACCGATGCCCTCTCTGGCAAAAATATCATGGGGAAACGGAAGTTGGACTGAGTCAAACCTATGCTCAATGCATTTGATAATCTCAAAACTGCCCTCGCCAAAGCCATCACACTCACCCACCCCAATCCTGAGGCCCATGTTTCTATTACAACCGATGCTAGTGACTCAGCTGTGGGTGCTGTTTTACAACAGCACACCGCCGACTCCACCCAACTGCTCCACTTATTTTGAAGAAACTAACTAAGAGCCGGTGTAAGTGGTCAGCTTTCAACAGTGAACACCTCGTGGTTTAGGGTGCAATCAAACACTTCTGGAGTGACTTCACCGGCGACTTTTCACGATCTACTCAGATCAAAAGCCTCTCGTGGACGCGATACACAGCCCAGCTAAGGGCCTTCTGCCAATATGATTCCGCCATATGGATTATATTTGTCAACATTCCTCAGATGCTTGAGACCAACAGATTCTTGAACATACAATGATGATGTCACGGTCACCACTGTGGTTATTATGTATCATAGAGTGGTAATAACACACTTCAGATGTCGTTTATACATTTATTTAGCACTGAAGTAAGGGGCAGTACAAAAGTTGCGCGCTGAGAGAGAAAGAACAAAGATGGTACAAAGATGCTAGAGTCCAAAGATATTGCACTTTACGTCAGAGGCACCACAAACTAAAACTGCCAGTAGTGCCTCAGACAGTCGTAGAGCGGCGCTTATCATCCAGTAAAAACGCGCCAATTTGTCAGAGTTCACGGTGTCATGTATCTTGAACCACATGTCGCAAAGTGATGTAATTTCGTAGGTGCGTTATGTGTATGTGTGGATACCATTTGTAACTTGCCTCGCGAATACAGTTGGTAATAAAGAGTAATCAATAAAAACGTCGTACCTGACATTGAAGTGGCACTGCACAAACAGCAGAAATGTCGTAAGCGATAAACTTGTTTTTCCTTTCATTATTTTGTTGTGGGTGTGAGGAGAAAAATTATCGAATATGTGATGAATAGTTTGGGTAACTTCGCTCCTTGAGTTACACTGCCTCTAGTCGTATACACAGTTTCTCACTTGACTTTTTTATAACAAGATGGTGGAGACGTGTGTACAAGTGAGAAGTGATCTTGCAAAAAACGAAAATAATGTTGGTAAAATACAGTGTGTGTAAACTGTACGTACGAAATTATGAAGCTAAATGAGCGTATATCTAGCCTTCAGAAAATCATCAGTGTATTGAGTAGTGAGATGTCTAAACTTCGAAAAGAAGTAAGTGAGCCATTAGTCAAACAAATGTCCATTTTTCTTCCACGAAAAACCTCTAACGAGTGGACGAAAATACCATATAAAACAGAGATGTAAATAGGAAAACATCGTCAGGGAATGAAAGCACCAAACAGTTGGCGGTTACAAACAAATTTCATATTCTTTCTGTGAGCGAAGAGGCGGATTTAGGCCTAACATCGATAAGGAAACCTTTTCAACAGAATGGTGATACAGGCTCCAAGTTCAGAATTAAAGCAAACAATGACAGTGAGAAACGAAGCATGCCATCTTCTCCACGTAGTAATGGGACGAATGAGAAAGACAATATCAACAGAAACGTACAACAGTGCAAACACGAAAGTTGTGTATTATTTTTAAAGGACAGTAACGGCACAGTCTAACGTAACAGTCGCGACACTTCGCCACGATTTTGTTGCCTTCAGCGCCAGCAGCGCCCCAAGCGGTCGGTAGGTTGAACTGTGAGTTCGGCGCGATCGTGAAAGCGAATAGTGATTGTTTATTTTGATTTATACAATGGTTTTTACCATCGGGAGCGTTTGTAGCGCAATAAATTGCAGCAGCAACAGGAAGAAGACACCACAGCTGTCTTTTTTAGGTTTCCTAAGAATCCTGAGAGGTAAATACCATCATGTTACTAAACTGTATCGTCAGGATTCACTTGCAAACTGTATGTGTATAAATGATGACTGTTTCGTTTTAGAAGCAGAAAATGGCTATTTAACAGCAGACAAGAAGACCTTATGAATAAAGACCCAGTTTACCTGTATAATAATATTAGGTTTTGTTCGCTACGTTTCGAACAAAACCAGTTCATGAACGTAGACAATAACAAACTCGTGTGGAATGCAGTACCGACACAGTTTGACATTCCAAATAAGCCACCTCAGCTGACGATGAAGAGGAAACTGCCACAAAGATTCGACAGTCAATCTAAAGCTGTAAAACAGTCCTATGACACGCAGCCAGTTCAACTCTCCATGTATCAGTGCCAGATTCGTGTGAATCATCAACACAGACCTGCTTTGACGATGAAGTGGTTAGATTAAGTGCAGCTGTTCGTGTCTTACAAAAGCATGTAAAGTGTCAGAATGTGCAGATCGCTAGACTTCGAGCGAAACTATTATGGGACAAGGAAAATTCCTACAGCCAGATTGTTTGAAAATTATTCAAATATTTGGTTTTTCGTGAAATGTAATGTAATCAGCTCATTAAAATGTTTTCAGTATATTTCTCCCACTATTTGGAAGTTGCTTGTCCCACTTAGAATAACATAAAGATGAAGGTCGTACTTGTGGCGACAGGCGACAATGACAAACACAGTACTCCTACAGAACTATAAACGAGCTGTCGATCGCTTTTGCATGTAGAGGTACATGTCTGTGCTTCTTACATGTGAATCTGTGTGTTTATATTCTTTTGATATCAATATGGTAAGCTGCAATTCTGTCCAATGTCACAAGTGTTTCTTCACGAATGTGTTGTAGCTTGCCACTCCATTCATGGTTTTTGTCCATACTTGCGCTTATTTTAGAATCATTTTTAGAAACATATATGCCTTCTGATACCACACAAACCCTTGGAGGCAAGAAAATAACTCGAATAATTCGGAAATTACGTAGGTAATGGATGCAAACAAACATTATGCTTACGACGCGTCTGAGGTTCACCTTACCTGCCGCTTGGAGCGCTAGTGTCGCTCCATCTGTCAAATGGCAACTTTCACAGCAGTGTGTCGCGACTGTTATGTTAGACTGTGGTCATGGCAAAAACATGACAAGACTTTCCAAAGAAAACAAAAAATACGACGCAACAGGTATTGTGAAGCCAGAAGCAACAACGAAAAATATTATTGGTGTCGACTTACGCGATAAAATGTCAGGAAAAAATGACTACGGTATGTCGTGTGTATAGTGGGTGCAAATGATATTGCAAAAAACGAAGCAAAATGAAACTAAAAACGTTCCTGGAATGCAATAAACAACGAAATACAATAGTTGCAACTTTGCCACACAGATATGATTTAACGTATCACTCGTTTGTCAACAAAGAAATTCAGAAAACTAACATTAAAATAAAACAAATACAGTATGTTCTTTGTTTGGAAAATGCAGCGTCCTTGAGATAGGCAAATTGTACAGATGCCAGCATTCTAAACACGGAATGCATCTAAATTACGAATGAAAAAACGATGTGTCTAAAATGATAAATGAAATCATTGCGAACACAGAGAGAGAGAGCGAACAACAAAATTCTATGTACCAGTATGGGCCCAGTCCCAGCAGTAGAATCATCAGTGGCAGGACCAACAGCTGAAACATTCACACATGCAGCATGAACTGTTGCCCGTCCTACATGCAACAGAAAGCTCAAATGGTTCAAATGGCTCTAAGCACTATGGGACTTAAAATGTGAGTTCATCAGTCCCCTAGACTTAGAACGACTTAAACCTAATTAACCTAAGGACATCCATGCCCGAGGCAGGATTCAAACCAGCGACTGTAGCAGCAGTGCAGTACTGGACTGAAGCACCTAGAACTGCTCGGTCACAGCGGCCGACCAACAGAAAGCAAAAACAGCGTTTGTTTATGGTGAGTAACATGAGAGACAAAAGGATTCCAAGTTGCATGAAACATCTCTCTCATGTGTTCAATGCGAGTCTTCTACACCTCAAGCAATACTATCAATTAGTGTACTGGTGCTCTAGTGGCTAGCATTGCTGCAACTGGATTAGGGGGTCCCGGGTTTGATTCCCTGCCGGGTTGGGGATTTTTCACTGCTTGGGGACTGAGTGTTTGTGTTTTCCATATCATTTCATGATCATCATTTTCATCATTTGTGACAGCGTCTAGATTGGATTGTGGAAAAAATGAACTGTGTAAGAATTGGGACTTTGTACGGGCACTGATGACTGTGCAGTGAGCACCCGACAAACCAAACATCATCATCAACTAGAGTGCTGGAAAAAGCCACTCCTAGCAAACATCATGCAAATGTAGGGGTGAGCAAAAATCCAACTTTGTCTTTATTCCACCGAAATAAATGTAATCTCAAGAATAGTTGCTAATAGATTTAAAAGATGAGTGTGAAATTGAGCCCGACATACTGCGTTTCTCAGAACATAATGTTATGAGTGGAATCCACGTGCTACAAATTGAGAACTTTAATTTAGCTGCACATTACTGTTGAGGGAAAGGTTTGGGTTGGTTACACCAAACAACACCCATTTTGCAGTAGTTCATTTATTCATCTAAACACATGCAAGGCTCACAAAGAACTGAACATGGCGGAACAGACCAAAGACAATGCTCAGTGTCCAAAGGCGGTGCTTGGAGTACAGAGACAAATGTATATCAATGCTGGGGTCGACCTCATCGGCGCCACATAGCACCCCCCTCCCCTCCCCCCACCTCGCAGTACTGAGTACTCTTCAGAGGCCGGGGGGTGGGGGTGACTAAGGTGTCGGCAGGGGTGGTCCACGGGAGCCGGACCACGGTCAGCTCAACAGCATCGTGGGTAGATGTCGTGAAGGAAGGCTCGGCCACCAAACCTGGAAATCATTGTAGCGCGCCGGGCGTCGTACTGGGCATGCTGGTTGTGCGGCGACAGCTAAGCCGGCAGTTTGCAGGTAGAACGGAGTGATGACGACGATGTCTCCAGTGGGCATTGCGACCACATGAAGCATGTCCAGGTCGACGTCGGGCGAGAGGGAACACATTTCACCAGGTGGTGGGGAATGGCGGAGGTTGTGTCATGAGCACTGGATGAAGGGAAACACACGAAGAATAGTGTATAATTGCGCAGTTTTATTGAGATGTTGTGGATCATGTCCAGGGGGACAGGCACAAACACCTCGAGCGAGGGCACGTTCAAGATGGGGGAGAAACCTCGACAGGGCGAGGCAGGCGGTGTTGGAGAGGTCGAAGGGACCAGCAAAGGGCCCGGCAGCGAGGGCATGATTGTAGGTAAGCTCGACGTGGGGAGCATGTGGTCACTCGACGGAGTGCGTGAGACCAGAGTAGAGGGCGAGGTTGGAGGAGAGTTCAACGATTGGAACTGGAAGACACTCGATCGAGTGTGTCAGTTCGATGTGTAGGGAGTTGTTGGAGCATCGTGAGCCACGACAGTGAGTGGCGTGGTCATGGCCTGAAGGGGGGGGGGGGGGGTAGAAGAAGGATTGACATGAGCAGGCTTAAGCCTGTTGAGAGAGACTGTAACAACTGAATCTTTCATCTGGATGTCATAGGTGTTGGCTGAGCGATGGAGAACTTGGTATGGGCCGGTATATGGAGGTTGGAGGGGAGCACGGACAGTGTCATCTCGAAGCATGACGTACTCACAATTGTCCAGAGATTTCAGGATGTGAACCTTAGGGTGGGAATGGCTGGCGGGCGGAGGGATGTTGAGGTTGATGAAGTGGCGTCTGACGCCGTCCATGAAGGAAGGTAAGTCAGACTGAGGGAGAGAAGCGGAAGGGCTTACAAGTTCGCCAGGTAGAACAATGTTCTGGCCATATATGAACGTGGCTATTGTGCCTTTGAGGTCTTGCTTATAGATCGCACAAATCCCAAGTAGCACAAGGGGAAGGGCCTCCGTCCATAGAGTGTCACGGCATTGAAGAGCCACTTTGAAAGTGCGGTGTCAGTGCTCAACTAGTGTGTTACTTTGCGAGTGATATGCTATGATATGGTATGGATGCGCCGGATGCCACAAATATTACAAATCTTGTTGAACAGGGCCAACTCAAATTGTCTGCCCTGGTCAGTCATGATGATAGCTGGACATTCGAAACGTGATACCCATGACTCGACGAAAGCTCAAGCAACAGTTTCTGCCATAATACTGGGGAGGGGGACAGCCTTGACCCAGCGAGTTGTTTGGTTGATAGACGAGAGAACATAATGAAAACCGTTAGAGGGGAGGCAGAAGGCCAGCAATATCAATATGAATATGCTGGAAACGCCCAGCAGGGATCGAAAAGGCGCCGAGGGGGGGGGGGGGGTGAAGTGTGCTTGTGTACTTTGCAGCATTGGAACGCGACACAGGAGTGTGCCCATTGCTGGCAGTCCTTGTTGACATTTCTGCTCACAAAGTGCTCCGCTACGAGGCGGGCGGACGCACTAACACCAGTGTGGGCTAAATTATGCAATGCGTTGAAGACAGCTCAACGGAGTGTGGTTGGGATGAGGGGGCATAACGTGCTAGTTTTGTCGTTGCACCAGATCTCACCAGAAATGCCAGGGAAGGTGGTGCAGATGAAGTGTATTGAAGAAGTAGAGTCTGAAATCAGGTTTTGTGTTTCCTCGTCGGCGGGCTGGAGGTTAGGCGGTTCAGAGATGTCTAACAGTGAATGGACGATGTTGACTCGTGAAAGGAAATAAGCAACTATATTGTCAGCACCCTTTATGTGTCTGACATCGGTGGTGAACTGAGATATGAAGTCCATGTATCTGAAGTGACGAGGAGGTGGGTCAGCTGGCTAGTTTGTAATGGCCACAGCCAGGGGTTTGTGGTCCATTAAAACATAGAAAGGACATCCCTCAACGTCAGTCTTAAAATGCTTGATTGCTTCGTAGACCACAAGCAACTTCCTGTCAAACGTGGAATACTTCTGTTGTGCATTGGTGAGCTTGCACGAGAAGAACTGCAGAGGCGAAGTTTGGCTGTCGATTGTCTGGCTAAGGACAGTGCCGATGGCAGTATCGCTTGCGTCTGTGGTGGTGAAAAGCTGTGCATTGGGATGAGGATGCACCATGGTGCAGGCTCCGGCAAGAAGATTTTTGAGGGCAGTGAAAGAGTCAGTCATAGCAGGGGTCCATGGAACGGGCCGAGATCCAGAAGTGTTGGTGCCTGCCAAGTCGTCCGTCAGTGGAGCCTGAATCTCCGCAGCCCGAGGTAGATGTCAGCGATAATAATTAACCGTCCATAGAAAGTGCAAGAGCACTTTGAATGATGAGGGTCTGTGTAGGTTTAGTATTGTTTGTACTTTCTCAGGGGGTGGTGAAATGCCATCGGCAGAGAACCCGAAAACAAAGAAAAGAGACAGCGGGTCGATGTAGCTGCAATTTTCCTAGTTGGTCTCGATGCCTCCTGCCACGAGAGTGCTCATAACAGTTTGCACATGTCAAATGTTGCCCTCGACGGAAGCGCTGAACACAAGAATGTCATCAAGATATGCAAAGCAGAATTTTAGGTCGAATAGCACTTCGTTGATGAAGCGTTGCCAGGTCTGGGTTGCGTTTTTCAGACTGCAGGGCATGAATCGAAACTGAAATAACCCGATCGGTGTGGTGATTGCTGTCTTCTCGATGTCTTCAGGTGCCATGGGGATCTAGTGGTAGTCCCATTAGCGATCAATGACAGAGAACGTGGTCGCACCTGCGAGGGAACTAATAAAGTCGGTAATGTTGGGTATGGGGTAGGTGTCCATAATTGTTCATGCGTTTAGTTGATGGTAGTCTCCACATATGCGGCAGGACCCGTCTTTCTTAGGTGTCATATGTATGGGCGTAGACCAGCTACTGGCCGAGGGTTCAGTGATGCCGGAGGTTAGTAGTTCAGAAATTAGATTTTTAAGGTCGGAGAGGCGCTTGGGACAAAGTCGATGTGGTTTACTGGAGACCAGGGTACCTGGTGTGAGGCGAAGCTTGTGAACCATGCCGTTGGTGACGATTGAAATGTTACCGACAGCGCGGGAAGCGGTTTGTTTACAATCTGTGGTGGGCGGGGCAGGCGAGGTGTGGTCGTGATGTTCAGAGCCGCTCGGCAGATCTGATTGGAGCCAAGGTGGTAAAGTGTCCCAGGAGTCAATGCGACAAGATGGCCGCTGGCCCGAAGCAGTGGCACCGTGGTCGGGTGAGCTCGGTAGAGCTCGTGAGCCGTTAGTGAGTCCATTGTCCGAGGGTGTGGTCTGTGGCAGCGTGGTCACGGATGAAGCGCTTGGCGCGAGTGCACTGTTTGTGTTGTCAGTGGCGGTCGCACGGTGGCCCGCAGGAGCCGAAGTTGCATAGTTTGAGGTGCTGTCTGCGAGGGGTGGGGGTAGGAGCCGTCAGTTCGGGAACACATGATGCTCATCGTGCATGCGCACTTGTGTCCGGCCGAGTGTCAAATGCTGCTGTGTTAGGAGGGTGTGGCCCTGCGGAACTGTCAGTACATGTTATGGCAGTCTTGATAGCACAGTTGTGAGTGGTAGTGGGAGGTAAACACACAGAGGCTTGATTGCTGGGATTGCAAGCAGATTCGGTGCACTTACTGGCCTTGCTTTGTCCTTGCTGTAGTGTCTGTAATTCCTTTGCTGCATCGGAGAGCTGGAGTTGTGCTTTGTGGAGCCGGAGGGAGAGCTTGAAGCTTTCCTCACTTAGGCGAGCGATGTGTTCAAGCTCAACAAGGCACTTGCGTGTGGTTTCTTCTAATGTTGTTGACAGAGACAAGCATGTACAGATGAGATGAGCCCGTACCAATGTGTCACGGGTGAGGGGGGGGGGGGGGGTTGCTCGACGAAGCACAGGGGAAGTGAGTCTGGGACAGATGATGAAACACGGTCTTTCGCACTAAGTCCAGTGAAAGTTTGTGGTATCGCAAGAAGTCAATGCCTAGTATAGGTTTGTCAATTTCGCACACTAAAAAGGTCCACTCGAGTTTGCAGTTTGTGGAGAGTGAGATGACATGGGAAGTTGAACCCAAGCATTGTAGTTTAGTTAAATTCATGGCTTGCAGTGAAGTATGATGAGGGCAGATGTTCAATGACACTAAGGACGTAGGCAGCAGGGAAACATCGGCGTCTGTGTCCACTAGGAAAAGGTATCCCGATGAAATGTCTTTAATATAAAGTCATCCGCAATTATCCGGTCATTCCCAGACAGAATGGAGCACTGGGGGGTGCCTGTCGCGTTGTGCGCAGGAGACGGCACCCGGACCTGCCTGCGATTGGCGTTTGGGAAGTAGCAGGGTGGTCTGCAGTTTCGTGCTGCCTCACCAAACTGTGTGTGGAAGTAACAGTACAGGTAGTGCGGTTGCATTTCCTGCGGAACATTCATTGCCAGTGGCAGTGGCTGAGGTTCGGTGGCTGCAGCAGGCTCAGTTGCCGGAGGGGGCGTGACCGTGGGCGAAGCCGGTGAAGTCCCAGTAGCCCCAGTAGTCCCAGTGCGACCCTGGCCGCATCTGACCACAGGACAATGAGCCTGAACCTGAGACTTGTTAGATGGCAGTGGCTGGCGAAATAGATCAGTGATGCATCGTGTAGCCTGACAGCAATTGTCATTCTTTGCTCGACAGGTTCGGGAGACCTCTGAGCCAGATCAAAGTGGATGTGAGCAGGTAGTTTATCTGACCAGACGGCGAGGAGGGCTGTGTCAGAGAGCAGATCGGCGCTGACCAGGGCGTGTAGCCATCTCCAGAGCTGGGAAGGTTTGAGTGTACCGGGTAGATGAGTCCGGGGTGTCGACCAGGTCAGCAATCAAGTCCTCCTCGTCATGCAGGTGGGTGATGAGGCACAGAAACCTGGTTGACTTATCGAGTTTGTAATGGTTGAACACTTCGTCCACAACTTTGAACAAGGTTGTTGCTCTGTCGGGACTAAACAGCAGCAGCGTTGGTAAGCATTGTAGAATGTTTGGAAGAACAGGTTGAGTTGAGATCGTTGGGGCACTGCCTGAATCATGCTGTTGTTGCTGTAGTATTCCAGGAGAGTGTGCCTCCAGGGGATGTGGCAACGATGGCTGTTTGGGTGGCAATGTGAAGGTGACATGTTGTGGTTTAGCAGGATCCATCACGACACAGAAGGCTGATGTGGGAGAGACACTGTAATGTGTCGATTGTGGTTGCGGAAGCTCAACACATTGCGGGTGTGTTCGGATTGACGCGTTGCGGAAGACCGATGCGGATGAGGCACCGAGATGTGCCAAGAATGGTAGCAGAAGCTCGACTGGAGCCGGCACGGGGGCAACAGGTGAGAAAAAAGCTCAAAGTTTAAGAACGCATGTTAGTCCGCGGATAGCTCGATGTATGATCAGAGCTGGGGCCACCTGTGTTGCAGGGAGGCTGCGGAGGTACGGGCTGTCCAGAAGCACAGTGTGGGAAATCATGTCGAATGTGGGACAGAATGTGTGAATGTTCACTGTTCATAGTCACTCCACTCAAAACCGTGTGCGGATAAGGTGAATGTCATGGCACAAAACACTAAGGCGTAGCAGTGGGAAAGAGGTGTAGGTCAGGCACAGATAACAAGTTATTGTTTCTGTTGCAGGCCAAGGTATTGAAGTAGGAAGGCATGTGCTGACGCTGAACCGAGGCAGGCTCAGGCGTGGTCGGATGCTGAGGAGGTTTACCTGTGAACGAAGCAAGGAAAAATGCAGTTTTTAGTCAGAATACCCAAATAAAAAGTGAGGGTCTGGTTAGCAATCCAAAACTAGTTGCAGACACATTAGACAAACAATTTTTAACAGTAACAGAAAAGATAGGTTTACAAGGCTCTATGAATGAAGCCATCAATCTTTTGAAAGCCAGAGTACCTAGCTCAGTACAACACATGAAGGTAACAACAGTCAGTGTTCAAGGAATTGGAAGAGTTGTTAAATCCATGAAAAGTAAAAATTCTACAGGAATTGACAATATTTCTAACAAATTATTAAAATACTGCTGCAGCCCTGTAGGTAAAGTCCTTTATCACATTTTTGATGCATCACTTAAGCAGGGAATAGTTCCTGAGAGGCTTAAGTATGCAGTTGAAAAACCGCTATATAAGAAGAGAGATAAGATGGATGCTGCTAACTATCAGCCAATATCACTACTGACAAGTTTTTTTAAAGGTTTTAGAGAAACTAATGCATGCCAGGGTTGTCGAGCATCTCAGGGTTCAAAACCTTCTCAGCGAATGTCAGTTAGGATTTCAGAAAGGTTTGCCAACTGAAGATGCAATATTTGCATTTGCTGGTAAAGTCTGGAATCTGTCAACAAAAAACTAAAGGTGGTTGAGATTTTTTGTGACCTAACAAAAGCATTTGACTGTGTCAGTCACCAGACTCTTTTACAAAAAGCTGCACATCTCAGTATAAGTGGTTCATCAGTGAAATGGCTTGACTTGTACCTACCAAACAGGAAACAGAAATTTGTAGTGGATAGTCAAAATGGAGTCCTATTATCTTCAGAAAGGGGTACCATCACATGTGGAGTTCCCTAAGGCTCAGTTCTGAACCCCATACTTTTTATTATCTTTATAAATGATCTGCCTCTCTGTACAGAATATTGTAGATTCACCATTTTTGCTGATGACACTACCCTACTTACTGATAATTCAGTACATAAACTTGAGGAAACAGCAAATAAGGTTTTAAGTGAAACAGTGAACTGGTTTAACATTAATGGCCATTCTTTAAATGACAGGAAAACAAACTACATTCAGTTCCACACAACATTCAAAGATGAGGGAATAGTAGTAAAAATAGATGAGCAGGTGATAGCCAGGGTGGATACCTCAAAATACCTAGACTTGCATGTTGACAGCAAACTGAACTGGTCAAACCACATCATAGATCTATGCAAAAGATTGAGTTCAGCAACTTATGCATTATACATTGTGTCTTCTTATAGAAGTATAGAAACTATGAAGTCAGCCTATTGTGGTTATGTTCATGCCATTAAGGCATATGGAATTATATTTTGGGGTAATCAGTCACTGGCTAAAAAAGTACCATATACACAAAACAGAGCCATCAGGATCATGTGTGGAGTCCATAGTAGAGCAACATGCAGGAATCTTTTTAAGAAACTTGGAATCCTTACATCCACTGTGCAATATATATTCTCTTTGATGTGCTTCATAAGGAAAGAAAAATCCATTTTAAAAATGAATAGTGAGTATCATAGTCATGAGATGAGAAGGAAACATGATATCCAATATGAACAGGCAAATCTAAGTATGGTACAGAAAGGAGTCCGTTTCATAGGCTGTAAGATTTTTAACATCCTCCCTTCAAGAATTAAGTGTTTGGTAGAAGATTAGCTCTTGTTTAAAAAAACTTTAAGGCAGTTCCTATTACAAGGATCATTTTATATGATAGAAGAGTTCCTGAACTACAATGTTTAACATTTCTTTTATTGTTAAATTCAAATATGTGCCCAAATTTACATTTGTAATCCTGACTATTCTTTACCGTAAACACATATTTTGCAATATTTATTGTCTGTAACAGTTATTTTTTGTAATATTTATTTATCTCTTAAAATTGATTTTCTGTAGTGGAACCTAAGTTACTATTTACTGTAATATGAAATTATTTTGTTTTGTTTTTATGTGCTACCATAGATCTCTGACACATTTAATATCCTGTGGTACTGTCACAACATGGATCACTGGAACAAGAAATAAATAAATAGTGCAGAAAATATTGTCAGCCATAACTAGTCCTGCTACTTCATTTGCCCCATTTACTCTTGAGAGCCTATGGTATTGCTGATGTGTAGTTCTTTTTTTAATTATAAACAAAGTTGACAATTATTATCAGTTTGTAATGCTCATCAATGTAAATCTGTTTCATTTATTCCACTGAAAATGTGTGCCAGAGTCTGTGCAATTTTAGCTGCAGACTGTGAATATGAGCATTATCTCATCAACTGTTCATTCACGCAAATTTACAGAACCAGTGATAAATCAATGATGTTCAGTAACATTCAAAATTTTATTGTAAACATAATTTTCATTACACATAATCATATTAAGTCACTATAGTAATAATTAGTGAATCTCAGACATGTAAAGCATACACATTCTCTATGGAAAACATGAAAAATCATCAGCTACAAATAAATTCTAATTCTAAACGCTTTCCAACATTTGCCAGGCCCATTGGTGCCATTACATTGTGATGAAGTTGTGTAGGGTACATTTTTCCTTAGCTGTGTGCCACTCAGTGAGCATACACCATGTGGTGGTGAGTGAGAAATCTGTCAGCCACATGCATGTGCACAGTGAGTGACCGAATGCTGCTCACATGGGTTTGCAATGTGGTTAAAGTGCTTTGTCTGGGGGTAACCCTCGATAGACTCTTATCTTTCAGAGAGCATTTAACAAAAACAGCTGAAAAACTGAAAACAAGAAACAACATCATTCAAAATCTATGTGGGAGAGCATTGGCATCAACACTACATTCTTCTGCTCTAGATCTTGTCTTCTCAGTAGCTGAATATTGTACCCCAATTTGGCTAATCAGTCCAGATGCACAAAAGGTAGACATTTACTAAATAACATCATGAGAATGATTGCTGATGTTATCATATCAACATCTATGGAATGGCTGCCTGTGCTAAGCCACATTTCATCACCGTAACTTCATTACAGATATGCTCTCATAAATGAGCACAAAAAGATCATGGCTAGCAAAAATCTACCATTCCATCAAGATGTCAATGATGCAAACGATAACTGACTCAACTCTACTTGACTACCAACAATAGCAGAAAGTTCACCACAGAAGATGAGTGCAACTCTACTAATGTGTGGACTCAAGAATGGACTGGACAGCTCCGTATCACCCAAAAACCACTGCTTGTCATACAAAACATGGCCAATGCTAAACAGAATTAGAACCTGACGTGGCATTTTACACATACAGGGTAAGCAATTTTTCCAGCTTTGTGGTTGTGGAGAACCATCGGCATTCATAAAGATCACAGTAGGATGCCCTACAAGATCATATGATGGTAAACCAGAAGACTTCTTCCTGCTGGCTCCATAATTGATGTATTACATAAGTGACCTAGATGTTTCCTTATAAGATTTTATGTTGTATATATTATGGTCTATAACCAATGTGTTTCTTTTTCTGATCTATCAAAATGCATACAATGATTAAATAAATCTCTCTGAGTGATTCACGAGAAACAGGTGTTGTTTAACAAATTTGTTAGTGTGACCATTTTCTGCAGTGAGTATATTCATTTTATAAAGTTAAACACCTTTTTCTTGCTGCAGTCTATATTTATTTATGTTTCAGATATGTTTTACCTTCTATATTAAATATTTTCACTGGATTTAATAATGGCAGGTGTGTGTCTAGCTGAGGCAGGATACATAGTGAAAATGCATTCTAGATACACACAAGACATTTCAAATTATAAAACAAATATGGTGTAGTTAAGTTTTGGAAAGGGACTGACTACTTGTTATGTCTTTAAGCTCAGTGGGAATAAACCTGAACATTTTTGCATCAGCATGCTTAGTACTTGTCTGCGGAGGGGCAAATTTTTGATTTTGATTGATAGTGTATGTTGGCAGAAGATTGAAGAATGATCAATGGCATGAAGATACAGAAGGTAACAGAAGCCACTGAATTAAAAATAAATTATGTGTATTCAGAAGACATGTAGCCTGTAACTGGGAGAGTGTCATGATCTCTTCATTGGCAACCAATTCCTGATTAGTCACTAATTCGGATCTCCTGGAGAGGACTGCCAACTGATGTGACCATGTGAAAAATGTTGAACATTCAGTAGAAGGGTAACTCACCCTGAGTCGGAGCATGGAACGTGATAAGTGCGAATGTGGTAGGGAAGATAGAAACTGTGAAATTGGAAATGGGTGCTAATGGAATGAAATGGAAAGAACATAACAATATACGGCCAAACAAATGTGGGGTAAACTCTGTAGTAGGGGAAGGAATACAATAGTTATGTGAAAATATGGGCCCAGTAGCAGAGATGAGATAGGAGAAAGACTAATTGACTTCTGCAATACATTTCAGCTGCTAATAACAAATACACTGTTCAGAAATCAGAAGAGGCAGAAGTATATTTGGAAAAGGCATGGAGACATGAAAGAGTCCCATCTATATTACATCATACACAGACGAAGGTTCCAAAATAGTAAAACGATAGTTCGCCCTTTTCACCTGCACACACACACACACACACACACACACACACACACACACACACACACACACACACACGCACACACAACAACGCTTAGTTAAACAATGCTTTATATACTGTATTTGAAATTGTAGCTTTCTTTACATTTCAGAATCGTGTCTTCTAAAAGGAAACCCATTATGGTAGACCTCAAGCAGAAACACTAAAATTTATATAAGTTGAATCGAGGTTCTTTACAGAAAGCCATTGCTGCTGAGTTCAATGTTGGACGAGCAACTATTTATGACATCAAAGAGAAACAAAAGGGAAGAAGATGTTGTTCAACAGTACTCAACACAAATGGATAGTGAGTGATAAAGCATGCCACCATCATGTATCATCATTGAGACAGTTAAAAATTAGGGACATGTTTCATATGAGTGATACGAGTGTATCCTCTACACTTTAAAATTGTATCCTTCAGTTTAATAAAGTACAGTACACCATATCCCCTATGTTTTCAAAAAAAAAAAATAAAAGACAAAATAAATGAATAAAATAAATTTCAGACATTCAATAATCTGGCACTTCCGCTAATCCGACTAATATAGTAAAGTGCCAGGAATGGCCGGATTAGCAAATGTCTAGTGTAACTTCAACATTTATTTGAATAGTATAATAAATTCATTATATTTGGTCTTGCTTTATCAGCAGTAGCAGTTTTTGCATAGTCTTGCTTCATGTCTGTTGTACTTCACATGGTTTAAGAATTCTGCCACTGAATATAAGCAGTGATCTAATAAGAATACCCTTAGGGATTTATGAAACACAGAAAATGAAGAAATAACTTTAATATATAAGCCTTAATGAAACCTGTGGGCTAGTCACAGGATGCATGAAGCCCACTCCACTGGAAAATCTCTGCCAAGTTTCAGGTTTCAGCAGTCTCAAGTCTTGTTGGGTAGCTCATGAACATAATGAACAGTTTAAAAAGACATTTGATGAGTGCCATCCACTATACAGTAGCCTTTTGGATTAAAAAGACTAAAACCAAGATAATTGTTCTTTGGTTACACCCTGTCAGCTACCTCATTTTAGAACATCCACCAAGGGATGCTGAATTAAACTTGTTGTTGCTGTTGTGGTCTTCAGTCCTGAGACTGGTTTGATGCAGCTCCCCATGCTACTCTATCCTGTGCAAGCTTCTTCATCTCCCAGTACCTACTGCAACCTACATCCTTCTGAATCTGCTTAGTGTATTCATCTCTTGATCTCCCTCTATGATTTTTACTCTCCACGCTGCCTTCCATTACTAAATTGGTGATCCCTTGATGCCTCAGAACATGTCCTACAAACCAATCCCTTCTTCTGGTCAAGTTGTGCCACAAACTTCTCCTCTCCCAAATCCTATTGAATACTTCCTCATTAGTTATGTGATCTACCCATCTAATCTTCAGCATTCTTCTGTGGCACCACATTTTGAAAGCTTCTATTCTCTTCTTGTCCAAACTATTTATCATCCATGTTTCACTTCCATACATGGCTACACTCCATACAAATACTTTCAGAAACGACTTCCTGACACTTAAACCTATACTCGATGTTAACAAATTTTTCTTCTTCAAAAACGCTTTCCTTGCCATTGCCTGTCTACATTTTATATCCTCTCTACTTCAACCATCATCAGTTATTTTGCTCCCCAAATAGCAAAACTCCTTTACTACTTTAAGTGTCTCATTTCCTAATATAATTCCCTCAGCATCATCCAACTTAATTCGACTACATTCCATTATCCTCGCTTTGCTTTTGTTGATGTTCATCTTGTATCCGCCTTTTAAGATGCTATCCATTCCATTCAACTGTTCTTTCAAGTCCTTTGCTGTCCCTGACAGAATTACAATGTCATCGGCGAACCTCAAAGTTTTTATTTCTTCTCCATGGATTTTAATACCAACTCCTAACCTAATTTTTCTTTTGTTTCCTTTACTGCTTGTTCAATATACAGATTGAATAACATCGAGGAGAGGCTACAACCCTGTCTTACTCCCTTCCCAACAACTGCTTCCCTTTCATGTCCCTCGACTCTTATAACTGCCATCTGGTTTCTGTACAAATTGTAAATAGCCTTTCGCTCCCTGTATTTTACCCCTGCCACCTTTAGAATTTGAAAGAGAGTATTCCAGTCAACATTGTCAAAAGCTTTCTAAGTCTACAAATGCTAGAAACGTAGGTTTAAACTAAAAGTCATGAAAACGCTAAATTTTATCAGAACTGGCATAGCCCCTGTAGAAATCTGATAAAATGGAGCCTATTAGAACCTGATTTCAATAAGTGTGACTGAGGAGAAATATAAAACATGGAACACCTTCCAACATGCCAAAATTGTCTTACACATTGCTCCCTAGATGACCCCTGACTAAGCAAGCCGGATGCTTTTGACTGAGCCAAAAAATTGACAGCTGCAGACATAAAAAAAAGTAAGGAGTGTGTAAGGCACATGCAGGCCCAGACAGACACAGATCTCAATTTAGTAATGGCGAAGAGTCAACTGAAGCTTAAGGGAAATGTCCAGAGAAGATTCAATTTGGAAGGAAGTGAGGTATTGTAGTGAGGAGGAATGATGAGGTACATTTTTAGTTTTCTAGGGCTATAGATAGTATATTAATTATTATATTAATCAGTATTGCAGAAGCAGTTCAGTTGAGGAGCAATAGACATTCCAAAAAAAGGGCAATCACAGAAACCGGACAGGCAAATATGAGCACAAGGGAGATATCTGGGAAGAAACCTTAAGTATCAAAAGAAATACTTCAGCTGGCCAATCAATGAATGAAGCACTTAAATATTTATTAAATGTAAGGTATACAATAATATTAGTCAACTAGGAATGAAATAAAAAAGAAGTATTGGGAAGCCAAGGCAAACTGGCTGCAAGTAAAGTGTGAAGAAATTGAAAAAGAAATGGATGATGTAAGGACTGATTAAGCACAGAGCTGGTTTCGGAATATTTTTCCAGTCTAGTAATGTATCATTTGGCACCCTCTGCCCCCTCCCTTTTCCTTGTACATGTCAGTTTTTGCTACTATATGTGAAATGTGCTGTATACAAATCTTGCACTTGGGTGCACCTGGTGCCCCTCTCAGCCTAGAGCCCTAAGCAGCCACTACTAATTGTGATATGTTCTGTTTATACAATGAGGTGGCAAAAGTTAAGGGATACCTCCTAATACTGTGTTGAACCTCGTAACACCTTGGTTCAGTTTACAGTTATAAAAGCTATAGAAAGAATAATTTAAAATTAAGAATAGAATTTTCAGAGGGGAAAATAGTGTAGAATCAGAGTATGGTAATTGCAGACCAAATTATAGTATATCAGGAAGTAGTTTAATGTCTAAGTACAGCTAAGCCACGGAAGCTCCACCACGGAGAAGGCAGTGATGTTAAACTCTTGTGATGAAAAAACCAATAAAAAGGCCTGATCATCATTATTGCTGCCTTTTTTCCTTGATTGTTTCGTTAAAGGGCGGGGAACCCATGTCAGTCAGCAAGACAATAATTAGATTGGACTTTATCGTGTTAAGATTCACGATAAACTGTTAGAATATTATGGAGATTAAAAGTGATGTAGTGTATGATCTCTGACTGTTGGTAGCAACAGAGTATTAAAGGGATGACTTTAGTGACAGATTGGAACTTTACGGACATATAGACGTCAGAAACTCAAATTATCTGCTGATACGAGTGAATTCAGAGGTACCGGTATTCAGATATTAATGTGTGGACTCTTGAAAGTGTCATGTGCCGTTAGTTGCGAATCTGGGCATAGAGCGCGTGCATATCCTCTTGGCTAGGAACCTTTTAAATAGGCCATCATCCATCACCATCTTAATCCTTGAATATAGAGTGAAAGTGAAATACAAGAGTGTTGTACTCATTTCATTTACCTAATACTAATCAGTGAAGGTTTTACGGAACCAAGCTATTCAGCAGTAAGTCAGCACCATCTAGTGGAAAGTGTAGGCATTAACTTTTTGTTTGGCTTTTTACATCGGTATGACTACAAGCAAGTTGTCAGTCAGGATGAAAGGACATTACCAGAGAGTGCATACTGGCAACACTCATTATCCTGTTGCAGAGGATGCATTACAACATGACAGTCATGACCTTGGTGCCTGTTTCACCACACGTGCCATCTGTATTCTTTCCCCAGTCACCAGTTTCTCAGAATTCTGCAGGTGGGAACTAGTGCTACAACGTGTCCTGTAGATCTTTTACCTATCCAATTGCATTATATTTTCAAGAATTGATTATCTTTCCTGATAATTAGTGAAAAGACAGCACTAATTTTATGGTTCTCACATTTCACAGACTGTGACCCTAATAATAAACTGAAGAAAAACAAAACAAATGGATGCGTTTCCTCAAACATTTTAGAAAATTTGTTTGCCAAGTCAGGATATTGTGCTGGTGAATTTCTAAAGAATTTAGAGGAAAAAATCCATCAAAATATGTTGTGTAGTGCTCAACAGAGGAAAAACAATGAAAGAAAGTGTCATTTTATATTCAACAGAAACTTTCAAAACGTACAAGATTAAAACAACATGCTGCACCTATGTAGACAACAATCCATGAGTGGAGAGCTGCTAGTATCTTATATTTTTATGAATTTTAAGTGGTACATTTCCACTATATGGTGAGTAGCAATCTATGCTTTTCATTACATAATAATTTAAACTGACAGAATACATTGCCATGATCAACACAATCAAAGTAAGTTATAGTATAATACATAAATGAAGATTACTTATTATTATGTTCTAGAAATTCAGAAACAGAGTAGAAGTGGCCAAGCAAGAACAGTCTCAACTTTACATTAAATGTATTTAATGATGGTATGTGTTATTTTAAGTAAGAAGGCAAATGGTATGCTCCTCTTTTGCATAAATTTATAGTTATTGTGTTTATGTGTAGGTTAAGGCTTCTGTCTAGAGTCATATGTGTGTAAATCATGGTTATGTTTGAGGATATTTGCTCTTTTGAGGACATCCCCTTTAGTAAAAATTTGTTTTTCATATATATACAAGGCAGAGGTAGTATTTTTAGGCTTTTAAAAAGGTCTCTACGGGGATCCCTGCATTTAGCTTTCTTTACCTCATTGCAATCTTTTTTATGAATTTTAATTTTTTAAATTGTGGAATTTTCCCAAAAAATTACTCTGTACATCAGTAGTGACTGTATACTACCATGGTACATTATTGGCACTGATGAGCAGTTTGTATTTTGAGTGAGAATCCTAACATCATAAATATGTGTATTCAGTTCTTTATTAAGATTGTTAAGGTGCATCTCCCTCTTCAAATCCTCCTGAACATGTGCAACTAAAAACTTTGTCTGATTTACATTTGAGATTTTTTTTCTTCAATGAAGAAAACAAGGTTCACAAGATGTATGATATAAAAGCTAACTCCCATAGTTTTTTCAGAATTTATGATGAGCCTATTGATCTGGAACCACTGTGCATAACCGATGTTGCAGTCTTCTCTGCTGTTTAATTAGAGTATTACTGTCATGTGTGAAGAGTACTGTGGTTCCATCATGTATTTCATCACCCAAGTCATTTACACACAGTGGAAACAGGACACACCCCAGAACTGACACTTATGGGACTCTGTACTTGATTTATTTTCCTCATTATTGCAGAAACTAGAATTTTTTGTGTTTCACTATCTTTGCATTTTATATCTGAAATATGTTGATGATTGTTGGGGTATGATGTATCCACTTTGAGATTGGCCTCTAATTCCAAAATTACTGTTACAAGTAACATCAAAGGCTTTACTAAGATCAAGAAATATACATGTTGCTTATCATCCCCTGCTGTTAGTATTTCATTCAAGAAGACAAAAATTGCTGACTGGGTTGACTTTCCAGCTCTTAACCCATGTTGTGAGTGATTTATCAGCCTTTTTTTGTTTAAGAAGGCTCTTAATCTTCTAAGTAAAGTCTTTCCCATAATTTTGCTAAGGCCTGTCAAAATAAACTGGCTATATTTAGTAATTTCATGTTTTGTACCCTTCTTACGTAGAGCCATTACTTTTGCAGTTTTTAATCTATTGGGAAATATATCACTCTCAAATGATGAATTTACTATGTCTGTTAGAGGTTCCTAAAAAACACTGCACTAGCTTTGATGATAGCATCTGGTAACTCATCAGCACCCACTGAATATTTATTAGGTAATCCCTTTATAATTTTGGACAGTTCCTTACATGGATAATGTATTTGCATGAATTTTTTAATTTGACTAGTCTCATTGTTTGGCTGTATGTCATAATGTGTATTTATCAAGTGGTGTGCTGTGTTTGAGAAATAATGGTTGAAAGCACTACCCACTTGTTTCAGGTCATTTAGTTCATTGTTATTCATAATAAGCTCTATATTACTGTGAGTAATTGACCTTATACCTTCATAATATGTTAGGTTGCTTTCATATTATTGTTGGAGTTACATTTTAATTTGTTATTGTCTAGATTTTCTGCTTTTGAAATAACTTGTATTAGTATTCATTTGTATCTCTTTGAGTAGGTAATAAAATCACACCTAGCATTTTACTTGGAATACTCCGACAATCGTCTCTTATTTTTTATGTGATATATCTTTGTGGCTTTTGTGTTCCACTTGTTTGTTTTTTGAATAGAGTTAATGTAATTGTTTTCTAGGGAACAGTTATTTTGTAAAAAAAATGCTAAAGGTAGTTAATAAAGACTATGCTCAGTATGAAACAAATTGTTCATACCATAACTACAATACTAGAGGTAAAGATGATCTACATGTTGAACTAAAAAATTTAACACTTGTACAGAAGGGAGTAAAGTATGCTGCTATAAAGACTTTTAATGCATTGCCTAATTATATTAAATGTACAATAGAAAATGAAACGCTGTTCAAAGGGATGTTAAAAAAATACCTGCTCGACCATCCACTGTACTCGTTAGATGAATTCTTTTCCAGAAGTAATGCCCTCCCTTAATAATAGATGTATTTAGTCTCTTAGTTATTAGATGGATGATACAATATTATGTTAATGTTATAGTGTTAATGTTATAGTTATAATGTTATATTGAGAATTGCTATACTAGTTTAATGACAGCTTGTAATATCTATATCATTGAATTATATTACTATTCAGTAGCATTAATTGTATTTGTACAATTGTATTGACATGTTCCACATCCAGGCGAATCACTCGCATGTACGGATCTATGGAATACGCATACCAAATAAATAAATAAATAAAAGTAAATGAACTTATATTTTTTAATGGTATCATTACAGTTGTATACAGCATTCCAATTTTCAATGTTTAAGAGAAAACAAAAGTAATTTATATACTGAAATTTGTTACAGTGCATTTTATTACATGTTGTTTTGAGTTTCCTGTTACATTCATTGTAAGACTTTGAGCACAGTGATCAGTAAAACCCATGTTTACCGTTTGTGTCTTAAGGCCACATCTGCATATATTTATCAAAATCTGGTCAATAATAGAGGCAGAAGTTGTGGTTTTTCAAATTGTTTCAGTGACAGTTGAACTTGTACAAAATATCTGTAGTAAATTTATAATATCATCTCTGAATTTACTAGATTTTGAGAAATCACTATTGAAGTTACCAAATGTAATTATATTTTTCTCAGGAGAATAATTTCTTCCAAAAATTCTTCCATGTCATTATATATCACTTTTTTGTCTCTATCTTCTAACCTGTACATGCAAATAATAATTGTTTCTTACCCTGATAATTCAAATATATAGGTTTTTTTGTCTTCCTCTATGGCCACCGGCCGGGGTGGCCGAGTAGTTCTAGGCGCTACAATCTGGATCCGCGCGACCGCTATGGTCGCAGGTTCGAACCCTGCCTCGGGTATGGATGTGTGTGATGTCCTTAGGTTAGTTAGGTTTAAGTAGTTCTAAGTTCTAGTGGACTGAAAACCTCAGAAGTTAAGTCCCATAGTGCTCAGAGCCATTTTTTGAACCTCTATGGGCAGATTATGGTATTTAGGTACAGTGTTTGATTCAATATTTCCTTTAATATACACACAGGTACCCCCATGACTTGATATTTTCCTACAAAACATGTTTGCAAAGTTGAACTGAGGGAGGTATGCCAGCTCTAACATATCTTGTTCAAGCCATTATTCGGCAAAGCATAGGGCAGAAATATTTTTCAGGCTATACAATATGATTGCTTACTTTGCAATCTTCCACAGCAGCTATTGAAATCATTTTTATTTGTTTGTCTGACTTAAGCTTACTAGAACAAATTGATTAGAATTTTACACCACTCTACATTTATTTACAACGCATCTTAAGTGGCCATTCTGTAAATATGGGTATACATGTTTTTACATTTTTAAACAATCAAAATTCCAAGCTTAAATACCAGCAATATTAGGAAAATGATTGCTACTCACTGTAAAGATGAGATGCAGACAGACACAGCTGAAAGATAGTCACACATTGTAGCTTTTGGCCAAAGCCTTTTTCAACAAAGAGAACACACATACATACACAAGCAAGCACATCTCATGCACACATGACCACTATGACCAGAATGCAATCACACATGGGGCAGGGAAGGGAGAGGGATAGCGGAGTATGGTTGGAGGAAGAGAAGAGTGCTTCCTGGTGGGATGTACAGGGGCTAGATGATGGCCTGATGAGACTGCCAGGCACAGTGACAGGAGATGTGGTGTGGGAGAGAAAAACGGCAGCAGAAAAGGAGAGGAGCAGGAGAGGGAAAGGATTGGCAGGTGATTTGGCAGAGAGCGCCACAAAGAGGATGGAGGACTGAGAAGAGGGAAGAGGTGATAGGACAAAGTAATTGGAAACTGTTGGGTGGAGAGTGTGAGACCAGGATACTATTGGAGGCAGAGAATGTTTTGTAAGAAAAAAGTAAAAAAAAAAAAAAACAGTTTTGGATGAGAAGATCCAGATGTCCCAGGTTGTGAAGCAGTCATTAAAATCAAGCATGTTATATTCAGGCGCATGTCAGGGTTGTCAACTTTGGTCTTTGCAGCAGTTGGGCGGTGGGCGTTCATCCTGGTTCACAGCTGGTTGGTAGTCATATCAGTATTTAAAGCTGTGGAATGGGCACAGCAGAGCTAGAATACGACATTGCTGCTTTCACATGTGGCCTGGCCTTCAATGGAGTAAGATAAGCCTGTGACAGGACTGGAATAGGAAGTGCTGCAGGTGGATTCGACAGGTCTTGCATCTGGGTCTTCCACCGGGATATGTTTCCTGTGGAAAGGGGTTGGGATTGGGACTGGCATAGTGATGGACTACAATGTTGTGTAGGTTGGGCAGGTGATGGAACATTACTTAGGAGAGATGTGGAGGATCTTGGGTAGGATGTCCCTCTTTTTAGGGCTGTTGTTGTTGTTGTGGTCTTCAGTCCTGAGACTGGTTTGATGCAGCTCTCCATGCTACCCTATCCTGTGCAAGCTTCTTCATCTCCCAGTACTTACTGCAACCCACATCCTTCTGAATCTGCTTAGTGTATTCATCTCTTGGTCTCCCTCTGTGCTTTTCACCCTCCACCCTGCCCTCCAATGCTAAATTTGTGATCTCTTGATGCCTCAGAACATGTCCTACTAACCGGTCCCTTCTTTTTGTCAAGTTGTGCCACAAACTCCTCTTCTCCCCAATTATATTCAATACTTCCTCATTCATTATGTGATCTACCCATCTAATCTTCAGCATTCTTCTGTAGCACCACATTTCGAAAGCTTCTACTCTCTTCTTGTCCAAACTATTTATCGTCCATGTTTCACTTCCATACATGGCTACACTCCATACAAATACTTTCAGAAACTACTCCTGACACTTAAATCAATACTCGATGTTAACAAATTTCTCTTCTTGAGAAACACTTTCCTCATCATTGCCAGTCTACATTTTATATCTTTTCTACTTTGACCATCATCAGTTATTTTGCTCCCCAAATAGCAAAACTCCTTTACTACTTTAAGTGTCTCATTTCCTAATCCAGTTCCCTCAGTGTCACCTGACTTAATTCAACTACATTCTATTATCCTTGTTTTGCTTTTGTTGATGTTCATCCCATATCCTCCTTTCAAGACACTGTCCACTCAGTTCAATTGCTCTTCCAAGTCCTTTGCTGTCTCTTTTCATGGCATAATGATAGATAATAAAACCTCTGACATTTCTGGTTGCTTTAAACTGAAAATAGTGTTCCTTTATAAAGTTGGCATGCATTTTTCTTATGATGTTTCTGCTTCTTTTTGGCAACCCTCACAACCTACATGAAAAACAAATGAACAAACATAAATGTCGTAATACTGTGCTGAATGTGAGTACACACAACAACTGTTCTGTTTCCAAAAGTGAAGTGAAGCGTAAATAACACCAATGCAACATAAGAGAAAGTGCAACAAAGCAAAAGTGGCTAAGTGGAAATATGTAATGAAGTTTCTTTTGACATCATCCTCTGCTAACAAAGATGGAAGAAACAGTGGCTTACAGAACATGTGAACAAGAGGCAGAATCAGCAGAAGTAAACTGCACTTCAATTTAATAAAGAAATGCTGTTTTCAATCTAAAATAACAAAAAATGTACAAACATGTTTATCCATAATGACCATGAACACACTTTGTGAATAAAATTGAAATGAATCTGATGTAAAATTCTTTTGAATTAGTTGCAGTAGCAGTAATCTTAACACAGAAAAACCAATAACAATAATAATAATAATGATCAGTCAAATTATTTAACATTATTGCTATTTCAGTAAATTTATTGGGCAGTGACTGAACAGTCCACTGGAGCAATTTAAAATTAGGCACAGGGAATATACATATCATTTATTGCTTGACCACTTACCTCCCTTTTTACACTAGTGTCTCTCGTGGAAAAAAATTCTCATATGTGGAATTCTTCATATTTGCATTTTGGGTTTTTGTTTCACTGGATGTAGGATTTTGCCTTTCTTCTGTTGAGATGTTTTCAATTTCTGCTTTATTACAGTCCATTTTCACCCATATATCCATTAATGACTGCTTTGTTGCTGTATTTGTTAGTTCAAAATTCACTTCAGTAGTTGTGAGGCTGTTTGTTTGTTTTTGCTTGTTTCTGCTTAAATACTGGTCCATAATTGTCTGTCAGTTATTATTTGGTGCTTCCACTTCAAGACAATCACTTTGTAACTGATGTACCTGGGTTAATAGTAAAGTTTGGCAGTGAAGTGTTTCATTTTCATGTAAAGAACTACCTTTCAGAAATGGTGTGGCAGAAAATTACAGTTTACACCAAGGTGGCAGTGTTACTTCTTAGGAGCCTGAGAATGGTTTTGTTTGGTAGATTTTAGTAAAAAAGGAATTATAACCTCTCCCTCCCCCCCCCCCCCCCATCCCAGTTCTTACATAGTTGTTTTACAATATTTTAGATCAGTTTCACAATATGTATGTGTATGGAACAACATTATTAAAGTCATCTCATTGGTGTTCTGTTGTCTCCTAGTTGTATCTTCAACATCTACCTTCCCAATGAATTTACTGCCACAGTAAGGCTACATGTTGTCCGGAAGACAACCATAAAGAAAGGGTGGTTCCTCCAAGACTTGCAAATATATCCAGCCAACTGGTAATGATCCACAGCATGAATCACACCATATTTATGTTGCAAAAGTGGAGGAGTGTTGTCGCTGCTAGCCACAGAGACATGTTGTTGTTAAGCAAAATGTGGCTGATGCACCAAAGAGGGACCTGTAGAGGGTACTAAATTGAATTATGTGCTATTCCATACCGGGTTGTCATATTGATGTTGAGTCAGGTCTTTTATCATTGAAAGGAAATGAGTTCAAAGAGCTGGTAATACGTCTGAGAGTAGCATATCTTGTTTGAGTCAGTGTGATAAGATTGACTGGTCATGATCTACCTCTGAACAATTTTCTGTACTATGACATATATATATTTGAGTCAGTATAAGCTGTAAGGAAACCACAAGCAGCCATCATCTTTTCCTTATTTATTATTTATTGGCAGTTTTAATGTGAACTGCCTCATATTCTGAGGGTGTGCCATTTTCAGTGTATTAAAGTACAAGGGCAAATAAAACATAAATGGGATTTTATTAAAAAAAATGGTTTATTGAAAAACAAAAGGCTGTTACAATTTATTTATTCACACAGTTTCCCTCTTTGATACGTTTGTCTTGTTTTTTGTACTAATATGTATCCCCCATCTTCTTCAACAGCTCACAGCATTGATTGTGGATTGCTCATTCAAGGAAGTCAATGAACAAAATGCCTTACTAGTAAAAAAAAAAAAAATGTATGAAAGAATGTTGCCAACTGAGATCAAGTCTTTGCTTGCAGTAGGACTTCTTCCCCTTTCCTCTGCTACTCCTTACTGGCTTGTTTGGATTCAGGAGTGTAGTGGTGGACTCTTGTATTAATGCATCATGATATGACTCAAAAAGTCATCACCTTCTTTCACAAATCTTCCTCTAAACCTCTGACAGACCTCCAAATGTCTCAACTTCTGTTTTTTTGGTCAAGAGACAAGGGACCCATCTGGAACCAGGGTTGCCACAAGTTCTAGAAATCAGCAAATATCAGGGAATTTCAAACAGCTTGGGGAAATCAGGGAAACATCAGGGAAATTTGAAAAAAAAAATGGAAAAATCTCATTTTTGTTCCAGTAGATGAAATGGTTTGTTTACTGAGGTGTCATGCATCATTGCCAGCCGGGTGCAGCTGCGTATGCATACTGCTTCCTTATTCCCTCATTCTTACTGCTTCTTCCCTCCCTACCATTCCCCTCACCTTTCAGTCAGTGGTTTCACCACTTCTTGCTGCTAGCCTAAGAGCTGCAAATGAGAGTCCAGGATGTGTGAGGAGCAGTTTCTTTGGATCTGATCCTCAGAAACAGTTGATGCAGCAGCTGGAGACAGCAATCGTGTGCATAAGTTGTGTTTTAGTGATTATGTGAAACTGTGTGTGCTCTCAGGTTTGTTTGATTCAAGTGAGGTTATCCAGGAAATGATGGAAAACCTTGAATTATCAGAAGCTTGAAAGTAAACATCAAGTATCCTGAAAAAGTCTGCTTACAAAGTTTCAAGAACATATATTAAGTAAGGAATGTAGGAATACACACAGACTCTAATAGACCAAGAGTTTGGTGCATGTTGGAACAAATGATGCCTGTAATTTAGGCTTTGAGGTTGTATTTGGATCTTTTCAGCAACTAGCAGGGAGGGTTGTGAATACCGGTCTTGCTCACAGAGTTTCAATTAAACTCACAATCTGCAGCATTGTCCTTGTCCTGCACTAGTTACACTATTTGTGAATAGCACTAAATTACAAGAGGGCATCTCATGTCACTATGACCATCTTTATGCCCATTTGCCCTATAGAAAATATTGAAATAGTTCTCCAGGACATAGCGTCCATAAGTGTGAGTGTGTAAAAATCATATACACTTGAATGAAATTTCATAGTCTCCCCTGGTTCTTAATTGAGTGGAAAGCATTAACCAGAGATTACAATGGCTCTGTGACAAACTAGGCTGTGGTTTCCTAGACTTGCACCATAGGGTTGAGAGTTGTATAGTCCCCCAAATAGGTCAAGTGTGCACAACACATCAGATGCAGCTACACAAGTAGCTGGCTGTGTGTGGATTGCACACAAAGATTTTTCAAATTAGGCAACTCTCCAGCCAATCCAGATAATGATAGCAATGGAAAATCCATAAGTATCAGTATAAGATCCAAAGAAAGGCCTCCTGCAGATGAACGTATCAAAATCCTAGAGGTTAACTGCTGAAGCAATCAAAACAAAGTGCATGAGTTCAAAGCACATCTAAAAAAACACTTAATGTCACATAATACTAGGTACAGAAAGCTGGTGCAGTTAACAGCAGTGATATCTTTGTGAAAATTAAAGCATATACAAAAAGGGTAGGGAAATGGGAATTGGATGTGATGTATTTGTCACAGTAGACAAGAAACTCAAATACAATGAGACAGAAATTGAAGATGCATGTAAGACTGTTTGGGCAAAGCTCAGTATCAAGGATAGGCAAAATATTATAATAGGTTCCTTCTATCGACCACCAAAATCTCCTCCTGATGTAACTGAAGACTTCAGAGAAAACCTCAGTTCACTTGTACATAAGTTCCCTAATCATGCTGTAATCTCTGGAGGAGACTTTAATCATTTAACAATCAACTGGGACAACTATTTTTGTTAGTGATGGGCATGACAAGACCACATTTGAAACATTACTGAATGCATTCTCTGAACCTAGCTAGAACAGTAGTTCAAAACCCCACTAATAATGGAAACATATTAGATCTAATGGCAATAAACAAACCTGACCTGTTTGTGGAGGTCAACATTGAAACTGCTATCAATGACAATGAGGCAGTTATAGTAACAATGAATATCGAAACAGAAATGGTTACTAAAACAAGCAAAAAGATTTGTGTGTTCAGCAAACTAGACAGAGAAATAATAGCATCATACCTCAATGAGGAACTCAAAACTTTTAGCTCAGGACAGGAGTGTGTAAAGGAATGATGACTCAATTTTAAAAGAATAGTTGACTATGCACTGGGTTGATATATTCCCCGTAGGACAGTTCATAATGGAAGAGATCCTCCATGGTATATAGTTGAGCCATGGTAAAAATTGCTGTTTTGAAGGCGCAGTGCAGCATGTAGAGTGAACCAGTCGCCCTCCGTTTGTGGCGGTGGCGCCGTTGTGGCAATCACAGCTTTGGTGTCTCCCTCTGGTGGGAAATGGGAAAGGTTGCCTGTTCACGTGCATTTAAGGGGTGCTATGTGCTCACCAGTCGGTCAGTCTGGGGTCAGTCTGGGTGAGTCTGGAGCCAGTCTGGGGTCAGTCTCTCGTCCCCAGCTTGCTAGTCTGTCTCTCGTCTGAATTTGTGGCGCAGTGAGAGAACTCAACAAGTGGTCACCCGGTTGGGGGCTTAGTTCCTGCATCTCAGTCTGCATGTTAGGCCGCCAGTCTGCTCGAGTTTGCTCAGGCAACATTCATTGGCGGTTGGATCGATTGATCGGTTGGTCGGTCGCGCACTGAGACAAGATGAATTGTCCGCCTTGAGCATCGGCGCATGTGAGGTCGCCACATGAGTCCAGTGGGCCACACTGTATAGCAAGGGGTAGTGGATTCGCGGCCAACACAAGAGCAACAGGAGTCAACCCACGACATCGGTCTGGTTGGTGCGAGCTACGACGCTGTGAGACGGGAGATAGGCACACCTTCCTGCGTCCATTGAAGCAGCTGGCAGCGGATGGTTCGGGAGAGCGTTTTGGGGATGCTGTGCCAGGTCTTCACCAGAAATTGTAGTTTATTAGAAGTTAAGTAATTGGTGATATGTTGTTTCATATACTTGTTAAATTCTACTTGTTTTCTTGGTGAGATCACCAGCCGCTTTGTTTTGAGGTCGTCCCACCATCCTTCTCTGTTTGACCACCCATGGGAAAGTGGTTGTTTATGAATTGGGTGGTCCGTTTTTCCCTTGTGGAGTAGGGGCGGGTGAGAGCAACCTGTGGTTCGGGTTGTTCGGTAATCGCTCTATCAATCTACCGTACGTTAGTAGCTGCCTCTGTCATGTTTATCGGATTTGGTGTGTTAACGAATTTATTGCTTGGAGTGTAAGGGCCTAATTCCTGAAATATGTTTTTATCGTGCCTATCATCTTGAGAAGTGGTATATGTGTACTATAGAGCATGTTTGTCAACCTAGTATAATTTTATGTAAGATTGCGTTTCATGGGATTTTATTTATATGGTCATTTTAGTATATAAAGTTGCCTCCCTTCCACCGTAAGACTTTTCTTAGAAGTTAAAATCAAGTTGCACTGTTGAGGGCAAGTTAATCTTTTAATTTGTACCATTTCCATCCCTCCTATGGGGTGCATAGTTTGTGTGCTTGTGTGAATTGTTAAAACTTTTATTTTAAGATAATCTGGTGTGTTGCAGATTTGCAACAGTGTAGTCTTTCAGAGGTTGTTGTGAATGGTTGTGACTACGGCTGTGTCAAAAGGTAGCGGCAAGGTTCTCAGCCCGAAAGCTCATACACTCAAAAATTTGTTTCTTTCTGCCTCTGAATAAACTGTAACTTTATATTTAGAGGGTGATTTCTGCTTATAATTTTAAATCTGTTTCTTAAAAAAGAAAGGCTTTTAGGAATAAAATTCCCATTTGTTAAAAGAAATTTCATTTCGATTTCATCAGTTACTCCCTGGCAACTACTTCCATGCTCATGTAGTGTGATTAAATGTGTTAATGTTCTTGATGAATCGCTAGTAAATAAAATAAATTATTAAGACTATTCTTTGAACATTAAATCCACGGCTCAATAGTCACTGTAAAGAACCTTCTAAAGAAACAGAGACTACTGTACAATAAGTATAAAAGAAAGCATAGGGCTATAGATAGAGAAATTCTGAATGCACTACATTTGGCAGTCTAGAAAGGAATGCGCAATTCCGTCAATGACTACTATAGCACAATATTGTCAAATGGTCTTTCACAAAACACAAAGAAATTCTGATCATTTCTGAAGACTGTTAGTGGCACCAAAGTTAGTGTCCAGTCCCTAGTGAATAAGAGAGGAATTGCAATTGAGACTAGTGAAGCAAAAGCAGAAATACGTAACTCTGTTTTCAGATGTTCCTTTACAAAGGAAAATAAAGGAATAATTCCACAAATTAATTGTTATACCACTGAGAAGATGAGTGAAATAGAGACCAGTGTCAGTGGCATTGAGACACAGCTGAGATTGTTAGCACTGAACAAAGCCCCAGGGCCTAAAGGATTCTATACCCAGTTTGCAGCTGGTTAGCCCCTCTATTGCCTGTAACCTATGTTGCCTTTAATCTATCATAGATTCCTCAAACAATAAATTTTGGCCAGTAGCTAGAAGAAAGTACAGGTCACACTCATCTACAAGAAGTATAGCAGAAATGACCCACAAAAGTATGTGGTGTACCTTCACTCATTATGCACACGATTTCAGAGTTTGCGCATCTGTGCAGTTCACAGGCTGCTTGTAGAGGCCACCAGGTTTGGCCCCCTGGCCCACTCTGGTGAAAGCCGCCAATGAAACAGTATTATTTAAGCAATCAAAAACAATTGCTTGGCCTACTCTGTAACCTGTATTACTGTTGTCCAGTCAACATGTTCAGTGTTACACACAACCTGTACGTCATTTTATTTCATGTGTTTCTCTATAAAGTACTATGTTCCATAAATCATGTTTGTTTTTCCTATAGCAAACTTGTGATGAGGGAGGTTTATGTTTTCTCTGCATGTTAGTGTCAGCACTAAGTCACCTGACAAACATCTTGATGGAAGAAATACTCCAATGTATAATTTCCCAGCAGCAAGCCTTCGTGGAGCAACAGCAGGCTCTCACCAAAACTCTCAATCAAGTGGCATCTTCATGTTCATGGCAGATTACTCTCCCATCAGTGCAACTGTTGCCCTTTCTGGCATATGCTGAATCAGTTGAAGAGTGGAACTCCTATGACACATGGTTGCACCATTTCCAGGTGGGCAACACAAGCCTGTGTAGGGCTTTCTTTCTTGACTGGCTTTCAAAGCACATTTCTCAATTGTTGTGCCAACTTGCACCTCTGCAAGAACCAGCCAGCTTATCATTTGATGGAATGTGCAGGCTTCTCTCAACCTATTACTGCAACAGCATGAATGTCATTATGACACATTTAGAATTTTACTGTTGTCAGAAATGCCCAAACCAGTTTTACAAAGCCTGGCCTGCAGAATTACATGGTTTGAACCATCTTTGTAAATCTGCCACTGGCACCCATGCACCCATAATGAATCTGAGGCTGATCACGTGGTGCATGGTGTTATCATTCATCTGGCCCCCAGACAGAGAAGCATGTGAAAAAACACTTCAGTTTGAGAAACCATAGCACAGCTCTTTGAAGTGTCATGGGCTGCAGGCGATTAGATTGGTGCATGGGGGAAGGTATCGGAAATTGTGCAACCAGCCCCTGCTAGGTCTGCTGAAGTGTTCAGGATGATAGGGAAGCCGTTGCAACAGTATAACATTGCATGGGCCAGTGTTGATTATGGCCACCACAGGAATAGGCTGCATGACAACAGCGATCACCTGGGCCGCCCCCCCCCCCTCCCCTCCCCTCTCCTCCTTCTGTCTTGTCTGTACTGCTTCATCCGACATGGGCATGCTCTGTGGTTGGTTGGTTGATTGGGGTTGAAGGGGCCAAACAACAAGGTCATCAGTCCCTTGTTTCAAATGTGGTCCATTCAGACAGTTCAACATCTCAGAAAAGTCAGAATGATCAAAGGGAAAAGACTAAAAAATGTAAAAGTGCAGTCATGTCGTCAATGGTAAAAACAAAGTGAGAGAAGTCAGCAAGACAGCAACCCCAAGGCTATGCTAGAGGCAGGAAATATCCCACCTCTGATGCAGTAGAGGCAAGACCACCTGCTATTTAAAAGTGTTCAACTGCTTGAAGGTAGAAGTGTGTATTGGAAAAGGAGACTAACCAATGCTAAAAAAACAGAGTAAAAGGGAAAGAACAGAGGATCTTGGCCAGGGAGGGGAGTTGGGAATCTCCAAACATAGGTTACAATGGGAGACACCCCAACCCTCACTGCCCTGCCCCAACACCAGAGTAAGATTAAAAACCTTAAGTTAAGGGCCTGGGAAATTGCCATCAATTCTGCAGTAAACACCCAACATGTAGGTGGCAGAAGATGATTTTCCATGCCAATGGAGGACGTGAAGGCATATCCCACACAATCAGCAGATTTAGAGCCATTGGTGTAAAAAACAGCAGCATCCCAAAACTCCCATAAAATTCGGCAGAAAAAACAATGGAACACCATTGGGGGAATGGAATCTTTTGGACCTCGATGGAGATCCATCTGAAATCTGGGCCAAGGAACTAACCAAGGGGGGTTATTGAGGAGGGAGCTTGGGAGACAGGACAAAGAAGGATGCTGAAAATCACAGCGAAGAGATGCAAGGCGGAGCCCATCCGGTAAACCCGCCTGAGGGTGGGAATCAGGTGGGTGATGTCCATGGTCTGGGAACAGGATAGAACAGGAAGGATGAGTGGGAGAGGAACGGACAGTGATTGCATAAGAAACCAGAAGCTAGGACTGCTGAACAGAAAGGGGGTGGATCCTAGCTTCAACCAGGAGGATATCAACAGGCCTAGTAGGGAAGGCACCAGTGGCCAAACGGATACCACAATGGTGGACTGGATCCAGGAGGTGCAGTGTGGAAGGTGCAGCTGAGCCATAAACTTGATAACCATAGTCTGACCAAGACAGCACTAAAGCCTGATATAGGTGGAGAAGGATGGAGTGGTCCGCACCCCAAGAGGTGTGGGAAAGGAAGCGAAGGACAATGAGTTTACGGAAACAACCTACATTCAGAAGTCTGATATAGGGCAGCCAAGTGAGCTTGCTGTCAAAAAGAAGACCCAGGAAACGAAACTGTGGGACCACAGGTAATTGTTGTGCATCGAGATAGAGCTCCAGATCGGTATGGATCATAGTACGGCAACAGAAGTGGACCACCCGCAATTTTAAAGGAGAGAATTGAAAACTGTGTGAGAGGGTTCATGCAGAGGCACTCCATATAGCTCCCTGGTGCTGCCACTCTGCAGAAGCCATTGAAGAGGAACTAACCCAAATGCAGAAATCATCCACATACAGAGCAGGGGTGCCCAAAGTACCTATGGAGACCACAAGTCCATAGATAGCAATGAGGAAAAGAATGACACTCAATACGGAACACTGTGGGATGCCATTCTCCTGGGTCTGTGGATAACTGAAAACAGTACCAACCCAAACCCTGAATGACTGATGGAACAGGAACTGGTGGATAAAAATCGGGAGTGGGCCCCGAAGACCCCACTCATGAAGTGTAAGTAAGATGTGACAGTGCCAAGCCGTGTCATAGGCCTTGCGAAGGTCGAAAAATACTGCAACCAAATGGCAGCGCTGGGAAAAAGCCTGCTGAACTGTGGATTCCAAGCAAAGTAAATGATAGATCGGAGACCGTCCCTCTCAGAAGCCACATTGGTAAGGGGACAATATTTCCCGAGATTCGAGGACCCAATTGAGCTGACGGGCTACCATCCATTCAAGTAACTTACAAACAACATTTGTTAGACTAATTGGCCGATAGCTTTTGACAAACAGGGGGTTCTTACCACGCTTAAGGACAGGAAACATGATGCTTTCTCTCCACTGAGAAGGGAAGACAACCTGGAGCCAAATATGGTTAAATGCGTGGAGAAGATGTTGCTGTTGTAGAGCACTGAGATGTTGAAGCAGTTGGTTATGAACGAAGTCTGGGCCAGGGGCCATATCGTGAGGAGAAGAAAGTGTGGAAAGAAGTTCTCATTCAGTAAAAGATTTGTTGTAAGATTCTGACTGACAAGGGGTAAAACATAAGGTGGAAGCCTCGGTCCGCTGTTTCTGGTGAACGAAAGCAGCCGGATAGGGGACTGATGCTGATGCTGTTGCAAAATGCGTCACAAGGTGTTCCACGAGAATCAATGGGTCCATGCAAAGGCCATCCTGGAGGTGAAGGCCAAGGAGGGTAAACTGGCGATAGCAACCTTGGAGAGAGTGAATTGTAGCCCATACCCGTGACATAGGGACAGTAGAATGGAGGGAAGAAACAAAGATTTCCCAACACATCCATTTGCTCTGTTTGATTAAGTAATGGGCTTTAGCGCAAAGGTGTTTAAAGGTAATAAGGTTGGCAATGGATGGGTGTCTCTTAAGGTGCTGCAAAGCTTGATGGCAATCACGGATGGCAATGGCAATGGCTGTTCTCCACCATGGGACTTGCCAGCAGCGAAATGGTCCAGATGAGCACGGTACAGCAAGGCTAGCAGCGTGAACAACCGCATCTGACACATCACGTAGGACGTCATCAATACAACCCGACAAAAAGGGAGAAAAAACGACCTGTGTAGTATACAGAGGCTAATCGGCGTGTTGGAAAGACCAATGAGGTAACCTGTCCATTGGGGAGCGGGAAGGGAGGGAGAGAATCAATGGGAAATGGTCACTATCGCAAAGGTCGTCATGTGGTGACCAGTGTAATGAAGGGAGGAGGGAGGGAGAAGAAAGAGAAAGATCAATGGCAGAAAAGGTACCATGACCGGCACTGAAATGAGTAGAGGAGCCATCATTAAGAAGGCACAAGTCATGGTCTGTAATAAACTGCCCTAAGAGAAGACCTCGTGAAGATGGAAATGCACTGCCCCACAAGGGATGATGAGCATTAAAATCCCCAAGAAGAAGGAAGGGAGGGGGAAGTTGCTGAAGAAGGGCAGTTAATGCAGTAGGTGTAAGAGTCCTGTCAGGACGGAGATAAAGATTGCAAACTGTGACCTCAGAGTCCAGGTGCAGCCTAACAGCAACCACTTCCAATGTAGTTTGAAGAGGAATTCATGTGCTAGCAATGTCCATATAGACCAACGTACAAACGCCACCAGAGGCCCGCAGGGGGCTGACCTGATTTCAACAGAAAACACAGAACCCATGGAGGATCGGTGAGTGATCATCAGTAAAATGAGATTCCTGTAGAACCACACAAGCTGCAGAGTAAAACGAAATAAGGGATTTCAACTCTGGAAGGTGACTGTAATATCCATTACAATTCCATTGCATAACCACAGAACAATGATTCAAATGGTGGTTGAACAGGCTAAAGCCTGTCATACTGCCGGTCACCACCTGTCACCGACAAGGAGGGTGCGATGTCCATGAACAACAGGTCAGAATCAGGTTGAGAAGGTGGGGCTGGGACCCCTGGCGACACCAGAGGCTCCTTGTCCTGGGACTTATGTTTCTTCTTCTTTTCTGTTTGAGGAGGGCTGTGCGGCATAAAGGAGACAGCTGCAGCAAGATCGGGAACAGAAAGAGATTGGGTGACCTGGGGGCCCACAGACTGTGGTTCTCACGGTCGTCGCATGGCAACAGACCATTGGCCTGCAAGGTGCCAGGAAGGGTATCCCGGGAGGAGAGCACTTGACTGGCAGACGCTGAAGAAGTGGGACACTTCTCCGGCTGGGGAGAGAGAGTGGCGCCCAGAGGGGAGGGTGTGGGAGCCACAGGGGAGGGCCGGAGAAGAGGGGTTCAGGACTGGGGTAAGGGTGGGGGAGGAAAGGGCGAATATGTAACTAAAGCATAACTAGATGTCATGGTCACAGGGTGAAGACGTGCATATTTCTTACGAGCCTCAGTGTGGGTTAAACGATCAAGGGACTTTTACTCCTGTATCTTCTTTTCCTTCTTATAAACTGGGCAATCTGGTGAATGTGGAGAATGATTGCCAGGACAATTAACACACACAGGAGGGGGAATACAGGAACTCCCCTCATGGAGTGGACATCCTTAGTCACCACAGAGAGGACCCTGTGAACTGTGGGAAGACATATGTCCAAAAAGCAATCACTTAAAACACATCATAGGTGGTGGGATATATTGTTTCATGTCACATCGATAAACCATAATGTTTACTTTCTCAGGGAGGATATCCCATTCAAAGGCCAGGATAAAGGCACCAGTATCAATGCAATTGTCCTTCGGTCACTTCTGAACAAAGTGAACACCCCGCCGTCCGAGATTGTCCCGAAGTTCCTCATCAGTTTGAAAGATGAGGTCCCTGTGAAAAATCACACCTCGAACCATATTTAGAGACTGGTGGGGGGTAATGGACACAGGAATTGTGCCAAGATGGTTACAGGCACGAAGGGCCACAGACTGTGCAGCTGAAGCAGTTTTGATCAACAACGAACCCGACCGCATCTTGCTCAGAGAGTCCACTTCTCCAAACTTGTCTTCAATGTGTTCCACAAAAAATAAAGGTTTGGTATTGCTGAAAGTATCCCCATCAGTCCTGGTGCAAACCAGATAGCCGGGGAAATGTTTCGCCCCTAGCCGACGAGCATGACCCTCCCCCCAGGGGGTAGCCACGGAAGGGAAGGCCGAAGGAGCAGGAGAAGCAGCATGAAAAGAATCAGTTCCATGCAGAGAGATGGCCGCAGAAGAATGGCCAGAGTTCTGGACCTGTATGCGTTTCATTCACATAGCATCTGCCCTCATACCACCCACTCCGATCAGGGGCTCTCCCCACGGGCGCCACCCAGCCACAGCAAGGACCGTCTGGTACGGCGGCCGTTGCCGGAAGTTCCGATGCTCCAGGATGACAAGAAACCAGTCCTAGGCTTACATGAGGAGGTCACAGCTCAGGTATCAGAAGTGTGATCCCTGTGTGTTCAGGGGGCTCAACCAAAAGGTTATATAGTGACCCCACCAAACGGTGCTGGCCTCCGTGCTGGCTATGCACACTAGTATCAGACAATGACGTGAAAGAAAAGGTGGAATGACTTGGAGGGTACACATCAGAGACATTAGGTAAGGTGCTCTTCTACAAATGGCTCACACTACGGAATATAAATTTAGTAATGGAGGTCAAACCCCAGACGGGGACCAAGGAATGCCAAAAGCAGGAGGTGATTATGCTACAGAACCAAATTGCAAAGCCAACTGAACCAGGAGGCTAACTTAAACAAGGACACCAAGAGAGGGAGAGGAGGGGGCAAAGGCGAAGCAGCAAGGAGAGGAAAGGAGGGAAGCGCAAGGAAATGCAGCCCTGCAAAGAAGGAAGGCTGCAGTAGCTCGGGGCCCCATGCTCGCCACGCTCCTACTCATGAAAAGACCGTGAGCCCCCTGGGGGGGGCGGGGGGGGGGGGGCGCTTTGTGCCCTAAGTGTTGGGCTGTTTGAAAAAAGTGTGGAAAGAAAGGCCGCATTGCATCAGTGTGTAACAGTAGCACTGATAGTCATAAACTGTGTCTCTACAATGACTGTCTCGCCGAACAAATTCCTTATTGACTTGTCTGTATTTAATAAACTGCTAAAAGTGGCAAGTGGATAGAGAAGCTGCAGTGACCTTAGTAAATGCACAAATGTACATGGAGTTGGGGTGCCCTATCCTCACACAGGTTTCAGGGAAGTTGGTTAGCTACAATAAAAAACAGATTCCAATCTTAGGTCAGTTTTCCACTCCTGTCTCTTACAAAGCTATTGTTTGCCCTCGCATCTTCCTTGCTGTGGATCATTCCCATACCACAGACCTGTTCAGGTTAGATTCATTTAACACTTTCAGTTCTCCATTGCTGACAAGGTAAATTTAGTGTTAGATTGAGTTCCACATCAGCAGCTTGAGTCCCTCTGCTCTGGGTTTTCATCTCTGTTTTCCCCTGGTCTCAGTTGTGCTACCAGTTTCCGGGCTCACATTGCCATGAAAGAGTCTGCCTTCCCTTGTCTTTTTCAAGCATTTTAGGTGCCTGCCTCATTGTCAAGGCTGAATTAGACCATTTGACATTGCTTGATATCATTCAGCCTGTTTCTTCCAGGGAATGGGCTACACGACTGGTCATCATTAAGAAGCCAATGGGTAAGCTTCCTCCCTGCCAGTGTCATGATTAATGTACAGTCCTAGAGACCTTCTCTTTACCCTGCCCTGAAAAATTGCTCACAAATTATGAGGTAGCCAATATTTTTCTAAGATTTCTTTATCAGAAGTGTACTTCCAGCTCTTCTTGGATGAGGCCACTATACGCCTTCTAATTGTCAATACACCTTTTGGCCTACACGAGTACCAACACTTGCCTTTTGGCATTGCCAGCATGCCCATAATTTTTCAGCATTTTTACAACAGCTGACAGCTTCTGTGCCCTGCAGCATAAATTACCTTGAAGATGATATTGTTCTGGGTTCTTCCACTGAAGACCACCTTAGTTATCTCTGATAGTTTTTTTCCAGTCTGCTGCTCTCAATTGCAATCTTATCAAATCTCAATTTTTTCAGCTGTCGATTAAGTACCTCAGTTGTGAAGTTTCTTTCACAGAGGTCAAGCTGTTGTGTCACCATGTTCACACAATTGTGGCTTTGCTGTGGCTGACCTCTGTTAAGGAACAGCAGGCATTTCTATGTTTTTACTGGTTGCATCAACTGCTGTTCAGCCCCTGCATGTGCTTTTGTGTAAAAGTGTGCCTTTTCCTGGTCCCCAGCTTGTGACTGAGTGTTTGCTTCGCTTGAATCTAAGCTTCAATCTACCTCATGTCCGGCCACTTTTTTGCCAAGTTAGCATGTTGTGTTGGCTACAGATACCTCTCAGCACAGTCTTGGCTTAGTGTTGGCACACAAATACACGGATGTGTCTGAACACCTACTGCTTATGCTTGTAAGACTTTAACTCCCACTCAGCAGTGGTATTCTCAGACTGAAAAGGAGGCTTTAGCGATGGTGATTGCCCTCAAGAAATTTCATGTCTTCTTGTATGGTTCCAGTTTCCATTTAATTATGGATCACAAACCATGCTCGCTCCTGTTAACCCTTTGGCTTCCATGCCTAACAAGGCAGCATGTTGTTTGCAGCTATGGGCTCTCTTCCTCTCCTGTTATCATTATCAGGTCCATTACTGGCCACCTGCGCAACACACCAATGCAGATGCCTTATCTTGCTGTCTGATTGGAGCAGATTGAAACTTGATCAGGATGAGTTGCATTGTTTCTATTTAGATACTGAGGACCAGAATGAGGTCGACAGTTTTCCCATCACTAGTGCAATGATAGCATTGGCCATCATCGTGGATCCTGTACATAGTAAGGTCTTCTCTTTTGTGCAGCACTGTCAGTCAGAAAAACTCCTGGGCCGTGCCTCAGATCCCTAACATAATTATTTCTCTCTCCAGCACCACCTTTCTGTGTTTGATGGGGCTCTTTTGTTAGCTATGGATGACACTGCTCCCCAGATTGTGATTCACACTTCCTTATGCCATAATGTACTGTTGATTCTGCATTTTGGTCATTAGGGGACCTCTCACACCAAAGCTGGCCTGCCGATAAGTGTATTGGCCAGGCATAGAGGGGGATATTATATGGCTTTTGCCATTTTGACCCCCTGTGTTCAGCAACAGACAGCCCCATAGGCATCTTTTCCTCCATAGCCGACACCGCAGCACTTGTGGGAGCATCTACATGTCAATTTTCTGTGCCCTTCCTAAATTAGTATTGGCTCATACTAGTGGACACCTGTTCCAAATTTCCCTAGATGGCATGTTGTCCATCCATGTCTGCTGCGACCATTGTTTCAGCCATAAGATTTTTGCAGTTGAAGGATTTCTGTATACTGTGGTTACCGATTACAGGCTGCAGTTTGTTTCTCAAGAATTTGCACCTTTTTGTCAGGCTAGTGGTGTTCACCATCTCACAGCTCTCCTGTTTCACCCCCAGTCTAATGTTGAGGCTGAATGCATGGTTTGAATATTTAAAACTCAGATTTGGAAGTATGTTTCTGGCAGGTCACTTGAAGCTGCTGTGGACCATTTTTTGAGTTTTCACTATTTCATTCCAGTGGGGGACAAGAGCCCAGCAGAACTGCTACATGGGACACCAACTGTGGACTCTCCTCCACATGCTGCATCTGCCACTGCATCCATCAGTGTCACCGGCTCCACAACGGTTCCAGCTGGGTGCATCAGTCTGGGCTTGTGGTTTCAGCCTCTGACTGAACTGGGTTCCTGCCATCATCGAGCATCACCAGGAACAGCACCTGTATGTTGTCCACACTTCTGACAGGTGGATATCCCATCAGTTCAACGAGCTGTGACCGTACAGCTGTTCTTGATGGACCACCGCCTTCTCTTCCCTGCAGCCTATTCCTGTGTCATAGACAGTCTGGTTCACCCTGAAAGTGTCTGGCAGCTCGCTCTCAGGGGTTCGTGCCCCTGCCTCATTCCTTGACTGTTGCCGCTGGGCAGGGCTGCTCTGGTTTGTTTCTGCCACTGCACCTGCCATCACAGCTACCGCCACCTCTGTTGCTGAGTCATGTATGGCGGTTGTCTCTGACACCCCTGCTGACACATCCATCACTGACCCCTGACTTCAACAAAGACTTCGTTATGGAAATGCCATCCCCAGTCCTGCTCAACGGCCTCTCACAAGAAGGGGGACAATGTGCCAATCTGTCCCCTCACAACTAATGCCCCTACTTGCTGGTGACTGCCTGCCACATGCTGCAGCAGCCACCATTGTCAGTGATGAAATGGATGTCAGTGCCATCATTGACATTTTCTGTGACTCATAATCTCAGTGCCTTTGAGATCAGTGCTTATTTTCCATGGTACCAGTCTTTTTTAGTGCCTTGTGCTTTTTTCTGTACCACGCATTTTTTCTGTACCATGTGTTTCTTTATGTACCATGCATTTTTTTCTGTATGTGTTATTTTTCTGTGCCTAGTCTTTTATGTATGTGGCTTTCCCACCAGTGCTATATAAACCTGTACTTTATTTTATCCTACATTTTGCTCCATAAAGTACTATGTTCCATAAATTGTGTTTGTTATTGCCATAGCAAAATTGTCCCATATCCTTGAAATCCATTTGTAGTAGATTCATGAAACATATTCTGTGCTCAAACAAGATGAGGTATCTCAAACAGAATGACCTCCTCCTTGTCAACTGGCATGGATTTTGATAACATAGGTTATGTGAAAGCCAACTTGCAGTTTTCTCACATGACATCCTGAAAGCCATGTATCAAGGCAGTCAGGTATATGTTTTTTTTTTTTTTTATTTCTGAAAAGCATTTGACTCAGTACCACATTTAGGTTTATTATCAAAAGTATGATAATTTGAGGTATCAGACAAAATATGTGACTGGATTGAGGATTTCTTGGTAGGGAGGATACAGCATGTTATCTTTGATGGTGAGTAATTGACAGATGTAAATTAAGTTTGGATGTACCCAGGGAAGTGTATTGAGTCCCTTGCTGTTCATGTTGTATATTAATGATGTTGTAGACAATATTCACAGTAAGCTCAGATGTTCTGCAGATGATGCATTATCTGTAATGAAATAGTCTGAACGAAACTACAAATATTCAGTCACTCTCCATACACCACAAGCATGTCACTTTTTGCATGTTTTGTTGGCACATTAGCAAAGGTTTTTTTCTGAAGCAACCAGAACTCAGTTAACGGTTAGTGCTGTAATATAAAGTGGGTCCACACGTGCAACTAATGTGGCACCACAACCTGTGGCTTTCTGTAGTGGCATCATGAGTTATCATTCGCACAGGACACCACAAATTGTATGTAACTGCACAGCTTTCAATATGGCATTAATTGAAATCATATGGGTGGGTATGAATGTTAAGTGTAGGTTATGGCATTAGAGCTGTGACATGATTTAAATGCAATGAAGATGAAACCCAAGTGTTAGATCCATAAATACAGAGTCCATCAAAAAAATTTATACACCCTTTGCCAGTCTCCATCAAGATATCGATATTGTCATTTGATTTGAGTTACAAGTGTTTTGTAGTATTGTCTTTGGCTCAACAGATGTTAGTACATTCATTTCGGTATTGAGAAAACACTATGGCTGGAGCAAGCTTGACTTTTGAGCAACGAGAATGTATTGTGAAGTGGTTTTTCAAGTTTGATAATGCATTGAAGTGCAATGTCAGTTGTGGCAGGAGTTTGAAACAGAACTGCCAGAGCATCGCAGATATTCATCGGCGCTTGGAGGATGTCTATGGTGAGGTGACAGTGAACAAAAGGACAGTTTGGACGAGACTTCTGTTGTCATGACAACACGGTTGTGCAAACCTGTCCGATCTCAAACAATCGGCCGCACACGGCTGTGACTCCTGAAACGCTGGAACGTGCGGACACTCTCATTCGAAGAGACAGAATAAGCACGATCAAACACTTCACTGCACAACTGGATGCATCTGTTGGTAGTGCTGACACATGCGCCCACAAAACAAAACAGAATGGTGGACAAAAAAACCAGATGAGTACAAAACACAAAAACACGGAGCCGTTCACAGGTGTAGTAAAAGAAAAAAAAATGTTCAGCACTCGTACACGAACACTGACGACTGAAATGATACACGTGAATGATGGAGGGTCAGCAGTGAAAGACTGAAGCACTAACACGACGGCACACACAAAGAAACGATGGCGATGATCTCTGGCACGCTAATGTTCACTTGACGTGGATGAGTCTGGGGACCTGCAAAAAGGGGAAACGGCGGGGGAGGAGGGAGAGGGGAGGGTGTAAATGCCAGTAGTTGAGGATATGGGAGGGGGAGGAAAGAAGGTACGGGGGAGGGGTAGGGGAAGCTCGGGGGGAGGAGGGGGGGGGGAGGAAGGAAGGAGGGAGGGAGAGAAGGGAGAGAGGGTGCCCTAAGGAAAAAACACAGGGTGTGGAAGGGGAGGATCAAAGTTGGTGGGAGGGGTAGATGGAAAGGATTAGGGCATCATCAGGGAGGGGGAATTGGTGGAAGCCACCTCTGAGAAATTATTTTTTGTTTCCTTTATTGTATTTCAATTCCTCATCAGGGCGGGCTGGCTGCAGCACTGCTCTTCAGCCAAAAGACACAGAACAAACAATAGAAGACATTTAAAGATAACAGAGGAGAAAACATGGTGAACATAGAGACAAAAAAGGGGGAACATCATGGAAGACAATAGACAAAAAATAGAGAAAAACCATAAAAAAGTAGCACACACAAAAAACCACACACTGGGACAGTTAAAAGAAACAAGACACAGTATTACTGGAGCATAAAAGTTTCGATCGATGGCGTAGCACATAACAAACACTGACAGTAACACTAAGTACATGGCCAGCACACAATTAAATTCACACCTCGACACACAGGAGAAACAGCACTAAACACAACACTGATGTGGCACTATGATCAAAACGGAGGATCTGCCAGGTGCAAGGAGAAGAGGGAGAAGGGAAGAAGGGGGGGAAAGGGAAGAAAGGGAGGGAGATGGGCAGGAGGCACACCAAAGAGTGCCAGATAGGGAGGGACGTAGGAGGGAAAGAGGCAAGGATGGGGGCAGGGGCTCAGGGCAGGGGGGGGGGGGGGAAGGAGGAAAATCCGCTCTAGGGGGAAGGAGGGGAGAGGAAAAAAGGGGGCCCTGGGGGGGGGGGAGGGGGGACAAGGCCAAGTTATAGTTGGAAGGAAGGGCATATGTCACGGCGAAGTTCTTCATCTGGGAGGGTCTGAGAGAGAATTTTTTTTTTCTTTATTGTTATTTTCACACCCGATACAGATAGGCCAGCAGCTGCATACTACGCCACTCTTCGACCACAGATACAACTAATGATAGAAAAGGAGACAATTGCAGAACAGACATGGTGGATATACAAACATAGACATACAAAATTAAAACACACGGAGCCAGTCACGGGCGCAGTGTCCAAAATAAAAACGTTCAGAAATGTGGACATGCACAGAGATGACAGAGATGACACACATGAATGCTGGAGCAAAAACGATGAAACACTGGAACACTGGAACACGAACATGACGGCACACACAAACACTAGACAATGATCTCCGGTGCGCGAAAGTTCACTATACGTGTACGAGTCTGGGGACCTGCCAAAAAGGGGGAAAGGTGGGGGGAGTAGGGAGAGGGGAGGGTGTAGATGCCAGTGGCAGAGGAGATGGGAGGGGGAAGAAAGAAGGTAGGGGGGGTAGGGGAGGCCCGGGGAAGAGGAGGGAGGGAGGAAGAGAGAAGGGAGAGAAGGGAGAGAGGGTGCCCTTGGGGAAAAACACAGGGGTTGATGGGGATTTTCAAAGTTGGTAGGAGGGGTAGATGGAGGGGAGGAGGGCATCATCACGGAGGAGGAGTTGGTGGAAGCCACCTTGTGTGAGGGTATGGAGAGTGGAGAGCAGGTGGGATGTGGGAATACAGGTGCGGCAGCGGACGGGGGTGGGAGAGGATGGGAGTGACAAGCGGGTGAGGCTGATCAAGTTTCAAGTTTGCGGGAGGTGTAGAGGATACATATCCGTTCGAGGAAAAGAGGAAAAGGAGATGTGGGAACGGGATGAGGTCATATAGGATCCATGTGGGGGATGGGAGGCGGATGCGATATGCGAGGCGGAGTGCATGGTGTTCTAAGATTTGAAGGGATTTGTAAAGGGTAGGAGGGGTGGAGATCCAGGCGGGATGAGCATAGCAGAGGATAGGGCTGATGAGGGATTTATAGGTGTGGAGGATGGTGGAGGGGTCCAGACCCCATGTACGGCCAGAAAAGAGCTTGAGGAGATGGAGTTGGGAGCGTGCCTTGGCTTGTATAGTCCGAAGGTGGGGTGTCCAGGAGAGGTGATGGTCAAGGGTGATGCCAAGATACTTGAGGGTGGGAGTGAGGGTGATAGGACGGCCATAAATGGTGATATAGAAGTCAAGGAGACGGAGGGAAGTGGTGGTTTTGCCTACAATGATCGCCTGGGTCTTGGAAGGATTGACCTTGAGCAACCACCAAGTGGTGAACCGGTCAAGATGGGAGTGGAGAAGGTGTTGGGATCGTTGCAGGGTGGGGGCGAGGGCAAGGAAGGCAGTGTCATCGGTGTATTGGAGGAGGTGGATGGGGGATGGAGGCGGTGGCATGTCCGCCGTATACAGAAGGTATAGAAGAGGGGAGGACGGAACCTTGGGGCACACTGGCAGAGGGTTAGAAAGTGTAGGAATCTGTGTTACGGATGGTGACATAAGAAGGACGTTGGGAAAGAAAGGACCCAATCAGACGGACGTAGTTGATAGGAAGGGCGAAGGTTTGGAGCTTGAAGAGGAGACCGGAATACCATACACGGTCGTAAGTGCGTTCAAGGTCGAGGGAGAGGAAGATGGCGGAGTGATGGAAGTTGAGCTGTTCGAAGAAGAGGAGTGAGGTGAAGGAGAAGGTCACCGGTAGAGAAGGATGGTCGAAAGCCACACTGGGTAATGGGGAGGAGGCGGTGCTGGCGGAGATGCTGGTGGATGCTTTGCATAAAAATGGATTCCAGGACCTTGCTGAAGGAAGAGGTAAGGCCGATGGGATGGTAGGAGGAGACAGCAGACGGTGGTTTATCGGGTTTGAGGAACATCAGGATCTGGGGGGTTTTCCACAGGTCGGGGTAGAAGCCGGTGGACAAGATCACATTATAGAGTCGGGTCAGGGTGGAGAGGAAGGAGGTGGGAGCTTCACAGAGATGGCAATAAGTAACACGATCATGACCGGGAGCAGTGTTGCATTTCGCGTGGAGTGTAATGATGATCTCCTGAGTTGTGATGGGGGCATTGAATTCGTTGTGTGTAATGTTGTCCAAGTATTGGAAGCCAGGAGCGAGTGGAGGAACAGAGGTGTCAGTTTGATCGCGGACATCAGGGAAGAGGGAGTAGTCGAACTGAGGATCGTCAGAGAGGGTGAAGATATCGGAGAGGTAGGAGGGAAAGTGATTGGCCTTACTAAGGTTGTCAGGGAAGGGGCGGTCATCCTGAAGGAGAGGGCAGTAGGGGGGCAGGGTTTAGATCCGGCAAGGTGGCGGAAGGCTGACCAGTACTTGAACGAGTTGATAGGTAAGGTAGCATTAAGAGGGGTGCATGTCTGGCGCCAGTCCCGGCGTTTCTTAGCTGCAAGCAAGTTTCTGACGTGTCGTTGTAGTTGCTGGTGGCGTTGTAGTGTGTCCCGGTCGCGCGTGTGAAGGACAGCACGGTACAGATGGCGGGATTCACAGAGGAGGAGGACAGCCTGTGGGGGTAGAGTGGGACGGCGTGGGTGGATGGCGGTGGTGGGGACGTGGGCCTCCACGGCCTCCGATAAGGTCTGCTGGAGAAAGGAGGCAGCATGGGTAACATTATCAGGGTGGTGGTAGGCGAGGGGGTGGCTATCGACCTGGGTAGAGAGGGTATCTCAGTAGGCATTCCAGTCGACACAGCAATAATCGTGGACATACTTCGGGGGAGGGTCGATGTGGGGATCGGGACGGGGGCATCGACCGTCTGAAACGGTGGGGAGGACAGGGTCACTTCCAGTAGGGTCAAGGACGTCCACCGCTAGGCGGCCAAGGAGGTTAGGGGAGGAGAGGACGACATCTGGAGTGGTACTGGATTCGGGGCGGGTGTGTTGGGGAAGGGGAACGAGGTCACCTTGGAGGGTGGAGGGGAAGCGATGCCACCGCTGTAACTGGGCGGCAGAACGACTGTGGATGTTGAGGTCGGCGGCAATCACGTAGGAGGGGAAGGTGCGGTCGATGTGGGAAAAGAAGTCAAAAGGAATAGGGGCGTTAGGGCGGACATAGATGGTGGCGCAGGTAATGGTAAGGTCGGGGAAGAAGAGACTAAGTATCAGGTGTTCTGTGGTGTTGGGAAGGAGGGGTTGGAGTGAGAAAGAAAAAACACTGTAGCTTAAGTAACTGTAAAATTACCAGAGTACTACAAGCACAAAAACTTTTAGTCACTTAATAAAATCTTTCTGTCTTAATAAATAAAAACATATCAGAACCATTTAAAAACATTTACGTAAAATAGAAAATATGAAAACAATTTACCTGTGTCTCCTAGTGTCAAGCAGATGAAGTTTGCGCTACGGAACACATCTAACGAGAGAGGGCACTAGTGTTATGCGTGAGATTGTCGTGTAACTTAAAAGGTAAAATACGTACTAGCGAAAACAACCAAATTGTTAAAGTAAAACGAAACCATCTGTCATTGTGAATAAAAACATAACGGAGTCATTTAACCACACATACCATACATATTTATTAAGACAGAGGGTTTGAATTAGCACAACTTTTAATAATTGTGATGCGCATATGTATGTATGCATGGTTTTAATGTGCGCGAATGTCTCGCGCATACAACAAGTGCCCTCTCTCGGTGAAAGTGTCTGTCCTAGGCTTTCACACCCTCTTCACGCTAGTTCACGGCGAAGTAATGATGCTATGCTGTGTTCACATCGACCCTCTGTCCATAATTATGTTGTATAAATGGAGATGATGTTTCAACTACTAATGACGGCTTTGGCACAATTGTTTTATGTATCTCCACTGCAGGATGTGGTTTTAGTAAGTGACTAAAAGTTTTTGTGCTTGGTAATTTTGTGCTCTGGTAATTTTACAGTTACTTAAGCTATAGTGTTTTTTTCTTTCTCAGTTCCGATGCTAAGTTTTTGCTAATGAAGGTGTCTTCCTGTTCGGGTGTATTTAGGTATATCGAAACCGTGGTCAAGGATTTTAATAAATCTTTATCCTGCAACTGTTTGGCTGTTATCATTTATCGTGAAGAATTTCAACAGTTGCTGTTTCAGCCATGTTTAAAATCTTGAAATAACAATAAATATTCCGTTTTCTCGGAGAAATTTGTGTCTTGTCATTCCACCCTCGTATTCGAAGTTATGAAAGGAAGACTCGTTAAAGATTGATTACGGAACTTAGCAAGGGGCTCTGTTTTCTATCTGAAACGGTTTTCTGAGATTCTGCGCAACAACTGCGATGAGAAAGAGACTAGTACCTCTGGACAACGTATTTTAGGGAAGCGATCGTTTTGACCCCGTCTACGATTGTCTGGTGAAGATGATGTGACGGGTCGGGCCTGAGAAATAGCTCCTCCCCGTGTTCTTTCTCTCTCCCCTCCCCCCCCCCCCCCCCCCCACCCCTCCACCCCCTTGTCCTCGTTTCTCTTTATTCTATTAGAAGAAGTTTGGGAGGGAGAGTAGTTCTGCTGGGGGTCGGGGAGAACGTATTACGGGAACGGACCAGAAGTTGGGCGCTATCTGCCGGCGTCCAGCGGCGTCCCATTCTCTGGAGATATTGGCTCCAGCCGCTGGAAACGGAAGGCGGGCTCCAGATTGGCATTTCCCTTCTCGAAAAGAGACGAATACCGCAATAAAGACGCCGAGCTCTCGCATTTGACCTACAGATTTATCCGGACGACTGTCTTTCCCAACAGAAGTTCATTACGGCTCATACTAGGAGGAGGACCAATATCTGCATACACACTGCAGGACAGGGAGTGTACATCTTATTACGAGTCTGCTTTCTGACATTACAGAGACGGTCAGAAGAGGAATAAGTTCTGAGCATTTGGTATCAGGGCCTATGGTCTCCGGCGGCTCGTTACAAAGTAATAATGTATTTACGATTTATTCGGCTTGTTACCTCACTCGACATTATTTCCATTGCGGCGGAACTTGCGGAGAAGGCCGCAGGAAAACAAGGACGTCATACAGAGAAGCCACGACGTGCCGCCATTGAGACCACACTACGTATGTATTATCGACTATCGATTTTTTAATTTTTAGTTAGTAGTCACGGCTTCGTTAATCACCTTAATATTGATCTGTCAGGCTGGAAGATTTTATTTTGTAGGTATTTTTGATCTTATACTTTTTATACTGGTTCTTACAACTCTATGTTTTACCTTGCCAAGCTAGTAGCTTCACATTATTAATATTTGCACTTTTTAGGTGGATTTTAAAGTATGGATCCAATTCTACGTGGAGCATGTCCGTACATGTTTTATCGTCAGACGCTCGCTTTGCCATGTGAAGAAATTTTAATTAAGACTACGAATACCGCATTTCAACCATAACATTTTCGATACTGGTTAATCATGCACCCTAGCTATGCTGCCCTCTGCTGCCCTCAGTTTCCTTGTATAAATACCAGACGCATTCTGATCATCACCAGCACTTACTAAGTATCTACATGTTTAGTTTGATGTTGATACTGCATCACAATATTTTATGGTATGTATGGCTGGTATACATGGCTGTTAATCATGTAAACATTTTATCTTTCTTATGTAGCACTAAGACTTTTATAGATTTTACATCAACAAATTAACTTAGTTGGTTACACACTGTTTTTGCTTTTGTAACAGATGTGAAGATGGCAGTAGCCGAAACCGGTCATAGTGAAAAAAAATATGTCATCAAAACGGACCTGTAAAATAAAGAGCCAAAAACATGATCACGGACTCATTTTCAGACTTTATGTCTTCAATTGGCACACAACAATGGACTTAGAACGACTGACTGACTGAGTCACCTCATTTTTCTTTATTTAATTTCTTTGATTGATTTTCACATCTGGGATATTCTGGTAGCTATTAAACATTTCACTGTCGATTATGAGCAGCCTCAGTGATTATAGCGATTAAGCCATAATTTTCTGTTTTAATATTGTGTTCGTAGTGGGTGCGAATTTTCCGTAGCTGTATATCTGGGCTACACATAGAGGTCAGGAAGGGACACATGTGGGGACAGTCCCTGGGAAAGTCGGTCCCATCCTAAGAGGAGTGCCGAGGAGGGTTCAGTGGACGAAATGAGGGTGAGAGAGGTTGCTGGCGGTTTTGTTTAGGCCAGGCGCGACCGGCAGCTAGCACAGTCGCTTTCTCTGAATACAGTGATCAGCACAGCTTCAAGGTCCATCAACTGTACTTGAAAACGCCAAAACTGCGACGAAAGTTTGTTCCTTTGCAGAATACTGCCTGTTTTTACAAAGCCAAAGGTATTCTGTCTGACCTCCGGTCTCTAGAATTTGCTGTGGCCGGGGACCTTTCTAGAAAGCAAGTTGAAGATCTCTGTCTTTTCCGTGGGAAAAGAAATGGTTGAATTCATTTTAGAGTGTCTTTTTCCGCTTTGTGGGGGTAAGGTGCTGCCACCTGTAAGTTGCCTCCACGCAGGATGAACGATCTCTAGTGTTGTAGAAAATGCGGGAAGGAACCGGGCTCCTCCTTACAAAATTGCTAGGTAGTGCGGCTTGCTTTTTGATAGTTAAAGACGCACGAGAACCCTGGATTGGGTGAATTATTACATCTGTGAACAGTGGGAACCTTTCGGAACTGTGCTCGCAGAAACACATACTATTGGCTTGTTGATAGATTTTTCCTATGACGGGAGGTTAGCAGTGTTTTAGGTACACTTTTTCTGGCGAGAATTTAACTGAGCCTTGGCATTGGCGAAAAACATTTTGATAGACAGATTAAAACTGTGTGCCGGACCGAGACTCGAGCTCGGGAGCTTTGCCTTTCGCGGGCAAGTGCTCTACCTCGCAGGAGAGCTTCTGTGAAGTTCGGAAGGTAAGAGAAGAGGTACTGGCAGAACTGAAGCTGTGAGGACGGATCGTCAGTCATGCTTGGATAGCTCAGTTGGTAGAGCACTTGCCAGCGAATGCATAGGTCCCGAGTTCGAGTCTCGGTCGGGCACACAGTTTTAATCTGCCAGGAAGTTTCATATCAGCGCACACTCCGCTGCAGAGTGAAAATCTCATTCTAGTTTGATAGGAACTTTGGGGAGAACAAAGAGGAGTAGCTCTGGGACAGGGACTCTGATTCGGCACTGCGAACGATGAGGACACAGCTCTGTCGAGGGGCTCTGGTCCGACAGCTGTGCGAAGTTCAGCAGCCAGTCTGTCGGGGTCGTCCAAGCTGCTCCATGCACCTTCTTAAATCATGGTGAGAATCCGCAGCACAGGCCATCCGTTATGGGAGTCAGTAACTGCTCACTATGTGTGTGATTGTGACTAGCTAGAGTCCGGAATTTTCGAGCTTGTTGTTAGGCTTCCAAGGTTCATTAACAACTCAGTTTGTTATGTAACATCCTGTGTCTTGCGGCAGCCTCGGACCAATCACTGTGTGGACACACCGATCGTTTTCTGTAAGTGTTGCGTTAGATGACGATTATTCCCTTCTTCCTTCTTTCCTGTGGTCGTTTTCAAGTCAATCAGTTACAAGTTTCAGTTGCTCATTATCCATAAAGATCAGATGTACTTTTGCTATATACGATATTTCACTAGATATAATTCTTGTGTGATAATTCGTGTTATGTAAGTTCTCAAAAAAAAAAAAAAAATAATAATAATAATAATAATAAAAAGGAAAACGCTCATTACGAAAGAGTCTGCAAATTGGTCACAAATCGATATTTACACAGGTGTCAACAAAAAAAGGAAAACTGGACACTTAGACGGCCGATGGATGAATGTGTGACCCTGCGGCGCCGTTTCACTACGTAACTGGCAAAATAGTAAACAGGCGACATGTCGATACCAGGGTAGAAAGACTTCACGAATTTCATTCCGTGTTTTCAGTAGGACAATAACTGTCCCTCGTAGACAGATACGTGAACAATATACACAGATGGTTCAAATGGCTCTAAGCACTATGGGACTCTACATCTGACGTCATCAGTCCCCTAGACTTAGAACTACTTAAACCTAACTAACCTAAGGACATCACACACATCCATGCCCGAGGCAGGATTCGAACCTGCGACCGCAGCAACAGCGCTGTTCCAGACTGAAGCGCCTGGAACCGCTCGGCCACAGCGGCCGGCATACACGGATGTCAGCATTTGAGGGAGGACGTAAAGTTGGGCTCAAAGAAGCCGGTTGGAGTAATCAGAACATCGCTCGACGTTTGGACAGGAGCGGTGCCACTAATCGACGAAGTTGGCAAGAATGGCTAAAGCACGGCCAAACGCGGCGTCAAGGAGGAAGCGGTCGACCTACAGAGACGACAGTACGTGAGGATCGAGCAGGCACTCGAAGCCCTGGACTGATCACCGATCCGACGTCCAGCTGGTGCTTCAGTGAGCATTAAGGCCATTAATAGGCGGCTGACAGAAAGGGGGCTGGGTTCACGGAGCCCGCTGCGCCGGCTGCCGTCGATCTCTGCATACCAAGCCCGTTCGCAGTGTTGTCGGCCACTTGCAGCCTGTAATCACACTGACTGGAGTACAACTGTCTTCAGCGATGAGTTTTACCTCGAAATGAACCCTGATGAACAGCGGGCGTCCTGTGGCCCGCCATACTGCCCGACGACCAAGTTGATGATAGCCTGCGGCGCCATTTCATTTGATAGCAGGATACCTTTTTTAGTCATCTGCGGCGTCCTTAGAGCACAGCCGTCCGTCGAAGATATTCTACGCCCCGTTTTGTCCGTTAGTACGTGTACATAACATCTATCGATCCTGTGTGACGCGTCGTCTTCTTCGTCTTAAAGTATGTTTTGGCTACATACTCATACGAATACAAGCGCTAAACACATGCTCCACTTCTCTGCCGCTTCCAGCTATCAAATATACCCGGGGATCCCGCCGCGCCTTCCGTCATTGCTACCCCGCGACCATCTTGGTCGCAGTTACAACAATAACATTCATCGATCTTTCGGTTCATCCGTCAATTTCAGAACAGCAATGTGAACGTGAGGAATTTGTGGTTCCCCGCTCACAGAATTTTCCTTATAATCTTCAAAATCAGGAGTAGAACTATGTCCAGTAGCTACCTCCTTATTTCGTGATACTACTAATAATTGAAAAACTACTACAAATCCCTCGCTACGCATAAGTCAAAGATATAATTTCGTTTCTGATAAACGAAAAAAAAAATTAACGAATTGCTTTCTCTATAAATCAACGAGATTGCGATCGACAGAATGGACGGTTACACAGAAATTCTATTCAAATACGCACCAAAACGTCACGGCTCAAAGCCGGCAGCCCGTATCGAACATTCCTTTGCACTGACATATACCATCTTAGTATATATACAGTTAAGGCTCACCGGCCACTGGACCATCTTCTTCTTCTGTGCGAATGCACAAACAGTGCCCGAACTCTTACGGGAATCGGCAACGCGCCGCGAGTAATGCTTATAATGGGCGGGACAATACGTTGAGAATGTGGGTTTCGCGGGAGGCGTGCCAGAGATAAATCCCTTCAGTCACACTATCATTTGTGTCCTCGGTGGCTCAGACGGATAGAGCGTCTGCCATGTAAGCAGGAGATCCCGGGTTCGAGTCCCGGTCGGGGCACACATTTTCATCTGTCCCCGTTTGACGAATGTCAACGCCGTAAGCAGCTAAGCGTGTTCATTTCATTGTAATATACCATAATCTTGAAACATCCAGAAAAAATAAAAAGGAAAAGTAAATAATCGCTACAAAATTAGAAGTTATTCTGCCACGATTGAAACTTAATAGAAATGTATTGCATTACACTGAGGTCACGACAGTGATAGAATGCTTCCTACTTTCGTGGCGGACCTCTTTTCCCCGGCGTAGTGCAGCAACCCGACGTGGCATCATCTCAATAAGTTGTTCTAAGTCCCCTGCAGCGATGCTGCCTCTGTAACCGTCCGTAGTTGTGAAAGTGTTGCCGATGCAGGATTTTGTGCACGAACTGACTCTCCATTATGTCTCATAAATGTTCAGTGGGATTTATGTGGGGTGATCTGGGTGGCCAAATCATTCGCTCGAACTGTCCAGAACGTTCTTCAAACCAACTGTGAATAATTGTGGTCCAGTGACCTGGCGCATAGCCATCCATAAAAATTTCATCGTTGCTGGGGAACATGAAATCCATGAATGGCTGCAAATGGTCTCCAAGTAGCCGAACACAACCACTTTCAGTCAATGATCGGTTCGGCTGGACCAGAGGACCCAGTCCATTCCATGTAAACACAGGCCACACCATTATGGAGCCACTACCAGCTACACTATGTGATCAAAAGTGTCCGGACACTCCCAATAAACATATATTAGGTGCTGCCACCTACTGCCAGGTACTCCATATCAGAAGCCTCAGTAGTCATTATATATTAGCAGAATGGGGTACTCCGCGGAACTCACGGACTAGCGCCGGAACTCACGGACTTCGAACGTGGTCAGCTGATTGGGTGTCACTTGTGTCATACGTCTGTACGCGAGACTTCCACGCTCCTAAACATACCTAGGTCCTCTGTTTCCGATGTGATAGTGAAGTGGAAACGTGAAGGGACACGTACAGCACAAAAGCGTACAGGCCGACCTCGTCTGTTGACTGGCAGAGACCGCCGACAGCTGAAGAGGGTCGTAATGTGTAATAGCGAGACAACCTATCCAGACCATCACACTATAATTCCAAACTACGTCAGGATACACTGCAAGTTCTATGACAGACGGGAGGTGAGAAAACTTGCATTTCATGGTCGTGCGGCTGCTCATAAGCCACGCAGCACGCCGGTAAATACCAAACGACGCCTCGCTTGGTGTAACGAGCGTAAACATTGGTCGATTGAACAGTGGAAAAACGTTGTATGGAGTGACGAATCACGGTACACAATGTGGCGATCCGATGGCAGGGTGTGGGTATGGCGTATGCCCGGTGAACGTCATCTGCCAGCGTGTGTAGTGCGAACAGTAAAATTCGGAGGCGTTGGTGTTATGGTGTGGTCGTGTTTTGCATGGAGGGGGCTTGCACCACTTGTTGTTTTGCGTGACACTATCACAGCACAGGCCTACATTTACGTTTGAAGCTCCTTCTTGCTTTCCACTGTTGAAGAGCAATTCGGGGATGGCGACAGCATCTTTCAACACGATCTAGCACTTGTTCATAATGCACGGTCTGTAATGGACTGGCCTGCACAGAGTCCTGACCTGAATCCTATAGAACATCTTTGGGATGTTTTGGAACGCCGACTTCGAGCCAGGTCTCACCGACCGACATCGATACCTCTCCTCAGTACAGCACTCCCTGAAGAATGGGCTGCCATTCCCCAAGAAACCTTCCAGCACCTGACTGAAGGTATGCCTGCGAGAGTGGAAGCTGTAATCAAGGCTAAGGGTGGGCAAACACTATATTGAGTTCCAGCATTACCGATGGAGGGCGCCACGAACTTGTAAGTCATTTTCAGCCAGGTGTCCGGATACTTTTGCTCACATAATGTAGCACAGTGCCTTGTTGGGAACTTGGGTTCATGGCTTCGTGGGGTCTGTGCCATACTCGAACCCTACCATGAACTCATACGAACTGTAATCTCGAGTCGTCTGATCAGGCCACCGTTTGCCAGTCGTCTGAGGTACAACTGATACGGACACGAGCGCAGAAGAGGCACTGCAGGCGATGTCGTGCTGTTAGCAAAGGCGCTCGTCTCAGTCGTCTGCTGCCGCAGCACATCAACGCCAGATTTCGCCACACTGCCTTAATGGTAACGTTCGTCGTACGTCCCACATAATTTTCTACGATTATTTTGTACAGTGTTGCTTGTCCATTAGCACTGACAACTCTATACAAACCCTGTTGCTCTCGGTCGTTAAGTCGTTGTCCGTGATGAGAAGTAATGCCTGAAATTTGGTACTCTCGGCGCATTCTTGACGCTGTGGATCTCGGAATATTTAATTACCTAACGATTTACGAGATGGAATGTCGCATGCATCTAGCTCAGACTACCATTCCACGTTCAAAGTCTTAATTCCCGTCATGCGACTATAATCACGACGTAAACCTTTCCGCATGAATCACACGAGTACAAATGAGAGCTCTGCCAATGCACTGCCCTTTTATACCTTTGTCCGTTATACTGAATGTGCATATTGCTGTCCCACGACTTCTGTCACCTCATTGTATACTCATAAAATGATTTCGCACAATCCATTGAGCCTCTCAATTACTTTTTTCTCGAACACTTGCTCCTCTGAACGTTGAGTGGGCTGGCACTTTGAGATGGTACAGCTCCATCCCTAAGAACACAGTACTTTAATTATAGCTCCGTTCACAGCTCAACGCTACAGCGAAGTTATTTACTTGTAAGTAGTAGCTGCTACAATACAATATCCCTGTCTGAGCTGTTAGACAATGACTGGCGTCTCATTAATAAATGGGTAGCAAGAGTGGACTATAGATTCCGATAGAACAAGAATGGGAAACTAAGTCGATCTTATAGTAGGATAATGTTATTAGAGGTGGCAGTACAGGTTCTTTGACCCTGTTCTTCACATCTGATGGTTTACTGGCTTAGCCCAGGACATTTATACTTGAAAGCAACAGAATAGTCAGTGATTTGTATCCTAATGCATCAAACTCCCTCGACATCGTGGGACCCAAGTACATGTCAAAACGCATATCTCAATTACTCGTTGTTTAACCTTACGTTTTAGAATGATTTTCAAATTAAAACTCACCAGCTCATTATCATAAATCAATACTGATAGTACCTCAGGCTGTATTTTTCTTTTCAGTAACAGTGGAAACTTCGTTCAGTTACTCTGTTCAGGTCACGGGTGCTGTTTAGGCCCTTCTTATACTTTCAGAAATGAAGACGTGTAAATTCTAGGGAACTGAGACTATTATGTTACTCGTAGATGATGTTATCCAGATAATCACTAAATACTCCGTTCCGGATATTCATCATTGATATGAACCCCTTGTGTTCCAACACTTCCGAGTAAGATGGAATACTCACCTTTTCGATCTAGATAATGGCGTACATAAGCATCGAGGATTTCTCATCTACAGACGAGTGCAGGCAAACTTACACATACTGGAACATGCTGATGTGGATGTCAGCTGTAAGGTACGCCAACAAGCTCAAAGGCTAAGCGTTGTACGAATACTTTACTGCTGTCCATGTGTCATAAATGACTTCCAGTCTGTTCTTGTTGCAAGATCTGCTATATTGGGGGTGTAGGGTACGGTTTCCTGTTGTTGAGTTCCATTATATCTGTATATTTCCAGACGATATCCCCTAGTGCTTCATACAGGTAGAAAAGGTAAGTGGTGCGCATGCTGCTGTTCACTACCCGCACATAACACGTATATTAAACTGCATGAGCACAGTGACCCATGACGTCACTATTCTGGCAGGTACATAGCCACCAGCCAGCAGATGGGGCGGGGCATGGTCCTGTTGCCCGTAGCAGACATTGGTTCTTCAAGCCTTCTGATCTAAATAAGTAACATGCTGGAACTGATGCCAGAATGTTATTGCTACAGTCTGAGGGCCGTAGAAGCACAGACAGTAAATATATGCCCCGTGTTTGCATGTGGCTCACCATTCCGTTTCTTACTGGAAATCATACCATGGCGCTGTCACCGAGATCGTGTATTAGAACCGTCTTGTAATAATTGTACTCACAGAACTACTCAAGAATATGCAGATGATGCCGGCTTAATTGTCGAGACATTATGAGTACAAAATTAAACTTTGAATTACTATTGAAAACCAATGCAGTGGCTCAGTTTGGCGATAGGAGTTGGGTTACTTACTTGTACGTATACATACGACATCACCTAGGATAATAGTGACATGACGACAGTGACGGACAGTAAGAAGATAATGGTATAGTACTATGATTGAATCAATACACTGGGATTACATTTAACAATCTAAACAGTTTGGACTGCCTTCAGGTCAAATTGCCAACGTCACGAATAGGCGGCGTCGGATGATGACAGTCTTCAACAGCCCATAGGGCTACCGTGTACATCTCTCTGATTCGGCGCACGTGGCGTATGGTAATTTTGTCTGCCTGGAACTTGTGCCAGACGGCACCTGGCTCTCTTCTGCACGTGGGCATACATCGCTAATGATGTCTGACGCTTGGACACCGTATGAAGCCCATCACAAGAACGCACAAATCCTTTTCCATGTCTCTGAGTCCGTCCACAGATACAGAGAACGTGCGCTTTCCTAATAATATCCCATAGTCAAATTTCGCATTCAATTACAGCTTAGCTTAGAAACATTTATTTTGCTCAAGTGACCTCCCAAACGTATTGAGGCATACTGTCTCCCCGCAACAAGCGCTGTAGGCCATTCAGAAGGAACATATCCTGTCTAACTTCCAGTTGGGATAATAGAGATTTATAGACACTAACGCTTTCGTGAGCCGCATTCTACATGCCTTTCAAAGGACTGTCATGTGTTTCAGAGCCTGCTGTAGGTTCAGGATAAAATTCTTATTACAATGGTGAGTCAATAAGTAAGTCGTAAAAGACAGAATAATACATATCGATTTAAACTCCGCGCCTATACGTATCTAGGAGGTGGTAGCACATATCGCGTGGAAGGTGGCCGACGCACAGTATTCCGCGGCCAGTGGTTAATGATCTGCAGTCAGACCAACACGGCAGCTGTGCTGTGTGTGTGTGTGCCCTACTAGGGCAACGCAATTTTTGGGAGCTGAGAAAATGTCTGGAGACCACGTCCGTAGCGAAATTGGTCCCCTGTACGATTACAACTATATTTCACGGAAATTTTTGTACAGTTGGATACAGGAATTCACAAAGGATAAGAAAAAGTCACCAACAGGGAGCGTCCTGGCCTCTGTTTATCTAGTGATGGCACGTTGTTTCCACGTCTAGGGGTATTTCGCTATCCTCAACACACATCGGTCTTGCATGTTGCAGCAATTTCAGGAACCAAATAAACATTACATCCCGACAGGTCACTCCTTAGATGCGAACGCACCCACAAGAATTCTATGCTGCAGACTTTTAACGCCTTATCGAAAGATAGGACAAATTTTTAAGTTTACAAAGGGAGTGTGATGAAAAGGAAAATAAATTTCAAGCTGGTACCGGCGGCTATCATGTTTGCGACTTAGTTATTGACTGATCGTTGTAGTTGGCGAGAAGACTTCCCCAACCTCACCTCGAACATGGAGCGACAGACCTCCAAACTACGTCTCCTAAGCGTCTAAATCAGCACTGACGTTTACCACACCAAACAGGCTTCAGTGTCGATTTCTGAGCCTACATGTCTGCATGTAATATTCAAAATATTTCCACATTTAAATGGAGACACACTATCTTTGATTTTTATCAGCGACTGAAGTAAGAGAAACTTGTAAAACTACCTAATATTTCTGCCGGTAGGAGCAACCAATATTGTCTAGGCGAAAGTCCTGTTTGAAAGGACAGATTATGCGCTAAGCTGTTACATATTGAAGAATAACGAATATTATACGGAATATCGCCTAAGATGCTGACTTGAGCGTAAAGCGAAAATTACCCAAATGACCACTGTTATCGATATGGGCCTAATGATAGAGTTACTGCAGATACCTCCTCCAAAATTCGGCTCTATTATTTCCTGGCCAATATTTAAGCATCACTGAGTGGTCGCGTTCGAGTCCCAGAGACAAATTGGGTGAAAATGATCTTTGAAATAAGGTGAATTACTTATTACCATGAAAAAGATCGCTAAGCGATATAGATATAGAGAGCTTGCAACTCCGTACCAGAGCAAATATCGGACAGACACGTTTCCTTGTCGGCGTAAGATACAATGTCTTGTCACGCAACAATTCTATTAAAACAGTACGAAATCAAAAATGGTTCAAATGGCTCTGAGCACTATGGGACTTAACATCTATGGTCATCAGTCCCCTAGAACTTAGAACTACTTAAACCTAACTAACCTAAGGACAGCACACAACACCCAGCCATCACGAGGCAGAGAAAATCCCTGACCCCGCCGGGAATCGAAACCGGGAACCCGGGCGTGGGAAGCGAGAACGCTACCGCACGACCACGAGATGCGGGCAGTACGAAATCAAATGTGGGAGAGCCAAATGTTGTCATCAAAGTAGTAAAACTCAGTGAATCTACAGAAATTATCTAAACACTGCGATGAGACAAAGAAGTTTGTGAAATAACAAGATTTACTTTTGTTGAAACTTCCTGGCAGATTAAAACTGTGTGCTGGATCGAGATTTGAACTCGAGACCTTTGCCTTTCGTGTGCAAGTGCTCTGCCGTAGGAGACAACGTATTGGCGGAAGTAAAGCTGTGAGGACAGGTCGTAAGTCGTGCTTGGGTATCTCAGTTGGTAGAGCAATTGTCCGCGAAAGGCAAAGGTTTCGAGTTCGAGTCTCGGTCCACCACACAGTTTTAATCTGCCAGGAAGTTTCATATCAGCGCACACTCCGCTGCAAAGTGAAAATTTCATTTTAGTTTTGTTGGGCAACTGTACCTCCTGTTAATAGTTCCAAATCAGGACGTTGTTCTAGCAAAAGCCAAACCAGTACACGCAGGCCGTATGTTCTCGCTGAATCAGTCCATACGTTACGCCATGATGCGCGCTACAATGGAAGAAGGCTGACGATCGGTAGGTTCATTTCCGAGGAAACGATCCCCTGTCAGGTGGTTCACGATGGCCAACGCGATACGGTGGGTTACGAGTGCGCTTCGACTGCAATTCTGGAGAAGTGGCTCTGAGCACTATGGGACTTAACATCTATGGTCATCAGTCCCCTAGAACTTAGAACTACTTAAACCTAACTAACCTAAGGACAGCACACAACACCCAGCCATCACGAGGCAGAAAAAATCCCTGACCCCGCCGTGAATCGAACCCGGGAACCCGGGCGTGGGAAGCGAGAACGCTACCGCACGACCACGAGATGCGGGCTCTGGAGAAGTACTTCCTCCGCTGGAGGCAGTATGCTAAGGTAAGTCACATTCCAAATTCAGCTCATAATTATCTGCGTAACAACTCTTTATGACCAGATGTTGAACGACTACCACATGTGATACGCTGACGAATAACATGACGACGTCGCTAGAGTGGCTGTCCAGCAGCTGCTCAGTTTTAGCGCATCTAGGCACTATACGGCGAACGACATTCGCTTATCATTCAACGATATTATACATTTTACAGAGACTTGTAGCAATTTAGCATCTGTTGATGCTACCTCGAATACTCGTATTTACATCCGAACGCTCAAGAAGACCATTCCTCTGGTATAATAGCTGCCCTCGATATTGATTAACAACAGAAATAGAAAGAGCTTTCGAAAGAAATTGTTTCGCAATGCTCCTAACGCCGTGAAGAAAAATGTGAGACTGTGTGTCTGTAAATGTGACGACCCATAATTTTCGAACTTTCTATCTTTCTCTCGATCTATTTGTCTACCTATCTATACCCATACCTAGTCTTCCTTTTATTTACGACTGTTTTAGGTTCAATTAATGTTTCTTTCTTCTTATTTTTTATCGCCTTGAAAACTTTTTTATGTAAAGATATCAGTTTATGGGCCACTTGTGCAGTCAGCGGTTAGCAATCGGTTAAGCTCTGTTCTTTCGCCCCAGCGCCAGACGCCATCCGCATTCAAATGTTGCAGCAACTTTCTCTTGCGGGCAAGCACTTTCTGCTTAACACGTACAACCGCATCAGGGCAGAGGGCACATTTCCCGGACGCTGGCGTGAAGCCACCGTCTTACACATACCTAAATAAGAACAAAACCTTCCTTCTAGACACCGCCCCATCTCTCTTACCAGCTGCGTTTGCAAGGTGATGGAACGTATGACTCATGCCCGGCTGGGATGGTGGCTCGAGTCCCGCAATTTGCTGACGAATGCACAGTGCCGATTTAGAACGTAGCGCTCTGCAGTTGACCATGTCGTTACTTTGTCCACCCATGTCATGAACAGTTTTCTGCGGAAATCTCAGACTGTGGCCGTGTTTTTCGATTTGGAGAAAGCCTACGACACATGCTGGAAAACTGGTATCCCCCATACTCTTTGCATGTGGGACTTCCGTGGGCGCCTGCCCTGTTTCCTCGAGGCAGTTTTACAAGATCGAGTTTTCAAGGTTCTTGTGGATTCTACTTTGTCGTACACCTTTATCCGGGAAAACGGTGTGCCTTAGGGTTCCGTCTTGAGTGTCGTACTCTTTGCTATCGCCATTAACCCCATCATGGCGTGTCTCTCGCCGGGCATCTCCGGCTCCCTTTCCGTTGACGATTTTGCCATCTATTGCAGTTCTCCACGGACCTGTCTCACTGATCGGCGTCTTCAGCGATGTCTCGATCGTCTTTACTCCTGGAGCATCGACAATAGCTCTCGATTTTCCACTGACAAAACCGTTTGTATGACTTTCTGGGGAAGCAAGTGGTTTCTCCCACCATCTTTACACCTTGGGCCCGTTGCCCTTCCGTTCGCTGAACATACGAATTGCTGGGGCTCATGCCCGATAGGACACTCTCTTGGCTTTCCCATGTGTCTTACCTGGCAGCCCACTGTACGCGGTTCCTCAGTGTCCTACGTTTCCTCAATGGTAATTCCTGGGGTGCCGATCGAACCACCTTCCGCCGTTTGTACCAATCCCTTGCCCGTTCGAACCTTGACTATGGGTGCTTTGTTTATGCGTCTACACGCCCATCCATCTTACGCCGTCTCATCACTATCCACCATAGTGGCAGCCGTTTGACCACGGGCGCATTTACATCAGCCCAGTTGAGAGTCTGTATGCTGAAGCTGCTGAACTACCACTGTCCCACCACTGACTTTCTCCTCAGAAGGTATGCATGCCGTTTGTCTGCCTTGCGTAGCCCGCCATCCTATGCCTCCTTCTTTGATGATTCCTTTGATCGTCAGCATGGGACGCGTCCCTCTTTTCTATTACCTCCTGGAGTCCGCTTTCGCCACTTGCTACGGTGGCTTAACTTCACACTACCTGCAACTTTCCCGGTGGGTGCGAACCCTTCACCACCTTGGCTTCGTGAAGCGGCCCCTGTTAACCTTGGCCTTCATTCGCTTCCTAAGGACACTACTCCTGCCTCACTCTATCGCCTTCAGGTTTACGACCTTCGTATGAACTTAGTGATAGTGCCTTTGTGAACACTGATGGTTCTCGGACTGACCGTGGTGTCGGGTGTGGCTTCGTCATTGTCACCTGTGTCTTTCGATATCGGCTTCCAGCACACTCCCCAGAATTTACAGCCGAGCTCTTCGCCCTGTATCAGGCCACGGAATACATCCGGCGACACAGCCATTTCAGTTGTGTCGTCTGCTCAGACTCATTGACCGCACTTCAAAGTCTATGTGCGCTGTACTCCGTCCATCCCTTAGTGCAGCGGGTCCAGGAAAGCTGTCAGTTGCTTACTCTTGGTGGAGCCAGTGTGATGTTTCTGTGGGTTCCTGGTCATGTCAGTCTGCCAGGAAACGAGGCTGCTGGCGCTGCTGCCAAGGCTGCAGTCCTCGTACCTCAGCCCTCTAGATTCTATATTCCCTCCGATGATCTCTGTGTTGCTGTCTGTCAGAAGGTGGTGTCCCTTTGGCATCGCCAATGGTCCTCCCTTCCCGGGAATAAGCTCCGGTTTATTAAGCCTCTCACCGCGGCTTGGACGACCTCCTCTCTGCCCTCTCGCCGGGAGGAGGTCATTTTAACCAGGCTGCGTATCGGGCACTGCCTTTTTAGGCATCGTCATTTGCCAAGTGACGCTACCCCCACCATTTTGTACACATTGCGTCCAAGTTTTAACTGTGCACCACTTCCTGACGGAATGCCAACTTTTTAAGCGTTTACGTTCCCGCTTGTGTTTTCCGTCTGAGTTATCGGCCGTTTTAGCAAATGACGCGTGGGCTGTTCACCGCGTTTTACTTTTTATCCGCGAAAGCAATATGGCGAAGGCCATTTAATTTTTAGCTTTGGACTCTGTTTTTGTATGGTGTCTTTTTTAGCCTTTTTCCTCGCACCTGTTTTTAGCTGTCTGCTATTATGTCAATTGGGACTGACATATAGTCGTTTTTTAAATCCTCCCTGTCTTCGTGCTCTGTAGTTTTGACTTGGGCGCGTATGAGCCCATTGTTTTTTGCACCCTAAAGCAAAACAAAACCAAAACCAATCTGTTCCTGGAATAGCGCAGAAACGCGTTGTAAGGAGCCGGAATAAGGCCTAACCAGAGAATAAACTCGTGCTAACTTAACCGGCGATTTATGGCCGGTTAGCGAGCTTAACTGGGGAATAAGTTTTCAAGATGGCAGGAAAAGTGACAGATGCAGACAGAGATGACAAAATTTTGGCTGAACTGTTCATGAGTATGAGAAGAAAGTGAGACGACGCCGATTCCGATTTCGATTACGCAGGCCAACGATGGAAAACTTTCTTGCTGAAAATACCTTATTATTATGTTTTTAAAGTGGGAAATCCAAATATGATACTTAAAAAACTGTATCACCCGCCATTTCTTCACATTTTACAGTTAAATTTATTAAGCGATTTTTTAAAGAATTTAACAGGTTTTATATAGTTAAAATAATTTAAAAAGGAGTTGTAATGAACGTAGATGGCGTTGGTAGAACTGCTGAAAAACATTTGCCGGCAAGAAAAGTTCGTTTCTATTTTTGTGTTTACATATAGTGTTTTGCTTACTGCCAACCTAACCTCACTTTCCCGTTTCCTGTACATGTGCTCAGTGCAATGTCTAATCGTGGTTGTAAAAACTCTCCTGACAGTTTTTGTTATACTTGTGGTAAATTTGTGATTAAAAAACACCAAAGAAACATTACATACTTGGTGAAAAAGGTTTATCTATCATACTTTGGATCTAAACTTGGTGATCAAGATAAATCTTGCACGCCGCATAAGTTATGTTATGTGTGTGTTCAAGACCTGAGAACATTGTCCAAAAAGGAGAAGAAAGCCTTTAGATTTGCTGTTCCTATGATATGGAGGGAGCCAAGAAATCATTCCGATGACTGCTACTTTTGTAGTGTTGATGTTACTGGTCATAATTCTAAAAACAAGAAGGTAATAAGCTACCCTAACCTTCCGTCCGCCATCCGACCAGTAGGCCATGGTGTAGATTTGCCGGTTCCTGAACCACCAGATGATTTAAATTCTATTCCAACAGAAGTATTTTCTAATGTACAATGTGATTTGGATGAACCAGATGATGATGATTTCTATTGTAATACAGAAAGGCTAGAGCCCAAATTGTTTACTCAGACCGAGCTTAGCGATTTGATAAGGGATCTGGGCTTAAAGAAGGAAAAAGCTGAATTTCTTGGCACTAGATTAAAAGAAAAGAACTTATTGACAGTTGGAACCAGCATATACACGTATAGAAAGAGAGAGCAGCAATTTTCCAAGTTTTTTCAACAAGAAGGTGATATAGTGTACCGCGCAGACATTCCCAGTCTGATGAATGAGTTTGCTATTGAATGCAAAAAGGAAGACTGGAGGCTGTTTATTGATTCATCCAAAACTAGTTTAAATGCTGTTTTATTACACAATGGTAACATGTATGCATCTGTACCTGTTGGACATTCTGTACATATGAAAGAAAGCTATGAAAATCTAGAAACAGTGCTAAATAAAATTGGCTATTCTGCTCATAGTTGGATGATATGTGGCGATCTAAAAGTAACATGCATGCTCCTTGGTCAGCAAGGTGGCTTTACCAAATTTCCATATTTGTTGCGTGAGTGGGACAGTAGGGCTAGGGATCAACACTGGTGCAGAAAGAACTGGCCTGTGAGGGAGTCTTTAAAATCTGATGACGAGAACATTCTACGCAGAAACCTTGTAGATCCAAAAAACCTACTCCTACTACCTCTACATATAAAGTTAGGCCTAATGAAACAATTTGTAAAGGCTTTGCCTAAAGATGGACCATGTTTTAAGTATCTCTGCCCGAAGTTTCCACATCTTTCAGAAGCTAAACTAAAGAAGGCGTCTCTGTCGGACCTGACATTGGAAAATTGATGTTTGATGTTGACTTTGAATCCACAGTGACCTTAAATGAGAAAGAAGCATGGGTATAATTCAAGCAAATCGTTACAAAGTTCTTAGGACATGAAAAAGACCCAGAATACGTTTCTGTTATAGCTGCAATGTTACAGAAGTTTAAAACTTTAGGATGTTTAATGAGCCTGAAAGTTAACATTTTGAACAGTCACTATGATTACTTCCCTGACAATATGGGAGACATTAGTGAGGATCAAGGAGAGCGTTTTCACCAGGACATTAAAGTGATGGAAAACCGCTACCAAGGCCGCTGGAACACAAGCATGATGGGGGACTACTGTTGGTCACTGCACCGATAAGTTCAGCAAGAGACTCTTCGTAGAAAAAGCTACACAAGAAGCTTCAAAGAAAAAAGGGGAAGAAAATACAAACCAATTCCAGCTGACAAGTGAAACCTCTGTTAACACATGTCATTGTTTTAAGTAGCTTAATGTAAATACAAACCATGCTTATGTTGTAACAAAGCGTTTCATTAATTTCCCCATTTACCGTATAGCGTAGGATTTTTATACTATATGATAAAAAGCATATTGCTCGAAAACTACGGGTGATACAAGAAAACTAAGGCTGAATTAGGATTCAGCTCATAAAAATCTATAAAAAACAGCTACCAAAGTAAAAAAAGTTTTTCAAAAAACGTTTTCGGTGGCCTGTGTTATCAAAGGAAGCCGTACTTTGCCTTTTCATTCTTGTACGAGAGAAACTGGAGCTTATGACGAACTGGTGAGACTATTTCTCTGCTTTCTTAATTAGTACTGTTTATTTGTAGTATTATGCATTTGATTTCCGCACTTCGTGAATTCCGTTATGTTATGTATGTAAATCAGGCACATTAAAATGACGATTGGTGCAAAAATAGTTCCCGTTTATCTGTATTACAATCGCTGCATAGTGGAAAGGACTGTTTCGTTTTATTTAGCAGACAGTGCTGTAGTAGACTTAACCGAACCGCAAAATCACGCCAGTTCTGTGTGCTATTTGTATTAACAGCTTGTTGTGTTTTAGACAAAACATCGATTTTTCGTGTTGCAAAGCGTTTTGATAAAACAGTGGTGTCCTAATATGACTCAGCCACAATACGTCAATAGCACAAAATAATGTTCCACTGTTTTCTAATGGCAATGCCCCTGTTTGTAAACACCACAGCAATGTCGGAACAAATTTCCGCCTTTTAGTGAAAATGTTACGATCACAGATCCATTAACGCTTCAGACCGACAACTTTGTCTCCCATCTACAATTATTGACTGAAGCCTGTGAATTACTTCTGCTTACTCAGGCTAAGCTCATCACAGTGTGAAATTAGCACGTTTCTTTTTCTTTTTCTTTAAGAAAGGTGATGCAACCTCAGTTATAGAACATAGCTGTTGTGTTTCTCAGTTGATAATAGTATCCACTTAAGCCCACCCATGTTTATCAAAGAATAATAGCTATATGTAGGTTATAAGAGCAGAACAAGACTCTAGTTATTCAATCTGCATTGTTGTGGCAAGTGTAATGCATGCCTGGAATGCTATGTTGTAACGGCTTAATGTGAGCCGCTACATGGTTCTATGAATGTTAAGATCAGTGTAGCCAACCACTGTCTAGAGTTTAGAATGCTGCTACATTGGGTCAGAGAGGCACTAGTGGCCACTGGTCAGCACCCACTGTGAGGCAGAAACCGTTTACGGTCTCTGGGCCCTTCAGGCCACCATGTGTGGACACCGGACGGGAGACACTATTAAGTTACTCTTCCCTAGGACGCCAGAGAGTACGGATGCTCTGAATAGCATCTCTGTCTACTGAGTTGAAATGTGTGAGGGCTTTGTTTGAGTTCCCGGTAGTCACTCTGGTGCGTGGCATTGATAATCAAGCTGCACCGACTAATTCAATCAGGGAACAGTGTTAATTTCAGTAATATTCTGTTTATTCGGAGTAATGTTTTGTGTAACTGTAGTTTGGCGTAGACGAGCGGTGCCACCACATGATGTACAGCTTTAGTTAGTTTAGCCTATTAGGTATGAACGTGTTGTGTGCTTCGTGGAATGCTTGAGCTAAATTTTTTTTAATTTGCCGTCCATTTCCACGGACTTCGTAGCCCGTAGTCTGGCGATCAAAAAATAAATCTGAATTATTGTTAAATTTTTTTCTATTACATCTCTCAGCAACATTCCGCTCCCTAGTCAGGATCCTTAAAATCAGTCAGTTTGCACCTCCTCTTGGCAATGTTTCAATACAATTTATCATGATTATTGGATTGGTGTTTTATTAAATCATCAAATGATCCGTGAGGTGGCGCCTTTTATCGGTTTAATTAATTAACATTTAAATAAATTTGGCCCACTAATCAGAAATTTTGTGTTTGGTACTTGTTGCAGGCAAGCAAACGTAGCCTCTACTTGCAGAGTCATTCTTGGGAGTTAGGGAACCAGTAAAGGGATATTTTGCGTAGCTGATCTTATCAGAGCCTTGCAGTAGTAAAAGACGACAGGTATCATTCATAATGGCGACCCTATAGCCTAGGATCTCGTTCAAATTAGGAGCCCATTTATGATTCTGTGAGATTGTTAGGATGTACTAATAAATAATTAAGTTTCCATAGGTGTCACAATTCCAATTTTTGAACAACCAGCGTTTCAAATACTGCGTTGCATATACCGCGTTGCTTTGTGATTTTTACTTGTGTGATTTTGGGGGCAATTTTCTTTATGTGTTATATTCATGTATTTTAAATTACACTGCGTGTGACAATAAATGTGTGAGGCTGTGTGTGACGACTGTGCTAGGTAGCGTGTAATTATAGCTTGCGCCAGGCTATGAAAAATAATTCGTCGTGATTCGCGTAGTCAAGGTAGGGAATTTGTTTTTCGTGAGCGAAGCTATGTTAATTAAATACTTTGGGCGAAAGTGTGATCCCAGGATCCAAAATGGAGACACGTTGTCGCTCGAGAGCGATGTGAGGATAAACAGGTAGCCGCAGAGAGAGAGGACAAAGGCACGGGTGAGACAAGCAAATGGAATGTCCCCGACTTTAGCTGCGCTCCCACAATGCTGAACTTAGAAACTGTGCTGGCTATCTCCGCGACCGATAGCTGGACTTCGGACCCAAGCGCCAGCACGGACGAAACCGAGACAATAACGAGTAGACAAAGTACGTCGGCTAACACACACCCAAATAACATGTGGGTGGCCGAATTGGTCAGGGTGATGAAAGATAGTATGGCTAAACAAGAAGAAATTATGGTTAAACAGGAAGAAAATAATACCAAATTAAACTCAAAACTCGAGGACTGTATGTGTGAAGTAGATACGGAATTAAACTCAAAACTCGAGGGCATCATGATCGGAGCAAATGCGAGATTTGAAGAGGATAAGGCGCTACTTGAAGAGGTTTGAAAGGACGTTGTAAACGAAGTCAAGGAAAAATTTGAAGGAGTAGGTAGTAGATTAGGCGCTGACGAGAAAGAACAGAAAAGAGTTCAGGTCGAAATGAGAACACGTGGAGAAAAATTAGAAAAGGGACTCCAAACATTATCAGAAAGATGTAATAGCGAAAAGAAAAAGGTGATCGAACGTACGAAGCAGTCGAAGCAACTCAAGAAAATGCAGATGCAAACGCTAGGGCAGTCGTGGAAGTTGAGGGAAAAGTAGAAGCGGTAAAAGTGCACAGTAGGGAGGAAGTAAAGAAAATGAAAGAACAGTTAGAAAACTCGCGGGAAAGGTTGCAGATATTACAGTATCGGTGAGAAGCGAGAACGCTGCGATGCTGAATGCAATAGGTAATGAAGAAATCAGATTATTAAGAAGATTTCATGAAGGCCAATGCGAGGTCAACAGGCGAAAACACGATGCTACAAACGAGGCATGCGAACGTGTGGCTTACGTGGAGAATCTTCTCGCGTGCGGAACCGAAAAGAGAAACCACGTGCCCAAAGGCGCACAAGACAGTAGCGAGGCATGTGATTTCGGACATGAGGAGGACTACGAAGAAACTAGCGAGCGTAGGGATATTGGGAAATGTCGGCAAGGGGACACAAACCCTTTCGGAACGTTTTGACTACAAACACTTTCTCTCTGTGCGAAAATTCTAAGTCTTCCGCAACTCGGTGTCCGGGATACACCCACGTGCTTGGCTTGAACAATACCAGTTCTGTCAACCACCCAATTAGCCGGATGAATATAAACACATCAAAAAAAGTTTGGCATCACACCGGTTCCGAGGGTTGCGGAACCTGTACAGAAAACTGTAATAGAGATCAACATAAACATCATTTCCGCCCTTTTTATTTGCTCATGAAAACAACACGTCGCATGTTGTACCACCATACAGCGAGACCTTCAGAGGTGGTGGTCTAGATTGCTCTACACACGGGTACCTCCAATACTCAGTAGCAAATCCTCTTGCATTGACGCATGCCTGTATTCGTCATGGCATACTAGCCACACGTTTATCGAGGCACTGTTGGTCCAGATTGTGCCACTCCTCAACGGCGACTCGGCATAGATCCCTCAGAGTGGTTGGTGGATCACCTTGTCCACATAACAGCCCTTTTCAATCTATCCCAGGCAAGTGCGATAGGGTTCACGTCTGGAGAACATACTGGCCACTCTAGTCGAGCGATGTCGTTATCCTGAAGGAAGTGATTTACAAAGGGGTCCGAATTGTCGTCCATGAAGACGAATGCATCGCCAGTATGCTGCTGTTATGGTTGCACTATGCCGGCCACTGTGGCCGAGCGGTTCTAGGCGCTTCAGTCTGAAACCGCGCGACCTGCCTCGGGCATGGATGTGTGTGATGTCCTTAGGTTAGTTAGGTTTAAGTAATTCTAAGTTCTAGGGGACTGATGACCACAGATATTAAGTCCCATAGTGCTCAGAGCCATTTGAACACTCATCGGTGAACAGAACGTGATGCCAATCCTGAGCGATCCATTTGGCATGTTGTTGTGCCCATCTATACCGCACTGTATGGTTTTGTTGGTCGCAAAGATGGACCTCGCCATGGACGTCGGGAGTGAAGCTCCGCATCATGCAGCCTATTGCGCACAGTTTGAGTCGTAACACGACGTCCTGTGGCAGCACGGAAAGCATTATTCAACATGGTGGCCTTGTTGTCAGGGTTCCTCCGAGCCATAATCCGTAGGTAGGGGTCATCCACTGCAATAGTAGCCCTTGGGCGGCCTGAGCGAGGCATGGCATCGACAGTTCCTGTCTCTCTGTATCTCATCTATGTCCTAACAACATCGCTTCGATTCGAGACGCCTGGGCTCTTCACTTATTGAGAGCCCTTCTTGGCATAAAGTAAAAATGCGGACGCGATCGAAACGCGGTATTGACCGTCTAGGCATGGCTGAACTACAGATAACAGGAGACGTGTACCGCCTTCCTTTTGGAATGACTGGAACTGATCGGCTGCCGGACACCCTCCGTCTAATTGGCGCTGCTCATGCATGGTTGTTTACATCTTTGGGCGGGTTTGGTGACATCTCTGAACAGTCAAAGGGACTGTGTCTGTGATACAATATCCACAGTCAACGTCTATCTTCAGGAGTTCTGGGAACCGGGGTGATGCAAAACTTTTTTTGATATGTATGAGATAGAGTTTATGTGCGGGCTTCCCGAGACCGAACCTGCGGTGCGGATGAGAGCTGTAGCGCGCACGTGCGCGACGCTACGTGAGTTTCAGCGCGAGTGTATCTCGGCCTATTGGTTCGAGGCCGCGCGAGACTGGGTGAAGCACAAGATAATGATGTTACCAAACTTAAACCAAACTGGTTTTGCGAGTCCAACGCGACTGTTAGAACACGTGCTGCGGAACCAGTTTCTGTACAATCCTTACTCTCAGGGTGAATTGATAAGGCTGTGTATAGTGAAACTTCCAACTCAGCTGCGCCATATCTTACTAGCCGGACGATAGAAGGACGATTTAGAATCGTTTAAACTGCTCTTACAGGAGTTAGGGTACGACATCGGCGAGTGGGCATAGGAAAAGGCCCAGTTCCTAGAAAGTGACGATGCAGGACGAAGCCGGAAAACGAGTCGCGGCCGCAGTAAAACGCGGAAGCGTACGAGCTCACGGGTAGGCGAGTACACAGATACTAATTACCACCCGTATAAAGATAACTGGGGGAAACAAGCATGGCAAATATACAAACGAATAGCTTAATGGCCATCACGACGCGCGCGATAACCGTAATAGAGAAAATACGATCACGGTAATCGGCCGAGTACACCACGAATTAGCGGTGAAAAATATGGGCAGGCCCCGCTGACGTGGAAATCACACCGGCTGATCCACGAAAAACCTCACCAGAAATGGAGGGAAAACAACAGTCATGACCATTGCAGACCGAGGGAGATGGTATTATTCCACACCCGATGACGGAAAGTTGCAAAGTACGTTACGTAGGTCAGGAAGACGTTAGGGAAACATTACTTTAGGAACAAATGGATATCAGGATTTCAGCCATTAGTCCGGTGATTACCACCTCAGTGAAAGGGGTATCGACACGGGGAGTCCCATCTGGATTGTTAGTGAGGCTGCATTCTGCACATGCGAGGAGGCGGAAGCTTGGCAGACATTACCGTTGCGAGGGACGAAGGTGAAGGGGGCAATATATGGTAAAAGTATAGAAGTCAGCCGGCCGGGATGGCCGAGCGGTTCTAGGCGCTACAGTCTGGAACTGCGCGACTGCTACGGTCGCAGGTTCGAATCCTGCCTCGGCATGGATGTGTGTGATGTCCTTAGGTTAGTTAGGTTTAAGTAGTTCTAAGTTCTAGGGGACTGATGACCTTAGAAGTTAAGTCCCATAGTGCTCAGAGCCATTTGAACCATTTTTATAGGAGTCAAGTAGCAGACTAGGATCACGTTGAAATTCCAGGGCTAGGAGTTCGCGGCAAACTTCTTCATTGTGACCTTAATGAACACTGAAGTAATTTTAGGGGTACTCTTCACGAAAGCTCACTTGGAAATTGTAGACATGGGTGGAGGTATCATGTCTCTGAACAGAGAGGGGAACCCCACTGAACTGAAGTGCAATAATTGAGTCATAAGGGACCAATCTGAAGCCAGCCGCCGGCCGGTGTGGCCGTGCGGTTAAAGGCGCTTCAGTCTGGAACCGCGTGACCACTACGGTCGCAGATTCGAATCCTGCTTCGGGCATGGATGTGAGTGATGTCCTTAGGTTAGTTAGGTTTAAGTAGTTCTAAGTTCTAGGGGACTGATGACCGCAGAAGTTAAGTCTCATAGTGCTCAGAGCCATATGAACCATTTCAAGCCAGCTGCCTACAAATTCTCAGCTACCCAGGGTTGCCCAGAAACCGGAGATCCTCGTGAACTGTAGTAGCGGATCGAGCTTTCCGCTATCCGCGCACAGAAGGGATGGGGTTTTCGGAACAATAATCGAAGAAAGCATGCACAGCGTAGGAGACATGTCAGAGGACGCCCGTTTAAGATTGCTAGAGGTTCTAAGGAATCACGAAAGAGTATTTTCGGACGCACCGGGTGCGAGAAAAGGCTTTGAATACGAGTTCGAAGTACGGGAAAACAAAAAGTTTTTGTGAGGCCGTACCCCATTGCATTAGCACATAAAGAAAAAGTGAAGGCAGAGGCCGCGAAGATGCTCGAGCAGGACGTAATCGAACGCGCTGCGAGTTCGTAAAACTCACCACTTTTAGTAGTACCGAAAAAGGATGAATCGGTGAGATTGGTACTGGATTCTCGGCATGGAAGAATTATTGCAACGTTTCCTTTATTGATCACCTACATGACATGCTGTACACATTATTTAAGTAATGACAAATGTAACGTGGTGGCTTAAATCTTTTAATCCTTATCTGTGAAAATGGTCCATAACCGAAATCGGGTGCGGAAGCGTTCTCGCTTCCCACGACCGGGTTCCCGGGTTCGATTCCAGGCGGGGTCAGGGATTTTCTCTGCCTCGTGATGGCTGGGTGTTGTGTGATGTCCTTAAGTTAGTTAGGTTTAAGTAGTTCTAAGTTCTAGGGGACTGATGACCACAGATGTTAAGTCCCATAGTGCTCAGAGCCATTTGAACCATTTGAACCGAAATCGGTTGACATTTGGGTTTAGAATAAAAACAGCTGATGGTCAAACACGCATTTTATACATTTGTACAAAGCACTGGGCGAGTTCATTCATTTGTTCGCAAGGGGAGGCCGATAAGTGTTTTCCATCTTTGGACCGGTCAGCGACGACAGAATCGAGGTGCGCACCCTGCAATGTTTGCCAAACGATTTTACAGAAACTATTCGGTAAAAAGTTTTCATTTTTGCTTCAATTATAACTTTATACGTCAGGTTCATGACGATGTGCCCATCACTTCGTTAATAGTTATTGTGATACTTACGTGAAAGTGAGACACTGTGGGAAATTAGAAAAGGCGTGCAATGAAAAATAGAGGTCGCTATGGTTTTGCGTTTGGTGCATATTACATAACATGTTTTTGCGTATGAAATTTAGCTAACATATTGAATTTTTCTTTAGACTTGGGTAGAGGTGTCTATCTGTCACCACTCTCAAGAAAACTGATCTGATGTAGCAGACTCATCTGCGATCGCGCCGCGCCAGCGATAAAGTGAGAGTGGAATATCCACTGGTGACCTTTGCCTTACGCGGGCAAGTGCTCTATCATCTGAGCTACCCAAACACGACTCACGCCCCGTCCTCACAGCTTTACTTCCGCCAGTTCCTCGTCTCCTACCTTCCAAACTTTACAGAAGCTCTCCTTTCTTTCAGGAGTGCTAGTCCTGCTTGGTTCGCAGGAGAGCTTCTGTAAGTTTGGAAGGTAAGAGGCGAGGTACTGGCGGAACTAAAGTTGTGAGGACGTGGCGTGAGTCGTGCTTGGGTAGCTCAGTTGGAACGCCGGCACGGTAGCTCAGCGTGTTCGGTCGGAGGGTTAACAGCCCTCTGTAAAAAAAAAAAAAAAAAAAAAAAAAGCTGAGTGAATGGATCAACAACGAACTTCAGCGGGTGTCATGGGACGTCCGCTCCGAACAAACGCAACGAACATTAAGGAGCAAAATGAGATAAAAAAAGGTTGGTAGAGCACTTGCCCGCATAAGGCAAAGATCCCGAGTTCGAGACCCGGTCCGGCACACAGTTTTAATCTGCCAGGAAGTTTCATATCAGCGCACACTCCGCTGCAGAGTGAAAATCTCAATCCGAATCCACAGCATTCCTCATACTTCATAAACGGTTTCAGATACGGAAACTGATAGCACACAAAGAGGAGAGTATTTTACCACATCGTTAATATGTAAATCTCCCTAATTCCAATAACTGCGGACTTCTTTCGTGAAAAAATGTAATTTTTAAGGGCCGTTGATAGCTGGTGAAACGAGAAATGCTGTGGGATTTTGAACAACATATGTGAACACATTACACTTCTATTTTGTGCTTTTTAACGTAAGCTACTGATTTTACTTTTCCTCAGTTCCTCACTTAACAAACCGCTCTTTCAGAATTCTCTCGAAATTGTGTCCGCACAACACGTTAGTGAGGCGAGACAGCGAAAACTCTGTTGTGTTTTCACAAAAGAAGCAAATTTTGACATGGCAGCCAGATTCGCCACTCATAGAGCTTCTGTGAAAGTTACAAATAGTTAACAAGCCAGGGGAAAATAAACCGATGCATTTTCAGCGGAATCGTTTTTAGATACTAACGAAAGCAGAGGCGACGTAGATCTTTTTGAACGGGCGCCATGCAAGTGTGGGCGTGCAGGGGCCCCACTCAATATTTACAAAAGATGTGAGTGTAGGCTTCAGTTTGGAACGGCACTTCCCACCCACCGCTCTTCATTTCCGCTACAGCGCTCTGAGCAACACCGCACCACTGCCGCTCCGCAGCCGAATGCGCCATCTAGCTAGGCCTAAAAACACAGGCTGGCGCATACGCCATTTTGTTTCCCAACGAATGCTAAACACAGCACGTAGCTTATACGAACTGTGTTGTTTTCTGAAATATTTTAGAAGTGTCCTGCATAGAGCCTTAGATCGTGCTATTTTGAGCTTTCATTGCGCTTATGTTTACATCGATATGTGGATTAGACACAATATATTTGCATATTGCTGCTTTTATTTGCTGTCCAGATGAAGAATAAAGGTGCACGAAACATGTATGTTTCTGTGATAGAATCGCGTACTATATTTATGTTTTATTTTCTTCGCGGAAATCAAATGAAATATTCGATAATGACGTTTATTAAATCATGTACCAGTCTCCTGTAGGTACGAGTTGGCGCGGCTGCATTTAAAGTGCATTTTTCCGGAATAACAAGGTATAAATAGGAAACTCACTAAACACGGCGCTGTTGAGCTTGCTTCGTTAAATTTCCAGGACACACAAGAACACGCTTAACACACTACACAATTTCTTCTCCAAGGTAAAGCACAAGTTATATGAAAAGTGTCTAAAGTTGCCAAAGGGTCGACTATCTGTACTGTTAATTTCAACCTTCAATATGAAGCAAACTATTCGTGCACTGTCCCACTAATACCACAATACTTAAGCTTATCTAGAAGAATTGTTATGTCTTGGGGCAGCTGACTCCCTACAGGCAGAGTCTCTGTTAAGAGGTAGTACTTTCAAAACAGCTAACCAAGCTCCGTCCAGGTTCCCAGTTTTCGCGATGTCAGTTTACAGCCCATTTTTTCTCTTCTCTCAGAATCTTCTGGAAAACGAACCATTCTAAATCCACTTCTAGAATGGTTAGAACTGTTTATGGCAGCACAACCAACCGCAATTTCGTGCTGAAGTGCCGTGACGCAAATCCTATAGCACCGCAGGACGTTTACATTTCAGAGCTTTGGGAAACAAAACGGCAGATGCGCCAGCTCGTGCTTATAGGAGCCTTAACTTTGCCTGTTGCGTCCACTCTCCATCCACACGCTCACGAGGTGGAGCTAGGTACGTCAGCTGAAGTGAGGATTGTCGGTCGCCCCAGCAGGAGCCAGCTCACCGACACTGAACCCTGTGTTGCCTCTACACTGGCGAGAAGCGGCCACAACGTTCACATGAGTGCTTCCAAAACCGGATTTCGAAAACCGATTTCCTACTACCACTTCCGGTTTTTCACGTAAACACAACAATGTTGATCCTGTGAAAAATGGTAATTTTGTTTTTTGAAGCGACTTTTTGTACAGAGAAAGAGAAGTAGGAATATTTCTCGTGTGTTAAATATCGTGGGCAGAGAAACTTACGCTCAGTACAATATTTCTACTTTTCCTTCTTCATGCAAAAAGTCACTTAAAAAAATTTAAGGAAGTTTTTTAAGTGACTTTTATGTACAAGGAAGGAGAAGTACAAATATTGGACTGAGAATAAGTTTGTCTACCCAAGATATTTAACTGACGAGAAATTCCATTGTGATTATTAAATTAGGCACTGAAACATGATTTCCAGAGCCATTTGAGTGTAAGAACTGACGATCGGAGAAACGATGTTGGACTGGCTTAACAAAACTGCTTCGGGCCTTAAAATGAAAATCTACAGCGAAAAATCGTTTCCGAAATCCGGTTTTCGTCTTCCAGGAGATGTGTCCCTTGTAATCGTAGCCAGTAGATCACAAGAACCATGGACCTTGCCGTTGGTGAGGGGGGGGCGGAGGGGGGGAAGGGGGGGCGGGCTTGCGTGCATCAGCGGTAAAGATAGCCGTACCGTAGGTGCAACAAGAACGGAGGGGTATCTGCTAAGAGGCCAGATAAACGTGCGGTTCCTGAAGAGGGGCAGCAGCCTTTTCAGTAGTTGCAGGGGCAACAGTCTGGATGATTGACTGATCTGGCCTTGTAACACTACCCAAAACGGCCTTGCTGTGCTGGTACTGCGAACGGTTGAAAGCAAGGGGAAACTACAGCCTAATTTTTCCCGAGGGCGTGCAGCTTTACTGTATGGATAAATGATGATGGCGTCCTCTTGGGTAAAGTATTCCGGAGGTAAAATAGTCCCCCATTCGGATCTCCGGGAGGGGACTACTCAAGAGGACGTCGTTATCAGGAGAAAGAAAACTGGCGTTCTACGGATCGGAGCGTGGAATGTCAGACCCCTTAATCGGGCAGGTAGGTTAGAAAATTTAAAAAGGGAAATGGATAGGTTAAAGTTAGATATAGTGGGAATTAGTCAAGTTCGGTGGCAGGAGGAACAAGACTTTTGGTCAGGCGAATACAGGGTTATAAATACAAAAACAAATAGGGGTAATGCAGTAGTAGGTTTAATAATGAATAAAAAAATAGGAATGCGGGTAAGCTACTACAAACAGCATAGTGAACGCATTATTGTGGCCAAGATAGACACGAAACCCACGCCTACTACAGTAGTACAAGTTTATATGTCAACTAGCTCTGCAGATGACGAAGAAATTGAAGAAATGTATGATGAAATAAAAGAAATTATTCAGATAGTGAAGGGAGACGAAAATTTAATAGTCATGGGTGACTGGAATTCGGTAGTAGCAAAAGGGACAGAAGGAAACGTAGTAGGTGAATATGACGAAGAAATTGAAGAAATGTATGATGAAATAAAAGAAATTATTCAGATAGTGAAGGGAGACGAAAATTTAATAGTCATGGGTGACTGGAATTCGGTAGTAGGAAAAGGGAGAGAAGGAAACGTAGTAGGTGAATATGGATTGGGGGTAAGAAATGAAAGAGGAAGCCGCCTGGTAGAATTTTGTGCAGAGCATAACTTAACCATAGCTAACACTTGGTTCAAGAATCATGAAAAAGGTTGTATACATGGAAAACGCCTGGAGATACTAAAAGGTATCAGATATATTATATAATGGTAAGACAGAGATTTAGGAACCAGGTTTTAAATTGTAAGACATTTCCAGGGGCAGATGTGGACTCTGACCACAATTTATTGGTTATGAACTGTAGATTAAAACTGAAGAGACTGCAAAAAGGTGGGAATTTAAGGAGATGGGACCTGGATAAACTGACTAAACCAGAGGTTGTACAGAGTTTCAGGGAGAGCGTAAGGGAACAATGGACAGGAATGGGGGAAAGAAATACAGTAGAAGAAAAATGGGTAGCTTTGAGGGATCAAGTAGTGAAGACAGCAGAGGATCAAGTAGGTAAAAAGACGAGGGCTAGTAGAAATCCTTGGGTAACAGAAGAAATATTGAATTTAATTGACGAAAGGAGAAAACATAAAAATGCAGTAAATGAAGCAGGCAAAAAGGAATACAAACGTCTCAAAAACGAGATCGACAGGAAGTGCAAAATGGCTAAGCAGGGATGGCTAGAGGATAAATGTAAGGATGTAGAGGCTTATCTCACAAGGGGTATGATAGATACTCCCTACAGGAAAATGAAAGAGACCTTTGGAGAAAAGAGAACCACTTGTATGCATATCAAGAGCTCAGATGGAAACCCAGTTCTAAGCAAAGAAGGGAAAGCAGAAAGGTGGAAGGAGTATATAGAGAGTCTATACAAGGGCGATGTACTTGAGGACAATATTATGGAAATGGAAGAGGATGTAGATGAAGATCAAATGGGAGATATGATACTGCGTGAAGAGTTCGACAGAGCACTGAAAGATCTGAGTAGAAACAAGGCCCCGGGAGTAGACAAGATTCCATTAGAATTACTGACTGCCTTGGGAGAGCCAGTCCTGACAAAACTCTACCATCTGGTGAGCAAGATGTATGAGACAGGCGAAATACCCTCAGGCTTCAAGAAGAATATAATAATCCCAATCCCAAAGAAAGCAGGTGTTAACAGATGTGAAAATTACCGAACTATCAGTTTAATAAGTCACGGCTGCAAAATACTAACGCGAATTCTTTACAGACGAATGGAAAAACTTATAGAAGTCCACTTTGGGGAAGATCAGTTTGGATTCCGTAGAAATATTGGAACACGTGAGGCAATACTGACCCTACGGCTTATCTTAGAAGCCAGATTAAGGAAAGGCAGACCTACGTTTCTAGCATTTGTAGACTTAGAGAAAGCTTTTTGACAATGTTGACTGGAATACTCCCTTTCAAATTCTCAAGGTGGCAGGGGTAAAGTATAGGGAGCGAAAGGCTATTTACAACTTGTACAGATACCAGATGGCAGTTATAAGAGTCGAGGGACATGAAAGGGAAGCAGCGGTTGGGAAGGGAGTGAGACAGGGTTGTAGCCTCTTCTCGATGTTATTCAATCTGTTTATTGAGCAAGCAGTAAAGGAAACAAAAGAAAAATTCGGAGTAGGTATTAAAATCCATGGAGAAGAAATAAAAACTTTGAGGTTCGGCGATGACATTGTAATTCTGTCAGAGACAGCAAAGGACTTGGAAGAGCAGTTGAACGGAATGGATGGTGTCTTGAAGGGAGGATATAAGATGAACATCAACAAAAGCAAAACGAGGATAATGGAATGTAGTCAAATTAAATCGGGTGATGCTGAGGGGATTACATTAGGAAATGAGACACTTAAAGTAGTAAAGGAGTTTTGCTATTTAGGGAGTAAAATAACTGATGATGGTCGAAGTAGAGAGGATATAAAATGTAGACTGGCAATGGCAAGGAAATCGTTTCTGAAGAAGAGAAATTTGTTAACATCGAGTATTGATTTAAGTGTTGGGAAGTCGTTTCTGAAAGTATTTGTATGGAGTGTAGCCATGTATGGAAGTGAAACATGGACGATAAATAGTTTAGACAAGAAGAGAATAGAAGCTTTCTAAATGTGGTGCTACAGAAGAATGCTGAAGATTAGATGGGTAGATCTCATAACTAATGAGGAGGTGTTGAATAGGATTGGGGAGAAGAGAAGTTTGTGGCACAACTTGACTAGAAGAAGGGATCGGTTGGTAGGACATGTTCTGAGGCATCAAGGGATCACCAATTTAGTATTGGAGGGCAGCGTGGAGGGTAAAAATCGTAGAGGAAGACCAAGAGATGAATACACCAAGCAGATTCAGAAGGATGTAGGTTGCAGTAGGTACTGGGAGATGAAGAAGCTTGCACAGGATAGAGTAGCATGGAGAGCTGCATCTAACCAGTCTCAGGACTGAAGACCACAACAACAACAACATAGATCACTGTTCGCAGTCTGTGGGGCAGCAGAGGGAACATTTTCCTCTTCTTATTTGCACTCAGTGTGTGTAACTCAGGCCGTTACTTTAAGAATCACAATTATTTTGAGTCTGTTGAAGAACTCCTCACCCTCCGGAAGCGACAACTGCTACCTTTACTGCCCCAAATAAATTTATGACAAGGAGGAACAGAGGCAATGATTTTAAATTTGCTGATGCTGTTTTTTATGTATTATTTACATAATGAGATTTTCACTCTGCAGCGGAGTGTGCGCTGATATGAAACTTACTGATGGATTAAAACTGTGTTTCGGACCGAGACCCAGACTCGGGTCCTTGCCTTTCTCAGGCAAGTGCTCTACCAACTTTTTTTTTAACTAATTTTGTTCGTTATAGTTCGTTGAAATTGTTCCTGGCGGACGTCCCCTGACGCCCGTTGAAGTTCATTATTGATCTATTCACTCAGTTTTTGTTTAATTACAGACGGTAGCTAACCCTCTGGCTAACCCTCTGACCAAACACGCTGAGCTACCGTGCCGGCAGCCAACTGAGCTACCGAAGCACGATTGAGGACCGGTCCTCACAGCTTCAATTCTGCCAGTACCTCGTCTCCTGCCTTCCAAACTTCACAGAAGCTCTTATGCGAACCTTGCAGAACTAGCACTCTTGGAAGAAAGGATATTGCGGAGACGTGGCTTAGCCACAGCCTAGGGGATGTTTCCATAATGAGAATCTCATTCTGGAGCCGGCACGGTAACTCAGCGAATTGGGTCAGAGGGTTAGCTGCCCTCTGTAATAAAAAAAAAAATGAGTTAATGGATCAACGAAGAAAACGGGTGTCTTGCGACGTCTGCCACCAGCAGATGCAACGAACGAACACGAACAAAATGAGATTGAAAAAAAAAAAATGTTGTTAGAGCACTTGCCCGCGAAAGACAAGGGCCTTAGCTCGAGTCTCGGTCCGGCCAGGAAGTTTTATTATTTACATCCTTTGTATTAACATGTTCCGTATGCGGAGCAAGTGAGCTTCCAGAAATATTTTTTAATTTTAAAAGCTTTTTGGTGTGTTCAAAAACCTTACCAGAATTCTCTGAAGTCAGTGGTAGATGATTAGCGACTCTCGTGGAGGGCACGAAGCACACCAGCTGTTCGCTTTCGTTCGGATGGAATGTGAGTTGAGCGAGGAGGCGGAGGGGATTTTGGCAGAATCAGGAATTTGACTCTTCCATCCTCTTCCCTGTCCACTTGCGATCACAGCTTGCTAACTCGTATGGTCATTTCCTCAGGTCTAACTGCAAAGTGAGTTTACAAGTATCAGACTTGACCTCGATGGGATTCCGATATATGTCTGAGAACTCTCCTGGCCATTCTCATAACAATATTGTATGTCAGCCATCCCACAGATTTCTTTATCCTATTATTGTTCAGTGAAGATACCGTCCGTACTTAGTGAAATATTTTTACAGTATTCGCATGAAAACGTTGAAGTATCATCATAAAATTTGCAGTATGTTTTGAAATCTTTAACTAGTTGTCGTTTTGCTAAATAAATATAATCCACGTTTCTACGAGTATCACACTTCCAGTTTCTTTTTCCCAACTTTAGAGTGTTTATACCTCCTTCACTAACGCAAGAAAACTTGTAAGATCATATTCACACGAACGCTTACATTGGTATAGTAACGCTTGTCTCAGTTGTTGGCTAACATACACCTTGATCAATAGTTAACCTACTTCATCTCGTAGCCCAGCTCTGCCCGTGACCAAGAAACAATATCTAGACTGAACTTGCATTTATAAAGGAAGAATAAACGTAGAAGTGAAATAGGTGTATTACCACTAACGAACAAAATTTTACAAAAAACTGCCTAAGGAGACTAAAGAGAATACTAAAACAAAGCTTATTCAAAAAGACAGTGAGAAGTATCTGCTAAGCAAAATATTCTACAGGGCGTTGAAGGATCGCATATTTTGAGACGTAGTAGTGTGGATTAAAACAAGGAAAAAATATTTCCAATGAACATGGGCTTTGAAATGCATACCTTAAGAGCTATGACCAGCTGTTCATCTTGTCTGCTGTGAAACGCATCTTTTATACTGCAAGCTATTTGCTATTACGAACGACCTTTAGAATGCAGTAAACAAATTAATAAACACAGGAGAACACATAATTCTGTTACTGTGAAACAGCAGATTTTCTAATGCTTGCTACTAGATACGGCCTACATTGTGAACAATGTGGTGTCCCTTCATACACTCCTGGAAATGGAAAAAAGAACACATTGACACCGGTGTGTCGGACCCACCATACTTGCTCCGGACACTGCAAGAGGGCTGTACAAGCAATGATCACACGCACGGCACAGCGGACACACCAGGAACCGCGGTGTTGGCCGTCGAATGGCGCTAGCTGCGCAGCATTTGTGCACCGCCGCCGTCAGTGTCAGCCAGTTTGCCGTGGCATACGGAGCTCCATCGCAGTCTTTAACACTGGTAGCATGCCGCGACAGCGTGGACGTGAACCGTATGTGCAGTTGACGGACTTTGAGCGAGGGCGTATAGTGAGCATGCGGGAGGCCGGGTGGACGTACCGCCGAATTGCTCAACACGTGGGGCGTGAGGTCTCCACAGTACATCGATGTTGTCGCCAGTGGTCGGCGGAAAGTGCACGTGCCCGTCGACCTGGGACCGGACCGCAGCGACGCACGGATGCACGCCAAGACCGTAGGATCCTACGCAGTGCCGTAGGGGACCGCACCGCCACTTCCCAGCAAATTAGGGACACTGTTGCTCCTGGGGTATCGGCGAGGACCATTCGCAACCGTCTCCATGAAGCTGGGCTACGGTCCCGCACACCGTTAGGCCGTCTTCCGCTCACGCCCCAACATCGTGCAGCCCGCCTCCAGTGGTGTCGCGACAGGCGTGAATGGAGGGACGAGAGGAGACGTATCGTCTTCAGCGATGAGAGTCGCTTCTGCCTTGGTGCCAATGATGGTCGTATGCGTGTTTGGCGCCGTGCAGGTGAGCGCCACAATCAGGACTGCATACGACCGAGGCACACAGGGCCAACACCCGGCATCATGGTGTGGGGAGCGATCTCCTATACTGGCCGTACACCACTGGTGATCGTCGAGGGGACACTGAATAGTGCACGGTACATCCAAACCGTCATCGAACCCATCGTTCTACCATTCCTAGACCGGCAAGGGAACTTGCTGTTCCAACAGGACAATGCACGTCCGCATGTATCCCGTGCCACCCAACGTGCTCTAGAAGGTGTAAGTCAACTACCCTGGCCAGCAAGATCTCCGGATCTGTCCCCCATTGAGCATGTTTGGGACTGGATGAAGCATCGTCTCACGCGGTCTGCACGTCCAGCACGAACGCTGGTCCAACTGAGGCGCCAGGTGGAAATGGCATGGCAAGCCGTTCCACAGGACTACATCCAGCATCTCTACGATCGTCTCCATGGGAGAATAGCAGCCTGCATTGCTGCGAAAGGTGGATATACACTGTACTAGTGCCGACATTGTGCATGCTTTGTTGCCTGTGTCTATGTGCCTGTGGTTCTGTCAGTGTGATCATGTGATGTATCTGACCCCAGGAATGTGTCAATAAAGTTTCCCCTTCCTGGGACAATGAATTCACGGTGTTCTTATTTCAATTTCCAGGAGTGTAGTAAGGCATGATTCTGTTCGACGTCTTAGGGATACACGCTCTGAAAAGTTGCAGGTTGTCGCGGATGCGGTAGCGGGCAGTGATGACGTGTTCCTGTAGTGTCTTATATCATTAACGTGGTCTGCATACAGCAAAGGTTACAAGTGCCCTACAACCAAAAATCCAAGGCACCAAGGTCGGGAGAACGAGGTGGTCAATATACTGGATCTCGTCCAACAGTCCATTGTCCCTTAATGGTCTGTGTGAGGTACATTCGGACATTTCGGAGAAAATTGTCTGGCGCTCCATCGTGCATGAACCACTTCTCGAGCCATTGTTGTAATGGTCCTCCAGCAAGACAGGCAAGTCATCTGATGGGAACGTAGCACTACTCAACTTGTTTTGTAGTATCTAAGGTCCTATTAGTCTATCTATGATTCCTGCTCACGCATTAATTGAAAATCGCCGTTGATGTCTCGCGGCTTCAACTGCGTGTGGGTATGCATCAGCCCACACACTTCGGTTATGAAAGTTGACGGTTCCGTCTCGTATGAAACTAGCTTCGCCCGCAAGCGGTATCTTCGTTGCCAAAACTGCATCTTCACTACATCTTTGCAACAGACGTTGGCAGAACTGGATTCCAGCTGGCTGATCGTGTTCCCGCAGGGGCTGGACAAGTTGTAGGTATCGTAACAGTTCATGCAGGATCGCCTACACTACGAGATGACTAACCCAAACAGATGCTGAAATCCTACGTACTCCTAGTTCCAGGATGTTCTCCCACTTGTTGTAAGACTCACTTCTCCACAAGAGGAGAAGCAATGGTGCGTGGTCTGCCACAACCAACTGTTGATGGAGCTATAGAGCCAGATTCTGAAAATCGCTGGAATAATTGTCCAGACGGTACCCTGCGTTCTGGATATTTTTCAGCACACAGGCCATAAGCTTGACGGTTGCTGCCATTTGTCAGACCATAACAAAAGATCATACCTGCATTTCCTGTGTGATATAATAGCCTTACATTATATTGGTATGTGCAAAGATAAAACTGCGAGGTAAATGCATTTCACTAACTTGTCAAAACACAAACTGGTTGCATCAGGGCTAATTTACTGCGTTTACCAGAAATGTCAATACAGTTTACAGTAGCAACAGTAAGACGAGTTTACTGCAAGTTGTATCTATGGAAAATAACACAAGAATGTGTCCTCATTAGTTTACTCAACTTTGTAGGTCGATCGTAATAGCAATGGCACATTCTCAAGCAGCCCAGGCGGAGTATTCCACAGGAAGCCCGTGTGCGTCCCTCCATCGACGTGTTGAGAAGTAATAACCAGTCGAGGCACGTGGTCGCCAAGTGTCCCTGCCGAAACATTTATGCTGAACCGATGCTGATGAGATACCTCACCCACTCCCTGAGGATTGTCTGTAACCCACGGATGACGATTATGTAGACTGGTGATGCCAGTTGTGGTAAAGACTGCTCCGTCGGTACAGAGGACTGATGACAGAAATCCCATAATTGTGACAGTACACTGCAAAATTCCTTCCTGTAGAGGAAAATCAGCTGCTGGTAATCCTTGTACTCGTTGCAGGCGATAGGGATAGTAGCGGTTGTCACACAGGATATACATAATCCTACTTTGGCTTGCACCATGTTGGTTGGCAGGCTTTTTCCTTGGTACTTGTACTAGGGTTCGTCTCAGTATGAAGTTGAACCTGTTCCTTCAAACCTGGTATACGCACAGTACAGCCCCCCCCCCCCCCCTGTATATTAGTCTGCCTCAAAGACCCTTATCACAAAAATGCCCAAAAAAGGCTTGAAATGTTGAGTGAGGTGCTTGGTGTCGGTGAGAGTACACTTGTTTTTGGTATAGGCATGCTGACTCCCGACCGCTTCCACAAAGCCGTATACAAACACCATCTAAGGTTGTTCCCGACATGAATATCGAGCAATTCTCCTGCTTACAGCACGCTGCGTCGATTACGCCCGGCAGCACACGAGGAACACAGGGTACGCGGTCGGAGGAACTTTCATTCGTCAGCGCCATCTACCGTGGCATTGAGTCTACATCTACATCTACATTTATACTCCGCAAGCCACCCAACGGTGTATGGCGGAGGGCACTTTACGTGCCACTGTCATTACCTCCCTTTCCGGTTCCAGTCGCGTATGGTTCGCGGGAAGAACGACTGCCGGAAAGCCTCCGTGCGCACTCGAATCTCTCTAATTTTACATTCGTGATCTCCTCGGGAGGTATAAGTAGGGGGAAGCAATATATTCGATACCTCATCCAGAAACGCACCCTCTCGAAACCTGGACAGCAAGCTACACCGCGATGCAGAGCGCTTCTCTTGCAGAGCTTGCCACTTGAATTTGCTAAACATCTCCGTAACGCTATCACGCTTACCAAATAACCCTGTGACGAAACGCGCCGCTCTTCTTTGGCTCTTCTCTATCTCCTCCGTCAACCCGACCTGGTACGGATCCCACACTGATGACCAATACTCAAGTACAGGTCGAACGAGTGTTTTGTAAGCCACCTCCTTTGTTGATGGACTAAATTTCCTAAGGACTCTCCCAATGAATCTCAGCCTGGCACCCGCCATACCAACAATTAATTTTATATGATCATTCCACTTCAAATCGTTCCGCACGCATACTCCCAGATATTTTACAGAAGTAACTGCTACCAGTGTTTGTTCCGCTATCATATAATCATACAATAAAGGATCCTTCTTTCTATGTATTCGCAATACATTACATTTGTCTATGTTAAGGGTCAGTTGCCACTCCCTGCACCAAGTGCCTATCCGCTGCAGATCTTCCAGCATTTCGCTGCAATTTTCTAATGCTGCAATTTCTCTGTATACTACAGCATCATCCGCGAAAAGCCGCATGGAACTTCCGACACTATCTACTAGGTCATTTATATATATTGTGAAAAGCAATGGTCCCATAACACTCCCCTGTGGCACGCCAGAGGCTACTTTAACGTCTGTAGACGTCTCTCCATTGAGAACAACTTGCTGTGTTCTGTTTGCTAAAAACTCTTCAATCCAGCCACACAGCTGGTCTGATATTCCGTAGCTCTTACTTTGTTTATCAGGCGACAGTGCGGAACTGTATCGAACGCATTCCGGAAGTCAAGGAAAATAGCATCTACCTGGGAGCCTGTATCTAATATTTTCTGGGTCTCATGAACAAATAAAGCGAGTTGAGTCTCACACAAACGCTGTTTCCGGAATCCATGTTGATTCCTACAGAGTAGATTCTGGGTTTCCAGAAACACACATGATACGCGAGCAAAAAACATGTTCTAAAATTCTACAACACATCGACGTCAGAGATATAGGTCTATAGTTTTGCTCGTCTGCTCGACAACCTTTCTTGAAGACTAGGACTACCTGTGCTCTTTTCCAATCATTTGGAACCTTCAGTTCCTCTAGAGACTTGCAGTACACTGCTGTTAAAAGGGGGGCAAGCTCTTTCGCGTTCTCTGTGTAGAATCGAATTGGTATCCCGTCAGGTCCAGTGGACTTTCCTCTGTTGAGTGATTCCATTTGCTTTTCTATTCCTTGGACACTTATTTCGATGTCAGCCATTTTTTCGTTTGTGTGGGGATTTAGAGAAGGAACTGCAGTGCGGTCTTCCTCTGTGAAACAGCTTTGGAAAAAGGTGTTTAGTATTTCAGCTTTACGCGTGTCATCCTCTGTTTCAATACCATCATCAGCCCGGAGTGTCTTGATATGCTGTTTCGAGCCACTTACTGATTTAGCGTAAGACCCGAACTTCCAAGGATTTTCTGTCAAGTCGGTACATAGAATTTTACTTTCGAATTCACTGAACGCTTCCCGCATAGCCCGCCTTACGCTAACTTTGACATCGTTTTGCTTCTGTTTGTCTGAGAGGTTTTGACTGCGTTTAAACTTGCAGTGAAGCTCTCTTTGCTTTCGCAGTAGTTTCCTAACTTTGTTGTTGTACCACGGTGGGTTTTGCCCGTCCCTCACAGTTTTACTCGGCACGTACCTGTCTAAAACGTATTTTACGATTGCTTTGAACTTTTTCCATAAACACTCAACATTGTCAGTGTCGGAACAGAAAGTTTCGTTTTTAACTGTTAGGTAGTCTGAAATCTGCCTTCTATTACTCTTGATAAACAGACAAACCTTCCTTTTTTTATATTCCTATTTACTTCCACATTCAGGGATGCTGCAACGGCCTTATGATCACTGATTCCCTGTTCTGCGCTTACAGAGTCGAAAAGTTCGGGACTGTTTGTTATCAGTAGGTCCAAGATGTTATCTCCACGAGTCGGTTCTCTGTTTAATTGCTCGAGGTAATTTTCGGATAGTGCACTCAGTATAATGTCACTCGATGCTCTGTCCCTACCACCCGTACTAAACATCTGAGTATCCCAGTCTATATCTGGTAAATTGAAATCTCCACCTAAGACTATAACATGCTGAGAAAATTTATGTGAAATGTGTTCCAGATTTTCTCTCAGTTGTTCTGTCACTAATGCTGCTGAGTCAGGAGGTCGGTAAAAGGAGCCAATCATTAACCTAGCTCGGCTGTAGAGTGCAACCTCCACCCATAATAATTCACAGGAACTATCCACTTCTATTTCACTACAGGATAAACTACTACTAACAGCAACAAACACGCCACCACGGGTCGCATGCAATCTATCCTTTCTAAACACCGCCTGTGCCTTTGTAAAAATTTCGGCAGAATTTATCTCTGGCTTCAGCCAGCTTTCCGTACCTGTAACGATTTCAGCTTCGGTGCTTTCTATCAGCGCTTGAAGTTCGGGTACTTTACCAATGCAGCTTCGACAGTTTACAATTACAATACCTATTGCTGCTTGGTCCCCGCTTGTCCTGACTTTGCCCCGCACCCTTTGAGGCTGTTGCCCTTTCTGTACTTGCCCGAGGCCATCTAAGCTAAAACGTTAATAAGACCTTTTTTTCCTCCGTTTCCAGTCAGGAATCTGTCCCTGCAGTTTGTCGGTTTCGTTAATGTTCACCCTGAATACTGAGACATTTACAAGTTACTAGCTTAGTTACTCTCTACAATGCAATTACTAACAAGCGAACACATCCCCCTTCGGTACAGCTAGTTCTGTACAGTCACAACAAGTAACCTCCATTATTTGCTATTCTTCCTTGTGTTGCTTTTTTTAACGACGAGAAATGCACTTTTCGTTTGCTTTCTGAGTTTGCAGAGAGAGAGAGAGAGAGAGAGAGAGAGACAGGGTTAACGAGAGGCGGGACCCGTCGGTGCAGTGTTCCATACGTGACAGGCAGGCACGCCATTTCCCGGAAACCTCCCTAACAATGGCGGCCCCCAGAGGAATGTCCGCCAGCTGTCGATACCCGCACCACAGACCAGGCCGTGTGGACAGCCCAGACGCGCAACTATTCGCGAGGAATGCAGCCAGCAGCAGGTCGCGGCCATGCCGCGCCCTTTATTATTTTGGCGGGCTAGCGGTTTAATCGATGTAGCGAACTAACGGCTGCCACATGTGCCCATAGGGCGAGAATTTATAGGTGAAATTCTGTAAAGCCGAAGCGATTTTCCATCATCAATATACTGCAGGTACTTCAGTAGTTGCACTGCGGAGTATGCCAAGGTTTTGACTTTGCAAGCTTACGCGCAATTTCCTTTACATTAAGATTACACTGAAGAGCCAAAGAAACTGGTACACCTGCCTAATATGGTATAGGGCCCCCGCGAGGATGCAGAAGTGCCGCAACACGACTCGAATAATGTCTGAAGTAGTGCTGGAGGGAACTAACACCTTGAATCCTGCAGGGCTGTCCATGAATCAGTAAGAGTACGAGGGGGTGGAGAGCTCTTCTGAACAGCACGTTGCAAGGCCTCCCAGATATTCTCAGCACTGTTTATGTCTGGGAAGTTTGGTGGCCAGCGGAAGTGTTTAAAACTCAGAAGAGTGTTCCTGGAGCCTCTCGGTAGCAATTCTGGCCGTGTAGAGTGTCACATTGTCCTGCTGGAATTGCCCAAGTCCCTCGGAATGCAAAATAGTCATCAATGGATGCAGGTGATCAGACAGGATGCTCACATATGTGTCACTTGTCAGAGTCGTATATAGCAATATCAGTGACCCTTTCACTCCAGCTGCACAAGCCTCACACCATTACATGGCCTCCACCAGCTCGAACAGTTCCCTCCTGACATGCAGGGTCCGTGGATTCATGAGGTTGTCTCCATACCCGTACACGTCCATCTGCTCGATACAATTTGAAACGAGACTCGTCTGACAATGCAACATGTTTCCAGTCATCAGCAGTCCAATATCGGTGTTGACGAACCCACGCGAGGGGTAAAGCTTTGTGTCTTGTAGTCATCAAGGGTACACGGGGGACCTTCTGCTCCGAAAGCCCATATCGATGATGTTACGTTGAATGGTTCGCACGCTGACACTTGTCGATGGCCAGCATTTAAATCTGCAGCAATTTGCAGAAGGGTTGCACTTCTGTCACGATGAACGATTCTGTTCAGTCGTCGTTGGTCCCGTTCTTGCCGCAGTGATGTCGGAGACTTAATGTTCTACCAGATTCCTGATATTTACGGTACACTTGTGAAATGGTCGTAAGCGAAAATCCCCACCTCGGAGATGCCGTGTCCCATCGCTTGTGCGCTGACAACACCACGTTCAAACTCACTTAAATCTTGATAACTGCCATTGTAGAAGCTGTAACAGATCTAACAACTGCGCCAGTCACTTGTCTTATATAGGCGTTTCCGACCGGAGCTCCGTATTCTGCCTTTTTACTTATCTCTGCCGGCCGGAGTGGCCGAGCGGTTCTAGGAGCTACAGTCTGGAACCGCGCGACCGCTACGGTCGCAGGTTCGAATCCTGCCACGGGCATGGATGTGTGTGATGTCCTTAGGTTAGTTAGGTTTAAGTAGCTTTAAGTTCTATGGGACTGATGAGCTCATAAGTTAAGTCCCATAGTGCTCAGAGCCATTTACTTATCTCTGTATTTGAATATGCATACCTATACCAGTCAGTTTCTTCGGCGCTTCGGAGTATATCGTGTGGCTCAATGGATAGGTGGACGTCTGTCAATTGGAGGTGGAGAGCACTTCATGTTCGTATCCAAGCACAGTTGTGCAACTAGGAAACGTAATTGTGCAGTACGAACCAATGTCGTTTCCGGCGACTCCTGATATCGATGAGAGGTTGAAACTATATTAAAAACGGAATTAAAAACGGACTCAAAATTTCCGTTGTTCGACTAGAATTCGATCCCGTGACCCCTCCGTTTCCAGGCACGCACTTTACCCCTAGACCATCAGGCTGCCAAAAAGCATGCAGATATTAAAATTCTAAATTTTGTCCGGGACGAATATTTACAGTAGTTTCATTTTCTCAACTACGACCAAGTTTTGCTGGATATTTTGCTGCATTGTAAGGCAGACACTGGCCCCTACTACAAAATTTTCCGGGTTGGGAACTGACTAAGACAATATGAAAGCATTGGTTCTAGCGAAAGAATCCGATCTCTGCACGGAGTTGGAAAAGTCCCTCATTCGTATTGACCAGACTCACTGTTGTGTTGGCAGAAGAGCCAACACCGTGTTGCTAGAGGAGGCCGAAATGCACGCGTTTTAGCTCACGCAGGCTGGCGTGAGGAGGGAAGGACTATACTGACGTGAGGTCTGGAACATGACAAGGAATTAGAATTCAGAAATTAGTTTGATACTTAACTTTAATCCAGTAATGATGAACGTCGCTCTTGACGCTACATGATTCACAATATTATCAGTTCAGAATACATTCTTGAAGAGTATGGCGCCTTGTTAGGTCGTAGCAAATGACGTAGCTGAAGGCTATGCTAAACTGTCGTCTCGGCAAATGAGAGCGTATGTAGACAGTGAACCATCGCTAGCAAAGTCGGCTGTACAACTGGGGCGAGTGCTACGGAGTCTCTCTAGACTAGACCTGCCGTGTGGCGGCGCTCGGTCTGCAATCACTGACAGTGGCGACACGCGGGTCCGACGTATACTAACGGACCGCGGCCGATTTAAAGGCTACCACCTAGCAAGTGTGGTGTCTGGCGGTGACACCACACTCACATTGGCACTGGGAGCCATCTGCTTACAGCCTGCATCCAGGGGGCCCACACCAAAAAAATTTAAAGTTAAAAAAAGTCTTTGTTTTGATATTGCGCTATAATCATAAGATCATTGACAACATTTATTGATCCTATTCCGCTGCACAGCTGTTATGAATTAAATCAGCATTCATCTTGTGAGGTGGCGGCCTGTTGGGGGCCTTATATTTTATCCTATTTGTATGCTGAAGTTTCTTGGAAGAATCTCTTGCTTCATTTACTTTCCGATTAGGTTTTTATTTGTAGACTTCTCAGTTTTGTGCTTAGAGTGTAGCTTAAAACAATGTAACTCATCTCTCTATACCTAATCAAACGTTTCAATCTTGTAGTGGTTTCACTCTTTAATGTATCTGGTCTTGGTCAAGGAACATGCCGAACATGCCTTTCAGGGATTATGCTGCAGATACCTTGAACAGTGGGAGGTGGAACGATGGACTGGCGTCTTCTGTAGCAGAACGGGAAACCAGTGATGGAAGGGTTGGATGACGATGAAGTCCCATACTCCGTGACAGAGCGTAGGGGAACGATGCGGGAGACCCACACTGCCGTACTAGGCGAGGTCCTAGTGAAAGTGGTTTGCCATTGCCTTCCTCCGACCGTAATGGGGGTGAATGATGATTATGAAGACGACACAACACCCAGTCATCTCGAGGCATGTGAAAGTCCCTGACCCCGCTGGGAATCGAACCCGGGACCCCGTGTTCTGGAAGCGAGAACGTTACCGCGAGACCACGAACTGCGGACGAAGGGTTGGGAACTCCACTTATTGGCAAATTTTCGGTGGGGTCATCAGCCGTCCACTTGCCACTATCCCACTGTGTTTTGGTCTGCAGACATCGTTTCCACAAGCTGTGTATATGGTCGACGTGAGTATTCAAAACTTCGAAACTCTGCTGTTTCCGCTGGAACACTCCACGAAGCTGTACGAAATTCCCAGAATTTCCAACAAACAAGTCTGGGCGTGGGAATGCGACGATAGTTGGTTCTCGTTACCGTAAACACGAATCTCATTGGCGGGTTGATGCTTGACGTGATGGCTGGAGCTAATGAACAGACTTTCACCTCCTTCGATTGAGGAGTGTTGTGACTTGGCAAGACAGCCAAGCCACTATGAGATAGCCGAAACGCACGCGTTTAAGCTCACGCAGGCTGGCGTGAGGTCTGGAACAGATAAAGGAGTTGAGCCTAGTAAAAAAAGTACGTAGCTTCTGGAATACTTAACTTTAATCCATAATTGGTAAACATCGGTCTGACGGTACATGCATCACAAGATAAATAGCAAATGTTAATGGCGCCTTGCTAGGTCGTAGCAAATGACGTAGCTGAAGGCTATGCTAACTATCGTCTCGGCAAATGAGAGCGTATTTTGTCAGTGAACCATCGCTAGCAAAGTCGGTTGTACAACTGTGGCGAGTGCTAAGAAGTCTCTCTAGACCTGCCGTGTGGCGGCGCTCGGTCTGCAATCACTGATAGTGGCGACACGCGGGTCCGACGTATACTAACGGACCGCGGCCGATTTAAAGGCTACCACCTAGCAAGTGTTGTGTCTGGCGCTGACACCACAAGGAGCACGTAGGCCCTTGCTGGGACTCGTTAGAAGGACTGTGCCAGGTGCCTTTCTGAGGCCTGAAGGAAGGCTAGGAAAATTTAGAGAAGCATTCTATTTCGGATTCTCATCTGGATGCGAATTCTGTTTCAGCTTCCACATTTCCACGCGTTTTTCTTGACTTCTGCTTCTGCCAAGTTGTCGAAGTTCCAGCCTGAACTTATTGGCATCCATGATCGATAATCAGGAAGATGGTGAGAGTCACCACTCGTGAGACCCACCACCTCGCCTTCTGTTAGTGGACTGGTAAAGATCCTCGTATTCTGGTTCACTCCTTGATTCGCGTGCTCAGCCCTCCCGGCTACAGCGATCGCCATCCCCCTGCCTCCTGCCGCATCTAATTTAGCTAAACGAGCGTCTCTTTTTGCACCAGCTGCAATTTGTTTTACTTCTGTACACGACTATGCTAATTTCAACATCTTTTTCCGGGTTTCACTAATTTCAGTAGAAATTTGCTTCGTAAGTTCTCCTGGCGTCTCTTCCCTCGTTGTTTCTGCTTGCTCCTTTATTTTATCTATTTACTATCTTTCTCTTTTCATCTCTTATACGAAGAGCCAAAATACACTACTGGCCATTAAAATTGCTACACCAAGAAGAAATGCAGATGATAAACGGGTATTCATTGGACAAATATATTATACTAGAACTGACATGTGATTACATTTTCACGCAATTTGGGTGCATAGATCCCGAGAAAACAGTACCCAGAACAACCACCTCTGGCCGTAATATCGGCCTTGATACGCCTGGGCAATGAATCAAACAGAGCTTGGATGGCGTGTACAGGTACAGCTGCCCATGCAGATTCAACACGATACCACAGTTCATCTAGAGTAGTGACTGGCGTATTGTGACGAGCCAGTTGCTCGACCACCATTGACCAGACGTTTTCAGTTGGTGAGAGATCTAGAGAATGTGCTGGCCAGGGCAGTAGTCGAACATTTTCTGTATTCAGAAAGGCCCGCACAGGACTTGCTACATGCGATCGTGCATTATCGTGCTGAAATGTGGAGTTTCGCAGGGATCGAATGAAGGGTAGAGCCGCAGGTCGTAACACATCTGAAATGTAACGTCCACTGTTCAAAGTGCCGTCATTGCGAACAAGAGGTGACCGAGACGTGTAACCAATGGCACCCCATACCATCACGACGGGTGATACGCCGATATGGCGATGACGAATACACGCTTCCAATGTGCGTACACCGCGATGTCGCCAAACACGGATGCGTCCATCATGATGCTGTAAATAGAACCTGGATTCATCCGAAAAAATGACGTTTTGCCATTCGTGCACCCAGGTTCGTCGTTGAGTACACCATCGCAGGCGTCTGTGATGCAGCATCAAGGGTAACCGCAGCCATGGTCTCCGAGCTGATAGTCCCTGCTGCTGCAAACGTCGTCGAACTGTTCGTGCAGATGGTTGCTGTCTTGCAAACGTCCCCATCTGTTGACTCAGGGGTCGAGACGTGGCTGCACGATCCGTTACAGCCATGCGGATAAGATTCCTGTCATCTCGACTCCTAGTGATACGAGGCCGTTGGGATCCAGCACGGCTTTCCGTATTACCCTCCTGAACCCACCGATTCCATATTCTGCTAACAGTCATTGGATCTGGACCAACGCGAGCAGCGATGTCGCGATACGATAAACCGCAATCACGATAGGCTACAATCCGACCTTTATCAAAGTCGGAAACGTGATGGTACGCATTTCTCCTCCTTACACGAGGCATCATAACAACGTTTCACCAGGCAACGCCGGTCAACTGCTGTTTGTGTATGAGAAATCGGTTGGAAACTTTCCTCATGTCAGCAAGTTGTAGGTGCCGCCACCGGCGCCAACCTTGTGTGAATGCTCTGAAAAGCTAATCATTTGCATATCACAGCATCTTCTTCCTGTCGGTTAAATTTCGCGTCTGTAGCACGTCATTTTCGTTGTGTAGCAATTTTAATGGCCAGTAGTGTAGCATCCTGCGGTAGTTCATATGCCATACCGTTAACAGCAAACTTTGGATTCTCGCACTCTGTTACGTTGGCACCGACAGACCGACCTGTTTCCCGTTTGCAACGGGTTCTGAATTGTTTCAATGGCTTCAACAGGTTCCCTGCGGTGCGGCTCAACAGAATCCGCATTATCATGAATTGAGTGTTACGCGTTCATGATCAATCTCAGAACTGTGGGGAACACTGGCATCTTTACCCGCCTGCTCCGTGTTCTCTAGCACCAACCATCTCGTCCCCCGAAAAGTCGTCGTCCCTGCCGTCAAACTGCACCAGTTCGAACTTATAATTTGTGCAATTCGGTCTCCTAACAACATCGCCTTACTCCTTGTCAGCAGTCAGAAATGATAGGCAATACCAAACCGCACTAATTAAAGGTAGAACGGACCGAATAATCTACCATTATTTTCTCGATACAATAATCAAAGGAACTTTTACTCTCAAAAAATAACACATACCCAGAAAAGAATCTTATACAAGCTAGCGACGCTGTTCACAACGCTGATTTGCGACTATCCTCATGAATGTGGCGCAGATACCACAAAACCTTGAGTCACCATGGAAGGTAAAACATAAAGAAACGTAATTATCTGCACATAGGCGCCGCCAACTTAAATCTACCGCGGATCTAAAAAAAAATTTCAGGTGATTAATGAGGGAAACAAAAAGGAACTACATTGGATCAGTGTGGTCCGCAGGGTAAGAATCCTAAAGCAAGGGTCGATAATACGGAAACTAGCCGCGTGTTTGCTATCGTTGGTCCCTTAACTAATACGCACGGTAGGGGGAAGGATCACGATGTTGCGCAAATCACCGCCAAGTGCGTTCATACTGACTCTGCACAAGGTCTGTAACGCTATCTTATCATGACCCTGATATAAATCCTACGTGGGGTGGCTAACCTCTCATGTAATTTCTTCATTAAATTAATTGGTAAAAAAGTTCTCCTCGAAAAATGATGATGGGAAAGCACATTGGTGAGTGTGACTATTCAACAGATGAATGCCGTCTAACAAATCTACAATTCCATTTATTCTCTTTAAATGGAACGCAAAATTGATCAAGAATTTGTACAAGGAAGAATCATGTATGTCAACGAAAACCAAACATGTAAATCGTCCTCACTAAACAGCGGTGTTGGTAGGAACCTAACACAGACGACACTGCATGGAATCTAGAGCGCTTCTCTTACGAGAAGAGGGTGCAAACGGAACAGGTAGAATGTATAACATCGATAAACAAATGGGTTATCGGATTCAGTCCAACGGTATCACCGACGTAGGCAAAGTGGTTACATTGATACCACCGCTTAGAAAGCTCAGTTGTATTTTTCGGCGGACGAAATATCGATTTAACACCTACAGGCCGGAGACGCATATACACACATCAAAAAAAGTTTTGCATCACCTCGTTTCCGAGAGTTCCGGAGCCTGTACAGAGAATTGGAATAGAGAAACATAAACATCAGTTCCGCCCTTTTTATTGCTCATGAAAAGCACACATTGCGTGTTGTACCACCATACAGCGAGACCTTCAGAGGTGGTGGTCCAGACTGCTGTGCACAGCGGTACCTCTAATATCCATTAGCACGTCCTCTGGCATTGATGCGTGCCTGTATTCGTCGTGGCACATTATCCACAAGTTCATAAAGACACTGTTGGTCCAGATTGTCCCACTCATCAACGGCGATTCGGCGTAGATCCCTCAGAATGGTTGGTGGGTCACGCCGTCCATAAACAGCCCTTTTCAATGTATCCCAGGCATATTCGATAGGGTTCATGCCTGGAAAACATGTTGGCCACTCTCGTCCAGCGATGTGATTATCCTGAAGGGAGTCATTCACAAGATGTGCACGATGGGGCACGAATTGTCCATGAAGACTAATGCCTCGCCAATATGCTACCGATATGGTTGCACTGTCGGTCGTATCGTACAGCCGTTACGGCGCCTTCCATGAGCACCAGCTGCTTGCGTCGGCCCCACATAATGCCAACCCAAAACATCAGGGAACCTCCACCTTACTGCACTCGCCGGACAGTGTGTCTAAGGCGTTCATCCCGACCGGGTTGCCTCCAAACAAGTCTCTGACGATTGCCTGGTTGAAGGCAAATGCGACACTCATCGGTGAAGATAACGTGATGCCAATCCTGAGCGATCCATTCGGCATGCTGTTGGGCCCATCAGTACCACGCTGCACGGTGTCACGGTTGCAAATAGGGACGTCGCCATGGACGTCGGAAGTGAAGTTGCGCATCATGCAGCCTATTGCGCACAGTTTGAGTCGTAATACGACATCCTGTGGCTGCACGAAAAGCATTATTCAAAATGGTGGCGTTGTTTTCAGGGTTCCTCCGAGCCATAATTCGTAGGTAGTGGTCATCCACTGCAGTAGTAGCCCTTTGGCGGACTGAGCGAGGCATGTCATTGACAGTTCCCGTCTCTCTCTATCTCCTCCATGTCCGAACAACGTCGCTGTGGTTCACTCCGAGACGCCTGGACACTTCCCTTGTTGAGAGCCCTTCCTGGCACAAAGTAACAACGTGTACGCGATCGAACAGCAGTATTGAGAGTCTAGGCATGGTTGAACTACAGACTACACGAGCCGTGTACCTCCTTACTGGTGGAATGACTGGAACTGATCGGCTGTCGAACCCCCTCCGTCGAATAGGAACTGCTTATGCATCGTTGTTTACTGCTTTGGGCAGGTTTAGTGACACCTTGGAACAGTCAAAGGGTCTGTGATACAGTATCCACAGTCAATGTCTATCTTCAGGAGTTCTGGGAACCGGGGTGATGCGATAGTACAGCCATCTGCTACACGTGGTCGGCTGCGCTGCAGGGAGATGGGGCTCCACCATGCAGACGGGTCGACGTTCGAGCTCAAAAACCTAAGTGTTTGTCTGGGTGACCGGACAAGTAAAATTGCGAATGAATTTGCTCTTATAGCGTCCCCAGTGCTATATTACGAAAACACTTAAAAAAACAGTATTTATAAAGAAGAGACATTTAAAAACTGAATAATATATTTTTATCATTTAGCCGTAAAATAATAATTTCTCTGGGTAGGTTTCGATTGCAAAGGAATAATTTATAACAAAATGATCTAAAGAGATGACAAGATACGCTCTTTTGTTAATTTTTTTAGTCGTCTTCACTTCTTCTCTTGTCTTGATTGTGTATAGACGGACATCTTGCGAGTGCTGGCAAATGTAAGCATATTTGTATGTGTTAAGCATATAATACGTATATTCATTTAATATTATTGTGCACTTTTAATTTGTAAGAGGTGATCCCGATTTCATGTCCGCCTTCCTTGAATTAACCTGCATTCAAGTAACTTACAGTTCAACAATCACAGCGGCCGATGCAGCCAACGACGCCATTACGTGGCGATATTAACTTATGAAAAATTAGCGGAAGCGAAATACTCGCCCGCTATTAACATAATATTAATTTTTCTCCACAGCCGCTCGAAGTTGCAGAAATACGTAGCTTTAAGACTTATTTGCAGTACCATAGCCGAGAGCCAGAGCCAGGACTCCGACTACAATACAATGGTTAACGGAGGTAAGAAAAATACTCTCGCACGTGTGTGGGCCGCAATTGTAATTAATAACTAAAGATTTCTTGCTTTAAAGTGAACTGACTAGCCGAGGAAATTAATATGAAAAGTTTATTACATTGTTCAACTTATATGCTCATGTTTTAAGATTCAGCGAGTCTAATGTAATTTTTTTTCCTTCCTATCTACGTAATTCTGTAGCTCTCAATTCGTTCGAGCAATCAATCATTCATGATAGGAAACACAGTCATAGCTCAGTCACTCAAAATGACTCTGAAATCAGGCGATGATTCTTCTTCTCTGCAGGCTCGTGCTTTGCGGCAGTCTGCTAATCTGTACAAATAAAATGCCTCGTAATTTTGGGAGCGTTGTATAATCAGCCGGGAAACCTCATATCAAGCGGATATTTGGCTTTGATGAAGTTTAACCTTCCGAAGAAGTAATGGAGCTCTTGGATTATTAAATGCAGGTTCGTATCCAGTCTTTCGGAAGTTCCCTTCTGATTAACAACTACGCAATATATCGATAAATATCATTAATCCTCAAATTTCCAATACACACCTTTTATTTGAAGGAGCAATCTATATATATTTCCTTTTTAATCGTACAGTTTCGTCTCAGTTATCTTCTGTCATAAATCTCAATAATCAGATTACAGTTCTTCCAAACCAAGCTCAGGCTAATCGGCACGAAGACAATCTCGGAAGCTCCCTTCCTTCTTTTTTTTTTTTTTTCTAACAACCACCAGAGAGAGTACTACAAAGAATATTTATGCGCTCATGGCATAGCTATTGTATGAACTACTTTTCGCATGGATTGTGCGAGTATGAAGATAGAAAATTAGTAAACGTCATTCAAGGGTAGAATTGTATCTGAATAATTCATCGAATATAAAGAGATATTACAATTGCCCCTCGCAGCGAGCAAAGTTAATGATAATACGCTTTGGGAGCTAACAGAAAAAATTTGTTGGGTTGTTTATTCAAAAGAGGAATATTTTGGATTAGTAGAATTTTACTATAGAGAGTATGGGTAACATGTTAAGACAATAAGTTACGAGAATACCTAAGCTGTAGCTTTTACATGTACCGGGGTATACCCGCATCCCGAGTACATAACCAGGGAAGATGTAGATTGGTGTAATTACGAAAAAGGTCTACCCATTTGGGAACTGGCCTTCACAGGGAAACCCTTGAAAACCCGGAAGAATAGACCCCAGCTCAGGTATTAAAGAAGATAGGAAAGCCTAAATCCAGTAATTTTGAAATATATAGAAGCTCTATAGATTAGATCGAAGGAAAAGTGCCTCATAGCCAAAAAAAGAATTTACAATATTGCTCAAAAAAAATAATTTCAAAATTCTTCTTTCTACGATGTAGCCGGCGATCTCGTTGTGAAGTCGATGGAACAGGAACACTGGGTACGGACACCGGGTAGGCGACGTGCAGCGTTTGGTGGAGGCGGCACGGAGGACAGGCGATGGCTTATGGTACAGGATAGAAGCTGGTAACGTGCCGTAGAAACAGGAAGATGATCTCAGGAACAGATGGTCAGGGACGTGAACATGAAACAGGTTTAAAGTGAAATAAGAAAAGGTTCTGACTGAATAAATCCCTGGAAGAGAGTGGATTAAGGCAACGAAGTCCATAATTCATCGTTGAACTCAAAATCGGAGTGGATTCTTATATTCTTCCATCTGTACTAGACTGGAACATCCATCAGTCCTGACAATCGCGAATTTTTTTTTTAAGTCCTCAATACCAAAGTTGTTTTGCATTACAACTGCTGATTGTCCAAAACATTGCCAAATAGACTGTGGGCATTTAAATTTTGTTGTAGCTCATATCGAATGTATTCCTCTCAAAAAATTTTTTAATCAAATCTTCGTTTTTTATAGTGCAGGAGGAAGTAGAGCATTGAATCTGTCCGAGGTTTGATTTCAATTACGAAATTATGGATAAAATTTAAGTTTACACCTGATGAAAAATTTTAAACATAGGCATATGACACTGACTCCACAAAAGGAATAATTTGAAAAATTTTCATTATTCTCATAATTAATTGATTTATAGAGCCACTTGCAAGTAAATATCATTAATGATGACTTATGTTCATTTAACAAATCATCCAATCGCAGAATCTTCTTCATCCTCTCATGAACATTTATGGAAACACATTTCAACAATTATGTCCATAATATGAAATACACAAACTGCTATTCTTAAAAAGTTAATTAATATTCTTAAATTAATTCTCCTGGTAAAGAAGGCACAATGAACAATCTAAAAATTATAATAATTTTCTCTCGCGCAACCAGAGAGTTTCTTCAATTGTTTGCAACAGTGACATTATAGACTGTTGCTTCATTTCACAGTTCATTTGTTTTCTTGCGCGAACAGCGCACATCATACACACAGCGTATTTACCTACATATCCCGCACTGTTCAAGTTTCACACGCAATTCTCACATAAGTGCCGTGTCTTGGGGAAATGTAGATGCACTTTCATTGTATATCACTATGGCTTCTGCTTATAGTCCACACTTGCAAACACTAGTATTTAACAATTTCTTCCACCTATCTTAAAATTTTTTGCTAAACTATCACAGGAGTAATCTCACTGTCTCTTAACCTATCACAGGAGTAATCTCACTGTCTCTTAACCTATCACAGGAGCAATCTCACTGTCTCTTAACCTCTAGACAACATAAACTTCTTGATATTTATATACACATTCGACTCATAGTCAAATTCCACTCTAAATTCTTCTCCATATTTGGTATCACAGATCTACGATCCTTCAAAAAATTTCTTAATATCATTGTGCGGGAATAATCCCTTTATTCTTTTCGATTCGGGATATGCCAACGAGTATGATCCAGGATTTGGTATATTTACAATAACATATGGTCCAGTATAAATAAGATTCCATTTCTTTATGTTCTTCATCAGTTTCGAGGAATGGATGTGTCGCCTCAATAAAACCTTTTCTCCAAGATGAAACGTCTGAATCCGGTGAATGCATTTATCATAGGTCAATTTCCGTTGTATTGCCTTTTTAGTTAAATTGACAAGTGCGAGTCGAATCTTTTACTCCCATTTTAAACTCTGGTCTTCATACTTTGGCAGATGGTTTATCCAGAAGTTCTTTTCAATCTGAATAAACATAAGCTCTGTTGGAGTAAAGTTAGTTGAGGTATGTGTCAGATTATTAAATATTTGTTCAAATTCTGACAAATAATCAGCCCATGATGTTTGTTTACTGTGACAGTATGTACGCATAAATCGGTTTAATTCTCGGAAAACTCGTTCTATTGGACTACCTTGTGGATGGTAACATGATGTCAAAATTTGTCGAATACCAAGTTGTGTTAGTGTTTGCTTCCATTTAAATCCAGTAAAAATTCTGGCATTATCTGTAATTATGGATTTCGGTAAACCTACATGCGGAAGATAGTCACGCACCAATCTCACTACAACAGCTCAGGCAGTAGCACACTTTAATGGATATAGCTTTACATATTTTGTAAACACGTCAAAGAATCCAACAATGAATTTGACTCCTCCTCTTGATCGTGGGAGAGGGCTGCAGATATCACACGAAATTAACGCCCTTGGCTCTCGTGGAATAATTGAATGCAGAACATGCTTACTACCTCTGTTATCCGGTTTTGCCTTTTGACAGAGTAAACAGTTTTGTATTATTTGGTGCACTTTTCTCCGAATATTCGGAAAATAACATTATGCTACTATTTTATTGGCACGTTTAATTACACCAAAATGTCCCCATGGGTAAACCAAATTAATTTTTCCTCATATTCCTTCGGGATACATACACACCACCGTGGATTGTTGTCGTTCCCACGTCTGAAGAATAATACTCCATTTACTAATTTATAATGATCTAAACTAGCCCTTGAATTTTGTTGTTCCTTTAGCTGAATTATCTTCTTCCATCGAGGGTCTTTTCGTTGTAAATTTCCCATATCTCTACAAAGATGTACATAATAAGTCTTGTAGATATTGTCCTGCAACAGTAATACTGGAAAATCCGAAGTATTTACTGATTCTATTTCCGGAGTTAAACCTTCTGGGGATCTTGACAGTGCATCCGCAATAATATTTTCTTTGCCAGACACATGAATAATTTTAAATTGGTACTGTTGTAGTGTCATTGTCCAACGTGACAGTCTAGGATGTAATAATTTACATGTTTGCAAAAAGGTTAGTGATTGATGGTCACAATACATAATCGTTTCGAACCATATAAATAATAGTTAAACTTCTTGAATGCCCAGATAACCGCAAGTGCTTCAAGTTCTGTGGTCGTATAGGCTCTTTCACAGGGCGATAACACTCGACTAGCAAATGCTATCGGACAGAATGTTGGTACCCCTTTTATTTTCCTTATTTGGAAGAGACAAGCACCTAATCCAACATCCGATGAATCCGTGGACAGACAGAACTCACAATTCATATCAGGGTGATATAATAAGGATGCGTTAACGAGTTAGTCTTTAATGTCTCGAAAAGCTAGTTCACATTCTTCAGTCCATTGCCATGGCACATCCTTCCGCAGAAGCCGGTTTAATGCCTCAGAATTCATGGCTTGAGTCTTTATGAAACGACGGAAGAACGATGCCATACCTATAAATACCTTCAGCTGTCTTTTATTCCGTGGTGATGGAAAATTTCGAATTGCACTTATCTTCTTCTCGGTTGGCAGGATACCTTTCGCATCTATCATATGTCCTAAGAACTTAATTTGTGGTAAAGCAAAATGAGACTTTTGTAAGTTTACTGTAATTCCGGTTTTCTTGAAAACAGCAAAAATCCTTTCCAAAATATGCAAATGCTCTTCCCATGTTTTCGTGGCTATTAATAAGTCGTCAACAAACACAGTTATACGACTACGCAATTCTGGTCCAAGAACATGATCCAACGCTGAAATAAATATTCCGGCACTAATATTAAGTCCGAACGGGACAACTCTAAATTGGTAACTTCTCCCAGCATAGATAAATGCGGTATATTTCCTAGATTCTTCATCCATTTGGACCTGCGAGTACGAACTTCTCAAATCAACACTAGTTAAGTACGAAACATCCTGGAAATTTTGAATTAATTCACTATATTTTCCGGATGAGTTCTTACAGGTACTATTATTTTATTAATCTCTCTCGCATCCAGAACTAATGTAACGTTACCTCCAGGTTTTGGGACGACTAAAAGCGGAGAACAATATGGACTAGTTGATGGCTCAATCAAGTTCCATTCTAACATTCTATTTATCTCCCTTTGAACGGATTGTTTTAAACGCCAGGGGATCGGATAGTGCGTGTAACAGTAAGTCTGATGTGGCTTCACTTGTAGGTGACAAATATACCCTTTAATAATTCCTGGTTCCTCATCAAAAATCTCTTCATATGCCTCTAACAAATAATGAAGCTGCTGCCTTTGTTCTCCGGTAAGCTGATTTGATTCACTAGCTTTTATCATTGTTGTTTGGTTAAAGTCCTCCTGTTGTATCAAATCCTTTGAAAGCTCCTTCCAACGACCGTTTGTAGTGGCAATTAACTGAATTATGGCACCGCGACAATATTTCTCATGCACAGTTTCCTTTCTATTTAAATCCAGTGCTATCTCTTCTCCATTTCATCTAAATTTAACTATTCTTTCCAAAAAAATCAATCTGACAATCGTACTCCTGCATACTCCCAATACCAAGAATACAGTCCACTAATAACTTCTCCACTACAAGGAACGTGCATTTTATTGCTACATTTAGCATTTTCATCTCTAATTGTGTTTGTATTTTGACATTGGGAGAGCGTGCTCCAACAGCTCCGATGATTTTGCAGTTCTGTACTGGCAAAATTGGTACCTTCTTCTTACTAATAATTCTCCGAAAAAGAGCGCCTGAGATGACATTAACGGAAGCGGCGGTGTCCAATATCACATTCGTTGGAACTTCCTCTATTTCAACAAATACTTCCGATACCGGAACACTCGATCTGTCATTATGACACGTTATTAAATCATTTGTTAACTCTTCAGTCAACAGCCACCATCATTATATCTTAACCATTGTAATTTTACTGTTTCGCCCCTAACAGATCCCCTGACCGCTCCTCCGGGGCACGATGCGGTCATGTTTAGTTTGACTGATTATTGGTCCGATTGGTATTTATCTCTTCAGCTACTTCAGTGATTATCGGTTGTTGTGGTGAATTCTGTCTATGTTGTCTTGCTTGATTCGTGTAATTATTGTTGTTGTTCTGCTGGTGTTGGTAGAACTGTCCTGTGTTGCTATACATTGGATTATATCGATTAAAATTCCTACTGCTCCTAAAATAGCCCCTCGCTGCACCATTACTAAAGTTTCCATTATGGTAATAATTATTGTTTGCATTTTGTCCATTGCTAAGTCTCCTCGGAGAGTGTAGTTGGTTAGGATTATTGTTACTGCTACCATTACTGCCATTCGCACTCAAGTTCCAGCTCGGATTCGCTTCTATTGCTCTTCTTTGATATGACATTTCTCTTGCCCTTTTATTGTCCTCCTCAATTATATCAATACGATCAAGCGTAGTCATAAATGAGTCTATATCCTTATCATTTATATATAACAGCTGATTCCTTATACTGGTGGGTAGTCTGGACTTGAGTATTCTAAGTATACCCGGCAAAGGAATCGGTACATTCCAATACAAAGATTTATTAATGTATTTCTCAAAATATCTCTTTAGAGATCCTCTAGAAAATGAGAAAGGCTCAGGATATAATACTTCCTGCCTAAGTCTTTCTTGTACTCCAGCAGACCAATATTTTGCTAGAAAAGCCTGCTCAAATTCTTTGTAACATCTACAAGAAGATGTTTGTTCGGATGCCCACAATGCTCCTGTTCCTTGTATATATCCAGATACAAAACTAATCTTTTGCCATTCTGTCCAAGATCGTGGAAATAGACCTTTGAAACTTCGAATAAAGACTACAGGATGAACATTCTTTTTGTCAGGGTTAAAGATTTGAAATTGTCTCTGTTTAATCATTTTTTCCTCAACGGTACTACGATTCCAAAAATCATCCTGTTCGTACTCTTCCCTGTGGCTATCCGTTATATCGAATCTAACTTGTGACGTTCCAGTTCTGTCTACATCGGATCTTGACGTGGACGGAATTTCACGCGCAGATTGATAATGAAGTTTCCTACATCTCGCTGTTTCTAAATCCTCCTGCAAGAGATTTAGTGATCTTTCGATATTTTCTTTCCAACGCGAGAATTCTTCGCCAAGTTGTTCTCGAACTTCCTTTAACCCTTTGTTGAAAAAATTCTCCTCGGAACTCTCTGAAATTGACTGTAAAGCTACTTTCACAGTTTCTTCTATGGTTTCCGAAGGAAAATTTTGCCGCTCTAATGTCATTTCTGAAAACTTTCCCGCAAGTACATTCATTCTATGTTCCACTGTCTCCTGTTTTTCCTTCACTTCGTTAAATTGCTTCTTTAGATTATCTTGGGATTCTATAATTTCTGGTATCATAGCTACGGAACACTGTATGTCCTCTTAAGCTTGTATTACTTGAGGAAACAGTTCTACTTGTTTTTGTATCGTGTCAATTTTGACGGATACATATTCGGTTAGTTCCGCTTTTAATTTACTATTTTTTTCTTGGCTTTGTTGGCGGACCTGCTCAATTTGAGCAATAAGATTCTGTTCGGTCCTTTCTGCCTGTTCCTTTATTTCCTGTGTCTGGGTATTTAATCTCTGATCTAATTCGGTAAAGGTTGCTCTTAACTGATTTTGTAATTCTGTTTGATTTTCGGCTAGTTGATTTTGGAGTTCATTTTGTATAACGGATAAGTCTCGTTTTACCTCCGCTTGGCCTTCGGCTAATAGAGACAACTGTAGCATAATAACAACTAATGTGTCAACAACAGTCTGATCAGCTGTTGTATGAATGTTTTCTGAACCAGCGGGATTATTTATATTGCTACCGCTAGCCACAACAGTCTCAGAATTGCTATCCGTGGCCTCTGCTCCTGCGCAAACAGGTGAAGGCTGTTGCACTTCTCGTTGCTGATTCAATGACATTTTAAATGCCGCTCTAGTCAATACCATTAAATAACTGTCGATATCAGGTTCTAATCACTAAATACAGTTTCAAATTTACTGTCGTAGACACACTTAACTTTCAAATTACTTCACAGATGGTATAAAGTTCAATGTCCAGATACGAAAATCACACAATATACAGTTCTACAATCTAACTACTATCTGGAAAAAAGTTCTTTCTAAATTGATTTCAAACTATTTTAACTACAGGATAAAAAAATTAGATTTCTCTGGCCTTGTTCTGTAGTCTCGGTGTTGTCCAAGAGTTGAAATAGTTTCTTGGTATCAGCAATCTTTTACTATGGCCACCGAATCTCTCTTCAGATTAGTTACCTCTCGTTCTCGTTGGTTTTCGTGAAACAGAAAATACATATATAACAATCCAAGAGAGTCCTGTCACACTGGCGCCACTGTAATTTTTTCTCCCATCTTTTCTACGTAATTCTGTAGCTCTCAATTCGTTCGAGCAATCAATCATTCATGATAGGAAACACAGTCATAGCTCAGTCACTCAAAATGACTCTGAAATCAGGCGATGATTCTTCTTCTCTGCAGGCTCGTGCTTTGCGGCAGTCTGCTAATCTGTACAAATAAAATGCCTCGTAATTTTGGGAGCGTTGTATAATCAGCCGGGAAACCTCATATCAAGCGGATATTTGGCTTTGATGAAGTTTAACCTTCCGAAGAAGTAATGGAGCTCTTGGATTATTAAATGCAGGTTCGTATCCAGTCTTTCGGAAGTTCCCTTCTGATTAACAACTACGCAATATATCGATAAATATCATTAATTCTCAAATTTCCAATACACACCTTTTATTTGAAGGAGCAATCTACACTCCTGGAAATTGAAATAAGAACACCGTGAATTCATTGTCCCAGGAAGGGGAAACTTTATTGACACATTCCTGGGGTCAGATACATCACATGATCACACTGACAGAACCACAGGCACATAGACACAGGCAACAGAGCATGCACAATGTCGGCACTAGTACAGTGTATATCCACCTTTCGCAGCAATGCGGGCTGCTATTCTCCCATGGAGACGATCGTAGAGATGCTGGATGTAGTCCTGTGGAACGGCTTGCCATGCCATTTCCACCTGGCGCCTCAGTTGGACCAGCGTTCGTGCTGGACGTGCAGACCGCGTGAGACGACGCTTCATCCAGTCCCAAACATGCTCAATGCGGGACAGATCCGGAGATCTTGCTGGCCAGGGTAGTTGACTTACACCTTCTAGAGCACGTTGGGTGGCACGGGATACATGCAGACGTGCATTGTCCTGTTGGAACAGCAAGTTCCCTCGCCGGTCTAGGAATGGTAGAACGATGGGTTCGATGACGGTTTGGATGTACCGTGCACTATTCAGTGTCCCCTCGACGATCACCAGTGGTGTACGGCCAGTGTAGGAGATCGCTCCCCACACCATGATGCCGGGTGTTGGCCCTGTGTGCCTCGGTCGTATGCAGTCCTGATTGTGGCGCTCACCTGCACGGCGCCAAACACGCATACGACCATCATTGGCACCAAGGCAGAAGCGACTCTCATCGCTGAAGACGACACGTCTCCATTCGTCCCTCCATTCACGCCTGTCGCGACACCACTGGAGGCGGGCTGCACGATGTTGGGGCGTGAGCGGAAGACGGCCTAACGGTGTGCGGGACCGTAGCCCAGCTTCATGGAGACGGTTGCGAATGGTCCTCGCCGATACCCCAGGAGCAACTGTGTCCCTAATTTGCTGGGAAGTGGCGGTGCGGTTCCCTACGGCACTGCGTAGGATCCTACGGTCTTGGCGTGCATCCGTGCGTCGCTGCAGTCCGGTCCCAGGTCGACGGGCACGTGCACCTTCCGCCGACCACTGGCGACAACATCGATGTACTGTGGAGACCTCACGCCCCACGTGTTGAGCAATTCGGCGGTACGTCCACCCGGCCTCCCGCATGCCCACTATACGCCCTCGCTCAAAGTCCGTCAACTGCACATACGGTTCACGTCCACGCTGTCGCGGCATGCTACCAGTGTTAAAGACTGCGATGGAGCTCCGTATGCCACGGCAAACTGGCTGACACTGACGGCGGCGGTGCACAAATGCTGCGCAGCTAGCGCCATTCGACGGCCAACACCGCGGTTCCTGGTGTGTCCGCTGTGCCGTGCGTGTGATCATTGCTTGTACAGCCCTCTCGCAGTGTCCGGAGCAAGTATGGTGGGTCTGACACACCGGTGTCAATGTGTTCTTTTTTCCATTTCCAGGAGTGTATATATATTTCCTTTTTAATCGTACAGTTTCGTCTCAGTTATCTTCTGTCATAAATCTCAATAATCAGATTACAGTTCTTCCAAACCAAGCTCAGGCTAATCGGCACGAAGACAATCTCGGAAGCCCCCTTTCTTTCTTTCTTTTTATTTTTTTTCTAACAACCACCAGAGAGAGTACTACAAAGAATACTTATGCGCTCATGGCATAGCTATTGTATGAACTACTTTTCGCATGGATTCTGCGAGTATGAAGATAGAAAATTAGTAAACGTCATTCAAGGGTAGAATTGTATCTGAATAATTCATCGAATATAAAGAGATATTACACTTACATTCATTAAGATAACAAATAATTTGAGATTAATATTGTTAAAAAGGAGAACTTCAGGAAAGCATTTAATCGTAAATCAAAATTAAATGAAATATCATTTTTATTAAGACCCACCACGTAAGTCGGCAACAATCAAAAAATAATAATAACAAAAATAATATATTAAATTACGACGGCCGACGGACGCGAGACTGGCGCCGCAACTTTGGGGCCCGATCAATATGATTCTATTGTAATGAATGTAATTATGTATGTGTCTAATTGTTGTAAAATATTAATGCTTATATGAATTCTTTTACATGTACAACAACAAAACCACACCCTGAGGAGGGCTGGAGAAGAAAAAGTGTAGAAAAGAAAAGGGATTACGAGAAAGAAAAATAAAGGTAAGGCCTATTGTGCAAGCATCCTGTGTAGCTCTGTGTGCCGGCCGCGGTGGCCGTGCGGTTCTAGACGCTCCAGTCCGGAGCCGCGCTGCTGCTACGGTCGCAGGTTCAAATCCTGCCTCGGGCATGGGTGTGTGTGATGTCCTTAGGTTAGTTAGGTTTAAGTAGTTCTTAGTTCTAGGGGACTGATGACCACAGCAGTTGAGTCCCATAGTGCTCAGAGCCATTTGAACCATTTTTTAGCTCTGTGCGGAATATCGAACCCATGTGCACATGAGATACCTTCGGTGTTTTGTGTATTTATGTGTTTATTTTTGGAGGGGATGATTACTCGTTTTGTGTATTTATATGTTTATTTTTGGAGGGGATAATTATTCGTGTGTGTATCAGTGTTAAAGATTCGTCAGTGGCTTAAAGTGAATTTATTATGGATAAGATAGGACAAGCTAAAGCATCCGTACCAGACGAACAAAATTTTGTTAATATGGAAAGTGAGGGTCATTTGCAATACGTAAACGAATCCCAAGCCACCGCCTCAGATAACATAATTTCCGGAGCGGGGGGCGAGGATTTGTGGACGGTGAATGACGCTCCACAGCAGAATGGGAATAGAGTAACAACTCCACTGCCTGGGCAGGGGGGCCAATCGAGTGCTAGATTAAGCGGGGCACCAGTATGCTCACCGATTGCAGACCCATTTGCAGAATTTCTGCGCAGGTTAGAATAAAGAGATAGGGAAAGAGATCAGAAACTGGCTCAGATGCTCTATGAGCAAGAGCAACAAAGAGAACAGAAAGAAAGGGAAAAAGAAAGAATGTCAGAACAGAGGGAAAAACAAAGAGACGAGAAACTGGCTCACATGCTACATGAACAGGAGAAAAAATTAACGCAAAAGCTCATTGAGCAAGAGCAGCGCAGTGAAGCGAAACTAGACCGTATACAAAGCGATCTTGCCGAGATGCGGGACGCTTGCAAAGAAATCCCCAATCTTGTGCGAAGCTTAGCCGGCGAGATGCAAACATTACAGATATCGTAGGCTAGACTTGAAGATAATGTTCAGACTTTAACCAACCGCGTGGATAATGTGGAGATAGATGCACGGAAAAGTATTGACGCATATTTGGAAGTGCAAGCTCAAAAAGTAGAAAAAGAATTAAATGAATGGCTAGAAGTAAAGGATCGCGAGATATCTGCAAAGATTGAAAGCGACGTAAAAACAGCTGTAGAATAAGCGACTGCGGCCGCGAGTGTAAATATTGACGCTAGCGCTGCCGCACTACGTGCCGATTTAACACAGATAAAATCCCGTGTGACAGCGGAGTTGCCAAATTGGCAACAGGAGGTCGCGCGGAGACTGTGTTGGTAAGCAATGTAAACAGTGGCGGACAGATAATGAATCCGACTCCGCGTACTGATTACTATAATAACGCTGACGGTAGGCAGAGTGCGAGTGCGCAACCGCAACCTGATGCGAATTATGAGCACGAACAACATGCGATACCGAGCAGCGCAAATCACGAAGTAATGAGTGTCACAGAATGTAGCAATCAGATGTGCAAAAAAGAGGACAATGTAATAAAACACAGGACATTCCAACCCTTCAATAGCGAAAAACGAAATGTCCACCCTGTGGTATTTATTAAGAGCTTCAGGAATGTGTTTCCCAGGACATGGACGGAAAGGCAAAGAATACAGTTCGTGGTCTCCTTTATTCAAGGTGACGCGGCACTGTGGGCCACCGATGTGTCCGAAAAATGTCTAACAATGCAACAGTTTGAAGGTGCTTTCTTGCAAAAATTCTGGTCCGATAGCGTCCAAGAAAGACTACGCAAGGAGTTGTACAGTCCAGAAATGTACAATCCTAAGATGGGAACGTTACGCAAATATTTTGAAAAGTATATAAACAAAACCAGGTACTGGGACGAGCCAATGTCCGACCGTGACATAATCAGATTAATAAAAATGAAGTTGCCCAGTGAAATTAAAAGATATTTCATCAATGTGCCGGAATATGATATAGAACAATTCATGGAAATAGTGGATTCTGTTGACTTATTGATCGAAGATACGGAAACCGAAAACAAGTGGAACCATGCAGGCTGTAATCAACAAAAAGCCGATTACAATGGCAGCCACAGTAACGGTAGTAACTTAGTACCAAATGGTAACGGGAATAGGCAAGAGCACCGGCAACAGAATCGAGGCACAAACAATGGCAAGGGTTATAACGGCAACGGTTATAATCGTCAAAATCGAAAGAGACATCATGATGGACGCATGACGAATGGATATAATGGTAACGGCAATCCGCAATGGCGGAACAACCGAAACCAGTGGCGTGGTTGTAATGAACCGACACCACAGTGGCAACAAAACACAGCGCCACAATGGAACGCCAACCCAGGTCCTTCACAGAACATGTCAGGGAGTTACAGCCGACCACCGCAAAACCAGAGCCATACACAATATCAAATTACACCATCGGGGAGGCAGGGCGGCCAACCCAACAGTAGCAACAACAACAACCAGAACCACAATGTGAGGTTAGTGGAAGTGACAGACAACTGTCAACCCACTAATGCTCACCCGTTAAACTAAAGACAGCCACAATACGCTCTCCGTTGTTGGCTGCAGGATGGTGTAGTGAGGGCACATTCACGTATGACAGCCATGAACTTTGTATGCTGAGATACAATGAGGGAATAAAAATAGAAAAGGAACTTGTAGACATACCACAGAAATGTAACCGAACCGACAAAAGTGTTGTGCAGGCTATATTGCAAGCAGATATGTACGGAGCACCAATACAGATAATAGTCGATACCGGTGCGTCAACCAATGTCATGAGTGCAAATTTTTACAAGTACTTGAGTCAAAATAATAGAATACCAGTATTGCCAGTGAAGAATTGTCGTGTTACAGGTGCAATAGGTGCACAATCTCATACCATAAAGCACCAGGTGCAAGTCGAGTTTACGGTAGGAAACGAAGCAATGAAAAGCTCGTTTCTAGTAGTGAAAGGATTAGGTGTTGCTTGCATCCTGGAGATGGAATTTTTACGCCAGAGGGACGCAAAAATCGACCTCTTGTGTGGGGAAGTAAGCCTTATGAATGAGGGTAGACGGGTAATTTTGTCGTTGTTGAGGACACGGGAAGTGCACGGTAAATATTGCCGGAGCTTTCAGTCTCGGTTAGAAGGAATACAGGTAATGAATTTATATTCTGACTTAAGTACAAGACAAGCATATTTTAAAGATTTTATTACTGAAGACAAAGAGGAAAAAAGGAAGCTGATAGCCATGAAAGTCAGGGAGTCAGAACATTTGACTGAAGCACAACAAAACGAATTGACTCAGCTACTTGCAGATTATGAGAATGTGTTTTCGGAAAAACCTGGTGTTATCGAGGGCTACACCTATAACATCGAAGTGGTACCTCACGATACTGTCACGCAAACTACACCATTCCGTGGTCAAAGAAGGAGGCAGTTACGAAGGAAATAAGAAAAAATACTTACAAAGACTTAAAGAAGTTCGCTCAGTAGAGCAACGTTTACATATATGAGTAGTAGGTTAAGTTTATAGTGTTTTTTTTTGTGAGTAAATGTTCAGATTTAGTGTAACATTTAAAGACAATGAGGCACACAAGATTAGTGCGATTCAATTTTGTAGATGTTAAGGAATAATAGTATTTTAAAGCAATTGCATTTTGAAGAAAAAAATGAACGTAGGTTTAAGAATATTTTACAAATTTCATGTTTAAAAATGCTTTAAAAATATTAAAAAAAGAAATTCAACAGCATGTAATGATGAAGGAATTTTCCATTAGTGTGTCATGAATGTTTTTGAACTGTAGTAGTAATGAAACTTATGAAATTCAATATTATAGTGTGTATGTTGTTCCATGTATTTATGTCTATACCGATCTTGAAATATGCTCAATCATAATTTACTAAACAATATGAGTGCAGGGTGTACATCACCCAAGGTACCTCATGTGTTGTGGACAAGGTACAAAGCAAAACAGTAAACGCGACTTCCACTAAGCACTGTTAAAATATATTGCCATCTGCTAAGGCAGAGATTTGCACGATTTTATGGTGTAAACAAAAGTCACAAATCCAACACTAATCTAGGAACTTGCAAGCTAGGCCTAGATTATAAAATGTGTACAATAATGCAAGAGAGAAAGTTTCGTAAAGTCGAGCCTCGCTCTGGAGGGCAAGTACGCAATGAGTGGGCAGACATGACATGGGGACTTACCTCAGATGAGACGAAAATACGATTGTATAGTCAAAAAATCTGAAGGCAAGTACGACTCTAAGTGGAAAATGAAGAGAGATAATTAGTGCGAGAGATGTAAAATCCAGCACGAGCCAAAATCCAGTTCAGACTGAATGAAATACATTAGTGTTTGCGAACTAATCGAAACAGTTACTTTAAGCAGTGTGAAAAACTGTGAAGGTGAAACTGTGATACGGACAGTGAAGTGTTAGTGTTGAACGTTCAACAGCGGTGAAGACGCCAAACGCCAATATTACGCACGAAAAACTGTGAATTTACTTATAAATGTGAATTGTTAACGTGAAGTGAATCCACAGTCAATATTTTTGGGACAGAGTGTAATTTCAGTGAGTACAACAATGCGAGATTGGAATACGATGCGTGGACTGTGCAAAACAGCGACCGCAGAAACGGCGAATGTTTGTGCTAAGCTCGTACTGGGACACTCACCAGTGCCTGCGAGTGCGGCGAAAACATAAATAATTTTATCAAAACAAATACTGACGTGTAATGGAAACAGTGGCACATCAAAACTTCATTCAAGGGGGAAGATCCATGTCATGTATTCTGCAGGACAGTGCTGGCTTGACACTCGGAAACTGGCGAAAACTTAACAACAACTGCCGCACTAATAAATGCTTCTTTCCCACTAGCGTAACCATCTGCAACGGGAAACAAATATTACGTTGGTTGTGTGTATGTTTCATGTACTACGTCGGAGATGCGTAGCAGAGCTTACTCCTGTTAGCAAGCGCGGGGGGCGAACATCATCCCACTCCGCCACGCCCGGGTGAGACAGCAGCGCATCGCCAACCGTGCAGCCGATCAGCTGATTCTGACGTTCCGCGACGGCACTGGCGTCGATCGGGCGTTGACCTCTCCGCAGCCGCCGCGAACGCCGAACACACCAACCGACGCCGTCGCGAGCTAAACGTCGCGGCGTAGGTCATCAACGACACCGCAATCAACTGTTATAATGACCTCATTTCTTTGCATAGTGCAAAAAAAAATATTTGTAATGTATGCACATCCTGTACTCCAACGACATCCCAGAAACATTTAAGTGAAAGTGACCAAAGCAGTTAGTCTATCTCTCCGCCGAGATTTTCCCCAGGTTTCCCTACGGCCGCACAAAATGGGGAGCGAACAGTTGACACCCCTGGGACTTCAAATATTCCGGACTAACTCGTGCTTGTACGCCTTTGAACACTGCAAAAGTTGCAACCCTAGAAAGAAGCAGCCAAAATGAAACTAATTGTATTCTATGTCCTTTTGTACATGACTGTATACGTAACCAATTGTATATTATATTGTTATGTAGATAACTTCATCTGTATTACACTTTGTGTGCAACACACCTCAGCAATTACAACGGTTTAAACATACGATGTGACATATGTAGACTGTGAAAGAAAAATCTGCGTGTGGACACTGTGGACATGAAAGAGGAAATATTTATGTCAAAAAACACGAACATTTTTTATGACATAAACATTTCGGGGGGCAATATAGCGTCCCCAGTGCTATATTATGAAAACACTTAAAAACAGTGTTTATAAAGAAGAGACATTTAAAAATTGAATAATATATTTTTATCATGTAGCCATATAATAATTTCTCTGGGTAGGTTTCGATTGCAAAGGAATAATTTATAACAAAATGATCTAAAGAGATGACAAGATACGCTCTTTTGTTAATTTTTTTAGTCGTCTTCACTTCTTCTCTTGTCTTGATTGTGTATAGACGGACATCTTGCGAGTGCTGGCAAATGTAAGCATATTTGTATGTGTTGTGTCTAGACAAGACAGCCTAGACACAATGAGAGGAAGCCGAAAGGCACGCGCTAAGCTAAAGCAGGATGGCGTGAGGTCTGAAACAGGATACGTAATGAATGCTATAAAGAAAAGTACGTAGCTTCTGGAATACTTAACTTTAATCCATCCTTTTGGTACATCTGGAGATTGTGGCGATACAAGTGAGACTCTTTAGATACATGCAATGTTACTAATGGCGCCTTGCTAGGTCGTAGCCATTGACTTAGCTGAAGGCTATTCTAACTATCTGCTCGGCTAATGAGCGAGGCTTCGTCAGTGTGCATCGCTAGCTACGTCGTCCGTACAACTGGGGCGAGTGCTAGTCCGTATCTCGAGACCTGCCTTGTGGTGGCGCTCGGTCTGCGATCCCTGACAGTGGCGACACGCGGGTCCGACATGTACTAATGGACCGCGGCCGATTTAAAGCTACCACCTAGCAAGTGTGGTGTCTGGCGGTGACACCACAGTATGAGTTAAGCATATAATATATTCATTTAATATTATTGTGCACTTTTAATTTGTAAGAGGTGATCCCGATTTCATGTCCGCCTTCCTTGAATTAACCTGCATTCAAGTAATTTACAGTTCAACAATCGCAGCGCCCGATGCAGCCAACGACTCCATTACGTGGCGATATTAACTTATGAAAAATTAGCGGAAGCGAAATACTCGCCCGCTATTAACATAATATTAATTTTTCTCCACAGCCGCACGAAGTTGCAGAAATACGTAGCTTTAAGACTCTTATTTTCAGTACCATAGCCGAGAGACAGAGCCAGGACTCCGACTACAATACAATGGTTAACGGAGGTAAGAAAAATACTCTCGCGCGTGTGTGGGCCGCAATTGTAATTAATAACTAAAGATTTCTTGCTTTAAAGTGAACTGACTAGCCGAGGAAATTAATATGAAAAGTTTATTACATTGTTCAACTTATATGCTCATGTTTTAAGATTCAGCGAGTCAAACATTCATTAACATAACAAATAATTTGAGATTAATATTGTTAAAAAGGAGAACTTCAGGAAAGCATTTAATTGTAAATCAAAATTAAATGAAATATCGTTTTTATTAAGGCCCACCACGTAAGTCGGCAACAATCAAAAAATAATAATAACAAAAATAATATATTAAATTACGAAGGCCGACGGTCGATCGCGTCCACATTGTTACTTTGTGCCAGGAAGGGCTCTCAACAAGGGAAGTGTCCAGGCGTCTTGGAGTGAACCACAGCGACGTTGTTCGGACATGGAGGAGATAGAGAGAGACGGGAACTGTCAATGACATGCCTCGCTCAGTCCGCCAAAGGACTACTACTGCAGTGGATGACCACTACCTACGAATTACCCAGACAAGCACTTAGGTTTTTGAGCTCGAACTTCGACCTGTCTGCATGGTGGAGCCCCATCTCCCTGCAGCGCAGCCGACCACGTCTAGCAGATGGCTATACTTTCGCATCACCCCGTTTCCCAGAACTCCTGAAGATAGACGTTGACTGTGGATACTGTATCACAGACCCTTTGACTGTTCCAAGGTGTCACTAAACCTGCCCAAAGCAGTAAACGATGCATAAGCAGTTCCTATTCGACGGAGGGGGTATTGACAGTCTAGGCATTGTTGAACTACAGATTACACAAGCCGTGTACCTCCTTCCTGGTGGAATGACTGGAACTGATCGGCTGTCGAACCCCCTCCGTCGAATAGGAACTGCTTATGAATCGTTGTTTACTGCTTTGGGCAGGTTTAGTGACACCTTGGAACAGTCAAAGGGTCTGTGATACAGTATCCACAGTCAACGTCTATCTTCAGGAGTTCAGGGAACCGGGGTGATGCGAAAGTACAGCCATCTGCTACACGTGGTCGGCTGCGCTGCAGGGAGATGGGCCTCCACCATGCAGACAGGTCGAAGTTCGAGCTCGAAAACCTATGTGTTTGTCTGGGTGACCGGCCAAGTAAAATTGCGAATGAACTTGCTCTGTAGCGGACAGGAATCACGTCCTCAGATTCATTTCTGCCCCCTACTCAGAGAGCGACTTATGCTAGAACTCATAGCCAATCATAGCCGAGAAGAAAAGGTTTTCATATTAACAGAATCTTCCGTCGGTTCTTGGTAGAACTACATTATAATAAATGAAGAGCACTAGTTTGCTTTAGTTCTAGAATATTACTTTTATTGTTAACCGGTTTTCGGCTTGCCAGGCCATCTTTATACAATTACAATGTCTGAAGATGGCCTCGTAAGCCGAAAACCGGTTAACAATAAAAGTAATATTCTAGAACAAAAGCAAAAAGGTTTTCGCCAATTACGCCCTTACAACAAATTCGTCTAGTTTGCCACTACTGCACTCCATCAACCTAGATACCAATACCGTTCCTTCCCACCAAATTGCAACGGTGACTGCAGACGTGTGCTGACGTAACAGTCCAGCAGCCTATCACAGCCTCTGCCAGGACTTTGCGCGTGATTAAGATAACTGGGGCGTTACGTGTGGCGCCGTTTTGTCAGCTATCCCGTGGAGCTCGGCTACCATTTCTCCAAAACGTCCCAAACTAACGAATAACGGAAGCTGCGAGTTGGGCCGTTCCCGTCCAAAACATGAGGTTTTCGTGAGAAACTTGCCGCCAGCAATTTTGAAGACAGCGAACGTCCGTCGCTGTGGCCCCTGAGACTCGACGTCAAAAGAGCAAACCGCCAGCCAAGGATTCTGTCCGCAATTCTCAGTGGCCGGATGTCACCCCTCACCCTGCTACTGTGAGCGGTTGCCCTGCTCACAGCCCTAGAGTTGCCACTCGTGTTGTACGAAAAATAAACAGAACTACCATTGCCATGCATGCTCTTCCTGATCACATGCATGCTGGTAAATAGCATGCGATTACCTACTTTGCGTGACAGTGTAATACAGTAGTGATACGACGTTAATTTGCACGTATACACGGCCCTTCTCAACATGACCCGCGCCGGAGGGCGTTCAAGTGCGTCACAGTGGAGACGACTCTGAATCGGCAAAAATTTTGAGCAATTTTCACTTCACTTGTTTCATTCAAAGGCGTTGATGACTTCGAATTGTAGCACCCTAAAACACTAAACACTAAGAAACTGAAGTAGCTCAACAGAAGCAAAACAAATTTCATGAGGTGCTGGATCAGTTCCACAAGGAAGACGGAGAATCGCCTTCAGAAGCCCTGAGTTCCATTCTGGGACACACACTTAGAGCGGAAACTATTCGCCATATGAGTTAAGACACAATTTCATATTGCCAAATATGCGGGGAAATTACAAACAACCGAACGATTTCAGATGTTTGCATCTCCAACGACATTTGCATCAAGTACAACTCTTACACACACACACACACACACACACACACACACACACACACACATTTTACTGGTCTATGCGTAACACACTATCAGCATCGCAAAGCAGAGTAATACTGGTAAGTGGCGCAGTACTGCGCTTTCGCCGCGCAGGATTAGCCGAGCGGTCTAGGGCGCTGCAGTCATGGGCTGTGCGGCTGGTCCCGGCGGAGGTTCGAGTCTTCCCTCGGGCATGAGTGTGTGTGTATGTCCTTAAGATAATTTAGGTTAAGTAGTGTGTACGCTTAGGGACTGATGACCTTAGCAGTTAAGTCCCATTAGATTTCACACACATTTTTACTGCGTTTTCGTTGTTTGGGATGAGGCTTCGATATCCATTATAATATTCACTGAGGCGCTCCGCAGAACAAGTCAACATTTGCGTAACAATAATAGGCGTATGGGCGGAAGTGCTGTTTTCCTCCCTGGAGACTTCTGTCAAACTTTAACAATAATCGCAACAGAGACGAGAGCAGACGGAGTCAACGCATTTGCAGTTGCCTTTCACCATAACATGTTAATCTAACTCCAAAATTAATAAAACAAATCAGCAGTACAGTAGCGAATGCGAAATAACACAAAGAATTTAAAATTGAAACTTCAAATTGAAACATTCTCGGATGTCTTGGAATTCCCAGGACTGATATGTTGTCAGTACCGATATCGGTAACAGTTGTGTTGGCAGAAGAGCCAACACTGTGTTACTAGTGGAGGCCGAAATGCACGCGTTTTAGCTCACGCATGCTGGCGTCAGGAGGGAAGGACTATAGTGACGTGAGGTCTGGAACATGACAAGGAATTAGAATTCAGAAAGCGGACGTAATTAGTTTCATACTTAACTTTAATCCATTAATGATGAACGTCGCTGTTGACGGTACATGAGTCACAATATTATCTGTTCAGAAGACATAGTAACTGAATATGGCGCCTTGCTAGGTCGCAGCAAATGACGTAGCTGAAGGCTATGCTAAACTGTCGTCTCTGCAAATGAGAGCGTATGTAATCTGTGAACCACCGCTAGCAAAGTCGGCTGTACAACGGGGGCGAGTGCTACGGAGTCTGTCTAGACTAGACCTGCCGTGTGGCGGCGCTCGGGCTGCAATCACTGATAGTGGCGACACGGGGGTCCAACGTATACTAACGGACCGCGGCCGATTTAAAGGCTACCACCTATCAAGTGTGGTATCTGGCGGTGACACCACATTCCTCCCCCGCAAATTGGCGCACTGTTGTGGTATAAAGCTTCCGCCCGCCATGGGGAGGACCCCATGTTGACATATGCGACGAGGTGGGGAGCCTAACAACAGGCAAGGCTGTACCACTCGCACCCTGCCATTCGGACCGTGGCAGCGCGTGACGCAGGGGGGCGCCCGGCGGCTGAAGCGATGCATCCACTGCGGACGTCGCCGGCGGGAAAACAGGCGTCGACGGCGGCGGCGGCGCCTCGCCATGGGGCATAATGGAAGGCAGCGTCAGTAACACCTGGGGCTGAGGCGAGCCAGTAGATGGGTCCCCGGGGCGCTGACCGGTCGGCACCGTCGCTGAAAGCACACGGCGAGCGGCAGATCCCTTGCGACGACAGAGGCGCAGCTGATTGAGATGCCGGCGCATCTCACCAGAGGCCCCCGAAACCAGATACATTGCGCGTCCGAGGCAGCGAAGAACGCGCCCTTCGAGCCAACGCCGTGAACCTCGATAGTGGCGGTACTAGACAACGTCGCCTGGGGGAAAAGCAGGTGTCTGCCGCTGCACAGGAACCCGATGCGGCGGATGTAACAAAGACATCAAGGTTCGATGATGGTGACTGTGGAGCAACTCAGCCGGTGAGCGACCATCTCGGGGCTGAGAGCGATACGAGGACAAAAAGAGCAATAACGCGTCCTCCCGAGAATGTGACTCTTTCAACTTGAACATCTGTGACTTGAAAGTCCTGACCAATCGTTCAGCGGCACCGTTTGACTGTGGCTAAAACGTCGCGGGCGTCAGATGTTGAATACCATTGGCCTTGCAGAATGACTGAAATTCTGTGGACATGAATTGTGGGCCATTGTCGGAAACAATTGTCTGTGGAAGACCTTCAATGCAAAAGACAGCAGATAACGCTTGGATGGTGGCAGATGATGTCGTGGAAAAAATCCGGACAACAAAAGGAAAATTACTGAATGAATCTATCACAAACAACCATCGAGCATTCCAGAATGAACCAGCAAAACCGATGTGTAAGCGTTGCCAAGGGAAAGTGGCTTTTGGCCATGCAAAGAATTTCCGCGGTGGCATTGATTGTTGTTCGGCACACACCATGCAAGAAGAGCACATATTCGTAATCGCGACATCGATTCTGAATCAAGTACAGTGCTGACGAGTACGTTGTTTCGTTCTCACTATACCACAATGTCCTTGGTGGAGAAGCTTTAAGACAGATGACTGTAACGAACATGGTACCACGACCCTGGACTGATCATTTTCAGAGCGCAACAGCAAAACACCATGTCGAACAAAATGTCTCTCCTTGTGAGCAAAAAATCGGCGAACCAACGGGCCCCGATCAGTGACTTTGACAAGGGCCATTGCGTAGCAACAAAACGCAGAACGGTAGCAAGGACAGGGTTGGCAGATGTGGCTGTAGCTACACGACGAAAATCAATCGGAAACGATTCGACCACGTCATCGGTTTCCGAATCAATGAACATGCAAGCAAGTTCGGAGGAATCGAATGCCCTATCCTCAGAAACAGGCAAACGGGACAACGCATCGGCGTTTCCGTGCTTAGCAGTGGACCGATACAAGCTATCGTAGCGGTACTGCGAGAGGAAAATAGACCAGCGAATGAATTTCTGCGCTGTACGTGGAGGTACAGGCTTGTTAGGATGAAAAAGCTATGTCAAAGGTTTGTGGTCTGAGATTATGGTAAAGTGGCGACCATAAAAGAAGTCATGAAACTTTGTAACACCAAATACGAGAGCCAATGCTTCTTTCTCGATCTGTGACTAATTTCTTTGCGCAGACGAGAGGAATTTGGACGCAAAGGCAATAAGGCGATCATGCGAGCCATCTTTGTGCACAAGCACAGCACCGATCCCGAAATCCGATGCATCCACCATCAACAAAAGGGGCTTCTGGGGATCGAATGGCGTAAGGCAAGTATTAGAAAGCAACGCCGATTTCAACCGGCGAAAGGCGCGTTCGCATTCCGTCGTCCAGACGAACGGAACACCTTTACGGCGTAAGCGATGAAGCGGAGCTGAAATGGAAGAGGCGTGCGGCACATATCTGTGATAATAATTGATTTTTCCCAGCACACTCTGTAGCTGCTTCAAATTCTGCGGCGAAAGCAAGTCCTGTATGGCACGGAGGTGCGTGGATGTATGCCTTGGGCTCTGAGCACTATGGCTCTGAGCACTATGGGACTCAACTTCTGAGGTCATTAGTCCCCTAGAACTTAGAACTAGTTAAACCTAACTAACCTAAGGACATCACACACATCCATGCAGGATTCGAACCTGTGACCATAGCGGTCTCGCGGTTCCAGACTGCAGCGCCTAGAACCGCATGGCCACTTCGGCCAGTGTATGCCTTGGGCATTGAGTACATGTGCCAGGTATGGCAAGCCACTAGCAAAAAACACACATTTGTACTTCCGTAATCGGAGACCATTTTTTCGCAAGACCTGAAATAATGTTCTGAGATTGGCTAAATGTTCTTCTTCCGTCTTTCCGGAGATCACAATATCGTCCAGATAGTTTGCTGCAGTAGGGACCGATGCATAAACAGTTTGTAGATATTGCTGAAACAATGCAGGGGCGGATGCACACCCGAATGGCAGTCGTTTGAATTGGTACAAATCAAGATGCGTGTTAACCACCAAAACGCGCTGGGATTCTTTGTCCATCAGTATTTGCAAGTACGCATCTGCTAAGTCCGACTTCGAAAAATATTTGCCCGGGCACAGTTTGTCAAAAAGATCTTCCAGGTGGGGTAAAGGAAAAGATGCAATCACTAGTTGTGGATTCACTGTTACCTTGAAGTCCACACAAAGTCTCAATTTTCCCAAAGGTTTCGGCAAAATTACTAAGGGTGATGCGCGGAGAGAAGCCTGCACACGTTCAATTACACATTGTGAGTCCAAACCGTGTAATGTTTTTGCGACCTCATCACGCAATGCGTGGGGAACATTGCGCGCTCTGCAAAATTTCGGTTGCGCGTTTACTTTCAGTTCCAAATGTGCTTTATAGTTCTTAGTGCAACCAAGGTCCGGTGCAAAAAGTCTGCAAATTCTTCACATAGACGAGAAACACTGTCTGAAGGCACAGTCTGGTTCATGATAGGACCTGATTGACTATAGATAAGTTAAACAACTGAAATAAATCGAAACCAAACAAGTTCACTGCCGAAGAAGAACGAAGGACATAAAATGACACAAGTTTTGTTTGACCTTTGTATGTTGCAAGAAGGCTGCACTGACCTAACACAGGGATTCCTTGACCTGAACAGCTAGTTAAAGTAACATTTGCGGCATGCAACGGAGGTGTGCCCAGCAGTTTGTAAGTGTCTTGATCGATCAGTGAAACTGCAGCTCCGGTATCGAGCTGGAATGGTATCACTTAGCCGTTAATGTCCAAGTCTACAAAAAGTTTATTGTCCTGCTGACGACAAAAGCGATAGTCTTGTGCAACGTGAACTGACACTGGTACAAAATCACTTGTGACTTGACGGGAGTTCTGGCGATGTCGATGCACACTATTTGTGGAACGAACACAGTCACTGTTAGAGAGAGTGGCACTGGGCGGAGCGGAATGAACGACATGAATTTCCATGGGCGAAGCCTGAGTATCCTTGGGTAGATTCCGATTCCGGCGCGAAACAAAGGGCCTGGAATGGTTTGGAGTTTCCGGTCTGAGCTTTTTCTGGCAAACACTCTGAACATGTCCTTTTTTATTACAGAAAAAGCAAATAGCTTGGCGTGACGGGCAATTCTCACGCGAATGTTTAGTAGCGCAGCGCGGGCGTGATTTGAGCAACGCATTTGCTTGTCGTTGCGGCACACGTGGCTGAGAGCCTGGCAGCAGCGGCGCTGCTGTGCGCGAGGGCTGTTTACTGCTCCGTGCAGTTCGCCCAGCGGGTCGGAAAACCTGACACATGGCTGGCGAAGTTTCAAATGATGCCTGAGCAAAGTCAAGTGTGTCCTGCCCATCCAATACGTCCATCACTTGTTGAAGGGAGGGACTGACTAGTTTCAAAATCTGTTCCCTTATACGAACATCAGAAACGTTCTGTGCAATTGCATCATGTACCATAGTATCTGAATACGGGAGTCCAAATTGATGCTCAAAAGCACAATCCCTAGTAAGGCCTTGCAAGGTTGCAACCCACTACCGATTAGTGTGACCTGCCGTACGTTTTGTATTAAAGAATGTATACCGTTTCGCAACTACAGTGACTGATTCTTTGAAATATGCATCTAGTGCAGACAAAGTTTCATCGTAGGACAGAGTTGCTACGTCGCGTCGGGGAAATAATTTGACTGTCACACGGTAGGTTTGCACACTGACGGACGACAAAAGAAAAGGCTGCTGCTCGTTACCTTGAGTTCTGTAGGCAGCGAGATGAAATCCAAATTGGCGTGACCACTTCGTCCAGCTTTCCAGTGCAGCATCAAAAGGTCTGAAGCTCGGTGCAACTGAATGTTGTGGCTGCGTTAGCGGTGGAGCGGCGGCTGCCGCATCGTTTTGCATTGCACATTGACCCTGGACGAGCTGTCCAAGGGCATCCAGTAATGCCTGCGTCTGCTGATTCTGTAAGCGATAAAATTCGGACAGTACATCTGGAGATTGTGGCGAAGCCATTACACAATTAAATCAGGGCAGTATAGATAAGAACACCGTTTTTACACTCGTCGCCAATGTTGTGTTGGCAGAAGAGCCAACACCGTGTTACTAGTGGAGGCCGAAATGCACGCATTTTAGCTCACGCAGGCTGGCATGAGGAGGGAAGGACTATACTGACGTGAGGTCTGGAACATGGCAAGGAATTAGAATTCAGAAAGTCGACGTAATTAGTTTGATACTTAACTTTAACCCATTAATCATGAACGTCGCTGTTGACGGTACATGTGTCACAATATTATCTGTTCAGAAGACATAGTAACTGAATATGGCGCCTTGCTAGGTCGTAGCAAATGACGTAACTGAAGGCTATGCTAAACTGTCGTCTCTGCAAATGAGAGCGTATGTAGTCAGTGAAGCATTGCTAGCAAAGTCGGCTGTACAACGGGAGCGAGTGCTAGGGAGTCTCTCTAGACTAGACCTGCCGTGTGGCGGCGCTCGGTCTGCAATCACTGATAGTGGCGACACGCGAGTCCGACGTATACTAACGGACCGCGGCCGATTTAAAGGCTACCACCTACCAAGTGTGGTGTCTGGCGGTGACACCATAGTAACATGCAAAAATTGTCGAGGTTTTCTATTCCTGGGATGGATGAACTATTTGCAGGCATTTATCCTCAATTTTTTAAGTAAGTGAAATGACGCTGGGTAATATACATACCTCTTCCAGAACGGAGAAACACCATTTTCAATATATACAGGGGAGATAAAAGTCCGTCAACATTTCCAAATTGGACACATCAGGGAATAAAGTAGGCACAGATGTAAAAATTGGCATAAATGATTGAAATGACATAGGATTTTATCGAGACAGGAAATGACCAACAGCTGGCCCTTCATACATTACACTATCAATAATTAGCACAATAATTTGTTTTTAGCAAAGACGATATTCTTTATGAAAAATGCTTAACATGTCGGCCGTCATTAATCAACAATACCTGTAGTCGAAGGAGAATGTTGTGAACAGTACTGTACAGTATATCACTTTGAAAAATCGTTATCTTATGTCTTTCAGTTCTGTGGTACTGACGGAAGTTATGTAACCATGCAGCACATCAACAAAAAACACTGTAATCTATGTCTCGCGCAATTTAAAGTGGGTAATGTAGTAGGGCACTATCATGCACTTTCTGAAAGTTGTATCGAGCATCCTTGAATCCCACAGACACCAGCTGTTGTAACAAGCTCGCTTTTTACTCACTTGAATATTCGTTGTTTTTATTACGCACTACACGATCATATTGCTGTCGGCTTACTCGAAATCTGCTCATAATGGATTTTTAATTGTTCTTTGGATGACCTTCCACGCACGTAATTATCTTCAGTACTCGATCGTTAGACAACGGTTGTCATTTACTGCGTTTCACTGGAGGCGGGACTTATGACTCTGTCTGACAAGGATGACGAACTACACGACTCGTCTTTCAGTATCACTTTCACTTGTTAAGCCGGGCTCGTCACCATTATGTTCCTCATGTACATTGTCCGCTCAGTCGAGCGTATACGACACCACACATTCTTGATCGCCAGTATGGAGAGCGTCCCTCTTCTCTTTTACCTCCTGAAGTAAGCTTTCGGCACTTGCTACGGCGGCTTAACTTCACACTACCTGCAACTTTCCCGGTAGGTGTGAACCATTCACCAGCTTGGCTTCGTGCGGCTCGTCTTCACCTTGCCCTTCCACGGCCTTCACCTGGAACTTCACGATAGTGCCTTTGTATACACCGATGGCTCTCGGCCTGCCGTGGGGTCGGGTGTGCCTTTGTCATTGGCGCACGTGTCTTTCGATATCGGCTTCCGGCACACTCCTCAATATTTACAGCGGAGCTCTTTGCCTTGTATCAGGCCACGGAATACATACGGCGACACAGCCGTTTCAATTGTGTCCTCTGCTCAGACTCATTCACCGCACTTCAAAGTCTATGTGCGCTGTACACCACCCATCCCTTAGCGCAGCGGGTCCAGGAAAACTGTCACTTGCTCACTCTTTATGGAGCCTGTGATGTTTCTGTGGGTTCCTGGTCGTGTCGGTCTGCCAGGAAACGAGGCTGCTGACGCTGCTGCCAAGGCTACAGTGCTCGTACCTCAGCCGCCTGGTTCCTATATTCTCTCTGATGATCTCTGTGTTGCGTCTGTCAGGAGGTGGTGTCCCTTTGGCATCACCAATGGTCTTCCCTTCACGGGAATAAGCTCCGGTTTATTAAGCCTCTCCCAGCTGCTTGGACGACCTCCTCTCTGCCCTATCGCCGGGAGGAGGTCATTTTAACTAGGCTGCGTATTGTGCACTGCCTTTTTAGGCATCGTCATTTGATAAGTGGCGCTACCCCCCCTCCTCCCCATTTTGTACACATTGCGCCCAAGTTTTAACTGTAGGCTATTTCCTGACGGAATGCCCGTTTTTTAAGCGTGTACATTCTCGCTTGTCTTTGCCGTCTGAGTTATCGGCCGTTTTAGCAAATAACGCGCGAGCTGCGACCGCATTTACTTTTTATCCACCAAAGCAATACGGTGAAGGACATTTAATTTCTACTTTTGGACCTGCGTTTCTCCATGGTCTCTTTTTTGCTCCACCTGCTTGTTTTAGCTGTCTTCTCGTATGTCAGTTGGGACTGACGTATAATCCTTTACTGACTCCTCTCTGTCTTCGAGTTCTATTGTTTTGCCTAGGGCGCGTATGACCACAGTTGTTTTTTGCGCCCTAAAGCAAAACAAAACCAAAACCACACATTCCAGTTACTCGTCTTGCAGAAACGTTAATATTTCATGTGCCACTTCTTTCTCACTGTATGAAATTCCCTGGCTTGTTTTTTGACGAAGTGTCAACTTCTGTACCTGTTTCAGTAGACAGAACGCTATGTTTGGTTTCTACGTCGTTGCCATTACTGCGCTTTGTATCAACACCCTTAGCGCTCTAGCAGTGTTGTGAGTTACTTGTCGTGTAAGCGTTTCAACTACGCCCTGTAGCCTCATGCTGTGCTCACCATCGCACCCCTCCAGCCCCACTCCCTGATGCCATTAGCAACCGATACTCTGGTGGCGTGGTAGACAATACGCGGGGCTTCGAATTCCCTGAGCATCAGTGGGCTTTTGCGACTCGCTTGTAAGACGGCAACAACAAGAAGGTCTTACTTCGGACTTTATATATACATTGCATTTGTTAGCTCGAAACCGGTCGTCAGTTTAAATATGAAAACCATACAACTGAAACTGTGCTTTCTGTGTCTATTACGATGCTCAGTTGCGTATCTCCCACAATCTTGAAGCAACCACTACTCATTGCTCAATCAGTTGACCTTAGTAGCTGACTACACCTGTTTATGTGTATTCGTAATCATAGAAGTACCTATCACATCCGTTCTACATTCCTATAGAAAAAAAAGCGAAGTTTCTTTACGTACTAGAGCCAACTTCAGAACTGAGGGAAAAAATATTGTTTCACGTTGTCTGGCATTGCAGCGCTGTCAGCGAGAGAAAGAGGAAGTGCCGGCAAGAGAGAGAGGGAATATATTATTCTCGACCCTGTGTGGACAACACTGGCCATACTTGGGCCATAGTTCGGCAACGACCTGCAACAGTGGCTTCCAACAGTATTAATACCCCGCCAAGCAACAATATTGCTTTGTACTTCTAACAACCCTACCTCAACAAAGGTCAAAATTTAATACTGATTGTGGTGTTGCTCACGCTGCTAAATACTCATTTTCGGGCAACAACGAAGTTATTATGTGGTAGGTGTCATTAGAGCACAGTTATTAAAGTCATTTCATGTAATAATGAATTAACTAGGCACTCATCTTTTCGTGTTTCCAACGCTGGTCTCGTTGTATAATCATGGCTAAATCGTCGAAAATCTGGGTGGTTATGATTCCAAGCTCGGATGCAAAAAGGCCTAGGTTTTATTCTGTTATATTCAAAAGTTTTGTAGATATGTTTCATAAACTATTCTTGAAGATAAAACTTTTGCAAGTTAGCACAATGGTGATGTAAAAAAGAAATCAGCACTCCGAATTTAAGTTACACTTCCTTTTTATTGCTTTTGTTGCAATATCACGTAACACACAAAACATCACTTCACAATACAAAACATACTTGAAAACATCTTCCTCACTGTTAAAGTTCACATTTTATAAGCTGACTACGTTATGCGTCTTTCTAACATGACGTCCAAGACTCGACTTTTTCAAGGTCTGACTCTAACAACTAACTAATCACTAATAATCGCTTACGCGCCAAAAAATCAAGAGTTACAAGTACGTCAAAGATCATAGTGACAAAAGAAAGAATACACATAAGAATAATATCATTGCAACATAAACATATAGATGTATCAAAGTACCTCTACATTAATGAAATCAAATCTGAATGTTGTCTGAGAAATATGTCAACCACTTTACAGAAACACAGTAGAATATTACTGGTATCGAGAGGTTCAGGTGAGGTGCCGTAATGGTTACGTAATTTAAGTAGCATTACATACTGCAGTCACACTGCAGCGATACTGACGGCATAATTCACCCGGGACAGAAACTCGTAGGTATCTGAAGAATATGACTGACTCCTATGATTGATTCGGTCGCGCAGTAAGGTGATATCTGTGCTTTTCGTCTGTTTGCGAGGAGCTTTCCAGGCGAACTTGTGTGTCGGCAGCTACCGCCGTGCGTCGCAGGCAAGCGCGTGGGTGGGGGGGGGGGGGGGGGGGGGCCGACAGCGGGTCGCGGCGCGGCGCCACGTGTTGGCGGAGTTTGAGACCTACAACTACAGCGACTACAGCTACAAGTACGGGTAGGGGTGGGCAGCGCCGGCGCGGTCGATATTCGGCTTCCCACTCGCCGCCCGGCCTGGGCTGCGCTGACCCACTGTCGCCCCTGCAGCGAGCTCTAGCGGCTACCAGTGACTTCGCTGCTGATTCGGAAATGTTGGCGATGTCATAAGAGAAGCAGAAAGTCTGTGTCAGCGCTGCCCAGTGACTTGGCTTGTAAGGGACTCTATTGACGACTAAGCTGTCGCAGGTTCCTGCCTGACCAAAGCATCGGAAATTGCAGCGTACACTGACCGGAAAAAAAAGAAAACTCGCGGCACCAGAAACAGTTAATGTAGAGTAACGAAATTTCGGGAATACTTTTGTCTCGCTAACCAATTAAACCTAGCAGTGTACACACGAAGTGTACACAATGGCCACGGCGATCCTCAATAATTTGCTGCACGAACTGCCAGAAAATAGAATATTTTATGACGAAATGGCATGTAGTTTTTGAATCAATATTAGTATTAATGTATCCAGAATTCGAGACTAAGTAAAAACTCTCATGGAAATTTTTCTATGAAGGATGTTGTATGGACAGAAGAGCTAACACCGTGTTAATAGTGGGGGCCGAAATGCACGCGCTTTAGCTCACGCAGGCTGGCGTGAGGAGGGAAGAACTATACTGACGTGAGGTCTGGAACATGACCATGAATGAGAATTCAGAAAGCGGACGTAGTTAGTTTGATACTTAACTTTAATCCACTAATGATGAGCGTCGCTCTTGACGGTACATGAGTCGCCATATTATCTGTTCAGAATACATTCATAGTAACTGAATATGGCGCCTTGCTAGGTCGTAGCAAATGACATAGCTGAAGGCTATGCTAAACAGTCGTCTCGGCAAATGAGAGCGTATGTAGACAGTGAACCATCGCTAGCAAAGTCGGCTGTACAACTGGGGCGAGTGCTACGGAGTCTCTCTAGACTAGACCTGCCGTGTGGCGGCGCTCGGTCTGCAATCACTGATAGTGGCGACACGCGGGTCCGACGTATACTAACGGACCGCGGCCGATTTAAAGGCTACCACCTAGCAAATTTGGTGTCTGTCGGTGACACCACAAAGGAACTTGAAAGTAATCGGAATCTAAAGACAATATTTGAAGTTTAATTCGACGAGGATGATGTTCAGTTAAGAAATGCACATATTATACGAATATTTTAAGGTGTTCTCAGTTGCTCCTAAAACTGTTCATTCGTTATTTCCACATTCTTGGAATATGGATTACAATGTTACTAGTAACTGGCAGGTCTGTTCTATTAGGGGCAATAGAGTTTCAACAATGGCCGTTCTTACCGTGGACGGCTGTATTTTCTACATCACTGTCTGAAGATTTGACAGACTGATCAGTTTCGCTGTTGCACATAACTGCTGCAGGAGCGTCAGCTTCAGAATCACTTCCCTCACGAAAGTCACTTATGCCACTTTTACTACGGAGTACTTCTAACAATGCTTCCCGTGTACCATTTTACGTCAGTAAAATGTCATTCCTACCCGCCATATTCACATAAATAATCTCACACTCAGCGACAGAACTGTTACACAATGTGTACTCCAGCGTCACAGCGACCCTTCAAAAAATGTTTCTTTCAAGTTAACTAAACAACAGTGGCTCACAGCTTCGAACGTCCGTCTTCTTCTAGGTCTCACGCAATACTCAATTTGCATTGCTCGCAGCGGGATGTGCATATGCAGCGGCACATGCACAGTAACAAACAAAAAACTCCAGGGTCAGAGCGAGCCTGGCGTACGTACACTTGTACCGTTAAGTGATGAATATTCCAAGACCAAAGGTTGATGTAAGCGCTAGATAAGCTACTGGAAACAAGAAATGGTGGTGCAGTAATAACCGGTGTAGCTGCATGCATTGTATCTTACAACTGCCGGATGTGAGTTTGTGCGATGGGCTGTTGCACTCTGTCACTCAATATTGGGACGATAAATGCGATTTGTCGATGACGCTGGCGTTGCCGTCTGATGACGTCCCATATGTGCTCGATTGGAAATACATCTGGCGATCGAGCAGGCCAAAGTAATGTGCCGACACACTGCAGAGCATGTTGGTTACAACATCGGTTTGTGGGCGTTATCCTGTTGGAAAGTACTCCGTGGAATGGTGTTCATTAACAGCAGCACGAACCACTAGACTGACGTACAGATTTGCAGTCAGGGTAGGTGTAGGTCAAGAGTGTCTAGCTCATAGACAAGTTGTTTCCAAGTCTTCAACTGGCTGCCTTCTAATCGACACACGACCATGACTGGCACCGTAGGAGAACCACCTCTCATCAGCAAACACAAAAAACCTCCACTCTGCCCTCCGACGAGCTCTCGCTTGACACCACTGAAGTTGGAAGTGTGGTGGTGGTTTGCGATCAACGGGACGCACGCTACAGGGCGTCTGGTTTGGAGATGTCCTTGAAGGAACCGATTTGTAACAGTCCGTTGTGTTACTGCGGTTCGAACAGCTGCTCAGACTGCTGCTGCAGATGTAGCACGCTGCACCGGAGCCATACGACGAACACGATGGTCTTTCCTCTCGGTAGCGCCACGTGGTCGTCCGGACTCCCGTCGTAATGCGACCGTATATTCTTGTGACCATCGCTACCAGCAGTCATGTACAATTGATACATTCCTGCCAAGTCTTTCTGCAGTATCGCAGAAGGAACATGCAGCTTCTCGTAGCCCAATTACATGACCTCGTTCAATCTCAGTGAGATGTTGGTAATGGCGTCTTCGTCGCCTTGCAGGCATTCTTCACTAACATGTACTCACCACGATCGATCTCAAACGTGACTAACGCTAACTCATCTACATAGCGCGTATTTAACGAAAACCTGACTTGCATCCTCACAGTGGCACTACTAGCGACCCTCTTTCACGACTCGCCCGAAATTTTACACTACTGGTCATTAAAATTGCTACACCAAGAAGAAATGCAGATGATAAACGGGTATTCATTGGACAAATATATTATACTAGAACTGACATGTGATTACATTTTCACGCAATTTGGGTGCATAGATCCCGAGAAAACAGTACCCAGAACAACCACCTCTGGCCGTAATATCGGCCTTGATACGCCTGGGCATTGAATCAAACAGAGCTTGGATGGCGTGTACAGGTACAGCTGCCCATGCAGCTTCAACACGATACCACAGTTCATCTAGAGTAGTGACTGGCGTATTGTGACGAGCCAGTTGCTCGGCCACCATTGACCAGACGTTTTCACTTGGTGAGAGATCTGGAGAATGTGCTGACCATGGCAGTAGTCGAACATTTTCTGTATCCAGAAAGGCCCGTACAGGACCTGCAACATGCGGTCGTGCATTATCCTGCTGAAATGTAGGGTTTTGCAGGGATCGAATGAAGGGTAGAGCCAAGGGTCGTAACACATCTGAAATGTAACGTCCACTGTTCAAAGTGTCGTCAATGCGAACAAGAGGTGACCGAGACGTGTAACCAATGGCACCCCATACCATCACGACGGGTGATACGCCAGTATGGCGATGACGAATACACGCTTCCAATGTGCGTTCACCGCGATGTCGCCAAACACGGATGCGACCATCATGATGCTGTAAATAGAACCAGGATTCATCCGAAAAAATGACGTTTTGCCATTCGTGCACCCAGGTTCGTCGTTGAGTATACCATCGCAGGCGTCTGTGATGCAGCATCAAGGGTAACCGCAGCCATGGTCTCCGAGCTGATAGTCCATGCTGCCGCAAACGTCGTCGAACAGTTCGTGCAGATGGTTGTTGTCTTGCAAACGTCCCCATCTGTTGACTCAGGGATCGAGACGTGGGTGCACGATCCGTTACAGCCATGCGGATAAGATGCCTGTCATCTCGACTGCTAGTGGTACGAGGCCACTGGGATCCAGCACGGCGTTCCGTATTACCCTCCTGAACCCACCGATTCCATATTCTGCTAACAGTTATTGGATCTCGACGAACGCGAGCAGCAATGTCGCGATACGATAAACCGCAATCGCGATAGGCTACAATCCAACCTTCATCAAAGTCGGAAAAGAGATTGTACGCATTTCTCCTCCTAACACGAGGCATCACAACAACGTTTCACTAGGCAACGCCGGTCAACTGCTGTTTGTGTATGAGAAATTGGTTGGAAACTTTCCTCATGTCAGCACGTTGTAGGTGTCGCCACCAGCGCCAACCTTTTATGAATGCTCTGAAAAGCTAATCATTTGCATATCACAGCATCGTCTTCCAGTCAGTTAAATTTCGCGTCTGTAGCACGTCATCTTCATGGTGTAGCAATTTTAATGGCCAGTAGTGTAATAGATATCATCTTACAGATGTAGAAAAGCGCTTATCAACTTTGGTTTATGTCGCACAACTCCTTCTTGGAGCTGCAATTGCCCTCTGTCAGTGTATTTACTCTTTGAAAGAGCTATTTGATCTTTGGCTTTGAACTTTATCTTATTTGTCACATTACTTTTATAGGTTGATATATGCTACGTGATACGATTCAAACTAAGCAATACAATGCTTATACAATCTTCAGTGTATTTAATCCATAATTACACTATGTTTGTTGCATATTGCACGAATTCACGGCTACTACGCTCGCTGTTCAGTATTTGAGAACTACAGCAGTTAGTAACTTGCAAAATTAAGAAACATTTTCTAGCTGACAACCCCCACAAAATGATGAAAGGAAAGAAGGTTTTCGGTTACCACATTTTCGCTGTTCATGCTACAAAACTAAAGCGTCCGGTGTGACGTCACGACCTTCAAATTTATTACCTCTTTGCTACCTACTGTATTCGCAACACATAAAGGCGACACTACCCACATTCGCCGCTGAATGTACCTAAAAATTATATCAGTGTGAAACACAAAGTTCACCAGATGTTAGAGAAGGACGGGATGAAGAGAGAGAGGGGAGGAAGAGGTGGACAGAGGAAGAGAAAAGGAGAAGATGGGCAAAGAAAGAGAGAGGAGGAGATGAAGAGAGAGAGGTGAAGAGCAGCAGGTGGACAGACAACGGACAGATGGGTTGGAGGAGACAGTAAGAGAGTAGGGGGTGACCGAGGTAGACGGAGAGAAGAGCGAAAGGACATGAAGAGGAAAGGGGTAATGTAGAGATGGACTAATAGAACTGAACTGAATACATATCAGGACAGCGCAAGGTACTCAAATAGTAAGTAAATAAAATCGGATATTGCACAACTTACGTGAAGAACAATGACACAAATTCTGTTAGAAACTCAGAGATAAAAAAAAAATAGAACATTAGCATGCACCAGGATGCAAATCTATTTCCATCGATTCTGTAACCGCATGCCTTCGTTCACTACACCGCTGTGCACGCATCAAAATCCAAGCATTATCTTTCAGCTCACGACGTCCTGAAAGCTTTTACCACCTATATATCATTAACTGAAATTTTATTATAACAAAACGTACCAAGAATTATGTATTCGTGATAAGTCTTCAGTGCGCCTTTGGCTTAAAACGACATATCGTCATAACACACAACTTCTGATAGGAACACAATAAAGTACGACGAAGCCAATATGGCGTCCGACTGCTGTCGAGTTTCGTGGTCACATTGAGTTGCAGTGCGACGATTCGAACGTTAGCCAATCAGTAAACTCAATTTCTCGGCATCTTCGAGATGAAAATTAGGTGGCGTGCTAGGCTGTTCCGTGAAGGTCGATACGATGACAGCGGTAGGAATTGTAATCATCACAAACGTAGCACGTACACAAGTTGGAACAATGTTTACAATAAAGACACAGAGATAAGGTCTAGGACACAAATAGCATAGAATAGCACTCGTCGGCTTTGACAATCTCACCAGAACGGCGGACATAAACGACTTGTCTAAATTCAACATGTAACCAAGATTATAGTTTCTCCTATGACATCACAATCGTTGGTTTTGTCGACTCGCAGCCTTACTGTCACCTTTCAGCCTAACGCAGACGTCGGGCAACGCGGCTGATTATTGTTACGAGGAACGACCATTTCAGTTGTACTGGAGACGTCAGCGACTGTTCAAACGCTTGTTTCGAAAACAGTTTGCTTTCCAGCATAATGGCAAGCAATTTAGATAAGAAATTGTCGGTTTCAGCCTTCCGTGCCCATCGTCAGATCATAAGAAGGTTGTGGTAGTTCTATCTAACCACTGCCGACACAGCATTGTCAGTTTCGTTAGACTAAACTACTACAACTGTCTTATGGTCTGAAGATGGGCGGTGGCGGCAAAAAGTGTTAATTCATTATTGAAAATGGTGCTGTAGCGGGTCCGTGTTGGATATGAGAAGCTGGTGAAGAATATATCGTTTGGTATACCCAATGTATGGTGCCCCGTAACCCCATAGCTGTGGTTGGGTGATACTTGGTGTTGAATGGCCATCATGATTATCTGTTTTTCAGGATAGTACAGTTTAATTTTGATGTCCATTGGACTTTCACGTCAGAGTCTAATTCGTAATCATAAACGTACCGTACTTACATTTTCAATAAATAATCGCTTAAGACTGTCAATAATTTCTTGGGTATCTACAGGCTCAGGTCAATTGAGGAATAATATGGTAAAGAAAGGAAGATTTTAGTTTGTGAAAGCTGTCAGAAATCATCGTAAAAATTCAGTTACTGATTTTAGTAGTTGCCCAGACAACCAGAGATGCTATTCAAACTGATTCTCAGTAAAATCGGCGAATCGCTGCCAACTGTGCTAGCAATTTCACTTTTAAATAATGGGTTTCAACATGAATATTCGATAGTAATAATTCTCAGACAATTGAGCTGCGTGCGTATCATTAACATACACTTTTTAGCTATTTCCTACCCTTAAAATATCAAAATATTGACTTGTCAATTCACTTTGTCGAAGTATTATAAGATCAAAGATATATTGCTGACTTCAGCAATCCTCAAAATTAAATATCTTCTTTATACGCTATTAACTTTTCAATTAGAATCCCACAGGTAATACGATTGTATATTTATCTTCCTCTTCTGTGAATAAGATTGCAATTACCGTTCAGTGATAATCCGTTATTTTTCAGAAAACACTTTCTCATGGAGTATGCGAGAATGGCCAAAACGGATAAATTTTCGTTTTCAATACAACAATGTATGACAGTGAAATAAGAATGAAGGTCATATGGTGCTTCAAAAATAAGTTGTCACATACTAACAGCATAACCGTCAGAAAATAGCACAAAATACCTCAAGAATATTAGCGAAAAATAAATCCGATTGTTGGTATCAATTATATCTAAATAAGTCATAAAACGAAACAATTTTTGGGGTCCGTGGTAATGGTAAAAGGAGAAGGCTTGCCCTTCGGCCTTTACAGGCGAAAAAATCACCAAATATCATAAGCTATTTGAAGTGGACTGACAAGGCAGCCAGTCCACAGTGACGGGTAGCCGAAAGAAAGGCACGCGTACACACACACGCCGACGGGCGTCAAGTACTGGAACAGGCTACGTAATTAATGCTATGAAGAAAAGTACGTAGCTGGATTAATACTTATCTTTAATCAATCATTGTGGTACATCGCTCTTGACTATACACAGGAGACTTTAATTACAATCACTGTAAGGCTAATGGCGCCTTGCTAGTTCGTAGCCATTAACTTAGCTGAAGGCTATTCTGTCTCTCGGCTAATGAGAGTGAAAGGCTTCGTACATCTAGTCGCTAGCTAGGTCCTCGTACAACTGGGACGAGTGCTTGTTCGTATCACGAGACCTGCCTTGTGGTGGCGCTAGGTCTGCGATCACACAGTGGCGACACGCGGGTCCGACATGAACTAAATGGACCGCGGCCGATTTAATCTACCACCTAGCAAGTGTGGTGTCTGGCGGTGACACCACACTATTTATTTAACTTCCTATATAAAAATGCAGCCCAGAAAAAGGTGATTACTAATAAAATCTATAATGCCATCTATGTTTGTGAGGCAAATATAACGATGCAGTCACCTTTTGTTTTAAAAATACTGATTCTTTGATAAATTCTCTTCTTATGCCCTCCCAACTTACAGCGCTACTCGTATACAACTTCAAACAAAGAGTTAGTGGCTTATTTGGGAATTATTTATTGCAGTCCTCCTTTAGTATGACAGGTAATTTACACGTTTTAAATGCTCGTATAAGTAACTGGTGCAGTGTTACACTATTTAAATCATGATGACACTATTGCAGGCTTCCAAATCCATCGGTTATCATGAATGAAATTAGGATCGTTTATAGCTATCATTTTAATAACCAAGTTACGTGTAGAAAGCTGCCGAAATTATCATTTCCGTACCAACGCAAAGGATTTTTGTTAAGGAACTACTCTGTCAAGTCAATTTGGTAGTAATAATCATATTGTTCTAGAAATAAACTCTCCAGTATCGTAACTGATGCTTTCCGGAATCCGTTGGATTCCTACTTAAGCCCTTTTTATGTTATCGTCCGTTCGTTCTGCCACAGGATTCAGTGCATTGACTATTTTCATTTTTTCATCAAAGATAAACAAGGCGACAGTACATGTGACACGAACGACACATTATTTTTTACTCCTTGTGAAACCGCAAGAAACATACGATGTCACGATCAGACAGGTTTTGGTCATACTCAATGTAGCCGGTTGGGGTTTAGTGACAGTAGATGCTGAGTGTCAGTGGCAGTCCCCGTGACTCACTGCGGCGGCGGCGCGGCCTTCTCCTTAATTAAGAAGCGGCTACGGCGTGGCCCGGAGTTCTCCGACCCGGAATCGAACCAGCGACCCTCAGGTTAGGCGTCTTCTGGCGGAGTTCGTCAACCCCACGTTTAAAGGTGACCCATTTGGTGAGGGCGCAGTCTCTTAGTCCTCACCAGCCACCTGGGTAAGTACCATACGAACTTATTTCTGATAAGATCTGGGGTGGCAACTTTTGCGCCGTTCTATTGGAGCGGTACCGACATCTTCTTCTGTCGAGCAGGGTAGCGGCTAAGTCGTTGTAGAGGAGTATGACGACCGCTGACTAACCATCGGTCCGTCCGTCCAGGTGACGTTTCTTCGTGTCTTCTTTCTCCCCTCGAAGGACCTTCTCCAAAGGCCACCTCACGCCCGCTTGTCGATGTTTTTGCCAATGTCGCGAAGTTTCTAGGGCGGCGACTGACTCTTCGTTCGTTCATCTATGCTTCTCACGTTGGGCAGAAACGTTCAATTGTTGCCGCTTCCGAATATAGTGGCTTAATGTGTTAAAGTCTCTAAAATGTTCACTTAACCTATAATAACTCTTTACATATTTTTCTGCTTTCGACAACCATAAATAACACATAATAATTATACATAAGTATTATATACCCTACAACAGTAATAAGTAAAATGCAAAGTACGTTTTCTCCTTGTGCCCATAGTTCAAATCCATCTCGAACATATCTTTCGCTTCCATGACGGATAGCCGCTGGAACACGGAAAGACGCTTCACCAGATGTTTTCTTATAAGACAGTTCCCAGATAATTCTACAACTACAGTGTGATCTCATTGCCTTTCTCGCAAATTATTTCGAACATAATAGAGAACTCGGAACAAATCGATTTGGTTCAAGGCTACCTTAACCTTTTTGTGCTGAATTCCAGCTTGAAATTTATTTTAAGATCTATTGCAAACCAAGCACCTTAAAAATTTTCTAACTTTATATGGGCATCTGCGTTTGCTTCCCGGAAAACACTTCCGAAAATAATTTCAGATGTGTTATACCTGCCGGCCGCGGTGGCTGAGCGGTTCTAGGCGCTTCAGTCCGGAGCCGCGCGACTGCTACGATCGCACGTTCGAATCCTGCCTCGGGCATGGATGTGTGTGATGTCCTTAGATTAGTTAGGTTTAAGTAGTTCTAAGTTCTAGGGGACTGATGGCCTCAGATGTTAAGTCCCATAGTGCTCAGAGCCATATGAATCATTTTTGTGTGATACCTGCAATTTAAACACGAGAGGTATTTTGCGAAAACAAACAGTCAAAGGGTCGTGTCTAGTCACACCAACATCCTGGCAAACGGCTGATCGAAACATTCACCATACCGAGGACACAAGACAGTGATTGTAGTATTATGGTATGGGAGACATACCCTTTGGGCTTAAATAGAACCTCTGGTAGTAATTCAAGACACCATGAAAGCTATGGACTACCTGAACATTAATGAGTCCACCTGCATCCCTTCCTTCCTGCCAATGTTAGCATCCTTCAGTAAGGTAACTGTGTGTATCACACGGCCAGAATCGTGCTACAGTCGTTTGAGGAGCATGACAGTGAAAACACTTACCTGTTTTGACGACAAAACTCGCTTAGCCTGATGCCAAAGCAACATCCCTAGGAAGCCATCGGGCACCAATCTGCACACCCACAAACTATCGGCCCTGAGTTTGCGGAACCTGTGTGATCTGTACGTAGACATTTGGTGCCAGGTACCGCCTGCAGCCTACCGAGGACACTATGAATCCGCGCCACACGGAACTGCTGCCGTGATGAGTTCCAGGGGAGGACCAACATGCTGTTATCCAGAAGTCTTTCTCTCCCACTACACGTTCACTGATATTGAACTTTACAGAACAGCGTAACTATCATATGATGAACAGAGAAAAAATCTGTTTTTATAGAGCTAACTTAGGAATTTTACGCCCTTCTTCGTGAACCAACTGTATTGTTTGTGAGCCAAATAAAGCCAACAACAGCCTCTGGAGAACGCTGAGAGAGCAAAATAACGTTAATCAGCTTGTTTCTTGTAGCAACGGCTTAAGAAAGAAAGAGTCTGCGAGTGTAAAGCGAACCGATGACACTGTTATCAGACTATGGAGTCGCCATACTCACAAAACTAAAGCAGGAATGTTCATTAGCACGGCTGTAACAGTGACACCTTGATCTGTGGGGTATGCAACCCGCAATATTAGACTCGTAATCGCTTCGTCTCTGATGGAGTTGCTCCCGTATGGAGGACATGGTGATAGACATCCCTGGGGTTGCGAAACAGCTGAATGGGTTGAAAATAAATAAATCACCAGGTCCTGATGGGATTCCGGTTTTACAGAGAGTACTCTACTGCATTGGCTCCTTACTTAGCTTGCATTTATCGCGAATCTCTTGCCCAACGTAAAGTCCCGAGCGACTGGGAAAAAGCGCAGGTGACGCCTGTATATAACAAGGGTAGAAGGACGGTTCCTCAAAATTACTGACCAATATCCTTAACATCGGTTTGTTGCAGGATTCTCGAACATATTCTCAGTTCGAATATAATAAATTTTCTTGAGGCAGAGAAGTTGCTGTACATGCATCAGCACGGCTTTAGAAAGCATCGCTCCTGCGAAACGCAACTCGCCCTTTTTTCACATGATATCTTGCGAACCACGGATGAAGGGTATCAGACGGATGCCATATTCCTTGACTTCCGGAAAGCGTTTGACTCGGTTCCCCACTGCAGACTCCTAACTAAGGTACGAGCATATGGGATTGGTTCACAAATATGTGAGTGCCTCGAAGACTTCTTAAGTAATAAAACGCACTACGTTTTCCTCGATGGTGAGTGTTCATCGGAGGTGAGGGTATCATCTGGAGTGCCCCAGGGAAGTGTGGTAGGTCCACTGTTGTTTTCTATCTACATAAATGTTCCTTTGGATAGGGTGGATAGCAATGTGCGGCTGTTTGCTGATGATGCTGTGGTGTACGGGAAGGTGTCGTCGTTGAGTGACTGTAGGAGGATACAGGATGACTCGGACAGGATTTGTGATTGGTGTAAAGAATGGCAGCTAACTCTAAATATAGATAAATGTAAATTAATCCAGATGAATAGGAAAAAGAATCCTGTAATGTTTGAGTACTCCATTAGTAGTGTAGCGCTTGACACAGTCTGTCGATTAAATATTTTGGCGTAACATTGCAGAGCGATATGAAGTGGGACAAGCGGGGAAGGCGGATAGTCGTCTTCGGTTCATTGGTAGAATTCTGGGAAGATGTGGTTCTTCTGTAAAGGAGACCGCTTATAAAACACTAATACGACCTATTCTTGAGTACTGCTCGAGCGTTTGGGATCCGTATCAGGTCGGATTGAGGGAGGACATAAAAGCAATTCAGAGGCGGGCTGCTAGATTTGTTACTGGTAGGTTTGATCATCACGCGAGTGTCATGGAAATGCTTCTGGAACTCGGGTGGGAGTCTCTAGAGGAAAGGAGGCGTTCTTTTCGTGAATCGCTACTGACAAGGGAACCTCCCCATCGCACCCCTCTCAGATTTAGTTGTAAGTTGGCACAGTGGATAGGCCTTGAAAAACTGAACACAGATCGATCGAGAAAACAGGAATAAGTTGTGTGGAACTATGAAAAAATAAGCAAAATGTACAAACTGAGTAGTCCATGCGCAAGATAGGCAATATTAACGACAATGTGAGCTTAGGAGCGCTGTGGTCTCGTGGGTAGCGTGAGCAGCTGCAGAATGAGAGGTCCTCGGTTCAAGTCTCCCCTTGAGTGAAAAGTTTAACTTTTTATTTTCAGTTTATGTGACATCATTTTTTTGGGAGTGATTATCACATCCACAAGAAAAGCTAAATCGGGCAAGGTAGAAGAATCTTTTTACCCATTCGCCAAGTGTACTAGTTAGGTGGGTCTACAACATATTCAACGCATATGCTGTCACCAGTGTCGTATAAAATATATCAGACGTGTTTTCCTGTGGAGGAATCGGTTGACCTATGACCTTGCGATCAAATGTTTTCGGTTCCCTTTGGAGAGGCACGCCCTTTCGTCAACTAATCACACGGTTTTGCGGTGCGGTCGCAAAACACAGACACTAAACTTATTACAGTGAACAGAGACGTCAATGAACGAACGGACAGATCATAACTTTGCGAAAATAAAGAAAGTAAAATTTTCAGTCGATGGAAGATTTGAACTAAAGACCTCTCGTTCCGCAGCTGCTCACGCTAACCACGGGACCACGGCGCTCCTGAGTCCATAATGTCCTTAATATTGCCTATCTTACGCATGGACTACTCAGTTTGTATATTTTGTTTATTTTTTCATAGTTCCACACAACTTCTTCCTGTTTTCTCGATCGATCTGTGTTCAGTTTTTCAAGGCCTATCCACTGTGCCAACTTATAACTGAATCTGAGGGGGTGCAATGGGGATGTTCCCTTGTGAGGGAATTTAGAGAACCAGCTTTTGAGGCTGACTGCAGTACAATTTTACTGCCACCAACTTATATTTCGCGGAAAGACCACAAAGATAAGATAAGAAAGATTAGGGCTCGTACAGAGGCATATAGGCAGTCATTTTTCGCTCGTTCTGTTTGGGAGTGGAACAGGGAGAGAAGATGCTAGTTGTGGTACAAGGTACCCTCCGCCACGCACCGTATGGTGGATTGCGGAGTATGTGTGTAGATGTAGATGTAGATCTCTAGTTCACATCGGCATCGTCATCCCTCACCACGAAAGCAGCATAATTTGAATGTTAACTTTCTGAAACAACGTGCTGCAAAGCAAACTAGGTTCCATCGCAAAAGGAGATGAAACTTTTGAGTGAGCTGATGTGTGCGCTGTGCAGTGAGAGAGCTTCTCTCTGGTGATCCTAAAGCCCCAGTGGCTGGTCGGAGCTGTCGCGTTCTCGTAGCTACAGGGGCGGCCGGGAGGCGATGCGGGCAGTCCACGGCCAGCGACCATTCCAGGCCTGGGGTCTGCGCTGCGTGCATAATCGATGAGCTGTCCGCCAAAGTGCGCTCCGATGTTGAGCGCGTCGCTCCAGTTGCTGCCCCTGCCCGTGGCGCCGGCAGCGGCCGCAACCGTCTCGCCGCCCCCGCCACCCGCCCCCTGCAGCACCGACACTTCATCGGACGCCATGCCAAGCAGCAGCCTTAACACAGCTGATGAATGCGTTCCTTTACTGCGAGTGTCTTGGAAATGGACGTTATGCCACATTTCCTTCTGTCCCTCTATGAGGACGTTCAATAACATTTTTCTTCTTCTGAAAGCAGCTTAGTTTTATTCACAGTCAAATCACCACACTCTTTTAGCAACGGAACCCTATTTTTCAACATAATATCTGTTGAGTGCGGTGCTCCTACGTTACCTTACTGGGAGGGACCGTACTCCCACATGGTACCACTCTACTGATCGTCGTGAGGGCCATCGTCTGGCTACATCAGTTGCCTCCTCATCACCCACGTAGTGCTACCCGCGGAGCATTAGGCCAAACAGGTGAAATGAAATGTCTTGTGACGAGGGCCTCCCGTCGGGTAGACCACTCGTCTGGTGCAAGTCTTTCGATTGGACGCCTCTTCGGCGACCTGCGCGTCGATGGGGCTGAAATGATGATGATTAGCACAACACAACACCCAGTCTCTGAGCGGAGAAAATCTCCGACCCACCCGGGAATCGAATGGGAGTCGCAACGCTCGAAATCCGGGCTGCGAGGTGGATGCTGAAGAACAGTCCAATGTAGTTTTGTGACTACCCCTACAGGCTGCGGTGTGTGTCTTTTTTTAAAAAAATATTTATATTTTGATTAGATTATTATTCTCTTTTGAAGATTCAGAAATCTGCTGTGAGTTTTGCACCACTTCTTCGGGGGAAGAGCAAAGACTTTTCAAAAAAATTAAGTGCTGTAAGTGATAGTTTATATTTCGCCTAAAATCGTTTGCAGAAGGCGTAGCATTGCCACTTAATTTATTTGTGTCGTGATCATTCTTTTTTTTTAAATTAAACTATGGGACTCAACTGCTGAGGTCATTAGTCCCCTAGAACTTAGAACTAGTTAAACCTAACTAACCTAAGGACATCACAAACATCCATGCCCGAGGCAGGATTCGAACCTGCGACCGTAGCGGTCTTGCGGTTCCAGACTGCAGCGCCTTTAACCGCACGGCCACTTCGGCCGGCGTGTCGTGATCATGTTCGATCACGACCGAATATGAGACATAGCAACTACGAACAGAGATACTTAAGGAACCAGACAGAGCTGGATATTTTCTTTGCTATACTACACCAAACATTAAAAGAAGTTGGACTTAAATCACAAACAAGGTAAATAGCAATGCGCCTTCTGCCTTAACTATGAAGTTTACCGACATGCAGTCGGTCCCTGGTAGCTGTATGAAAACTATAAAAACATCGTTATTTCTGTTGCTATTAATAGGAGATGGATAGTATAGAAATACTTTAAATAATAAGTAGGCACTACAGCATTTGAGAGCACAATAACCAATTTAATTACCTTAGTCAGTATTTCTAACAATAGGATCCGTACATTTCAATTTTATACCTTGCTACCTGTTTCTTTAAATATTTCATCTTAGCTGCACACATAAATTCTTACATAGCACTGCACAATAGTAATATTTTATAATAACTAATTGGTGATTGCGGTCCTCACCATATACGCGTCCGCAGTCTTTAAAAAATATCACGACTGTGTTAACAGAAGAGGATTACAATTCTTCAGCTGTCAAAAAATAAGAAACACAAAATATCTCTATCGATAGAAATTATGAAAAATTCGTATCCCGCGCCCTGGCGCGTGAGGCATTCTTTGAAATATCAGGTGGTTGTTGCTCAGCGACGATCTAAGAAACTTTTACACAGATGGGTTTTATGAACCCGCATGGTTAGATTATCGAATGTAAGTTTATTGAAGCTATCGAAACAGATGCAAATGTTACAAGGCGGACGGGTGTGCCAGTATTATCAACAGAGACGTTCAGTTGAGAGACGTTCAGTTGAGCAGCGAGCTGCCTGTTTGTGAGCCATCAATCACCTCTAATGAGAGTGTCCGCACGTTTCAACATACGACCGGCTGGTACACATGAGATCAGACAGGTTTGCGCGACCTTGTTCCGATGCTGACAAACATGTGGCCCAACTACTCACCGTGCTTTTCTTCTCTGCCAGGTGTCCATAGACGTTCTACAAGCGCCTATGAACGTCTGCGATACCCTGGTTTTCCGCCAAAAGAAACTCAGTGACAGCTCTTTGCTCGGAACACCCCTCCATTACAGACGTCACTTTGAAGGCTGTGTGTAGCGCCAATACGTATCGCAACCTCATAAAACTATAGGGGCTGAAGCGGGAATATTCCTCGATGTCCCACAATGAACTCCGCATTTTTGCAAACGATACTGGCCGAGAAAAAAAGTATTGTATTACTTACTGAACGCACTTTGTACAATTACGTCAATCCTGGTTCACACGGAGACACCGGTTTGCAGAACACCTTTCTCGAAATAAGCATTGCGAAACTAGCTTCATAAATGGCTGTCTATACGACGAAATCGAGTTTCGACATTTTTTGAGTACCGAAGCGTCATTTTTGCCTCTGGGAAAAAGAAAGCTTGTGGCAGTTACATTGGTAGTGGCGGAGTTTGAGACTGTCTGCCTGAAATCAGAGCAAAAGAAAAAGAACATAAGTGTTTGAATTATTGGCTGGATAAAGAGTAGATGTCAACTCGGTTGCTCAGCGACGAAATGTTACTTGATTATTCCAGAAGCTACTTGAACCACCATAGAGTGAACTCCGATCAATTCACGTATCTTAACACGGTTCAAGACGCTAGAAGGCCAGTGTCGCAATAGTTGGTGAAGCATTATCTCCGGAGTTGAAACTGATGTGGAAGTAACACTTTCCTTTTAACAAGTCATGTTCTTTATTCCTTGTCTCTGTAGTATCTATAGTGTTGAGAACAGACGAAACTATAATCGTCCAGCCATAACTGTTGGTTCTTTGTTTGGAACAGTAAGAAATGAAATTGTCGTTCACAGTATTACATTAATGAATAAATGCTTAACATTGACACATTTATTTCCCACAAGAATACTGGATAGTTTAGAGCTTTCGTGGAGTGACAAAGCAACACTTGATGCACTAAGTAACAAACTGTTCTCTTGAAGTACAATATTCCAGCTTTATGAGAGAAATTTTAACACCTCGTTGATCCTACACTATGATATCAAGTGCTTCAGATGTGAGGTCACCAACTAGGGCAGAGCTCTTACCTGCTCGACACAATATTGACCTCAGCTGCTGCCGTGAGAGGCCGCCGCGGACTTATGGAGTGCCTTCCATTGGTTGTTGCGGACTGCAGCGAGTCCTTGCTAATGTCTGTGGTATCGCGTTGTCGAGTTTGGTGTGGCACCGCCATCTCCGGATGATACCATTCATATCATGTTTCGAAGTCCAGGATTGCCAGATTCCTACCGGAAGCCCCTGATCCATCTCTCTGAGAAGGTACTTAGTTTGAGACATTAGGTTTTCCGCTTCGTACATATCAAATTCGTCTGCTGTTAATTCCACGTTGTACACTTTGGGTAGCTTTCAAATTTTCCCTCCTGTGCTGCTAGTGAATTCATTGTCTTCAAGATGGCTTCATATTGAGCGAAAAGCATCTACACAGGTTTGCAAATCGAGAAAGGGATTTTTGTCTGTCTTATTATTTCTGAGGGAATGTATATCTGGCCAATAACTCTACCATCATCAGTCATTCGGTATCAACATCATTTAGTGTTGTCTCAAGTGTGGTGCTGCGTCGCACTTTCCTGTTGTAACGATTATCGCTAACGTCCCGCAAGCGACTATGCCCAGCGTTGACTGTCCAGAGACCAGCCGTTTTGCCAGTTACCCACTTCCTGCTCCAGTTTTCGAAAAGCCACGTAACCTAAAATCACACGCAACTGACAGTTTCCTGTGGATCGCCTCGAAACTGAATAGTTTCGCCAATGACTTTCGCCGCTCAGGACCGGAAATTCACAATGGCTGGCAGCACATTTTCGATCTCCATCTAAATTAGACTTCCTTCGTCAAGCGGATTTTAGGTAAGGAGGTCATACACTGCAAAATTTATATTTACAACAAGCGAGCGCAATTACTATTGAATTTTACGTGAGAGATATATTCACTAAATAGCTCACCTCCGAAGTTAGATCTATATACTGGTATGAAATACCTACACATGATGAAGTTTTGTTTGAAATGCCAGTGTGAAACTGATCAGCAACCAAAAAAAGTCAATGATCGTAGTTCATGAAGCAATGCATAATGACACAAGGTTACATGAATTTTATGTCACGTTTTTTGATTTCCACTCCAGTTACATGCCAGACAGCATTCTTAAAATCTGGTTTGATAATATTTGGTTTTGGTCAAAATCATACAACACGGAATACTTACTCACTGACTTTGATGATGAAAGAAACAATAAAGTACCTACAAAGTGAAAAATCAGAAAATTCAAACACTCCACGACTTGCACCGTCCTCAGAGAAAAATATCCTCCGCAGGAAATAAGACGGTCGCGGTTGACGGCTTGCGGCTGTATCGTCTGTAACAGCCATCTCGACAGCTTTATTTGTGCCGGGTGACGGGTGAGTGTGGGTACTCCCAGTCACGTCCTGAGAAGATAAGTTTTAACTTCACTAGAAGAAGCACATAGAAGACGTATTGCAAGTCACAGTTTCTGTCAATTAGCAGCAGGTCACTGGTACTAAGTAGTATCAGTAATTTATAAGTCGTCTGTCTATTTTTCTTTATTCACAAAGCTGTCAATAACTTTGTAACACCCTCTGGGGTACAAATGGGGGCACCCGGGGGTACAAATGGGGGTGGGGGTCCCTTTAACTGTTGTCGTTTCGATCGTTTCTTGACCGTGCGCCCTGTCCACACCACGTACCTGATAATCCCGCGGCGGTCGTATTGTTCTGCTCCACACTGCTGCTGACTTGCCTAAGGTTATCTATCGAAATACGCAAGCGGGTTTAGGGGAGCCACTCAACGTTGAAACACAACAGTGTTCTACGTCTGATATGAACAGCTATATTCTGAGACGATAAAATAAAATCGCAGGTTGCACTGTTTACATTGTAATTCATAAGTGTTTATCGCAATTAACAATCTTGATGATTATCTGTCCACAGTATCACTTGGACGAGCGTACGCGTACCGAACACGGCGCGGATGACTGTTGATGATGCGAAAGCCAAATAATCGAACGAAAGTTCTTACGCTCGCCACGCATACACAGATTTCTTTTGGTTCGAGTCCTCCTTGACACTAGTAATCATATAACACTATCCGTATAGTTAATCTTTCAGTTCTCAGTTCTCACGTGTACGGGCCTGCGCGTAACCGTCGCGGCGCGGCTGATTGTTGGTAATGCGGAAGCGCGATGATCGAACGCACGTCCTCACGCTCGCTACAAGACACTGGCACTTGACCGCAATCTTTTATGGTAACTAATTTTTGCTATTGACATTAGTTCATTCTGAGGGACAGAACAGGGCCCGGATGATTGATACAGTACGATACGACACGCAACGAGAGGGTACACAAATACGTTATCGGCGGCACTGCTCATTTTTGATTACATCTTGACGCACTTTCCTCTGAATCATTTGCATATTTCATCACTTTACTGTAATAGCAGTTGTAGCAACACTTCAACTTCCATACTAACAACACCTTTCACATGCAGAGCTACACACAACACAAGATGCCAGTTCCGTGTCCCGCGCTCGACTCTACAGACGCGACTGCCCGCAAAGATACTCCACAACTAAGTCAGCGATATAATAATACGCTTACAACTTCATTTACAATGCACAATACTTTTCATACATACTTGTTTATAAAACTTACATTTTTGTATAATTAGACAGTTACTGCATCACGATGCGATAATAATCAGCTTTTCATGTTGTAACATTACGTGATTGCCTTATCATTTTAAATCATTCACTAATCGAGCAGTCGCTCGGCAACAGCAAATAATGTTGCGAGAATGTAGGAGGTGAACGACCTGTGACGTAACTTGTTTATTGTCGAAGCGCCGTCAGAGATGCAGTGAGTTGCTAACTTTGAAAACCGAGGCACGAAAAACGGACAGAAGAACACTTTTACACATTCTTTTGATGTACGATATATTCTCGATTAACAGTTGCTCAGTTACTCATTCTTCTCTTGTCTCTTGTAACTTGTGTCGGACGCGCATGTCTTGCCGCCGAATTATTATCGTTAAAAATAATATTGTTTTAGTGTAAAGTAAAAGTGCAATACTAAAAGTGCAATACTGCACAGCAGTGGATTTATTGTGCGACGTGTATGTGAAAACGTCAAAGGAATTATTTTCATTACGAGAAGAGAAGTGCCAGTCAAAACGGCATCCATGTTAAATCCTTCATTGCAGTGTAAGTTCATCTATTAATTGCCATAAATTCAGAGTTAAATGGAACTGGTGTATGGACTATTTATTTAATATAGAATCTATGTCTCACTCCTTCATGAAGTTATTTAATTTTCTTTATGTTTCTGCCAAATAGAGAGTTCACAGTCACGAATTCTTTCGTCGAAATCGGACGGAAGTTCCATGCGGCGAAATATTTTCTCCGCACCATATTCTACTGGTAAATGCACGATGAACTACGGTCCCTTAGGAAATTCATGTTGAGCTATCCAAAAATAATTATATTTTGAATAGGCATTTACTCTCCTCTGCAATGCAACTTCCGACTGACCAGACGATCCAACAAGAAACAGCCGCACACGGTCGGCGTTCGCAAATATATTATAGCTATATGTTACAGCACAAAAGTAAACATATTGTTATAATTAGCGACTACGAACGGGGACATTTATAACTGTATGATTATGTATACACATTACGTAAACATATCGTTATAATGTCTTGGTTAGATTATATAAATTCTCCCACTATACGGCCAAGGTTAGTTAAATAATTTGAAATCTTCCGTTATTTTAAAATGAATTGGCCATTATACTGCTGACCTCGGCGATGTCGTCGCGCAGCGTCCGTGGGTCAGAGCCACGCGAGTGCCGGGATTTACAGTGTCGTCGTCGTGTTGCCCAGGCTTGCGGACGCAGCGCTCCTATTCGAGGCACGGCTAAGAGGCCGCCCCGTGGCGCGAGACTCGACTGCCTGCTGCCTCAAGCGCGACTCGTGGGTCCCACGTAGAGCGCCGGAGGGAAGCAGCCGACCGCCGTCGTTGTAGCGAGCCTCAGCAGCTGCGGCCGTCCGCCCAGGGCGCCTCGTTCACTGCCAGCAGACAGCTCTGCATCCAGGAGGCCGCGAGTTCGCGTCCCGGCCCCGCCCCTGCCGACGGCAGCTTGCATTCCGCCGGACGATGCCATCCACAGAGCGGACGCTAGCAGCCCTTTCGCCCCCCGCGCTGGTGCTGCTCCAAGGTGCGAAGCGCCCCGCCACGGCGACGACGCATCCGTGGAGCGGAGATTGTAGGCAGCTTCAGCAGGCCGGTTGGCCGCCGATGTCCATCACCAGAAGCTCGTCGTGGTAGGCCTGCAGCTTAAACAATACTCATTCTCTCCGGTTTCAGACGCGGACAAAATGGCGACACGACTGCTCCATTTGAGCCTCCGGGCTCTCTTATTTATAGGTCTTTTCCCTACTGACCCGTGGCGCTCGTTACTGACGCGCCAGTCTCTTGGATGTCCATTATCGATCCTTCGATGTTTCTTATCTTTGCTTGCCTTGTTGTTTTCCGCATTCGCGGGGTGAGTGGCAGTTGACGTTTGCTCGGGCTACCTGCTGAGACGCCTCGAGGTACGAGGTGGGAAGCAACCACGTATATGTGGAGTTGGTTGTACGCGGTCTGCCGGTTCAGGATGGAGGATATGTGTTGGCTGCCTGCCTGTCTGCTCCTGATTTTGCTCGCCGTGCCTTGCGACTGCCTAGCTTGGCTTGCTGCCTGGTGTATCCTACACGAACCATATCGGACGTCCAGCAGAAGTTAAGCAGCCTTGTGTTTCTTTCAAAGAAAAGGAACAAATGTATAAGACTTTTTGTAACCAATTTTGGTGGCCTCTTAAGTGTGGCCTTAGCGTTTACACTGCCTTTCGGGGAGAGCTAATTCTTTTAAATTTACATAGTTAAGGTTCCCTGTCCTTTATAATCTTTTGGGGCTTTTATTTAAATTTTCTCTTTGGCGTTCCTTCCTTGTGCTTGGTTAAATGTTTACTTGTATAGCGGGAAGTGACTCCTGGTTAAAACTCGGAGAAGGTGTTTGATGTTACTGCCGCCTCCGGCATTCGTCTTTTCAATTAAGTGTTGTCATCCCTTCGAGCGACCTGGTGTCACTCCTCGTTAATTAATGCTGATTTATGTGTACTTAATTTTGAACTGGCCATTTGAATTAATATTTTGGAGCGCAGTATAGCACTAAGGCAACCTCATTGTATACCACCTTGTGCCCCGGTCTAGTACCTTAATTTTCAGTGGTTCAAATGGTTCAAATGGCTCTGAGCACTATGGGACTAAACTGCTCAGGTTATCAGTCCCCTAGAACTTAGAACTACTTAAACCTAACTAACCTAAGGACATCACACACATCCATGCCCGAGGCAGGATTCGACCCTGCGACCGTAGCGGTCGCGCGGTTCCAGACTGAGGCGCCTAGAACCGCTCGGCCACACTGGCCGGTACGGGCATATTTATCCATTAGCATGACTTAGGCAGCGTTAAAATACAAGAAGATCCCACAAAAGGTTTTCAGACAAAACTCAGATCACGGCAAATGGAACAGTCATTTATTGCTGACTGACTGAGAGAAGAAGTACAGTACGGTTATTAATTTTTCGGCACCAAAGCTAAGATAGCAGCCAAGACCATAGAAAGAAGGTTGCCCAATTTCCCTAAGAGCCCAGATTACACATTACAAACAAAGTTAACCAGATTATAGCTGAGACATATACATAAAACGAAAAGTACTCAGAAAAAAACTGTAGTGTACGACTTCATATACAGTGGTAAGGGAAGGTGGCGTACAGACTGGTGCAGCAACTGTACTCATAGCAAAGATGGGCAGCAGCAGAAATGATTAGCGAATAATTTAACACAATAGACAGAACATTTACTTAAATTGTACTTCTCCAGGTGTACGAGGACTCATTATAAATACGAGTAGTGCAGTAACAAACAGAGTCCAGCTATCTCAGTGTCAACAGGGATAAGGCTCGCTGTTCTAAAGCACGACCGATGGTGTCTGAGCCGCGACTGGGCGGCCTCTGTGTGGCATCAAGTGGCAAACAGGCTGGGTGGCTGCCGCCAGCCATCCTATACTGCAGCGGCAGAGGGCGCTCGTGGTACGGAGCCGCTGCAGGTGTGGCTCAGTGGGTGTGCACCACGGGGTCCACAGGATTCCGCACGATATCGGCGTCCGACAGAAACTTGCACTTTTGTTGGCGACACTGTGATGCCTGTGGGTTGATATCAATATATGATACTACAAAAAGAGTCAGCAATTAACAGAAGAAATTAAAAACATCAACATACTCCATATCATGGGACACTATAAACCTATACACAAACATACGTAATCCAGAACAAATTGGTCAGTTCAAACCTCATGAAACATAAAACACTATCATTGCCTGAAACTGTAGAATTCATAGACCTTCTTCAAGTAGTACTAAACTGCAAATATTTTCAATTTAATAATAAAATTTAATGGTAACAGGAAGGTCTTTCAGTGGGTTCAACTATAGTAAGTACAAACTCCAGCATACTGTGGGGAAAAAAATTCAGGCATTTGAACTTTACAATACGATTCCTCACATACTAGGAATACAAAAATGGCCGGCCGAAGTGGCCGAGCGGTTAAAGGCGCTTCAGTCTGGAACCGCACGACCGCTACGGTCGCAGGTTCGAATCCTGCCTCGGGCGTGGATGTGTGTGATGTCCTTAGGTTAGTTAGGTTTAAGTAGTTCTAAGTTCTAGGGGACTTATGACCACAGTAGTTGAGTCCCATAGTGCTCAGAGCCATTTGAACCATTTGAATACAAAAATGTCTTTCACAGACTTTCGTCCTGCTCTTATTTCCGGCAGGTTGAAGATTGGAAGTCTGGCAACACTGTAATCACATGGACAGTAAGTACCTCTGCCAACATATATGAATAGCGCTGTGCAGTTGCTGCACTGAATAGCGTTTTGGGTCAGCATGGAGGAAGGCGAGGGTTCGATTCTGGGTCGAAATGCATTTGTTTTTATTTGCTAAATGAAGTCTTCGTGGTACGGTATCTGGCGCCTTAATCGCCATACAGCGATTACTGTGGGTCTTCTACAAAAGACATACACTTACGTACTATGAACACGGGAATAGAAGTACAATCGTTTTCGACGATCAGCTTTTAAAGAAGCCTTTTTCATGTCCTGAACGCGACCTACTTCGCACAGTTGCATCTACTGGATTCCAAACCTGTTTTCTGTGTACCTTTGCACAATGGTCTCATCGATTAATACCAACTATTGTTCTTGCCACCTTCATGTTTACTATATATCGTTAGGACCTTACGTCACCAGTGGGGCTGGCAACTTAATTTGCAAAAAAATTCCAAACTCATTTACCATATGTATGTATTATCACCATGCAGCCACTAATTATGCTTCCAACATTGAGTTTGATGAGCGCGTGCTGTTTAGTAAATATCTCCACGCGTTAAATGGTTCAAATTGCTCTGAGCACTATGGGACTTAACTTCATGAGGTCATCAGTCCCTTAGAACTTAGAACTATTTAAACCTAACTAACCTAAGGACATCATACACATCCATGCCCGAGGTAGAATTCGAACCTGCGACTGTAGCGGTCGCGCGGTTCCAGACTGTAGCGCCTAGAACCGCTTGGCAACCCCGGCCTGCTCCACGCGTTACTATTATTATTATTATTATTATTATTATTGTTATCATTACAATCGACGGAAACGTGGAAACATCACGTCCATTACCGTTGGGGAAACACTGTAATTTGAAAACGAAAATTCCACAATTAGAAATGTCGGGATGGATAATGCAGAACAAAAGCTGTAAGAGAGATGATTCGCGTTAGGTGGAACAGCCCGCTGCGACTAATAACATGTTTATACTGTATGCTCTGTCCACCAGATAGGGACGAACTGCTAGCGGCGTAAATTCGTACATATATCGTATTTTCTTCTTGTGTTATTCTAAAAAAGTGCGGCAGACGTATGGCATATGAAAACGATGAATATATGGATATGCTTCTGGTCCTTGGTGCATCTGCACCAGGCTGACGTTGCCGGTTGTGAATATGTACTGGTCGACGTCATCCAGATAAAAATGTGTTTCGTCGTCTGGAGCTTCGCCTTCGGGAGACAGGCTCACTCCTTCCACCACCGTGTCACAGAGATCGTCCGCGGACTCGCCGTACTACCGCTATTGAGGAAGCTATTCTGGAGGTCATACACCAAGAACTCCAGCGAAGTACACGTAGCGTAGCAAGGCAGCTGCGTGTCTCGCGACAAACGGTCGTTATCGTGCTGCACGAGTGTGTACTGCAGCCCTGTCATTATTCTCTAGTGCAACACCTGCATCCTGCAGACCGCCGTCTGTGGATGCAATTCTGCGAATATTTGCACCAACAACAGGAAACCAACGACGGCTTCATAAACACTGTAATATGGCCGGATGAAACAGCATTCACCCGTGAACGTGTCTCCAATAAGCACAATGCCCGCCATTGGTGTGACGTTAAGCCGCGCGACCGTGAATATAAAGTTTGGTTTGTCATCAGCGTCTCGGCCGGAATATTGGGAAGCAGGAGTTCGAGTCTCTACTTGTTCCCTGACCGGTTGACTGCACGAGGGTATCATGCACTGGAAGATGTTCCACATCATGTTCAGCAGAAGTTATTTTTCCGAAATGATGGTGCACCTCGACACTTAGGAAGTAATGTGCGACGATATTACACAGAACATTTCCAGAGAAATGGCTGGAGTGAGGAAATGTATGGCCTCCGCGTCCACCTTATTTAAATCCCTTGGATTTCTTCCAGTGGGGACACTTGAAGGAGCAAGTGTATTGTACCCTTCCGAGACATGCGGAAGAACTTGTAGCGCTCATTCAACTGCTCTTGTATCTGTGGATGCAGCCATGATGCGAAGAGTCCAGAGCTGTACGGTCCAGCGGGTAGCACAATTCTGGACGTACAAGGGGGTCCTTTGAGTTGTTTGGAGGAGGAGACCAGACAGCGAGGTCATCGGTCTCATCGGACTAGGGAAGGACGGGGAAGGAAGTCGGCCGTGCCCTTTCAAAGGAACCATCCCGGCATTCGCCTGGAGCGATTTAGGGAAATCACGGAAAACCTAAATCAGAACCGTCGTCCTCCCGAATGCGAGTCCAGTGTGCTAACCACTGCGCCACCTCGCTCGGTGGGTCGCTTTGAACATCTGCTCTGAGGACAACGCATTCTTTTGTGAACATCGTGCGGTCATTAATACGGAACTTAGTATTGTCACCCGTAGCTAATGTGTTACATATGAGTGAACATATTGCATGAAGTATAAATGACTAGCAGGTGTTGAGATATTTAACTGTGCAATCACCTTCAGCGAAATTGATATTGTTTTCGAAGTAATCTGTCTTATAACAGATCATTTGCTTCAACTGTCTCTTTCCGACTTGTCTGACCACGTTTTTGTTATGTTTACCGTTACACTGTGCCGGCCGGTGTGGCCGAGCGGTTCTAAGCGCTTCAGTCTGGAACCGCGCGACCGCTACGGTTGTAGGTTCGAATCCTGCCTCGGGCATGGATTGTGTGATGTCTTTAGGTTAGTTAGGTTTAAGTAGTTTTAAGTTCTAGGGGACTGATGATCTCAGATATTAAGTCCCATAGTACTCAGAGCCATTTGAACCATTTTTGAACAAAACACTATACTATGTAAATATCGAATTTGTGTGGCTTAGGAAACGGTGTATGCTACAGTATTATATGGCGGAATAAAACTGCAAATAAAAAGAAGAACCCTCTACCCAGAGTCGAACCCTCGACTTCCTGCATGCTAGCTCAAAAAGCTATCCACGTCAACAACAGCACAGCAGTACCCTTATATGCTGATAGTTACCTTACTCGTGATTGCAGTGGTGCCAGGCTCCCAATCTTCAACGTCCATTTACCTCCGGAAATAGGGGCAGGACGAAATTTAGAGTTGCATTTGTAAATTTCAGTATCAATTCGCTTCGAAACCTGGGCAGTCACTCTGCGTTTGGAAAAATGCAGCATACAACTTTTCACAGGAGTTACAGTCTGGAGATTACGTTACTGTCATGATCAGTGTGCAGTCCTAAAGCATCGACTGCACACCGACTAGTGTAGCGCCGCGCAATGGCATCAAGAAGGCGCTGACGCGCGCGCCAATGGAAAGAGCGGGCAGCGCCACAGCTTCAGGAAGAGTTCAGCGCCCTCTGTCAAAGCTGACTTCACCAGCCGCCCATCGCTGGTCAGCCCAGATCGGTCGCAGACCTCGACGGCATCATTACTGAGTAATGGGAAGACGATATTTAGCCTGCATTCTGTGAGTATTGACAGAGGGTGAAGTACTTGGATGTAGGAGGCGCAGGGAGCATACGGATCAACTTGTTATATTTCTTTCTTTAATAGAAATAGCGATTCTAGGCGCTTCAGTCTGGAACTGCGCGACCGCTACGGTCGCAAGTTTGAATCCTGCCTCGGGCATGGATGGGTGTGATGTCCATAGGTTAGTTAGCTTTAAGTAGTTCTAAGTTGTAGGGGACTGATGACCTCAGATGTTAACTCCCATAGTGCTCAGAACCATTTGAATTAGAAATTTTTTTGTACAGATGGTTTCGGATTCCTGCCACCGGCTATCGCAACTTCTCTCCTTCCCTGTTGTGTCGGTGCTGACTCCTACAGCAGCCGATACGGCAATTAGAACATCACAACGTTGCAAGGTTGTAAGAGGGAACTCTTCCTATGCACTTATGGAAAAGTAATCCGAAGGAAAACGTGTGATATGTATGGAATGAAGTTCGTGTGCCTTCATAGGACAGTCAAATGTAAACTAGACAGATGGAAACACTGTAAGAAAATTGTTTCTTATATCAAAAGTAGTCGCCATAGCTGTTCGTAATTTCATCCCACAGTACGACAAAGCGTCAATGACTTCACGGAGAAATTTGTGCGGTTGCGTACGGAACCATGATTACAGCCAGGCGTGCACCTCCAAGCAAATTGATGGCTCCAAGAAAAATACGGAATTCGCATGGGGAGAGATCGGGTGTGAATTGGAAGATGTCTAAGTGTTTCCCAGCGGAACTTCTGCAGCATAGCTCCGAGAAAGTCATGATGAGTTTTTCTTTCACTGCAAGGGCCCGCTGCTCTTTGACTTTCTGGATCGTGGGGTCAGAGCTAAAGCGCAGGTATATGCGCACACTTTGCAACTCCATTGACTCTAAACGCCCAGGCACGTGGACTGGCGGCATCGTTCTGTTGCGGGATAAACTCTGCTGACGCGGTGCCAAGGTTGCTTCGCCTACACTGCACAAGTGTCGCTCTGAAGCCCTTTCACATCTTCCATACAGTCCCTGTCTCTCCCCATAGGATTTACACATTTTGGAGCCCTGGAGAACGACATTCGTGGCCGTTAATTTGGTTTAGGGGAAGAGCTGCACGCCTGGGTACAGTCATGGTTCTGTAGGCAATCGCAAATGTTTTTCTTACTTTACTTTTGAAATAATAAGCAGTTTATGTACTTTTTTGGGTTCCGTGCCTCTGTAGTAACGGAATCCTGACAGGATCGCTCTGTTGTAAGTCTGTCTCTGTCCGACAGGTGAGAACGCTTCCTCCGAGGAACAAATAGACACGTCTAGTTTAAACTTATGTCTCATATTAAGGTCTATGGTTCGTTGGCGGTGTAAGACTTTCAAGCTTTTAAGTCAGTCCAGGTGATACGTCCATTTATGCCACATATTTTAACATTCGAAAACTCACCCACCAAAACTTGTAGAGTACACCCCGTTGACTTAGAATCATGAAATTTGGGAAGAAGTGAGTATAGTACAAGTAAAGGGAAAAATCTGAAATTGTTAATTTGTAATTATATTACAACAACTAAAAATATCTCTTTTGTGATTTGTTCTGTCCGGCTGGTCCCGGCGGAGGTTCGAGTCCTCTCTCGTGCATGGGTGTGTGTGTTTGTCCTTAGGATAATTTAACTTAAGTAGTGTGTAAGCTTAGGGACTGATGACCTTAGCAGTTAAGTCCCATAAGATTTCACACACATGTGAACTTTTTTTGAACATTTGTCATCGGACTTAAAACTTGAAATTAAAACACTCCTTCATATGTAAAGCAAGAGAGCCATAAAACACTCTGAAATCTTGGAATCCCTGGGACCGTATCTTCCAAGTATCAATATCGATAACAGGAAAAAGTCGTCAACATCCTGGATTCCCGGAATGGATGAACTGTCTGTATACATAATTAAGTTTCCGCGGAACCCTTAGTGTGCGCACCTGGCCAATTTTTCTCCATCTGTCTCGTTTTCATTGACCAACCCTTATCCTATTGCAATATCTTAAATATTTTACCAGGCAGCGGTGTGTCGTTTGGGGAAGAAGACATTGTTTCGTGTCGACTGTACGCTGCTGCTTTAAAGTGTTAGGTTGAATTTACTTTGTACATTCAGAATTCCGTTTGATGTCAGCTTAGTCGTATAGCGTTCCGGCTGAGAGGTGGTATTTCCAACGGCACGGATTGCTCCGTCCCCAGACCGTCCTCCCCCACCCCCTCTCTCTCCTCTCGCCGCTGGTGACATCCCTCCCTCCCTTCTCCCCCCCCCCCCTCACAATCCCCTCTTTCATCTCTTCTATGGATACAGTTACGGAGGGCGCTGCGTCAACGCCGTGTCCCGAATGCTTGCCGCCACCTGAAAGGGTTGCCTATCACAGTCCAGTGATTCCCTCAGCAACAAATCGAAAATAAAACACGAACTGACGGTTCGTAGAACTACACCTGTAACACAACGCTGCAGGGATACTGCGCTTTTTACAAGTGTTCTGGATAATTGAATTAAGGTTTATTTTCTATTATTGGACGACTGTGTTCGCTTTTAGGGCTGCTCTCATCGCTTTAAAGTGGATCCATACTAGCTCCCGGTTTGCTAGACACAGAACTAATGTGTGTACAGTCTGATTCAGATATAAAGCAAGAGAGCGATAAACCTTAGATTACGAGACTGGAATTGTGAACCGGCCAGACTTGGGAGCCAGGCTGTTGCCATTCACAGGCAGCCATATTAGTATCAAATCTGGCAGTACCAATGTCCTACTTTCCAAACCTCACAGAAGTGCTCTGCTTGCGCATTTTTTGACGGTTCACGGTTTTAATCTGTCTGAAGATACAAAACGGTGTCCAGTAAACTGCAGAGACGACGATTTATTTCATCAGGAAATATTATCGCAAATTGCGAATACGGTACCACCACACTTATACAATATAGTGGAAACAAATGAAAACTAGTGCTGCACCGGACGAGAACCCGGATTTCCTACTTTGCACTACTGGTCGTGAAACGTCCCCTTTGAACAATTATACACGACTGTGCTTAAACTGACACACAATATTTTGTTAGCGCAACGCAATCTGACTTTCAAAATTCCCTACAAAAGAATGGCCCTGACTAACATTAAACTATACCTTTCACAAATCACTTACCTCACAAAAATCTTCGCTGCTCAAGCTACTGCAATACAGCGAGCGCCACTACTGCCAGCTAAATAAAAGATTCAAACTATGGAAGGCACTAACTACTGATAGGGATAGTTAGCAAATGAAAGATATTAATAGAGAACAAACAATGTATTTACCTTGATATCATCATATATAAATATAGCAGTTCATGACAAATTTCAAAACTCCGCCATCTCTCTCCCCACATCCACCACTGCTGGCGGCTCACCTCCAACTGCGCAACGCTACGCGCTGTTCACAGCCAGCTGCCTAACACTACAATGGCGAGTATTACAACAATGCAAAGCAGCCACAGACTGCACGCAGCACAGCCAGTGATTTTCATACAGAGGTGGCGTTACCAATAAAAAAACCTAAACAGTCTACTTACATAGCCCCCATGCTCCCCACAAAAAATTTTACAAATTGTATTGGGCAGTGGCCAATAATGATTTGATAAAATTTTTCATAATTACAATAACAAAGAAATCAAATGCGCACACTTATTGATACAATGTTGGTCAAAAGCTAAAATTTTCTCACAGTCCATAAAGATAGTCCTGATCATTCATCATAATAGTAATTACAGGTTTTTTTTTTCACAAAGTCTCATTAGTAAAAGAAATTGCACACAGAAGTAGTGGATTTCCATGCAGTCTTGAAGAAGTAGTGTTGTCCTTCCAACGGAAAGACAGCGCTGACTCTCGACATGCAGACAGGTAATGGGTCACAACAGAGCAAACCCACAACAGAGTCATTCGAAGTTTTGAAGAATATTGGTAGGTAGGTCATCACAGAGCAGATCCACTGTAGTCCTGGTAGAGATTGTGGTATTGGTGGGCCATCAAAGATGCAGACCCATTATAGTCCTTGTATAGACGGCCAGCAGCCATCTATTGCGACTGTGCAGGTGCACAATCACCATCGAAGAGTCTTGCAGAGAAGATAGCAAGTCCATAAATCACCACTCGTGCACTCACAAAAAAATTTTTTTTTGAAATGTCCTTAGAACCAGCAATGCTGTTATCCAGTCCCTTGCTGAATTTTTAACACACGTGCAAACACTATCAGTCCCTACTTCTCACATATTGTCCATATACTATGACCAACAGAAACGTGTGCAGTGAAATGTGACTCACAAGTTACTTAATTTGATGAACTGGTGTCAAGTACAATTTTATAACATGAGAATACAATTACAAAGATACAGAAAACATCATTAAAACATAATAATACAGATAACATTTGTAGATAATAGGGGCTTTACAAAAGAATAGAAATAAACATATACATCAATGTTACAGGAATTATGAGATAAGTAGATACATAAAATATCAGAATAACTTTTGGAACATCAACTTTACACATGAGCATTAAAACAAAACAGAATAAATAATGTCTAAACACCTTTATGAGGAAAATAATATAGTATTTGAAAAATTCTACAACATAAATCTTATTAGCTAAACACATAAAGACAGGAAAAACACAAATACATAAGGGAACACAAACACATAGTGGGATAACACAAGGAAAGGACAGGGTTTCTTTTACTGCAGTATTTTGCAAACAAAACTTTCTTTACTTCTCGGAGATCTCCCTTCATTCGTCATTATTCCCAAAAAGTCCTATCTATACCTGCTTTCTGTACTTTTCTCGTATAGCCTCTCAGTGCATTTCTTCAAAGTCATCGCAACTCATTCTCTTCTATAGTCTACCCCCTCTTAAGCTAACTTAAATCTACTGAGCTCAGATGCTAAACTAAGGGACGAGGCAATGCAGCAGCACATAAAACAATTAATATAAACAGCAATGAAAAAAATGGAAAATCGCAAAGCAAGCTACAGTAAATCTAAATTACCAAGCAATTCAACATTACAACTAATATGAGGCAATGCGCAGCAAACAAAAAAATAAATCTGGCTTAGCAGAGTAACACAAATTAAAGTTCAGTAGCACTATGCCTGGCAAACAGCAGCTTATATCTAAACATGACGTAGCTCAAGCAGAAAAAATAGTACACTAAAGATAACAATGCAGATAAGGGAAATGTATAATCACATCTTAATGTCTAAGTAATTAAAGTGGTGCACCACAACAACTGATTGTAAAAAGAAATATTACCATGTACTTGAAAAGAAAATTATGTGTTACTGTTACTAGTTCCTTCTTATTGTTCTTTCCTTTCCAAGTGCTCCTTTTTTAAGGAATGTGGATCATAAAATAATTATCTAATAGATCTGTTGACAGAAAGTGTTCACATTAGCAAATGCATTTCATTTTATAAAAGCAATGCTGCAACACAGCTGGAAACCAGATATCAAATGAAATAAGCAACTATGAAAAGCAAAGCATAAAAATATCATTCAGTAGTCATGTGACATTTCATAAGTTAGTAGAAATTCTCTCAAGTCTCATAGAAAGACGCTTGTCATAATCAGGTGTGCAGATGTAAAAATATTTCTTGTCATTTTATTAGGCATTTCAGTAAATATCATAAATTACGAACTCCACAGTATGCTTTCAACAAGGAAATGTCAGTAGCATGGACAATGGCCTCCCCTTTTTTTTCTACCTGTGCCGCTGAAAGGCTAATGGCTTTTTTTTTTTTTTTTTTTTTTTCGGGCGGCTGTCGCCCAGGTGGGTGCCCGCGACGCATTACGTGCAGGTGGTCACTTAACTTTCTTACGGAAATATTTACGACAGCAGTTTCCGCTACAGTGACAGTCTCACATAAAAATATTTCACAGGTCAAGAATTAGCGTTGCAAATCTGTAGAAACAAAATCCTATAAATATAAGTGTTCAAAAAAATTTTCGCCGGCATTGTGATACATTCACGCATTTACACACATTTCATAACTCTTAAAGTACGATTCTTGGTTTCCAACATCCTGTTTCACAAGTCAAGAGTCCCTACCCACTATTCATTACTCCTTACCTTATTACACATATACATATCCATCGACACTCGTCAATATTTCGTCATTATAAATATGAAGCATAATCAAATAACTCATATAGCCTCAGCCTATTAATCATAAACATACCTCAGCAGCATAATACACATCGTCGTCGTAAAAATAACATCATAACACCTCAGTCAAATCTCAAAATCGTCGTAGATTCCTCCAATAATTAAAAAAATTCTCTGCTCATGTCAAAAGTGTCATCTGCCTCAAACGTACTTTACAAATCATGAATCCATACCAAATACATCATTCAAAGCTCTCATAGTATCACAATGGTTCCAAAAAAAAATATGAACAGTTTACAAAGTACAGACAAAATACAATTTCATAAGTGTGAAGTTATCCAACTCTGTAATTGCGTAAACATCTGTCACTGACATAGTAAAAAGAAAATGTTTGTTTCTCTGTCAAATAATCAGATAGCTGTGTAATTGTGTGTTAGAGAAATATGGTACAGATGTGTAAAGTTGTATAAGCAAATACCATATTAGCTAGGGTTCCTTGTGCTTGCCAAACACATAGTACACAAAGTAAGCATGTACCCCCCTGAGGATTAATGTAATTATACCCTCAGGTGTTACAGATTACACCAATGATCACGGAAAACTTTCTTTGTAATTAAAAAATCTTTAAAAATAAATGTTTTAAGTATAAAATTGATCACTCAAATGCGTGTACTGTAGCGCTAAACTGTGCATCTTGTCGCAACATAATCTCTGTGGAAATGTCGTAGTTATCGTCCTCCGAAAGCTAAGTTCTGCAGAAGTCAATGTACTTACCACATGATAAACAAAAGTGAAATGCTTTGCGTATAGATATCGTAGTTATTATGCTTATTGGCGTGATGAAGAAAGTACTGTACAGTAACGTATTGTTATGCCACGAAAAAGGCTGTCTCATTGTTGCTATACCACAAAAGTTACTACTAAAACATGTTTTTCTTCCTAGAAGAATTCAGAAAACTGTGCATATATAAAACAGATACACTGCAAAAGCAACATTGTAAATTGTCACTCATTAGTAGCGTCGTGATAACATCGTGTAGCTGTCACATAAACTAACCACTGTGTCCTCTGGTATCTCACAGAAAGTACTTTAAACCCAGAATGTATTTTCAAGTAAACCAAAATGTTGCATTAAAATCTCATTAGCAGTACCAGTATGTGTCCTAAGTATGTAAGCCTGATAGTCGTTACGTAATCGTGCAACTAACAAGCAAGAATGTACAACTAACAACACTGTGTCGTCTGTTCATTATAACAATGCATTCGTAATTTCTGTTTAAATAAGTTCTCTTGGTTCTTGACTGGATATTTCACTTCAAACATTGTTACATGTTAACAGATTCTAAATCTGACAAAGCATACTAGAAATGTGAAGTGAAAAGTTTTATGGCAAAGACAAAGTTAAAAAGCAGATTATCTTTCAATAAACGGTTTTACATGTGAAATGTGGTGTAAACCTTTACTCTTCCTAGTACTCAGAGTTTGAACTTGAATGCAATTGTCAGGCGGTATACGTCGGTAAAGAATACTGGAATTTTTTCTCAAGGTTAGCGTCTATGTTATTTTTCTCTGAGCCACCTGGCGCACGTGGGTGCCTGCGGCGCGAGTCATTGTCTGTCTCTTTGTTGGCGCGCGTTGTTATTGGGATTAGGAGACCTAACTTCTACAAATTCACCGTGACGAGAGGGCCCTGCTCTGTTTGAATCCCGCCAGTTCTGATGCAATTCAGGTTTGTCGTTACGATCATATCGTCTGTCGTCATGTCGGTAGATTCCATAGTTTCTTTCTTGTCGGTCACATGGTGGAGAATTTCTCCCTGAATCGTAACTGCACGCTGGTCCGTTGCGTCTAAAGTTATTCTGTCTCCCTTGATAGTATTTATTTTGGTTCCCATATTGTCTATTTCTCTTATTGTCTCTGTGATAGTCATTACCACGGAGAGGTGATCTTTCCCTGTAGTTATTACTACTCTGCCAACGGTTGTCATACGGGTGGTGTCTGTTTTGGTCACGATTTGTGTTGTGAGAATAGACTTGTCGTGTCAAGTTATTACTTCTTTCATCGCGGAATTGCGACGGATGTGACCTGTAATTGTTGTGTTCCTGGTTTCGCGTTCCGCGATTGTCAGTGTCAATTTCTAATTCCTGTAAGAGTCCCTGAAATGCTTCAATGTCGTCTTTGCAATGTCCTGCCAAAATAATATGTCGTAAATGTTCAGGCAGTTTGATTAAGCAAATGCGGATGAGTTCTGAGGGGCTGTATGGGTTTGAAAGATACTGATTCTTATGCAACATGTCTTCAAAATATTTCATAAGACTGGAAAATTCAGATTGTTCGAAACGTTTCATCATTATGATGCTATGTTTTACTCGGTCTTGTGTGGCTTGAGACCAACATGCTGAGAGGAAGGCGTGGTAAAACTCTCCTTCACTGTGGCAATCGTGAATGACCGATCGCATTCTGACAGCTGGTTCATTCTCTAAGTAGCCACACATAAATTCTAATCTGTGTTCTAACGACCAGTTGGGAGGAAAACAATGCGAGAATTGATGGAGCCATGCTTGTGGATGAATGTCGTTGCCAGAATTCTTAAATGTTTTGAATTTACGTGTAGTAATGAACAGCTTATAGTCAAAATCATCATGTCGGCGAGTCGCATATCGGTCATTGTTAGGTCGTGTCGGCCGTTCCATCTCAAAATTCGGTGCACATTGCCAATTTCTTTCATAACTTCCGAAATGCCCTGTGTTATTATTTTGTGGCTGTTCCGTATTTCTGTGTCCCTCTTCCCGTATTGGGGCGCGAGTATCCTCTGAAATACGTAATTCTTGTATTACCTGTGTCAGCTGGTCTTGTACTTTCCGGATTTCTCTTTTGTACTGTGTATTGATTTGATTTTGATTCTGTTTGAATTTTCTAATTTGTTCATACTCTTCTGTGTCAGTGAAGGCTATAGGTCTTGTGTCATTCAGATCTTCATCTACCTTTGTAGATAAGTTAGTAACCTGATCCGAAAGTTCGGCTACTTTCTCCGATGTGTGTTTTTCTGAACCAAGTTTCAGAGTGTCCATTTGTGTTGAAATCGAATCTACTGTGTCCTTTAAGTTTTCCTGAGTTTTTGCAAGTTGCTTAACCGAATCGGTAGATGCAACTGAGTAAATTTTAGCCCACAAGGTCTCATGATTTTCATGAACAATGGTTTGCAGTTCTTTTATGGCTGCTTCGTGATTCTGTAATGCATTTTCATGCCGCGAAAAAATAGGTTGAAAATGCTCACAAATTTGTGTTTTTACGTCATTACAGACTTTTTGACATTTCGATTCAATGTTATGTAACTCAGTAGTTAAATCTTCACGTGTTTGTTCAAGTGTGGTGTCTAACTTTTGAAGATTTTGTTCCATTGTGTCTAACTGTTGCTGTGTTTGTCTCTGGTGTTGTTCCATTGTGTCTAACTGTTGCTGTGTTTGTCTCTGGTGTTGTTCCATTGTGTCTAACTTTTTAAGATTTTGTTCCACTGTGTCTAACTTTTGAAGCTTTTGCTGTGTTTGTCCCATTTGTTGTATTAATTCTAATAACAATGCATTGGTGTCTGAAACATGTTCCTCAGTGCTTTTCGGCAGTGAATTTACACCGGAAACATTCACATTTTGACAAGCAGAAAATGTGTCTTGACTTATTTGAGAAAACGGTGAGGATCCAAAACCCGAATCTACAGTATTTGCGAGATCGTGTCGTGTCATTTCGGCTTCCTGAGGCGAGCTATTGCCGACCGATCGATCGATAATGCTTCCCTCTTCACTAATTGTTTCACTGTCCACGCCATTGTTTGACGCCCGCTCCATTTCCCTGTGCACAGTTACCAAATTACTACTTTGAACATCAGTAAATTCATTACTCTGCGGCGCTGATAAGCTACGCTCGTCGTCACTATTATTTCTCAGTTTAGTTTGGAGCCTAGTGTTACGTTTTTCACACGCCATAATTGTCACAATATTTCACACGATAACACAGAAAAGCACAATTTGAAGTGCAAAAATAGGAGAACACATTAACATAGCACTGAAAATAATATCTAGTTAATTGCAAGCGTAGCTGCGAAATACTTGGTGCAAATCTATATGCATGCCACAACTGTTTTACTGTACAACAATGAAAGGCTACAACTACAAAGGAGATTCTCTCTACAATTACGCGCTAGCAATAAACAAAAGCTACACTAAATACACAAACTACAAGAAAAAATCAGAAGATTCCAGTGAGGTATCCTAGGCTAAGGGTCGACATATGAAACGTACCCTTTGAACAATTATACACGACTGTGCTTAAACTGACACACAATATCTTGTTAGCGCAACGCAATCTGACTTTCAAAATTCCCTACAAAAGAATGGCCCTGACTAACATTAAACTATACCTTTCACAAATCACTTACCTCACAAAAATCTTCGCTGCTCAAGCTACTGCAATAGAGCGAGCGCCACTACTGCCAGCTAAATAAAAGATTCAAACTATGGAAGGCACTAACTACTGATAGGGATAGTTAGCAAATGAAAGATATTAATAGAGAACAAACAATGTATTTACTTTGATATCATCATATATAAATATAGCAGTTCATGACAAATTTCAAAACTCCGCCATCTCTCTCCCCACATCCACCACTGCTGGCGGCTCACCTCCAACTGCGCAACGCTACGCGCTGTTCACAGCCAGCTGCCTAACACTACAATGGCGAGTATTACAACAATGCAAAGCAGCCACAGACTGCACACAGCACAGCCAGTGATTTTCATACAGAGGTGGCGTTACCAATAAAAAAACCTAAACAGCCTACTTACAGTCGCTTTAATCTCTTCGGCTACCTCATCACACTGCAAGCACGGACCGAAACTTCGATATGATTCCTGCACAGGGCGAGACTTATTTAGTTGTCCCGTCAGGTTGTCTTAGCCTTTGGCAGAGTCTGTAAACTTATATAACGTTTGTGCTTGACTGGGGCTGGAAACCAGATTTCCCCCTTAACTCAAGCGGTCGCTGGTTCAGCAATCCGAGCACAGAAACTGTCAAATCCATACACTGCACTAATGAATTTCATGACAAAGCCAAGACAACGTGACGAGACTGCTAATTAGGTCCCTCTCCGTGCGGGAATCACATCATTGTGCGACCACTGTACGCAGCAGACACTGGGACATTCGGAAGTTTGGGTCTGCCCGTGAAGAGTGCTCAGACAGCCTAAGCAGTTAGGGTGACTGCTCGTGTAAAGCAGGAAATCCGGGCTCTAGAGTCTCTGTCGAGAACAAATTTTCATTTGCTTCCCGTTCTAACAATCCTACCACAACAAACGTCAAATGATTGTGGTGTTGCTCACGCTGCTAAATACTGCATTTTCGGGCAACAACAAAGTTATTATGTGGCAGGTGTCATTAGAGCACAGTTAATAAAGCCATTTCATGTAATAATAAATAAACTAGGCACTCATCTTTTCGTATTTCCCACGATGGTCTCGTTGTAAACGGCTCAATCGTCGAAAATCTAGGTGGTGATTCCAAGCTCGGATGCAAAGAGGCCTAGGTTTTATTCTGCTACATTCAAAAGTTTTATAGATGTGTTTCATAAACCATTCTTGAAGATTACACTTTTGCATGACAATGATGATGTAAAAAAGTAATCAGCACTCCGAATTTAAATTACACTTCTTTTTTATTGCTTTTGTTGCAATGGTACGTAACACACAAAACATCACTTCACAATACAAAACATACTTGAAAACATCTTCCTCACTGTTAAAGTTCACGTTTTATAAGCTGACTACAATATGCGTCTTTTCATATTGACGTCCAAGGCTTCACCTTCTCAAGGTCCGACTCTCTTACAACCGCTTACGCGCTCAAAAATCAAAAGTTACAAGTATGTCAAAGATCATAGTGACAAATGAAAGAATACACATAAGAATAATATCATTGCAATACAAACATATCGATGTATCAAAGTACCTCTACATTAATGAAATCAAATCTGAATGTTGTCTCAGGAATATGTCAACTACATTACGGAAACACAGTACAATATTGCTGGTATCGAGAGGTCGAGTTGAGGTGCCGTAATGGCTACGTAATTCAAGTACCATTACACAGTGCACCATATAACTGTGGTTGTCCGGTATTCGCAATTTGCGAATACATCTCCTGTATTAGCGTCATCAGTGCCTGTACCTTCAGAAACGCTTGCGTGTCCTAATGAACATTCTACAGAACTTAACACACACCCCACTAATATAGATTCGTTTCACATGTATATCGTCACTATTTTAACTTTGTTGTTTCAAGAAATAAATGTTCTCGGTGCACTTCTCGCATTAACTCTGTATGAAAATCTGAACTTTCGACAGTAACCATCCCTGTTTTCGTCACTGGCTGTCGAAGAAAAGTGCACCGAGAACTTTTAATAAAACAAACCAGCCTTGAATGTGTTTACAGATCGTACAGTTTTCGACAAAACGACAACTACACTGCTGGCTATGAAAACTGCAACATCACGAGGGCGGCATGTAGCAAACGTCAGACTGGCGTGAACTGTAGTTATATTGCTTATGATTCGTGTCGTGCTGGGGTTCGTCGGCAGTTGTATGTGCCTAGCTGCCTGCTCACTTACGAACTCAACTTTAAGGTGCTGAAGGAGTGATTGCAATGCCCGCTTTAGACATCAAATAAATAAATTAATTTTAATCTCTGGCAACGTATCTGATTCTTACGAAGTTTGGACATCTATTTTGCAACGGAAACGTTGTCGTAGTGAAATAACAAATTAGATGTGCAAATGACTGATTGTATTTATAATTTAAGTGTCGTCTAATTACGATAATTTGTAGGACAATTAGGTTTGGAAATGCAAAGCAAGTTTGCGGTTAACAAAATTCATTTATTGACTAAAAGCTCACCATAAACCACAATGAGGCTCACTCACAATCAGTTATTAGTGAAACGAACATTAAGTGTAGCAAAATGTACAGCGAAGGTTGGCTCACTAGAACCTAAAATGGAGAATGAATGTACCGGTACCGCTAACACTTCTGAGGATACCTGAAGACTATTTGGAAGACTGCTTAGCAAACACGACGAGCTCTCCTAATCTGCGCAACATGCATTTGAGAAGAAAACGGATTCGAGAAAACGTCTCTCCTCTCCTCTAGAAACAAAAGACATTAGTTGGGAGGGGGGGACCTCCACCTTTCAATATAGTGACCAGCGAGAAGTTCGCTAATTCATCTAAATGCAAGAGGACCCTGCCGAAATTTTCCATTCATAGCTTGACAGAACGTCGCTTAATATGCAAGAGGCCAGTACTGGAAGTACCACTCTCATTGGTCGCAAGTCTTGCGGCACGGACCAGAGGCGAAACGACTTATTTGATTGGAGCACAAGCCCCGGAATAAAAGGCACCTAATTTTTTTCACAGTGCACAGCATAGCTGGAGGCATAAGCTTATATCTGCCTACAGCAAGGTGGCTTTGGCCACCAGCAATGGTTTTCTATGAACCGTTGGCGGCTGCTAAGCACAGGCTATAAAGGCGGACGCCACCTGTGCCGACAAAACGACTCTGCTGGTGACCTCACCATTTAGAGTCTGGCAAACTGTAGTTCCCTGAGAAGGTATTTCCGGTACATAGAGAGCCCTGCAACCGGCCACCGGGAACAGGAACGCCCATCCGGATTTGCTCGTCTCCGTCAAGACAATGTGAAGCGCTATTCCTGAGATAACAAGCAGCGTGCTCTCCTCCAGCATAGTTAAGTCTGGTACTGTACACCTCTGAAACTGTCACAAGAACTGTACACCAGGGTCACAGCGACCCTCCATTATTTGCTGGAGAAACTGCCTGAATGTAGATTATTTTCAGCGAAATCGGACTCTCGCATAGTAAACTATTTTATTTCAACTCTGGCATGTACTTTTTCCATCGCTATTACTGTTAATGCACACAATAATCAAGGCTAAGTAAAAAATGTCATGGAAGTTTTTCAATTATGAAACTTGAAAGTGATATGTATCTAAAGACTTACTTTACAGTTTAATTAGACGAACATTTAATGTAATCCACATATTACACAAATATTTTGAGATATTCTCAATTACTTATAAATCCATTAATCCATTATTTACACACTCTTGGAATATCGACTAAAATGTTATCGGGGACCGGCCGGCCTCTTCTCTTAGGAACAATTGTGCTCGAACTGGAGTAAACTCACGGCTGGGCCCCTTCTACTCTTGTTCCGTCACGACGTCTACGTCCTGCGGGTTGCCGATCTTCCCTTCCGCAGGCGCTGCTCTTTCGAAGATAACTTTCTTTGTCGTCATTCCACTATACAGCTGATGGTTGTCCATATTCGTAATTGCGAATATATTTCATGTATTTGACAACGGCTGTAGTGGCTGCAGCTCCTGTTCCTTCGGACAAGCGTCGAACGTCCATCCTGTACTAGGTCTCACTGAATGCTGAATATACATTGGTAGCAGTGGGCTGCGTGTGTTCCGTGGCACAAGCACAATAACAAGCGAAAAACGCCAGGGTAAGACTGAAACTGGTGTACACTTCTAGGATAAGCAAACGCAAGGAAACCGAAAATAATAAAACATCGCAAATAGCGATATGTGAGTGCAACGTCACAACGTGTTTCGATATACAAATGATTAGCATTCCACTGCAAGCACACACCCTAGATTGCAGAAATACCATCTACATTCTGGGTGGAGGGTGTTAGGGGTATAACTACAGATATTATTCCGCGGTGACTGAGGACAGTGAACTGAACAACATTCCGTTAGTATTTATTTTATTTGCATACTAGTAATTATAGCTATTACAAGTTGTATGTTTTTAGATTGGTTAGCACTTCCTAGTAGATGTGGCGTTAATGCTCATTTTTCCCTGGGCAGGAGGTCATGTGTTGAAGTGTGGGCACATCGACGCAAAACAGCTAGTCTATACAGACAGGCGTAGTCCACTTATTGGTGCTGTTACGACTGTGCAGAAAACAGCAGATAGTGCTTGACGTGATGTTAGATGTGGAGAAATAAACAACAAACAGCCTGAAGTGGATACATTGTAGGGTACCAATGATCACCCTCACAAATGATCACTCTCACCAATGATCATACGTCTAACACCCTGTATAAGGGAAGGTTATGCAGCGGGTTACTCATTCAGATATCGTATTGGAATTACATTTACTCGTTAGAAGATCGAGCTATACCTTGTGTAAGAAGAAGAAACGCGCACCATCACCTGCTGGAACTCGACAAAGGAGCGATCATGTCCTGTCATCATCATTCTGTGAGGCTGCTGCTCCCTTGGGTTGGGATTCCACGACTGTCACGCAGATATGGAGTAGTGGGTAGAAGAGGACCTTACTCATCGACATGCTTCTAAACGACTCCACGTGACTAGCCCCCGAGAGGGCGGACGATCCACGTGACTTCAACGCTGGGTGTTGCCCTTCTAACCTTGATCGCAGAGCCGTTTAAGGAAGGTTTGAAATATGGTTAAGAGGGGGTGAGACATCTTTCCCATCGTGTGGCGTGTCCACGGTAGTGTTGTACAAAATTGTGGTGAAATTTAGTGCCAATGTGACATAATTAATGCGCCTTCCACGTCACATGAACTTCCGGCCTCTGGCCTTTTCTCCACGTGTGTCGACGTGTTGCTGTTTGAAGCGTTGTCGAGCGCCCGTGTGACGCGGCAGGGCACCTCGCTTTTGTTCCATTGCAGAGGAAGGTTGTACGCAACTTTGAGCCGAATTTCAAACTTATACGTCGCAATGGCAGGCAATTACGGGGTTTTGAAAAGGTGGTCTTTTCATTTGGTTGCGCTTCATATCCCATGCAGGTTAAGATAGGCAATCCAAATTACACCATCTGCCCCGGAGTGAGGATGAAGTAAATTTGGTTGTCTACCTGTGCCTGCATGAAATATTTTACAGGCCGGATTGCCCATCCTGTATTTTTGTATTAATGGTCACCTGCGGATTGCCAGGTTCTCTCGGTCACAAAATGAAGAAAACCATTATGTTGCTTTATGCCCACGGGGCTAGGAACAACAGTCTCATCATGTATTCTGTTCACCTTTGTGACTACATTCAACCTTAAACCTCGTCTTTAATTTATAGGTAACAATACTTTTCACAGAAAGATTGGAATAAAAATACAGCGATCTGTGCGTGTCATACGTGTCAATTAAATTGTAATCGAGATATGTATGAGTGTGTTGTTAGCTGTTAAACAGGAATTTTGTGAATGTTTCATAGTTTGATGTTACATGTGTATGTAGTGTAGTATCCATTGCCTGTTCGTCATCTATAAAACATGTATGTTTTACTCGGTTCTTTGCTTCAGTGTAGCCGAGTTTACCCAAATACATCCCTATTACTGCATGCACAGTAAATAATGTACAGTTATTCTGTTTGTGTAATAAAACAAAATCTTACGAAAGCTGGATAGTAAACATCCTTGTAGGAGAAAAACATTCAATCGTAAGTGTGAAGTAAACCTTGCCACTTTTAAGCATTGTTTTTTTATGCCTATAAGTAAATGTTTTTTAACCACATTCTTTTAAGTTTTGGTAATGAAAACTGTAGCAGCATTCTGTTGTTTGCCGTGTTGTTTTGATTTTTCCTTCTAAAAACAATGTTTTCCGTCATAATATCGGTTACCTTTCTTCATTTTTTAGTACTGAAAATGATTAGTAAATCAACCTACGGTAACATAGTGTCACCGCACCCTCCTCCGAGCAATTTCTGCCCCCTGTGTCCTACCACTCGCTCCCTTTTCATGTCCTCCACTTTCATTTTGTGCCGCCTGTCCTTTCCCCTTACCCGCTCCTCTTCTTTTCCGCTCCCCATTTCCCCCCACGCCCCACCTCAACACTCCGCGCCTGGTTGTCACGTCAGGCCACGTTCTAGTTCCTCCACTACCCACCAGACAACGCTCTTGTCTTACCCACAGCCTTACCCTGCTACCCCATCCTTACCCTTCCCGAGTCCAGACTGCTATTCACGTGACACTCGCATTCCAGTCAGAGCTGCCGGTGATCGCGGTCAGTGTGTATGAGATATGGTTGCTGGTATGAATGTGTGTGTGTTTTCTTTGCTGGAGAAGGGTTTGGCCGAAAGCTAATGTGTAACAGTCTTTTCACTGTGATTGCCTGCAACTAAATCGGTCATCTTAACGGTGTGTAGCTATTTGTCCTTTTGCTAATATTGTTGATCAGTTAAGAAGATACTTGAGGCAACAGTGGATTGTTGAATTCGATGCTGTAACAGGCATTAGAGGACCTATCGCAGTCGCTGTTTATAAATGACAGCAGAGTGAAGACAGGGTTTTCCTTGATACAAAAGACATTTTTGACATGCTTTGCATACATTTTTTGTTGCTAACGGTTAGAGATGTTGGGTCTGAAGCTAGTGATGTACTTTACAATACGTGAGTGTTGTAAATTCTGGAGTATCGAATATTGTGGTTACTGTAAGGGGAAAAAGTAAAATAAAAAATGATCCAGATGAAATGGAGAACTGTAAAAGAGGTTCCACTGTAGAGAGCTTCATGTGCCACAGTCATGTGCCGAATAGAACACAAACCAGAGAGGTTACTGACTCAAACTGTTGCTGCTGTCTTCATCAATTTTGGTGGACAGATATCCTCGTAATGATACACCTAACTAGCGTCAATTTGCATTCAATGTCTTTTGATACCAGACAAACCTACTACTGTACACTATGTGATCAAACGTATCCGGACACCTGGATGAAAGCAACTTCGTGGCGCCCTCCATTGGTAATGCTGGAATTCAGTATGGTGTTGGCCTACCCTTAGCCTTGATGACAGCTTCCACTCTCTCAGGCATACGTTCAACAGGTACTGGAAGGGTTCTTGGGGAATGGCAGCTCGTTCTTCACGGAGTGCTGCACTGAGGAGAGGTATCGATGTCAGTCGGTAAGGTCTGGCACGAATTCGGAGTTCCAAAACATCCCAAAGCTGTTCTATAGGATTCAGGTCAGGACTCTGCGCAGGCCAGTCCATTACAGGGATGTTATTGTCGGGTAACCACTCCACCACAGACCGTGCATTACGAACAGGTGCTCGATCGTGTTGAAAGATGCAATCGCCATCCCTAAATTTCTTTTCAACAGTGGGAAGCAAGAAGGTGCTTAAAACATAAATGTAGTCCTGTGCTGTGCTAATGCCACGCAAAACAACAAGGGGTGCAAGCCCTCTCCATGAAAAACACGACCGTACCATAACACCACCAACTCCGAATTTTACTGTTAGCACTACACACGCTGGCAGGTGACGTTCAGTGAGCATTTGCCATACCCACGCCCTGCCATCTTATCGCCACATTGTGTACCGTGATTCGTCACTCCACACAACGTTTTCGCACTGTTCAATCGTCCAAAATTTACGCTCCTTACACCAAGCGAGGCGCCGTGATGTGTGGCTTATGAGCAGCTGCTCGACTATGAAATCCAAGTTTCCTGACCTCCCGCCTAACTGTCATACTACTTGCAGTGGATCCTGTGCAGTTTGAAATTCCTGAATGATATCTGGATATATGTCTTCCTATTACACGTTACTACCTTCTTCAACTGTTGGCGGTCTCTGTCACTCAACAGAAGAGGTCGGCCTGTACGCTCTTGTGTTGTACGTGTTCCTTCACGTTTCCACTTCACTTTCACATCGGAAACAGTTGACCTAGGGATGTTTAGGCGTGTGGAAATCTCGCTTACAGACGTATGACACAAGTGACACCCAATCACCTGATCATGTTAGAAGTATGTGAGTTCCGCGGAGCGCCCCATTATGCTCTATCATGATGTCTAATGACTACAAAGGTCGCTGATATGGAGTTCCTGGCAGTGGTTTGCAGCACAATGCACTTAATATGAAAAACGTATGTTTTTTTGGTGGTGTTCGGATACTTTTGATTACATGGTGTATGGCTCTTACACAATATTCTGCCTTACGTGGTTTCGGCAATTAGCGATTCAATTAAACGCAACTGGAGGTTGGACAATATACAATTCCCCGCAAAATATTGAGGCATTTTAAAATAAGGGACTCAACTTACATCATCCTTCCCTGGGACAGATGATGTAACGAGGATTGCGTGTCTTAAGTAGTTTTGGCAATTAAAGATTCAATTAAACGCCGCAGCAGGTTGGTCAAATTAAAGCAAGTGTAGAACAAATTTAATGCACGTTAACATAGGCAATGAAACTTACGAGGGCATGCTCAAAAGTAATGCCTCAGAGTTCTTTAAATGAAAAGTCTTAGGGCTTTTAGATGAAAGAAACGTAATTAAACAAAATGGCTCTGAGCACTATGGGATTTAACTTCTGAGGTCATCAGTCCCCTATAACTTAGAACTACTTAAATCTAACTAACCTAAGAACATCACACACATCCATGCCCGTGGCAGGATTCGAACCTGCGACTAGAACCGCTCGGCCACGACGGCGGGCCGTAATTAAACATTCTATATCTCTATTCTCCACGTGTATACATATGTAGCCTTCTAGGCTAGAGGGCTCCAAACACATGGCGGTGTGTAACGTACAGTCATCATGACAATGTCAGACCAAGCACAATCAAAAATGCACCTGGACATCTGTGATAATCCGCCGCCTTGGGTTCACTGTCATCGATCATCCCCCATACAGTCCGACTGGCCACATCGGATGTTCTTCTGGTTGCAACAGTTAGTGAACACATTTGCCAGCTTTGCTTTTATAGTGATGTAGCGCTGCAGATGATATTTTGGCTCTGTCAACAAAGTTAAACATTCAACAGTGGCGGTATTAACAAATTGCTCCCCCATTAGGAGAAATGTGTTCACCGATAGGGTGACTATGTTCAGAAATAAATATGAAGATGCAAAGAATAAAGACATAAAATGTTTTGTTCCATTAAAAAAGTTTTTTAGAGTTTTCACATAAAAAATTCCGACGCATTACTTTCCAGCTCGCTTTTGTGTTTTATCCCTAACCAGGACAGGAATTATTTTCCCGGCGAGTTTTATCTTGCCTGCACTGTGTGAAGAACGAAGTTCAGGATCACACGAGGTTCGGTAGAATGCAGGGGAAGGCCGCGTTGAAAGCCGATCTACAAGTGCACCCTTCAACCGGGATACGCAGCCTGACCGCCGTACCATTAATCTCACCGCTGCGTTTTCTATATCCGGCTGCCGCGAGTTAGCGCCCTGCTGGCTGCAGCTTCCAGTGACCTGTGACGGCATGAGATACTGTGCGCTCTGCCGCTGATGGATTCCCGCGGCAGGGGTGAGGGGTGGGGGACAGCGCTGATACAGTAGGAGGCGGCGTGGATTGGTCGCAAGCACACACTGCTGCCTCCTGACTGGACGGCTGTTTCACGCGTGGAGCCGCGCTTTGCGACTGCTTATTAATTTATTTATCTCTTGTTCCGGTGATCCATGTTGTGACACTATCACAGGATATGGAACGTGTCAGTTTTACATGCTTTTGGCCAGAATTTGTGGTAATACATAAAAGAAAAACAGTAAACAGTAACTTAGGTCCCACTACAAAAAATACATTTTAGAGATAGATAGAGATTACAAAACAAAAACAGTAAACAGTAACTCAGATCCCACTACAAAAAATACATTTTAGAGATACATAAAGATTACAAAATAATAACTATTACAGAGAAAGAAATATTGCAAAATATATATTTACAATAAAAATATTCGGTACTACAAATACAAATTTGGACATACATTTGCAATTTACAATAAAAGAATTGTTAAACACTGTAGTTCAGGAACTCTTCTATTGTATAAAATGATCCTTGCAATAGGAACTGCCTTAAGGTTTTTTTAAACAAGAGATCATCGTCTACCAGACACTTAATTCTTGAAGGGAGGACATTAAAAATCTTACAGCCACTGAAATGGACTCATTTCTGCACCATACTTAGATTTGGCTGTTCATAGTGGATATCATGTTTCATTCTAGTATTGTGACTGTAATATGCACTGTTCAGCTTAAAGATGGATTTTTCTTTCCTTACGAAGCACATCAAAGAGAATATATATTGCGCAGTGGATGTATGTATTTCAAGCTTCTTAAAAAGATTCCTGCATGTGGCTCTAGGATGGGCTCCACACATGATCCTTATGGCTCTTTTTTGTACACACAGTACTTTTTTAGCCAGTGGCTGATTTCCCCAAAAAGTAATTCCAAATGCCATAATTGCATGAAAGTAACCATAATACGCTGACTTCATGGTTTCTATGTTTCTATAAGAAGAAACAATGCGAAATGCGTATGTTGCTGAACTTAGTCTTTTGCATAGATCCACGATGTGCTTTGACCAATTCAGTTTGCTATCAATATGCAAGCCTAGGTATTTTGAGGAATCTACCCTGGTTATTGTCTGCTCATCTATTTTTACTGCTATTTCCTCATCTTTGGATGTTTTGTGGAACTGAATTTAGTTTGTTTTACAGTAATTTAAGGAAAGACCATTAATGCTGAACCAGTTCACCGTTTCATTTAAAACCTTATTTGTTGTTACCTCAAGTTTATCTATTGCTTCATGACGACCACTGCCGCGCTCTCTACTCCCTGAGAGTGTGACCGACATAACACGTATTATATCTTATAATCCACAACGTGCTTGTATTTTGATAATACAACATTCCTGGGGCGAAGGAGAAGAACAAACGTATTAGTTTTAACTATGGACGTGTAAAATAAACTGTTGGGCATTGACGTTACAGCTATGAAGCCAAGAAATTCACTGGGTAGCCGTCTTGGACGACCAAAATAGCGCTTTTCGAAGCTTGAGTGTATTGGGTAGTCCCTACTTTCTGCAAAGATTTTGAACTATAATGGTTACATTCTTAGTGACTGGATGCAAGGATGTTTCCGACTGTGATGCAGGATCTAAAAAAAAAAAAATTTTTTTTTCAGGTGTAAATTGTCTGTCTAGCGTGATATTGGGCTACTTTTATTTACTGCGAACGAAGCTGCGGCACTTCTTTACATGTTGTGTAGCATATCTTTCTCTCGTACGATTTCAGATGATGGAGGTCGGAAAGCTGTGTGCGAGAATCCCGTGAGTACAAAGAACTGTCGAGCATCTGAACTGAGCACTGTATCCAGAATGAAATTTTCTCTCTGCAGCGGAGTGTGCGCTGATATGAAACCTCCTGGGAGATTAAAACTGTGTGCCGGACCGAGACTCGAACTCGGGACCTTTGCCTTTCGCGTGGAAGTGCTCTACCGACTGAGCTACCCAAGCACAACTCCCGACCCGTCCGTGGAAGGTAGGAGACAAGGTAGTGGCGGGTTTAAAGCTGTGAGGAAGAGTCGGTTCAAATGGTTCGCTCTCTGCCACTTGTTGATGGCCCAGTATTGAAATCTGCAGCAATTTGCCGAAGAGTTGCACTTCTGTCACATTGAACGATTCTCTTCAGTCGTCGTTGGTCCCGTTCTTGCAGCATCTTTCTCCGGCCGCAGCGATATCGGAGATTTGATGTTTTACGGGATTCCTGATATTCACGGTACACTCGTGGGATCGTCGTACTGGAGAATCCCCATTTCATCGCTACCTCAGAGATGCTGCGTCCCAGCGCTCATGTGCCGACTATGACACCATGTTCAAACTCACTTAAATCTTGATAACCTGCCATTGTAACAGCAGTAACCGATATAAAAACTGCGTCAGACACTTTTCTTATATATGCGTTCCCAACCACAGCGTCGCATTCTGCCTGTTTTCATATCTCTGTATATGAATATGGGTGCCTATACCAGTTTCTTTGGCGCTACAGTGTGTCATAATGTAGCAGCAATGATTTTTAGGTTTAAGGTTTAATGTGATATCCCACTTATAAAATTTACAAATCTGTCGCTTGTGCCTTGTCCCGCAATGCCGGCAGGGTCGGCGGAATCGGATTTGGCATGGTTAGTTTGAAAGGGTGGTCAGATGCCCTTCCTGCCGCCAACCCGTATCCCCTGGGATGGAATCAGTGTATCCCAACTGTCTGTGTCTAGTGTAAATAATGAAACAGTGCGATCGTGTTTCAAATGTCTGCCAGTCGTGTAATTGAGGCGGAATGTGGGGACCAGCCCGGTAGTCACCTAGGGGGATGTGGAAAACCGCCTAAAAACCACATCCAGGCTGGCCGGCACACCGGCCCTCGTCGTTATTCCGCTGGGCGGAATCGATCTGGGGCCGGCGCGCCTACCCGAGTCCGGGAAGCATCGCGTTAGCGCCCTCGGCTAACCTACCGGGTTGCTTATAAAATTTACAAATAGTATTGGTTACATGTAATATGGTATGATTAATGCCGTGTCCCTCTATTAAATTTGTTTGTTCCAATAGTACAGCGCCATACACCAGGTAATGAAGCACTTTTTCTTTGGATAGTTGATGTGGCAAAGCACCTCTTCCAAGCCAATCTCCTCCTCTCAGAGAGTAGCACACACAGGAACCTCAGTTATTTTGTTGGATAAATTACAGTGTCTTCTTCCTGCATAGCTTTTGACATCTTCGTCTCCCAGAAGGTATTTCCTGATGTCGTATGACACGTCCTGTTGTAGAATGGCGGGGGGTTTGGAGGCAATTTCGTGGTGGTAGCTAGTGATCGGGATATGGGGTACGGCCGGCGGGGTTAGGATGATATTTCGGGAAGAAATTGCCAAACATCTGTAATTATCACTCACAGAGGATGATTATAAAATTTACCCACTGCACAAGCAATTCTGGCTTCATTGCATGCATGCAGAAGAGGTGTTCGCGTCCTGTAATTTTGTTAATGGATGGATTGCCTGCTTACCGCGTCTTGCAACGGAGAAAGCGTCTTCTTCCTGCCGCCGTTACTCAACAGAATAAAAAGATATATGTATCAGAGAACAACAAGTAGACAGAGTATAATAATTCATTCAGCAAAGAGTACGTAAGTAATATTAGTGTAGCAGAACCTCGTTCAGTATATTGAAATTGGTAATTACCTCTAGGCAGAAGGTGAAATGAAATGAAATAATACAATATATATAAGAAGGGGATGCCAACACAACAGGTGAAATGTATAACATCGATAAACAAACGGGTTATCGGATGCAGTACTTCTGTATCACCGAAGCAGGCAGAGTGGTTCTATTGATGCCACCGCCCCTTCGAGTTGTGGGCGGATGAAAAATCGATTTAACACCTACAGGCCGGAGACGCATATACACACATCAAAAACAGTTTTGAATCACCTCGGTTTCCGAGAGCTCTGGAACCTGTGCAGAAAATTGAAATAGAGATCAACTTAAACATCATTTCCACCCTTTTTATTGCTCATGAAAACCCCACATTGCATGTTGTACCACCGTACAGCGAGACATTCAGAGGTGATGGTCCAGACTGCTCTATACACCGGTACCTCTAACACCCCGTAGCACGTCCTCTTGCATTGATGCATGCCTGTATTCGTCGTGGCAAACTATCCAGAAGTTCATAAAGGCACTCTTGGTCCAAATTGTCCCACTCCTCAACGGCCATTCGCCGTAGAACCCCCAGAGTTGTTGGTGGGTCACGTAGTTCATAAACAACCCTTTCAATCTATCCCAGGAATGTTCGACGGGTTCATGTCTGGAGAACATGCTGGCCACTCTAGTCGAACGATGTCGTAATCCTGAAGGAAGTCATTCACAAGATGTGCATGATGGGGGCGCGAATTGTCGTCCATGAAGACGAATGCCTCGGCAGTATGCTGTCGATATGGTTGCACTATAGGTCGGAGGATGACATTCACATATCGTACAGCCGTGACGGCGCCTTCCTTGACCACCAGCGGCTTACGTCGGCCCCACAGAATGCCACCCCAAAACATCAGGAAATCTCCACCTTGCTGCACTCGTAGACAATATGTCTAAGGCGTTCAGCCTGACCGGTTATTTCAAAACACGTCTCCGCCGATTGCCTGGTTGAAGGCGTATGCGACACGCCAACCCTGAGCGGTCCATTCGGCATGTTGTTGGCACATCTGTACCGCGCTGCATGGTGTCGTGGTTGTAAAGATGGACATCGTCGTGGACGTCGGGAGTGAAGTTGTTTATCATGCAGCCTATTGCACACAGTTTGAGTCGTAACACGACGTCCTGTGGCTGCACGAAAAGCATTATTCAACGTGGTGGCGTTGCTGTCAGAGTTCCCCCGAGAGATAATCCGTAGGTACCGGTTCAAAAATGATTCAAATGGCTCTGAGCACTATGGGACTTAACTTCTGAGGTCATCAGTCCCCTAGAACTTATAACTACTTAAACTTAACTAACCTAAGGACATCACACATATCGATGCCCGAGGTAGGATTCGAACCTGCTACCGTAGCGGTCGCGCGGTTCCAGACAAGCGTCTAGAACTGCTCGTTCACTCTGGTCGGCTAGGTAGCGGTCATCCACCGCAGTAGTAGTCCTTGGACGGTCTGAGCGAGACATGTCATAGACTGTCCCTGTGTCTTTGTATCTCCTGCATGTTCGAACATCACTTTGGTTCACTCCGAGACCCCTGGACACTTCCCTTGTTGAGACCCCTTCCTGTAGCAAAGTAACAGTGCGGACGCGATCGAACCGCAGTATTGACCGTCTAGGCACGGTTGAACTACAGACGACACGAGCCGTGTACCTCCTCCTTCCTGGTGGAATGACTAGAACAGATGCTGTCGGACTTCCTCCGTCTAATAGGCGCTGCTCATGCGTGTTGTTTACATTTCTGAACAGTCAAAGGGGCTGTGTCTGTTATACAATATCCACAGTCGACGTCTATCTTCAGGAGTTCTGGGAACCGGGGTGTTGCAAAACTTTTTTGATGTGTGTAATACTACTAGATTTCCTTGTCTGTCCCCGTCAATTTTTTTCACAGCCTCCTTCATTCGTCCCTCGTGCATTACTTTGCTTTGAAGGAGGTGAAATTCCTTCACTTCGTATGGACCGTGGCCTCCAGGTACGATGCTAAAATTGTCACTAATGTCGTCTCTGCTGCTCCTCATTACTTTCGTCTTTGGTTCTTTTATAAGGAGCAGTCAACTAGAACGAGAGAGGTGGAAAAAAGTAACTAAATTGGTTGTTACTTCAACAGTACTAGCCATAAGTGTTAATATGCTTAACCAACTGTGAGTCAAGACGGTCAAAGCCTTCTTCGGAAAATGTTTGCAGTTGCCTACGGAACCATGATCGACCACTTCGGTCGAAGGAAATCGACAGCAGCGAATGTCTCTCTTCAAGGCTCCAAAAGTATCACATTGGAATAGGTCAGGACTGAATGGAGGATGTATAAGGGCGTCCCAGCAGAACTTCTGCAACGTCGTCCAAACCAACCTTCGAAACATGTGGGACTGTTCATGTTGTGACTTGGCAAGACAGCCAAGCCACAATGATGGGTAGCCGAAAAGCACGCGTTAAAGCTCACGCAGGCTGGCGTGAGGTCTGGAACAGTTATAGGAGTTTATAGTGGGAAGAAAAGTACGTAGCTTCGGGAATACTTAACTTTAATCCATAATTGGTGAACATTGGTCTGACGGTACATGCATCAGAAGATAAATAGCAAATGATAATGGCGCCATGATAGGTCGTAGCAAATGACGTAGCTGAAGGCTATGCTAACTATCGTCTCGGCAAATGAGAGCGTAATTTATCAGTGAACCATCTCTAGCAAAGTCGGCAGTACAACTGGGGCGAGTGCTAGGAAGTCTCTCTAGACCTGCCGTGTGGCGGCGCTCGGTCTGCAATCACTGATAGTGGTGACACGCGGGTCCGAAGTATACTAGCAGACCGTGGCCGATTTAAAGGCTACCACCTAGCAAGTGTGGTGTCTGGCGGTGACACCACATTCCTCCCCCGCAAATCGGCGTACGGTTGTATTATAAGGCTTCCGCCCGCCGTGGGGAGGACCCCATGTTGACGTATGCGACGAGGTGGGGAGCCTAACAACAGGCGAGACTGTGCCACCCGCACCCTGCCATTCGGTCCGAGGGGAGCTAGGAAACGCCTGAAAACCTAGTCCAGGGTGCACGTCAACATGCGGTGCATGCGCCCGTAGATAGTCAGGAGGGGCCGAAGGGTCGACCTCCATCGAGTCGGGGCATCCGACGGGCGAAGACGACATATGGTCCGGAGCGGGCAAGAATTCCATGGCGGAGGACAACTGGTCACGGGAAGCGATCGGCGACGTGTGACCCAGGGAGGCGCCCGGCGGTTGCAGCGACGCGTCCACTGCGGGTGTCGCCGGCCGGAGAACCGGCGGCGGCGGCAGCGGCGGCGGCGCGTCGCCATGGGGCAAAATGGAAGGCAGCGTCGGTAACACCTGGGGCTGAGGCGAGCCAGTAGATGGGTCCCCAGGGCGCTGACCGGACGGCACCGTCGCTGAAAGCAGACGGGGAGCGGCAGATCCCTTGCGACGACAGCGGCGCAGCTGATTGAGATGCCGACGCACCTCACCAGAGGCCCCCAAAACCAGATACATAGCGCGGCCGAGGCAGCGAGGAATGCGCCCTGCGAGCCAACGCCGTGAACCTCGATAGTTGCGGTAGTAAACAACGTCGCCTGGAGCAAAAGCAGGTGTCTGCCGCTGCACAGGAACCTGATGCGGCGGATGTAGCAAAGACATCAAGGTGCGATGAGGGCGACCGTGAAGCAACTCAGCCGGCGAGCGACCATCTCGAGGCTGAGAGCGATACGAGGACAAAAAGAGCAATAACGCGTCCTCCCGAGAATGTGACTCTTTCAACTTCAATATCTGTGACTTGAAAGTCCTGACCAATCGTTCAGCGGCACCGTTTGACTGTGGCTAAAACGTCGCGGGCGTCAGATGTTGAATACCATTGGCCTTGCAGAATGACTGAAATTCTGCGGACATGAATTGTGGGCCATTGTCGGAAACAATAGTCTGTGGAAAACCTTCAATGCAAAAGATAGCGGACAACGCTTGGATGGTGGCAGATGACGTCGTGGAAGACATCCCGACAACAAAAGGAAAATTACTGAATGAATCTACCACAAACAACCATCGAGCATTCCAGAATGGAACAGCAAAATCTATGTGTAAGCGTTGCCAAGGGGAAGTGGCTTGTGGCCATGCAAAGAATTTCCGCGGTGGTGCGGATTGTTGTTCGGCACACGCGATGCAAGAAGAGCACATATTCGTAATCGCAGCATCGATTCCGAACCAAGTACAGTGCTGACGAGCAAGTTGTTTCGTTCGCACTATACCCCAATGTCCTTGGTGAAGAAGCCGTAAGACAGAGGAATGTAACGAACGTGGGACCACGACCCTGGAGTGATCATTATCAGTACGCAACAGCAAAACACCACGTCGAACAAAAAGTCTCTCCGTGTGAGCAAAAAATCGACGAACCAACGGATCCTCGATCCGTGACTTTGACAAGGGCCATTGCGTAGCAACGAAACGCACAACGGTAGCAAGGACAGGGTCGGCAGCTGTGGCTGTAGCTACACGACGAAAATCAATCGGAAATGATTCGACCACGTCATCGGTTTCCAAATCAATGAACATGCAAGCAAGTTCGGAGGAATCGAATACCCTATCCTCAGAAACAGGCAAACGGGATAAAGCATCGGCGTTTCCGTGCTTAGCAGTGGACCGATACAAGATATCGTAACGGTACTGCGAGAGGAAAATAGACCAGCGAATGAATTTCTGCGCTGTACGTGGAGGTACAGGCTTGGTCGGATGAAAAAGCGATGTCAAAGGTTTGTGGTCTATGATGATGGTAAAGTGACGACCATACAAGAAGTCATGAAACTTTGTAACACCAAATACGAGAGTCAGTGCTTCTTCCTCGATCTGTGAATAATTTCTTTGCGCAGACGAGAGCAATTTGGACGCAAAGGCAATAGGGCGATCGTGCGAACCATCTTTGTGCGCAAGCACAGCACCGATCCCGAAATCCGATGCATCCACCATCAACAAAAGGGGGTTCTGGGGATCGAATGGCGTAAGGCAAGTATTGGAAAGCAACGCCGATTTCAACTGGCGAAAGGCGCGTTCGCATTCCGTCGTCCAGACGAACGGAACACCTTTACGGCGTAAGCGATGAAGCGGAGCTGAAATGGAAGAGGCGTGGCGCACATAGCGATGATAGTAATTTATTTTTCCCAGCACACTCTGTAGCTGCTTCAAATTCTGCGGCGAAGGCAAGTCTTGTATGGCACGGAGGTGCTCGGGACTGGGATGTATGCCTTGGGCATTAAGTACATGTCCCAGATAGGGTAAGTCACGAGCAAAAAACACACATTTATCCTTCCGCAAGCGAAGACCATTTTGTCGCAAGACCTGAAATAATGTTCTGAGATTGGCTAAATGTTCTTCTTCCGTCTTTCCGGAGATCACAATATCGTCCAGATAGTTTGCTGTAGTAGGGACCGACGCACAAACAGTTTGTAAATATTGCTGAAACAATGCAGGGGCGGTTGCACACCCGAATGGCAGTCGTTTGAATCGGTACAAACCAAGATGCGTGTTAACCACCAATACGCGCTGGGATTCTTCGTCCACCGGTATTTGCAAGTACGCATCTGCTAGGTCCAACTTCGAAAAATATTTACCCGGGCACAGTTTGTCAAAAAGATCTTCCGGACGGGGTAAAGGAAAAGTTGCAGTCACTAGTTGTGGATTCACTGTTGCCTTGAAGTCCACACAAAGTCTCAATTTTCCGGAAGGTTTTTGCAAAATTACTAAGGGTGAAGCCCAGAGAGAAGCCTGCACACGTTCAATTACACCTTGTGATTCCAAATCGTGTAATGTTCCTGCGACCTCATCACACAATGCGTGGGGAACATTGCGCGCTCTGAAAAATTTTGGTTGCGCGTTTACTTTCAGTTCCAAATGTGCTTTATAGTTCTTAGCGCAACCGAGGCCCAGTGCAAAAATGTCTGCAAATTCGTCACATAGACGAGAAACACTGTCTGAAGGCACAGTCTGGTTCACTGATAGGACCTGATTTACTGTAGACAAGTTAAACAACTGAAATAAATCGAAACCAAACAAGTTCACTGCAGAAGAAGAATGAAGGACGTAAAATGACACAAGTTTTGTTTGTCCCTTGTATGTTGCAAGAAGGCTGCACTGTCCTAACTCAGGGATCGCCTGTCCAGAATAACTAGTTAGCTTAACATTTGCGGCATGCAACGGAGGTGTTCCCAGCTGTTTGTACGTGTCGTGATTGAGTAGTCAAACTGCAGCTCCGGTGTCGAGCTGGAACGGTATCACTTTGCCGTTAATGTCCAAATCAACAAAAAGTTTATTGTCCTGCTGACGACAAGAGCGACTGTCTCATGCAATGTGAACTGACACTGGTACAGAATCACTTGCGATGTGATGGGATTTCCGGCGACGTCGACGCACACTAGTTGTGGGATGAACACAGTCACTGTTAGAGAGAGTAGCACTGGGCGGTGTGGCATGAACGACATGAATTTCCATGGGCAAAGTGTCACGAGCCTGAGTATCCTTGGTTCGATTCCAATTACGGTGCAAAGCAAAGGGCCTGGAATGGTTGTGAGTGTCCGATCTGAGCTTTTTCTGGCAAACACTTTGAACATGTCCTTTTTTATTACAGACGCGAATGTCTAGTAGCACACCGCGGGCATGATTTCACTGCATTTGCAGGCCGGCACGGGACACGTGGCTGAGAGCCAGGCGGCTTTGGCGCGTCCGGGCGCGAGGACTGTTTACTGTTCCGTGCAGCTCGCCCGGCGGGCTGGCTACCCTGACACACGGGTGGCGAAGCTTCAAATGATTCCTGAGCAAAGTCAAGTGTGTCCTGCCGATCCAATATGTCCATCACTTGTTGAAGGGAGGGATTGACTAGTTTCAAAATCTGTTCCCGTATACGAATGTCAGAAACGTTCTGTGCAATTGCATCACTTACCATAGTATCTGAATAAGGGAGTCCACATTGACACTCAAAAGCACAATCCCTAGTAAGGCCTTTCAAGGTTGCAACCCACTCCCTATTAGTCTGACCGACCGTACGTTTTGTACGAAAGAAGGTATACCTTTTTGCAACTACATTGACCGATTCTTTGAAATATGCATCTAATGCAGACAAAATTTGTTCGTACGACAGTGTGGCTACGTCGCGTCGGGGAAAGAATTTCACTATCACATGGTAGGTTTGGACGCCTACGGAGGAAAGGAGAAAAGGCTGCCGCTCATTACCTTGAATTCTGTAGGCGGCGAGATGGAATCCAAATTGGCGTGACCACTCTGTCCAGCTTTCCAGTGCCACATCAAAAGGACGAAAAGGTGGTGCAACTGCGTGTTGTGGCTGCGGTAGCGGTGAAGCTGTGGCTGCCGCATCGTTTTGCAGTGCACGTTGACCCTGGATGAGCTGTCCAAGGGCATCCAGTAAGGCCTGCGTCTGCTGATTCTGCAAGCGATAAAATTCGGACAGTACATCTGGAGATTGTGGCGAAGCGATTACACAAGTAAATTAGGACAGTATGGGACAATCGCGAATTGGCTCGTCGCTAATCCTCGGCGCCAAACTGTTGTGATTTGGCAAGACAGACAAGCCACTATGATGGGTAGCCGAAAAGCACGCGTTAATGTTCACGCAGGCTGGCGTGAGGTCTGGAACAGTTATAGGAGTTTATAGTAGGACGAAAAGTACGTAGCTTCGGGAATACTTAACTTTAATCCATAATTGGTGAACATCGGTCTGACGGTACATGCATCACAAGTAAATAGCAAATGATAATGGCGCCTTGCTAGGTCGTAGCAAATGACGTAGCTGAAGGCTATGCTAACTATCGTCTCGGCAAATGAGAGCGTAATTTATCAGTGAACCATCTCTAGCAAAGTCGGCAGTACAACTGGGGCGAGTGCTAGGAAGTCTCTCTAGACCTGCCGTGTGGCGGCGCTCGGTCTGCAATCACTGATAGTGGCGACACGCGGGTCCGACGTATACTAACGGACCGCGGCCGATTTAAAGGCTACCACCTAGCAAGTGTGGTGTCTGGCGGTGACACCACAGTTCATATCCTCCATACTGACCAGACCTCTCCCTACCCGAGTTCCAGATTTTTGAAGCGCTGAAGAAAGACATTTGTGGCAATCGATTTGCTTCGGATGAAGAGTTGCGCAGATAGTTACACTCACGGTTCCGTGCGCAACAATAAATGATTTTCCATGAAGGTATTGGCCATCTTGTCTCACAGTCCTATAAATGTTAAATTATGGCGATTACTTTTGAAATAATAGACAGTTTATGTAGTTTCTTTCCATCTGTCTAATTTTCATTTCACTGTCCCTTATAATTCGTCCTTACATTCACAGAGAACACCTATATCATCAGTGTTATCACTCGTAACTTTGCACAGTTAATTTTGATCACACTTGCTCATTTCTTTTATTTGCATCATTCCTTATTCAGTATGAAGTTTGAAAAGTACGAGGGAAAGACTGCATCCATGCTTAATGTCCTTCTCAGTCCAAACACTTTTCTCTTTGTTTTCCATTCCTATTTCTCCGTTCTGGTACTTGGACGTATTGTACAGGATGAGGAAAAAGCCTGGATACACACATATAAAAGTGGAACGGTGTGCTGAATCATAATGGTGCCTGGCATGGTGTCTTTGTAAGTGGGATCGCAACTTATATCAGCTTTGGCGATAGCGGCCGCCATCTTTGATTTGGGTTACGTGTTTCCATGCGAAGGGGGTCATGCGCACATCACTTTGCACCACCTCTTTCTCAGGAATACACATGTGAAGTGTGTTTTAAGATCTCTTTATTTGTGCAGGGGTTGTTGTTGTTGTTGTGGTCTTCAGTCCTGAGACTGGTTTGATCCAGCTCTCCGTGCCACTTTATCCTGTGCAAGCTTCTTCATCTCCCGGTACCTACTGCAGCCTACATCCTTCTGAATCTGTTTAGTGCATTCATCTCTTGGTCTCCCTCTACGATTTTTACCCTCCACGCTGCCCTCCAGTACTAAATTGGTGATCCCTTGATGCCTCAGAACATGTCCCACCAACCGATCCCTTCTTCTGGTCAAGTTGTGCCACAAACTCCTCTTCTCCACAGTTCTATTCAATACCTCCTCATTAGTTATGTGATCTACCCATCTCATCTTCAGCATTCTTCTGTAGCACCACATTTCGAAAGCTTCTATTCTCTTCTTGTCTAAACTATTTATCGTCCATGTTTCACTTCCATACATGGCTGCACTCCATACAAATACTTTCAGAAACGACTTCCTGACACTTAAATCTATACTCGATGTTAACAAATTTCTCTTCTTCAGAAACGCTTTCCTTGCCATTGCCAGTCTACATTTTATATCCTCTCTACTTCGACCATCATCAGTGGATTTTATCAATGATTTCTGGAGTCGTAACCTCCACAGGGCGTCCAGAACGTTCAGCATCACTTGTGCCCATATGGCCAAACCGAAAATTTCTAAAACACTTATAAACTATTCTAATCGAATGTGCAGAGTCACCGTAATGTTTATCAAGCTTCTCTTTAGTCTCCTGAGGCGTTTTGCCTTTCATAAGGTAATGTTTAATCACCACACAAAATTCTTTGTCGTCGATTTTTTGACCATCACTCGACTTCCTTGATTCACACGATTGCCATACACGAAGAAATTGACCAATACGGCTGAAATTTGATGTGCTGTCTTTCCAAAGATGCTACTAACTAAATTTGACCTCGATATCCACCGGTGGTGCCATCTCCCGGAATTTGTACGCACTTTTCAAGCGCCCCTCGTACACTAATGTCGGTGCACTCTGTTGTTAAGTGGAGCCCGGCGGCCACTGCATTGTCCATGGTGAGAGGTAATGCCTGAAATTTGGCATTCTCGGTATAGTGTTGGGTGATACCTTGTATCTCGGAATACTGAATGTCCAATGCAAGTAGCTCCAGCTACCATTCCGCGTTCAGAGTCTGTTAATTCCCTCGTGCTGCCGTCGGAAACCGTTCCACGCGAATCACGTGACTACAAATGACAGCTCTGCCAATGCACTGCCATTTTATACCTTATACGTGACACTACCGCTGTCTGTATATTTGTATATCGCTATGCATTGACTTTTGTTGCGTCAGTGTTCATGGCAGCTTTTTTTTCCAAAAACTGTCATGTAATCTGCTTAACAATCCAATACGCATACGCTACTAGTAAATCAAGTCACGCCACTAACGCTGCTTGAAAGCTGTAATCAGTAACAGCAGTTAACTCTGTGTGCTTTGGTTTTGGGAAAGCATCCTTGTAATTACAGTAGCTTTGAAGCTGGCTGGCGAAATGGAAGATTTTCTAGGGGGAAGCACGAGTTGTAAAGCTGTTTCTCCTGAAAAGCAGCTTCTCTTGCTAGTAGAATGTAAGGGACAGCGCTTTGATAACGCTTCTGGTCCAGACTGTATACTTGACAATCATATACAACCGTTCGCTCGGCGAAAGATGCGTACGTATGTGGCTGGATTTGTGACTTCCTGTCAGAGAGTTCACAGTTCATAGTAATTGACAGAAAGTCATCGAGTAAAACAGAAGTGATTTCTGGCGTTCCCCAAGGTAGTGTTATAGGCCCTTTGCTGTTCCTCATCTATATACACGATTTGGGAGACAATCTGAGCAGCCGCCTTAGGTTGTTTGCAGATGACGCTGTCGCCGGCCGAAGTGGCTGTGCGGTTCTCGGCGCTCCAATCTGGAACCGCGAGACCGCTACGGTCGCAGGTTCGAATCCTGCCTCGGGCATGGATGTGTGTGATGTCCTTAGGTTAGTTAGGTTTAACTAGTTCTAAGTTCTAGGGGACTAATGATCTCAGAAGTTGAGTCCCATAGTGCTCAGAGCCATTTGAACCAAGATGACGCTGTCGTTTATCAATTAATAAAGTCATCAGAAGATCACAACAAATTGCAAAACGATTTAGAAAAGATATCTGAATGGTGAGAAAATTGGCAGTTGACCCTAAATAACGAAAAGTGTGAGGTCATCCATATGAGTGGTAAAAGTAATCCGATAAACTTTGGTTGTGCGATAGATCAGTCAAATATAAAGGCCGTAAATTCAACTAAGTACCTAGGAATTACAATTACGAACAACTTAAACTGGAAGGCACACATAGGAAATGTTGTGGGGAAGGCTAACCAAAGACTGCGTTTTATTGACAGGCCACTTAGGAAATATGACAGATCTACTAAGGAGACCGCCTGTACTACGCTTGTCCGTCCTCTTTTAGGATACTGCTGCGCTGTGTGGGATCTTTACCAGAGAGGACAGTCGGAGTACATCGAAAAAGTTCAAAGAAGGGCAGTACGTTTTGTATTATCGCGAAATATGGGAGAGAGTGTCACTGAAATTGTACAGGATTTGGGCTGGACGTCATTGAAAGAAAGGCGTTTTTCGTTGCAACGGAATCTTCTCACGATATTCCAATCACTAACTTTCGCCTCCAAATGCGAAAATATTTTGTTGACACCTTCCTACATAGGGGGAAACGCTCATCATGATAAAAGAAGAGAAATCAGAGCTTGCACGGAAAGATATAGGTGGCTCTGAGCACTATGGGACAACTTCTGAAGTCATCAGTCCCCTAGAACTTAGAACTACTTAAACCTAACTAACCTAAGGACATCACACACATCCATGCCCGAGGCAGGATTCGAACCGGCGACCGTAGCGGTTCCAGACTGTAGCGCCTAGAACCGCTCGGCCACTCCGGAAGGCAAAGATATAGGTATTCGTTCTTTCCGCGCGCTATACGAGATTGGAATTACAGAGAATTGTGAAGGTGGTTCTATGAACCCTCTGCCAGACGCTTAAATGTGATTTGCATAGTATCCATGTAAATGTAGACGTAGATGAATCACAGCAGGACGACTAAGGAGGGAGGCAGTTCAATCATAGAACTCCACTGTGAGCTAAGCGAAAAGAATCTCTTTTAGCAGAGACAAAAATTTGAAGGGCAATAGAAAAGGCGTGGTCACAAGCACGGGACCTGCCGTTAGGCCCACAGGAAGCCAACTGGTAAGTTTTATTGACGCACAGTAATTATTTTAGTAGCGGGCTTGAATTTCCATGCATGTGTACGTCGACACCTTCTCACTGGCCGGTACTTGAAATCTGTTACATAGCGACGGATATTTCTTACCCTCTTGCTAACGCTAAGGTAGGAAAATGCTTCACTAGTTCACCGCTGAAAAATCTATAAGACTACGAATATTTTGCACGTTTATTATTCTGAACGATCATAGAATTTCCGTTGAAGTTCCTGCTGTCCAGAATCGGTCCGCCAATCAGGAAAATCGCCGAGAGGATCCAGGCAATTATCCTACCGATGAAACAAGTTGAAGATACCTGTTTGCAAAAAGACCACGTCCTGCTACATGGAAAAACCTGTAACTGTTTGCCCAGCCTTCGACGCCTCCCACTTGAGTTGATGTAACTTCTGCTGCCCTCCCAGATCAGACAGCGTCGTGTCGAATCAAAACCAGAACGGAACAAAGCACACCATTCCACAACGGTGGTTTTCGACAGAAATGCTGCCCCATATGCATTCTTCGTTCTTCGATGGATGTCTACCGGTGTTTTATTCATCTGTAGCTAAGAAAAGAATAAAAGCACGTTTGTCCTCTTTGGACGCTTTTTCTAATAACGTCGCCATAGTTCACGTTTCAGAAATGCACGAATGAAACACTAATCCTTTGCTTATACGTCGATGCTTATATACGCACATCGGAGTCGCGCTACATTGTAGATACGCTGCAGCAATGCTCTCATACGAAAACTCTTTAATCAGCTCTTATTCTTTTCGTCTTCAACCCTGAGTTTGGTTTGCAGCAGGGCACCATTCCTCTCTTCTGTCTACCTTCCTCTTCATTTTCGGGAGGACGACGGTTCAATCCAGCGTCCAGCCATCCGGATTTAGGTTTTCCGTGATTTCCCTAAATCGCTCCAGGCAAATGCCGGGATGGTTCCTTTGAAAGGGCACGGCCGACTTCCTTCCTCTTCCTTCCCTAATCCGATGCGGCCGATGACCTCGCTGTCTGGTCTCCTCCCCCAAAAACAACAACAACAACAACAACAATTCTCTTCATTTTCCACATACGTGTTACATCATTCATCATTCATGACCTATTGCATGTATGATATCCTTGGTCGCCCCCGCCGATTCCTTCCCTCAATAGCTCCTTCTGCTACTGTTCCCATGAGGTTGTTGTGTCTTAGGATGTGCCCTACAAGTTTGTCTCCTCTTGTTTGTATGTACCTCCACCAGAGATCTGGTTTAATGTACTCTTCTAAGCACCTCTTCATTCGTTACTTTGTCTCTCCAGCTGATCTCCATCATCCTTCTATAGCACCACATCTTCAGGACCTCTAGCCCTCTTGTCTCTTCTCTTCCTACAGTCCAAGTTTCAAAACAGTATAGGGCAACGCTCCAAACGAAAGCTTTCATGATACCTTTCCTTATTTTCAAACTCATGTTCTCTTTAGGTTAAATGCAATTTTACATAGAACCCTCTCCATTGCTCTGAGAACTTCCTGTAGATCTTCTTTTGCCTCCGTGACTATAGCAATATCATCTGCATAAAGTAGCATGTCTATCTTCTGCTCATTAATTTTGATCCCCACCTCAGCAGTTTCTCGAACTTGGCCTTTAGCTTCCTCGATGTAAGCGTTGAAAAGAGAGAGCACATCCTTGTCTTACCCCTTTTCTAATATTTGCTTCTTGTTCCTGATGACAGTTGCTAGTCATTGCCACCTCGTTCTTATAGAAACTGAGTATCACACGGATGTCTTTAAACTTCATTCCACTCTTCAAATGGTTCATATGGCTCTAAGCACTATGGGACGTAACATCTGAGGTCATCAGTCCCCTAGACTTAGAAGTACTTAAACCTAACTAACCTAAGGACAACCTGCGACTGTAGCAGCAGCGCGGTTCCAGACTGAAGCGCCTAGAACCGCTCGGCCACAGCGGCCGGCTCGTGCACTCTGTACCAAGGAATATGGTCTGGCGGTACCATGAATCGAACGCGGGTTCTACACGTGGCAGTCAGCCGTACTTGACAACTGGGATGTGGAGACAGACACGTAAGTCGAATATTGCCCATATTCTGTGAGCGCCACGTTGACCACACATTAATATTCTGACATAACAGAAAAAGAATTTCAGGGCTGCTAAACGTTTACAGCAAACCACAATGCTCTATCTCTAATAATTTCGAAGTTACGATTTTTTTGAAATGATAGTGGTCCTTTATATTGACACTTTGCGGCTATGCTTTTGACAGATCTGAATATTCTATGAAAGTGTCTGTTTTTCAGGCTTACTTACAGTAGTTCTTTTTTAAGAAAAGTGGGCGTTAATATGACGTATTAAATACATGTTCGTACACAATGGTAAAGAGAGGCGGGCTACAGAGTGGCGCAGCTACTGCCGTCGCAGGAGAGTTGGACAGGAGCAGAAATGATTAGTGGACAAGTTAACACAGTAAACAGGAGATTTACTTAACTTGTATTTCTCCAAGTATACAATGATTCATTACAAATTATGTAGCAAGAAACAGTGACCAACTGTGGTTGACTGGTTCATCTGGCAGAGGGGGTCAAACAGTGAGGTCACTGGTCCCTTCGTATTAGGGAAGGATACGAAAGGAAATCGGTTGTGCCATTTCACAGGAACCATCCCATCATTTACCTGAAGCGAATAGGGAAATCATGCAAAATGTAAATCAGGATGGCCAGATGCCGGTTTGAACCGTCGTCCTCCCAAATGCGAGCCCAGTATGCTAACCACTGCGCCACCTCGCTTGATGGAATCCAGCAATCAGAATGTCCTCCAGTAAGAGTCGCGCTGTGCGAAAACACGACATACTGTGTCGCGACCAGGCAGCGTCTGCATAGCTCCGAGTGCAAGTGGGCTGAGCCTCTCCCGCCACCTCGTCCTGTACTGCGGTGGAAGCGGGCGCTCGCAGTACAGAGCTGTGGCTCAGTGGGCGCTCACCATTGGCTCCGCCAGATCCCGCGTGCTTGCTCTCAGTGTCAGGCGGAAACTTATTATTCCGTTAGCTGCCTCGATACAGCATGTAGTGGTATCGATACACGATACTACAAAATATGTTATGCCTGAGGTGTATACTACTGGCCATTAAAATTACTACACCAAGAAGAAATTCAGATGATAAACGGGTATTCGTTGGACAAATATGTTATACTAGAACTGACATGTGATTACATTTTCACGCAATTTGGGTCCATAGAGCCTGAGAAATCAGTACCCAGAACAACCACCTCTGGCCGTAATAACGGCCTTGATACACCTGGCCATTGAGTCAAACTCCCGGGTTCGATTCCCGGCGGGGTCAGGGATTTTCTCTGCCTCGTGATGGCTGGGTGTTGTGTGCTGTCCTTAGGTTAGTTAGGTTTAAGTAGTTCTAAGTTCTAGGGGACTTATGACCACAGCAGTTGAGTCCCATAGTGCTCAGAGCCATTTGAACCATTGAGTCAAACAGAGCTTGGATGGCGTGTACAGGTACAACTGCCCATGCAGCTTCAACACGATACCACAGTTCATCAAGAGTAGTGACTGACGTATTGTGACGAGGTAGTTGCTCGGCCACCATTGACCAGACGTTTTCAATTGGTGAGAGATCTGGAGAATGTGCTGACCAGGGCAGCAGTCGAACATTTTCTGTATCCAGTAAGGCCCGTACAGGACCTGCAACATGCGGTCGTGCATTATCTTGCTGAAATGTAGGGTTTCGCAGGGAGCGAATGAAGAGTAGAGCCACGGGTCGTAACACAGCTGAAATGTAACGTCCACTGTTCAAAGTGCCGTAAATGCGAACAAGAGGTGACCGAGACGTGTAACCAATGGCACCCCATACCATCACGCCTGGCGATACGCCAGTATGGCGATAACGAATACACGCTTCCAATGTGTGTTCACCGCGATGTCGCCAAACACGGATGCTACCATCATGATGCTGTAAACAGAACATGGATTCATCCGAAAAAATGACGTTTTGCCATTCGTGGACCCAGGTTCGTCGTCGAGTACACCATCGGAGGTGCTCCTGTCCGTGATGCAACGTCGAGGGTAACAGCAGCCATGGTCTCCGAGCTGATAGTCTATGCTGCTGGAAACGTCGTGGAACTGTTCGTGCAGATGGTTGTTGTCTTGCAAACGTCCCCATCTGTTGACTGAGGGATCGAGACGTGGCTGCACGATCCGTTACAGCCATGCGGATAAGATGCCTGTCATCTCGACTCCTAGTGATACGAGGCCGTTGGGATCCAGCACGGCGTTCCGTATTACCCTCCTGAACCCACCGATTCCATGTTCTGCTAACAGTCATTGCATCTCGACTAACGCGAGCAGCAATCGTGATAGGCTACAATTCGACCTTTATCAATGTCGGAAACGTGATGGTACGCATTTCTCCTCCTTACCCGAGGCATCACAATAACGTTTCACCAGGCTACGCCTGTCAACTGCTGTTTGTGTATGAGAAATCGGTTGGAAAGTTTCCTCATGTCAGCACGTTGTAGGTGTCGCCACCGGCGCCAACCTTGTGTGAATGTTCTGAAAAGCTAATCATTTGCATATCACAGCATCTTCTTCCTGTCGGTTAAATTTCGCGTCTGTAGCACGTCATCTTCGTGGTGTAGCAATTTTAATGGCCAGTAGTGTATTAAGGCGTTAATTGGTTTGGAAGCACATGGAACGACTGTTAAATGTTGATGGGTGGAATGGCTGGCTGTCGTAAATCATTTCGAATGATAAGCTCACAGAAGCTAAAATATAATAAAAGAACGTGACCGTTGTTTTATATGAATTTCGTCCCGCATCGCTGCCACACTGCAAGTTTGAAGATTATTTCTTGTCTCGTCGTTGTTTCTGCCACATGGAGAAACTCGTAGACCATATTCAGAATGCGTGGAACAAACACTGCAGCGTTGTCTCGGCTCCGGTGCGAGGTTTCCGCATTCCACTGCCGCCTGCCTGCGTCGTGCGTACATGGCAGCAGACAGTAATTCCGAGAGGGGGTCCATTCTTAACGCTCGTTTAATACTTTTAACACGTGGCTGCTGTAACACAAAAGGTGCAGCTGCAGCCGCCTACATTTTCATGTAGCTACACTCTTTCTCTCCTGTTTCTCGGTTTCATAGCAGGCCTTCCGCTCATTCCAACATCTCATTACCAATTTCGTCCGAGTCGAAGATCAGTGATGCACTTGGGTCGAGGAAAAGTGCATCGTGCTACTTCTCAGTATGCGGTTAGTCGAGGACACTGCATCGTGTCGGAAAATTGCATATCTGACTTCTTTTGTTCAACAAACGTCACGAATGAGAAAACCTTCAGGTCGAAATACAGGGGCTACTCGTAACATGTTAATTATATCCTCGTAAAATTCAAGCTGGGCCCAAGAAAATTTATTTATTGAGTCATTTATGTATTTATTTCGCCTGAGGAACCTCTCTTACTTCTATCTAGACATACTTACAGGGAGACCAAACAGGTTTTTTCTTTCTTTTTCTTTCTTTTTACGTGAAGTTCAGAACACAGATATCAACCGTTCAACGCAGCTCAATACAACTTTCAAAAAATCTCAAATAAATCGGCTCTGAAGTTTTCTAAAAGTCTTTAATACCCTAAAATAACGTCGGTTTTCAGACAGGCCGCGTGACTGTGAGGTAAAATGCTCTCTTATAATGTTGCGATCCTGCGTTAGATATTTACACAATAAAAGTTTTTAAGTAAAGGTACATGATCTACGAGCACTTCCGTGAAACATAGAAGACACAAAGATGGAGAAAAATATAATTTGTAGATGAGGCGTAGCGCCTTGTATTGGACGGCAGCGAATAGACAGGTTCACAGATGACGGATGTGCCCTTACGCTTCAGTAGTCCCTAATAGTTGCGGCTATGGATGGAAGGCGTCAGCATCTTACGAACTGTAAATTACACGTGTAGTTTAACAGTATATTTTGGAAACAAAACTATATTGTCTTTTAATATTATGGCTTCTACTAATTACTGACACGAGGCGTGTTTTTTTAAGTAAGTACAGTTTTGAAATTAAAAAAAGACGTGCTAAGATATCTCAATAATTTTATTTTTACATGAAAGCCTATACCTTAATCTACGCACTGACGCCATTACAGTCTGATTCTTCCTTGTGTACGTTGTGTACTGAGTGTTTAAGATGCCTTCGATGTTCGTGAGTCCCGCCGACTGTGAAATACGGGCTGTTATAAGATTTCTTAGTGCTGAAGGCCTAAAAGCGATCGATATTCATCGTGAGATCTGTGCAGTTTACGGAGAAAACATTATGAGTGTTGGAGTGGTAAGAAAGTGGGTGAGAGCATTTCAAGATGGCCGCACAAATGTGCATGATGAACAACGGAGTGGGCGTCCTTCGGTCGCTAATGAAAGTTTGGTGCAGGAAGTGGACAATAAGGTGATACAAAACAGACGCTTCACGATTTCCTCCTTGTGGGATAACTTTCCTAATGTTTCTCGTAATGTTTGTATGACACTTGAATTACCGAAAATTGTGCGGACGTTGGGTACCGAAAATGTTGACGGATGTGCACAAATCCAAACATTTAGACAGTGAATTGACTTTCCTTGAGCGGCACCACAACGACGGTGATGATTTCTTAAGCCAAACTGTTACGGGAGATGAAACATGGGTGGCCTGCGTCACACCAGAATCAAGGCAACAGTCCATGGAAGTTGAGCAAGGGCATCGTTTTGCTGCAAGACAATGCCCGTCCGCATGTGGCGAATCAGACCAAAGATCTCATCACATCTTTTCGATGGGAAACTCTAGAACATCCTCCGTACACCCCCGATCTTTCGCCCAGTGACTACCATCTGTTCCTGCACTTGAAGAAACACCTGGGCGGTCAGCGTCTTCAGGACGATGACGAAGTCAAAACACAGGTGACACAGTGGTTAACAAGTCAGGCGGCAGACTTCTTTGAGGAGGCTATTCAGAAACTGGTACAACGTTATGACAAGTGCCTCAATATTGATGGAAATTATGTAGAAAAGTAGATTAAGATACAGGCTCTCATGTAAAAATAAAATTATTGAGATATCAAAATGGTTGAAATGGCTCTGAGCACTATGGGACTCAACTGCTGAGGTCATTAGTCCCCTAGAACTTAGAACTAGTTAAACCTAACTAACCTAAGGACATCACAAACATCCATGCCCGAGGCAGGATTCGAACCTGCGACCGTAGCGGTCTTGCGGTTCCAGAATTGGGATATCTTAGCACGTCTTTTCTTAGTTTCAAAACGGTACTTACTTAAAAAATACGCCTCGTAATTTAATATATTTACTTATTTGTGAGAATGAAAGTATAAACGCTAAGCAACTTAACTCAGTATACTTCAGCGTGAGAGCTGTGTCAGTACAGAAAGAGTGGATCATACCCTCAGGGAAAATGTGTAAGGAGTAATTCACCAGTTTGTTTTAGTTGAGAAACCATAAACATTTTGCGATAATTGGGTTATTTATTTCATATTTATGGATTTTATAAACGTGTTGTTTTGATAAATCCCTGTCAAAAGCTATTATGTTATGATTCGTTCTTTACTAATGACATGGGACTGGCCATGGTGTCTATCAGCCACTCAGAGGACAGTAAATCGTGTTGGCTAAAGAATTGCTTGGTGAAGTCTAAAGCAAGTTCGGAGCTCAGACTTGATCGATTTCGGTCACGTGTGTTAGGAGCTCTGAATAGATGTGGTAATTCTGCAGTATTACTAGTTAAAATTGACCGTGTAATGCCGGAAAGCAATCGCGAACAAGTGAGAAAGACGAACATGCGAAAATTCGATTTTTGAGTGTAAACTGTGGCTTTTGAATCAACTAAAATCCGCTTGGCGGAGGTGCAAATCGGGACAGAGAACTGATCGTAAGAAGGGATCGAGATGTGGAGTATTTGAGCGAGCATTCTGTCACAGATAATCAGTAACGGGTTCATTTAGTTCCCATAAGCTGTCTATGCTGTGTCACTGGAATAGCGCGTGAGTGTCGAAGTTGTAACTGCAGGTCAGCACGGACTTGGCGGCATTTTTGTATCAAGGGGGTAACGATATATCGAAGTTTTCACTCGCCAGCTGTCTATTCTTTAATCGCTCATTTATCGTGAAACCGAAAATCCTTATTGCAACCTATAGATAGAGCCAGTGCGGCTGGTTCTATGACGGCTTGTACAGCGAGCAACTACAGCTTGATTCTGTCAGAGGCGGCGTGCAGAGTGGCCTGCAGAAGAATGCCTTCTACACGTGTGTGGGCAGTTTCCCACAAGTAAACGAGCCGCTGCAAATGTTGCATCGCGTCCAAGAATAAAGGAGGAAAAAAAATTACTATAGGTTGAAACAGCTGTCGGCAATAGTTTAGGAAGAGGAGAATTTAACACAGTGAGCGAACGATAGTATAGGGTAGTACACAAGAAAGAAAGAGAAGGTTGGCGCCAAAGGAACTGGAACTTTACTACGGGAACCGGATGGAAAACATCACCGAGCAGACGGAAAATGCAGCGTAGAATTGAATAACACAGCAGACAACTGGATATACACTGATCAGCCGGAACATTATAACCACCTACCTAACAGACGGTATTCCCACCCTTGGAACGGATAACAGCAGCAACGTGTGTGGTGGCATGGAAGCAGTGAAACCTTGGGGGACGCTGGAAGTAGTTGACACCACATCTGCACACGCAAGTCGTAAATTCCGGGGAGGGATCGATGAGCTCTGACGCCACGTTGATTCACATGCCAGATATGGTCGACCGGATTCAGCACATCAAATGCAACTCGCCACTGAGTTCCTCGAACCACTCCATATCACTCCTGGTCTTGTGCCATGGCGCATTATCTTGCTAAAAAAACGCCACCAGCGTCAGGAAACATGACCCTCATGAAGGGGTGTACGTGGTCAGCAACCGGTGAACCCAAATCCTTGGCCGTCATGACGCCATGACCTCCATTGGACCCAGTGATGCCGACGTGGGCGTTCTCCAGAGCATGGTGGAGCCACCGCCAGCTTGTCTCCATCCTGCAGTAGAGGTGTCGAAGAGCCTGTAAGATGACGGATTCATGCCCTCCCACCGCCATGATGGAGAAGGTTTCATCGGACCACGCAATTCTCTGCCACTGCGCCAACGTCCAGTGCCGATGGTCATGCGCTCATTTCAGTCGTAGTTGTCGATGTCGTTGTATTAACATTGGCACATGCATGGGTTATCGGCTGCGGAGGCCCATCGTTTGGAGTGTTCGGTGCACCTTGTGCTCAGACACGTTTGTACTCTGCCCAGCATTAAAGTCTGAGGTTAGTCCCGCCACAGTTCGTCGCCTGTCCTGTTTCACCAGTCTGCCCAACCTACGACGTCCGATGTCTGCAATGAGAGGTGGTCGCCAAACCCCACGGCGTCAGGACGTGGTTTCACCTCGGTTTCGCCACTTGTTGAACACACTCACCACAGCATTCCTCGAACTACCGACAAGTCATGCGTTTCCAAAATGCTGATGTCGAATCTCCAGGCCATCGCAATCCGCCCCCAGTTAAATTCACATACATCGCACGCCTTCTCCATTCAACGCACGAACACTACGCATGCTGAGACTATATGCACCATACTTGTCTCTGACTAGGAAGTCATTTCGCGGCTATCGCTTGGTGGAGGGCACTTCAGTTGGAACTCGCCACTGTGTCCCTCCAACCACTCCATCACACTCCTGGCTTTTTGACACGCCGCATTGTCTTGCCTCTGTATGAAAATCACTGGCTGTGCTGTGTGCAGTCCGTGGCTGCTTTGCATTGTTGTAATACTCGCCATTGTAGTGTTAGGCAGCTGGCTGTGAACAGCGCCTAGCGTTGCGCAGTTGGAGGTGAGCCGCCAGCAGTTGTGGATGTGGGGAGAGAGATGGCGGAGTTTTGAAATTTGTCATGAACTGCTATATTTATATATGATGATATCAAGGTAAATACATTGTTTGTTCTCTATTAATATCTTTCATTTGCTAACTATCCCTATCAGTAGTTAGTGCCTTCAGTAGTTTGAATCTTTTATTTAGCTAGCAGTAGTGGCGCTCGCTGTATTGCAGTAGCTTGAGTAGCGAAGATTTTTGTGAGGTAAGTGATTTGTGAAAGGTATAGTTTAATGTTAGTCAGGGCCCATTCTTTTGTAGGGATTATTGAAAGTCAGATTGCGTTGCGCTAACAAAATATTGTGTGTCAGGTTAAGGACAGTCATGTACAATTGTTCTAAGGGGACGTTTCATGGTTTCTCAGGATCTATGCACCCAAATTGCGTGAAAATGTAATCACATGTCAGTTCTGGTATAATATATTTGTCTAATGGATACCCGTTTATCATCTGCATTTCTTCTTGGTGTAGCAATTATAATGGCCAGTAGTGTAGTAAAAGACTTGCAAGGATGGAAGAGACTGATAGTTCTGTAATCATGAGGGAAGGGGAGAGGTTCAGTTTAATGTGAGTGCTAGTCAGGCATGCACCCCTAAACAACGACAAATAGTAATTCATTAAACAACCATCTTTTACGTGCTGATGTACCTCAATTACCTCCAGTTTCGGCGATAGAACTGGAACAAAATATTCCAACAAATGCAACTTTGTGAAAGAGTTTCAATTTTGATAGTAATCTGTGCCATGACTGATTGCCATGATAGCCAGCTGAGAATACAGAGTTAACTACTTTGTAGGAAGACCTTGTTTCCCGTGGATGCAGTGTTTTGTTGCCTAGGTGTATGACAGTTTCTGACGTGGGTTCTCCCCTGGAACGCTCTAAAATGAAATCTCCAACATCTTCCGGTAGAGCAAAAATAAACTGCAGATGGAAACCTGTGTCTGAAACCATTATACACCAGGGCAACAAAGCATAGCATTCATAGGAAACAAGGCCTGTTTACGCAGAAGGTAGTTGCGTCATCACAACTAGCGATAGAGGCAATCAGTCGCATCACTGAGTACCAAACAACATCGCGTGATGTTTCGCCGATGGTCCCTCAGCGTACAGAGTCACGTTTGTTGCCGAAGGGTTGGCCTAGCGGTAGTCGCCGCCACCCTTAGTTTCGAAGCTCTGTAGCGTTGTTGGATAACGTTTCCGGAAATGGGTTCCTATCCCCAGGCTGTAGTGCTGGGCAGAGTACAAGTGTGTCCGGCATACACCAAGGCAACAAAACACTGCATTCCTAACGATGGGCCTCTGCAGCCGACGACCTGTGAATGTGCCAATGTTAACACGACATCGACGTCTACGACTGGAATGGGCACGTGAACCTCGGCACTGTACGTTGGTGCAGTGGTAGAGTGTTGGATGGTATGATGAATCCTGATACCTTCTTCATCATGCTGATGGGAGGGCGCGAATGCGTCTTCTTCCAGGGGAAGATCACGTTGACATCTGTACTACAGGGCGGAGACAAGCTGGCGACGGCTCTATTCACGTGGGCATCCGGAGGTCCAGTGTCCAAGGAGACCACGCACAGCCCTTCATGACGATCGTGTTCCCCATAGTAGTGGCATTTTTCGGCAAGACAATGCGGCGTGTCAAAAAGCCAGGAGTGTGATGGAGTGGTTGGAGGGACACAGTGGCGAGTTCCAACTGAAGTGCCCTCCACCCTCCCCCTCCCCCCCCCCCCCCTAACACGCGACATTTGAACCCAATCAAACACATCTGGGATGTGAAACTTCCTGGCAGATTAAAACTGTGTGCCGACCGAGACTCGAACTCGGGACCTTTGCCTTTCGCGGGCAAGTGCTCTACCATCTGAGCTACCGAAGCACGAAGGTAGGAGACGAGATACTGGCAGAAGTAAAGCTGTGAGTACCGGGCGTGAGTCGTGCTTCGGTAGCTCAGATGGTAGAGCACTTGCCCGCGAATGGCAAAGGTCCCGAGTTCGAGTCTCGGTCGGGCATACAGTTTTAATCTGCCAGTAAGTTTCATATCAGCGCACACTCCGCTGCAGTGTGAAAATCTCATTCTAGAAACATCCCCCAGGCTGTGGCTAAGCCACGTCTCCGCAGTATCCTTTCTTTCAGGAGTGCTAGTTCTGCAAGGTTCGCAGGAGAGCTTCTGTAAAGTTTGGATGGTAGGAGACGAGATACTGGCAGAAGTAAAACTGTGAATACCTGGCGTGAGTCGTGCTTCGGTAGCTCAGATGGTAGAGCACTTGCCCGAGAAAGGCAAAGGTCCCGAGTTCGAGTCTCGGTCTGGCACACAGTTTTAATCTGCCAGGAAGTTTCATATCAGCGCACACTCCACTGCAGTGTGAAAATCTAATTCTGGAAACATCCCCCAGGCTGTGGCTAAGCCACGTCTCCGCAGTATCCTTTCTTTCAGGAGTGCTAGTTCTGCAAGGTTCGCAGGAGAGCTTCTGTAAAGTTTGGAAGGTAGGAGACGAGATACTGGCAGAAGTAAAACTGTGAATACCTGGCGTGAGTCGTGCTTCGGTAGCTCAGATGGTAGAGCACTTGCCCGCGAAAGGCAAAGGTCCCGAGTTCGAGTCTCGGTCGGGCACACAGTTTTAATCTGCCAGGAAGTTTCATATCAGCGCACACTCCGCTGCAGAGTGAAAATCTCATTCTGGAAACATCTGGGACGTGATTGAACGAGTCGTCAGAGCTCATCGCCCCCCTCCCCGGAACTTACGGGAATTAGGTGACGTGGGTGTGCAGACGTAGTGTCAGCTCCCTCTCGCAGCCTACTAAGGCCTCACTGCTTCCCTGCCAAGACGCATCACTGCTGTTATCCGTGCCAAAGATAGACGTACTACCTATCAGGTAGGGACTCATAATGTTCTGGCTAATTAGTGTGCACTGGCACAAGGACTTCAGCAAAGTGTAGATTATTATAGTCCAACACCTGGAAGGGAGCATCACTGAAACGACGGAGCTGCTCGGCTGTTGGTGTGCTACGTCGGCAGCGATCAGTAGAATGTGACTGAAGGACGGTGCAACCACGACTAGGCGAGAATGTATTGGACGTAACGGAATGTGGAGATAGGAGCTTGCCAACTCTGCATGTAACAGGAGTGGCGATTTGTGGTAGATCTGACGACACAGTGCTGACGCAGACTCGAGAGTTGCTGAGCAAACGTTTCAACGCATTTTGTTGAATGTGACACTCCGTAGGAGACGACACCTGCCTACAGCCGTTTTGCCCAAACGACAGCGTGAGCTACGACGTACGACTGTAGTGCGCATGGGGTCATCGAGACTGGGCGGTCGATCAATGGAAATGGTCGCCTAATGGATCAGTTACGTCTCTTGTTATATCGGCTCAATGGTAGTGTCAGGAAATGCTATCGTCTAGGTGAAATGATGCTGGAAACATGCATCGTTTTTCAGATGCAGGTCCATGGCGGACATTATTTTGGAACCTGTGCAATACTCGAAGGCAGCATGGACTACGTGAACATTATTGCGGAATGCCTGCTCCCCGTCATGCTTGCTTTTCCCAGCGTGATAACTGTTCATTCCGCGAGCTCGGAATCGTGCTACAGTGGTCTGAGTAGCGTGACAGTGAACTCACATTGATGTCTCGGCCACCAAATTCGCTTGAACTGTACCTGACGGCACACACCTGGGACGCTCCGCGCGCAAAAAACACCGGCCCGCAGTTTACGGCTACTGCGTGACTTATACGAAGACATCTGTTGCCACATACCTCCGGAAATAAAGCAAGCTCTTGTCGAATCCACACTACGCGGAACTGTTGCTTTATCGATTTCGATATGTGGATCAACACGCTGTCAAGCAGTTGGTCGTAATGTTTTCGCTCATCACTGTCTACTCGTTACTCTCTACGTGTTATTTTACTCTAAAGACGGAGTGTGCAGGCGCGACACAGAGTTAACTGATTAGACACTGCCAGCAGGAGTAAGCAACGCAGGGGAACACCTGTTCGCCCACTCCGCATAATCTGCCGAGTAGTTGTGGGAGACCGACGATTATTGCTCCGCTCCAGAGCAGAAAACGCCGGCGGCCCCTCTGCCATTACGTGAAAGCAATTCATTAGGCTAATGTATGAGCGCCGCGGTTTCCGGCGGTGCAGTGCGTGCCCCTATTTATAACGCGGCCGCTGAATACACGCCGCGGCTGCCACCCCAACCCCAACACTCGGCGCCCTTTTCCGTCTGGTTCCTCTTTCTACACGTCTCTCTCTCTCTCTCTCTCTCTCTCTCTCCCCTTCTGCTCTTTCATTTGTCACCCAGACCGCCGCGCCGGGCGCATCCCTTTCCAATTGCCACCCCTCCCTCTCCCGCCGACTCCCGGCACACCCAACCACCACTCCCATGTCGTCCCAAGCGGCAGAATCCGTCGCGAGCACGTAAAGGTCTGCGCTAGAGGACATGCGTCCCATCTCCATTCAGAGGACCCGCCAGCAGTAGTGATCAAGGATCAGAGGACTCGGATTAACAGAAAGCGCCACGAGTCCGTGGTATTACAGCTCAAAGGCTTCCAAAAGCCCGGCTCAGCCTCATTGGTAATCCAGCTGCTCTCTATGGTCGTTATCCATCGTAGCCTATGGACTATTGTTTTAAATCTGACTGTGATCCTGTAAGATGGCTCAGTTGCTATTTGAGGTTTTTAATTAGAGCAGAGGCATTTGAAATTTCCTCCACGTACACTCCTTGCGACTACAGGCGCTATACCTTAATTCATCACTGGATTATGTCGTCTCTAGATGGCATTAGTGCAATGCCGGAATGTCATCTTGAAAATACGAAACTAACAATAACTTCTGCTCTTTTATATACAAAAAAGACCGAATCAGTTAATAAAAGCCTTATAAATGATCAAGAGTACACGACAAATAGTTCTGGATTCATGTTAATGGATAAAATAGCACAGTAACAGTCCAATAACGGACCAACCCCCTCAAAATAACCACTAAAGAATCTTACCGTCTGAACTCGTAGAACACTCACTCTGTGACGGCCATTCGATCCACATTCAAATCCATGCAGCCACCATCCTGACCAACTCAACACCATTCTTCCAGTACCTTAACATAATATTAACATGCCTGTAGTATGAATGCCATCGGAAAAAAACATATACGCCTTACAATATGCATGCATAGGCACACGCATGCGCACGCACACATATGTATACACAGAGACGCAGAGAGAGAGAGAGAGGGAGAGAGAGAGAGAGAGAGAGAGAGAGAGAGAGAGAAAACAAAAGAAGCAGTCGTTACGATTGGAAACATGTATATACACTGCGCTTTCTTACAAATAAATTTGTTTTTGCCTATGTTCCATCATAAACTGACACAATTTCTTCTTCTTTTTCTTACTCTCATTTGTTTCGCCACAGTTACAGCATCTTCACTCTCTTTTTTTTTTTTAATTGCCTTCTGTCAAATAACCAGAAATGTTGCTTATTACTGTCTGTAAATATAGAAGATCGGTTTTTACGTAAAGTATTCACATATTGAATCAGAAATCTTTTTCATACCTGGTTAATACACGATGTTATTTCTGTACCTTTCAGTACTTTGCAATATTCCTGTTATCTTTTACAAGTAGGTGTAGACATATTGCATATACACCCACAAACACACAAAGATACAGAGTCTTTAACGTTGAGTAAAATAATGTAAATCAAAGCAATTTACCATTCCAGGAGAAATTTTCGATGTGACTAAGTTCTCTTTTGCTTCAGATGGCAGACTCTCAAAGAATAATAGCTATAGTGCAAAATTACAGAAGGCTACAGAACCACAGTATGTGTTCGCAAGATATAAAAAAAAATATTTTTCTTTGTGACTATTTTATTCAAAACTGTAGTTCTGTATGTGCAGATAGTAAAAATCAACTTTCCTCTAGTTTGACAGAAAGTGAATAAAAAATATTTAAAATTCCATATGTTCAGGTAAACATTTCTGGGTATGAAAGAAAGAAAAATAGTTTTTCTTCATGGCACAACGCATCCAAATATAACAAACTGAACAATCAATGCTGTGAAGGAAAGCACTCTCAATGCTCGTAAAAAATGCGTCTCTTGTCAGATTAGTCTTATGAAAAATACAGAAGTAAAGATCTGAACGTGTAAATATGTCAGTGTTACGCTCTCTAACCTATGGCCGGGTGAGAGGAAATACAGATTCGAGCAGACAAATGAATAACTGTAAGTAATGATTTATTAAACTAAGAATTATAGGGTGAACTGTTTTATAATACATAAGTGTCCTGTATAAAAACAAAACTGTATTAATCCAGATTAAATACACAGAATGCTTCAATGAACAAGGCGAAACGCTCCTGGAATATAAATAAATAAAAATAAAAATAAATAAATATGTTCCCATTTAAAAAAAACGAATATTTAACAGAAATTTCATGGAATATCTGACGACAAACAGACAGTAAAAAGTGAAAAAGGAAGGAAGGAAGAATATAGTCGGATGTCCCATCGACAATTAGGACGTTACTGACGGAGCACTAAGTGAGATAGAACAGGGCTGGGAAACGAAACCATCTGTCTCCTGTTCAAAGTAACTGTTCTAGCGTTCCGTTTAAATAGGATCTGAACCCTTCTTGTCCCAAACGCAAGTCTTATGTCTTGAATATTGCACCACGTCGCTTGGTAAGAAAAAAGGGAATATGCCTCCGTGTCTTCCGCTTGACAATTCGTCTTGTACGAATTAAAATGATCTGGAAAGTATTCCACATGCCTTAAGGTAGGCATCCAAACTTAAATCATCTACCCCTGTAGTCGCGCAAGCCAGTTTTAATTTGCGGACTCTGTATAAACAAATCATCTGACAAACATAACGTTAAACTCTTCCAGTGGAGTATTATCCTGAGTTGATCTAGCACTCTGCGGAAATGAGTACACTGCATTGCCTCCCAAACAGGCTGTGACCGAGCGAGGTGGCGCAGTGGTTAGAACACTAGATTTGCATTCGGAAGGACGACGGTTCAATCCTGCGTCCGGCCATCCTCATTTAGGTTTTCTGTAATCTCCCTAAATCGCTTCAGGCAAATGCCGGGATGGTTCCTGTGTAAGGGCGCGTCCGACTTCCTTCCCCGTCCTTCCCTAGTCCGATGAGACTGATGACCTCGCTGTTTGGTCTCCTTCCCCAAAAAACCCATACCAAACAGGCTGTGTAGGTTAACCGAGACTAGACCAGCTTTTCGCGGTAATATTGTTTCCTACTGAGCCACCCAATCATCTGGACTTATGATTCAGTACTTCAATATTCTCTCACTTTTCTCTTATTTTGAGAGAAATTCTGCTGCATGTTTTACTTACTTATAAACCTCAAGGCCATCTTCTATCAATGGATGTATATTCTCCTGATTTGACACGCAGCGTCGTTTCCCTTTTTTAGATTTTCTGAAATTGGGCAACTTGGTGTCTCTGCTGGTTCTTCTCCAGCTGCTTTCTGTTGTCCACAGCTGGCTGAACGCTCGTTTCTTCATCCACCTGTGGACAGAAAGAGAACCCAGAAGATATTTTAAGTTGCTGAAGAATAGATAAAAAGGATACATCGTAATCACCCAGAAAATATTACTTTTGTTTCTTATTTCAATAATAACTGTTGTTCCTAATTTTTGACACAGTACCTATGCTAAAATATGTCCATAATAACTAGATTACTAAAGCTGACATAGTCTTGAAGTTTCCAGGTTTTGACAATTTCGGAGTTGTAATTATTGCAGACTTTAAGTATTTAGAATTGATGTACAAGAAGGAACAAGGTTCGTTGTCGTTTAAGGCCTTATTTAGTTCCAGTATTCAGAAACAAAATGTTAACGTTGCACTCAGGATTTATGATGATAGAAATGTTGCTGCTTTAAAGATCTTCGCTTCGAGAGAGACAGGTTTTGCAGGCCTGAACATACTTCAACTTTCATACAACTAATTTGTAACTGGTTTCATATTGCTAACGTGAAAGGTGTATATGAATGTGAAAGGTTTAATGATCAATACAGCCAGCCTATTAGAGTAAACAGATTTTTACAGTTAGGCTGTTTTTAAGAAAAAAAGGTCTTTATTGTTAAAAAATTGGAGGCAGAGTATTCATAACTCCCATACTTTGAGCTCTAAAACTTATCATACACTACTCAATACTCTTTATGGGTTTTTTTATTACTGATTGCATATGCATTTGAACGTTATAAGCCAGATTATATATCACTGAGTAAGTTTCATAACGACAATCTCAAAGGTAGATTTAGTAGTTACCAACAAATCAGTTGGGCAAATTGTTATGTAACTTGTGGTGTCACCGCCGGACACCACACTTGCTAGGTGGTAGTTTTAAATCGGCCGCGGTCCATTAGTACATGTCGGACCCGCGTGTCGCCACTGTGTGATCGCAGACCGAGCGCCACCACAAGGCAGGTCTCGAGATACGGACTAGCACTCGCCCCAGTTGTACGGACGACATTGCTAGCGACTACACTGACGAAGCATCGCTCATTAGCCGAGCAGATAGTTAGAATAGCCTTCAGCTAAGTCCATGGCTACGACCTAGCAAGGCGCCATTAGCCTTACATAGCAATTGATAGTTTGATAGTTATCGTATGAAATGTCTCATCAAGAACGCTGTATACAAATGGTGGATTAAAGTTAAGTATTCCAGCAGCTACGTACTTTTCTTTATAGCATTTATGAAGTATCCTGTTTCAGACCATCAAGTCCGCCTGCTTGCTTAATGGCCGCCTCCCTTAAATAATGTGCGTAGTGTTGGCAATCTGTCAACACTACATAACTTATATTCAGGTACTTGAGAGTGAAAAGAAATTAAGATTCACAGATATGGTACTATTAAATTCTTTGAATAAAAATATTCCTCTCCATAAATTGCTTCCTTGCTCTGGAATAATTGATAAATGTGTGAATGTTGACAAATATACTGCTCTGCTACGGAAGAATTTTCAAGTGTCACAGATACCAGAAAATTTCCTGCCGGTGTTGTACATTACTGGTTATGCTGAAAGAAGGAGCTTTATCTAAAAAAATGTGTGATTTGCACCTCTTGGGTGCGGTCTGATAAGGAAGTTGAAATACCCATCTCAAATAACTTCATAACAGAATATGACCATGGAAAGTTGACAGTTCCCATTAAAACTACTGTTATAGTGACTGGTTTTGTTTGTTCATGCTGAAAGTAATATTAGATTTGTATTCAGAATGTTTCTTTTATGATTCACATCAACTTTCTGTCTTCCACTAAATATGCTGCTTAATGTTGAGGAGATGCGATCTTACCGAGGCTGACTTAAGTAATATTTGCAAATCTCAAATAACTTTAAAGGACATACTGCAAAATATTAACCTCTGGCCTGTAAAATAATGACAATCTCAATAAAAAGTCAATGATTCTGTAAGCAGTAATAAATGTGGCAGGCAGTTAAAGAAACTGAGGACATAATACTGTAGAATATTTTTGTGTACAATTTTTGTAATTTGTTAACTCACTGTATCAGTGGAGAAGTGTTTGCTGTTTATTAATTTCTGGCAAAATAAATACAATTTTCTAATGCAGTCACTATACTTCCCACCACAAAACGAATTTTACCGCTAACAACGTAATGCAGAATACACAAAGTGTAAAAATTGTGAGGTGTAAATGTATTATAATATTTTGAAAATCAAGGAATGTGCAGTTTTTTAATAAATTACTATGTAAATACTGAACACATATCTTTAGAAAAATAATTCACTCCCCCTTGTCCTTTGCGATAAGTTAAAACTCAAGTTTTGGTGAAGTGTCTGCTAAGAAAAGACGGGAGTTTCAATTTAAGGGTTATATGACTGACCAGTAGTGTTTTTGAGGGTAGTTCATTTAATATTTGGAGCTGAACACTCCATTTCCTCACTGTATGACTGAAATTTAGTTGAAGGTCGGACTGCGAAGTACAATGTTTCACATTAAATATGCTACAGTGACGAAAACATATGTACATGACAATCTTTTTGCACTGCTATTCAATTATCTAATACGCTCTCTTTCTTTCCCTTTCTCATCGTCTTTCTCTATTTCATTTTCCTTAAGTCTGCCTGTGTGTGTGTGTGTGTGTGTGTGTGTGTGTGTGTGTGTGTGTGTGTGTGTGTGAGTGTGTGTGTGTGTGTGAGGGAGAGAGAGAGAGAGAGAGAGAGAGAGAGAGAGAGAGAAACAGAGACTGAATTTGAAGCATAATGATTGACTTAAAACATGCTTTAGTAAAGTACAAAACGTTGTTTGTGAATATCTGCGTGTATCAAGAAATTTAATGACGAGACTGAACGACACTATTTGATGAAGAAAATGCAGTAGTGAAGTATAGAACAATTATTGTGAGTGAGTTTCACACCTTTTCCTTTTATAAAAAGTCGGAACGGTACAGTTTGTTGTTAAGCTGTATGAATCAAACTCTTTTGAGGCCAAAGGTTTGAAATAATTTAAAGATAATAGTATTAATTGGCGTGTTATTTTAGTATCAAGAGTAAATAATAATCAAGAAACAGTAACATCATTAGTAATTTTGCGAAGCAGAAACGGCAAATGCGCGAGAGTCGGTGCATGCGGAGCTGGGTCACTAGAGGGCTGTGTTTCGGCCACAGCACTACAAAGCTGACGTCATCAAAGCGCACCCAGGCCAGTATATCTAGTGGGCCGTGTGCCTGACATTATGACGGCAGCCTGCAGCCGCCTTATATTTCTGCTAGATGGGGAATCTGAATCACAGTCGGATACAAAACCCCTCCCTCCTTTAGCCAGAAAATGGCCGAGGATGGGGAGAGGGCGGAACCGGAATCCCTGCCAATGACTCGAGTGGCACGTCCTCCACAGCCAGAGTCAGAGGTGGCACTATCTGAGTGGAATGGGGCGAAATAACGACCTCTGGGACGCGACATGTGTCAGCCCACCATACCATCTGACGGGTGGCGTCAATAGTTTGCCTTCTATTAGCACCTCATCCGGAGAACACGCCTAGTCCCATAATTGGTCGAATGAGGTGGCACCAGTGGTAGGGACAGGAGCCATGTCCAGTGCGATGGAAGGAGGAGGGTGCACATCCATAGGGTTCACTACATGTCATTATCTACTTCCCACTGATGCCTTGCACTGGGGCACAGAGTGGCGCAGGAAAGAGCAGGCTCAGACGTTGGTGCGGTTTTCTGGCGAATCCAGTGGTGCTGCCCACTGGTGCGTGAGGAGGAGTCAGGGGTGGCACATCATGCTGAAGGCAGAGTTGATCGCAGGGACAGACAAGCTGCTCCTGGTTGATGTGATGTGATCATGGAACATCTGTCACTTCTTATTCCCAACCATGGCTTCATGTCAAGATTTATGTCACCTACGATTTTAATGTCCTCACCAACCAGTCGCCTTCCGAATTGGATGACACATGAAATGGAGTGGTAGTAGGTAACACTACGTCCACTAAATCCCGAAGCGCCGAAGCCATAAACTGTGGCCCATTGTCGGAAACCAATGTAACTGCGTCCCCTTCTATAGCAAAGATAGTAGATAACGCCCGGATTGTGACTCTAGAGAATGTTGTAAACATCCTTACAATGTATGGAAAATCGATCAGGGTATCAATGACCAACAACAACGCCTGTAAAGGGCCAGTGAGACCTATGCGTACTCTTTGCAGTGCGTGACAGAGCTGGGGCATTAGTTAAAACGCTGTGTTTTTGCCAACTGGTTATGCAAACAGGGGGTGGCAGATGAGGGTGGTATGTTCAGTGTCTGTGCGTTGCCAATTCACGTGCAGCCGCATCATTGCTTTCATTCGGCAACGTGGAGCTGCAAATCGCGGGGGCACAACGCACAAGTGTCAGCATCGTCTGTGGCTAATAAAATGACTCTATCTCTAACATTAAGTCTGTGCCTGAGGGAAACATAAGTGCGCCACTTTGGCTCCGTATCTTCAGTGAAATGTCAGGCCAGTCCCTCTACACTGCTGACAGTAGCCTGTGAAGGAGGGGCTCCAGGCTCATCTCTGCTACTGCGCCACCTGCAGTGATGGCAAACTCGTCAAGGGTGTGCCGCTGGATCATGTCCAAGACAAAACACATTGTTTCATACCTGTCAAAATCGCCATTTGTGTCACATGGCAAATGAGGCACGGCATCAGAGTTAGAGTGCTGCTTGGTATTTCTGTAATGAGTGTCATAAGTATAGTTACTACGAAACAATACCGACTGCTGCAGCTGTTATGCCGTTTGGTGCTGCAGTTTTGCATGGAGCCAAACAACGACAGTAGGGGCGTCTGGTTCATAATCAGAGGAAACTTAGTACGGTATCACTGAGGTAGGCATGGAACGTCTGGACACATTAAATGACGGATAAGGTCTATTTTTCAATCTGCTGTAGTGGCAACTTCTGCCATCAAATGTATCAGGATTACCAAATGTAGCGGGAAGAGGTAGAAGGCACCGTATTAAGACTTGTCTGAGTTTTCTAATTGATTTATTGTTTCCAACTACAGTGCCGTGTTCCCCTCGGTCTGTGTCACCGGGTTCCACAATGCTGAGGACACCACTTCACTGTCTGCAAAACGGCTTGGCGCAGAATGGCTGTCTCAGCAACCTGAGCATGCACTGTGTGTCAGCCTTGTACGCCAATGGAGTTGCGGCGTCGTCAGGATGCCGGCTGTCGACTCAGCGGTCTGCGTCCCTGCCGACTCAGCATCGCTCAGTGTGAGCCACTGTTGGCCAGCTGCGTGCTTCTCGCTGCGTGGCTGAGATCGTGGCGAGAATAAGCGCCCACGATCCGGCGTCCGAATCTGTGGCCCTAGCCTCGGGGTGCCTCCGGCACGTGTTGGAAGCCAGGACAACTGCCTGCAATAGCGAGCTGTGGAGTGACCCGCAGCTGCCTGGCTGTGGACCCTGTGTCAGCCTCAGAGGGTCGAACCAGCGGCCCGCCGTGGACTGGAACGTTGGCGCCCCATCTGCTGTTGCGTGTAGCTAGTGGTGTGACACGCCAAACCGTCCAAGAGAGCTGCTACACTTGAAACAATCTCGTTAGAAACCCGTATCTATTTATACACGGCTGTGCACCTCTGTTTGCCATATGCACCGCTTTGCGTTACGTACTCATAACACGCTAGGTTGGCCGGTGAGCCCCTTCTGCCTGTGATTTGCGACATGCAAAACCGTTATGTACACTCTTTGAGCAATTCGACGGCCCCGTGGCCTCTATTCTACTTCGCAACTGTTGGTGTGCGTTACTCACTGTAATCTGTCCCCCACTTGACTGTAACTTGTGCTGAGAATACTGCACAGAACTAACTTTCCCCATCCTAAACGGTGGTGCCGATACACTGCGAATAATTTTGCTGTGCTCAGTTCAACATCTTAAATACAAAAACGATTTGTTGTTCCGTGCTCTCGGCAGATGTATGTGACAGGCTGACACCGACACCACAATCGGACGCATCTGTGGCCAGCGTCAACCATTTGCCCGGCTCAAACGTTACCAAACAAGGGACTGACCTAAGACACTTTTTTAAGTTGCACAAAAGCCCGTTGGCATGCATCTGACCACACAAAAGGGACATTCTCATTTCGTAACTGGTTAAGCTGGTGGGAAATACGAACCACGTTTAGAAGGAACTTTTCGCAGTAATTGACTTAGCCGAGAAAACATGTGCAGTTCCTTAAGATTTTTAGGCAGCGGTAAATTAGTAATGGTGGTCACACGGTCTTGCGTAGGTGTACGCCAGTCTTTACTTGACATGTGGCTCAAATACGTGACTCTCGGCTGGAAGAAAGTACGCTTGGCGAGACGACAACGTGGGAAACTGGCTTGTAGCTACTCAAACAACACTCGTAAACCGGCTGAGTGCTGTTAATGTGTGGGCCCCGTAACTAACAAATCATCCAGATAATTGACACAATTTGGAATGCTCTGGATGAGCTGTTCTAGATACTGCTGAAAAATTGTGGGAGCACTAGGGACCCCGCCGGCCGGGGTGGCCAAGCGGTTCAAGGCGCTACAGTCTGGAACCGCGCGACCGCTACGGTCGCAGGTTCGAATCCTGCCTCGGGCATGGATGTGTGTGATGTCCTTAGGTTAGTTAGGTTTAAGTAGTTCTAAGTTCTAGGGGACTGATGACCTTAGACGTTAAGTCCCATAGTGCTCAGAGCCATTTGAACCACTAGGGACCCCAAATGGCAATCTGTTACATCTGTAAATGCCAAATGGGGTATACATTACAAGAAGCTCTTTCATGGGCTCATCAACGGATAATGGAAAATGTGAATCAGTGAGATCAACTTTTGAAAATTACTGGTCTCCAGCCAATTTAACTATCAATTACTCTTGCCTATTGGATTAGGTAAAAATCAGCATTTGCTTAGGTATTAATGGTAGACTCAAAATAACCACACATCCACAGTGATCTGTTAGACTTTTGTATAATAAACATACGCATCGCCCACTGTGTAGATAAGGTTCTGCAATCTCTCTAGTTCTGCCTTAACTTGCTTGCGCATGGCAAACGGTTCCGGATGGGCTCTACAGAACTTAGGCGTTGCCGAATACTTCAAAGAGGTGAATGCCCAAAAATTCGGAGCACAAACTAAAGCAGGTTCAAGGCAATGTTTGAAATTTTCACGCAATGCGTTCAGTTCTGCGAGCGGAATAGCGTTAGAAGGCAGACTGACTTGATCCTGAATTCGGAAACCAAAACGAGCGAAAGCGTGGATTCCAAATATGTTGGTAACAGTCTAAGAATTAAGTACTAGCAAGACTAGTTGCCGCGCTACGTTGTTGTGTGTAGCGTGGACAATCACTTGACCCTTCCGGGGGATTGATCTGCCGTTGTCCGTCCAACTGTGCACCGCGGTGCACGCATCGCTGGGGAGTGTCGACATTAATTCGGGACACAGCCGCGCAGGTGTCCAGTTGGAAGTCCGCGTTCACCCAGTCCACGTCCAGTTGCAGCACGATACTCTGCATCCCTTCTGCCCTTGTCCCTGGCAGCGTGCAGCGTACCAGGGGCCCAAGTTGACGCCCGCCGGCCGCGGCAGACACTCGCAAAGTGTCCTGGCTTGCGGCAAGCAAAACAGATGAGGTCACGGTATGGACGGTGAGGGCCGCACTCTGGATATGGTGTCAACGCCAGACACCACACTTGCTAGGTGGTAGCCTTTAAATCGGCCGCGGTCCGTTAGTATACGTCGGACCCGCGTGTCGCCACTATCAGTGATTGCAGACCGAGCGCCGCCACACGGCAGGTCTAGAGATACTTCCTAGCACTCGCCCCAGTTGTACAGCCGACTTTGCTAGCGATGGTTCACTGACAAATTACGCTCTCATTTGCCGAGACGATAGTTAGCATAGCCTTCAGCTACGTCATTTGCTACGACCTAGCAAGGCGCCATTATCATTTGCTATTTATCTTGTGATGCATGTACCGTCAGACCGATGTTCACCAATTATGGATTAAAGTTAAGTAGTCCAACAGATACGTACTATTTTTGCTAGTCTCATATCCCTGACCTGTTTCAGACCTCACGCCAGCCTGCGTGAGCTTAAACGCGTGCCTTTCGGCTACCAGTCACTGTGGATTGGCTGTCTTGCCAGTCCACAACACTGGACATGATTTGGAGGTACGGTTTGTGCTGCGGTTCTCGACGAGGAGAAAAATTCTTCAGTAGCCACCGCTCGCTTTGGCACACGTCCACGTAGAACTAAACGCTTTCGTCTTCGCTCATGTAGCGCCGCGGAAGGTGAGGAACCAGGAACTGCCGAATCCCGCGGTGGAGAACTGCCGGACGCTCAAGAGCTGCGTGAGCCAGATGATGGCCGTGACTGGGAATCTTCAGTTGATCGAAGAGCACAACGACCACTAATACTACAGACAACGGCGAAACCAGAACAGTCATCGAATAGAGTTTGTGCTGAGGCAGTCACTTGATACACCTTAGCAATTTGTAACACATAACTCAAAATAGGATCCGATGTTTTTAAAGCATTTGCTCTAACCTCACGATCCAGAGCCAGGCGTTTTATAACCTGCCGATTGAAAGAATCTGCATAACACGCGCCCCACATTTCACAGGCAAAATCACACTTGCGAGCTAAGCGCTATAAATGAGCAGCTCATGCTGCATACAATCAGCTTAACACGCTGATTGAACCTGAGCATAGCGACAACGATGCGCGTTTGCTCACCGTAGTATTCAGTCAACAAACTGCAGAATTCAGAAAACTCCAAACTACTGCGGTCTGGAAGCGGGCGTAATTTTTGCACCATATCATGCAGTTTACTACTAGACGTCAGTAACAGTGCACAACGGTGTTCAGGATCATCAGTTTAGCTAGCCTGTCAGTGAATTTCGAAACTCCGTAAGCAGGTCTCACAGCTCCCTTGCGTGCCTCGTCGAAGGAAGCGTTTGGCAGAGGGGTGAAGTGGGGGAGGGCGGGAACAGCAGCTGCCGCAGTTGTTGTTTCTGGGGAAACTGGAACAACACTGTGTGTTGTTCCTGCTGCTGCTGCGACAACTTGACAGGCTGTGGATTCATAGTTCACTAAAAGAAACCGCACGGCGAGAAACTTCCTTGCCGCCAGTTTTCTATCCTGGCTTACGCACGTAGACTGTTTACCGTCACTTGCTAACTTGGGTACACCAAACCACAGGGAAACAAACAAACTTTCCGATATGTCCGCAACAGACTGAGTTCACGAAATGAACGAAGCACTAACAACTCCGCGACGTAGCGAAGTTGGCGTAGAAATTCGACAATCTGATGGAAGTCGCTCAACAAATAACAACCGTTCTGACAAACATATTCAAAGTAGGCATTGATATTACATGAAGTATCGGTAGCTTCGGAAACGGACAGTACTTAATCATTAAAAAGTCCATACTTAAGGAAGGACCCATCTGACACCCAAGTCACACGTTAGGCAAAGTGCAAGAACGGCTGCTTTGCAACCGCTAACAACCGCACAGAAAACTTACAAAATTAGCGATAAACAATCCGGGTTTCGAAGGAAAAAGTCAGTAGACGATGTCATTAACCAGGCATTACGTCTAACCTACGGAACAGACAGGAAATATGTGCTTCCGACACCGATAAATATTCAAGGCGCGTTCGACTATGTGGTGGCCTGAGTTATTTGCGCGTCTAAGAGAGTTGCAAATACCAGCTCCCCTGTATCAAAGTTTAAGGGATTAGTGCCGAGATACAGTGGTGCAATGGAGAACAGGACACTGCAAAGTATTAAAGAAAACAGCAAAGGGATGTCCACAAGGCTCTATCTTAGGACCTGCACTTTGGGGCATCACAACAAAGCCTCTCCTTAACCTTATGGACGAGGACCAAAACACAGACGGGATAGTGGGTGTGCCGACGATCTATTAGTGGTGTCTCGGCCATTTCAAGAACACACTTGCAACACAAGGTTAGCAACACTCTCCTTCATATGGAGCAATGGTGCAGCAAGAGTAAACTCAGGAAGACTTTATATATGTTACTGAAAGGAAATCTGTAACAATACAAACAACAACATCGCAAGGAAGTATATCACTAGAAACCTAGGAGTACACTTGGATGATACACTGACCTTCAAAAACCACATAAAGCTGGTTACAGAAAAGGCAGTCATAGTACTGCATAAATTGGCGATAATAAATACCATGGAATACAGAAAGCCTGTAAATATGATTATAACCTATTACTATGCCGTATACGAATCGATAGCGTGTTTCAGAACAAGTACATGGCCATACGTGATAAATCTATCAAGCAGTGTAACAGCTGCTTGCTGAGGACATCGTAATGCTCTCCTACAGCTGTCAGGGGCCTTTGGAAGCCCCGTGCGTGGTGCTTGGCACTGTCCAGTCGACCTCAGAATTAAATATAGAGTTGCAGCATATTGACTGAGACTGAGGAGGGATGAAAAAGTAGGAGAGCTAATAGAGGAAGACATTTCCCCAAAAACGACCTACAACGGTGGAGGGTGAATGACTGGCAACAACAATGGGATTCCAGCATTAAGGGTAGACGAGAATACTCGGTTTATCCAAACATGAAAGGAACTACTTAGTATCAAACATGCTGATCTAAGTAAAGGAATGATCCACTCGTCCTACCAGGCAATATGATTCCAATCATCAACAGTCTAATGTCGCTGTTGACGGGCCCAGGCTAGGTGTAAAGCTTTGTGATGTGCAGTTATCAATGGAACACGAGTGGGCCTTCGGCTCCGAAAGTCTATATCGATGATGTTTCGTTGAATGGTTCTCACGCTGACACTTGTAGATGGCCCAGCACTGAAATCTGCAACAGTATGCGGAAGCGTTGCACTTCCGTCACGTTGAACGATCCTCTTCAGTTGTTTCCAGAATGAGATTTTCACTCTGCAGCGGAGTGTGCGCTGATATGAAACTTCCTGGAAGATTAAAACTGTGTGCCCGACCGAGACTCGAACTCAGGACCTTTGCCTTTCGCGGGGAAGTGCTCTACCATCTGAGCTACTGAAGCACGACTCACGCCCGGTCCTCACAGCTTTACTTCTGCCAGTATCTCGTCTCCTACCTTCCACACTTTACAGAAGCTCTCCTGCGAAACTTGTAGAACTAGTACTCCTGAAAGAAAGGATATTGCGGAGACATGGCTTAGCCACAGCCTGGGGGATGTTTCTAGAATGAGATTTTCACTCTGCAGCGGAGTGTGCACTGATATGAAACTTACTGGCAGATTAAAACTGTGTGCCCGACCGAGACTCGAACTCGGGGCCTTTGCCTTTCGCGGGCAAGAGTGAAAACATCCCCCAGGCTGTGGCTAAACCATGTCTCCACAAAATCCTTTCTTTCAGGAGTGCTAGTTCCACAAGTTTCACAGGAGAGCTTCTATAAAGTTTGGAAGGTAGGAGACGAGATACTGTCAGAAGTAAAGCTGTGAGGACCAGGCGTGAGTTGTGTTTCGGTAGCTCAGATGGTAGAGCACTTGCCCGCGAAAGGCAAAGGTCCCGAGTTCGAGTCTCGGTCGGGCACACAGTTTTAATCTGCCAGGAAGTTTCTCTTCAGTTGTTCTTGGTCCCGTTCTTGCATCATCTTTTTCCGGCCGCAGCGATGTCGGAGATCTTATGTTTTACCGGATTCCTGATATTCACGGTACAATCGTGAAATGGTCGTACGAGAGAATTCCCACTTCATCGCTGTCTCGGAGATGCTGTGTCCCATTTCTGGAACGCCGATTACAACACAACGTTAAAACTCACTTATATCTTGATAACCTGCCATTGTAGCAGCAGTACCGATGTAACAGTTGCGCCAATATCTCTGTATTTGAATACGCAAGCCTATACAGTTCCTTCGGCGCTTTAGGGTATAAGGGTGTTGCGTCCCAGGAATAAGTTTGTTCGATTTTGTGAAGTTTTGTAAGCTGATGTCCCTCCTGACTGAACTTGCAGCTTTCCTTTTTGTCTTATAACTTGTTTGTGATTTTTTTGTGAAAGCTCTTATTCACGTATAATACAGGTAGAACAAAAAGACTAATATGTGAACAAGGGAGGAAATATGCGTTTTAAGAGAGCTGACGCAAGAATCTATTTTCGGAAACAAGCTGTTGGGAGTACGGTAAAGTCAACTTGGAGCTCATCGCACCATGCACGTTCAGTGCGAGCTGTGTGACATGTTGCATTGTCCTGCTGGTTAAAGACATCGTGTCAAGGGGAAACAAACTGCATGTAGTGGTGGACATCGTCCCCTAAGCTAGATGCAAACGAGTGCTGATCCATTGTGCCCATCAGAACGCGAAATCACCTGGCGAATGCCACGAAAACTGTATCCACACATTAAAGCTCCCTCCTCTGACGTCGACCCTTCCGACGATTGTTGCAAGCTGTTTGTTTTCAGGCATTTCATGCCAAGCTCACCAACGGCTATCTGTCAGATCGAGCATAAAAAATGATTTGTCTGAAAAGGCCACCTGTCGCCATTCAATGGACGTCAAGTTGCTGTACTGGCATGCAGATTCCAGCCTTCGTCGCCCATGAACAGCAGTCAGCATGGGTGCATCGACCAGGTACCTGGTGCAGAGGCCCGTGTGCAGCAACGTTCGCTGAATCGTCGTTGAGGGGACACTGTTCGTAGACCGTTCATTCATCTGGGCGGTCAGTTGATCAGTATTTGCACGTCTATTAGCCAGTACACTTCCCCACAGCTGTCGTTCACTCCTGTCTCCTGTGGCTCATGGTGTACCACAGTTGCTTCGGCGCGGGTGTTGGACAGCGCTGTTTTGCCATGCACGGTATACTTTCAACTCGGCAGCACTCGAACAATTTAGAAACTCAGCCGTTTCGGAAATGCTTCCACCCTTGACCCGGAAGCCAATGTTCATGCCCTTTAGGATGTCAGTTGAATTACTTCGTTTTCGCATTGCGATAACGACTGCGCTATTCTCCGCACCCCCACAACACGCTTTATATAGCCTCCACTGCAACTACTTCCATCTGCTGTCTCTGCGTGGTTACAGCACCTTGACGTCGAACTTCGGAGTTTTTAAGCGTATTGTAGTATCACTGGCTTGGTTGCGGAGTATCTTTGCCAGCGGCTGCATTTACCGAGTCGAGCACGGGACACGGAGCTGCCAAGTTGTTTTGTGGGTAGCTCTGCATGGGAAAGGCATTATTATGAAAGTTCAAGTGTGGTTGCAAGTACTATTATTCTGAAATAATGAGATATGGAAATGGATTCAGTGAAAAGCGGGTACGCCGGCCGGAGTGGCCGTGCGGTTCTAGGCGCTACAGTCTGGACCCGAGCGACCGCCGCGGTCGCAGGTTCGAATCCTACCTCGGGCATGGATGTGTGTGATGTACTTAGGTTAGTTAGGTTTAATTAGTTGTAAGTTCTAGGCGACTGATGACCTGAGAAGTTAAGTCGCATAGTGCTCACAGCCATTTGAGCCATTTTGAAAAGCGGGTATGAGGTAATTAAATATCAGCAGCGCCGCCGATAATGTATGTGATTGTCCGCCCGTTTGCGTGTCGTACCGTACAACATCAATCATCGGCGTCGTGTTCGGCCTCCCAGAATGAAAATAATGTGAATCAGTAAAATAGTTTACCACAAAGGAGAGCAGTCAAGTGCCAGTCTCTTGCAGCGAGCGTGAGAACGTGCGTTTCGTCATCGCCTTTCCGCATTATCAACAATCAGCCACGTCGCGACGGTTATGCGCACGTCCGTACAAGTGAGAACTGTGGACTGTGAATTAACTTTTATGACCAGCGTTATCTTATTACAAGCGTCAAGAGTGACTGGTACCAGATATGTGACTACGTGACGAGCGTGAGAACTTTTCTTCGACCATTCGGCTTCCGCGTCATCAACAGTCTTCCGGTTACGCGTACGCTCGTCCAAGAGATGACTGTAGACAGATAATCATCATCATTGCCTGTGCATCTACCACCGAAGGTACTTCAGGAGTAAGACTGTGAAATACGTGTGACTGCGTGAAGCAAAATGGTGACCAACATTAACATCGCAAAGAATACGGTTGAGTTATAAGGGAATCATAATTGTGACCTCTCATCAAATCAGCGAGAATGTTAATTGCCATCAACATTTACGACCTAGTGTATAAACAGTTCAACCTGCGATTTTCTTATCGTCTCAGAATATAATTGTTCATACCAGACGTCGGACAGTGTTGTGTTTATTGTTAAGTGGCTCCCCTAAACCAGCGTGCATGTTTATATACATAATTCCAGGCAAGCTAGCAGCAGTGTGGAGCAAAAATAGTGCGACCGCCGCGGAAGTACCAGGTTTGGACAGGGCGCACGGTCAAAGCGAGAACAGTTGAAGGGTCCCCCACAAGTTGTACCGCCGGGCGTGTTACAAGATGGTCACGTTAATATGATTAGACTATCTATAAAACTCACACAATATAATCAATTTCGTTTGAGGGTAAAAATCCATAATTCTTTGCCAGTAATTTTAATATACAATAAATTACTTCCTCAATTCATTACAGAATGCAGATAATAGGCTATAATGAAACCTAAATTATAGTTAATTATGACTGCCCCTAGTTTCTTGAGTTAGGTAAAATTAAGTTTTCATGGCAAGAGCGTTTATGTTCTATCGCGTCAAACAATATGGGTTTTACAACTTTCCACTCGGAAATAACGATGATAGGAAATGAGGCTACTGATGGTTGATAATTGGGGCAAGTCGTTAACACTGAATGCTAATTACAGTTTACCATAAGTAAGTATAAAATTCGAAATTAATGAACCTACTCGTCTGCCAAGTCTTTTCAATACTACGCTGCACGATGGCAATCTTAATTAGAGATGAGTTGCAGATGGTGCGGCGTAATGAATTCCGTAGCAATAACTCCCAGCAGCTTCTTCCTTCAGTAACGAGCAGTCTGCACTGTCTTTGACCACGCAGTAATCTTATTGCATTATTCCATTAGCCAGTTCTTCTTGATTAAACGACGTACTGTGACCCAGATATATACTCGTCATTAATCATTTACAATGGCTTGCCGCAATTAGGATACCACAGCGACCGTGCAGTTAATTCTGCAAGCCAGGACAGCCACTTTGCGTCCGTGATCGACGACTGTAACATTGTAACTCCCTGTTCGATTTGCGCGCCAGTACTTCAACGATTAGCCGAGCGGTCTAAGGCCCTGCAGTCATGGACTGTGCGGCTGGTCCCGGCGGAGGTTCGAGTCCTCCCTCGGGTATGGGTGTTTGTGTTTGTCCTTAGGATAATTTAGATTAAGTAGTGTGTAAGCTTAGTGACTGATGACCTTAGCAGTTAAGTCCCATAATATTTCACACACATTTGAACAACTTCAACGATGTTACTGCCATACTGTCAACAATGTCTTGTCTACATAACGCAAGGTCCTTGACTTTGCCAGCATTTCTACTACAGTATTTTACGATATTGTTTTTGAGTAATTTGTGACAAATATACATTACAATTCTTCAATTAATGAACAATATCAAGTAAATAATAAATAAATACGATTACTTTCAGAAAAATTACACCGAGAATGGAAGAGAAAGAAATAACTGTGAGCCACTGTGCTGCAGTGTTACAATAACCGTTGGAATTTTCACAGCCGTAATGGCACCAAAAGCCATGCAACAAACGGCCAGTGATCACTTGTTACTCATTCATCTACTGATCCCACCTGATTGTTGTTGTGGTCTTCAGTCCTGAGACTGGTTTGATGCAGCTCTCCATGCTACTCTATCCTGTGCAAGCTTCTTCATCTCCCAGTACCTACTGCAACCTACATCCTTCTGGATCTGCTTGGTGTATTCATCTCTTGGTCTCCCTCTACGATTTTTACCCTCCATGCTGCCCTCCAGTACTAAATTGGTGATCCCTTGATGCCTCAGAACATGTCCTACCAACCGATCTCTTCTTCTAGTCAAGTTGGGCCACAAACTTCTCCCCAATCCTATTCAGCACCACCTCATTAGTTATGTGATCTACCCATCTAATCTTTAGCATTCTTCTGTAGCACCACATTTTGAAAGCTTCTGTTCTCTTCTTATCTGAACAATTTATCGTCCATGTTTCACTTCCATACATGGCTACACTCCATACAAATACTTTCAGAAACGACTTCCTGACACTTAAATCAATACTCGATGTTAACAAATTTCTCTTCTTAAGAAACGCTTTCCTTGCCATAGCCAGTCTACATTTTATATCCTCTCTACTTCGACCATCATCAGTTATTTTGCTCCCCAAATAGCAAAACTCCTTTACTACTGTAAGTGTCTCATTTCCTAATCTAATACCCTCAACATCACCCGACTTAATTCGACTACATTCCATTATCCTCGTTTTGCTTTTGTTGATGTTCATCTTATACCCTCCTTTCAAGACACTGTCCATTCCGTTCAACTGCTCTTCCAAGTCCTTTGCTGTCTCTGACAGAATTACAAAGTCATCGCCGAACCTCAAAGTTTTTATTTCTGGTTGGTTGGTTGGTTGGTTTGGGGAAGGAGACCAGACAGCGAGGTCATCGGTCTCATCGGATTAGGGATGACGGGGAAGGAAGTCGGCCGTGCCCTTTGAAAGGAACCATCCCGGCATTTGCCTGGAGCGATTTAGGGAAATCACGGAAAACCTAAATCAGGATGGCCGGACGCGGGATTGAACCGTCGTCCTCCCGAATGCGAGTCCAGTGTCTAACCACTGCGCCACCTGGCTCGGTTTTTATTTCTGCTCCATGCATTTTAATACCTACTCCGAATTTTTCTTTTGTTTCCTTTACTGCATGCTCAACATACAGATTGAATAACATCGGGGAGAGGCTACAACCCTGTCTCACTCTCTTCCCAACCACTGCTTCCCTTTCATGACCCTCAACTCTTATAACTGCCATTTGGTTTCTGTACAAATTGTAAATAGCCTTTCGCTCCCTGTATTTTACCCCTGCCACCTTCAAAATTTGAAAGAGAGTAATGCAGTCAACATTGTCAAAAGCTTTCTCTAAGTCTACAAATGCTAGAAACGTAGTTTTGCCTTTCCTTAATCTAGCTTCTAAGATAAGCCGTAAGGTCAGAATGGCCTCACGTGTTCCAATATTTCTACGGAATCCAAACTGATCTTCCCCAAGGTCGGCTTCTACTAGTTTTTCCATTCGTCTGTAAAGAATTCGCGTTAGTATTTTGCAGCCGTGACTTATTAAACTGACAGTTCGGTAATTTTCACATCTGTCAACACCTGCTTTCTTTGGGATTCCCACCTGATTAGGAACCTTCTATTAATTCGTTTTGCCCATTTCTGGAGCACGCATTAAACTGGTGTTGGTTTGATGTTCCTTCCCTCCTAGCGTGCGATAATACACCGATCGGCCAGAACATTATGGACACCTACCTAATAGCCGGTACGTCCACCTTTCGTACGGATAACAGCGGCGACGCGTCGTGGCATGGAAGAAATGACACGTTCGTAGGTCGCTGGAGGGAGTTGACACCACCTCTACGCACACAAGTCACCTAATTCCCGTAAATTCCGGGGCACGGGTTGATGAGCTCAGACGACCGGATTCAGATCAGGCGAGTTAGGGGACCAGCACATCAAAAGGAACTCGCCACTCTGTTTCTCGAACCACTCGATTACACTCTTGGCCTTGTGACATGGCGCATTATCGTGTTGAAAAATGCCACTGCCGTCGGGAAACATGATCGTCATGAAGGGGTGTACGTAGTTGGCAGCCAGTATACTTTACTCCTTGGCCGTCCTGGCGCCTTGCACGAGCTCCACTGGACCCATGGATGCCCACGAGAATGCTTCCCAGAGCATAATGGAGGTGCCGCCAGCTTGTCTCTGTCCCGCAGTACAAGTGTGAAGGAGCTGTTCCCCTAGAAGACACCGGATTCGCGCCCTCCGATCGAGTGATGATGAAGGTATCGGGATTCATCAGACCATGAATTGCTCTGCCACTTCGGAAACATCCAGTGCCGATGGTCACATCCCAGTTTCAGCCGATATCGTAGTGTTAACGTTGGGACTTGCATGGATCGTCTGTTGCGGAGGCCCATTGTTAGGAGTATTCGGTGCACTGTGTGGTTTCAAATCTTTAGAGACGGAGAGCGATCTGGGATAGGAAGTCACGGAACGTAATGGCAGTCTTTTACTAATGGGATATCAGTCACTGAATGGTAGAAGTGGAACTTACATACACAGCATGTTAAATTTCTTGTGTCGGAGACATGAACAGAGTAAATACATTATCAATGAAAGTTTAACAGCTTTCTGTATTCCGCATTTTTTTTCCTAGACGTATTTCGGAGCGTAAACCCCACCTCTGACAGTAACAAGTGTAAATCAAGGAAGTAGTCGCACCTGAGAGAATATATTACTAAATAAACGTTAATAACAATTGAATAATAGTGAAAAACCAATTACAATCTAACATTCTGCGTGGTGTCTGTTTGTTCTAAGTCGTGTCTCCCTACCACTTTCGCACAACGACGCTCTCAGCGTGCTTTTTAGGGAACTGACTAGTTTGAACCTGGGACCTGCTGCTGGTAAGGAGACGCCAGACCACACATGACATGTAGAGTTCAGGAGAGTTCAGTGAGACTAGCGATGATATAATCAAATACTTAATGATTTCAGCGTCAGCCCCACTGCACTCCCTGTAAAAGAATCTTAATACTAACTAAATTTAGTGGAAGGTGTTCAAGGCTGTCCTATTTTTAGTTAGCTGGTAAAATAACGTCGAAAAAGCAGTTCAGTTTACCATTGGAATTTTTATTCTACTCACAAAACAGTGTTTATAAATTGCGCTATTGATAAAAGGAAATATTTTAATACAGGATTATAAAAACCAACTGTGTTCAACAAAATTGTGAACGAATATTCCCTCAATGGGTTTCCAAGTTCTACAATGGATCGAAGGATGACCTATGCCATATCACATCTATAATCTACGTTTAAATTAAGTTTCATAAAAGAGAAAACTATCAAAATGGTCTACAGTGACCCTCAGTTATCTTTAATTACTTATTTAACATGTCCAAAATTACAGTGGCTGATGTGGCTTCTCAATAATTATATAACAGAAAAATCATCGCGTTTCAGATTTTAACTTCAAGTAGCAAATGTGAATACCATGAGCTTTAATTGACGATCGACACTAGTATTACGCAAAAAGGGGATGTAACAGATGAGACTTCTGCAGTTCTGAGTGAAGCCTTATGCGCTGTTATGCGACATCGCGTGCGTTCATTGCCTTGTCGTTCGTTAGGCAGCGTCAGGGGGCGGCAGGCGACGCAGCTCCACACCTCGCCGTCTCGGAAGCAACTCTCCTTCTAATCTCTCCTTACTACAATTTACCGAAGTTGGTTTAAGAAAAAGGTATCTGGCTGTGTTTTCAATTGACCAATCAGGGTCTCAATGTTAACCGTAAGCTCTGCCTACAAAAATTCTGTCTATCCAATGAGAAACGTTATACTTTTTGTTGTGGGGCAATGTTTTTAATTTTTGCAACGTAGCAGAGATGCGTATAGTCTCACGCTAAAACTTGCAGCTGGTGTGGCCCTTTTAGTGTTATCGTAAGATCCATACTGTTCTTCTGGAGGGCTCTATCTTTTAACATGGGCTGGGGGGTTGGTCTTGGCGGTCTGCGGGCGATGTGGGTGTCCCTTATCGTAGGGCCTTCTAGCTTACACGACTCTGCTCTCGGCTTCTGTTCTCGTTTTTCCCCTCGGAACTGCGTCTGCTTCAATGTGGGAAGATATGACATGCATTTAGGCGTTCTAGTGTTAGTCTGTGGTATTCCATTTGCTCACTCGTTGATCGTATTACTTTGGTTAATTTAATGTCAGGATTTATTCGGAGCTATGTGACATACTGCCGGATTTGCTATCATGTCAGGGTTTGCATGGAAGATGTTAGATTTACCTGACACCTTACAACAATACTATAAAAATATGGATTTTGTGAAAACCCGCTTCGCTTTTGAGTTTACGTAAAAGATATACAGGATGTGCAATGAAGGAAAACCCGATTTTAAAATTAAATTTCTGGGAAAGTAACGTCAACAGACGAGTGAAACAGACGGTTTATTGGGAAAACTGTAAGTATTCAAAATAGTTCTAAAAGCTGGTAACAGATGGAGCTGTAATCGCAGTACGTAGTGCCTGTAAATAGTGCGCTAGAGCTCAGAGCGATCAGTTCCACTGTTGAGCTGTGAAAGTAGGCTACCTTACCGAATGAAAAGGATGAAATCGTGTATTCAGTTTAACAACATGTTTTGCTGGTGCTGGAATTCCACAGGTTAGAAACACAGTCTTACGGCGACAATGCGCAGTTTTCAGACACGATTTAATGTTCTAAAAGGACCCATTGCGAAATACATTGACGAGCTTTTGTGCCAAACTCCAAGGACGGGTGCCGTAGGTGATACGACGGGTGTCCAGAAAGTAAATTCCGATCGGTCGCGTAATGGAAAAGACTATGAAAATCCGATGAAGTTTTGCACAGATGTGTTCGACAGTGTCACTAGTAACCCTGTCGGTTGCGTCTCTTCGCTCTTTTCAGTTCTGAGCGCGTGGTGAGCACATATAGATGCGTAGAAAAGTGTGTCTCCCGCCTAGTATGAGGTTCTGGTGAGAGATTTCGCCTGAGGTTATGCAGCCCACATTACAAAATTGTCATACGGTTCCTAATTCGTGACAATTTTCGGTTGCGATCTGCTGGGGCAATGAAAATGCTCCTGCAGCGTTTTAGATGGGAAGTGTTTGATCACCCGTACTACTGTCCGAAATTGGCTCTCTTTGTGTTTAATCTCTGCTCACATTAACTACTGGCTATGAAGACAACATTTTCGCACAGGCAACGAGCTATAGATGAGCGTAGAGAATTGGCGGGAAGCACAGGCGGCTGCCTTCTATGACGAGGGTATTGGAAAGTTGGTACAACGCTACGACAAATGTCTAAGTCGGTGTGGTGACTATGTAGAGCAGTGGCTGATTATCACAGTGGTCTCCATTTCACGATCAATCGGAACTTACTTTATGGACAGCCCTCGTAATCTGGCGGGGATTGTTGGCCTCAGTCACACTGTAGTTAGTCCCGATAATATCGGCACGGTTTCTGATCCCAAAAGAAATCCGTCCGAAGAATTACAGCAGAGATCGGGTTGAAGCGCTCCAGCGTGCAGGAAAAACTGAGAGAGAGCCTAGACACGTCTCCATTCTAAATTGAATGCCACGAGGCCATAATTGTGCGAGTTGTGGGACAGATGGCTGACTTTACGAACCAGGTTCTTGATCCTGATAATCAAGGATGAGATGTTGACTGCATCTGGCTGACACAAGAAGCACACTTACACCTGAACGGGGATGCAGCAGAGGCGTTACTGGCACTTTTTTCGTGCGAGAAATGATCAGTGGCGAACATTACAGTGCAATTTTGGAACAATTTATCGCCACACAGCCAGCCCTGGTAGATCTATCGGGCACCGAGTGCAAATTGGTGCCAGAACACATCGCACCAAACAGCTGTTTCGCTTTCTTGGTGAACATTTCGGGGATAGAGTCACGGCGTTGGTTTATTGCAAACTTAACGGAGCAAAGTTGGTTTGGCCTTCATATCTGCCCAATGTGCCTCCTTGTGCCTACATTTTGTGCGTCACGTTGGAAGACGCTGTCTACCGGAATTATCCCACCACGCATGATGAGCTTAAATCGGCGATGTGTGTGGCATCAGAAGCCATTTCCGTTGAGACGTTACAGGACGTGATTTCGTTGATCGTTTGCGACGCCTCCGTAGGGTGACTGGTGGACATTTCGAAAATATTGTGATGTGACTGAAAAGAATGCTGGCATTGGGAGAATTTAATTATTGTACACGCTGATGCACAGCGTACAACGGATTCTGTCAACAGCTTTTCTAACTGTTTCGAACTTCTCTACAACTACTGAATAAAATTCTTGCAGCTTTTTCAATAAACATCTCTTTCGTTGCACTCGTCTATAACCCTTAATTTTCCAGATATTTAATTTTAACAACAGGGACTCCTTTCGCCGGACACCAGTTATCAGTCTGGGTCTTCTTAAGGATCTCAGAGTATTCTTACTCTTACCAGTAATTAAGTAAATTATAATGAAACTAAGCACTGAAATTATCTTGTGTACGTCCCTTATAGAAAGTGGCTACACGTTGATTTGGATGGAACAGAAGAACACAAGAAAGACATCAAACAAAGGTTCACATTGGGTGGAATTCTTCGACTACCTAGTCTATAAAAGAACGGAGAAGTCCAGTGTACTCACTGCCAGTGATACGGTTGTGTGTGTCAGTGTGCGAAAATTTCTATTTTTCAAAATGGCAGGAGTTTTTAGAATGAGGTTTAATGTACGCCTAGCAGCTTTTTGTCTGTAGCATAAAAGCAAGTCAACGGTACCTGCCCACGTACTTGAAACTCTATACAATACTGGCAGTATCGGAAACGACTTGAAGATTCTACATGTGCAAGACGAAGTCTCTGAACTGGACATTCCAAAAACTTTTACAATAATATGCTGGTTGTAACCTCCCTCAAGTTTTAAGTTCGATTATTACTTCTTATAACACGTCGTGAAACTGTCACAAGATTGTGCTCTGACTGCATGTAGTAATATTTTTGTTTAACATTGGAAGACTGATCATTACAGATACGTTTTTGGGTAAGTTAAAAGTTTTATCACTTAGCAGAACTTAATTCTCTTTCCATATGGAGTCACTGTTGTCGATAACACAGTTGTCGACTTGATTATTCTGTAGTGGAAGTGAACTGTATAAGAAGAGCCAGAAACGACATTCACAAGTCATTCGCTACTGGTATTTGAGAACATAATTATTTTCTAACGTAATACTCTTCATACATAAACAATCGATTAGTTTCATTTCTCTTACTGCTCATCAGATTATTTTTATATAACTGATGTGAAATGCGCAACTTATCATTATGACTCGTGTGGCATCAATACCAACACATTCCCAGTAATATATAAAATGAAACGTATTTTAATTACTTTCTGTTGTAGGCACTAACCTACCCAAATAACATTCAATACGTATAAAAACAGTAGTTTAAAATCATATTGCCAATTTACAGTGGATCTTAATTGTTAAATAATAGAAAATCATAAATACGAAATGCTGAATATTTGTTTGTACAGTACGAAGTAATTACTAGCACGGTATTGTTCAAATGACCTCGAAATTTTCAGAAAACGCTATATATTCTTACAAAAATGGAACATATACAGCGTGATCAGAAACAACCTGAAACGCTTGTATGGGTGTTGCAGCATAGGTTATGCTGAGAAATAATCGTTAGGAAAAACTTCATTACGTTGCGCCGTTTCCTAGTTAATCAGAGTTGGACTTAGCCTACCAGGACGTTGCGCGTGACATTTCGAGCAGCCTGCCAGAGACGCTGTCACGAAACGTGTTCTTTGTTTGTACCTAAAACCGAGAAAGAGAGCAATACAAAAATTGGACGTGAGATGGTAGTAAGGGTTGCGTCCGACCGAAATGCTGAACAGTCTCGTGTGGTATCATGTACGCCAACTGAGACTAATTGTATCTATAGGATCGCTTGGATTTGCGCGCACAACGGCTCTAATTAAACCGGAAACGTAGCAACGTACTGAATTCTTTTCCTTAATAATTATTTCTCACGACAGCCTACCCCATAAGACCCTTAGAAGCTTTTCAGTCTATTTTTGACCACCCTATGTAAAATTATATTCGATGTACTATGAAACCATTGCTGACATGGCAATTATTATTACAAAATTCTAAGAGAATTTTTTAGAGTAATTTTGAAGCTCCATAATCAATTCGCACAGCTACGTACAGGCAAATAAAAAAATGAAATATAGAAAGTTGGTGAATTTTTATTCATAAAATAAAATTATACCGGCCAATATCTCTATGAGGGAGGTGGCACAATTATGGATTCGTTTAAATAAATAAAAGAGCGTTGTGAAAGTCTCTGAAGTTAGCCGTTTGCTGAGAAAACGCAGAGAGCGTGGTATGACGGAAATAACGAGAAGTAAACAGAAAAGCAGGTCTTAATTAGTCGCTTTATGAGTTCGTTAGCGAATGACGGGGAGCGACGTTTCCAGAAAGGAGAAGCAGTTTCTCATGGTGATCGACCGCCGCGCCATGGAAATTAATGGAGGAACTTGTTCCACCGAGAAGTGTCGCTTGTAAAACACGAACCCGTCCGTTTGAAGTAGCACACATACAACAGCAACAAATCTGCATTAGGGTTTCTCTTAAGAAAGAAAAACGTAATTTCGCTGAAAGAAGTACGAGTAATAACTGAAATGAAAGAAACGGCACATAGCTTGTAAAGGTTGACACTTGTGCACCACTGAGCAATTGGAGATTTAGAAGGAAGGTCAGCATTGGCCATAATACTGATGGTTTATTGATTGCAAAATCGATTTTCAATCACATAGTGATCATCTTCAGTGCTGTGGTGTACAAATTACATTCATAGGCACTGGTATCAAGTTATTATCAGTAACCAAAGCTAAGAAACGATCAGAGTTATTGCGATCGTTTCTTAGCTTTGGTTACTGATAATAACTTGATACCAGTGCCTATGAGTGTAATCAGAGTTATTGCGATCTTTTCTTAGCTTTGGTTACTGATAATAACTTAATACCCGTGCCTATGAGTGTAATTTGTACACCACAGCATTGAAGATGATCACTATGTGATTGAAAATCGATTTTGCAATCAATAAACCATCAGTATTATGGTCAACGCTGACCTTCCTTCTAATTTCACGTATATGGTCGTTGTGCACACAGCACTCCATGGAGTCGCCAATCAATTTGAGATTTGTTGTTGTCGTTATGGTCCTCAGTCTGGAGACAGGTTTGATGCATCTCTCGACCCTAGTCTATCCTTTGCAAGCTTCCTCTTCTCTGTGTAAGAACAGCAAGCTGCATCCTTCTATATCTGTTTACTGGGTTGATTCCTTGGTCTCGCTTCACGGTTTTTAACCGTCACACATAGCTCCAGTATCAAAGTGACAAACTTATCATTTCTTGACGCCTCAGGATTCTTAGTTAGCTTGTGCCAAAATTTTTTTTCACCATTTCTGTTCGGTAACTGCTCATAAGCTATTCGGCCATATAATCTTCAGCATTCTTATGTACAGCCACATTTCAGAAGCTTTTATTCTTTTCTTGTCTGAAACGTCTGTTGCCCACGTTTCAGTTCTGAACAATGCTACAGACAAATACCTTCAGCGAAAGATTTCCTGACAATGGAACTTTTATTCGACACTAAAAGTTTTTTGTTCTTCAGGAATGATTTTCTTGCGATTGCCACTCTGAATTTTTTATCCCCTCTACTTCGGCCATTTCCTAATCTAGGAGGGGCGTTGAACAAGTGAAGCAACACTTTTCTGAAAGTAGGTGAGCCGTGGCAGCTTTAGTTTTGGCGGTCCTGGCACTCGCTGCCGCCACTAGCTACACTACTGGCCATTAAAATTGCTACACCAGAAAGAAATGCAGATGATAAACGGATATTCATTGGACAAATATATTATGCTAGAACTGACATGTGATTACATTTTCACGCAATTTGGGTGCATAGGTCCTGAGAAAGCAGTACCCAGAACAACCACCTCTGGCCGTAATAACGGCAACGATACGCCTGGGCATTGAATCAAACAGAGCTTGTATGGCGTGCACAGGTACAGCTGCCCGTGCAGCTTCAACACGATACCACAGTTCATCAAGAGTACTGACTGGCGTTGTGAGGAGCCAGTTGCTCGGCCACCATTGACCAGACGTTTTCAATTGGTAAGAGAGCTGGAGAATGTCCTGGCCAGGGCAGTAGTTGAACATTTTCTGTATCCAGAAAGGCCCGTACAGGACCTGCAACATGCGGTCGTGCATTATCCTGCTGAAATGGAGGGTTTCGCAGGGCTCGAACGAAGGGTAGAGCCACGGGTGGTAACACATCTGAAATGTAACGTACACTGTTCAAAGTGCCGTAAATGCGAACAAGAGGTGACCGAGACGCGTAACCAATGCACCCCATACCATCACGCCGGGTGATACGCCAGTATGGCGATGACGAATACACGCTTCCAATGTGCGTTCACCGCGATGTCGCCAAACACCGATGCGACCATCATGTTGCTGTAAACGGAACCTGGATTCATCCGAAAAAATGACGTTTTGCCATTCGTGTACCCAGGTTCGTCATTGAGTACACCATCGGAGGCGCTCCTGTCTGTGATGCAGCGTCAAGGGTAACCGCAGCCATGGTCTCCGAGCTGATAGTCCATGCTGCTGCAAACGTCGTGGAACTGTTCGTGCAGATGGTTGTTGTCTTGCAAACGTCCCCATCTGTTGACTCAGGGATCAAGACGTGGCTGCACGATCCGTTACAGCCATGCGGATAAAATGCCTGTCATCTCGACTGCTAGTGATACGAGGCCGCTGGGATCCAGCCCGGCGTTCCGTATTACGCTCCTGAACCCACCGATTCAATGTTCTGCTAACAGTCATTGGATGTCGACCAACGCGATCAGCAATGTCGCGATACGATAAACCGCAATCGCGATAGGCTACAATCCGATCTTTATCAAAGTCGGAAACGTGATGGTACGCATTTCTCCTCCTAACACGAGGCATCACAACAACGTTTCACCAGGCAACGCCGGTCAAGTGCTGTTTGTGTATGAGAAATCGGTTGGAAACTTCGCCATGTCGGCACGTTGTAGGTGTCGCCACCGGCACCAACCTTGTGTGAATGCTCTGTTAAACTAATCATTTGCATATCACAGCATCTTCTCCTGTCGGTTAAATTTCGCGTCTGGAGCACGTCATCATCGTGGTGTAGCAATTTTAATGGCCAGTAGTGTAACTAACTGGGTTGCCGATATCGATCTCATTATATGCCGGGAGCTAGGCTGTTTGGTCGAGGCGTCTGTTGTTACCATCTGGCAGCCGGTGCGAAACTAGCGCGAGAAAGTAGCCGTAAGATTATAGTTTGCTTTTAATCATTTTTCTAGTTAATTAGAAAAATTGTTACTAAATTTTTGCGTTCTGAGCATCATTAAATTATCATGAGACATAAATGATCATGAAATAGATATAAAAACACCGTATCTTCTTCATTCACTGACATAAGCTACAACTTAAAAATGATGAATTATGACAGCCACTTTCCTTGACACGTAACAACTTTCTAGCGAGATTAATGTTTCGCACAATCTTACACTTCACTCGACTTTCTAATACATAAATATTTTTGTAAACGTAATTACTTTCCTTTCAAAAGCGAATGTGTTGAAGAGTGTTGCCGTTTGTGGCTCAGATGCAGCAACAATTCTGGAATTGGTTTCGTCGTATCCTTTGTTCTTTTATCGTCACGTCTGTGTGGTTTTTCCTTCAGCTAGAGTTGTGGTAGCTTAAGTGCTACGCTAAATAGTGTAGGTATTGCATTCCGTGCGCGTTACTTATGTTCCATATTCACTGATGTATTTGGAAGTGTAGCGAAGGTATCTTCACGTTACTGAGTCGATATACGACGCCTTTCTGTAAAAGGTCAGGTCGTCTGCTGTTTCCACCAATTTTCTTGTTCTGAAAGAATACGACACTCTTCAGTAAATATCTGTAGGTTACAAGAAAGTCGTAAATAAACTATTCTGTAATGTAGCGTTTGACGCTTCCTAGGGTCGTTGGCAAAACCTAAAAAAAGACAAATGTGGTGCCTTATTCTCGTTGTTGTTGAGGTTTATTGCGCTGCAGACGCTCCGATTAAAAAAAAAAAAAATTCTACGGACGGCGGCCGTTGTGGCCAAGCGGTTCTAGGCGCTTCAGTCTGGAACAGCACGACCGCTACGGTCACAGATTCGAATCCTGTCTCGGCCATGGATGTGTGTTAAATGTTTTTTATTTCAGTCTTTGATCACAATGTGAATTCTTTAGACGATGACTGGTTTCAGTCCGTAATGACCATCTCAGATCTTTTTTACACCATGACCTTAAGTGATTAGGCTATAATGTCATCGTCAAAACATATAAATATAATCAGCATAGGATGTGTGTGACGTCCTTAGGTTAGTTAGGTTTAAGTAGTTCTAATTCTAGGGACTGATGACCTCAGATATTAAGTCCCATAGTGCTCAGAGCTATTTGAACCATTCTACAGAAGAGTATAAACAATTAGGATTCGCTTTCGCTTTCACAAGATCTCGCCAAACTCAATAGTGTAACCTCCTGGTCGCTTGGCGCGCTGCAGTTGCAACGGATAACAAAAAAGAGATGGAGTGTCGCGACTGTTATGTTTGACTGCACTACTACTGTGAGTTGGCGTGAGGGCACTTGGCTGGCAAGTTGTTGGTTTGGGGGACTCCTGCTGTCCGGTATGGGTCTCGAGGAGCCGCGAGTGGTTAAAACGGTAGGAGGCAAGCCTTACCGGCCCGCTTATGGACTGATAGCGGCAGGTTGTGGGAAGAGCAGCCGATGTCACGTGCCGCCTGGTCTGTAACTTCCCGGCCAACTCTGCAAGCTTAAAGTTTACGGCACCTTGAAGACCGCGTGTACGGATTGGAGGCAACAACACCGTCTTGGAATTCTGCAAGTCACGGCTCCTTCACATCTGGTGTGTTATTTTTTTTACTGGTGCGTCTGTGTTAATATGGGATTAGACGTTGAGCCGTGGCGCTCGTTACTGGCGCGCCAGTCTCTTGGATGTCCATTATCGATCCTTCGATGTTTCTTATTTTTGCTTGGCTTGTTGTTTTCCGCATTCGCGGGGCGAGTGGCAGTTGACGTTTGCTCGGGCAACCTGCTGAGACGCCATGAGGTACGAGGTGGAAGCAACCACGTATATGTGGAGTTGGTTGTACGCGGTCTGCCGGTTCAGCATGGAGGATATGTGTTGGCTGCCTGCCTGTCTGCTCTCCTGACTTTGCTCGCCGTGCCTTGTGACCGCCTAGCTTGGCTTGCTGCCTGGTATATCCTACACGAGCCATACCGGACGTCCAGCAGAAGTTAAGCAGCCTTGTGTTTCTTTTAAAGAAAAGGAACAAATGTATAAGACTTTTTGTAACCAATTTTGGTGGCCTCTTAAGTGTGGCCTTCGCGTTTACACTGCCTTTGGGGAGAGCTAATTCTTTTAGATTTAAATAGTTGGGGTTCCCTGTCCTTTATAATCTTTTGGGGGTTTTATTTGAATTTTCTCTTTGGGGTTCCTTCCTTGTGCTTGGTTAAATATTTACTTGTATAGCGGGAAGGTATTTGATGTTACTGTCGCTTCCGGCATTTGTCTTTTCAATTAAGGGTTGTCATCCCTTCGAGCGACCTGGTGTCACTCCTCGTTAATTAATGCTGGTTTATGTTTACTTAATTTTGAACTGGCCATTTGAATTAATATTTTGGAGCGCAGTATAGCACTAAGGCAATGTCACTGTGTACCACCTTGTGCCCCGGTCTAGTACCTTAATTTTCAGTGGCACGAGTTAGTTCCGCTACCGGTTTTACTGATGTGCTCCCTTCAAAATCTTGTCTTGTATAAGTTTGCCCCCTGTGTGTGTCTGGGAACACAGAGATGAGCTTTAGTGTGACTTCAGTGCTAGTCAGCTAATGGGATCTTCATTTGGGCTTGGCTTCCACTGAAGAGTTTGAGTGGAGCGTAGTGTGTTTGATTTGTTATTCATTTAATTACTGTAAGTTTGTTTATTTAATGGGTAGCAAGACATTTAAAGACTGTTGGTATTAATTCCCCTAGTTGCGGGGTGTTGCTAATTCGTTCCAAATGGCCTACTACTTATTCAATGGCAAGGCTGTTGATTAGTTGGTTACTGTGAGTACAAATTCACTCTATGTACGAGGGCAGTTCAATAAGTAATGCAACACATTTTTTTCTGAAACAGGGGTTGTTTTATTCAGCATTGAAATACACCAGGTTATTCCCCAATCTTTTAGCTACACAACACTATTTTTCAACGTAATCTCCATTCAATGCTACGGCCTTACGCCACCTTGAAATGAGGGCCTGTATGCCTGCACGGTACCATTCCACTGGTCGATGTCGGAGCCAACGTCGTACTGCATCAATAATTTCTTCATCATCCGCGTAGTGTCTCCCACGGATTGCGTCCTTCATTGGGTCAAACATATTGAAATCCGACGGTGCGAGATCGGGGCTGTAGGGTGCATGAGGAAGAACAGTCCACTGAAGTTTTGTGAGCTCCTCTCGGGTGCGAAGACTTGTGTGAGGTCTTGCGTTGTCATCAACGAGTTAAAATTTCATAGAGTGGCTATAGGTCCGCCATGTTTGAAGCAAATTGAAGTTCTGTCCGCCATGTTTTCTTTAGTCAAGGCATTCGGCTACTGTGTCCCGCCCCCTTGTAACTGCGTTTGAGTTACTTGAAATAGCCCATACTAGCTTTATTTTTTCTAAAACAAGCAATAGACAGCAGTGATTTCAGTGTACACTGACAGCAAAAAGGGATGTTTTTGTCGAAATATGGCTAAACTTTTCGATGTAGATAACACTACAAGACAACTCAAATAAGTCTGTCCATCCACTATAACGTTACTTGTTGCCCATAAATTAATGCAATTAGAGCAGGTACCACCAGAATATTACGGTGAAACTTCTAAACATGCTGTGGTTAACTATTAGAAACAGTAACGGGCGCAGAAATGCGATATTTTTGTCGCTATTTCAAAGTAAACAGTCGAAGCCTCAAAAACCAGTACACTGTGAACGAGAATATTATTCGAAATATGTGTTTCAAGTAGTTGACACATGCATAGTAATTCAATAATAATAATAATCTACAAGAAAAGTAAAATAATTAATTTACATTTAATTTTTACAATGTTTTAACTGACATTCGTATTTCTTCAGTCTTTTCACTGACCTTTAAATAAAATAAGCTTCGTGTATAGTTGTCTCACAACTTTACCTCTCTGCTCAGATGATTTTGATTTGCATAAGTGATTTATTCGACATACAAAATAATGTTTGAACAGCAGTTTTATCAGTTTAACATAATGGGTTTCTTCACCAAATTCAGTTTCTGTAAAAAGATGTTCATTGTTTATAAATAAGGAGCCTCTCACCAATTGCAACACTTCTGTCTGGAACCTCAACAAAACGTTTTTCTGACATTTCAGGATTATTTCTGAAAACCTCAGCAACATTACAAAGTTTAACAACATCATTAGCTGGATTGATTAAACTGGTTTTCACATCTTTCACTGCAATCAATCCAGTTCTTTTAGCCTCAATACAAGCAAAAATAACTTCTAAGCAGTCAGTACAGTTAATTTTGTTTGTCACCTGTCTCACTATACTTCCAGCTATGTACTCAATGACATATTCTGAGTACATACTCAGTGAGGCATAATATGGCACATAATCATGGTCTACAGCTGCAGGGCTTACCTTAGCAAAAGGAAGTGATGGAACAGTAGCAGGAGGTAGCATAATAGTATTTGATTCTTGGCAATTGCCATTTTGAGAACCTTCTATCTGTGCAATTAAGCATTTCCTGTATGCTGATCTAAACTGCGCAACATTTGGGTTATTTCTGTTTCCTCCTCTACTACGAATGCCGGAGAAAAATAATTCCAAGTTATGTTGACTTGTTCTACAGGTCAAAATGTAATTGAGCTCTGCATTTTCTTTCCAAACATACAGTTCTGCAATTTGCCTTATGCTCATTAAATTCAGCATAAGTCCATACAACGGCATTTTTCTGTTAGACAGAATAACAGGACTTCCATCAGAAAGCTTTAAAGACTTGAAACACTTAATGTATTCATTGATCCTTTTCCAGACTGTGTCTCTGTTCCCTCTGAAAATTGGTGCCTTAGTGCCCTTGCCCATTGTGTGACAAGAATTTAATACATCAAAGGCACTGTCTATCATTTTGATATATTTAACTGTTCCCTCACACCCATAAAATTCTTTAATGCCTAAATCTTTGCAGAACAACATGGAATTTGCAACAGAATTGCTAAGGGTGTGTGCTGCCAAAGCCACTTTCATTTTTTGAGTATGGTGCAGAATGTGCTGCCTCCTAAGTTTGTTTGCAGCATGCAAACCTTCCCTTTCATGCAAGTCCACAAACTTTTTAAAATATTCCCATTTAATCATGTTATCACTGCCTGAAATGGTACCATCTAACAAAAAATTCTTTTCTGCAAGTAAATTACGTGCCAGCTTTAGCGTGTGAGCTGTGTCAAACATGCAAAATACCCTCATACCATTATTTGAAGGGTGGGGAAACAACACTGTGCTCCCTGTTCATCACATCTGATACCTAAATTTGCCATTAAAGATCTATTTGTGGCAGTACCATCGCAAACCACAGCCACTATAGTAACACCAGTGTTGTACCAAATTTAGCTTTACAGTAGAAGATAGGGAGTGAACTAAACAGTAACACACAGGAATTTTCCAATTTCTGTTTAGCGCTGTGACCATGAACACAAGAGCCTCTTTTACTGCCTCGCTAACATCACTTTCTATGCCACCCTCCCCAAAATCAACATAGCCTCTTATTTTTTCCCCATCCCAAACAAGGTCCTTCTTAATAGCCATCTCATCAAACATTAATGTTGCAAAAATTTAGGTTGTGCTATTCTCAACTTCAGAGGCAATTTTAGTGAAACCCTCCTCAGTAAAACCTGGATGGCCACCCACTGACATTGCCCAACGGCGAAGCGTTCTTGGCTGGGTAATTTCACTAATTTTCGTAAGTAGCTGTATGCCTTGGCAGTATAAAAGTGTAGGGTCAGGGCAAATTTCCTTATTTGCTGAGAATAATGGCGTACTTTAGCACTGCACTAAAGTTCCAATAGCTCCTTCAACAAACCAACTACATGTTCACTGTTTAACATATCAGAAAATGAACTACATAGCCTTCTTCTCAAACCAGCAACTAAATTCTGTAACTGCACTATTCTTCTTTTGTGTCGTACACTAAGTTGCTTCATTTGCTTTATCCGCTTCTTTAGCTGCACATTCTCTGCTTCTACTCTGTTATATTGTGTTTTCAACTTCTTAGGGCTTGGTAGACAGTAATTGCGGTCAGCAGAAACAGATGTGGGTCCGACAGGCACTGAAAGAATGCAGTTACATCGTAAGTTTATAACAGAGTTACACCATAAGATTATAATAGAAAGTATGTAATTCAAAGTAATAAGAACACCGAGTAAAATTAAATTATTTACTTACTTTGTGCTAATGATGTCACTGTAACAGCACTATCTTGCAAATTTTCGAAAGATCGCTTTCTGGGTTGTGGTCGAAATACTTTATCTTGCTTTTGTAAATGTGGTGGAAAGTTAAACATAGTAGATACTGCTTTTGACAAAAGGCGCCTCTGGACATTTGTGTGGTACATATATTTCTCTTCAAAATGAGCTGAACAGAGGTAACTGGCTGTAGTAGGAAACCAGTTTTCTCGCTTCATATTTATAACCCATCTTTTTGTAATTTCATTATCTTTTAAAGGAAATCTGTAATCAACGATAAATAAATTACTTCCTGCATTTGTCTTAAGCATAATTACAATTCCAATGCAAATGACTAATAAACATTAAAAAACATGTGTCGTATTTCGGTCTAATATACTTATAATATGAAATATTTGTTGTTTTATCGCTGCGATTTGTGCAGTTGAACGCTGAACACACTGCAGGCATGTTGACTTTATATTTTGTAAAAAAAAGTCAACTAGAAAACTTAAATATTGCAGTAATATCACAACAGCTGACACACTTCCAACACAAACAACAGTAACGCTTTCCTAATGTTTTGACTAAGGAGAACATGGCGGCCGAGTTAGTGTTGGTTGCCGCTAGGAGCGCTGTAACTAGTATCTCAGCCACTCTATGAAATTTTAACTCGTTGGTTGTGATGAAGAAGGAGAAGCTCGTTCAGATTTTTGTGCCTACGAACACGCTGAAGTCGTTTCTTCAATTTCTGAAGAGTAGCACAATACACTTCAGAGTTGATCGTTTGACCATGGGAAAGGACATCGAACAGAATAACCCCTTCAGCGTCCCAGAAGACTGTAACCATGACTTTACCGGCTGAGGGTATGGCTTTAAACTTTTTCTTGGTAGGGGAGTGGGTGTGGCGCCACTCCATTGATTGCCGTTTTGTTTCAGGTTCGAAGTGATGAACACATGTTTCATCGCCTGTAACAATCTTTGACAAGAAATTGTCACCCTCAGCCACATGACGAGCAAGCAATTCCGCACAGATGGTTCCCCTTTGCTCTTTATGGTGTTCGGTTAGACAACGAGGGACCCAGCGGGAACAAACCTTTGAATATCCCAACTGGTGAACAATTGTGACAGCACTACCAACAGAGATGTCAAGTTGAGCACTGAGTTGTTTGATGGTGATCCGTCGATCATCTCGAACGAGTGTGTTCGCACGCTCCGCCATTGCAGGAGTCACAGCTGTGCACGGCCGGCCCGCACGCGGGAGATCAGACAGTCTTGCTTGACCTTGCAGCGATGATGACACGCGCTTTGCCCAACGACTCACCGTGCTTTTGTCCACTTCCAGATTACCGTAGACATTCTGCAAGCGCCTATGAATATCTGAGATGCCCTGGTTTTCCGCCAAAAGAAACTCGATCACTGCCCGTTGTTTGCAACGCACATCCGTTACAGACACCATTTTAACAGCTCCGTACAGCGCTGCCACCTGTCGAAAGTCAATGAAACTATACGAGACGAAGCGGGAATGTTTGAAAATATTCCACAAGAAATTTCCGGTTTTTTCAACCAAAATTGGCCGAGAAAAAAAATGTGTTGCATTACTTATTGAACTGCCCTCGTATTTGTTACCGAAATTGTTGAAGTGTCTGTGTCGTGATTCAATCACTAGCTATGTGTTTGAGCAAAATTGATATAAACCTTACATTGCCTCCTTAAAATTTGGTGCTTGCAGAAACCTTTAAGACAACTAAGTTTTGTCACTGCTTATGTTAACCTTTACTGGGAACAATATTTCATGTAGTTAAATTTTGTCTTAAAATGTGTCTCTCTCTGTTGTAATAAACGAGTGGTAAATGAAAAAAGCAAAGGGGCCTGGCCCTTCCCATTGTGTCCAGTTTGTAACACGTATCAGACATGTTATATTAACATATATATTATATTATGTGTATGGTGATCAGTCAGTGTAACTGAGGGAATTTTATTATTCCAGGCCATATTCCGTGCAAGTGTATGAGTATTCTGTTATAAAATTAATTGATCAAACTGAAGTTGTAACATAGTGAGTTGATATTGGCTACATCATAGACATTCTCTTCTGTAGCCTTAGTTGGGGAGACTACTGTTCCCTTCTGATGTGTGTTGGCAGGGAGCTTTGCCAGCGGATGACGCCTTCCTTTCTGCTGCGGTGATACTTCTGTCGTCGCACGACGTCTGGGTTGGCCCCTCAATCTGGTGTCTCTACCATTCCCATCGTGTTGGCTCAAGTAATGTTGATCGTTTGATATGTGCCACGGCAGAGTGTGACCAATTAATTGCGAACTCTTAATCTACCCCATTTGTGAATTCAGTAAGCACATAAGCTTTGAAGTGTGTTCTGCAAGCCCAGTTCCTCCTCACTACACCTGCTCTTTAACTACTCGTTTACATCTTGCAGCCTTATTGCCATTTCTGAAGTGTGCTATGTTTTAAGACTTTTTACTTATATAAACTGCTGAGCTTTTCTTTTTATCCACAGTCATTAGCTAACTCCACTCCTTGTAAAACTTGGCTGCTTGTTGCCTGTTGGCTGTGATACCCGCCCCCTCTATTTGCCAGCTTATCTTGTATTTTTGGGGATTGTATATTTATTTATGGGCCATTTTCAATTTTTCTGCTGGTGTGTACCAGTTGGGAGTCACATTTAAAATTGTATGCCTTCATGGCTTTTGTTGTATTTTGGGGGATTGTGTATTTTATTGCTTAAGGAATTTTATTAAGGCTTATAGATTGTTAAGGGCTTTCCAGCAGCCATAGTCAGTTGCATGGTTTATCATTCTTTCTGTATTCTGTTTAAGGCGTGGTCCATGTGTGAGAATTGTTAGTACATTTAATGCCAGTTATTTTAAATTGATTTCACTGGTAAAACGCAGTTTTCTGAAACCGCCCGCAGCCACATCTAGCTAGTGTAACTTCATACTTGTACTTGAGGACTCTATATTCCTGTTTTCAAGCCCTTTCCTTACGGGTATAAATTGTTAGATTTTGTTATTAATGAATTGATCCTGTTCAAATTCTTTGAATTATTGTGAGGCTTGTTATTCTTCTAACAAGGCTTTTCAAACTGTAATTATAAATTGACGTGCATTCCATAAATTAAAGTGCATTCGATGAAAAAACGTATGATGAAATATGTGGGTATACCTTCCATGTGTTTTTCTTTAAAATTACTCGAACCCTTGTTGTCAGGTATCACAAAGTCTTTTTTTTCACGATTCCGATACACCATATTGTTCCCCACTCGTTCGCTACAAAACCCTGTTTTTCAACTTAATCTCCATTCAATGCGACAGTCTTACGCCACCTTCTGGCCGATTTTCGAGAAAATGTCTTGGAGCATCAGTAACCCCTCCACCATCTACGTACTGCTTCCCACGGAGTGCATCCCACATTCTGTCAGACTGGTGGAACTGGAAAGTTGCGAGTTTGGGGTAGTAGGGTAGATGAGGAAGAACAGTCCAATGAAATATTGTGACCTACCATCCTCATGATCCTCAAGCGACCCCGCACAAATGGTCCTTCGCTGTTCTTTATGGTCTTTGGTTATGCGTCGAGTAACCGAAGTGGCTCACACCCCACAGTGTGTCTGCACTGCAAACAGAGACGTCCAGTTGTGCAGGGAGGTGACAGATTGTGATCTATAGTGTCCGCACATTCCAATAGTGCAGGAGTCACAGCTGGGTGCGGCCGACCGGCAACAAGAGTTCGGGCCGGATTGCGCGACGTTGTTGCAGTGACGACGGAGGCCTCGCCCGAAGACTCACCGTGCTTTTATTCACTGCCAGGTTTCCGTAGACATTCTCCAAGCGCCTATGAATACCTGCGACGCTGTGGTTACGCACCTACGGAAACTCAGACAGTTGTCTGCTTGAAAGGTATTTCCATTATTGAGCCGGCCGAAGTGGCCGAGCGGTTAAAGGCGCTACAGTCTGGAACCGCACGACCGCGACGGTCGCAGGTTCGAATCCTGCCTCGGGCATGGATGTGTGTGATGTCCTTAGGTTAGTTAGGTTTAAGTAGTTCTAAGTTCTAGGGGACTTATGACCACAGCAGTTGAGTTCCATAGTGCTCAGAGCCATTTGAACCATCCATTATTGAAGGCTACGCGAAGCGCCGCCATCTATCGGCATTTCATGAAACTATAGGGTTTGAAGCGAGTATGTTCCACGATGTCCCGCAACAAATTCCGCTTTTTCTAAGTGGAACTGACCGAAAAATAGTGTTGCAGTATTTTCTGAATGGCCCTCGCAATTCCCTCAGCATCTCATATTTTAATTCGACTACATTCCATTACGCTTGTTTAACTTTTGTTGATCATCATGCTATAACCACTTTCTAAAACACGAACCCCTTCAACTGTTCTTTCATGTTTCTTGCTGCCTGTGACAGAATTAAAACGTCATCAGCTAACCTGAAAGATTTTGCATTGTATTGCATTGCATGTTAACCGGGGGCCTAGAAACGACGGAGAGGCTCCGTCCCCACCGCAGCCGCAGTGGTCCACAACCCCACGACGACTACCGCAGTCCACTTCACTCCTCCGCCGCCTCACACCGAACCCAAAGTTACTGTGCGGTTCGGCCCCCAGTGGACCTCGTCCTCCCCCCCCCACCCCCCCCCCCCACCCCCCCAGGGGAATGTCTGACACCAGACGAGTGTAACCCTTATGTTTGCGTGGTAGAGTAATGGTGGTGCACGCGTACGTGAAGAACTTGTTTGCGCAGCAATCGCCGACATAGTGTAGCTGAGGCGGAATAAGGGGAACCACCCCGCATTCGCCGAAGCAGACGGAAAACCGACTAAAAACCATCCCCAGACTGACTGGTTCACTGGACCTCGACACAAGTCCGCCGGGCGGATTCGTGTCGGGGGCCAGGCGCTGGAAGATTTTAGTTATTCTCCATGAAGTTTCACTCCCTTTCCAAATTACGCCTTACTTTTCTTTACCCTTTGCTCTTTGTGACATTGGCTACAAACAAGTCTCACTTTCTTCCCAACTTCTGTTTCCCCACCATGTTCTTCGACTCTTAGTCTAGCTTCTGTCTGAGTTGTAGATAACCATTCGCTCTCTTATTTTATCCATGCTGCCTTCCGAATTTCAAAGAGAATGTTCCATTTAGAATCGTCAAAAACTTTCTCTAAACCTACATATGCAATAAATGTAGGTCTGACTTTCTTCAGCGTATCTCCTAAGATAGTCTTAGGCTTAGTATTGCTTTGTGCGTTCCTACTTATTCCAGAATAGAAACTGATCGAGACCGAGGTTTTCACCCAGATTTTCAATTTTTCTGTACATGATTCGAATCAGTATTTTGGAAGCACGACTTATTAATAAGACAGTTGTATAATATTCACTCCCCTCCACGCCTTCCTTTGTTTGGCACTAGAATCGTTACATTCTTCTTTAAGTTCAACGTTATTCCACTTTTCTCATATATTGCATCGTGCATAACTGGTGGAATAGTTCAATCGTGCCCATCTCTCCCAAGAATTTCGACAATTCTGACCAAATCTCACCTACTCCAGGGGCCTTATTTCAACTCAGGATTTTCAGTGCATTGTCAGATTCTGCACCTATATTTACATAGATACTCCATAAGCCACCTATGGTGTATAGTGGAGAATACCTTGTACCACTAGTAGTGTGTTTCTCCCTACCGGCCGGAGTGACCGAGCGGTTCTAGCCGCTTCAGTCTGGAACCGCGCGACCGCAAATAGAGCGAAGGAAAAACGGCTATCTACATGCCTCCGTACAAGACATAATTTCTCTTAGCTTGTCATTGTGATGCTTTCGCGCAATATATTTTGCTCCATTAGAATCGTTCTGCAGTCAGATGCAACAAGGCCGCGCGGGGTGGCCGCGTGGTCTAAGGGCGCCTTGTCACGGTTTTGCGCGGCTCCCCCCGTCGGAGGTTCGAGCCCTCCCTCGGGCATGGGAGCGTCTGTTGTCCTTAGTGTAAGTTGGTTTAAGTTAGATTAAGTATTGTGTAAGCCTAGGGACCGATGACCTCAGCAGTTTGGTCCCATAGGAACTTACCACAAATTTCAAATTTTCAGATGCAACTGCCCGTTCTGCAGATTTTCGTAACAGTAATTAACGGAAAGAACATTATCTTCCTTGTAGGTGTTGTGACAAGGCGAAGCTACTATTGTCCAGCCACAGCTGTGGGCTCTTTGAGAGCTCTGGGATATACTTCATTTTTAACTAAAACAGACGAAATACTAGTTCACTTTATTGCATCAATTAATAATAAGATTTACTTAACTTGTGACAGTTCTTTGCCACAGGAGAGAGCAGAATATTTGCAGCTGTCGTTCACTATGAAAGCATCACATGATGCATGCGTTCACAAACTGCCCCCCTGAACTACAGCGTTCAACGTTAACACAGCTGCCTGTTCCATTGAGAGTCCGACTGACACTGTCCTTCTAAATGGTGTTGACTGGTGAACCAGAGGTCTCAAACTGGGGCTAAGTTCTTCCTCACTCGAAGCTATCTTGACCTCAGTGCTGTCGCTGAGAGGGAGGCGATGTCTTCTGGACTGCCTCCCATACGTCGCTGCCGATTGCAGCGACCCCTCGGTAATGTCTGTCACATCGATTCGCGTTGCCAACTTTGGTGTGGCTCCGCGAGCTCTGGATGGTACCACGCCAGGGATTCCCAGTTCACCAAGCATCTCTGTAACGCTCTAGCAGCTCACTTTGAATTACTTCGACTTCTTCCTTTAATCCGACCTGGTGGGGATCAGTATTCGGAAACGGTTCTCTATGTGGTCTCCTTTGTAGATGAGATAGACGTCCCTAGAATTCTCCCACTAAACGCATCCCTATACCAGTTTCTTTGGCGTTTCAGTGTAGAAAAGTCTATTTTTATCAGTTGGGTACATACAATACAATTTACTAAAACCGTATTGTTTATATTTTAACCAGGAATAACACCAACGGTATATTGAGACAACAATGAAAAAAATACATAATTCTGCTACCAAGCATCAGGTTGTAGCTGAACACTTTATGGAAATTTTATAAATTGGTTATACCATTGTCCAGGAAGTGCAAGTGAAACGCAGAAGTCCGGCGGAAAACACAAGTCCGTTGATCCTAAGCATAGTGAACGCTGAACTCCAGGTTCCATTATACTGCAGCATTCGGATTCGAAGTCCAGAGCGCAGCCAGATCGACCTCGAACAGCAGGTCCATAGCAGCGTAGCACTTTCTAGTTGTGGAGCACGATGAGGGTTGGGGGTTGATTTGGGGGAGGAGACCAAACAGCGAGGTCATCGGTCTCATCGGATTAGGAAAGGACGGCAAAGGAAGTCGGCCGTGCCCTTTCGAAGTAACCATCCCATGCCTTAAGCGATTTAGGGAAATCACGGAAAACCTAAATGAGTATGGCCGGAAGTGGGATTGAATTGCCGTCCTCCCGGTCGGTAGCACGATGAGAAGTGGCTTGTAGACATCAGTAGTGGTATTAGATAGGGCTCCATAGTTACGTGAGTCGGCGGCTCGGGTCGCTGTATATGCTGGGCGCCCAATCGCCGAGTGTTATGGGTGGCTTTTCTCTGGTTTGAAGCGCGCGCGCGCGAAGGCGGCCTGCGATGCGACGCTGAAGCGCCAAAGAAACTGATATAGTTACGCGTATTTAAATATAGAGACATGTAAACAGGTAGAATACGGCGCTGCGATCGGCAACGCCTATATAAGACAACAAGTGTCTGGCGCAGCTGTTAGGTCGGTTACTGCTGCTACCATGGCGGGTCATCAAGATTTAAGTTAATTTGGTGGTCAAGTCGGCGCACGAGCGATGGGACATAGTATCTCCGAGGCAGCAATGAAGTGGAGATTTTACCGAGTGACCATTTCATGAGAGTATCGTTGAACCGTGCATTTACTTTCAAAACTTTTTCTTAAGAATTTACTTTATTTACTAGCGATTCGTCAAGAACATTAACACATTTAATCACACTATGTGAGCGTGGAAGTTGTTGCCAGGGAGTAACTGATGAAATAAAAATAAAATTGCTTTTAACAAATGGGAATTTTATTCCTAAATGCTTTTTTTTTAAAGAAACAGATTTAAAATTATAAGCAGAAAACACCCTCTAAATATCAAGTTACAATTTATTCAGAGGCAGAAAGAAACAGTTTTGAGTGTATGAGCTTTCGGGCTGAGAACCTTGCCGCTCCCTTTTGACACGGCCGTAGTCACGACCGCTCACAATAACCTCTGAAAGACTACACAGGTGCAAATCTGCAACACAACAGATTACCTTAAAAGTTTTTGTGGTGTCACCGCCAGACACCACACTTGCTAGGTGGTAGCTTAAATCGGCCGCGGTCCATTTAGTACATGTCGGACCCGCGTGTCGCCACTGTGTGATCGCAGACCTAGCGCCACCACAAGGCAGGTCTCGAGATACGATAGAGCACTCGCCCCAGTTGTACGGACGACATTGCTAGCGACAATACGGACGAAGCCTTCCTCTCATTTGCCGAGAGACAGTTATTCTGCTAAGTCCATGGCTACGACCTAGCAAGGCGCCATTTGTAACAGTGCATGTATCTTACGAGTCGCATTTGTATAGTCAAGAGGGATGTATCACAAGGAGTCATTAAAGTTAAGTATAAAGCAGCTACGTACTTTTCTTGCTACCATTCAATAGTTATCCTGTTCCAGACTTCACGCCCGTCTGCGTTAGATAGCGTGCCTATCGGCCCCCTCAAAATAACACTGTGTCGGCACTTCTGTCGACACATCATTTGGCGACGATTTAAAGTGTTCTTTCTGATTGCTTACATTTACTTGTGTCATGGCTTCGCCAGATGTACTGTCCGAATTTTATCGCTTGCAGAATCAGCAGACGCAGGCGTTATTGGATGCCCTTCGACAGGGTCCAGGGTCAACGTGCCATTCAAACCGATGCGGCAGCCGCCGCTTCACCACTACCGCAGCCACAACTCGCAGTTGCACCGCCTTTTAGGAACTACGACCCGGCGCACGAGTCGTGGACCGAATGGTCCCGACAGTTCGCCTTCCATCTAGCCGCCAACAGAATTCAAGGTAATGAGTGGCAGTCGTTTCTGCTTTCTTGTGTCGGTGTGTCCACCTACCGTGTGATAGTGAAATTGTTTCCCCGACGCGACGTAGCAACTCTGTCCTACGAGGAAATTTTGTCTGCTTTAGATGCCTATTTCAAAGAAACAGTTAATGTGGTTGCAAAACGGTATACGTTTTTTCGTACAAAACGTACGGCCGGTCAAACTAATAGGGAGTGGGTAGCAACATTGCAAGGACTTACTAGGGACTGTGCCTTTGAATGTGACTGTGGCCTTTCTTATTCAGATACAATGGTGCGTGATGCAATTGCACAGAACGTTTCTGATGTTCGCATACGGGAGCAAATTTTGAAACTAGTAAATCCCTCCCTTCAACAAGTGATAGACATATTGGATAGACAAGACACACTTGACTGTGCTCAGGAATCTTTTGAAACTTCGCCAGCCGTGTGTAACATTAACCGGCCGCTGGACGCGCTGCGCGGCCCGGTAACCGGGCCTCGCACACTTCGACACAGCTGCCGCCGCGCTCTCAGCCACGTGTGCCGCGCCAGCACACGAAATGCAGTGAAATCATGCCCGCGGTGTGCTACTAGACATTCGCGTGAACATTGCCCGTCACGCCAAGCTATTTGCTTTTTCTGCAATAGGAAAGGACATGTTCAAAGTGTTTGCCAGAAAAAGCTCAGATCAGACAATCACAACCATTTCCGGCCCTTTGCTTCGCGCCGGAAACGAACCAAGGACACTCAGGCTCGTGGACCTTCACCCATGGACATTCATGTAGTTAATTCCAATTCGTCCAGTGCCACTTTCTCTACTAGTGACTGCTACTTTTCCTTTGCCCCGCCCGGAAGATCTTTTTGCTAAACTGTGCCCGGGAAAATATTTTTCAAAGTTGGACCTAGCCGATGCGTACTTGCAAATACCGGTGGACGACGAATCCCAGCGCGTATTGGTGGTTAACACGCCTCTTGGATTGTACCGGTTCAAAAGACTGCCGTTCGGGTGTGCATCCGCCCCTGCATTGTTTCAGCAATATTTACAAACTATTTGTGCGTCGGTCCCTACTGCAGCAAACTATCTGGACGATATAGTGATCTCTGGACAGACAGAAGAAGATCATCTTGCGAACCTACGAACGTTATTTCAGGTCTTGCGACAAAATGGTCTTCGCTTGCGGAAGGACAAATGTGTGTTTTTTGCTCGTGACTTACCATACCTGGGCCATGTCATCAATGCCCAAGGCATACATCCGAGTCCAGAGCACCTCCGTGCCATACAAGAATTGCCTTCCCCTCAAAATGTGAAGCAGCTGCAGAGTGTGTTGGGTAAAATTACCTACTATCATCGCTTTCTGCGCAATGCTTCTTCCATTTCAGCTCCGCTTCATCGCTTACGCCGTAAGGGTGTTCCGTTCGTCTGGACGACGGAATGCGAACGCGCCTTTCGCCAGTTGAAATCGGCGTTGCTTTCTAATACTTGCCTCACGCCTTTCGATCCCCAGAAACCCCTTTTGTTGATGGTCGATGCATCGGATTTCGGGATCGGTGCTGTGCTTGCGCACAAAGTTGGCTCGCATGATCGCCCTATTGCCTTTGCGTCCAAATTGCTCTCGTCTGCGCAAAGAAATTACTCACAGATAGAGAAAGAAGCTTTGGCTCTCGTGTTTGGTGTTACTAAGTTCCATGATTTCTTGTATGGTCGTCACTTTACCATCATCACAGACCACAAACCTTTGACGTCGCTTTTTCATCCGCACAAGCCTGTACCTCCGCGTACAGCGCAGAAATTCATTCGCTGGTCTATTTTCCTCTCGCAGTACCACTACGATATCTTGTATCGGTCCACTGCTAAGTACGGAAACGCCGATGCGTTGTCCCGTTTGCCTGTTGCTGAGGATAAAGCATTCGATTCTTCCGAACTTGCTTGTATGTTCATTGATTCGGAAACCGATGAAGTGGTTGAATCGTTTCCGATTGATTTTCGTCGTGTACCTACAGCCACAGCTGCTGACCCTGTCCTTGCTACTGTTTTGCGTTTTGTTGCTACGCAATGGCCTTTGTCAAAGTCTCGGATCGAGGATCCGTTGGTTCGCCGATTTTTTGCTCACAAGGAGAGACTTTTTGTTCGACGTGGTGTTTTGTTGTTGCGTTCTGATAATGATCAGTCCAGAGTCGTGGTCCCACGTTCGTTACAGTCCTCTGTTTTACGGCTTCTTCACCAAGGACATTGGGGTATAGTGCGAACGAAACAACTTGCTCGTCAGCACTGTACTTGGTTCGGAATCGATGCTGCGATTACGAATATGTGTTCTTCTTGCATGGCGTGTGCCGAACAACAATCCGCACCGCCGCGGAAAGTCTTTGCATGGCCAAAAGCCACTTCCCCTTGGCAACGATTGCACATTGAATTTGCTGGTCCATTCTGGAATGCTCGATGGTTGGTTCTGGTCGATGCCTTCAGTAATTTTCCTTTTGTTGTCCGGATGTCTTCCACGACGTCCTCCGCCACCATCCAAGCGTTGTCGGCTATCTTTTGCATTGAAGGTCTTCCGCAGACTATTGTTTCCGACAATGGCCCACAATTCATGTCCGCAGAATTTCAGTCATTCTGCCAGGCCAATGGTATTCAACATCTGACATCCGCGCCGTTTTCGCCTCAGTCAAACGGTGCCGCTGAACGATTGGTCCGGACTTTCAAGTTAAAGATGTTGAAGTTGAAAGAGTCGCATTCTCGGGAGGACGCATTGTTGCTCTTTTTGTCCTCGTATCGCTCTCAGCCCCGACATGGTCGCTCGCCGGCTGAGTTGCTCCACGGTCGTCCTCATCGCACCTTGATGTCTTTGCTGCATCCGCCGCATCAGGTACCTGTGCAGCGGCAGACTCCTGCTTTTGCTCCAGGCGACGTTGTATTTTATCGCAACTATCGAGGTTCACGGCGTTGGCTCGCAGGGCGCATTCTTCGCTGCCTCGGCCGCGCGATGTATTTGGTTTTGGGGGCCTCTGGTGAGGTGCGTCGGCATCTCAATCAGCTGCGCCTCTGTCGTTGCACGGGTTCTGCCGCTCCCCGTCTGCTTTCAGCGACGGTGCCGTCCGGTCAGCGCCCTGGGGACCCATCTACTGGCTCGCCTCATCCCCAGGTGTTACCGGCGATGCCTTCAATTTTGCCCCATGGCGACGCGCCGCCGCCGCAGCCGCCGCCGCCGCCGCCTGTTCTCCCGCCGGCGCCGCCCGCATTCGACGCTTCGCTGCAGCCGCCAAGCGCCTCCCTGGGTCACGCGCCGCCGATCGCTTCCCGTGCCCAGCTGTCCTCCGCCATGGAACTCCCGCCCGCTCCGGACCACATGGCGTCTTCGCGCGTCGGGTACCCCGACGCAATGGAGGTCGACCCTTCGGCCCCTCCTGTCTCTTTACGGGCGCATACACCGCATGTTGACGTGCACCCTGGACTAGGTTTTCAGGCGTTTCCTAGCTCCCCTCGGACCGAATGGCCGGGTGCGGGTGGCACAGCCTCGCCTGTTGTTCGGCTCCCCACCTCATCGCATACGTCAACATGGGGTCCTCCCCACGGCGGGCGGAAGCCTTATCACACGACCGTTCGCCGATTTGTGGGGGAGTAATGTGGTGTCACCGCCAGACACCACACTTGCTAGGTGGTAGCTTAAATCGGCCTCAGTCCATTTAGTACATGTCGGACCCGCGTGTCGCCACTGTGTGATCGCAGACCTAGCGCCACCACAAGGCAGGTCTCGAGATACGATAGAGCACTCGCCCCAGTTGTACGGACGACATTGCTAGCGACAATACGGACGAAGCCTTCCTCTCATTTGCCGAGAGACAGTTATTCTGCTAAGTCCATGGCTACGACCTAGCAAGGCGCCATTTGTAACAGTGCATGTATCTTACGAGTCGCATTTGTATAGTCAAGAGGGATGTATCACAAGGAGTCATTAAAGTTAAGTATAAAGCAGCTACGTACTTTTCTTGCTACCATTCAATAGTTATCCTGTTCCAGACTTCACGCCCATCTGCGTTAGATAGCGTGCCTATCGGCCCCCTCAAAATAACACTGTGTCGGCACTTCTGTCGACACATCAGTTTTAACAATTCACACATGCACACAAACTATGCACCCCGTAGGCGGGATGGAATTGGTACAAAACACTAAAATTAAAAGATTAACTTGCCACCGAAGGTGCAACTTGATTTTAACTTCTTAGAAAAGTCTCACGGTGGAAGGGTGGGAACTTTATGTACTAAAATTACCATTTAAATAAAAGCCCCTGAAATGCAATCTTACATAAAATTGTACAAGGTTGGCCAAACATGCTCTACAGTACACATATACCGCCTCTAAAGATGATAGGCAAGAAAAAAAACATATTTCAGGAATTAGGCCGTTGCACTTCAAGCAATAAATTCGTTAATACACCGAATCCGACATACATGACAGAGGCAGCTATTAACGTACGGCAGATTGATAGGGACATTACCGAACAACCCGAACCGCAGGTTGCTCTAACCTGCCCCTACTCCACAAGGGAAAAACGGACCAACCAGCTCATAAATAACCGCCTTCCCGCGTGTGGGCAAACGGAGAAGAATGGTGGGACGACCCCAAAACAAAGCAACTGGTGACCTCACCAAGAAAACAAGTAGAATTTAACAAGTAGAATTGAACAAGTAAATGAAACAACATATCACCAATCACATAACTTGTAATAAACTGCGATTTCTGGCGAAGACCTGGCGCAGCACACCCAAAACGCTCTCCCGAACCGTCCGCTGCCAGCCGCTTCAACGGACGCAGGAAAGCGCACCGATCTCCCGTCTCACGGCGTCGCAGCTCGCACCGGCCAGACCGATGTCGTGGGTTGACCCCTGTTGCTCTTGTGTCGACCGCGAAGCCACTACGCCTCGCTATACGGCGCGGCCCACTGGACTCACGTGGCGACCTCACACGCACCGACGCTCAAGGCGAACAAGTCATCTTGTGTCTCAGTGCGCGACCGACCAACCGATCGATCCAATCGCCAATGTCCGTTGCCTGAGCAACTCGAGCAGACTGGCGGCCTAACGCGCAGACTCAGATGCAGGAACTAAGCCCCGACCGGGCGACCACTATTTGAGTTCTCTCACTGCGCCACAATTTCGGACGAGAGACAGACCCCAGATTGACTCCAGGCTCACCCAGACTGACCAACTCGCGAGCTCATAGCGTCCCTTAAATGCACGTGAACAGGCAACCTTTCCCCTTTCCCACCAGAGGGAGACACCAAAGCTGTGATTGTCACAGCGGCGCCACCGCCAGAAACGGAGGGCGACTCCTTCACACAACGCGCTGAGGCGCGCTCTTCAAAACAGCAAGTTTTACCATGGCTCAATCGTGAATATCAGAAATCCGGTAAAACGTCAAATCGCCGACATCTCTACGGCCGGAAAAGGATCGTGCAAGAACGGGACCAACGACAACTGAAGAGAATCGTTCAACGTGACAGAAGTGCAACCCTCCCTCAAATTGCTGCAGGTTTCAATGCTGGACCGTTAACAAGTGTCAGCGGGCGAACCATTTGACGGAACATCATCGATATTGGCTTTCGGAGCCGAAGATTGGAAACATGTTGCCTGGTCGGACGAGTCTCGTTTCAAATTATAGCGAACGGACGGACGTGTACGGGTACGGAGACAACCTGATGAATCCATAGACCCTTCATGTCAACAGGGGACTGTTCAATCTGGTAGAGGCTCTGTAATGGTGTGGGCGTGTGCAGTTCGTGATACGGGACCCCAGACACGTCTAGATACGACTCTGGCAGGTGACAAGTACGTAAGCATCTTGTCTGATCACCTGCATCCATTCATGTCGATTGTGCATTCCAACGGACTTTGGCTATTCCATCAGGACAATGCGACACCCCACATGTCCAGAATTGCTACATAGTGGTTCCAGGAACACTCTTCTGAATTTAAACACCTCCGCTGGCCACCGAACTCCTCAGACATGAACATTATTGAATATATCTGGGATGTCTCGCAACGTGCTGTTCAGAAAAGGTATCCACCCTCTCGTACTCTCACGGATTTATGGACAGCTCTACAGGATTCATGGTCTCAGTTCCCTCCAGATCTACTTCAGCTATTAGTCATGCCACGTCGTGCTGCGGCACTTCTGCGTACTTGTGGGGGACTTACACGATATTAGGCAGGTGTGCCAGTTTATTTGGCTCTTCAGTTTAGCAGCGGGCCGCGCTCGGAGAAGTGGCGCCAACGATGCGTTTCTCGGGCGCGCGTAGTAGAGTGCCGCTGCTCGGTGCGGAGACTTAATAGTGGTGGATACTAAAATCTATGGATTTGCAAGCGGAGTAATCGATTTTCTGTGGTTGAGGTATCCCACAAAATGCAAGTAAAAAGCGGCGGAGCACCTAGAAGTTAGTACATAAAAATGAATGTGGCACAATGTCGGGTCATTACAAACGGTGATAAATGAACAGCTTGCAATGCGTTTCATTAGTCACGCGAGTAGAACAACGGGGAGCCGACTGCTGCGTGCGGGCTGCGGCGCCTTTACGCCGGGACCCAGCAGTGGGCTGCGGTGCGGGGAGCGCGACAGAGCGGTCGCCGCCGCCAACGACATTCCGCGCGAGTCTGCCGGCGGCCCAGATTGCGGCCTAATAAGGAAACGCGGCTTAAAAGCGGCCCCCTGGCGCCCCGCCGCGCCGGCAGCTCGCTTTCCCGCCGGCTATTGAATTTTCCGAGCGGGCCCCGCGCCGCCGGCAATTTTCCAGGCCGCCGCACCTATTTACTCTGCGGAGGCGGCATCTGCGCGTGGATCCGGTCTGAAAGCGGGCGCCGGACATGCGCAGTAAGGCGTATCTGTGTCTGCCGAGGTAAAGCTCAAAGGCGGCAGTGGAGTTGAGTTCGCAGCATGCCATCCCTCTCTGCACGTTATGCCAACTTACCGACTAGTAGGCACGAACTACTTCTCCTTTAAAAAAAATGGCTCTGAGCACTATGGGACTTAACTACTGAGGTCATCAGTCCCCTAGAACTTAGAACTACTTAAACCTAACTAACCTAAGGACATCACACACGTCCATGCCCGAGGCAGGATTCGAAACTGCGACCGTAGCGGTCGCACGGTTCCAGACTGTAGTGCCTAGAACCGCTCGGCCACCCCGTCCGGCCTTCTGCTTTCGGAATTCATCTCTGCAGTTAAGTTCTTTTTTGTGGAATACAAAGTTCATCACACATTCTATTTAGTAACTTCTTTAAGAACCAGTTGCCCTAGGTTGTACGAGCAATACAAATACGGACACCAAGTCATCTGCATGACGAGAGATTTATTGGCGACTCACGAGCAGGCTCTATTCCTACTTGATATTGCCGATCACATTTAATTCAATGACTTTTGTCCCCTTCAGTTTTTTTGTTTATATTCCGGTAGCTGTCGGTTTACTTATCGATTGCCATTTTGTATTTTCAGCTCATTATTGCTATTTAAGATTACATATTGACATTTTGCCGTTTGGAGATAGTGCGTGGAGTTGTGAACGCTAGAGCGCCAAATGGAGAAAGGGGAACAATTCAAACATTTTCTTCTGAAACTTCCTGGCAGATTAAAACTGTGTGCCGGACCGAGACTCGAACTCACGACCTTTGCCATTCGCGGGCAAGTGCGCTACCAACTGAGCTACCCAGGCACGACTCACGCCCCGTCCTCACAGCTTTAATTCCGCCAGTACCTCGTCTCCTACCTTCCAAACTTCACAGAAGCTCTCCTGCTAACCTTGCAGAACTAGCACTCCTGGAAGAAAGGATATTGCGGACACATGGCTTAGTCACAGCCTGGGGGATGTTTCCAGAATGAGATTTTCAGTCTGCAGAGGAGTGTGCGCTGATATGAAACTTCCTGGCAGATTAAAACTGTGCGCTGGACCGAGACTCGAACTCGGGACCTTTCCCTTTCGCGGACAAGTGCGAGGAGACGAGGTACTGGCAGAATTATAACTGTGAGGAAGGGTCGTGAGTCGTGTCTGGGTAGCTCAGTTGGTAGAGCACTTGCCCGCGAAAGGCAAAGGTCCCGAGTTCGAGTCTCGGTCCGGAACACAGTTTTAATCTCTCAGGAAGTTTCACATCAGCGCACACTCCGCTTTAGAGTGAAAATTCATTCTAGAAATATTTTCTTCTGTTTGAGTTCTGTGCAGATGTGACGTCATCGCAGGCAGCCAAAAACATTAGTGCCGTGTACAGGGCTAATGCCAATGGACAGAGCTCGACAAGAAAATGTTTTTCTCGTTTTAAGGAGGATCGTTTTGATGTTAGTGTCACTCCACGTTCAGGAACACCTTCTGGGTTTGATGAAGATCGTTTAAACGTATCAGTCCACAATGTTACAAGTCACTCTACTTCAGAACTTGCCAAGGCGATGAACTGTGGTCAATCTCACACCGTGCGACATTTGCATGCAATGGACGCGGTTCAAAAGTCGGGTATCACAACCAATAGGGGGTGGTGATATGTGCATCTCCTCTTGCTCGTTATCAACCGGCTTGTGAACAACACCGACCTTGCTTATCCTATATCACTATTTGTGACTAGAAATGGTGTCTTTATGCTAAAATAAGGAAAAGAAACGACCGGTTGATTCAAAACGAACCAGCAACTCCCCGTACAAAGACACGCGCCTGGTGGAACAGTGACGGTGTGGTATGGTGTGGTCCGAATTGCTTCGCCGAGGTGTAACCATCACTGCCGACATTTGTTGGCAACAAGTGAGATGTCTTGCAGACTCAAGCCAAGAACAACGTATAGGACCACTGCGTGATGTGATTTTACTCCGCAATAAAGACCACCTGCATTCTGCTGGACTGACAAAAAACACTATATAGGAGATGGGTTGGTAAGCCATTCCACACCCACCTTATTCGTCTGATCTAGCGCTCCTAGATTTTCACCTATTCCGCTAACCATCGAGCAACTTTCAATGAACTTCTTTTCCGGATGAAAATGCGCTCCGAACGCGGCTCGACGAGTTCTTCGCCTCGAAACCACGCCAGCGAGGTGGGGCAATGGTTAGCACACTGGACTTACATTCGGCAGGACGACGGTTCAAATCCGCGTCCGGACATCCTGATTTAGGTTTACCGTGATTTCCCTAAATCGCTTCAGGTAAATCCCGGGATGGTTCCTTCGAAAGGGCACAGATGACTTCCTGCCCCATCCTTCTCTAATTCGATGGGACCAGTGACCTCACTATTTGGTCCCCTTCCCTGTACCAACCAACCAACCAGAATGCATCAGTGATCCACCACAGCACTCTAGAGGGGACGTCGAGGGGCCTGTACGCGAGCTGGAGGGAGAGAATATCTGATGCGCAGCGAGAGGCTGCAGAAATTCCTCGGGTGGCGTAGGAAGTGTAATCCCCAGCCACAACAGCTTTCACTATCCCTAGAAGGCATCGCGGACACAGGTGCAGGGCCCATTAACAAATGTGCCCCCATGCGTTGGCTGGCGCGTGCAAGTACTGCGGGGCTGCTGGGCTTCACTGGGGAAGCGGACAGGAGGGCTCGACGCGACGCGTCCAGGTGGAGTAAGACGCCTGTAGAAACTGACACGCCCCGCCTGCTAACTGGCACTGGCCTGGGGCAGGGCACCGGGCACAACCTGGGCAGCCACTGGCGTCCCTCTCATTGTGCAGCAGGTTCAGGAAGAGATAGAGAGGGAGATATATACGGGCATATGATAAACCCCTTCCCTCGAAAACTTCTCTCCTTCATACCCCCTCTGTTTCTGTCACTCATCTCATTTGTACTAACATTGCAGTACATGCGAGGTGCCTGTTTGCGCCCACCCCCCTGAATGGAATGTGTAAGTTCTAACTAGTGTTCACCAACCTGCAGCCTTCTATAGGAAGGCAGGAAAACAGCATGTAGATCCGTTACCTATAGGCCCTAATAAACTGTTAGCGAGGATAAAATATTTCTAAATAATAAATTTCCAATTACTTTGTTTATACAGGATGCCACTCGCTTTTGTCGTTAGCAGACCATGACAAACTGCACAATTAAATTCCACTTTAGAGTCACAAATCACTTCCATTCTTCAACAAAATAAGGAGCTACGTATTTCCGAAATTACTATCACACTGTTCTCAATTATATGTCCAAATAACCATACATTGTTAATAAAGTCTTAACCCAATGCCGACCGTAGCAGACAACATGTCTGTCCTCCGACACTGTCAGTCCATCTCTCAGATTTACAAACCACAGATTACTAATAAAGTCTTGACTGACACCAGCCGCTGCAGATAACACGTTTGTACTCCGACTCTGCCAGACCAGCTCTGAGTTTACAGCCGAACCACTTCGCGCGCCATCCAAGTTAGGCGCGATCCGAAATCTCCGAAGTGCTTTGTCTGCCTTTCCGCTTAGGAATTGTTTATTATTCTGCTGGTTATTAATACTTGTGAAATAATGGAATGTTGGCAGGTTCAAAAAAAAAAAAGTCCAAATATGTGTGAAATTTTATGGGACTTAACTCCTAAGGTCATCAGTCCCTAAGCTTACACACTATATAACCTAAATTATCCTAAGGACAAACACACACACCCATGCCCGAGGGAGGACTCGAACCTCCACCGGGACCAGCCGCACAGTCTATGACTGCAGCGCCCGAGACAGTTCGGCTAATCCCGCGCCGCTTCTTAGCACGTTATTGAGAGATTCTTGAATATGAAATGCAAGTAAATACACTGTTTAGTTTTCCTAATATTAATAATATAAGTTTATCATTTTGACGCTTAACTACCGAACGCAACAGCCAGTCACGGAGAAGGACCACAATTTGGGCGGTCTTTCTCACGATACCCGTGCCGGACAAACCGTCTGTCACCGGTACCTAACACCACACTACGTCATCTTACCACTGGTGTCTTCATAACTGCTCTAACGAGAGCTTCTAGTACCTGAATATCATGGCTCGAAAGCCAGAAATACTGCAATGGAAGGGGACTGACCTGAAGCAATGAGCGCCTACGCAGCAGAGCAGATAAAGGTACGCCCTCGCTATCCAACTTGTGTGCGTGGTCAATAGCGCACCACACGGGGAACACACACATCGTCATGTGGCACAGACGGTAGTAATCAACGCAATAGTGAGCCACCTATTCCGCAATATCTTGCCATCAAAGAAGTGCCTAATGGTCACACCACGAGAGCCTGTGTGGTTGACAACTGCGTCATACCTGATTCTCTCTAGCAGGCGTGGTACACGTGACGGTGCACCCAGACGTGGTACATGCGACCGTGCACCATTTCCAGTCTCCTCTCCCTCTTTCGTCACACCCTCGACAAGACCCTGCCCACTACACTACACTCAAGACACTGCGTGTCACAAGTCTTTGTACTGAGGTATGTGTGTGGAACTTTCTTTGCGTTACAGTCATTATGGGAAACATTTGTTTGGTGCGACCTCTAAACCACAATCCATTTTCAACTCATATATATTTATACTTTTGTACAATCTCTAACGACACATTTTTATTGTATTATGTTTTCTAGCGTGTCGTTCACTAATCAAATCAGCATTTTCTCATTCCAACAAGACACTCTTCATGTGCATTTTATTTCTTACCGCCTGCGTGCAGTTAAAATGTACATAAGGCATACGTGGATTCAATTCACTATTTTTCACTGATAAACACTTTGATTATGTTGATAGATAAATACAATTCTACAACGGACATCTTTAGTTCAGTCATACTAGTAATTTGTTCTGACTTAAAGACAGATTACCCATTATTTAATTAACACTGGATTTTGGTCCTTTTCGCTTTGTAAACACTGCGTTATTTTATTCATGTTATGTTTAAATGTCTTTCCTGTGTGCATTTTCCCTATGAAATACACTAATTTTTCAATGATTTTATCGGTATGACCACCTCCAGTATTAATATTATATGATCTTCTAGTTGTGAATTATCATACTAGACATTCATTTTTCTGATAATCTACTTGTCTGTGTACAACATACTCTAATCAATTTGAGCTAGATTGCTTTCCTCCTTTATGCATTTTATTACTTTACATTCTTCTCCGTTTATAATGTGTATGTCTGGGGTTTGCCTCTTGCTTTATAAATGCTTTGCGAATCAATGAACATCATTCAACATTAGGTCACCTTTAATTGACTATACACTAAACATTTGTTGTTCTAGGACGCATATTCGTGTGTGTGTGTGTGTGTGTGTGTGTGTGTGTGTGTGTGTGTGTGTGTAGTGCTTACATTAGTCGGAGATACAACCGAAATGTGCGTTGCTATCCATCTATTCTTTCTTTTTGGATGTCTGTGGTGTTTTCCTTCTGGCACAATTATACGTTTTCATTACTGTAATTTGTTATTTGTGCAGTTTAACTATAAGGGCATCTGTCCAATCTGGCACACTCACTCCAGCAGCCTTGTGTCCACAGTTCTTTGAGTGTGTGCGATGAACTGAGTGAATAAGTGTGGTGGGCTGAAACAGAAATCTCATCAAATATTGGAGCACCCATGGTTCTCACCAACCACGCTAGTGTCATTTCATTCTTATGAATATGATATGATAAAACAATATGATGAATATACGAACACATAATATTACAATTAAGTATACACAAAAAATAACGTGCATGGAAATGACAATGCACTAGCGGGAGCTGCGTTGCAATCCTGGGCTATGGGAAGTCTCATGTTATCAAATTTGGGTGGCTCCTACATTTCTAAGCGACGACTTGAATTCAGTGAATGCAATATTAAAATTTGCGAAAAAATTTGTGTCTGATTAGAAAGTTGTCGATGCATATCGATTAAAATTATGTGTTATTCTAAATTGTAATTGGATGGGAGGTTTTGAATGTATTTATATTAGATTTTTAAAATTCTAATAAATAGCAATGCATTTTGAAGAAAAATATGACCCTCAGCTCTACTAAACCTCCATCCACTTACTATGTACCAACATCTATCTAACAAAAACTTGAGGACCAAACTGAATCAACAAACACAGCAAGACTCTGTAGTACAAGATTTACCCATGGAGAGTCATAAAAGAGAGTGCACGAAATGCGGACTATACTGGAGACGAAATCAGTAAAGTAATATTAGTACAGAAACATTTGAAACAGGACTTGATTACTGTGGGTATCTGACCCAGATGCTCTAAAACACATCACAATCTCAAGCAGCCTTGATAACACAAAAACCTTAGAAAACCTAACAAACTCATTTCATTGTCATATCCAGGCGCGGCTCGTAATTAAAGGCTCTGAGGCGGAGCCGCCCCAAAATATATGTTAAAGTAAATTTGACTAGAACGTATTACATAATTTAAATTATCAGGACGAATTTCGCATATTTCCCATTCCGGTTAAGAAAACGGCGGTCAACGTTTTTGGAACTGTTTGTATCGATAGATGTTTCCCGAACGGTTAGTACTGTTTAGGCTGCGCCTTGGAACGTCCGTAAGCTGCATGTAGTGGCGGTTTGGGGGCGTGGCTTCTACATAGTACTGCTCTTTATGGACGACCCGAAGGCTCAGAGCTTGCAGCCTAAGGGTGTCATACCAACCACCACACATTTTTCAGGTTCCACTATCTATGTAATAAAGGAATGTAGAGTGGCCGAAACTTCGCTATCCAATCTCTGTCTCTGCACATCTCTACTACGCTTCGATGCGTCATTAATCGACGTTTAGTATAATTGTTTTGATAATGTTTTACATAGTTGTTTTGTTTCAGCCATTGGCTATTTAATCCACATTTAGAATAAGTTTGCAAATATCCCGCCAGAGTGCACTACACTACAGTAACATACCAGTACTGCCATCTAGCGAGAGTTTCCTAAGTGGTTAGAGGACAAGGCGCGCGAAGTTTGTCCCGTTACTTTACTTTCCTTGCTTGCTGATGCTGACTGCTTTTGTTGATACTGTGTAATATTAGCAAGTTTCTTTTTCTGAGTATGTTTTGCAAGATTTTAGTGAGTTTTACTTGCTGGTGAATATCTGCGACATACCGCGAGTGTGAAACAAGCGCAATATGAATTCTGTGTGCAATTTAATAGGTAAAAACTTGGAACACGGCCATAGAATGAAAGTGAAAGAACTTTGTGCATCCAGACCCGCATTAAAGATCTCTCCTAAACGCGTCTTTCCATATGATTTGCTGCAAAGTGTCAGAAAATGTAATGACGACGTATAAAAACACTTCCCAAAGATTTTAACTCGAAGTTAGCTTCTAATGATATTTAATACCTGATTATAGAAGATGCAGTACGTAAAATTATGGGTAGAGAGTGATCTGCCCACCCCGTCCACCTGAATTCTTAGTTGTTTATGTCAGACTAACCTGTAGCATAACCCGAGGTCTATGTTGGCTCCGACCGATAAATGCCGCAGCCTTCCCCAGTATAGAAACCACGAGCCGCGCCTGGTCATATCTAAAAGAGGGAACAGGTTCTGTGGGAGACCCAGGTCGTCATACGAAACACACTCACTCAGTCGACATTTGTGTTCTGCGTCTTGAACACACTGGCAGATCAGTCCATTCTTAAGAGAAAACCATGTGTGAGGAGACTCTTTCCTCTGCAACGGCTGCTTCTTCATGTCGTCGTCGTTGGGAGGAGGCGTGCCGCGGTCGCACTGCAGGATCCACTGGCTTCAGCATTTCGTTCTTTACTTGCAGTCACTGAGCTGCATGGCAGGTGGTCTTGCGGGTCACGTGTGTGGTGACGATTTGAGGGGGCGACTTATCAACGAGCAGGAGGTTGGAGGATGCAAGCCTGCTTGGCAATCACATCAGCAATTTCATTTCCTCGGATCCCCATGTGCCCTGGCACGCAGCAGAAAATTATTTGCTTCTCATACCAACGTAAAAGAAGAAGTTACTTTAATACATCTGTCTTTTCCGTTTTTAGAGTCCAGCTACAATGTCGAGGACCAGCGCTATATTCATTCTGTGTATGCGACAAGGTTATTCAGTGGGTTTCTCATACAGAAAGCGCATTTTGATGTCGGTTGTTTTTGATAAGTCCACGTTTTGCCTCATGTAAACAGTGACGTGTCTAGAAGTACGTGTCGTACTCTAACTTAGAGACTCTGGATAATGTGGTTCATCGATCTATGATACTGCTGCTCACGTTGGTCGAGAATATGGAATCGACGAGCTCAGGAGGGCCATACTAAACGACATGCACTTCTCAGTGGCCAAACGTGACTAGCGCCCGAGAGGTCAGACTTCTTCTGTGCCAGATCAAACAGGCGCGTCACATACATGGATAGTATTGACACGGACAGAGTAAGTGACGGATCTGGAGCACCGCCAGCTATGAGAACGGCGACCGCTGTTCCCCTCGACGAGGCAGCGCAGAAATTCGCTGTGATAGTGATACGTCCAGTAGTGACACTGAACACCGTAGGCTGCGCACAGATTCGCTGTGATAGTGATACGTCCAGTAGTGACACTGAACACCGTAGGACGTGCAGAGATTCGCTGTGATAGTGGAATGTCCAGTAGTGACACTGAACACCGTAGGCAGTGCAGAGATTCGCTGTGATAGTATTACGTCCAGTAGTGACACTGAACACCGTAGGCAGTGCAGAGATTCGCTGTGGTAGTGAAATGTCCAGTAGTGACCCTGAACACCGTAGGCAGCGCAGAGATTCGCTGTGATAGTGATATGTCCAGTAGTGACACTGAACACCGTAGAGGCTATACGCCATGTTTTCAGACTATTCACAGGTCTGCGTCGAGGATCGCAACGGACTCTCCAAGTGTATAGTCTCAGCCGAGAACGGGTCCATCACCTGGCGTGTTAGTGTGGTGTATGACTGAGTAAACAACGCCATCACCTCTGGTTCAGACTGGTGATAATATGGGCAGGAGGTGTTACTTTCCTGTTGCCTATCTTCATGGTCTCAGTGACGCTGTCTTTGTACAAGATAACACAAGACCGCAAGATTCCCTTTTTGTCCTCGAGTACGTCAATATAGACCAGTCGGTCGCATCCTTTCTGGAACCATTGCCCTTGAGTGGAGTCAGACATTAGCTAGTACCCACCCTCCACCCACCACCATTAACATTAGCGCCTATCTAAACTTTCAAATAAAGTATTTTGTTCCAACAATTTCATTTGTAAAAAGATGAAAGATAAGTGTGGTTTAGTTTTTGGTATATGTTTTATTAAACGATGAACTAATGAGTCAACGAGACAATTGGTACAATTTTTTTAAACAGCCTTTGATTACTGAATGATGAAGCTATTGTACGTGCATCGCGAATGTTACCTAAAACTCCTCAAAAAAGGAAGATAACTATCGACATGGAGGGCAGACACTTGTTACAAAACATGGTCCCTTTGCACCGCTCCTCTCCCTATCGACTCTTCGTTCACCCTAACTCTGCACCCTCATTCAAAATCAATCAAATGAAAATGAGCGCACTATACTTACGGGCACTCTACGTACGACTTCTTGCTTCTGGACTCGTTTCTTCTGATCTGACAGAAATTGGAAGACTTCATACTGCCAGTCCTTTGTGCCTGACCACTGCCACTAATGGTATTAATAATAACAACACAGTGTAGGCCCTACACCAGTGTAGCAGCTGTCACATAGTTACTGCCGCTTAGTTCCTTTATTTTTGAGAAGTGAATAATGACGCAATTTCTGGTTCACTGTGGGAAGTACCGACAACTCGTAGAAGGCACTTTCAGATTGGTTCAAATGGCTCTAAGCACTATGGGACTTAAATTCTGTGGTCATCAGTCCCCTAGAACTTATAACTACTTAAACCTAACTAACCTAAGGACATCACACACATCTATGCCTGAGGCAGGATTCGAACCTGCGACCGTAGCGGTCGCGCGGTTCCAGACTGAAGCGCCTAGAACCGCTCGGCCACACCGGCCGGCAAGGCACTTTCGTAGATATGTTATCACATCTGATGTATATACCATATTGTTCTTGTCATAGATGCATGTTATAAAGCTGAAAGTATGTGTGTATTGGGTGGACTGTGGGAGGAAAGTGACTTTCATATATTCGTTTCACTAGCGGTAAAACCCAGAAAATTATCACGCTTAATGTTAGTATTTGGAAAACGTCTAATTACAGTCTTATGAAGTAGTAATGACAGTAACGATCTTTTAAATATAAGTTAGTTTCAGGAGTGAAACCTACTGCCGCAAAAATATTAATAGACCCTTTTACAGAAATGAAAATCACTCGACATTGATCTTTGGAACAGTGCATAAGGGGTGCATGAGGTAATTACATTTGCAGATCAGTAGCACAAGCGGTTCTGAGGTAACAGGTAACGACCCATGCTGAGACAACCATATTAATACGTGGTGGCAGTGAAGGCGCTGACTCTGGCGTCCAGCCGATCGTTCAGATGGCGAATACTGTCCTGGGATACGTTATGCCTCGCCTGCTCGGCCTGTTCACGTAGTTCTGTAAGAGTTGTTGGTTGACGAGTCGCACGAGTCACTTCTCGTCCCATCGTGTCGATTGGAGACAAGTCCGGAGATCGTGTTGGCCAAGACAGTTACTGCGCGTCTTACAGAGCACGTTGTGTGGGCTAGCATTTCACTCAATCTTCCTGGCAGATTAAACGCTCTCCTGCGAACTTATTTAACTTGCGCTCCTGGAAGACAGGATAGCTTCTGTGAAGTTTGGAAGGTAGGGAGCAAGGTGCTGGTGGAATTAAAGCTACGAGGACGGAGCGTGACTCATGCTTGTGTAGCTCAGTCGGTAGAGCGGTTTGCCGCGGAAGGCAAACGTCCCGAGTTCGAGTCTCGGTCCGGGACACACATTTAATCTGCCTGGAAGTTTCATATCAGCGCACACTCCGCTGCACATTGAAAATTTCGTTGTAACTTTTTACTGTTGGAACAACACATCACTTCTTGTTACAACGGGTCTAGCAACATTCAGCACTTACCGAATTCTGACTAGCGTCCAGTCCAGAAATATCAAAGGTGAACGAGAGTTGTACCTTACCACACCATAGACAATGAGACTTCTGGTGGTCAGTGTGTTTCGGACGAATTCACTCCACGGGAAAGTTCCCGCCAGGTCTGGGTAGTACATGCAAACGATCATCGCTTGCGTGCCGGCTAAATCTGCCAGCAATCGAACCGAGTACGTCGATGATGCGGCGTGATTGGAAGACAGGCTGGAGGTGTGCGTGCCGCAGTCCCACTGCTAATAAGCGGTTCGCAATGGTACGTGTTGACACGTTAGGGCTCAAGCCCTCTTATCTTTACAATACGACGATCCTGGCTGGCTTCTGCTGCTGCTTGAGTCGGCCGAGGTGGCCGAGCGGTTCTAGGCGTTACAGTCTGGAACCGCGCGACCGCTACGGACGCAGGTTCGAATCCTGTCTCGGGCATGGATGTGCGTGATTAGTTAGGTTTAACTTCTGAGGTCATCAGTCGCCTAGAACTTGAGAACTAATTAAACCAAAGTGCTCAGAGGCATTTGAACCATTTTGTTGCTGCTTGGATGTCTAGTACCTCGTCAGCGGGTCTGAGAATGTTCACGTGACCACCGGTGTCAGCATCGTTGCACAACTGAAGCAACACGTCCAACTCGTGTGGCAATTCTCAGAAAGGCTATACGGCCACTCGGGAGGGCACAATCTGACCCCTTTCAAACTCACTCATTTGCAGAATTGTTAAGGATTTCGTGGCCATTTGTTGACAAACTGCCTATTGTCTTCTGTCTCGGGTTCTTCGGCCGACGTTCATCTAATGATTTTACTGACGTTTCGCCAGCACGAATGGCTGTCATTGACAAAGCTTCACCTTCCATTGCCGGTGGTGAACTGGAGCCGAGCTCGCGGCCGCAGACTATATGTACCTGGCGCGCCAACGTCCGAGGGCTTCTCCACGGTCATTTCCGGTGCGGTTCTCCTCTTGCAACCTGCGACGGTCGTTCGCTGCAGTACGGGAAGCCAGGATCCGTTTACCTTAAGGCTTTCCTCTTTCTTGTTGGAACTGTTCGCGTGTTTTTGTATTTCTACAGCTTCTCCATTTTCCCGCAAGACATCACAAAGCTCTTTCATGAATGTCTCACCACGAGCTATTTCATGTGGAATGGCGGTTTCTACGAACAGTTTGAAAGCGTCGCCATGGGTAGTCCTCTCAGTCCAGTGGTGGCCAACTTCTTCATGGAACAAGTCGAAGCACAGGCACTTTGCTTAGCGACTTGCAAACCTAAGGTGTGGTACAGGTACGTCGTTCATACTATCGTTGTGCGGAGCCATGGTGAAGAACAGCTCGGTGACTTCCTAACACACTTGAACACCCTCCATGCCAACATAAAATTTACCGTGGAAGTAGAAAAGGACATAAAAATGCCATTTCTAGATGTGCTGGTCACAAGGGATGGCGAAAACCTGGGACACAGCGTGTATCGAAAACCGACACACACGCACCGATTCCTGCACAAACTATCAAACCACCACCCGAGCCAGAAAAGTGGCATGATTAATACGCTCGTAACGCGAGCAGGACGAATATGTGAGCCGCAGCACCTCAGACGCGAAATGAAACACCTGGAAAGTGTTCTGAGGAGCAATGGGTACTCCACAAGTTATATTAGAAGTGTAATAGAGCCAAACATTCGCCGAAGTAAGGAATCAGAAAAAGAAATGTCGGGTACGGCCTTTCTGCCATACATTCCCAGAGTGACGGACAGAATCGGCCGTATATTGCGGAAACATGGCGTTAAGACGATTTCAAACCGACAAGGAAGATCAAAGAGTGTCTTGATCCGCAAAGGAGGAAAGGGACCCACTTGCAATGTCGGGAATATACCGTATACCATGCACATGTGGAAAAGTTTATGTCGGAATGACTGGACGGTCAATCAGCAACAGGATCAAAGAACATGAGCTACATTGCCGGTTGGGGCAGGTGGTGTAATCGGCCGTGGCAGAGCATGCACTGAGTGAGACCGACCACGTAATAAAATTCGCCGACACGGAAGTTCTGGCTGTAGAGAAGAACTATCACACGCGCTTGTTCAGAGAAGCTGTAGAAATACAAAAGCACGCGAGCAGTTTGAATAAGAAGAAAGCATTAAGGTAAACGGATCCTGGCTTCACGTACTGCAGCGAACAACCGTCGCAGGTAGCAAGAGGAGAACCGCACCGGAAATGACCGCGGAGAAGCCCTCGGACGTTGGCGCGCCAGGTACATATAGTCTGCGGCCGCGAGCTCGGCTCCAGTTCACCTCCGGCAATGGAAGGTGAAGCTTTGACAATGCCAGCCATTCGTGCTGGCGAAACGTCAGTAAAATCATTAGATGAACGTCGGTCGAAGAACCCGAGACAGAAACCAATAGACAGGTTGTCACTCATTTGCCTGTAGGAAGCACGAGTGCGCCTCCGTAGCATCGCGTCACACTGAGCTCTCTGGCTGAGAGCGCCCTCTATTAAAGGGCAGACGCAGATGGCCTCTGGTAGGTACATGCTGAAACCATTATCAGGAGCTGTACTACCATCCAGCTGGCATATACCGTCGTCGGATCAAAATCGACGTCGTCTTTACAGGAGCACTATCTTTTTTTCCCGGCTGTGTACATTTCAACTCTTGCTTTTATCCGTCAGAGAATTAAGTTTTACCCTTCAGGGGGTAACTACCGCCAGGTAGGGACCACTAGTACAGAGTGTGTTTGGCCGCTTCCCTGGCCGGCGCGTTCTCCACGCCTCTCATCCACTGAAAACATGTGATCGCGGGTCGCCGAGGGACCAGCACGCAACCGCTCGACAGCTACTACGGTTGATGAACTCTTCTAATGAGTGGAAGCAGTATGCGGTGACGTATCCAAGTTCATATCTGTTTGATGTGCAGCCTTGTTAGAGGGACTGTCGCTTCTAGATGCAGCAGCTCTGTGAGTACAGAGCATCGCGCCCTTCTTTCCCGCAAATCACCTACAAGTTTAAGGACGATGCTACAGTACATGTAAAAATTTCCTCAAAAAGTCTTTGCAGCCGTGATTAATAAGACAGAGATCTGAACTTTCGCATGTGAAAAGCAGAGGAGTTGCATTTTAATGGACAAACATAGTAAAAATAAGCCGAGATAGTATTTTCGCACAAATATTAGTTAAATTATTTTCACTGCGTTTTGTTAACAAGCCATAAATGAATTACTAATCGTATACATAATCTGAAAATCTTCTTGTAGAGTCCCAAGGGGCTTGTATTATCACTAAACTACAGTCATTAATTTATGTTTAAGTTTTGAATGTTGCTCAATAAATTATGTATTTTTTGCTGTAATGCAAGCCTATAAGGCAGATTTTAATCAAAGGGTGCTGTATTCTTCAGTTACAACGAGACAGCGACCTGTTTTGAACTATTCATAGATATTTCATAGAATTAGCTCATATAATTTTTTAGAAAAAGCTTCCAATAACGCAAGAAATGCGAGACTAAGTAAAAGCAATTTAACGGTTTAGTTCAAGTATTTAAAAGTGTAATAGTCTCGTCTGTATTTTAAAATCCTCCACGCTGATACTCGACATCCGATCTCTCTCCTCTTCACTTCTTATCATCTTTCTGACCTGTATCTGTAGATCAGACGATGCCCTGTCAGCTTTTTGGTCTTGTTTTGAGCCATGGAGTAAAACGCTTTTGTATTAAACTCACCTGGATTTACGCCAACACTACTCAGAATTTCAAATTTGTCAGCCGGTCGTGGTGGCCGAGCGGTTCTAGGCGCTTCAGTCCGTAACCGCGCGACTGCTACGGTCGCAGGTTCGAATCCTGCCTCGGGCATGGATGTTTGTGATATCCTTAGGTTAGTTAGGTTTAAGTAGTTCTAAGTTCTAGGGGACTGATGACCTCAGCAGTTGAGTCCCATAGTGCTCAGAGCCATTTGAACCAATTTTTTTTCTGAGCTATGCTCCCCGACTTCCGATAAATGCGGTCATTATTTCCCTCTTTGAAATACGACACAGGATTGTAGACATCTGTTCTTAGTAAATTAAATCCACAGACTGTCCTCGTTGAGCATCTATTAAATTATTTAGGCTTTCATTCGTATTCTTTATTTTACTGTGAAGACAGTTCCTCAATAAATCAGGACTTCCAAGACACCTGTATGAGGCTTAATCTATTCATAACGGGTTCTGATAGTGATTGCGTAAGTGAATTCTTTTTATTTCTTATGCTTTACTTACACTAATCGTCTTTTGGAATGATTACAAGTTAGCGTTTGGTCGGTGGATAGTTTACGAAAACATCCGATTGGTGGATACCTTCCTAGTGGCCGGCTGAGGTGACCGAGAGGTTCTAGGCGCTACAGTCTGGAACCGCGCGACCGCTACGGTCGCAGGTTCGAATCCTGCCTCGGGCATGGATGTGTGTGATCTCCTTAGGTTAGTTAGGTTTAAGTAGTTCTAAGTTCTAGGGGACTAATGACCTCAGATGTTAAGTCCCATACTGCTCAGAGCCATTTGAACCATTTGAACCTTCCTAGTGCTTCCGTTTTGGATATTGGTGTTCCAATTGCTTTGGGTTTATTTATCGATTGTTTTTTCTTTTTGTGGTTCACTGTTGCTGTTTAGTATCATTTTGTCATTTGGAGATAATGAGTGGAGCTGCGGATGCTAGATAATGGATCCCAAGAGAAGAAATCGGAGCATTTCCGTCATATTCAATAGAAGGGCGACAGCAGCGGAGGCGGACAAACATTTGTGCTATGTGTGGGGGTATTGCTATTGGACAGAGCACGATTTTCTCGTTTGAAGGAGGGTGACAAACATTAGCGGGTGCATCTCTGCTTACTCGTCATCAGTTGGCTCCTGAACAACAGCGACCGTTGCTAACCTGCATCGTTACTGATAACGAGGAATTGTGTCTTTATGCTAACATAAGGTTGAGACCAAACAAAGCAGCAAGTCCTCGTACAAAGACCGGCGCAAAAAATGGTGTTACGCATCTGGTGGAACAGTGACGGTGTGGTGTAGTATGAATTGCTTCCCCGGGGTGTAATCATCACTGCTGACATTTATTGGGAACAACTGAGACGTCTTCAAGAGGCAATTCAAGAACTGGAACCAGGAAGACTGCGTGAAGTGATTCTACCCCACGGTAAAGCCCGTCCGCGTTATTCAAGACTGACAGAAAAAAACATTACAGGGCATGGGTTGCGAAGTCGTTCCGCACCCACCTCATTCATCCGATCTTGCGTGTTTGGATTGTTTGGATTATCATCTATTTCGCTTTCTATCGAATAACTTTTAATCCTTTCGTGGGAAAAATTATTGAGCAGTTTTTTTTAATGAATGGAGAGCAGATAGTAGTTAACAGATAGGTATATTTATCTTACAGAGTATCAAATTTGCTCCAACTTTGAAAGTGAGGTTACACAACAAGGTGGGAAGTATTCTTCCCACTGCCCTTCCTTGGAGTTAAATGATAAAAACAACTTTTTCAATAAATGTCATATTTATTTGATAAATTTACTTCTCTTTTTACAATGATTGTTCACAATTACTTGCCATGAAATTTTCTGAAACATGGATCTATGCAAAGTGGTATTTGACAATATGTCCAAACACAGCGAGTGCTCTTTTTCGCAGCTTTGGTACTACAATGACGGCACGTCCAATAGGTTTCTCCTAAAATGGGTTGATGCTCCCCTACAGCCACATGACGAAAATCTTCAGGTACTTGTCCACGCCTTTTTTGGGATGAGAAGCCAGCGATAAATTGTCCGGCTAGATGGATCCTGTATGTGAGCTGATCATGCTGTCCACTTTCTCTTTTACTTATTTTCCACAGGATAAAACTGTCCACTGCAGCAACGTCGACCAGGAAATAAAATATTCTGTGCCACCATTTTACACAACGTCTGCCAATAGCATACCTTTCCCGTAACTGATCAAACTTATCGACACCACCCATTATTTTGTTGTATTCTGCCACAACTTCAGGACAAGAAATCTCTGTACTAGTACCATCCTTGTTTTTCCTTTTCACTGTGGCTGTTTCTCATGGGTCATGAACTGAGGACAGGAAAGTGACTGGACGGTTATCCATCCATTTTACTGCAGAAACGGCTCCTTTTGTTTCAAACTGGAATTCTCCTCGTTCCAATTTTACCTTTTCCTTCATAAATTTGGGTAAATCAAAAGTGTTTACTTTATACTACAGCTTTGAGGAAAAAATCACAAAATGTCACGCAAACAGCACTGAAAGGCTCCTCTACAGAGCAACACTCAGCTATACAATGGCTCTGCGCGAAGGTACAGCAAAATTGGAAGTAGTACCCTATACTGTTCACTAGGTGGTAGCATCGTACAGAGGGGGGATCTGTGAATCCCACGGGACTAGGAGCGAGTTCATTGTAGTGGGAAGCATGCTTCCCACAGCTCACGAAAGGGTTAAGGGACTTCCTTTCCGGACGAAAGTGCGCTCCGAATGTGGCTCGACGAGATATTTGCGTCAATACCACGTAACTTCTACAATCGCGGAATCAAAAATTTACCCCAGCGTTAGCAGACTGTTGTAAGTAGTGAAGGAGAATATAGTATTGATGATGCACGTATAAAGATGGCGGTACTAACGCGTACACGAGGCATAAAAGTGCAGCTCTTTGGCAGAGCTGTCATTTCTACTCGTGTGATTTGTGTGAAAAGCCTTCCGACGCTATTATCGCTGCACGACGGAAATTAACAGACTTTGAACGCAGAATGTTAGTTGGAGATAGCCGTAGGGGACAGTTCATTTCCGAAATCGTTAAGGAATTCAGTATCTAACAGAAAAGCAACGCTGCGTGAAAAACCGCAGATATCAATGAGGGACGGAAGACGAACATATCGCTTAGGATAGAGCGGCGAAACGAGGCGTTAGTTGGCTGTGACAGCAGATGGCCGACGCGAGTGCCTTTGCTAACAGCACAACTTCGCCTGCAGCGCCTCTGCTGGGCTCGTTAGCACACTGGTTGGACCCTAGACGACTGAAAAACCGTTGCCTGGTCAGATGAGTTCCGATTTCAGTTGTTAGGGGCTGACGGTAGGGTTCGAGTGTGTCGCAGACCCCACGAGTCCACGCACCCAAGTGACCAACAAGGCTCGGTGCAAGATGGTGCTGGGTACATAATACTGTGGGCAGCGTTTACATGGAATGGACTAGGTCGCCTAGTCCAACTGAACCGATCGTGGACTGGAAATGGTTGTGTTCGGCATCTTGGAGGCCATCTGCCGTGGACTTCCCAAACAATCATGTGATGCCACCAGGGGTACAATCGCTCGCGATTGGTTTGAAGAACACTCTGGACAATTCGAGCGAATGATTTGGCTCCCCTGATCACCCGACGTGAATCCTATCGAACATTTGTGAGAGATAATCGAGAGGTCAGCAGTGCACAAAATCCTGCACCAGGAACACATTCGCGCTTATGGACGGCTATAGAGGCAGTATGGCTCAATATTTCTGCATGGGACTCCCGACGACTCGCTGAATCTATGGCACATCTATTGTTGCGCTGTACCCGTCAAAAGGAGCTCTGACGCGGAATTGGGAGGTGTGGTACGACTTTTGACATTTCAGTGTATTAAACTTGTGGAAAAACGCTACGAACTTAAGCGCCAACCTAATAATTTGCACGCACAGCATGCCTTGTTGCCTCTCAACAGTTTCCATGACACCTACGTTTCTTTAACGTTTCTTTTCGTATATCTCATCATTTCCACTTAAAGGATTTGGTAATTTACTCACCACATACTAATACATCTTTACAGACCGAAATGTAAAGAAACCACACGCATGGAAGTTCTGAGCCAAGTACATGGATTTCAGCCACAGCTATCCGAAGGAAAGAACCTTTACATTCACAAAAGTATCACGTGAAGTAACGAGTTTTCCAAATATCTGAAAAGGTGGGCATTGCTACAAAGGTAAAGTTAAGCATATTAAAATTATGAGGCATTTCTAACGCCCTGTCTACACAAAATTTACAGACAGTGTACATTAAACAACATAGATTACGAAAAACTGTGGTTGAAAAATCATTTTTTCAGAAGCTACATCCATGATATGCCCTTTTAATCACTGACACTTTCTACTCTTCCATACACAAGGAATAAGTAAAAAATCCTTTTTTTTCCTTTTCTTCCCGGCTTTGCAGATCACAAGGAACCTAATAAAACATGTTCTAGGCGTGTACAAGGATTATCACACGGGCGTTCGGAACAGTACGCGCTTTCTCCCCGATGTTCGAAAAAATCTCGTTCGCTGAGGCGACTATTGAGCGCCTCCATCGGTCGGGCTAGCTAAGCCGGATGAGCCGGCGCACTTTTAATATCGCCGGTTAGCGAGCGCAGAACGCCGTTTATGGGGCGCCATAAAAGCAGTCATTACGTACAGCCAGCGACGGGCCGTCACCGAATATTGTGCGCCTGCCGCGAGAAGGGAATGGAGCATTCCCTCTCCCCTCTTCAGGCTCGCTGGTGGCGCGGATAGTTACCGTCCCATTTGAGGACTCATTTTCGCTTATCCCAGCGGCGGCTGCTCCAGAAGGTGGCCGTTATTTAATAGCCGGCTTAGAGCGGCAGGCGGATGGAGCGCCAAACAAAAGAGCGTCGGGTGGCTTCAAGTGGGGGCGCCTCCTCTGCACAGAAATGTTGTTCACCTGGCGAGCTCGAAAAGAGCTGGCAAAGTGGTGCGTACAGTCTAATAGCCACATCCGAAGCAGATGTTTGTAACGCCAAGTGAACTGTTCGTACGGGAGTCACATAGAAGGTCGCGAGAAACACTCTGCAACAATTTCAATTTAAGTAACGTAATAAAAATGTTTGTATGTCGAACCAGGATTACCATCCGTTTAGCAAACGGCTGACGTGTCCTCCTTTCTCGTCTTTTATTTCTGTCTGGCTGGCGTTTTTAAATTTCTTAACATGTCTGACAGTTCACTAATTCAGTGTTTCCTCTCTAGGAGAGACCGCCATAAGGTTGCGCTCTTTGTGTGGAGAGAGAAGTTCGTGTGTTCACATGACGCCGGCTGGCTAGAGCGTAGCTAATGTTTGTACTTTAAGATCATTATATTTCTGTGAAGATCAAAAGGAGAAAAAAGCATCTCTCGCAAGTACACCGAATTTTGAATGAACAGGACTGCAACAAAACCTGTAGGAGCCGCCTCAAGATGGATTTTATGGATTTGTAATAAACCCAAAACTGATAAGGATCTGGTTTATTTAAACTTCCTTAAACCATCTAGTGTCACATATCGATGCAACGCGTCACAGCGTCATAAAGTTTCCGACAGAGCTGCAAGTTTTCGGCAGACGCCATCGGCAGCTGTGCGGGGATCTGGTGGTCCCAGCAGTGCGCGCCTGCTGAGCCACGCTTCCAGCGGCTCCGTACCACGAGCGCCCTCTGCCGACGTCATAAACATTGGCTCGGAGCAGCAGCACGGCCCACTTGCACCCTCAGCCCCTTCCTTATGGGACGCTGCACTTGTAATTCCGGAAATGCATATCCTCCTATTTCCATCTATTTTTTCCTTATTTTGTTACCTGAAGATATGACATTTCTGTGTCTTCATATATTGTAATCGTTTTACTATTTGTATATATATATATATATATATATATATATATATATATATATATATATATATATATATTTATGCATTTATGTCGATGTATAATTGATTTGTTTGTAAATATTATTTGTAATTTTACGCTGGGTCTGGCCTAGGGAAAACTACGCTATCGAACGATTACATCGATAGGTCTTGTGGAGAACCAAAGTGTTTAGGATCTATGGTAGTGTTAACTATGCCGCGTGGAGCGCGGGCAGAGGGAGTCTGGCTGGAGTAGAGCGGTGGAGCAGGTGTGTTGTGTGACGCTCCCGCGAGTTGCCGCACTTTCGGGGTTTAATTGCGCTGGACTTGCTATGATAGTTTCTGACACGGTGTCGCGGATGGGAAGCATTAGCTGCCGCACATCAAGAGCCCGTTTCGCTTGGTGACCGTGTCGAGAAGAAGGCGCGCCAACATCCAGCTTCTGCATCAGCGACGGCTGACAATGAGTGACTGTCGCCTCCTCTCCGATCGACGACTTCAAACCTTCAATCAACCAACAAGGAAGACTAAAAGCACGTAAAGTTTTAGAACTGTATGACAGACCTCAGCTTTTCAAACTGTTCCATCACAAAAATACAGCAACTTGGCATGAACCTTTGTTGCTCATTGTCCCAATTGCATTACCAAGCAGGGTCCCTTCCTTTTCTGGAATGAACCCGAGTGGTGTTGAAATTCATACGCCTGCATTAAAGTAATATCATTCCATTTCACTGCTTTAATTTCAAAGTTCAGTTAAAGTATTCATAGCTGGCTACAATATTTAGATTACACAAGCAGAAATTAAGAGTGCGAGTTTTGTTACCATATTTTAGCTTACCTGTGACTGCAGCTCAGCTTGGTACGTACTAAATTTTACTATTGTTAATTGTTCAGAATCATTTAATTCAAGTTCAAAGTTAAATCTCTTATTTCTAAATTGCGTAGATTCAAGTAGCTTCTGAAGTGACTGTTGAGGTAGCCCAAGACTAACCTTATTTTATTGAATTTCGTAGTGCATCAGAAACAAAGTTCACTATTACTTTCAGTCACTAAATTAACTTTCAATTTTCCGGTTTTATTAATTCTTTTGCTAAATTAAGTCAGAGCGTAGCGAAATTTATTACTTCTGACAAACATTCAGTTTTCACACAACACGTGTCAACCTCCAGTTGCCACGCTTTTAGTGCTAATTATATGTGCATTAATCTTTCATTTTCAGTTATTATAGTAGTTGTCCATAGGACTGGCGACCGTAATTTTCCCCAAATCTCAAATATCCAATTAACGCCAATTAACTGTTAAGGTAACGACCGCGCATTTATTTTCTTTATTAATTTTATCCTTTTCTCAAAATTAATTTCCACCAATTTCATTTGCATTTTTCCTTTCATTTAGATGTAACTCTTTCCTCCCTCTTTACCGACAAATTAACTTCGGTGACGATTGATATTCCCAAATTTCCATCAGGTGCACGCGGTTTTATTTTTCACTGTCATTAAGGCCGATAAGTGAGGGGGAAATTACACATTGACACAGTCCCGTCATGGCTCCATCATTCGTGCTTTAGTTTAGAGAGCTTAGTTCTTGGTTCCACTGAGATACATGGACTTATTTCTTGCTGCATTATTTGTAATGAGTTTCATACACTGGTAGAAATACATGTTAAGTAAATCTTTTCTTTAGCGTGTTAACTTGTTGGCTAATCATTTCTGCTCCTGCCCAATTTTCCTACGATGACAGTTGCTGCACCACTCTGTGACCCACCGATCTTTACTGTTGTGTACAAAGCTGTATGCAACAAACCATTCTTGTGACAGGTACAACTGTTACAACTGCAATAAAGCTACAGGTTTGATAATGTCCGCTTTCGACAAGATAGTACTTGAGGGGCTCTATACAATCACTGCCTGTGCAGTGTAGTAGGAATGACACATAATTGTATTTGTAGGGTATTTTGGGTATACAGAGATTGGAGTGTAATACAGATGCCATCTCTGGCAGCAACAACAACTCTGACACGGATGGGTATGGAGCCGAACTCAGCTTGGATGACTGACATGAGTACGTTATTCCCTACTGCTTCACCTCTATACAAGAGTTCATTAGTCGTAGCGGCTAGTAAGTGGTGGCGTGCCAGTCTCTCAGGATCCAATGAGGAGACGTTTTCAATCAGTAAGACACTGCAGAATATGCTGGCTGTGGTAACAGTGGAGCACTTTCTGTATCGAGGAGGGTCAGGATAGCATAAGCAATGTGTGAAAGATAAGTTTAAATGGCTCTGAGCACTATAGGACTTAACTTCCGAGGTCATCAGTCCCCTAGAACTTCGAACTACTTAAACCTAACTAACCTAAGGACATTACACACATCCATACCCGAGGCAGGATTCGAACCTGCGACCGCAGCGGTCGCGCGGTTCCGGACTGTAGCACCTAGAACCGCTCGGCCACTCCTGCTGGCGAAAGATATGTCATGGAGATGTTGAAGATAGGACACAGCCAACGACCTTAACGACCAGCTGTTTGAAAGGAACAGGACTTGGAGAGAGATATGCAGCGGCCATACAGCAACGAGGCAATATCCAATTCAGCATTTACTGGTCGTCAACACACATCCTGAGTGCACAATAACCACTTCCATGTCGCAGCCTTCCACGTGACGACACCAGGCCGGTCTTTGGGAAGTTACCACCGCTGAGCTACTGCCGACTATGCCAGAGCCGAGCCATTGCCTTGTCCCAGATGGTTCGCAGTGACACACAAATGCAGTCACTACTGTGCAGTCAGTAAGGCGCAGCAGCGTTTAAATCCGACTGAACCAACGAGTCATCATTGAGCAGCTGGGCAGTTATGTGACATTGAGGCTGTGTTGCTGAGCATCATACTGACGATGCAACGGCATCTACATCTACCAGGCCACTAATCCCAGCCCGTTATCTAAGCATTCTGGGCGTCCAGCACATTGCCACCGTCTCAGAAGCACGATGTGAGGAATCAGCCATCCCAGATCTCACTAAGGCATCAACACAGGACGCAAGTATTCCTGCAGCAATCGCAATAGACCACACACATTGTCGCTGGGAATACAAGGACGTGACGACGCCGCAGCAGCTGCAGGCACTGCTAGAAGCCAAGGGCCGACACTGGCAACGTCGAGATATTGACCTTGCCCATCATTGTTCCTCACAGCTTCAAACCAATGACTGTAAAGAAGCAGCAATAAAGAAGCTGTTGTGCTTCTCAACGGCTTTTTTTGCCGAGGTGCGTCACACGCTTCTTCGGCAGAGAATCCCAGTCCTCACCAGATCTTGAACGCTCTGTAATATGTTCAAGTTACCGGCAGTCTAAACCAAATAATGTCTGTATTCTGTACCTAATGGCGCCCCATATCATCACACCGGTGCTGCTCCAGCTTGATAATGATGAATCGAATGTCACAATTTCACTTTCCTCAGAGCCTCTACAAATGTATGTGTCCACCACGATGCTGTACACAGAAATGGGATTCGTCTGAAAATCTGAGGTGATGACACACCGGTGTGAAGTCTTTTGTCTGGGCGCATTGCTGTTGGTATGCTTTCTGTGCTGTTGCCACATCAACGGAAGCTGCAACAGCAAACTCCATGCTGACAGACAGTGGTGCACCAGACATCGTCATTCAGTTTGTCTGGATATTTACCTTATTGCAAACAAGTCCATTTCCTGACTTCTGACTCAGCATATATGACATGGGAGCGCAAATGCAGAAGACTGAGTGAGCAACAGGTCTGCATTTTTCTGTTCTAGTTGTCTGAGAACGTCCTACACGGAGTATATCCTTTATGGATGCAAGAACTGGGATTCACATGACAGTGCTAAGACCCTGACGAAGGCAACTGGGAATATCATGGAAGAATAAACTACAATTCTGATAAGCCACGATCCCCGTTGTGTCGAACTCAAACATTTATATGTGGCATAAGAGGATCGCCTCACAGACGTCCACCATTAGCTATGTCAATTGATCGATTTCTTAGTCAGTGATGTCCTCAACACCTCTCCTCACGTATCAGATTCCTATCATCATTCCACAACAACAATATCAGACTGGGTCCCTACAGCATCTTGTCTGTACATATGCACAATGCGGAAGTACTTATCCATCTCATCACCATTTCTGTCGTAGTATCTTGGAGACTTTTGGGACCAAACATGCATCTTACCCAAAATCAGGCAAACAGGAATACAAACGTCTCAAAAATGAGATCGACAGGAAGTGCAAAATGGCTAAGCAGGGATGGCTAGAGGATAAATGTAAGAATGTAGAGGCGTATCTCACTAGGGGTAAGATAGATACTACCTACAAGAAAATTAAAGAGATCTTTGGAGAAAAGAGAACCGCTTGTATGAATATCAAGAGCTCAGATGGAAACCCAGTTCTAAGCAAAGAAGGGAAAGCAGAATGGTGGAAGGAGTATATAGAGGGTCTATACAAGGGCGATGTAGTTGAGGACAATATTTTGGAAATGGAAGAGGATGTAGATGAAGATGAAATTGGAGATATGATACTGCGTGAAGAGTTTGACAGAGCACTGAAAGACCTGAGTCGAAACAAGGCCCCATGAGTAGACAACATTCCATTAGAACTACTGACGGCCTTGGGAGAGCCAGTCCTGACAAGACTCTACCATCTGGTGAGCAAGATGTATGAGACAGGCGAAATACCCTCAGATTTCAAGAAGAATATAATAATTCCAATCCCAAAGAAATCAGGTGTTGACAGATGTGAAAATTACCGAACTATCAGTTTAATAAGTCACAGCTGCAAAATACTAACGCGAATTCTTTACAGACGAATGGAAAAACTAGTAGAAGCCGACCTTGGGGAAGATCAGTTTGGATTCCGTAGAAATATTGGAACAAGGGAGGCCATACTGACCCTAGGGCTTATCTTAGAAGCTAGATTAAGGAAAGGCAAACCTACGTTTCTAGCATTTGTAGACTTGGAGAAAGCTTTTGACACTGTTGACTGCATTACTCTCTTTCAGATTCTGAAAGTGGCAGGGGTAAAAAACAGGGAGCGAAAGGCTATTTACAGTTTGTATAGAAACCAAATGGCAGTTATAAGAGTTGAGGGTCATGAAAGGGAAGCAGTGGTCGGGAAGGGAGTGAGACAGGGTTGTATACTCTCCCCGATGTTATTCAATCTGTATATTAAGCAAGCAGTGAAGGAAAGAAAAGAAAAATTCGGAGTAGGTATTAAAATCCATGGTTAAGAAATAAAAACTTTGAGGTTCGCCGATGACATTGTAATTCTGTCAGAGACAGCAAAGGACTTGGAAGAGCAGTTGAACGGAATTGATAGTGTCTTGAAGGGAGGATATAAGGATGCAAAACGAGGATATGGAATGTAGTCGAATTAAGTCGGATGATGTTGAGGGTATTAGATTAGGAAATCAGACACTTAAAGTAGTAAAGGAGTTTTGCTATTTGGGGAGCAAAATAACTGATGATGGTCGAAGTAGAGAGGATATAAAATGTAGACTGGCAATGGCAAGGAAAGCGTTTCTGAAGAAGAGAAATTTGTTAACATCGAGTATAGATTTAAGTGTCAGGAAGTCGTTTCTGACAGTATTTGCATGGAGTGTAGCCATGTATGGAAGTGAAACATGGACGATAAATAGTTTAGACAAGTAGAGAATAGAAGCTTTCGAAATGTGGTGCTACAGGAGAATGCTGAAGATTAGATGGGTAGATCACATAACTAATGAGGAGGTGTTGAATAGGATTGGGGAGAAGAGAAGTTTGTGGCCCAACTTGACTAGAAGAAGGGATCGGTTGGTAGGACATGTTCTGAGACATCAAGCGATCACCAATTTAGTACTGGAGGGCAGCGTGGACGGTAAAAATCGTAGAGGGAGTCCAAGAGATGAATACACCAAGCAGATTCAGAAGGATGTAGGTTGCAATAGGTACTGGGAGATGAAGAAGCTTGCGCAGTATAGAGTAGCGTGGAGAGCTACATCAAACCAGTCTCAGGACTGAAGACCACAAGAACAACAACAACAACAACAACAGCCAAAATCACTGTGTATGCAAGAGTGGACTGAAGATTTATGTTTTACCATCAGCATAGCTTCCCATATGATTCACTCATCCCTTTCTATTTCTGTTTCTTGTTTTCGTATTATCCGCCGATCTTACCCTACCGTATCTCGCTCTTTCTCTGAGCAGTCGACTTTCTCCCCACACTGATTCCTTCTGTACCGTTGTCATAGATTTCTGTAACGGTGTGGGAGCCCAGTGCCACATTCAGGACACGAGATGCAGACAGTCTATGCAGCATTTCTCTGTACCAGCAGCTTCCTCAATAGCGACCCAGTTCTCCAGGAAACGACGAGGCTTCAGCAAGTTTCAACGGTATTAGTATGCGGTAGTACGTATCTTCCGCCATTAATAGGCACAATTTTGCTGTATATGCAATATGTGATCAGAAGTATCCGGATACCTGGCTGAAAATGACTTACAAGTTCGTGGCGCCCTCCATCGGTAATGCTGGAATTCAATATGGTGTTGGCCAACCCCTAGCCTTGATGACAGCTTTCACTCTCGCAGGTATACGTTCAATCAGGTGAAGGTTTCTTGGGGAATGGCAGCCCATTCTTCATGGTGTGCTGCACTGAGAAGAGTCGATGTCGGTCGCTGAGAACTGGCATGAAGTCGGAGTTCCAAAACATCCCAAAGGTGTTCTGTAGGATTCAGGTCAGGACTCTGTGCAAGCCAGTCCATTACAGAGATGTTATTGTTGTGTAACCACTCCGCCACAGGCCATGCATTATGAACAGGTACTCGATCGTGCTGAAAGATGCAATCGCCATCCCTGAAATGCTCTTCAACAGTGGGAAGCAAGAACGTGTTTAAAACATCAATGTAGGCCTGTGCTGTGACAGTACCACGCAAAACAACAAGGTTTACAAGCCCCCTCCATGAAAAACACGACCACACCATAACACCATCGCCTCCGAATTTTACTGTAGGCACTACACACGCTGGGAGATGACATCCACATGGCATTCACCATACTCACACCCTGCCATCGGATCGCCACATTGTGTACCGTGATTTGGCACTCCACACAACGTTTTTCCACTATTTAATCGTCCAACGTTTACCCTTCTTACACCAAGCGAGGCGTCGTTTGGCATTTACTAGCGTGATGTGTAGCTCGACCATGAAATCCACGTTTTCTCAACTCCCGCCTAACCGTCATAGTACTTGCAGTGGATCCTGATGCAGTTTGAAATTCCTGTGTGATGGTCTGGATAGATGTCTATCTATTACATATTACTACCCTCTTCAACTGTTAGGGGTCTCTGTCGGTCAACAGACAAGGTTGGCCTGTATGCTTTTGTGCTGTACGTGTCCCTTCCCGTTTCCACTTCACTGTCACATCCGAAACAGTGGACCTAGGGATATTTATGAGCGTGGAAATTGTTGTGTTGGCAGAAGAGCCAACACCGTGTTACTAGAGGAGGCCGAAATGCATGCGTTTTAGCTCACGCAGGCTGGTGTGAGGAGGGAAGAACTATACTGACGTGAGGTCTGGAACATGACAAGGAATTAGAATTCAGAAAGCGGTCGTAATTAGTTTGATACTTAACTTTAATCCATTAATAATGAACGTCGCTCTTAACGGTATATGATTCGCAATAATTCTGTTCAGAATACGTGCACAGTTACTGAATATGACGCCTTGCTACGTCATAGCAAATGACGTAGCTGAAGGGTATGCTAAACTGTCGTCTCTGCAAATGAGAGCGTATGTAGACAGTGAACCATCGCTAGCAAAGTCGGCTGTACAATTGGGGCGAATGCTATGGAGTCTCTCTATACTAGACCTGGCATGTGGCGGCGCTCGGTCTGCAATCACTGATAGTGGCGACACGCAGGTCCGACGTATACTAACGGACCGCGACCGATTTAAAGGCTACCACCTAGCAAGTGTGGTGTCTGGCGGTGACACCACAGAAATCTCGCGTACAGATGTGTGACACAAGTGACACCTAATCACTTGGCCACATTCGAAGTCCGGAGGGCCCCATTCTGCTCTCTTACGATGTCTACTGAAGTCACTGATATGGAATACCTGGCAGCAGGTGTCATCACAAAAGCAGCTAATACGAAAAACGTATGTTTTTGGGTGTGTCCGGGTAGTTTTGATCACATAGTATATATCCAGGGCTGACCGTCCAGGTAATCGGCACGGTCGGACTATGGATGTGCGCCCACCACAGAGTGTTCGACGCTCTCTAACGCATCTGCCATAAGCGCAGACGGGTTGTGAATGAACGACCACCGACAGACATCTTCCTCCATCTGACCACCTACACTCTGCCACCATCTCCTCGTGACTGCCTGGCGGAGGTGATGAAACCGCCTCATGTTCTGAGATACAAATTGACGGCCTCGCTGCAGTGAACCATTGGGATATGGCGACTGTTGGTGCTCCAGTCTGGGGTTCGATCCTGGGCGACAGCGGTCTACGTCACTGACCCAGAATGTGCGTACGCTCCGCGTGCAGCCACGGGAGCCGACGCACCGCCGCCTGACTCACTACGGGAGGCCACGACGTTTGGAATGCGGATTTACTTCAAACTTCGTACACTCGTAGTACTCCGTGAGGAGAACAAAATGTGTAAGCAGTAGCGCGTACTTCTCAAGCGTTATTGAGAAAATCGCAAGATAATTTTGGTCGTCAAATATATCCCTGTGTTTGGACATTTTTACGACGAACGGCAGCCAAGTGGTTGGCGTTCAAGCCCCGTAATCGCTGGGTCGCTGGATCGAATCTCGTTCGTCAGTTTTTTTTATTTTCAGCACAGTCATTTTCTTTACTATTTATACTACAATTGATATAATGGGAAAAATACGTGTAATCGGATGAACTTTTATTAAATTTACAATGTTATTTGGCAGTCTACAAATTTTTACTATCACAAATAATATAATATTCATAACTATCGACTAGTAAACGAGGAAACGCATAAAGTGATACAGAAAATGTATGCTTGTCCGTGTGTTCAAAATTGTTCGTATTTAATCGAAAGAGAACGAGAAATTGCTTCTCGTGAAGACGCTATTAAAATACACTCGATACTGCATGACCGATAATCAGCGCCGATATTTAAGGAAAAGCTGCGTTATGCATAGTTTGCTTCCAAATTATCGGCTGAAAGAGAGGTTTCTGAAAATGTTAACGAGGTTTGTTTTCCCACGGAAAACCTCAAGAGACCTTGGGTATGCGGAAATATAGCATTTATTCAATGCAGCTGGTGCCGTTTAGCTTTATGTTTTCCATTTTTTTACGAAAAATACCATCCTGCAACTTGGACTCGTTATTTCGAAAGCGACGATTACTTGTACATCTTTCGAAAGCCGTCTGTGCCGGTCAAAACTTGCAGGTTACAAGTTGTTTCGGGCTCCTTCCAGGTATAGGGGACTTCTCAAATCACGGACAAGCGTACATTTTCAGTTTACTAGTCGATAGTTATGATTGTTATATTATTTGTGACAGTAAAAATTTGTAGACTGCCAAATAACATTGTAAAAGAAAATGGCTGTGTTGAAAACAAAACAAAAAACTGACGAACGGGATTCGATCCAGCAATCTAGCGATTACGGGGCTTGAACGCTAACCACCTTTTTTTTTTTAGATCTCACTTTGTTCTATATCGTTCGTTGAATTTGTTCGGGGCGGACGTCCGATGACACCCGTTCAGGATCTTCGTTGATCCGGTCGCTCAGTATTTTGTTACAGAGGGTAGCTAACCTTCTGACCGAACACGCTGAGCTACCGTGCCGGCTACCACTCGGCTGCCGCTTCATGGTTAAAATGGCCAAGCACAGATATATATTCGACGACCCAAATAATCTTGCGATTTTATCAATAACGCTTGAGAAGTAAGCGCTACTGCTTACACATTTTGCTGTCCTCATGGGGTACTACGAGTGTACGAAGTTTGCAGTAAATCCTCATTCCAAACGTCGTGGCGTCCCCTTGTCTGTACTCCAAGGCAGCTGCTGGAGACACGGCTGCACGACAACTGACAGCAAGCGCGTACACACCAGCCAGCAGGCGGGTTTTCCCAGGAGAAGGAATACTGTGCAGCGCGAAATAGGCCAGGGCGTTTTCCGTTGCAGGAACGCAAAACTTAAATACGTTGTGCATTCACTATTCAGTTTTCTATTCAGTTCACGTGGGCTGGCTGGGACGAGTGTTCAAACTATGCGAAAGCCAAACGAGCTGTCTTCTTTGACGAAATCGGTTGACAAACGGTGAAACCTCAAATTCAGCAGTGGATCACTCTGTCCATGAAACACAGACAACTAAGAGCTGTAACAACTTATGTTGTTACGAGAGGATACAGAAAGAAAACGTTCGAACTAAAGAAAGAGGTCAAGGGACATTTGCAAACTATCCGCCAGATCAAGAAACCGATCAACACGGAGAGTGTGTGCAAAATATTATGAATGGGTGTGTGTTGAACTCTCAGCAACTAGTATAGGTTGTAAGAATTGTCCATGATTTTGTATTGTACATAGTTACTCTGACGATTTTTGTGTATTATGAGCTGCTTCAGTAAAGTCATTATACATAATGTAATTACTACTTGTGTAATTATTCATATTATGACGAAAACTCATTTTACGTTTTAAAAATTAAATGTATGGTCTCTTCTCTCGTTTTAGTAGTACGAAGAAACTAATTTACTTAGGAACAGAAAAGGAAGTAAAAAACAAAATGATTAAACACAAAAATCTTTATTTTATAAAAAAAAATATTTGGAGTATATTTGTACTCCACGGGGATATTTATGTCATCAAAAACCACGCGAGTAGCACAGGATTAATGAGTTGCATAGGAGAAAAGAAAACTCCTAGTACTGCTGATTGCCGGACCTACAATGGACGACAAAGAAAAAGATTATTCACCCCAGTCTTATGCCAAGTGCTGAGAAACAGTCAGCAATAGGTTTCTGGCACTGTGTCTGTTGACAGATTATCTTCCTCGACACTGAAATTCGCTTGTAGACTTTTAACAGATTTTGCAGCTATTTCACACACGGACCTTACTCGACTTGCAGCAACTGCTTCACTGGTACGCAGAGTACAGCGCATTAGACTCGTCCAGAATCTGCTGGCCTGCCGCGCCTCACGTAAGTCGCTGCCGCAACACGCATTGCGTTGTGTCGGAAAACACTATGACTGTGCTGTCTCTGGCGAGGAGACGATTCACTACGCCGTGCGCTTTACGCACTACGCAGCGCAAAATTCCTCGTGCGACGAAAACTCGGTTCAAGATTCATCGTCCGCCATCTGAAACCCGTCTCCCATGGGCACCCAGTTTCTACGCCCGTTTACCAAAGAATAAATAAATTCCCGAATGAGTGTTTCACTCTCCAGCGGATTGTCGCTGATATGAAATTTCCTGGCAGATTAAAACTGTGTGCCAGACGGAGACTCGAACTCGGGACCTTTGCCTTTCTACATCTACATCTACATTTATACTCCGCAAGCCAACCAACGGTGTGTGGCGGAGGGCACTTTACGTGCCACTGTCATTACCTCCCTTTCCTGTTCCAGTCGCGTATGGTTAGCGGGAAGAACGACTGCCGGAAAGCCTCTGTGCGCACTCGAATCTCTCTCTAATTCTACATTCGTGATCTCCTCGGGAGGAATAAGTAGGAGGAAACAATATATTCGATACCTCATCCAGAAACGCACCCTCTCGAAACCTGGACAGCAAGCTAAACATTTCTGTAACGCTATCACGCTTACCAAATAACCCTGTGACGAAACGCGCCGCTCTTCTTTGGATCTTCTCTATCTCCTCTGTCAACCAGACCTGGTACGGATCCCACACTGATGAGCAATACTCAAGTATAGGTCGAACGAGTGTTTTGTAAGCCACCTCCTTTGTTGATGGACTACATTTTCTAAGCACTCTCCCAATGAATCTCAACCTGGTACCCGCCTTACCAACAATTAATTTTATATGATCATTCCACTTCAAATCGTTCCGCAAGCATACTCCCAGATATTTTACAGAAGTAACTGCTGCCAGTGTTTGTTCCGCTATCATATAATCATACAATAAAGGATCCTTCTTTCTATGTATTCGCAATACATTACATTTGTCTATGTTAAGGGTCAGTTGCCACTCCCTGCACCAAGTGCCTATCCGCTGCAGATCTTCCTGCATTTCGCTGCAGTTTTCTAATGCTGTATCTTCTCTATATACTACAGCATCATCCGCTAAAAGCCGCATGGAACTTCCGACACTATCTACTAGATCATTTATATATATTGTGAAAATCAATGGTACCATAACACTCCCCTGTGGCACGCCAGAAGTTACTTTAACGTCTGTAGACGCCTCTCCATTGAAAACAACATGCTGTGTTCTGTTTGTTAAAAACTCTTCAGTCCAACCACACAGCTGGTCTGATATTCCGTAGGCTCTTACTTTGTTTATCAGGCGACAGTGAGGAACTGTATCGAACGCCTTCCAGAAGTCAAGGAAAATGGCATCTACCTGGGAGCCTGTGTCTAATATTTTCTGGGTTTCATGAACAAATAAGGCGAGTTGGGTCTCACACGATCGCTGTTTCCGGAATCCGTGTTGATTCCTACAGAGTAGATTTTGGGTTTCCAGAAATGCCATGATACGCGAGCAAAAAACATGTTCGAAAATTGTACAACAGATCGATGTCAGAGATATAGGCCTATAGTTTTGCGCATCTGCTCCACAACCCTTCTTCAAAACTGGGACTACCTGTGCTCTTTTCAAATCATTTGGAGCCTTCCGTTCCTCGAGAGACTTGCGGTACACGGCTGTTAGAAGGGGGGCAAGTTCTTTCGCGTACTCTGTGTAGAATCGAATTGGTATCCCGTCAGGTCCAGTGGACTTTCCTCTGTTGAGTGATTTCAGTTGATTTTCTATTTCTTGGACACTTATTTCGATGTCAGCCATTTTTTCGTTCGTGAGAGGATTTAGAGAAGCAACTGCAGTGCGGTCTTCCTCTGTGAAACAGCTTTGGAAAAAGGTGTTTAGTATTTCAGCTTTACGCGTGTCCTCCTCTGTTTCAATGCCATCATCATCCCAGAGTGTCTGGATATGCTGTTTCGATCCACTTACTGATTTGGCGTAAGACCAGAATTTTCTAGGATTTTCTGTCAAGTCGGTACATAGAATTTTACTTTCGAATTCACTGAACGCTTCACGCATAACCCTCCTTACGCTAACTTTGACATCCTTTAGCTTCTGTTTATCTGAGAGGTTTTGGCTGCGTTTAAACTTGCACTGAAGCTCTCTTTGTTTTCGCAGTAGTTTCCTAACTTTGTTGTTGACCCACGGTGGGTTTTTCCCGTCCCTCACAGTTTTACTCGGCACGTACCTGTCTAAAACGCATTTTACGATTGCCTTGAACTTTTTCCATAAACACTCAATATTGTCAGTGTCGGAACAGAAATTTTCCTTTTGATCTGTTAGGTAGTCTGAAATCTGCCTCCTATTACTCTTGCTAAACAGATAAACCTTCCTCCCTTATTTCATATTCCTATTCACTTCCATATTCAGGGATGCTGCAACGGCCTTATGATCACTGATTCCCTGTTCTGCGCTTACAGAGTCAAAAAGTTCGGGTCTGTTTGTTATCAGTAGGTCCAAGATGTTATCTCCACGAGTCGGTTCTCTGTTTAATTGTTCGAGGTAATTTTCGGATAGTGCACTCAGTATAATGTCACTCGATGCTCTGTCCCTACCACCCGTCCTAAACATCTGAGTGTCCCAGTCTATATCTGGTAAATTGAAATCTCCACCTAAGACTATAACATGCTGAGGAAATTTATGTGAAATGTATTCTAGATTTTCTGTCTGTTGTTCTGCTACTAATGCTGCTGAGTCGGGAGGTCGGTAAAAGGAGCCAATTGGAAGGGGTTTCTTTCAATAATATGATGATTAGGGACCCTAGGCGGGTCAGCCAAATGTCGGAGGGTTTTAACAAGAATGATTTCACTTTTTCACTTTGCCTACTGGACCGGTTCGTTGGCTCTGGCTGAAGGCCTGTTATGAGACCCAACCTGTTAATTAACACTGCCCCTTCACTAATTTTGATTAATATTTAATAACTAAATAGTGTTCAGGGAACTGATCACTACTAAACAAACAAGGATAGCACTGAACACATTTATTGAACACTAATCTTCCTAACATCAAACTGAACAATTACATACATTTATAAGTGATAAAATCCAAAACTAACTCTTAAGGTCGGATAACGCATCTGTACTTGTTATTTGCTACTCTCTCCCCTTGTCAGACAGCATAAAATACGTCAGACAAACCTACTGCAATTACCAAATTCTCAATGAGCGTGGCTGGAAAACCGATCTCTGGTAATCACAGGCGTGCGTAATATCGGAATAAATGCCGAAGCTGAGCATCACGTTACCAAATGCAGCGTCGTGGACAGGTCAGAAAGCTGCCGACGGCGTCTGCGTCGTCGAGGAGCCTCAATTGCAACAAAATGAATTTATTTTTGCGAACAGGCTTCTTGTCCGTAAACTCCTATTCAAAAGCTAATTCTGCTTTCTTTCCAGTCGTCTCGCACTCGTTAAGACGGGACTCACCAGCCCAAAGGCGGAATCCAGTGGCGTCTTTAATAGAGTGTGGCTCAAGGAAGTTGCTCTGCTCCTGTCTGCTTCCTGTGAGACAGTATTCCCAACCGTAATTAGCGGAATCAGCCTGTCTCTAACAGTAAAACACGTCACTTCCCCTAACTGAATACTAGTTTCAGTTGCAGCTGGCAGACTTATTCAAAGTTCTGCACAACACACTGAAAAGAATTTACTCTCCTACAGCAGAGCCGAAAGCACGACGTCCGCTCGCTACAGGAGCTAAGACGCTTCTCTCGATAACAGCTCCGAAAGCTTCCCTCTACAAAAATCAGCACGCTATTTTTCGAGCCGGCCAATCCCGTGGCTCTAGACCAGCACAGTTCGCTCCCACTATTATTTCCTGGCTTCTTCCAGCCAATTAAAACTTTCTGCACCTTACTGCACCTAGAATGTTCTGGAACAAACTGAAACTCCGTTCAAAATTGAACCCACCAATCGTGTCTCTCTGTTCGCCCTTGCGCGGGAAAAGGTCATTGCACCAGCTTAAACGCGTTTCTTAGAAAGCCCCAGAAAACGTTAAGATTCGTGGGAAGGCTCCCTTAGGCGCCAGCTCATCTCGACACAGTGGCGTCGGCGTAACGCCCAGTGCCAACGAGGCGCCGTCCCTCGAAGGCCTGCCTGCGTCTGTTGTCCGCGCAAAGGTTGCCTACCTGCTCCGGCGGCACGTCTCCCCCGGTGGGACGCTTTCGCATGCCGACTCCTTATGGTCTGTTGTAAACTTCCGCACCCCTCTGCCCTGCCTTTGAGCAGTGCCGCTCGTCCGCTCCAGCCAAACTCCCTGCAAATATCACCTGAACCCCGGCTTCATGCAACATGCAAATTTCTTAAAGTTAATACGCGTCTTATGCCGTTTGATACTCCCTATATTAATTTCAATATGCTGATTTCCTGATAAATAACATAATAACCGATATCTAACTCGTCTTTGCGACAATTATTATATTACAGTAAGGCGCAAAATACTGCTACCTTACACAATTATTAACCTAGCTCGGTTGTTGAGCATTACCTCCACCCATAATAATTCACTTCAACTATCCATTTCTATTTCACTACAGGATAAACTACTACTAAGAGCGACAAACACGCCACCACCGGTTGCATGTAATCTATCCTTTCTAAACACCGTCTGTGCCTTTGTGAAGATTTCGGCAGAATTTATCTCTGGCTTCAGCCAGCTTTCCGTACCTATAACGATTTCAGCTTCTGTGCTTGCTATCAGCGCCTGATGTTCCGGTACTTTACCAATGCAGCTTCGACAGTTTACAATTAAAATACCGATTACTGCTTGGTCCCCACATGTCCTGACTTTGCCCCGCACCCTTTGAGGCTGTTGCCCTTTCTGTACTTGCCCGAGGCCATCTAACCTAAAAAACCGCCCAGTCCACGCCACACAACCCCTGCTACACGTGTAGCCGCTTGCTGCGTGTAGTGGACTCCTGACCTATCCAGCGGAACCCGAAACCCCACCACCCTATGGCGCAAGTCGAGGAATCTGCAGCGCACACGGTCGCAGAACCGTTTCAGCCTCTGATTCAGACCCTCCACTCGGCTCTGTACCAAAGGTCCTCAGTCAGTCCTGTCGTTGATGCTGCAGATGGTGAGCTCTGCTTTCATCCCGCTAGTGAGACTGGCAGTCTTCACCAAATCAGATAGCCGCCGGAAACCAGAGAGGATTTCCTCCGATCCATAAATACACACATCATTGGTGCCGACATGAGCGACCACCTGCAAATGCGTGCACCCTGTACCCTTCATGGCATCCGGAAGGACTCCCCCCAGTATGCACAGGGAGTGCACATTGATTTTCTTCCCCTCTCTTGCTGCCATATCCCTAAGGGGCCCCATTACGCGCCTGACGTTGGAGCTCCAAACTACCAGTAAGCCTACCCTCTGCGACCGCCCGGATCTTGCAGACTGAAGGGCAACCTCTGGAACAGGACAAACAGCCATATCCGGCCGAAGATCAGTATCAGCCAGAGACAGAGCCTGAAACTGTTTCGTCAGACAAACTGCCTTCCGTTCAGCCCTCCGGAATGTCTTTCGATCCCTGCCACACCTCGAGACGACCTCCCACTCTACCACGGGTGAGGGGTCAGCCTCAATGTGGGCAGTATCCCAGGCAGCCACAGCCATAGTCCGATTGGGGGATGCGTGGGACGAGCTGGCCGTCGCCGACAAATCCCTGTCCGGACCCCCACAGTGATGCCCATTGGCAACAGCCTCAAGCTGTGTGACTGAAGCCAACACTGCCTTAAGCTGGGAGCGAAGAGATGCCAACTCAACCCGCATCCGAATACAGCAGTCGCAGTCCTTATCCATGCTAAATACTGTTGTGCAAAGAACGTTTGAACTAATCTACAGAGAGCACAAACAATTCGACACAAAATTAAAATTTCTCATCCAGTATACTTTCGGGGGCAAGTGCTCTACCTTCTGAGCTACCCAGGCACGACTCACGACCCCTCTTTACAGCTTTACTTCTGTCAGTATCCCGTCTCCTACCTTCACAGTAGAGCTTCTGTAAAATTTTGAAGGTAGGAGACGAGGTACTGGCAGAAGTAAAGCTGTGAGGACGGGTCGTGAGTCGTGCTTGGGTAGCTCACATGGTAGAGCCCTTGCCCGCGAAAGGCAAAGGTCCCGAGTACGAGTCTCGGCCCGGCACACAGTTTTAATCTGCCAGGAAGTTTAATAAATAAATTGTTTCCTCAGCTGGTAGCTGCCTGTGTCTACTACACTTCCTCTCCACCTCCTCCGGAGAATCACTCACCCACTCCCATCCACCTCATTACATTCCTGTTAGATGTGACTACGCACATTCTACAAGAACGTAATGAGGAAACGGCGTTATGTTAGTAAGATAGACATTTCTTAAATTCCATATATTCATTACTATATCTATACACTGTTCATGTACCATACACGTTGTTACGCTTACCCACTGAGCAAATCTGCTGATATCTAGGAGAGTGCATCGAGGTCCTGTTTCTGCCTGATGAAATAAATATTTATACAAATAAATAAGGTTTTTGAATGAGAAAACTGCTACAAAATCTTTTCTCAATAAGAGGTTTCACACACCGTTAAACCAGCCTACATTGCGCGGTTTCACTGAAATGTTAGCTTTTTGAATATCCAAAGACTTAGTACATTTCATGTCAAGTTGCTGCTGGTTGCATACTGAACTCATTATGGTGTTGCAAATTTAAAGACCCTCACTGTACTGTTATTTGGGAATCTTAGACAGAAGTGTAATACTTGTTTTCAAAATTTATAAACAGATTTTTCACAGAAATCATGAAAGCTGTAGCAGTCGATTTTGTAGGATCATGACTGTAGGAGTTAGAAGCCATTCTTTTGTTGATCTGGATGTCGTGGCTCTTAGTCGCCCAGGGTGTTTTCGTTTTGAACTGTAATGGTGCGAATCAGGGTCCTGTCATCAAGACACCAACTTTATTTTATCAGCACTAGGAGATGACATTAATAATGGTTCAAATGGCTCTGAGCACTATGGGACTTAACTTCTGAGGTCATCAGTCCCCTATGAAAGAGTGCGGTTTTTCGCAATTCATTCAGTGGCACTCATCCCAGGAATTGACACGAGCAGTTTGCTTTTTCGTTGCCACCTACAGAGCGCAGTGTGTTCCCGAATTGAACTTGTTTGCGGATGTTTGGGAAAGGGACCGGCGCTTAGATTGTGATGCATCGCGGAGGTGTGCACCACGAGCAGGCAGTTTTGCCAAACATTTTTGTCTGCATGATGGTCGGACATCGCGCAAGTTCGTCTGATACACAGCTTCATAATGATGTCAGATAATCAGCATTCTGCGTGTTCGAGCCCAGCAACGTTCTTGGTACGGATACTACAAAAGAGCCAGTTTTTATACAGCCCACATACTCCAGCAAAATAAATTTGAATTTTGTATCACAAAGCTACCTGTGTACTTAAGAAACATAGTCCTAGCGGGAAAATGGAAGCAAGATGCGGAAACTCTTAAAATGTTATTACGGGAACTGGGACAAGATGTGTGGGATTTAACAACTTCTTCAGAACTTAGTGCAGCCGAAATTTGTTTTCAGATTTTGGATCCTGGTACATTAGGAATCATGACCATGAAGTTTCGTTCTTGTTCAAATGTGTGTGAATTCCTAAGGGACCAAACTGCTGAGTTTATCACCCCCTGGACTTACACACAACTTAAACTAACATATGTTAAGAACAACACACAAACCCATGCCCGAGGGAGGACTCGAACCCCCCGCGGGAGGGGCCGCACAATCCGTGACATGGCGCCTCGAACCGCGCGGCCACTCCGCTCGGAAGTTTCGTTCCTCTCGAAACTGTTCTTAATCGTTTAAATTGCGACTTGGTTTTCAAGGCACTCCAAATAAAACTGGCAGGGAAATTAGGCCGGTGGATTGTTTACTGCTAAATAGTACTGAATCTGTGATGTATCTGACCGCCCAGAATTTATAGTTCCTACTCGACTCTCCCTCTGTTTGCAACCGTGTGCTGCCACAGATGCGCGCGTTTCGTTGTGTGGTAGTCGCGAAGGTTTGTTGTGTTACATGACAATGGTGCCTACGTGGACGGTTAGGAAATTCTCGTTGCCCTGGCAGCTGACTGGGCGCGTACGCAGTAGTGGAAATCAGTATAGAGGCTTGGAAATTACTAGAAAAATTAATATTGTCGACTGGAATAGCTGTACACAGAGTCTACTCAGTAGTATGAGATCCTACAGATGGAGTGAAACGGTATCGGTAATACATTATATGACAAGACATTAATTATTTAATTGGTAGAGGGTGGAAATCTGTGTAAAGGCAGTCCGCTGTGAGTGGTGTTAGTCTGCGTACGTGCCTTTGCTGCAGGCAGGAAATGGCACCATTAGCGGGAGTGCGTTTTGTGTACATAAACCCAGACTGTGACGATGCCACGCAGAAAACATGCACGAGGTATGTTCAAAAAGTGACTTTATATGTTTATGAAAAAAATATTTATTTATTTATCCATATTCATGTTGTCCTCTTCAAAGCAATCCCCCTCAGATACAATACACTTGTGCCACAGCTTGTTCCGATCCTCGAAGCACTTCTCAGAAGCATTTTTTAGTACAGTCTTGAGTACTTCCAATATGCATTTTTTATTTCCTCTGTTGTGTCCGCGGACCCAACCAACCGACCAACTCTCGCACGCGCGCCCTGACCGTGACATCGCTGGCCACAGTTCCTGTCGCGGCCGTCGGCGTCTCAGGGCGTTACCGCCGACGGAAGAGGTGGCGCCATGGCTGGGCTCGGGTCCGCAGCGCCCTCTGCCTTCTGCATATAAGGAGGAGCGCTGGCCCCGAGACGGACAGTCTGTTGTCCATTATCTATCGCTAGCCTTTCGTGGAGTTTATAGCGGAGCCACTGCAGTGCGATGTTTGCTATTGTATTCGACTAGGCTCAGTACACGGATTACTCTTGGATATTACTTGGACTTGTATTGCTGGTGCACGTTTTGTCAGAAATAAAGATAAGTTATTTATTCATTCTAGCTGTGGCAATTCTTGTCATTAATTATTTTTCGACCAACAGACATAGCTACATCCTGGTCACTACCCACGCTTTATACAATTTGTGGTGGCTGCCCCAAAGGTACTTGCCGAGGACCTTGGGTTTGGGAGCTGTCTCAAAATCCTCAGTCGTTGAAAATTTCGTCCTTTCATAGTTTTCGGAACAGGAAAAAGTCACAGGGGGCCAAATCCGGTGAATATGGTGGCTGAGGCACGATTGTCGTGTTGTTTTTACCCAAAAAATCTCTCACAAGCAACGGTGAATGAGCAGGTGCATTGTCATGATGCAAAAGCCATGAATTGTTTTTCGACAGTTCCGGACGTTTTTTGCGTATTGCTTCTCAACGGTGCATAACGCCTAGTTACTACTTCTTATTGACCGTACGACCTTGAGGCACTACGCCTCGGTAAGTGAAACAAATAGTGAGGAAAACTTTGATGTCTGATCGAACTTGGTGTGCTTTTTTTCTGTCTTGGCTCTCGAAGATGCTTCCATTGGGACGACTGGGCTTTGATTTCCACCTCATAACCGTAAAACCATATTTCGTCAACAGTTATGACCCTTTTGAGCAAATCACGATCATCACTGACGTCATTCGAGAGCTCCTGAGCGATGTTCGTGCGACGGTTCTTCTGATCAAAATCGATAAGTTTTCGAACAAACTTCGCTGACACAAGTCTTATGCCCAAAACATCCGAAAGGATTGCATGACACGAGCCGACCGATATGCCAACATCCTCAGCAATTTCTCTTCGGGTAATTCGACAATTTTCCAAAACAATGTTCTTCGCAGCTTCGATGTTGTCGTTGATGTGCTGGGGCGTCCAGAGCGAGCTTCGTCACTGGCATCTTCTCGGCGATCTTGGAAGAACTTGTATACTTGTAGAAATTTTCTTTACTTAGAGCAGACTCACCGTATGCAACTGTCAACATTTCAAGTGTATTGGAGTTCTTGATTCCATTTTTCACACAAAATTTGATGCCAATTCTTTGCTCCATTTTTTATACTAATCGAAAATCGCCGAGCACGCTAAGACACATCTAACCTTTCTGTCTGTCAAAACCAACCGAAGTGTGCTCTACAATTGAAACTGTGAACATATGTTCAGGACATGTGTACCAACATAACAAAAAAAAGATCGATAGTCGAATGTATGCTGCTCGCGCAGTTTGAAAAGTCACCTTACGTTTTGAACAGCCGTCGTATAATGCGATGAAAAATCAAAAACCTGTGCGTTCACGGAAATCGGACTCTCTCATCGTCAATCACCAGGATGTTGAACTGTTCAAGCACAGTGATTGATAATTTCGTTAGACTGGGTCCACAATACGTACAGAACGGAACACACGGGTAAAGCAGAAAATTGTCTAAGGCATCGAAACGGTTACTTTTGCGCAAAGCAGAGGCCACAAACCGTTATTCTCCTCAGTTTGCTGTTGATTTTCGGTTAACAATAAATGCCAGTAGTGTACGACAAATTTTGTCAAGAAACGACTGCAGAAACCTGCTCTAACATCCAAACATAAACAGGCTGGATTCTTTGGACATCAGAATGTGATTGAAGTGATCTTCAGTGATGAGAAGAAGTTTAATTTAGATGGGCCGGATTGAGTTAAATATTATTGGCATGATCTGAGAGCGGAGCAGCAGAAGTGTTATGCTTTGGACAGCTTTCTGCGCTAAAGGTAGATCACGCATTACTTGTCTGAGCAGTAGAATGAACTCTAACATGTACACTGAGATACCAGAGACAAACTTGATTAGAAAGTGCAAGGACCTGGGGGAAGAGAGTCTAATTTTTCAACAAGATAATGCTTCTGTGCATGTTTCTACTAGAACCAAAAAGTGGACTGAAGATAAAGATGTTTATGTCTTGCGCTGGCTTGCACTTAACCCCTTAGAAACCTTTTGGGAGTACTTGCAAGGCATGTTTATAGCAATCGAAGGCAATTTGCGGCCGTGTGTGAGCTGAAAAGAGCGATAGGTGAAGACTGGGCGACAATTTCACTGCAAGAACTACAAAACCTAACAGGATCAATACCAAAGAGAGTTCTTGAGGTAATTACGATGAACGGAGGTTGGAAACAGTACTAACAATGCAATAACACAATAGGACAGCGAGTGTCTATATACTAATTTCCATTCAGGAATTGGAAACGCTTCATTTTGTTACTCGTGTTATGAAAGGAGCTATGTAACTCCATCATGACTATTTATTTTTTATGTGTGCCTACTACTTCCATGATAAATTCGATACATGTATGCTTCAGATATTGTATTATTACTTTCGTAGGAGCCCTGCCTTCCACTACTGTACACATCGCATTGCTGCTGGAAGGACGAAGGCAAAGTGGGAGGGGGGGGGGGGGTCACGTTCCAAGGAGTCTGGACCCCTATTACCTAACTGAAATTACACATGATCTAGCTGCCGTGAATTGAAACTGAAAGACGTCGCTCATCCATACTTTAGCCGAGACCAGCTACTGCACATTGTGGTTTTGTTAATGAGTTCAGTTCTTACTTGCAGTTGAATTTAATATAAGTTATGGCTTTTGTTCTGTGTCCCTTTGTGGCTGTTTCTAATTACAGATAAGTTTGTAGCAAGAAAGAAGAGAAAAACCCATTTTGTTTCGTCCACTAACGTTATGATGAGTTAAAAATATGTCCTCTCTATTACAATACCTAATTACCTATCTATAGCAGTTTAATGTTATCCATGGAATCATTATTTGGTGACTGATAGAGCTCTGGGGTTGCAATATTTCAGTATTTAACAAGGCAGCGTAGCGGTATTAGTAACTACAAATAACATTAAAGTAAAACCGGTGCACACACATACACTTGGATCTGTCTGTGTCGCTCAAAATCCGCGTTGATCAAGAAAACTATCTCCCAAACGCCGATGGTTGCATTTATTTAAAACAATTGCTCAAAATCCTATTATTAGTAGCCCAAATAGCAAAATATCGCACTGTCTGGTCACCCAGGTGGCACTCAATTACGAAAACCAGTTCCGATACGGAACGAAGTTTAGGGTTTTGTGGAGAACAGAAGGGATATGTTAGGGTAACACATTTGCAGCTGGTTTGTTTCTGAAAGATTTTTTCAGCTATTTGTTGACATATATAAAAAATTATTCTTCGTTACTTTTGTAACAGTATTTACCGTGACTTGGGGATTAGTTACTTATTTGTCAGACAGGCAGTATTTAACGTTAACGTTGCTTTGCGTAAGATTTCGACAATGTGCGTAGCTCGGGGACATTTACGTTGGAAGGCAGATTCCTTCATTTTGTATTACTTATCTGTGCATGAAGATGGCTGGCTTGTGGAACGGCGGTATATCATGTCTTCAAGTACTACTGCAAGGAAGATGTTCTACCGTGAAATCTGCTATTCGTAATATCCTTGGAACAGCGAGTCCGTCACAACACTCAAGTATTTGTAAAGACATGTCGTATAAGCGATTACGTGTGTTGTACATAACAGACGGCTCCATTAGCACCAAAGATTGTATAACCGTATCATCCTGGTTAAGGCAACATCATTTATGAGGTCTAATACATTACATGTCTACTTGAAATCAACGCGTGAATCAATGTTAAGATCCCAAAAGTGTAGCTCATAGCATCTATGTTTTCCGTTTTGTTTTATAAATAAATTTGGTTGCTATAGTTCCAAGCATATATCATTATGGGTAAGATAGATACTGCCTACAGAAAAATTAAAGAGACCTCTGGAGAAGAGAACCACCAGTATGAATGTCAAGAGCTCCGATGGAAAACTTAAGCAAAGAATGGAAAGCAGAAAGGTCGAAGGAGTATTGGGAGAACCAGCCATGACAAAACTCTTCTATCTGGTGTGCAAGATGTACGAGACAGGCGAAATACTTCAGACTTTAAGAAGAACATAATAATCACACTTTCAAAGAAAGCAGGTGCTGACATGTGTGAATATTATCGAACTATCAGCTTAATATGTGGTGGCTGAAAAATAGTGACATGAATGATTTACAGAAGAATGGAAAAACTCGTAGAAGTCAACCTCGGGGAAGATCAATTTGGGTTCCGGAGAAATAAAGGAACACGCGAGGCAATACTGACCCTGCAACTTCCCATAGAAGATAGGTTAAGGAAAGGCAAACCTACGTTTATAGCATTTGTAGACTTAGAGACAGCTTTTGACAATGTTGATTGGAATACTCTCCTCCAAATTTTAAATGTGGCAGGAGCAAAATACAGGGCGCAAAAGGCTATTTACAATTTGTACAGAAACCAGAGGGCAGCTATAAGAGTCGAGGGGCACGAAAGGGGAGCAGTAGTTGAGAATGGAGTGAGACAGGGTTGCAGCCTCTCCCAGACGTTATTCAATCTGTATACTGGGCAAGCAGTAACGGAAACAAAAGAAAAATTTGGAGGAATCAGTCGAGGGAGAAGAAATAAAAAAATTGAGGTTTTCCGATGACATTACAGTTTTGGCAGCGACAGCAAAGGACTCGGAAGTGCAGTTGAACGAAATATACAATATCTTGAAAGGAGGACATAAGATGAACATCAACAAAAGCAAAACGAGGATAACGGAATGTAGTCGAATTAAATCAGGTGATGCTGAGGGAGTTAGGTTAGGAAATGAGACACTTAAAGTAGTAAATGAGTTTTGCTGTTTGGGACGCAAAATAACTGATGATGGTCGAAGTAGGGAGGATGTAAAATGCAGACTGTCAATGGCAAGAAAAGCGTTTCTGAAGAAGAGAAATTTGCTAACGTCGAGTATAATTTTAAGCGTGAGGAAGTCCTTTCCGAAATTATTTGTACTGAGTGTAGCCATGTATTGAAGTGAAACATGGACGATAAATAGTTTAGACAAGAAGCGAATAGAAGCTTTCGGAATGTGGTGCTACAGAAGAATGCCGAAGATAAGATGGGTAGATCACGTAATTAATGAGGAGGTACTAAATAGAATTGGGAAGACGAGAAATTTGTGGTACAACCTGATCAAAAGAAGGGATCAGTTGGCAGGACACATTCTGAGACATAAAGGGATCCCCGATTTAGTACTGGAGGGAAGCGTGTGGAGTAAAAAGTCGTAGAGGGAGACCGAGGGATGAATGTAGTAACCAGATTCAGAGGGATGTAGGTTGCAGTAGTTACTTGGAAAGAAGCAGCTTGCATATGATAGAGTATCACGGAGAGTTGCATCAAACCAGTCTTCGGACAACAACAACAACGTAGTTTCAAGATGACAGTTGAAATAATAATTAAAAAACAACTGTTGATCACTTAAGAAAATTGAATTTTAATGAAACGGTGCTTAATTTCAGATCGAACTGAGGAACTTGGAATGTTTTGATCTGCAGAAGAAAGTCAGACTGCCGGTCGTTGTGGCCAAACGGTTCTGGCGCTTCAGTCCGGGACCGCGCTGCTGATACGGTCGCAGGCTCGAATCCTGCCTCGGACATGGATGTGTGTGATGTCCTTAGGTTAGTTAGGTTTAAGTACTTCTAAGTCTAGGGGACTGATGATGTTAACTCCCATAATGCTTAGAGCCATTTGAGCATTTTTGAAGTCTGACTTGGTTTCAGATAAGACAGTAGTAGAAGGATAATAGCTATTGCCAAAGTGATTCAGTCGACCGTGAAGATTCATCTGCAACAGATCGGAGCAAGCCTCCCCCCCCTCCCCCAGACCGATGGCCGCGCTGTCTGGTTCCCCCCCCCCCCCGACCCCCCCCCCCCTTATATCACGTTTTCACGCAGCAACAAAATACACACACTAAAATGTTCATATTCTAATCAGGAAGTAGGAGATCTCTAGAGTATGTATGACAAATGGCTTTACGACTTTCAAAATTGGTACTAGTTTATTCACACGACTTACATACTTACAAGGGGAAGGCATCAGACACGGCCAACCGATTCGGCTCAAATTTGGCATGTCGCTTGTGTACAACCTAAATTTACAATTATCTATCGATCCCGCCAATTTTGAGTAGATTGCTCGTCATAACCTTTAGGGGTGATTTTCTCAAAATTGCGGGGGTGTTCCGCCTGGGGCATGGACGTGTGTGATGTCCTTAGGTTAGTTAGGTTTAATTAGTTCTAAGTTCTAGGCGACTGATGACCTCAGAAGTTACGTCGCATAGTGCTCAGAGCCATTTTTCGGGGGTGTTGACCCAAAATATCTTAAAGTCCTTCGTTTTAGGTTGTACAAAAGCGACCTGCCTAATTTGAGCCGAATCGGTTGGCCATGTCTGAGACCTTCCCCTTGTTAGTTCAAATGTGTGTGGATTCCTAAGGGACTAAACTGCTGAGGTCATCGGTCCCTAGACATACACACTACTTAAACTAACTTATGCTAAGAACAACACACGCACCCATGCCCGAGAGAGGACTCGAACCTCCGGTGGGAGGGGCCGCGCAACCCGAGCATGGCGCCTCAAACCGCGCGGCTACAGACTTAGTCTTGCTGTCATTTTTCAGGAACATAAATTGAGTTTCGATTCTCGTGGTGCACAGCAAAGAATCATGCCACCGTAAGCTTTAGCGGCAGTTGCAGCAAAGATGGCTCCTTTTTCTCATCTTGAGTATGCTCGCTGTGTGTTTTGGTTTTAAGAGTCCAAGTCGGCCAGAACTGTGCAACGCAGTTTCCGTACAGAGTGTGGTAAAGATTCTCCCACTTATAAGTGGCGTATTTTATTGAAACCGGATGTCGATAAGACACAACAAATTCTCATGGTGCCCCGTGCGTTTGACGCAGGTGTAAAGTAAGTGAGACAAAACTTTGTGGACAGTCCTAAAAAAAACTCGACCCGGCTTGCTTCTCGAGACCTGCGCGTGCCACAGATGACTGTCTGGCGTATATTACGAAAACGGTTGCATCTCAAACTATACAAGTTTACAATGGTGCAATAACTAAAAGACATTTATAGGATAGCTCGTAAGGACTTTTACGTGGAAAATTTTATCAAGGGATATCGCCAAATAGCCGTACGTATTTCAGAAGCCGTTTTGTTTTATTTTGACTACTGGTTACAGCATTTCAGTATGCCATCTTCAGGCCCCATATGCACTTCATAAATATTCAGACACTGGCATGCTGGAGCCATCCGTGTTTGTATATCGTGAATTCGTGATTCCTTCGAAAACTTGATGTAAACTTTAGAACAACTCGTTGCTGCGAGGTCTTCGAAGACAGCACTCGAATAACGAATTTAAGATATGCAGACACTCATGACTCCAGTATGCCAATATCGATACATCTGAATATCTATATATGAAGTGCATATGGGGCCTGAAGTTGCCATACTGAAAAGCTGAAAATGGTACTCGAAATAAAATAACTTCTCAAATACACACGGTCGTTTGGCGATCTTCCTTGATAACTGTTTGACCAGTCGCTGTCCCGGGTGCACAATGGATCAACAGACAATGGATCAACAGAGATTTACATGGAAATGTTATATTGTTGCATGAATATGAAGATTTCGCGGGAGAAATTATATTTGGTGATGACTCGACTTTTCACTCAAGTGGTTTGCTAACAGATAACATGGCACAATGTGATCGTAATTCGACGCGAATTTCAGTTTCCGTTGATAATTTTTCTGACACAACTGTTAACAAGTGCTATTTGCTCGAATCTGTAACTCATTTAACATCCATAATAATTAGCAGTTGCCTTTGTGGTAGCACTAAGTGTTAACAATGGAGATTAAAGTGAATTAATTTTCTTTGTGGCTTCATCGTATATACTTGCTGATAGCATCTGTCTTTGTCTAGGTTCCACAGTTTCACAGTGATGTTGAATCTAATCAATGTTTTAAACCTTGGAAAAATGAAATACCAAGAACATGGTATGTAATCGAAAAAACCTACTTCTCCTGATGACCTACATATACGTTATTTATTACTTAATTTCCTTGGACGTCCATTCGAATGATATCGATATTTTATTACAAATTGTGAGAAACATTAGAGCGAACAGGAAAGAAGTCAGACGATACTCTGAATTGCAGTTCGAACGATGATCGTTGTGCTAGTTCAAATCCAGAACAAAAATAGTGTACCTTCCAAGCACAAAGAAAGCATCTACCGAACGGAAAGGCTACAATTTTCTAGTTAAAGGAAGGTTAAGAAAACGCTTATACGTAAGCAACGTACATAGTCTGTTTCGTCTGTAAAATTTGAATACGAATTGTACAGAGGAAAGATTTACACGAAGTCCAAAACATGTGCCGAAATGCAACTCGCAAAAGTGCGAAAGAAAAACTATGCGAAAGATTTAGTACTACTCGTGAGTGTGAATACGCCGTCACCGAAGGATATCTATGAGACTAGGTCCTCTGAATTTCAAATGAGATGAACATTACTGTTTTACAGGCTGCTTCAAGCTGCTTAAACAGATTTACGAAATTATACGGGAAAGGAAGTCGCAAAATTATGAAGTTTACCTCAAGTAAACTTGTAGAGCAGATGTAATTAATGGGCAATCTGTAGAGAAATTCGTACCTGACGTGAAAACGAAGCTCATTGTTACCTCATAAGATGTTGCCTCCAAAACAGTCAGGTTTCATACGGACCAGACTTTATCATTTCCAGAGAAAAACAGAGTCGCTTGTGCAGTCGATGAATGCTGTGACACATTGTTATACACCAACGACAATGACAAGTGTCAGTGGATTACTCTTTCTGCTCCCTTGTATCTGTTTTCAGAAAAATCAAGGCAAATTGCGACCAGAAATTAAAAAAAGCAGCGTTTACTTGCAAAAATCTTGTAATCGATGTGGCAAAATCTGGAGGAATTGGAAAGAATAATTTTCAGTGTTACATCCAAAACGTCTTTTTACCATTTGCAGACGATAATTCATTGCCTGTCCGCTCCCAGTAGCTGAGCAGTCAGCGTGACAGTGTGTCAACCCCCACCAGTGTCACCTTGCGCGTCGAGCGAGCGGGTCGTCGTTAACTTCCGCCTGTGCCGCAGCGCCGATTGTGTCGAAGCTACTCAGTCTTGTTGGTGTATCGGCCGGAGTCACATCGTAGCTGCGTAGCGGAGTTTGTTGTCGTTTTCCTCTTGGCGGCGGTGTTTTCTGCCCGCGCCATGGTGTCTGTCGAGTCTCCTAAATCTGTTCCTCGTTGAGCTGCTGTTCGTTTCAGTTTTGACAAGAGTACGCGTCGTGTTCAACCTGGCTCCTTAGAAATTCACGATCGCTTGGCTGATGTTATCCGTGTTACACCTGATCATGTAGGTACTGCTTACTTTGATTTGTATGCATTCTTTGTAAAGTTTTATGATCCCGGTCAAGTAGAAAGACTTCTCTCCCGGGTTGGTTCTAAAGTGTTGTTTAGACATCGCGATGGTTCCGTTAGTCAAGTCCTCCTTGAAAATGCGGCACTCGAGTATACTCCGGTTAGAATTTATATCCTTCCTCCTGAAGTGGACGATTATTTTCTTGAAACAGCGTTGCTTCCGCTTGGAGTCATCCGGCATATCCGATGGGAACGCTGGTCAGCACAACATCGCTTCCAGTGTTATAATGGTATCCGGACTGTAGCCATGTGCGTTAAAAAGAATATTCCTTCCCACTTAACTGTTTGTGGTTACCGAATCCATGTTACGTGTACAGGACAAGAAGGAACTTGTTTTCTCAGATCCAATTGCCCGCGCCGTACTACTGTTCTGACGTCTTCCTTTAACGTTAGCAGACATAGTAACTTCGCAGTCAGCTGTCAGTCAATCTACAGCTTTAAGCGATGTAGGTGCAACATTACCCCCTACTCCTCGCGAATTTCTACCGATACCGACGCGTCCCAGTGCGACCTCTGTCCACAATGGGACGACGGCCCCTGCAGCGCACGTCAAACGCCGGCGGACTGAGGACGGTACAGATTTCGAGGACGCGCCACTCCAGTCTCGTTCTCCTGACACGCCGTTGACCTTCTGGCGGTAGTGAATTGTCTACTGATGTTGTCATTCCAGTATTACCAGAGATGATGTAGCTGCTTCTGTTGATCTTGACATGTGCGTTCAATACCAGAGAGGATGTAGCCGTTTCTGTTGATGTTGACATGTGCGTTCAATCTGCGTTCCCCACTTCATCCGTCGACGTGACGGTTCCCGTGGTTTCCGTTGTTCTCGCAGAGACGTAGCCTGCTGGTCAGCCTTTACAGTGTTCTGGTGCAGCACCACCCCTCCTCCACGCTGAGACGGTCGAACAACAGAATTCTACGGGTTCTCTTCCTGATGTTCAGGAGATGCCACCCGACACCGGTGCTGCATTACCTGTCTCTTCTGCACCTGAAGTTGCTGTTGGCCGTTCTCAGCTGTGCCGGCTGCGGTGGTCTAGCGGTTCTAGGCGCTCAGTCCGGAACCGCGCGACTGCTATGATCGCAGGTTCGAATCCTGCCTCCTCGGGCATGGATGTGTGTGATGTCCTTAGGTTAGTTAGGTTTAAGTAGTTCTAAGCTCTAGGGGACTGAGGACCACAGATGTTAAGTCCCATAGTGCTCAGAGCCATTTGAACCAATTTTTTTTCTGAGCTATGCTCCCCGATTTCCGATAAATGCGGTGATGATGGCTCCTCTATCAAATCGGAGCTTGACGTGCCCCCAACCCCTCCACATCAAGTGTGTATGTTTTCACGGAGTGATGTGAAACGGCGTTTTCAACCCGCACGTCCCGCGGCGCGTCGTAAAAAGAAAAGCGAGGATTCCTCGGCGTCAGGTGGGGAGGACTAGCATTGCGCCTTCTTTTCCCCGCCTCCGAACGTTGGGGACAGACGGACGTGATAGTGCTTTTTCTTTAATGTTGTTTTATTCACCTTCCGTGTGTTAACGGATGCAGGCGTATACATTTCTAACCCTCAATGTAAATAGGATACGTTCCCCGTTACGGCTTGCTTCGTTACGCCAGTTTATTTACGATTCCCAAACTGATGTCATGTGTTTACAAGAGGTTTTGTTTGATGTGTTTTGTCTTCCTGGATATTCTATGTTTTTAAACGTTGCGCCTGAAAAATCTACCGGTATGGCTTTGCTTTACCGAGATGGAATCCCGCTGACGGACTTCGAAACGCCAGATGATGGTCGCGTTATAGGCTGTAGTTTTTATGACCTCACCTTAAATTTTCTTTACGCTCCGTCTAGATCCGGTCGTTCAACCGATCGCGCGCGGTTTTATAAGGAAGAAGTTGTTTATTTACTACGACGGAACCCACGCAAGGTTTTGTTAGGGGGCATTTTAACTGCGTCTTACGCCGTGTAGATCAGGCCCCCAATTATACACTCCTGGAAATGGAAAAAAGAACACATTGACACCGGTGTGTCAGACCCACCATACTTGCTCCGGACACTGCGAGAGGGCTGTACAAGCAATGATCACACGCACGGCACAGCGGACACACCAGGAACCGCGCTGTTGGCCGTCGAATGGCGCTAGCTGCGCAGCACTTGTGCACCGCCGCCGTCAGTGTCAGCCAGTTTGCCGTGGCATACGGAGCTCCATCGCAGTCCTTAACACTGGTAGCATGCCGCGACAGCGTGGACGTGAACCGTATGTGCAGTTGACGGACTTTGAGCGAAGGCGTATAGTGGGCATGCGGGAGGCCGGGTGGACGTACCGCCGAATTGCTCAACACGTGGGGCGTGAGGTCTCCACAGTACTTCGATGTTGTCGCCAGTGGTCGGCGGAAGGTGCACGTGCCCGTCGACCTGGGACCGGACCGCAGGGACGCACGGATGCACGCCAAGACCGTAGGATCCTACGCAGTGCCGTAGGGGACCGCACCGCCACTTCCCAGCAAATTAGGGACACTGTTGCTCCTGGGGTATCGGCGAGGACCATTCGCAACCGTCTCCATGAAGCTGGGCTACGGTCCCGCACACCGTTAGGCCGTCTTCCGCTCACGCCCCAACATCGTGCAGCCCGCCTCCAGTGGTGTCGCGACAGGCGTGAATGGAGGGACGAATGGAGACGTGTCGTCTTCAGCGATGAGAGTCGCTTCTGCCTTGGTGCCAATGATGGTCGTATGCGTGTTTGGCGCCGTGCAGGTGAGCGCCACAATCAGGACTGCATACGACCGAGGCACACAGGGCCAACACCCGGCATCATGGTGTGGGGAGCGATCTCCTACACTGGCCGTACACCACTGGTGATCGTCGAGGGGACACTGAATAGTGCACGGTACATCCAAACCGTCATCGAACCCATCGTTCTACCATTCCTAGACCGGCAAGGGAACTTGCTGTTCCAACAGGACAATGCACGTCCGCATGTATCCCGTGCCACCCAACGTGCTCTAGAAGGTGTAAGTCAACTACCCTGGCCAGCAAGATCTCCGGATCTGTCCCCCATTGAGCATGTTTGGGACTGGATGAAGCGTCGTCTCACGCGGTCTGCACGTCCAGCACGAACGCTGGTCCAACTGAGGCGCCAGGTGGAAATGGCATGGCAAGCCGTTCCACAGGACTCCATCCAGCATCTCTACGATCGTCTCCATGGGAGAATAGCAGCCTGCATTGCTGCGAAAGGTGGATATACACTGTACTAGTGCCGACATTGTGCATGCTCTGTTGCCTGTGTCTATGTGCCTGTGGTTCTGCCAGTGTGATCATGTGATGTATCTGACCCCAGGAATGTGTCAATAAAGTTTCCCCTTCCTGGGACAATGAATTCACGGTGTTCTTATTTCAATTTCCAGGAGTGTACATTTTGGCGTGAACTTAATGATATGGTAACGTCCTTGCATCTCCAGGATGCATGCGTTTGCATATATCCTACATTGGTGTAGTTTACGTTTTTTACAGCTACTTCAAGTAGCCGATTGGACCGCTTTTATTTATCTTCCTCCATATGTAGTCAGCTTCTTCGATTGATGTAATTCCTGCCAGTTTCACTGATAACTGTGCTGTTTCAACGACTTTTAACCACGTCCCGCAGCGGTTCCATCTTTCGCGCCCTTTATGGAAGCTAAACATTCCACATCTCACGGACCCCTCTCTGGAAGGCATCATCGCCGACGTATGGCGGCGGACAACCCAGTCCCCGACGCGCTATTCCTCACTTCTAGAATGGTGGGTTACCTTTGCTAAACCCCGGATTTGAAGTACACTCAAACATTTTAGTGCTGAAAAAGCGGCTGAAATAAGGCGCACTAGGGAATTTAATTATGCAGTCCTTCGCGATCTTTACGATAATGCTCGTGATGCCCCCTTGAGGGTCGTCGACATCCACCGTGTGAAGGCAAAACTTCTCCAACTCAAACGTAGGCAATTGGATGGTGTCCGACTGCGTTCCCAGCCTCGTTCAATCGTACAGGATGAGTTGACCTTTCTCTGTCATCTTCTCCGGCTTCACAAGCGATCTCAAAGGACGTGTCGTTCTACCATTCGTTCTCTAGATGGGCGTGAGTGGCCCTCCCAATCTGAGATCATGCGTGAACTTTACCAGTACTATTCCGAGCTTTATGCTGAAGTAGATTCAGACGGTCCACCGTCTGTTGATTTCACCTCCCTCTCCAGGAAGAGTTTTTCTCTGTATTTCATCGCGATAATATACTTGATATTGTGCCTCGTTCTCCCTCCCACAAATCACCTGGCCCCGATGGCCTTCCCAAAGAATTTTATATTCGATTTTGGCCCCTAATAGGAGATACAATAACTTCCATGGTGAATGAAGTGTTCCACGAAAGGCCTTCTCCCGCCCAGCTTTAAGGTTAGTAAAATAGTCCTGATTCCCAAAAAGCCGGGACATTTGCGTGTGGATCAGGTTCGCCCGATAACCAACTATGATTATAAAATAATGGCGATAGCGGTCAATAGCCTCCTATCGGTATTGTTGGCTACCATTATCGCGAGCCATCAAAGTTGTCTACTGGGTCGTACTCTCCTGACTCCCTTTGCTGAATGTCGTGGTTTAATTTCGATTGCTTCCACCATTCCCGTGCCAGGCGCTTTGCTTTTCATTGATTTTGACCAACCGTTCGACGGCGTCAATAATGGATTCCTTGTGCGAGTATTGACGACTGTTTAGCTCTCTAATCACTGGTATTCGGGCGTCCATTGACGTAAATGGCCGTCTTACTTCCCCCATCGCGGTGTGTCAGGGCGTCCTTTAAGAGAGTCCATTATCAATGTGCTGTTTCTGGAACCATTATTGCGAACTATAGTTGCTCGTTTGAGTGGCTGGTCGCTGCTGGGAAAAAGGTTTACCGTTCGTGCAAATGCTGATGGCGTTATGGTTCTTCTCCGTACCCATGATGATACACCACTGCTGAAGGAAGTTTTGGATGCCTTTTATCGTCATACGGGAGCGATGGTTAATGACTAGAAATTTCGTTCACTCAGTTTGCGAGGATTTGACGCTGCTGAAACTCCATGGGCTTCGAAGGTCACCCGATATCGATGGTTGGGTGTTATAATTGACAGCTGTCCGCTAAAGATGGCTACGATAAACTGGAAGTCTGTCACGCATAAGATTCAGGGTGCAATCACTGCACACGAGCGTCGCTCCCTCTCACTTCTTCATAAGGTTCGGATCATGGAAACGCATGTGTTAAGTAAGGCTTATTTTAATGCGCAAATCTTTCCACTTCCTGCGATGATGTCCCGCAAGTTGCAAAGTTTAACTGGCAGTTTTATCCGGCGCCACTCTGTATTTCGCGTGCGTTATGGGGTCATGGCGCGGCCCCGTTTGCAGGGAGGTTTGGGCCTCCCTGACATTCGGGTTAAGGCTTCTGCTTTATTCATCCGTCGCACCATTTTAACGTGTCAACGCGCCCGCCGGTCACTTACAGCTCACCGTTATGACTGTATCCGACCGGAGAGTTTAACACCTCCAGTAGATATTGGTAGGATTAATTATAAATTACGGCATGTTAAGGAATTTTTTCTTGAGGTCAGTTATTTAGGAGTAAATATCCTTTCCCAAGCGAATCTGTCCCTAAAAAAGCTGTTAAGCTGCTGGCCAGTTCCTCATACTATTCCCTCTGTGGAAGCCCTGTCGCCAGAAACGAACTGGAAGATTGTTTGGTCTATCAGCAGCCTCCCGATTTTCCCGATGGAAGTGGCGTCCTCGTGGTACCAAGTTGTTCATGATATTGTACCTGCAAACATGCGGCTTTTTCGTATTGACCTCAGTGTAACGGATCGCTGCAATCGTTGCCATGAAACTGATACATTAATTCATCGGTTGATTTCCTGCGGTTATGACCATTGGAGATGACTTCACCGACAACTGGCTTTTCTCCTCAGGACGTCGGAGGCGGCTATCTTGGGGGAAATTCTCGTGCATCCCGATTCAACCTTCTTTCCTCTATCAAAGAACAATACCATCATGTGGCTTGTTGGTCATAATGTCCACTACGTGATACTGAGTGGATATGATGCAGATCCGTGTACCGCACATTGGACGTGGCTCAGGATGCCCCGTTATCATGAATTTTTCTGTAATATGTTGTATCTTGTTTATCATCGAGAAGGCGTTAAATGAGTTGCCATGTCCCCCTCTTTTATTTTTATTTCTTTTTATTTTTATTTTTATGGACACTTCTATAGATTTCGATGTTCCACGATGTAGAAGTGACGGAAGAAAGAATGTGTGGGCAAGTTAAAATTGACGCCCCATTCCTTCCTATACGTTTTTCTAATTTCACCCTTTTGTTTTTGTCGACATGACTTCTTTTGTTTTACTTTAATTAATTGCCTTCAATAAGTGTTTCGGAAGAAAAAAGAGAATATTTTCGTCTTTTGAAGGAAAGCACTGCCATTTGAGTGTATTTTACGGTGTATTTCCTGTGTCGGGAAAAAAAGAGGGATAAAAAAGTGGTAATTGTCAAAAAAAACCTCCCTGGTGCTAGTTTTTTCACAACATTATGAACTGTCCATCCGGTTACTGAAATGTAAAAAAACGAAAAAAATGTCCCAAGGGGCCGGGTTCGATTCACGGCTAAGATTTTCTCCGCTCAGGGACCGGGTGTTGTGTTGTCCTAATCATCCTCATTTCATCCCGATCGACGCGCATGTCGCCTATGTGCCGTCAAATCGAAAGACTTGCACCCGGCGAATGGTCTACCCGACGGGAGGCCCTGGTCACACGACATTTACATTTTATTCATTGCTTTTGTTGGACTCTTGGCCTGAGCATAACGATACCTCTACGTTTGAAGACGAAGAAAAGACTGTTAATATATTTCGCATGAGACCCGTAAGTAATAGCGTGATTCAGCCTCTCTATTAAAAATAAATAAATAAAATAAAAATTCAACACTCTAAAGCATTTTTCGAAAGATTAACTGGCAATGTAATTTTCGTTATCTCCTGGTCATTTCAGTTTTATCAACGGAACAGTACTGTTCAGTCATTTCTTCGTTGTCAGTTTGCGTCACCACATTTTACGAATTAGGTCAAGTATGCGTGGCGCTCAGCATAGTATGCAGAACGACGACCACAGCCATTTCACTTGTGTCTAAAGAAAACTAGTGGTTACCGTCAAGTGCCTGAATGCAGTAATTTTTCTTATTTTAAGTCGGTCTGTTGTAAGGGAAATGTTTGTCATAATCGAAGAGGCACTTCGAAATTTTGTGACGACCAGAGGGAATAAACAAGAAACTGTTTCATTGTTAGCAAAATATACAGTATTTAAAAATATGAGAAATGTGCTGCGGGAAATGTTATAAAATATATGTCGACAAATTAAATTCCGATTAATCAAGTATTCTGTAGTGTAACATCATACACTGCCTTCAGTTTCCTTCCTCTGCTACTCACATCTGTATGAGTTTAGCTGTCGATATGCACTGCCAGGTATTCATAACAGTAATTATTTGAGATCTTTTTGGTGTGGTTATGAGCTTAAAATACGTCTTTGGGCACTTTGGATTTTGCTCTACCTAACGCTACGTCCTACTGAAACAACTGCGTCTGCATATTCACCGATTAGGCGATGGGTAGTGTGACGTATAATTTTATATATATATGTATATAAATTTTCGGTGCCTACAGTGTCACGTCTTTCACTGTCACACAAATTTTTATTTTTAAAGGGGATCACTTAAGACTATTTCCATGGGTTCGCCCCTCAAATTTCTCCCTCATATCACAAAATTGTCGTCTGATGTAGTACAAACTGAAAAAATAAATTCGTTTTAAAGCACAGTTTCGTATATAATTACCGGCCGAGGTGGCCGAGCGGTTCTAGGCGCTACAGTCTGGAACTGCGCGACCGCTATGGTCGTAGGTTCGAATCCTGCCTCGGGCATGGATGTGTGTGACGTCCTTAGGTTGGTTAGGTTTAAGTAGTTCTAAGTTTTAGGGGACTGATGACCTCAGAAGTTAAGTCCCATAGTGCAAAGAGCCATTTGAATCATCGTATATAATTTATATTCAAAACCTTACACCTGTGTCACAGAACAAATCCTACATCGAGAATACTTTACACAAGTTTAAGGGAAGAAATGCTTCCGATAATTAATACAGTATTTAAAGAACATCAAAATATAAACAGGCTGAAATGAACAAACAGTACATGAGACTATGTTAATTAATTCAACTGTAAAAAGCTAAGGAGCATATTATTAGCAAAATGAGGAATATGCAAAAGTGAAATGACAAAATGAGAACTTCTCAATTGGGAGTAAATCAGAACAATCAGAATGGCTGAAAGAGAGCACAATAACATGAGCCATAAAGGAATAAGAGCTAAGCAACTAAGCAAGTAAGAGAATAGGCAAAAATGAGATGCCAACAAAATGAGAGCTGGCCTCGTGCTCCTCGCGTGGATCTTCACGGAGATAACTTGTCCTCCGGTGTGTGATGGAGTTCGCAGCAGTTATTGCTTTGCCTCCCATACATGCTGATGTAATGCGTCCTCACTTGTTGATTGTCTTCAGGGGTGTTTCCTCAGCACAGTTCTGCAGCGAGCAGGTGCGGCCATCTGGTGGTGACGCTGCGCGGCAGTTTGCGGCCCAGCGTCCGGATTTGGGCGTTGTTTGACCGGCCAGCACGGTCGTAAAAGGTGCTGGCGGTCGCCTTGAAGAGGTCGCTTATAGTGGTACTTCCGCGAAGTCGTGAAGATGAGCGCTGGGGAAATCGTAAGGCAGGTGTAAGGCCAGCCGAAGTATGCGATTCTGCAGTGTCTCCAGCTTCTTCAGGTTGGTGGCGGCGGCGTTCACCCACACGACGGCGGCGTATTGCAGTACAGGGCGGAGCAGCGCCTTGTTTATGAGTGATACCCAGCCTTGGTGGTAGTTGGGAACCGGGGTTCAGCACCGGCTAGAGTTTGCAGAGCCTGTTCCGCACTTCGTTCTTCACTTCGTGGATGTGCGGACCCCACGTGAGTCGGCGGTCGATGGTGACGCCGAGGTAATGCACCGTTGGACGCCACGGGACGGGGCTGCCACCGACGGTGAGCGGTTGCAGACCTGCAGGAACGAGTCTTCTGGTGAGGATCAGGAACTGCGTCTTGGCGCCATTGAATTGTAGACGCCACTTGACCGCCAGGCTGCCAGGATGTCGAGCTGCAGATGGTGGCGCATGACGGCGGCATTGAGGCTCCTCGTATATAGAGCCGTGTCATCCGCGTACGGGGCGAGCCGCACACGGTCGATCTTCGATGCATCAGAAGTGTACAGCGAGTACAGGAGGGGTCCCAAGACCGAGCCCTTGCGGCACACCGGCCTTGATGCGGCGGACGGTGGACAATCCATGCGTGGCCCGCACATGGAAGGTCCGATCTTCAAGGTAGGAACGGATGAGACGGACGTGTGACGCCGGTACCCCAAGTTGAAAAAGTTTGAATAAGAGGCCACGGTGTCACACACTGTCGAAAGCACGTGACAAGTCCACGAATACTGCGCCGAAGAACTCGCGCTGCTCGAGGGCGATGAACGCATCTTCCACTAGCTGGAGTTGGTGAGCTTCTGAGTGGCCCCTGCGAAATCCGAACTGCTCTTCGGGCAGGAGGCCTTACTCGTCAATGTGGCGCTGCAGTCGCCTGATGTACACCCTTTCAGAGACCTTGGAGACGGCCGGTAGTAAACTAAGAGGCCTGTAGTTCGCGGGCTGGCGCAGATCCTTCCCCATATTCGGAATCGCCACGATCTCTGCATGCTTCCAGGACTGAGGAAAACTGCAGGACCGGAGGATTTCATTACAGACGTTGGCGAGATGAATAACAGCCACTGGCGGTAACCTCTTGAGAAGGGCTTTGGAAACTTCGTCTGGGCCCGCAGCTTTCCAGGGATTCAGGGCGCGCAGGATGGACGACACCTCTTCCACCGGCGTCTCTTCAATGACGTCATCGTCGTCGCGTGCGTCGAAGTAGCGCGGGAGCCGGTCAGCAACCAGGTCGTCTTGGACAGTGTCTTCTATTGGCGTAAACGCAGCCTCAAAGACGTCTGCTAGGGCATCAGCTTTCGCAGCTGGTTCGCAGACAGCCTGACCATTGACCATCAGCGGAGGGATACGTTGCGTGCGGCGTAGGAAACTCTTCATCATTCGCCAGGCAGTGCCGTCAAGACAGAGGGTGGCGACCCTGTTAGTCCAGTCGCGATGGCGATGGTTGTCAATGGTGGCCCAGATGTCCCAACGGATCCTGTTGAGGAGGCGCTTGGTGTCGGCATTTCTTGTCCTCTGCCACTCCCGGTAGACCCGGTTCTTCCCAGTGATGGCCGCAAGGATGTCCGGCGGCAGCTGTCGGGAGTAGTCAGGCGGAGTGCGTGATCGGGACGGCGTTGCTGTTTTGGCTGCGTCGATCGTGGTTGCCGCGAAGTGCAGAAGTGCTGCGTCCGCTCCAGCGTCCGCAGGGGGCGGTGCGGCGGCGAGTGAGGCCGTCACGGCTGCTTGAAACCTGACCCAGTCGATGCCAGCAAGCGAAATGCCTCTCCTGGGCTGTTGTAGGGCGTCCAGATCTATTTCAAAAACCACTGGGACATGATCAGAAGACAGTGCCGTCCTCATTGTGGCAGTTATCTGACGTGGGATGCCCTTGACGACGGCGATGTCTATTATATCCGGGAGGCCACGGGCAGGGAAGATAGTCAGGTCCCACCACAAGCGCGTGGTGACGTTCTGCTACCCTGAGCAGGCAGCGTCCAGCGTCATTGGTGATCCTGGAGTTCCAGGTGACATGTTTGCTATTGAAGTCCCCAGCGATGAACACCTGCCCCCTCAAGGAGAGCCGAGCATCGATGTCAGCAGGGTCCAGTGGACGGGATGGCGGTCTATAGGCAGCGACGAACGTGATGGCGCCCGCCGAGGTATGAACGACGACACCAGTGGCCTCCAGCGTTGCCAGAGGTGTAAGTTGTATCACGTGATGACGAATGCCATTGCGGACGTAAACGGCTGTCCCTCCGCCCGCCGTCAGTGGATCGGTGCGGCAGCTGGAGCAGTTTGCCGCCCTGACGTCGACCCCAGGCTTCAGGTGGGTTTCGTTGATAAGGCAGACGTCGACGGCTTCGTCTCGAAGAAATTGGCGAAGTTCGCCGGCTCGGGTGCGGACGCCGTTGGCATTCCACGCGACGACCGTGAGCACTCTAACGCTTCCCACGGTGCAGCTGGTGAGTGTTGACAGCGGGCGGGGCCGGAGCGGCCATCGGCACTGCAGCGGCGAGTTGCTGCGACAGGACCTCGATCAACTTCGTGGCACTAGTCACCAGGGCAGTGAGCTGCGCGACGAGGCTGACCAGGTCAGCGGTGGAGGCAGCCGGCGCGGCCCCGTCGCTGGAAGGGGGAGGCGCGGCGCGGCTGCTTCGCTGTGAGAGTCCACCTGGGGCTGCTCGACTGACGGTGCCGAGCGCTGGGTACCCACGGGGCGTCGACCCCCGCGCCGGCGGTTGGCGGGGCGAAGTCCGGCCGACGCCAGGGGAGAGGCAGTTCCCAGTTCCGCCACTAGTGGCTGTGGTGGAGGCGCAGGAGCCTCAGGCGTCGGCACGGCCTCGGATGCGACGGGAGCAGGAGCGGCCGACGCTGTCGGGAGGGCGGAGGGCGCCACTGATGCTGCCGCCGCGAAAGAGACGCCGGGCCGTCTTCGGACGTGGCGCCGGTGTTTGGCCACGTTGGCGAGCGATGGCAGGCTTCCACACCTACAACCCACGATAACTGGCCACGTGTGCACCGCCACAGAGTGCACACGTCGGCTTCTCGGTGGGCGGACGGGGGCACGCACGTCCTGTGTGGGCGCCGGCGCATTTAACACATCTGTCCGGCATAGAGCAGTGGGGCGCGACGTGATTTATCCCCTGGCAGCGAAAGCACTGCACTGGGCCTCTCCTGGAGCGAATATCTTCGGTCCGAACCGGGACTTCGGCGACCCGTTGCAATTGGTAGAGCTTGCGGTTCTCCAAGGTGTCGGAGCAGACGACTAAGAAGAGCGGCATATCATCGCGTGATTTAGGCGACTTCATGTTCACGACTGGTCGGATGTAGAAGCCCAGGTCAGCGAGTTCACGATGCAGGTGATAGGCCGCCATGTTGAATGGGAGGCCGCGTTTTACGATCTTCAGGACCCTGTCAGGAGCGGAAGCGTGGGAATAGAAGGCCTCCTGAGTCACCCGGGGATAATCGTCAGCAGTGTGGAGTGTGACCCAGTACAAGTCACGCCCTGCAGGCTTCACGGTGTACACGGCCGTTGTCCAGCTGCGCAACAACTTCTGCAGTTCCCCATACGGTGGCCGATACTGGAGGACCACCGGCGAAAGATGTGAGTCTTTCTTCGGCCCAGGATCGCGCGGCAGGTGTTCCGGCGCGTCAGCGAACGCGTCGAATGAGTTGGCGGCGGCAGTTGGAAGCGTCGTCGATGACTGCATGCGTCTTGCAGTTCTCCGGGCCGGGTCGAAGCCATCGGCGTCAGGGGCGAAATCTTGCTTTGCCCTCTTCTCGTTCGGCGAGGTGCGAACAACGGACGTCGTGGCTGTTGCTCTCCTCTTATTGTTCCCGCGTCGTCCGCGTGGCTGAGGCGCATTGGAGCTCTCATCTTCGGAATCGAGGAGCGGAGCAGACAGCGCTATCTTCAAGGTTTCCGTAGCTGTGTCCATCGAATCCATAGCCATAGCGCTGGTCGTCGTAACTGGGGGGCCAGATGGGGCCGCCGACGGCGCAAGCGCGGCCGGACGGCGATCTGCCACTCCCTTCGCGTCGCTAGCAAGCGAAGGTGAAAGGTCTCTGACGGATTACTTTCATGTTAATTTCTTAAATCTATTGTCATTTACGGCATAAATTCCTCTTCTAAATTTACTGTGATGTTTCTGACTATCTGGGAGGAGACTGAGAAGTGAAACGTGTTACTTTTACTCATAAACAAGAACGATCTGTCACACTACTCCACTGTAAAACACAGTTTATATGTAATTCATGTCACACAGTCTCATACGGAATCCACATCCGCTTTCTTTTATATACTGTATATGATAAGATACTGTCATCCCCCTTCCCTTCTGTGTGAAAGGATGAATGAGCAAATGTATTTCTAGTTGCATGCTTGATGGTAGCAGACAAGCCTGTCTGCTAGAGTACAGTAGGACCAACGTCGGAACAGGCAGCTACGCTTTCTAAAAGCAGAGAGGTTTCTATTCTTAGTATGGTCTTGTCCATCCCATGTCATGTTGGTATAGGGAGCTGCCTCTCTGGTCACTTCCGTTTGTATCTGTTAAGCACGCTCAGTAGGGGTCCAGGTTAGTCTGTCCACGGCGAGCGTCTGAAGTAGTAAGATCTCCGGCTAAGCGCGTGTCTGCTAAGTCCGTAGGACAATGGATTTCTTAAGTTCAGCCTAACTGAAAAGTTAATCACCTTTATATCAGATTTAGCTCTAAAATATCTAATGTTATCTTAAATTGCAACGCAGTCTAATTCGAGTGTGAAGTTCAGAATGTCTTCTGGTAGTTGCTGTGTCACTACTTTGTGAGTAAAGTGGAACCACGTGTTGATCAGTAACTCTAATTAAGATCATCAATCTTAAATGCGAATGTGCGTGAGATTATAACGTCTCGTCTTGACAATATTTTTCGATATAGCAACTTTTCTTTATGTTCAACTCACGTGCGGTGTACTTTGTGAGACCAGTATCACGTGCTTATACAATTGTTTGACCCATCAGGTTAATAGTAAGACGACAGTAACCAGTTCGAGGTTTTTCTTTTGTAAACTGCGTTTCGATGTAATTTATTTTAATTATCAAAATTATTGTGGAGTTACACTTACTCTTTGTGTAAACCAAGTTGACCACGTGAAGCATGTGGTGTAAGCATCAAAGTAGCCCTCAGCTATTCTTTTCGGGAAGATTTCACAGAGACTTAGTATGAATTTAGTATACCAGTGTGTGGTAATTTCATGATGGACAGGATTGCGCTACGAACGTAACTTCTTTGGGTGAAAATTGAATCCTCTTGCATATGTTTCAACGTTCTTCGTGTGTTATTTTATGAATGCAGTGTTGTATGTAGTCTCCCAATCTTGGCTCCCTATTTGACGTGTTCCGTAAGATTACAAACTCACATTTACACAATCCTAAATAAGGCACCAGTTTAGTTATGAATCAAGTTTGATATGCTGAAATTTTAACGGAACAGTGATCGATGTTAAAATAAATGTCCAAATCTAAACCGATTTATTTCTTTTTATTTAAATTGTCTATATATATATATATACATATAATCACCGGTTATCGTATGATGAGTACTAAAAGATTATAATTAATGTTAGTCTGACTGGGAATTTGGTAAGCTAGACTGGATACCTGGTGAAACAGTTGCGCAGTAATGCAACGTTAACTTCCTCAGATAGCTCACAGCTTTTAACCCACTTTTATGGTCTTGAATATCAGCACCGCTTGCAGAACAAATTAATGCAGCAACATTACAAAGGTGCGTCCTTCTCGCGGCTGCAAATCTCAGCGACTGTGACGTGAAGAACTGAGAGAGTTGGCCGCACTCCGTCGGCACTTATATACGGTTGCGCTCGTGGCGGCACCTAGCGGCCCGTACGCAACACGCGCGCCTGCGATCGCAATGCACTCTTAGCGCTCGCGGCAGCGACTAGCGGCCCGTACGGAAGTTGTGCGATTGCTGTCACGGGTCGACCCTTAATCTATGATGTTACAGTAGGAAGGGCTGTACAAAACGCTGTTATAAGTGATTCTTTGTATGGCAAAAAGAGTAAGTTTAACACTTTTTAAAAAATGCTTACACTGTGACTTAGCAGTTAAAACTTTGTCAGTTTATTTCGGAGAATTCTTCCTGTGTGAAAGTTTCAGGGTAGGTTTACACAAGTCGGATTGGACCATTCACTTGTTAGATATGCTGGAAAATGTTTTAATCCCACATATTGATATTGATGACCAAGAACACAGCGTGCGCTTTATGTAAAATGGCGCACCAGCACACTAACCTTCCGCCGTTTGGGACTTCCTAAATTCCCACATTCCAGGTAAGTAGATACGTAGAGGTGCGCCAGCTCCAGGTCTCCGACGTTCAACGCACCTGACTCCTCTTGACAATTTTTGGGGCGGTGAGGCGGGGGGGGGGGGGGGGGGGCTGGAATTCATCAAGGATACCAGGGTACTACCATGTTTGTTCCACCCCAACCGGCTGCGGCTGCTCTATCCTACCTGAACAATGATGTCAGAGCTAGAATGTACCTCGCACTTGAACATGCTACCGCGAGTTTGGCGAGCAATCCACTTCAGATGGGCTGTGTGCCATATAAACAACGGAAGTCGCACTAAATTTGTTTAGGTATCAGCTAAAAAGACTTAAAAAACTTGAGTGTATTTTGTTATAAAATAATATCAACACTGCACTGAGCCGGCCGGGATGGCCGAGTGGTTCTAGGCGCTACCGTCTGGAACCGCGCCACCGCTACGGTCGCAGGTTCGAATCCTGCCTCGGGCATGGATGTGTGTGATGTCCTTAGGTCAGTTAGGTTTAAGTAGTTCTAATTTCTAGGGGACTGATGACCTCAGAAGTTAAGTCCCATAGTGCTCAGAGCCATTTCAACCATTTTTTGAAAACTGCACTGATGGGCCAAAACATTACGACCACCCGCTTAATAACTTGTTTGTCCACCGTTGATACGAAATACATGACTGATTCTGCTTATGATGGATCCGACAGTTTGTTGGTACCTTTGTAGAGGCGTGTCCCATCAGATGGCCGCTGAATAGTGTACGCGGTCATGACGCCCGATAGCGACGCAAAGGGGTCCACAGCACTTACATCAGGCAAGTTTGATCGCCGAGACATCAATGTGAGTTCATTAGAATGCTCCTCAACTCACTGTAGCACGGTTCTGGCTCCAAGACAGGGACAGTTATACTGCTGAAAAATGACATCGCTGTCGAGGAAGACATCAGGCACGAAGGGGCGCAGGTGTTATCGCGCAGTAGGGGTGAGAGTGTCGCTGGTATGATACGCGAGTTGGGGTGGCAGTCACTGAAACAAAGGCGGTTTTCTTTGCGGCGAGATGTAATTACGAAATTTCAATCACCAACTTTCTCTTCCGAATGTGAAAATATTTCGTTCGCTCCCACCTACCTAGGAAGAATGATCATCACAATATAATAAGAGAAATCAGAGCTCGAACTGAGAGATTTAGTTGTTCCTTTTTCCCACGCGCAATTCGAGAGTGGAATGGTAGAGAAGTAGTATGAAAATGGTTCGGTGAACCCTCTGCCAGGCACATAAGTGTGAATTGCAGAGTAACCATGTAGAAGTAGATGTGGTTCGCAGCTGTCAGCGTGTCTTCGATTACTACCGCAGGTCCCATGCATGTTCCGGAGAATGTCTCCCATAGCATAATTCTGCTCCCTCCAGCGTGCGTCCGTGGCGCGCTGCAAGTTACGAGGCGCCGTTCAACTCGATGACGGCGTTTGTGGAGACGACCATCGACCTAGTGTAGCAAAAGTGTGATTCACCCGAAGAATCGACACGTTTCCATTGATAGACAGTCGAATGTCGATCCCCCCTACGGGTTCGGGAGTAAGACTAGGCCCGCGGTATTCCTGCCTGTCGTAAGAGGCGACTAAAAGGAGTCTCAACTGTTGCGGCCTTTAATGTGATCGTCCCCATTGGGGTTTGACCTCCATTTTTCCAAATTCAACAGAAGTAGGAGCCTTTTGGTGAAGGACACCTTACGTGGTGCACCATGAGTCCTCTGTGCCCTAAGACCTTGGCACTCGTTATCGTCTTGGCGTCGTAACTGCACCCTCCATCCCTGATTTTGGGCTTACACAGCTGATGGATTGTGTAAGTTACGCCCTTAGTGCGTCACTATCTGCACCCACGATCACTATGGACTACCCATGGCACCCAAAATCCAGCACGGAAGCCAGCCCGTTGTGGTGGGGTCGTCATGTACCCTCTAGGTTGTAGCCCCCTGACAACGCAGGGATCGTACTGCCGATGCCTGAGCTGACACCTCCCCACGTAAGCCAAGGAGTAGATGCCCGTCTCTCTGGGGCATCAGGACTCCCGGCAACGGCCGTCCTGCCAGGTGGCCTTTGCTGTGGCTGGGTGGCGCCCGTGGGGAGAGCCCCTGGTCGGAATGGGTAGCATCGGAGCGGATACCCCGCAATGAAGCGGGTAAAGTCTCAATCCGGTGGTCGTACGACCACCGACGTCTCTAAGCGCGGTAAAGTAGACGTTAACGCTGTGGCATATAACCCCAAATCGTTCCCTTCTCTAACCACGCTCTGGGAGGGACGCAGGGCTGCGGACAGACAGGAGCCATATTCACCACGATACCTTGTGTGCAGCAGAACTGATGGGGATTCATTTTTGGGGACTAAGCCTCTGTTCTTTGTGACCCATCTTGAAGATAAGTTTGGGGAAGTGGCATCTCTTTCCAGAATGCGGAGCGGGGCCATTTTGATACAAGCAGCTTCCTCTGCACAGTCAAGGGCGTTACTCGCTTGTGAGAAGCTTGGTGACGTAACCGTTAACGTCACTCCCCATAAGTCACTAAATTTAGTCCGGGGGATTATTTTTCATAAAGATCTTCTGCTACAGTCTGATGACGAGCTACGGGAGAGCCTGGCACGAAGAGGTGCACACTTCGTTTGTCGTGTCTTTAGGGGACCCAAGGATAATAGGATCGCTACCGGTGCTTTCATCCTGGCCTTTGAGGGCGACTGCTTGCCTGAGAAGGTCAAGGTCATGATCTACCGGTGCGATATCAATCCCTATGTCCCGCCCCCTATGCGATGCTTCCAGTGCTGGAAATTCGGACACATGTCCTCCAGATGCACTGCCAGTCCCACGTGTCGAGATTGTGGATGACCTTCTCATCACAATGCTCTGTGTGCTCCGCCTCCCACCTGCGTTAACTGTGGGGAGCATCATTCTCCCTGCTAGCCAGACTGTGCAGTCTACCAACGAGAGCGGAAGATACAAGAAATTAAGACCCTGGACCAGTTAACTTACCAAGAGGGGAGGAAGAAATTAGAACGGCTCAACCCCACACCTATGTTGAGGAGTTATGCTGCTGTAACACTGCCGCCACCAGTTCCTGCAAAGATTCCTCTCACAGCTGGCCCACCAAACAGTCACGTTACGCCTGCCCCACCACAGGTGGGGGCACTCTCTCTTCCACTGCTCCCAACACACCCAGTTTAGGAGCAGTGCGCCCCGAACAACTGGCGACGTCAGTCCCCACCTCTCAGCCGGAGAGGCGACTGCCGTCTCCGGCTGCTCAGCTGGAGAGGCGACAGCCCTCTCCGGCTTCTCAGCCGGAGGGGCGACAGCCCTGTCTGGCTTCTCAGCCGGAGGGACGACGACCCTCTCAGCTGGAGAGGCGACAGCCCTCTCCGGCTTCTCAGCCGGAGGGGCGACAGCCCTGTCTGGCTTCTCAGCCGGAGGGACGACGACCCTCTCAGGCTTCTCAGCCGGAGGGGTGACGGCCCTCTCCGGCTGCTCAGCCGGGGATGCATGGGCCTCCTCCGGCCTCACTTGTTCGGAAGGGATCCCTTGGGGGAGTCCCTTCCAAGGACTTCCCCAGTGTCTCACAAGACACTAGCCAGTGGCTGAAGAAGCCACCAGCTGCTGGTCGAAGGGCTTCACGCTCTTCGTCTGTTCCTGATAATACATCAGGAAAGCCCTCCCAGCATGTAAACCCTCCTCCCAAAGACAAGAGAGAGAAGAGGAAGCTCTCTAAGAAGCCTAAGGACCCAGTGCTTCCCGCGCCACCGCTTCCTGTCAGCTCAGGCTCTGAGGATGAGGTCGAACTCTTTGCGTCCCCTGATGACCTAAATCTCGCTGTCTCCTCAGAAACAATGGATGTAGCGACGTCCGTCTCTCAGTCGATGGCAGCATGTGACCCTGCGAAGTAATTTGATTTTTCAGTGCCTGCATGCCCCTACAGGACACGCTTTGTACAATCCTCCAGTGGAATTGTGGCGGTTATTTTAGCCATCTCCCTGAGTTACGTCAGCTTCTAAGCATGACACCTGCTTTCTGCATTGCCCTCCAGGAAACCTGGTTCCCGGCAATGCGGACCCCTGTCTTTCGTGGATACAGGGGTTATTACTGCAACCGCAGCACTTACAATTGTGTGTCAGGTGGAGCCTGCGTGTATGTCCTTACCTCTGTATATAGTGCTTCAGTGCCCTTTGAAACATCATTGGAAGCTGTGGCTGTCCGCATAAGGACTACCCAGGACATAACCGTCTGCAGTGTCTATCTCCCTCCGGGTGGTACAGTCTCCCTGACCGAATTGGCTGCACTTGTCACCCAACTTCCCACGCCTTTTCTTCTCCTGGGGGATTTTAACGCCCACAATCCCCTGTGGGGTGGAACGAAGATTACTGGCCGAGGCAGAGATGTCGAGAATCTCATCTCCCAACTCGACCTCTGCCTCTTAAACACTGGCGCCGCCACACATTTCAGTGTGGCGCATGGCATGTTCTCGGCCATAGATCTGTCGTTTTGCAGCCCAGGGGTTGTACCATTGGTCCACTGGAGAGTCCATGACGACTTGTGTGATAGTGACCATTTTCCAATCTTCCTTTCACTACCCCAGCGTCGCTCCCATGAACGCTTGCCTAGATGGGCATTTAGCAAGGCAAACTGGGAAACGTTCTCCTCTGCTGCCACTGTTGACTCTCTCCCCCACGGTTCCATCGATGTGGCGGTTGAGACACTGACTGCAGCGATTGTTTCCGCTGCAGAACGTACCATTCCTCGTTCGTTAGGGTGCCCCCGGCGAAAGTCAGTGCCTTGGTGGTCTCCAGAGGTCGCTGAAGCCATTAAAGAACGTCGGCGGGCTCTTCAGCGGCATAAGCGGCACCCGTCTTTGGAGAACCTCATTTTTTTCAAACGTCTCCGTGCTCAGGCACGGCGGCTCATCAGAAGGCGGAAACAGGAGTGCCGGGAGAGGCACGTTTCCACTATTGGCTCCCGTACTTCACCCTCCCAGGTGTGGATGAAGATTCGGCGCATCTTTGGATTGCAGCACTCTACAGGTGTCGCAGGGCTTACCCTCAACGGGACGGTATCCACCGATGCCGATGCAATCGCTGAGCATTTCGCACAGCACTATGTTCGGGCCTCTGCGTCGGGGAATTACCCGCCTGCATTTCGCGCGCTCAAACGCCGGGAGGAAGGCAAACGGCTTTCTTTTGCTTCTCGCCACCCTGAGGTGTATAACGCCCCATTTAGTTTGTGGGAACTCCAGAGCGCTCTGGCACAGTGCCCCGATACAGCCTCTGGGCCAGATGGCATCCATAATCAGATGCTCAAACACCTGTCCCCGGACTGTCAGCGGTGTGTTCTTGCCATCTCCAACCACATATGGGGCGATGGTGTCTTTCCGTCGCAGTGGCGGGAGAGTACCGTCATTCCGGTGCTGAAGCCTGGTAAGGACCCGCTTAATGTGGATAGCTATCGGCCCATCAGCTTGACAAATACTCTGTGCAAGCTATTGGAACGCATGTTGAGTCGACGGCTGTGTTGGCTGCTCGAGTCTCGGGGTCTTCTGGCTCCGTGCCAAAGCGGCTTTCGTCAGGGCCGTTCCACAGCCGATACTTTGATCTTTCTTGAGTCTGCGATCCGCACTGGTTTTTCCAGGCGCCAACACCTCGTCTCCGTCTTTTTCGATCTCTCCAGAGCATATGACATGACGTGGCGGCATCATATTCTCGCCACGTTGCATGGGTGGGGTCTCCGGGGCTCTCTCCGCATTTTTATTCAGAATTTTTTATCTATTCGGACATTCTGCGTTTTAATTGGCACATCCCATAGTTCACTTCATATCCAGGAGAACGGTGTTCCACAGGGCTCTGTATTGAGCGTGCCCCTTTTCCTTGTGGCCATTAATGGCCTTGCAGCAGCAGTAGGGTCGTCTGTCTCACCCACGTTATATGCTGACGATTTCTGCATCTTTTTCAGCTCCTCCACCATTAGTGTTGCAGAACGTAGGTTGCAGGGAGCCATACGCAAGGCGCAGGCGTGGGCCGTAGCCCATGGGTTTCAATTTTCTCCTGCGAATACTTGTGTTATGCACTTTTGTCGGCGTCGTACTGTCCATCCCCACCCTGAGCTCTATCTTCTGGATGCCATGCTCAGGGTTGTTGACACTGACCGTTTTCTGGGATTGCTGTTTGATGCCCGGCTTACTTGGCTTCCACATATTCGTCAGCTCAAGCGTCAGCGCTGGCGGCATCTGAATGCCCTCCGCTGGCTCAGCAACACAATGGGTGCAGATCGTAATACGCTGCTGCAGTTCTACAAAGCCCTCGTGGTGTTCCGACTGGATTATGGGAGTGTGGCGTATGGCTCAGCATCGCCCTCAGCGTTGCAACTGCTGGACCCCATTCACCACTGTGGGATTCGACAGGCGACAGGAGCATTCCGCACCAGCCCTGTTAATAGCCTCCTTGCTGAGGCTGGGGTTCCTCCACTTCGTATTCGGCGTCAACAGCTGTTAGCCAACTATGCTGCCCACGTCCGTTGTTCGTCCCGTCACCCTAACTATCGTCTCCTTTTCGCTAATGCGGCAGTCCATCTGCCACATCGGCGGCCGCGTTCAGGCCATACAATTGGGATCCGTGTTTGGTCGCTCCTTAATGAACTCGAGTGTTTGCCTCTTCCATCTGCTTTCCAGGTCCGCCCACATACACCACCTTGGTGTATTCGTCGGCCGCAGCTTCGGCTGGAACTTCCCCGATGGCCAAAAGATTCAGTTCCTCCTGCAGTCTTGCGCCGCCAATTCCTTGCTCTCCTAGGCGCATACCACGCCTCAGAGATTATCTATACCGATGGCTCGATGGTTGATGGCCGTGTGGGGTACGCTTACGCTCATGCGGACTATGTCGACCAGCGCTCCTTGCCGGAAGGCTGCAGTGTTGACACCGCAGAACTGACAGCCATTTTTCGTGCCCTTGAGCATATTCGTACCAGCACTGGAGAGTCCTTTGTCATTTACAGTGACTCGCTCAGTAGTCTGCAGGCTCTTGACCAGTGCTACCCACGCCATCCCATTGTTGGTGCCATCCAGGGGTCCATTCACGCTCTTGAACAGCGTGGTCGTTCGGTGGTGTTCATATGGACCCCGGGACACGTTGGGATCGCGGGAAACGAACTCGCCGACAAGTTAGCCAAAGAGGCTACCCGCAAACTGCCGTTGGAGATCGGCCTCCCGGCAACTGATCTCCGAACGGTTTAGCACCGTCGGGTCCTTGGGTTGTGGGGAGACGAATGGCGCACTCTGTCTGCACGCAACAAGCTGCGGCAGGTAAAGGAGACCACGACTGTGTGGGGTTCCTCCATGCGGGCCTCTCGCAGGCATTCTGTTGTTCTGTGTAGGCTCTGCATTGGCCACTCTTGGCTGATGCATGGTCATCTGCTGCGTCGAGAGGACCCCCCTCATTGTCGCTGTGGTGCGAACATGACAGTGGCCCATATATTGTTGGAATGTCCTCTTTTAACCGCTCTCAGGCGAACTTTTAATCTCCTGGGTGATTTATCATCATTTTAGGTGACAATGTCTCTATGGCAGATCGTGTTTTAAGTTTTATTCGAGCAAGTGGGTTTTATAGGTCCCTCTAATTTTATTGCATCATCCTCTTTTGTGCTGTATATTTTACTTAGTTTTGTGTTGTCATCCGACTCCACCCTAAACTTTCAGGCCGGAGGTTTTAACGTGTTGCAGTGTGGCTGGCTCATCCTATTATTTTCGTGGTCAGCCAGCCTCCGTCCTCTGCTGTACAGTTTTACTTCCTTCTCTCTGTTGTTTTTGTTGCTGTGCTCCGTTTTTCATGATTCTTTATTATTGACCTTGGGGATTTTCTTCCCCTGGAATTTTTACCTTGTGCTTCGAATGACTAATGGATGGTTTCCCTGTGCTCTGTGTGTTTATGAAACAAGGGACCGATGACCTCTGCAGTTTGGTCCCTTTAATATTAAAAAAAAGTAAAAAAAAAAGAATGTCGATGGTCTCGTCCCCACCTCAATCATAATTTACGAAGTCGTTGGGTCAACATGCGAACACGTAATGGTGGTCTGCTGTGGAACTGCATATTCAACAATTTACGATGAATGGTGTGCTCAGAGATGCTTGTGCGTGCACCAGCATTGTGCTCTTTCGGCTGAGATGCGACAGATTACCATCTATGTTACCTTACAGAGGAGACAAGCCCCCGAACCCCAAGTTCAGTGAAGAGTCGTGGACGTCCAACCATCGCGATGCTCGTTCACCTGCTCTGCATAATAATCTGCCCTTTGTCAGAGCCGTTTATCTCAATGGATTTTCTCATTTTCAGCGCATACCTACGCTTACCCCCTGCGGGTCCAGGGTAAGAATAGGCCCGAGGTATTCCTGCCTGTCGTAAGAGGCGACTAAAAGGAGTCCCTCCCCCTCAAGGGGGTAGTTTTCGCCTGCGTCCAGAGACGGACGGTTCAACGACTTACATTTGTGGTCATTTTGGTTTTTCGCTTATTCTGGTTTCTTCCTTCCTTCGTTTGTTTCTTGTCCTTCTTTCTCTCTCTCTGTCTTCCTTACTTTTTACCTTGCCTTCTTGTCCACTGTTTGGTCTTCACCTTGGCGTTTGAGACAGTCTGTCCTTTCTCGCCCTCTCTTACGTTTTTTTCCTATTTTTCTTTCCTCCCTGTGCGTTCCTGAAGGCCGACCCACGCGTTCGCACGCGTAACCGGTGACGGGGTAAAGCGTAATTCCCTGACCTGGGTAGACAAGTAGGGCCCATGCGTACCCCCTGGTAAAGGCCAGGCCCGGGGAGGGGTGATTGCCCGAGCTGACACCTTCCGACGATGCCGATTGGTCCCTCCGTCCGTTTCTCGGGAGGTGTAACCTGAGGTGTAAACATTCACCTAAGGCGGGAGCGCCCTCTGAGAAGGTCCCCACAAGGAAGGAGCGCGCCATCGGAGACGCTGGCAATCATGGGGTATTCATCCGCAATGGATTTCTCTTCTTCTTCTCTCTCTACTTCTGCCCAAAAACGGAAACTTGAGCAGCCACCAGCGACAAATGTACTACTGCCTGCCCCAAAGTTCCTCGTAGTTTCTAGATCTGAGGACGGAAAGGGTTTTTCATCTGTCAACCCTTTCGTTATTCAGAGGGGCGTAGATGCCATAGCCAGACCTGTCAAGTCTTGTACCAGGATGCATAACGGTACCTTGTTGTTGGGAACTGAGAGCGCCTTTCAGGCAAAAAACTCCTTTGGACCACACTCCTGCACACGTTCCCTGTCCGGGTGGAGGCTCACCGCACTTTGAATTCGTCGCGTGGTGTGGTATCTACTAGATCACTCGACATATTGACTGACGAGGAGATTCAGTCTTTCCTCGCTGAGCGGGGCGTGACGGCTGCCCATAGGATCATGAAAAAGTTCGACAATGACCTTGTGCCGACCCAGACACTTTTCTTGACCTTTGATAGTGTTCAGCTGCCGTTGCGCACCAAAGCGGGCTATGAGGTTATTTCTGTTCGCCCCTATGTACCGACACCTACGCGCTGCTACGGGAGTCAACGTTTTAACCACACCCGCCAATCTTGTCCTAATGCGGCTAAATGCGTCACTTGTGGCAGGGACGCCCATGAGGGTGACTGTCCACCTCCGTCTCCTTGTGGCGTGAACTGTCAGGGTGAACATGCAGCGTCCTCTCACGACTGTCCCATCTACAAGGATGAACGCTGTATACAGGAAATTCGGGTCAAAGAGAGTGTGTCCACCTCGGCTGCTCGCAAGCTTTTTGCTGGAATAAACCCCACGCTGCTCCCAGCGGGGAAATACAGTACCGTCCTCACCCCTCCTTGGCCTACCAGGGAGGTATCGACGCAGACATGCGATCTGGCCTTTAGCGCTACGACCGTCCGTTCGGCCAGTGCTAAGATCACCCAGTCCACGTCTCCTCTTCCTCCTGTCACCCCTACGACACAAGCACCTTCATCAGCTTCTGCCAAGACTAAGACCCAGAAGTCAGATGCACGGCCCTTCAAGAAGGAACTGTCCCGTGAAGATTTCTTACGAACCCCAAACTCCAAGCCATCAACCAGTACTTCGGCTAAACGACCTTCCAAGAAGGCTCATAGGAAGAAAAATTCTCCTTCTCCGCCACGGCGCGTTTCTTCTCCTGCGCCACCCAGCGGTTGCCGCCCCAGGCCGTCATCCGTTTCGCCTGGCCGCATCGGGGGTAGCCGAACATCTGGCCGTTCACCGGCGGAGGAAGCTCCCCCTCCCGTCCATCTTAACATGGTGGACGACGAACCTATTGAAAAAATGGACGATGACTCTCCGCCTATTGATAGCGGCAGTGGTACTCGCTCGAAGCCAGGCCCTCAGCGGCCTTCGAGGTGACCCCTTCTTGCTTCTCCTTCTTCTTTTTCTTCTCACGATGGCACTTCTTCATTGGAATATTCGCGGCATTCTCTCCAACCGAGAGGACTTAAAGTTGCTGCTACGCTTGCACTGTCCGCTCGTAGTAGCTCTCCAGGAAACGAAGCTACGCGCATGCGATCGTACTGACTTGGCACACTATACCTCTGTGGGTTTTGACCTACCTCCTATGGCAGGTATTCCGGCTCATGGATCGGTTATGTTGCTGCTCCGGGATGATATCTACTATGATCCCATCACACTGCACACCGATCTGCAAGCAGTTGCCGTCCGAATTACTCTCTCCACTTTCACATTTTCCATTTGTACTGTTTAAACTCCATCGTCGTCTGCCGTTACTAGGGCAGACATGTTGCAAATTATTGCTCAGCTACCTGCACCACTTTTGTTGACAGGAGACTTCAATGCCCACCATCCCCTTTGGGGCTCTCCAGCACCCTGCCCGAGAGGCTCCCTGTTAGCAGACCTTTTCAACCATCTCAATCTTGTCTGCCTCAATACTGGCGCTCCTACTTTTCTTTCGGACACAACTAACACCTATTCCCATTTAGACCTCTCTATATGTACTGCCCAACTTGCATGTCGGTTCGAGTGGTACGCTCTTTCTGATACATATTCGAGCGACCACTTCCCTTGTGTTATCCATCTCCTGCACCATTCCCTATCTCCATGCTCAACTAGTTGGAACATCTCCACAGCAGACTGGGTGCTCTTCTCTTCCAGGACGACATTTCAGGATTAAAACTTCGCAAGCTGCGATAGTCTGGTCGCACACCTCACGGAAGTCATTCTCACTGATGCTGAATCTTCCATCCCTCATACTACCTCTTCTCCACGTCGCGTACCGGTCCCCTGGTGGACCGCAACTTGTAGAGATGCGGTGTCGTTGTGTTATTAGAGAGAGCAAGAAAGCCAGCTGGGCTGCTTTCACAAGCTCCTTAAACAGTTTTACTCCTTCTTCTGTTGTCTGGGGTAGCCTGCGCCGGCTACCTGGCACTAAGGTCCACTCCCTAGTCTCTGGCTTGACGATCGCGATTGACGTCCTTGTGGCCCCTGAGAATGTCTCCAATGCCTTTGGCCGATTTTTCGCAGAGGTTTCGAGCTCCGCTCATTACCACCCTGCCTTCCTCCCCCGAAAACAGGCAGAGGAGGCAAGGCCACCTAACTTCCGCTCCTCGAATCATGAAAGTTATAATGCCTCATTCACCATGCGGGGACTCGAAAGTGCACTTGCCCGGTCACGGTGCTCCACTCCGGGGCCTGATTCTATTCATATTCAGATGCTGAAGAACCTGTCTCCTGCGGGTAAGGGTTTTCTTGTTCGTACTTACTGGATTGACTGTCATGTTCCCACATGCTGGCGCGAATCTATTGTTGTCCCGATTCCTAAGCCAGGGAAGGACAAGCACTTGCCTTCCAGTTATCGACCCATTTCCCTTACCAGCTGTGTCTGTAAGGTGATGGAACGAATGGTTAACTCTCGTTTGGTTTGGCTGCTCGAATCTCGACGCCTACTTACCAATGTACAATGTGGATTTCGTAGGCGCCGCTCTGCTGTCGACCATCTGGTTACCTTGTCGACCTTCATTATGAATAACTTCTTGTGGAAGCGCCAGACAGTGGCTGTGTTCTTTGATTTGGAGAAGGATTACGACACCTGCTGGAGGGCGGGCATTGTCCGCACTATGCATACATGGGGCCTTCGCGGTCGCCTCCCTCTTTTTATTCGTGCATTTTTAATGGATCGAACGTTCAGGGTACGTGCGGGTTCTGTCCTGTCCGATGCCTTTCGCCAGGAGAATAGGGTGCCACAGGGCTCAGTTTTGAGCGTCGCTCTCTTCGCCATAGCGATCAATCCAGTAATGGATTGCCTCCCAGCTGATGTATCAGGCTCCCTTTTTGTGGACGACTTTACCATCTACCGCAACGCGCAGCGTACATGTTTCCTGGAGCACTGTCTTCAGCGTTCTCTTGACCGTCTTTACTCCTGGAGTGTCGCCAATGGCTTCCGTTTTTCTGCCGAGAAGATGGTCTGTATTAACTTCTGGCGCTACGAAGAGTTTCTCCCACCGTCCTTTCATCTCGGTCCACCCCCGTGGTATTCCTGCCTGTCGTAAGAGGCGACTAAGAGGAGTCTCAACTGTTTCGGTCTTTAATGTGATGGTCCCCTACGGGGTTTGACCACTACCTTTCCAAATTTTCCGTTAGTGCGTACCATTTGGGAAAGGACACCTTACGTGGTGCATCTTAAATTCATCTTGCCCTAAGATCTGGGACACCCTATATTGTCATGGAGTTCGCCTCAACACCGAGCTTCCGGCCACATCAGCTGCAGTGTGTTCCAGGTAGCATACATGCCCTCCATTATGCACTTCCATCTTCGCCCTCATGAAACATATGGATATTTGACACCTGACATCGAGCATGGTAGCCAGTCCGTTGTGGTGGGGTCCCCATGTACCCTCTTGGTGGTAGCCCCCTGACTACACAGGGATCGCACTGCTGATGCCAGAGCTGCTACCTCCCAACCTATGCCGAGGAGTAGATGCCTATCCCTTTGGGGCATCGGGACTCCTCCCCCTGTGGGTTCGGGGGTTAGAATAGGCCCGCGGTATTCCTGCCTGTCGTAAGAGGCGACTAAAAGGAGTCTCACCTGTTTCGGCCTTATGTGATGGTCCCCTCTCGGGTTTGACCTCCATCTTTCTAAATTATTCCGAAGAGCGAGCCAATTGGGGAAGGGCGCCTTACATGGTGCACTGTATCCGTCGTGCATTGAGACCTTTAGCCGGCTTTTTCGTCGTTGCAATGGTGTCCCGCTCGTTTTCCATCTCTTGGGCGAGGATACGTCCCTGGGTGCGATTACCACGCTGCACTCTGCAGTGTTGCTTTTAACTGCGACGACGACCTTGGACATTTTTGCACCTAATATCCAGCACGGTAGCCAGTCCGTTGTGGTGGGGCCTCCATGTACCCTGTTGGTTGTAGCCCCCTGACAACACAGGGATCGCTCTACTGATGCCTGCACCGTTAACTCCCCACGTATGCCAAGGAGTAGATGCCCGTCTGCTTGGGGCATCAGGACTCCCGGCAATGGCCATCCTGCCAGGTGGCTATTGCTGCGGCTGGGTGGCGCCAGTGGGGAGTCGGAGTAGGTGGCATCACGGCGCATGACCCGTAATGAAGCGTGGTACATCTTCTCTCGCTGGCGGCCAGCCGCCAGCAGTCTCTAAGCGTTCTTGGGCTCAATTTAATGCTCAGAAGTACGATCCGAAAACGTTCCCCTCTCTGGCCACGCCATGGGAGGAGCGTAAGTCTCAGGATGGAGGTAACAGTTATTCGCTCCCGATTCTTAGTTTGCACGAGAGCTGATGGGGAGTCTTTTCTATTCAAAAAGCCTCAGTTCTTCGTCGAGCATTTAGAGGACAAGTTTGGGGAGGTTGAGGGCTTGTCCAAAATGCGCTCTGGGTCAGTACGGATACAAACGGCATCCTCCGCTCAGTCACGCAGGTTACTTGCTTGTGACAAGTTGGGGGATGTTAACGTTACCATTACACCACATAAGAGTTTAAATATGGCCCAGGGTGTTATTTTCCATAGGGACCTACTTTTGCCGTCTGATGACGAGCCACGCGCCAACTTAGATCGTAGAGGTGTTCATTTCGTCCGGCGCGTTCATCGGGGTCCGAAGGACAATCAGGTTGCTACCGGTGCCTTCATCTTGGCCTTCGAGGGTGATACGTTACCGGAGAAGGCCAAGGTGATGGTCTACCGTTGTGACGTCAAGCCCTATATCCCTCCCCCGATGCAGTGCTTTAAGTGCTGGAAGTTCAGCCATATGTCTTCCCACTGCACTTCCAGCCTCACATGTCGAGATTGCGGACGCACATCACATCCCAATACTCCATGTGCCCCGCCTCCCATCTGTGTCAACTGCGGAGATCATCATTCACCTTGCTCGCCTGACTGCAAAGTCTTTCAGAAAGAGCGCAAAATCATGGAATATAAGACCCTGGACCGGCTGACCTATACTGAGGCCAAAAGGAAATATGACAGACTCCATCCTGTGCGAATGACATCTCCTTACGCAGCTGCTACAACAACTGTGCTAGCCCCTTCAGTTTCGAGACTTCCAGCCAGGTCGATGAGCAGTACGACTCCTCCTGCCCCCTTGCCCGTGGGGGGCTCTACCCAACCGGTTGCTCCTGCACCACCTACTTCAGGAACAACATCCTCCCACCCATCGTGGACGTCCGTCCCCGCTTCTCAGCCGGAGAAGCGTCTCACTTCTTCGGCTACTCTCGCCCGTAAGGGTTCCCTTGGGTCCCTCCCTTCCCAGGCTTCCACCAGCGAGAAGGATGACGGCCGACAGTAGCATAAGTCTCCACCAGCGGCCGGGCGTAGGGCTTCACGATCCTCCTCGGTCCCGGAGACAGAATTGGTGAAGCCTTCCTAGCCGGTGAAACACAAGGTTCAGCAAGAGAAGTCAAAGAGAAAGCCCTCTAAGGCCAAAGAACTTGCGGTGGCACCGACCCCATCGCACCCTTCGAGTTCTGCGTCTGAGGATGAGGTGGAGATTCTGGCGTCCGCTGAGGACCTCGATCTCGCCGGTCCCTCAGACGCCATGAATGTCACTCGCATGGGTACTGAATCGGTGGCAGTGAGTGAACAAGCGGCGTAAATTTCCTTCCCAGTCCCTTCACGCCTTTCTCAGCCATGGATAATATCATCCTCCAGTGGAACTGCAGCGGTTTTTTCCACCATCTAGCTGAGCTCCGACAACTTATCAGCCTTCACCCTTTCTTCTGCATTGCTCTTCAGGAAACCTGCTTTCCAGCAATGCGAACCCCGCCCTCCGTGGGTATCGGGGTTATTATAAGAACCGGGCAGCTTATGAAAGGGTGTCTGGTGGCGTCTGCATATATGTCCTTCACACTCTGCACGGCGAGTCTGTCCCTCTATAAACACCTTTAGAGGCTGTCGCTGTTCGTGTGAGGACGCCACAGGCTGTTACCGTCTGCAGTCTTTACCTTCCACCGGATGGTGATGTCTCGCAGCATGTCCTGGCTGCGCTGATAGCCCAATTGCCGCCACCTTTCTTGCTACTGGGCTACTTCAACGCCCATAACCCTCTGTGGGGTGGGTCTGTGGCAACGGGTCGAGGCGCCACCGTTGAGCATTTATTGTCGCAGCTCGATCTCTCGATTTTAAATTATGGTGCCTTCACACACTTCAGTGTGGCGCATGGCACATACTCCACCATTGACCTTTCGATCTGTAGCCCTAGCTTCTTACCGTCTGTCCAATGGAGTGTGCATGACGACCTGTGTGGTAGTGACCACTTTCTGATCTTTCTGTCACTACCACAGCTTCACACTCTGGGCGCCCAAGTAGGTGGGCTATGAATAAGGCTGACTGGGATTTGTTCTCCTCCACTGCCGCTATTGAGCCTCTCTCTAATGATGACATTGATGTGGTGGTTCAATCGGTCACCACCGGCATCGTTACTGCCGCCGAATCTGCCATTCCCCGTTCCTCTGGGTCCCCTCGGCGGCGGTCTGTGCCTTGGTGGTCGTCTGAGATCGCTGAGGCGATTAAAGATCGCGGGCGGGCGCTACAGCGTCACAAGCGACATCCCTGCATTGAACACTTCATCACCTTCAAACAGCTGCATGCGCGGGCCCGCCGCCTTATTCGCCAAAGCAAGCAGGAGTGCTGGGAGCGATATGTGTCCACCATTGGCCTCCATGTCTCTCCATCGCAGGTCTGGGCCAAGATCCGACGCCTCTATGGCTATCGGACCCCTATAAGCGTCCCTGCTCTCTCGCTGAATGGAGCAGTTTGTACAGACTCCGACGAAATTGCCAACAGCTTGGCAGAGCATTTTGCTCTTAGTTCCGCTTCTTCCAATTACCCAATGGCCTTCCGCTCCATTAAAGAGCGGATGGAACGTCGGAGCCTTTCGTTTCGCACCCACCACCCAGAATCTTACAATGTTCCATTCAGTGAGTGGGAATTTCTCAGTGCCCTAGCCGCTTGCCCTGCTACCGCTCCTGGGCCAGATCGCATCCACTGTCAGATGCTGAAACACCTTTCAGTGGATTGCCAGCGACGCCTCCTCGACCTTTACAACCGTCTTTGGGTCGAGGAGGAGTTTCCGTCGCAATGGCGGGAAAGCATTGTCATCCCCGTTTTGAAACCTGGAAAGAACCCTCTGGAGGTGGACAGCTACCGTCCCATAGGCCTCACCGACGTTCTTTGCAAGTTGCTCGAATCGATGGTGAGCCGGAGCTTGAATTGGGTACTGGAGTCTCGGGGCCCTCTGGCTCCATCTCAGGGTGGGTTCCGTAAAGGCCGCTCCGCCACCGACGATCTGGTGAGCCTGGAGTCGGCCATCCGTACTGCTTTTGACCGCCGTCAACACCTGGTCGCAGAAGGCGTACGATACGACATGGCGTCATCACATCCTTTCTACGCTTCATGGATGGGGTCTTCGGGGCCCTCTGCCGATCTTTATCCGCAATTTTCTGTCGTATCGTACCTCCCGCGTGCAAGTCGCAGCCTCATATAGTTCCTCCCACGTCCAGGAGAACGGCGTGCCACAGGGTTGTGTTTTAAGTGTCTGCCTGTTTTTAATAGCCATTAACTGGCTCGCTGCGGCCGTGGGAAATTCTGTCTCCGCTTCCCTGTATGCTGACGACTTCTGCCTTTACTACAGCTCTACTAGCATTGCAGCTGTTGAACGTCAGCTACAGGGCGCTGTCCGCAATGCGCAGTCTTGGGCTGTAGCGCACGGTTTTCAGTTATCGGCTGCCAAGACCCATGTTATGCATTTCTGCCGGCGCTGAACAGTCCATCCTGAGCCGCGGCTTTATCTTGCCGACGAACTCCTTCCTGTGGTGGAGACCCACAGGTTTTTGGGTGTAGTTTTTGATGCCCGGCTTACTTGGCTGCCTCATATTCGGCAGCTTAAACAGATGTGTTGGCGGCATTTCAATGCTCTGCGATGCCTGAGCCACACCAGGTGGGGAGCCGACCGATCTACTCTCCTACGGCTCTGCCAGGCGTTAATCCAGTCTTGTCTGGATTATGGGAGACTGGCTTATGGCTCAGCATCCCCATCTGTGTTGCGGGTGCTGGACCCAATACTACACAGCGGGATCCGACGTGCCACTGGTGCCTGCCGCTCCAGCCCTGTGGACAGCATACTTGTGGAGGCAGGTGTCCCTCCACTGCGGTTACGACGCCAACAATTATTGGCTGCTTATGCTGCCCATGTTTTTAGCTTGCCCGGGCATCCAAATTACCGTGTCCTGTTCCCACCGTCAGTCGTTCATCTGCCAGTTCGTCGGCCCTGATCGGGTTGTCCGGTTGCCGTATGCGTCAAGGAGCTTCTCTCCGGGCTTGGGTTTTTCCCTGTTCCACCTCCTTTCCGGGCACCTCTGCATACACCCCCGTGGTGTGTGCCTTGCCCTTGCCTTCGGCTCGACTTGGCACAGGGCCCGAAGGACTCAGTCCCTCCAGAGGCCTTCCGCGGCCGCTTTTATTCCATCCTGGCCACGTATCAGGGCTCTGGCATTGTTTGCACTGATGGCTTGATGGTTGCTGGTCGAGTCGGTTATGCGCTAACTCTAGGGGACCATTCCGAATCCGGCCGAAGTGACCGAGCGGTTAAAGGCGCTACAGTCTGGAACCGCACGACCGCTACAGTCGCAGGTTCGAATCCTGCCTCGGGCATGGATGTGTGTGATGTCCTTAGGTTAGTTAGGTTTAAGTAGTTCTAAGTTCTAGGGGACTTCTGACCACAGCAGTTGAGTCCCATAGTGCTCAGAGCCATTTGAACCATTTTTTTTTTAACCATTCCGAACAACGTTCCTTGCCGGCTGGCTGCAGCGTTTACACTGCCGAGCTGGTCGCCATCTTTCGAGCCCTAGAGTATATCCACTCCTGCTCAGGTGAGTCCTTCATTGTCTGTAGCGATTCCCTGAGCGGTTTACGAGCTCTCGACCAGTGTTTTCCTCGTTCTCGTCTGGTGATGGCTATCCATGAGTCCCTGCATACTCTTGCGCGTCGCGGCCGCTCTGTGGTCTTTGTGTGGACCCCAGGCCATATTGGGATACCCAGCAATGAGAATGTTGACCGCCTGGCGAAAGAGGCCACCAATCAACCACCTCTGGAGATTGGCCTCCTGGCGACTGATTTACGGGCACTATTACGCCGCAAAGTTTTCGATTTCTGGGACACTGAATGGTGCAACGTGCCCGTGCCAAACAAACTCCGTCGTATCAAGGAGCCGACGACTGTTTGGCGGTCATCCATGCGAGCCACTCGCAGGGACTCAGTCGTCCTTTGTCGGCTCGGGAGGATGACGGTTCAATCCCGTCTCCAGCCATCCTGATTTAGGTTTTCCGTGATTTCCCTAAATCGTTTCAGGCAAATGCCGGAATGGTTGCTTTGAAAGGGCACGGCCGATTTCCTTCCTATTCCTTCCCTAACCTGAGCTTGCGCTCCGTGTCTAATGACCTCGTTGTCGACGGGACGTTAAACACTAACCACCAACCAACCTTTCTCGGCTTCGCATTGGCCAAACCCGACTGTCGCACAGTTATTTACTGTGTCGTGAGGATCCACCTCTTTGTCGTTGTGGGGTGTCCTTGACAGTGGACTATATTCTGTTGGAGTGCGCCCTTTTAACTGTGCTCAGGCAGAGTTTTGCGCTGCCTGATACGCTCCCTGCGCCTTTAACTGACGACTCTACCATAGCGGACTTAGTTTTGCGTTTTATACGGGCAGGGGGATTATATCGCTTAATGTAAATGTGTGTGTTTTTTGTGTTGATTCTGGCCTATGGCCTACGATTTTAGTCTGCTTTTTTAATGCGTTTCTCGGTGGTTGACTTTTCCCTTTTTTCTCTATGGTCGGCCAACCACTGTCACACTTGGTGTGATTTTAATTTGTTTTGTCTGTTCTTTGTCGGAGTATTTCTTGTCCTGTGTTGTCTGCCGTCTTTCCTGTTGTTCGTTTTTATTCTCTTTGGGTGGTTTTAATTTTTTTTTGGAAAAAGGGACCGATGACCGTTGCAGTCTGGTCCCTTTAATCCCACAAACCAACCAACCAACCATCGGGACTCCCGGCAAAGGCCGTCCTGCCAATTGGTCTTTGCTGCGGCTGGGTGGTGCCTGTGGGGAGAGCCCCTGGTTGGAGTGGGTGGCATCAGGGCGGATGACCCGCAATGAAGCGTGGTACATCATTCTTGCAGGTGGGCCTCCACCAGCAGTCTCTAAGCGATCGAGGTCTAAATGATCCGAGATCATTTCCCTCCCTGGCCACTCCATGGGAGGAACGCATGGCTAAAGACAGCAGCGGAGATTAGTGACCCCGGTACCTTGTCTGTACGTGGGTTGATGGTGAATCTTTTATGCAAACCAAGCCTCAGTTTTTTGTGGAGCATTTAGAGGGCAAGTTCTGGGAGGTGGAGGGCTTGTCCAAAATGCGCTCTGGGTCAGTACTCATCAAAACAGCATCCTCTGCCCAGTCACGGAGGTTGCTCGCTTTTGACAAGTTGGTGGATATTTCAGTTAGCATCACGCCCCATTAGAGTCTCAACATGGTCCAGGGTATTATATTCCACAAGGATCTTCTTCTGCAGTCCGACGATGAACTACGTGCCAACCTAGAACGACGAGGTGTTCACTTCGTCCGGCGCGTCCATTGGGGTCCGAGGGATAATCAGGTAGCCGCCATTACCTTCATCATGGCCTTCGAGGGTGGTGTCTTACCCGAAAACTTTAAGGTGATGGTCTACCATTGTGATGTGAAGCCATATATCCCTCCTCCGATGCGGTGTTTTAAATGCTGGAGATTTTCTCTGCCTCGTGATGACTGGGTGTTGTGTGATGTCATTAGGTTAGTTAAGTTTAAGAAGTTCTAAGTTCTAGGGGACTGATGACCATAGATGTTAAGTCCCATAGTGCTCAGAGCCATTTGAACTATTTTTAAATGCTATAAGTTCGGGCACATGTCCTCCCGCTGCACGTGTCGAGATTGTGGACGCCTATCCCATCCCAACACTCCATGTGCCCCGCCTCCTATCTGTGTTAACTGCAGAGAACACCATTCCCCATGCTCGGCAGACTGTAGGATATTCCAGAAAGAAAGGAAGATAATGGAATATAAGACCCTGGACCGTCTGACCTACCCAGAGGCTAGGTGGAAATACGAGCAGCTACATCCTGTTCCAATGCCGTCAACTTATGCCGCTGCTGCAACACCAGTACAATCCTCTCCCGTGTCGTCACGTACTGTTGCCTCTCAGCTATGTCAGAATGCACCGGCCCTGTTGGTTGTGGGGGGCACTTCCCCCTCTGTTGATCCTGCTCCATCTACTTCAGGAGCAACACCACCCCAACCATCGGGGACATTAGTTCCCAACTGGAGAAGCGTGAGTCTTCTTCGGCTACACTCGCCAGGAAGAGGTTCCTTGGCGCCCTCCCATCCCAGGCTTTGCCCAGTGCCAAAGTGGACACCCGTAAATTTTTGAAGCAACCACCGGTCGCTGGTTGTAGGGCATCACGGTCGTCGTCCTTCCCTGAGACTGACGCAGTGGGGCTCTCCCAGCCATACCCACCAAAGGCACAGCGTGCAAAGCAGTCGAAGAAAAAGGCTCCCAAGCATCCTGACATTGCAGTGGCACCTGTCCCACCACAATCTTCCACCTCTGCATCTAAGTATGAGGTGGAGATTCTGGCGTCCACTGAGGACCTCGATCTCGCCGGTCCCTCAGACACCACGGATAGCACTAGCACACATGCTCAATCGGAGGCAGCAGGTGACCCAGCGGCGTAATCTGCCTTCCCCAGTCCTGTCACGCCTTTCTGCGACATGAACAATATCATCCTCCTGTGAAACTGCGGCGATTTCTTCCACCATCTAGCTGAGCTCCGACAACTTATCAGCCTTCACCCTTTCTTCTGCATTGCTCTTCAGGAAACTTGGTTTCCAGCAATGCGAACCGCCGCCCTCCGAGGCTATCGGGGTTATTATAAGAACCGGGCAGCTTACGAAAGGGTGTCTGGTGGAGTCTGCATCTATGTCCTTAACTCTCTTCACAGCGAGTCTGTCCCTCTACAAACAGCTTTAGAAGCTGTCGCTGTTTCGGTGTGGATGCCACGGGCTGTTACCGTCTGCAGTCTTTACCTTCCACCGGATGGTGATGTTGCGCAGCATGTCCTGGCTGCGCTAATAGCCCAATTGCCATCACCTTTCTTGTTACTGGGCGACTTCAACGCCCATAACCCTCTGTGGGGTGCGTTAGTAGCAACAGGTCGCGGCGCCACCATTGAGCATTTATTGTCGCAGCTCGATCTTTCGATTTTAAATGATGGTGCCTTCCCACACTTCAGTGTGGCGCATGGCACATACTCCACCATCGACCTTTCGATCTCCAGCCCTAGCCTCTTACTGTCTGACCAGTGGAGTGTGCATGACGACCTGTGTGGTAGTGACCACTTTCCGATCTTTCTGTCACTGCCACAGTGTCACTCTTCTGGATGCCCCAGCAGATGGGCTATGAGTAAGGCTGACTGGGACTTGTTCTCCTCCACTGCCGCTATTGAGCCTCTCTCTAATGACGACATTGATGTGGTGGTTCACTCACTCACCACCAGCATCGTTACTGCCGCAGAATCTGCCATTCCCAGTTCTTCTGGGTACCCTCGGCGGAGGACTGTGCCTTGGTGGTCACCTGAGATCTCTGAAGCGATTAAAGATCGCGGGAGGCCGCTCCAGGGTCACAAGATTCATCCCTCCATAAAATGCCTTCTAACGGCTGCGTGCGCGGGCCCGCCGCCTTATCCGCCAACGCAAGCGGGAGTTCTGGGAGCGGTATCTTTCCACCATTGGCCTCCGTGTCTCTCCATCGCAGGTCTGGGCCAAGATTAGACTCCTCTATGTCTTTCGGATCCCTGTCAGCGTCCCAGCGCTCTCACGGAATGGAGCAGTTTGTACTGACTCCAACGTCATTGCAAACCGCTTGGCAGAGCATTTTGCTCTAAATTCCGCTTCTGCGAATTACCCACTGGCTTTCCGCTCCATTAAACAGCGGATGGAAAGTCGGAGCCTTTCTTTTCGCACCTACCATCCTGAATCCTACAATGCTTCATCGAGTGAGTGGGAATTTCACAGTGCCCTCGCCACTTGCCCTGATACCGTTCCTGGGCCAGACCGCATCCACTGTCAGATGCTGAAATACCTTTCAGTTCACTGCAAGTGACGCCTCCTCGAACTTTACAGCCATCTCTGGGTCGAGGGTGAGTTTCCGTCGCAATGGCGGGAGAGCATTGTCATCAACGTTTGGAAACCGGGAAAGAGCCCTTTGGAGGTGGACGGCTACCGCCCCATTAGCCTCACCAACGTTCTTTGCAAGCTTCTCGAATGGATGGTGAGCCAGCGCTTGAATTGGGTACTGGAGTCTCGGGGCCTTCTGGCTCTGTCTCAGGAAGGGTTCCGTAAAGTCCGCTCCACCACCGACAATCTGGTGAGTCTGGGGTCGGCCATCCTACTTACTGCCTTTGCCCGCCGTTAGCACCTGGTCGCTGTCTGTTTCGACATGTGGAAGGCGTACGATACGACATGGCGTCATCACATACTTTCTACGGTTGATGGATGGGGTCTTCGGGGCCCCCTGCCCATCTTTATCCGACATTTTCTGTCGCATCGTACCTTCCGCATGCAAGTCGTGGCCCCCCATCATTCGTCGCGAGTCCGGGAGAACGGATACCACAGGGATCTGTCCTCAGTGTCTGCCTGTTTTTAATCGCAATAAACGGGCTCACTGCAATGGTGGGAAATTCTGTCTTCGCTTCCCTGTATGCTGACGACTTCTGCTTTTACTATAGCTCTATAAGCATTGCAGCTGCTGAACGTCAGCTCCTGGGCGCTATCCGTAAGGAGCTGTCTTGGGCTGTAGCTCATGGGTTCCAGTCTTCGGCAGCGTTATGCATTTCTGCCGGCGACGCACTGTTCACCCGGACCCGCGGCTTTATCTTGACGGCGAAGTTCTTACTGTGGTAGAGTCACATAGGTTTTTGGGTGTGGTTTTTAATGCCCAGTTGACTTGTCTGCCTCATATTTGGCAGCTTAAACAGACGTGTTGGCGGCATCTGAATGCTCTGCAGTGCTTGAGCTATACCAGCTAGGCCGCTGACCAATCTACCCTGTTATGGCTAAACCAGGCATTAATCCAGTCTCATCTGGATTATGGGAGCCTGGCTTATGGCTCAGCATCCCTGTCTGGGTTGCGGATGCTGGACCCAATCCTACACAGCGGAATACGACTTGCCACTGGTGCCTTCCAGACCAGCCCTATGGACAGCATACTTGTGGAGGCAGGTGTCCCTCCACTGCAGTTAAGGCGCCAACATTTACTGGCCGCTTATGCTGCCCATGTTTCTAGCTTCCCCAGGCTCCCAAATTATCGTCTCCTGTTTCCGCAGTCCATCGTCCATCTCCCAGAACAGAACGTCGGCCTCGATGAGGTTGCGCGATTGCGGTCCATGTCTGAGGGCTTCTCTCCGGGCTTGGGATTTTCCCAGTTCCACCTCCTTTCCGGGCCACTCTGCATACACCCCGTGGTGTGCGCCCCACCCTTGCCTTCAGCTCGACTTGGCACAGGGCCCAAAGGACTCAGTCCCTCCAGAGGCCTTCCGCGGCCGCTTTTATTCCATCCTGGCCACGTATCAGGGCTCTGGCGTTGTATACACGCTCTGTGGTCTTTGTGTGGACCTCCGGTCATGTCGGTATCCCGGGCAATGAACATGTTGACCACCTGGCGAAAGAGGCCACCAGTAAACCATAGCTGGATGTTGGCCTCCCAGAGACTGATTTGCGGGCAGTCTTACGCCGCAAAGTTTTTGCGCTATGGGACGATGAATGGCGCGAACTGACAACGCGTAATAAACTCCATGCTGTCAAGGAGACGACAGCTGTGTGGCGGTCATCCCTGCGAGCCACTCGCAGGGACTCAGTAGTCCTTTGCCGGCTCCGCATTGGCCACTCTCGGCTGACACACAGTTATTTACTGCGCCGAGAGAACCCTCCTCTATGTCACTGTGGGGCGGCTTTGACAGTGGCCCACATTTTGTTGGATTGCCCCCTTTTAGCTGTGGTCAGGCAGACATTTGCGCTGCCTGATACGCTCCCTGCCCTTTTAACTGATGACCCTGCTATGGCTGGCGTAGTTTTGCGTTTTATTCGGCCAGATGGTTTTTATCATTTAATCTGTGTGTTTATGTTTTTTAGTGTTGATTCTGGCTTTTGGCCTCCGATTTTAAACTGAGTTTTTAATGTGTTCTCGGTGGTTGGCTTTTCCCTTTTTTATATCTATGGTTGGCCAACCACAGTCACACTCTGTATGATTTTAATTTGTTTCGTCTGATCTCTGTCTGGGTTTTCTTGTCCTTTGTCGTCTGATGTCTTTTCCGTTGTTCGTTTTTTATTCTCTGTGGGTATTTTTAGTATTTGAAAAAAGGGACTGATGACCGTCGCAGTCTGGTCCCTTGAATCCCCCAAACCAACCAAACAACCAACCAATCGTCTCGGTCCCATTGCTCTCCAATTCGTGGAGACAACAACATTTTTACGTCTTACATTTGACAGAAACTTAGCTGGTCTCCACATGCGTCATATTTGGCTGCCTGTTGTACCCATTTCCTGAATGTCCTCCGTGTTTTCAGCGGTACCTCGTGGGGAGCAGATCGAACCGTCCTCCTTCGCCTATATCGGTCGATCGTCCGCTCAAAGCTGGATTATGGGAGCTTTGTATACTCCTCTGCACGGCCGTCCTTCTTATGCCGCCTCAACTCTATACAACATCTGGGGTTCCGTCTTGCGATCGGAGAATTCTATACTAGTCCCGTTGAGAGTCTTCATGCTGAAGCCGGTGAATTGCCACTAACCTACCGGCGCGATATACTGCTTTTTCGGTATGCCTTTCGGCTATTATCAATGCCCGACCACCCGTCTTATCATTCCTTTTTTGACGACTCTCTCGACCGTCAATACGGGTTGTATGTATTTTCCCTGCTACCCCCTGGAGTTCGCTTTCGTCGCCTCCTTCAGCAACTTGATTTTACACTCCCTGCAACCTTTAGAGTGGGCGAAAGCCAAACGCCACCTTGGCTCCAGGCTCATGTTCGCGTTCACCTTGACCTCAGCTCGCTCCCAAAGGAGATTACCCCAGCTTCGGTATACCGCTCGCGGTTTGTCGAACTTCGTTCGAAGTTCATTAATACCATCTTCATTTATACAGATGGCTCTAAGACCAATGACGGTGTCGGGTGTTCTTTTATTGTCAGGGTACACAATTTCAAATACTGGCTCCATGGCCATTGTTCGGTCTTCACAGCTGAGCTATTTGCCCTCTATCAGGCTGTTCTTTACATCTGCCGCCACCGACATTCTGCTTATGTCATCTGCTCTGATTCCCTGAGCGCCATCCAGAGCCTCAGTGATCCGTGTCCGGTTCACCCTTTCGTGCACCGGATCCGACGCTCTCTTCAGCAGCTGGCGGACGACGGTTCTCCGGTTGCCTTTATGTGGGTTCCTGGCCATGTCGGTATCCCTGGGAACGAAGCTGCTGATGCCGTGGCCAAGGCTGTGGTCCTCCAGCCTCGTACAGCTTGTAGTTGTGTGCCTTCATCTGATTTTAGCAGGGTCATTTGTCAACGCATTTTATCGCTGTGGCATGTCGATTGGTCTACACTTACTGAAAACAAGCTTCGGGCCTTGAAACCTCTTCCCACGGCTTGGACGACCTCTTCGCGCTCTTCTCGGTGGGAGGAGGTCGTTCTGGCCCGGTTACGGATTGGACACTGCCGGTTCAGCCACCGCCACCTGCTGACGGCTGCGCCGGCGCCGTTCTGCCCATGTGGGCAATTTCTGACGGTACGCCACATTTTAACGTCCTGTCCGAATTTTAATACACTGCGCATTGACCTTGGCCTGCCATGTACTCTGGATGAAATTTTAGCGGATGACCCAGGAGCAGCTGCTCGCGTTCTTCGTTTTATCCTCTTGACAAACCTGTCTAAGGACATTTGATTATGCTGTTTTCTTTCAATCCCTTGTCTGTTAATGTGCCTTTTATAGGTTTTTTTTAGTTGCTGTTTTAACATTGTGCCTCGCAGTGCATTCATAATTTAGTCTGGACGCTAATGGCCACTGTAGCTGTGCACCCTAAAACCACAAAAAAAGTACGCCTGGGTGATCTCGCTTTCTTGTCTGCTCCGTTTACAAACTTTTGTTACCGCGTCAGTTGGCTGCAACGCCACCAGCCGTCATGCAACGTCGCGGTGGGCACTGGTCATAATGTTTTGGCTCATAGGTGTGTGTCTCTTTGTAAAATGAGTGGTCCAATATTAATTATCAAAGTTGTAAAGTCCTTTTTGATACATTCTTTAGAAACAGAAGCTGATGAAAGACACGAAAATCCTGCATGGAGATAATGGGGGAGAATGTTGGACAAGATAAGATAATGTGGAACAAAAACTGAAGAACAATACTGTTGTGGCAATTTTCGAAACGATATCAGAAACAATAGACGTCGTACTTTGGTAGAATTTTCCGAGAAAAACAACGAGTGTACACTAAAAACATTCCCCCAGATAAAAGCAAATAGAAAACATTCTTGGAAATATAAAAAATGAAAGTGGAAATAGGACTGATCATGTTTCATCTAAATACAAAGACAGTTCTCAGCAGAATCACATGGCCCGAAACAGCTTTCAAATTACATTTAATCAGAGGCTTGAACGGTAAAGTAAAGAAAAAAAAAAGACACAGACTGATGATGCAGAAACTCAGTAACGTAAACAATCTAAATTTTGATAACAACTGGGATGCGTACTAGTTCAAATTAAGCAACAAAATCGGCATATTAGAAAATATAGAGGGGTCCAGAAAAATGTAGACAGTCTTTGACACTCAAAATTACATACCATTACAGTTCACTCGCCGGCCGGAGTGGCCGAGCGGTTAAAGGCGCTGCAGTCTGGAACCGCACGACCGCTACGGTCGCAGGTTCGAATCCTGCCTCGGGCATGGATGTGTGTGATGTCCTTAGGTTGGTTAGGTTTAAGTAGTTCTAAGTTCTAGGGGACTTATGACCACAGCAGTTGCGTCCCATAGTGCTCAGAGCCATTTGAACCATTTTTGAACAGTTCACTCATGAGGGGGAGAAGGTTATTTTACGTATTCAGAGTGACCCCAATTAGCAGCCAAACAACGTCGATGCTGCTGAAGTGTTGACCGAATTACAGCTGTCAGTGTTTCCGGCATCACAGGCTCACAGGACGCCTCGGTGGCTTCTCGCAGTTCGTTCTGTGTAACTGGCTTCTGTTGATACATTTCATTTCCCCAGTTCCCCGATGCGTAGAAGTCAGGAGTTGTAAACTCTGAAGACGATGGTGGGTACTTAACAGCTTCCCTTCGATCTATCCATCGTCCAGGTAGATTTTCATCCAAGGCGGTACTAAGGCAGACACCCATCTCGTTGTAGGTAAAATCTTTCATTTCCAAACACCTCTCGGATTGGAGGTAAAATCGATGTTTGCAGCAAATGACGATACACTTCACCAGTTACAGTACCTTCAAAGAAGAACGGGCCAATCAAACTGCGTGATGACAGACCACACCACACCACACCACACCACACCACACATGAACACCTGGTAGATTGATATGTTAGTCCATGTGAACGTGAGGACTTTCAGGAGACCAGTATACGCAGTCTACAATACCGTTCAGTTTGAACTGCGCCTCGTTCGACCAGATAACCATTCCTCAATGCCGCGCAGGGTAGTCGCGTGGCCTAGAGCGCGTTGCCACGGTTCACGCGGTTTCCCCCGTCGGAGGTTTGAGTCTTCCCTCGGGCTTGGGGGGGTGTTGTCCTTGGCGTAAATTAGGTTAAGTGGCGTGTAAGCGTAGGGATTTTCATTCCTGCAAACAGTTCATCCTCGCGAAAGATGCCTTTAAACCACTAGCAGTACTAGTCGGCTCGTTCATGGGTTTCAGCGAACTTGGAATGAACACTTTCCACTTTGCAGCCTTCAGAATTCGCCTTACACTCGATCGGCTTACCCCGCTTTCACGTGATCCGTGCTTCACAGTTTCTTGACGTGACCTAGTCCTGCTAGACAGCAATGCTGTAAGCTGGACTTTGGTGATGTTTCTGGTGGGCCAAATCTTCCTTATGCACATCCCGAATGCTACTGTAGGCTTCAAATTTGTCTCGAACGTGATAAATTGTTATATGCGTTGGTGGCTGAGTTCCGTAGACAATACGCCATTTCCATTGCACCTGCATCACGTTTTCGTACTTTCAGAACCACTTCAATACGGCCTTACATTACACAAAGGACAATCCAACTTCATTCATTTCTCCACTGTCATCTGCTGAAAAAGGCGCTCCAAGTTCTGTTGAGAAAACAATGGACTACGGTTCAGTGCAAACTGCGACGATATGCCATATATTAACTATCAAAGAATGTCTACATTTTCCTGGATCCCTCTGTATAGATAGGACGAGAGGGCCAATAATTTAATGTAGGTACTTATGCAAACAGCAAAAGATGTTCCACGTACGAAGAAGACAAAACTCCTTTCAAATATGAGGAGATACAATAGTTTCGTATAGAGTGAACAAAACAGGAAGTTATGTTTGGTAGACGGCACGAATCACGATTCCGCGCCCATAGCTGAGTGGTCAGCGCCGATGAATGCCATTCGCTGGACCTGGCTTCGGTTCCCGGTACCTGTAAGGGATTTTTCCTTGGTGGGACGGCTGGAAAGGGGCATTCAGCCTCGTGAAGCCAACTGAGGAGCCACTCGACCGATAACGGCGGTTACAAGGTCGAGAGCGGCGTGCTGGCAACATGCCCGTCCGTACCGCACACGATGACGCCATTGGCACTAAACGACACGGCACTCGGTCGGGCTGGATTGGCCTGTCTAGGGCTAGAGCGAGGGACTTTATCTTTTCTAGAGTGCATCTGCTAAGATGGCAGTTGGTAGATCGATTAACAGCGGAGAGAAATCAATACATAGTCTCACAAACATTTTTATAGTTCAACAGATGAGCCGAAAACAAAGATACATGTAGGTAGTAAACAATACAACGAGATTTCGGAAGTAAGATGTGTATAAAGCCATTCGCCGTATGAAGGCAGGGAAGGTGCCGCGAGGCGACGGAGTTCCAGTAGCCATTATTAACGTCCGAGGAAAAGATATAAGAAATAAACTGCAAGATTATTTCTACATCTATATCTACATCTAACGCGCGGAAAGAATGAACACCCATAGATTACCGTACGAGCTCTGATTTCCCTTATTTTATCGTGGTGATCGTCTCTCCCTATGTACGTCAGTGTCAACAAAATATTTTCGCATTCGGAGGAGGAAGTTGGTGATTGGAATTTCGTGAGAAGATTGCGGCACAACGGAAAACGCTTTTGTTTGAGTTATGTCCACCCCAAGTCATGTATCATTTCAGTGACACTCTCTCTCCTATTTCTCGATAATACAAAACGTGCTGCCCTTCTTTGAGCTTTTTCGAAGTACTCCGTCAATCCTATCTGGTAAGAACCCACACCGCGTAGCAATACTCTAAAAGAGGACGGACAATGGTAGTGTAGGCAGTCTCCTTTACTAGAACTGTTACGTTTTCTGAGTGCCCCTCCAATAAAACGCAGTCTTTGGTTAGCCTCCCCCATAACATTTTCTATGTGTTCCTTCCAATTTAAGTTGTTCGCAATTGTAATTCCTGGGTATTTAGTTGAATTTATGGCCTTTGGATTTGAGTGATTTATCGTGCAACCAAAGTATAACGGATACCTTTTAGCACTCATGTGGATGACCTCACACTTTTCGTTATTTAGGATCAATTGCCAATTTTCGCACCTTACAGATATCTTTTCTAAATCGTTTTGCAATTTCTTTTGATCTTCTGATGACTTTACTTTATGATAAACCACAGCTTCATCAGTAAACAATCTAAGATGGCTGCTCAGATTGTCTCCCAAATCGTTTATAAGGACAAGGAACAGCAAAGGGCCTATGACACTACCGCAGGGAGCGCCAGAAATCACTTCTGTTTCACTCGATGACTTTCCGTCAAGTACTACGAACTGTGATCTCCCTGATACGAAATCCCGAATCCAGTCACCTAACTGAGACGATATTCCATAAGCACGAACCGGCCGTGGTGACCGAGCGGTTCTAGGCGCTACAGTCTGGAACCGCGCGACCGCTAAGGTCGCAGGTTCGGATCCTGCCTCGGGCATGGACGTGTGTGATGTCCTTAGGTACGTTAGGTTTAAGTTGTTCTAAGTTCTAGAGGACTGATGAACTCAAAGTCCCATAGTGCTCAGAGCCACTTGAACCATAAGCACGCAATATCACTAAAAGCCACTTGTGTGCTACAGAATCAAAAGTCTTCCGGAAATCCATACATACGGAATCAATCTGAAATCCCTTGTCAATAGAGAGTAAAGGGATAGTTGTGTTTCACAAGAACGATGTTTTCTAAATCCATGTTGACTTTGTGTGAATAGACAGTTTTCTTCCAGGAAATTCATAATGTTTGAACACAATATATGTTCCAAAATTCTGCTGCATATAGACGTTAACGATAGGGGCCTGTAATTAAGTGGATTACTCCTACTAGCTTTCTTGCATATTGATGTGACCTATGCAACTTTCCAGTCTTTGGGTACAGATCTTTCGTCGAGCGAACGGTTGTATATGATCGTTAAGCATGGAGCTATTGCATCTGCATACTCTGAAAGGAACCTAATTAGTATAAAGTCAGGACCAGAAGACTTGCTTTTATTAAGTGATTTAAGTTGCTTCATTACTACGATGACCCCCCTGTGGGTTCGGGGGTTAGAATAGGCCCGCGGTATTCCTGCCTGTCGTAAGAGGCGACTAAAAGGAGTCTCAAACGTTTCGGCCTTATGTGATGGTCCCCTCTCGGGTTTGACCTCCATCTATCTAAATTATTCCGAAGAGCGAGCCAATTGGGGAAGGGCACCTTACATGGTGCACTGTATCCTTCGTGCAATTAGACCTATAGCCGTCTTTCTCGTCGTTGCCATGGTGTCCCGCTCGTTTTCGATCTCTTGGGCGATTACCACGCTGCACTCTGCAGTGTTTCTTTTAACTGTGACGACGACCTTGGCCATTTTTGCACCTAAGATCCAGCACGGTAGCCAGTCCGTTGTGGTGGGGTCGCCATGTACCCTGTTGGTTGTACCCCCCTGACAACACAGGGATCGCTCTACTGATGCCTGCGCCGTTCACTCCCCACGTATGCCAAGGAGTAGATGCCCATCTCCCTGGGGCATCAGGACTCCCGGCAATGGCCATCCTGCCAGGTGGCCTTCGCTGTGGCTGGGTGGCGCCCGTGGGGAGGGCCCTTGGTCGGAGTAGGTGGCATCAGGGCGGATGACCCGCAATGAAGCGTGGTACATCATCTGTCGCTGGCGGCCAGCCGTCAGCAGTCTCTAAGCGTTCGCGAGCCCATTTTAAAGGTAACGTTTATGACCCCAAATCGTTCCCCTCCCTCGCCACACCATGGGAGGAACGACAGGCATTGCGTGACACTGAGACGTATTCGCCCAGATATCTTGTCTGTACCAGAGCTGATGGGGAATCTTTTCTATCCGTGAAGCCTCAGTTCTTTGTAGAGCATTTAGAGGACAAGTTCGGTGAGGTGGAGGGCTTGTCCAAGATGCGGTCTGGATCGGTGTTGATAAAAACGGCATCCTCTGCCCAGTCACGGAGATTGCTCAATTGTGACAAGTTGGGGGATGTTTCCGTTAGCATCACGCCGCATAAGAGTCTGAACATGGTCCAGGGTATTATATTCCACCAGGATCTTCTTCTGCAGTCCGACAATGAATTACGCGCCAACCTCGAACGACGAGGTGTTCACTTCGTCCGGCGCGTCCATCGGGGTCCGAGGGATAATCAGGTCGCCACCGGTGCCTTCATCTTGGCCTTTAAGGGTGATGTCTTACCCGAAAAGGTTAAGGTGATGGTTTACCGTTGTGATGTGAAACCATATATCCCTCCTCCGAGGCGGTGCTTTAAATGCTGGAAGTTCGGGCACATGTCATCTCGCTGTACTTCCAGCATCACGTGTCGGGATTGCGGACGTCCTTCGCATCCCGATACTCCATGTGCCCCGCCTCCTATCTGTGTTAACTGCGGAGAACACCATTCCCCCTGCTCGCCGGACTGTAGGATATTGCAGAAAGAACGGAAGATAATGGAATATAAGACCTTGGACCGGCTGACCTACCCCGAGGCTAAACGGAAATATGAGAGGCTCCATCCTGTGGCAATGCCGTCAACTTACGCCGCTGCTGCAACGACGGTTCTCCCGTCATCACGAATCGGCTCTAAGATCGGTCAGCATCCACCGGCCCCCTTGCTTGTGGGGGGCACTTCACACCCTGTTGCTCCTGCTCCATCTTCTTCAGGAGCAACACCCTCCCAACCTTCGGGGACATCAGCTCCCCCTTCCCAGCCGGAGAAGCATAAGACTTCTTCGGCTGCTCTCGCCAGGAAGGGATCCCTTGGGGACCTCCCTTCGCAAGTTCCGACCAGTGGAAAAGCGGACGCCCGCAAGTGGTTGAAACAACCGCCAGTCCCTGGTCGTCGGGCCTCGCGGTCGTCGTCTGTCCCTGAGACTGACCCAGTGAAGCCCATGCAGCCTGAAGCGCCGAAGGCACAGCGTGACAAGCACAAAGAGAAGAAAGTCCCCAAGACCACCGGTAATGCGGTGGCACCGATCCCGCCGCTTCCTACTAGCTCTGCCTCTGAGGATGAGGTGGAGATTCTGGCGTCCGCTGAGGACCTCGCTCTTGCCGGTCCCGCGGACGCAATGGATGGCATTTGCACGGATGCTCCATCAGAGGCAGCAGGTGACCCAGTGGCGTAATCTGCCTTCCCAGTCCCGTCACGCCTTTCCCAGCCATGGACAACACCATCCTCCAGTGGAACTGCAGCGGTTTCTTCCACCATCTAGCTGAGCTCCGCCACCTTATCAGCCTTCACCCTTTCTTCTGCATTGCTCTCCAGGAAACTTGGTTTCCAGCAATGCGAACCCCCGCCCTCCGTGGCTATCGGGGTTATTATAAGAACCGAGCAGCTTATGAAAGGGTGTCTGGTGGCGTCTGCATATATGTCCTTCACACTCTGCACAGCGAGTCTGTCCCTCTCCAGACGCCTTTAGAGGCTGTCGCTGTACGCGTGTGGACGCCACAGGCTGTTACCGTCTGCAGTCTTTACATTCCACCGGATGGTGAAGTCTCGCAGCATGTCCTGGCTGCACTGGTCGCCCAATTGCCGCCACCTTTCTTGCTATTGGGCGTCTTCAACGCTCATAACCCTCTGTGGGGTGGGTCAGTGGCAACAGGTCGAGGCGCCATCGTTGAGCATTTATTGTCGCAGCTCGATCTCTCGCTGTTAAATGATGGTGCCTTCACACACTTCAGTGTGGCGCATGGCACCTACTCCGCCATTGACCTTTCAATCTGTAGCCATAGCCTCTTACCGTCTGTCCAATGGAGTGTGCATGACGACCTGTGTGGTAGTGACCATTTTCCGATCATTTTGTCACTACCACAGCGCCACTGTTCTGGGCGCCCTAGCAGATGGGCTATGAATAAGGCTGACTGGGACTTATTCTCCTCCACTGCCGCTTTTGAGCCTCTCTCTACCGATGACATTGATGCGGTGGTTCAATCGGTCACCACCGGCATCGTTACTGCCGCCGAATCTGCCATTCCCTATTCCTGTGGGTCCCCTCGGCGGAAGGCTGTGCCTTGGTGGTCGCCTGAGATCGCTGAAGCGATTAAAGATCGCCGGCGGGCGCTCCAGCGTCACAAGCGACATCCCTCCCTCGACCACCTCATCGCCTTCAAACGGCTGCGTGCGCGGGCCCGCCTCCTTATCCGCCAAGGCAAGAAGGAGTGCTGGGAGCGGTATGTGTCCACAATTGGCCTCCATGTCACTCCATCGCAGGTCTGGGCCAGGATTCGACGCGTCTACGGCTATCGGCCACCTGTCAGCGTCCCTGCGCTCTCACTGAATGCAGCAGTTTGTACTGACTCCGACGTCATTGCAAATCGCTTAGCAGAGCATTTTGCTATGAGTTCCGCTTCTGCGAATTACCCCCAGGCCTTCCGCTCCATTAAAGAGCGGATGGAACGTCGGAGCCTTTCGTTTCGCACCAACCACCCAGAATCTTACAATGCTCCATTTAGTGAGTGGGAATTTCGCAGTGCCCTCGCTGCTTGCCCTGATACCGCCCCTGGGCCAGATGGCATCCACTGTCAGATGCTGAAACACCTTTCAGTGGACTGCCAGCGGCGCCTTCTCGATCTTTACAACCGTCTTTGGGTCGAGGGGGAGTTTCCGTCGCAATGGCGGGAAGGCATTGTCATCCCCGTTTTGAAGCCTGGAAAGAACCCTCTGGAGGTGGACAGCTACCGTCCCATTAGCCTCACCAACGTTCTTTGCAAGTTGCTTGAATGGATGGTGAGCCGGCGCTTGAATTGGGTACTGGAGTCTCGGGGCCTTCTGGCTCCATCTCAGGGTGGGTTCCGTAAAGTCCGCTCCGCCGCCGACAATCTGGTGAGCCTGGAGTCGGCCATCCGTACTGCCTTTTCCCGCCGTCAGCACCTGGTCGCTGTCTTTTTCGACATGCGGAAGGCGTACGATACGACGTGGCGTCATCACATTCTTTCTACGCTTCATGGACGGGGTCTTCGGGGTCCTCTGCCGATTTTTATCCGCAATTTTCTGTCGTATCGTACCTTCCGCGTGCAAGTCGCGGCCTCGTATAGTTCCTCCCACGTCCAGGAGAACGGTGTGCCACAGGGTTCCGTTTTAAGTGTCTGTCTGTTTTTAATAGCCATTAACGGTCTTGCTGCGGCCGTGGGTAACTCTGTCTCCGCTTCCCTGTATGCTGACGACTTCTGCCTTTATTACAGCTCTCCTGGCATTGCAGCTGTTGAACGTCAGCTACAGGGCGCTATCCGTAAGGCGCAGTCTTGGGCTGTAGCGCACGGTTTTCAGTTATCGGCTGCCAAGACCCGTGTTATGCATTTCTGCCGGCGCTGAACAGTCCATCCTGAGCCGCGGCTTTATCTTGCCGACGAACTCCTTCCTGTGGTGGAGACCCACAGGTTTTTGGGGGTGGTTTTCGATGCCCGGTTGACTTGGCTGCCTCATATCCGGCAGCTGAAACAGACGTGTTGGCGGCATCTAAACGCTCTGAGATGCTTGAGCAACACCCGCTGGGGCGCCGACCGCTCTACACTGTTGCGGCTCTACCAGGCGTTAATCCAGTCCCGTCTGGATTATGGGAGCCTGGCTTACGGCTCAGCATCCCCATCTGCGTTGCGGGTGCTGGACCCGATTCTCCACAGCGGGATACGCCTTGCCACTGGTGCTTTCCGCACCAGCCCTGTGGACAGCGTACTAGTGGAGGTAGGTGTACCTCCACTGCGGTTCCGACGCCAACGTTTGCTGGCCGCTTATGCTGCCCATGTTCTCAGCTCGCCCGGGCATCCAAACTATCGCCTCCTGTTCCCGCAGTCGGTCGTCCGTATGCCAGAACGTCGGCTCCGGTCTGGTTGTACAATAGCGGTCCGCGTCAAAGAGCTTCTCTCTGGGCTCCAGGGTTTCACTGTTCCATCTCCTTTCCGGGCTACTTTGCATACACCCCCATGGTGTGTTCGTCGCCCTAGCCTTCGGCTCGACTTGGCACAGGGCCCTAAGGACTCAGTCCCTCCAGAGGCCTTCCGCCGCCGCTTTTATTCCATCCTGGCCACGTATCAGGGCTCTGGTGTTGTTTACACTGACGGTTCGATGGTTGCTGGTCGTGTCGGATATGCGCTAACTCTAGGGGACCTTTCCGAACAACGTTCCTTGCCGGATGGCTGCAGCGTTTACACTGCTGAACTGGTCGCCATCTTTCGTGCCCTAGAGTATATCCGCTCCTGCTCAGGTGAGTCCTTCGTTATCTGTAGCGATTCCCTGAGCGGTTTACGAGCTCTCGACCAGTGTTTCCCTCGTTCTCGTCTGGTGATGGCTATCCACGAGTCTCTGCATACTCTCGCCTGTTGCGGCCGCTCTGTGGTCTTTGTGTGGACCCCCGGTCATGTCGATATCCCGGGTGACGAACATGTTGACCGCCTGGCGAAAGAGGCCACCAGTAAGCCATCTCTGGACGTTGGCCTCCCAGAGACTGATTTGCGGGCAGTCTTCCGCCGCAAAATCTTGGCGCTTTGGGACGATGAATGGCGCAAACTGCCAATGCGCAATAAACTCCGTGCTGTCAAGGAGACGACGGCTGTGTGGCGGTCATCCCTGCGAGCCACTCGCAGGGACTCAGTAGTTCTTTGCCGGCTCCGCATTGGCCACTCCCGGCTGACACACAGTTATTAACTGCGCCGGGAGGACCCTCCTCTATGTCGCTGTGGGGCAGCTTTGACGGTGGCCCACATTTTGCTGGCCTGCCCCCTTTTAGCTGTGGTCCGGCAGACATTTGCGCTGCCTGCTACGCTCCCTGCCCTTTTAACAGACGACTCCACTATGGCTGACTTAGTTTTACGTTTTATTCGGGCAGGGGGATTTTATCATTTACTCTGAGTGTTTCTGTTTTATTTTATTGTTTTGTGTTGACTCTGGCCTTTGGCCTATGGTTTTACACTGATTTTTTAATGTGTTTATAAGTGGTTGGCCTTTCCTTTTTTATGTCTATGGTCGGCCAACCACCGTCACGCTCTGTGTGGTTTTAGTTTGTTTTGTCTTGTCTTTGTCTCAGTTTCTCTTGTTCTGTATCGTCTGTGATCTCTTCTGTTCCTTGTTTTTCTTCTCTGTGGGTGTTCTTTGTCTTTGGAAAAAGGGACCGATGACCATAGCAGTCTGGTCCCTTTAATCCCCCAAACCAACCAATTACTACGATGATATTTACTTCTACGTTACTCATGTTGGCATGTTCTTGATTCGAATTCTGCGGTATTTACTTCGTCTTCTTTTCTGAAGGCATTTCGGAAGACTGTGCTTTTTAACTCTGCTTTGGCAGCACTGTCTTCGATAGTATTTCCATTGCTATCACTCAGAGAAGGCATTGATTGTGTCTTGACGCTAGCATACTTCACATACGATCAGAATCTCTTTGGATATTCTGCCAGGTTTAGAGACAAAGTTTCGTTGTGGAAACTATTATAGGCATCTCGCATTGAAGTCCGTGCTAAATTTCGAGCTTCTGTAAAAGATCGTGTCTTGGGGATTTTGCCTCTGTTTAAATTTGGCATGTTTGTTTCGTTGTTTCTGCAACAGTGTTCTGACTCGTCTTGCGTACCAAGGAGAATCAGATCCGTCGTTTGTAATTTATTTGGTATAAATCTCTCAATTGCTGCCGATACTATTTCTTTGAATCGAAGCCACTTCTGGCCTACACTTATATTGTTAATTTGGAAGGAGTGTAGATTGTCTCTCAGGAAGGCGTCAAGTGAATATTTATCTTCTTTTCTGAATAGGTATACTTTTCGTTTATTTTTCGAGGATTTGGGGGTTACAATATTCAGTCTCGCTACGACAACCCTGTGTTCACTAATCACTATATCCGTTTCGATGCTCGTTATTATCTCAGGATTAGTTACTTTCACAACACAGCTACGACGATTTACAACTGTTATACCGATGGTTCCTATACCTACGTTCTTTCTGTGTTGGCCTGCACCCTTTGTGACTAAAGCCCTTTTTGTGTTCTCCCTAGGCCCTCTAACCTAAAAAACCGCCCAGTCCACGCCACACAGCCCCTGCTACCCGTGTAGCCGCCTCCTGCGTATAGTGGACTCCTGACCTATTCAGCGGAAAAAATGTGTGCGGTAGGAGACAATTCATCAAAGCTGTAATCACTCTCATTCACGAGAACGTAGGGAGAAAAGGTTTTGGCACCAATAGGAATCTCAGTCTCACTTCCATAACAAACAAGTTACTAAAATTAACACATACCGCAAAGAAAAACTTTAAAATTTTGATCTGGCGAGCAAACAATTTGGCTAAATAGGTACAGGCAACACAATGGACTACTACAACCAAGTTATAGGACGTGTCGGGCAAACAACACAGTGATTTGAATATTCGAATCTTCTGAATATCACAGTGTAGATCGCAAATCTGTTTATTTTTTACGAATGGTTTCAGCCAGTATAAGCCATCTTCATGCCCAAAAACTCGTCGCAGTAGCTATTGCGCGTCGTTAACAGCTGCTGCGACAAGTTTTTAGATTTGAAGATGGCTTATACTGACCGAAACCGGTATATTTCTGATATAGACGGTGTTATCTAGATTTATTTAAGCAATAGAAGGTGGTAATGAGTATAAATTACCATTTGGTACAACACCCAAATATTGTAAGAAAATTTAATATTCGCTATTTCTCAGGACGTGTTCTATCAACGAAACCCTTCCTTTAATAAAGTTCAGCCATATACACGCAGGTTTGCCTTTCCTTAGTTATCATGTAATGTTAGGGTTTTTACTGACGCGCGTGGTCCCACATTGCTCCAGGACCCAAAGTGAAATTCTCCGAGGTGAGCTTCTACCAGTGCGTTTGCTTTCCCGTAACGAATTCGTTTCAGTATTATATTACAGTTTAAACACAGAGTTTGGTCTACTTGCGTATTTGTTAGATCGCTTTCTTACCTAGCAGTGTTGCCACAAAATTCCGTACTAATTTTTCATTACGTTGCAGTGATTAAGGCTCAAATATATGGATTTGTTTTAAGAGGAGGACCGTCTCGCCAGTAGCAACAACACAGTGTCTTGAGAATTAGTGCAATTTGAAAGTTTATGCTTCCATTAACATTTATTATGTTGCAGCATCTTGCCTGCAGTAGGAAAAGAACATCAAGATTTTTTTAATATTTGATAACATTATATGATCATACACTGGTATTAATCAAAACAAAAACACGGAGAAATGCCCTAAAGCTTGCGTATGTCTTTGCTAGAGATATTATTCCGTCGAATACTAATTTCATATTTCTGAAAGGTTTAATTGAACATCGACGTATTTGATTCTGTCGTTCTTCTCAAATGACGAAGATAATGCACTTTTCAACGTAATGAATTCACAAGAAATAATTCGAGAAATAAATAATACAACTTCTAATTAGTTTCTGTATACTCATTTCTCTCTGCGATCGAGATTTATATGCATCCGTAGAATCACATCAACATGGAAAAGTTCGTAACAGCAGAATACTATTTCTTCAATATTCATTACATAGAATGCATACAGACTGAGCATATTTCATTCCAAAATTAATAGCATTTCAATGTAATAATACAGAGCGATGTTCTTGGCAATGCGATGGCGGACTTTTCCCGGGCGCTGTCTCCTTGTAGCGGCCTCCACTGTCGGACCCCTCGGCGTAGATAAAATCTCTGGACCACGTAGTCACGAGCTTGTGTGCCCGACACGAAACAAACACAGAGTACACATTTCTTTAATACACTGATAATCATTTCGTAACTGACGTCCAAATAACTAGTTGTTAGTTAACTGACGTCACTCAGTTGGGAACAGACGATGGCTTTCCAACAAATATTTTGAAACACTACAACTTGCACTCAACACAGATACGTGTGGTCTTTTTGACTAAAGCAAATATTTACGTAGTGAATATAAAAGAACGATTGATTCTTCGTATCATGGTTGTTCGGTTTGTTTTGGGGAAATTGCTGTTATGTTTGCCTAGACGTCCTTTTCCTTGATAAATGAATGCTGCTGTTGTATGCTGACCCAGCTTTAGCAATGGATTTAAAGGAGTCCTCCATTTTCTTTACATACGTACTTTCATTTATTGAAAATAAAAAAAGTACAAATATGAAACATGGGCAGTGAAGTGTTTCCTTTGTTATTCTTTATTGGATTTGAATTGCCAGCCCCCCCCCCACAGAGTGGGGACTGGCAGCAGCGTAATATGCTGTTATACAGCCTACAGAAAAGTTAAAAAACATAATGGGAATATAAACTAACAAGAAAATCAGGCGGTAAAACTGTGACATTGTAAAAAACTGTAAAATGGCGTAAAGTGGTGGAATTTAAAATATAAAAACACTGTGGTGACGATGCGGATGAAGACACACAACAAATAGACAGGCACAATTAAAAAACATGGCGACAGTCTGGTTTCTGTTCGCACAAGATAAGAAACAATACTAGCGACAGTATGGTGGCTGTTCGCAACATTGACAGGGGACGCACAACACTGAACACTCACTTACAACAGCAATATACAGGTGACACGGCGGCAGATTGGGGGGGGGGGGGAAGGACCCAGACCTATGAGGGGGAAAAAGGATGGAAGAGAGGAAAAGAAAAAAAGAAAAAAAGGGAGAGCCAATGGAGGGGGGGACATAGAAAAGGAGAATAGAGAAGGAGTGGGAAAGGCAATGGAGGGGAGAGAAGGGAGGCAGAGAGAGCGTAGCCAAGGATAAGGCAGGATGGAAGGAGGGGGGGGGGAGGGATGGGGCAGTGAGGATCAGAGTTGATAGGTTGATAGGAGGGATAAATGGAGGGAGAGAGGGCATCATCTGGGAGGGGAAGTCGACGGAAACCACCTTGGGAAAGGAGATGAAGGGTGTAGAGGTGAAGGATAGGGGTTACAGAATGGTGAAGGTGCAGCAGAGGACAGGAGCAACCAGGGGCTGAGGGGGATCAAGGCGAAGGGAGGTGTAGAGGATGTGGATATGTTCGAGGAAAAGGAGCAGATGGGGGGGAAAGGAATCAGGTCATAGAGGATCAACATGGGGGATGGGAGGCATTTACGGAAGGCGAGGCAGAGTGCATGGCACTCGAGGATCTGGACAGACTTATAGAATTTCGAGGGGGCGGATATCCTGGCGAGACTAGCATAACAGAGGATGAGACGGATTAAGGATTTGTAGGTGTGGAGTATGGTAGAGGGGTTCAACCCCCATGTCCGGCCAGAGAGGAGTTTGAGGAGTCGGTCGTGGGCCTTGGATTGGATAGAGTGGATCCAGGTGAGGTGAAAATTAATGGTGAGGCAAAGGTAGGTGAGGGTGGCGGAGAGGCAGACAGGACGGGCGCAGACAGTAAGGGAGAAAACAAGAATCCAGAAGGAGTGATTGGTACAGCCTACAATGATTGCCTGGGTCTTGGAAAGATTGATTTTCAGGATCCACTGGTTACACCATGCGGCAAAAAGGTCAAGGAGTGTTTCCTTGCATAATGTTTGTTTTACTTGAACCTTACTTATATCACTCAATATAAATATTCTGTAAGACGATTTCGACATAATGGCGCTTTCTTTTAATCCGAAATCGAAGATGCAGTTAACGTAAGGGTGTTTATAAATTAGTTATACAAAAGTAACCTTTAATTGCCACAACGATAAATAACTTATTGAAAGTTTGATAGAGCGCTGAATCTTCAAGTTTTATTCCCCCCTAATACTGTTAGTTCCTGGCGTTCCTGCAGGTGGCATGCGTGAACGAGTTATTCCAACACTCATCATGGACTCATATAACGGCACAGGGCGCGCACAGTGTTCATGGTTTCATGATGCCAAATCCGTTACTACATTTCAGAGACAGTTCGTGACAAAAGCGCAAGCCAAGACCTCAAAGAGAACCAAACGTCGGCGAGCTGCGACAAAGGATAACACTGGTAGTTGCCACCATACATCAAGACTTTCTTCGTAGAGTTTGGCAGTGAACTGACTACACGTGAGACATTTGTCGTATTACAAAAGATAGGCAAAAAGAACGTTCGTAAATAAAACTTTAAGATAAACTACATTCAATCCTGGTTCCAACATTTCTGTAAATTACGGAACTTTGTCAAAATTAAAGTTTACTTTTGTGTAACTAATTTATAAACACCCTATAATGATGCGGAGTTAGTAAAATTGTAAATCTCTTTCTAGTACTCCAGCAATCGTAACTTTTCTCAGTAAAATTAAACACTTTTCATAGAAAATAAAGGCGTAATTGAAATTTTTGTGTTGTTCCCAAAATTATTGCAAATACCTTAAGTCTGCAGCCAGAACGGTGGAACTTCGCTTTGCTAATGTCACACTTCTTCGCAAATTCTTATTTAGACTCAACGATGGTTCGTTGTTAAACGAAAAAAAATTGTCATAAGATTTTACCAGAACGAAAGTGTTTCGTTTCACTAACAGCAGTTCACAGTCTCATAGCACGCAGCTGGATGAGGCACAGGACTCTTATGTTGGAAGAAGGTGGGGGGGGGGGGGGGGGGGAAGGGGTTTCAAATCTCGATCAGATAAGTTTTCGTGTTACGTGTTTTCCACGAAATCAGTTCAGATGCCTTTAAAATAGACACGTCCGATTCCCCCATCCATCCTTTCCGTTTCTCCCCAGGGAAGCTGGAACGCTGTCGCTCAGAACTTCCATATAGACTGACTGTTAATCTACAACGTTCTTTTCCACGTACTAGATCAATGCCACTGTCGAATCTTTCATTTCAGTCCCCTTTACGATGTAGTGTAGTATGATGAAGTACAGCGTAGTGTTGTTAATGCAGCAGATGCCCAGTTACAGACGTTTTGTGGCAGTAGTCGTCTTTCACCGTTATCACACGCATGCTCTGTCCATGTCCCCGGTAGATACATTCCCGCTTCCGGCGCTCCGTTAATTCGAACGCGTAAATGCCAATTATGCCCTCCCCAGGCTGCACCAGCTCCAGCTTTATTGGGTTGATCTGAATTAGCACTCCGCGCCGTGTTGGCCGCTTACAGGCCGCAAATTACTCGCAACGCAGCAGCAGTAGTCACAGCTTCGCCTCCCGCTTTATCGGTTTGCTCGAAACACATACATACGTGTAACGCCATCTTCTTTTCATATTGTATTCAGTTCAACCCTATTGGAACGCCCCATATGGTGTGGAGCACCTCCACGACGACGATCACAGAAAGGTCTACCTTCACCTCTGCAAAAAGCCTTAATTCGCTGTCGTGAAATTCACGGGATGCTGGTCTACGATATCGTTAATGCTGAAGTCGACCAAAGTTTTCAGCGCACTACGGTCCTAACACAGATCATGGTTACTTTTCACTAACGCCTTTAATGTCCCATATGGTTATACTTAACCTGATGGTGGTCGGAGTGCTGCAATGCGGGATGTATACATCTCAGGACGCAGAAACATCGTAGGTATACTCATTAATCGGTGCGCTTGCGGAATATGGAGAAAAAATAATGGTTCCACTACTTGCTACCTCGTGAAAATATGGCGCTATGAGCAGTCAGACTGCGAAATGTTTCCTGTTTTGACATCAGTATGTTGCTTGTCGCTTGGTAATACAGCTTAATTTCTTCAGTGAAATGTTAAGGGGGGTAAGAATGTCGCTTTCCGTATGAAAGCAGCGACCATCGGAAAGGAAGACCGCGCACTGTCGTTAAAGTTGTTTTATCAGAACAACAACAATAGCAGCTCTCTATTGCGGGAATATCACTGACAGAAAAAGCAGTTAAGAGCTTCTGTGTCAAATAAAAGCGCTAAGGAATATCATCAAGAAATTTGAAGAAACAGGTTAGTTAGGTGGTGCAGCATGGAGAGAGAGGCGGTCTATCGTCATGGCTGTTGCTGATGAGATAGCTGTAGCTATAGCTGACCGTCCAGCATATGGTTGTTGGTTGTTTTTGGGGAAGGAGACCAGGCAGCGAGGTCATCGGTCTCATCGGAATAGGGAAGGACGGGGAAGGAAGTCGGCCGTGCCCTTTGAAAGGAACCATCCCGGCATTTGCCTGGAGCGATTTAGGGAAATCACAGAAAACCGAAATCAGGATGGCCGGACGCGGGATTGAACCGTCGTCCTCCCGAATGCGAGTCCAGTGTCTAACCACTGCGCCACCTCGCTCGGTGTTCCAGCATATGCCTCAAATTCTGCAGCCAGTCCTCGACCTGGGTCACTGGAATTGTCTGTCACCCGATCAACAGTTCAAAAGATTTTGAGGCTTATTTTGTTTGACACTTCTATTCCTGCAGTATTCACAATGTGCACCAAATGAAACCCCAAGATAGCCTAAAACCCTGTGCTTTGATCTTAATTTTTTGACAGGCATGGAAATAGATGACATACGGCTGGAGAATATACCATGGATAGACGAGACATATCTTCTCCTGCATGGTGTCATAAATGCACAGAACTGTCGTGTTGTGCAAGAAAATCCACTGCTGTCAGTTTATATGACTGTGTGTGGTGTAGTTTCACAAGCTCCTTCATTCTCGGTCCATTTCTTCTCGAGGAGATGACACCTTATGGATCTGTTAGGCGTACACGGACATCTGAAAGTTATAAGGATCCCCTTGTACAACACATGACTCTAGCTATGCAGGAACGTAACTATGTCCACAACACTATTTTCGTTCAATATCAGGTGACCCGACATGTCAATGGCTATCTGAAAGATTTTTTTTGGAGAGGCCTTCGGCAACAGCCGCATCATATGAAGCCAATTTCAAGATGTGTGGCGTTCCGGACTCCCCGACCCTATACCTATTTGGCATGTGATTGTGGCAATTTCTGAAATCTCGTGTCTACCAGAGATGTATCTGTACTGTGGTATCGTCGAGAGATCGTGGTGCCACACCAAACTCGTCAACCCACATCGAGGGGCCACAGATGTCAGCGAGGTCACAAATGGGAGAGGCTCGAAGAAGTCATGCCCCCTTTCTCAGCGCTGCAACACCCTCATACAGAGATCAATATGGAAGCGATATCCCCCAGTACGTGACCTCAGCTGAAGCAGACGACGTCATCGAGCAGGGCCATTGTTAGTAAAGTCTAAGATGGACATGTACGTTTGTAAATGTTGAATATCGTACTTCAAGAGAACTTGTTAACTAATGCATCAAGCGATGCTTTAATAGTCAATGAAAGTTGTAAATTATAAAGCTCTCCTGTGGTCAAAGACTGTATGACGTTAAGTAAATCTTTTTTTTATTCACGTAACAAAAGTGAACTAATATTTCGTGTGTTGCAGATCAGGTGAACCATCTCCCAAAGCAATCAAAGAACCCACAGTTATGGCTGGACGACTACAGTTTTGTCTGTTTATAAAACGGAGTCTTCCTGATCTGGAAAATACCACACAATGGCATAGAGCTCTCATTACACCAGAGATACTGCGAGCAACTGTTGACCTGCCGTGTTGCGGATGCAGGATGTTGCTGAGTTGGGAGACCACACTGAACACATGTTGTAACTTGTGACCATATCCTAATAAACGTGTGAGAGCCATCATCATCTTATGTTCTATCATTTCTACCGTTTTCCTGCACCCACACAACAGTCCTTACAGCGCCATACTTAGATCTGATGGCCGTAAGTGGAACTATTTTTTTTTCAGAGTATTCCACGCGCTCACCTACTAATGAACATACGTACTTACAATTTTTCAGTGTCCTGCGATGTATACAACCCATACTGCAGCACTTGGAACACGGTCAGTTTAATTACGATCATTCAAAATAGTACATAAAACTACGTCATTGTGTTTATTTTTGCTGTTGGCTGCAACCAGGGAAGAGCAGAGGATGGAAGGAACATTAAAGTTTAACGTTCCATCGAGAGCGTGGTCATTGGAGCACGAGCGCGCATTAAGGAAGGATTCCTTTGCAAAGGAACCATCTCGGCATATGCCTGTAGCTATTTAGGGAAATTACGGAAAACCTAAAAACCTAAATCACGATCTCCGGAAGGAATTGGAACCTCGTCCTCCCGAACACGAGTCCAGACGATTAGCCACTGCACCACTTCGCTCGGGGAGAGCAGATGAGGCCAGCGTCGTTGTATTGTGACGTGTCTGATTGCGCACCAGATGAAGATCAGCTCTTAGAAGAAGACGCCGCTGGTGTCTGCATAATTAATGTTTAGCTATTGACATTGTTGAATTAAAAAAAAATTGATTTCTCCATTTGCTTTCAACGTGAGATAGCTAATGGGTTCGGGTAACAAAGGAACATCATCAAATTGACCTTGTATTTTAAGGACGAAAAGCACACATGAATGATGTCAGCTACAATAACCTATCCGGCGCGAACATTTGGACCGTAATTGTAATAGTATCCAGAGACATCCTTTTAGAAGTACAGTCTTTAAACTTGCGCACGCACCGTTTATCTGTCACTCGCTCCACCCCACTGCAGTCACCCAATGCCTGAGCGCAAAGTACTGTACAATGGAGTGAAAATCCAATCCCTCTTGTTCGCGGGACGTTGAAGGTGAGGGAAGAGGAGGTAGGAAGTGGACACTCATGTCCATCTTGCTGACGGAAAGATAGGGCAACACCAAGAAATAGTGTAGAGTAATGAAATTTAGGGAATACATTTGTATAGATAACATATTTAAGTGATTGACATTGCAGGATCACAGGTTAATGTCGTGAGATGAGTAGTTGCAACTGTGAAATGGTGGTACATTAATAAACGGTGTAACTACCAAAATGTTGATTACAGGCGTACAAACGTATGTGCATTGTGTTGTACAGTTGCTGGACGTCAGTCTGTGGGATGGAGTTCCATAGCTGTTGCACCTGGTCTGTCTATACAGGGACAGCTAACAATGTTTGTGGGTAGCGCTACAGTTGTCGTCCGATGATGCCCCACATGTGTTTGATTGGAGACAGATGTGATCGAGCAGGCCGAGACAACATGTCGACCTCTGTCGACACGTTTTCCATCAAGAATGAGCAAGTGACTGCTTTCCCGGACCTGTTGCACTAAAGGATGGACGGTGTACAGCACACAGTGGCTTAGAAAGCCATTGAGAAGGTCGGAGCAGATGACGCAATTAAAAACCCTGTTTCGCCGGATGCACTGTGTGGCCTGATACAAGACGAACAGCTCTTCTGTAAATACTGAGCAGTGATCCGGAAGCGAAGTTCCATGTGAAGGTCGTGGAACTGAGGGCGATAGAGTGGTCCTTGGGAAGCGAATGAAGGCCAGGGTAAACACGGGACGCCGAATGAAGCCAAGGTTGAGAAGGGTTCACAACCACTGGGAAAGTTGCAGGTAGTGTGAAGTGAGCTGCCGAAGCAAGAGCCGAAAGTGAACTGCTGGAGGTAATAGAGAAGAGGGATGCACCGCACCCCATACTGGCGGTCAAAGGAGTCGACAACAAACGACATGTGTATCTGCTGAGGAGAAAGTCACAGTGGTAGGACAGTGGTAGTTCAGCAGCTTCAGCATACAGACTCTCGACTGGGCTCGTGTAAAAGGCGACAGTGGCCATACGGGTGCCACGGCGGTGGATAGTAATGAGATGGCGAAAGAGGGACGGGTGAGCAGATGCATAAACGAAATACCCATAATGTAGTCTCGAACGGGGAAGGGAACGGTATGAACGGAGGAGCATGACACGATCTGCTTCCCAAGAAGTACTACTGAGTACACATGGGACATTGAGGGACCACATACAGTGGGCTGCCAGGTAAGACACGTGGGAGTACCAAGAAAGTTTCCTGTCGAGTTTGAGCCTCAGGAATTTCGTAGTTTCAACAAATGGAAGAGCAACAGGTCCAAGATGTAAAGACGGTGGAAGAAACCAATTACGCCGCCAGAAATTCATACAAACGGTTTTCTCAGTGGAACAACGAAAGCCGTTGTCGATGCTGCATGAGTGAAGACGTTCGAGACATCGCTGAATACCCGAAGACCCCACTGAATGACACAAGTCCTACAATAGATGGCGAAATTGTCAAGGAAAAGGGAGCCGGAGATGACTGGCGGGAGACAGGCCATTAAAGGGTTAACGGCGGTAGCAAAGCGGACGACGCTCACGACAGAACCCTCAGGCACACCGTTTTCCTGGATAAAGGTGTCCAACAAGGCAGAACCCACACGTACCTTGAAAACGCGGTCTTTTAAAAATCCTGAAGGAAACAGGCCATGTGGCCATGGAAGTCTCACGTGTAAAGAGTACGGAGGATACCAGTCGTCCAGCAGGTGTCATAGGCTTTCTCCGAATCCAGAAACACGGCCATTGTCTGGGATTTCCGCAGACAACCATTCATGACAAGAGTTGGCAAAGTGATGAGATGGTCAACTGCAGAAGGGCGCGCTCGAAATCTACCCTGTGGACGGTTGGTAAATTTCGAGACTCGAGCCAACTTGCCAACTGGGCATGAATCGTATGTTCCATCACATTGCAAACATAGCTTCTGAGAGAAATGGGGCAGCAGCTAGGAGATGGGGTGATGTTCCATCACATTGCAAACACAGCTTCTGAGAGAAATGCGTCAGCAGCTAGAAGATAGGGTGATGTTCCATCACATTGCAAACACAGCTGTTGAGAGAAATGGAGCAGCAGCTAGAAGAAAGGTGTTTGTCCGTACCAGGCTAGGTATGGGCATGACAGTGGTTTCACGTCAGTGTCTGGGAAACGTGCCATCTGCTCACATGCAGTTGTACATGTGAAGCAGAAAATGGTTGCCTGCAAGAGAAAGGTGCTGTAACATCTGAATGGGAACATCGCCTGGCCCTTTGGTGGAGGATTGGGATGAAGTTAGAGCATGATCTAGCTCCCTCACAGTAAAGATGGCATGGACGCACTCATGATTCAGAGAAGAGAAGGGCATCTCCCAAGCCTCCTCCGCTCATTTCTGTTGCAGGAAGGCAGGGTGATAGTGGGAGCAGTTCGAAATCTCCGCAAAATGGAGGCCCAAGGTGTTGGAGATAGCAATAGGATCCATCATGACACCTTCTGCGACTGTCAGGCCTGAAATTGGGGAATGGTTCTTGGTCCCAGAGAGCCATTGGAGGCTGGCATACACGATGGAAGAGGGAGTGGGTTAAAAGAATTAGTGAATGAAATCCAGCTACCTTTTTTTGCTATACCGAAGTAAGTGACGACACTGTACATGCAACTGTTTATAATGAATGTAGCTTGTTATTGTAGGATGACAGTTAAAAATGCGGAGTGCATGTCTCTGCACCTGAATTGCGTCGCAGCATGCCTCAGTCCACCAAGGGCCTGAGACATGGCGTGGTAAAGAGGACGTACGAGGAATGGAACGTTCGGCGGTGGTAAGGATAACGTTTGTAAGATATTCTAACTGGTTGTCACAACAGGAGAAATGTTGTTCATAGAAGGTCGCCAGGGAGGAGGAAAGACTCCAGCCTTAGAAAGCTGCCATTTAGGTGTGCATGTAGGTGGGGTAGGAGTCAGCAAATGGATAGCACACGGCAAATGATCGCTCGAGTATGTATAAGAGAGAACAGACTACCAGACCACTCGAGACCATGGGCAAGCTGGGTATTGCAGATGGATAGGTCCAAAGGGGAATAGGTGTGCGAGGAGTCGGAAAGGAAGGTGGGTGCTCCTGTGTTAAGGCAGACGAGGTTCAGTTGATTGAGAAGGTCAACCAAGAGGGCTGGGGGAACCCCAAACGGGATGGTGTGCAAAAAAACCACCCAGCAGCAGAAAGGTGGTAAGTGCCCAATAAGCTGGGGGAAGTCTGCCTTGGTGACATCGAATGACAGAGGTATGTAAACGGTAGGAAGGGGAAAGCTCAAGTGAGGAAAAAAAAAGTGAACTGCAACAGATTGAAGGCAGGTAGTCAAGGAGATTGGTTGACTTTGGATGTTCACCCTGACTCCCCCAGCAGATTGGATGCCGTCCTTGGAGGGAAGGTCAAAATAGACTGGGAAGAAATGTGAGAGGTCAAAGCAGTTATCCCCTTGCGGGTTGTGGGGTAAGAATAGGCCCGCAGTATTCCTGCCTGTCGTAAGAGGGACTAAAAGGAGTCTCAAACGTTTCGGTCTTAATGTGATGGTCCCCTAAGGGGTTTGACCACTACCTTTCAAAATTTTCTGTTAGTGCGTACCATTTGGGGAAGGACACCTTACGTGGTGTATTATATATCCCTCTTGCCCTAAGATCTGGCACAACTCATATTGTCATGGAGTTGGCCTTACACCAAGCTTCCGGCCACATCAGCTGCTGTGTGTTCTGGGCGGCATTCATGCCCTCCATTATGAACTTCCATCTTTGCCCTCCTGACACATATGGATATTCGACACCCGACATCCAGCACGGTAGCCAGTCCATTGTGGTGGGGTCGTCATGTACCCTCTTGGTGGTAGCCCCCTGACTACACAGGGATCGCATTGCTGATGCCTGAGCTGCTACCTCCCCACGTATGCCGAGGAGTTGATGCTTATCACTCTGGGGCATTGGGACTCCCAGCAAAGGCCATCCTGCCAGGTGGTCTTTGCTGTGGCTGGGTGGCGCCCTGGTCAGAGTGGGTGGCATCAGGGCGGATGACGCGCGATGAAGCATGGTACATCATCTCTCGCTGGTGGGCCTCCACCAGCAGTCTCTAAGCGATCGAGGTCTAACCTCAACGGCAAGCAATTCAATCCAAGATCATTTCCCTCCATGGCCTCTCCATGGGAGGAACGCATGGCACAAGACAGCAGTGGAGATTATTCACCCCAGTACCTTGTCCGTACGCGGGTTGATGGTGAATGTTTTATAGCAACCAAGCCTCAGTTTTTTGTGGAGCATTTAGAGGACAAGTTTGGGGAGGTGGAGGGCTTGTCCAAAATGCGCACTGGGTCGGTTCTCATCAAAACAGCATCCTGCGCCCAGTCACGGAGGTTGCTCACTTGTGACAAGTTGGGGGATGTTTCCGCCACCATCACTCCCCATAAAAGTTTAAACATGGTCCAGGGTATTATATTCCACAGGATCTTCTACTGCAGTCCGACGATGAACTACGCGCCAATCTCGAACGATTGGGTATTCACTTCGTCCGGCGCGTCCATTGGGTTCCGAGGGATAATCAGGTGGCCACCAGTGCCTTCATCTTGGCCTTCGAAGGTGATGTGTTACCCGAAAAGGTCAAGATGATGGTTTACCGCTGTGATGTGAAGCCATATATCCCTCCTCCGATGCGGTGTTTTAAATGCTGGAAGTTTGGGCACATGTCATCCTGCTGTACTTCCGGCATCACATGTCGAGATTGTGGACGTCCTTCGCATCCCAATACTCTATGTGCTCCGCCTCCCATCTGTGTTAACTCTGGAGAACACCATCCCCCCTGCTCGCCGGACTGTAGGATCTTCCAGAAAGAACAGGAGATAGTGGAATATAAAACCCTGGACCGCCTGACCTACTCTGAGGCTAGGCAGAAATATGAGAGGCTCCATTCTGTGCCAATGACGTCAACGTACGCCGCTGCCGCAACGACGGTTCTTCCATCTCCTGTGTCGTCCCGTACGATTGGTTCTATGATTGGTCAGAATCCAACAGCCCCCTTGATTGTGGGGGCACTTCACACCCTGTTGCTCCTGCTCCATCTTCTTCAGGAGCAACACCCTCCCAACTATCAGGGACATCAGCTCCCCCTCCCCAGCCAGAGAAGCGTAAGACTTCTTCGGCTACTCTCACCAGGAAGAGATCCGTTGGGGACCTCCCTTCGCAAGTTCCGACCAGTGGAAAAGCGGACACCCGCAAGTGGCTGAAACAACCACCAGTCCCTGGTCATAGGGCCTCACAGTCGTCGTCCGTCCCTGAGACTGACCCAGTGAAGCCCATGAAGCCTGAACCACCGAAGGCACAGCGTGACAAGCAGAAAAAGAGGAAAGTCCCCAGGACCAACGACAATGCGGTGGCACCCATCCCACCGCTTCCTACAAGCTCTGCATCTGAGGATGAGGTGGAGATTCTGGCGTCCACTGAGGACCTCGAGCTCGCCGGTCCCTCAGACGCCATGGATAGCGCTAGTACCAGTGCTCAATTGGAGGCAGCAGGTGACCCAGTGGCGTAATCTGCCTTCCAAGTCCCGTCACGCCTTTCTCAGCCATGGATAATACCATCCTCCAGTGGAACTGCAGCGGTTTCTTCCACCATCTAGCTGAGCTCCGACAACTTATCAGCCTTCACCCTTTCTTCTGCATTGCTATTCAGGAAACTTGGTTTCCAGCAATGCGAACCCCTGCCCTCCGTGGCTATCGGGCTTATTATAAGAACCGGGCAGCTTAAGAAAGGGTGTCTGGAGGCGTCTGCATCTATGTCCTTAACTCTCTTCACAGCGAGTCTGTACCTCTACAAACAGCTTTAGAGGCTGTCGCTGTTCGGGTGTGGACGCCACAGGCTGTTACCATCTGCAGTCTTTACCTGTCGCACAGCATGTCCTGGCTGCTCTGGTAGCCCAATTACCGCCACCTTTCTTGTTATTGGGCGACTTCAACGTCCATAACCCTCTGTGGGGTGGGTCAGTGGCGACAGGTCGAGGCGCCACCATTGAGCATTTATTGGTACAGCGCGATCGTTCACTTTTTAATGATGGTTCCTTCACACACTTCAGCGTGGCGCATAGCACGTACTCCGCCATTGACCTTTCGATCTGCAGCCCTAGCCTCTTACCGTGTGTCCAATGGAGAGTGCATGACGATGTGTGTGGTAGTGAGCACTTTCCGATCTTTCTGTCACTGCCACAGCGTCAGTCTTCTCTGCGACCTTGCAGGTGGGCTATGAATAAGGCTGACTGGGACTTGTTTTCCTCCACTGCCGCTATTGCGCCTCTCTCTAGTGATGACATTGATGCGGTGGTTCAAACGGTCACCACTGGCATCGTTACTGCCGCCGAATCTGCCATTCCCCGTTCTTCTGGGTCCCCTCGGCGGAGGACTGTGCCTTGGTGGTCGCCTGAGATCCCTGAAGCGATTAAAGATCGCCGGCGGGCTCTCCAGCGTCACAAGCGACATCCCTCCATCGACCCCCTTATCGCCTTCATACGGCTGCGTGCGTGAGCCCGCCTCCTTATCCGCCAAGGCAAGCAGGAGTGCTGGGAGCGGTATGTGTCCACCATTGGCCTCCATGTCATTCCATCGCAAGTCTGGGCCAAGATTCGTCGAGTCTACGGCTATCGGACCCCTGTCAGCATCCCTGCACTCTCACTGAATGGAGCAGTTTGTACAGACTCCGACGAAATTGCGAACAGCTTGGCAGAGCATTTTGCTCTGAGTTCCGCTTCTTCCAATTATCCTCTGGCCTTCCGCTCCATTAAAGAGTGGATGGAACGTCGGAGCCTTTCTTTTCGCACCCACCATTCTGAATCTTACAATGCTCCATTCAGTAAGTGGGAATTTCACAGTGCGCTTGCCGCTTGCCCAGATACCGCTCCCGAGCCAGATGCTGAAACACCTTTCAGTGGACTGCAAGCGACTCCTCCTCGACCTTTACTGGAGTCTCGGGGCCTTCTGGCGCTGTCTCAGGGTGGGTTCCGTAAAGGCCGCTCTGCCGCCTACAATCTGGTGAGCCTGGAGTCGGCCGTCCGTACGGCCTTTGCCCGCCGTCGGCACCTGGTCGCTGTCTTTTTCGACATGCGGTAGGCGTACGATACGACATGGCGTAATCACATCCCTTCTACGCTTCATGGATTGGGTGTTCGGGGTCCTCTGCCGATCTTTATCCGAAATTTTCTGTCATATCCTACCTTCCACGTGCAAGTCGTGACCTCCCATAGTTCCTCCCGAGTTCAGAAGAACGGTGTGCCACAGGGATCTGTTTTAAGTGTATGCCTGTTTTTAATAGCCATTAACGGGCTCGCTGCATCGGTGGGAATGTCTGTCTCAGCGTCCTTGTATGCTGACGACTTCTGCCTTTACTACAGCTTTATTGGCATTGCAGCTGCTGAACGTCAGCTACAGGGCGCTATCTGTAAGGTCCCGTCTTGGGTTGTAGCTCACGGGTTCCAGTTAGTTTTCGGCATCCAAGACCTGCGTTATGCATTTCTGCCGGCGATGCACTGTCCAGCTGGAGCCGCGGCTTTATCTTGGTGGCGAACTCCTTGCTGTGGTGGAGTCACATAGGTTTTTGGGAGTGGTTTTTGATGCTCGGTTGACTTGGCTGCCTCATATTCGCCAGCTTAAACAGACGTGTTGGCGGCATCTAAATACTCTGCGATGCTTGAGCCACACCTGCTGGGGCGCCAACTGATCTACCCCGTTACAGCTCTACCAGGCGTTAATCCAGTCTGGATTATGGGAGCCTGGGTTATGGCTCTGAATCCCCATCAGCGTTGTGGGTGTTGGACCAAATCCTCCACAGCGGGATACGCCTTGCCACTGGTGCTTTCCGGACCAGCTCAGTGGACTGCCTATTTCTGGAGGTGGGTGTCCCTCCACTGCAGTTACGCCACCAACGTTTGCTGGCTTCTTATGCTGCCCATGTTTTCAGCTTGCCCAGGCATCCTAACTATCAGCTACTATTCCTACAGTGGCACGTCCATCTTGCAGAACGCAGGCCCAGGGCTGGATGTATGATCGCGGTCCGCGTCCGAGAGCTTCTCTCCGGGCTTGGGGCTTTACCTCTTCTGCCTCCTTTACGGGCACCTCTGCATACACCCCTGTGGTGTGTGCCTCGCCCTCGCCTTCAGCTGTAATTGGCACAGGGCCCTCGGGCTTGGATGTGTGTGATGTCCTTAGATTAGTTAGGTTTAAGTAGTTCTAAGTTATAGGTGACTGATGACCTCAGATGTTAAGTCCCATAGTGCTCAGTGCCATTTGAACCAACCCAACACACACACACACACACACACACACACACACACACACACCAGCTGCCAAATGCCTTTTTCAGAGTTGATTCAACTGTATGCATGTAAAGTTTAAACAATTTTTAACACAGTCATTTTTTTTGCGACAGAATCATAACCTATTTTGGCCAACAATGACCACCTTCATATGCCATACATGACATATTTGGAACAAATGTACATGCGTTTAGAAATAAAACTACCTACAACAAGCTGCATAAGGAAACAACTCAGCGACCAGTGAAACTTTGTGCCATAGTGGGACATGAACCTGGATATTCTGCTTTACGTGAGCGGACTCCTTAACTGCTTCATCTGTCTGAGCACACTTTCCGCCCAACTCAAATTCAAACCTGTCCCACGCTACTTCCATAGCACCCTCCAGTCCATCGTTGATAATATCTCCCACATATGGTCAGACATAGGATTCATACGCACAAGATGTCATTAACTGCTGTCAAGGAGTAGATATTACTATTACTGTACAGTGTCTGTCCTATTGTAGATGTCCAAAAGGACAACCACCACACATGTAGCAATACGAGTACATCTGCTATCAATGCATGCACAGTCATTCGCCAAATGTCACGCAGAGCATTTGAAGTTGGTCACTGTGAGTCGAAACTGGCTGTAAAAGGCTAGTGCATTAAATAAAATCCCTTTCCGTTATGATTGGTAGCATATTCTACACATTACAAAAGAACTGTCACAGAGCTATGTTCATCCATTATGGATAAAACTCACTCAGTTATGTAATAGCTACGTTCACGTAATTCAGAGAGAAACATTGGTCTGCCAATACAGGAGTCTAATTTGGGGAGTCCTACAGGCAAGTCAGACAGCACAAGGCGTCACCACTGCCAGTCAACTGCGAGCAGAGGCTTTTCTGGTACCAGGCAATACCCTTTGGCCAGATCCATGCCATCGGCGTCAGTATCCGACTGTTGTCCTCATCCTTAGCCGCCACTGTAGAGAAGAAGTGATTGTGTCGAAAACAAACAAAACTTTATATAAAGTCACTCACTGTCTCAATAAGTAGAACATCATTTTTTCGCCCAAATTTCTGCAATTTTAGATCCTCCAAGCAAGACTGACCATGCTCAGCCCAGTCGCTCAGCTTGTTAACACCAGTGACTCCAGCGGTTGGCTCCCTCGATGCCCCTGCACTCTGTCCACCTGTGCCGCCACCTGCTGAGCAGAGTAAAACAATGACTATTCCTTTTTGGTTGATGGCACATCTATGTCCCACTAAACCAATAAGAAGTTTAGAGCGCTGGCATCACTATACCTCATATGTGTCCAGTATTAGCATGTATCGAGGTGCTTTCCAAGTGCGGAGAAAAATACCATGGACTCTGAGCTAGATATATAGAATGCTGTAAGCGATCAAGTAGGTCGGCGATTGTTTATAGTGTGAATGTTTCACGAAAATCAGATCACCTCTTCTCCATTGCTACAACGTCTGAAGTAACTAACTGTGTTTTTTATACGTCATAGATATTGGTTTGAAACAGTACTGCTCACCTCAGTACTTCTTCTCAGATGCAAATAATTTGTATGTAGAGGGATATATATGGCCCATAAAACGTCTTAGAATGCAGAAAACTTTGGTGTGTGATAGGTCAAAGTCATCTTTAAACTATCAAAGACTTCAGCAGTTTGGTTTCTTAGGAATTCACACAGTCTATCTTGAAATGTTATGTTGAAAACTTCTGTGTGATGTTTCGAGTTTTTCATTGTGAGGAGACTAAATTTGTTTGTTTCCATTATCGCCATCCTGATAAAATTATTCTAAAATTATAAATTTAACTCTCCAAAATACTGAGTGCAAATGAAAACATAGATCTACTTAGTTTGGGCGTCACATGTGTCCAATTTCACTGACATTCAAAATCGACCAGCTTAAATATTTTAATGGGGAAAGGGTATTATTTACCAAAAAGGAAAGACAGGTTTTGAACTTTTATTTTTCAAAGAAATAGCTAAATACAGTTTAACGTGAAAGGGTTAAAAACTCAAAATGATACTTTAAGTCTTTGTATGCTTTGATGCGATAATGGCAGTGCTGACAGTAGGAAATTAGGAAGTATACTGTTCTAAATCTTGCCACGAGTCTCGCATCTGATCGACAAAGCGTGTCCTTCAGATGAATATCGTCAGGACTTGGGTGGCTTGACTTTTCTCTTCAGTGTTTGCAACGACAGAACGGTGAGGCAGGAAGTCTATTGCTCAGCACACAGATGGGCTAACATCTCTTTCGCGGTGAGCAGCACAAGGGTACTGAAAATGATTCCCTTAGGGAAGGGTGTGAGAGAACTTTAACAAACAATGTGCATCCGATATTTGGCTCCATTCTTCACGGCGATGAGTCATGTTGATGTGTTTCTAAATTTCTTTGGCGTAGGGAGTGTGGAGCTCACAGGGCACAAGTATCTTAAAGTGACACAAGTCGCGTACATCCATCTCATCACGACCCACTTCAGTCTAAGTACGAACCTGCAGCTTTCATTTTGAAAGGAGCAGTCAGTCTATCTTTCATGTGTTTTTGTAATGTTATTACTTTCTGGTGAGTATTTTTTCTCTTTATTTTCTAAGATTTTTAGTCGTGTCAGGGGGAACAGATCGCGCTGGGAACCGAACTGATTGATTTTAATTGTCACATTACGTTACATATTCAGCATCCCACGCACCTTTTATCCACCTTTCCTAGCAACGATGACTTCTTGATTGTATGAGTGTCATCTCAAATACATGGACGTTAGTAAATTTAGCTGGACTGTCCCAGTGTCACCTTGCAGCAGGGCCTGGGAGTGGCCGCTATATCTCCGAGGCTAGCTTTTGGTGCCAGCTTTGTCGGCCGTCTACAGGGTGTTACAGAAAGGCACGGCCAAACTCTCAGGAAACATTCCTCACACACAAAGAAAGAAAATATATTATGTGGACATGTATCCGGAAACGCTTACTTTCCATGTTAGAGCTCATTTTATTACTTCTCTTCAAATCACATTAATCATGGGAAGGAAACGCACAGCAACAGAACGTACCAGCGTGACTTCAAACACTTTGTTACAGGAAATTTTCAAAATGTCCTCCGTTAGCGAGGATACATGCATCACCCTCCGTCACATGGAATCCCTGATGCGCTGATGCAGCCCTGGAGAATGGTGTATTGTGTCACAGCCGTCCACAATACGAGCACGAAGAGTCTCTACATTTGGTACCGTGGTTGCGTAGACAAGAGCTTTCAAATACCCCCATAAATGAAAGTGAAGAGGGTTGAGGTCAGGAGAGCGTGGACGCCATGGAATTGGTCCGCCTCTACCAATCCATCGGTCACCAAATCTGTTGTTGAGAAGCGTACGAACACTTCGACTGAAATGTGCAGGAGCTCCATCGTGCATGAACCACATGTTGTGTCGTACTTGTAAAGGCACATGTTCTAGCAACACAGGTAGAGTACCCCGTATGAAATCATGATAACATGCTCCATTGAGCGTAGGTGGAAGAACATGGGGCCCAATCAAGACATCACCAACAATGCCTGCCCAAACGTTCACAGAAAATCTGTGTTGATGACGTGATTGCACAATTGCGTGCGGATTCTCGTCAGCCCACACATGTTGATTGTGAAAATTTACAATTTGACCACGTTGGAATGAAGCCTCATCCGTAAAGAGAACATGTGCACCGAAATGATGATTGACTCATTGTTGGATGAACCATTCGCAGAAGTGTACCTGTGGAGGCCAATCAGCTGCTGATAGTGCCTGCACACGCTGTAAATGATACGGAAACAACTGGTTCACCCGTAGCACTGTCCATACAATGACGTGGTCAACGTTACCTTGTACAGCAGCAACTTCTCTGACGCTGACATTAGTGTTATCGTCAACTGCACGAAGAATTACCTCGTCCATTGCAGGTGTCCTCGTCGTTATAGGTCTTCCCCAGTCGCAAGTCATAGGCTGGAATGTTCCGTGCTCCCTAAGACGCCGATCAATTGTTTCGAACGTCTTCCTGTCGGGACACCTTCTTCTGGAAATTGTCTCGATACAAACGAACCGCGCCACGGCTATTGCCCCGTGCTAATCCATACACCAAATGGGCATCTGCCAACTCCGCATTTGTAAACACTGCACTGACTGCAAAACCACGTTCGTGATGAACACTAATCTGTTGATGCTACGTACTGATGTGCTTGATCCTCCAAGCAAGACCGACAATGCTCAGCCCAGTCGCTCAGCTTCTTAACACCAGTGACTCCAGCGGTTGGCTCCCTCGATGCCCCTGCACTCTGTCCACCTGTGCCGCCACCTGCTGAGCAGAGTGAAACAACCTGTTGATGCTACGTACTGATGTGATTGATGCTAGTACTGTAGAGCAATGAGTCACATGTCAACGCAAGCAACGATGTCAACGTTACCTTCCTTCAATTGGGCCAACTGGCGTTGAATCGAGGAAGTACATTACATACTGACGAAACTAAAAGAAGCTCTAACATGGAAATTAAGCGTTTCCGAACACATGTCCACATAACATCTATTCTTTATTTGTGTGTGAGGAATGTTTCCTGAAAGTTTGGCCGTACCTTTTTGTAACACTCTGTATATGCTCATTCTTTCTTAACACGCGGCGTCGCGATTGGTTCCTTCAGGACCACACGCGTGGAAAACGGTTCTTCAAAGTTTGTATGTTGAGTCGGTGGGTAATTCTGAGCAGAGGAAACAAGTGTTGTGCCCCCATGCGGGTTCGGGGGTTAGAATAGGCCCGCGGTATTCCTGCCTGTCGTAAGAGGCGACTAAAAGGAGTCTCAACTGTTCTGGCTATTAATGTTATGGTCCCCACTGGGGTTTGACCTCCATTTTTCCAAATTCTACAGAAGTACGAGCCTTTTGGGGCAGGACACCTTACGTGGTGCACCATGAGTCCTCTGTGCCCTAAGACCTTGGCACTCTTTATCGTCTTGGCGTCGTAACTGCACCCTCGATCCCTCTTTTTCGGCATACACACCTGATGGTTTGTGTCAGTTACACCAGTAGTGCGTCACCATCTGCACCCACTATACCTCTGGACTTCCCATGGCACCCAGAATCCAGCACGGTAGCCAGCCCGTTGTGGTGGGGTCGTCATGTACCCTCTAGGTTGTAGCCCCCTGACAACACAGGGATCGTACTGCCGATGCCTGAGCTGACACCTCCCCACGTAAGCCAAGGAGTAGATGCTCTTCTCTCTGGGGCATCAGGACTCCCGGCAACGGCCGTCCTGCCAGGTGGCCTTTGCTGTGGCTGGGTGGCGCCCGTGGGGAGTGCCCCTGGTCAGAGTGGGTGGCATCGGGGCGGATGCCCCGCAATGAAGCGGGTAAAGTCTCAATCCGGTGGCCGCACGACCACCAACGTCTCTAAGCGCGGTAAAGTAGACTTTAACGCTGTGGCATATAACCCCAAATCGTTCCCTTCTCTAGGCACGCCCTGGGAGGGACGCAGGGCTGTGGACAGACAGGAGCCATATTCACCGCGATACCTTGTGTGCAGCAGAACTGATAGGGATTCCTTTTTGGGGACTAAGCCTCTGTTCTTTGTGAACCATCTTGAAGATAAGTTCGGGGAAGTGGCATCTCTATCCAAAATGCGGAGCGGGTCCATTTTGATACAAGCAGCTTCCTCTGCACAGTCAAGGGCGTTACTCGCCTGTGAGAAGCTTGGTGACGTAACCGTTAACGTCACTCCCCATAAGTCACTAAATTTGGTCCAGGGGATTCTCTTTCATAAAGATCTTCTGCTACAGTCTGATGACGAGCTACGGGAGAACCTGGCATGACGGGGAGTACACTTCGTTCGTCGTGTCTTTAGGGGCCCCAAGGATAATAGGATCGCTACCGGTGCTTTCATCCTGACCCTTGAGGGCGACTGCTTGCCCGAGAAGGTCAAGGTTATGATCTACCGGTACGATGTCAAGCCCTATGTCCCACCCCCTATGCGATGCTTCCAGTGCTGGAAATTCGGACACATGTCCTCCAGATGCACTGCCAGCACCACGTGTCGAGATTGTGGCGGACCTTCGCATCCCAATGCTCCGTGTGCTCCGCCTCCCACCTGCGTTAACTGTGGGGAGCATCATTCTCCCTGCTCGCCAGACTATGCAGTCTACCAACGGAAGCGGAAGATACAAGAAATTAAGACCCTGGACCAGTTAACTTACCAAGAGGCGAGGAAGAAATTAGAACGGCTCAACCCCACACCTATGTTGAGGAGTTATGCTGCTGTAACACTGCCGCCACCAGTTCCTGCAAAGACTCCTTTCACAGTTGGCCCACTGAACAGTCACGTTACGCCTGCCCCACCACAGGTGGGGGCCATTCTCTCTTCCACTACTCCCAATACACCCAGTTTGGGAGCTGTGCACCCCAAACAACCGGGGACGTCAGTACCCACCTCTCAGCCAGAGAGGCAACAGCACTCTCCGGCTACTCAGCCGGAGAAGCGACAGCACTCTCCGGCTGCTCAGCCGGGGACGCAACAGCCTCCTCCGGCCTCACTAGTTCGGAAGGGATCCCTTGGTGGAGTCCCTTCCAAGGACTTCCCCAGTGTCTCACCAGACACTGTTCTTCGTGGATACAGGGGTTATTACTGCAACCGTAACACTTGTAATAGTGTGTCACGTGGAGCCTGCGTGTATGTCCTTACCTCTGTATATAGTGCCCCTGTGCCCCTTCAAACATCATTGGAAGCTGTGGCTGTCCACATAAGGACTACTCAGGTGGTACAGTCTCCCTGACCGAATTGGCTTCACTTGTCGCCCGACTCCCCACGCCTTTGTTCTCCTGGGGGATTTTAACGCCCACAATCCCCTGTGGGGTGGAACGAAGGTTACTGGCCGAGGCAGAGAGGTCGAGAATCTCATCTCCCAACTCGACCTCTGCCTCTTAAACACTGGCGCCGCCACACATTTCAGTGTGGCACATGGCACGTTCTCGGCCATAGATCTGTCGTTGTGCAGCCCAGGGCTTGTACCATTGCTCCACTGGAGAGTCCATGACGACTTGTGTGGCAGTCACCATTTTCCCATCTATTTGTCACTGCCCCATTGTCATTCTTCTGGGCGCCTGCCCCGCTGGGATCTCAACACGGCTGACTGGCCGGCTTTAACTTCTGCTGCCGACATTGCGTCCCCCCACAGGGTGACATTGACAAGGTGGTCCGTGTCTTGACCATGTCAATCATTTCTGTGGCCGAGGCTGCCATCCCCCGCTCTTCTGGACTCCCTCGGAGGAAGGCTGTACCCTGGTGGTCGCCGGAGATTGCTGATGCTATTTGCGACCGTAGGCGGGCTCTCCAGCGTCATAGGCGGCACCTGTCTCTGGAGACTCTCATCGCCTTTAAGAGGCTCTGTGCCTCGGCCCGTCGTCTTATTGCACGGTGTAAGTAGGAGTGCTGGGAGAGGTATGTCCCATCCTTGGGCTCCCGTGTCTCCTCCTCGCTTGTGTGGTTCCGGATCCGGCGGATTTATGGATACCAGACCCCTATGGGTGTCCCTGGGATCTCCTTGGACGGCGCTGTCTGCACGGACGCTGCCGCCATTGCTGAACACCTTGCCGCGCTCTTTGCTAAGAGCTGTGTGACTGCAACTTACCCCCCCGCCTTTCGCTCTCTCAAGGAGCGAGCCGAGCGGACGCCGTTATCATTCCACACGCGTCGTTCTGAAAAATACAATGCTCCTTTCAGCGAGAGGGAATTCCTCGCTGCCCTCGCCGATTGCCCTGATACAGCACCAGGATCAGACTGCATCCACACGCAGATGCTGAAACATCTCTCCAGGGACTGCCAGAGACACATCCTCACCATCTTTAACAGCATTTGGAGCGAGGGCGTGTTCCCATCGCAATGGCGAGAGGGTGTTATTGTCCCCATCTTGAAGCCCGGTGCGGACCCACTGGCGGTCGACAGCTATCGTTCCATTACCCTCACCAACGTTTTGTGCAAATTGCTCGAACGTATGGTGGGGCGGCGTTTGTGTTGGGTCCTTGAGTCGCGCAGTCTCCTCGCTCCATCCCAGGGTGGCTTCCATCTGGGCCGGTCTGCCACGGACAATTTGGTGCGTCTGGAATCTGCTATCCGTACGGCCTTTGCCCGACGTCAGCATCTCGTTGCTGTATTTTTTGATCTGTGGAAGGCGTATGACACCACATGGAGGCATCACATCCTTGCTACGTTGCATGAGTGGGGTCATTGTGGTCGGCTCCCAGCTTTTCTTCAAACCTTTTTATTGCGCCGCTCTTTCCGGGTGCAAGTCGGTGCCGCCACTAGTTCATCTTATACACAGGAAAATGGGGTCCCGCAGGGCTTGGTGTTGAGCATCTCCTTATTTCTAGTGGCCATTATTGGTCTGGCTGCAGCAGTGGGGTCGTCGGTGTCTCCTTCTTTGTATGCTGACGACTTCTGCGTCTCCTTTAGCTCCACGACTACGGGAGTCGCCGAACGCAGGCTGCAAGTAGCCGTTCTCAAGGCAGCATCTTGGGCTCTGACTCATGGTATTCAGTTCTCTGCAGCCAAGACTGGAGTTATGCACTTCTGCAGGCGTCGGACGGTCCACCCTCATCCTGAACTTTACCTCGACGGCCACCTGCTTGAAGTGGTGGACACTTGCCGCTTCTTAGGATTCGTCTTTGATGCCCGGCTCACATGGGCTCCTCATATTACTCAGCTGAAGCGAAAGTGCTGGCGGCACCTTAACGCCCTCCGCTGCCTGAGCCACACGCCTTGGGGTGCAGATCGCTGCATGCTGTTGCGATTGTACAGAGCCCTTGTGCAGTCCAGGCTTGATTATGGGAGCCTGACCTATGGGTCTGCATCACCCTCAGTGTTGACGTTGTTAGACCCAATACACCACTGTGGGGTTCGGCTTGCAACTGGCGCTTTTCGTACGAGACCAGTGGATTGTCTACTGGTGGAGGCCGGGGTTCCCCCGCTGTGGATTCGCCGCCATCGACTGCTCGCCGACTATGCTGTCCACGTGCATTGCTCGCTGGGCCATCCCAATCATCGCCTGCTTTTCCCTGCCATGGTCCTCCATCTGCCCGAATGGCGACCTCAGTCTGGGCTTTCCATAGCTGTCCACATCCAGTCCCTGCTGTCAGAACTGGGATCATTCCCTGTTCTGCCTCCCTTCCGTGTCCATGCACCTACGCCTCCCTGGTGTTTGCCCCAGCCGTCTGTCCATCTGGACTTATCACAGGGACCCAAGGACTCAGTTCCACCTGTGGCCCTCGGTCGCCGTTTTCTTGCGCTCCTCGCCTCATTTTCTGGCTGTGAGACTGTCTACACTGATGGTTCCCTGGTGGATGGTCGCACTGCCTACGCTTTTGCTCACGCTGCCCATGTTGATCAGCGCTCCTTGCCGGCTGGCTGCAGTATTTTTACTGCAGAGCTGGTGGCCATCTTGCGCGCTCTTGAGCATATGCGTTCCTGCTCAGGTACGTCCATCGTCATCTGCAGTGACTCCCTGAGCAGCCTCCAGGCTATCGACCGCAGCTATCCCTCTTCTCCTCTGGTATCCCCTATTCAGGAGTCTGTTTCCGTCATTACCCGCTCTGGTCGTTCGGTCGTCTTTGTTTGGACGCCAGGTCACGTTGGCATCCCGGGGAACGAATGTGTCGACAGGCTGGCCAAAGGGGCGCTGACATCCCCGAATAAACTGCAGGCTGTCAAGGAGACGACCGATGTGTGGCGCTCCTCCCTGTGGGCTTCTCGCAGGGACTCTGTCATCCTGTGTCGGCTGCGCATCGGCCATACCTACCTGACGCACGGCCATCTTTTGCGTCAGGAGGATCCCCCCCTGTGTCGGTGTGGGTCCCGGCTGATGGTCACCCACATTTTGTTGGAGTATCCCCGACTGCGCAGTCTCCGGCAGTCTTTTAATCTCCGGGGCACTTTGCCTTTGGTTTTATGCGACGATGCCTCCATGGCTGCGACGTTTTAAATTTTATCCATGGTAGTCCTTTTTATGGTTCCATTTAGGGAGGTCCTGCACCTTTCCCTTTCTGTGTCTGTTGTCCTCGAGTCTCTCATCTTTGGTTGCAGATTTTAGTGTGTAGTCGGATGGTTGACTGTTTCCCTTTTTTTGTTCTTGTGGCCAGTCAGCCAGTCTCCGGCCATCTTCTTTTCTTCTGTTTCTTTCTGTTTGGTGTTCACCTGTACTCTTCTTGTGTGTAGTGTTCGTTGCCGCATTTGTGTTCTTTCAGTGCCTGGGGGGGAGTCTCCTTCCCCTTGGGGTTCTACCTACTCTAAAAATTTACGTCTCGCCTGTTCTTGGAATGGGAGACTGATGACGCTAGCTGTTTAGTCCCTCTTAAATATCCCAACAACCACCACCAAGCGTTGTGTCTGCTGTTCTCTGACTGGAGGAGACGCATGATACCACTGCACATTCACCTTGTCGATTTGTCTGTTCTTCACCGTTAGATTTTTTCTCTGTCTCTGTCCACGGAGTTGGGGCAGATTGGATTATGTTCAGTGTTAGCAATCGATGTTCGGGGGTCTTGTGGGTATGAAGTGTCATGATGTGTTCAATTGGAACGTGATATTGTTTGGGAGTTAGTCACCTTCTTCGTGTTAGAAAGTTTCTGTAATTGTTAACTCATTTGTCGGAAGCATTTTTACGGGAATCTTGCGAGCGATAATTTTCATTTCGTTTTACTAGATTAGGGCGGACATTTGTTATTTGGTCACGATTCACTTCACGCGTCGTAATCCCCATTGTGGTACGTGATTTCTTTCCACCGAGAGTCACAAACCAATTTTCACAACCCGAACTGCGCTAGTGGTGGTGATCTTTGCCTTCCGTCATCTTTGAGTGTCTGAAGTCTCGTAGCACTTGAGGGTCCATGTCACGTTCTTCGCTTAATCTAATCATCTCTGAATACTGACGATTAACTTCATGGAAAACAGATACCGCTTAAGAGATCATAGTGATAAGATTTTTTTATGTATTAAATGTTTGCTGATCTTGTGGAGTTCGCTCCGGTTTATGAATAAATGCAGTCTGAAATTAACTTAATAGATTAATCTTCTCCGTAAGATACACTCTGGCACATCATTCATATGCCTTAGCTCATTAATCCGAACTACCCCGGCACACGTTGAAATTGTCCCCCCTGACCGGCGTCCTGAATTTTGCTATTTACAATTTCCGTTGAACACTTTACTGTACAACCTAAGGCCAGGTTCCGTTAATATTTTGTGTGACCTCAGCCAGCTTGGCATTCAGTGAGAAGTACAGAGTGATAGGCGTCACTTGTGGAACAACAGAACTACGGAAAAATTGATGTTATGTGGGGATAGTTCGTCCCACAGAAAAGTCAGTTACTAGAATTCAGACGATACCAATATGTTATGAACAATGGGTATTTTAGCTTGGAAAGTAGATCTAATGAGTTTTGTGTTTGAAGAAGTAATTACCACGTGTGCGACTTCGATTGTGACGGTAACTTGGATTAGGCAGCTGATAAATGTTGCTCGATACTAACTGAAAAACGTAAATTGCAACTCAATTAATTTATTCATTCGCCTATTGAATCAACGAAACTGAAGTCCAAGGGATCGTGTTTCATTGACTTCACTTTAAATTAAATTATTTCCCATACTGTTTTTCTGCACGTTTCCGTGCATCTTAAGTATGTTACACAACATGACGACCTCGTAATAAATAAATGCCGTATATCAAGCTTTCTCCCTGTGGAATAGAATTAATGGTGGCAACCCAACACTCGTATACAGTCAAGCGTTAAAAATGTCCACATTTCGGATAACAGTGGCGACGAATCGTGGCACGGAAGTAATGTGGCCTTGATAGGTCGCTAGGGCACCACATCTGCACACGCCCAAATTCCGGGGTCTATGAGATCTGACGTAACTTTCGATCGCTTTCAGATCCGTCGTGTTAGGAAGCGAGCACTTGGCCGTCCTGGTAGCTTCCACGAGTTCCACTGGACCCATGGACGCCTACGTGAATGCCCCCAGAGCATAATGGAGCCGCAGCCCGCTTGCTCCGTCCAGCCGTGAGGGAGACAAGGAGCTGTTCCCCTGGAAAACGACGGATTCGCGCTGTCCCGTCGCCATGACGGAGGCAGTATCGGGGTTCCTAAGACCACGCAACGCTCCGTCACAGCGCCAGCGTCGAGTGCCGAAGCTGATGTGCCCATTTGAGTCGTAGTTGCCGCTGTCGAGGTGTTGGCACTGACACATGCACGGGTCTTCGGCAGTGGAGGTCCATCGTTAGCAGAGTTCACACTTTTACTCTGGCCAGCATTAAAGTCTGATGTTAGTTCCGCCACATTTCACCGTCTGTCATGTTTTACCAGTCTGCCGAACCTCCGACGTCCAACATCTGTAATGACGCCTGGCTGCCCAACCCTAAGACGTCTGGACGTTATTTCACCACGGTTTCATCACGTGCTGAAGACACGCACCACAGCACTCCTCGAACACCCGACAAGTCGTGTAGTTTACTAAACGCTCGTGCCGAGCCTCCGAGCCATGTAGATCCGCCTTCTCTCAAGATCATATCGCGTGCCTTTCATATTCTGCGCAAGAACAGCACGCCCACTGATACTACTGATACTACACGCACGGTGCGTGTGTCTGGCTAGCAGTCATCCTTCGCCAGGTGGCGTTGCTGTCGCCTGGAGAGGTTTATACAGGCTATAGGTCGGTGGTCATAATGTTCAGGCTGATCAGTGTGCATTCACACAGAAAATAAGTATGCCTACAACTTCTGCGCAGCATATATACTGCTCAATCTTTCCGAGTTTTATGTTTTAATTGATCTGACACCTAAGCTTTAATCTATAAGCTACCCAATTACGTTGATTGTGTAGCAGCAATACCAGTGGAAGCACAAGTTTTATCACACGACCCTGGGATGGCTATTTACACCATCGTCATTACTGAGGGGCCTGAGGAACGTAATTACGGATAAACAGTGCATTTTACCAAGTACATAGCGAATGTTATTCTCTTTCTATTATCCTTATAACGTATTTTTGGCACATTTCAGGGTATCACAACATTAACAGACTATAGTTTGACGCCTGAAGAGACAAGTGTAAAGCAGTTTCAGTACTGATATCCCAAGACTGAAACCAGTCACAGTGAGGTTTAAAAAGAATTTAAAAGCAGTTTGTGGCTAACTCAAAAATGGTTCAAATGGCTCTAAGCACTATGGGACTTAAGATCTGAAGTCATTAGTCCCCTAGAACTTAGAACTACTTAAACCTAACTAACCCAAGGACATCACACGCATCCATGCCCGAGGCAGGATTCGAACCTGCGACCGTAGCAGCAGCACGTTTCCCGACCGAAGCGCCTAGAACCGCTAGGCCACATCGGCCGGATATGGCTAACCGTTGTTTCTCAATTAATTTGTTTGTACATGATAATACAATTTACTCGCTGAATGTATCGCTAGAAACAATGTTACTATAGCTTACTGATTATGCACTATGAGCAAAATAAACTGGCCCAGATGTTTTTTCATCCATTCTGCCATAGGCAAACCGACTTATATAATCTGTCTTGTGCTTTTTACTCGCCCTCACCGGAGCACTGAAATTGAATTTGATAGGAGCAAGGCTCAAAGTGTTGTGCCTCTGTTAGTATTTCTGTTTTCGATTCATTCAGTTTGGGTAAACGCTGGTATGAACCATTTCAAACCCCAATACCAATTCCGTGTTGCGTCTCTGATTAAGGGACGTTTCACAGTAATTTCCCTTCCTTTTACAGATTATGTCAGGAAATTGACGCGATGTGCTATACAGTTATTCGCCAGTCGTGAAGTTTCCCGTTGTACAAAGTAATACCTGATAAATTTAAATAGCTCGAATTCTATCTCTAGTGCTCTGCCTCATCCGAGGCACAAAAGCACTCCGTTGAAAACAGCTATCCATTCCTCCAGCAGAACAAACTTGGCAGCCGCCGTACTGGGCACGGTTCCAGCGGCAGGGACAGTTGCTGGAAAGTGGAATTGGTGGGTCGCATTCTGTGCGGGCGAGATCGTTACTGTTAACCACACTGCCGGCCACAGCGGGATTAAGTCGCCGGCATGTTGGCTGCATTGTTTCCGCGGTTACCCCCGATCCGCGGGAAACCCCCGACCGCGGGCGCTGATGCGTTCACCGCGCCTTTTGTTCTCTTGAACGCCTTTATACAGTCTTTCCATTTTATTTTCGCCCTTTGTGAGGGAAGATTAGTGGGGCAAAAGATAATAGAAAGCGCTCGTCAAGAGGATTTCTGCATTATCGCTTAAGCCTGCGGTAACAGAGGTAAGCCGGCAGGTTTTTTTCTTTTTTTTTTCCTTTCGCATATACCGACTGGCGTTCGTTGTCCGGTCAGCGTAGTTAAAAAGACCCAAACAGCAGAAGCGGATACTGAACAAGTGACGTAACTTCAGCGTGTGTATTTCACACAGGCGCGTTGCATTCATATCGTTGCAGGAACTGAAGTCGGTCAGATGACATTCATGAGACTCACCACGTTCTTGTAAACACACGACCAATGTTTTGTGGAAATAATATCTAAACGTATACTAGAGTTATTTGATGCCGTTCCATTTACGAATTCACGTTGTGATACAACTCTACTGAACTGACCGCGCTTTTCCTAAGTCAAAGATCGATTGCAACCGCTCGGTGTATCCCTATTCGAATGCTCCAGATGAAAATTGCTTTGTGAAATATAACATAGAATTCTGATTAGTAAAAGTTGGTTCCGATGTAACGTAAGCGACAGTTTTGGCCATTACGTAAAATTGCTTGAAATTACCTATCATTTTTCAAATCGACTTTTTTTTTTTTTTTTTTTTTTTACTTGTATTTATTGTGTTAGCGTCCTTCACATGGTTAAACTTCTCGTATTTGGTTTCTTTCTAAGAAATCATCCACAGTCTTACTGACACACAATGGATGTCAGAATCACCTCACATTTGCATTGACAAAATAGCTATTGCGGAGGAAATTTCAAGGAAGTAATCCAGGAAAGCTTGATATAAGGCCACTCTTCATCTTGATTTTGAAATTTGATATATTTCAATCGTAACAACTGAATTTACCCACTGTACGTTAATTAATGTATGAGTAAAGGAGCACCGATATGTTTTTTCTAGAGGCAATTATAGTTTCGTAATCTTCTGATAAAAAGGAGCCCTTCGACAGACATCACAATAACAGTCTGACAGATCGTTTTGAAACTTCCTGGCAGATTAAAACTGTGTGCCCGACCGAGACTCGAACTCGGGACCTTTGCCATTCGCGGGCAAGTGCTCTACCAACTGAGCTACCGAAGCACGACTCACGCCCGGTACTCACAGCTTTACTTCTGCCAGTATCTCGTCTCCTACCTTCCAAACTTTACAGAAGTTCTCCTGCGAACCTTGCAGAACTAGCACTCCTGAAAGAAAGGATATAGCGGAGACATGGCTTAGCCACAGCGCACACTCCGCTGCAGAGTGAAAATCTCATTCTGGAAACATCCCCCAGGCTGTGGCTAAGCCATGTCTCCGCTATATCCTTTCTTTCAGGAGTGCTAGTTCTGCAAGGTTCGCAGGAGAACTTCTGTAAAGTTTGGAAGGTAGGAGACGAGATACTGGCAGAAGTACAGCTGTGAGTACCGGGCGTGAGTCGTGCTTCGGTAGCTCAGTTGGTAGAGCACTTGCCCGCGAGAGGCAAAGGTCCCGAGTTCGAGTCTCGGTCGGGCACACAGTTTTAATCTGCCAGGAAGTTTCATATCAGCGCACCCTCCGCTGCAGAGTGAAAATCTCATTCTAGATCGTTTTCAATTAGGCATTTTCTAGTGACTTTCGGTTTGTGCGATTTTAGCGTCTCAACCCCTGCTTTTAGCTCTTTTCGATGAATGTACTATAAACACGATTTGCATGCAAACAGGAACGACACCTTGTGACGCTCCCACAATGTCATTTGGACGTACTGAATTACCTGTCCAAACGGCCATCAACAAAGCGTAATATTAGATGAAACTTGATTCATGAAACATGTTGCAGTTCTGGCGTTGGACTCGTTTGACGTCATTGTACTGACGTTATAAGCCACTATAATAGAAGCAACATGCCAGGTGAAGGTGGGCAGTTGTGATTGTTGTAAAGGTTGTGGGGAGTCTCGACACAGCGCCGAGGGATGTTGTAAGGAGGCTCTGAGCACTATCGGTCTTAACATCTGAGGTCATCAGTCCCCTAGAACTTAGAACTACTTAAACCTAACTAACCTAAGGACATCGCACACAGCTATGCCCGAGGCAGCATTCGAAACTGCGACCGTAGGAGTCGCGCGGTTCCGGAATGAAGCGCCTAGAACCACTCGGCCACTGTAAGGAGGCGCTGTGGAAACTACTGATGTGTATTTTTTCAACATGGCACTGTATCGTTTTTGTCCTAAACTATAATAAAAAATCATTAGCGTAGGCCAGGTGTTGTAGTCACACCTTTTTATTTTATTTTATTTAGGCGGTTACCAACATAAATACCCACACTTTTATTTAACTAACTTTTATATGTCTTGAAGAATGTTTATAAAATAATTTATGACTTCATAATTATTGTGGTAAAATTAGCATTGCCTTTTCTATCATGCGATATTTGCAACTACCCTTCCTTGGACTGAAATGTTTCTTACAGGGATCTCGGTTACTTGTCACGTGTTAACATTACGTGAAAAATTCTAGTATCTGAAGAAACAAAATCCTTACTATATTCATATAAATTACTGAAAATCAAAGCAGCATTCAAGATTAAAATAGAACTATTCTATTTAACACTAATAACATAAAATAAACTAAATAATTCTGATGACTGTACACAAAAAGTTCAGCAGTTCAACATACACAAGCAAAAAATGACTTTAGAATCATAGGCCTACAACATAGTCTATAGTGATAGCTGTACATTGATAACAACCCTAAAATAAAAACTGTCAGGACTCCACAAAATTAATCTGAAAAATCGGCCAGACAGTTCTGACAAACAATATAGGCATTTCCTGACTTATATTTCTGATTTGCCCATTTTTTTGCAGTGTGTTTCCTTCGTTGTTTTCTCTTTCCAGCTTTAGAGAAATGTCTGATGACTTTCGGATAAACAATAGTAGGCCTAGACGGAACGTTCTCCAAGCCACTGCTAGAAGGCTGGGACTCATACAGCTTTCCTATGTCAGTAATTTGGTTCGAGTAGATTTCCAATATTGAAATTGGATTCTCTCCTTCTATTGCGTCAGCGCTTAGAGCAATAGGCCTGTCAGGATTTGGTCGATCTGTTACGAAACCATGAACAAATTAATGGTTACTAAAATCGTCTGTATTGGGGAGACAAATGCCACATGTCCTGAATACTATGTGGATATTTGTTGCCGTAAAATCAAAAGGATATGCAGAAGTCACTATTTCTGGACCTGATACATTGTATCGTGGAACCTGAGTGATTTAACATCCACAAATCACTTACAGTGTTCACGTACTTCAGTAGTCGGTACACAGTCCGATCTAACGATCAGAAGAGTGAAGAGGAAATGAGAATAAAACAATCTTTTGCATGCTTGAGCACATTCATCGACAGATGAGACTTATGATTATCAAAGAGAAGACACGGACTATGTGTAGAGCGCTTAGCGTTAGCAAGAAACTGTTTCAAAAATTCGCAGAAATGGTCTTCCATCATCCATCCAGATGGGTTACTTTCTCTATAGCAGCCCACTGATCCATCACGGATAAAATATTCTTTGAAGAGCATCCTGGGAAAAGTGAAGAATGGTGGATTAGAATTCCCAGTAGCAGGAACAGCAGCAGTTAAACTAACTAGGCTACCTCGCTCTCCAGATGTGGTCAACCCACTTGCTTGAAACCCCTTTCGTGACACAATTCGATTGGCCTGCTCTAATGCTCTCTCGTCCATGATCCAAATCTTTTATTACAATAGCCAGATTATCGAAAAAGGCGCCAAGTTTTGTTTTATTGAAGCTAGAAATTCGGGCTAAGCTGGTAGCATCAGGAGTGCTAACTGACAAATCTTTGTCTCTTCAAGGGCCCAGAAAACCAATCATCGCCAGCTAGTAGAGTTTCAGTTCGTTTTGCACGTACTTCTAGCCCATTAGATACAGCTAACTCATAACATCTTTTGGACTGAGACCAAAGTATATATCACACGCTGCTTTCATATATTCTGCCAGTTAATTTCAAGAGGAACTGTCCGAATAAATCTATTAGGTCCTTTCTCGTTTTGCTTGCGTTTTACTCTTATGTACTGCTACCTTTACTTTTTCTCCGTTGTTTCAGCGAATGTGAAATACAGTGAGTTTGTGGTCAGTTTGAGTATATGAGCGTGTGGAAAAATTTTCGACCTTTCAGCCAAAGTCGTCTGTTTTAATGAGTTTAAGGCCGCTGTTAACCTCGCCGTTAGCGCCCATAAAGGTCTACGCACACACACAAACACACACACACATAACACACACAGGTTTCACGTAATTCCTCATCCATGTGGGTTTTCACGTGTCACGAGAGGAAGGCTTTAGTAGTATATAGCATCCAAAACCAGACCGAAAGTGTATACTAATTACCTTCACGTTGTTTTCCATAGAGATGACATGTGGTCAGTATTATCTGTATTAAGGCAAGGTTAACTGACTATTATTATTTGGACAGTTTTTGGATGTCAACGTTGATATGATGACCATGTCATTAATAAAGCAATGCTTAAATAAACTACTGTAAGGAGAAAAACATATGTTTTTCTTCGTCTAACACATTTGCTAATGCACGTCTATCCTAAGGCACTTGGTACCCTATTACGAATATTCGGAATGACATTAGCAGCCAATAACGTGACAACTACGTCAAAATTTATGCTAAACTAGGGTCTGGATCTCAATTAATTCTTTGCATTCAGGATTTTGGTGGGGAGTGGACATCCCCACAGATATGTCACTCAAATCGGCAATGGTTCCCGCAATCATTACTTGTTGCGGTGTTCTTGGACAATACTAACAGCCCCCTTCGGGTTCGGGGGTAAGAAAAGGCCCGCGGTATTCCTGCCTGTCGTAAGAGGCGAGTAAAAGGAGTCTCAACCTTTTCGGCCTTATGTGATGGTCCCCTGTTGGGTTTGACCTTCATCTCTCAAAATTTTTCCGAAGAGCGAGACGACTGGGGAAGGGCGCTTTACTTGGTGCATTGTGTCCATCTTGCGTTGCGATCTTTCGCCAGCTTATTCGTTGTTGCATTGCAGTCCTGCCTGCTCTCCATCTCTTGGGTATGGATACGTTTCTGCATGCGGCTTCCGCAATGCAATGTGCAGTGCGACTTTCTGCACTGATGGCGACAATGGACTACATGTCACCTAACATCCAGCACGGTAGCCAGTCCGTTGTGGTGGGGCCGCCATGTACCCTGTTGGTTGTAGCCCCCTGACAACACAGGGATCGCTCTACTGATGCCAGCGCCGTTAACTCCCCACGCATGCCAAGGAGTAGATGCCCATCTCCCTGGGGCATCGGGACTCCCGGCAATGGCCATCCTGCCAGGAGGCCTCCATGGTCCTCCATCTGCCTGAACGGCGACCTAGGTCTGGGCTTTCCATAGCTGTCTGCGTCCAGTCCCTGCTGTCGGAACTGGGGTCATTCCCTCTTCTGCCTCCCTTCCGGGTCCGTACACCTACGCCTTCTTGGTGTTTGCCCCATCCGTCCGTCCGTCTGGACTTGGCACAGGGACCCAAGGACTCGGTTCCGCCTGTGGCCCTCCATCGCTGTTTTCTTGCGCTCCTCGCCTCCTTTTCTGGCTGTGAGACTGTCTACACTGATGGTTCCCTGATTGATGGTCGCACTGCCTACACTTTTGCTCACACTGCCCATGTTGAACAGCGCTCCTTGCCGGCTGGCTGCAGTATGTTTACTGCGGAGCTGGTGGCCATATTGCGCGCTCTTGAGCATATGCGTTCCTGCTCATGTACGTCCATCGTCATCTGCAGTGACTCCCTGAGCAGCCTCCAGGCCATCGACCGCTGCTATCCCTCTTCTCCTCTGATGTCCTCTATTCAGGAGTCTGTTTCCGCCTTTACCCGCTCTGGTCGTTCGGTGTCTTTATTTGGACGCCAGGTCACGTTGACATCCCAGGGAACGAACGTGTCGACAGGCTGGCCAAACGGGCGATCGACGCCCCAGCTTTGGAAATCGGCCTCACAGCTCGCGATCAGCAGCTGGTGTTGCGCCGTAAGGTGCTTGGGATGTGGACTGCTGAGTGGCGTGGCATGACATCCCCGAATAAACTGTGGGCTGTCAAGGAGACGACCGATGTTTGGCGCTCCTCCCTGCGAGCTTCTCGCAGGGACTCTGTCATCCTGTGTCGGCTGCGCATCGGCCATACCTACCTGACGCACGGTCATCTTTTGTGTCAGAAGGATCCCCCCCTGTGTCGGTGTGGGTTCTGGCTGACGGTCGCCCACAAGTTGTTGGAGTGTCCCCGACTGCGCACCCTCCGGCAGTCTTTTAATCTCCCGGGCACTTTGCCTTTGATTTTATGTGACGATGCCTCCATGGCTGATGACGTTTTAAATTTTATCCATGGTAGTCCTTTTTATGGTTCTATTTAGGGAGGTCCTGCACCATTCCCTTTCTGTGTCTCTTGTCCTCGCGTCTCTCAATATTTGTTGCTGTTTTGGTGTGTCGTTGGATGGTTGACTCTTTCCCTTTTTTTTGTTCTTATGGTCAGTCAACCAGTCTACGGCTGTCTTCTTTCTTTTGTTTCTTTCTGTCTGGTGTTAATCTGTAGTCTTCTTGTGTTTAGTGTTTGTTGCTGCATTTGTGTTCTTTTAGTGCCTGGGGGGGAGTCTCCTCCCCCCTTTTGGTTTTTACCTGCTCCGCCAATTTTAGGCTCGCCTGTTTTTGGAATGGGGGACTGATGACCTTCGCTGTTTAGTCCCCCTTAAACATCCCAACAACCACCATCACCACCAGGAGGCCTTTGCTGTTGCTGGGTGGCGCCTGTGGGGAGGGCCCTTGGTCGGAGTAGGTGGCATCAGGGTGGATGACACGCAATGAAGCCTGACACATCTTCTCTTGCTGGTGGCCAGCCACCAGCAGTCTCTAAGCGTTCGAGGGCCCATTTTAAAGGTAACGTTTATGACCCCAAATCGTTCCCCTCCCTCGCCACACCAAGGGAGGAACGAAAGGCAATGAATGAGAGCGACAGGTATTCGCCCCGGTATCTCGTCTGTACCCGAGCTGACGGGGAATCGTTTGTGTCTGTGAAGCCTCAGTTCTTTGTCGAACATTTAGAGGACAAGTTCGGGGAGGTGGAGGGCTTGTCCAAGTTGCGGTCAGGGTCAGTCTTAATAAAAACAGCATCCTCTGCCCAGTCACGAGCCTTGCTCGCTTGTACGAAGCTGGGGGATGTTTCTGTTACTATCACCCCACATAAAATCTTAAATATGGTCCAGGGAATTATTTTTCACCGCGATCTCCTTTTACAGTCCGATGACGAGCTGCGCGCCAACTTAGAGCGACGAGGGGTCCATTTCGTCCGGCACGTCCACCGGGGTCCGAAGGATCACCAAGTTGCCACCGGTGCCTTCATCTTGGCCTTCGAGGGTGACATGTTACCTGAGGAGGTGAAGGTGATGGTATACCGTTGTGATGTCAAGCCCTATATCCCTCCCCCGATGCGGTGCTTCAAGTGTTGGAAGTTCAGCGATATGTCTTCTCGCTGTGCTTCCAGCCTCATTTGTCATGATTGTGGTCGACCGTCCCATCCTGATACTCCATGTGTCCCGCTTCCCATCTGTGTCAACTGCAGGGAGCACCATCCCCCTTGCTCGCTGGACTGTAAGATTCTCCAGAAGGAGCGGAAAATAATGGAATACAAGACCCTGGATAGGCTGACCTACACTGAGGCTAAGCGTAAGTTTGAACGATTGCATCCAGTACGAATGACGTCCACTTATGCCGCCATTGTCGCTCCTGTTACTGTTCCTGTAGTTGCGCCACACACCGTTAGCTCTCAGAGCCAGAGAACGACACCTGCCCCCTTGATGGTGAGGATCACTCCACTCTCTGTTGCTCCTTCTCCATCTACTTGAGGAGCAAGGCCCCCCCAACCATCGGGGACATCAGTTCCCCCTTCCCAGCCGGGGAAGCGTAAGACTTCTTCGGCTCCTCTCGCAAGGAAGGGGTCCCTTGGGGACCTCCCTTCGCAAGTTCCAACCGGTACCAAAGCCGACAGCCGCAAGTGGCTCAAACACCCGCCGGTCCCTGGTCGTAGGGACACACGGTCGTCGTCTGTCCCTGAGACTGACCCAGTGACGCCCTCCCAGCCTGAACCACCGAAGGCACAGCGAGAGAAGCAGAAGAAGAAGGAAGTCCCCGAGGCTAACGACATTGCGGTGGCACCCATCCCACCGCTTCCTACAAGCTCTGCATCTGAGGATGAGGTCGAGATTCTGGCTACTGCTGAAGACCTCGATCTCGCCGGTCCCTCACACACCATTGATAGTACTAGTACAGGCGCTCAATTGGTGGCAGCAGGCGACCCATCTGAGTAATCTGCCTTCCCAGTCCCTTCACGCCTTTCTCAGCCATCGACAAAATCATCGTCCAGTGGAACTGTAACGGTTTCTTTGACCATCTAGCTGAGCTCCGACAGTTTATCAGCCTTCACCCATTCTTCTGCACTGGTCTTCAGGAAACTTTGTTTCCCGCAATGCGAACCTTCACCCTCCATGGCTATCGGGGTTATTATAAGAACCGGGCAGCTTATGAAAGGGTCTCAGGTGGCGTCTGCATCTATGTCCTTAAGTCTCTTCACAGCGAGTCTGTCCCTCTACAAACAGTTTTAGAGGCTGTCGCTGTTCGGGTGTGGACGCCACAGGCTGTTACCGTCTATAGTCTTTATGTTGCACCGGATGGTGATGGCGCACAGCATGTCCTGGCTGCGCTGATAGCCCAACTGCCGCCACCTTTATTGTTACTGGGCGACTTCAACGACCATATCCCTCTGTGGGGTGGATCATTGGCAACAGGTCGAGGCGCCACCGATGAGGACTTATTGGCGCAGCTCGATCTTTCGATTTTAAATGATGGTACCTTCACACAATTCAGTGTTGCGCATGGCACATACTCCGCCATTGAGCTTTCGATCTGCAGCCCTAGCCTCTTACCTTCTGTCCAGTGGAGGGTGCATGGCGACATGTGTGGTAGTGACCACTTTGCGATCTTTCTGTCACTGCCACGGCGTCCCTCTTCTGGGCGCCCCACCAGATGGGCTATGAATAAGGCTGACTGGGCCTTGTTCTCTTCCATTGCCGCTATTGAGCCTCTCTCTAATGACGACATTGATCGCCTCAGGGGACTCAGCATTTATGTGCTGGGTATGGGCTTGGTGAACCCGGGATCCCCGAGCTGGAGACTGGTGTGCGCCGCCAGTCCTCTGACACCGTAAGCTCTGGGCATGCTTCAGCGACCACCGTGTGGCGCAACGGTGGAACGTTGTGTGTCGCAGGGACCGGAGATCTTGGCTTGATTGCCTGGATCGCGAGGATGGTACATACCTCTATAAAAAACCCTTCAATCTTAAGGTGTGCTGCGCGCCGATAAGATGCATGGCTGTTGAGGTGGAACAGTCGCTAGCGGGCGGCCTCTGAGGAACCTGCCGCACCTCAGTTGTATGAGGCTTACCCAGGCATGTGGGGCTCTGTCTGGGCTGACGTTTCGTTGCCTAGCTGCTCGTGGGACGCACATGGCAACCACGTATTTCCCTTCACCAACTTCGCTATCAGTCAAGCGCATGAGGGAGGCTAGTCCTCCAGATATGCAGATGGAAAAGAGTAACAGGGCTCATGGAGTCGTAAATGACAATGTTTTCATCGTGATTAAGAGGAAGGAGGGCTCATTTGAAAAAGTGTCTCCTTTCTACATACATAAAGGTTTAGAAGGACTCGCAGGTACACTGAAATCTATCAAACGCCTGAGGAATGGTACCCTGTTAGTTGAGACTACTAGGGCAAAGCAAGTGGAGCTGCTTCGGAAGTCACCCAAGTTAGGCGAGTATGATATTACTGTCGAGTTGCACAATTCCCTCAACCCCAGTAAAGGCGTTGTCACCTGCCGTGATTTAATGGATATCGATGTCGACGAGCTGAAGCAAGAATGGGCAACACAGGGGATTGTAGACGTGGAACAAAGGACACGTAGGAATAATGGAGTTATTGAGAAATCTGCCACCTTCATTGTGACTTTCAATTCGCCTGTCTTACCTGAATACGTTCTGGCTGGTTTCCTCCGACTTAGGGTTCGGCCTTATATACCTAACCCTATGCGCTGTTTCAAATGTCAGCGATTTGGCCATACAACAATGAGTTGTGGGGGTGAACCAACCTGTGGTATATGTGGCAAGGCAGCTCATGAAGCTGGGACCAACTGCACATATCCAGCGCTGTGTATCAACTGCTCTGGGAGCCATCCCGTCTGGAGCAGAGAAGAACGAAAAATTCGGGAGATCAAGGTGACAAAGAGGCTACCTTATGTGGAAGCCAAAAAAGAGTATAGGGCTACAAAACCCCCTGTCTTTGCCACATCCTATGCCTCCTTGGTGCACAACCGTGCGTCGCGAGTAGACGCTTCGACACAGACCCTGTCCAGCATCGCAGTATCCTCCACCAATACCTGTACCTGCGTTTGTACCTGCCAGAGCACTCCCACTAACGATATAGCTATTCAGGCTGCTCCGCCTGCACCAACCGCTATTGCAGAGAAAGCTCCAGTGAAGCCTTCGAAGGCCCTCCAGAAACAGAGTGCCTCTCCACTTCCCCCATCCCCGACTTCCACAAAGAAAACGGGACCAGGTAAAGAGGCACGGCGTTTGCCGTCAAACCTGCCAAAGGCACCATTGGATGTCGTCATGGCATCCCTGACTGATGAGGAGGACATCGTCATGGATTTTGATACCTCTTCCCCCGAAACTGGCAGCCCCTCTGCTGCCACTCGCTCTACAAGTGCCTCACCAGCGCGGCGCAAAGACAGGGGGAAATCTAAACCGAAACGCTGATATGGCTCTCATACTTCAGTGGAATCTGAATGGAGTCAGACTTCGCTTTGCAGAATTGCGGCTGTTAGTACAGGAAAACCCCATTTGCATCTCTTTGCAAGAGACACATTTTAAAGAGACTGACACGCCTGTACTTACGGGTTATCACATGTACAGGAAAGACGACCTGACTGGTAATAGGGCTCAGGGTGGGGTGGCAGTGTTCATTAAGGACACATTCCACTCCTCACCTGTGACCTTAACCACAACGCTACAAGCGTTGCAGCTCGGATCCTGGCCCAGGTTCATGTTACAGTGTGCTCCTTGTATTTACACCCGCTGAGCTCATTGACAGTGAAGCCCACGCACGGCTCATTGATCAGCTACCCCGTCCCTTTCTCATTTTAGGAGACTTTAATGCTCATAATGCATTATGGGGTTCCAACAAAACCTGCCCCAGAGGCCAGATGATTGAGCAGTTGCTCAGGACTTCCGACATCATACTGCTGAACACAGGTCAGGCCACGCATTTTAGCACCGCTTCAGGTTCGTCTTCTGCCATAGACCTCTCTATTTATTCGCCTATGCTTGCGGACATTGCTCAGTGGGTCGTCGACGACGACCTTCATGGCAGCGACCATTATCCTATCTGGCTCCATCTGCCAGTTGAAATGGGTCGTGTCGCACAGCCGCCGAAATGGTTGTTCCGGAAGGGAAACTGGACGCTCTACCGGCAGTTGGCTGTTTTTGAACGGTGTGAAGGCATCCGGGATTGGGTGGATCACATTACGGCGGTGATGCACCATGCCGCTGATGTTTCCATACCAAAGTCAAAGGGAACACCTGTGAGGCAGCCTGTCCCTTGGTGGAATGACGACTGTCGTACCGCCATCAGAGACAGATGGGCGGATTTGAGACGATTCCGTCGGTGCCCCACTGCTGCGCATCTGACAATCCGAATAGCACGGGCGCGGGCGAGAAAAATCGTTAGGGAGAGTAAACGGAGGTCTTGGCGTGAGTTCCTGAACTTCATCAATAGGTCCACATCTTCAAGCAAAGTATGGGAAGCCATTAGGAGGATCTCAAGGCGATACTCTCGACCGCCAATAGCAGCTATACGTGAGCGGGCGTGTCTCCTAACATCTCCAAGAGACATCGCCCGGTCGTTGGCAGAATCTTTTCAAACTATTACAGCCGATTCTAGCCAGGACCCAGAATATCTGCGCTATCGGGATACACAGGAGAGGGCTGGTTTTGATTTCCGTTCAAAGAACGCTGAGGAATACAACTAGCCTTTCTCTTTGTGGGAGTTGGACTCTGCACTGTCCATATCTCGAGATACCGCACCTGGTCCAGACCTGATATCGTATAGCATGCTGCAGCAGTTGGATCTGCGGTCAAAGGAAGTCCTCCTTCAACTTTTTAATGAAATTTGGAAGACAGGCGACTTTCCTAGTTCGTGGAAAGAATCGATTTTAATTCCCCTTTTAAAACCAGGGAAGGATCGGACCGAACCCAGTAGCTACCGTAGCATTAGTCTCACGAGCTGCGTCGGAAAGACATTTGAGCGTATGGTCAATAGGCGCCTGGTGTGGGTTCTCGAATCCAGATCCTTACTTACCCGCTGCCAGTGTGGGCTCAGGAGGTATCATTCCACCCTAGATAACCTGATCCTACTCGAAACAGCGATACAGGATGCTTTCCTACGTAAGCAACACCTTATCGGGGTTTTCTTCGACCTGGCGAAGGCGTACGATACTACCTGGAGGCATACCATTTTGCGGCAGCTTTATGAGTGGGGTTTCCGTGGGCGTTTACCCACACTCATCAGATCCTTTCTGTCGGACAGGTATTTTAAGTATAAGGTTGGGAATGTCCTGTCTGACCGTTTTAAGCAGGAGAACGGTGTCCCTCAAGGAAGTGTCCTCAGTGTGACAGCTTTCGCAATTGCCATCAATAGTATTGCGTCCACAGTACGACGGCCTGTGCAGTGCTCCTTGTTTGTGGACGATTTCTCCATTTTCTGTGCGTCTTCCTCCCTCACAGCTGCTACACGCCAATTACAGCTGACACTCATGCGATTGGAGGAATGGTCTAAGACCACGGGCTTTCAATTCTCTTTGGAGAAGACCGTTTGTGTAAATTTTAACCGTTCCCGTTCTCTTTTTAATCTCCGTGTTTTAAAACTAGGAGACATTGTTCTCCCCTTTATGGAAAAAGTGAAATATCTGGGGCTTATTTTTGACGAGAAGCTCATGTGATTGCCACACTTCAAGGATCTAAAAGTCCGCTGTTTCAAGGCTTTGAACTTCCTTAAATGCGTCAGTCATAGATCCTGGGGCCCTGACAGGGCACGTCTGCTCCAACTTTATAAGGCCTTTGTGCGACCTCGACTGGAATACGGATGTCAAGCTTATGGCTCTGCAAGACCTTCCTACCTCAAAATGTTGGATGTGATTCACCATGAAGGTATTAGGCTTTCGACGGGGGCTTATCGCATGAGTCCAGTTGCTGGTCTGTGTGTCGAGGCGGGTGAGCCTCCCCTGTCCATTCGGCGTCTTCTCCTCGTGGTACGGCACGCGTACAGGGCCAAGTACACTCCTCTTGCATTGGCGTCCGACACCTTTTCCTGGCCGGCACTGGCACGTCTCTTCCGCCACCGTCCGGCGGCAACAAAGCCGTTTGGCATCCGTGCAAAGGAGAGTCTCGAGTCAGTACACCTGGAGGGCATTAAGGTCCTCCACCAGCGATGGAGTAGGGGATCTCCCTGGCGACTACAAAGGCCAAGATTGCTTCTTGATCTGGCTGCTTACAGGAAGTATTGTACCCCGGACCACCTTTTTAAAATTAAACTTACTGAGATTTTAGAACGCCATTCCGATTTTATTACTGTTTACACGGATGGGTCTAAACAGGGGGATTTTATGGGCTGTTCTGCTGTGTTTCCCGATACTGTCCATCGGATAGGGCTCCCAGAGCAGTTCTCAGTTTACTATGCAGAGCTGTTTGCCATTCTGCAAGCATTAGAGCATATGCGCCGACATCGTGGCACGAAATTCCTCATCTGCTCCGATTCCCAAAGTGCTCTACACGCTCTTGAACAGATGTACCCAGCAGATCGGATGGTGCAAGAGGTGCAGGACGCACTCCTGCTCTTGCAACAGCAGGGTAAGGATGTGATTTTCTGCTGGGTTCCAGGGCACATAGGGATTCCTGGAAATGAACTTGCAGATGCGGCTGCCAAGGAGGCTTGCTCCATCCCACCTCCTGCTCGCTGTTCCGTCCCCATGCAGGCCATTACGTCTTTCGTGACTCGGAAGGTCACGCGTTGGTGGGAGGCTCAGTGGCTGGACGTGAGGGATAATAAGTTGTGAGCGGTGAAGGATTCTGTCCGACCGTGGCTCACCTCCTTCCGACAACGACGCGCTGAGGAAGTAGCCCTTACACGGCTTAGAATAGGACATTGTCCTTTGACACATGGTTTTCTGTTACGTCGTGAGGAGCCACCAATGTGTCAGACATGTAGGACACAGTTGTCGATACGGCATATTTTAACTGATTGTGTTTTATATGCGGGTTTGAGGGAAGATTTCAGTTTCCCACCAGACCTGCCCTCTCTTTTAACTACTAATGAGGCGAGTGTCGCTAGAGTTTTACGTTTTTGTGTGATGTCTGGCCTTCTTCCCAAAATATTGGGATTGCAGTCTTAATGTGCTGTCCAGTGGTTTGGTCACCCATTATTTGTAAGTGGTCACTCAGCCACCGTTACTAATTTTTCCCTGTTTGTACTGCTATTTTATTTTTAGTTTTATCTCCCTGTTTTGGTGTGCTGTGTCCACTCTTGCAATTTGAACAATACCGATTCTCTCACAATTCGGCTCTGAATTGAACTTTTGGGAACGGGCGCTGATAACCTCGCTGTTGTACGCCCTAAAACACTAATCATCATCATCATGACATTGATGCGGTGGTTCACTCAGTCACCACCAGCATCGTTACTGCTGCAGCATCTGCCATTCCCCGTTCTTCTGGGTCCCCTTGGCGGTGGACTATGCCTTGGTGGTCGCCTGAGATCGCTGAAGCGGTTAAAGATCGCCGGCGGGCGCTCCAGCGTCACAAGCGACATCCATCCATAGAACACCTCATCGCCTTCAAACAGCTACGTGTGCGGGCCCACTGCCTTATCCGCCAAACCAAGCAGGAGTGTTGGGAGCAGTATGTTTCCACCATCGGCCTACATGTCTCTCAGGTCTGGGCCGAGATTCGACGCCTCTATGGCTATCGAACCCCTGTCAGCGTGCCTGCGCTCTCACTGACTGGAGCAGTTTGTACTGACTCCGACGTCATTGCAAACCCCTTGTCGGAGCATTTTGCTCCGAGTTCCGCTTCTGCAAATTACCCCCTCGCCTTCCGCTCCATTAAAGAGCGGATGGAACGTCGGAGCCTTTCGTTTCGTAGCCACCATTCAGAATCGTACAATGTTCCATTCAGTGAGTTGGAATTTCACAGTGCCCTAGCCGCCTGCCCTGATACCGCTCCTGGGCCAGATCGCATCCACTGTCAGATGCTGAAAAACCTTTCAGTGGACTGCAAGCGACGCATCCTCGACCTTTACAACCGTCTCTGGGACGAGGGTGAGTTTCCGTCGCAATGGCGGGAAAGCATTGTCATCCACATTCTGCAACCTGGCAAGAACCCTTTGGAGGTGGACAGCTACCGTCCCATTAGCCTCACCAACGTTCTTTGCAAGTTGCTTGAATGGATGGTGAGCCGGCGGTTGAATCGGATACTGGAGTCTCGGGGCCTTCTGGCTCCGTCTCAGGGTGGATTCCGTAAAGGCCGCTCCGCCGCCGACAATCTGGTGAGCCTGGAGTCGGCCATCCGTACTGCCTTTGCCCGCCGTCAGCACCTGGTCGCTGTCTTTTACGACATGCGGAAGGCGTACGATACGACATGGCGTCATCACATCCCTTCTACGCTTCATGGATAGGGACTTTGGGGCCCTCTGCCGATCATTATCCGAAATTTTCTGTCGTATCGTACCTTCCACGTGCAAGTTGCGGCCTCCCATAGTTCCTCCCGAGTCCAGGAGAACGGGGTACCACAGGGATCTGTCCTCAGTGTCTGCCTGTTTTTAATTGCAATAAACGGGCTCGCTGCAGCAGTGGGAAATTCTGTCTCCGCTTCCCTGTATGCTGACGACTTCTACCTTTCCTACAGCTGTATTGGAATTGCAGCCGCTGAACGTCAGCTACAGGGCACTATCCGTAAGGCGCAGTCTTGGGCTGTAGCTCATGGGTTCCAGTTTTCAGCAGCCAAGACCTGCGTTATGCATTTCTGCCGGCGACACACTGTTCACCCGGAGCTGCAGCTTTATCTTGACGGCGAACTCCTTGCTGTGGTGGAGTCACATAGGTTTTTGGGTGTGGTATTTGATGCCCGGTTGACTTCGGCAGCTTAAACAGATGTGTTTGCGGCATCTAAATGCTCTGCGATGCTTGAGCCACACCCGCTGGGGCGCCGACCGATCTACCCTGTTAGGGCTCTACTAGGCGTTAATCCAGTCCCGTCTAGATTATGGGAGCCGGGCTTATGGCTCAGCATCCCCATCTGCGTTGCGGGTGCTGGACTCAATCCTCCACAGCAGGATACACCGTGCCACTGGTGCTTTCCGTACCAGCCCTGCGGACAGCATACTAGTGGAGGCAGGTGTCCCTCCACTGCAGTTACGGCGCCAACGTTTGCTGGCTGCTTATGCTGCCCATGTTTTCAGCTTGCCCAGGCATCCTAACTATCGGCTACTATTCCCGCAGTCGCACGTCCATCTTCCAGAACGTAGGCCCAGGGCTGGATGTACGCTCGCGGCCCGCGTCCGAGTGCTTCTCTCTGGGCTTGGGGCTTTACCCCTTCCGCCTCCTTTCTAGGCACCTCTTCGTACACCCATGTGGTGTTTGCCTTGCCCTCGCCTTCAGCTGGAATTGGCACAGGGCCCGAAGGACTCAGTCCCTTCGGAGGCCTTCCGCCGCCGCTTTCTTTCCATTCTCGCTACGTATCAGGGCTCTGGCGTTGTTTATACTGACGGCTCGATGGTTGCTGGTCGTGTCGGTTATGCGCTAACTCTAGGGTTTGGTCACCCATTATTTGTAAGTGGTCACTAAGCCACCGTTACTTATTTTTCCCTGTTTGTACTGCTATTTTATTTTTAGTTTTATCTCCCTGTTTTGGTGTGCTGTGTCCACTCTTGCAATTTGAACAATACCAATTCTCTCACAATTCGGCTCTGAATTGAACTTTTGTGAACGGGCGCTGATAACCTCGCTGTTGTGCGCCCTAAATCACTAATCATCATCATCATCATCATCAATGGTGGCTGGGAGAGGTGGCCGAAACACCATATCCTTAACATACCCCCATAAGAAAAAATCGCAGGGGGTAAGATCAGGGCTTCTTGGAGGCCAGTGATGAAGTGCTCTGTCACGGGCTGCCTGGGGGCCGATCCATCGCCTCGGGTAGTTGACGTTCAGGTTTCATAACTAACCTTTTTCGTAGGACTCTCCATACAGTTGATTGTGGAATTTGCAGCTCTCTGCTAACTCTGCGAGTCGATTTTCCTGGGCTGCGAACAAATGCTTGCTGGATGCGTGTTACATTTTCATCACTCGTTCTCGGCCGTCCAGAACTTTTCCCTTTGCACAAACACCCATTCTCTGTAAACTGTTTATACCAACGTTTAATACACCGCCTATCAGGAGGTTTAACACCATACTTCGTTCGAAATGCACGCTGAACAACTGTCGTCGATTCACTTCTGCCGTACTCAATAACACAAAAAGCTTTCTGTTGAGCGGTCGCCATCTTAGCATCAACTGACGCTGACGCCTAGTCAACAGCGCCTCAAGCGAACAAATGTACAACTAAATGAAACTTTATAGCTCCCTTCATTCACCGACAGATAGTGCTTAGCTCTGCCTTTTGTCGTTGCAGAGTTTTAAATTCCTAAAGTTGTGGTATTCTTTTTGAATCACCCTGTACAGCGTACTGTGGAGCGCCTGGACAGTTATCACATAAAGATTTATTTGCCTCTGTAAGATCATTGCGACGTCTACAATTTTGATGGAATACTGATTGTGAAGAAATGTCAGTATTACTCGCTGCTTTGGGCGAACATTAATAAATTCTACAAACTGCAGGAACGAATTCCTGGAAACGGAGGATAAAAGGTCTTACGAACATGTGTGGAAGTGCGTAGTTGCTACGGTAGATGGCGCTAACGAATGACAGTTCCTCTGATCACGTGCCGTGTATTCCTTGTGTGCTGCAGGTTGCGTGATTGGCTTTATGTGATTGACGCAGCGTACTGTAAGCAGCAGAATCATCCGGTATTCATGTCGGGAACAGGACCAGTTGGTGTTTGTGCACGGCCAAGCAGATGGAAACGGTCGAGAGGTGGCACGGCTATACCAAAACAAGTACTCTCACAGACAACAGCCATATCACACAACATTTCAAGCCCTTTTTTTGGCGTTTATATGATTATACAAACGTAGTACCACAGCAAAGCCATTGCGACAATCCAGAATGGTCTAGTTAAGGAGAGTCTGTTCTAACAGTGTCCGCCACACAATGACGAATGTCATCTTGATTGAGTCCTAGGCTGTGAAGAGTTGGTTCTACTGATCTGTTTGATGGTTGTTTTTGTAGGTTTTCCGCGTCCATATTATTATCACTAGTGTAAGAAGATATACTTTGGATAACGTTAATGAGATATGCCTACTTTAAAAAAATATTGATTGGATAACTATCAAACGTTTAAGATACAAGAAACTTTGTGTATTTCCTGTAACATATTTTTCTTGGGACAGGACACGTTCTCAGACGCAACCAATCAGTATTACTAGAAATTGAACTTTTTAAATCCTGTCCGCTCTTGGGTACATTTCTGTGGATGACCATGCACCTGCGAACTCTACTGCGTACAGTATCACAAACGTGAATGAGCGAAACGAGTTAGGGAAATAAATATAAATGTCGTGTGACTACGGCTTCCCGTCGGGTGAAAGTCTTTCGATTTGACGCCACTTCGGCGACTTGCGTGTCGACGCGAGTTAGGTAGTGTACCAGTAATGAAGTCAATGACCAGCCAATCAAAATACCGTGTATGAGTCTCGGCAGTCTTACGTGAGTCCCCCTGCGGGTTCGGGGGTAAGAATAGGCCCGCGGTATTCCTGCCTGTCGTAAGAGGCGACTAAAAGGAGTCTCAAACGTTTCGGCCTTATGTGATGGTCCCCTGTTGGGTTTGACCTCCATACCTCAAAATTTTTCCGAAGAGCGAGCCGATTGGGGAAGGGCACCTTACTTGGTGCATTGTGTCCATCTTGCGTTGAGAACTTTCGCCAGCTTATTCGTCGTTGCGTTGCAGTCCTGCCCGCTCTACATCTCTTGGGCACTGATACGCTCCTGCGTGCACTTTCTGCCACGCAATGTGCAGGGCCACTTTCTGCACTGACGGCGACCATGGACCACATGTCACCTAACATCCAGCACGGTAGCCAGTCCGTTGTGGCGGGGCCGCCATGTAACCTGTTGGTTGTAGCCCCCTGACAACACAGGGATCGCTCTACTGATGCCTGCGCTGTTAACTCCCCACGTATGCCAAGGAGTAGATACCCATCTCCCTGGGGCATCGGGACTCCCGGCAATGGCCATCCTGCCAGGTGGCCTTTGCTGTGGCTGGGTGGCGCTCGTGGGCAGGGCCCTTGGTCGGAGTAGGTGACATCAGGGTGGATGACACGCAATGAAGCGTGGCACATCTTCTCTTGCTGGTGGCCAGCCACCAGCAGTCTCTAAGCGTTCGAGGGCCCATTTTAAAGGTAACGTTTTTGACCCCAAATCGTTCCCCTCCCTCACCACACCATGGGAGGAACGAAAGGCTATGAATGAGAGTGACAGGTATTCGCCTCGGTATCTCGTCTGTACCAGAGCTGACGGGGAATCGTTTGTGTCTGGGAAGCCTCAGTTCTTTGTAGAACATTTAGAGGACAAGTTCGAGGAGGTGGAGGGCTTGTCCAAGATGCGGTCAGGGTCAGTTTTAATAAAAACAGCATCCTCTGCACAGTCACGAGCCTTGCTCGCTTGTACGAAGCTGGGGGATGTTTCTGTTACTATCACCCCACATACAAAAGCTTAAATATGGTCCAGGGAATTATTTTTCACCGCGATCTCCTTTTACAGTCCGATGACGAGCTGCGCGCCAACTTAGAGCGACGAGGGGTCCATTTCGTCTAGCGCGTCCACCGGGGTCCGAGGAATCACCAAGTGGCAACCGGTGCCTTCATCTTGGCCTTCGAGGGTGACACGTTACCTGAGAAGGTCAAGGTGATGGTATACCGTTGTGATGTCAAGCCCTATATCCCTCCCCCGATGCGGTGCTTCAAGTGTTGGAAGTTCGGCCATATGTCTTCTCGCTGTGCTTCCAGCCTCATTTGTCGTGATTGTGGTCGACCGTCCCATCCTGATACTCCATGTGCCCCACCACCCATCTGTGTCAACTGTGGGGAGCACCATCCCCCTTGCTCGCCGGACTGTAAGATTCTCCAGAAGGAGCGGAAAGTAATGGAATACAAGTCCCTGGATAGGCTGACCTACGCTGAGGCTAAACATAAGTTTGAACGACTGCATCCAGTACGAATGACGTCTACTTATGCCGCCACTGTCGCTCCTGTTACAGTTCCTGTAGCTGCACCACACACCGTTCGCTCTCAGAGCCAGAGACCCACACCTGCCCCCTTGATGGTGGGGGGCACTCCACTCCCTGTTGCTCCTGCTCCATCTACTTCAGGAGCAATGCCTCCCCAACCATCGGGGACATCAGTTCCCTCCTTCCCAGCCGGAGAAGCGTAAGACTTCTTCGGCTACTCTCGCAAGGAAGGGGCCCTTGGGGACCTCCATTCGCCAGTTCCGACTAGCGGCACAGCAGACACCTGCAAGTGGCTCAAACAACCACCAGTCCCTGGTCGTAGGGCCTCAGGGTCGTCGTCTGTCCCTGAGACTGACCCTGTGAAGCCCTCCAAGCCTGAACCACCGAAGGCACAACGAGAGAAACAGAAACAGAAGCAGAAGAAAGTCCCCAAGAATACCGACATTGCTGTGGCACCTGTCCCACCGCTTCCTACAAGCTCTGTGTGTGAGGACGAGGTGGAGATTCTGGCGTCTGCTGAGGACCTGGATCTCGCCAGTCCCTCAGACGCAATGGATGGCTGTTGTACAGGTGGTGACTCACCTGCAGCTGTGGCCCAGGAGGCGTAATCTGCCTCCCCAGTCCCTTCATGTCTTTCCCATCCATGGACAATACCATCCTCCAGTGGAACTGCAGCGGTTTCTTCCACCATCTAGCTGAGCTCCGACAACTTATCAGCCTTCACCCTTTCTTCTGCATTGCACTTCAGGAAACTTGGTATCCCGCAATGCGAACCCCCGCCCTCCGTGGCTATCGGGGTTATTATAAGAACCGGGCAGCTTATGAAAGGGTGTGTGGTGGCGTCTGTAGATATGTCCTTAACTCTCTTCACAGAGAGTTTGTTCCTCTACAAACAGCTTTAGAATCTCATCACCATATACGTCAATGGGAATGATTTTTGTTGTCTTGTGGACAGAGGGTTCCCCAAGACGAACTGAAGGCTGAATGGTCCCGGGTAGGGATTGTCGACGTGGAACACGTTATGAAACGGGTGGATGGTGCTCTCATGAAATCTGAGTCGTTCATCCTTATGTTTAACAGCACCAAATTGCCCGAGCATGTGAAGGCAGCTTTCGTACGTCTCAGTGTACGGCCTTATTACCCGAACCCCATGCGGTGTTTTAAATGCCAACACTTTGGACACACTACTCTCGGCTGTAAAGGGGAAGCCACTTGTGGGCAAAGTGGTAAAGCTGCCCATGAGGGAGTTGGTTGCTCGTCTCCTCCCAAGTGTGTCAACTGCTCTGTGGATCACCCTGTGTGGAATAGGGAATGTAGAGTTTTCCTTGAGGAACGGAAGATCATGGAACTTAAAACCACCAAACGCATCCCATACGGTGAGGCAAAGAAAATTTACAAGTCCCTGCAGCCGCCCACGTTCGCTGCTTCCTTTTCTTCCGTTCTGAAACAGCCAGTCTTGAAAACTGATGCCGCTACATAAATGGAGGTTGCTACTGTCAGCACTAGCACCTGCGTTTGTCAATGAACGTGTGCTGCTGCTGTTCCTGTGAAGCCTGCTGTTCCTCCCCGGCCTTCTGACCAGGCCGTGGTAGCTGACATCATGGAACCTCCTGCCCCTTCCCAGGTCCCGTCTTGTGCAATGCCCAGCGCTGCTACACCCCCTACTGCTTCTGAGGTTTTGGCTCCAATGCTACCTCAGGCCAGAAAATCGAAGCCCAAGCCAAAGGTGAAGACTCGCCCGCTAAAGGAGACTGAAGTTCTACAGTCTGCTGATTTTGATGTCATTCTCTCTGACGTCTCTCTCGACTCGTCTTCAGAGGCGATGGAGGTTGATGTCAGACTGGAGCAATCATCTCGCCCCAAAACTGAGCCTCCACCTGTTGTGGGCTCTCGTCGCCGACAGAAAGTGCGACTGAAGGTACTTCCACCCTGATAGATGGCTCCCATTATTCAGTGGAATATGAATGGATTCTGGGCACATGTGGAGGAACTGCACCTCCTAGCACAGCATTGCCCCCTGTGCTTGTGTTTACAGGAAACACATCTAAAACCATCTGATGCTCCTGTACTCAGGGGCTATACGTTGTATCGCAAAGATGACCTGACTGGAGACAGAGCCAAAGGCGGAGTCGCCGTGTTTGTCAATAATGACCACCACTCCTCTGCTCTCCCCCTGGATACTGACCTGCATGCAGTTGCAGTTGAAATTCATTCCTGTCGGAGGCTTACCGTTTGCTCCCTTTATTTACACCCTCTGGATGCAATGACCTCAGACGCTCTCACAGATCTTATCGACCAACTCCCCCACCCATTTCTCCTCCTGGGAGACTTCAATGCCCATCATGTCCTGTGGGGCTCCACTTCTCTTTGCACTCGAGGTCGAATTTTGGAGAGCCTCCTAACATCTCAAGTGTTGTGCATCCTCAACACAGGTACTCCAACTCATTTCTCTACTGCTACTGGGTCATTCTCAGCCATTGACCTATCTTTCTGCTCTCCAGCCGTTACCAACTCTGTTCACTGGGAGGTTATTGACGACCTTCATTCCAGCGATCACTTGCCCATCCGCATTCATCTCCTGGTTGGTGTATTGCTGGAGCAGAGGCCGCCATCGTGGATGATTGGCAGAGCTAACTGGCCTCTGCTCACTCGGTTGGCTGTATTTGAACACCACAACAGCGTACGGGAATGGGTGGATCACATCACACTTGAGATCCATCATGCTGCTGACCTGTCCATACCTCAGTCTTCTGGCCCTCCTACGCGGCGCCTTGTGCCTTGGTGGACGGAAGAGTGCCGTTCAGCCATCCGGGACAGGCGTGTGGCTCTTCGCCGATTTAAATGCCGCCCAACAAAGGTCAATCTTACCGCCTTTCGCATTGCGAGAGCCAGGGCATGCCGTGTCATTAAAGAGAGCAAGAAAAGGTCATGGCAGGAGTTCCTGGACTCCATCAACCGTTCCACTTGTTCCACAAAAGTATGGGAAGCCAACCGGAGGATTTCCGGTAAACGCAGCCGTCTACCAATAGCTGCAGTCCTGAACCAGGGATGCCTCCAAACAACACCCAGAGCCATTGCTCAGACGCTGGCAGAGCATTTTGCACAAAGTACCGCTACTGCAACCCGGGATCCAGCATTTCGTCGCTACCGTGCGACTGTCGAACGAGCGAAGTTGGACTTTCGGTCGAACAGTTCTGAGGCCTACAACTCCCCTTTCTCCATGTGGGAACTTGAATCGGCACTTACTGCGACTTCTGACACTGCACCACGTTACGACCGCATCTGGTACTCCATGCTTCGACATCTGCCAGCGGCGTCAAAGGAAATCCTCCTCGAATGTTTTAATCTGATATGGCAGACAGGAGTGTTCCCCACCTCGTGGAGGGAGGCAATCCTCATCCCTCTCCTCAAACCAGGAAAGGATCGCACATGTCCCAGTAGTTATCGTAGTATTCACTTGACAAGCTGTGTCGGAAAGACCCTGGAACGGATGGTTAACCGTCGTCTGGTCTGGCTGTTAGAGACTAGACAGCTCCTTAGCCGCTTTCAGTGTGGATTCCGAAAATTTCGGTCCACGGTCGACAACCTGACCCTCCTAGAGGCGGCTATTCAGCAGGCTTTCCTCCGTCAGCATCACTGTATTGGTATCTTCTTTGATATCAGTAAGGCATATGATACTACTTGGAGACACTGTATTCTTGAACAACTGCATCAATGGGGATTTCGTGGCCGCCTCCCCATTTTCATTCGGTCTTTCCTGTCTCAGCGATTTTTTCGGACCCGCGTTGGTACCATACTATCTGATCGCTTTGAGCAAGAGAACGGTGTCCCCCAGGGCAGTGTTTTAAGCGTTACCCTCTTTGCCATAGCCATCAACAATATAACGTCTACAGTGAGGAGTCCAGTACAGTGCTCCTTGTTTGTGGACGACTTTGCTGTTTTCTGTTCCTCCACTAGTGTTGCATCCGCGAGCCGTCAATTGCAGTGCGGCGGTTAGAGGAGTGGGCTGCAAAGACGGGTTTTAGGTTTTCTGCCGATCAGTGTGTTTGTGTTCATTTTAATCGTTCTAGTCGTCTTTTTACTTTGCCTGCCTTGCATATGGGGGATGCTGTCCTACATTTTAGAGACACAGTGCGGTTAATGGGCCTAATTTTTGACTCGAGGTTGTCATGGCTGCCACACCTACGTGACTTGAAAGCCAGAACGCTGAAGGCACTGAACATCCTCAAGTGCCTCAGCCACAGGTCTTGGGGAGCGGACAGGGCGCGTCTCCTTCAGTTTTATCGAGCTTTCGTGCGCTCACGGCTGGACTATGGCTGCACAGTATATGGGTCAGCGAGGCCGTCTTATTTGCAGATCCTTGACGCTGTCCACCGTGCTGGTATTCGACTGACCACGGGTGCTTATCGGACCAGTCCCATACCCAGCCTCTGTGCTGAGGCTGGCGAACCGCCACTTACCATTCGGCGGCAGCTCCTGCTGGTGCGCCAGGCTTGTAAGTTTCTTCCAGCTCCCAGCTCGCCTGCTCACCGCCTTGTTGCCCATCCACCTCTGGACCGCCTTTTTTCCCACCGTCGCCGGGCTACATTGCCATTTGGGATCCGTGTGCAACGTGTGCTAGAGTTGCTTGGTGTGGAGTCTGTACAACCCCAAATCCAGGGTTTTAACCGCCTGCCACCCTGGTTACTGAAGAGGCCCAGAGTGATTTTAGATTTATTGCAGTACAAGAGAGATTGCACTCCTGCCACCGTTTTTAATGCAGCATTTTCTGCTATTTTATCTGAGCACCACGACTATGTAGCTGTTTTTACGGATGGGTCGAAACAAGGGGATTCCGTTGGTTGCTCCGTTGTTTTTCCGGATCGTGTCCTCAAGGGCCGACTGTCTCAGACTTTTACTGTCTTTGATGCAGAGTTGTCTGCGATCTTGCGGGCGCTGGAGCAAATGCGGCATTCTTCCCCTCCTAAATTTCTTGTCTGTTCCGATTCACTCTGTGCCCTTCAATCATTGCACCATTTGTATCCGGCAGATAAAGTAGTCCAGACCATCCAGGATGCCCTCCTTCGACTACAGCGACTGGGGAAGGTTGTAGCTTTCTGCTGGGTTCCGGGGCATGTCGGCATTGCTGGGAATGAACGGGCAGATCTCGCAGCCAAGGAGGCGTGTCTCGATCCACACGTATCTCAGTGTGCTATCCCCTTGCACGCACTCACCTCGCTGTTGAGCTCACGAGTCATGTGTCGGTGGGAGGATGAGTGGCTGGAAGTGACTGACAATAAGCTCCGTCTAGTCAAGCCCACAAGGCGTGTGTTGTGTACTTCCTTTCAGCCCCATCGACGGGCCGAGGTTCTCCTCACTCGGCTTCGAATAGGCCACAGCCCTATGACGCATGGCTTCCTGCTCCGGCGAGAAGACCCTCCAATGTGATGTGCTTGCGGCGTCCAGGTCACTGTGCGCCACGTTTTATTGGATTGCGTTTTATTTTCTGACCAGCGGGCCGCGGCTGACTTGCCAGCGGACCTGCCAACTCTTTTAGGCAACACTCGGACGAATATGGTTAAAGTTTTAAAGTTCTGTGCCATGTCAAATGTTTTTACAAAGATTTTAGGGAGAGGATTTTAATTTGCTCACTGTGTGACAAACTCGCCCATATTTTATGTCAGTAGCCAGCCAGTGACAATTTCAGTGGCATTCTTGTTTCTATGGTTTCCCTTTCCTTCGGTTTTACTTTCTTATATAGCATTTTCTTTCTTTTCCTGCTTTCTTTGTGTGTGTGCTTCGGTTTTCTTAGGTCTGTCCACATTCGTTCCTTTTAATGTGTGTCATGGCGCTGATGACCTCGATGTTGAGCGCCCATAAACCCCAACACACACACACTGGACAGAGGGCCTGTACATGTTCATGCTTTGTGGGAGAATAAGACCACAAAGGTTAAAATACATCCACAACTCTACTTTTATTACCCATTTAAAAGGCTCCACAATGTATGCCTTCAACTGAGAGAACTTTGAGTAGTGATGCATTTCATTCCATTCCATTACCGCCTTGAAATAACTATTATAAAACTCGCCACTGCGGTCTGTTTGTAGACTGTGTGTCATGAAGTTTCGAGTAAGTATCGATGATGGTTTAAACGATTTATTTCACCATGAATGTTGCCTCATAACTATAAGATCCTTCCGCTATAAGTTAGCAAAACCTCAGATTACAACCTGCTTACATGGGAATATTTTGCATACTAGTTTAAGGAGCTCTTATAAACTATCTTCACAATTATTCGATGGTAAATGCTCCTTCAAGCTCTGAAAGTACAGAAATGATTTCATTTGAATGTGCTGTATTTGCAGCTGCAGATGTTGTGAGCAGCCGTTATGGCTACAGCTGTATTTTTGGGGTCAGCATAATAGATACACTGGGACGGGGGGAATCAGCCGGTAATTTTCTTATTCTGAATGTCGAAAATGCCACTGCAAGTTATGTGGGGCATTTTTATCTGATAACTGGACTTGTTATAAGGATGTAATTATAAGAATGTAACAAGAAATCGAAAAAACTGCTTTATAGTTGATTTTTACGTGACATAGCGTAAATAATACGGGAAATGCGAAGATCGTGTTCAACTTTATAAAAGATCAATAAACTTATTGATAAATTTTCTGAGTGTTTGACATTCTTAAAGCAAGATTCCATTCACAGGCTCAGGAACGTGGACGCCAAATTCGTGCCACACAAAGTGAATGTGTAACTATGTGAATGAAATTAAAGATCTTAAAAAAAATCGACTTCTGATATTTCAGACGGAACAATCGTGACCTCGAATGTTACAGACAAAGAGAAAAAGATTTGACCAAAAAATAGCAGCCTAAGATGTTCCAGAGAAATAGAGAAATATTCGAGGGGAAAATCGCGACATCCGACGTGCAGACAGAGCACAGATTATATCCGATGTGATGATCGTGGGCTCACGAAATTGTCTGGAAAGAGCTGAACACACACTCGTACAAATCGCCCATGACAGGAGGGTTAATAACATTTTTGTATTGCAAACCTGCTGTTGCAGTTAGCTCCTTCTCCATTGGCCTTATTTACATACCTCCGTTATACGTATCATTTGACCTTAATTTTCAATATCTTTTGGTGAATAGCTGTCTAGTGTGGCAATTTCTGAGAATTTTAGGTTCAGTAAATTTGTTGTTGTTTCGAATTCTGTGTAACAAATCAGCATTGCATTCTTGGTTGACCCGACTGAATAGCCAGCATATATGGGTTTTCCTTCTTACTCTGTATGCTTCATTTATCCGATTACCACTGTAATGTTTTAATGAAATCATCAATAGCATTTTCCTTACCCTTTTTGTTAGCCTTCGAAGGTCATTTGAGAAATTCTGTGGCACATCTAAATGTGTCTCTGAGAGACGTATCTTTCAAAATGCTCTGATTTCAGCAACTGTAGTTCATCTCTGATAACCTTACGTGTTTCGACGACTTTATGCTTTCTCGACATATTGCTACATACTAAGCGGACTTTGGAACATTAGTATACAATATATATAGACCTCCATTTGGTTTCTTTTCAATTACATCAAGCTGAACATTTAAATCACTTCTCTTCTTTTCAGTGACATCAGCCCTAGCAGTTAACTCGTTGTTTCATTTGAGAATGGTTTGAGAATAAGTATTTAGCTACTTCATAGTCTGTTGAGTGTTTCAAATCTATTAGTATGACGTATAGTTCTGCTATTGGAGTCTGAATTTTCACGTCAACGTCAGTTGAATGTTCTACCTTCCCCTATCAGACTGGTTGTGGATGGATGATTTCAAAAACTTGTTCTTACCATAAAGTATACTGATGTACCCATCCTGTTGGTTTACTTTACATACGCACAATAACCTTTTAAAATCAATCTGAAAGTTCTGAGGGTATCAATTGTCATTCGAATGTCCTGTTTTGTCGATAACTAAAAAACTGCACTGTGAATGATTCCAGCAATATCTACATAAAGTCGAAAATTCATCGAATGTAATGTCAGTACTTGCCTGCACCTGATAAATTTCTTATAAATTTATTTTATTCTGTGTGAATAATCGCCCTAATACTGCTCGGCAGCAGAGACCCATTCTTATTGTTCCGGTTCTCCGAAGTATTCACTGACCAACAGTTTCAATGGTGTCAATAGGATGTTTCGTCCATCCGCTCATGTTGAACACCACGTGGGTACGCTAGCAGACGAGCGTTTTTATAGGAAAAAAGAAAAACAAAGTTGTCATAAAAAGGATTCATTTATTTCTAGAGATAGTTGGGTATTTATTTACACATACTCAAGTAAGATCACATATCGATGGCTGCATCAATTGTTATACTCTCATACATAGTTCCACATACTGAGGTGCAACATGCAATGAAGTATTTAGCTACATCTTCTTCTGTGGTATTCGGAGTTCGCAGAGGAAATTCTTGTAATTTGGTCCACGGTGTTGCATAGAAGCTACAGATGTTGCCAGCTCCATCTCTGCTCGAGGGAATGCTGTATGACAAAAGTGCTGTGTATCAAATTCTTGCTGGCCTGGGTGGCCGAGCGGTTCTAGGCGCTACAGTCTGGAAACGTGCGACCGCTACGGTCGCAGGTTCAAATCCTGCCTCGGGCATGGATGTATGTGCTGTCCTTATGTTAGTTAGGTTTAAGTAGTTCTAAGTTCTAGGGGACAGATGACCTCAGAAGATGTTCCAGTTATCAGATGTTCCAATTCCTGAGAACTGTATTTCGAAAAAATGGGTACTCAGAGTAGCAGATTCAACGTGCTCTCCGCCCAACCACTACAGCACAACCTGTGGACATGGATGAAATCACGAGGGAGAAGGTAGGCACTACGTTTATTCCGTATACAGGCGCACTCTCGGGGAAAATCGCCCGCATTTTGAAGAAACACCGGGTCGGAACTGTGTTTTGTCCTCTGAATAAAACTCGTGCACTGGTGGGGAGCGCCAAAGATGACCTCGGTTTGAGGACGGCCGGCGTGTACCAGATTCCGTGTCAATGTGGCAAATCGTATATTGGTCAGACGATGCGTACCGTCGAGGATCGATGCCGTGAACACCAGAGGCACACTCGACTGATGTATCCGAGCAAGTCGGCGCTCGCTGAAGATTGTTTGTCGGAAAATCACGCTATGGAGTATGAACGCACGAGGATTCTGGTAGAGACGTCGAGATGCTGGGACAGCATTGTTAGAGAGGCCATCGAAATTCGCACCAGTGACAACCTCATAAACCGTGACTGTGGCTATAATCTTAGCAAGGCTTGGGAACCAGCGATTGGGTTAATCGAGAGTAAATCGAGCAAACGTATAGTTGTGACGACCACGGCGGACAGAGCCATCACACCGACGTCATCACAGACGCCGTCGCAAGCTGTTCCACCGCGCGACCGTGGCGCGGGGCGCGGAAGGTGGAGGGAGCGCGCCGCGGGCGGAGGGTATTTAAATCGGACGCCGCCGCGACCGAACCCAGTTCCTTCTGAGCAGCCATAGCGTACGGATCTCCGTGCCGGCACGTTCACAGGAGCTCAGTCCGTCAGTTCACCTGATGATAGCGACATGTATGATCGCCGAAATATTGTGCCCGTTGGACACTGTAGACCGGCAGTACACCCGCAGATATTTTGATTATCAAATACGCCGGGAGAAACTCAAGAATCTGAATCCCTTTGATTATCTCCTAGGGGATATCTAAAGTCACTTATGTATGAGACCCCAGTGGATGCGGAGATGGATTTAGTAGCCAGAATTGTGCATCAGAATCTAGTTCGTCGATGTCATGCTTGCATTGGGATTGATAGCTGTCAGTTTCAGCACAGTTTGTAAGATACAGAGCAAATGGTACGTTCTTTATGTCAATAGTGATATTTGCAGTTATGTAATGTACATAAAAAAGTACACAGTAATCTGAGTTTATTCCTTTTATCTCGTTAATTTGGCTTCTCCCACCCCGGGTCTCTTGCCTTGTTCAATGGAGCATCCTCTATGTCCTGTTAAATCTTTGCACACTCTTATGGAAACACCCTGAATAGCAAACCTGTGCCTCTCCAAACAACTTTAGAGGCTGTGGCTGTCAGGGTGGGGGCAACACAGGATATTACCCACTGCAACATTTGTCTTCAGATGCTGAAGTACCTCAAGGTGTATTGGCTACACTGGTTTCTCAACTCTCCCCTCCCTAATGCTGTTTTTTTTTTCAGTGCCCATAACCGTCTGGTGGGGTGGAACTGAGCAATGGCCATGGCACATGGCAATGTTATCGAAAATCTACTGAGACCTCGATCTTTGCCTTTTAAACAGTGGTGCTGCCACACATTTCAGTGTGGTACGTCGCATCTACCCGATCATTAATCTCACAGCTCTTGCCTTCTACAATCTATTCAGTGGATAGTTCATGACGACCTGCGTGGTAGTGAAAACTTTCCAGTGTCACTCCCCTGGCCGCCTGCCGAGATGGGCTCTTAAGAAGGCTGACTAGGATGCTTTCATCTCTGCTGCCGCTGTTGGATCTCTACCACATGGCAATATCGATGTGGTGGTCGAAAACACAACTGTGGCCTTCTGTAACTGACTTGGTAGTCCCCTGTTCCTCTGGATCCCACGCCCCCCCCCCCCTTTTCCCTGGCGTGAAAGAGTGCCTTGGTGGTTGCCAGAAGTCGCCGAGGCCATTAGAGATGGTATGCTCTCTGGCATCATAAGCGGCACCCATCGCTGGAGCACCAAATCGGCTATAAACAGCTTTGTCCTGGGCCTGCCAACTAATAATACGAGGGATATTCGGAAAGTAAGTTCGAATCGGTCAAGAAATGGAAATGACTGTGAAAATCTAATAAAGCTTGGCACATAAGTGTTCGACGTTGTTCCTAGTATCCCTGTCGGTTGCATCACTTCGCTCTTTTCAGTTCTGAGCGCATGGTGAGCACATAAAGATGCGTAGAAAATAGTGTCTCCCGCCAAGTACGAGGGCCTGGTGAGATCTCGCCTGATGTTATGCAGCCCACATTACAGGACTCTCATACGGTTCCTACTTCGTGACAATTCTCGGTAGCAATCCGCATGGGCAATGAAAATGCTCCTGCAGCGTTTTCGATGGGAAGCGTTTGATCACCCGCACTACAGCCGGTAATTGTTCCCCTGTGTTTCATCTCTGCTCACATTAGCTACTGGCTATGAAGACAACATTTTCGCACAGACAGCGAGCTACAGATGAGCGTAGAGATTTGGCGGGAAGCACCGGCGGCTGCCTTCTATGACGAGGGTATTGGAAAGTTGGTATAACGGTGCCACAGATTCCGTAGCTGTAGCGGCGACTATGTAGATAAGTAGCTGGAAGATGGAGCCAACTGTCGCAAATAAAACATTTCTGATTTTCAATGTAGTTTCTATTTCGCAACTGATCGGAACTTGTTTTCTGGACAAGCCTCGTAAGTCAGAAGCAGCAGTGTAGAAACTGGCACGTTTCAACCGTTGGATCATGTACCTCTCTTTATCAGATCTAGACAAATATCAGACACCTTTATGGATTCCAGGCAGCGGCCATGCCATAGTGGATACACCGGTTCCCCTCAGATCACTGAAGCGCTGTCGGGCGTGGCCGGCACTTGGTTGGGTGACCATCCGGGCCGCCATGCACTGTTGCCATTTTTCGGGGTGCACTAAACTTCGTGATTCCCACTGAGGAGCTACTCGACCGACTAGTAACGGCTCCGGTCAAAGAAAACCATCATAGCGACCGGGAGAGTTGTGTGCTGACCACACACCCTCAGCTGAGGGTGATACGGCAGTCGGATGGTCCCGATGGGCCACTTGTGGCCTGAAGACGTAGTACTTATGGATTCCAGTCCCTATGAGTCAGAGAATTATTAGCCTGCCTTTCGTATCCTAAAACACCAGGTGGAACAAAAGCGCTTACGTTTTACTGCGTGCCACCTTGAAATACAATGCTGCATTCAGTGAGTGGCAATTCCTCAGTGCCCTTGCCCATTGCCCTGATACAGCTGCAGGGTGAGACCCTATTAAATAAATGCTTCAACATCTCTCAGCGGATTAACAGCATCACATCCTTGTCATCTTCAACAGCATCGCAATGGCAGGAACGCTAAAACCTGGTAAGAATCCCCGAGACATGGATATCAGCTGTCCCATTAATCACACCAATGTTTTGTGTAAGTGGCTTAAATGCGTGGTGAGCCGGTGGCTGTGCTGGCTCCATGAGTCTTGGGGCCTTCTGGCTCTGTCCCAATGTGGTTTCTGCCAAGGCCGCTCCACCACTGATAATTTGGTACAAGTAGAGCCTGTTATTCACACAGCATTTCCCCGATCTCAACACCTTATTGCCGACTTTTTTTACTTACATAAGGCTTATGACACAACAGGGAGACATCACATTCCCGCTACATTACACAAGTGTGGTCTCTGCATACAGAATTTTTTGTCAGGCGATACTATCCGAATTCAAGTCGGTGCTTTCCGCAGTTCAGCCCATATCCAAGAGAATGGGATGCCACAGGGCTCAGTATTGAGTGTTCTTCTACTTTTAGTGACATTAGTGGTCTAGCAGCAGCTGCGGCCTCATCAGTATCACCTTCCCTATATGCTGTTGATTTTTACATTCACCTTTGCTCCTATAGTATTGGTGTTGCTGAACCCCGACTGCAGAGAGACATGTGACAGGCGTAGCCATGGGCTCTCACTATGGCTTTTAGTTTTTAGCCGTCAACACTTGCATCATGCAATTCTGACATCGTCGTATTGTCCACCCACATCCAGAACTTTATCTCGATTACCAAATTTTAAGGAAGAGGTGATTTATCACTTTTTGAGACTGGTCTTCGAGGACCAACTTACTGGGCTTCCCCATCTTCATCTGCTTAACCAAAAGTACTGGAAGCAACTTAACACTTTTCGCTGCCTGTGTGACAGTAGTTGGTGTGCAGCTCTATGTGGAACTGATACAGTCCTGCCTTGATTATGGGAGTCTGGTATATGGTTCGGCATCGTCCTCAGCATTGTGGACGCTGGACCCAGTACACCACACAACAGGAGCTTCCTGATCCAACCCTGTGAACAGCCTACTCATGAACACTGCGGTCCTTCCATTGCAAATCAAGCGCCAACAACTGCTTTTTAGTTATGCTGCACATGTCCATAGTTCATCTGAGCATCTCCTTCCCAAACAGGGTAATCCAACTCCTGCAATGGCGGCTGATGTCGGGAATTATGGCAGCAGTCCGCTTTCCATCCCTTCTTTCTGAACCTGAGATTTTACATCTACCACCCTTTCTCTGGCTTCCCTCCCTAAACCTTCATGGTCCATACCTCACCCACAGCTGCATCTGGACCTATTCCAAGGCCCCAAAGGCTCAGTTCATCCTGAGGGCCTCTGTCACCAATTTTTATCTATTCTTGGCGTGTTCCAGGGCTCACAGATTGTCTACACTGATTGCTCGATGATAGATGGTCATGCTGGCTTCGCTTACTCTCATGCTCGACATACTGAAAGCTCTCCTTGCGAAATGGCTGTACTGTTTTCACTGCAGAGTTGATAGCCGTCTCTCGCACTCTTGAGCATATCTTCTCCTGCACGAGTGAGTCCGTCCTCATCTGTAGTGACTCCTTAAGCAGCCTACAAACTCTCGACCACTGCTACGCTCAGCATCCCTTGGTAATGACTATCCAGGAATCTGTTTACGCATTTGAAAAATGTGGACCCCAGGACATGTCAGCATCCTGGGGAATGAACTTCCTGACAGGTTGGCCAAACAGGCTAGGTAGTGAACCGGCTCTGGAGATTGGCACGCCTCAAACTGATCTCTGATTGGTATTAGCCATACAGGTTTTGAGATCTGGAATCGAGAGGTTTTTTTTATCACTCAGTACGAGTGGACCCCTGATCTTAACTGTCAGGCCTTCACCCTTCCTGCATTTTTTACTCTTCCTCCCCCCTATTGTATTGTCTGTTCCACTTCGTTTTGCAATGTGTCTGGACTTTGGCCTAAGATTCCAGGCTGGAGGCTTTAGTGAATTTTAGAATGGCTGGCGCAGTGTTGGAAATTTCATAAAAAGTGCGTTATTCATGTGTTGCAGTTGTATGCGAAAGGGAACATAATGTTAGTATCTTTGCTAAGATTAAAGGTAGTGTTGAGTCTATTGATTGAACATTTTGCCACAACTCTAAGTGGAGCCTATTACAGCTCAACCAACTGCACTTCTCTGATCACACGACTTAAATCACCTTTTAGCTAAATGACAGTCTAACAGAAACGGGATAACTATGCAATTATCATCTTCAAGCTTCACTATACACTGTTTAAGTTCTACTATCTTTGAATAATGTATTCATTGATTCTCTTTGAATCAATGTATTCATTGATTCCTACATGGTAAGGTTTATTCATTATTATTACTATAATTATTTGCCGAATAATCTGGCTCTCATACAGAGAAAACTTGTCCATTATATCGCAACCCACGTGCATGGCAGATGGCTACGATGCGCTAGGCACAGTGCAGGGGGCGTAATAGCATGGGGTAGCATGTCTGGAGTCCTCAGAAAGCCATTTCATCTGGTGTGTTCAATAAAGACTCAGTTCTTCCTACTTCACAGTACGACATTGGTAACCATACAGTTTTAAAATAAGCTTCCAAAAGCAACTTGTTCAAACTGTTGCATCAGAAAGGCAGTTATTTAAATTGGGAGCACCCTGCAATTCTGTAAGTGACCTGACTGCTATAAATAACCATACACATCAGAGTGAATAACAGTAAGGGGAAAACATGTAAAGTAGGTCAGCAGACTGGCTACTTCCCTTTGTCCTAGCATCTTGGATTCTGACATCATAGTGTGGCACCAGTATCCTTGCGAATTCTATACGTTATCACACGTGATGTACTTCCACAGTGACATCATGGAGAAAGTCAGTGGCCATTTTGGACTCTATATTTTACACAAGTGACTTACTTCCACCAGCATGAAGTGTGCCACTTGGATTTTTGAACTTCCTGTCAATTTATGCTTTGGTCAACAGCGCTACTTCCACAGTGACATCATAGGAATAGGGGAAATCCTTGGCTTTTTTTGAATGTTCATAAATTTTTTAATTTTGCGCCATTTTATGCAGAGTGCAATTGGCGTGTGCCACTAGTGTGAAAGATGGTAGAGGCAGGGAAATGAGACGATTCGTCAGTACATCATAAATGACATCATTTATGATACCGTATGTGACTTAGTTTGCATCAGAATCGGCTCAGTCTACGTACTAACATTACTACGAACTAAAATAAAAGATTGAAAGTAAAGAACAGAAAATGTAATATAAACTCGATATCCCTCTTATTCCCTGCACTACAATGTCATAAACATGCAAAAATAATATGAGTCAAAACTGCCACACATGCTTCAAACACATAGATCTTAGAGGTCGTTGATGCATGCATTACAGACAGCTAATAACAGAATGTAATTCAAGTGTAGTTAGACACCATCTAAAAATCTGTCTGTCTTCTGGGAGGTAAATTCTGACTAGCTTTAAACTGACAGCGTACAAATAGATTTTTCAGATAGCTAAATGTAAAAAAGAATATTTCAGAGAACTGGACATTTTCATTAACCTTATCTTATTTACTTAGTATAATTATCGGTACACATGTGTTCATGTCCTGATAGGATATCTTTGTATCCTGTGCAGTACATGCGATCCAAGCACGTACAGAAGTTATTATTTTATATGGTTACGACATGATTCAATGAAGCAGAATGAGAGGTATATTGCGTGTTTATATTTTCTGTCCTTTGATTTTAACCTCTTATAGCAGTAGGTCGTAAGATTTTGTTTTCTTTTATTGTGGATTCTTAAGGTGACTACTATCTAGCAGAAACCGATAATGCTGTTCAAAAAACTGTGAGATCCAGGCAATGAAATCAAAAATTGTGTATATCGTACGATCACCATCCAAATTGTCATTTTACGTCAAATTCTGAAGAACACCTAGGCCTAACACTGGGCACAACAACTAGTGCGTATTTAGCTGATACTGATTGACAGCTCCCGCCACTAGCTGAGGGACTACTAAACAAAATTAATCGGGAGTATGGAAGCTACCAGACTGAGATTAACTGGAATAATCCTCGGGGAATATAGTTCATCAACGAAGGAATCAGCTTACAAAATACTCGTTCGACTAGTACTTGAATGTTGCACGTCAGTATTGGACCTGCACCAGATAGGATTGATAGAGCAGATCCAAAGAAGTGCAGCACGTTTCATTACTGACTTATTTACTAAGCACGAAAGCGTTACAAAAATGATCTACCAAATACAGCGGCAGACCTGCAATAGAGTCGGTTGAGCCGTGGCGATCTGGCGACAGTGTTATTTTATTCATGTATCGTTGAGATCGAATGTAGTTAAGCTACCTTTACTTTTCGCGTGTCTTATCTTCCGGGTTGGCGGGCGAAGGGATTGGGTCGTTAGCCTTCGACGGGTAACCCTCAAGATCTCGTGACATTCGCTGGGAGACGAGTGTCAATGGCTGCCGAAAGAGCGTGGTGACCGTTATACTCCTATGTTGTGGTGTGAAATTGGCCGGGCATTTTGGCGACATTGGCAGCTGGGAGAAACAAGTTCCGCCACTTCGCTGGGAACAAAATTTGAAGTGAAGCGGTGAAGCTGTGGAACCCGGTCCTTCGTATTGTGTACGTGATATCAAGTAAGTGATCGCAATTGTGTTCTGTTGACTGACGCACTCAGAGGCATTTAAATTTTGTTATTATGGTGAGACTTTCATAATCGAGCTTCCAGATGGTGTGGAAGAATTCAGTTGGCCTAGTTAAATGGTGGCCGATATTTTAAAGTTTTAGTTCAAATGACTCTGAGCACTATGGGTTGGTTCAAATGGCTCTGAGCACTATGTGACTTAACTGCTGAGGTCATCAGTCCCCTAGAACTTAGAACTACTCAAACCTAACTAACCTAAGGACATCACACACTTCCCTGCCCGAGGCAGGATTCGAACCTGCGACCGTAGCGGTCGCGCGATTCCAGACTGGAGCGCCTAGAATCGCTCGGCCACATCGGCCGGCTTTAAAGTTTTCTCAGAAGTTTTACTAGTGCTCTGTGTTTCTTGTAATCAAATGATTTTATGTTGGCGTCTTCAAGGCCTGCACTCTATTAATACGGTTGTCCATGTGTAAAATGCTTAAGGTCAAAGTTGCAAATTTGTCAGTAGTGTAATGTGTTCCTTTACACGCTTACCCATATATCGAGTCGAAGGTTCTGCCGAGTGTTACTATGTTTCAGAGTTACTGGAATGTCTTAGTGATTCGTGCAAAAACCTTTGATTGTGCCATCGCCTTGGCGGGGAGTGAAATGTCTTCCGAGGTCTAGGCCTGGCAGTGTTTAAGAACCTGGCCACTACCGGGACTTATTCACAAACCGCCTTCCAAAGTTTAGTATTATCTTCCTTCCACCAAGGCGGGTTAAGCTGTAACCTGTTCTTATACGAACATGTTTCCTTAAATATTAGGACTGGCAACAGGCTAAACTTTAAAATTGCATAGCATTTGCTGAGTTCGTTGCGCAGCTCTTTCTTGCAGTCTTTTATTAACACGTCTGAGCACGTTCTAACAACCCTACCACAACAAAGGTATAATTTAATTATGATTGTAGTGTTCCTCACGCTACAAAATATTGCATTTTCGGGCAACAACAAAGTTATATTATGTGGCAGGTGTCATTAGAGCACAGTTAATAAAGTCATTTCATGAAATAATGGATAAACTAGGCACTCATCTTTTCGTGTTTCCCACGCTGGTCTCGATGTGAACTCATGGCTCAATCGTCGAAAATCTAGGTAGTGATGATTCCAAGCTCGGATGCAAAGAGGCCTTGGTGTTATTCTGCGATATTCAAAAGTTTTATAGATATATTTCATAAACTATTCTTGAAGATTAAACTTTTGCAAGTTAGCACAATGGTGATGTAAAAAAGTAATCAGCACTCCCAATTTGAGTTACACTTCTTTTTTTATTGGTTTTGTTGCAATATCACATAAGACACAAAACATCACTTCTCAATATAAAACATACTTGAAAAATCTTCCTCACTGTTAAAGTTGACATTTTATAAACTGACTACAATTTGCGTCTTTTCGACATGACGACCAAGACTGGACTCTCTAATAACCGCTTTCATGCCCAAAAAATCAGAGTTACAAGTACGACAAAGAGCATAGTGACAAAAGAAAGAATACACATAAGAATAATATCATTGGAACATAAACATATCGTTGTATCAAAGTACCTCTACATTAATGAAATCAAATCTGAATGTTGTCACAGAAATATGTTAACTATTCTACAGAAACACAGTAGAATATTGCTGGTATCGAGAGGTTGAGGTGAGGTGCCGTAATGGTTACCTAATTCAAGTACCATTACAACGTGAACATTCATTTTTAAAGATCAGTGTTTCTCTGTAGTTTTTTATGTAACTGGTTCTATCATGTTATGTAATTGGATCTTAGCTTGGCGCTAGTGATGCAGTGCCATTAAGTCACCCTTTATTGGTAACTGTTTTCATTATGTGTATTTTGATGGAAATCCTATATGGGAGTTTGAATTTCTGAAGTTTGTCAGTAATTCTGTTTTCTTAATAAGGGAAAATAAAACGAGGGGTATTGGTGCCCGGCAACGTTACGTTTGTAATTTACCTTTTAACAAGTGCTTCTTTAACGGATTGAAATAGTAAGTTTGTAAGGGTATTTTAGTGAAGAATGTTAAGTGTCGCCGTCTTAATGTAATAACTGGTTTTAATGAATTCGATGAAATGGCTCTGTGAAGTAATTGATAGTTGCTATGCTTAAGGTTTCTATAAATGCTTGGCGCATTAAGTTTTTTATAACTTTCTCTTAAGGGATTATTTATTTGAGTACTGAGTACGTTGGGTTTCTAACTGTATTTGCAAAGTTTTATCTAGTGGGTCGTCCACAATTTGTAACTGTCAAATTCCTTAAAAGGCGTAATGTCAAACTGTCTTAATTATGATCTGTGACTACCAAACATGATTTCATCCCGCTTCCTCTTTTATGGTATCTAAGATATTGTAGCCACGTGGGATTAGCCGAGTGGTCTAAGGCTCTGCAGTCATGGACTGTGGGGCTGGTCCCGGCGGAGGTTCGAGTCCTCCCTCGGGCATGGGTGTGTGTGTTTGTCCTTAGGATAATTTAGGTTAAGTAGTGTGTAAGCTTAGGGACTGATAACCTTAGCAGGTAAGGCACATAGGATTTCACACATTCTAAGATACTGTGGGTAAGTGTCGTACGAAAAGGGATCCACGTACCATCGGTCTCCATCACAGTGTGGTTTATTGTTGAAGTTCAGAGAGCGTACGTCCCTACAAGAGACAACAAGTATATTGCTTCCTCCTACGTATGTCCCGCGAAACGAGAGATTCGAGCAAATGCGAGGGCTTGCCGTCAATCGTTCTTCCGGCGAGCTATTCAGGCCTGGAACAGGAAAGGCGAATAGTGATAGTGGCACACAAAGTACCCTCTGCCACACACCACAAGATGGTCTACAGAGTGTAGATATAGGCGTACAGGATGTAAACACACATTCGCGCTCCGATCGGAAAATCCGCATTGTTGACACGACAGTGCCCAACGAGTGTCCCTGTCAAAGGACTGGGCTCTGTGGTCAACGTGGTACTCTCACAAGGCATTCCCTCTAGTCCCCATAGAAAAGATTCCCCTCCCTCGACGGCGGAGAACTCCCTTGTGCGGCCGTCGCCACATTTCTTGCCGCGGCCCGAGTATCGACGAGCCGCCAACGACCGTGTCTGACACTTGTTTCTGTGGCGCCAGTCGCCACCTGTCAGGGGCAGACGCTGCAGATATTTCTTTTATTTTTCGGCCTTCTGTACTTCCTCACTGACTTCGGCTCTTCGTTCTTTTTTCTTTACACATTTGCTTTATACCGTCTTCCCCAGCTCCGACTTGCTTCCGCTTTTATCTTATCTCCTTCGCAAGGCCCCACCACCGCTGCCACTGAAAGATTTATGGGCTGAGGAGGGGCGCAGAACGCCACCGCTGTTGTTTCCGCGCTCCGACCGCTGTATCTTGATTTCCTGTTACACTTGAAGCCTGGTTTCCGATAATGGGGAGAACTGTTAGCGCTACTTTGTGCTCTATTTGTAGCGACTGTCCACCGTTCCCGATAGAGTTGCTTGTTGCATAACCTCAGCACCCAATGTCGTTTCTATTCGTTGTTGTCATTCTCACCGACAGCAACCTGATGGCTTCATCTACTTCTACATTGTGAATGACTGTATGGCAAGAAATATATTTCATTGCACGAGTGCTTGTTGAAAAATGATGCCTCCAGATTTTTTATTCTGTTCTCAGTATCGACTGGTGCACCGTATTCATGTCATCCATATTACTCGATCGACTTTCAAGCTTCAGTGACACAAATTGCAACCCTATGCCGCTAGAGGCTCCCAATTGTAGCGTGTAACATGGCGGTGCGTAAAGGAACTATGTCGGTACGTGAGAAGCAACGAGCAGGGTGTCGCAATCTTCTAATCGCAGAAAAAGTGCCTTCAGTGGAAGTCGTAGAAGACTGGACATCTTTCTACAATGTGAGGATGATATATTTATTAACAACACTGTACGACATGATGAAAGCTGGGTCCAATATTTTGACCCCGAAAACAAGGGAGCATTAGTCGAGTTGCGCCACGAAGGATCACCGATACCAAAAATGAAACTATGTCATCAGCATACAAAGTAATGCTCACAGTGTTCTGGGAGTTTCAAAGGAGGGTGAGTTTGAAATTCATGCTTAAAGGCACCACCATAAAGTCCGGAAGTTTCCGCGAGGCTCTCAGAAAAATGAAAGCACTCCTTTAGTATGACAACTCCAGACCACACACGAGCGCTACAAGGTTTTCAACAACCCGGTGCCTTTTGTTCATTGTCAGACGCCATCATTCGGAACGTCCGGAGTTGGCCCCATCCGATTATCATCTTAAAGAACACGTTCGAAGACTCATCTTCACAGTTATCAAGGGGCGCAAGCAGAGATGAGGTTGTGACTCAACCGACGTAGTCTAACGTTCTGCAGTGACGGTATCAACAGACTGGTCTCTGGTTAGGAGAAATTTGTTCGACGTCAGTGTGTCTATGTTCAGAAATAAGTATGTAGACATGAAGAGAAACTGTGTAGAACGTTACTAAATTTTGTTTTATTTAAAGAATTTTAAGCGTTTTCGCTTTAAAAAATCGGAGGCATTACTTTTCACCACACTACTCATATATGCAGCGTCCTATCTTTCTGCTTCTGATTTAACCGTAACATTATTGTCTCTTAGAGATATATTTATTTATTGCTAATTTCGCCTGACCAGATTAGACCTTAAGGCCTGCCCTTTCATCTGACCAGGAACAACCATACCAATGATATTACAAAAACAACAACAACAACAACAACAACAACAACAATAATAATAATAATAATGCTCAATAATACACACATCAAAAAAAGTTTTGGGTCACCTCGGTTCCGAGAGTTCCTGAACCTGTACAGAAAATTGGAATAGAGATCAACATAAACATCATTTCCGCCCTTTTTATTGCTCCTGAAAACCACAAGTTGCCTGTTGTACCACCATACAGCGAGACCTCCAGAGCTGGTGGTCCAGATTGCTGTACACACCAGTACCTCTAATACACAGTAGCATGTTCTTTTGCATTAATGCATGCCTGTATTGGCCGTGGCATACTATCCACAAGGTCATCAAGGAACTGTTGGTCCAGATTGTCCGACTCCTCAAAGGCGATTCGGCATGGATCCCTCAGAGTGATTGGTGGGTCACGTCGTCCACAAACAGCCCTTTTCAATCTATCCCAGGCAAGTTCGACAGGGTTCATGTCTGGAGAACATGCTCGTCACTATAGTCGAGCGATGTCGTTATCCTGAACGAAGCCATTCACAAGAAGTGCACGAAAGGGGCGCGAATTGTCGTCCATGAAGACAAAGGCCACGCCAATATGCTGCCAATATGGTTGAACTATCGGTCAGAGAATGGCATCCACATATCGTAAAGCAGTTATGGGGCCTTCCATGAGCAGCAGCAGAGTACGTCGGCCCCACATAATACCACCCCAAATCAGCAGGGAACCTCCACCTTGCTGCACTTGCTGGACAGTGTGTCTAAGGCGTTCAGCCTGACGGAGTTGCTTCCAAACATGCCTCCGAGGATTGTCTGACTGAAGATATATCCTACACTCATCGGCGAAGAGAAAGTGATTCCAGTCCTGAGCGGTCTATTCGGCATGTTGTTGGGCACATGTGTACCGCACTGGATGGTGTAGTGGATGCAAAGATGGACCTCGCCATGGACGTCGGGAGTGAAGTTTCGCATCATGCAACCTACTGCACATAGTTTGATTCGTAACACGACGTCCTGTGGCTGCACGAGAAGCATTATTCAACATGGCGGCGTTGCTGTCAGGGTTCCGCCGAGCCATAATCCGTAGGTAGCGATCATCCACTGCAATAGTAGCCCTTGGGAGGCCTGAGCGAGGCATGTCATCGACAGTTCTTGTCTCTCTGTATCTTCTCCATGTCCGAACATCGCTTTCGTTCACTCCGAGACGCCTGGACACTTGCCTCGTTGAGAGTCCTTCTTGGCACAAAGCAACAATGCGGGCGCGATCGAACAGCGGTATTGACTGTCTAGGCAAGGCTGAACTACAGACAACACCAGCCGTGTTCCTCCTTCCTGGTGGAATGACTGGAACTGATCGGCTGACGGACCCCCTGCGTCTAATAGGCGCTGCTCATGCATGGTTGTTTACATATTTAGGCGGGTTTAGTGACATCTCTGAACATCAAAGGGACTGTGCCTGTGATACAATATCCACAGTCAACGCCAATCTTCACGAGTTCTGGGACCGGTATGATACAAAACTCTTTTTGATGTGTGTAATAATAAGAAGGCGAATAAAAGTTGACACCAATAATGTTGATAAAGCAGTACAGGGCATTGTGAATAAAATAGATTAATTTAGCTCATTTGAATGTATGTTTGAGATTTTACACTGACGAAAGAAGAACTCTAAAGTGGAGTAACAACCCAAGCCCTCTCCCCCTGCGGGTTTGGGGGTTAGAATAGGCCAGCGGTATTCCTGCCTGTCGTAAGAGGCGACTAAAAGGAGTCTCACCTGTTTCGGCCTTATGTGATGGTCCCCTCTCGGGTTTGACCTCCATCTTTCTAAATTATTCCGAAGAGCGAGCCAATTGGGGAAGGGCGCCTTACATGGTGCACTGTATCCGTCGTGCAATTAGACCTTTAGCCGGCTTTCTCGTCGTTGCAATGGTGTCCCGCTCGTTTTCGATCTCTTGGGCGAGGATACGTCCCTGGGTGCGATTACCACGCTGCACTTTGCAGTGTTTCTTTTAACTGCGACGACGACCTTCGACATTTCTGCACCTAAGATCCAGCACGGTAGCCAGTCCGTTGTGGTGGGGCCGCCATGTACCCTCTTGGTTGTAGCCCCCTGACAACACAGGGATCGCTCTACTGATGCCTGCGCCGTTAACTCCCCACGTATGCCAAGGAGTAGATGCCTATCCTCCTGGGGTATCGGGACTCCCGGCAACGGCCATCCTGCCAGGTGGCCATTGCTGTGGCTGGGTGGTGCCCGTGGGGAGGGCCCTTGGTCGGAGTAGGTGGCATCAGGGCGGATGACCCGCAATGAAGCGTGGTACATCATCTCTCGCTGGCGGCCAGCCGCCAGCAGTCTCTAAGCGTTCGAGGGCTCATTTTAAAGCTCAGAAGTACGATCCGAAAACGTTCCCCTCCCTGGCCACGCCGTGGGAATAGCGTAAGTCCCAGGATGGAGGTAACAGTTATTCGCCCCGATTCTTAGTTTGCACGAGAGCTGATGGGGAGTCTTTTCTCTCCACAAAGCCTCAGTTTTCGTCGAGCATTTAGAGGACAAGTTTGGGGAGGTGGAGGGCTTGTCTAAAATGCGCTCTGGGTCAGTACTGATACAAACGGTATCCTCCGCCCAGTCACGCAGGTTATTTACTTGTGACAAGTTGGGGGATGTTAACGTTACTATTACACCACATAAGAGTTTAAATATGGTGCAGGGTGTTATTTTCCATAGGGACCTCCTTTTGCAGTCTGATGACGAGCTGCGCGCCAACTTAGAACGTAGAGGTGTTCATTTTGTCCGGCGCGATCATCGGGGTCCGAGGGACAATCAGGTTGCTACCGGTGCCTTCATCTTGGCCTTCGAGGGTGATACGTTACCGGAAAAGGTCAAGGTGATGGTCTACCGATGTGACGTCAACCCCTATATCCCTCCCCCGATGCGGTGCTTCATGTGCTGGAAGTTCGGCCATATGTCTTCCCGCTGCACTTCCAGCCTCACATGTCGAGATTGCAGACGCCCATCTCATCCCGATACTCCATATGCCCCTCCTCCCATCTGCGTCAACTGCGGGGAGCACCATTCACCTTGCTCGCCAGACTGCAGAATGTTCCAGAAAGAGCGCAAAATCATGGAATATAAGACCCTGGACCGACTGACTTATACTGAGGCCAAAAGGAAATACGACCGATTACATCCAGTGAGAATGACATCTTCCTACGCCGCTGCTACAACACCTGTGCTCGCCCCATCAGTATCACGACTTCCGGCCAGATCGACGAGTGGTACAACTCCTCCTGCCCCCTTGCCAGTGGGGGGCTCTACCCACCGGGTTGCTCCTGTGCCACCTACCTCAGGACCAACACCATCCCCCCCTTCGGGGACGTCGGTCCCCGCTTCTAAGCCGGCGAAGTGTCCAACTTCTTCGGTTTCTCACGCTCGCAAGGGATCCCTTGGGTCCCTCCCTTCCCAGGTTTCCACCAGCGGGAAGGCTGACGACCGACAGTGGCGTAAGTGCCCACAATCAGCTGGTCGACGGGCTTCACGATCCTCCTCAGTCCCGGAGACTGAATTGGTGAAGCCCTCCCAGCCAGTTAAACCCAAGGAGCAGAGTGAGAAATCCAAGAAGAGGAGCTCTAAGCCGAAGGAACTCGCGGTGGCAGCCACCCCACCGCAACCTTCCAGCTCTGCGTCTGAGGACAAGGTGGAGATTCTGGCGTCCGCTGAGGACCTCGATCTCGCCGGTCCCTCAGACGCCATAAATAGCACTAGTGCAGGTGCTCAATCGGAGGCAGCAGGTGACCCAGCGTCGTAATCTGAATTCCCAGTCCCGTCACGCCTTACTCAGCCATGGACGAAACCATCCTCCAGTGGAACTGCAGCAGTTTCTTCCACCATCTAGCTGAGCTCCGCCAACTTATCAGCCTCCACCCTTTCTTCTGCATTGCTCTGCAGGAAACTTGGTTTCCAGCAATGCGAACCCCCGCCCTCCGTGGCTATCGGGGTTACTATAAGAACCGAGCAGCTTATGAAAGGGTGTCTGGTGGCGTCTGTATATATGTCCTTCACACTCTGCAAAGTGAGTCTGTCCCTCTCCAGACACCTTTAGAGGCTGTCGCTGTACGGGTGTGGATGCCACAGGCTGTTACCGTCTGCTGTCTTTACCTTCCACCGGATGGTGATGTCTCGCAGCATGTCCTGGCTGCACTGGTAGCCCAATTGCCGCCACTTTTCTTGCTATTGGGCGACTTCAACGCCCATAACCCTCTGTGGGGTGGGTCAGTGGCAACAGGTCGAGGCACCATCGTTAAGCATTTATTGTCGAAGCTCGATCTCTCGCTGTTAAATGATGGTGCCTTCACTCACTTCAGTGTGGCGCATGGCACATACTCCGCCATTGACCTTTGCATCTGTAGCCATAGCCTCTTACCGTCTGTCCAATGGAGTGTGCATGACGACCTGTGTGGTAGTGACCACTTTCCGCTCTTTTTGTCACTACCACAGCGTCACTCTTCTGGGCGCCCTAGCAGATGGGCTATGAATAAGGCTGACTGGGATTTGTTCTCCTCCACTGCCGCTATTGAGCCTCTCTCTACTGATGACATTGATGCGGTGGATCAATCGGTCACCACCGGCATCGTTACTGCCGCCGAATCTCCCGTTCCCCGTTCTTCTGGGTCCCCTCGGCGGAGGGCTGTGCCTTGGTGGTCGCCTGAGATCGCTGAAGCGATTAAAGATCGCCGGCGGGCGCTCCAGCGTCACAAGCGACGTCCCTCCATGGGCCACCTTCTCGCCTTCAAACGGCTGCGTGCGCGGGCCCGCCTCCTTATCCGCCAAGGCAAGAAGGAGTGCTGGGAGCGGTATGTGTCCACCATTGGCCTCCATGTCACTCCATCGCAGGTCTGGGCCAAGATTCGACGCGTCTACGGCTATAGGACCCCTGCCAGCGTCCCTGCGCTCTCACTGAATGGAGCAGTTTGCACAGACTCCGACGTCATTGCAAGCCGCTTGGCAGAGCTTTTTGCTATGAGTTCAGCTTCTGCGAATTACCCCCTGGCCTTCCGCTCCATTAAAGAGCGCATGGAACGTCGGAGCCTTTCGTTTCGCACCCACCATCCAGAATCGTACAACGTTCCATTCAGTGAGTGGGAATTCCGCAGTGTCCTTGCCGCTTGCCCTGATACCGCTCCTGGACCAGATAGCATCTACTGCCAGATGCTGAAGCACCTCTCAGTGGCCTGCCAGCGACGGCTCCTAGACCTTTACAACCGTATTTGGGTCGAGGGTGAGTTTCCGTCGCAGTGGCGGGCAAGTATCGTTATCCCCATTCTGAAACCAGGCAAGAACCCTTTGGAGGTGGACAGCTACCGCCCCATTAGCCTCACCAACGTTCTTTCCAAACTTCTCTAACGGATGGTGAGCCGGTGCTTGACTTGGGTACTGTTGTCTCGGGGCCTTCTGGCTCCGTCTCAGGGTGGGTTCCGTAAAGGCCACTCCGCCGCCGACAATCTGGTGAGCCTGGAGTCGGCCATCCGTACTGCCTTTGCCCGCCGTCAGCACCTGGTCGCTGTCTTTTTCGACATGCGGAAGGCGTACGATACGGCATGGCGTCATCTCATCCTTTCTACGCTTCATGGATGGGGTCTTCGGGGCCCTCTGCCGATCTTTATTAGAAATTTTCTGTTGTATCGTACCTTCCGCGTGCAAGTCGCAGCCTCATATAGTTCCACCCACGTCCAGGAGAACGGTGTGCCACAGTGATCTGTTTTAAGTGTCTGCCTGTTTTTAGTAGCCATTAACGGGCTCGCTGCGGCCGTGGGAAATTCTGTCTCCGCTTTCCTGTATGCTGACGATTTCTGCGTTTATTACAGCTCTCCTGGCATTGCAGTTGTTGAACGTCAGCTATAGGGTGCTATCCGCAAGGCGCAGTCTTGGGCTGTAGCTCATGGGTTCCAGTTTTCGGCAGCCAAGACCTGCGTTATGCATTTCTGCCGGCGACGCACTGTCCACCCGGAGCCGCGGCTTTATCTTGCCAGCGAACTTCTTTCAGTGGTTGAATCACACAGGTTTTTGGGGGTGGTTTTCGATGCCCAGTTGACTTGGCTGCCTCATATCCGGCAGCTTAAACAGGCGTGTTGGCGGCATCTCAACGCTCTGAGATGCTTGAGCCACACCCGGTGGGGCGCCGACCGATCTACCCTGTTGCGGCTCTACCAGGCGTTAATCCAGTCCCGCCTGGATTATGGGAGCCTGGCTTATGGCTCAGCATCCCCCTCTGCGTTGCAGGTGCTGGACCCAATACTACACAGTGGGATCCGACTTGCCACTGGTGCCTTCCGCACCAGCCCTGTGGACAGCATCCTTGTTGAGGCAGGTGTCCCTCCACTGCGGTTACGACGCCAACACCCCTCTGCGGGTTCGGGGGTTAGAATAGGCCCGCGGTATTCCTGCCTGTCGTAAGAGGCGACTAAAAGGAGTCTCAAACGTTTCGGCCTTATGTGATGGTCCGCTGTCGGGTTTGACCTCCATATCTCAAAATTTTTCCGAAGAGCGAGCCGATTGGGGAAGGGCGCCTTACTTGGTGCATTGTGTCCGTGTTGTGTTGAGAACTTTCGCCATCTTATTCTCTCGTTGCATTGCAGTCTTGCCCGCTCTCCATCTCTTGGGCATCGATGCGCCCCTGCGTGCACTTTCTGCCAAGCACTGTGCAGGGCCATTCTCTGCACTGACGACGCCCATGGACCACATGTCACCTAACATCCAGCACGGTAGCCAGTCCGTTGTGGTGGGGCCGCCATGTACCCTCTTGGTTGTAGCCCCCTGACAACATAGGGATCGCTCTACAGATGCCTGCGCCGTTCACTCCCGACGTATGCCAAGGAGTAGTTGCCCATCTCCCTGGGGCATCAGGACTCCCGGCAATGGCCATCCTGCCAGGTGGCTATTGCTGTGGCTGGGTGGCGCCCGTGGGGAGGGCCCTTGGTCGGAGTAGGTGGCATCAGGGCGGATGACCCACAATGAAGCGTGGTACATCATCTCTCGCTGGCGGCCAGCCGCCAGCAGTCTCTAAGCGTTCTCGGGCTCAATTTAATGCTCAGAAGTACGATCTGAAAACGTTCCCCTCCCTGGCCACGCCGTGGGAGGAGCGTAAGACTCAGGATGGAGGTAACAGTTATTCGCCCCGATTCTTAGTTTGCACGAGAGCTGATGGGGAGTCTTTTCTCTCCACAAAGCCTCAGTTCTTCGTCGAGCATTTAGAGGACAAGTTTGGGGAGGTGGAGGGCTTGTCTAAAATGCGCTCTGGGTCAGTACTGATACAAACGGCATCCTCCGCCCAGTCCCGCAGGTTACTTGCTTGTGACAAGTTGGGGGATGTTAACGTTTCTATTACACCACATAAGAGTTTAAATATGGTCCAGGGTGTCATTTTCCATAGGGATCTCCTTTTGCAGTCTGATGACGAGCTGCGCGCCAACTTAGAACGTGGAGGTGTTCATTTCGTCCGGCGCGTTCATCGGGGTCCGAGGGACAATCAGGTTGCTACCGGTGCCTTCATCTTGGCCTTCGAGGGTGATACGTTACCGGAAAAGGTCAAGATGATGGTCTACCGATGTGACGTCAAGCCCTATATCCCTCCCCCGATGCGGTGCTTCAAGTGCTGGAAGTTCGGCCATATGTCTTCCCGCTGCAGTTCCAGCCTCACATGTCACGATTGCGGACGCCCATCTCATCCCGATACTCCATGTGCCCCGCCTCCCATCTGCGTCAACTGCGGGGAGCACCATTCACCTTGCTCGCCTGACTACAAAGTCTTTCAGAAAGAGCGCAAAATCATGGAATATAAGACCCTGGACCGGCTGACCTATACTGAGGCCAAACGGAAATATGACAGACTCCATCCTGTGAGAATGACATCTTCTTATGCAGCTGCTACAACAACTGTGCTAGCTCCATCAGTTTCGAGACTTCCAGCCAGCTCGATAAGCAGTAAGACTCCTCCTGCCCCCTTGCCCGTCGGGGGCTCTACCCAACAGGTTGCTCCTGCACCACCTACCTCAGGAGCAACCTCCTCCCACCCGTCGGGGACGTCCGTCCCCGCTTCTCAGCCGGAGAAGCGTCTAACTTCCCCCCCTGCGGGTTCGGGGGTTAGAATAGGCCCGTGGTATTCCTGCCCGTCGTAAGAGGCGACTCAAAGGAGTCTCACATGTTTCGGCCTAATGTGATGGTTCCCTCTCGGGTTTGACCTCCATCTATCTAAATTATTCCGAAGAGCGAGCCAATTGGGGAAGGGCGCCTTACATGGTGCACTGTATCCTTCGCGCAATTAGACCTTTAGCCGTCTTTCTCGTCGTTGCAATGGTGTCCCGCTCGTTTTCGATCTCTTGGGCGATTACCACGCTGCACTCTGCAGTGTTTCTTTTAACTGTGACAACGACATTGGCCATTTTTGCACCTAAGATCCAGCACGGTAGCCAGTCCGTTGTGGTGGGGCCGCCATGTACCCTCTTGGTTGTAGCCCCCTGACAACACAGGGATCGCTCTACTGATGCCTGCGCCGTTCACTCCCGACGTATGCCAAGGAGTAGTTGCCCATCTCCCTGGGGCATCAGGACTCCCGGCAATGGCCATCCTGCCAGGTGGCCGTTGCTGTGGCTGGGTGGCGCCCGTGGGGAGGGCCCTTGGTCGGAGTAGGTGGCATCAGGGCGGATGACCCGCAATGAAGCGTGGTACATCATCTCTCGCTGGCGGCCAGCCGTCAGCAGTCTCTAAGCGTTCCAAAGCTCACTTTAAGGCTAATGTGTATGACCCCAAATCGTTCCCCTCCCTGGCCACACCATGGGAGGAACGAAGGGCTATGAATGAGAGCGAACGATACTCGCCCCGGTATCTCGTCTGTACCAGAGCTGACGGGGAATCTTTTCTATCCGTGAAGCCTCATTTCTTTGTAGAGCATTTGGAGGACAAGTTTGGGGAGGTGGAGGGCTTGTCCAAGATGCGGTCCGGATTGGTGTTGATAAAAACGGCATCCTCCGCCCAGTCGCGGGCCTTGCTCGCTTGTACTAAGCTGGGGGATGTCTCCGTCACTATCACGCCCCATAAAAGTCTGAACATGGTCCAGGGCATTATCTTTCACAGGGATCTGCTTTTACAGTCCGACGACGAGCTGCGCGCCAACTTGGAGCGCCGAGGTGTCCATTTCGTCCGGCGCGTCCACCGGGGTCCGAGGGATCGTCAAGTTGCCACCGGTGCCTTCATCTTGGCCTTCGAGGGTGACATGTTACCTGAGAAGGTCAAGGTGATGTTGTACCGTTGTGATGTCAAGCCATATATCTCTCCCCCGATGCGATGCTTCAAGTGTTGGAAGTTCGGCGACATGTCTTCCCGCTGTGTTTCCGACCTCGTCTGTCGCGAATGCGGTCGACCTTCCCATCCTGATCATCCCTGTGCGCCGCCTCCAATCTGTGTGAACTGTGGTGCGCACCATCCGCCTTGCTCGCCAGACTGTCCGATTCTGCAGAAGGAGCGGAAGATCATGGAAATAAAGACTCTCGACCGCCTGACGTACACTGAGGTGAAGCGGAAATATGATCGGCTTCATCCTGTGCGCATGACAGCTTCTTATGCCGCAACTGTCACTCCTTCTACACTTCCATCCGCTCCAATCAGCTCTCAGAGTCGAAGTCCCACACCTGCCCCCTTGATGGTGGGGGGCACTAAACCTCCTGTTGCTCCTGCTCCATCTACTTCAGGAGCAACACCCCCCCAACCATCGGGGACATCAGTCCCCCCTTCCCAGCCGGAGAAGCGTAAGACTTCTTCGGCTACTCTCGTAAGGAAGGGGTCCCTTGGGGACCTTCCTTCGCATGCTCCGACCGGTTCCAAAGCCTACGGCCGCAAGTGGCTCAAACAACCGCCGGTCCCTGGTCGTCGGGACACACGGTCATCGTCTGTCCCTGAAACAGACCCAGTGACGCCCTCCCAGCCTGAACCACCCAAGGCGCAGCGCGAGAAGCAGAAGAAGAAGAAACTCCCCAAGGCTACCGACATTGCGGTGGCACCCATTCCACCGCTTCCTACAAGCTCTGCGTCTGAGGATGAGGTGGAGATTCTGGCGTCCGCTGAGGACATGGATCTCGCCAGTCCCTCGGATGCAGTAGATGGCTGTCGTCCAGGTGGTGACTCAGTAGCCGCAGGGGCCCCGGAGACGTAATCTGCCTTTCCAATCCCTTCACGCCTTTCCCATCCATGGCTAATACCATCCTCCAGTGGAACTGCAGCGGTTTTTTCCACCATCTTGTTGAGCTCCGCCAACTTATCAGCCATCATCCTTTCCTTTGCATTGCTCTGCAGGAAACTTGGTTTCCAGCAATGCGAACCCCCGCCCTCCGTGGCTATCGGGGTTATTTTAAGAACCGGGCAGCTTATGAAAGGGTGTCTGGTGGCGTCTGCATATATGTCCTTAACTCTCTTCACAGCGAGTTTGTACCTCTACAAACAGCATTAGAGGCTGTCGCTGTTCGGGTGTGGACGCCACAGGCTATCACCGTCTGCAGTATTTACCTTCCACCTGATGGTGCTGTCACGCAGCATGTCCTGGCTGCTCTGATAGCTCAACTGCCGCCACCTTTTTTGCTGCTGGGCGATTTCAATGCCCACAACCCTCTATGGGGTGGGACTGTCTCCGACGACCGCGGTCGGGCCATGGAGCATGTGTTGGCTCAGCTTGACCTTAGCCTCTTGAACACCGGTGCTCCCACGCATTTCAGTGTGGCCCATGGCTCGTTCTCGGCCATCGATCTCTCTATTTGCAGCCCTGGACTCGTCCCATCCCTCCACTGGAGAGTGCATCCTGACCTGTGTGGTAGTGACCATTTTCCCCTCTATTTGTCACTGCCCCAGTGTCATTCTTCTGGGCGCTTGCCCCGCTGGGCACTCCACAGGGCTGACTGGCCAGCTTTTACTTCCGCTGTAACCATTGCGTCTCCCCCACAGGGTGACATTGACGAGGTGGTCCGTGTTTTAACCACGTCCATCATTTCAGCGGCCGAGGCTGCCATCCCCCGTTCCTCTGGACTCCCTCGGCGGAAGGCTGTCCCCTGGTGGTCGCCGGAGATTGCTGAGGCTATTCGCGACCGTAGGCGGGCTCTCCAGCGTCATAGGCGGCACCCGTCTCTGGAGACCCTCATCGCCTTTAAGAGGCTCCATGCCTTCGCCCGTCGTCTTATTGCACGGCGTAAGCAGGAGTGCTGGGAGAGGTACGTCTCCTCCCTGGGCTCCCGTGTCTCCTCCTTGCTCGTGTGGTCCCGGATCCCGCGGATTTATGGATCCCAGACCCCTATGGGTGTCCCTGGGCTCTCCTTGGATGGCACTGTCTGCACGGACGCTGCCGCCATTGCTGAACGGCTAGCCGCGCACTTTGCTCAGAGCTCTGCGACTGCATCCTATCCCCCCGCCTTTCGCTCTCTAAAGGAGCGAGCCGAGCGGACGCTGTTCTCATTCCACACGCGTCATTATGAAACATACAATGCTCCTTTCAGCGAGAGGGAACTCCTCGCTGCCCTCGCCGATTGCCCTGATACAGCACCAGGACCGGACTGCATCCATGCGCAGATGCTGAAGCATCTCTCCAGGGACTGCCAGAGACACATCCTCACCATCTTTAACCGCATTTGGAGCGAGGGCGTGTTCCCGTCGCAATGGCGAGAGGGTCTTATTGTCCCCATCGTGAAGCCCGGTGCGGACCCACTGGCGGTGGACAGCTATCGTCCCATGACCCTCACCAACGTTTTGTGCAAATTGCTCGAACGTATGGTGGGGCGGCGTTTGTGTTGGGTCCTTGAGTCGCGCGGTCTCCTCACTCCATCCCAGGGTGGCTTCCGTCGGGGCCGGTCTGCAGTGGACAATTTGGTGCGGCTGGAATCTGCTATCCGTACGGCTTTTGCCCGACGTCAGCATCTTGTTGCTGTATTTTTCGATCTGCGGAAGGCGTATGACACCACATAGAGGCATCACATCCTCGCCACATTGCATGGGTGGGGTCTTCGCGGTCGGCTCCCGGCTTTTCTTCAAAGCTTTTTATTGCGCCGCTCTTTCCGGGTGCAAGTCGGTGCCACCTCTAGTTCCTCTTATATCCAGGAAAATGGGGTCCCGCAGGGCTCGGTGTTGACCGTCTCCTTATTTTTAGTGGCCATTAATGGTTTGGCTGCAGCAGTGGGGTCGTCGGTGTCTCCTTCTTTGTATGCCGACGACTTCTGCATCTCATTTAGCTCCACGACTACGGGAGTCGCCGAACGCAGGCTGCAAGTCGCCGTTCGCAAGGCAGCATCATGGGCTCTGACTCATGGTTATCAGTTCTCAGCTGCCAAGAGTCGGGTTATGCACTTCTGCAGGCGTCGGACGGTCCTCCCTCATCCTGACCTTTACCTCGACGGCCACGTGCTTGAAGTGGTGGACACTTGCCGCTTCTTGTGACTCGTGTTTGATGCCCGGCTCACATGGGTTCCTCATATTACTCAGCTGAAGCAAAAATGCTGGCGGCACCTCAACGCCCTCCGCAGCCTTAGCCACACGTCTTGGGGTGCGGATCGCTGCACGCTGCTGCGATTGTACAGAGCCCTTGTGCAGTCTCGGCTTGATTATGGGAGCCTGGCCTATGGGTCTGCATCACCCTCAGTGTTGAAGTTGTTAGACCCCATACACCACTGTGGGGTCCGGCTTGCAACTGGCGCTTTTCGTATGAGCCCCGTGGATAGCCTACTGGTGGAGGCCGGGGTTCCCCCGTGGCGGATTCGCCGCCATCGACTGCTCGCCGACTATGCTGTCCACGTGCATTGCTCGCCAGGCCATCCCCATCGTCACCTGCTTTTCCCTGCCATGGTCCTCCATCTGCCCGAACGGCGACCTAGGTCTGGGCTTTCCGTCGCTGTCCGCGTTCAGTCCCTGCTGTCGGAATTGGGTTCATTCCCTCTTCCGCCTCCCTTCCGGGTCCGTGCACCTACGCCTCCCTGGTGTTTGTCCCGGCCGTCCGTCCGTCTGGACTTGGCACAGGGACCCAAGGACTCGGTTCCGCCTGTGGCCCTCCGTCGCCGTTTTCATGCTCTCGTCGCCTCATTTTCGGACTGTGAGACTGTCTACACCGATGGTTCCCTGGTTGATGGTCGCACTGCCTACTCTTTTGCTCATGCTGCTCATGTTGAGCAGCGCTCCTTGCCGGGTGGCTGCAGTATTTTTACTGCAGAGCTGGTGGCCATATTGCGCGCTCTTGAGCATATGCGTTTCTGGTCAGGTAGGTCTGTCGTGATCTGCAGTGACTCCCTCAGCAGCCTTCAGGCCATCGACCGCTGCTATCCCTCCTCTCCTCTGGTGCCCTCCATTCTGGAGACTGTTTCCGCCATTGCCCGTTCTGGTCGTTCGGTGGTCTTGGTTTGGACGCCCGGTCATGTTGGCATCCCAGGGAACGAACGTGTAGACAAGCTGGCCAAAGGGGCGATCGACGCCCCGGCTTTGGAGGTCGGCCTTACGGCTCGCGACCAGCAGATGGTGTTGCGCCATAAGCTGATTGGGATGTGGGCTGCTGAGTGGCGTGGCATGACAGCCCCGAATAAACTGCGGGCTGTCAAGGGGACGACCAATGTGTGGCGTTCCTCCCTGCGGGCTTCTCGCAGGGACTCGGTAGTCCTGTGTTGGCTGCGCATCGGCCATACATACCTGACGCACGGTCATCTGTTGCGTCAGGAGGATCCCGCCTTGTGTCGGTGTGGGTCCCGGCTGACGGTCGGCCACATTTTGCTGGAGTGTCCTCGACTGCGCACACTCCGGCAATCTTTTAATCTCCCGGGCACTTTGGCTTTGATTTTATCCGACGATGCCTCCTTGGCTGACACTGTTTTACATTTTATCCGTAGTAGTCGTTTTTATGGTTCGATTTAGGGAGGTCCTGCGCCTTTCCCTTTCTGTGTCTTTTGTCCTTGTGTCTGTTGCTGTTCTGGTGTGCCATCAGATGGTTGACTCTTTCCCTTTTTTTTTCTCATGGTCAGTTAACCAGTCTCTGGCCATCCTCCTTTCTTCTGTTTCTTTCTGTCTGGTGTTCTTCTGTCCTGTTCTTGTCTGTAGTGTTTGTTGCTGCATTTGTGTTCTTTTAGCGCCTGGGGGGACGTCTCCTCCCCCTTTGGTTTTTACCTGCTGCGTAGATTTTCGGCTCGCCTGATTTTGGAATGGGGGACTGATGACCTTCGCTGTTTAGTCCCCCTTAAACATCCCAACAACCACCACCACCACCACCGTCTAACTTCTTCGACTACTCTCGCCCGTAAGAGTTCCCTTGGGACCCTCCCTTCCCAGGGTTCCACCAGCGACAAGGATGACGGCCACCAGTGGCATAAGTCCTCACCAGCGGCCGGGCGTAGGGCTTCACGATCCTCCTCTGTCCCGGAGACTGAATCGGTGAAGCCTTCCCAGCCAGTGAAATCCAAGGTTCAGCGAGAGAAATCCAAGAGAAAGACCTCTAAGGCCAAAGAACTTGCGGTGGCACCAACCCCACCGCACCTTTCGCGCTCTGCGTCTGAGGATGAAGTCGAGATTCTAGCGTCCGCTGAGGACCTTGATCTCGCTGGTCCCTCAGACGCCATGGATGCCTCTCGTACGGGTACTGAATCGGTGGCAGTGAGTGAACAAGCGGCGTAAATTGCCTTCCCAGTCCTTTCACGCCTTTCTCAGCCATGGACAATACCATCCTCCAGTGGATCTGCGGCGGTTTTTTCCACCATTTAGCTGAGCTCCGCCAACTTCTCAGCCTTCACCCTTTCTTCTGCATTGCTCTCCAGGAAACTTGGTTTCCAGCGATGCGAACCCCCGCCCTCCGTGGCTATCGGGGTTATTACAAGAACCGAGCAGCTTATGAAAGGGTGTCTGGTGGCGTGCTGCATATATGTCCTTCACACTCTGCACAGCGAGTCTGTCCCTCTCCAGACGCCTTTAGAGGCTGTCGCTGTACGCGTATGGACGCCACAGGCTGTTACCGTCTGCAGTCTTTACATTCCACCGGATGGTGATGTCTCGCAGCATGTCCTGGCTGCACTGGTCGCCCAATTGCCGCCACCTTTCTTGCTATTGGGCGACTTCAACGCCCATAACCCTCTGTGGGGTGGGTCAGTGGCCACAGGTCGAGGCGCCATCGTTGAACATTTGTTGTCGCAGCTCGATCTCTCGCTGTTAAATGATGGCGCCTTCACACACTTCAGTGTGGCGCATGGCACCTACTCCGCCATTGACCTTTCCATCTGTAGCCATAGCCTCTTACCGTCTGTCCAATGGAGTGTGCATGACGACCTGTGTGGTAGTGACCACTTTCCGCTCTTTTTGTCACTACCACAGCGTCACTCTTCTGGGCGCCCTAGCAGATGGGCTATGAATAAGGCTGACTGGGATTTGTTCTCCTCCACTGCCGCTATTGAGCCTCTCTCTACTGATGACATTGATGCGGTGGTTCAATCGGTCACCACCGGCATCGTTACTGCCGCCGCATCTGCCATTCCCCGTTCTTCTGGGTCTCCTCGGCGGAAGGCTGTGCCTTGGTGGTCGCCTAAGATCGCTGAAGCGATTAAAGATCGCCGGCGGGCGCTCCAGCGTCACAAGCGACATCCCTCCTTAGCCCACCTTATCGCCGTCAAAAGGCTGCGTGCGCGGGCCCGCCTCCTTATCCGCCAAGGCAAGAAGGAGTGCTGGGAGCGGTATGTGTCCACCATTGGCCTCCATGTCACTCCCTCGCAGGTCTGGGCCAAGATTCGACGCGTCTACGGCTATCGGACCCCTGCCAGCGTCCCTGCGCTCTCACTGAATGGAGCCGTTTGTACCGACTCCGACGTCATTGCAAATCGCTTAGCAGAGCATTTTGCTATGAGTTCCGCTTCTGCGAATTACCCCCAGGCCTTCCGCTCCATTAAAGAGCGGCTGGAACGTCGGAGCCTTTCGTTTCGCAGCAACCACCTGGAATCTTACAATGCTCCATTCAGTGAGTGGGAATTTCGCAGTGCCCTAGCTGCTTGCCCCGATACCGCTCCTGGGCCAGATGGCATCCACTGTCAGATGCTGAAACACCTTTCAGTGGACTGCCAGCGGCGCCTTCTCGATCTTTACAACCGTCTTTGGGTCGAGGGGGAGTTTCCGTCGCAATGGCGGGAAGGCATTGTCATCCCCGTTTTGAAACCTGGGAAGACCCCTCTGGAGGTGGACAGCTACCGTCCCATTAGCCTCACCAACGTTCTTTGTAAGTTGCTTGAACGGATGGTGAGCCGGCGCTTGAATTGGGTACTGGAGTCTCGGGGCCTTCTGGCTCCGTCTCAGGGTGGGTTCCGTAAAGGCCGCTCCGCCACCGACAATCTGGTGAGTCGCGAGTCGGCCATCCGTACTGCTTTTGCCCGGCGTCAGCACCTGGTCGCTGTCTTTTTCGACATGCGGAAGGCGTACGATACGACATGGCGTCATCACATTCTTTCTACGCTTCATGGATGGGGTCTTTGGGGTCCTCTGCCGATTTTTATCCGCAATTTTCTGTCGTGTCGTACCTTCCGCGTGCAAGTCGCGGCCTCGTATAGTTCCTCCCACGTCCAGGAGAACGGTGTGCCACAGGGCTCTGTTTTAAGTGTCTGTCTGTTTTTAATAGCCATTAACGGGCTTGCTGCGGCCGTGGGAAATTCTGTCTCCGCTTCCCTGTATGCTGACGACTTCTGCCTTTATTACAGCTCTACTGGCATTGCAGCTGTTGAACGTCAGCTACAGGGCGCTATCCGTAAGGCGCAGTCTTGGGCTGTAGCGCATGGGTTTCAGTTTTCGGCAGCCAAGACCTGCGTTATGCATTTCTGCCGGCGCCGAACAGTCCATCCTGAGCCGCGGCTTTATCTTGCCGACGAACTCCTTGCTGTGGTGGAGACCCACAGGTTTTTGGGGGTGGTTTTCGATGCCCGGTTGACTTGGCTGCCTCATATCCGGCAGCTCAAACAGACGTGTTGGCGGCATCTAAACGCTCTGAGATGCTTGAGCAACACCCGCTGGGGCGCCGACCGCTCTACGCTGTTGCGGCTCTACCAGGCGTTAATCCAGTCCCGTCTGGATTATGGGAGCCTGGCTTATGGCTCAGCATCCCCATCTGCGTTACGGGTGCTGGACCCGATTCTCCACAGCGGGATACGCCTTGCCACTGGTGCTTCCCCGCACCAGCCCTGTGGACAGCGTACTAGTGGAGGCAGGTGTACCTCCACTGCGGTTCCGACGCCAACGTTTGCTGGCCGCTTATGCTGCCCATGTTCTAAGCTTGCCCGGGCATCCAAACTATCGCCTCCTGTTCCCGCGGTCGGTCGTCCGTATGCCAGAACGTCGGCCCCGGGCTGGTTGTACAATAGCGGTCCGCGTCAAAGAGCTTCTCTCTGGGCTCCAGAGTTTCACTGTTCCACCTCCTTTCCGGGCTACTTTGCATACACCCCCATGGTGTGTTCGTCGCCCTAGCCTTCGGCTCGACTTGGCACAGGGCCCTAAGGACTCAGGCCCTCCAGAGGCCTTCCGCCGCCGCTTTTATTCCATCCTGGCCACGTATCAGGGCTCTGGTGTTGTTTACACTGACGGATCGATGGTTGCTGGTCGTGTCGGATATGCGCTCACTCTAGGGGACCTTTCCGAACAACGTTCCTTGCCGGATGGCTGCAGGGTTTACACTGCTGAACTGGTCGCCATGCCCCCAGGGGCTCAGCATTCATTTGCTGGGTACGGGCTTGGCGACCCCGGGGTTCCTGAGCTGGGGACTGGTAAGCCCCACCTGTCCCCCGTCACCGTAAGCTCTGGGTACACTTCAGCGACCACCGTGCGGCGCGGCGGTGGAATGTTGTGTGTCTCAGGGAATGGGGATCTTGGCTTGGCCGCCCGGATCGCGAGGATGGAACAAACCTCTATAAAAAAACCCTCAATCTTCCAGTGTGCTCCGCGCCTATGAGATGCATGGCTGTTGAGGTGGAACAGTCGCAAGCGGGCAACCTCTGGGGCACCTGCCACACCCCAGTTGTATAGGGCTTACTCAGGCATGCGGGGCTCTGTCTGAGCGGACCTTTAGTTCCCTAGCTGCTCGTGGGATCGAGATGGAACCCTCGAACTTTTCTTTTCCTCCCAGCGGAAAGGGTGGGCCGCTGGTTGGTTCTAACACCCAATCTAACAAGAGGGCTCGTGTAGCCAGTCCTCCTGGTTCAGGTACTAGTAACAGAACGCATTCTGCTTCTCAGAATGTGTTTCTCATAATTAAAAGAAAAGATGGGAGTTTTGAAAAAGTTTCGCCATTTTATATACAGAAGGGCTTAGAGGGTATTGCTAGCACGTTAAAGTCTGTAAAGCGCCTGCGCAATGGCACCTTGCTGGTTGAAACATCTAGCTTCCAGCAAGTCCAGAACCTTCAGAAGGCACACTTTCTTGGGGAGTTTGCGATAGAGACTGACTTTCACAACACCTTGAACTACAGCAAGGGTGTTGTGACTTGCAGAGATCTCGTCGACATTCCCCAAGACGAACTGAAGTCTGAATGGTCCCGGGAAGGAATTGTGGACGTGCAACACGTTATGAAACGGGTGGATGGTGCTCTCATAAAAACTGACTCATTTATTTTTACATTTAACAGCACCAAATTGCCAGAGCATGTGAAGGCAGGTTTCCTACGTCTCAGTGTACGGCCTTATTACCCCAACCCCATGCGGTGTTTTAAATGCCAACACTTTGGCCACACTACTCTCGGCTGTAAAGGGGAAGCCACTTGTGGGAAATGTGGTAAAGCTGCTCATGAGGGAGTTGATTGCTCCTCTCCTCCCAAGTGTGTGAACTGCTCTGGGGATCACCCTGTGTGGAGTAGGGAATGCAGAGTTTTCCTTGAGGAACGGAAGATCCAGGAACTTAAAACCACTAAACGCATCCCGTATGGTGAGGCAAAGAAAATCTACAAGTCCATGCAGCCGCCCACGTTCGCTGCCTCCTTTTCTTCCGTTCTGAAACAGCCTGTCTTGAAAACCGATGCCGCTACCCAAACGGAGGTTGCTACTGTCAGCACTAGCACCTGCGTTTGTCAGTGTACATGTGCTGCTGCCATTCCTGTGAAGCCTGCTGCTCCCTCCCGGCCTTCTGACCAGGCTGTGGTAGCTGACATCATGGAACTTCCTGCCCCTTCCCAGGTCCAGTCTTGTGTACTGCCTAGTGCTGGTACACCCCCTACTGCTTCTGAGGTTTCGGCTCCAATGCCACCTCAGGCCAGAAAATCGAAGCCAAAGACAAAGGTGAAGACTCGCCCACTAAAGGAGACTGAAGTTCTACAGTCTGCTGATGTGGATGTCATTCTCTCTGACGTCTCTCTCGACTCCTCTTCTGAGGCGATGGAGGTAGATGTCAGACTGGGGCAATCGTCTCGCCCCAAAACTGAGCCTCCACCAGTTGTGGGCTCTCCTCCCCGACAGAAAGTGCGACTGAAGGTACTCCCGCCCTGATAGATGGCTCCCATTATTCAGTGGAACATGAATGGATTCCGGGCACATGTGGAGGAACTGCACCTCCTAGCACAGCAACGCCCCCTGTGCTTGTGTTTACAGGAAACACATCTCAAACAATCTGATGCTCGTGTTCTCAGGGGCTATAGGTTGTATCGCAAAGATGACCTGACTGGAGACAGGGCCAAAGGCGGAGTCGCCGTGTTTGTCGATAATGACCACCACTCCTCTGCTCTCCCCCTGGATACTGACCTGCAAGCAGTTGCAGTTGCAATTTATTCCGGTCGGAGGCTTACCGTTTGCTCCCTTTATTTACCCCCTCTGGATGCAGTGAACTTAGAGGCTCTCACAAACCTTATCGACCAACTCCCCCGCCCATTTCTCCTCCTGGGAGACTTCAATGCCCATCATGTCCTGTGGGGCTCCACTTCTCTTTGCGCTCGAGGTCGAATTTTGGAGGGCCTCCTAACATCTCAAGTGTTGTGCATCCTCAACACAGGTACTCCGACTCATTTCTCTAGTGCTACAGGGTCATTCTCAGCCATTGACCTATCTTTCTGCTCTCCAACCCTCACTGACTCCGTTCACTGGGAGGTCATTGACGACCTACATTCCAGCGATCACTTCCCTATCCGCATTCATCTCCTGGATGGTGTATTGCTGGAGCAGCGGCCACCATCGTGGATGATTGGCAGGGCTAATTGGCCACTGTTCACTCGGTTGGCTGTCCTTGACCGCCACACCAGCGTACAGGAATGGGTGGATCACATCACGCTTGTGATCCACCATGCTGCTGACCTGTCCATACCTCAGTCTTCTGGCACTCTTAAGCGGCGCCTTGTGCCTTGGTGGACAGAAGGGTGCCGTTCAGCCATCCGTGACAGGCGTGCGGCTCTTCGCCGATTTAAATGCCGCCCAACAACGGTCAATCTTACCGCCTTTCGTATCGCGAGAGCCAGGGCACGCCGTGTCATTAAAGAGAGCAAGAAAAGGTCATGGCAGGAGTTTCTGGACTCCATCAACCGTTCCACTTGTTCCACAAAAGTATGGGAAGCCAACCGGAGGATTTCCGGTAAACGCAGCCGTCTACCAATAGCTGCAGTCCTGAACCAGGGATGCCTCCAAACAACACCCAGAGCCAGCCAGGATCCAGCGTTTCGTCGCTACCGTGCGACTGCCGAAAGAGCGAATTTGAACTTTCGGTCGAACAGTTCTGAGGCCTACAACTCCCCTTTCTCCATGTGGGAACTTGAGTCGGCTCTTACTGAGACTTCTGACACTGCACCAGGTTACGACCGCATCCGGTACTCCATGGTTAGACATCTTCCAGCGGCGTCAAAGGAAATCTTCCTTGAATGTTTTAATCTCCTATGGCACACGGGAGTGTTCCCAACCTCGTGGAGGGAGGCAATCCTCATCCCTCTCCTCAAACCAGGAAAGGACCGCACATGTCCCAGTAGTTATCGTAGTATTCACTTGACAAGCTGTGTCGGAAAGACCCTGGAACGGATGGTTAACCGTCGTCTGGTCTGGCTGCTAGAGACCAGACAGCTCCTTAGCCGCTTTCAGTGTGGATTCCGAAAATTTCGACCCACAGTCGACAACCTGACCCTCCTCGAGGCGGCTATTCAGCAGGCTTTCCTCCGTCAGCATCACTGTATCGGTACCTTCTTTGATATCAGTAAGGCATATGATAGTACTTGGAGACACTGTATTCTTGGACAACTGCATCAATGGGGCTTTCGTGGCCGCCTCCCTATTTTCATTCGGTCTTTCCTGTCTCAGCGGTTTTTTCGGACCCGCGTTGGTAACACACTGTCTGATCGCTTTGAGCAAGAGAACGGTGTCCCCCAGGGCAGTGTTTTAAGCGTTACCCTCTTTGCCATAGCAATCAACAGTATAACGTCTACAGTGCGGAGTCCAGTACAGTGCTCCTTGTTTGTGGACGACTTTGCTGTTTTCTGTTCCTCCTCTAGTGTTGCATCCGCGAGCCGTCAATTGCAACTAACGGTGCGGCGGTTAGAGGAGTGGGCTGCAAAGACGGGTTTTAGGTTTTCTGCCGATAAGTGTGTTTGTGTTCATTTTAATCGTTCTCGTCGTCTTTTTACGTTGCCTGCCTTGCATATGGGGGATACTGTCCTACAGTTTGGAGACACAGTGCGGTTTCTAGGCCTAATTTTTGACTCCAGGTTGTCATGGTTGCCACACCTACGTGACTTGAAAGCCAGAACGCTGAAGGCACTGAACATCCTCAAGTGCCTCAGCCACAGGTCTTGGGGAGCGGACAGGGCGCGTCTCCTTCAGTTTTATCGAGCTTTCGTGCGCTCACGGCTGGACTATGGCTGCACAGTATATGGGTCAGCGAGGCCGTCTTATTTGCGGATCCTTGACGCTGTTCACCATGCTGGGATTCGACTGGCTACGGGTGCTTATCGGACTAGTCCCGTACCCAGCCTCTGTGCTGAGGCTGGCGAACCGCCACTTACCATCCGGCGGCAGCTCCTGCTGCTGCGCCAGGCTTGTAAGTTTCTTCCAGCTCCCAGCTCGCCTGCTCACCGCCTTGTTGCCCATCCACCTCTGGACCGCCTTTTTTCCCACCGTCGCTGGGCTACATTGCCATTTGGGATCCGTGTGCAACGTGTGCTAGAGTCGCTTGGTGTGGAGTCTGTACAACCCCAAATCCAGGGCTTTAACCACCTGCCACCCCGGTTACTGAAGAGGCCTGGAGTGATTTTAGATTTATTGCAGTACAAGAGAGATTGCACTCCTGCCACCGTTTTTAATGCAGCATTTTCTGCTATTTTATCTGAGCACCACGACTATGTAGCTGTTTTTACGGATGGGTCGAAACAAGGGGATTCCGTGGGTTGCTCAGTTGTTTTTCCGGATCGTGTCCTCAAGGTCCGCCTGCCTCAGACTTTTACTGTCTTTGATGCAGAATTGTCTGCGATCTTGCGGGCACTGGAGCCGATGAGACTTTCCTCCTCTCTTAAATTTCTTGTCTGTTCCGATTCACTCAGTGCCCTTCAATCCTTGCACCGTTTGTATCCGGCGGATAAAGTAGTCCAGACCATCCAGGATGCCCTCCTCCGACTACAGCGACTAGGGAAGGTTGTAGCTTTCTGCTGGGTTCCGGGGCATGTCGGCATTGCTGGGAATGAACGGGCCGATCTCGCAGCCAAGGAGGCGTGTCTCGATCCACACGTATCTCAGTGTGCTATCCCATTGCACGCACTCACCTCGCTGTTGAGCTCACGAGTCATGTGTCGGTGGGAGGATGAGTGGCTGGAAGTGACTGACAATAAGCTCCGTCTAGTCAAGCCCACAACGCGTGTGTGGTGTACTTCCTTTCAGCCCCATCGTCGGGCCGAGGTTCTCCTCACTCGGCTACGAATAGGCCACAGCCCTATGACGCATGGCTTCCTGCTCCGGCGAGAAGACCCTCCATTGTGTGGTGCTTGCGGCGTCCAGGTCACTGTGCGCCACATTTTACTGGATTGCGTTTTATTTTCTGACCAGCGGGCCGCGGCTGACTTGCCAGCGGACCTGCCAACTCTTTTAGGCAACACTCGGACGAATATGGTTAAAGTTTTAAAGTTCTGTACCTTGTCAAATGTTTTTACAAAGATTTTAGGGAGCGGATTTTAATGTGCTCACTGTGTGACAAGCTCGCCCATCTTTTCTGTAAGTGACCAGCCAATGACACATTCCTGTGTCATTCTTGTTGCTATGTTTTCCCTTCCCTTCGGTTATACTTTCTTATGTAGTAATTTCCCTCTTTTCCTGTTTTCTTTGAATGTGTTTTTCAGTTTTATTAGGTCTCTCCACATTCGTTCCTTTTAATGTGTGTCAGGGCGCTGATGACCTCGATGTTGAGCGCCCATAAACCCCAACACACACACACACACACTGGTCGCCATCTTTCGTGCCCTAGAGTATATCCGCTCCTGCTCAGGTGAGTCCTTCGTTATCTGTAGCGATTCCCTGAGCGGTTTACGAGCTCTCGACCAGTGTTTCCCTCGTTCTCGTCTGGTGATGGCTATCCACGAGTCTCTGCATACTCTCGCCTGTTGCGGCCGCTCTGTGGTCTTTGTGTGGACCCCCGGTCATGTCGGTATCCCGGGTAACGAACATGTTGACCGCCTGGCGAAAGAGGCCACCAGTAAGCCATCTCTGGACGTTGGCCTCCCAGAGACTGATTTGCGGGCAGTCTTCCGCCGCAAAATCTTGGCGCTATGGGACGATGAATGGCGCGAACTGACAATGCGCAATAAACTCCGTGCTTTTAAGGAGACGACGGCTGTGTGGCGGTCATCCCTGCGAGCCACTCGCAGGGACTCAGTAGTTCTTTGCCGGCTCCGCATTGGCCACTCCCGGCTGACACACAGCTGTTTTCTGCGCCGGGAGGACCCTCCTCTATGTCGCTGTGGGGCAGCTTTGACAGTGGCCCACATTTTGCTGGCCTGCCCCCTTTTAGCTGTGGTCCGGCAGACATTTGCGCTGCCTGCTACGCTCCCTGCCCTTTTAACAGACGACTCCACTATGGCTGACTTAGTTTTACGTTTTATTCGGGCAGGGGGATTTTATCATTTACTCTGAGTGTTTCTGTTTTATTTTATTGTTTTGTGTTGATTCTGGCCTTTGGCCTATGGTTTTACACTGATTTTTTAATGTGTTTCTAAGTGGTTGGCCTTTCCTTTTTTATGTCTATGGTCGGCCAACCACCGACACACTCTGTGTGGTTTTAGTTTGTTTTGTCTTGTCTTTGTCTCAGTATCTCTTGTTCTGTATCGTCTGTGATCTCTTCTGTTCCTTGTTTCTATTCTTTGTGGGTGTTCTTTGTCTTTGGAGAAAGGGACCGATGACCATAGCAGTCTGGTCCCTTTAATCCCCCAAACCAACCAACCAACGACGCCAACAATTACTGGCTGCTTATGCTGCCCATGTTTTTGCTTGCCTGGGCATCCAAATTACCGTGTCCTGTTCCCGCAGTCAGTCGTCCGTCTGCCAGACCGTCGGCCCCGGTCAGGTTGTCTGATCGCCGTACGCGTCAATGAGCTTCTCTGCGGGCTTGGGTTTTTCCTGTTCCACCTCCTTTCCGGGCACCCCTGCGTACGCCCCCGTGGTGTGTTCCTCGCCCTTGCCTTCGGCTCGACTTGGCACAGGGCTCGAAGGACTCCGTCGCTCCCGAGACCTTCTGCCGCCGCTTTTATTCCATCCTGGCCACGTATCTGGGCTCTGGAATGGTTTACACCGACGGTTCGATGGTTGCTGGTCGTGTCGGGTATCGTTAACCCTAGGGGACCATTCCGAACAACGGTCCTTGGCGGCTGGCTGCAGCGTTTACACTGCTGAGCTGGTCGCCATATTACGAGCACTAGAGTATATCCGCTCCTGCTCAGGTGAATCCTTCGTTATCTGTCGCGATTCCCTGAGCAGTTTACGAGCTCTCGACCAGTGTTTTCCTCGTTCTCGTCTGGTGATGGCTATCCATGAGTCCCTGCATACTCTTGCCCATTGCGGCCGCTCTGTGGTCTTTGTGTGGACCCCCGGTCATGTCGGTATCCCGGGCAATGAACATGTTGACCGCCTGGCGAAAGAGGCCACGAGACAACCGTCTCTGGATGTTGGCCTCCCAGAGGCTGATTTGCGGGCAGTCCTCCGCCGAAATGTTTTGCCGCTTTGGGACGCTGAATGGCGTGATCGGATCCGTGCCATTAAGGAGACGACGACTGTGTGGCGGTCATCCATGCGAGCCAACCGCAGGGACTCAGTCGTCCTTTGTCGGCTCCGCATTGGCCCCTCCCGGCTGACACACAGTTACTTACTGTGCCGGGAGGACCCTCCTGTATGTCGCTGCAGGGCGGCTTTCACAGTGGCCCACATTTTGTTGGCCTGCCCCCTTTTAGCTGTGGTCAGGCAGACATTTGCGCTGCCTGATACGCTCCCTGCCATTTTATCTGATGACCCTGTTATAGCTGCCTTAGTTTTACGTTTTATTAGGGCAGGGGGTTTTTATTCTTTAATCTGAGTGTTTCTGTTTTATTTTATTGTTTTGTGTTGATTCTGGCCTCTGGCCTCCGGTATTAAACTGATTTTTGTAATGTGTTTTCAGTGGTTGGCTTTTCCTTTTTTTATTTCTATGGTCGACCAACCACCGTCACACTCCATGTGATCTTATTTTGTTTTGTCTGGTCCTTGTCTACGTTTCTTTTGTTCTGTGTCATCTGTCTCCAATTCTGTTGAACATATTTTATTATCTGTGGGTGTTTTTTAGTATTTTGGAAAAAGGGACCGATGACCTCTGCAGTTTGGTCCCTTTCATCCCCAAACCAACCAACCAACCAACCAACCCAAGCCCTCATGTCCACGGGACGTTGAAGGCGAGGGAGGAGGATGGAGCACGTGGACACTCATTCGCAACCCACACTGACGGAAAAATATCGCAACACCAAAAACTAACTAATGTAGAGTAACGAAATTTCGGGAATACATTTGTATAGGTAACATATTTAAGTGATTAACATCGCAAGATCGCAGGTTAATGTAAGTGCGAGATAAGAATTCGAAATTGCGAAATATTAATAATCAGGTTAACCCCCAAAATGTTGAATGCAAGCATTCAAACCCACATTCATTGGTTGTAAAGGTGTTGGTTGTCAGTTTGCAGGATGGAGTTCTATGCCTGTTGAACTTGGTTGGTCAATACAGGGACAGTTAGGCCTAACGTTGTGGATGATGCTGAGATGTCATCCTATGATGTCCCTCTAGTGGACACAGATATTGGTGACTACGCAGGCAAAGACAACATGTAGACACTCTGCAGAACATGTTGGGTTAGAACAGCGATATGTGGGCGAGCGTTATCCTGTTGGAAAACACCCCTTGGAATCAACACTCGAGAGGTCGAATCACCAAATCGACGTACAAATTTATTGACAGGATACATAGGATAACCGCGAGACTGATGCTGATGTCATAAGAAATGGCACCACAGAGAATAATTCGACATGTCGATCCAGTGTGTCTAGCACTCTATGTGGTTGGTTGCAGAACCGAACTGGTCCCCTTCTGCCCAACACACAGCCATCACTGTCACCAAGACAGAACCAGCTTTCATCAGAAATCATAACAGACCTCCATCTTGCCCTCCAATGAGCTCTGGCTTGACACTATTCAGGTCACAAATATTAGAGCGGGCCGCTGTGGCCGAGCGGTTGTAGGCGCTTCAGTCCGGAACCACGCTGCTGCTACGGTCGCACGTTCGAATCCTGTCTTGGACATGGATGTGTGTGATGTCCTTAGGTTAGTTAGGTTTAGGTAGCTCTAAGTCTAGGGAACTGATGACCTCAGATGTTAAGTCCCATAGTGCTTAGAGCCATTTGAACCACCAAATAGTAAAGGTTTGGGGTCAGTGGATTGCACGCCAAAGGGCGTCTGGATCGGAGTTGGCCTTGAAGCAACTGATTTGTAACAGTTCGTGGTGCCAACTGCTGCTCAAATTCCTGCTTCATATAGAATACGATGCTCCACAGCCACATGCAGAACGAAGTAGTCTTCCCTCTCGGCAATGCAACCGGTCTTTATGCGACTGTACGCTCACGTTGACCACCACTGCTAGCAAATCTCTGCAGTAATTACATTTCTGCCAAGCCTTTCTGCAATATCTCTGAAGCAACATCCAGATTCTCGTAGCCCTATTACATGACTTCTTTAAAACTCAGTGACTTGTTGATGATGCTGTCTTTGCTGCCTTAAGGGGGGGTAGGACTTCAAACGGACCAAGTTGGAGCAGAAGAGGCGCCACAGGACATTTTAATTTCCACTGCCTATACTTTTACAAATAAATTCATAAAACCTTGTCACCATACCAGCAAGGATTTAAAATTCAGTAGCGCGGGGTAGCCGTGGGGTCTAGGGCGCCTTGCAGCGGTTCGCGCGGCTCCCCCCGTCGGAGGTTCGAATCCTCCCTCGGGCATGGGTGTGTGTATGTTGTCCTTAGTCTAAGTTAGTATAAGTTAGGTTAAGTAGTGTGTAAGCCTAGGGACTGATGACCTCAGAAGTTTGGTCCCATAGAACTTACCACAAATTTCCAAATTTAACATTCACACTTAATAGCAAAATAATGTTTTTAACATGTGAAGTTTCATCATTTTTTCACTTACTACTGGCTGCATTTGTTGCTAAAGGTACACTTTTCTTCATAAGTAACAGATATTCTTCGATGAATTTTACACACCATGCAAACCATACTTACAGGTGCATGAAACTATAGAATTTATTTAATTTATGAAAAAATGAATCAGCTATTTCATTTTAAGCTTCATGTTTAGAAAAAAACTCAAATTTTGTAGTTAATTGTGTCAGTTTTTACCACAGTTTGGAAAATTCTAGAGTTTCATACACCTGTAAGTAAGATTTATATGCTGTGCAAAATTCATCGAAGAATCTCTCTTACTTATGAATAAAGGTGTACCTATAACAACAAATGTAGTCAATAGTAAGTGAAAAAAATGAGGAAATTCACTTGCAAAAAAAATTATTTTCTTGCGTTTTTGAACTTCAGCTGTTATGAATGTGAATCCTGAATCCTTCCTGATCATGCTGACAAAATTTTATGAATTTATTTTTAAAAATATAGACAGTGGAAATTAAAAAGTTCTTTGGTGCCTCTCCTGCTCCAAGTCCGCCCCTTTTGACGTGCTACCCCGTCATTCACCACGTCCAGTCTTAAATGTAAGTAACGCTCACGACCGTTACAGCTTGTATTTAAAGCAAACCTGATTTGCATCCCCATAGTGACGCTACTAGCACCACTCTTACACGAGTGGCGAGAAGCTCGATTGGACATCATCTTTCAGATGTAGAAACACGCCTACCAACTTTCCTTTACATCGCACAACTTCTGCTTTTGTCTCCCCCTGCGGGTTCAGGGGTTAGAATAGGCCCGCGGTATTCCTGCCTGTCGTAAGAGGCGACTAAAAGGAGTCTCACATGTTTCGGCCTTATGTGATGGTCCCCTCTTGGGTTTGACCTCCATCTTTCTAAATTATTCCGAAGAGCGAGCCAATTGGGGAAGGGCGCCTTACATGGTGCACTGTATCCGCCGTGCATTGAGACCTTCAGCCGGCTTTTTCGTCGTTGCAATGGTGTCCCGCTCGTTTTCCGTCTCTTGGGCGGGGATACGTCACTGGGTGCGATTACCACACTGCACTCTGCAGTGTTGCTTTTAACTGCGACGACGACCTTGGACTTTTTTGCACCTAAGATCCAGCACGGTAGCCAGTCCGTTGTGGTGGGGTCGCCATGTACCCTCTTGGTTGTAGCCAACTGACAACACAGGGATCGCTCTACTGATGTCTGCGCCGTTAACTCCCCACGTATGCCAAGGAGTAGATGCCCATCTCCCTGGGGCATCAGGACTCCCGGCAATGGCCATCCTGCCAGGTGGCTATTGCTGTAGCTGGGTGGCGCCCGTGGGGAGGGCCCTTGGTCGGAGTAGGTGGCATCAGGACGGATAACCCGCAATGAAGCGTGGTACATCATCTATCGCTGGTGGGCCTCCACCAGCAGTCTCTAAGCGATCGAGGTCTAACCTCAACGGGAAGAAATTTGATCAGAGATCGTTTCCCTCCCTAGCTACTCCATGGGAGGAACGTCTTGCTAAAGGAGGCAGTGGAGAATATTCACCCCGGTACCTCGTGTGTACACGGGTTGATGGAGAATCGTTCATGTCGACCAAGCCCCAGTTTTTTGTGGAGCATTTAGAGGACAAGTTCGGGGAGGTGGAGGGCTTGTCCAAGATGCGCTCTGGTTCTGTGCTCATCAAAACGGCATCCTCTGCCCAGTCCCGGAGGTTGCTCAATTGTGACAAGTTGGGGGATGTTTCAGTTAGCATCACGCCGCATGAGAGTCTCAACATGGTCCAGGGTATTATATTCCACAGGGATCTTCTTCTGCAGTCCGACGATGAATTACGCGCCAACCTCGAACGACGAGGTGTTCACTTCGCCTGGCGCGTCCATCGGGGTCCGAGGGATCATCAGGTAGCCACCGGTGCCTTCATCTTGGCCTTCGAAGGTGATGTATTACCCGAAAAGGTCAAGGTGATGGTTTACCGTTGTGATGTGAAGCCACATATCCCTCCTCCGATGCGGTGTTTTAAATGCTGGAAGTTCGGGCACATGTCATCTCGCTGTACTTCCAGCATCATGTGTTGGGATTGTGGACGTCCTTCGCATCCCGATAGTCCATGTGCCCCGCCTCCTATCTGTGTTAACTGCGGAGAACACCATTCCCCCTGCTCGCCGGACTGTAGGATATTGCAGAAAGAAAGGAAGATAATGCAATATAAGACCCTGGACCGGCTGACCTACCCCGAGGCTAGACGGAAATATGAGAGGCTCCATCCTGTGGCAATGACGTCAACCCACGCCGCTGCTGCAACAACGGTTCTCCCGTCATCACGAATCGGCTCTAAGATCGGTCAGCATCCACCAGCCCCCTTGTTTATGGGGGGCACTTCACTACCTGTTGCTCCTGCTCCATCTCCTTCAGGAGCAACACCCCCCCCCCCCCCCACCAATCGGGGACTTCAGTTCCCCCTTCCCAGCCAGAGAAGCGTCCAACTTCTTCGGCTACGCTCGGAAGGAAGGGGTCCTTTGGGGACCTCCCTTCCCAAGTTCCGACCAGCGGCACAGCAGACACCCACAAGTGGCTAAAACAACCACCAGTCACTGGTCGTAGGGCCTCCTGGTCGTCCTCCATCCCTGAGATTGACCCTGTGAAGCTCTCTAAGCCCTTGAAGCCTGAACCACCGAAGGCACAACGAGAGAAACAGAAACAGAACCAGAAGAAAGTCCCCAAGCATACTAACATTGCGGTGGCACCCGTCCCACCGCTTACTACAAGCTCTGCCTCGGAGGACAAGGTGGAGATTCTGGCATCCGCTGAGGACATGGATCTAGCCAGTCCCTCGGACGCAATAGATGGCGGTTTTCCAGGTGGTGACTCAGTAGCAGCAGGGGCCCCAGAGGCGTAATCTGCCTCCCCAGTCCCTTCACGCCTTTCCCATTCATATCTAATACCATCCTCCAGTGGAACTGCAGCGGTTTCTTCCACCATCTAGCTGAGCTCCGCCAACTTATCAGCCGTCATCCTTTCCTTTGCATTGCTCTGCAGGAAACTTCGTTTCCAGCAATGCGAAGCCCCGCCCTCCATGGCTATCGGGGTTATTTTAAGAACCGGGCAGCTTATGAAAGGGTGTCTGGTGGCGTCTGCATATATGTCCTTAACTCTCTTCACAGCGAGTTTGTACCTCTACAAACAGCTTTAGAGGCTGTCGCTGTTCGGGTGTGGACGCCACAGGCTATTACCGTTTGCAGTATTTACCTTCCACCGGATGGTGCTGTCGCGCAGCATGTCCTGGCTGCTCTGATCGCCCAACTGCCGCCACCTTTCTTGTTGCTGGGCGATTTCAATGCCCACAACCCTCTATGGGATGGGACTGTCTCCGATGACCGCGGTCGTGCCATGGAGCATTTGTTGGCTCAGTTCGACCTTAGCCTCTTGAACACCGGTGCTCCCACGCGTTTCAGTGAGGCCCATGGCTCGTTCTCGGCCATCGATCTCTCTCTTTGCACCCCCGGACTTGTCCCATCCCTCCACTGGAGAGTGCATCCTGACCTATGTGGAAGTGACCATTTTCCCATCTATTTGTCACTGCCCCAGTGTCATTACTCTGGGCGCCTGCCCCGCTGGGCTCTCCACAGGGCTGACTGGCCGAGTTTTACTTCCGCGGCAACCGTTGAGTCTCCCCCACAGGGTGACATTGACGAGGTGGTCCGTGTGTTAACCACGTCAATCATTTCGGCGGTCTAGGCTGCCATCCCCCGCTCTTCTGGACTCCCTCAGAGGAAGGCTGTACCCTGGTGGTCGCCGGAGATTGCTGAGGCTATTCGCGCCCGTAGGCCCGTGCCTTTGCCCGTCGTCTTACTACACGGCGTAAGCAGGAATGCTGGGAGCGGTATGTCTCATCCTTGGGCTCCCGTGTCTCCCCCTCGCTCGTGTGGTCCCGGATACGGCGGATTTATGGACACCAGACCCCTATGGGTGTCCCTGGGATCTCCTTGGACGGCGCTGTCTGCACGGACGCTGCCGCCATTGCTGAACACCTTGCTGCGCACTTTGCTAAGAGCTCTGCGAGTGCAACTTATCCCCCCACCTTTCGCTCTCTCAAGGAGCGAGCCGAGCAGACGCCGTTATCGTTCCGCACGCGTCGTTCTTAAAAATACAATGCTCCTTTTAACGAGAGGGAATTCCTCGCTGCCCTCGCCGATTGCCCTGATACAGCACCAGGACCAGACTGCACCCACGCACAGAAGCTGAAGCATCTCTCCAGGGACTGCCAGAGACCCATCCTCACCATCTTTAACCGCATCTGGAGCGAGGGCGTGTTCCCATCGCAATGGCGAGAGGGTCTTATTGTCCCCATCTTGAAGCCCGGTGCATCATGGGCTCTTACTCATGGTTTTCAGTTTTCTGCCGCCAAGACTCGAGTTATGCACTTCTGCAGGCGTCGGATGGTCCACCCTCATCCTGAACTTTACCTCGACGGCCACCTGCTTGAAGTGGTGGACACTAGCCGCTTCTTGGGACTCGTGTTTGATGCCCGGCTCACATGGGTTCCACATATTACTCAGCTGAAGCAAAAATGCTGGCGGCACCTCTACGCCCTCCGCTGCCTTAGCCACACGTCTTGGGGTGCGGATCGCTGCACGCTTCTGCGATTGTACAGAGCCCTTGTGCAGTCTCGGCTTGATTATGGGAGCCTGGCCTATGGGTCTGCATCACCCTCAGTGTTGAAGTTGTTAGACCCCATACACCACTGTGGGGTCCGGCTTGCAACTGGCGCATTTCGTACGAGCCCCGTGGATAGTCTACTGGTGGAGGCCGGGGTTCCCCCGCTGCGGATTCGCCGCCATCGACTGCTCGCCGACTATGCTGTCCATGTGCATTGCTCGCCAGGCCATCCCAATCGTCGCCTGCTTTTCCCTGCCATGGTCCTCCATCTGCCCGAACGGCGACCTAGGTCTGGGCTTTCCGTCGCTGTCCGCGTTCAGTCCCTGCTGTCGGAATTGGGTTCATTCCCTCTTCCGCCTCACTTCCGGGTCCGTGCACCTACGCCTCCCTGGTGTTTGTCCCGGCCGTCCGTCTGTCTGGATTTGGCACAGGGACCCAAGGACTCGGTTCCGCCTGTGGCCCTCCGTCGCCGTTTTCTTGCTCTCCTCGCCTCATTTTCGGACTGTGAGACTGTCTACACTGATGGTTCCCTGGTTGATGGTCGCACTGCCTACTCATTTGCTCATGCTGCTCATGTTGAGCAGCGCTCCTTGCCGGCTGGCTGCAGTATTTTTACTGCAGAGCTGGTGGCTATATTGCGCGCTCTTGAGCATATGCGTTTCTGCTCAGGTAGGTCCGTCGTGATCTGCAGTGACTCCCTGAGCAGCCTTCAGGCCATCGACCGCTGCTATCCCTCCTCTCCTCTGGTGTCCTCCATTCAGGAGACTGTTTCCGCCATTGCCCGTTCTGGTCGTTCGGTGGTCTTGGTTTGGACGCCCGGTCATGTTGGCATCCCAGGGAACGAACGTGTAGACAGGCTGGCCAAAGGGGCGATCGACGCCCCGGCTTTGGAGATCGGCCTTACGGCTCGCGACCAGCAGATGGTGTTGCGCCATAAGCTGATTGGGATGTGGGCTGCTGAGTGGCGTGGCATGACAGCCCCGAATAAACTGCGGGCTGGCAAGGGGACGACCGATGTGTGGCGTTCCTCCCTGCGGGCTTCTCGCAGGGACTCGGTAGTCCTGTGTCGGCTGCGCATCGGCCATACATACCTGACGCACGGCCATCTGTTGCGTCAGGAGGATCCCCCCTTGTGTCGGTGTGGGTCCCGGCTGACGGTCGGCCACATTTTGCTGGAGTGTCCTCGACTGCGCACGCTCCGGCAATCTTTTAATCTCCCGGGCACTTTGGCTTTGATTTTATCCGACGATGCCTCCATGGCTGACAATGTTTTACATTTTATCCGTAGTAGTCGTTTTTATGGTTCGATTTAGGGAGGTCCTGCGCCTTTCCCTTTCTGTGTCTTTTGTCCTTGTGTCTGTTGCTGTTCTGGTGTGCCGTGAGATGGTTGACTCTTTCCCTTTTTTGTTCTCGTGGTCAGTCAACCAGTCTCCGGCCATCTTCCTTTCTTCTGTTTCTTTCTGTCTGGTGTTCCTCTGTCCTGTTCTTGTTTGTCGTGTTTGTTGCTGCATTTGTGTTCTTTTAGCGCCTGGGGGGACGTCTCCTCCCCCGTTGGTTTTTACCTGCTCCGTCGATTTTGGGCTCGCCTGATTTTGGAATGGGGGACTGATGACCTTCGCTGTTTAGTCCCCCTTAAACATCCAACAACCACCACCACCGTTCCCCTCCCTCGCCACACCATGGGAGGAACGACAGGCATTGCGTGACAGTGAGACGTATTCGCCCAGATATCTTGTCTGTACCAGAGCTGATGGGGAATCTTTTCTATCCGTGAAGCCTCAGTTCTTTGTAGAGCATTTAGAGGACAAGTTCGGTGAGGTGGAGGGCTTGTCCAAGATGCGGTCCGGATCGGTGTTGATAAAAACGGCATCCTCCGCCCAGTCGCGGGCCTTGCTCGCTTGTACTAAGCTGGGGGATGTCTCCGTCACTATCACGCCCCATAAAAGTCTGAACATGGTCCAGGGCATTATCTTTCACAGGGATCTCCTTTTACAGTCCGACGACGAGCTGCGCGCCAACTTGGAGCGCCGAGGTGTCCATTTCGTCCGGCGCGTCCACCGGGGTCTGAGGGATCGTCAAGTTGCCACCGGTGCCTTCATCTTGGCCTTCGAGGGTGACACGTTACCTGAGAAGGTCAAGGTGATGGTGTACCGTTGTGATGTCAAGCCGTATATCCCTCCCCCGATGCGGTGCTTCAAGTGTTGGAAGTTCGGCCACATGTCTTCACGCTGTGCTTCCGACCTCGTCTGTCGCGATTGCGGTCGACCTTCCCATCCTGATCATCCCTGTGCGCCGCCTCCAATCTGTGTGAACTGTGGTGCGCACCATCCGCCTTGCTCGCCAGACTGTCCGATCCTGCAGAAGGAGCGGAAGATCATGGAAATAAAGACTCTCGACCGCCTGACGTACACTGAGGCGAAGCGGAAATATGATCGGCTTCATCCAGTGCGCATGACAGTTTCTTATGCCGCCACTGTCACTCCTTCTACACTTCCATCCGCTCCAGTCAGCTCTCAGAGTCGAAGTCCCACACCTGCCCCCTTGATGGTGGGGGGCACTAAACCTCCTGTTGCTCCTGCTCCATCTACTTCAGGAGCAACACCCCCCCCCCCCCAACCATCGGGGACATCAGTCCCCCCTTCCCAGCCGGAGAAGCGTAAGACTTCTTCGGCTACTCTCGTAAGGAAGGGGTCCCTTGGGGACCTCCCTTCCCAAGTTCCGTCCGGTACAAAGGCCGACAGCCGCAAGTGGCTTAAACAACCGCCGGTCCCTGGTCGTAGGGACACACGGTCGTCATCTGTCCCTGAGACCGACCCAGTTGCGCCCTCCCAGCCTGCGCCACCAAAAGCACAGCGCGAGAAGCAGAAGAAGAAGAAACTCCCCAAGGCAACCGACATTGCGGTGGCACCCATTCCACCGCTTCCTACAAGCTCTGCGTCTGAGGATGAGGTGGAGTTTCTGGCGTCCGCTGAGGACATGGATCTCGCCAGTCCCTCGGATGCAGTAGATGGCTGTTGTCCAGGTGGTGACTCAGTAGCAGCAGGGGCCCCGGAGGCGTAATCTGCCTCGCCAGTCCCTTCACGCCTTTCCCATCCATGGCTAATAACATCCTCCAGTGGAACTGCAGCGGTTTTTTCCACCATCTAGCTGATCTCCGGCAACTTCTCAGCCATCATCCTTTATTTTGCATTGCTCTGCAGGAAACTTGGTTTCCAGCAATGCGAACCCCCGCCGTCCGTGGCTATCGGTGTTATTTTAAGAACCGGGCAGCTTATGCAAGGGTGTCTGGTGGTGTCTGCATATATGTCCTGAACTCTCTTCACAGCGAGTTTGTACCTCTACAAACAGCATTAGAGGCTGTCGCTGTTCGGGTGTGGACGCCCCAGGCCATTGCCGTCTGCAGTATTTACCTTCCACCTGATGGTGCTGTCACGCAGCATGTCCTGGCTGCTCTGATAGCCCAACTGCCGCCACCTTTTTTGCTGCTGGGCGATTTCAATGCCCACAACCCTCTATGGGGTGGGATTGTTTCCGATGACCGCGGTCGGGCCGTGGAGCATGTGTTGGCTCAGCTCGACCTTAGCCTCTTGAACACCGGTGCTCCCACGCATTTCAGTGTGGCCCATGGCTCGTTCTCGGCCGTCGATCTCTCTATTTGCAGCCCTGGACTTGTCCCATCCCTCCACTGGAGGGTGCATCCTGACCTGTGTGGTAGTGACCATTTTCCCATCTATTTGTCACTGCCACAGTGTCATTCTTCTGGGCGCTTGCCTCGCTGGGCTCTCCACAGGGCTGACTGGCCAGCTTTTACTTCCGCTGTAACCATTGCGTCTCCCCCGCAGGGTGACATTGACGAGGTGGTCCGTGTTTTCACCACGTCCATCATTTCAGCGGCCGAGGCTGCCATCCCCCGTTCCTCTGGCCTCCCTCGGCGGAAGGCTGTCCCCTGGTGGTCGCCGGAGATTGCTGAGGCTATTCGCGACCGTAGGCGGGCTCTCCAGCGTCATAGGCGGCACCCGTCTCTGGAGACCCTCATCGCCTTTAAGAGGCTCCGTGCCTTCGCCCGTCGTCTTATTGCACGGCGTAAGCAGGAGTGCTGGGAGAGGTACGTCTCCTCCCTGGGCTCCCGTGTCTCGTCCTCGAACGTGTGGTCCCGGATCCGGCGGATTTATGGCTCCCAGACCCCTATGGGTGTCCCTGGGCTCTCCTTGGACGGCGCTGTCTGCACGGACGCTGCCGCCATTGCTGAACGGCTAGCCGCGCACTTTGCTCAGAGCTCTGCGACTGCATCCTATCCCCCAGCCTTTCGCTCTCTAAAGGAGCGAGCCGAGTGGACGCCGTTCTCATTCCACACGCGTCATTATGAAACATACAATGCTCCTTTCAGCGAGAGGGAACTCCTCGCTGCCCTCGCCGATTGCCCTGATACAGCACCAGGACCGGACTGCATCCATGCACAGATGCTGAAGCATCTCTCCAGGGACTGCCAGAGACACATTCTCGCGATATTTAATCGCATTTGGAGCGAAGGCGTGTTCCCGTCGCAATGGCGAGAGGGTGTTATTGTCCCCATCTTGAAGCTCGGTGCGGACCCACTGGCGGTGGACAGCTATCGTCCCATTACCCTCACAAACGTTTTGTGCAAATTGCTCGAACGTATGGTGGGGCGGCGTTTGTGTTGGGTCCTTGAGTCGCGCGGTCTCCTCGCTTCATCCCAGGGTGGCTTCCGTCGGGGCCGGTGTGCAGTGGACAATTTGGTGCGGCTGGAATCTGCTGTCCGTACGGCCTTTGCCCGACGTCAGCATCTCGTTGCTGTATTTTTCGATCTGCGGAAGGCGTATGACACCACATGGAGGCATCACATCCTCGCCACGTTGCATGAGTGGGGTCTTCGTGGTCGGCTCCCGGCTTTTCTTCACAACTTTTTATTGCGCCGCTCTTTCCGGGTGCAAGTCGGTGCCACCTCTAGTTCCTCTTATATACAGGAAAATGGGGTCCCGCAGGGCTCGGTGTTGAGCGTCTCCTTATTTTTAGTGGCCATTAATGGTCTGGCTGCAGCAGTGGGGTCGTCGGTGTCTCCTTCTTTGTATGCCGACGACTTCTGCATCTCATTTAGCTCCACGACTACGGGAGTCGCCGAACGCAGGCTGCAAGTCGCCGTTCGCAAGGCAGCATCATGGGCTCTGACTCACAGTTTTCAGTTCTCTGCTGCCAAGACTCGAGTTATGCACTTCTGCAGGCGTCGGACAGTCCACCCTCATCCTGCACTTTACCTCGACGGCCACATGCTTGAAGTGGTGGACACTTGCCGCTTCTTGGGACTCGTGTTTGATGCCCGGCTCACATGGGTTCCTCATATTACTCAGCTGAAGCAAAAATGCTGGCGGCACCTCAACGCCCTCCGCTGCCTTAGCCACACGTCTTGGGGCGCAGATCGCTGCACGCTGCTGCGGTTGTACAGAGCCCTTGTGCGGTCCCGGCTTGATTATGGGAGCCTGGGCTATGGGTCTGCGTCCCCCTCAGTGTTGAAGTTGTTAGACCCCATACACCACTGGGGGGTTAGGCTTGCCACTGGCGCTTTTCGCACCAGCCCCGTGGATAGTCTACTGGTGGAGGTCGGGGTTCCCCCGCTGCGGATTCGCCGAAATCGTCTGCTCGCCGACTATGCTGTCCACGTTCATTGCTCGCCAGATCATCCCAATCGTCGCCTGCTTTTCCCTGCCATAGTCCTCCATCTGCCCGAACGGCGACCTAGGTCTGGGCTTTCCGTAGCTGTCCGTGTCCAGTCCCTGCTGTCAGAACTGGGGTCATTCCCTCTTCTGCCTCCCTTCCGGGTCCGTACACCTACGCCTCCCTGGTGTTTGTCCCGGCCGTCCGTCTGTCTGGATTTGGCACAGGGACCTAAGGACTCGGTTCCGCCTGTGGCCCTCCGTTGCCGTTTTCTTGCTCTCCTCGAATCATTTCCGGGCTGGGAGCCTGTCTACACGGATGGTTCCCTGGTTGATGGTCGCACTGCCTACGCTTTTGCTCACGCTGCCCATGTTGAGCAACGCTCCTTGCCGGCTGGCTGCAGTATTTTTACTGCAGAGCTGGTGGCAATCTTGCGCGCTCTTGAGCATATGCGTTTCTGCTCAGGTGGGTCCATCGTCATCTGCAGTGACTCCCTGAGCAGCCTTCAGGCCATCGACCGCTGCTATCCCTCCTCTCCTCTGGTGTCCTCCATTCAGGAGTCTGTTTCCGCCATTGCCCGTTCTGGTCGTTCGGTGGTCTTGGTTTGGACGCCAGGTCATGCTGGCATCCCTGGGAACGAACGTGTTGACAGGCTGGCCAAAGGGGCGATCGACGCCCCAGCTTTGGAGATCGGCCTCACAGCTCGCGACCTGCAGCTGGTGTTGCGCCGTACGGTGCTTGGGGTGTGGGCTGAGGAGTGGCGTGGCCTGACATCCCCGAATAAGCTGCGGGCTGTTAAGGAGACGACTGATGTGTGGCGTTCCTCCCTGCGGGCTTCTCGCAGGGACTCGGTAGTCCTATGTCGGGCTGCGCATCGGCCATACATACCTGACGCACGGCCATCTGTTGCGTCAGGAGGATCCCCCCTTGTGTCGGTGTGGGTCCCGGCTGACGGTCGGCCACATTTTGCTGGAGTGTCCTCGACTGGGCACACTCCGGCAATCTTTTAATCTCCCGGGCACTTTGGCTTTGGTTTTATCCGACGATGCCTCCATGGCTGACATTGTTTTACATTTTATCCGTAGTAGTCGTTTTTATGGTTCGATTTAGGGAGGTCCTGCGCCTTTCCCTTTCTGTGTCTTTTGTCCTTGTGTCTGTTGCTGTTCTGGTGTGCCGTCAGATGGTTGACTCTTTCCCTTTTTTTCTCATGGTCAGTCAACCAATCTCCGGCCATCCTCCTTTCTTCTGTTTCTTTCTGTCTGGTGTTCCTCTGTCCTGTTGTTGTCTGTAGTGTTTGTTGCTGCATTTGTGTTCTTTTAGCGCCTGGGGGGACGTCTCCTCCCCCTTTGGTTTTTATCTGCTCCGTAGATTTTCGGCTCGCCTGATTTTGGAATGGGGGACTGATGACCTTCGCTGTTTAGTCCCCCTTAAACATACCAACAACCACCACCACCATCTGCCCGAGCGGCGACCTAGGTCTGGGCTTTCCGTAGCTGTCTGCGTCCAGTCCCTGCTGTCGGAACTGGGGTCATTCCCTCTTCTGCCTCCCTTCCGGGTCCGTGCACCTACGCCTCCCTGTTGTTTGTCCCGTCCGTCCATCCGTCTGGACTTGGCACAGGGACCCAAGGACTCGGTTCCGCCTGTGGCCCTCCGTCGCCGTTTTCTTCCGCTCCTCGCCTCATTTTCGGACTGTGAGACTGTCTACACTGATGGTTCCCTGGTTGATGGTCGCACTGCCTACGCTTTTGCTCACGCTGCCCATGTTGAGCAGCGCTCCTTGCTGGCTGGCTGCAGTATTTTTACTGCAGAGCTGGTGGCCATATTGCGCGCTCTTGAGCATATGCGTTTCTGCTCAGGTAGGTCCATCGTCATCTGCAGTGACTCCCTGAGCAGCCTTCAGGCCATCGACCACTCCTATCCCTCTTCTCCTCTGGTGTCCTCTATTCAGAAGTCTGTTTCCGCCATTGCCCATTCTGGTCGTTCGGTGGTCTTGGTTTGGACGCCAGGTCATGTTGGCATCCCGGGGAACGAACGTGTTGACAGGCTGGCCAAAGGGGCGATCGACGCCCCAGCTTTGGAGATCGGCCTCACGGCTCGCGATCAGCAGCTGGTGTTGCGCCGTAAGGTGCTTGGGATGTGGTCTGCTGAGTGGCGAGGCAAGACAGCCACTAATAAACTGCGGGCTGTCAAGGAGACGGCCGATGTGTGGCGCTCCTCCCTGCGGTCTTCTCCCAGGGACTCGGTCATCCTGTGTCGGCTCCGCATCGGCCACACCTACCTGACGCACGGCCATCTTTTGCATCAGGAGGATCCCCCCCTGTGTCGGTGTGGGTCCTGGCTGACGGTCGCCCACATCTTGTTAGAGTGTCCCCGACTGCACACCCTCGGGCAGTCTTTTAAACTCCCGGGGACTTTGCCTTTGGTTTTATGTGACAATGCCTCCATGGCTGACGACGTTTTAAATTTTATGCGCGGTAGTCCTTTTTATGGTTCCATTTATGGAGGTCCTGCACCTCTCCCTTTGTGTGTCTCTTGTCCTCGAGTCTCTCATCTTTGGTTGCAGATTTTAGTGTGTAGTCGGTTGGTTGACTCTTTCCCCTTTTTGTTGTCGTGGTCAGTCAACCAGTCTCCGGTCATCTCCTTTTGTTCTGTTTCTTTTTGTCTGGTGTCTTCGTGTCTGTAGTGTTCGTTACCGCATTTGTGTTCTTTTAGGGCCTGGGGGGGAGTCTCCTTCCCCTTGGGGTTTTACCTGCTTCGTGCATTTCTGTCTCGCCTGTTTTTGGAATGGGGGACTGATGACCTTAGCTGTTTAGTCCCCCTTAAACATCCCAACAACCACCACCACCACCACCATACGACGCAGCAGCAGTTTTGTACCTCCTTCCACCTACTCACACGGGATGAGCTTCTCCTAACTTGTCTTCACATAGCTCACAGTCCTAAGAGGCTTGGCTTCTTGCTCCGGCAAGAGGGCCGTTTAATGTGTGGCGTACAGACAACTGTGCATCACATTTTATTAGACTTTGTTTTATTTTATGACCAGAAGGCGGCAGCAGATTTCGATAGATTTGCTCTCTGTTTTAGGTAACGTTCACACGAATGTGATGAGACTTTCAAATTCTGTGAGATGTCCAACTTGTTTCCTAAAATTTTAAGGAGATGTTGTTAATGTGTTAACAGCTTGACTGGCTCACCCCTGTTTTTTCTAAGTAGTCAGCCAGTCACATCTTCCTGTGCGTTACTTTCAGCTCTTCAATGGTTTTACACCTGTTTGATTACATCTGTAGCAACTTGCACCATTTACCTTGCACCGTCTTTAGGAATCAGTGGCCGAAGGCGGGTGAGGTGGGAGTGAGTGAGTTAGTGTCGTGACTCCCTCGTTGTTTACAACAATTTTAGAGACTTTATCTACATTAGTTTTTTTATGAGGGTAATGGTGCTCATAATCTCACCGTTGAGCGCCCATAAACTAAAAGAAGGCACTAAACTGAGACTGGCAAACTTCTAATGGTTCAATCAATAATTGCAATAGCTCTCCATCATGTATTAAAACTGTGCGGTGTAAGAAAATGCAACTTCCGCGTCATATGGAAAGGAGATGTTTCCCTCGTTCTTCCTTACAAAGTTATGTCCACCCCTTCGATTCTTACCCGCACAAAGGAAAAGACTGTTCTGCTCTGATTTAATGTCTGAATTAAAACGCTTAACTGTATGTCCCCGAAAGAAATCACTCAGCAGCTATTTGCCTTAAGATTTCTTTTAACTGCTTGATAATAAGGATCGATATGTTGCCAGGAGTGCTTATCACGCTGTAGTGCAAGGAGTGTCATCCAAATTATATTTAATTTTACTTTCAAACTATGGGAGGAAAGCTTAACGAACTAATGGCAAATAAATGAAAGGACTGTTTAAAACTGAAATTAAACTGCGAATTTTAACTAGACAAAATTTGGGACCCATTAGCACGAGGATCATAGTCTTCTTGAGGTCTTTTCACAAACAATGAAACTGATTCACACAGAAAATAAAGAAAAGTCAGTAATTAAATTATATGAAATTATAATTTTTTACTTTTCTTTCGAAGTACGTTTAACCGAATGGGGATGGTGAAGGAAAGTTATAACACTGAACGTTTGATCGACAATTTTGGAACTGGGTACCAAATTATAAATTGTTGGTCAGTATTTAGTCTTTGCATTACCATAATACGTAGTTTGCAGAGTGAATACTGATACGTGGGCAGCTGCCGTGGCTGTTATGCTTGACGCTGGCATCAAATAAGAACTTTGCCCACATTACATCATTCCAAATGAACACTGACACCAGAAAGCATTTCAAAAAAGTTACTCTCTGTCCACCATATCCGCCATCCACGCTGCACTCACACATCGACCGACAGCACCTAGGGACAAGTTCAAACAACCGTACCGTGACATCATGACGATTGTAATATTAAGCAGTCAAAACAAAAAAAAATTTCACTCGTGAATTTAGCGATTTTTGAGTTATTACTTGAATGAAGTTAGTTAACAGAGAAAACATATATAGGTTTTTATGTGGAAATGTAGCGAAAACCATTAAGAAGGCATAGCTGGGATTATTTTCGTACTAGCATTTAGGAGTACAGAATTTGTAGAACAAATTTGCACAAAAAATGTGTAAACAAAGCTGCTGACGTCGTTGAAAATATACATTATTTTCGTGCATATCAACTATTCCGAATATCGGGGTAACTTTTAAATGTAGTCTTCAGTAGTTGTTTAGTACAACATTATTTCCAAATAATATTTTCATGCAATCTCACTGAGACGTGGAGATAATGATAATGAAGATGAAGCAATGTGAAAGTGTATTATGTTCCGTTAAATTAAACGAATCCAACTTAGTAACACACATTATGACGTCTGTGGACTTGAACAACAATATCGTAACAGTGACATAAATGCCTGGCACGGTATTTGAATCAAGCCGTGGTTTTTGAGGTGCAGCTGTCTGTGGCTGAGACTTCCCAGGTAATGTAGCTAGCTTTGAAATGCTTGTGACGAGCCTCAAAAATGAGCAGTGAAGTACAATAATTGTAACATATTCGAGCCACGTGATTCGGCAAATAATAATATACCGTAATGTTAAACATGCATATTAAATTACGTTCAAGACAAAACTTACCACTGAGTAACTAGTAACAGCGAGACCTTGCCGCGGGATTGATAGGAGCCATTTCTTCTTTAGGAAACTTGAACACGTGGACTTTGTTTGCTACTCTGAAATTTTCATAGCTTTTGGCGCGCAATACTCCATAATCGTAATGAATATGAAGCAGCTGTTGCGTTAAACTCACACGAACATAATATAGTAACATACAGTGTGACCTCTGTGTACTTGACGAACAATGACATACTGGTAGCACAACGAGTTGTTGCGAGCAATTCGCTGTTGATACAAGTCGGCTGTTGACTATCACAGCTCTTCGCTGATGTCACAGCTCGTCCTTTCCATGTAGGTGGAGCTGCGCCGACCACCACCAAGCGGATTCCTGCTCACGGTTGAATGACAGTGACGACGTCTGCACCTAACACTACCTCTGGTATCCAAAGAGTTACGTATCACACATGCGTTTAGATATCCAAAGACGCTCTCTGTGGTAAACACAGGCTGATTTACGATGATATGCAAATACTTTAAAATGTTATTCTACATGTGCAACTAAAGAAAAAAGTTCATATGAACAAATGTTAGTTACGAAGTTACGGCTAATAAAAGATTTCGTTAGTATGAAGCCATCACAAAACTGTACGAGGTTGAAGTAAACCATGATTTCCATTTATTTTGTTGTTAGGCCTATTTGATCTGGTGTATCTAATAAAACATGTCCCAGACGTTTATCTGCAGTGGTTTTTCAGAACATCCAGAGAAGGAAAGATTATGATAAAAATAAATTTGTTTACTTTCCATTATGAATGTAGAAACGCTCATGTCATTGTTGGCAACTGTTACTGAGTTGTTTCAGTCTTTTTTTAACCTTGGAACGAGTTAGTTTTCTGTATTGTTCAGTGAAAAAACATAGTAACAACAGTGTATTTAAGTGAAACCACATAGCAACTGTTGTAGGTTGTAGCTTATTTATGAAATAGAGATGAAAAAAATAAATTTAAAAAAAAAGCTAGGTGGAGACATTTTTGAACATTTATTGTGAATGTGTTGTGGACTTGTATATACAGTGTATAACTTCGTTAACACTGATCTTTGTTTTTTGCGGTTTAACATGAATTCACATAAGCAGATTATCTGACACATTCATACAGTTTCAGTTAACGTTATTATCACCATTACTTCAAAATTATATTCTATACAGCTTCTGATGAAAACTTTGTGCAATTAAAAAAAATTGATCCAAGTAGTTAATAAATTAAAAATTTTACGAAATTACTTTTTTGCTCCTGTTGCTGTTCTGTAAAACTATTGCAGATACACATCTGGGACATGTTTTATTAGATTCACCAGATCAATAACAACAAAATAAATGGAGATCGTGCTTTTCTTCAACCTCGTACAGTTCTGCCTCGTATCACTGGCAGTCGAGACGACAGGTATCTTATCCGCATGGCTGTAACGGATCATGCAGCCACGTCTCGATCCCTGAGTCAACAGATGGGGACGTTTGCAAGACAACAACCATCTGCACGAACAATTCGACGACGTTTGCAGCAGCATGGACTATCAGCTCGGAGACCATGGCTGCGGTTACCCTTGACGCTGCATCACAGACAGGAGCGCGTGCGGTGATGTACTCAACGACGAACCTGGGTGCACGAATGGCAAAACGTCATTCAGAGGATGAATCCAGGTTCTGTTTACAGCATCATGATGGTCGCATACGTGTTCGGCGTCATCGCGGTGAAGGCACATTGGAAGCGTGTATTCGTCGTCGCCATACTGGCGTATCACTCAGCGTGATGGTATGGGGTGCCATTGGTTACACGTCCCAGTCACGTCTTGTTCGCATGGGCGGCACTTTGAACAGATAACGTTACACTTTAGATGTGTTACGACCCGTGGCTCTACCCTTCATTCGATCCCTACGAAATCCTACATTTCAGCAGGCTAATGCACGACCGCAAATTGCAGGTCCTGTACGGGCCTTTCTGGCTACAGGAAATGTTCGACTGCTGCCCTGGCCAGTAGTGTAAATTTCAGGCAAAATCTTTTATTAGCCGTAACTCTGTAACTAAATATTTGCGGACCTACGTTTATATGAACGTTTTTCTTTAGTTTTACTTGTAGAATAACATATTAAAGTATTTGCAAGCCTTCGTGAATCACCCGGTATAACAAATAAAACTGCCACCTCTGATAATACAGGAAATCGTTCGAGATGCAGTGAAGTTCTCACCAATTGAAAACGTCTGATCAATGGTGGCCGAGCAACTGGCTCGTCACAATACGCTAGTCACTACTCTTGATGAACTGTGGCATCATGTTGAAGTTGCATGGGCAGCTGTACCTGTACACGCCATCCAAGCTCTGTTTGACTCAATGCCAAGGCGTATCTAGGCCATTATTACGGCCAGAGGTGGTAGTTCTGGGTACTGATTTCTCAGGATCAATGCACCCAAATTGCGTGAAAACGTAATCACATGTCAGTTCTAGTATAATATATTTGTCCAATGAATACCCGTTTATCATCTGCATTTCTTCTTGGTGTAGCAATTTTAATGGCCAGTAATGTAAATGTCAGGCAAAATCTTTTATTAGCCGTAACTCTGTAACTAAACATTTGTGGACCTATGTTTATATGAACGTTTTTCTTTAGTTTTACTTGTAGAATAACATATTAAAGTATTTGCAAGCCTTCGTGAATCACCCGGCATAACAAATAAAACTGCCACCTCTGATAATATTGGAAATCGTTCAAGTTGCAGTGAAGTTAGAAACATGCAGTAGCCATCATGTAGACATACCATTCTTCACATATTTTTCCGTACTGAAAAGAAGGTCGCATACGCTAATCGCCATACCACACAGACGTGGAAATACTGGAGTATCAGATTTCTTGAAGCGTTAGCATATTAGTGTTAGCAACTTAAGGTTTTTATGTTGTTTTTGGAAACTTTCCATTATTCTGTGCCACTCTGGTAAATATATTACATGCTTGGCGGATTAAAGACACGTTGAACTTGTATAAATATTTTATTACTAGCGGACAGTTGCCCAGATATTTATTTACAGCTGTGCGTCCACGCAGAATCTGGCCTTGTACTTAATCTTTATGACGTCACATCTCCTGAACTTGTGTCGTACAGTGTTATCATTATGCTAGTGCATTCAGCGGCATACGTGGATACTGCGAATGGAGCTACAAGAGATATGACATCAGAAACACCGATATGCGTGAAAAAGTACCGCATCGTGTATGACGTTTAAACTTATTTCTTCGTTGCTGCTGTGTATCGTACAATAATATAATTTTGCATTTACATGCAGTAACATATGTGCATATTATCTGTAAAATGTGTCGCGAATACAGTTACTGGTGTAGCAGTAATAAATTATAACGTCGTTCTTCCGGTGGTACTTTTACTGCATGAAAAGCGAAAAGTAGTAACTGATGAATATTTTCATCATTTTGCAGATGTTGTCGGCAATAAGAAATGTCGTACAGATCTGAAATCATGTGTGAAGTTATTGGGAAGTCGCTAAGTGCTCTCATTCGCAAATACTGGACGAACAAATTCCCCCTGCGGGTTCGGGGGTAAGAATAGGCCCGCGGTATTCCTGCCTGTCGTAAGAGGCAACTAAAAGGAGTCTCAAACGTTTCGGCCTTATGTGATGGTCCCCTCTTAGGTTGACCTCCATTTTTCCAAATTTCCGTTGTTAGTGCGTGCTATTTGGGGAAGGACGTCTTACGTGATGTTTTTCTATTGGTCCATCATGCACCACCATCTTGCATGCTACCTATTCTCGTGTGGCGGGATTTACACCCAACGTCTTCTGGATTGCCTCCTTCTCGTCTTGTGCGCAATCCCCTTCTTAGCGCCCACGACAACTGTGGACCCTTTCAACACCTAAAATCCAGCATGGTAGCCAGTCCGTTGTGGTGGGGTCGTCATGTAGCCTCTTGGTGGTAGCCCCCTGAACACGCAGGGATCGCACTACAGATGCCAGAGCTGTTTCCTCCCCATGCATGCCAAGGAGTATGTGCCCATCTTGTCTGGGGCACGGGGACTCCGGGCAACGGGATATCGGCCAGGTACCCGTTGCTTTGGCTGGGTGGCGCCCTTGGGGAGAGCCCTCGTTCGGAGTATGTGGCATCTGGGCGGATGTAGCGCAATGAAGCGCAATAAATCACACCAAGCTGGTGGTCGCACGGCCACCAGCGTCTCTAAGCGAGGCAGAGTTGACTTTGATGCTGCGCAATATGACCCTCAGTCGTTCCCCTCATTGGCTGCGCCGTGGGAGGGACGCGGATCTAGTGCCAAGCAGGAGCCTTACGTACCATAATACCTTGTCTGCAGCAGGACTGATGGTGACTCCTTTCTTACGATGAAGCCTCTGTTTTTTGTAGAACACCTGGAGGATAAGTTTAAGGAAGTGGCGGGGTTGTCTAAAATGAGGAATAGGTCCATCCTCCTCAAGACATCCTCCCCAGCCCAGTCACGAGCGTTGCTCTTGTGTGATAAGCTGGGTGACGTCCCTGTTACCGTCACTCCCCACAGTAGCTTAAATATGGTCCAGGGGATTATTTACCATTGTGACCTATCGTTAGAATCCGACGATGAGCTGAGAGCCGACTTGGAACGACGTGGTGTACATTTTGTCCGTCGTGTACACAGAGGACCCAAGACTAACAGGGTGGCCACCGGTGCCTTTATCTTGGCCTTCGAGGTTGCTGCATTCCCCGAGAAGGTCAAGGTAATGGTTTACTGTTGTGACTTCACGCCATACGTCCCTCCCCCAATGCGGTGCTTCCAGTGCTGGAAGTTTGGGCATATGTCCTACCGTTGCCCATCCAGCGCCACATGTCGAGATTGCGGACGCCCCTTTCATCCCGATTCTCTATGTGCGCCTCTGCCTGTATGTGTCAACTGTGGGTAGCACCACTCTCCATGCTCGCTGGATTGCCCCGTTCTTCATAAGGAGCGGAAGATCATGGAATTGAAGACCCTGAACCAGCTTACTTATCGAGAGGCAAAACTGAAATTTAAAAGGTTGTATCCTGTTTCCCTTCGAACATCTTATGCTGCAGCCACGTTATCGTCGCCCTCGCGAGCGGCAGTTGTCGCCTCATCTGTGCCGCCTTCAGTGGGCCCTCGGGGCCGTGCATCTGTCTGCCCCCCCCCCCCCCCCCCCTAGTGTCTGGGGGCAAGCCTTCATCTGTTGCCCCCTCAGCAGTTGGGTGCAAACCCTCTTCTGTCGCTCCCCCCACGCTTACTTCGGGAGTGACATCTGCTCAAAAACCTGGGGGCTCTATCCCTTCCCCTCCTTCTCCGCCGGCGTTGCCTCTGCCGATTCCTCTCTCGCGGAAGGGGTCCCTCAGGGCTCTCCCTTCCTCCGTTTCTTCTCCTACCCAGCCGGATGTCAGCCGGTGGCTGAAGGTTCCGCCACCAGCTGGTCGTAGGGCTTCGTCGTCAGCCTCTGACGCTCCTTCAGAGATGCTCTCCGAGCCCTCTAACCCTGAGGACAGACACGAGAAGAAGGAACGGAACGTCTCCACGAAGAAGGACGTTCAAGCAGTTTCAGTACCGCCTGCTGTAAATAGTTCTGGCTCCAGGAATGAGGTGGAGATCCTCGCATCTGCCGCGGATCTCGCCCTCACGGAACCCTCAGGGGCCTTTCCTATGGACACATCTGACTCTCCCTCAGTGGCGGCAGTTGGCTCTGAGGCGCCGTCTGCCTCTTAGTCGCCTTCACGCCCTCCCAGTCCCTTCCTGCTTCCATTCTCCAGTGGAACTGCAGTGGTTATTTCCGCCACCTGCCTGAGCTCTGGATGCTTCTGAGTGTTTCCCCTGTTCTCTGCATTGCTCTTCAGGACACTTGGTTTCCAGCAATGTGGACCCCCGCCCTTCGTGGTTATCGGGGATACTATAAGAACCGCACTGCCTGCCAGCAAGCGTCAGGTGGAGATTGCCTCTTTGTTCATCACTCTGTCTGTAGCTCGCCAGTACCCCCTCTGACGCCTTTAGAGGCAGTCGCTGTCAGGGTTGAGCTCTCGCTGGCTATTACTGTTTACATTCCTCCGGATGGGGAGCTCCCCTGACATGTCTTGGCTGCACTGCTGGCTCAACTCCTGCTATCACTGCTGCTTCTGGGCGATTTCAATGCCCACAACCCCCTATGTGGTGGGACTGTCTCCGATGACAGCGGTCGTGCCGTAGAGCATGTGTTCGCTCAGCTCGACCTTAGCCTCTTGAACACCGGTGCTCCCACACATTTCAGTGTGCCCCATGGCTCATTCTTGGCCATCAATCTCTCTCTTTGCAGCCCCGGACTTGTCCCATCCCTCCACTGGAGAGTGCATCCTGACCTGTGTGGTAGTGACCATTTTCCCATCTATTTGTCACTGCCCCAGTGTCATTCTTCTGGGCACCTGCCCTGCTGCGCTCTCAACAGGGCTGACTGGCCGGCTTTTACTTCTGCTGCAACCATTGCGTCTCCCCCACAGGGTGATATTGACGAGGTGGTCCGTGTCTTAACCACGTCAATCATTTCTGCAGCCACGGCTGCCATCCCCCGCTCTTCTGGATTCCCTTGGAGGAAGGCTGTACCCTGGTGGTCGCCGGAGATTGCTGAGGCTATTCGCGACTTTAGGTGGGCTCTCCAGCGTCATAGGCGGCACCCGTCTCTAGAGACCCTCATCACCTTTAAGAGGCTCCGTGCCTTGGCCCGTCGTCTTATTGCATGGCGTAAGCAGGAGTGCTGAGAGAGGTATGTCTCCTCGTTGGGCACCCGTGTCTCCCCCTCGCTCGTGTGGCCCCGGATCCGGCTGATTTATGGATACCAGACCCCTATGGGTGTGCCTGGGATCTCCCTGGACAGCGTTGTCTGCACGGACGCTGCCGCCATTGCTGACCACCTTTCGGCGCACTTTGCTACGAGCTCTGCGACTGCAAGTTACCCCCCCCCCCCCCCGCCTTTCGCTCTCTAAAGGAGCGAGCCGAGCAGACGCCGTTATCATTCCACACGCGTCGTTCTGAAAAATACAATGCTCCTTTCAGTGAGAGGGAATTCCTCGCTGCCCTCGCCGATTTCCCTGATACAGCACCAGGACCAGACTGCATCCACGCGCAGATGCTGAAGCATCTCTCCAGGGACTGCCAGAGACACATCCTCACCATCTTTAACCGCATTTGGAGCGAAGGCGTGTTCCCGTCGCAATGGCGAGAGGGTCTTATTGTCCCCATCTTGAAGCCAGTGCGGACCCACTGGCAGTGGACAGCTATCGTCCCATTACCCTCACCAACGTTTTGTGCAAATTGCTCGAACGTATGGTGGGGCGGCGTTTGTGTTGAGTCCTTGAGTTGCGCGGTCTCCTCGCTCCATCCCAGGGTGGCTTCCGTCGGGGCCGGTCTCCTGTGGACAATTTGGTGTGGCTGGAATCTGCTATCCATACAGCCTTTGCCCGACGTCAGCATGTCGTTGCTGTAATTTTTGATCTGCGGAAGGTGTATGACACCACATGGAGGCATCACATCCTTGCTATGCTGCATGGGTTGGGGTCTTCGTGGTCAGCTCCCGGCTTTTCTTCAAACCTTTTTATTGCGCCGCTCTTTCCGGGTGCAAGTCGGTGCCGCCACTAGTTCCTCTTATATACAGAAAAATGGGGACCCACAGGGCTCAGTGTTGAGTGTCTCCTTATTTCTAGTGGCTATTAATGGTCTGGCTGCAGCCGTGGGGTCGTCGGTGTCTCCTTCTTTGTATGCCGACGACTTCTGCATCTCATTTAGCTCAACGACTACGGGAGTCGCTGAACGCAGGCTGCATCATGGGCTCTGACTCATGGTTTGCAGTTCTCTGCAGGCAAGACTCGATATATGCACTTCTGCAGGCGTCGGACGGTCCACCCTCATACTGAACTTTACCTTGACGGCCAACTACTTGAAGTGGTGGACACTAGCTGCTTGTGTTGACTCGTCTTTGATGCCCGGCTCACATGGGTTCCTCATATTACTCAGCTGAAACAAAAGTGCTGGTGGCACCTCAACGCCCTCTGCTGCCTGAGCCACACTTCTTGGGGTGCAGATCGTACAGAGCCCTTGTGCAGTCCAGGCTCGATTATGGGAGCCTGGCCTATGGGTCTGCATCACCCTCAGTGTTGACATTGTTGGACTCCATACACCACTGTGGGGTTCGGCTTGCAACTGACGCTTTCCGTACGAGCCCCGTGGATAGTCTACTGGTGGAGGCTGGGGTTCCCCCGCTTCGGATTCGCCGCCATCGACTGCTTGCCGACTATGCTGACCACGTGCGTTGCTCGCCGGCCCATCCCAATCATTGCCTGCTTTTCCCTGCCATGGTCCTCCATCTGCCCGAATGGCGACCTAGGTCCGGGCTTTCCATTGCTGTCCGCATCCAGTTCCTGCTGTCGGAACTGGGGTCATTCCCTCTTCTGCCTCCTTTCCAGGTCCGTGCATCTACACCTCCCTGGTGTATGCCCTGGCCATCTGTCCGTCTGGACTTGGCATGGGGACCCAAGGACTCGGTTCCGCCCGTGGCCCTCTGTCGCCGTTTTCTTGCGCTCCTCGCCTCATTTTCGGGCTGTGAGACTGTCTACACTGATGGTTCCCTGGTTGATGGTCGTACTGCCTACGCTTTTGCTCACGCTGCCCATGTTTAACAGCGCTCCTTGCCGGCTGGCTGCAGTATTTTTACTGCAGAGCTGGTGGCCGTATCGCGCGCTCTTGAACATCTGCGTTCCTGCTCAGGTACATCCATCGTCGTCTGCAGTGACTCCCTGAGCAGCCTCCAGGCTATCGACCGCTGCTATACCTCTTCTCCTCTGGTATCATTTATTCAGGAGTCTGTTTCCGCCATTACCCGCTCTGGTCGTTTGGTGGTCTTTGTTTGGACGCCAGGTCACGTTGGCATCCCGGGGAACGAACGTGTCGACAGGCTGGCCAAAGGGGCGATCGACGCCCCAGCTTTGGATATCGGCCTCCCGGCTCGTGATCAGCAGTTGGTGTTGCGCCGTAAGGTGCTTGGGATGTGGAATGATGAGTGGCGTGGCCTGACATCCCCGAATAAACTGCAGGCTGTTACGGAGATGACCGATGTGTGGCGGTCCTCCCTGCGGGCTTCTTGCAGGGACTCTGTCGTCCTGTGTCGGCTCCCCATCGGCCATACCTACCTGACGCACGGCCATCTTTTGCGCAGGAGGATCCCCCCCCCCCTTGTGTCGGTGTGGGTCCCGGCTGACGGTCACCCACATTTTGTTGGAGTGTCCCCGACTGCACACCCTCTGGCAGTCTTTTAATCTCTCGGGCACTTTGCCTTTGGTTTTACGCGACGATGCCTCCATGGCTGATGACGTTTTAAATTTTATCTGTGGTACCCTTTTTATGGTTCCATTTAGGGAGGTCCTGCACCTTTCCCTTTCTGTGTCTCTTGTCCTCGAGTCTCTCATAATTGGTTGAAGTTTTTGGTGTGTAGTCGGATGGTTGACTCTTTCCCTTTTTTTGTTCTCGTGGTCAGTCAACCAGTCTCCGGCCATCTTCTTTTCTTCTGTTTCTTTCTGTCTGGTGTTCATCTGTACTCTTCTTGTCTGTAGTGTTCGTTGCTGCATTTGTGTTCTTTCAGTGCCTGGGGGGGGAGTCTCCTTCCCCTTGGGGTTTTACCTGCTCCGCAAATTTTCGGCTCGGCTGTTTTTGGAATAGGGTCTGATGACCTTCGCTGTTTAGTCCCCCTTAAACATCCCAACAACCACCACCACCACGAATAAATTCTGGAAATCCCACTGACAGGAGGCGGTTCTCACCTGCACAGTGACTGCTAGGTACATTTGTGCTAAGTTTGGTAGAATGGTTCAAATGGCTCTGAGCACTATGGGACTTAACATCTGAGGTCATCAGTCCCCTAGAACTTAGAAATAATTAAACCTAACTAACCTAAGGACATCACACACATCCATGCCCGAGACAGGGTTCGAACCTGCAACCGTAGCGGTCGCGCGGTTGCAGACTGAAGCGCCTAGAACCGCATGGCCACTGCGGCTGGCGTTTGGTAGAAGTCAAGTCGGTCGAGATATTAAGGAGGGAATGTGGAACACGCACATACATACACACACACACACACACACACACACACACACACACATACATCCATACATACATTTTATAATATTTACGGATTAACGGAAAAACAAGGTTAAGCTGATGCGGGATCGGGTAAAGTACCGTGAAACAGAAAACTGAAGTCACACGACGAAGCTTGCCACGTGTGTTGGAGTAAACGCCGGCACGTGTCACTCGCGTGCAGGCGGCAGCTGCAGGGAGCGGGGCCCCCATCCCGCCGGCTCCCTATCGCCTTTTACGGCGCCCTAACCGAGTTGCAGTTCCCAGTTTTACGAAGATGGTGGATGTGCTCCTCTGCTCCAGCGTAATTCCTGACCAGCACGTTCTGTGCGAGAGTACGACCCGCAACGGCAGGCAGTTAAAATGAATACGTAGCCATTCGGAGTGAAGCAGGAGATTATAAAGTTTTACTCCAAATGGACCGTAAAAGCCTGAGACACATTCTGCACATTACGGAAGACAGGGCGCTTTACAAAGCTGCGTGTTGCGCGATAGTCTATCTTTTTACGACTCTCACTAGTTTTATACACATAGCTTCAGTTCAAATGTATATTAGATGAGATAGAACCCTTCTGATAAGCTCAGAGACATCACGAAATTCATTTTACGGTTGCGTCCGAAATCTCAGTAATCTTCTGAAAAAGAAAATTTTTCCTGTATCAGTCTGGTTTATATTACAAATAGTTAAACTTTTTCCTTGCAGGTGAATAATTTCGTCACCTTGTCCCTATTAGGTTGGAAGCTGAGCACCTTCCCTGTGCCTCGCTGGGTAGAGCATCAACAGACTTCTTTATGCTGGGGTACACAGCCACGTCAGATTTATTGCTACTAACGTCTGGAATCCTTTTTGAAGCCAATCATCTAGGATAAGGAAGAGAAAGCTACCGCCACTGGAGGTTTCCACCATAGACGAGCCAACACGGCGTGCAAGGTATTCTGGCGTTTGGGGCGCTAATCCGGAAATACGTACACAATTACCAAGAGAATCACTTGATATGCTGTGCTGGTCAAAAAGAACAAACTCAACTTTCTACTGGACTACTACATCAAAATCCTAGCCACGAAAAACGAGGTAGGCAGCCGCCAAGCCAAGGCAAGATCAATGACAGGCGAGTCCAATAGTAGCACTATAGGTACCTAGCAAAGGATAAAAAAAAGACACTTAACAGGCACAAGAAGGTACAAGAGAAAGAAATAGGATATGCTGGAAAGACAGGAATGATGCGTTCTGTCGCTTGGACGTGTTGCCTGGAAGCAACAAAAACAATTGCTGGACTCAACAGCTTGCCGTATTGGAACTAGCTACGATCGGTCGTGCAATTAAAACCGTAGTGAAGATCCTGTGAATCTTTACGTAGTTGTGTTGCGAAGTGTCCTTGGTATGTCTGAAAGATGATTATTGTAAATGAAGTAAAAGATCCACGCAGTGGACACCAAGTGAAAAGGCTACTCCTTATGTTTCAGATCTAGACTGCTATAAAAAAAGCGAAGGAACTGTTAATCAGAACTCAGGGAGAAGTTGTAGTTTAATTCACAATCGATTTATTTATCGTAAACCTGACAAGACAACAAAATTATTAAAGAAACATCATACAAAATTTTTATTTAACAAACGCCTTACTAACATGGGATCTATGGTGGACAAAGTGATCTGCTGCGGATCGACACACGACACTAACCAGAACACTACTCGCTCTATCTCCCTTCATACACGTGAATCCAGGTTATGGCATCAAACTACGCCTCCAACAAGCATCTATATTCTACCAAACAAAAAAAGAAAAACAAAAAAAAATATGGTTCAAAAGAACAGGGTGCTGAGAAATATATATTATAGCCCTACATCACAGCAGCGAGTACTTTACTGTCCTGCTGGTCAAGGCGGAACACCACGGTGCGTTCGGCTACTGAAGTCATGGACAGCAGCAATCTGTTATCAAATGCGCGTTCCCGAAAAGTGCAAGTACTCGGTCTCGCGTACGGTTAATTCAGAATGCAGGTACTTCCCTAAGAGCCTCTGAAACCCCAATGGATTCCAGTGTGCAGGTGGACCCATTTGTTGGTCTGCCAAACGAATTTAACTCCGTCCCATGACTGTGCGTGTCGGAATATGTCAAATGTTTAGACGGCCGACTCAAGACAAGTAACTACACGCACGCATCACTTGTGACCGTGATGATATAAGCAGTATCTCTGACAGTTCAGAAGGCGACTGGCACAGGCTCTAAGCTGCACACTAGCAAAGGACACAAGTCTCACCGTTTAGGTAGAGACCTGCAGTACATTACTAGCGCCCCCCTGCGGGTTCTGGGGTAAGAATAGGCCCGCGGTATTCCTGCCTGTCGTAAGAGGCGACTAAAAGGAGTCTCAAACGTTTCGGCCTTATGTGATGGTCCCCTCTCGGGTTTGACCTCCATCTTTCTAAATTATTCCGAAGAGCGAGCCAATTGGGGAAGGGTGCCTTACATGGTGCACTGTATCCGTCGTGCAATTAGACCTTTAGCCGTCTTTCTCGTCGTTGCAATGGTGTCCCGCTCGTTTTCGATCTCTTGGGCGATTACCGCGCTGCACTGTGCAGTGTTTCTTTTAACTGCGACGACGACCTTGGCCATTTTTGCACCTAAGATCCAGCACGGTAGCCAGTCCGTTGTGGTGGGGCCGCCATGTACCCTGTTGGTTGTAGCCCCCTGACAACACAGGGATCGCTCTGCTGATGCCTGCGCCGTTAACTCCCCACGTATGCCAAGGAGTAGATGCCCATCTCCCTGGGGCATCGGGACTCCCGGCAATGGCCATCCTGCCAGGTGGCCTTTGCTGTGGCTGGGTAACGCCCGTGGGGAGGGCCCTTGGTCGGAGTAGGTGGCATCAGGGCGGATGACCCGCAATGAAGCGTGGTACATCATCTCTCGCTGGCGGCCAGCCGTCAGCAGTCTCTAAGCGTTCGAGAGCCAATTTTAAAGGTAACGTTTATGACCCCAAATCGTTCCCCTCCCTCGCCACACCATGGGAGGAACGACAGGCATTGCGTGACAGTGAGACTTATTCGCCCAGATATCTTGTCTGTACCAGAGCTGATGGGGAATCCTTTATATCCGTGAAGCCTCAGTTCTTTGTAGAGCATTTAGAGGACAAGTTTGGGGAGGTGGAGGGCTTGTCCAAGATGCGGTCCGGATCGGTGTTGATAAAAACGGCATCCTCCGCCCAGTCGCGGGCCTTGCTCGCTTGTACTAAGCTGGGGGATGTCTCCGTCACTATCACGCCCCATAAAAGTCTGAACATGGTCCAGGGCATTATCTTTCACAGGGATCTCCTTTTACAGTCCGACGACGAGCTGCGCGCCAACTTGGAGCGCCGAGGTGTCCATTTCGTCCGGCGCGTCCACCGGGGTCCGAGGGATCGTCAAGTTGCCACCGGTGCCTTCATCTTGGCCTTCGAGGGTGACACGTTACCTGAGAAGGTTAAGGTGATGGTTTACCGTTGTGATGTGAAACCATATATCCCTCCTCCGATGCGGTGTTTTAAATGCTGGAAGTTCGGGCACATGTCATCTCGCTGTACTTCCAGCATCACGTGTCGGGATTGCGGACGTCCTTCGCATCCTGATACTCCATGTGCTCCGCCTCCCGTCTGTGTTAACTGTGGAGAACACCATTCCCCCTGCTCACCGGACTGTCGGATCTTCCAGAAGGAAAGGAGGATAGTGGAATATAAGACCCTGGACCGCCTGACCTACACAGAGGCAAGGCGGAAATATGAGCGGCTACATCCTGTGCCCATGACATCCACCTATGCCGCTGCTGCAACAGCGGTCCGATCCTCTCCCGTGTCGTCACGTACTGTTGCCTCTCAGCTATGTCAAAATGACCCGGCCCCCTTGGTTGTGGGGAGCACTTCGCCCTCTGTTGCTCCGTCTACTCCAGGAGCGACACCACCCCAACCATCGGGGACATTCGTCCCCCCTTCCCAGCCGGAGAAGCGTAGGGCTTCTTCGGCTACTCTAGCCAGGAAGGGGTCCCTTGGGGCCCTCCCTTCCCAGGCTTTGCCCAGTGTCAAAGCGGATACCCGCAAAGTTTTGAAGCAACAACCGGTCGCTGGTCATAGGGCTTCACGGTCGTCGTCCGTCCCTGAGACTGACCCAGTGGGGCCCTCCCAGCCAGACCCTTCCAAGGCACAGCGTGCGAAGCCGTTGAAGAAAAAGGCTCCCAAGCATCCTGACGTTGCGGTGGCACCTGTCCCACCACAACCTTCAACCTCTGCGTCTGAGGACGAGGTGGAGATCCTGGCGTCCGCTGAGGACCTCGATCTCGCCAGTCCCTCCGACGCCATGGAAAGTACTGGCACAGGTGCTCACTTGGAGGCAGCAGGTGACCCAGTGGCGTAATCTGCCTTCCCCGTCCCGTCACGCCTTTCCCAGCAATGGCCAGTACCATCCTCCAGTGGAACTGCAGCGGTTTCTTCCACCATTTAGCTGAGCTCCGCCAACTTATCAGCCATCATCCTTTCCTTTGCATTGCTCTGCAGGAAACTTGGTTTCCAGCAATGCGAACCCCCGCCCTCCGTGGCTATCGGGGTTATTTTAAGAACCGGGCAACTTACGAAAGGGTGTCTGGTGGCGTCTGTATATATGTCCTGAACTCTCTTCACAGCGAGTTTGTGCCTCTACAAACAGCTTTAGAGGCTGTCGCTGTTCGGGTGTGGACGCCCCAGGCCATTACCGTCTGCAGTATTTACCTTCCACTTGATGGTACTGTCGCGCAGCATGTCCTGGCTGCTCTGATAGCAGAACTGCCGCCACCTTTTTTGCTGCTGGGCGATTTCAATGCCCACAACCCTCTATGGGGTGGGAGTGTCTCCGATGATCGTGGTCGGGCCGTGGAGCATGTGTTGGCTCAGCTCGACCTTAGCCTCTTGAACACCGGTGCTCCCACGCATTTCATTGTGGCCCACGGCTCGTTCTCGGCCATCGATCTCTCTATTTGCAGCCTTGGACTTGTCCCATCCCTCCACTGGAGGGTGCATCCTGACCTGTGTGGTAGTGACCATTTTCCCATCTATTTGTCACTGCCACAGTGTCATTCTTCTGGGCGCTTGCCCCGCTGGGCTCTCCACAGGGCTGACTGGCCAGCTTTTACTTCCGCTGTAACCATTGCGTCTCCCCCACAGGGTGACATTGACGAGGTGGTGTGTGTTTTAACCACGTCCATCATTTCAGCGGCCGAGGCTACCATCCCCCGTTCCTCTGGCCTCCCTCGGCGGAAGGCTGTCCCCTGGTGGTCGCCGGAGATTGCTGAGGCTATTCGCGACCGTAGGCGGGCTCTCCAGCGTCATAGGCGGCACCCGTCTCTGGAGACCCTCATCGCCTTTAAGAGGCTCCGTGCCTTCGCCCGTCGACTTATTGCACGGCGTAAGCAGAAGTGCTGGGAGAGGTACGTGTCCTCCCTGGGCTCCCGTGTCTCGTCCTCGCACGTGTGGTCCCAGATCCGGCGGATTTATGGCTCCCAGACCCCTGTTGGTGTCCCTGGGCTCTCCTTGGACGGCGCTGTCTGCACGGACGCTGCCGCCATTGCTGAACGGCTAGCCGCGCACTTTGCTCAGAGCTCTGCGACTGCATCCTATCCCCCCGCCTTTCGCTCTCTAAAGGAGCGAGCCGAGCGGACGCCGTTCTCATTCCACACGCGTCATTATGAAACATACAATGCTCCTTTCAGCGAGAGGGAACTCCTCGCTGCCCTCGCCGATTGCCCTGATACAGCACCAGGACCGGACTGCATCCACGCGCAGATGCTGAAGCATCTCTCCAGGGACTGCCAGAGACACATCCTCACCATCTTTAACCGCATTTGGAGCGAGGGCGTGTTCCCGTCGCAATGGCGAGAGGGTCTTATTGTCCCCATCGTGAAGCCCGGTGCGGACCCACTGGCGGTGGACAGCTATCGTCCCATTACCCTCACCAACGTTTTGTGCAAATTGCTCGAACGTATGGTGGGGCGGCGTTTGTGTTGGGTCCTTGAGTCGCGCGGTCTCCTCGCTCCGTCCCAGGGTGGCTTCCGTCGGGGCCGGTCTGCAGTGGACAATTTGGTGTGGCTGGAATCTGCTGTCCGTACGGCTTTTGCCCGACGTCAGCACCTTGTTGCTGTATTTTTCGATCTGCGGAAGGCGTATGACACCACATGGAGGCATCACATCCTCGCCACGTTGCATGGGTGGGGTCTTCGTGGTCGGCTCCCGGCTTTTCTTCAAAGCTTTTTATTGCGCCGCTCTTTCCGGGTGCAAGTTGGTGCCACCTCTAGTTCCTCTTATATACAGGAAAATGGGGTCCCGCAGGGCTCGGTGTTGAGCGTCTCGTTATTTATAGTGGCCATTAATGGTCTGGCTGCAGCAGTGGGGTCGTCGGTGTCTCCTTCTTTGTATGCCGACGACTTCTGCATCTCATTTAGCTCCACGACTACGGGAGTCGCCGAACGCAGGTTGCAAGTCGCCGTTCGCAAGGCAGCATCATGGGCTCTGGCTCATGGTTTTCAGTTCTCTGCTGCCAAGACTCGGGTTATGCACTTCTGCAGGCGTCGGACGGTCCACCCTCATCCTGACCTTTACCTCGACGGTCACCTGCTTGAAGTGGTGGACAATTGCCGCTTCTTGGGACTCGTGTTTGATGCCCGGCTCACATGGGTTCCTCATGTTACTCAGCTGAAGCAAAAATGCTGGCGGCACCTCAACGCCCTCCGCTGCCTTAGCCACACGTCTTGGGGTGCAGATCGCTGCACGCTACTGCAATTGTACAGAGCCCTTGTGCAGTCCCGGCTTGATTATGGGAGCCTGGCCTATGGGTCTGCGTCACCCTCAGTGTTGAAGTTGTTAGACCCCATACATCACTGTTGGGTTCGGCTTGCTACTGGCGCTTTTCGCACCAGCCCCGTGGATAGTCTACTGGTCAGGCCGGGGTTCCCCCGCTGCGGATTCGCCGCCATCGTCTGCTCGCCGGCTATGCTGTCCACGTACATTGCTCGCCAGGCCATCCCAATCGTCGCCTGCTTTTCCCTGCCTTGGTCCACCACCTGCCCGAACGGCGACCTCGGTCTGGGCTTTCCGTAGCTGTCCGTGTCCAGTCCCTGCTGTCAGAACTGGGGTCATTCCCTCTTCTGCCTCCCTTCCGGGTCCGTACACCTACGCCTCCCTGGTGTTTGTCCCGGCCGTCCGTCCGTCTGGATTTGGCACAGGGACCTAAGGACTCGGTTCCGCCTGTGGCCCTCCGTCGCCGTTTTCTTGCGCTCCTCGACTCATTTCCGGGCTGTGAGCCTGTCTACACTGATGGTTCCCTGGTTGATGGTCGCACTGCCTACGCTTTTGCTCACGCTGCCCATGTTGAGCAACGCTCCTTGCCGGCTGGCTGCAGTATTTTTACTGCAGAGCTGGTGGCCATCTTGCGAGCTCTTGAGCATATGCGTTTCTGCTCAGATGCGTCCGTCGTCATCTGCAGTGACTCCCTGAGCAGCCTCCAGGCCATCGACCGCTGCTATCCCTCTTCTCCTCTGGTGTCCTCTATTCGGGAGTCTGTTTCCACCATTACCCACTCTGGTCGTTCGGTGGTTTTTGTTTGGACGCCAGGTCACGTTGGCATCCCAGGGAACGAACGTGTTGACAGGCTGGCCAAAGGGGCGATAGACGCCCCAGCTTTGGAGATCGGCCTTACGGCTCGCGACCAGCAGCTGGTGTTGCGCCGTAAGGTACTTGGGATGTGGGCTGCTGAGTGGCGTGGCGTGGCAGCCCCGAATAAACTACGGGCTGTCAAGGGGACGACCGATGTGTGGCGTTCCTCCCTGCGGGCTTCTCGCAGGGACTCGGTAGTCCTGTGTCGGCTGCGCATCGGCCATACCTACCTGACGCACGGCCATCTGTTACGTCAGGAGGATCCCCCCTTGTGTCAGTGTGGGTCCCGGCTGACGGTCGGCCACATTTTGCTGGAGTGTCCTCGACTGCGCGCACTCCGGCAATCTTTTAATCTCCCGGGCACTTTGGCTTTGGTTTTATCCGACGATGCCTCCATGGCTGATACCGTTTTAAATTTTATCCGTGGTAGTCCGTTTTATGGTTCGATTTAGGGAGGTCCTGCGCCTTTCCCTTTCTGTGTCTATTTCCTTGTGTCTGTTGCTGTTCTGGTGTGCCGTGAGATGGTTGACTCTTTCCCATTTTTCCTCTCGTGGTCAGTCAACCAGTCTCCGGCCATCTTCCTTTCTTCTGTTTCTTTCTGTCTGGTGTTCCTCTGTTCTGTTCTTGTCTGTAGTGTTTGTTGCTGCATTTGTGTGCTTTTAGCGCCTGGGGGGACGTCTCCTCGCCCTTTGGTTTTTATCTGCTTCGTAGATTTTCGGCTCGCCTGATTTTGGAATGGGGGACTGATGACCTTCGCTGTTTAGTCCCCCTTAAACATCCAACAACCACCACCACCACTCATGGTTTTCAGTTCTCTGCTGCCAAGACTCGGGTTATGCACTTCTGCAGGCGTCGAACGGTCCACCCTCATCCTGAACTTTACCTCGACGGCCACCTGCTTGAAGTGGAGGACACTTGCCGCTTCTTGGGACTCGTGTTTGATGCCCGGCTCACATGGGTTCCTCATATTACTCAGCTGAAGCAAAAATGCTGGCGGCACCTCAACGCCCTCCGCTGCCTTAGCCACACGTCTTGGGGTGCAGATCGCTGCACGCTGCTACGATTGTACAGAGCCCTTGTGCAGTCTCGGTTTGATTATGGGAGCCTGGCCTATGGGTCTGCATCACCCTCAGTGTTGAAGTTGTTAGACCCCATACACCACTGTGGGGTCCGGCTTGCAACTGGCGCTTTTCGAACGAGCCCCGTGGATAGTCTACTGGTGGAGGCCGGGGTTCTCCCGCTGCGGATTCGCCGCCATCGACTGCTCGCCGACTATGCTGTCCACGTGCATTGCTCGCCAGGCCATCCCAATCGTCGCCTGCTTTTCCCTGCCATGGTCCTCCATCTGCCCGAACGGCGACCTAGGTCTGGGCTTTCCGTCGCTGTCCGCGTTCAGTCCCTGCTGTCGGAATTGGGTTCATTCCCTCTTCTGCCTCCCTTCCGGGTCCGTACACCTACGCCTCCCTGGTGTTTGTCCCGGCCGTCCGTCCGTCTGGATTTGGCACAGGGACCTAAGGACTCGGTTCCGCCTGTGCCCCTCCGTCGCCGTTTTCTTGCGCTCCTCGAATCGTTTCCGGGCTGTGAGCCTGTCTACACGGATGGTTCCCTGGTTGATGGTCGCACTGCCTACGCTTTTGCTCACGCTGCCCATGTTGAGCAACGCTCCTTGCCGGCTGGCTGCAGTATTTTTACTGCAGAGCTGGTGGCCATATTGCGCGCTCTTGAGCATATGCGTTTCTGCTCAGGTGGGTCCATCGTCATCTGCAGTGACTCCCTGAGCAGCCTTCAGGCCATCGACCGCTGCTATCCCTCCTCTCCTCTGGTGTCCTCTATTCAGGAGTCTGTTTCCGCCATTGCCCGTTCTGGTCGTTCGGTGGTCTTGGTTTGGACGCCAGGTCATGTTGGCATCCCGGGGAACGAACGTGTTGACAGGCTGGCCAAAGGGGCGCTCGACGCCCCAGCTTTGGAGATCGGCCTCACAGGTCGCGACCTGCAGCTGGTGTTGCGCCGTAAGGTGCTTGGGGTGTGGGCTGATGAGTGGCGTGGCCTGACATCCCCGAATAAGCTGCGGGCTGTTAAGGAGACGACCGATGTGTGGCGGTCCTCCTTGCGGATGTCTCGTAAGGAGTCAGTTGTCCTGTGCCGGCTGCGCATTGGGCACACATGGATGACGCACGGCCACCTATTGCGACGTGAGGGCCCACCTTTATGTCGCTGCGGCTCCCTTTTGACAGTGGTCCACATTTTATTAGACTGTCCACTTTTAGTTGTGCTCAGGCGGTCGTTTCCACTGCCTGACTCGCTCCCTGCCCTTTTAACAGATGACTCTGCTATGGCTGACTTCGTTTTACGTTTTATTCGGGCAGGGGGTTTTTATCATTTAATCTGAGTGTTTCTGTTTTATTTGATTGTTTTGTGTTGCTTCTGGCCTTTGGCCTCCGGTTTTAAACTCAGTTTTTAATGTGTTTTCGGTGGTTGGCTCTTCCTTTTTTTGTTCCTATGGTTGGCCAACCACTGTCGCACTCCATGTGGTTTTATTTTGTTTTGTCTGGTCCTTGTCTACGTTTCTTTTGTTCTGTGTCGTCTGTCTCCTGTTCTGTTGAACATATTTTATTCTCTGTGAGTCTTTTTAGTATTTTGGAACAAGGGACCGATGACCTCTGCTGTTTGGTCCCTTTCATCCCTCAACCAACCAACCAACCAACCAAAGATGATTATTGTAAATGAAGTAAAAGATCCACGCAGTGGACACCAAGTGAAAAGGCTACTCCTTATGTTTCAGATCTAGACTGCTATAAAAAAAGCGAAGGAACTGTTAATCAAAACTCAGGGAGAAGTTGTAGTTTAATTCACAATCGATTTATTTATCGTAAACCTGACAAGACAACAAAATTATTAAAGAAACATCATACAAAATTTTTATTTAACAAACGCCTTACTAACATGGGATCTATGGTGGACAAAGTGATCTGCTGCGGATCGACACACGACACTAACCAGAACACTACTCGCTCTGTCTCCCTTCATACACGTGAATCCAGGTTATGGCATCAAACTACGCCTCCAACAAGCATCTATATTCTACCAAACAAAAAAAGAAAAACAAAAAAAAATATGGTTCAAAAGAACGGGGTGCTCAGAAATATATATTATAGCCCTACATCACAGCAGCGAGTACTTTACTGTCCTGCTGGTCAAGGCGGAACACCACGATGCGTTCGGCTACTGAAGTCATGGACAGCAGCAATCTGTTATCAAATGCGCGTTCCCGAAAAGTGCAAGTACTCGGTCTCGCGTACGGTTAATTCAGAATGCAGGTACTTCCCTAAGAGCCTCTGAAACCCCAATGGATTCCAGTGTGCAGGTGGACCCATTTGTTGGTCTGCCAAACGAATTTAACTCCGTCCCATGACTGTGCGTGTCGGAATATGTCAAATGTTTAGACGGCCGACTCAAGACAAGTAACTACACGCACGCATCACTTGTGACCGTGATGATATAAGCAGTATCTCTGACAGTTCAGAAGGCGACTGGCACAGGCTCTAAGCTGCACACTAGCAAAGGACACAAGTCTCACCGTTTAGGTAGAGACCTGCAGTACATTACTAGCGCCCCCCTGCGGGTTCGGGGGTAAGAATAGGCCCGCGGTATTCCTGCCTGTCGTAAGAGGCGACTAAAAGGAGTCTCAAACGTTTCGGCCTTATGTGATGGTCCCCTCTCGGGTTTGACCTCCATCTTTCTAAATTATTCCGAAGAGCGAGCCAATTGGGGAAGGGCGCCTTACATGGTGCACTGTATCCGTCGTGCATTGAGACATTTAGCCGGCTTTTTCGTCGTTGCAATGGTGTCCCACTCGTTTTCCATCTCTTGGGCAAGGATACTTCCCTGGGTGCGATTACCACGCTGCTCTGTGCAGTGTTGCTTTTTGCTGCGACGACGACCTTGGACATTTTTTGCACCTAAGATCCAGCACGGTAGCCAGTCCGTTGTGGTGGGGCCGCCATGTACCCTGTTGGTTGTAGCCCCCCTGACAACACAGGGATCGCTCTGCTGATGCATGCCCCGTTTACTCCCCATGTATGCCAAGGAGTAGATGCCCATCTCCCTGGGACATCAGGACTCCCAGCAATGGCCATCCTGCCAGGTGGCCTTTGCTGTGGCTGTGTGCCCATGGAGACGGCCCTTGGTCGGAGTAAGTGGCATCAGGGTGGACGACACGCAATGAAGCGTGGCACATCATCTCTTGCTGGTGGCCAGCCACCAGCAATCTTTAAGCGTTCGTGGGCTTATTTTAAAGCTAACGTTTATGACCCCAAATCGTCCCCATCCCTGGCCACACCATGTGAGGAACGAAAGGCAATGAATGACAGCGACATGTATTCGACCAGGTATTCGCCCAGGTATCTGAGCTGGTGGGGAATCCTTTATATCCGTGAAGCCTCAGTTCTTTGTAGAGAATTTGGGGAGGTGGAGGGCTTGTCCAAAATGCGCTCTGGGTCAGTCCTGATACAAACGGCATCCTCTGCCCAGTCACGACAGTTACTTACTTGTTATAAGTTGGTGGATGTTGCCATTATGATCACACCCCATAAGAGTTTAAATATGGTCCAGGGAGTTATTTACCATAAGGACCTTCTTTTGCAGTCTGATGATGAGCTGCGCGCCAATTTAGAACGCCGAGGAGTATATTTCGTTCGACGCGTTCATCGGGGTACGAAGGAAAATCAGATTACTACTGGTGCCTTCATCTTGGCCTTCGAGGGTGATACATTACCGGAAAAGGTCAAGGTGATGGTCTACCAATGTGACGTGAAGCCCTATATCCCTCCCCAGATGCGGTGCTTTAAGTGCTGGAAGTTCGGCCATATGTCTTCCCGCTCCACTTCCAGCCTCACATGTCGAGATTGCGGACGCCCATCTCATCCTGATACTCCATGTGTCCCGCCTCCCATCTGTGTCAACTGTGGAGAGCCTCATTCACCTTGCTCGCCAGACTGCAGGATCTTACAGAAAGGACGCAAAATCATGGAATATAAGACCCTGGACTGACTGACCTATACTGAGGCCAAGCGGAAATATGAATGACTGCATCCGGTATGAATGACTTCCTCCTAGGCCGCTGCAACGACAACCGTGATAGCCCCAACAGTTCAGTATATTCCAGCCCAATCACAGAGCCGTACAACTCCACATGCCCCCTTGCCCTTTTTTTTTTGGTCATCAGTCTACTGATTGGTTTGATGCTGCCCTCCACGAATTCGTTTCCTGTGCTAACCTCTTCATCTCAGAGTAGCACTTGCAACCTACGTCCTCAATTATTTGCTTGACGTATTCCAATCTCTGTCTTCCTCTACAGTTTTTGCCCTCTACAGCTCCCTCTAGTACCATTGAAGTCACTGCCTCATGTCCCCCTTTGGTTTTTACCTGCTCCGTAGATTTTCGGCTCGCCTGATTTTGGAATGGAGGACTGATGACCTTCGCTGTTTAGTCCCCCTTAAACATCCCAACAACCACCACCACCACCACTGCATCATGTCTTAGCAGATGTCCTATCATCCTGTCCCTTCTCCTTATCAGTGTTTTCCACATATTCCTTTCCTCTCCCCCCCCCCCCCCTGCGGGTTCGGGGGTTAGAATAGGCCCGTGGTATTCCTGCCTGTCGTAAGAGGCGACTAAAAGGAGTCTCAAACGTTTCGGCCTTATGTGATGGTCCCCTGTCGGGTTTGACCTCCATATCTCAAAATTTTTCCGAAGAGCGAGCCGATTGGGGAAGGGCGCCTTACTTGGTGCATTGTGTCCGTGTTGTGTTGAGAACTTTCGCCATCTTATTCGTCGTTGCATTGCAGTCTTGCCCGCTCTCCATCTCTTGGGCATCGATGCGCCCCTGCGTGCACTTTCTGCCAAGCACTGTGCAGGGCCATTTTCTGCACTGACGACGCCCATGGACCACATGTCACCTAACATCCAGCACGGTAGCCAGTCCGTTGTGGTGGGGCCGCCATGTACCCTCTTGGTTGTAGCCCCCTGACAACACAGGGATCGCTCTACTGATGCCTGCGCCGTTCACTCCCCACGTATGCCAAGGAGTAGATGCCCATCTCCCTGGGGCATCAGGACTCCCGGCAATGGCCATCCTGCCAGGTGGCTATTGCTGTGACTGGGTGGCGCCCGTGGGGAGGGCCCTTGGTCGGAGTAGGTGGCATCAGGGCGGATGACCCGCAATGAAGCGTGGTACATCATCTCTCACTGGCGGCCAGCCGCCAGCAGTCTCTAAGCGTTCTCAGGCTCAATTTAATGCTCAGAAGTACGATCCGAAAACGTTCCCTTCCCTGGCCACGCCGTGGGAAGAGCGTAAGTCGCAGGATGGAGTTAACAGTTATTCGCCCCGATTCTTAGTTTGCACGCGAGCTGATGGGGAGTCTTTTCTCTCCACAAAGCCTCAGTTCTTCGTCGAGCATTTAGAGGACAAGTTTGGGGAGGTGGAGGGCTTGTCTAAAATGCGCTCTGGGTCAGTACTGATACAAACGGCATCCTCCGCCCAGTCCCGCAGGTTACTTGCTTGTGACAAGTTGGGGGATGTTAACGTTTCTATTACACCACATAAGAGTTTAAATATGGTCCAGGGTGTTATTTTCCATAGGGATCTCCTTTTGCAGTCTGATGACGAGCTGCGCGCCAACTTAGAACGTAGAGGTGTTCATTTCGTCCGGCGCGTTCATCGGGGTCCGAGGGACAATCAGGTTGCTACCGGTGCCTTCATCTTGGCCTTCGAGGGTGATACGTTACCGGAAAAGGTCAAGGTGATGGTCTACCGATGTGACGTCAAGCCCTATATCCCTCCCCCGATGCGGTGCTTCAAGTGCTGGAAGTTCGGCCATATGTCTTCCCACTGCACTTCCAGCCTCACATGTCGAGATTGCGGACGCCCGTCTCATCCCGATACTCCATGTGCCCCACCTCCCATCTGCGTCAACTGCGGGGAGCACCATTCACCTTGCTCGCCTTACTGCAAAGTCTTTCAGAAAGAGCGCAAAATCATGGAATATAAGACCCTGGACCGGCTGACCTATACTGAGGCCAAACGGAAATATGACAGACTCCATCCTGTGAGAATGACATCTTCGTATGCAGCTGCTACAACAACTGTGCTAGCTCCATCAGTTTCGAGACTTCCAGCCAGCTCGATAAGCAGTACGACTCCTTCTGCCCCCTTGCCCGTGGGGGGCTCTCCCCAACCGGTTGCTCCTGCACCACCTACCTCAGGAGCAACCTCCTCCCACCCGTCGGGGACGTCCGTCCCCGCTTCTCAGCCGGAGAAGCGTCTAACTTCTTCGGCTACTCTCGCCCGTAAGAGTTCCCTTGGGACCCTCCCTTCCCAGGGTTCCACCAGCGGGAAGGATGACGGCCACCAGTGGCATAAGTCCTCACCAGCAGCCGGGCGTAGGGCTTCACGATCCTCCTCTGTCCCGGAGACTGAATCGGTGAAGCCTTCCCCGCCGGTGAAACCCAAGGTTCAGCGAGAGAAGTCCAAGAGAAAGACCTCTAAGGCTAAAGAACTTGCGGTGGCACCAACCCCACCGCACCTTTCGCGCTCTGCTTCTGAGGATGAAGTCGAGATTCTAGCGTCCGCTGAGGACCTTGATCTCGCTGGTCCCTCAGACGCCATGGATGCCTCTCGTACGGGTACTGAATCGGTGGCAGTGAGTGAACAAGCGGCGTAAATTGGCTTCCCAGTCCTTTCACGCCTTTCTCAGCCATGGACAATACCATCATCCAGTGGAACTGCGGCGGTTTTTTCCACCATTTAGCTGAGCTCCGCCACCTTCTCAGCCTTAGCCCTTTCTTCTGCATTGCTCTCCAGGAAACTTGGTTTCCAGCGATGCGAACCCCCGCCCTCCGTGGCTATCGGGGTTATTACAAGAACCGAGCAGCTTATGAAAGGGTGTCTGGTGGCGTCTGCATATATGTCCTTCACACTCTGCACAGCGAGTCTGTCCCTCTCCAGACGCCTTTAGAGGCTGTCGCTGTACGCGTGTGGACGCCACAGGCTGTTACCGTCTGCAGTCTTTACATTCCACCGGATGGTGATGTCTCGCAGCATGTCCTGGCTGCACTGGTCGCCCAATTGCCGCCACCTTTCTTGCTATTGGGCGACTTCAACGCTCATAACCCTCTGTGGGGTGAATCAGTGGCAACAGGTAGAGGCGCCATCGTTGAGCATTTATTGTCGCAGCTCGATCTCTCGCTGTTAAATGATGGTGCCTTCACACACTTCAGTGTGGCGCATGGCACCTACTCCGCCATTGACCTTTCAATCTGTAGCCATAGCCTCTTACCGTCTGTCCAATGTAGTGTGCATGACGACCTGTGTGGTAGTGACCATTTTCCGATCATTTTGTCACTACCACAGCGCCACTCTTCTGGGCGCCCTAGCAGATGGGCTATGAATAAGGCTGACTGGGACTTGTTCTCCTCCACTGCCGCTTTTGAGCCTCTCTCTACCGATGACATTGATGCGGTGGTTCAATCGGTCACTACCGGCATCGTTACTGCCGCCGAATCTGCCATTCCCCGTTCTTCTGGGTCCGCTCGGCGGAAGGCTGTGCCTTGGTGGTCGCCTGAGATCGCTGAAGCGATTAAAGATCGCCGGCGGGCGCTCCAGCGTCACAAGCGACACCCCTCCCTCGACCACCTTATCGCCTTCAAACGGCTGCGTGCGCGGGCCCGCCTCCTTATCCGCCAAGGCAAGAAGGAGTGCTGGGAGCGGTATGTGTCCACCATTGGCCTCCATGTCACTCCCTCGCAGGTCTGGGCCAAGATTCGACGCGTCTACGGCTATCGGCCGCCTGCCAGCGTCCCTGCGCTCTCACTGAATGGAGCAGTTTGTACTGACTCCGACGTCATTGCAAATCGCTTAGCAGAGCATTTTGCTCTGAGTTCCGCTTCTGCGAATTACCCCCAGGCCTTCCGCTCCATTAAAGAGCGGATGGAACGTCGGAGCCTTTCGTTTCACACCAACCACCCAGAATCTTACAATGCTCCATTTAGTGAGTGGGAATTTCGCAGTGCCCTCGCTGCTTGCCCTGATACCGCTCCTGGGCCAGATGGCATCCACTGTCAGATGCTGAAACACCTTTCAGTGGACTGCCAGCGGCGCCTTCTCGACCTTTACAACCGTCTTTGGGTCGAGGGGGAGTTTCCGTCGCAATGGCGGGAAGGCATTGTCATCCCCGTTTTGAAACCTGGAAAGAACCCTCTGGAGGTGGACAGCTACCGTCCCATTAGCCTCACCAACGTTCTTTGCAAGTTGCTTGAACGGATGGTGAGCCGGCGCTTGCATTGGGCACTGGGGTCTCGGGGCCTTCTGGCTCCATCTCAGGGTGGGTTCCGTAAAGGCCGCTCCGCAGCCGACAATCTGGTGAGCCTGGAGTCGGCCAACCGTACTGCCTTTTCCCGCCGTCAGCACCTGGTCGCTGTCTTTTTCGACATGCGGAAGGCGTACGATACGACGTGGCGTCATCACATTCTTTCTACGCTTCATGGATGGGGTCTTCGGGGTCCTCTGCCGATTTTTATCCTCAATTTTCTGTCGTGTCGTACCTTCCGCGTGCAAGTCGCGGCCTCGTATAGTTCCTCCCACGTCCAGGAGAACGGTGTGCCACAGGGCTCTGTTTTAAGTGTATGTCTGTTTTTAATAGCCATTAACGGGCTTGCTGCGGCCGTGGGAAATTCTGTCTCCGCTTCCTTGTATGCTGACGACTTCTGCCGTTATTACAGCTCTACTGGCATTGCAGCTGTTGAACGTCAGCTACAGGGCGCTATCCGTAAGGCGCAGTCTTGGGCTGTAGCACATGGGTTTCAGTTTTCGGCAGCCAAGACCTGCGTTATGCATTTCTGCCGGTGCCGAACAGTCCATCCTGAGCCGCGGCTTTATCTTGCCGACGAACTCCTTGCTGTGGTGGAGACCCACAGGTTTTTGGGGGTGGTTTTCGATGCCCGGTTGACTTGGCTGCCTCATATCCGGCAGCTGAAACAGACGTGTAGGCGGCATCTAAACGCTCTGAGATGCTTGAGCAACACCCACTGGGGCGCCGACCGCTCTACACTGTTGCGGCTCTACCAGGCGTTAATCCAGTCCCATCTGGATTATGGGAGCCTGGCTTATGGCTCAGCATCCCCATCTGCGTTACGGGTGCTGGACCCGATTCTCCACAGCGGGATACGCCTTGCCACTGGTGCTTTCCGCACCAGCACTGTGGACAGCGTACTAGTGGAGGCAGGTGTACCTCCACTGCGGTTCCGACGCCAACGTTTGCTGGCCGCTTATGCTGCCCATGTTCTAAGCTCGCCCGGGCATCCAAACTATCGTCTCCTGTTCCCGCGGTCGGTCGTCCGTATGCCAGAACGTCGGCCCCGGTCTGGTTGTACAATAGCGGTCCGCGTCAAGGAGCTTCTCTCTGGGCTCCAGGGTTTCACTGTTCCACCTCCTTTCCGGGCTACTTTGCATACACCCCCATGGTGTGTTCGTCGCCCTAGCCTTCGGCTCGACTTGGCACAGGGCCCTAAGGACTCAGTCCCTCAAGAGGCCTTCCGCCGCCGCTTTTATTCCATCCTGGTCACGTATCAGGGCTCTGGTGTTGTTTACACTGACGGTTCGATGGTTGCTGGTCGTGTCGGATATGCGCTCACTCTAGGGGACCTTTCCGAACAACGTTCCTTGCCGGATGGCTGCAGCGTTTACACTGCTGAACTGGTCGCCATCTTTCGTGCCCTAGAGTATATCCGCTCCTGCTCAGGTGAGTCCTTCATTATCTGTAGCGATTCCCTGAGCGGTTTACGAGATCTCGACCAGTGTTTCCCTCGTTCTCGTTTGGTGATGGCTATCCACGAGTCTCTGCATACTCTCGCCTGTTGCGGCCGCTCTGTGGTCTTTGTGTGGACCCCCGGTCATGTCGGTATCCCGGGTAACGAACATGTTGACCGCCTGGCGAAAGAGGCCACCAGTAAGCCATCTCTGGACGTTGGCCTCCTAGAGACTGATTTGCGGGCAGTCTTCCGCCGCAAAATCTTGGCGCTATGGGACAATGAATGGCGCGAACTGCCAATGCGCAATAAACTCCGTGCTGTCAAGGAGACGACGGCTGTGTGGCGGTCGTCCCTGCGAGCCACTCGCAGGGACTCAGTAGTTCTTTGCCGGCTCCGCATTGGCCACTCCCGGCTGACACACAGTTATTTACTGCGCCGGGAGGACCCTCCTCTATGTCGCTGTGGGGCAGCTTTGACAGTGGCCCACATTTTGCTGGCCTGCCCCCTTTTAGCAGTGGTCAGGCAGACATTTGCGCTGCCTGCTACGCTCCCTGCCCTTTTAACAGACGACTCAACTATGGCTGACTTAGTTTTACGTTTTATTCGGGCAGGGGGATTTTATCATTTACTCTGAGTGTTTCTGTTGTATTTTATTGTTTTGTGTTGATTCTGGCCTTTGGCCTATGGTTTTACACTGATTTTTTAATGTGTTTCTCAGTGGCTGGCCTTTCCTTTTTTATGTCTATGGTCGGCCAACCACCGTCACATTCTGTGTGGTTTTAGTTCGTTTTGTCTTGTCTTTGTCTCAGTATCCCTTGTTCTGTATCGTCTGTGATATCTTCTGTTCCTTGTTTTTATTCTCTGTGGGTGTTCTTTGTCTTTGGAAAAAGGGACCGATGACCATGGCAGTCTGGTCCCTTTAATCCCCCAAACCAACCAACCAACTTTCCTCTCCGATTCCGCATAGAACCTCCTCATTCCTTACCTTATCAGTCCACCTAATTTTCAACATTCGTCTATAGCACCACATCTCAAATGATTCTCTTCTGTTCCGGTTTTCCCACAGTCCATGTTTCACTACCATACAATGCTGTACTCCAGACGTACATCCTCAGAAATTTCTTCCTCAAATTAAGGCTGGTATTTGATATTAGTAGACTTCTCTTGGCCAGAAATGCCTTTTTTGCCATAGTGAGTCTGCTTTTGATGTCCTCCTTGCTCCATCTGTCATTGGTTATTTTACTGCCTAGGTAGCAGAATTCCTTAACTTCATTGACTTCGTGACCATCAGTCCTGATGTTAAGTTTCTCGCTGTTCTCATTTCTACTACTTCTCATTACCTTCATCTTTCTCCGATTTACTCTCAGACCATACTGTGTACTCATTAGACTGTTCATTCCGTTCAGCAGATCATTTAATTCTTCTTCACTTTCACTCAGGATAGCAATGTCATCAGCGAATCGTATCATTGATATCGTTTCACCTTGTATTTTAATTCCACTCCTGAACCTTTCTTTTATTTCCATCATTGCTTCCTCGATGTACAGATTGAAGAGTAGGGGCGAAAGGCTACAGCCTTGTCTTACACCCTTCTTAATACGAGCACTTTGTTCTTGATCGTCCACTCTTATTATTCCCTCTTGGTTGTTGTACATATTGTATATGACCCGTCTGTCCCTATAGCTTACCCCTACTTTTTTCAGAATCTCGAACAGCTTGCACCATTTTATATTGTCGAACGATTTTTCCAGGTCGACAAATCCTATGAAAGCGTCTTGATTTTTCTTTGGCCTTGCTTCCATTATTAGCCGTAACGTCAGAATTGCCTCTCTAGTCCCTTTACTTTTCCTAAAGCCAAACTGATCGTCACCTAGCGCATTCTCAATTTTCTTTTCCATTCTTCTGTATATTATTCTTGTAAGCAGCTTCAATGCATGAGCTGTTAAGCTGATTGTGCGATAATTCTCGCACTTGTCAGCTCTTGCCGTCTTCGGAATTGTGTGGATGATGCTTTTCCGAAAGTCAGATGGTATATCGCCAGACTCATATATTCTACACACCAACGTGAATAGTTGTTTTGTTGCCACTCCCCCCAATGATTTTAGAAATTCTGACGGAATGTTATCTATCCCTTGTGCCTTATTTGACCGTAAGTCCTCCAACGCTCTTTTAAATTCCGATTCTAATACTGGATCCCCTATCTCTTCTAAATCGACTCCTGTTTCTTCTTCTATCACATTAGACAAATCTTCACCCTCATAGAGGCTTTCAATGTATTCTTCCCACCTATCTGCTCTCTCCTCTGCATTTAACAGTGGAATTCCCGTTGCACTCTTAATGTTACCACCGTTGCCTTTTTTAATGTCACCAAAGGTTGTATTGACTTTCCTGTATGCTGAGTCTGTCCTTCCGACAACCATATCTTTTTCGATGTCTTCACATTTTTCCTGCAGCCATTTCGTCTTAGCTTCCCTGCACTTCCTATTTATTTCATTCCTCGGCGACTTGTGTTTCTGTATTCCTGATTTTCCCGGAACATGTTTGTACTTCCTCCTTTCATCAATCAACTGAAGTATTTCTTCTGTTACCCATGGTTTCTTCGCAGCTACCTTCTTTGTACCTATGTTTTCCTTCCCAACTTCTGTGATGGCCCTTTTTAGAGATGTCCATTCCGCTTCAACTGTACTGCCTACTGCGCTATTCCTTATTGCTGTATCTACAGCGTTAGAGAACTTCAAACGTATCTCGTCAGTCCTTAGTACTTCCGTATCCCACTTCTTTGCGTATTGATTCTTCCTGACTAATGTCTTGAACTTCAGCCTACTCTTCATCACTACTATATTGTGATCTGAGTCTATATCTGCTCCTGGGACGCCTTACAATCCAGTATCTATTTCGGAATCTCTGTCTGACCATGATGTAATCTAATTGAAATCTTCCCGTATCTCCTGGCCTTTTCCAAGTATACCTCCTCCTCTTGTGATTCTTGAACAGGGTATTCGCTATTACTAGCTGAAGCTTGTTACAGAACTCAATTAGTCTGTCTCCTCTTTCATTCCTCGTCCCAGGCCCATATTCTCCTGTAACCTTTTCTTCTACTCCTTCCCCTATAACTGCATTCCAGTCGCCCATGACTATTAGATTTTCGTCCCCCTTTACATACTGCATTACCCTTTCAATATCCTCATACACTTTCTCTATCTGTTCATCTTCAGCTTGCGACGTCAGCATGTATACCTGAACTATCGTTGTCGGTGTTGGTCTGCTGTCGATTCTGATTAGAAGAACCCGGTAACTGAACTGTTCACAGTAACACACCCTCTGCCCTACCTTCCTATTCATAATGAATCCTACACCTGTTATACCATTTTCTGCTGCTGTTGATATTACCCGATACTCATCTGACCAGAAATCCTTGTCTTCCTTCCACTTCACTTCACTGACCCCTACTATATCTAGATTGAGCCTTTGCATTTCCATTTTCAGATTTTCTAGTTTCCCTACCACGTTCAAGCTTCTGACATTCCACGCCCCGACTCGTAGAACGTTATCCTTTCGTAGATTATTCAATCTTTTTCTCATGGTAACCTCCTCCTTGGCAGTCCCCTCCCAGAGATCCGAATGGGGGACTATTCCGGAATCTTTTGCCAATGGAGAGATTATCATGACACTTCTTCAATTACAGGCCACATGTCCTGCGGATACACGTTACGTGTCTTTAATGCAGTGGTTTGCATTGCCTTCTGCATCCTCATGTCGTTGATCATTGCTGATTCTTCCACCTTTAGGGGCAATTTCCCACCCTAGGACAAGAGAGTGCCCTGAACCTCTATCCACTCATCCACCCTCTTTGACAAGGCCGTTGGCAGAATGAGGCTGACTTCTTATGCCGGAAGTCTTCGGCCGCCAATGCTCCTGCGCCATCTACCTCGGGAGCAACATCCCCCCACACTTCGGGGACATCTGTCCCCACTTCTAAGCTGGAGAAGTGTCCAAAATCTTCGGCTTCTCACGTTCGCAAGGGCTCCCTTGGATCCCTCCCTTCCCAGGTTTCCATAAGCGGGAAGGCTGACGACCGACAGTGGCGTAAGTGCCCACAATCAGCTGGTTGTAGGGCTTCGCGATCCTCCTCCGTCCCGGAGACTGAATCGGTGAAGCCCTCCCAGCCAGTGAAATCCAAGGAGTAGCGTGAGAAATCCAAGAAGAAGAGCTCTAAGCCTAAGGAAATCGCGGTGGCACCTACCCCACCGCAACCTTCCAGCTCCGCGACTGAGGACGAGGTGGAGATTCTGTCGTCCGCTGAGGACCTCGATCTCGCCGGTCCCTCAGACATCATGGATAGCACTGGCACAGGTGCTCAATCGGAGGCAGCAGGTGATCCAGCGGTGTAATCTGCCTTCCAAGTCCCTTCACGCCTTTCTGAGTCATGGACAATATCATCCTCCAGTGGAATTGCAGCGGTTTCTTCCATCATCTAGCTGAACTCCAACAATTTATCGGCCTTCACACTTTCTTCTGCATTGCTCTTCAGGAAACTTGGTTTCCAGCAATGCGAACCCCCGCACTCTGTGGTTATCGGGGTTATTATAAGAACCGAGCAGCTTATGAAAGGGTGTCTGGTGGCGTCTGCATATATGTCCTTCACACTCTGCACAGCGAGTCTGTCCCTCTCCAAACACCTTTAGAGGCTGTCGCTGTTCGCGTGTGGACGCCACAGGCTGTTACCGTTTGCAGTCTTTACCTTCCGCCGGATGGTGAGGTTTCGCAGCATGTCCTGGCTGCACTGGTAGCCCAGTTGCCGCCACCTTTCTTGCTATTGGGCGACTTCAACGCCCATAACCCTCTGTGGGGTGGGTCAGTGGCGACAGGTCGAGGCACCATTGTTGAGCATTTATTGTCGCAGCTCGATCTCTCGCTGTTAAATGATGGTGCCTTCACACACTTCAGTGTGGCGCATGGCACCTACTCCGCCATTGACCTTTCCATCTGTAGCCATAGCCTCTTACCGTCTGTCCAATGGAGTGTGCATGACGACCTGTGTGGTAGTGACCACTTTCCGCTCTTTTTGTCACTACCACAGCGTCACTCTTCTGGGCGCTCTAGCAGATGGGCTATGAATAAGGCTGACTGGGATTTGTTCTCCTCCACAGCCGCTTTTGAGCCTCTCTCTACTGATGACATTGATGCGGTGGTTCAATCGGTCACCACCGGCATCGTTACTGCCGCCGAATCTGCCATTCCCCGGTCTTCTGGGTCCCCTCGGTGTGCCTTGGTGGTCGCCTGAGATTGCTGAAGCGATTAAAGATCGCCGGCGGGCGCTCCATCGTCAGAAGCGACATCCCTCCGTAGACCACCTTATCGCCTTCAAACGGCAGCGTGCGCGAGCCCGCCTCCTTATCCGCCACGGCAAGAAGGAGTGCTGGGAGCGGTATGTGTCCACCATTGGAATCCATGTCCCTCCCTCGCAGGTCTGGGCCAAGATTCGACGCGTCTACGGCTATCGGACCCCTGCCAGCATCCCTGCGCTCTCACTGAATGGAGCAGTTTGTACTGACTCCGACGTCATTGCAAATCGCTTAGCAGAGCATTTTGCTATGAGTTCCGCTTCTGCGAATTACCCCCAGGCCTTCCGCTCCATTAAAGAGCGGATGGAACGTCGGAGCCTTTCGTTTTGCACCACCCACCCAGAATCTTACAATGCTCCATTCAGTGAGTGGGAATTTCGCAGTGCCCTAGCTGCTTGCCCTGATACCGCTCCTGGGCCAGATGGCATCCACTGTCAGATGCTGAAACACCTTTCAGTGGACTGCCAGCGGCGCCTTCTCGATCTTTACAACCGTCCTTGGGTCGAGGGGGAGTTTCTGTCGCAATGGCGGGAAAGCATTGTCATCCCCGTTTTGAAACCTGGAAAGACCCCTCTGGAGGTGGACAGCTACCGTCCCATTAGCCTCACCAACGTTCTTTGCAAGCTTCTCGAACGGATGGTGAGCCGGCGCTTGCATTGGGCACTGGAGTCTCGGGGCCTTCTGGCTCCGTCTCAGGGTGGGTTCCATAAAGGCCGCTCCGCCACCGACAATCTGGTGACCCTTGAGACTGCCATCCGTACTGCATTTGCCCGCCGTCAGCACCTGGTCGCTGTCTTTTTCGACATGCGGAAGGCGTACGATACGACATGGCGTCATCACATACTTTCTACGTTTCATGGATGGGGTCTTCGGGGTCCTCTGCCGATTTTTATCCGCAATTTTCTGTCGTGTCGTACCTTCCGCGTGCAAGTCGCGGCCTCGTATAGTTCCTCCCACGTCCAGGAGAACGGTGTGCCACAGGGCTCTGTTTTAAGTATCTGTCTGTTTTTAATAGCCATTAACGGGCTTGCTGCGGCCGTGGGAAATTCTGTCTCTGCTTCCCTGTATGCTGACGACTTCTGCCTTTACTACAGCTCTACTGGCATTGCAGCTGTTGAACGTCAGCTACAGGGCGCTATCCGTAAGGCGCAGTTTTGGGCTGTAGCACATGGGTTTCAGTTTTCGGCAGCCAAGACCCGCGTTATGCATTTCTGCCGGCGCTAAACAGTCCATCCTGAGCCACGGCTTTGTCTTGCCGACGAACTCCTTGCTGTGGTGGAGACCCACAGGTTTTTGAGGGGTGGTTTTCGATGCCCGGTTTGCTTGGCTGCCTCATATCCGGCAGCTTAAACAGACGTGTTGGAGGCATCTAAACGCTCTGAGATGCTTGAGCAACACCCGCTGGGGCGCCGACCGCTCTACCCTGTTGCGGCTCTACCAGGCGTTAATCCAGTCCCGTCTGGATTATGGGAGCCTGGCTTATGGCTCAGCATCCCCATCTGCGTTACGGGTGCTGGACCCAATTCTCCACAGCGGGATACGCCTTGCCACTGGTGCTTTCTGCACCAGCCCTGTGGACAGCGTACTAGTGGAGGCAAGTGTACCTCCACTGCGGTTCCGACGCCAACGTTTGCTGGCCGCTTATGCTGCCCATGTTCTAAGCTCGCCCGGGCATCCAAACTATCGTCTCCTGTTCCCGCGGTCGGTCGTCCGTATGCCAGAACGTCGGCCCCGGTCTGGTTGTACAATAGCGGTCCGCGTCAAAGAGCTTCTCTCTGGGCTTCAGGTTTTCACTGTTCCACCTCCTTTCCGGGCTACTTTGCATACACCCCCATGGTGTGTTCGTCGCCCTATCCTTCGGCTCGACTTGGCACTGGGCCCGAAGGACTCAGTCCCTCCAGAGGCCTTCCGCCGCCGCTTTTGTTCTATCCTGGCCACGTATCAGGGCTCTGGTATAGTTTACACTGACGGTTCGATGGTTGCTGGTCGTGTCGGGTATGTTCTCACTCTAGGGGGCCGTTCCGATTAACGTTCCTTGCAGGATGGCTGCAGCGTTTACACTGCTGAACTGGTCGCCATCTTTCGTGCCCTAGAGTATATCAGCTCCTGCTCAGGTGAGTCCTTCGTTATCTGTAGCGATTCCCTGAGCGGTTTACGAGCTCTCGACCAGTGTTTCCCTCGTTCTCGTCTGGTGATGGCTATCCACGAGTCTCTGCATACTCTTGCCTTTTGCGGCCGCTCTGTGGTCTTTGTGTGGACCCCCGGTCATGTCGGTATCCCGGGTAACGAACATGTTGACCGCCTGGCGAAAGAGGCCACCAGTAAGCCGTCTCTGGACGTTGGCCTCCCAGAGACTGATTTGCGGGCAGTCTTCCGCCGCAAAATCTTGGCGCTATGGGACGATGAATGACGCGAACTGACAATGCGCAATAAACTCCATGCTGTCAAGGAGACGACGGCTGTGTGGCGGTCATCCCTGTGAGTCACTCGCAGGGACTCAGTAGTTCTTTGCCGGCTCCGCATTGGCCACTCCCGGCTGACACACAGTTATTTACTGCGCCGGGAGGACCCTCCTCTATGTCACTGTGGGGCAGCTTTGACAGTGGCCCACATTTTAATGGCCTGCCCCCTTTTAGCTGTGGTCAGGGAGACATTTGCGCTGCCTGCTATGCTCCCTGCCCTTTTAACAGACGACTCCTCTATGGCTGACTTAGTTTTACGTTTTATTCGGGCAGGGGGATTTTATCATTTACTCTGAGTGTTTCTGTTTTATTTTATTGTTTTGTGCTTATTCTGGCCTTTGGCCTATGATTTTACACTGCTTTTTAATGTGTTTCTAAGTGGTTGGCTTTTCCTTTTTTATTTCTATGGTCGGCCAACCACCGTCAGACTCTGTGTGGTTTTAGTTCGTTTTGTCTTGTCTTTGTCTCAGTTTCTCTTGTTCTGTCTCGTCTGTGCTCTCTTCTGTTCCTCGTTTTTATTCTCTGTGGGTGTTCTTTGTATTTGGAAAAAGGGACCGATGACCGTAGCCGTCTGGTCCCTTTAATCCCCCAAACCATCCATCCATCCTTGCGACGTCAGCATGTGTACCTGAACTATCGTTGTCGGTGTTGGTCTGCTGTCGATTCTGATTAGAAGAACCCGGTAACTGAACTGTTCACAGTAACACACCCTCTGCCCTACCCGCTATTCATAATGAATCCTACACCTGTTATACCATTTTCTGCTGCTGTTGATATTACCCGATACTCATCTGACCAGAAATCCTTGTCTTCCTTCCACTTCACTTCACTGACCCCTACTATATCTAGATTGAGCCTTTGCATTTCCATTTTCAGATTTTCTAGTTTCCCTACCACGTTCAAGCTTCTGACATTTCATGCCCCGACTCGTAGAACGTTATCCTTTCCCCCCTGCGGGTTCGGGGGTTAGAATAGGCCCGCGGTATTCCTGCCTGTCGTAAGAGGCGACTAAAAGGAGTCTCAAACGTTTCGGCCTTATGTGATGGTCCCCTCTCGGGTTTGACCTCCATCTATCTAAATTATTCCGAAGAGCGAGCCAATTGGGGAAGGGCACCTTACATGGTGCACTGTATCCTTCGTGCAATTAGACCTATAGCCGTCTTTCTCGTCGTTGCAATGGTGTCCCGCTCGTTTTCGATCACTTGGGCGATTACCACGCTGCACTCTGCAGTGTTTCTTTTAACTGTGACGACGACCTTGGCCATTTTTGCACCTAAGATCCAGCACGGTAGCCAGTCCGTTGTGGTGGGGTCGCCATGCACCCTCTTGGTTGTAGCCCCCTGACAACACAGGGATCGCTCTACTGATGCCTGCGCCGTTCACTCCCCACGTATGCCAAGGAGTAGATGCCCATCTCCCTGGGGCATCAGGACTCCCGGCAATGGCCATCCTGCCAGGTGGCCTTTGCTGTGGCTGGGTGGCGCCCGTGGGGAGGGCCCTTGGTCGGAGTAGGTGGTATCAGGGCGGATGACCCGCAATGAAGCGTGGTACATCATCTGTCGCTGGCGGCCAGCCGTCAGCAGTCTCTAAGCGTTCGAGAGCCCATTTTAAAGGTAACGTTTATGACCCCAAATCGTTCCCCTCCCTCGCCACACCATGGGAGGAACGACAGGCATTGCGTGACACTGAGACGTATTCGCCCAGATATCTTGTCTGTACCAGAGCTGATGGGGAATCTTTTCTATCCGTGAAGCCTCAGTTCTTTGTAGAGCATTTAGAGGACAAGTTTGGGGAGGTGGAGGGCTTGTCCAAGATGCGGTCCGGATCGGTGTTGATCAAAACGGCATCCTCCGCCCAGTCGCGGGCCTTGCTCGCTTGTACTGAGCTGGGGGATGTCTCTGTCACTATCACGCCCCATAAGAGTCTGAACATGGTCCAGGGCATTATCTTTCACAGGGATCTGCTTTTACAGTCCGACGACGAGCTGCGCGCCAACTTGGAGCGCTGAGGTGTCCATTTCGTCCGGCGCGTCCACCGGGGTCCGAGGGATCGTCAAGTTGCCACCGGTGCCTTCATCTTGGCCTTCGAGGGTGACACGTTACCTGAGAAGGTCAAGGTGATGGTGTACCGTTGTGATGTCAAGCCGTATATCCCTCCCCCGATGCGGTGCTTCAAGTGTTGGAAGTTCGGACACATGTCTTCACGCTGTGCGTCCGACCTCGTATGTCGCGATTGCGGTCGACCTTCCCATCCTGATCATCCCTGTGCGCCGCCTCCAATCTGTGTGAACTGTGGTGCGCACCATCCGCCTTGCTCGCCAGACTGTCCGATTCTGCAGAAGGAGCGGAAGATCATGGAAATAAAGACTCTCGACCGCCTGACGTACACTGAGGCGAGGCGGAAATATGATCGGCTTCATCCGGTGCGCATGACAACTTCTTATGCCGCAACTGTCACTCCTTCTAAAATTCCCTCCGCTCAATCCAGCTCTCAGAGTCGAAGTCTCACACCTGCCCCCTTGATGGTGGGGGGCACTAAACCTCCTGTTGCTCCTGCTCCATCTACTTCAGGAGCAACACCCCCCCAACCATCGGGGACATCAGTCCCCCCTTCCAAGCCGGAGAAGCGTAAGACTTCTTCGGCTACTCTCGTAAGGCACAGCGCGAGAAGCAGCACAAGAAGAAACTCCCCAAGGCTACCGACATTGCGGTGGCACCCATTCCACCGCTTCCTACAAGCTCTGCGTCTGAGGATGAGGTGGAGATCCTGGCGTCCGCTGAGGACCTGGATCTCGCCAGTCCCTCGGATGCAGTACATGGCTGTTGTCCAGGTGGTGACTCCGTAGCAGCAGGGGCCCCGGAGGCGTAATCTGCCTCCCCAGTCCCTTCACGCCTTTCCCATCCATGGCTAATAACATCCTCCAGTGGAACTGCAGCGGTTTCTTCCACCATCTAGCTGAGCTCCGCCACCTTATCAGCCGTCATCCTTTCCTTTGCATTGCTCTGCAGGAAACTTGGTTTCCAGCAATGCGAACCCCCGCCCTCCGTGGCTATCGGGGTTATTTTAAGAACCGGGCAGCTTATGCAAGGGTGACTGGTGGCGTCTGCATATATGTCCTGAACTCTCTTCACAGCGAGTTTGTGCCTCTACAAACAGCTTTAGAGGCTGTCGCTGTTCGGGTGTGGACGCCCCAGGCCATTACCGTCTGCAGTATTTACCTTCCACCTGATGGTACTGTCGCGCAGCATGTCCTGGCTGCTCTGATAGCACAACTGCCGCCACCTTTTTTGCTGCTGGGCGATTTCAATGCCCACAACCCTCTATGGGGTGGGAGTGTCTCCGATGATCGTGGTCAGGCCGTGGAGCATGTGTTGGCTCAGCTCGACCTTAGCCTCTTAAACACCGGTGCTCCCACGCATTTCAGTGTGGCCCATGGCTCGTTCTCGGCCATCGATCTCTCTATTTGCAGCCCTGGACTTGTCCCATCCCTCCACTGGAGGGTGCATCCTGACCTGTGTGGTAGTGACCATTTTCACATCTATTTGTCACTGCCACAGTGTCATTCTTCTGGGCGCTTGCCCCGCTGGGCTCTCCACAGGGCTGACTGGCCAGCTTTTACTTCCGCTGTAACCATTGCGTCTCCCCCACAGGGTGACATTGACGAGGTGGTCCGTGTTTTAACCGCGTCCATCATTTCAGCGGCCGAGGCTACCATCCCCCGTTCCTCTGGCCTCCCTCGGCGGAAGGCTGTCCCCTGGTGGTCGCCGGAGATTGCTGAGGCTATTCGCGACCGTAGGCGGGCTCTCCAGCGTCATAGGCGGCACCCGTCTCAGGAGACCCTCATCGCCTTTAAGAGGCTCCGTGCCTTCGCCCGTCGTCTTATAGCACGGCGTAAGCAGGAGTGCTGGGAGAGGTACGTCTCCTCCCTGGGCTCCCGTGTCTCGTCCTCGCACGTGTGGTCCCGGATCCGGCGGATTTATGGCTCCCAGACCCCTGTGGGTGTCCCTGGGCTCTCCTTAGACGGCGCTGTCTGCACGGACGCTGCCGCCATTGCTGAACGGCTAGCCGCGCACTTTGCTCAGAGCTCTGCGACTGCTTCCTATCCCCCCGCCTTTCGCTCTCTAAAGGAGCGAGCCGAGCGGACGCCGTTCTCATTCCACACGCGTCATTATGAAACTTACAATGCTCCTTTCAGCGAGAGGGAACTCCTCGCTGCCCTCGCCGATTGCCCTGATACTGCACCAGGACCGGACTGCATCCACGCGCAGATGCTGAAGCATCTCTCCAGGGCCTGCCAGAGACACATCCTCACCATCTTTAACCGCATTTGGAGCGAGGGCGTGTTCCCGTCGCAATGGCGAGAGGGTCTTATTGTCCCCATCGTGAAGCCCGGTGCGAACCCACTGGCGGTGGACAGCTATCGTCCCATTACCCTCACGAACGTTTTGTGCAAATTGCTCGAACGTATGGTGGGGCGGCGTTTGTGTTGGGTCCTTGAGTCGCGCGGTCTCCTCGCTCCATCTCAGGGTGGCTTAAGTCGGGGCCGGTCTGCAGTGGACAATTTGGTGCGTCTGGAATCTGCTGTCCGTACGGCTTTTGCCCGACGTCAGCACCTTGTTGCTGTATTTTTCGATCTGCGGAAGGCGTATGACACCACATGGAGGCATCACATCCTCGCCACGTTGCATGGGTGGGGTCTTCGTGGTCGGCTCCCGGCTTTTCTTCAAAGCTTTTTATTGCGCCGCTCTTTCCGGGTGCAAGTCGGTGCCACCTCTAGTTCCTCTTATATACAGGAAAATGGGGTCCCGCAGGGCTCGGTGTTGAGCGTCTCGTTATTTCTAGTGGCCATTAATGGTCTGGCTGCAGCAGTGGGGTCGTCGGTGTCTCCTTCTTTGTATGCCGACGACTTCTGCATCTCATTTAGCTCCACAACTACGGGAGTCGCCGAACGCAGGTTGCAAGTCGCCGTTCGCAAGGCAGCATCATGGGCTCTGGCTCATGGTTTTCAGTTGTCTGCTGCCAAGACTCGGGTTATGCACTTCTGCAGGCGTCGGACGGTCCACCCTCATCCTGACCTTTACCTCGACGGCCACCTGCTTGAAGTGGTGGACACTTGCCGCTTCTTGGGACTCGTGTTTGATGCCCGGCTCACATGGGTTCCTCATGTTATTCAGCTGAAGCAAAAATGCTGGCGGCACCTCAACGCCCTCCGATGCCTTAGCCACACGTCTTGGGGTGCAGATCGCTGCACGCTACTGCAATTGTACAGAGCTCTTGTGCAGTCCCGGCTTGATTATGGGAGCCTGGCCTATGGGTCTGCGTCCCCCTCAGTGTTGAAGTTGTTAGACCCCATACATCACTGTGGGGTTCGGCTTGCTACTGGCGCTTTTCGCATCAGCCCCGTGGATAGTCTACTGGTGGAGGCCGGGGTTCCCCCGCTGCGGATTCGCCGCCATCGTCTGCTCGCCGACTATGCTGTCCACGTACATTGCTCGCCAGGCCATCCCAATCGTCGCCTGCTTTTCCCTGCCTTGGTCCACCACCTGCCCGAACGGCGACCTCGGTCTGGGCTTTCCGTAGCTGTCCGTGTCCAGTCCCTGCTGTCAGAACTGGGGTCATTCCCTCTTCTGCCTCCCTTCCGGGTCTGTACACCTACGCCTCCCTGGTGTTTGTCCCGGCCGTCCGTCCGTCTGGATTGGTCACAGGGACCTAAGGACTCGGTTCCGCCTGTGGCCCTCCGTCGCCGTTTTCTTGCGCTCCTCGACTCATTTCCGGGCTGTGAGCCTGTCTACACTGATGGTTCCCTGGTTGATGGTCGCACTGCCTACGCTTTTGCTCACGCTGCCCATGTTGAGCAACGCTCCTTGCCGGCTGGCTGCAGTATTTTTACTGCAGAGCTGGTGGCCATCTTGCGAGCTCTTGAGCATATGCGTTCCTGCTCACATGCGTCCGTCGTCATCTGCAGTGACTCCCTGAGCAGCCTTCAGGCCATCGACCGCTGCTATCCCTCCTCTCCTCTGGTGTCCTCCATTCAGGAGGCTGTTTCCGACATTGCCCGTTCTGGTCGTTCGGTGGTCTTGGTTTGGACGCCCGGTCATGTTGGCATCCCTGGGAACGAACGTGTAGACAGGCTGGCCAAAGGGGCGATCGACGCCCCGGCTTTGGAGATCGGCCTTACGGCTCGCGACCAGCAGCTGGTGTTGCGCCGTAAGCTGATTGGGATGTGGGCTGCTGAGTGGCGTGGCATGACAGCCCCGAATAAACTGCGGGCTGTCAAGGAGACGACCGATGTGTGGCGTTCCTCCCTGCGGGCTTCTCGCAGGGACTCGGTCGTCCTGTGTCGGCTGCGCATCGGCCATACATACCTGACGCACGGCCATCTGTTGCGTCAGGAGGATCCCCCCTTGTGTCGGTGTGGGTCCCGGCTGACGGTCGGCCACATTTTGCTGAAGTGTCCTCGACTGCGCACACTCCGGCAATCTTTTAATCTCCCGGGCACTTTGGATTTGGTTTTATCCGATGATGCCTCCATGGCTGATACCGTTTTAAATTTTATCCGTGGTAGTCCGTTTTATGGTTCGATTTAGGGAGGTCCTGTGCCTTTCCCTTTCTGTGTCTATTGTCCTTGTGTCTGTTGCTGTTCTGGTGTGCCGTGAGATGGTTGACTCTTTCCCATTTTTGATCTCGTGGTCAGTCAACCAGTCTCCGGCCATCTTCCTTTCTTCTGTTTCTTTCTGTCTGGTGTTCCTCTGTCCTGTTCTTGTCTGTAGTGTTTGTTGCTGAATTTGTGTGCTTTTAGCGCCTGGGGGGACGTCTCCTCCCCCTTTGGTTTTTATCTGCTTCGTAGATTTTCGGCTCGCCTGATTTTGGAATGGGGGACTGATGACCTTCGCTGTTTAGTCCCCCTTAAACATACCAACAACCAACCAACCAACCGGAAGTCTTCGGCCGCCAATGCTGATTATTTATCAAAATTTAGGCAGTGGCGGGGATCGAACCCAGGACCGAAGACGTTTTGATTATGAATCAAAGACGCTACCCCTAGACGACGGGGGGCATTATCCCCCCTGTTGCTCCTGCGCCATCTACCTCGGGAGCAACATCCCCCCACACTTCGGGGACATCTGTCCCCACTTCTAAGCTGGAGAAGTGTCCAAATTCTTCGGCTTCTCACGTTCGCAAGGGCTCCCTTGGATCCCTCCCTTCCCAGGTTTCCATAAGCGGGAAGGCTGACGACCGACAGTGGCGTAAGTGCCCACAATCAGCTGGTTGTAGGGCTTCGCGATCCTCCTCCGTCCCGGAGACTGAATCGGTGAAGCCCTCCCAGCCAGTGAAATCCAAGAAGAAGAGCTCTAAGCCTAAGGAAATCGCGGTGGCACCTACCCCACCGCAACCTTCCAGCTCCGCGACTGAGGACGAGGTGGAGATTCTGTCGTCCGCTGAGGACCTCGATCTCGCCGGTCCCTCAGACATCATGGATAGCACTGGCACAGGTGCGCAATCGGAGGCAGCAGGTGATCCTGCGGTGTAATCTGCCTTCCCAGTCCCTTCACGCCTTTCTGAGTCATGGACAATATCATCCTCCAGTGGAATTGCAGCGGTTTCTTCCATCATCTAGCTGAACTCCAACAACTTATCGGCCTTCACACTTTCTTCTGCATTGCTCTTCAGGAAACTTGGTTTCCAGCAATGCAAACCCCCGTACTCTGTGGCTATCGGGGTTATTATAAGAACTGGGCAGCTTATGAAAGGGTGTCTGGTGGCGTCTGCATATATGTCCTTCACACTCTTCACAGCGAGTCTGTCCCTCTACAAACACCTTTAGAGGCTGTCGCTGTTCGCGTGTGGACGCCACAGGCTGTTACTGTCTGCAGGGTATTTTCCACCGGATGGTGAGGTCCCTCAGCATGTCCTGGCTGCGCAGATCGCCCCATTTGCCACCACCCCTCTTGTTACTGGGCGACTTCAACGCCCATAACTCTCTGCGGGGTGGGTCAGTGGCAACAGGTCGAGGGGCCATCGTTGAGAATGTATTGGCACAGCTCGACCTCTCCCTTTTAAACGATCGTGCCTTCACTCATTTCAGTGTGGCGCATGGCACATACTCCGCCATTGACCTTTCGATCTGCAGCCCTAGCCTCTTACCTTCTGTCCAATGGAGTGTGCATGACGACCTGTGTGGTAGTGATCAGTATCCGATCTTTCTGTCACTGCCACAGCGCCAGTCTTCTGGGCGCCCTTGCAGATGGGCTATGAATAAGGCTGTCTGGGACTTGTTTTCCTCCACTGCCGCTATTGACCCTGTTTCTCATGAAGCCATTGATACAGTGGTTTACTCAGTGACCATCAGCATCGTTACTGCCGCAGAATCTGCCATTCCCCGTTCTTCTGGGTCACCTCGGTGGAGGACTGTGCCTTGGAGGACACCTGACATCGCTGAAGCGATTAAAGACCGCTCCAGCGTCACAAGCGACATCCCTCCATAGAACACCTCATCACCTTCAAATGGCAGCATGCGCGAGCCCGCCGCCTTATCCGCCATGGCAAGCAGGTGTGCTGGGAGCGGTATGTGTCCACCATTGGCCTCCATGTCACTCCATCGCAGGTCTAGGCCAAGATGCGACGCCTCTATGGCTTTCGGACCCCTGTCAGCGTTCCAGCGCTCTCGCTGAATGGAGCAGTTTGTACAGACCCCGACGTCATTGCAAACCGCTTGACAGAGCATTTTGCTCTTAGTTCCGTTTCGACGAATTACCCCCTGGCCTTCTGCTCCATTAAAGATCGGATGGAACGTTGGAACCTATCGTTTCGCACCCTTCATCCAGAATCGTACAATGTTCCATTCAGTGTGTGGGAATTTCGCAGTGCCCTAGCCGCTTGCCCTGATAATGCTCCTGGGCCCGATCGAATCCACTGTCAGATGCTGAAACACCTTTCAGAGGAGCAGAGGCCGCCATCATGGATGATTGGCACGGCTAATTGGCCTCTGTTCACTCGGTTGGCTGTCTTTGAACGGCACAACAGCGTACAGGAATGGGTGGATCACATCACACTTGTGATCCATCATGCTGCTGACCTGTCCATACCACAGTCTTCTGGCACTCTTAAGCGGCGCCTTGTGCCTTGGTGGACAGAAGGGTGCCGTTCAGCCATCCGTGACAGGCGTGCGGCTCTTCGCCGATTTAAATGCCGCCCAACAACGGTCAATCTTACCGCCTTTCGTATCGCGAGAGCCAGGGCACGCCGTGTCATTAAAGAGAGCAAGAAAAGGTCATGGCAGGAGTTCCTGGACTCCATCAACCGTTCCACTTGTTCCACAAAAGTATGGGAAGCCAACCGGAGGATTTCCGGTAAACGCAGCCGTCTACCAATAGCTGCAGTCCTGAACCAGGGATGCCTCCAAACAACACCCAGAGCCATTGCTCAGACGCTGGCAGAGCATTTTGCACAAAGTACCGCTACTGCAACCCGGGATCCAGCATTTCGTCGCTACCGTGCGACTGTCGAACGAGCGAAGTTGGACTTTCGGTCGAACAGTTCTGAGGCCTACAACTCCCCTTTCTCCATGTGGGAACTTGAATCGGCACTTACTGCGACTTCTGACACTGCACCACGTTACGACCGCATCTGGTACTCCATGCTTCGACATCTGCCAGCGGCGTCAAAGGAAATCCTCCTCGAATGTTTTAATCTGATATGGCAGACAGGAGTGTTCCCCACCTCGTGGAGGGAGGCAATCCTCATACCTCTCCTCAAACCAGGAAGGACCGCACATGTCCCAGTAGTTATTGTAGTATCGCCTTGACAAGCTGTGTCGGAAAGACCCTGGAACGGATGGTTAACCGTCGTCTGGTCTGGCTGTTAGAGACTAGACAGCTCCTTAGCCGCTTTCAGTGTGGATTCCGAAAATTTCGGTCCACGGTCGACAACCTGACCCTCCTAGAGGCGGCTATTCAGCAGGCTTTCCTCTGTCAGCATCACTGTATTGGTATCTTCTTTGATATCAGTAAGGCATCTGATACTACTTGGAGACACTGTATTCTTGGACAACTGCATCAATGGGGCTTTTGTGGCCGCCTCCCCATTTTCATTCGGTCTTTCCTGTCTCAGCGGTTTTTTCGGACCCGTGTTGGTAACACACTGTCTGATCGCTTCGAGCAAGAGAACGGTGTCCCCCAGGGCAGTGTTTTAAGCGTTACAATCTTTGCCATAGCCATAAACAGTATAACGTCTACAGTGAGGAGTCCAGTACAGTGCTCCTTGTTTGTGGACGACTTTGCTGTTTTCTGATCCTCCTCCAGTGTTGCAACCGTGAGCCGTCAGTTGCAGCTAACAGTGCGGCGGTTAGAGGAGTGGGTTGCAAAGACAGGTTTTCGGTTTTTTGCCGATAAGTGTGTTTGTGTTCATTTTAATCGTTCTCGTCGTCTTTTTACTTTGCCTGCCTTGCATATGGAGGATACTGTCCTACATTTTAGAGACACAGTGCGGTTTCTGGGCCAAATTTTTGACTCCAGGTTGTCATGGCTGCCACACCTACGTGACTCGAAAGCCAGAACTCTGAAGGCACTGAACATCCTCAAGTGCCTCAGCCACAGGTCTTGGGGAGCGGACAGGGCGCGTCTCCTTCAGTTTTATCGCGCTTTTGTGCGTTAACGGCTGGGCTATGGGTGCACAGTATATGGGTCAGTAAGGCCGTCTTATTTGCAGATCCTTGACGTTGTTCACCACTCTGGGATTCGACTGGCCACGGGTGCTTATCGGACCAGTCCCATACCCAGCCTCTGTGCTGAGGCTGGCGAACCACCACTTACCATCCGGCGGCAGCTCCTGCTGGTGCGCCAGGCTTGTGAGTTTCTTGCGGCTCCCAGCTCGCCTGCTCACCGCCTTGTTGCCCATCCACCTCTGGACCGCCTTTTTTCCCTCGTCCCCGGGCTACGTTGCCGTTTGGGATCCGTGTGCAACTTGTGCTAGAGTCACTCGGTGTGGAGTCTGTACAACCCCAAATCCAGGGTTTTAACCGCCTGCCACCCTGGTTACTGAAGAGGCCCGGAGTGATTTTAGATTTATTGCAGTACAAGAGAGATTGCACTCCTGCCACCGTTTTTAATGCAGCATTTTCTGCTATTTTATCTGAACACCACGACTATGTAGCTGTTTTTACGGATGGGTCGAAACAAGGGGATTCCGTTGGTTGCTCAGTTGTTTCTCCAGATCGTGTCCTCAAAGTCCGACTGCCTCAGAATTTTACTGTCTTTGATGCAGAATTGTCTGCGATCTTGCGGGCGCTGGAGCAGATGAGACTTTCTTCCCCTCCTAAATTTCTTGTCTGTTCCGATTCACTCTGTGCCCTTCAATCATTGCACCATTTGTATCCGGCAGATAAAGTAGTCCAGACCATCCAGGATGCCCTCCTCCGACTACAGCGACTGGGGAAGGTTGTAGCTTTCTGCAGGGTTCCGGGGCATGTCGGCATTGCTGGGAATGAGAGGGCAGATCTCGCTGCCAAGGAGGCGTGTCTTGATTCACACGTATCTCAGTGTGCTATCCCCTTGCACGCACTCACCTCGCTGTTGAGCTCACGAGTCATGTGTCGGTGTGAGGATGAGTGGCTGGAAGTGACTGACAATAAGCTCCATATAGTCAAGCCCACAACGCGTGTGTGGTGTACTTCCTTTCAGCCCCATCGACGGGCCGAGGTTCTCCTCACTCGGCTTCGAATAGGCCACAGCCCTATGACGCATGGCTTCCTGCTCCGGCGAGAAGACCCTCCAATGTGTGGTGCTTGCGGCGTCCAGGTCACTGTGCGCCACGTTTTATTGGACTGCGTTTTATTTTCTGACCAGCGGGCCGCGGCTGACTTGCCAGCGGACCTGCCAACTCTTTTAGGCAACACTTGGACGAATGTGGTTAAAGTTTAAAAGGTCTGTGCCATGTCAAATGTTTTTACAAAGATTTTAGGGAGAGGATTTTAATTTGCTCACTGTGTGACAATCTCGCCCCTATTTTATGTAAGTAGCCAGCCAGTAACAATTTCAGTGGCATTCTTGTTGCTATGTTTTCCCTTTCCTTCGGTTTTACTTTCTTATGTAGCATTTTCTTTCTTTTCCTGCTTTCTTTGCGTGTGTGCTTCAGTTTTCTTAGGTCCGTCCACATTCGTTCCTTTTAATGTGTGTCAGGGTGCTGATGACCCCGACGTTGAGCGCCCATAAACCCCAACACACACACACACACACACACACACACACACACACACACACACACACACACACACACACACACACACCTTTCAGTGGACTGCCAGCGCCGGATCCTCCACCATTACAACCGTCTCTTGGTCGAGGGTCAGTTTCCGTCGCAATGGCGGGAAAGTATTATTATCCTCATTCTGAATCCTGGCAAGAACGCTTTGGAGGTGGACAGCTACCATCCCATTAGCCTCACCCACGTTCTTTGGAAGTTGCTTGAACGGATGGTGAGCCGGTGGTTGAATTGCGTACTGGAGTCTCCGGGACTTCTGGCTCCATCTCAGGGAGGGTTCCGTAAAGGCCGCTCCGCCGCAGACAATCTGGTGAGTCTGGAGTCAGCCATCTGTACTGCCTTTGCACGCCACCAGCACCTGGTCGCTGTCTTCTTCGACATGCGGAAGGCGTACGATACAACATGGCGTCATCACATCCTTTCTACGCTTCATGGATGGGATCTTCGGAGTTCACTGCCGATTTTCATCCGAAATTTTCTGTCGCATCGAGCCTTCCGCGTGCAAGTCGCAGCCTCCCATAGTTCCTCTCGAGTTCAGGAGAACGGGGTGGCACAGGGATCTGTTTTAAGTGTCTGCCTGTTTTTAATAGCAATTAACGGGCTCGCTGCAGCGGTGGGAACGTCTGTCTGCCGGCCGCAGTGGTCTCGCGGCTGTAGGTGCGCAGTCCAGAACCGCGCGACTGCTACGGTCGCAGGTTCGAATCCTGCCTCGGGCATGGATGTGTGTGATGTCCTTAGGTTAGTTAGGTTTAAGTAGTTCTAAGTTCTAGGGGACTGATGACTACAGCTGTTAAGTCCCATAGTGCTCAGAGCCATTTGAACCATTTGACTCAACGTCTGTCTCAGCGTCCTTGTATGCTGACGACTTCTGCGTTTACTATAGCTCCTTTGGCATTGCAGTTGCTGAACGTCAGCTGCAGGGCGCTATACGCAAGGCGCAGTGTTGGGCTGTAGTGCATTGCTTCCAGTTTTCGGCAGCCAAGACCTGCGTTATGCATTTCTGCTGGCGACGCACTGTTGACCCGGAGCCGCGGCTTTATCTTGACGGCGAACTTCTTGCTGTGGTGGAGTCACATAGGTTTTTGGGGGTGGTTTTTGATGCCCGGTTGACTTGGCTGCCTTATATTTGGCAGCTTAGACAGATGCGTTGGCGGCATCTAAATGCTCTACGATGCTTGAGCCACACCAGGTGGAGCGCGACCAATCTACCCTCTTACGGCTCTACCAGGTGATAATCCAGTCTGGATTATGCGAGCCTGGATTATGGTTCAGCACCCCTATCGGCGTTGCGGGTGCTGGACCCAATCTATCACAGCGGGATACTCCTTCTCACTGGTGCGTCCCGGACCAGCCCTGTGAACAGCTTACCTGTGGAGGCAGGTGTCCCTCCATTGCAGTTACGGCGCCCCCGTTTACTAGTTGCTTATGCTGCCCATGTTTTTAGCTTGCCTGGGCATCCAAATTATCGTCTTCTGTTCCCGCAATCGGTCGTCCATCTGCCAGAACGTCGGCCCCAGTCAGGTTGTACTATCGAAGTCCGCGTTAAAGTGCGTCTCTCTGCGCTTGGGGTTTTCCCTGTTCCACCTCCTTTCTGGGCCCCTTTGCGTACAGCCACATGGTGTGTTCCTCCCCTTGCCTTCGGCTGGACTTGACGCAAGGCCCGAAGGACTCAGTCCCTCTGGAGGCCTTCCGCCGCCGCTTTTATTCCATACTAGCCACATATCAGGGCTCTGGCGTTGTATACACTGACGGTTCGATGGTTGCTGGTCGTGTCGTTTATGCTCTAACTCTGGGGGACCATTACGCACAACGATCCTTGCCGGCTGGCTGCAGCGTTTTTACTGCTGAGGTGGTCGCCATCTTTTGTGCCCTAGAGTATATCCGATCCTGCTCAGGTGAGTCCTTCGTTATCTGTAGCGATTCCCTGAGCTGTTTTCGAGCTATCGATGTTTCCCTCGTTCTCGTCTGGTGAAAGCTATCCAGGAGTCCCTCCATACTCTTGCCCATTGTGGCCGATCTCTGGAGATTGGCCTCCTGGCGACTGATTTGCGGGCAATCTTACGCCGCAAAGTTTTTGAATTATGGGACACTGAATGGCGCAACCTGCCCATGCTAAACAAACTCCGCCCTGTCAAGGAGACGACGACTGTGTGGCGGTCATCCATACGGGTCTCTCGCAAGGAGTCTGTTGTCCTCTGCTGGCTGTGTATCGGGCACACTAGGCTGACGCACGGCCACTTATTGTGCCGTGAGGAGCCCCCTCTATGTCGCTGCGGCTCCGTTTTGTCTGTGGTCCACATTTTGTTGGAGTGTCGCCTTTTAGCTGTACTCAGGCAGACGTTAGCGCTGCCTGATACGCTCCCTGCCCTTTTAACAGATGACTCTGCTATGGCGGACTTAGTTTTGTGTTTTATTAGGGCAGGGGGCTTTTATTGCTTAATGTAAGTGTTTGCCTTTTTGTGTTGATTCTGGCCTATGGCCTACGATTTTAGTCTAATTTTTTAATGTGTTTCTCGGTGGTTGGCTTTTCCTTTTTTGTCTGTATGGTCGGCCAACCACCGTCACACTCTGTGTGATTTTAGTTAGTCTTGTCAGGTCTTTGTCTAAGGTTCTCTTGTCCTGTGTCGTCTGTCTTTTTTCCATTGTCCGTTTTTATTCTTTGTGAGCGTTTTTATGTTTTGGAACAAGGGACCGATGACCGTAGCAGTCTGGTCCCTGTAACCCCCCAAATCCAACCCAACTCTTTACTAGCGCAGCACAAGTACAAGAGACTTGCACTAGAGTGATCCTTCTTCCTACCTCTCTGCTTCCTCCTCAGCTTGGTTCCAAAAGCACATTTCTCTTTTTTGACTTCCCCACTTTCGCACAAGCCAATCACGAGCTGTGGCCCGGCATTCTAAGCTCGGACAATGGTTTTTGCACTGCAAACTGATTTGGCCAATCAGAGACTTTGAAGTTAATTGGCAGAAAACGGAAAAGATCCAGCTTCGCGGTCACGTTCCGAAGCGTTTGCCGTGTCTTTTGCTATCAGAATAGAGGGTGAAGCACAGCCCTCCATAAACAGCTTGCTATCTCCCCTGTTGCGTCCATTTCAAAGTTTGCAAAGAACGGCCATGAACTCGCAAACAGCTTCTTCCACTGACAAAACATGTTTTGAAACAGAATCTGCACGTTTGGGTCCCCGTTTTCCTGCCCCACAGACATTTGCAGAACGTTTCAATTTCTTTTGGCGGCTTGCTCGCTAACAAGGGTCCCTCCTCTGCTTTATTCCCGGCCTACAATGCGCTGTCGGCGACTTTTCGGCACTAGGCCGTATACCTGGACGTCTGCCTGTCGTCCGGCACCATATTAATGTGTTTCTGCACAATGCGACCGTAGAATGTGGCTGTCTCGAAATGTCTCCTCACCATTCTCCAGAAAAAACGCACTTTGTCGGCCCACCAACGCCGTGCTTTTACTGAAGTAGTTTAAGTCGCCACCCTGTTCCTTTGAACGCAGGTAAAGCTTACCGTATTCCCTTCCCTAGAGCACGCAAAAAGACCATAAACTGCTGCCCACAATTTCATCATAATGTATGAAGTCAAATCGCAGTAGATCGTATTCCCTACACCGAATCAGAGATGAGAGTGCCCTGCAATCTCTCATGTCCACCTGCATCGTTACATCACACTTCTGATTTCTCAGTTTTGTAAAACATACTCGTCGGTTTTGTAAAGCCTCATTGCCTATTTTGTAAAGGCCTTGTCGCTACTTCAGTGGAGGCCGATTTTCCACTGTTGTTACGGTAGGCCGAGTTTGTGAGTTTGTGAAACGGCTTCTGGTGCAGTGCACCGATAAGACAATTCCTCCCTGCCACTACAACACAGCTGTGCCCCAGGGTCAGGTGACAGGATGGGTGAACTTAGGTTCTGCTACACTCCAGCAAATTAGTAACAAACTCACACAAAAACGGTTTACCTATCTTTGTGACTAGTTGAATATTGAGGTCTACAACATTGCATGTACTATAACAGAAAAAGGCCCTCAGTGGCTAAGTGCAAATAATCGTAGGTAAACTTCACAGTACGTAGCAGATGAAATTTAAAACAACAGTCTGCTCGCTTGTAAGGGCTCACTAAACGACGTTCCCTGTCTATGTCAGCCCTGGACGATGATCTGTACCCAAGTGGACGAGAGCTGCTGTCCTGTCTTCTGAGTAGGCTTCTGTCCGTCGTCTTCTGGTCATTGGCGGATTGCACTCGGCCTAGAATTGGCCGAGACGAGGTCGATATCTTCATCTTCAGCGCCGCTCGTGGCACTGGTGGAACTCAGCTCACATCTTTGCGACTGTGCTTTGTCTTGTTCGGACGACACAGCACTGAGCACACAGTGAGCACATAAAGTTGCCTAGAAAATAGTGTCTCCCATTATGTGTGAAGTTCTGCTGAGGGATTTCTGCCGATTTCGTACAGCCCACATCATGTAACTTCTTCATGACAATTCTCGGCCACATACTGTTGGTGCAACGAAGACGCTCCTGTGGAATTTTCATTGGGACATGTTTGATGGCACACTATACAGGGTGGTCCATTGATAGTGACCGGGCCAAATATCTCACAAGATAAGAATCAAACGAAAAACCTACAAAAGAACAAAACTCGTCTAGCTGGAAGGGGGAAACCAGATGGCGCTATGGTTGGTCTGCTAGATGGCGCTGCCATAGGTGAAACGGATATCAACTGCGTTTTTTTTTCAATAGGAACCCCCATTTTTTATTACATATTCTTGTAGTACGTAAAGAAATATGAATGTTTTAGTTGGACCACTTTTTTCGCTTTGCGATAGATGGCGCTATAATAGTCACAAACGTATAAGTACGTGGTATCACGTACCATTCCGCCAGTTCCGCCAATAGTTGCATTATTTAAGGAAACAGGTAGTTCAGCCACATGTGAACCACGACCTGCAACAAATGATGATGCCCAAGTAGGTGTTTTAGCTGCCGTTGTGGCTAATCCGCACATTAGTAGCAGACTAATTACACGAGAATCGGGAATCTCAAACACGTCAGTGTTGAGAATGCTACATCAACATCGATTGCACTTGTACCATATTTCTATGCACCAGTAAATGCATGGCGACAACTCTGAACGTCGTGTACAGTTCTGCCACTGGGCACTAGAGAAATTACGGGACGATAACAGATTTTTTGCACGCATTCTAGTTAACGACGAAGTGTCATTTACCAACAGCGGTAACGTAAACTGGCATAATATGCCCTATTGGGCAACGGAAAATCCACGATGACTGCGAAAAGTGGTAAATCAGCGAACTTGGCGGGTTAATGTATGATGCGGGATTGTGGGAGAAAGGATAATTGGCCCCCATTTTATCGATGACAATCTAAATGGTGCAATGTATGCTGATTTCCTACGTAATGTTCTACCAATGTTACTACATGTTTCACTGCATGACAGAATGGCGATGTACTTCCAACATGATGGATGTCCGGCACATAGCTCGTGTGCGGTTGAAGCGGTATTGAATAGCATATTTCATGACAAGTGGATTGGTTGTTGGAGCACCATACCATGGCCCGCACGTTCACCAGATCTGACGTCCCCGGATTTCTTTCTGTGGGGAAAGTTGAAGGATATTTTTTAACGTGATCCACCGATAACGCCTGACAACATGCATCAGCTCATTGTCAATGCATGTGCGAAGGTTATGGAAGACTGTTGAGAGGAATGTCGTTACTCGTATTGTCAAATTCATTGACGTTGACGGACATCATTTTGAGCATTTATTGCATTAATGCGGTATTTACAGGTAATCACGCTGTAACAGCATGCGTTCTCAGAAATGATAAGTTCACAAAGGTACATGTATCACATTGGAACAACCGAAATAAAATGTTCAAACGTACCTACGTTCTTTATTTCAATTTAAAAAACCTACCTGTTACCAACTGTTCGTCTATAATTGTGAGCCATATGTTTGTGACTATTACAGTGCCATCTATCACAAAGCGAAAATATTGGTCCAAATAAAACATTCATAATTCTTTACGTACTACACGAATATGTAATAAAAAAACGGGGGTTCCTATTAAAAAAACGCAGTTGATATCCGTTTGACCTATGGCAGCACCATCTAGCGGGCCAACCATAGCGCCATCTGGTTACCCCCTTCAAGCTAGACATGTTATGTTCTTTGTAGTTTTTTCGTTTGACGCTTATTTCGTGAGATATTTGGCCTGGTCACGATCAATGGACCACCCTGTATATCCTGGACTTGACTACCTCTGATTTTCATCTCTTGGCTAACATGAACCACTGCCAATGAGGACAACATTTTGACACAGGCAATGAGACACAAAACAGCTTAAGAAATTGGCAGAAAGCACAGGTGCCTTCTATGATGAGGGTATTAGACATTTGTCATACAATGGCATGTACCTTCAAAGCCTCAGTGGCAACTATATAGAAAAGTTTCTGGAAGGATAAGATACTTTCTATTGTTTTGATAAGTGTACAGGATGGGCGGATGGGATGGCGATGGACGTTTTGGAAAGAGCAGGACAAAGTTTCTTCTGTCAGGCCATTTATTGGCAAAAGCTATGCTATAGGGAATACTCTGTCGGGCCAAGGGAGGTGAGGGTGAGCCAGAAGGTAAAGTATGGTGAAGGTTGGTGTCCATGAAAACTGAAGTGGAAGATGTTCACTGCTACAGGGCGCGAGTCAGACTCTCAGGAGAGCAAGAAAAGAAGCGAGCGGGCCTGGCGATGGGCGGCAGGATATATTCGACGCACCATGTGGTTTCCCCCACCCTCATTGGTAGGGATCGAGGAAACCGTGAGGGCGGTATGGACCTTTTCAGGGCGCATAGCTTGGTGCTTACTTCCTGTTGAGAGCAGGCCCGGCGATGGGCAGTAGGGTATATTCGATGCAGCCCCCAGCTTTGGAACGCTTAGAGACTGCTGACGGCTGGCCGCCAGCGAGAGATGATGTACCACGCTTCATTGCGGGTCATCCGCCCTGATGCCACCTACTCCGACCAAGGGCCCTCCCCACGGGCGCCACCCAGCCACAGCAAAGGCCACCTGGCAGGATGGCCAGTGCTGGGAGTCCCGATGCCCCAGGGAGATGGGCATCTACTCCTTTGCATACGTGGGGAGTTAACGGCGCAGGCATCAGTAGAGCGATCCCTGTGTTGTCAGGGGGCTACAACCAAGAGGGTACATGGCGGCCCCACCACAACGGACTGGATACCGTGTTGGATCTTAGGTGCAAAAATGTCCAAGGTCGTCGTCGCAGTTAAAAGCAACGCTGCAGAGTGCAGCGTGGTAATCGCACCCAGTGACGTATCCCCGCCCAAGAGACGGGAAACGAGCGGGACACCATTGCAACGACGAAAAAGCTGGCTAAAGGTCTCAATGCACGACGGATACAGTGCACCATGTAAGGCGCCCTTCCCCAATTGGCTCGCTCTTCGGAATAATTTAGAAAGATGGAGGTCAAACCCGAGAGGGGACCATCACATAAGGCCGAAACATTTGAGACTCCTTTTAGTCGCCTCTTACGACAGGCAGGAATACCGCGTGCCTATTCTGATCCCCGAACCCGCAGGGGGGCCTTCCTGCGTAACCAGCATTGTCTAGGCGTATTCTTTGACATTCATAAGGCGTATGACACTACTTGGCGCCGCCATATCCTCAATCAACTCCATGAGTGGGGCTTTCGTGGCCATCTCCCCATCTTCATTCGGTCCTGTCTTTCCCACCGCCTCTTTCGATATAGGGTTGGTAATGTGCTATCTGATTTGTATGTGCAGGAGAATGGTGTTCGTCAGGAAAGCGTTTTAAGTGTCACCCTCTTTGCTGTCGCCATTAACAGTATCACGTCCACTATCCGGAGTCCTGCCCAATGCTCCTTGTTTGTGGACGATTTTGCTGTTTTCTGTTCTTCCTCCAGTCTTGTCACTGCTAGTCGGCAGTTGCAGCTTACGATACAGCGATTAGAGGCATGGACTGCGAAGACGGGTTTTACCTTTTCTGCAGACAAATGTTTGTGTGTTCATTTTAATCGTTCTCGACGTCTTTTTACCTCCCCTGAATTGCGTCTGAGGGACACCATTCTTCCTTTTAGCGACACTGTGAGGTTCCTGGGACTCACTTTTGATTCCGTTGTCGTGGTTGCCTCACTTTAAAGACCTCAAGGTGCGGGCCCTGAAGGCACTGAATATTTTGAAGTGTCTGAGCCATCGGTCCTGGGGAGCAGATCGGGCGCGTCTGCTGCAGTTTTATAAGGCTTTCGTCCGATCGCGTCTTGACTATGGTTGCACCGTGTATGGGTCCGCAAGGCCTTCGTATCTGAAGATACTTGACGCAGTACACCATGAGGGTATCAGGCTGGCCACTGGTGCCTTCCGTACTAGTCCCATCCCCAGCCTGTGTGCTGAGGCAGGGGAACGGCCGCTCGCCATCCGGCGGAAACGCCTCATTGTGCGACGAGTGTGTCAATTCCTTGCCTGTCCTACCTCCCCTGCATACCCTACCGTTGCCCGACCGCCTATGGAACGTCTCTTTTCCAGTCGTCCCAGGGCAACGAGACCATTTGGGATTCGTGCCAAGAATTTGCTTGAGTCCCTTGGTGTGGAGCTTGTGGCCCCCCAACGACAAGGTTTTACTCGCCTGCCTCCCTGGTTGCTCCAGAGGCCCAGCGTATTTTTAGACTTGCCGGAGTACCGGAGGAGCTGCACTCCTGCGTTTGTTTTTACCTCCTTATTTTATGATATTTTAAACCAGCATCCCGACCATGTACCAGTATTTACGGATGGCTCTAAACAGGGGGACTCTGTTGGTTGTGCTGTTGTTTTCCCTGATCGACTCGTCAAGTTACGGCTTCCTGCGGCGTTTACCATCTTTGATGCCGAATTGTTTGCGATCTTGCGGTCATTGGAGCAGATGAGATGTGTTCCCAGTCGTAAGTTCCTCATCTGTTCTGACTCCCTGAGTGCCCTTCAGACCATGCAACACTTGTACCCAGCGGATACGGACGTCCAGAACATCCATGATGCCCTACTCCACCTGCAGCGGCAGGGGAAGGAGGTTTCCTTCTGCTGGGTGCCGAGGCACGTGGGTATTGGGGGAAACGAACTGGTGGATGTGGCTGCCAAAGATGCATGTTCCCTCCCTCACGTTGTTGACTGTGCCGTCCCCCTCCATGCTGTTACCTCCCTTTTGCGTTTTCGCGTTTTGCGTCAGTGGGAAGAGGAGTGGCTGGCAGTCGGTGAAAATAAGCTGCGTCTGGTCAAGGCCACCACGCGGCCATAGCGTACGTCCTACCAGTCATGCAGGCGGGATGAGGTTCTCCTCACTCGCCTCCGCATCGGGCACAGTCCCTTCACAAATGGTTTTTCACTCCGGCGGGAGGATCCCCCAATCTGCAGTGCTTGTGGCGTCCAGATTACTGTCCGCCACATTTTACTTGACTGTCTTTTATTCTCTGACCAGAGGGCGGTGGTTTCCTTGCCACCGGATTTGCCCTCTATTTTGAAAGACGACGCAACGTCTGTGGTTAAGGTTTTACGGTTTTGTGTCCTGTCCAATTTGTTGCCACGGATTTTAGGGAGAGGGTTTTAATTTGCTGCTGGATGACTGGCTCACAAAGATTTTAGGTCAGAGGTCCGCCAGTCACGAATACCTCCTTGTTTCCCTTCGGTTTCTGTCCTCCCTTCCTTGTGTTTCCTTTCCTTTTTTAGTGCACTCCTTCTCCTCTTGTTTTGCCTCTGTATGTGAGGATTTGGAACTGCGTCATGTCTGTGTCTTTTAGCTGTTCCCCTTGTTCGCTGTTCGTCTTAGTCCCTTCACTGCATGTGTTCCTGTTTTTATGCGTTTGGGAGCTGATGACCCCGCTGTTTAGCGCCCATAAACCTCAAACACACACAACACACACTATTCGATGCACGACGCGGCTCTCTCCGCCCTGATTGGTCGGGACCAAGGAAACAGTGCAGGCGGCATGGAACTTTCCAGAGAGCATAGTGTATCCTCGTCAGCTTACAAGGGAGTTGTGTGGTCAAGGTGCCTTTCCTCAGTGCTGACTTCCTGTTGCTAGACTGTGGGATGAAGGAATTTACAGGCAGCTGACGCTGCCAGCCGTGGCTTGGCAGCAATGAAAAAATGAAGTTACCTCTGAGAGCTAATAAAATAGATTAAAGTTTTCCTACTGACTGGCTCATCCTTTACATAAGGGTAAGGGTGCTGGTAAGATCCAAACACACACACACACACACACACACACACACACACACACACACACACACACACACACACACACAGAGCCACGTTTTTGATTTTCACTGTGGTTTCCATTTAAAGAGCTTGTGGTGGTGCAGGTAAAAAATAATTCGTATGAACTGGACTTGTCTCCTGTTTACGTGACCACCACCCTTACAGACATGTACTGCAGTCCAGAACGGCCCTTGCTTTACTCATGGAGGTCGCTTGAAAACAGAACATCCACTAAGCTGCCTTCATCTAGGGCTCCTGCAGCCGTGACAGCTGTACAGAGTGCGAGAAACGTCGATTAGGGGCGCGTATGTCACGGTAAACAGCACTGTAGCTGCATACACCAATTCGCTTCCATGAGGTCTTGTGTCCTCATGATCCTGCTTCATTATTCCTCCACTGACAGTTATTAGGTCACTGCCCATACTCTCAGTGGCTAGATCTACTCCAGGGTCCAGATTGACCATACGCCATATTGATGCTACCCTTCAAACATATCACCCACTTCAGACCAACAGACAGTGCTGCCTCGCCCTAGCTGTGCACTCTAAGCGCTCAAGCGCTGCACGCTGTCCTCAGGGGCTAAGCATTCGTTTGCTTGATAGGGACTTGGCGACCCCAGGTTTTGTGAGCTGGAGACTGGTAAGCACCGCCAGTCCCCCATCACTGTAAGCTCTGGGCATACTTCAGCGACCACCTTGCGGCACGGCGATGGAACGTTGTGTGTCACAGGGAAAGGGGATCTTGGCTTGCGAGTCCAGATCGCGAGGTTGGTAAAAACCTCAATAACAAACCCCTTAATCTCAAGGTATGTTGCATGGAACTGTCGTTAGCGGGCAACCTATGGGAACCTATTGCATCTCACTTGTATGAGGCTTACCTAGGTACATGGAGCTCTGTCTGGGTGGACTTTTATTTCCTTCATGGAACAGAGGTGGAATCCTCGAATTTTTTTGTTCTCTTCCTAGAGTAATGAGTGGACCACTAGTAGGTACCAACACCCAGTCTAACGAGGGGGCTCAGGTAGTCAGTCCTCCTGACTCAGCCAGTGATAACACAATGCGTGCTGTTTATCAGAATTTGTTTATAGTCGTTAAAAGAAAAGTGGGAAGTTTGCTGTGGCTTGGTGCAACCTGTGGAGAGCCCCTGATCAGAGTGTGTGGCATCAGAGCAGATGACCGGCAATGAAGCGGACAGTCATCTTTTTATGGGGACCGAATGGCCCCAGCATTCTCTAAGAAAGGTAAGGTAGAATACAATACTGTGACACACAACCCGAAATCATTCCCCTCTGTAGCAACACCATCAGAGGAGCATATGTCCACGGAACAAAGAGAGCCATATTCACCTCGCTATTTAGGGTGTAACAGAACTGATGGGAACTCCTTTCTGGATACAAAGCCTCTGTTTCTGTTGTGCACCTGGAGGAAAAGTTTGGGGAAGTGGCAGCACTGTCCAAAATGCGCAGTGGGTCGGTCCTCATTCAGAAGACATCCCCACCCCAGTCCCAGACGTTACCCACTTGTGGAAAGCTAGGTGGTATTCTTGTTTTGGTCACTCCCCATAAAGGCCTCAACAAGGTCCACTGAATTATTTTTCATTAGGACCTTCTGTTGCAGTCTGATGACGTGCTATGTGCTAATATAGAATGGCAGGGCATTCACTTCATCCGGCGGCCTAAAGACAATAGAGTTGCCTCCAGTGCCTTCATCATGGCTGTTGAAGATGATTCATTACCAGAGAAGGTGAAGGTGATGCTATACCGATCAGACGTCAAACCTTATATCCCTCCCCATACGCGGTGTTTTAAGTGTTGGAAATTCAGGCACATGTCCTCCTGGTGCAACTCCAGAGCCACATATAGAGACTGGGAACGCTTGCTGCATCCAAATACCCCATGTGGGCCTCCTCTCACCTGTGTCAACTGTAGAGGACACCACTCCCCCTGCTTGCTGGGATCCTGGTTGAGCCCTGTTCGAATGCTCTCTTCTTAGGCTGCCACTACAACATCATCGCCCTCCATGACGCCATTATGCCCCTCATTGTAGCTTACTCCAGTGAGACTACAGGGTCGCCCAACTTTACCCCTTCCATGCTGGCTGCATGCACATCTTCTTCTGTTGCTCCCTGCTTCTGCTTTGGGAGCATCGCCCCCCCCCCCCCCCAAACGCCAGGGACATCAATCCCCTCCCCAAGCAGGGGAAGCAACAACATTCTCCTGCTCCTCTCGCATGGAAGGGGTCCCTTGGCATTCTGCCTTCCATGGTCCGCTCCTGTGGTCAAGTGGACACGAGTTGGTGGCTGAAAGAGCCACTAGCTGTTGGTCAAAGGGCTTTGGGGTCTTCCTCTGTCCCTGAAGCTTCTTCTGACAAGCTTCCCCAGCAAGACCCTAAGGAAAGGAGAATGGAAAAATAAACAAAGAAGAACTCTGTTAGGAAACTCAGGACCATGATGGCCCCTGCACCAGCACTCGCTAACATTTCTGCTTCCAAGGACGAGGTGCAGATTCTGGCACCCACTGAGGACCTAGATACATCTTACACCTTGGATGGAATGGTATTGGCTGCAAACACTCAACCAGTGGCAGCAGGTGATGCTGAGGCGTAATTTGGCTCCTTGGGCACTTTATGCTTTCCCCAATTCCAGAAAGCGTCATCCTGCAGTGGAAATGTGGCAGTTTCTTCTCCCCATTTGGTGATTTAAAACAGATGTTAAGTGTAATCATGCTTTTTGCATTGCCCATCGGGAGACCTGGTTTCCTGCAATGCACATCCTCAACCTTCGTGGCTCTTGGGGGTACTACAAAAATCGTAATGACAGTGACAGACTGTCAGGTGGAGTTTGTATTTACGTCCTTACCTCTGCCTGTAGGGAACGTGTGCAGGAAATTACCATCTGTAGCATCCATCTCTCTCCAGCGCTGCCCCTTGTATTGGCTGCATTAATTTCCCTGCTCGCCTCACCTTTTCTACTTCTGGGTGATTTTAATGTGCATAACCCTTTGTATGATGGAACAAATGATACTGGTCATGGTAAATATGTCGACTACCTACTATCTCAACTCAACCTTTGCCTCCTAAATACAGGTGCCCCTACACGTCAGTGTGGCACATGGCTTATAATCAGCCACTGATCACTCGGTTTGCAGTCCTGGTCTTCTCCTGTCTATCCACTGGAGAGCTCATGACGACTTGTGTGGCAGTGACTACTTTCCACCCATCCTGCATCTCCCCCAGCATCCCTCATCTCGCTTGCACACATGGGCTCTTCTCAAGGCTGACTGAAACGCTTTAAACTATGTTACTACTGTTGGATGTCCATAGCACGGCAACATCAATGAGGTGATCCACACCATCACCACTACCTCAGGTTGTCCCCAGAGGAAGTCAGTGCCTTGGCACTGCGACCATTACAGACCATCGGCGGGTCCTCCAACGTCATAAGTGCCACCTGTCCATGAAGAACCTTACTGAGTTCAGACAGCTCATTGTGCAGGTCCGCCTACTGATCAAACGATGGAAGAAGGAATGTTGGGTACGCTATGTCTCCACCATTGGAACAGGAACCTCTCCTTCCCAGGTTTGGACCAAACTCCGACGACGTTACGACTTTCAGACCCCAGTGGGTGTGCCTGGAATTTCTTTATATGGAGCTGTATCTGCAAATCCAGACATAATTAAAAAGAATCTTACTGAGCATTATGCTCACACCACTGCATCTGACAATTACTGCCCCACCTTTTGTCTCCTGAAACAGCAGATGGAGCGACCACAAATACCTTTTGCTCCACGCTACCCTGAGCCATTTAATGTTCCCTTCAGTGAGTGGGAATTTCTCAGTGTCATTGACACTTCCCCTGGCCCATACTGCATCCATTCCCACATACTTAAACATATGTAAGTGGATTACTTGGCCCTCCACATTGCCATCTTCAACCATTTCTGGGGCGTTGGCGAATTCCCATCACAGTGTCAGGAAAGTAGCATCGTTCCAGCGCTAAAGTCTTGTAAGATTGTAAGAACATGCTAGATGTGGATAGCTATCGTCCTATCAGCCTCACCAACGTTCTGTGTAAGCTGCTCGAATATTTGGGGAGCCAGCAGTTATGTTGGTTTGTTGAGCCTTGGAGCATTTTGGCTCCATCGCAGGGCAGTTTCCACCACGAACACCTCACCATCGACAACTTGGTCCTCCTGCAGTTTGCCATTCGATCGGCCATTTCCCGTCGGCAAAAATTTATTTCTGTGTTTTTTGACCTGACAAAGGCCTACGATCTCACTTGGGACACCATATCTGAGCTGCGCGTGGCTCGTGTTCCCGCCATTATGTATTTTACACCCTGTTTTAACGTACTTTCACCTCACTACGTTAATTTAAATTACTACTGTCATTCAGCTGCTGTTTTGCCTGACTGGCGCTAGCAGCACATATCGATATATCCCCTCTTGTAGTATCTTTGCTGGACTGCTATTACTTGCCGGTCATTGTCTGTCGTAAGTCGAGTACAGGTCGCGAACTCGGATTGCCAGTCAGTTGGAACATGTCTGGAACGCAGTCCGGACCTGCCAGTTGGGGAGTTGTAATGCGGCACTAGTTGAGTTGGGTTGGAGCTATGAGGTCTACATCGACATGGTTCGCCTGAGCCGGCCGGAGTGGCCATGTGGTTATAGGTACTACAGTCTGGAACCGAGTGACCGCTACGGTCGCAGGTTCGAAACCTGCCTCAGGCATGGATGTGTGTGATGTCCTTAGGTTAGTTAGGTTGAAGTAGTTCTAAGTTCTAGGGGACTGATGACCGCAGTAGTTAAGTCCCATAGCGCTCAGAGCCATTTGAACCATTTGGTTCACCTGACCATTGCCACCATGCATCACTTGAGACAGACTACGGTCTTGGTGGTCTTAGCTCGCTGATCATTCATGAGTCGGCTGTGTGTGCGTGCATCGACTCCCAATTTGTCTTCGTGCATGCGTAGTTATTGTTGGGTATCATTCAGGCTTAGCGCAAGTGACTGTCAGGTTGAGTGTGTAGTTGCCGTGATTTCCTTTGACAAGTTACTTTAAATGTTGTCGGCACACTGGCTCTGAGAGGTCGGTTGTTTCATCGAGCGACGTGTACTGGTTATCTGAGCGCTTCTGGGCCCCTTCCATTACCATCTTGTGGAGCTTGGGCCAGGCCTTTCGTGGGGCAGGGATGTCGCTTAGCTAGTGGGCGTGTTTCCTCTGCATGGTTGGGTCCGAGCCAGTATTTCCGCCGTCGTGTGTCTGGAAGTGAGTGGGAAACGCACCAGCAGTGCATTAGCGATGGAGCAGCAGTCGCGGACAGACAAGCGGGGAGTCGGTCGGTTGGTGCGGACCAGAAGGGATATCTCCGTGTGGTGCAGTCGGCTGGGTCCAGTGGCGGTCACTGCGCAGTATTGGAGCGTGTGCGTAGCTGTCCGATCGCTACGAGCTACGTGGTTCACCGACCCAGGACGTCAAAGTTGAGTAGTGGTTTCTAGTACCCAAGCCATGTCCATTCATGTTGTGTGCTTCGTTTCGGTGATTCGCTGGTGGGCAGGTTTTCCTGTGCAAGTCTTTGTATTGCTGAAATATAGCCGCCATGCGGTGGAATTAACTATATTGGTTAACCACAATTCAAGTGCGCCAGCAGAATTTCCTGCCTTGAGGGTGTCAGTGTTCTGGTTACCTGCCGTGGCCACTAACGTAATTTCAGGCAGTGTCCTTTCCTCACCTGTTATAGCTGTCCAACATGGTGTGTAGTTTTGACGGCTAATACATATTTCATTATGGATAGTCACGTTCTTAACCTTTTCTGGTACCGCGCTCCGCGGAATATTTTCCACGCCAGACGCCATGGACGTCGAAGACCCCTAGAGTTCTCCGCACCATCGCGCCGTAAGCCGTGGCGGCGTGCGCCTCCTGCCCCACGTTTAATGTGAGGGCGCCACAGTGGAACAAGTGGTCCCAGCGGCCAATAGCGGCGCCACCGATCGTGCATTTAAGCGCCTGCCTCTCGCTCAGCCAGTGAGTCTAATCGTTGCGTGCGTATTGACATATCGACTCGGCATGTTTACCGTTCTTTGTTTTCTTTACTAGTAGACGTCTTGGATTCATTTGGTTGTCTCTGTCACCTGCTTCTTGCGTGTTGTCGTCGTAAGGTCTGTCTCGATCGTCCGTTGTTGTTTCGTGTCCGTCCTATCCGTTCGTTTCTTTGTTCGCGGGATGCTCTCTGTTTGATCTCGCAGCGCTTTCTCGGTCACCCCGCGACCATTCCGGATGCGGTTGCAACACCTTTGGTGTTTGAGGTTCTCATGTACTGATTGGTGGCAAGCAAGTCATTGTGTCGATCGGTCCGTGGCTATACCATGGGGCCCTATTCTGTATCGTTAATACCGATCGGTGTATAGGTTAGTCTCGGTAGTGACGTCATTTTCGGTTATCTATCCAAATATCCTATTCATTAAGCTTCTGAGATCTGTTACCGAACGCTCCTCCTAAAGATTTTACGATAATTGTACCGAGATGCTTTGGATTTCAGTGTGGCCCTGTCGTTCGGTGAGCTGTGGTTTATGTACACCTACAATTTATTGTTTTAAACATATTTAGCGGTTTTTGCTTTGGATTTAGTGACTGTGTTACTGAAGAATCACCAGAGGACGCATCCAGTTGGAAGGTGAGTTCATAATAGACTATTTTCCTTTGTTAGAAATATTGTGAAGTTAGGTTGTTATTGTGAATGATTACATAAAAAAATCGTTTTCGGTCAATATTCTCTCAAAATACATGTTATTTTTATGCAAACAAGAGTTTAAAGATCGTTAAATATCAAGACATCGGCTCTGCTTACGTATATCACATGAGTGTGAACTGATGTTACTAGTGCCTTTGTGTACTTTTTCCCACAAATGGTTTAGTTAGTAACTAAACTTTCAAGTAACAATGGAAAGCAATTATATGAAGCCTGGTATTGGAAACCTTCCATACTATCACGCCTTTATGACTTACGCAGCACCGTTTGACAACGAAGTCAGCCTACGTTCTTCTACACAATAGCACGAGAATTGAGAGCTATGTTTTTCCCACCTGTGGGTCCGGGGGTTAGAATAGGCCCGCGGTATTCCTGCCATGGTCTAGGGGTAGCGTCTTTGATTCATAATCAAAACGCCTTCGGTCCCGGGTTCGATCCCCGCCACTGCCTAAATTTTGATAAATAATCAGCATTGGCGGCCGTAGACTTCCGGCATAAGGTCAGCCTCATTCTGCCAACGGCCTTGTCAAAGAGGGTGGACGAGCGGATAGAGGTTCAGGGCACTCTCTTGTCCTAGGGTTGGGAAATTGCCCCTAAAGGTGGAAGAATCAGCAATGATCAACGACATGAGGATGCAGAAGGCAATGCAAACCACTGCACTAAAGACACGTAACGTGTATCCACAGGACATGTGGCCTTTAATTGAAGAAGTGTCATGATGATCTCTCCATTGGCAAAAGATTCCGGAATAGTCCCCCATTCGGATCTCTGGGAGGGGACTGCCAAGGGGGAGGTTACCATAAGAAAAAGACTGAATAATCAACGAAAGGCTAACGTTCTACGAGTCGGGGCGTGGAATGTCAGAAGCTTGAACGTGGTAGGGAAACTAGAAAATCTGAAAAGGGAAATGCAAAGGCTCAATCTAGATATAGCGAAGTGAAATGGAAGGAAGACAAGGATTTCTGGTCAGATGAGTATCGGGTAATATCAACAGCAGCAGAAAATGGTATAACAGGTGTAGGATTCATTATGAATAGGAAGGTAGGGCAGAGGGTGTGTTACTGTGAACAGTTCAGTTACCGGGTTGTTCTAATCAGAATCGACAGCAGACCAACACCGACAACGATAGTTCAGGTATACATGCTGACGTCGCAAGCTGAAGATGAACAGATAGAGAAAGTGTATGAGGATATTGAAAGGGTAATGCAGTATGTAAAGGGGGACGAAAATCTGATAGTCATGGACGACTGGAATGCAGTTATAGGGGAAGGAGTAGAAGAAAAGGTTACAAGAGAATATGGGCCTGGGACGAGGAATGAAAGAGGAGAAAGACTAATTGAATTCTGTAACAAGCTTCAGCTAGTAATAGCGAATACCCTGTTCAAGAATCACAAGAGGAGGAGGTATACTTGGAAAAGGCCAGGAGATACGGGAAGATTTCAATTAGATTACATCATGGTCAGACAGAGATTCCGAAATAGATACTGGATTGTAAGGCGTTCCAGGAGCAGATATAGACTCAGATCACAATATAGTAGTGATGAAGAGTAGGCTGAAGTTCAAGACATTAGTCAGGAAGAGGGAATAATAAGAGTGGACGATCAAGAACGAAGTGCTCGTATTAAGAATTCTGTAAGATAAGGCTGTAGCCTTTCGCCCCTACTCTTCAATCTGTACATCGAGGAAGCAATGATGGAAATAAAAGAAAGGTTCAGGAGTGGAATTAAAATACAAGGTGCAACGATATCAATGATACGATTCGCTGATGACATTTCTATCCTGAGTGAAAGTGAAGAAGAATTAAATGATCTGCTGAACGGAATGAACAGTCTAATGAGTACACAGTATGGTTTGAGAGTAAATCGGAGAAAGACGAAGGTAATGAGAAGTAGTAGAAATGAGAACAGCGAGAAACCTAACATCAGGACTGATGGTCACGAAGTCAATGAAGTTAAGGAATTCTGCTATCTAGGCAGTAAAATAACCAATGACGGATGGAGCAAGGAGGACATCAAAAGCAGACTCGCTATGGCAAAAAAGGCATTTCTGGCCAAGAGAAGTCTACTAATATCAAATACCGGCCTTAATTTGAGGAAGAAATTTCTGAGGATGTACGTCTGGGGTACAGCATTGTATGGTAGTGAAACATGGACTGTGGGAAAACCGGAACAGAAGAGAATCGAAGCATTTGAGATGTGGTGCTATAGACGAATGTTAAAAATTAGGTGGACTGATAACGTAAGGAATGAGGAGGTTCTACGCAGAATCGGAGAGGAAAGGAATATGTGGAAAACACTGATAAGGAGAAGGTACAGGATGATAGGACATCTGCTAATACATGAGGGAATGACTTCCATGGTACTAGAGGGAGCTGTAGAGGGCAAAAACTGTAGAGGAAGACAGAGATTGGAATACGTGAAGCAAATAATTGAGGACATAGGTTGCTACTCTGGGATGAAGAAGTTAACACTGGAAAGTAATTCGTGGTGGGCCGCATCAAACCAGTCAGTAGACTGATGACAAAAAAAAAAAAAGAAAAAAAAAGAATTCCTGCCTGTCTCAAAAGTTTTAGCCTTACGTGTTGGTCCCCTGTTGGGTTTGACCTCCATCTTTCCAAATTCTTCCGCAGAGCGAGCCAATTGGGGCAGGGCGCCTTACATGGTGCATTTTGTCCATTGTGCGTTGAGACCTCTAGCCAACATTAACGTCGTCGCATTGCAGTCCCGCTCGTTCTCCATCTCTTGGGCGAAGATGTGTTCCTGGGTGCAATTTTCACAGTGCTCTGTGTAGTGTTGCATTTTCCCCCTGCAGGTTCGGGGGTTAGAATAGGCCCGCGGTATTCCTGCCTGTCGTAAGAGGCGACTAAAAGGAGTCTCAACTGTTTCGGCCTTTAATGTGATGGTTCCCTAACGAGTTTGACCACTCCATTTCAAAATTTTCCTTTAGTGCGTACCATTTGGGCAAGGACACCTTATGTGGTGCATTCTATATCCATCTTGCCCTAAGATCTGGCACAACCGATATTGTCATGGAGTTGGACTTACACTGAGCTTCCGGCCACATCGGCTGCAGTGTGTTCCGGGTAGCCTACATTCCCTCCATTGTGCACTCCCATCTATGCTCCCTTTATTAATGGATATTCGACACCCGACATCCAGCACGGTAGCCAGTCCGTTGTGGTGGGGTCGTCATGTACCCTCTTGGTGATAGCCCCCTGACTACACAGGGATCGCACTGCTGATGCCTGAGCTGCTACCTCCCCACGTATGCCGAGGAGTAGATGCCTAGCCCTCTGGGGCATTGGGACTCCCGGCAAAGGCCATCCTGTCAGGTGGTCTTTGCTGTGGCTGGGTGGCGCCTGTGGGGAGAGCCCTTTTCGGATTGGGTGGCATCAGGGCGGATGACCCACAATGAAGCATGGTACATCATCTCTCGCTGGTGGGCCTCCACCAGCGGTCTCTAAGCGATCGAGGTCTAACCTCAATGGCAAGCAATACAATCCAAGATCATATCCCTCCCTGGCCACTCCATGGGAGGAACGCATGGCTAAAGACAGCAGTGGAGATTATTCAACCTGGTACCTTGTCTGTACGTGGGTTGATGGTGAATCTTTTATGCCAACCTAGCCTCAGTTTTTTGTGGAGCATTTAGAGGACAAGTTCAGGGAGGTGGAGGGCTTGTCCAAAATGCGCTCTGGGTCAGTTCTCATCAAAACAGTATCCTCTGCCCAGTCCCAGAGGTTGCTCATTTGTGACAAGTTGGGGATGTTTCCGTTACCATCACTCCCCATAAGTGTTTAAATGTGGTCCAGGGTATTATATTCCACAGGGATCTTCTTCTGCAGTCCGACGGTGAACTACACGCTAATCTAGAACGACGAGGTGTTCACTTCGTCCGGCGCGTCCATCTGGGTCCGAGGGATAATCAGGTAACCACCGGTGCCTTCATCTTGGCCTTCGAGGGTGATGTCTTACCCGAAAAGGTTAAGGTGATGGTTTACTGTTGTGATGTGAAGCTATATATCCCTCCTCCGATGCGGCGTTTTAAATGCTGGAAGTTCGGGCATATGTCATCTCGCTGTAATTCCGGCATCACGTGTCGAGATTGTGGACGTCCTTCTCATCCCAATACTGCATATGGCCCACCTCCTATTTGCGTTAACTGTGGAAAACACCATTCCCCCTGCTCGCCGGACTGTAAGGTATTCCATAAAGAACGAAAGATAATGGAATATAAGACCCAGGACCGCATGACCTACCAAAGCTAAACAAAAGTATGAGAGGCTCCATCCTGTGGCAATGACGTCGACCTACGCCGCTGCTGCAACAACGGTTCTCCCATCGTCACGTATCGGCTCTAAGATCGGTCAGAATCCACCGGTCCCCTTGGTTGTGGGAGGCACTTCACTCCCTGTTGCTCCTGCTCCATCTCCTTCAGGAGCAACACACCCCCAACCATCAGGGGCATCAGTTACCCCTCCCCAGCCGGAGAAGAGTAAGATTTCTTCGGCTACTCTCGCCAGGAAGGGGTCCCTTGGGGACTTCCCTTCGCAAGTTCCGACCAGTGGAAAAGCAGACACCCGCAAGTGGCTGAAACAACCGCCAGTCCCTGGTCATAGGGCCTCACGGTCGTCGTCCGTCCCTGAGACTGACCCAGTGAAGCCCTCCAAGCCTGAACCACCGAAGGCACAGCGAGTGAAGCAGAAGAAGAAGAAAGTCCCCAAGACTAACGATATTGCGGTGGCACCCGCCCCACCGCTTCCTAAAAGGTCTGCATCCGAGGACGAGGTGGAGATTCTGGCGTCCGCTGAGGACCTCGAATTCGCCGGTCCCTCAGACGCAATGGATAGCACTTAAGTAGGTGCTTCATCAGAGGCAGCAGGTGACCCAGTGGCGTAATCTGCCTTCCCAGTCCCTTCACGCCCTTCTCAGCCATGGACAATATCATCCTCCAGTGGAACTGCAGCGGCTTCTTCCACCATCTAGCTCAGCTCCGACAGCTTATCACCCTCCACACTTTCTTCTGCATTTCTCTTCTGGAAACTTGGTTTCCAGCAATGCGAACCCCAACCCTCCGTGGCTATCGGGGTTATTATAAGAACTGGGCAGCTTATGAAATGGTGTCTGGTGGCGTCTGCATCTATGTCCTTCGCTCTCTTCACAGCGAGTATGTCCCTCTACAAACACCTTTAGAGTCTGTCGCTGTTTGAGTGTGGACGCCACAGGCTGTTACCGTCTGCAGTCTTTACATTACACCGGATGGTGATGTATCGCACCATGTACTGGCTGCGCTGATAGCCCAATTGCCGCCTCCATTCTATTTACTGGGCGACTTCAACGCCCATAACCCTCTGTGGGGTGAGTCAGTGGCAACAGGTCGAGGCGCCACCATTGAGATTTCTTGGCACAGCTCGATCTTTCCATTTAAATGATTGTGCCTTCACAAATTTTAGTGTGGTGTATGGCACATACTCCGCCATCGACCTTTCGATCTGCAGCCCTAGCCTCTTACCGTCTATCTAATGGAGAGTGCATGACGACCTGTGTGGTAGTGACCACTCTCCGATCTTTCTGTCACTGCCACAGCGTCAGTCTTCTGGGCGCCCTTGCAGGTGGGCTATGAATAAGGCTGACTGGGACTTGTTTTCCTCCACTGCCGCTATTGAGCCTCTCTCTCATGACGATATTGATGCAGTGGTTCACTCGGTCACCACCGGCATTGTTACTGCCGCAGAATCTGCCATTACCCATTCTTCGAAGTCCCCTCAGCAGAGGACTGTTCCCTGGTGGTCGAGTGAGATCCCTGAAGTGATTAAAGATCGCCGGCAGGCTCTCCAGCGTCACAAGCGACATCCCTCTATTGAACACCTCATCACCTTCAAACGGCTGAGTGCGTGGGCCCGGCGCCTTATCCGCCACTGCAAGCAGGAGTGCTGTGAACGGTATGTCTCTACCATTGTCCTCAAAGTCTCTCTGTTGAAGGTCTGGGCAAAGAACAAGCGCCTCTATTGCTGTCGGACACCTGTCATCATCCCTGCGCTCTCACTGAGTGGAGCAGTTTGTACATATTGTGACGCAATTGCAAACCGCTTGGCAGAGCATTTTGCTTTGAGTTCCGCTTCTGCAAATTCCCCACTGGCCTTCCGCTCCATTAAAGAGCCGACGGTTCGATGGAGTCTTTCATTTCGACCCACTGTCCTGAATCCTACAATGTTACATTCTGTGAGTGGGAATTTCACAGTGCCCTAGCCGCTTGCCCTGAGGCATTTGGGTTGAGGGTGAGTTTCCGTCGCAATGGCGGGAAAGTATTGTTATCCCCATTCTGAAACCTGGGAAGAACCCTTTGGAGGTGGACAGCTACCGTCCCATTAGCCTCACCAACGTTCTTTGCAAGTTGCTAGAACGGATGGTGAGCTGGCGGTTGAACTGTGTACTGGAGTCACGGGGCCTTCTGGCTCTGTCTCAGGGTGGGTTCCGTAAAGGCCGCTCCATCGCCGACGATCTGGTGAGTCTGGAGTCGGCCATCCGTACTGCCTTTGCCCGCCGTCTGTGGGGTCCTCTGCCGATCTTTATCCGCAATTTTCTGTTGTATCGTACCTTCCGCGTGCAAGTCGCGGCCCCTCACAGTTCCTCCCGAGTCCAGGAGAACGGGGTACCACAGTGACCTGTCCTCAGTGTCTGCCTGTTTTTAATTGCAATAAACAGGCTCGCTGCATTGGTGTGAAATTCTGTCTCCGCAACCCCTGTATGCTCATGACTTCTGTCTTTGCTACAGCTCTATAGGCATTGCAGCTGCAGAACGTCAGCTACAGGGCGCTATCTGTAAGGCACGGTCTTGGGTTGAAGCTCATGGGTTCCAGTTTTAGGTAGCCAAGACCTGCGTTATGCATTTCCGCGGGCGACACACTGTTCACCCGGAGCCGCGGCTTTACCTTGACGGCGAACTTCTTGCTGTGGTGGAGACATACAGGTTTTTGGGTGTACTTTTTGATGCCCGGTTGACTTGGCTGCCTCATATTCGGCAGCTTAAACAGACGTGTTGGCGGCATCTAAATACTCTGAGATGCTTGAGCCACACCGATCTACCCTGTTACGGCTCTACCAGGCGTTAATACAGTCCCGTCTGGATTATGGGAGCCTGGCTTATGGCTCAGCTTCCCCATGTGCGTTGCGGGTGCTGGACCAAATACTACACAGCGGGATACGACTTGCCACTGGTGCCTTCCGCACCAGCCCTGTGGACAGCATACTTGTGGAGGCAGGTGTCCCTCCACTGCGATTGAGGCGCCAACATTTACTGGCCTCTTATGCAGCCCATGTTTTTAGCTTATCTGGGCGTCCTAACTATCGTCTACTATTCCCAGAGTCGCACGTACGTCTTCCAGAACGTCAGCCCAGGGCTGGATGTACGATCGCGGTCCGCGTCTGAGAGCTTCTCTCCGGGCTTGGGGCTTTACCTCTTCTGCTTCCTTTTAGGCCACCTCTGCGTACACCCCCGTAGTGTGTGCCTCGCCCTCGCCTTCAGCTGGAATTGTCACAGGGCTCGAAGGACTCAGTCCCTCTGGAGGCCTTCCGCCGCCGTTTTCCTTCCCTCCTCGCAACGTATCAGGGCTCTGGCATTATTTACACTGACGGCTCGATGTTTGCTGGTCGTGTCGTTTATGCGCTAACTCTAGGGGCCATTGTGAACAACGTTCTATGCTGGCTGGCTGCAGCGTTTACACTGTTGAGTTGGTCGCCATCTTTCGTACCCTAGAGTATGCTCAGCAGAGTCCTTCGTGATCTGTAGCGATTCCCTGAGCGGTTTACGAGCTCTCGATCAGTGTTTCCCACGTTCTCGTCTGGTGATGGCTATCCAGGAGTCACTGCATACTCTTGCTCGTTGCGGCCGCTCTGTGGTCTTTGTGTGGACCCCTGGTCATGTCGGTATGCCAGGCTAATGAACATGTTGACTGCCTGGCGAAAGAGGCCATGAGTAAACCATCTGTGGACATTGACCTCCCAGAGACTGATATGAGGGCAGTCTTACGCCACAAAGTTTTTGCGCTGTGGGACGTTGAATGGCATGAACTGACCACGTGTAATAAACTCCGTGCTGTCAAGGAGACGACAGCTGCATGGCGGTCATCCCTGCAAGCAACTCGCAGGGACTCAGTAGTCTTTTGCCGGCTCTGCATTGGCCACTCCCGGCTGACACACAGTTATTTACTGCGGCGGGAGGACCCTCCTCTATGTCGCTGCGGGGCGGCTTTGACGGTAGCCCACATTTTGTTGGCCTGCCCCCGTTTAGATGTGGTCAGGCAGACATTTGCGCTGCCTGATACGCTCCCTGCCCTTTTATCTGATGACCCTGATATGGTTAGCTTAGTTTTACGTTTTATTCGGACAGGGGGTTTTCATCGTTTAATCTGAGTGTATGTTATGTTCTTTTGTGTTGATTCTGGCCATTGGCCTACGATTTTAATCTGAGTTTTTAATGTGTTTCTCGGTGGCTGGCTTTTCCTTTTTTGTTTCTATGGTCGGCCAACCACCGTCACACTCTGTGTGATTTTAATTCGTCTTGTCTGGTCTTTGTCTAAGTTTCTCTTTTTCTGTGTCGTCTGTGATCTATTCTGTCACTGGTTTTTTTCTCTGTGGGTGTTTCTAGTATTTGGATAAAGGGACCGAGGACCGTAGCAATCTGGTCCCTTTAATCCCACAAACCAACCAACCAACCAACCAACCTTTGGCCTACGATTTTAGACTGAGTTTTTTATGTGTCTCTTGGTGGTTGGCTTTTCCCTTTTTCTTCTCTATGGTCGGCCAACCACCGCCACACGCCATGTGAATTTAATTTGTTATGTCTGTTCTTTGTCTGAGTTTTTCTTGTCCTGTGTCGTCTGTTTTCTCTATTACCCGTTTTTTACTCTGTGTGGGTGTCTTTCAGTTTTGGAACAAGGGACCGATGACCATTGCAGTCTGGTCCCTTTAATCCCACAAACCAACCAGGTTCGATGGTTGCTGGTCGGGTTGGTTATGCTGTAACTCTAGGGGAACATTACGAACAACGATCCTTGCTGGCTGGCTGCAGCGTTTTCACTGCTGAGCTGGTCGCCATCTTTCGTACCCTAGAGTATATCCGCTCCTGCTCAGGTGAGTCCTTCGTTGTCTGTAGCGATTCCCTGAGCAGTTTACGAGCTATCGACCTGTTTCCCTCGCTCTTGTCTATGGTGGCTGTCCAGGAGTCCCTCCATGCTCTTGCCCATTGCGCCTGGTCTGTGATCTTTGTGTGGACACCAGGCCATGTTGGGATACCCGGCAATGAAACTGTTGACCGCTTGGCGAAAGAAGCCAACAGGAAACCATCTTTGGACATTGGTCTCCCGGAGACTGATTTGCGAGCTTTGCTACGCCGCAAAGTTTTCGCGCTTTGGGACGCTGAATGGCTCGATCTGACCAAGCCCAATAAACTCCGTGCTATCAGGGAGACGACGACTGTGTGGCGCTCCTCCTTGCGTGTCTCTCGCAAGGAGTCTGTCGTCCTCTGCCGACTGCACATTGAGCACACACGGATGACGCACGGCCACTTATTGCGCCGTGAGGGCCCCTCTCTATGTCGCTGCGGGTCGGCATTGACAGTGGTCCACAGTTTGTTGGCCTGTCCACTTTTAACTGTGCTCAGGCAGACGTTTGCGCTACCTGATAGGCTCCCTGCCCTTTTAACTGATGACGATGCTTTGGCAGGCTTAGTTTTGCGTTTTATTCAGGCAGGGGGCTTTTGTCACTCAATCTAAGTGTTTGTCCTTTTGTATTGATTCAGGCCTTTGGCGAACGATTTTAGTCTGAGTCTATAGTGTGTTTTTTCTTTCGGTGGTTGGCTTTTCCTTTTTTTCTCTATGGTCGGCCAACCACCATCACACTCGGTGTGATTTTAATTTGTTTTGTCTGTTCTCTGACGGAGTAATTCTTGTGCTACGTCGTCTGCCGTCATTCCTGTTGTTCGTTTTTTATTCTCTTTGGGTGGTTTTAGTTTTTTGGAAAAAGGGACGGATGATCGTAGCAGTCTGGTCCCTTTAACCCCACAAACCAACCAACCAAGTACCAACAGTACCGAGAACCATCTGTCACAAAGTCTCAAAATCTTTTTCTGTGTTCCCAGTGGTCCACCTGCCACCACCACTTTGAGTTCAGATCCCGATCGTCGTAGTGCTTCGTACTATTAATTGGTTCGTTATAAAGTTAATCCGGAAAGTATCTTACACATTTTCTTCCGATCTTCCACACAGCTGTCAGTCATTGTCTAACTCAAGTGTCGACTGAAGTTACCTGTGTGCTGTCCATGTAAAAACTTCAAGGAGAAGTTTCAGTTTCTTATTTAATAAATTTATTCAGCACTGTTTACCTATGTTGTATTGTCATAGCACCTCTAGCGGCGCTGAACGTATCAAAAGAAACAGTGAGAGACGGTGAATACCACAGGCACGAGTGTAGCATGACCACAGACCTCAGGATACATATTCACAATCCGACACTTGCCCTCAGCGCCGTGCTGGATGTAGTGCTGTAAACCTCTCTGAAGCCAAATAATAATAAAATGGATTAAGTGAGGTAGAAATCAATCCATAGATATCACTGACAACAGAAATTCCAACATTTATCAAACAAGAAAGGTCGCTGATGTTGACATAAAAAGAATGCACTCTTTTTGTGCAATTGGAAAAAATGCTTTGATTTGTATTAGCATATTGTGACATTAATCTTCCTCATAAAATGAAGTCACGCTACACACTATTTTACCTTCCTAAAGTGATTCTAATGATGTATGATTATCACATGTTTGTCGTCATTCCAAAAGGTATGTTGTTCGAAAAGCCGTATTGCGCTCTTCGACTTCGATCTGTTTATAATTCATATAATTTAAAGAAAAGTACTGGTTTATCGTAACAATGGGTGCTATTCATTATAATATGTCAAGTGAGGGAGACAACTTAGGAAGACAACTTATGAAGAGAAAGATAAAACTTACAAAGGACCGAACAATAATTTGTCTGTAATCGTAAGAATGCAAACCACGAAAAAAAAGATAAAACCTGAAAACAAAGGGAACTACTAGTGTGCTAAATAGGTTATTATACACCAGATTTACTTAATACTGATAAATGTAAAGTGAACGGAAAGCTGTCCGGTTCAGTGGAGTTATATTATTTTTGCTCCAGCCCGTATAATCTCGTTACGCTCTCAATCTCGTTTCTTCCCCATCCAGTCTACGTATTTGCAGTAAGGGGGAATACCGTGTCTTCCTCTACCTATGCTTTTTGTGGCAGTTTTACAGAGTTTTTACTTCCGGGTAGTTCGGAACAAATACCGGCGGTTCCTGCGAGCTGTGTGCAGTTCGTAACGTCCATCAGTTATTTCGCTGGCGAATCGCCGCAGGTAGCTGTCTGGTAGCGCCGTTCCGCAGAAGTTCTGCACAGGACGCGTGGATTAGATGAAACATGTTTACGATGTGAACTTGTTTTCCCGCCTGACTTGGGGTCGTAAAAGAAACGAGAGTTGTTTGTTCCTGGCGCTCTTCACCTGAGCTGGGCTACTTGTTTCACCGCAGACGGAAAGGAATCGGAAATGAAACACCACCGCTGGCTGCAGCTCTGTGCGGAATCGACGGCCATTATCTGCCCGCCTCCATGCCTCGGGTCGCTAAACAGTCCCACCAACTTCTTCGTGTACAGAGTGTCGTCACGGGACATAGTCTTTGCTGATCGGTCGCCTTTGCTGCAGTTCGTGCTTTTAGGGAGGAGCCAGATATTTATGTGGTGTCAGCTGTTTCATATTCTCTCTTTTGTTCAAACAGCCATGATTGCATTTATTCATTATTGGACCAGTCATGATGAATCAGTATTGTGAAATCATGAACAATCCGTACGCGTAGGTGAGGGTATCATCTAGAGTGCCCCAGGGAAGTGTGGTAGGTCCGCTGTTGTTTTCTATCTACATCAATGATCTTTTGGATAGGGTGGATAGCAATGTGCGGCTGTTTGCTGATGATGCTGTGGTGTACGGGAAGGTGTCGTCGTTGAGTGACTGTAGGAGGATACAGGATTTGTGATTGGTGTAAAGAATGGCAGCTAATTCTAAATATAGATAAATGTAAATTAATGCAGATGAATAGGAAAAAGAATCATGTAATGTTTGAATATTCCATTAGTAGTGTAGCGCTTGACACAGTCACGTCGATTAAATATTTGGGCGTAACATTGCAGAGCGATATGAAGTGGGACAAGCATGTAATGGCAGTTGTGGAGAAGGCGGATAGTCGTCTTCGGTTCATTGGTAGAATTTTGGGAAGGTGTGGTTCATCTGTAAAGGAGACCGCTTATAAAACACTAATACGACCTATTCTTGAGTACTGCTCGAGCGTTTTGGATCCCTATCAGGTCGGATTGAGGGAGGACATAGAAGCAATTGAGAGGCGGGCTGCTAGATTTGTTATTGTCAGGTTTGATCATCACGCGAGTTTTACGGAAATGCTTCAGGAACTCGGGTGGGAGTCTCTGGAGGAAAGGAGGCGTTCTTTTCGTGAATCGCTACTGAGGAAATTTAGAGAACCAGCATTTGAGGCTGACTGCAGTACAATTTTACTGCCGCCAACTCATATTTCGCGGAATGACCACAAAGATAAGATAAGAGAGATTAGGGCTCGTACAGAGGCATATAGGCAGTCGTTTTTCCCTCGTTCTGTTTGGGAGTGGTACAGGGAGAGAAAATGCTAGTTGTGGTGCGAGGTAACCTCCACCACGCACCGTATGGTGGATTACGGAGTATGTATGTAGATGTAAAGTATATTTGTCATAATATACAGATGTACGAAATATGCATGCACTTATGTGTGCACTGTATAATCACAATTATCTGGACTCCTATTATTGGGCATAAATATGGGATCTGTCCTCCTTTCTCATTTATGATGGCTTGAAACTTGCTGGGGACACTTTTCAATGAGTTGTTTGAGTGTATGTGGTGGATATACAGCCCATTCTTCCTTAACATCTGAAACCAAAGATAGTCGTACTCTATGCTGTGATCTGGAGGGAGATCGACGTTGTGACTCATCCCAAAGGTATTCCGTTAGGTTCAAGTCGGGATTTGGGCAGGATACCCAGCCCAGTAATGTTCTGTCCATTAACCATTCTCTCGAACTTGCTGCTTTATCCATTTTGATACAATCACTGTCTACAAACTGTCCGTCTAGTGAGCGCAGTGCACAATACTGTAAAGTGTGTTTACTTACCCACAACAATGTGTTGTACTTTTTATTTACACATAAATGTGAACCACATTTTATTAAAGTGCGTTTTATTTTCGAACCAGATGCAAGTGGGACATTTGCCGACACACATGTCCTCTACTTTAAGTGACACTGAAATGAAATGAGTGTGGTTAGAGTTTTAAGATTTTGTGATGTGTCGAACCTGTTTCCAAAAATTATTGGGAGATTTTCTTAAAGCGTTAATAGTCGAATTAAGTCGGGTGATGCTGAGGGAATTAGATTAGGAAATGAGACACTTAAAGTAGTAAAGGAGTTTTGCTATTTGGGGGGCGAAATAACTGATGATGGTCGAAGTAGAGAGGATATAAAATGTAGACTGGCAATGGCAAGGAAAGCATTTCTGAAGAAGAGAAATTTGCTAACATCGAGTATAGATGTAAGTGTCAGGAAGTCGTTTCTAAAAGTATTTGTATGGAGTGTAGCCATGTATGGAAGTGAAACATGGACGATAAATAGTTTGGACAAGAAGAGAATAGAAGCTTTCGAAATGTGGTGCTACAGAAGAATGCTGAAGATTAGATGGGTAGATCACATAACTAATGAGTACGTATTGAATAGAATTGGGGAGAAGAGAAGTTTGTGGCACAACTTGACTAGAAGAAGGGCTCGGTTGGTAGGACATGTTCTAAGGCATCAAGGGATCACCAATTTAGTATTGGAGGGCAGCGTGGAGGGTAAAAATCGTAGAGGGAGACCAAGAGATGAATATACCAAGCAGATTCAGAAGGATGTAGGTTGCAGTAGGTACTGGGAGATGATGAAGCTTACACAGGATAGAGTAGCATGGAGAGCTGCATCAAACCAGTCTCAGGACTGAAGACCACAACAACAACAACAGGGCGACTGGTCCACTCATGTTCTTTTTGTAAGCCATTGGCCAGTCACATTTCTCAATGCTTTCCTTTTAGCTCTTTTAAGGGACTCAGTGACGTTTCTGGGCCTTGTATTTGACTCCCTATCATTTTGGTTGTCACATATGAGAGACCGGGTAGCCAGAGGCTTTAAGGCACTGAACACCATAAAGTGCCTTAGCCATAGGTGTTGGGGAGCAGCCACTCTGCATCTGCTCCAATTTTATAGTGCTTTTTTGCCCTTGCAGCTCGATTATGGGTGCACGATGTACAGACTGGAAAGGCCTTCTTATCTGAAGATTATCGATGCTGTCCAGCATAAGGCGATTCGGTTGGCCACAGGGGCTTATAGGTCCAGTCACATCTCCGTCTCTGTGCTGAGCCTGGGGAACCACCACTCACCATCCAGCTACAACTCCTCGTTGTACATCAGGCATGAAAGCTACTCGCCACTCCGACTTCCCCAGCATACTATAGTGTTGCTTGTCCGTCTCTGGAATGCCTTCTCTCCAACTTTCCACGAGCCAAAATGCAGTTTGGGATTCACATCCAACGTGTGCCGGAATCAATCGTTGTGGAGCAAATGCAACCTCATATCCAGTATTTTTGTCTGACACTGGTTGTTTGACAGCCCCAGAGTGATTTTAGATTTGATACGGTATAGCAGAGATTGCATCCCTGCTTCTGTTTTTAATGTTATATTTTCTCACATAAGGTCGGAGAACCACAACTATGAAGCTGTCTTAATGGATAGGTACAAACAGGGGGCCTCAGCTGGTGGCTCTCAACTTTTGCCGGATCGTGTCCTATAGGTCCGACTGTCTGAAGACTTTATTGTCTTCGACGTAGAATTATGTGCGATCTTGCAGGCACTGGAGCAGATACGATGTTCTTCCAGTGCTAAATTTCTTGTATGTTACGATTTCACTAGTGTCCTTTACTCTCTCCAACTTTTGTACCCAGCAGATAAAGTAGTGCAAAATACACAAGTTGCCCTTCTTGGACTACAACGGCTTGGAAAAGAGGTGTGCTTCAGCTGATTACCAGGACACATGGGTATGTGCCAAGGAGGCATGTTGTAATCCTCAGTTATTTCAGTGCGCCATCCTCCTCTATGCTATAGTTTCGCTATTGAGATCCTGAGTCTTGTGTCAGTGGGAGAATGAGCTCTGGCTGTCTAAAAAACTTCAGAGGTTGTGGCTGTCAGGTTGACTACAATGCAAGATACTGCCACCTCCAGTGTCTATCTTCTCCCAGGTGGTAAAGTACCTCAAGCTGTATTGGCTGCACTGGTTTCGCAACTTCCTCGCTTTTCCTAATTTTGGGTGATTTCAATGCCCGTAATCCTTTGTGGAGTGGAACCAGGAGCACTGGCCATGGCAAAGATGTCGAAAATCTACAGACACAAATTGATTTTTATCTTTCAAATGCTGGTGCTCCTACACATTTCAGTGCGGCACATGGCACCTACTCAGCCACTGATCATTCAGTCTGTTCTGAGCTTCTACCATCTATTACTGGAGAGTTCATGACAACCTTCGTGGTAGTGATAACTTTCTGATCTTCCTTATCCCTACCCCAGCGTAATTCCTTGGCCGCTTGTCCAGATGGACGCTTAAAAAGGCTGACTGTGTTGCTTTCATGTCTGCTGCCATTGATGGATCTCTACCACAGAGCAATATCGATGTAGTGGCCCATTGCAACCATTGTTTCTGCTGCTGACTTGACAATCCCTTGTTCCTAAGGATCCACACCGTGGAAGACAGTACCATGGTGGTCGCCAAAAATCGCTGAGTCCATTAGAAATCGTAGGCGGTCTCTCTAACGTCATAAGCGGCACCCATTGCTGGAGCACCTCATTGCCCTTAAATGGCTCCATGCCCAGGCCTGGCAACAAATAAAGAGACAGAAACAGTAGTGCTGGACTCCCCTGCAGGTTCGGGGGTTAGAATAGGCCCGCGGTATTCCTGCCTGTCGTAAGAGGCGACTAAAAGGAGTCTCAACTGTTTCGGCATTTAATGTGATGGTCCCCTACGGGGTTTGACCACTACCTTTCCAAATTTTCCGTTAATGCGTACCATTTGGGGAAGGACACCTTACGTGGTGTATCTTAAATCCATCTTGCCCTAAGATCTGGCAAACCTGACATTTTCATGGAGTTGGACTTACATCAAGCTTCTGGCCACATCCACTGCAGTGTGTTCCGGGTAGCCTACATTCCCTCCATTGTGCACTTCCATCTTTATCCTCGTGATGTACAGGGATATTTTGACACCCGACATCCAGCACGGTAGCCAGTCCATTGTGGTGGGTTCGTCATGTACCCTCTTGGTGGTAGCCCCATGACTACACAGGGATCGCACTGCTGATGCCTGAGCTGCTACCTCCCCATGTATGCCGAGGAGTAGATGCCTAGCCCTTTGGGACATCGGGACTCCTGGCAAAGGCTGTCCTGCCAGGTGGTCTTGGCTGCAGCTGGGTGGCGCCCGTGGGGAGAGCCTCTGGTCGGAGTGGGTTGCATCAGGGCAGATGACCCGCAATGAAGCGTGGTACATCATCTCTCGCTGGTGGGCCTCCACCAGCAGTCTCTAAGTGATCGAGGTCTAACCTCAATGGCAAGAAATATGATCCTACATCATTTCCCTCCCTGGCCACTCCATCGGCGGAATGCATGGCTAAAGACAGCAGTGGAGATTATTGACCCTGGTACATTGTGTGTACGCGAGTTGATGGTGAATCTTTTATGCAAACCAAGCCTCAGTTTTTTGTGGAGCACTTAGAGGACAAGTTCGGGGAGGTGGAGGGCTTGTCCAAAATGCGCTCTGGGTCAGTACTCATCAAAACAGCATCCTCTGCCCAGTCACGGACGTTGCTCAATTGTGACAAGTTGGGGGATGTTTCAGTTAGCATCACGCCCCATAAGAATCTCAACATGGTCCAGGGTATTATATTCCACAGGAATCTTCTTCCGCAGTACGACGATGAACTACGCGCCAACCTAGAACGACGAGGTGTTCACTTCGTCCGACGCGTCCATCGGGGACCGAGGGATAATCAGGTAGCCACCGGTGCCTTCAACTAGGCCTTCGAGGGTGATGTCTTAACCGAAAAGGTTAAGGTGATGGTCTACCATTGTGATGTGAAGCCATATATCCCTCCTCCGATGTGGTGTTTGAAATGCTGGAAGTTCAGGCACATGTCATCCCGCTGTACTTCCGGCATCACGAGTCGAGATTGTGGACGTCCTTAGCATCCAGATACTCCATGTGCACCGCCTCCTATCTGTGTTAACTGCGGAGAACACCATTCCCTCTGCTCACCGGACTGTAGGATATTCCAGAAAGAAAGAAAGGTAGATAATGGAATATAAAACCCTGGACCGCCTGACCTACCCAGAGCCTAGGCGGAAATATGAGCGGCTACATCCTGTGCCAATTGAAGTGTTGGCAGAAGTGCCAACACCGTGTTGCTAAAGGAGGCCGAAATGCACACTTTCAAGCTCACGCAGATTGGCGTGAGGTCTGGAACAGTTAAGGGAATTAATAGTAGCAAATAAAGTACGTAGTTGATGTAGTACTTAACTTTAATCCATAATTGGAGAACATCGCTCTTGACGGTACATGTTTTATAATTTCAATATTAACTGGTAATGGGGCCTTGCTAGGTCGTAGCAAATGACGTAGCTGAAGGCCATGCTAACTATCGTCTCGGCAAATGAGAGCGTAATTGTCAGTGATCCATCTCTGGCAAACTCTTCTGTACAACTGGGGCGAGTGCCAGGACGTCTCTCTAGACCTGCCGTGTGGCGGCGCTCGGTCTGCAATCACTGACAGTGGCGACACGCGCGTCCGACGTATACTAATGGACCGCGGCCGATTTAAAGGCTACCACCTAGCAAGTGTGGTGTCTGGCGGTGACACCACATTCCTCTCCCGCAAATCGGCGAACGGTTGTGTTACAAGGCTTCCGCCCGCCGTGGGGAGGATCCCATGTTGACGTATGCGACGAGGTGGGGAGCCTAACAACAGGCGAGGCTGTGCCACCAGCACCCGGTCCGAGGGGAGCTAGGAAACGCCTGAAAACCTAGTCCAGGGTGCACGCCAACATGCGGTGTTTGCGCCCGTAAAGAGACAGGAGGGGCCGAAGATTCGACCTCCATCGGGGCGGGGCAGCCGACGGGCGAAGACGACGGTGCACGCCAACATGCGGTGTTTGCGCCCGTAAAGAGACAGGAGGGGCCGAAGATTCGACCTCCATCTGGGCGGGGCAGCCGACGGGCGAAGACGACATCTGGTCTGGAGCGGGCAAGAGTTCCATATCGGAGGACAGCTGGTCACGGGAAGCGATCGGTGGCGCGTGACCCAGGGAGGCGCCCGGCGGTTGCAGCGACGCGTCCACTGCGGGCGGCGCCGGCGGGAGGACCGGCGGCGGTTGCAGCGCGTCGCCATGGGGCAAAATGGAAGGCATCGTCGGTAACACCTGGGGATGAGGCTAGCCAGTAGATGGGTCCCCAGGGCGCTGACCGAACGGCACCGTCGCTGAAAGCAGACGGGGAGCGGCAGAACCCGTGCGACGACAGAGGCGCAGCTGATTGAGATGCCGACGCACCTCACCAGAGGCCCCCAAAACCAGATACATAGCGCGGCCGAGGCAGCGAAGAATGCGCCCTGCGAGCCAACGCCGTGAACCGCGATAGTTGCGACAGTATACAACGTCTCCTGGAGCAAAAGCAGGTGGCTGCCGCTGCACAAGAACCTGATGCGGCGGATGCAGCAAAGACATCAAGGTTCGATGAGGACGACCGTGGAGCAACTCAGCCGGCGAGCGACCATCTCTGGGCTGAGAGCGATACGAGGACAAAAAGGGCAATAACGCGTCCTCCCGAGAATGCGACTCTGTCAACTTCAACATCTTTGACTTGAAAGTCCGGACCAATCGTTCTGCTGCACCGTTTGACTGAGGCGAAAACGACGCGGATGTCAGATGTTGAATACCATTGGCCTTGCAGAATGACTGAAATTCTGCGGACATGAATTGTGGGTCATTGTCGGAAACAATAGTCTGTGGAAGACCTTCAATGCAAAAGATAGCGGATAACGCTTGGATGGTGGCAGATGACGCCGTGGAAGACATCCTGACAACGAAAGGAAAATTACTGAACGAATCTACCACAACCAACCATCGAGCATTCCAGAATGGACCAGCAAAATCGATGTGTAAGCGTTGCCAAGGGGAAGTGGCTTTTGGCCATGCAAAAAATTTCCGCGGTGGTGCGGATTGTTGTTCGGCACACGCCATGCAAGAAGAGCACATTTTCGTAATCGCAGCATCGATTCCGAACCAAGTACAGTGCTGACGAGCAAGTTGTTTCGTTCTCACTATACCCCAATGTCCTTGGTGGAGAAGCTATAAGACAGAGGAGTGTAACGAACGTGGCACCACGACCCGGGACTGATCATTATCAGAACGCAACAGCAAAATACCACGTCGTACAAAAAGTCTCTCCTTGTGAGCACAAAATCGGCGAACCAACGGATCCTCGATCCGTGACTTTGACAAGGGCCATTGCGTAGCAACAAAACGCAAAACGGTAGCAAGGACAGGGTCAGCAGCTGTGGCTGTAGCTATACGACGAAAATCAATCGGAAACGATTCGACCACGTCATCGGTTTCCGCATCAATGAACATGCAAGCAAGTTCGGAAGAATCGAATGCTCTATCCTCAGCAACAGGCAAACGGGACAACGCATCGGCGTTTCCGTGCTTAGCAGTGGACCGATACAAGCTATCGTAGCGGTACTGCGAGAGGAAAATAGACCAGCGAATGAATTTCTGCGCTGTACGTGGAGGTACAGGCTTTTGTGGATGAAAAAGCGATGTCAAAGGTTTGTGGTCCGTGATGATGGTAAAGTGACGACCATACAAGAAATCATGAAACTTCGTAACACCAAAGACGAGAGCCAACGCTTCTTTCTCGATCTGTGAATAATTTCTTTGCGCAGACGAGAGCAATTAGGACTCAAAGGCAATAGGGGGATCGTGTGAACCATCTTTGTGCGCAAGCACAGCACCAATCCCGAAATCCGATGCATCTACCATCATTAAAAGGGGTTCCGGGGATCGAATGGCGTAAGGCAAGTATTTGACAGCAACGCCGATTTCAACTGGCGAAAGGCGCGTTCGCATTCCGTCGTCCAGACGAACGGAACACCTTTACGGCGTAAGCGATGAAGCGGAGTTGAAATGGAAGAGGCGTGTGGGATATATTTATGATAATAGTTGATTTTTCCCAGCACACACTGTAGCTGCTTCAAATTCTGCGGCGAAGGCAAGTCTTGTATGGCACGGAGGTGCTCTGAACTGGGATGTATGCCTTGGGCATTGATTACATGTCGCAAATATGATAAGTCACGAGCAAAAAACACACATTTGTCCTTCCGCAAGCGAAGACCATTTTGTCGCAAGACCTGAAATAATGTTCTGAGATTGGCTAAATGTTCTTCTTCCGTCTTTCCGGAGATCACAATATCGTCCAGATAGTTCGTTGCAGTAGGGACCGACGCACAAACAGTTTGCAGATACTGCTGAAACAATGCAGGGGCGGATGCACACCCGAATGGTAGTCTTTTGAATCGATACAAACCAAGATGCGTGTTAACCACCAAAAGGCCCTGGGATTCTTCGTCCACCGGTAGTTGCAAGTACGCATCTGCTAGGTCCAATTTCAAAAATATTGACCCGTGCACAGTTTGTCAAAAAGATCTTCTGGGCGGAGTAAAGGAAAAGTTGCAATCACTAGTTGTGGATTCACTGTGGCCTTGAAGTCCACACAAAGTCTCAGTTTTCCGGAAGGTTTTGGCAAAATTACTAAGGGTGATGCCCAGAGAGAAGCCTGCACACGTTCAATTACACCTTGTGATTCCAAATCGTGGAATGTTCTTGCGACCTCATCACGCAATGCGTGGGGAACATTGCGCGCTCGGAAAAATTTCGGTTGCGTGTTTACTTTCAGTTCCAAATGGGCTTTATAGTTCTTAGCGCAACCCAGGCCCGGTGCAAAAATGTCTGCAAATTCTTCACATAGACAAGAAACACTGGCGGAAGGCACAGTCTGGTTCACTGATAGGACCTGATTTACTATAGACATGTTAAACAACTGAAATAAATCTAAACCAAACAAGTTCACTGCAGAAGAAGAACGAAGTACGTAAAAAGACACAAGTTTCGTTTGTCCCTTGTATGTTGCAAGAAGGCAGCACTGTCCTAACACAGGGATATTCTGACCGGAATAACTATTTAACTTAACATTTGCGGCACGCAACGGAGGTGTGCCCAGTTGTTTGTACATGTCTTTATTGATCAATGAAACTGCAGCTCTGGTATCGAGCTGGAATGGTATCACGGTGCCATGAATGTCCAAATCTACAAAAAGTTTATTGTCCTGCTGACGACAAGAGCGACTGTCTCGTGCAACGTGAACTGACACTGGTACAGAATCACTTGGTACTTGACGCGATTTCCGTCGATGTCGACGCACACTATTTGTGGGACGAACACAGTCACTGATAGAGAAATTGGCACTGGGCGGAGTGGAATGAACTACATGAATTTCTTTGGGCGAAGGTTCACAAGCCTGAGTATTCTTGGTTCGATTCTGATTCCGGCGCGAAGCAACGGGCCTGGAATTGTTGTTAGTGTCCAATCGGAGCTTTTTCTGGCAAACACTCTGAACATGTCCTTTTTTATTACAGAAAAAGCAAATAGCTTGGCGTGACGGGCAATTCTCATGCGAATGTCTCGTAGCACACTGCGGGCATGATTTTAGCACTGCATTTGCCTGCTTACGTGGCACACTTAGCGGAGAGCTTGGTGGCAGCTGCGTGGGTGGGCGCGAGGGCTGTTTACTCTTCCGTGCAGCTCGCCCGGCGGGCCGGTTAATGTGACACACGGCTGGCGAAGTTTCAAATGATTCCTGAGCAAAGTCAAGTGTGTCTTGCCTATCCAATATGTCTATCACGTGTTGAAGGTAGGGATTGACTAGTTTCAAAATCTGTTCCCTTATACGAACATCAGAAACGTTCTGTGCAATTGCATCACGCACCATAGTATCTGAATAAGAAAGTCCACATTCACACTCAAAAGCACTATCCGTAGTAAGGCCTTGCAAAGTGACAACCCACTCCCTATTAGTTTGAACAGCCGTACGTTTTGTACGAAAGAACGTATACCGTTTGGCAACTACATTGACTGATTCTTTGAAATATGCATCTAATGCAGACAAAATTTCGTCATACGACAGAGTTGCTACGTCGCGTCAGGGAAATAATTTCACTATCACTCCGTACGTGTGCACCCCGACGGATGCTAACAAAAAAGGCTGCCGCTTGTTACCTTGAATTCTGTAGGCGGCGAGATGGAATCCAAAGTGGCGTGACCACACCGTCCAGCTTGCCAGTGCAGCATCAAAAGGACGAAAAGGTGGTGCAACCGCGTGTTGTGGCTGCGGTAGCGGTGGAGCGGAGGCTGCCGCATCGTTTTGCATTGCACGTTGACCCTCGACGAGCTGTCCAAGGGCATCCAATAACGCTTGCGTCTGCTGATTCTGCAAGCGATAAAATTCGAACAGTACATCTGGAGATTGTGACGAAGCCATGACACAAGTAAATTAAGCAAGTTTAAAGAAGAAGACCGTTTTAATACTCGTCGCCATGTGAAGTGTTGGCAGAAGTGCCAACACCGTGTTGCTAAAGGAGGCCGAAATGCACGCTTTTAAGCTCACGCAGATTGGCGTGAAGTCTGGAACAGTTAAGGGGATTAATAGTAGCAAATAAAGTACGTAGTTGATGTAATACTTAACTTTAATCCATAATTGGAGAACATCGCTCTTGACGGTACGTGTTTTATAATTTCAATATTAACTGGTAATGGCGCCTTGCTAGGTCGTAGCAAATGACGTAGCTGAAGGCTATGCTAACTATCGTCTCGGCAAATGAGAGCGTAATTGTCAGTGATCCATCTCTGGCAAACTCTTCTGTACAACTGGGGCGAGTGCCAGGACGTCTCTCTAGACCTGCCGTGTGGCGGCGCTCGGTCTGCAATCACTGACAGTGGCGACACGCGGTTCCGACGTATACTAATGGACTGCGGCCGATTTAAAGGCTACCACCTAGCAAGTGTGGTGTCTGGCGGTGACACCACACCAATGCCATCAACTTATACCACTGCTGCAACACCGCTACGATCCTCTCCCGGGTCGTCACATACTGCTGCCTCTCAGCTATGTCAGAATGCACCAGCCCCCTTGGTGGTGGGGGCCATTTCCCCCTCTGTTGCTACTGCTCCATCTACTTCAGGAGCAATACCACCCCATGCATCAGGGACATTAGTTCCCCCTTCCCAGCCGGAGAATCGTGAGACTTCTTCGGCTACTCTAGCCAGGAAGGGGTCCCTTGGGGCCCTACCATCCCAGGCTTTGCCCAATGCCAAAGCGGCCACCCGCAAATTTTTGAAACAACCACTGGTCGCTGGTCGTAGGGCTTCACGGTCGTCGTCCGTCCCTGAGACTGACTCAGTGTGGCCCTCCCAGCCGGACCCACAAAAGCACAGCATGCAAAGCAGTCGAAGAAAAAGGCTCCCAAGCATACTGACATTGCAGTGGCACCCCTCCCACCGCAACCTTCCAACTCTGCGTCTGAGGATGAGGTGGAGATTCTGGCGTCCGCTGAGGACCTCGATCTCTCCAGTCCCTCAGACACCATTGATAGCACTAGCACAGGTGCTCAATTGGAGGCAGCAGGGGACCAAGCGGCGTAATCTGCCTTCCCAGTCCCGTCACACCTTTCTCAGACATGGACAATATCATCTTCCAGTGGAACTGCAGCGGTTTCTTCCACCATCTAGCTGAACTCCGACAACTTATCAGCCTTCACCCTTTCTTCTGCATTGCTCTTCAGGAAACTTGGTTTCCTGCAATGCAAACCCTCGCCCTCCGTGGCTATCGGGGTTATTATAAGAACCCTGCTGCTTATGAAAGGGTGTCTGGTGGCGTCTGCATATATGTCCTTACCTCTCTTCACAGCGAGTCAGTCCCTCTTCAAACACCTTTAGAGGCTGTCGCTGTTCAGGTGTGGATGCCACAGGCTGTTACTGTCTGCAGTCTTTACCTTCCACCGGATGGTGATGTTGCGCAGCATGTCCTGGCTGCGCTGATAACCCAATTGCTGCCACCTTTCTTGTTACTGGGCGACTTCAACGCCCATAACCCCCTGTGGGGTGAGTCGGTGGTGACAGGTCGAGGCGCCACCATTGAGCATTTCTTGGCACAGCTCGATCTTTCGCTTTTAAATACTGATTCCTTCACATGGCACGTACTCCGCCATCGACCTTTCGATCTGCAGCCCTAGCCTCTTACCGTCTGTCCACTGGAGAGTGCATGACGACCTGTGTGGTAGTGACCACTTTCTGATCTTTCTGTCACTGCCATAGCGTCAGTCTTCTGGGCGCCCTAGCAGATGGGCAATGAATACGGCTGACTGGGACTTGTTCTCCTCCACTGCCGCAATTGAGCCTCTCTCTAATGATGACATTGATGCGGTGGTTCAATCGGTCACAACCGGCATCGTTACTGCCGCCGAATCTGCCATTCCCCGTTCTTCTGGGTCCCCTCGACGGCGGACTGTGCCTTGGTGGTCGCTTGAGATCGCTGAAGGGATTAAGGATCGCCGGCGGGCGCTACAGCATCACAAGCGACATCCTTGCATTGCACACCTCATCACCTTCAAACGACTACATGTGCAGGCCCGCCGCCTTATCCCCAAAGCAATCAGGAGTGCTGGGAGCGGTATGTGTCCACCATTGGCCTCTGAGTCTCCCCATCGCAGGTCTGGGCCAAGATCCGTCGCCTCTATGGCTATCGGACCCCTGTCAGCGTCCCTGCGCTCTCACTGAATGGAGCCGTTTGTACAGACTCCGTCGAAATTGCCAACAGCTTGGCATAGCATTTTGCTCTGACTTCCGCATCTTCCAATTACACACTGGTCTTCCGCTCCATTAACGATCGGATGGAGTGTCGGAGCCTTTCTTTTCGCACCCACCATTCTGAATCCTATAATGCTCCATTCAGTGAGTGGGAATTTCACAGTGCCCTTGCCGCTTGCCCTGATACTGCTCCCGGGCCAGATGGCATCCACTGTGAGATGCTGAAACACCTTTCAGTGGACTGCAAGCGACGCCTCCTCGATCTTTACAACCGTCTCTGGGTCGAGCGTGAGTTTCCGTCGCAATGGCGGGAAAGCATTGTCATTCCCGATTTGAAACCGGGCAAGTACTCTTTGGAGGTGGACAGTTACGGCCCTATTAGCCTCACCAACGTTCTTTGCAAGCTTCACGAACGGATGGTGAGCCGGCGTTTGAATTGGGTACTGGAGTCTCGGGGCTTTCTGGCTCCATCTCATGGTGGGTTCCGTAAAGGCCGCTCCACCGCCGACAATCTGGTGAGCCTGGAGTCGGCCATCCATACTGCCTTTGCCCGCCGTCAGCACCTGGTCGCTGTCTTTTTCGACATGCGGAAGGCGTACGATACGACATGGCGTCATCACATCCTTTCTCCACTTCATGGTTGGGTTCTTTGGGGCCCTCAGCCGATCTTCATTAGCAATTTCCTGTCGTATCGTTCCTTCCGCGTGCAAGTCGAAGTCTCCCATAGTTCCTCCCGAGTCCAGGAGAACGGGATACTGCAGGGTTCTGTCCTCAGTGTCTGCCTGTTCTTAATTGCAATAAACGGGCTCGCTGCCACGGTGGGAAATTCTGTCTCCGCTTCCCTGTATGCTGACGACTTCAGCCCCATGGTGTGTGCCTCGCCCTCGCCTTCAGCTGGAATTGGCACAGGGCCCGAAGGACTCAGTCCCTCTGGAGGCTTTCCGCCACAGCTTTCTTTCCATCCTTGCAACGTATCAGGGCTCTGGCATTGTTTACATTGACGGTTCGATGGTTGCTGGTCGTGTCGGTTATGCGCTAACTCTAAGGGACCATTCCAAACAACGTTCGTTGCCGGCTGGCTGCAGCGTTTACACTGCTGAGCTGGTCGCCATCTTTCGTGCCCTATAGTATAACCGCTCCTGCTAAGGTGAGTCCTTCGTGATCTGTAGCGATTCCCTGAGCGGTTTACGATCTCTCGACCAATGTTTCCCTCGTTCCCGTCTGGTGATGGCTATCCAGAAGTCCCTGGACACTCTTGCCTGTTGCGGCCGCTCTGTGGTCTTCGTGTGGACCCCAGGCCATTTTGGGATACCCGGCAATGAGGATGTTGACCGCCTGGCGAAAGAGGCCACCAGTACACCATCTCTGGACATTGGCCTCCCAGAGACAGATTTGCGAGCGTTCCTATGCAGCAAAATTCTTTACCTTTGGGACACTGAATGGCGCGCCCTGTCCTCCCAAAACAAACTTCGAGCCATCAAGGATGCTACCGGTGTGTGGCGCTTCTCCTTGCGGGTCTCTGGCAAGGAGTCTGTTGTCATCTGCCGGCTGCGCATTGGGCGCACATGGATGACTCACGGCCACCTACTGCGACGTGAGGGCCCAGCTTTATGTCGCTGCGGCTCCGTTTTGACAGTGGTCTACATTTTATTGGACTGTCCACTTTTAGCTGTGCTCAGGCAGTCGTTCGCACTGCCTGACATGCTCCCTGCCCTTTTAATGGATGACTCTGCTATGGCTGACTTAGTTTTACGTTTTATTCGGGCAGGGGTTTTTTATCATTTAATCTGAGTGTTACTGTTTTATTTTATTGTTTTGTGTTGATTCTGGCCTTTAGCCTACGATTTTAAACTGATTTTTTAATGTGTTCCTAAGCCGTTGGCTTTTCCTTTTTTATTTCTATGGTCGGCCAACCACCGTCACACTCTGTGTGATTTTAGTTTGTTTTGTCTTGTCTTTGTCTACGTTTCTCTTGTTCTGTATCGTCTGTGATCTATTCTGTTAATCGTTTTTATTCTCTGTGGGTGTTCTTAGTATTTGGAAAAAGGGACCGATGACCGTAGCAGTCTGGTCCCTTTAATCCCACAAACCAACCAACCAACCATTAATGGCCTTGCAGCAGCAGAAGGGTCGTCTGTCTCACCCACGTTATATGCTGACGATTTTTGCATCTTTTTCAGCTCCTCCACCATTAGTGTTGCAGAACGTAGGTTGCAGGAGCCATACGCAAGGCGCAGGTGTGGGCCCTAGCCCATGGGTTTCAATTTTCTCCTCCGAAGACTTGTGTTATGCACTTTTGTCGGCTTGGAACTGTCCATCCCTACCCTGAGCTCTATCTTCAGGATGCCATGCTCAGGGTTGTTGACACTTACCGTTTTCTGGGATTGCTGTTTGATGCCTGGCTTACTTGGCTTCCACATATTCGTCAGCTCAAGCGTCAGTGCTGGCAGCATCTGAATGCCCTCCGCTGCCTCAGCAACACAACTTGTGGTGCAGATCGTAATACGCTGCTACAGCTCTACAAAGCCCTCGTGCTGTTCCGACTGGATTATGGGAGTGTGGCGTATGTCTCAGCGTCGCCCTCAGCGTTGCAACTGCTAGACCCCGTTCACCACTGTGGGGTACGACAGGCGACAGGAGCATTCCGCACCAGTCCTGTTAATAGCCTACTTGCTGAGGCTGGGGTTCCTTCGCTCCACATTTGGCGTCTACAACTCTTAGCCAACTATGCTGCCCACGTTCGTTGTTTGCCCCGTCACCCTAACTACCGTCTGCTTTTTGCTAATGCGGCAGTCCATATCCCACACCGGCGGCCGCGATCAGGCCATACAATTGGGATCCGTGTTTGGTCACTCCTTCGTGAACACGAGTCTTTGCCTCTTCCATCTGCTTTTCAGGTCCACTCACATACACCACCTTGGTGTATTCGTCGGCCGCAGCTTCGGCCGGACCTCTCACAATGGCAAAAGGATTCAGCTCCTCCTTCAGTCTTGCGTCGCCAATTTCTTGCTCTCCTCGACGCATCCCGCGACTCGGAGGCTATCTATACAGATGGCTCGATGGTTGACGGCCATTTGGGGTACTCTTATGCTCATGCGGACTATGTAGACCATCGCTCCTTGCCTGAAGGCTGCAGTGTTTACACCACAGAGCTAACAGCCATTTTTCGTGCCCTTGAGCGTATTCGTACCAGCACTGGAGAGTCTTTTGTCATTTGCAGTGACTCTCTCAGTACCCTACAGGCACTTGACCAGTGCTACCCACGCTATCTCATTGTTGTTGCCATCCAGGAGTCCGTTCATGCTCTTGAACAGCGTGGACGTTCGGTGGTGTTCATATGGACCCTGGGACACGTTGGGATAGCGGGAAACGAACTCCCGACAAGTTAGCCAAAGAAGCTACCCGCAAACTGACGTTGGAGATCGGCTTCCCGTTAACTGATCTCCGATCGGTGTTGCACCGTCGGGTCTTTGGGATGTGGGGAGACGTATTTCGCACTCTGTCTGTACACAACAAGCTGCGGCGAGTAAAGGATACCACGACTGTGTGGGGTTCCTCCACGCGGGCCACTCGCAGAGATTCTGTTATTCTCTGTAGGCTGCACTTTGGTCACTCTTGGCTGACGCATGGTCATCCATTGCGTCGAGAGGACCCCCCTCATTGTCGCTGTGGTGCAACAACGACGGTGGCCCATATGTTGTTGGAATGTCCTCTTTTAACTGCTCTCTGGTGAGCTTTTAATCTCCAGGATGACTTATCATCTCTGTTAGGGGACAATGTCTCTATGACAGATCATGTTTTAAGTTGAATTCGCGCAAGCGCCTTTTATAGGTCCATTTAATTTTATTACATCACCCTCTTTTGAACTGTATCTTTTAATTAGTTTTTTGTTGTAATTCGGCTCCACCCTAATATTTTAGGCTGGAGGTTTTAACGTGTTGCAGAGTGGCTGGCTCATCCTATTATTTTCGTGATCAGCCAGCCACAGTCCTCTGCTGTACACTTTTAATTCCTTCTGTCTTTCTTCTATGTTTTGTTTTTGTTGCTGTGCTCCGTATTCCATGTTGTCTTAGCATTGACCTTGGGGTTTTTCTTCCCTCGGAATTTCTTATTTTAGTGCTTCGCCTGACTGGTGGATGGTTTCAATGTGCTTTGTGTTTTTATGAAACAAAGGACCGATGACCTTTGCAGTTTCGTACCTTTTATCTTTAAACCAACCAACCAACCATCTATGCGAACCCCTGCCCTCTGTGGCTATCGAGGTTATTATAAGAACTGGGCAGCTTATGAATGGGTGTCTGGCGGCGTCTGCATCTATGTCCTTAACTCTCTTCACAGCGAGTCTGTCCATCTACAAACAGCTTTAGAGGCTGGCGCTGTTCGGGTGTGGACGCCACAGGCTGTTACCGACTGCAGCCTTTCCCTTCCACCAGATGGTGATGTCACGCAGCATCTCCAGGCTGCACTGATAGCCCAATTGCCGCCACCTTTCTTGTTACTGGGCGACTTCAACGCCCATAACCCTCTGTGGGGAAGGTCAGTGGCAACAGGTCGAGGCGCTACAGTTAAGCATTTATTGGCGCAGCTCGATCTTTCGATTTTAAATGATTGTGCCTTCACACACTTCAGTGCGGCGCATGGCACATACTCCGCCATTGACTTGCAACCCCAGCTCTTACCGTCTCTCCAAAGGGGTGTGCATGATGACTTGTATCGTAGTGACCACTTTCCGATCTTTCTGTCACTGCCATGGCGTCACTCTTCTGGGCGCCCCAGCAGATGGGCTATGAATAAGGCTGACTCGGACTTGTTCTCCTCCATTGCCGCTATTGAGCCTCACTCTAATGACGACATTGATGCGGTGGTTCACTTGGTCACCACTGGCATCGTTACTGCCGCAGAATCTGCCATTCCCCGTTCCTCTGGGTTCCCTCGGCGGAGTACTGTGCTTGGTGGTCGCCTGACATCGCTGAAGCGATTAAAGATCGCTGGCGGGCGCTCCAGCGTCACAAGCGACATCCCTCCATAGAACACCTCATCACCTTCAAATGGCTACGTGCGCGGGGACTGCCGCCTTATCTGCCAACGCAAGCAGGAGTGCTGAGAGCGGTATGTGTCCACCATTGGCCTCCATGTCTCTCCATCGCTGGTCTGGGCCAAGATTAGACGCCTCTGTGGCTTTTGGACCCCTGTCAGCGTCCCTGTGCTCTCACTGAATGGAGCAGTTTGTACTGACTCCGACGTAATTGCCAACCACTTGGCAGAGCATTTCGCTCTAAATTCCGCTTCTGTGTACTACCCACTGGCCTTCCGCTCTATTAAAGAGTGGATGGAATGTCGCAGCCTTTCTTTTCGCACCCACCATCCTGAATCCTACAATGTTCCATTCAGTGAGTGGGAATTTCACAGTGCCCTCGCCGCTTGTCTTGATACCGCTCCTGGACCAGATCGCTTACACTGTCAGATGCTGAAACACCTTTCAGTGGATTGCAAGCGACGCCTCCTCTACCTTTACAACCGTCTCTGAGTCGATGGTGAGTTTCCGTCGCATTGGTGGGAAAGTATTGTCATCCCCGTTTTGAAACCGGGCAAGAGCATTTTGGAGGTGGACAACTACCACCCCATTAGCCTCACCAACGTTCTTTGCAAGCTTCTTGAACAGATGGAGAGCCGGCGCGTGAATTGGGTACTGGAGTGTCAGGGCCTTCTTGCTCTGTCTCAGGGTGAGTTCCGTAAAGGCAGCTCCGCCACCGACAATCTGGTGAGACCGGAATCGGCCATCCGTACTGCCTTTGCCCGCCGTCAGCATCTGGTCGCTCTTTTTTTCGACCTGCGGAAGGCGTACGATACGACATGGCGTCATCACATCCTTTCTACGGTTCATGGATGGGCTCTTCGGGGCCCTACGCCGATCTTTGTCCCAAATTTTCTGTCGTATCGTACCTTCCACGTGCAAGTCGCGGCCTCCCATAGTTCCTCCCAAATCCAGGAGAAAGGGGTACCACAGGGATCTGTCCTTAGTGTCTGCCTGTTTTTAATTGCAATAAACGGGCTCTCTGCAGCGGTGGGAAATTCTGTCTCCACTTCCCTGTATGCTGACGACTTCTGCCTTTACTATAGCTCTATTGGCATTGCAGCTGCTGAACGTCAGCTACTGGGCGCTATCCGTAAGGCGCAGTCTTGAGCTGTCGCTCATGGGTATCAGTTTTCGACATCCAAGAACTGCTTTATGCATTTCTGCCGGCAACACACTGTTCACCCGGAGCCTCGGCTTTATCTGGACGGCGAACTTCTTCTCATAGGTTTTAGGGTGTGGTTTTTGATGCCCAGTTTACTTGGCTGCCTCATATTCGGCAGCTTAAACAGGCGTGTTGCCGGCATCTTAATGCTCTGCGATACTTGAGCCACACCCCCTGGGGCGCCGACCGATCTAACCTGTTACGGCTCTACCAGGCGTTAATCCAGTCCCGTGTGGAGTATGGAAGCCTGGCTTATGGCTCAGCATCCCCATCTGCGTTGTGGGTGCTGGACACAATCCTCCACAGCGGGATACGCCTTGCCACTGGTGTTTTCCGGACCAGCCCTGTGGACAGCAAACTTGTGGAGGCGGGTACCCCTCCACTGCGGTTACAGCGCCAACGTTTGCTGGCCGCTTATGCTGCTCATGTTTCAGCTTGCCTGGGCACCCTACCTATCGTCTACTGTTCCCACAGTTGCATTTCCATCTTCCAGAACGTCGGCCCAGGGCTGGATGTACGATCACGGTCCGCGTCCGAGAGCTTCTCTCCGGGCTTGGGGCTTTACCTCTTCTGCCCCCTTTCCGGGCACCTCTGCATACACCCCCATGGTTTGTGCCTCGCCCTCGTCTCCAGCTGGAATTGTCACAGGGCCACCCCAGGGGCTCAGCATTCTTTGTTGAGTACGGGCTTGGCGACCCCGGGGTCCTGAGCTGGGGACTGGTCGGCGCCGCCAGTCTCCTGTCACCGTAACCCCCGGACATGCTTCAGCGACCACCATATGGCGCGGTGGTGGAATGTTGTGTGCTGCGGGGAATGGTAATCTTGGCTTGACCGCCTGGATTGCGAGGAAGGCCAACCCCCATAAAAACCCCTCAATCTTCCAGTGTGCTCCGCGCCTATGAGATGCATGGCTATTGAGGTGTAACAGTCCCAAGCGGGCAACCTCTGGGGCACCTGCCACACGCCAGTTGTATAAGGCTTACTCAGGCATGCGGGGCTCTGTCTGAGCGGACCTTTAGTTCCCTAGCTGCTCGTGGGACCGCAATGGACCCTTCGACCTCTACATTTCCCCCTACCAGTGGCTTGGGTGGGCCACTGGTAGGAAAACTCACCCCATCGAAGAAGCGACTTCGTGCTTCGAGTCCTCCAGCGCCTAGTGTTGATCGAGATTTATCAGACTGTCGTAACAGAGCACATGCTGATAATCAGAATGTGTTTTTGATTATTAAACGGAAGGAGGGTAGCTTTGAGAGGGTTTCTCCCTTTTGCATCCACAAGGGTCTTGAGGGAATTGCAGGAACACTTAAATCTGTGAAGCGACTGCGCAATGGGACTCTGTTAGTTGAGACATCTAGTTCCCGTCAAGTCGCTTCTCTTCGGAAAGCAACCTGTCTCGGTGAGTACGCTATCGAGACCGAGCATCACTCCACTCTGAACTACAGTAAGGGTGTTGTGACATATAGGGACTTGGTGGATATCCCCACAGACGAGTTAAAATCTGAATGGGCCGATGAAGGTATTGTGGACGTGCAGCATATTATGAAACGAGTCGATGGGGACCTAGTCAATTCCGACTCGTTTATTCTCACGTTCAGTTGCCCACGACTCCCAGAGCATGTTAAAGCGGGGTTCATACATTTGCCAGTAAGGCCATATTTCCCCAACCCAATGCGCTGCTTTAAATGTCAGCGCTTTGGGCATAGTACGTTGGGGTGCAATGGGATAACCACTTGTGGTAAATGTGGTCAGCCTGCCCATGAAGGAGCTGATTGTTCATCGCCTGTGAAGTGCGTGAATTGCTCTGGGAGTCACCCTGTCTGGAGCCGGGTCTGCCCCATCTATCTCGACGAACGGAAGATACAGGAGATTAAAACATCTAAGCGCATCCCCTATGGTGACGCCAAGAAGCTCTTTAAGGCCATGCAACCTCCTGTTTTTACTACATCTTTCGCTTCCGCTCTGAAAAAACCGGTACAAATGGCCACTGTTGCTACGCAAACGGAGGTTGCTAGTGTTAGCACTAATACGTGCGTTTGCCAGTGCACTCGTGCTGCTGCAGTTGTTTTGCAACCTGCGGCTCTCCCCGCAATGTCGGACAAGGCTGTGGTTGCTGACATTGGGGTACTTCCTCCCTCTCCCCAAATGGAGCCTTCTGCCCAGGCGAGTACGGCTCCAACTGTTGACAAGGCTCTGCATTCTAAGCCCCCCAAGACAAAGACGCCGAAGCTGAAGGTTTTGACACCTGCGGAGACTAGTCAGGGTCGGTCCGATGACGAGGCCATCGTACTGTCTGACGTCTCCCGTGGGTCGTCATCGGAGCTGATGGACATTGACGTCGACCGGGGGTGATCTTCTCGCCCCAGGAATAAATCTCCGGCCAGTACGGGCTCTCCTCCAAAGCACAGAGGCAGGGTGAGAGTTCAGCCCCCCTGATCACTGGCTCCCATATTACAGTGGAACCTGAATGGGTTCAGGACGCATGTGGCCGAATTACAACTCCTTGTACGAGAGTTCCCTTTGTGCTTATGTCTCCAAGAGACACATTTTCGGGCCACTGATGCTCCTTCCTTATGGGGCTACACCGTCTATCGGAAAGATGATCTGACAGGGGAAAGGGCAAAGGGTGGTGTTGCGGTTTTTGTCCGTGACATGCACCCCTCATCTGAGCTCCCTCTCGTTACAGACTTGCAAGCAGTAGCAGTTGACCTTCTTGAGGATCGGAGTCTCACAGTCTGTTCACTTTACTTACGACCTCAGGATGCGATAGACTCTGAGGCTCTCGCAGACCTTATTAGCCAACTCCCCCGCCCATTTCTTCTTCTGGGGGACTTCAATTCTCATAATGTTTTATGGGGCTCTTCGACTACTTGCCCCAGGGGTCTCATTCTGGAAAGCCTCATGATGTCTGAAGAACTGTGCATGCTCAACTCTGGTGCTCCCACCCATTTTTGTACTGCTTCTGGGTCGTCATCAGCTATTGACCTTTCCTTTTGCTCTCCAGCACTAGCGGATTCTGCTGTGTGGGAGGTTGCTGCTGACCTCCATTCTAGTGACCACTTCCCCCTTTGGATTCGCCTCCTGGATGAGGCTATGGCGTTACCAGTGCCGCCACGGTGGCACCTCTGCCGAGCTGACTGGACACTTTTCAGCCAACTGGCTGTTTTGGAACACCATGCCAGCGTCCACGAATGGGTAGACCATGTTACAGCCGTGATCTCCCATGCTGCTGAATTGTCAATCCCCCGGCCATCCGGTCATCCCAAGAGGTGTCCTGTCCCTTGGTGGACCACTAAGTGCTGCTCAGCTATCCGAGCCCGCCGTGCAGCTCTGCGCCGCTTCAAGTGCCGTCCCTCAGCTGACAATCATGCAGCATTTCCGGTGGCAAGAGCCAAAGCGCGGCGCGTGATTAAAGAGAGCAAACGACGGTCATGGCAATCGTTCTTGAACTCCATCTCCCGCTCCACTAATTCTACGAAAGTATGGGAAGCCATCAGGAGGATTTCCGGGAAATGCAGCCAACTACCTGTCACGGCATTGCTGCATCAGGGAAGTTTTCTCACGGCGCCGAGAGACATTGCCCAGACACTGGCCATGCATTTTGCGGCATCTACCGCCACTATTAACTGTGATCCAGATTTCTGCCGCTACCGCACTGCCATCGAGAGGGGTCACTTGGACTTCCGGTCTCCAAATTCTGAGCCCTACAACTGCCCCTTCACAATGTGGGAATTGGATTCAGCGCTGTCTGTGGCTCATGATACTGCGCCTGGTCATGATCAAATCCAGTACAGCACGCTGCAGCACTCGTTACTACCTTCCAAGGAAGTTCTCCTGAATTGTTTTAATATGATATACCCTGACTCGTGGCGGGAGGCGATTTTGATTCCCCTCCTCAAACCAGGGAAGGACCGAACACATCCTAGTAGTTATCGGAGTATTGCTATGACGAGCTGTGTTGGGAAGACGTTGGAACGCATGGTCAACCGTCGCCTGGTTTGGCTGCTCGAGACCAGGCAGCTCCTTAGCCCCTCCCCATGTGGCTTTCGGAGATGTCGTTCAACTATAGACAACTTGACCTTGCTTGATGCGGCCATCCAACAGGCCTTCCTGCGTAACCAGCATTGTCTAGGTGTATTCTTTGACATTCATAAGGCGTATGACACTACTTGGCGCCGCCATATCCTCAATCAACTCCATGAGTGGGGCTTTCGTGGCCGTCTCCCCATCTTCATTCGGTCCTTTCTTTCCCACCGCCTCTTTCGCTATAGGGTTGGTAATGTGCTATCTGATTTGTATGTGCAGGAGAATGGTGTTCCTCAGGGAAGCGTTTTAAGTGTCACCCTCTTTGCCATCGCCATTAACAGTATCAGGTCCACTGTCCGGAGTCCTGCCCAATGCTCCTTGTTTGTGGACGATTTTGCTGTTTTCTGTTCTTCCTCCAGTCTTGTCACTGCTAGTCGGCAGTTGCAGCTTACGATACAGCGATTGGAGGCATGGACTGCGAAGATGGGTTTTACCTTTTCTGCGCACAAATGTGTGTGTGTTCATTTTAATCGTTCTCGACGTCTTTTTACCTCCCATGAATTGCGTCTGAGGGACACCATTCTTCCTTTTAGCGACACTGTGCGGTTCCTGGGTCTCACTTTTGATTCCAAGTTGTCGTGGTTGCCTCATCTTAAAGACCTCAAGGTGCGGGCCCTGAAGGCACTGAATATTTTGAAGTGTCTGAGCCATCGGTCCTGGGGAGCAGATCGGGCGCGTCTGCTGCAGTTTTATAGGGCTTTCGTCCGATCGCGTCTTGAATATGGTAGCACCGTGTATGGGTCAGTGAGTCCTTCCTATGTAAAGATTCTTCACGCAGTACACCATGAGGGTATCAGGCTGCCCACTGGTGCCTTCCGTACTAGTCCCATCCCCAGCCTGTGTGCTGAGGCAGGGGACCCGCCGCTCGCCATTCGGCGGAAACTCCTCATGGTGCGACGGGTGTATCAATTCCTTGCCTGTCCTACCTCCCCTGCGTACCCTACCGTTGCCCGATCGCCTATGGATCGTCTCTTTTCCAGTCGTCCCAGGGCAACGAGACCATTTGGGATTCGTGCCAAGCATTTGCTTGAGTCCCTTGGTGTGGAGCGTGTGGCCCCCCAACGACAAGGTTTTACTTGCCTGCCTCCCTGGTTGCTCCAGAGGCCCAGCGTCCTTTTAGACTTGTCGGAGTACCAGAGGAGCTGCACTCCTGCGTTTGTTTTTACCTCCTTATTTTATGATATTTTAAACCAGCATCCCGACCATGTACCAGTATTTACGGATGGCTCTAAACAGGGGGACTCTGTTGGTTGTGCTGTTGTTTTCCCTGATCGACTCGTCAAGTTACGGCTTCCTGCGGCGTTTACCATCTTTGATGCCGAATTGCTTACAATCTTGCGGTCATTGGAGCAGATGAGATGTGTTCCCAGTCGTAAGTTCCTCATCTGTTCTGACTCCCTGAGTGCCCTTCAGACCATGCAACACTTGTACCCAGCGGATACGGTCGTCCAGAACATCCATGATGCCCTACTCCACCTGCAGCGGCAGGGGAAGGAGGTTTCCTTCTGCTGGGTGCCGGGGCACGTGGGTATTGGGGGAAACGAACTGGCGGATGTGGCTGCCAAAGATGCATGTTCCCTCCATCACGTTGTTGAATGTGCCACCCCCTCCATGCTGTTACCTCCCTCCGGCGTTTTCGCGTTATGCGTCAGTGGGAAGAGGAGTGGCTGGCAGTCGGTGAAAATAAGCTGCGTCTGGTCAAGGCCACCACGCGGCCATGGCGTACGTCCTACCAGTCATGCAGGCGGGATGAGGTTCTCCTCACTCGCCTCCGCATCGGGCACAGTCCCTTCACACATGGTTTTTTACTCCGGCAGGAGGATTCCCCAATCTGCAGTGCTTGTGGCGTCCAGATTACTGTCCGCCACATTTTACTTGACTGTCTTTTATTCTCTGACCAGAGGGCGGTGGTTTCTTTGCCACCGGATTTGCCCTCTATTTTGAAAGACGACGCAACGTCTGTGGTTAAGGTTTTACGGTTTTGTGTCCTGTCCAATTTGTTGCCTCGGATTTTAGGGAGAGGGTTTTAATGTGCTGCTGGATGACTGGCTCCCCCAGATTTTAGGTAAAAGGTCCACCAGTCACGAATACCTCCTTGTTTCCCTTCGGTTTCTGTCCCCCCTTCCTTGTGTTTCCTTTCCTTTTTAGTGCACTCCTTCTCCTCTTGTTTTCCCTCTGTATCTGAGGATTTGGAACTGTGTCATGTCTGTGTCTTTTAGCTGTTCCCCTTGTTCGCTGTTCGTCTTAATCCCTTCAGTGCATGTGTTCGTGTTTTTATGCGTTTGGGCGCTGATGACCCCGCTGTTTAGCGCCCGTAAACCACAAACACACACACACACACACTGTCACAGGTCCCAAAGGACTCAGTCCCTCTGGAGGCCATCCGCCCCTGCTTTACTTTCACCCTCGCAAGATATCAAGGCTCTGGCATCGTTTACACTGATGGCTCGATGGCTGCTGGTCCTGTCGGTTATGCGCTAACTCTAGGGGACCATTCCGAAGGACGTTCATTGCCGACTGGCTGCAGCGTTTACACTGCTGAGCTGGTCGCCATCTTTCGTACCCTAGAGTACACCCGCTCCTGCTCTGGTGAGTCCTTCGTGATCTGTAGCGATTCCCTGAGCGGTTACGAGCTATTGACAAGTGTTTCCCTCGTTCTCGTCTTTTGATGGCTATCCAGGAGTCCCTGGACACTCTTGTCCATTGAGGCCGCTCTGTGGGCTTTGTGTGGACCCCCGATCATGTCGGTATCCCGGACAATGAGAATGTTGGCCGCCTGGCGAAAGAGGCCACAAGTAAACCATCTCTGGACGTCGGCCTCCCAGAGACTGATTTGAGGGCAGAGTTACGCCGCAAAGTTTTAAGGCTATGGGACGATGAATCTCGCGAACTGACCACACATAATAAACTCCGTGCTGTCAAGGAGACCACATCTCTGTGGGGGTCATCCATGTGAGCCACTCGCAGGGACTCAGTAGTCCTTTTGCCGGCTCTGCATTAGCCACTCCCGGCTGACACACAGTTATTTACTGCGCCGGGAGGAACCCCCTCTATGTCGCTGTGGGGTGGGTTTGACAGTGGCTCACATTTTGTTGGCCTGCCCGCTTTTAGCTGTTGTCAGGCAGACATTTGCGCTGCCTGATACGCTCCCTGCCCTTTTAACTGATGACCCTGCTATGGCTGGCTTAGTTTTGTGTTTTATTTGGCAGGGGTTTTTTATCGTTTAATCTGAGTGTTTATTATGTTCTTCCGTGTAGATTCTGGCCTTTGGCCTACGATTTTAGACTGAGTTTTTAATGTGTCTCTTGGTGGTTGGCTTTTCCCTTTTTTTTTCTCTATGGTCGGCCAACCACCACCATACTCCATGTGATTTTAATTTGTTATGTCTGTTCTTTGTCTGAGTTTTTCTTGTCCTGTGTTGTCTGTTGTCTCTATTATCCGTTTTTTTCTCTGTGTGGGTGTTTTTAAGTTTTGGAACAAGGGACCGATGACCATTGCAGTCTGGTCCATTTAATCCCACAAACCAACCAACCAGCAGTGCTGGAAACAGTACATTTCAACCATTGGATATGTACCTCTCCTTCTCAGATTTGGACAAAGATCAGTCGCCTCTATGGATTCCAGACCCCGGCCGATGAACCTGGGATTTTCATGAATGGACACAATGCCGAAAATGTTTCAGTGCATTATGCTCAAACGTATCTGTCTGAGAAATATCAAATTATCTTTCGTATCCTAAAACGGCATGTGGAGCGAAAGCACTTAGCTTTTACGGCATGCCACCTTGAGCCATGCAGTGAGTGGGAATTCTTCAGAATGCTTTCCCATTGCCCAGTTACAGCTTCAGGTTCCCAGTGTCGCTACAGTTCTCCATTGACAGTAGTCCACAGTTCCCTGGACTGTCCCCACCTAGCTGCCCTGAGGCGGACTTTAACCTTCCTCACGCGCTATTTATGGTGTCTCAATGGCTTTTCTAGTTTTTTTATTCGAGAGGGGAGATTTCATCACTCAGTCTAAAGGTGGGCACATGGCATTATCTCCCAGGCCCTCACCCTCGCTACATTTGTTAATCTTCCTCCCCCTCTTGTATTGTACGTTCATCTTCGTTTTGTGATGTGTCTGGATTTTGGCCTAAGCTTCTAGGCTGCAGGTTTTAGTGCAGTGTAGAATGGCTGGCGAATGGGGGCAGGTGCGCTTATAGGAAAAGGGACTGATGACATCAGCAGTTTAAACCCTTAAAACAGCAAACCTACCAACAAGTCAACCAGCTCCAAGGTCTGACCGTATTCACTATCAAATGCTTAAACGTCTCTCAGTGGATTACCAATCCCACATCCTTGCCATATTGAAATGCAACTGGAGCGAGAGCGAGTTCCCATAGCAAAGGTGGGAAAGTTCCATCATCGCACCGCTGAAACCTGGTAAGAGCCCTCTGGAGATGGACAGCTGCCAGCCCATACCCTGTGTAAGATGCTTTGAATGCTTGGTGAGCTGGTGTCTTTGTTGACTCCCTGAGACTCAGAGCCTTTTGGGTCCGACCTGGGGTGGTTTCCGCCAAGGCCCCTCCACCACTGATAATTTGGTATACCTCCAGTCTGTTATATGTACAGTCTTGGCCGACGTAAACACTTATCGTCGCCCGCCTTTTTCGACTTAAAAATGCCTACGACACCACATAGAGTCATCCCATCCTAGCTACATTACACGAGTGGTCTCTCCTGGGCCACTCCCGAACTTCATACAGAATTTTTTGCCCCTCTGTACTTTCTGGGTTCAAGTCTGTGCTTTCTGCAGTTCAGCCTATATTCAAGAGAATGGGGTCTCGCAGGACTCTTTATTGAATGTTCCTCGCCTTTTAGTTACCATTAATGGTCTAGCAGCAGCTCTAAGTTCTCAGTATCACATTCTTGTATTCTGATTATTTTTGCATTCACTTTTGCTCCTCTAGTATTGATGTTGCTTAACGCCGACTGCAGGATGAAAGTCTCAGTCATGAGGCCACACCCACGCCTTTCAGCCTTCAGCCGCTAAAACTTGAGTCATGCACTTCTGTTGTCGTCGTGCTGTCCACTCGCATCCAACCTTTGCCTTGACGACCAGCTACTTAACGTAGTGAAGACTTATCGCCCCTTAGGACTGGTCTTCCATGCCAGGCTAACTTGGCTTCCCCATTTTCGTCAGCTTAAGCAAAAGCACTGGCAGCATCATAGCACACTTCGCTGCCTGAGCAAAACTAGCTTTCGAGCAGATCACTCTACTCTTCTGCATCTCTATAAAGATCTGATACAGTCCCGCCTTGATAATGGGAATCTGTACTGTAGTTCAGCATCGCTTTCAGCTTTTCGGATACTGGACTCAGTACATCACTGCGTGGTTCGGCTTGCGACAGGAGCTTTCCGAACTGGCTGTGTAAACAGCCTACTCGTGGAGGCTGAGGTGCCTCCATTGCGGATCAATTGTCAACAACTGATTGTTCATTACGCCTCACATGTTCGTAGATCACATGAGCATCTGAATTACCGCCTCCTCTTCCCAAACAGAGTAATCCATCTCCTGCAATGGCGGCCCAGATGAGGGATTGTGATAGCTGTCCACATTCGGTCCCCTCTTTCTGAACTGAAGGTTCTTCCTCTACCACATGTCGTCCAGGTCCATTCATATACACCTCCATGGTGCATACCTCGCCACAGTTTCATCTGGACCTATCACAAGACCTGAAAGACTCAGTTCATCTTGAGGCCCTCCGCCACAGATTTTTCTCTAGTCTCGGCGCGTTACAGGGTTCAGAGGTAGTCTACACTGATAGCTCCATGGCAGATCGTCACACTGGCTTTACTTATGCTCATGCTTGGCATTCTGAACCGTGGCCCTTTCACTGCAGTGTTGGTTGCCATCTGTTGTGCTTGAGCATATCCGCTCCTGCACTGATGAGTCCTTCCTCATCTGTAGTGACTCCTTAAACAGCCTACCAGCTCTCGACCAGTGCTATCCTCGCCCTACTTTAGCAACGACTATTCAGGTGTCTGTATATGACCTTGAACAATGTGGACGTTCGCTGGCCTTCATTTGGACCCCAGGTCATGTTGGAAGCCCACGAAATGAGAATGCTTATAGGCTGGCCAAAGAGGCCACCAGTTAACCGACTCTAGAGAGAGACACATCAAACTGATCTCAGAGTGGTATTACGTTGTAAAGGTTTAGGGATCTGGAGTACCGAAAGGCACGCCCTAACAGTGGTCAGTAGATTACGTGCTATGAAGGAGAAAACACATGTTTGAAGGTCATCTATCCGAGCCACTTGCAGAGATTCCGTTGTCATTTGCCAGCTCTACATCAGCTGTATATGGTGTACTAATGTCCAGCTCCTCTGTCATGTGGACCCACCCCAGGTCGCTGTAGTTCTCGATTGACAATAATCCACATTTGTCTCTGTCTAACCGCTCTGAGAGAGACTTTAACCTCCCTGACGTGCTACCTATGGTGTTACGTGAGAACGCCTCAAAGGCTGATCTAGTTTTAAGTTTTATTCGAGAGGGGGCTCTCATCTCTCATTCTAAGGGTGGGCACATGGTCTTGTCACCCAGGCCCTCCCCCTACCTGCTATGTTTACTCTTCCTTCCCCCCTTGTGTTGTTTGTTGGACCGTTTTGCGATGTGTCTGGACTTCGGGCTAAACTTTTAGATTGGACGTTTCAGTGCTGAGTAGAGTGGCTGGCGAATTGAGACGGGTGCGTTCATGAAAAAGGGATTTCTGGGCTTAGCAGTTTAGTTCATTTGAAGAAAAAGGCAACCAACTTCACAGCACCTCAAGCATCACTTAGCGTTCGTTACAGAAATGTGTTGCTTGTCAGGAAATGCTCGACAATTTTCCTCTATTAACATCTACGCCCAGTTATGGTGCTGCAGGGACTGCTGGAAGCACTTTGGAAGTCACGAATGTTTTCTTCCACAGAATTCGGGATTCGAACATAGATTTTTCGCTTCCCAGTCACATGCCTTGGCGGCTACACATGCACCGATTTCGTTCATCATTGTTTACCTTATGGGTACCAAAGGGGCAGTCTTGATAGTTTGTTTCCTCGATTTCTAAGAAAATATGCGTTTGCGAAAGCCGTGCATGACGATGGAAAAGGCTCATTTTTCAGTTATCTATCGATTCCCACAATTCTGCGCGGATTGCGCGTACAGAACAGTAACGGGTTTTCTCAAAAGCTGGGACGTCTTAAGCCAAAATACCAGTATCTTCCAAATATGAGCCTAATCGACTGTCCCTTGTCAGGAGGATTCAGAATTCCAACCACTGGACTACAATACGTAAGTCCCGAACGATTCACACACGACCTTCAGCCAGCTCCTAGAAAACTCCAACAGACTATATCCACAACAACAAAACAGCGGCATTGTTCAAAGGAAGGAGGGACAGAGTCACATAGAAGCAAAACACTCAGATTTCTGCAGAAGTGAATACCATTTATTTCCTCAAAATAAAACCTCACCAAAGCATTCATGCCCTAAACACTACCGTTCTGATAGCGAGTTGTCTCAGCCAAATCTCAGGTCTTTGCCTATTGTACATCTCCATACTTGCTACACTGCATCACTCACTAAATGGCAACGCTCGCCTGGAAAACCGGAATGAATCAACACGGAATTCGCTTCCGCATGCGGGAACGCACTTCTGGATTCTCTCTGTTCTCCATACTGCGCGAAAGAACTCTCTTGATCACGAAGGATCGCTCTCTCCCGACTTCAGAAACGCACAATGAAAACACAAATTCCACCTCAGAGGCCACACGAAATCTGTCTTCGTACATTCTTTGATATCAGTAGGGCAAACGGCATTACTTGAACAAAGCATTCTGTTGCAATTCCATCACTGGGGCTTTCGTTGCCATCTCCCCAGCTTTATACGCTCCTTCATGATTGAGAGCTTTCTCAGGACCCGAGTTGTTGACGTGCTTTCGGATCGTTTTGAGGAGGGGAATGGTCTTTCTCAGGGCAGTGCTTAAGTGTTACCCTCTGTGCCATAGCTATAAACAGTGTCACACCTATGGTCAGAGTTCCTTATTTGCGGAGATTTCCCCCCCCCCCTCCCCCCTCTGCGGGTCCGGGGGTAAGAATAGGCTCGCGGTATTCCTGCCTGTCGTAAGATGCGACTAAAAGGAGTCTCAACTGTTTTGACCTTTAATGTGATGGTCCCCTATGGGGTTTGACTGCTACCTTTCCAAATTTTCCGTTAATGCGTACCATTTGGGGAAGGGACACCTTACGTGGTGCATTCTATATCCATCTTGCTCTAAGATCTGACATATTCGTTATTGTCATGGAGTTGGACTTACACTGAGCTTCCAGCCACATAGGCTGCAGTGTGTTCCAGGTAGCCTACATTCCCTCCATTGTGCAGTTCCATCTTTGCTCCCCTTATTAATGGATATTCGACACCCGACAACCAGCACGGTAGCCAGTCCGTTGTGGTGGGGTCGTCATGTACCCTCTTGGTGGTAGCCCCCTGACTATACAGGGATCGCACTGCTGATGCCTGAGCTGCTACCTCCCCATGTATGCCGAGGAGTAGATGCCTATCCCTCTGGGGCATCGGGACTCCCGGCAAAGGCCATCCTGCCATGTGGTCTTTGCTGTGGCTGGGTGGCGCCCGTGGGGAGAGCCCCTGGTTGGAGTGGATGGCATCAGGGCGAATGACCCGCAATGAAGCGTGGTACATAATCTCTCGCTGGTGGGCCTCCACCAGCGATTGAGGTCTAACCTCAATGGTAAGAAATACGAACCAAGGTCATTTCCCTCCCTGGCCACTTCATGGGAGGAACATATTGCTAAAGAAGGCAGTAGAGACTATTCACCCCAGTACCTTGTGTGTACGTGAGTTGATGGAGAATCATTTATGTCGACCAAGCCCCAGTTTTTTGTGGAGCATTTAGAGGACGAATTCGGGGAGGTGGAGGGCTTGTCCAAAATGCGCTCTGGGTCAATTCTCAACAAAACAGCATCCTCTGCCCAGTCGCGGACTTTGCTCGCTTGTGACAAGTTGGGGGATGTTTCAGTTAGCATCACGCCCTATAAGAGTCTCAACATGGTCCAGGGTATCATCTTCCACAGGGATCTTTTTGTGCAGTCCGACGATGAACTGTGCGCCTACCTAGAACGACGAGGTGTTCACTTCGCCCGGCGCATCCATCGGAGTCCGAGGGATAATCAGGTAGCCACCAGTGCCTTCATCTAAGCCTTTGAGGGTGATGCCTTACCTGAAAAGGTTAAGTTGATGGTTTACCGTTGTGATGTGAAACCATATATCCCTCCTCCGATGCAGTGTTTTAAATGCTGGACGTTCGGGCACATGTCATCCCGCTGTATTTCCGGCATCACATATCAAGATTGTGGACGTCCTTCGCATACCAATACTCCATGTACCCCGCCTCCTATCTGTGTTAACTGTGGAGAACACCATTCCCTCTGATCGCCAAACTGCTGGGTCTTCCAGAAAGAACGCAAGATAATGGAATATAAGACCCTGGACCGCCTGACCTACACTGAGGCTAAACGGATATATGAGACGCTCCATCCTGTGCCAATGACGTCGACCCACACCGCTGCTACAACAACGGTTCCCCCATCATCACATACGGTTGGCTCTAAGATAGGTCAGCATCCACTGGCCCCCTTGATTGTGGGGCCTGCTCCATCTACTTCAGGAGCAACCCCCGCCCACCCGTCCCCAACCAATGGGGGCGCCAGTCCCCATTCCGTCTTCTTTGGCTTCTCTCGCTCAGAAGGGAACCCTTGGGTCACTCCCTTTCCAGGTTCCTACCAGCGGCACAGCAGACACCCACCTGTGGCTGAAGAAGCCACAGGTCGCTGGTCGTCGAGCTTCGCGCTCATCTTTGGTTCCAGAAACTGACTCCAATAAGCCCTCCCAGCAACGGAAAACTAAGGAACAGAGAGAGAGCGAAATTTAGGACCCGTAAGACCAAGGCACTTTCAGTGGCACCTACTCCACCGCTACCTACAGACTCTGCATCGAAGGATGAGGTGGAGATTCTTGCGACCTCGATGTCACTGGTCCCTCAGACGCAATGTATAGCACTTGCACAGGTGCTCCATCGGAGGCAGCAGGTGACCCAGCAGCGTAATCTGCCTCTCCAGTCCCTTCACACCTTTTTGAACCATGGACAATATCATCCTCCAGTGGCACTGCAGCGGTTTCTTCCACCATCTAGCTGAACTCCGACAACTTATCAGCCTTCACCCTTTCCTCTGTATTGCTCTACAGCAAACTTGGTTTCCGGTAATGCGAATCCCCGCCCTCCCTGGGGTTATTATAGGAACTGGGCCGCTTATGTAAGGGTATCTGGTGGCATCTGCATCTTTGTTCTTCACTCCCTTGACAGCGAGTCAGTCCATCTGCAAACACCTTTACAGGCTGTCGCTGTTCGGGTGTGGACGCCACAGACTGTTACTGTCTGCAGTCTTTATCTTCTGCCGGATGGTGATGTCCCACAGCATGTTCTGGCTGCGCTGCTAGCGCAACTGCCACTGCCTTTCCTGTTACTAGGCGACTTCAACGCCCAAACCCTCTGTGGGGTGGGAGAGTGGCAACAGGTCGAGGCGCCACCGTTGAGAATCTATTGACAGAGCTAGACCTTTCGGTTTTAAATGATGGTGCCTCCACACATTTAAGTGTGGCACATGGCATACTCCGCCATCGACCTTTCTATCTGCAGTCCTAGCCTCTTACCTTCTGTCCATTGGAGTGTGCATGACGAACTGTGTGGTAGTGACCACTTTCCGATCTTTCTGTCACTGCCACAGCGTCACTCTTCTGGGCGCCCTAGCAGATGGGTTATGAATAAGGTTGACTGGGACTTGTTCTCCTCCATTGCGGCAGAATCTGCCATTCCCCGTCCTTCTGGGTCCCCTCGGCGGCGGACTGTGCCTTGGTGGTCGCCTGCTATCGCTGAAGCGATTAAAGATCGCCGGCGGGCGCTCCAGTGTCACAAGCGACATCCCTCTATAGAAAACCTCATCGCCTTCAAACGGCTGCGTGCACGGGCCCACCGTCTTATCCGCCAAAGCAAGCAGGAGTGCTGGAAACGGTACGTCTCTACCATTGGCCTCCAAGTCTCTCCATCGCAGGTCTGGACCAAGATTAACGCCTCTATGGCTATCGGACCCTTGTCACCATCCCTGCGCTCTCACTGAATGGAGCAGTTTGTACAGACTCCGACGTAATTGCAAACCGCTTGTCAGAGCATTTTGCTCTGAGTTCCGCTTCTGCAAATTACCCACTGGCCTTCCACTCCATTAAAGAGCGGATGGAACGTCGAAGCTTTCATTTCGCACCCACCATCCTGACTCGTACAATGTTCCATTCAGTGATTGAGAATTCCACAGTGCCCTAGCCACTTGCCCTGATACAGGTCCTGGGCCAGATCGCTTCCACTGTCAGATGCTGAAACGCCTTTCAGTCGACTGCCAGCGACGCGCGGAAGTCGTACGACACGACATGGCGTCATCACATCCTATCTATGCTTTATGGTTAGGGTCTTCGTGGTCCACTGCCGATCTTCATCCGAAATTTTCTGTCGCATCGTACCTTCCGCGTGCAAGTCGCGGCCCCTCATAGTTCCTCCCGAGTTCAGGAGAACGGGGTGCCACGGGGATCTGTTCTAAGTGTCTGCCTGTTTTTAATAGCAATTAACGGGCTCGCTGCGGCAGTGGGAACGTGTGTCTCAGCGTCCTTGTATGCTGACGACGTCTGCCTTTACTATAGTTCTATTGGCATTGCAGCTGCTGAACGTCAGCTGCAGGGTGCTATCCACAAGGCACAGTCATGGGCCGTGGCGCATGGCTTCCAGTTTTCGGCAGCCAAGACCGGCGTTATGCATTTCTGCCGGCGACGCACTGTTCAGCCGGAGCTGCGGCTTTATGTTGATGGCGAACATCTTGCTGTGGTTGAGACGAATATATTTTTGGGTGTGGTTTTTGATGCCCGGTTGACTTGGCTGCCTCATATTCGGCAGCTGAAACAGATGTGTTGGCGGCATCTAAATGCTCTGCGATGCCTGAGTCACACCAGGTGGGGCGCCGACCGATCTACTCTCCTACGGCTCTACCAGGCGTTAATCCAGTCTAGTCTGGATTATGGGAGCCTGGCTTATGGCTCAGCATCCCCATCTGCGTTGTGGGTGCTGGACCCAGTACTACACAGCGAGACACGACTTGCCACTGGTACCTTCCGGACCAGCCCTGTGGACTGCATACTCGTAGAGGCAAGTGTCCCTCCACTGCAGTTACGGCGCCAACATTTCCTGGCTGCTTATGCTGCCCATGTTTTTAGCTTGAACGGGCATCCGAATAATCGTCTCCTGTTCCCGCAGCCAGTCGTCCATCTCCCAGAATGTCGGCCCTAGTCGGGTTGTACGATCGCGGTCCGCATCCGAGAGCTTCTCTCTGGGCTTGGGGTTTTCCCTGTTCCACCTCCAATCCGGGCCTGTCTGCATACACTCCCGTGGTGTGTACCTCGCCCTTGCCTTCACCTCGAATTGGCACATGGCCAGAAGGACTCAGTCCCTCCAGAGGCCTTTCGCCGCCGCTTTAATTCCAACCTAGCCACGTATCAGGGCTCTGGCGTGTTTTACGCTGACGGTTCGATGGTTGCTGGTCGTGTCGGTTATGTGCTAACTCTAGGGGACCATTCCAAACAACGTTCATTGCCGGCTGGCTGGATCGTTTACACTGCTGAGCTGGTCGCCATCTTTCGTACCCTAGAGTATATCCGCTTCTGCTCAGATGAGTCCTTCGTGATCTGTAGCGATTCCCTGAGCGGTTTACGAGCTATCGACCAGTGTTTCCCTCGTTCTCGTCTGATGATGGCTATCCAGGAGTCCCTGCATACTCTTGCCCGTTGCGGCCGCTCTGTGGTCTTTGTGTGGACCCCTGGCCATGTTGCTATACCTGGCAATGAAAATGGTGACCGCCTGGCGAAAGAGGCCACCATCTCTGGAGATTGGCCTCCCGGAGCCTGATTTGCGAGCAGTCATCCACCGCAAGGTATTTGCGCTTTGGGACGATGAATGGCGCACTCTGACCATACGCAGTAAACTCCATGTTATAAAGGAGACGACGACTGTGTGGCGGTCATCCATGCGAGCCAAACACAGGGACTCAGTTGTCCTTTGTCGGCTCCGCATTGGCCACACACGGGTGACGCACGGTTATTTACTGTGTCGTGAGGACCCGCCTCTTGGTCGGTGTGGGGCGGCCTTGACGGTGGTCCACATTCTGTTGGAGTGTACTCTTTTAACAGTGATCAGGCAGACGTTTGCGCTGCCTGATACGCCCCCTGCCCTTTTAACTGATGACTCTTCCATGGCTGGATTAATTTTGCGTTTTATCCGGGCAGGGGTTTTTATCATTTAATTTGAGTGTTTGTTATGTTTTTTGTGTTGATTCTGGCCTTTGGCCTACGATTTTAAACTGAGTTTTTATTGTGTCTCTCAGTGGTTGGCTTCTTTTCTTTTTGTTTCTATGGTCGGCCAACCACCGTCACACTCTGTGTGATTTTAATTCGTTTTGTCTGGTCTTTGTCTAAGTTTCTCTTGTCCTGTGGCGTCTGTCGTCTATTCTGTTGATCGTTTTTATTCTCTGTGGGTGTTTTAGTATTTGGAAAAAGGGACCGATGACCGTAACAGTCTGGTCCCTTTAATCCCAACCAACCAAACAACCAACCAACCGACGTAGCTGAAGGCTATGCTAAACTGTCGTCTCGGCAAATGGGAGCGTATGTAGTCAGTGAGCCATCGCTAGCAAAGTCGGCTGTACAACTGGGGCGAGTGCTAGAGAGTCTCTCTAGACTAGACCTGCCGTGTTGCGGCGCTCGGTCTGCAATCACTGATACTGGCAACACGCGGGTCCGACGTGTACTGATGGACCGCGGCCGATTTAAAGGCTACCACCTAGCAAGTGTGGTGTCTGGCGGTGACACCACAGTTTCAATGGCTTATTCGATACTTTAGTTAGAAAAGTATAATTACGACCTATAAGGATTTATGAAACTATTCGTTGTGTGCCAATAATTTTAATGTGGAAATTAATTACGCAAAATCAGTTATACTGGCAGATGTTTTGTAGCCCATCTGATGGTGGAATTCAGAGATACTCCACCGGATGGCTGAAATCATTTCGGTTTCCGACGTTACTTCCTACAGAACCAAGACTAGGATACTCATATAATGCACTCACAGCTATAGTACAAATGTTCAAATGTAGGTGAAAACTTATGGGACTTAACTGCTAAGGTCATCAGTCCCTAAGCTTACACACTACTTAACCTAAATTATCCTAATGACACACACACACACACACACACACACACACACACACACACACACACACACACACACACACACACACCCGCATTCAGTGGGGTACCTAGTGCTACTCACAAGAGAAGATGCAAGCGAAGAACACGCCTATCGACACCTAAGTTTCCTTTTCTTACACGAAGTGTATGCTGCCTACAATAGTGTTTTTAGCGAAAAGAGCGTGGTGTGGTTTGAGGTCACGTAATACTGGTGTGCTGATTGAGCTGCCGTACCAAGTCTAGCATTATGTCACTGGTTTTTCGGGAAAAAGTCTTTTCTAGTTGGTAAGTTGTGTGTTACAGTGACAAAGATTCACTGCTGTGCAGTGTGGTCAGGTTATAAAACCACATTACAGGATTTCCTCATCAGTCAGAAATCTGTACCAGGCTTCCTTATTGGGTGTGCCCCCTACCATTAACTTATATTCCCTAAACAAATTATGCTGCAGAATCTTTGCATTGCATGCAAGGATTATGAGAATGTTTTTCAAAAGGAGATGCTATATTTACTATCTTATCAGAGAACGATAAAAATATTTATTAATATAACTCCTACTTTCTTCTCCTGTCTCAGAAGCATCAGCCACTGAACGTGACTCCTAAATCATCTTTCGGTTCGTCATCAACTACAATGTCGTAGGCGGGATGTTGTTGGGGCTATGACGTTATATGGGAAGCAGGCAATAGGTGGACTCGCGGTAAAATCTTAACACCCAACACTTTACGCTTGATGATGTTATTGTAAGAAGTGTGTTTTTGCTGCTAAGTAATGCATTTTGGTTAAAATGGTGAAACGCATCAGCTCATAGGCATGTATTGAAAAATAATATTAGAACATGTTTGATGATACAGGCTACTCTGGCTGGTTTGCCTTTCGACAGATGACGTGGTGATAGCAGCTTCTGGAGTTCACAGACACCGTTCCTAGTGTGGGCGCTGCTCAGATGTAGTTTTGTAACAGCCACACTGCGACCATCTTAAGTGGTGGCACGAGATGTCAGGGGAAGATTTCAGCATGTGAGGACCGTTAGACTGCCACGAAGAATGGTGATTCTCCCCCTCCCCCCCCCTCTCCTGAGGCCATTTATTAGTTTGTCTATGCCGTTTTCCTGTGGCTATTTAGAACCAATGAGATGGTTCTTCCCAGGGAGTAGCGACAGAGGTATTGCATGGCTGAAGTCTGGTCACTTTTCCCAGAGCAGCCTGCAAGCTCGTGGTGCTTAAGTCTGCCTTCTCTGGACTGCTGCTACGTTAGTGCTGACGGAACTGCATATCACCTCGTCATAAATGTGATGGTGATTCTACTATTAGCAGCTGTGTGTAGCTTTTCCTTCCAGAAGGCATTGTGCGTGTGTTGCTCGTAATTTGAATCATGTTGATGCTGAGGTTAATTGGTCTTGGAGAACATGTTTATTGACAGATGTTGCATTTTTTATCGTATCGGGTATTGCGACATCTATGAGTCTTTGATTTCGTATGTAGATAGAGTTTATTTTCGTTGCACTGTGACCGTTTCACAACCGCGTTTGCGTGTAGGTCATGGAGTTAGATGCTTCGTATTCACGCAGCCCCTCCACTCACCCCCGATCTACAAGTCCTTTGCCCCCAGGGGCTCAGCATTCATTTGCTGGGTACGGGCTTGGCAACCCCGGGGTTCCTGAGCTGGGGACTGGTAAGCGCCGCCAGTCCCCTGTCACCGTAAGCTCTGAGCATACTTCAGCGACCACCGTGCGGCGCGGCGGTGGAACGTTGTGTGTCTCAGGGAATGGGGATCTTGGCTTGACCGCCCGGATCGCGAGGACCTCTATAAAAAAACCCTCAATCTCAAGGTGTGCTGCGCGCCGATGAGATGCATGGCTGTTGAGGTGGAACAGTCGTTAGCGGGCAACCTCTGGGGAGCCTGCTGCACCTCAGTTGTATAAGGCTTACCTAGGCACGCGGGGCTCTGTCTAGGTGGACTCCTCGTTCCCTAGCTGCTCGTGGGACAGAGATGGAACCCTCGAACTTTTCTTCTTCTCCTCCCAGCGGAAAGGGTGGGCCGCTGGTACGTTCTAACACCCAATCTTACATGAGGGATCGTGTAGCCAGTCCTGCTGATTCAGGTAGTAGCAACAGAACGCATGCTGCTTCGCAGCATGTGTTTCTTATAATTAAAAGAAAAGATGGGAGTTTCGAAAAAGTTTCAACATTTTATATCCAGAAGGGCTTAGGAGGTATTGCTGACACATTAAAATCTGTAAAGCGCTTGCGAAATGGCACCTTGTTGTTTGAAACATCTAGCTTCCAGCAAGTCCAGAACCTTCAGAAGGCACAATTTCTTGGGGAGTTTGCGATAGAGACTGAATTTCACAACACTTTGAACTACAGCAAGGGTGTTGTGACTTGCAGGGATCTCGTTGACATTCCCCAAGACGAACTGAAGGCTGAATGGTCCCGGGAAGGAATTGTCGACGTGCAACACGTTATGAAACGGGTGGATGGTACTCTCATAAAGACTGACTCATTTATCCTTACATTTAACAGCACCAAATTGCCAGAGCATGTGAAGGCAGGTTTCCTACGTCTCAGTGTATGGCCTTATTACCCCAACCCCATGCGGTGTTTTAAATGCCAACACTTTGGACACACTACTCTCAGTTGTAAAGGGGAAGCCACTTGCGGGAAATGTGGTAAAGCTGCCCATGAGGGAGTTGGTTGCTCCTCTCCTCCCAAGTGTGTCAACTGCTCTGGGGATCACCCTGTGTGGAGTGGGGAATGTAGAGTTTACCTTGAGGAACGGAAGATCATGGAACTTAAAACCACCAAACGCATCCCGTACGTTCAGGCAAAGAAAATTTACAAGTCCCTGCGGCCGCCCACGTTCATTGCTTCCTTTTCTTCCGTTCTGAAACAGCCAGTCTTGAAAACCGATGCCACTACACAAACGGAGGTTGCTACTGTCAGCACTAGCACCTGCGTTTGCCCATGTACGTGTGCTGCTGCCATTCCTGTGAAGCCTGCTGCTCCCCTCGGCCTTCTGACCAGGCCTTGGTAGCTGACACCATGGAACTTCCTGCCCCTTCCCGTGTCCAGTCTTGTGCACTGCCCAGTGCTGCTACACCCCCTACTGCTTCTGAGGTTTTGGCTCCAATGCCACCTCAGGCCAGAAAATCGAAGCCAAAGACAAAGGTCAAGACTCGCCCACTAAAGGAGACTGAAGTTCTACAGTCTGCTGATGTGGATGTCATTCTCTCTGACGTCTCTCTCGACTCCTCTTCTGAGGCGATGGAGGTTGATGTCAGACTGGGGCAATCATCTCGCCCCAAAACTGAGCCTCCACCTGTTGTGGGCTCTCCTCCCCGACAGAAAGTGAGAATGAAGGTACTCCCACCCTGATAGATGGCTCCCATTATACAGTGGAACATGAATGGATTCCGGGCACATGTGGAGGAACTTAGATTAGATTAGATTAGATTAATACTAGTTCCATGGACCATGAATACGATATTTCGTAATGATGTGGAACGAGTCGAATTTTCCAATACATGACATAATTAGGTTAATTTAACAACATACTTAAGTTAATATAACAACTTTATTTTTTCTGTTTTTTTTAATGTTTTTGTTTTTCTTTCTTAATTTATATCTAAAAATTCCTCTATGGAGTAGAAGGAGTTGTCATTCAGAAATTCTTTTAATTTCTTCTTAAATACTTGTTGGTTATCTGTCAGACTTTTGATACTATTTGATAAGTGACCAAAGACTTTAGTGCCAGTATAATTCACCCCTTTCTGTGCCAAAGTTAGATTTAATCTTGAATAGTGAGGATCGTCCTTTCTCCTAGTATTGTAATTATGCACACTGCTATTACTTTTGAATTGGGTTTGGTTGTTAATATCAAATTTCATAAGAGAGTATATATACTGAGAAGCTACTGTGAATATCCCTAGATCCTTAAATAAATGTCTGCAGGATGATCTTGGGTGGATTCCAGCTATTATTCTGATTACACGCTTTTGTGCAATAAATACTTTATTCCTCAGTGATGAATTACCCCAAAATATGATGCCATATGAAAGCAATGAGTGAAAATAGGCGTAGCAAGCTAATTTATTAAGATGTTTATCACCAAAATTTGCAATGACCCTTATTGCATAAGTAGCTGAACTCAAACGTTTCAGCAGATCATCAATGTGTTTCTTCCAATTTAATCTCTCATCAATGGACATACCTAAAAATTTGGAATATTCTACCTTAGTTATATGCTTCTGATTAAGGTCTATATTTATTAATGGCATCATACCATTCACTGTACGGAACTGTATGTACTGTGTCTTATCAAAATTCAGTGAGAGTCCGTTTACAAGGAGCCACTTAGTAATTTTCTGAAAGACAGTATTGACAATTTCATCAGTTAATTCTTGTTTCTCAGGTGTGATTAATATACTTGTATCATCAGCGAAGAGAACTAACTTTGCCTCTTCATGAATATAGAATGGCAAGTCATTAACATATAATAAGAACAACAAAGGACCCAAGACTGACCCTTGTGGAACCCCATTCTTGATAGTTCCCCAGTTTGAGGAATGTTCTGATCTTTGCATGTTACGAGAACTACTTATTTCAACTTTCTGCACTCTTCCAGTTAGGTACGAATTAAACCATTTGTGCACTGTCCCACTCATGCCACAATACTTGAGCTTGTCTAGCAGAATTTCATGATTTACACAATCAAAAGCCTTTGAGAGATCACAAAACATCCCAATGGGTGGTGTTCGGTTATTCAGATCATTCAAAATTTGACTGGTGAAAGCATATATGGCATTTTCCGTTGAAAAACCTTTCTGGAAACCAAACTGACATTTTGTTAGTACTTCATTTTTACAGATATGTGAAGCTACTCTTGAATACATTACTTTCTCAAAAATTTTGGATAAAGCTGTTAGAAGGGAGATTGGACGGTAATTGTTGACATCAGATCTATCCCCCTTTTTATGCAAAGGTATAACAATAGCATATTTCAGTCTATCAGGGAAAATGCCCTGTTCCAGAGAGCTATTACACAGGTGGCTGAGAATCTTACTTATCTGTTGAGAACAAGCTTTTAGTATTTTGCTGGAAATGCCATCAATTCCATGTGAGTTTTTGCTTTTAAGCAAGTTTATTATTTTTCTAATTTCAGAGGGAGAAGTGGGTGAGATTTCAGTTGTATCAAATTGCATAGGTATGGCCTCTTCCATTAACAGCCTAGCATCTTCTAATGAACACCTGGATCCTACTATATCCAAAACATTTAGAAAATGATTATTAAAAATATTTTCAACTTCTGACCTTTTGTTCATAAAGTTTTCATTCAAATTGATGGTAATACTGTCTTCCTCTGCTCTTGGTTGACCTGTTTCTCTTTTAATAACATTCCAAATTGTTTTAATTTTATTATCAGAGTTGCTGATTTCAGACATGATACACATACTCCTGGATTTTTTAATAACTTTTCTTAATATAACACAGTAGTTTTTATAATTTTTGATAGTTTCTGGGTCACTACTCTTTCTTGCTGTCAGATACATTTCCCTTTTCCGGTTACAAGATATTTTTATACCCTTAGTAAGCCATGGTTTGTTACAAGGTTTCTTACGAGTATATTTAACTATTTTCTTGGGGAAGCAGTTTTCAAATGCATTTACAAAAATGTCATGAAAGAAATTATATTTTAAATTGGCATCAGGTTCACGGTACACCTCATCCCAGTCTAACTGCTGTAGGCTTTCCCTGAAATTTGCAATTGTTAAATCGTTGACTGAACGTACTACTTTGGAGGACTGTTTAGTATTGCTGAATGGAGCTATGTCATATATTGTAACTAGCTGTGCACCATGATCAGAAAGACCATTCTCAACAGGCTGAGCATTTATCTGGTTAAACTTATCTTGGTCTATAAAGAAGTTATCTATCAGTGAGCTGCTATCCTTTACCACCCGAGTAGGAAAATCAATAACGGGTGTCAAATTGAAAGAACCGAGTAATACTTCAAGGTCATTTTTCCTATTACCCTCTTTCAGAGAATCTACATTGAAGTCCCCACAAATAATAATTTGCTTCCCCCTGTCTGACAGATAGCACAACAAGGAGTCCAAATTTTTCAGAAATAGATGAAAACTTCCTGATGGGGACCTATATACAGTTACAATTATAAATGTGCCTTTATTTAATTTAAGCTCACAGGCACATGCTTCTATATGTTTCTCTACACAAAACTTTTTTGTTTCTATACTTTTTGCACAATGATAACTTTTGACATATATGGCAACTCCTCCTTTCTCCATATTTTCTCTCATTACATGTGCAGAGAGCTTATAACCACTTACATTTACCTTATCAATATCAGTAACATTGTGATGCTCAGACAGGAATAGTATATCTATTTCATTCTCAGCTTCTAAATCTTCTAAACAAACCAGAAGCTCATCTACTTTATTCTTTAAACTCCCAATATTTTGATGAAATATACTTACATTATTTTTAATTATACTTTTATGAGAACCTTTCCTTATTCTAACATTTGCAGTACTCTCCTGTCTGAGTTTCTCATTGTGCTTAGGCCTAGTTCCTATACCAGTGGTCACATGGTGTTCAGAGAGGCAGATTATGTCAATTGGGTTGGGTGACTTTAATTCATCAATGCAATTACCTAGGACTGAGATACAACTTGGTGGAGATAAAATTTCTGGTGATTGGTGAAAATTTATAATTGATAGCTGTGATTGGTGATCCAATGTGCTAGAATTGTGCTGTTTAATTTCTTTCCTAAACTGAAGATTTGTTTCAATCCTGACCTCTCGTAGAACTTGACATCTTTCTGTCTTACCTATCCTAAAAAAGGTGCTGCTCCAACACCTGTAACCACTGGTATTTTACCATTCATGGCAGTGCCTCCCCCCCTTAAATTTCCTGCTATTACCCCAGCCAGTTTCCCCTTCCCTTTCCTGTTGAGATGTAGGCCGTGCCTGGTATAGTCCCACCTACTGAGATAATCAACAGGAACCACACCAATATGAGCCCCCGCACCCGACACAAGCAGCCGTTCCAACTCCAAATTAACTCTCCCAACAGAAGAGTTCAAATGAGGCCGGTCATGGCGTCTCAGGACAGATACAAATTCAACATTGGTGTGTCTCGATGCCGACGCAATCTTTACCAGGTCACACTCTATACTGTACCCAGGATCTCTGTCGATTCTGTTCCCTGGCCCTCCCACAATAACCACGGTGTCTTCCCTGGTAAATCCTTTACAGAGTGAACCTAAATCCTCTGTCACCTGATCCAGGCTAGCACTTGGTTTGAAAAAATTTGTGACCTGGTATTCTGGTCCTAATTCCTCCTGCAGAAGTTGGCCTACACCTCTGGCATGAGAACTGCCTAACAACAAAACTTTCTTCCTTTTCGATGACTTTCCTACATTCTTTTTCAATTTCCTATTGAAAGTTTGTTGTGTCCTGTCTACGCCTACCTCTGCTTGAGGCTCATCAGTTTCTAACTGAAGCAACAGGTCAAACTTATTTTTGACATTCACCACAAAACTGTCAGACTTAGTTCTAGGCCTGTTCCTTCTGCTACCTGTTGCCACTTCCCACCTCTCTTTGCCCTTCTCCCTCCTTAACCTGTCCAGATCTTCCCTAGCCTGATCTAGCTCAGCCTGAAGGGCAGCAATTTTCCCCTCCTGTTCCACTATCTTCCTATCTCTGCTGCAAATCCTACATAACCACTGATGAGCCTGATCCACTTTCCCAACACCCACGCCACTGCAGTCCCCCCAGTGAAAAAAACTACTGCATCCATCACACCAAACCCCGGAAATAACAATTCTACGGCAAGTCAGGCACTTCTCACTCATGGCAAAAAAAATACTTTAGCTAGAATAAATCAATTAAATTACCGAAAATCAAAAAAAGACGTTACAAGAATTAAGCCTATTCACAAATGTATATAAGCAAGTTTCTGATTTAAAATTCCGCTGTTTTTCTGAGATCTGTATTAAAACAACGAAGGTATACGCTATTTATTATATATTTCACTCGATGGAATGAAAAAAGGGCAATTAAACGAGATACTTTAACTTTGATTATCCAAAAACGTTACGAGAATTAGGCCTATAAACAAATGTATATAGGCAAGTTTCTGATATAAAGTTACGCTGTTTTTCTGAAATCTGTATTAAAACAATGAAGTTATACGCTATTTACGGTAGTTTACTTATTTGTTACCGAGAAACTAGTTAAATTACCTTGAAACAAGAAACAAACACGTTTACAAAATTTAAGCCAAAGCGCGACTTTGCGAAGTTACGATCTTTTCGTGTTTTCTGAAAAAATACGCAAAGGAAAGTCAAACCTTTAACGGCAAGACTAAACGATACACTAATGCACGTATTTAATTTGTTGTCAGCGTTAAACTAAATTATATTCCTGTCTAAATCACTTAACTTTCTGGAAATGGTTTCTGGCGTCACTTACTCGGCGGCCATCTTGGAACCTCTAAGCACGGCAACGCCCCCTGTGCTTGTGTTTACAGGAAACGCATTTCAAACCATCTGATGCTCCTGTACTAAGGAGCTATACGTTATATCGCCGAGATGACCTGACTGGAGACAGGGCCAAAGGCGGAGTCGCCGTGTTTGTCGATAATGACCACCACTCCTCTGCTCTCCCCCTGGATACTGACCTGCAAGCAGTTGCAGTTGAAATTTATTCCCGTCAGAGGCTTACCCTTTGCTCCCTTTATTTACCCCCTCTGGATGCAGTGAGGCTCTCACAGACCTTATCGACCAACTCCCCCGCCCGTTTCTCCTCCTGGGAGACTTCAATGCCCATCATGTCCTGTGGGGCTCCACTTCTCTTTGCGCTCGAGGACGAATTTTGGAGAGCCTCCAAACATCTCAAGTGTTGTGCATCCTCAACACAGGTACTCCGACTCATTTCTCTAGTGCTACAGGGTCATTCTCAGCCATTGACCTATCTTTCTGCTCTCCAACCCTCACTGACTCCGTTCACTGGGAGGTCATTGACGATCTACATTCCGGCGATCACTTCCCTATCCGCATTCATCTCCTGGATGGTGTATTGCTGGAGCAGCGGCCACCATCGTGGATGATTGGCAGGGCTAACTGGCCACTGTTCACTCAGTTGGCTGTCTTTGGCCGCCACAACAGCGTACAGGAATGGGTGGATCACATCACGCTTGTGATCCACCGTGCTGCTGACCTGTCCATACCACAGTCTTCTGGATCTCTTAAGCGGCGCCTTGTGCCTTGGTGGACAGAAGAGTGCCGTTCAGCCATCTGGGACAGGCGTGCGGCTCTTCGCCGATTTAAATACCGCCCAACAGCTGTCAATCTTACCGCCTTTCGTATCGCGAGAGCCAGGGCACGCCCTGTCATTAAAGAGAGCAAGAAAGGTCATGGAAGGAGTTTCTGGACTCCATCAACCGTTCCACTTGTTCCACAAAGGTATGGGAAGCTATCCGGAGGATTTCCGGTAAACGCAGCCGTTTACCAATAGCTGCAGTCCTGAACCAGGGATGCCTCCAAACGACACCCAGAGCCAAAGCTCAGTCGCTGGCAGAGCATTTTGCACAAAGTACTGCCACTGCAACCCAGGATCCAGCGTTTCGTCGCTACCGTGCGACTGTCGAAAGAGCGAACTTGGACTTTCGGTCGAACAGTTCTGAGACCTACAACTCCCCTTTCTCCATGTGGGAACTTGACTCTGCTCTCACTGCGACTTCTGAGACTGCACCAGGTTACGACCGCATCCGGCACTCCATGCTTCGACATCTGCCAGCGGCGTCAAGGGAAATCCTCCTGAAATGTTTTAATCTGATATGGCAGACAGGAGTGTTCCCCACCTCGTGGAGGGAGGCAATCCTCATCCCTCTCCTCAAACCAGGAAAGGACCGCACATGTCCCAGTAGTTATCGTAGTATCGCCTTGACAAGCTGTGTCGGAAAGACCCTGGAACGGATGATTAACCGTCGTCTGGTCTGGCTGCTAGAGACCAAACAGCTCCTTAGCCGCTTTCAGTGTGGATTCCGAAAATTTCGGTCCACAGTCGACAACCTGACCCTCCTCAAGGCGGCTATTCAGCAGGCTTTCCTCCGTCAGCATCACTGTATCGGTATCTTCTTTGATATCAGTAAGGCATATGATACTACTTGGAGACACTGTATTCTTGCACAACTGCATCAATGGGGCCTTCGTGGCCGCCTCCCCATTTCCATTCGGTCTTTCCTGTCTCAGCGGTTTTTTCGGACCCGCGTTGGTAACACACTGTCTGAACGCTTTGAGCAAGAGAACGGTGTCCCCCAGGGCAGTGTTTTAAGTGTTACCCTCTTTGCCATAGCCATAAACAGTATAACGTCTACAGTGAGGAGTTCAGTACAGTGCTCCTTGTTTGTGGACGACTTTGCTGTTTTCTGTTCCTCCTCTAGTGTTGCATCCGCGAGCCGTCAATTGCAGCTAACAGTGCGGCGGTTAGAGGAGTGGGCTGCAAAGACGGGTTTTAGGTTTTCTGCCGATCAGTGTGTTTGTGTTCATTTTAATCGTTCTCGTCGTCTTTTTACTTTACCTGCCTTGCATATGGGGGATACTGTCCTACATTTTAGAGACACAGTGCGGTTTCTGGGCCTAATTTTTGACTCCAGGTTGTCATGGTTGCCACACCTACGTGACTTGAAAGCCAGAACGCTGAAGGCACTGAACATCCTCAAGTATCTCAGGCACAGGTCTTGGGGAGCGGACAGGGCGCGTCTCCTTCAGTTTTATCGAGCTTTCGTGCGCTCACGGCTGGACTATGGGTGCACAGTATATAGGTCAGCGAGGCCGTCTTATTTGCAGATCCTTGACGCTGTCCACCATGCTGGGATTTGACTGGCCACGGGTGCTTATCGGACCAGTCCCGTACCCAGCCTCTGTGCTGAGGCTGGCGAACCGCCACTTACCATCCGGCGGCAGCTCCTGCTGGTGCGCCAAGCTTGTAAGTTTCTTGCAGCTCCCACCTCGCCTGCTCACCATCTTGTTGCCCATCCACCTCTGGACCGCCTTTTTTCCCGCCGCCCCCGGGCTACGTTGCCGTTTGGGATCCGAGTGCAACGTGTGCTTGAGTCCCTCGGTGTGGAGTCTGTACAACCCCAAATCCTGGGTTTTAACCGCCTGCCACCCTGGTTACTGAAGAGGCCCCATGTGATTTTAGATTTATTGCAGTACAAGAGAGATTGCACTCCTGCCAGCGTTTTTAATGCAGCATTTTCTGCCATTTTATCTGAGCACCACGAGTATGTAGCTGTTTTTACGGATGGGTCGAAACAAGGGGTTTGCTCAGTTGTTTCTCCGGATCGTGTCTTCAAGGGCCGACTGCCTCCGAATTTTACTGTCTTTGATGCAGAATTGTCTGCGATCTTGCGGGCACTGGAGCAGATGAGACTTTCTTCCTCTCCTAAATTTCTTGTCTGTTCCGATTCACTCAGTGCCCTTCACTCATTGCAACGTTTGTATCCGGCGGACAAAATACACTCCTGGAAATGGAAAAAAGAACACATTGACACCGGTGTGTCAGACCCACCATACTTGCTCCGGACACTGCGAGAGGGCTGTACAAGCAATGATCACACGCACGGCACAGCAGACACACCAGGAACCGCGGTGTTGGCCGTCGAATGGCGCTAGCTGCGCAGCATTTGTGCACCGCCGCCGTCAGTGTCAGCCAGTTTGCCGTGGCATACGGAGCTCCATCGCAGTCTTTAACACTGGTAGCATGCCGCGACAGCGTGGACGTGAACCGTATGTGCAGTTGATGGACTTTGAGCGAGGGCGTATAGTGGGCATGCGGGAGGCCGGGTGGACGTACCGCCGAATTGCTCATCACGTGGGGCGTGAGGTCTCCACAGTACATCGATGTTGTCGCCAGTGGTCGGCGGAAGGTGCACGTGCCCGTCGACCTGGGACCGGACCGCAGCGACGCACGGATGCATGCCAAGACCGTAGGATCCTACGCAGTGCCGTAGGGGACCGCACCGCCACTTCCCAGCAAATTAGGGACACTGTTGCTCCTGGGGTATCGGCGAGGATCATTCGCAACCGTCTCCATGAAGCTGGGCTACGGTCCCGCACACCGTTAGGCCGTCTTCCGCTCACGCCCCAACATCGTGCAGCCCGCCTCCAGTGGTGTCGCGACAGGCGTGGATGGAGGGACGAATGGAGACGTGTCGTCTTCAGCGATGAGAGTCACTTCTGCCTTGGTGCCAATGATGGTCGTATGCGTGTTTGGCGCCGTGCAGGTGAGCGCCACAATCAGGACTGCATACGACCGAGGCACACAAGGCCAACACCCGGCATCATGGTGTGGGGAGCGATCTCCTACACTGGCCGTACACCACTGGTGATCGTCGAGGGTACACTGAATAGTGCACGGTACATCCAAACCGTCATCGAACCCATCGTTCTACCATTCCTAGACCGGCAAGGGAACTTGCTGTTCCAACAGGACAATGCACGTCCGCATGTATCCCGTGCCACCCAACGTGCTCTAGAAGGTGTAAGTCAACTACCCTGGCCAGCAAGATCTCCGGATCTGTCCCCCATTGAGCATGTTTGGGACTGGATGAAGCGTCGTCTCACGCGGTCTGCACGTCCAGCACGAACGCTGGTCCAACTGAGGCGCCAGGTGGAAATGGCATGGCAAGCCGTTCCACAGGACTACATCCAGCATCTCTACGATCGTCTCCATGGGAGAATAGCAGCCTGCATTGCTGCGAAAGGTGGATATACACTGTACTAGTGCCGACATTGTGCATGCTCTGTTGCCTGTGTCTATGTGCCTGTGGTTCTGTCAGTGTGATCATGTGATGTATCTGACCCCAGGAATGTGTCAATAAAGTTTCCCCTTCCTGGGACAATGAATTCACGGTGTTCTTATTTCAATTTCCAGGAGTGTAATCCAGACCATCCAGGATGCCCTCCCTCCGACTTCAGCGACTGGGGAAGGTTGTAGCTTTCTGCTGTGTTCCGGGACATGTCGGCATTGCTGGGAATGAAAGGGCGGATCTCGCAGCCAAGGAGGCGTGTCTCGGACTACAAGTATCTCAGTGTGCTATCCCCTTGCACGCACTCACCTCGCTGTTGAGCTCACGAGTCATGTGTCGGTGGGAGGATGAGTGGCTGGAAGTGACTGACAATAAGCTCCGTATAGTGAAGCCCACAACGCGTGTGTGGTGTACTTCCTTTCAGCCCATCGACGGGACGAGGTTCTCCTCACTCGGCTTCGAAGAGGCCCCAGCCCTATGACGCATGGCTTCCTGCTCCGGCGAGAGGACCCTCCAATGTGTGGTGCTTGCGGCGTCCAGGTCATTGTGCGCCACGTTTTATTGGATTGCGTTTTATTTTCTGACCAGCGGGCCTCGGCTGACTTGCCGGTGGACCTGCCATCTCTTTTAGGCAACACTCGGACCAATGTGGTTAAAGTTTTAAAGTTCTGTGCCATGTCACATGTTTTTACGAAGATTTTAGGGAGAGGATTTTAACTTGTTTACTGTGTGACAAGCTCTCCCATATTTTATGTCAGTGGCCAGCCAATGACAATTTCCTGTGGCATTCTTGTTGCTAAGTTTTCCCTTTCCTTCGGTTTTACTTTCTTATGTAGTGTTTTCGTTCTTTTCCTGCTTTCTTTGAGTGTGTTTTTCAGTTTTATTAGGTCTGTCTACATTCATTCCTTTTAATGCGTGTCAGGGCGCTGATGACCTCGATGTTGAGCGCCCATAAGCCCCAACACACACACATACAAGTCCTTTACCTCCACAGTGCAAAGATGCGGCTAAATTAAAACAACACCGATGAAATGTCTGCCGTACTACAGTGGAACTTGAAGGGGTTAAGAACTCTTGTGTAGAAGTGAAACTCCCAGCGCAGGATGACGCTTTGTGGGGAAGAGCCGAAGTAGGGGTCTCTGTGTTTGTCACTAACGCACACCACTTTTCTGCTCTTCCCCTGGCTACTGACTAGCAAGCACCTGCAGTTGACATTCATAGGTGTCGGAGGATCATTGTTTGTCAGCTGTATCTACCTCCACCGGATACAGTAGACTCTGAGGCTCTTACATATCTTGTGGAACAACTCCCGCGAACATTTCTTCTACTGGGAGACTTCAGTGCCCATCGTATCTTGCGGGGCTCCATTTCTGCTTGCCCTCGTAGTCGTATTTGTAGAGCTCGTGACGTCTCACCAGCTCAACACAGGTACTCAAACTCATTTTTGTACTACTACTTGGTCATTTTCAGCCGTAGACCTCCCTTGCTGCTCTCCAGCCCTTGCAGACGCTGTCCAGCAAGCTTCTTGTGTTTGAAAATCGCAACAACGTCTAGTGATGGGAGGACTACATCACATAAGTGATTCATCATGACGCTGACTTATCCGTCCCAAAATGCTCAGGTCATCTTATGAGGCGACCTGTACCGTGGTGAAGAGAAGGATGCCGTTCAGCCATCCAGGATAGGTGTTTGGCTCTTTGACGATTTAAATGCGTCTCTTCAATAGGCAACCTCATAGCCCTTCGAGATGCGAGAGCCAAGGTATGACGCATTATTGAGGAGAGCAAGAAAAGTTCATGGCAAGCATTCCTGTGCTCTATCAACCGTTCCATTTGTTCTACAAAAGTATCAGAAGCCATCCGGAGGATTTCCGGTAAATACAGTCGTGTACTGATAGCATCATTGCTGAAACAGGGGTGTGCCCAAGCGACGCCCAGAGACATCACTTAGACGCTGGCAGACAATTTTCAAATGCTGCCCATTCCAGCCAAATCCGACGTTTCACTGGTAACATGTGGCTGTAGAGATGGGTAAGTTAGACGTCGGATCCAACAGTTCTGAATCCTATATCTCCCGTTTCCCCATGTGGGTGCTCGGTCCGCCATGTCTGAGACCCGCGATGCTGCACCTGGTGATGACCAAATCAAGTACTGCATGCTTCGACATTTGCCACCAGCGTCGAATCTTAATCTTATGTAGCAGACAAACAACTTTCAGAACTCGTGGGGGAGGATGCTATTCTGATACTTATCCTCAAAGCAGAGAAGGACCGTATGTCTCCCAGTAGTTAACAGGAGTGACGCCTCAACGATATGTGTAGGGAAGACCCAGGAGGGAATGGTTAACGGTGTTCTGGTCTGGTTTTTAGAGACCGGGCAACTCCTTAGCCACTCTCACTGTGGATTCCGGAGACTTCTGTGTACTGTCAACAACCTAACCCTACTAGAGGCGGCTACTCAGCAGACTTTCTTATAAATAAATAACACTGTATTGGCATATTCGTCGATATCAGTAAGGCATACGGTACTACTTGGAAACATAGTATTCTTGCACAATTGCTTCAATGTGGATTTCGTGGCCACCTCCACATCTTCATAAGGTCCTTCCTGTCTCAGCAGTTTCTTAGGACCCGAGTTGGTGATAGGCTGTCACACCGTTTTTAACAGGAGAATGGTGTCCCTCAGGAGAGTGTTTTAAGAGTTTAACTCTTTGTGTCAACCATAAACAGTATCACGTCTACGGTAAGGAGTCCGATATAGAACTCCTTATTTGTGGACGATTTTGCTGTTTTCTCTTCCTTCTCCAGTGTTGCAACAGTGAGCTGTCAGTTGCAGCCTACAACGGGAGGTTAGAGTAGTGGCCTCCAGAGACAGCTATTCACTTGTCTGCAGATAAGTGTGTGTGTGTGTGTGTGTGTGTGTTTTCATTTTAATCGTTCTCGACGTGTTTCGTATGAGGACACCATCCTCAATGAGGTTTCTTGCTCTCATTTTTGACTCCAAATTGTCGTGGTGGCCACACCTGAGAGACCTCAAAGCCAGAACCCTCAAGGCAATGAACATCGTAAATTGCCTTAGCTACTTGGGGGAGCAGATTTTTAGTGCTTCCGTGCATTCGCGGTTTGGTTATGTGCGCATAGATCGACAAGGCCTTCTTAATTGAAGATCGTTGTCGCTGTCCAACATGAGGGGATTCGCTGGCCAAGGGTGTTTAAATTCACCGAGTCTCTGTGTTAAGGCCGGGGAACCGAGACTCACCATCCGGCAGCAGCCCCTTCATGGTGCATCAGTTACGGAAGTTCCTTGCGACTCCGACTTCGCCCACATACCATACTGTTGCCTGTCTAACTCTGGAAGGCCTTTTCTCCAGCCATCCACGAGCCACAGTGCCGCTTAGGACCTGCGTGCATAGTGTGCTGGAGTCATTCGGTGTGGATCAAGTACAACCTCAAATGCAGGCTTTTAACGGTCTGCTACCTGGTTACTGCATAGGCCCAGAGTACTTTTAGATTTGGTACAGTATAGGAGAGATTGCACTCCTGCTTTGTTTTAATTGAGATGTTTTCTGACATGTTGCCTGAACACCAGAACTATATGCAGCTGTGTTTAGAATTTCTTCTGGTGTAGAATTTCTTATATATGAAATATATTTGGTTGGAAATCGGCAGTGCTTAGAGATTTTGCTATTAGATCATTTACATGACGTGACGTACCAATGTTTTCGTTTCTAACACATGCCCTGTGACATCACAGACATACTGGTAATGGAGTAGTGGTTTGGCAATGATAAATAATTCGGGGCCTATGCTGCATTTCAAATGGCTGAAAGCATCAAGACACCATCATGACGCATTGCAACTTTTACACGATATTGTGATGCGACTCGACACGACACGGCGATGATGTGATGTTGGCGTTCTCGTATAACACGTAATTTAGTATTATGCGTAAAAGTATGAAAAATATGGAAAAATCACTGTGCTTACATATCTGCTCTGGCGTGGTGTCCGCTAGTGCAACGTTTTTAGCCCTAACAGGCAGACCTCGAATGACGTGAGAAATAGACACAGCCTACGCAGTGTCCCAGTTGAAAAACATGGAGTTGGAGAGAAGAGTTACAATATCAGTGTAATTATTTTAGGCACATACTGTATTCTGATTGCCTGAGAGCATCATCTTGCGGTAACAAAGACAGTATAAATTTGAAAACTGAATAAATCACGGAATAATGTGGATAAAGAGGTACAAATTGACACACATGCTTGGAATGACATGGGTTTTTATTACAACCAAAAAAATACAAACTTTCAAAAAATGTCCGACAGATGGCACTTCATCTGATCAGAATAGCGATAATTAGCATAACAAAGCAAGACAAAGCAAAGATGATGTTCTTTACAGGAAATGCTCAATATCTCCACCATCATTCCTCAACACTAGCTGTAGTCGAGGAATAATGTTGTGAACAGCACTGTAAAGCATGTCCGGAGTTATGGTGAGGCATTGGCGTCGGATGTTGTCTTTCAGCACCCCTAGAGATGTCGGTCGATCACGATACACTTGCGACTTCAGGTAACCCCAAAGCCAATAATCGCGCGGACTGAGGTCTGGGGACCTGGGAGGCCAAGCATGACGAAAGTGACGGCTGAGTACACGATCATCACCAAACGACGCGCTCAAGAGCTCTTTCACGCGTCTAGCAACATGGGGTGTTTTTTTTTTGTTCTAATAAAACTCCATGTCATTCCAAGCATGTATGTCAATTTTTACCTGTGTATCTACGTTATTCCGTGGTTTATTAGGTTTTCCAGTTTATACTGACTTTTTGATCACCCGGTATATAAAATTGTGGAAAATTTGGAAAAGATACGCTAATGGATGAAAATACGTAAAATTAGGGAAAATACGAAAAATATGTAAAAACACTTAAAATTACGGAAGAATGAGAGTACTAACATATCTGCCTGGTCGAGGTCTCTGCTTGAGCCTTGAATGACGTAATATTAAAATGATACAAACAAACAGCACTCAAGTAATGTGGATTAATTTACTTTGTTATTAACAACCAGAAACAAGGTACAACTTCTCCCTATGCTGCTCAGCTGCAGGCTGAATCCCTCCCAGTTAGTTTTCTCAGTTATAAAAGATGAAGGTGTGGAGGGGATGCTTGACACTCATTGGTCCCTAGGGTGGATGAGGAGGGTGGGGGGGGGGGGGAAATGGAGGAGGGGAGTGGTGGTGGTTCCCCTGGGTCACCTTTATCGATTTCCAGTGGTTCCACAGGGAAGAGGATGTGGGTGCTCCTTGAAACCAGCTAGGTAACCTGATAGCCTTACACCCGATGTCCTTATCAGTGTAGTCTGATAGTCAAGCTCAAGATCAGTCCGTAAATGCAGAGGTAAGCTACACTGGAAAACGGAGTGTGGAAGTCCTTCTGGTGCCATTCGTCAGACGAATATCTTTTCTGTTTGGTTGTAGCCTGACACGTTAGTCCCGCAAATACGGCTTCGCAAATTCTGTATCTATAGACCGGCCCTGTTCTGGTATGAAACGACCAGAGCTTGATGTTTAGTGTTGCGTAATGAACGATTTCGTGATGGAGACTTATTTTCTCGCAGAGAAAGCCATAACTGGAAACACCTACCATGACGTGCTTGAACAGTGCGTGCTACCACAGATCAGAGCTGCAGCAGTGTATCTGGGGTGCCAGATGCGCTGAATGATACACTTCCTTTGAGGTGCATTGGTCATGATGGTCCCGTCACATGGCCGTTACGCTCTTGCGATGTCACGGCATTGGACTCCCTTTTTGTGCGGTTAAGGCAAGGATCGCGTATACACAACAGTAGTCAATGGCGCTGTCACCCTTCGTGCATGACTCAGTGTGATTGTGCTACTCTTTTCGAATTAACTTCAACTATAATATTCGTTAAACATCAATTTTCTCCTCACTTCCAGAAGTGGCCTCGAGTATACTAGCCAATATAATAATAGGTTCCACTCGACACAATATTCCTCAATGATATAACCACATGCAACGATTTTAAATTACAAAAATATATCTAAGTTAATTTTGTATAACTCAGTGATTTTCTTTTAAGGTTTTTGTTGTACATCCTTTACAACAGTTTGAATTTATAGATATTAATTTGATAGAAGTAAAACAATTATTTAAAACATTTTCAATAATGTTATGTTCTGGTTAGAAAAAAACAATAAATGTTTTAACACTTAGTTTAGATGTGACGGGAAAACACACATAAAAGTTATTTGTTCAAAAATTACTTCAAAAATAAATCTATTATGATTTAAATGAATCTACGTACGACAGTACCAAATGAACTGATCTATACCACATCATAATTTACAATGAAGTGGCTGATGCGCGATGAAACTATCTCGCACACCTCAAAAAAAATCACGATTTCACTATAAATTATATCCTAGTTTCGTTATAAACGGTATAGGACTTTGTAGAACCTTACTGGTAGTTCTAGAAGCAACCAGAGTTTTGTAAAACTTTATAACAGAACAAAAGGGAGAATAAATGATTTTTCGTGTCTCCTCAGTTTTGGAAAGAATGAGTATAAACGAATAACGGGCAGAGACAGTTAATTATCTAGTGTCACGTAAATATACAGACAATTTGAAAGCCTGTGCTACGAAATATATCGAAGGATCTTCCTTTCTGTCGATACACGATACAGAATTTTTTTATGTTTAACTCTATCGAAAAAAATCCAGTGAGTACGGTGAAAAATGCATGAGGGGTATTCGTGCTCAGAGCAGTGTAAATGTGATCCGCCAGCCGTGAACACGTCCGGAATTTCCCTGTTAACTTAATTATGATTCTTCCACTCATTTTAATTTAATGAACAAAATCATTCCATTATTCTGTATCCGATATTTGCGTGCCGTCACACGTGACCTGAACAGTTTAACAGGAACATTTTTCCGATGGCGCTACGGGCCAATGCGTTTGTAAAATGCCCTACATTGGCGCTTCAGTAATTACGAACGGAAGAGCGTCCTTCAAAGAATTTATCGGTTCCTATGACGTAGAACAAAACACCGTAGTCTTTGGAACATGGCTTTCCGTACTAGCGTGAGAAGGCTGGCACTGACAAGTGGATTCAGGGAGGTCGACGCAAATACAAAGACTACGTACATCCATTTATCCAGCTGGCAGTATGGAATTTTCGTACTAAGTACTCGACCGAGATTAACTTATGAACGTTGTCAAAATCGTGGTATCACTTGCTGATATAAGTTTTTAGTGTTTTCTTATCGGTTGGGCCTGCAGCATAGAGTACGTTATAACATGACGTTTTATAGAGACTTGTTCCAGGCAAACAGCAAATAGTTTCATTAGTAGTGCTTCTTCCTTACTACAAGCTTGTATTGGCTATAGTGCCATTCTCAAGTAAATCTATAGGTGTTACATCTGGTGAGCCTTGGTTCATGAAACTTGTAAATAAAGGTCAGGTTATACACATACTTGCGTGTAATTGGAACACACGCCCATATTGTGTCCGTGAGTAAACTTGTTGTGTACATAGTTCCGCGTAGTCAGCGCGTACACAACTTTCCCACTAGAGCGCGCCCCTCTAAGCGCAACAGTGCAGGCGCAACGCTCGTCCGTCTCCGGACTACGAGATGGCGCTGTCTTAGAGATGGACCAAATTCTGCGTCCGCCGATCCGCGTATTAATATGTAACGCAGCCAATGAGATTGCTGCTAACGTAGAACCTTTTCTCCTCGCAGATCACATTCGCGCAGTGATACCGGAACGTGTGAGGTATTATAATGAGTGTACAGACCTCCGGCTAGTTAGTCTGCATTTGTCTGTACCAGTCTGCATTAGTCTGTACCAGTCTATAGTCAAGTTTCAGTCTTCGCCTAATAAGATTACCATATTCCTGTACATAGCCATGAAGATATATGAATAGACACTTTGTCAAGTATCAGAGATATGTGAGAATAAGATTAACGTACCAAGACCAAAGGAACTTCAGATTGTCAATTGTAAATAGCATCCAGAATCAGGTTAAGTAATTTTAATAAATGTGTGAAAATTAATCAAGTTCTGTTTAAAGTTGGTCACCGTTAATCTGCTACTCTGAGCGTGCAAGTGGCATTTGTATCGTCTGACGTAACGGCAGAAGATAAACACGCCACTATAAGACCACGAGACATATTTCTGACACTCGCCCACTTCGTTAGAGCGACAAGTCATGTAATCTGATGGTGTGTGTACCGAAGGTGTTACAGTACGAACACCACAAAACTGCGTACTGTATATTTGTTGCTTGACTAGTGTGTCACGTAATTTCTATTTTTGTAGAACTTTTTCGTGGAATACTTTTGACAGCTAGATTGAAAGTTTATCCTAGTTGCTTTTTTTATGTTTACAGTATAATATTTTCTAATCAGTGATGTTAGCTGTATTTCACTGATATTATAATTTTGTTGTTATTTCTATCTATGATTATCTTTTGTTTCCGTTTCTTTGTGTTTCTATGCGTCGAGTTTTCCAAACGTGAATACAACTTACTAGACAATTTTTATGTTTAACAGCGATATCTTCAATTAGAAAATCGTTTGGATGATTTTTCGTGTACGTATGTACCTCCAGTTCTTCCAAAATGTTCATAGTATGTCCTTTTGCTATTTTGTATAGAGCTTGTAATGAATTTTCTGTGTGTTCTCATCTGTGCCTTTGATTTTTTAGAGGAATATAGACGTTTGACTGACTGTTGGCGCAATTTCTTGTGTTTTCTTTGAATATGAATGCTGAAGTTTTGTCTCGTTTGACCGATATAGAATTCAGCGGAGTAGCCACACAAAATTTTTTATATTCCTGGGAGGATAGAATCAGGCATGTTGGTTTTTCCACAACAAATTTTCATCTTTAGATTGTTGTTTGTTCGGAACCTACTTTTATGTTTGTTGTAAGATTTGGTTAATTCTATCCAGTACTGTCCCAAATATAATGCCAGTACGTATATTTGTTTCTGCTTGGTTTTCTTTTGTCAATTTTATGTCATTATGTATGGTTTGGTTATTAGGCTCTGAGCACTATGGGACTTAACATCTTAGGTCATCAGTCCCCTAGAACTTAGAACTACTTAAACCTAACTAACCTAAGGACATCACACACATCCATGCCCGAGGCAGGATTCGAACCTGCGACCGTAGCAGCCCCGCGGTTCCGCACTGCAGCGCTAGAACCGCACGGCCACCGCGGCCGGCTTGTTATTAGGTCCAGTGTGTTTTTAGTACAGTTTGTGGACTATATTCAGTTATAAATTATTTTGCAGGATTATATATTCGATTATTATAAGCTCATTTCGTTTTGCTTGGTGTTCGCATGGTAAATTGATTATTCTGTTGATCATTGAGTTTGAATAGACATATTTGTGTTATTTTTGGCGACAAGAACTTCCATTAATTGTGTTGTCAGTATTAATCAGTCTTCTGTAGGTTTCTAACACATGATGATTGTTAATGTTGCTGTTTTTAGGATGGAGGATTTTTATGGATTTGTTTGTTCCTGTTTAAACTGTGAATTTAATTTTTGGACGCTAATTGTAGAGTTCTTGATAAATTATTTGGATGTCTTCATTGTCAGCGTCAATTACTACCAAAGTGTCACTATATAGCTATGGTATATGTAATTTTGTCAAGTAATGGCTACTTTGAGTTGAAAATCTATTCGCCCATGTATGTTGATAAATATGTCTGTAATTACGCGCCCCCAGGGGCTCAGCATTCATTTGCTGGGTACGGGCTTGGCGACCCCGGGGTTCCTGAGCTGGGGACTGGTAAGCGCTGCCCGTCCCCTGTCACCGTAGCCTCTGAGCATACTTCAGCGACCACCCTGCGGCGCGGCGGTGGAACGTTGTGTGTCTCAGGGAATGGGGATCTTGGCTTGACCGCCCGGATCGCGTGGATGGAATAAACCTCTATAAAAAACCCCTCAATCTCAAGGTGTGCTGCGCGCCGATGAGATGCATGGCTGTTGAGGTGGAACAGTCGGTAGCGGGCAACCTCTGGGGAACCTGCCGCATCTCAGTTGTATAAGGCTTACCTAGGCACGCAGGGCTCTGTCTAGGTGGACTTGTAGTTCCCTAGCTGCTCGTGGGACCGCGATGGATCCTTCGAAATCCTCTTTTCTTCCTCCCAGCGGAAAGGGTGGGCCGCTGGAAGGTTCTAACACCCAGTCTCTTAAGAGGGCCCGTGAAGTCAGTCCCCCTGACTCCGGCGCTTCTTTAAACAGTCCAGTCTTAGGTAACAGAATGCATTCTGGTAATCCGAATGTGTTTCTCATTGTGAAACGGAAGGAGGGTAGTTTTGAGAAGGTTTCGCCCTTCTATATACAAAAGGGATTGGAGGGAATCTGTGGCTCCTTAAAATCGGTGAAGCGCTTACGTAATGGGACCTTATTAGTGGAAACTTCCACTTCCCAGAAAGCAACTAACCTCCAATCTGCTAAATACCTTGGAGAGTATGCCATAGACACTGAACTGCACAGCACCTTGAACTACAGCAAAGGTGTAGTGACATGCCGGGATCTAGTTGATAATCCCAAGGAAGAACTGCAACGTGAGTGGGCTCCAGAAGATATCGATGATGTCCAACACATCATGAAGAGGGTTGATGGCACTCTTGTCAAATCCGACTCCTTTATTATAACCTTCAGTAGCACACAACTTTCTGAACATGTTAAAGCTGACTTCCTTCGCCTTAGTGTGAGGCCTTATTTCCCGGCCCCATTGCGCTGTTTCAAATGCCAGCATTTTGGGCATACCACCTTAGGCTGTAAAGGCGAAGCGACTTGTGGAAACTGCGGTCAGGCTGCTCATGAAGGAGTTGGTTGCTCGTCTCCGGCTAAATGTATTAATTGCTCTGGGAAGCACCCTGTTTGGAGTCGGGACTGCCGCATATTTTTAGAGGAACGCAAGGTCTAGGAAATAAAAACGACCAAGCGTATCCCGTATGGTGAGGCCAAGAAGATTTATAAGTCGATGCAACCTCCCACATTTGCTGCATCTTTTGCATCCCTGGTACAGAAGCCTACTCCAAAAGTCGATGCCTCAACGCAGACTGAGGTGATGATTGTTGGCACTAACACCTGCAGCTGTCAGTGCACTTGCACTGCAGCTGGTGTTTCAGAGCCAGTAGCCCCTCCTTGAACAGCAGACAAAGGTACAGTGGTGAACTTGGTCGAGCCCCTCACGCCTCCAACAGCTGAGGTTGTCCCCAAGCCCAGTGCGCCACTTACCACTCCCACATCAGCTCCCTCAAAGTCCACCAAACTACAGAAAGCTACTGTACATTAGCAACAGCGGGTCAAATCTCGTGGTAAACCATCTGACCATGCAGATGTTGTTTTCCGTGAGGCTTCATCTGACTCTTCCCCAGAGTTGATGGAATACGATGTATGTGTGGGGCACTCATCTCGTCGCACGCCTGCCCCTCCACCTGCTGCGGTCTCCCCGCCCCGTCGGAGAGACAGGATGAAGGTGCTACCCCCAACATAGATGGCTCCCATACTCCAGTGGAACTTGCAAGGGTTTAGGACGCATGTGGAGGAACTTCGTCTACTTTCTCAGGGTAGACCACTGTGTCTCTGTCTCCAGGAGACGTATTTCCATCCATCATACTCTCCTGAGATACGAGGCTATACACTCCACAAAAAGGACGACCTGCGTGGAGAGAGAGCTAGAGGAGGCTTGGGTATTTTCGTCAGGACGGACTACCTATCCTCACCTCTCTCACTTACGACGACTCTACAGGCCGTCGCTGTGTGGGTGCACGTGCGTCATCCATTGACTGTATGTTCACTTTACTTGCCCCCACATGATGCTCTTGATGAAGCGGCCCTCACCGACCTTCTTACACAGCTCCCCCAGCCATTCATTATTTGTGGTGATTTTAATGCCCACAATGTGCTTTGGGGCTCTGCAATTACCGGCCCCAGGGGTAGAGCAATTGAGAGGCTTCTCCTGTCATCCTGTGCCTACTTGCTCAATGGAGGACAGAGTACTCATTTCTGCACGGCGACTGGGTCGTTCTCTGCCATTGATCTCTCGCTTTGCTCTCCAGCTCTTGCCGCCAGTGCTCACTAGGAAGTGGTCGCTGACTTGCACGGCAGTGATCATTTCTCAATCTGGATTCACCTGCCAGATGGCGTGGGCCCCGAAAGGAGACCACCACGATGGGTGCTCAGTGGAGCTGACTGGACGCTTTATAGCCAATTGGCCCAATTCGAACACTGTGCGAATGTTGAGATGTGGGTGGATCATATTACCCAAACGGTCCACCACGCCGCTGCAGCGTCCATTCCACAGTCCACACGCCACCGGAAAAGGCCACCTGTGCCTTGTTGGAGTGCCGACTGCCACTCTGCAATCAGGACCAGGCGTGCGGCTCTGCATCGGTTCAAGTGTCGGCCGACTGCTGAGAATCTTGCAGCCTTTCGGGTGGCGAGGGCAAGATGTCGCCGCATTATTCGTGAGAGCAAGAAGAGGTCGTGGCAAACGTTCCTGAACACCATTAATCCTTCCACGAAAAGTTCCATTGTGTGGGAGACCATCAGGAGAATTTCTGGCAGAGGAGGGAGGTGCCCCATAGCTGCTGTAATGACTAATGGCACTCTCCACATGGAGCCGCGAGACATTGCCCAGACTCTGGCAGCGTATTATGCCACCGTTACTGCAACAACCAGTCAGGATCCAGGTTTCCAGCGCCATAGAGCGGTTGCTGAGAGATGTAGTCTGAACTTCCAGTCCACCTCTCCTGAAGCTTACAACTGCCCATTTTCTATGTGGGAGCTGGATTCTGCATTGTCTGGAGCTCGTAACACATCCCCTGGTCACGACAGGATCCATTAAAGTATGCTATGGCACCTCACAATGCGCAACAGAGAACTCCTCCTCGCACTTTTTAATGACATTTGGGCGTCGGGTCACTTTCCTGACGCATGGCGTGAGGCAGTTTTAATCCCTTTTTTAAAACCTGGGAAAGACCGCACGAGCCCAAGTAGCTACCGTAGTATTGCCCTCACTAGTTGCATAGGGAAGACCTTGGAGCGGACGGTCAACCGCCGCCTTGTCTGGATGTTAGAATCCTGGCAACTCCTTAGTCGCTTTCAGTGTGGGTTTAGGAGGTTTCGTTCCACCTTCGATAACCTTGCCCTCCTGGAGGCGGCTATACAACAAGCTTTTCTACGCCGTCATCACCTTCTAGGTGTATTTTTCGACATCGAGAAGGCCTACGATACCACTTGGAGGCGTCTCATCCTGGAGCAGCTTCACGAATGGGGTTTTCGTGGTTGTCTTCTTTTTAACCGTTCTCGTTCGATTTTAACCTTTCCTGAGTCGAGGATGAGGGACACTGGCCACTGGGACATTCCGAACTAGCCCCATACCAAGCCTCTGTGCAGAGGCTGGTGAACCGCCACTTCATATGCGGCGACAGCTACTTACAGTGCGCCAGGCGTATAAAACTTTGTCCACACCATACACCCCTGCATACCATATCGTTGCTCAGCCTCCTCTGGCACGATTGTTTCATAACCGGCAACGTGCGACGCAGCCCTATGGGGTTCGCGTACAGGATTGCCTCTCTGCGATGTCTATGGCTGGTCTTCGTGTTTTATGTCGCGGTTGGAGCAGATCTCCACCTTGGCTCCTCCGGCGACCCAAACTTATTCTAGATTTGACTTATTTTAGATTTGACTAATTTTAAGAAAGATGGCACACCAGATTTTACATTCCAATCTCTGTTTTTTAACATTTTAGATGTGCATCACGGTTTCACTGTCGTTTACACTGACTTTCGTTGGCTGTTCTGTGGTGTTCCCTGATCATGTTACCCGGATTCGCCTCCATGCTAAATATACCGTTTTCGCAGCGGAGCTCCACGCGATCCTGAAGGCACTGGAGCAGATGCATCGTGTTCGGGGCTATCGATTTCTTCTCTGCTCCGATTCTCTTAGTGCCTTACAATCACTGCAGAACCTATACCCGACTGAGGAGAAGGTCCAGCTGATACATGACCAACTGTACTTGCTCCAACGGCGGGGTAAGGAGGTATCCTTCTGCTGCGTGCCTGGTCATGTCGGAATATGGGGGAATGAACAGGCTGATCGGGCTGCCAAGGAGGCCTGCAGGGAGCAGGCTGTGGTCCAGTGTCCTATCCGCCTGCAGTCAATCATCGCTGCACTCCACAGGAAGTGCATGGAGTTGTGGGAGGCCGAATGGCTGGCGGTGACGGCCAATAAACTGCAGTCGGTAAAGTCATCCACTCGGCCGTGGCGTTCCTCCTGCCGGTTGCTCAGGCGGGAAGAGGTGGCCCTCACACGTCTTCGGATCGGGCACTGTCCTCTGACGCATAGCTATTTATTGCGGTGGGAGGATCCTCCGTTTTGTGATGCTTGTGGCGTGCACATCTCTGTCCGGCACATTTTAACAGACTGCATTTTATACCGTGATGCAAGGGCAGAAGCACAAGTTGATGGGGATCTGCCTTGTGTTTTAGCTAACGATGAGGCGTGTGTGTCTAGGGTTTTTAAGTTTTGTGACGTGTCTGGACTCTGGCCTAAACTTTTAGGCTGGAGGTTTTAGTGTATTGCAGAGTGGCTGTCTCCTCCCAGTTTTTCCTTGCGGTCAGCCAGCTACTTCCATCTGCTTCATTGTTTTAGCTCCCTCTCCCTTTTTCTTCCTGTGTTGTCCATTTTTTACTGTTGAAGTCCTGCTTCATCCTCGCTGCGGTGTGGGTGAGCACATATTTTCCAATGATTGTTCCCCGTGTTTTATGTTCCGTTTTATGTAAATGTTCTGAGTTTTTTTCTTGACACCCGTCTCACTATGATACTGAACGGGCGCTGAAGACCTTGCTGTCGCGCGCCCACCAAATCCTTCTACTACTACTACCTCTCTACGGGCACATACACCGCATGTTGGCGTGCAACATGGGGTCCTCCCCACGGTGGACGGAGGCCTTATACCACAACCGTACGCCGATTTGCGGGGGAGGAATGTGGTATCACCGCCAGACACCACACTTGCTTGGTGGTAGCCTTTAAATCGGCCGCGGTCCGTTAGTATACGTCGGACCCGCGTGTCGCCACTATCAGTGATTGCAGACCGAGCGCCGCCACACGGCAGAGTACATCGATGGTGTCCCACAATGCCCAAGAAGTCTACTTGGCTCTTTTTTTTTTGACAAAGTCATGTGATGTAAGAATAACATTGAGAACGCTTTAGATGGCGAGTCGCCACGCAGACGTTTTGTGGCGAGGCGAGAGCCACGCTGGGTAGCTAAATATGGTTGTACAGGTGTCACGTCGCGCTAGGAGCAATGCGCCCTGTGCTATTGTCATCGGTGGTGAAGACATCTGCTGTGTCTCGTGTGAGCGCGTCTTGGAATTAAGTGACGTCAGTATAATCGTGAGTGTATACACGAAAATAGAGGGAGGCAACTTTCACTTGCGTTAGGCGGCGGCTCGCGACTATGATAGCGCGTGCGTCACTGGCCAGTCGCGCCAGGACATGTCCAGGTGAACACGTATTGCGATAGGAATTTCTCTGGTGTCAAGTATGGAACGGGATGCTTCCACGTCGTCCTTGCGGGATCTGAGTGGGGGCCTGTGCGTGTATTGACAGCTGACGACCGGGCCACTTCGTTGTGGTTGCCTGTGCACTCTACTGGACAGGGGCTGGCAGAGGATGCCTGAACGTGTTGATTGCAATAGTTCACAAGCGAGCCTGTAGAGTGTGCTATGCGTCATTTGGACATTTTACGAGTACTGAGCATGTCTACACATCCCTGTGCTGCATTATTTAGGGTTGCCCACTTTCCATAATACTGTATGCTTTGGCATCAGAGACGCTCTTCAGGGACTTCACCAACGCCTGGTGGGCCTGGCACTGCATGGACACTGTTTCTGTTGTATGGCCTATGCTGACGTTATTGTCCTCTACCTATGGAATGAAGATTGTCTGTGTCGCTCTGACTTGGGTGACGAGTTACTGGGAGGCATCCTGCAGTTCTCTTAAAGTTTCCAAATCAAAGGTTCTGTTCGTTGGTGAGGACCAGCGTGAGAGATATGTCGCTCCTCTAAGTGTGGCCACAAGGGTTCGCTGGTTTAGATACCTTGACACTGTAAACCGTGCGCAATACGTGAATGTCTACCACGCCTCTCGCGTCCACCATATGACACAAGTCTTCGGGTTCCAGTGAACCTCGCCTGTCGTGTGTTGGTGGCGGTTGGTTTCTTTGTCAGTACCGAGATATTATTTGAAGTTAAATATTCCTCTCTTGTCCTCCCACGGGAGCGTGGTGGAGTGGGCTTGTTACGTGTGCCAGACAGAGTTATGGAACTTTCTGTCAGCTCCCAACTGAAAGCCTTATACCATTGCCTGACGATCCTGACCGGACTGCTTTTGCATGAAAATGTGGCAGTCTCCCTTGTAAGCTCCAGTCATTTTATCAAACGTTCCACCCCCTTTCATCACTTTAGGCATTTCTTTCTGGAATTAAGTTACATCCTCCACTCCTTACCCCTTCCACATATACTCTGAACAAAGAGTGTTATGGCGTTGTGTATTGAAAGTGGTGCATGCAGGCTTTCTCGACACCAGCGTCCATTCCACCTGGTATATCACCGCCAGTGGAAGACAGGTCGACCAGTTTCGGTTGCACCGCATCCGCCCCGCTGACACACCCCTCTGTGTTCACTGTGGTGTAGATCAGACGCTCACCGATTCTCATGTCGTCTGTCGCCTGACGTCTGCGGGCTTGTGCAGGGTATCTCGGCTTTCCTTACCCGACGGACACCTGCTCAGAACACTTTCCAGACGCTTTCAGTTCCGGATGTGATTCATTACCCCACAAAGAAAACTAAATCTGTGAACTGGATACGCGGCCCTACGGTCCGCTACCTTTTTAGCCTCGACGAGAAATCACAACTAGCTTGTTGGACGTACTGTTGTGACGTAACAAGCTAGTTACGCCACACTGCGAAGGGGGCCGAAAGAAAGGCACGCGTACACACACGCCAACTGGCGTCAAGTCTGGAACAGGATAACTATTGAATGGTAGCAAGAAAAGTACGTAGCTGCTTTATACTTAACTTTTATTCTTTGATGAATACAGCGTTCTTCTTGAGACATTTATACGATAACTCTCAAACTAGGTAAAGCTAATGGCGCCTTGCTAGGTCGTAGCCATGGACTTAGCAGAAGGCTATTCTAACTGTCTCTCGGCAAATGAGAGGAAGGCTTCGTCCGTATTGTCGCTAGCAATGTCGTCGTACAACTGGGGCGAGTGCTCGTCCGTATCTCGAGACCTGCCTTGTGGTGGCGCTCGGTCTGCGATCACACAGTGGCGACACGCGGGTCCGATATGTACTAAATGGACCGCGGCCGATTTAAGCTACCACCTAGCAAGTGTGGTGTCTGGCGGTGACACCACACGTACCGTAACAATCGACGATGTACACTTGTCTGAAACACCAGATACAAGCAGTTCTTCTCAAGTTTTCTCTGGAGCGCCTTTCATGACCCGCTTTCCAGCTGGTGCGTCGGCTGTTCCTCCAATCAGACGACACTAGCGACTCCTCGAATTCTGGTACATGGAATAAAAACAATAAATAAGAAATGCGAAAAATTTCAAAAAATAATAACAATAAAAACAAACGTATAAAAACACCAAAAATGTAATAAAATAAACTAGTAAAACAAGTCCCTACACAACTACTTTCATTTACATCGCTACTCTAGATGTTCTTCGCCCCTACTTTCTTCGTTTCCTACGCCCTCTTAGTAACAGATTTGTTATCTTGAGATAGGAATCAGTGCCTGAAGAGGTGCAGTTTCTTGTTTTGTTAGGACACAAATGGTGGTGACAAATAGATCTTTTTTTGTAGTTTCCCTTTCCTGTCCACGGGAGAAAAAGATAAGTGAGTAGCGTCAGAGATTCGTATGGCAAAGTGCGATGTATCGATGGTTCGCGTCCTGTTACGCCCAATTCTTTTTTACTACCCTACGCGATTTTAGCAGGTTCTGATACTCTCTTATTAATTTATTAGAAGTATAAACTATAATATTGGAAATTATGTAATTGTAAGTCTGTTCTTTCGGAGAAGTGAGTGTATTTGAGACAGAGTGACTATGTGGTAATTTCGAGTGCATAAATGTGCAACAATTTTAGGGATTATCACCACATTTGTTCGTTTTAATAAGAGCGCTGATAACCTCTCCGTTGAGCGAGCATAAAATCCACACACACACACACACACACACACACACACACACACACACACACTTGAGGAGTATCTTTGTTCGATTTGCGTAATCTACAGCACATATTTTTGCACTATTTGCAGTAAAATATTTTGCTTTTCTTCTCCAAAGCTTTGCATTTCATACGTTGTAAAGATTCTGCTACTGAATTGGAACAGTGATCAAGTAAAAATGACCATAGTGTTTTACTACAAAGTGAGAATGACGAAATAACTTTTACCTGATGTGGAGAACTATGGTAAAGTTGTTTCGTTCTATTGTCCTTGACTGGACATCGTACTTTCCTTTTAGCCTTTTAACATTTTCACGGATTTTGAATTTTTATATATGTATACTGTAGACGTAACAACCTGTCTAGCACATAGACAAGGAAGGAAACATGTTTTAATAGAGCTAATATAGGAATTTTACGCATGTCCATTTCGTAAACTGTCTGATTTAAGAGCCAGTTGACAACTACCGCTGGACCACGTTGTGATCGCCTATACCGCGTTCGGGCGCACGTACCGTGTGCACAAGTGGCATCGTTTCTGAGCGTTGAGCGGCACGTTGACCTCGGCGCGGTGAACGTTGACGTTCAAAAACAACGATCCGTGTGCCGAGGACTTTACAGTAGGTTGACGTCGTGCCCCCCATCAGCAGGGGTCGGACGCGCCGACGCCGTGGGCAGTGGGAGCAGCTCGCGCCATGGTTGGAGGTTCCACAGGGCGCCGTCCTGGGACCGACGCGACGGGCGGCTGTGTTGCGTCGACCGACAGGTCCGGCGCGTGTAGCGGGCAGAGGCCGCCGCCCGCCACTGCGTCTGATTTCCCCCGTCGCCTGTCGCTTGGCCGTGGCGCCTCTGACGTCAATTAAGGCCGCTGCAGGTGATGGATCACGCAAGCAGCGACGTGTGGTCCCACGACTAGACAGTACTGGGAGGGCACAGGGAGATGCTGCTGTGGCGGAGGAACGGTGTGGTGGAAGACGTGATTTATCTGGTGTTAGGAATAAAAGCAAACGTTTTGTCTTAGGAGTAGTTTATTTCTGCATCCACATAAAATCCAGGCCCCCAGGGGCTCGGCATTCATTTGCTGGGTACGGGCTTGGCGACCCCGGGGTTCCTGAGCTGGGGACAGGTAAGCGCCGCCAGTCCCCTGTCACCGTAAGCTCTGAGCATACTTCAGCGACCACCGTGCGGCGCGGCGGTGGAACGTTGTGTGTCTCAGGGAAGGATCTTTGCTTGACCGCCCGGATCGCGAGGATGGAATAAACCTCTATAAAAAAAACCTCAATCTCAAGGTGTGCTGCGCACTGATGAGATGCATGGCTGTTGAGGTGGAACAGTCGATAGCGGGCAACCTCTGGGGAACCTGCCGCACCTCAGCTGTATAAGGCTTACCTAGCGACGCTCCCCCTTCGGGTTCAGGGGTAAGAATAGGCCCGCGGTATTCCTGCCTGTCGTATGAGGCGACTAAAAGGAGTCTCAAACGTTTTGGCACCCCCTGCGGGTTCGGGGGTAAGAATAGGCCCGCGGTATTCCTGCCTGTCGTAAGAGGCGACTAAAAGGAGTCTCAAACGTTTTGGCCTTAATGTGATGGTCCCCATTAGGGTTTGACCTCCATTTTTCCAAATTCCACAGAAGTACGAGCCTTTTGGGGAAGGACACCTTACGTGGTGCACCATCAGTCCTCTGTGCCCTACGACCTTGGCACTCTTGATCGTCTTTGCGTCGTACCTGCACCCTCCATCCCTCATTTTGGGCATAGACACCTGATGTATTGTGTAAGTACCGCCCTTAGTGCGTCACCACCAGCACCTACGATCACTATGGACTACCCATGGCACCCAAAATCCAGCACGGTAGCCAGCCCGTTGTGGTGGGGTCGTCATGTACCCTCTAGGTTGTAGCCCCCTGACAACACAGGGATCGTACTGCCGATGCCTGAGCTGACACCTCCCCACGTAAGCCAAGGAGTAGATGCTCGTCTCCCTGGGGCATCGGGACTCCCGGCAACGGCCATCCTGCCAGGTGGCCTTTGCTGTGGCTGGGTGGCGCCCATGGGGAGAGCCCCTGGTCGGAGTGGGTGGCATCGGGGCGGAAGCCCCGCAATGAAGCGGGTGAAATCTCAATCTGGTGGTCGTCCGACCGCCAATGTCTCTAAGCGTGGTAAGGTGGAATTTAACGCTGTGACCTATAACCCGAAGTCGTTCCCTTCCCTAGCCACACCATGGGAGGAACGTAGGGCTGCAGACAGACAGGAGCCGTATTCGCCACGATACCTTGTATGCAGCAGAACTGATGGGGATTCGTTTTTGGGGACTAAGCCCCTTTTCTTCGTGCACAATCTCGAAGATAAGTTTGGGGAAGTGGCATCTCTTTCCAAAATGAGGAGCGGGGCCATTTTGATACAAGCAGCTTCATCTGCGCAGTCCCAGGCATTACTCGCCTGTGAGAAGCTCGGTGACATCCCCGTCACTGTCACTCCCCATAAGTCCTTAAATTTGGTCCAGGGGATTATTTTTCATAAAGATCTTCTGCTACAGTCTGATGACGAGCTACGTGAGAACCTGGCACGCCGAGGTGTCCACTTTGTCCGTCGTGTCTTTCGGGGGCCGAAGGATAATAGGGTCGCTACCGGTGCTTTCATCCTGGCGTTTGAGGGCGACTGCTTGCCTGAGAAAGTCAAGGTCATGATATACCGGTGCGATGTCAAGCCCTATGTCCCGCCCCCTATGCGATGCTTCCAGTGCTGGAAATTCGGACACATGTCCTCCAGGTGCACTTCCAGCCCCACGTGTCGTGATTGTGGACGACCTCCGCATCCTAATGCTCCATGTGCTCCGCCTCCCACCTGCGTTAACTGTGGGGAGCATCATTCTCCCTGCTCACCAGACTGTGCAGTCTATCAACGAGAGCGGAAGATACAAGAAATTAAGACCTTGGACCGTTTAAGTTACCAAGAGGCGAAGAAGAAATTAGAACGACTCAACCCCACACCTATGTTGAGGAGTTATGCTACTGTCACACTGCCGCCACCAGCTCCTGCACAGACTCCCTTCTCTGTTGGCCCACAGAGAAATCAGGTAACGTCTGCCCCACCGCTGGGACAGGCCGCTCTCTCTTCCACTGCTCCCAAAACACCGAGTTTGGGAGCAGTGCGCCCCAAGCAACCGGGGACGTTGGTCCCCACCTCTCAGCCGGAGCGGCGACAGCCCTCTCCGGCTCCTCAGCCGGGGAAGCGACAGCTCCCTCCGGCTGCTCAGCCGGGGACGCAACAGCCTCCTCCGGCCTCACTTGTTCGGAAGGGATCCCTTGGGGGCGTCCCTTCCAAGGACTTCCCCAGTGTCTCACAAGACACTAGCCAGTGGCTGAAGAAGCCACCAGCTGCTGGTCGAAGGGCTTTACGCTCTTCCTCTGTTCCTGATGATGCGTCAGGAAAGCCCTCCCAGCATGACAACCCTCCTCCCAAAGACAAGAGAGAGAAAAGGAAGCTCTCCAAGAAGGATAAGGACCCAGTGGTTCCCGCGCCAACGCTCCCTGTCAGCTCAGCCTCTGAGGACGAGGTCGAGCTCTTTGCGTCCCCTGATGACCTGGATCTCGCCGTCTCCTCAGAAACGATGGCTGTAGTGACATCCGTCGCTCAGTCGGTGGCAGCATGTGACCCTGCCAAGTAATTTGCCTTTTCAGTGCCTGCATGCCCCTACCGGACACGCTTTGTACAATCCTCCAGTGGAATTGTGGCGGTTATTTTAGCCATCTCCCTGAGCTACGACAGCTCCTAAGCCTGACACCTGCTTTCTGCATTGCCCTCCAAGAAACCTGGTTCCCGGCAATGCGGACCCCTGTTCTTCGTGGATACAGGGGCTATTACTGCAACCGTAGCACTTACAATTGTGTGTCAGGTGGAGCCTGCATGTATGTCCTTACCTACATCTACATCTACATTGATACTCCGCAAGCCACCCAACGGTGTGTGGCGGAGGGCACTTTACGTGCCACTGTCATTACCTCCCTTTCCTGTTCCAGTCGCGTATGGTTCGCGGGAAGAACGACTGTCTGAAAGCCTCCGTGCGCGCTCTAATCTCTCTAATTTTACATTCGTGATCTCCTCTGGAGGTATAAGTAGGGGGAAGCAATATATTCGATACCTCATCCAGAAACGCACCCTCTCGAAACCTGGCGAGCAAGCTACACCGCGATGCAGAGCGCCTATCTTGCAGAGTCTGCCACTTGAGTTTATTAAACATCTCCGTAACGCTATCACGGTTACCAAATAACCCGGTGACAAAACGCGCCGCTCTTCTTTGGATCTTCTCTATCTCCTCCGTCAGCCCGACCTGGTACGGATCCCACACTGATGAGCAATACTCAAGTATAGGTCGAACGAGTGTTTTGTAAGCCACCTCCTTTGTTGATGGACTACATTTTCTAAGCACTCTCCCAATGAATCTCAACCTGGTACCCGCCTTACCAACAATTAATTTTATATGATCATTCCACTTCAAATCGTTCCGTACGCACACTCCCAGATATTTTACAGAAGTAACTGCTACCAGTGTTTGTCCCGCTATCATATAATCATACAATAAAGGATCCTTCTTTCTATGTATTCGCAATACATTACATTTGTCTATGTTAAGGGTCAGTTGCCACTCCCTGCACCAAGTGCCTATCCGCTGCAGATCTTCCTGTATTTCGCTACATTTTTCTAATGCAGCAACTTCTCTGTATACTACAGCATCATCCGCGAAAAGCCGCATGGAACTTCCAACACTATCTACTAGGTCATTTATATATATTGTGAAAAGCAATGGTCCCATAACACTCCCCTGTGGCACTCCAGAGGTTACTTTAACGTCTGTAGACGTCTCTCCATTGATAACAACATGCTGTGTTCTGTTTGCTAAAAACTCTTCAATCCAGCCACACAGCTGGTCTGATATTCCGTAGGCTCTTACTTTGTTTATCAGGCGACAGTGCGGAACTGTATCGAACGCCTTCCGGAAGTCAAGAAAAATAGCATCTACCTGGGAGCCTGTATCTAATATTTTCTGGGTCTCATGAGCAAATAAGGCGAGTTGGGTCTCACACGATCGCTGTTTCCGGAATCCATGTTGATTCCTACATAGTAGATTCTGGGTTTCCAGAAATGACATGATACGCGAGCAAAAAACATGTTCTAAAATTCTACAAGAGATCGACGTAAGAGATATAGGTCTATAGTTTTGCGCATCTGCTCGACGACCCTTCTTGAAGACTGGGACTATCTGTGCTCTTTTCCAATCATTTGGAACCCCCCGTTCCTCTAGAGACTTGCGGTACACGGCTGTTAGAAGGGGGGCAAGTATATAGCGCTCCTGTGCCCCTTCAAACATCATTGGAAGCTGTGGCTGTCCGTGTAAGGACTACCCAGGACATAACCGTCTGCAGTGTCTATCTCCCTCCAGGTGGTACAGTCTCCCTGACCGAAATGGCTGCGCTTGTCGCCCAACTCCCCACGCCTTTTCTTCTCCTGGGGGATTTTAACGCCCACAATCCCCTGTGGGGTGGAACGAAGGTTACTGGCCGAGGCAGGGAGGTCGAGAATCTCATCTCCCAACTGGACCTCTGCCTCTTAAACTCTGGCGCCGCCACACATTTCAGTGTGGCGCATGGCACGTTCTCGGCCATAGATCTGTCGTTGTGCAGCCCAGGGCTTGTACCATCGGTCCACTGGAGAGTCCACGAGGACTTGTGTGGTAGTGACCATTTTCCGATCTTCCTTTCACTACCACAGCGTCACTCCTTTGCGCGCTCGCCTAGATGGGCATTTAGCAAGGCAAACTGGGACACGTTCTGCTCTGCTGCCACTGTTGACTCTCTCCCCCATGGTACCATTGATGTGGTGGTTGAGGCACTGACTGCAGCGATTGTTTCCGCTGCGGAACGTACCATTCCTCGTTCGTTCGGGTGCCCCCGGCGAAAGTCGGTGCCTTGGTGGTCTCCAGAGGTCGCTGCCGCCATTAAAGAACGTCGGCGGGCTCTTCAGCGACATAAGCGGCACCCGTCTTTGGAGAACCTCATTTTATTCAAACGTCTCCGTGCTCAGGTACGGAGGCTTATCAAACGGCGGGAACAGGAGTGCTGGGAGAGGTACGTTTCCAAGATTGGTTCCCGTACTTCCCCCTCCCAGGTGTGGCTGAAGATTCGGCGCATCTTTGGATTGCAGTACTCTACAGGTGTCCCAGGGCTTACCATCAACGGGGCAGTATCCACCGATGCCGATGCAATCGCCGAGCATTTCGCTCAGCACTATGTTCGGGCCTCTGCGTCGGGGAATTACCCGCCTGCGTTTCGCGCGCTCAAACGCCGGGAGGAAGGCAAACGGCTTTCTTTCGCTTCTCGCTACCCTGAGGCGTATAACGCCCCATTTAGTTTGTGGGAACTCCAGAGCGCCCTGGCACAGTGCCCCGATACAGCTTCTGGGCCAGATGGCGTCCACAATCAGATGCTAAAACACCTGTCCCCGGACTGTCAGCGATGTGTTCTTGCCATCTTCAACCGCCTATGGGGTGATGGTGTCTTTCCGTCGCAGTGGCGAGAAAGTACCATCATTCCGGTGCTGAAGCCTGGTAAGGACCCGCTTACTGTGGATAGTTATCGGCCCATTAGCTTAACCAATACTCTGTGCAAGCTGCTGGAACGCATGGTGAGTCGACGGCTGTGTTGGCTGCTCGAGTCTCGGGGTCTCCTGGCTCCATGCCAGAGCGGCTTCCGTCAGGGCCGTTCCACCGCCGATACTTTGGTCCTCCTTGAGTCTGCAATCCGCACTGCTTTTTCCAGGTGCCAACACCTCGTCTCCGTCTTTTTCGACCTCTCCAGAGCATATGACATGACGTGGCGGCACCATATTCTCGCCACGTTGCACGGGTGGGGTCTCCGGGGCTCTCTCCCCATTTTTATTCAGAATTTTTTATCTGTTCGGACATTCCGCGTTTTAATTGGCACATCCCATAGTTCACTTCATATCCAGGAGAACGGCGTTCCACAGGGCTCTGTATTGAGCGTGCCCCTTTTCCTTGTGGCCATTAATGGCCTTGCAGCAGCAGTAGGGTCGTCTGTCTCGCCCACGTTATATGCTGACGATTTCTGCATCTTTTTCAGCTCCTCCACCATTGGCGTTGCAGAACGTCGGTTGCAGGGAGCCATACGCAAGGCGCAGGCGTGGGCCCTAGCCCATGGGTTTCAGTTTTCTCCTGCGAAGACTTGTGTTATGCACTTTTGTTGGCGTCGCACTGTCCATCCCCACCCTGAGCTTTATCTTCAGGATGCTAAGCTCAGGGTTGTTGACACTTACCGTTTTCTGGGATTGCTGTTCGATGCCCGGCTTACTTGGCTTCCACATATTCGTGAGCTCAAGCGTCAGTGCTGGCAGCATCTCAATGCCCTCCGCTGCCTCAGCAACACAACTTGGGGTGCAGACCGTAACACGCTGCTGCAGCTCTACAAAGCCCTTGTGCTGTCCCGACTGGATTATGGGAGTGTGGCGTATGGCTCAGCGTCGCACTCAGCGTTGCAACTGCTGGACCCCATTCACCACTGTGGGGTTCGACAGGCGACAGGAGCATTCCGCACCAGTCCTGTTAATAGCCTACTTGCTGAGGCTGGGGTTCCTCCGCTCTACATTCGGCGTCAACAACTCTTAGCCAACTATGCTGCCCACGTCCGTTGTTCTCCCCGTCACCCTAACTACCGTCTCCTTTTCACCGATGCGGCAGTCCATCTTCCACGCCAGCGGCCGCGATCAGGCCATGCAATTGGGATCCGTGTTCAGTCCCTGCTTAGTGAACTCGAGTCTTTGCCTCTTCCATCTGCTTTTCAGGTCCGCCCACATACAACACCTTGGTGTATCCGTCGGCCGCAGCTTCAGCTGGACCTCTCCCAATGGCAAAAGGATTCAGTTCCTCCTGCAGTCTTGCGCCGCCAATTTCTTGCTCTCCTCGACGAATCCCGTGAGTCGGAGGTTATCTATACCGATGGCTCGATGGTTGATGGCCGTGTGGGGTACGCTTATGCTCATGCGGACTATGTCGACCAGCGCTCCTTGCCGGACGGCTGCAGTGTTTACACTGCAGAGCTAACAGCTATTTTTCGTGCCCTTGAGCGTGTTCGTACCAGCACTGGCGAGTCTTTTGTCATTTGCAGTGACTCTCTCAGTAGTCTCCAGGCTCTTGACCAGTGCTACCCACGCCATCCCATTGTTGTTGCCATCCAGGAGTCCGTTCATGCTCTTGAACAACGTGGCCGTTCAGTGGTGTTCATATGGACCCCAGGACACGTTGGGATAGCGGGCAACGAACACGCCGACAAGTTAGCTAAAGAAGCCACCCGCAAACTGCCGTTGGAGATCGGCCTCCCGGCAACTGATCTCCGATCGGTGTTACGCCGTCGGGTCTTTGGGATGTGGGCCGACGAATGGCGCACCCTGTCTGTACCCAACAAGCTGCGGCGTGTAAAGGAGGCCACGACTGTGTGGGGTTCCTCCATGCGGGCCTCTCGGAGGGACTCTGTGGTTCTCTGTAGGCTCCGCATTGGTCACTCTTGGCTGACGCATGGTCATCTGCTGCGTCGAGAGGACCCCCCTCATTGTCGCTGTGGCGCGCTTATGACGGTGGCGCATATATTGTTGGACTGTCCTCTTTTAACCGCCCTCAGGCGAACTTTTAATCTCCAGGGTGCTTTATCATCTCTCTTAGGTGACAATGTCTCTATGGCAGATCGGGTTTTAGGTTTTATTCGGGCAAGCGGCTTTTATAGGTACATTTAAATTTTTTTTTTTTTTTGACATCACCCTCTTTTGAGCTCTCTCTTTTACTTAGTTTTGTGTTGTGATTCGACTCCGCCCTAAACTTTTAGGCTGGAGGTTTTAACGTGTTGCAGAGTGGCTGGCTCATCCTATTATTTTCGTGATCAGTCAGCCACAGTTCTCTGCTGTGCAGTTTTAATTCCTTCTGCCTTTGTTCTCTATGTTGTTTTTGTTGCTGTGCTCTGTTTTCCATGTTGTCTTACAATGGACCATGGGGTTTTTTTTCCCCTGGAGTTTTTCTTTTAGTGCTTCGCTTGACTGGTGGATAGTTCCCCTGTGCTCTGTGTTTTTATGCAACAAGGGACCGATGACCTTTGTAGTTTGGTCCCTTTAATCTTTAACCCAACCAACCAACCAACCAACGTTTTGGCCTTCTGCGATGGTCCCCTCTTGGGTTCGACCTCCTTTTTTCCAAATTTCCGTTGTTAGTGCATGCCATTTGGGGAAGGACACCTTACATGGTGTTTTTCTATTGGTCCATCATGCACCACCATCTTGCATGTTACCTATTGTCGTGTGGGGGGGGACTACACCCAACATCTCCTGAATTGTCTCCTTCTCGTCTTGTGCGCAATCCTCTTCTTAGCGCCTACGACAACTGTGGACCCTTTCAACACCTAAAATCCAGCACGGTAGCCAGTCCGTTGTGGTGGGGTCGTCATGTACCCTCTTGGTGGTAGCCCCCTTACCACGCAAGGATCGCACTACAGATGCCAGAGCTGTTTCCTCCCCATGCATGCCAAGGAGTATGTGCCCATCTTGTCTGGGGCACGGGGGACTCCGGGCAACGGGATATCGGTCCGGTACCCGTTGCTTTGGCTGGGTGGTGCCCTTGGGGAGAGCCCTCGTTCGGAGTAGGTGGCATCTGGCTGGATGTGGCGCAATGAAGGGCAATAAATCACACCAAGCTGGTGGTCGCATGGCCACCAGCGTCTCTAAGCGAGGTAGAGTAGACTTTGATGCTGCGCAATATGACCCTCAGTCGTTCCCCCCGTTGGCTGCGCCATCGCCATGGGAGGGACGCCGATCTAATGCCAAGCAGGAGCCTTACGTACCGCAATACCTTGTCTGCAGCAGGACTGATGGTGACCCCTTTCTTATGACGAAGCCTCTGTTTTTTGTGGAACACCTGGAGGATAAGTTTGGAGAAGTGGCGGGGTTGTCTAAAATGAGGAATGGGTCCATCCTCCTCAAGTCCACCCCAGCCCAGTCACGAGCGTTGCTCTTGTGTGATAAGCTGGGTGACGTCCCTGTTACCGTCACTCCCCACAGTAGCTTAAATATGGTCCAGGGGATTATTTACCATCGTGACCTCTTGTTACAATCCGATGACGAGCTGAGAGCCGACTTGGAACGACGTGGTGTACATTTTGTCCGTCGTGTACATAGAGCACCCAAGACTAACAGAGTGGCCACCGGTGCCTTTATCTTGGCCTTCGAGGGTGATGTCTTGCCCGAGAAGGTCAAGGTGATGGTTTACTGTTGCGATGTCAAGCCATACGTCCCTCCCCTGATGTGGTGCTTCCAGTGCTGGAAGTTTGGGCATATGTCCTCCCGTTGCCACTCCAGCGCTACATGTCGAGATTGCGGACGCCCCTCTCATCCTGATTCACCATGTGCACCTCCGCCTGTGTGTGTCAACTGTGGGGAGCACCACTCTCCATGCTCGCCGGATTGCACCGTTCTTCATAAGACCCTGGACCGGCTTACTTATCGAGAGTCAAAACTGAAATATCAAAGGTTGTATCCTGCTTCCATTCGAACATCTTATGCTGCAGCCACGTTATCGTCGCCCACGCGAGCGACGGTTGTCGCCTCATCTGTGCCGCCTTCAGTGGGCCCTCGGGGCCGTGCATCTTTCTCTGCCCCCCTCGTGCCTGGGGCAAGCCTTCCTCTGTGGCCCCCTTAGCAGTTGGGGGCAAACCCTCTTCTGTCGCTCCCCCCACGCTTGCTTCGGGAGTGACATCTCCTCCAAAACCGGGGGGCTCGATCCCTCCCCCTCCTTCTCCGCCTGCGTTGCCTCTGCCGGTACCTCTCTCGTGGAAGGGGTCCCTCGGGGCTCTCCCTTCCTACGCTTCTTCTCCTACCCAGCCGGATGTCAGCCAGTGGCTGAAGGTTCCGCCACCTGCTGGTCGTAGGGCTTCTGCGTCGTCGTCAGCTTCTGACACTCCTTCAGAGAAGCTCTCCCAGCCCTCTCACCCTAAGGGCCGACGTGAGAAGAAGGAACGGAATGTGTCGAAGAAGAACGACGTTCCAGCGGTTTCAGTACCGCCTGCTGTACATAGTCCTGGCTCCGGGGATGAGGTGGAGATCTTCGCCTCTGCCACGGATCTCGCCCTCACGGAACCCTTGGGGGCCTCTCCTATGGACTCAGCTGACTCTCCCCCAGTGGCGGCAGTTGGCTCTGAGGCGCCGTCTGCCTCTTAGTCGCATTCACGCCCTCCCAGTCCCTTCCTGCTTCCATTCTCCAGTGGAACTGCGGCGGTTATTTCCGCCACCTGCCTGAGCTCCATATGCTTCTGAGTGTTTCCCCTGTTCTCTGCATTGCTCTGCAGGAAAGTTCGTTTCCGGCAATGCGGACCCCTGCCTTTCGCGGTTATCGGGGATACTATAAGAACCACGCTGCCTGTCAACGAGCATCAGGTGGGGTTTGCCTTTTTGTTCACCACTCTGTCTGTAGCTCGCCAGTACCCCTTCTGACGCCTTTACAGGCAGTCGCTGCCAGGGTCGAGCTCTCGCCGGTTATTACTGTCTGCTCTGTTTACATTCCTCCAGATGGGGAGCTCCCCTGACATGTCTTGGCTGTGCTGCTGGCTCAATTCCCGCCACCTTTGCTGCTTCTGGGCGATTTCAATGCCCACAACCCTCTATGGGGTGGGACTGTCTCCGATGACCGCGGTCGGGCCGTGGAGCATGTGTTGGCTCAGCTCGACCTTAGCCTCTTGAATACCTGTGCTCCCACGCATTTCAGTGTGGCCCATGGCTCTTTCTCGGCCATCGATCTCTCTCTTTGCAGGCCCGGGCTTGTCCCATCCCTCCACTGGAGAGTGCATCCTGACCTGTGTGGTAGTGACCATTTTCCCATATATTTATCACTGCCCCAGTGTCATTCTTCTGGGCGCCTGCCCCACTGGGCTCTCCACAGGGCTGACTGGCCGGCTTTTACTCCTGCTGCAACCATTGAGTCTCCCCCACAGGGTGACATTGACGAGGTGGTCCGTGTCTTAACCACATCCATCATTTCGGCGGCCGAGGCTGCCATCCCCCGCTGTTCTGGACTCCCTAAGAGGAAGGCTATACCCTGGTGGTCGCTGGAGATTGCTGAGGCTATTCGCGACCGTAGGCGGGCTCTCCAGCGTCATAGGCGGCACCCGTCTCTGGAGACCCTCATCGCCTTTAAGAGATTTATTTAGATTAAAGTTCAGTCTTGATCACGTTATGTCTGTTTTAATGAGTAACCGGTTTCGGTTTTTTTCTATAAAACCATCATCAGACCCATTGGCTCCCTTGGGTTGGTAGGTGGAGCTCTCCTGTGCAGCCTTTAAGAGGCTCCGTGCCTTGGCTCGTCGTCTTATTGCCCGGCGTAAGCAGGAGTGCTGGGAGAGGTATGTCTCATCCTTGGGCTCCCGTGTCTCCCCCTCGCTTGTGTGGAGCCGGATCCGGCGGATTTATGGATACAAGACCCCTATGGGTGTACCTGGGCTCTCCTTGGACGGCGCTGTCTGCACGGATGCTGCCGCCATTGCTGAACTGCATGCCACGCACTTTGCTAAGAGCTCTGCGACTGCATCTTATCCCCCCGCCTTTCGATCTCGAAAGGAGTGGGCCGAGCAGACGCCGTTATCATTTCACACGCGTCGTTCTGAAAAATACAATGCTCCCTTCAGCGAGAGGGTATTCCTCGCTGTCCTCGCCGATTGCCCTGATACAGCACCAGGATCACCCCCTGCGGGTTCGGGGGTTAGAATAGGCCCGCGGTATTCCTGCCTGTCGTAAGAGGCGACTAAAAGGAGTCTCAAACGTTTCGGCCTTATGTGATGGTCCCCTCTCGGGTTTGACCTCCATCTTTCTAAATTATTCCGAAGAGCGAGCCAATTGGGGAAGGGCACCTTACATGGTGCACTGTATCCTTCGTGCAATTAGACCTATAGCCGTCTTTCTCGTCGTTGCAATGGTGTCCCGCTCGTTTTCGATCTCTTGGGCGATTACCACGCTGCACTCTACAGTGTTTCTTTTAACTGTGACGACGACCTTGGCCATTTTTGCACCTAAGATCCAGCACGGTAGCCAGTCCGTTGTGGTGGGGTCGCCATGTACCCTCTTGGTTGTAGCCCCCTGACAACACAGCGATCGCTCTACTGATGCCTGCGCCGTTCACTCCCCATGTATGCCAAGGAGTAGATGCCCATCTCCGTGGCTCATCAGGACTCCCGGCAATGGCCATCCTGCCAGGTGGCCTTTGCTGTGGCTGGGTGGCGCCCGTGGGGAGGGCCCTTGGTCGGAGTAGGTGGCATCAGGGCGGATGACCCGCAATGAAGCGTGGTACATCATCTGTCGCTGGCGGCCAGCCGTCAGCAGTCTCTAAGCGTTCGAGAGCCCATTTTAAAGGTACCATTTATGACCCCAAATCGTTCCCCTCCCTCGCCACACCATGGGAGGAACGACAGGCATTGCGTGACACTGAGACGTATTCGCCCAGATATCTTGTCTGTACCAGAGCTGATGGGGAATCTTTTCTATCCGTGAAGCCTCAGTTCTTTGTAGAGCATTTAGAGGACAAGTTCGGTGAGGTGGAGGGCTTGTCCAAGATGCGGTCAGGATCGGTGTTGATAAAAACGGCATCCTCTGCCCAGTCACGGAGGTTGCTCAATTGTGACAAGTTGGGGGATGTTTCCGTTAGCATCACGCCGCATAAGAGTCTGAACATGGTCCAGGGTATTATATTCCACCGGGATCTTCTTCTGCAGTCCGACGATGAATTACGCGCCAACCTCGAACGACGAGGTGTTCACTTCGTCCGGCGCGTCCATCGGGGTCCGAGGGATAATCAGGTCGCCACCGGTGCCTTCATCTTGGCCTTTGAGGGTGATGTCTTACCCGAAAAGGTTAAGGTGATGGTTTACCGTTGTGATGTGAAACCATATATCCCTCCTCCGATGCGGTGTTTTAAATGCTGGAAGTTCGGGCACATGTCATCTCGCTGTACTTCCAGCATGACGTGTTGGGATTGCGGGCGTCCTTCGCATCCCGATACTCCATGTGCCCCGCCTCCTATCTGTGTTAACTGCGGAGAACACCAGTCCCCCTGCTCGCCGGACTGTAGGATATTGCAGAAAGAACGGAAGATAATGGAATATAAGACCTTGGACCGGCTGACCTACCCCGAGGCTAGACGGAAATATGAGAGGCTCCATCCTGTGGCAATGCCGTCAACCTACGCCGCTGCTGCAACGACGGTTCTCCCATCATCACGAATCGGCTCTAAGATCGGTCAGCATCCACCGGCGCCCTTGCTTGGGGGGGGCACTTCACACCCTGTTGCTCCTGCTCCATCTTCTTCAGGAGCAACACCCTCCCAACCTTCGGGGACATCAGCTCCCCCTTCCCAGCCGGAGAAGCGTAAGACTTCTTCGGCTGCTCTCGCCAGGAAGGGATCCCTTGGGGACCTCCCTTCACAAGTTCCGACCAGTGGAAAAGCGGACGCCCGCAAGTGGTTGAAACAACAGCCAGTCCCTGGTCGTCGGGCCTCGCGGTCGTCGTCTGTCCCTGAGACTGACCCAGTGAAGCCCATGCAGCCTGAAACGCCGAAGGCACAGCGTGACAAGCAGAAAAAGAAGAAAGTCCCCAAGACCAACGGTAATGCGGTGGCATCGATCCCGCCGCTTCCTACAAGCTCTGCCTCTGAGGACGAGGTGGAGATTCAGGCGTCCGCTGAGGACCTCGCTCTTGCCGGTCCCTCGGACGCAATGGATGGCATTTGCACGGATGCTCCATCGGAGGCAACAGGTGACCCAGTGGCGTAATCTGCCTTCCCAGTCCCGTCCCGCCTTTCCCAGCCATGGACAACACCATCCTCCAGTGGAACTGCAGCGGTTTCTTCCACCATCTAGCTGAGCTCCGCCACCTTATCAGCCTTCACCCTTTCTTCTGCATTGCTCTCCAGGAAACTTGGTTTCCAGCAATGCGAACCCCCGCCCTCCGTGGCTATCGGGGTTATTATAAGAACCGAGCAGCTTATGAAAGGGTGTCTGGTGGCGTCTGCATATATGTCCTTCACACTCTGCACAGCGAGTCTGTCCCTCTCCAGACGCCTTTAGAGGCTGTCGCTGTACGCGTGTGGACGCCACAGGCTGTTACCGTCTGCAGTCTTTACATTCCACCGGATGGTGATGTCTCGCAGCATGTCCTGGCTGCACTGGTCGCCCAATTGCCGCCACCTTTCTTGCTATTGGGCGACTTCAACGCTCATAACCCTCTGTGGGGTGGGTCAGTGGCAACAGGTCGAGGCGCCATCGTTGAGCATTTATTGTCGCAGCTTGATCTCTCGCTGTTAAATGATGGTGCCTTCACACACTTCAGTGTGGCGCATGGCACCTACTCCGCCATTGACCTTTCAATCTGTGGCCATAGCCTCTTACCGTCTGTCCAATGGAGTGTGCATGACGACCTGTGTGGTAGTGACCATTTTCCGATCATTTTGTCACTACCACAGCGCCACTCTTCTGGGCGCCCTAGCAGATGGGCTATGAATAAGGCTGACTGGGACTTGTTCTCCTCCACTGCCGCTTTTGAGCCTCTCTCTACCGATGACATTGATGCGGTGGTTCAATCGGTCACCACCGGCATCGTTACTGCCGCCGAATCTGCCATTCCCGATTCCTGTGGGTCCCCTCGGCGGAAGGCTGTGCCTTGGTGGTCGCCTGAGATCGCTGAAGCGATTAAAGATCGCCGGCGGGCGCTCCAGCGTCACAGGCGACACCCCTCCCTCGACCACCTTATCGCCTTCAAATGGCTGCGTGCGCGGGCCCGCCTCCTTATCCGCCAAGGCAAGAAGGAGTGCTGGGAGCGGTATGTGTCCACAATTGGCCTCCATGTCACTCCATCGCAGGTCTGGGCCAAGATTCGACGCGTCTACGGCTATCGGCCACCTGTCAGCGTCCCTGCGCTCTCGCTGAATGGAGCAGTTTGTACTGACTCCGACGTCATTGCAAATCGCTTAGCAGAGCATTTTGCTATGAGTTCCGCTTCTGCGAATTACCCCCAGGCCTTCCGCTCCATTAAAGAGCGGATGGAATGTCGGAGCCTTTCGTTTCGCACCAACCACCCAGAATCTTACAATGCTCCATTTAGTGAGTGGGAATTTCGCAGTGCCCTCGCTGCTTGCCCTGATACCGCTCCTGGGCCAGATGGCGTCCACTGTCAGATGCTGAAACACCTTTCAGTGGACTGCCAGCGGCGCCTTCTCGATCTTTACAACCGTCTTTGGGTCGAGGGGGAGTTTCCGTCGCAATGGCGGGAAGGCACTGTCATCCCCGTTTTGAAACCTGGAAAGAACCCTCTGGAGGTGGACAGCTACCGTCCTATTAGCCTCACCAACGTTCTTTGCAAGTTGCTTGAACGGATGGTGAGCCAGCGCTTGCATTGGGTACTGGAGTCTCGGGGCCGTCTGGCTCCATCTCAGGGTGGGTTCCGTAAAGGCCGCTCCGCCGCCGACAATCTGGTGAGCCTGGAGTCGGCCATCCGTACTGCCTTTTCCCGCCGTCAGCACCTGGTCGCTGTCTTTTTCGACATGCGGAAGGCGTACGATACGACGTGGCGTCATCACATTCTTTCTACGCTTCATGGATGGGGTCTTCGGGGTCCTCTGCCGATATTTATCCGCAATTTTCTGTCGTGTCTTACCTTCCGCGTGCAAGTCGCGGCCTCGTATAGGTCCTCCCACGTCCAGGAGAACGGTGTGCCACAGGGTTCCGTTTTAAGTGTCTGTCTGTTTTTAATAGCCATTAACGGTCTTGCTGCGGCCGTGGGAAACTCAGTCTCCGCTTCCCTGTATGCTGACGACTTCTGCCTTTATTACAGCTCTCCCGGCATTGCAGCTGTTGAACGTCAGCTACAGGGCGCTATCCGCAAGGCGCAGTCTTGGGCTGTAGCTTATGGGTTCCTGCGTTATGCATTTCTGCCGGCGACGTACTGTCCACCCGGAGCCGCAGCTTTCTCTTAACGGCGAACTTCTTTCGGTGGTGGAATCGCACAGGTTTTTGGGGGTGGTTTTCGATGCCCGGTTGACTTGGCTGCCTCATATCCGGCAGCTCAAACAGACGTGTTGGCGGCATCTCAATGCACTGCGATGTTGGAGCCACACCCGCTGGGGAGCCGACCGCTGTACCCTGTTACGGCTCTACCAGGCGTTAATCCAGTCCCGTCTGTATTATGGGTGCCTGGTATATGGCTCAGCATCCCCGTCTGCGTTGCGGGTGCTGGACCCAATTCTCCACAGCGGGATACGCCTTGCCACTGGTGCTTTCCGCACCAGCCCTGTGGACAGCTTACTCGCTGAGGCAGGTGTCCCTCCACTGCGGTTCCGACGCCAACGTTTGCTAGCCGCTTATGCTGCCCATGTTCTAAGCTCGCCCGGGCATCCTAACTATCGTCTCCTTTTCCCGCCGTCAGTCGTCCATCTGCCGGAACGTCGGCCCCGGTCGGGTTATCCGATCGCCATACGCGTCAAGGAGCTTCTCTGCGGGCTTGGGTTTTTCCCTGTTCCGCCTCCTTTCCAGGCGCCTCTGCGTACACCCCCGTGGTGTGTTCCTCGCCCTTGCCTTCGGCTCGACTTGGCACAGGGCTCGAAGGACTCGGTCCCTCCAGAGGCCTTCCGCCGCCGCTTTTATTCCATCCTGGCCACGTATCAGGGCTCTGGCATTGTTTACACCGACGGCTCGATGGTTGCTGGTCGAGTCGGTTATGCGCTCACTCTAGGGGACCATTCCGAACAACGTTCCTTGCCGGCTGGCTGCAGCGTTTACACTGCTGAGCTGGTCGCCATCTTTCAAGCCCTAGAGTATATCCGCTCCTGCTCAGGTGAGTCCTTCGTTATCTGTGGCGATTCCCTGAGCAGTTTACGAGCACTCGACCAGTGTTTTCCTCGTTCTCGTCTGGTGATGGCTATCCATGAGTCTCTGCATACTCTTGCGCGTTGCGGCCGCTCTGCGGTCTTCGTGTGGACCCCAGGCCATGTTGGGATCCCCGGCAACGAGTATGTTGACCGGCTGGCGAAAGAGGCGACTAGTGCACCATCTCTGGACGTTGGCCTCCCGGAGACAGATTTGCGAGCGTTCCTACGCCGCAAAATTCTGGCCCTTTGGGACACTGAATGGCGCGGCTTGCCTTCACGCAACAAACTTCGGGCCATCAAGGGGGCTACCGGTGTGTGGCGCTCCTCCTTGCGGGTCTCTCGCAAGGAGTCTGTTGTCCTCTGCCGGCTGCGCATTGGGCACACTCGGCTTACGCACGGCCACTTATTGCGCCGTGAGGACGCGCCTCTATGTCGCTGCGGCTCCGTTTTATCCGTGGTTCATGTTTTATTGGAGTGTCCGTTTTTAGCCGCGCTCAGGCAGTCGTTCGCACTGCCTGACTCGCTCCCTGCCCTTTTAACAGATGACTCGGCTATGGCTGACTTAGTTTTACGTTTTATTCGGGCAGGGGGTTTTTATTCTTTAATCTGAGTGTTTCTGTTTTTATCTTATTGTTTTGTGTTGATTCTGGCCTTTGGCCTCCGGTTTTAAACTGATTTTTTAATGTGTTTCTAAGTGGTTGGCTTTTCCTTTTTTATTTCTATGGTCGGCCAACCACCGTCACACTCTGTGTGGTTTTAGTTCGTTTTGTCTTGTCCTTGTTTCAGTTTCTCTTGTTCTGTATCGTCTGTGATCTCTTCTGTTCCTCGTTTTTATTCTCTGTGGGTGTTCTTTGTCTTTGGAAACAGGGACCGATGACCATGGCAGTCTGGTCCCTTTCATCCCCCCAAACCAACCAACCAACCAGCACCAGGATCAGACTGCATCCACGCGCAGGTGCTGAAGCATCTCTCCAGGGACTGCCAGAGACACATTCTCGCGATATTTAACCGCATTTGGAGCGAAGGCGTGTTCCAGTCGCCATGGCGAGAGGGTGTTATTGTCCCAATCTTGAAGCCTGGTGCGGACCCACTGGCGGTGGACAGCTATCGTCCCATTACCCTCACCAACGTTTTGTGCAAATTGCTCGAACGTATGGTGGGGCGGCGTTTGTGTTGGGTCCTTGTGTCGCGCGGTCTCCTAGCTCCATATTAGGGTGGCTTCCGTCGGGGCCGGTCTGCAGCGGACAATTTGGTGCGTCTGGAATCTGCTGTCTGTATGGCCTTTGCCCGACGTCAGCATCTCGTTGCTGTACTTTTTGATCTGTGGAAGGCGTATGACACCACATGGAGGCATCATATCCTTGCTACGTTACATGAGTGGGGTCTTCGTGGTCAGCTCCCGGCTTTTCTTCAAACGCTCTTTCCGGGTGCAAGTGGGTGCCGCCTCTAGTTCATCTTATATGCAGGAAAATGGGGTCTCACAGGGCTCGGTGTTGAGCGTCCCCTTATTTCTCGTGGCCATTAATGGTCTGGCTGCAGCCGTGGGGTCGTCGGTGTCTCCTTCTTTGTATGCCGACGACTTCTGCATCTCCTTTAGCTCCACGACTACAGGAGTCGCCGAACGCAGGCTGCAAGTAGCCATTCGGAAGGCAGCATTATGGGCTCTGACTCACGGTTTTCAGTTCTCTGCAGCCTAGACTCGAGTTATGCACTTCTGCAGGCGTCGGACGGCCCACCCTCATCCTGAACTTTACCTCGACGGCCACCTGCTTGAAGTGGTGGAGACTTGCCGCTTCTTAGGACTCATGTTTGAGGCCCGGCTCACGTGGGTTCCTCATCTTACTCAGCTGAAGCAAAAATGCTGGCGGCACCTCAACGCCCTCCGCTGCCTTAGCCACACATCTTGGGGTGCAGATCGCTGCACGCTGCTGCGATTGTACAGAGCCCTTGTGCAGTCCTGGCTGGATTATGGGAGCTTGGCCTATGGGTCTGCATCGCCCTCAGTGTTGAATTTTTTAGACCCCATACACCAATGTGGTGTTCGGATTGCAACAGGCGCTTTCCGTACGAGTCCCGTGGATAGTCAATGGTGGAGGCCGGGGTTCCCCCACTGCGGATTCGCCGCCATCGACTGCTCGCCGACTATGCTGTCCACGTGCATTGCTCGCCCGGCCATCCCAATCATCGCCTGCTTTTCCCTGCCGTGGTCCTCCATCAGCTCGAACGGCGACCTAGGTCTGGGCTTTCCATAGCTGTCCGCATCCAGTCCCTGCTGTCCAAACTGGGGTCATTCCCTCTTCTGCCCCCCTTCCGGGTCCGTGCACCTATGCCTCCCTGGTGTTAGCACCGGCCGTCCGTCCGTATGGACTTGGCACAGGGACCCAAGGACTCGGATCCGCCTGTAGCCCTTCGTCGCCGTTTTCTTGCGCTCCTCGCCTCATTTCCGAATTGTGAGACTGTCTACACTGATGGTTCCCTGGTTGATGGTCGCACTGCCTACGCTTTTGCTCACGCTGCCCATGTTGAAGAGCGCTCCTTGCCGGCTGGCTGCAGTATTTTTATTGCAGAGCTGGTGGCCATATTGCGCGCTCTTGAGCATATGCGTTCCTGCGCAGGTACGTCCATCGTCATCTGCAGTGACTCCCTGAGCAGCCTCCAGGCCAACGACTGCTGCTATCCCACTTCTCCTCTGGTGTTCTCTATTCGGGAGTCTGTTTCCACCATTACCCGCTCTGGTCGTTCGGTGGTCTTTGTTTGGACGCCAGGTCACGTTGGCATCCCGGGGAAAGAACGTGTCGACAGGCTGGCCAAAGGGGCGATTGACGCCCCAGCTTTGGAAATCGGCCTTACGGCTCGCGATCAGCAGCTGGTGTTGCGCCGTAAGGTGCTTGGGATGTGGTCTGTTGAGTGGCGTGGCATGACGGCCCTGAATAAACTGCGGGCTGTCAAGGAGACGACCGATGTGTGGCGCTCCTCCCTGCGGGCTCCTCTCAGGGACTCTGTTAACCTGTGTCGGCTCCGTATCGGCCATACATACCTGACGCACGGCCATCTTTTGCGTCAGGAGGCCCCACCCTGTGTCGGTGTGGTTCCCGGCTGACGGTCGCCCACATTTTATTGGAGTGTCCCCGACTGCGCACCCTCTGGCAGTCTTTTAATCTCCCAGGCACTTTGCCATTGGATTTAAGCGACAATGCCTCCATGGCTGATGATGTTTTAAATTTTATCCGTGGTAGTCCTTTTTATGGTTCCATTTAGGGAGGTCCTGCTCCTTTCCCTTTGTGTGTCTCTTGTCCACGAGTCTCGCATATTTGGTTGCAGATTTTAGTGTGTAGTCGGTTGGTTGACTCTTTCCCTTTTTTGTTGTCGTGGTCAGTCAACCAGTCTCCGGTCATCTTCTTTTGTTCTGTTTCTTTTTGTCTGGTGTCTTCGTGTTTGTAGTGTTCGTTACCACATTTGTGTTCTTTTAGGGCCTGGGGGGGGGGGAGTGTCTCCTTCCCCTTGGGGTTTTACCTGCTTCGTGCATTTATGTCTCGCCTGTTTTTGGACTGGGGGACTGATGACCTTAGCTGTTTAGTCCCCCTTAAACATCCCCACAACCACCACCACCACCACCCAAAGGGGTTTGACCACTCCGTTTCTAAATTTTTCCGTTAGTGCGTACCATTTGGGGAAGGACACCTTACGTGGTGCATCTATAAATCCATCTTGCCCTAAAATCTGGCACACCTGATATTTTCATGGAGTTGGACTTACATCGAGCTTCCGGCCACATCCACTGCAGTGTGTTCCGGGTGGCATACATTCCCTCCAATGTGCACTTCCATCTTTGCCCTCATGATGTACATGGATATTTCGACACCCGACATCCAGCACGTTAGCCAGTCCGTTGTGGTGGGGTCGTCATGTACCCTCTTGGTGGTAGCCCCCTGACTACACAGGGATCGCACTGCTGATGCCTGAGCTGCTACCTCCCCACTTATGCCGAGGAGTAGATGCCTATCCCTCTGGGGCATCGGGACTCCTGGCAAAGGCCATCCTGCCAGGTGGTCTTTGCCGTGGCTGGGTGGCACCCGTGGGAGAGCCCCTGGTCGGAGTGGGTGGCATCAGGGTGGATGACCCGCAATGAAGCGTGGTACATCGTCTCTCGCTGGTGGGCCTCCACCAGCAGTCTCTAAGCGATCGAGGTCTAACCACAACGGCAAGCAATTCAATCCAAGATCATTTCCCTCCCTGGCCACTCCATGGGAGGAACGCATGGCTAAAGACAGCAGTGGAGATTATTCACCCCGGTACCTTGTCTGTACGTAGGTCGATGGTGAATCTTTTATGCAAACTAAGCCTTAGTTTTTTGTGAAGCATTTAGAGGACAAGTTCGTGGAGGTGGAGGGCTTGTCCAAAATGCGCTCTGGGTCGGTTCTCATCGAAACAGCATCCTCTGCCCAGTCATGGAGGTTGCTCACTTGTGACAGGTTGGGGGATGTTTCTATCACCATCACTCCCCATAAAGGATTAAACATAGTCCAGGGTATTATATTCCACAGGGATCTTCTTCTGCAGTCCGACGATGAACTACACGCCAACCTCGAACGACGAGGTGTTCACTTCGTCCGGCGCGTCCATCGGGGTCCGAGGGATAATCAGGTAGCCACTGGTGCCTTCATCTTGGCCTTTGAGGGTGATGTCTTACCCGAAAAGGTTAAGGTGATGGTTTACCGTTGTGATGTGAAGCCATATATCCCTCCTACGATGCGGTGTTTTAAGTGCAGGAAGTTCGGGTACATGTCATCTCGCTGTACTTCCGGCATCACCTGTCGAGAATTTGGCTGTCCTTCCCATCCTTATACTCCACGTGCCCCGCCTCCTATCTGTGTTAACTGTGGAGAACACCATTCCCCCTGCTCACCGGACTGTAGGATCTTCCTGAAGGAAAGGGGGATAATGGAATATAAGACTCTGAACCGCCTGACCTACACAGAGGCAAGGCGGAAATATGAGCGGCTACATCCCGTGCCCATGACATCCACCTATGCCGCTGCTGCAACACCGGTACGATCCTCTCCCATGTCGTCACTTACTGTTACCTCTCATCTATGTCAGAATGAACCGGCCCCCTTGGTTGTGGGGGGCACTTCCCCCTCTGTTGCTCCTTCTCCATCTACTCCAGGAGCAACACCACCCCAACCATCAGGGACATTCGTTCCCCCTTCCCTTGGGTCCCTCCCATCCCAGGCTTTACCCAGTGCCAAAGCGGACACCCGCAAATTTTTGAAACAACAACCGGTCGCTGGTCATAGGGCTTCACGGTCGTCGTCCGTCCCTGAGATTGAGCCAGTGGGGCCCTCCCAGCCAGACCCTCCAAAGGCACAGCGTGCAAAGCAGTTGAAGAAAAAGGCTCCCAAACATCCTGACATTGCGGTGGCACCTGTCCCACCGCAACCTTCCAACTCTGCGTCTGAGGATGAGGTGGAGATCCTGGCGTCTGCTGCGGATCCTCGATCTCGCCGGTCCCTCCGACGCCATGGAAAGCACTAGCACAGGTGCTCAATCAGAGGCAGCAGGTGACCCAGTGGAGTAATCTGCCTTCCCGGTCCCGTCACGCCTTTCCCAGCCATGGACAACACCATCCTCCAGTGGAACTGCAGCGGTTTCTTCCTCTATCTAGCTGAGCTCCGCCAACTTATCAGCCTTCATCCATTCCTCTGCATTGCTCTGCAGGAAACTTGGTTTCCAGCAATGCGAACCCCCGCCCTTCGTGGCTATCAGGGTTATTATAAGAACTGAGCAGCTTATGAAAGGGTGTCTGGTGGCGTCTGCATCTGTGTCCTTAACTCTCTTCACAGCGAGTCTGTCCCTCTACAAACAGCTTTAGAGGCTGTCGCAGTTAGGGTGTGGACGCCGCAGGCTATTACCATCTGCAGTCTTTACCTTCCACCGGATGGTGATGTCATGCTGCATGTCCTGGCTGCACTGACAGCCCAATTGCCGCCACCTTTCTTGTTACTGGGCGATTTCAATGCCCACAACCCTCTATGGAGTGGGACTGTCTCCGATGACCGAGGTCGTGCTGTGGAGCATTTGTTGGTTCAGCTCGACCTCAGCCTCTTGAACACTGTTGCTCCCACGTATTTCAGTGTGGCCTACGGCTGGTTCTCAGCCATCGATCTCTCTCTTTGCAGCCCTGGACTTGTCCCATCGCTCCACTGGCGGGTGGATCCTGACCTGTGTGGTAGTGACCATTTTCCCATCTATTTGTCACTGCCCCAGTGTCATTCTTCTGGGCGCCTGCCCCGCTGGGCTCTCCACAGGGCTGACTGGCCAGCTTTTACTTCAGCTGCAACCATTGAGTCTCCCCCACAGGGTGACATTGACGAGGTGCTCCATGTCCTTAGCACGTCAATCATTTCGGCGGCCGAGGCTGCCATCCCCCGCTCTTCTGAACTCCCTTGGAGGAAGGCTGTCCCCTGGTGGTCGCCGGAGATTGCAGAGGCTATTCGCGACTGTAGGCGGGCTCTCCAGCGTCATAGCCGGCACCCGTCTCTAGAGACCCTCATCGCCTTTAAGAGGCTCCGTGCCTTGGCTCGTCGTCTTATTGCACGGCGTAAGCAGGAGTGCTGGGAGAGGTATGTCTCATCCTTGGGCTCCCGTGTCTCCCCCTCGCTCGTGTGGTTCCGGATCCGGCGGATTTATGGATACCAGACCCCTATGGGTGTACCTGGGATCTCCTTGGACGGCGCTGTCTGCACGGACGCTGCCGCCATTGCTGAACACCTTGCTGCGCACTTTGCTAAGAGCTCTGCGACTGCAGCTTCTCCCCCTGCCTTCCGCTCTCTAAAGGAGCGAGCCGAGCAGACGCCGTTATCATTCCACACGCGTCGTTCTGAAAAATACAATGCTCCTTTCAGCGAGAGGGAATACCTCGCTGCCCTCGCCGATTGCCCTGATACAGCACCAGGACCAGACTGCTTCCACGCGCAGATGCTGAAGCATCTCTCCAGGGACTGCCAGAGACACATTCTCGCGATATTTAACCGCATTTGGAGCGAAGGCGTGTTCCAGTCGCCATGGCGAGAGGGTGTTATTGTCCACATCCTGCAGCCCGGTGCGGACCCACTGGCGGTGGACAGCTATCGTCCCATTACCCTCACCAACGTTTTGTGCAAATTGCTCGAACGTATGGTGGGGCGGCGTTTGAGTTGGGTCCTTGAGTCGCGCGGTCTCCTCGCTCCGTCTCAGGGTGGGTTCCGTAAAAGCTGCTCTGCTGCCGACAATCTGGTGAGCCTGGAGACGACCATCCGTACTGCCTTTTGCCCGCCGTCAGCATCTGGTCGCTGTCTTTTTCGATGGTGTGCACCTCTCTGTCCGGCACATTTTAACAGACTGCATTTTATACCGTGATCAAGGGCAGAAGCACGAGTTGATGGGGATCTGCCTTGTGTTTTAGCTAACGATGAGACATGTGTGTCTAGGGTTTTTAAGTTTTGCGATGTGTCTGGACTCTGGCCTACACTTTTAGGCTGGAGGTTTTAGTGTGTAGCAGAGTGGCTGACTCCTCCCTTTTTTCCTTGCGGTCAGCCAGCCACTTCCATCTGCTACATTGTTTTAGCTCCCTCTACCATTTTCTTCCTGTGTTGTCCATGTTTTACTGCTGACGCCCTGCTTCATCCCACACTTCGGTATGGGTGAGCACATTTTTTCAATGATTGTTCCCTGTGTTTTATGTTCCGTTATATGTCCATGTTCTGAGGTTTTTTTCTTGACACCCGTCTCACTATGATACTGAACAGGCGCTGAAGACCTTGCTGTCGTGCGCCCAAAAACCCCTCTACTACTCTAGTTCATCTTATATACAGGACAATGGGGTACCACAGGGCTCGGTGTTGAGCGTCTCCTTATTTCTCGTGGCCATTAATGATCTGGCTGCAGCCGTGGGGTCGTCGGTGTCTCCTTCTTTGTATTCCGACGAGTTCTGCATCTCCTTTAGCTCCACGACTACAGGAGTCGCCGAACGCAGGCTGCAAGTAGCCGTTCGCAAGGCAGCATCATGGGGTCTGAGTCACTAAATAGTTCTCTGCAGCCAAGACTCGAGTTATTCACTTCTGCAGGCGTCGGACGGTCCACCCTCATCCTGAACTTTACCTCGACGGCCACCTGCTTGAAGTGGTGGAGACTTGCCGCTTCTTAGGACTCGTGTTTGATGCCCGGCTCACGTGGGTTCCTCATCTTACTCAGATGAAGCAAAAATGCTGGCGGCACCTCAACGCCCTCCGCTGCCTTAGCCACACGTCTTGGGGTGCAGATCGCTGCACGCTGCTGCGATTGTACAGAGCCCTTGTGCAGTCCCGGCTTGATTATGGGAGCCTGGCCTATGGGTCTGCATCACCCTCAGTGTTGAAGTTGTTAGACCCCATACACCACTGTGGGGTTCGGCTTGCAACTGGCGCTTTCCGTACGAGCCTCGTGGATGGTCTACTGGTGGAGGCTGGGGTTCCCCCGCTGCGGATTCGCCGCCATCGACTGCTTGCCGACTATGCTGCCCATGTGCGTTGTTCGCCCAGCCATCCAAATCATCGCCTGCTTTTCCCTGCCGTGGTCCTCCATCTGCCCGAACGGCGTCTTAGGTCCTGGCTATCCATAGCTGTCTGCATCCAGTCCCTGCTGTTCGTATTGGGGTCATTCCCTCTTCCCCCCCCCCCTCAGGGGACTCAGCATTTATGTGCTGGGTACGGGCTTGGCGAACCCGGGGTCCCCGAGCTGTGGACTGGGCATGCTTCAGTGACCACCGAGTGGCGCAATGGTGGAACGTTGTGTGTCGCAGGGACCGGGGATCTTGGCTTGATTGCCTGGATCGCGAGGATGGTACATACCTCTATAAAAAACCCTTCAATCTTAAGGTGTGCTGCGCGCCGATAAGATGCATGGCTGTTGAGGTGGAACAGTCGCTAGCGGGCGACCTCTGAGGAACCTGCCGCACCTCAGTTGTATAAGGCTTACCCAGGCATGCGGGGCTCTGTCTGGGCTGACGTTTCGTTCCCTAGCTGCTCGTGGGACGCACATGGCGACCACGTATTTTCCTTCACCAACTTCGCAATCAGTCAAGCGCATGAGGGAGGCTAGTCCTCCAGATATGCAGATGGAAAAGAGTAACAGGGCTCATGGAGTCGTAAATGACAATGTTTTCATCGTGATTAAGAGGAAGGAGGGCTCATTTGACAAAGTGTCTCCTTTCTACATACATAAAGGTTTAGAAGGACTCGCAGGTACACTGAAATCTATCAAACGCCCGAGGAATGGTACCCTGTTAGTTGAGACTACTAGGGCAAAGCAAGTGGAGCTGCTTCGGAAGTCACCCAAGTTAGGCGAGTATGATATTACTGTCGAGTTGCACAATTCCCTCAACTCCAGTAAAGGCATTGTCACCTGCCGTGATTTAATGGATATCGATGTCGACGAGCTGAAGCAAGAATGGGCAACACAGGGGATTGTAGACGTGGAACAAAGGACACGTAGGAATAATGGAGTTATTGAGAAATCTGCCACCTTCATTGTGACTTTCAATTCGCCTGTCTTACCTGAATACGTTCTGGCTGGTTTCCTCCAACTTAGGGTTCGGCCTTATATACTTAACCCTATGCGCTGTTTCAAATGTCAGCGATTTGGGCATACGACAATGAGTTGTGGGGGTGAACCATTCTGCGGTATATGTGGTAAGGCAGCTCATGAAGCTGGGACCAACTGCACATCTCCAGCGCTGTGTATCAACTGCTCTGGGAGCCATCCCGTCTGGAGCAGAGACTGCCCCGTCTTTGCGGAAGAACGAAAAATTCAGGAGATCAAGGTGACAAAGAGGCTACCTTATGTGGAAGCCAAAAAAGAGTATAGGGCTACAAAACCTCCTGTCTTTGCCACATCCTATGCCTTATTGGTGGACAACCGTCCGTCGCGAGTAGACGCTTAGACGCAGACCATGTCCAGCGTCGCTGTATCCTCCACCAATACCTGTACCTGCGTTTGTACCTGCCAGAGCACTCCCACTAACGATATAGATATTCAGGCTGCTCCGCCTGCACCACCCGCTATTGCAGAGAAAGCTCCAGTGAAGCCTTAGAAGGCCCTCCAGAAACAGAGTGCCTCTCCACTTCCCCCATCCCTGACTTCCACAAAGAAAACGGGACCAGGGAAAGGGGCACGGCGTTTGACGTCAAACCTGCCAAAGGCACCATCGGATGTCGTCATGGCATCCCTGACTGATGAGGAGGAAATCGTCATGGATTTTGATACCTCTTCCCCAGAACCTGGCAGCCCCTCTGCTGCCACTCGCTCTACAAGTGCCTCACCAGCGCGGCGCAAAGACAGGGGGAAATCTAAACCGAAACGCTGATATGGCTCCCATACTTCAGTGGAATCTGAATGGAGTCAGACCTCACTTTGCAGAATTGCGGCTGTTAGTACAGGAAAACCCTATTTGCATCTCTTTGCAAGAGACACATTTTAAAGAGACTGACACGCCTGTACTTACGGGATATCACATGTACAGGAAAGAAGACCTGACTGGTACTAGGGCTCAGGGTGGGGTGGCAGTGTTCATTAAGGACACATTCCACTCCTCACCTGTGACCTTAACCACGACGCTACAAGCGGTTGCAGCTCGGATCCTGGCCCCGGTTAATGTTACAGTGTGCTCCTTGTATTTACCACCCGCTGAGCTCATTGACAGTGAAGCACTCGCACGGCTCATTGATCAGCTACCCCGTCCCTCATTTTAGGAGACTTTAATGCTCATAATGCATTATGGGGTTCCAACAAAACCTGCCCCAGAGGCCAGATGATTGAGCAGTTGCTCAGGACTTCCGACATCATACTGCCGAACACAGGTCAGGCCACGCATTTTAGCACCGCTTCAGGTTCGTCTTCTGCCATAGACCTCTCTATTTGTTCGCCTGTGCTTGCGGACATTGCTCAGTGGGTCGTCGACGACGACCATCATGGCAGCGACCATTATCCTATCTGGCTCCATCTGCCTGTTGAAATGGGTCGTGTCGCACAGCCGCCGAAATGGTTGTTCCGGAAGGGAAACTGGACGCTCTACCGGCAGTTGGCTGTTTTTGAACGGTGTGAAGGCGTCCAGGATTGGGTGGATCACATTATGGCGGTGATGCACCATGCCGCTGATGTATCCATGCCAAAGTCAAAGGGAACACCTGTGAGGCAGCCTGTCCCTTGGTGGAATGACGACTGTCGTACCGCCATCAGAGACAGACGGGCGGCTTTGAGAAGATTCCGTCGGTGCCCCACTGCTGCGCATCTGACAACTTTCCGGATAGCACGGGCGCGGGCGAGAAAAATCGTTAGGGAGAGTAAACGGAGGTCTTGGCGTGAGTTCCTGAACTCCATCAATAGGTCCACATCTTCAAGCAAAGTATGGGAAGCCATTAGGAGGATCTCAAGGCGATACTCTCGACCGCCAATAGCAGCTATATGTGATCGGGGGTGTCTCCTAACATCTCCAAGAGACATCGCCCGGGCGTTGGCAGAACTATTCTTTTCAAACTATTACGGCCGATTCTAGCCTAGACCCAGAATTTATGCGCTATCGGGGTACACAGGAGAGGGCTGGTTTTGATTTCCGTTCAAAGAACGCTGAGGAATACAACCAGCCTTTCTCTTTGTGGGATTTGGACTCTGCACTGTCCGTATCTCGGGATACCGCACCTGGTCCAGACCTGATATCGTATAGCATGCTGCAGCAGTTGGATCTGCGGTCAAAGGAAGTCCTCCTTCAACTTTTTAGTGAAATTTGGAAGACAGGCGACTTTCCTAGTTCGTGGAAAGAATCGATTTTAATTCCCCTTTTAAAACCAGGGAAGGATCGGACCGAACCCAGTAGCTACCGTAGCATTAGTCTCACGAGCTGCGTCGGAAAGACATTTGAGCGTATGGTCAATAGGCGCCTGGTGTGGGTTCTCGAATCCAGATCCTTACTTACCCGCTGCCAGTGTGGGTTCAGGAGGTATCATTCCACCCTAGATAACCTGATCCTACTCGAAACAGCGATACAGGATGCTTTCATACGTAAGCAATACCTTATCGGGGTTTTCTTCGACCTGGAGAAGGCGTACGATACTACCTGGAGGCATACTATTTTGCGGCAGCTTTATGAGTGGGGTTTCCGTGGGCGTTTACCCACACTCGTCAGATCCTTTCTGTCGGACAGGTATTTTAAGTATAAGGTTGGGAATGTCCTGTCTGACCGTTTTAAGCAGGAGAACGGTGTCCCTCAAGGAAGTGTCCTCAGTGTGACAGCTTTCGCAATTGCCATCAATAGTATTGCGTCCACAGTACGACGGCCCGTGCAGTGCTCCTTGTTTGTGGACGATTTCTCCATTTTCTGTGCGTCTTCCTCCCTCACAGCTGCTACACGCCTTTACAGCTGACACTCGTGGGATTGGAAGAATGGTCTAAGACCACGGGCTTTCAATTCTCTTTGGAGAAGACCGTTTATGTAGATTTTAACCGTTCCCGTTCTCTTTTTAATCTCCCTGTTTTAAAACTAGGAGACACTGTTCTCCCCTTTATGGAAAAAGTGAAATATCTCGGGCTTATTTTTGACGAGAAGCTCACATGGTTGCCACACTTAAAGGATCTAAAAGTCCGCTGTTTCAAGGCTTTAAACGTCCTTAAATGCGTCAGTCATAGATCCTGGGGTGCTAACAGGGCACGTCTGCTCCAACTTTATAAGGCCTTTGTGCGGCCTCGACTGGAATACGGATGTCAAGCTTATGGCTTTGCAAGACCTTCCTACCTCAGAATGTTGGATGTGATTCACCATGAGGGTATTAGGCTTTCAACGGGGGCTTATCGCACGAGTCCAGTTGCTAGTCTGTGTGTCGAGGCGGGTGAGCCTCCGCTGTCCATTCGGCGTCTTCTCCTCGTGGTACGGCACGCGTACAGGGCCAAGTCCACACCTCTTTCATTGGCGTCCGACACCTCTTCCCGGCCGGCACTGGCACGTCTCTTCCGCCACCGTCCAGCGGCAACAAAGCCGTTTGGCATCCATGCAAAGGAGAGTCTCGAGTCAGTACACCTGGAGGGCATTAAGGTCCTCCACCAAGGATGGAGTAGGGGATCTCCCTGGCGACTACAAAGGCCAAGATTACTTCTTGATCTGGCTGCTTACAGGAAGTATTGTACCCCGGACCACCTTTTTAAAATTAAACTTACTGAGATTTTAGAACGCCATTCCGATTTTATTACTGCTTACACGGATGGGTCTAAACAGGGGGATTTTATGGGCTGCTCTGCTGTGTTTTCCGATACTGTCCATCGGATAGGGCTCCCAGAGCAGTTCTCAGTTTACTATGCAGAACTGTTTGCCATTCTGCAAGCATTAGAGCCTATGCGCCGACATCGTGGCACGAAATTCATCATCTGCTCCGATTCCCAAAGTGCTCTACACGCTCTTGAACAGATGTACCCAGCAGATCGGATGGTGCAAGAGGTGCAGGACGCACTCCTGCTCTTTCAACAGCAGGGTAAGGATGTGATTTTCTGCTGGGTTCCAGGGCACATAGGGATTCCTGGAAATGAACTTGCAGATGTGGCTGCCAAGGAGGCTTCCTCCATCCCACCTCCTGCTCGCTGTTCCGTCCCCCTGCAGGCCATTACGTCTTTCGTGACTCGGAAGGTCATGCGTTGGTGGGAGGCTCAGTGGCTGGACGTGAGGGATAATAAGTTGCGAGCAGTGAAGGATTCTGTCCGACCGTGGCTCACCTCCTTCCGACAACGACGCGCTGAGGAAGTAGCCCTTACACGGCTTAGAATAGGACATTGTCCTTTGACACATGGTTTTCTGTTACATCGTGAGGAGCCACCAACGTGTCAGACATGTGGGACACAGTTGTCGATACGGCATATTTTAACTGAGTGTGTTTTATATGCGGGTTTGAGGGAAGATTTCAGTTTACCACCAGACCTGTCCTCCCTTTTAACTAATAATGAGGCGAGTGTCACTAGAGTTTTACGTTTTTGTGTGATGTCTGGCCTTCTTCCCAAAATATTGGGATTGCAGTCTTAATGTGCTGTCCAGTGGTTTGGTCACCCATTATTTGTAAGTGGTTACTCAGCCACCGTTACTTATTTTTCCCTGTTTGTACTGCTATTTTATTTTTAGTTTTATCTCCCTGTTTTGGTATGCTGTGTCCACTCTTGCAATTTGAACAATACCAATTCTCTCACAATTCGGCTCTGAATTGAACTTTTGGGAACGGGCGCTGATAACCTCGCTGTTGTGCGCCCTAAAACACTTATCATCATCATCATCATCATCGTGCCCTTGAGCGTATTCGTACCAGCACCGGCGAGTCTTTTGTCATTTGCAGTGACTCTCTCAGTAGTCTACAGGCTCTTGACCAGTGCTACCCACGCCATCCCATTGTTGTTGCCATCCAGGAGTCCGTTCATGCTCTTGAACAGCATGGACGTTCAGTGGTGTTCATATGGCCCCGGGACACGTTGGGATAGCGGGAAACGAACACGCCGACAAGTTAGCTAAAGAAGCCACCCGCAAACTGCCGTTGGAGATCGGCCTCCCGGCAACTGATCTCCGATCGGTGTTACGCCGTCGGGTCTTTGGGATGTGGCAGACGAATGGCGCACTCTGTCTGTACCCAACAAGCTGCGGCGTGTAAAGGAGGCCACGACCGTGTGGGGTTCCTCCATGCGCGCCTCTCGCAGGGATTCTGTTGTTCTCTGTAGGCTCCGCATTGGTCACTCTTGGCTGACGCATGGTCATCTGCTGCGTCGAGAGGACCCCCCTCATTGTCGCTGTGGTGCGAATATGACGGTGGCCCATTGATTGTTGGACTGTCCACTTTTAACCGCCCTCAGGCGAACTTTTAATCTCCAGGGTGAATTATCATCTCTTTTAGGTGACAATGTCTCTATGGCAGATCGGGTTTTAAGTTTTATTCGCGCAAGCAGCTTTTATAGGTCCATTTAAATTTCTTCTTTTTAACATCACCCTCTTTTGAGCTGTCTCTTCTAATTAGTTTTGTGTTGTGATTCGACTCCACTCTAAACTTTCAGGCTGGAGGTTTTAATGTGTTGCAGAGTGGCTGGCTCATCCTATTTTTTTCGTGATCAACCCGCCACGTTCCTCTGCTGAACTGTTTTAATTCTTTCTGCCTTTCTTCTCTTTGTTGTTTTCGTTGCTGTGCTCCGCTTTCCATGTTTCTTTATTATTGACCTTGGGGATTTTCTTCCCCTGGAATTTTTATCTTGTGTTTTGCATGACTACAGGATGGTTTCACTGTGCTCTGTGTGTTCCTGAAACAAGGGACCGATGACCTACGCAGTTTGGTCCCTCTAATCCTCCAACCAACCACCACCACCGCGGACCACCTGGCGGTGGACAGCTATCGTCCCATTACCCTCACCAACGTTTTGTGCAAATTGCTTGAACGTATGGTGGGGCAGTGTTTGTGTTGGGTCCTTGAGTCGCGCGGTCTCCTCGCTCCATCCCAGGGTGGCTTCCGTCGGGGCCGGTCTGCAGCGGACAATTTGGTGCGGCTGGAATCTGCTGTTCGTACGGCCTTTGCCCGACGTCAGCATCTCGTTGCTGTATTTTTTGATCTTTGGAAGGCGTATGACACCACATGGAGGCATCACATCCTTGCTACGTCACATGACTGGGGTAGTCGTGGTCAGCTCCCGGCTTTTCTTCAAACCTTTTTATTGCGCCGCTCTTTCCGGGTGCAAGTGGGTGCCGCCTCTAGTTCATCTTATATGCAGGATAATGGGGTCCCACAGGGCTCAGTGTTGAGCGTCTCCTTATTTCTCATGGCCATTAATGGTCTGGCTGCAGACGTGGGGTCGTCGGTGTCTCCTTCTTTGTATGCCGACGACTTCTGCATCTCCTTTAGCTCCACGACTACAGGTGTCGCCGAACGCAGGCTGCAAGTAGCCGTTCGCAAGGCAGCATCATGGGCTCTGACTCACGGTTTTCAGTTCTCTGCAGCCTAGATTCGAGTTATGCACTTCTGCAGGCGTCGGATGGTCCACCTTCAACCTGCACTTTACCTCGACGGCCACCTGCTTGAAGTGGTGGAGACTTGCCGCTTCTTAGGACCCGTGTCTGATGCCCAGCTCACGTGGGTTCCTCATCTTACTCAGCTGGAGCAAAAACGCTGGTGGCACCTCAACACCCTCCGCTGCCTTAGCCACACGTCTTGGGGTGCAGATCGCTGCACGCTGCTGCGATTGTACGGAGCCCTTGTGCAGTCCCAGCTTGATTATGGGAGCCTGGCCTATGGGTCTGCATCGCCCTCAGTGTTGCAGTTTTTAGACCCCATACACCACTGTGGGGTTCGGCTTGCAACTGGCGCTTTCCGTACGTGCCCCATGGATAGTCTACTGGTGGAGGCCGGGGTACCCCTGCTGCGGATTCGCCGCCATCGACTGCTTGCCGACTATGCTGTCCACGTGCATTGCTCACCCGGCCATCCCAATCATCGCCTACTTTTCCCTGCCGTGGTCCTCCATCTGCCCGAACGGCGACCTAGGTCTGGGCTTTCCATAGCTGTCCGCGTCCAGTCCCTGCTGTCCGAACTGGGGTCATTCCCTCTTCTGCCTCCCTTCCGGGTCCATGCACCTACGCCTCCCTGGTGTTTGCCCCGGCCATGCGTCCGTATGGACTTGGCACAGGGACCTAAGGACTCGGATCCGCCTGTGGCCCTCCGTCGCCGTTTACTTGCGCTCCTCGCCTCATTTTCGGGCTGTGAGACTGTCTCCACTGATGGTTCCCTGGTTGATGGTCGCACTGCCTACGCTTTTGCTCACGCTGCCCATGTTGAAGAGCGCTCCTTGCCGGCTGGCTGCAGTATTTTTACTGCAGAGCTGGTTTCCATATTGCGCGTTCTTGATCATATGCATTCCTGCTCAGGTACGTCCATCGTCATCTGCAGTGACTCTTTGAGCAGCCTCCAGGCCATCGACTGCCTCTTCTCCTCTGGTGTCCTCTATTCAGGAGTCTTTTTCCGCCATTACCCGTTCTGGTCGTTCGGTGGTCTTTGTTTGGACGCCAGGTCACGTTGGCATCCCGGAGAATGAACGTGTTGACAGGCTGGCCAAAGGGGCGATCGACGCCCGTGCTTTGGAGATCGGCCTCACGGCTCACGATCAGCAGCTGGTGTTGCGCCGTAATGTGGTTGGGATGTGGGCTGACGAGTGGCTTGGCCTGACATCCCCGAATAAGCTGCGGGCTGTTAAGGTGACGACCGATGTGTGGCGCTCCTCCCTGTGGGCTTCTCGCAGGGCCTCTGTTATCCTGTGTCGGCTCCGCATCTGCCATACATACCTAACGCACGGCCATCTTTTGCATCAGGAGGATCCCCCCGTGTCGGTGTGGGTCCCAGCTGACGGTCGCCCACATTTTATTGGAGTGTCCCCGACTGCGGACCCTCCAGCAGTTTTTTAATCTCCCAGGCACTTTGCCTTTGGTTTTAAGCAACAATGCCTCCATGACTGATGACGTTTTAAATTTTATCCATGGTAGTCCTTTTTATGGTTCCATTTAGGGAGGTCCTGCTCCTTTCCCTTTGTGTGTCTGTTGTCCTCGAGTCTCTCATATTTGGTTGCAGATTTTAGTGTGTAGTCGGTTGGTTGACTCTTTCCCTTTTTTGTTGTCATGGTCAGTCAACCAGTCTCCGGCCATCTTCTTTTCTTCTGTTTCCTTTTCTCTGGTGTTCATCTGTACTCTTCGTGTCTGTAGTGTTCGTTACCGCATTTGTGTTCTTTTAGGGTCTGGGGTTGAGATTCCTTCCCCTTCGGATTTTACCTGCTTCGTGCATTTCTGTCTCGCCTGTTTTTGGAATGGGGGACTGATGAACTTAGCTGTTTAGTCCCCCTTAAACATCCCAACAACCACCACCACCTCCAAACACCTTTAGAGGCTGTCGCTGTTAGGTTGTGGACGCCACAGGCTGTTACCCTCTGCCGTCTTTACCTTTCACCGGATGGTGATGTCGCGCAGCATGTCCTGGCTGCGCTGATAGCCCAATTTCCGCCACCTTTCTTGCTATTGGGCGACTTCAACGCCCATAACTCTCTGTGGGGTGGGTCAGTGGCAACAGGTCGCGGGCCCCTAGGGGCTCAGCATTCATTTGCAGAGTACGGGCTTGGCGACCCCGGGGTCCTGAGCTGGGGACTCGTCGGCGCCGCCAGTCTCCTGTCACCGTAACCCCCGGACATGCTTCAGCGACCACCATATGGCGCGGTGGTGGAATGTTGTGTGCTGCGGGGAATGGTAATCTTGGCTTGACCGCCTGGAATGCGAGGAAGGCCAACCTCTATAAAAACCCCTCAATCTTCCAGTGTGCTCCGCGCCTATGAGATGCATGGCTATTGAGGTGGAACAGTCGCAAGCGAGCAACCTCTGGGGCACCTGCCACACCCCAGTTGTATAAGGCTTACTCAGGATCGCGGGGCTCTGTCTGAGCGGACCTTTAGTTCCCTAGCTGCTCGTGGGACCGCAATGGACCCTTCGACCTCAAATTTCCCCCTACCAGTGGCTTGGGTGGGCCACTGGTAGGAAAACTCACCCCATCGAAGAAGCGACTTCGTGCTTCGAGTCCTCCAGCGCCTAGTGTTGATTGAGATTTATCATACTGTCGTAACAGAGCACATGCTGATAATCAGAATGTGTTTTTGATTATTAAACAGAAGGAGGGTAGCTTTGAGAGGGTTTCTCCCTTTTACATCCACAAGGGTCTTGAGGGAATTGCAGGAACACTTAAATCTGTGAAGCGGCTGCGCAATGGAACTCTGTTAGTTGAGGCATCTAGTTCCCGTCAGGTCGCTTCTCTTCGGAAAGCAACCTGTCTCGGTGAGTAAGCTATCGAGACCGAGCTCCACTCCTCTCTGAACTACAGTAAGGGTGTTGTGACATGTAGAGACTTGGTGGATATCTCCACAGACGAGTTAAAATCTGAATGGGCTGATGAAGGTATTGTTGACGTGCAGCGTATTATGAAACGAGTCGATAGGGACCTAGTCAAATCCGACTCGTTTATTCTCACGTTCAGTTGCCCACGACTCCCAGAGCATATTAAAGTGGGGTTCTTACGTTTGTAAGTAAGGCCATATTTCCCCAACCCAATGCACTGTTTTAAATGTCAACGCTTTGGGCATACTAAGTTGGGGTGCCATGGGATAGCCACTTGTGGTAAATGTGGTCAGCCTGCCCATGAAGGAGCTGATTGTTCATCGCCTGTGAAGTGCGTGAATTGCTCTGGAAGTCACCCTGTCTGGAGCCGGGTCTGCCCCATCTATCTCGACGAACGGAAGATACAGGAGATTAAAACATCTAACCGCATCCCCTATGGTGAGGCCAAGAAGCTCTTTAAGGCCATGCAACCTCCTGTGTTTACTACATCTTTCGCTTCCTCTCTGAAAAAACCGTACAACTCGCCACTGTTGCTACGCAGATGGAGGTTGCTAGTGTTAGCACTAATACGTGCGTTTGCCAGTGCACTTGTGCTGCTGCGGTTCTTTTGCAACCTGCGGCTCTCCCCGCAACGTCGGACAAGGCTGTGGTTGCTGACATTGGGGTACTTCCTCCCTCTCCCCATATGGGGCCTTCTGCACAGGCGAGTAATGCACCAACTGTTGACAAGGCTCTGCATTCTAAGCCCCCCAAGACAAAAACGACGAAGCTGAAGGTTTTGCCACCTAAGGAGACTAGTCAGGGTCGGTCCGATGACGAGGCCATCGTACTGTTTGACGTCTCCCGTCTCCCGTGGGTCGTCATCGGAGCTGATGGACATTGACGTCGACCGGGGGCGATCTTCTCGCCCCAGGAATAAATCTCCAGCCAGTACGGGCTCTCCTCCAAAGCACAGAGGCAGGGTGAGAGTTCAGCCCCCCTGATCACTGGCTCCCATATTACAGTGGAACCTGAATGGGTTCAGGACGCATGTGGCCGAATTACAGCTCCTTGTACGAGAGTGCCCTTTGTGCTTATGTCTCCAACAGACACATTTTCGGGCCACTGATGCTCCTTCTTTATGGGGCTATACCGTATATCAGAAAGATGATCTGACAGGGGAAAGGGCAAAGGGTGGAGTTGCGGTTTTTAACCGTGACATGCACCCCTCATCTGAGCTCCCTCTCGTTACAGACTTGCAAGCAGTTGCAGTTGACCTTCTTGTGGGTCGGAGGCTCACAGTCTGTTCACTTTACTTACCACCTCAGGATGCGATAGCCTCTGAGGCTCTCGCAGACCTTATTCGCCAACTCCCCCGCCCATTTCTTCTTCTGGGGGACTTCAATTCTCATAATGTCTTATGGGGCTCTTCGACTACTTGCCCCAGGGGTCGCATTCTGGAAAGCCTCATGATGTCTGAAGAACTGAGCATCCTCAACTCTGGTGCTCCCACTCATTTCTGTACTGCTTCAGGGTCGTCAACAGCTATTGACCTTTCATTTTGCTCTCCAGCACTCGCGGATTCTGCTCTGTGGGAGGTTGCTGCTGACCTCCATTCTAGTGACCACTTCCCCCTTTGGATTCGCCTCCTGGATGAAGCTATGACATTACCAGTGCCGACCTGGTGGCACCTCTGCCGAGCTGACTGGACACTTTTCAGCCAACTGGCTGTTTTGTAACACCATGCCAGCGTCCACGAATGGGTAGACCATGTTACAGCCGTGATCGCCCATGCTGCTGAATTGTCAATCCCACGGTCATCCGGTCATCCCAAGAGGCGTCCTGTCCCTTGGTGGACCACTGAGTGCCGCTCAGCCATCCGAGCCCGCCGTGCAGCTCTGCGCCGCTTCAAGTGCTGTCCCTCAGCTGACAATCTTGTGGCCTTTCGGGTGGCAAGGGCCAAGGCGCTGCGAGTGATTAAAGAGAGCAAACGACGGTCATGGGAATCGTTCCTGAACTCCATCTCCCGCTCCGCTAGTTCTACAAAAGTATGGGAAGCCATCAGGAGGATTTCCGGGAAACGCAGCCAACTACCTGTCACGGTATTGCTGCATCAGGGAAGTCTTCTCACGACGCCGAGAGACAATGCCCAGACACTGGCCATGCATTTTGTGGCATCTACCGCCACTATTCACTGTGATCCAGATTTCTGCCGCTACCGCACTGCCATCGAGAGGGGTCACTTGGACTTCCGGTCTCCAAATTCTGAGCCCTACAACTGCCCCTTCACAATGTGGGAACTGGATTTGGCGCTGTCTGTGGCTCATGATACTGCGCCTGGTCATGATCAAATCCGGTACAGCATGCTGCAGCACTTATTACTGCCTTCCAAGGAAGTTCTCCTGAATTGTTTTAATATGATATGGTTATCCGGCACGTACCTTGACTTGTGGCGGGAGGCGATTTTGATTCCCCTCCTCAAACCGGGGAAGGACCGAACGCATCCCAGTAGTTATCGGAGTATTGCTTTGATGAGCTGTGTCGGGAAGACCTTGGAACGCATGGTCAATCGTCGCCTGTTTGGCTGCTCGAGGCCAGGACGCTCCTTAGCCCCTCTCAGTGTGGCTTTCGGAGATGTCGTTCAACTATAGACAACTTGACCCTGCTTGAGACGGCCATCCAACAGGCCTTCCTGCGTAACCAGCATTGTCTAGGTGTATTCTTTGACATTCATAAGGCGTATGACACTACTTGGCGCCGCCATATCCTCAATCAACTCCATGAGTGGGGCTTTCGTGGCCGTCTCCCTATCTTCATTCAGTCCTTTCTTTCCCACCGCCTCTTTCGATATAGGGTTGGTAATGTGCTATCTTATTTGTATGTGCAGGAGAATGGTGTTCCTCAGGGAAGCGTTTTAAGTGTCACCCTCTTTGCTGTCGCCATTAACAGTATCACGTCCACTATCCGGAGTCCTGCCCAATGCTCCTTGTTTATGGACGATTTTGCTGTTTTCTGTTCTTCTTCCAGTCTTGTCACTGCTAGTCGCAGCTTACGATACAGCGATTAGAGGCATGGACTGCGAAGACGGGTTTTACCTTTTCTGCAGACAAATGTGTGTGTGTTCATTTTAATCGTTCTCGACGTCTTTTTACCTCCCCTGAATTGCGTCTGAGGGACACCATTCTTCCTTTTAGCGACACTGTGCGGTTCCTGGGCCTCACTTTTGATTCCAAGTATTCGTGGTTGCCTCACTTTAAAGACCTCAAGGTGCGGGCCCTGAAGGCACTGAATATTTTGAAGTGTCTGAGTCATCGTTCCTGGGGATGAGATCGGGCGCGTCTGCTGCAGTTTTATAGGGCTTTCGTCCGATCGCGTCTTGACTATGGTTGCACCGTGTATGGGTCCGCAAGGCCTTCGTATCTGAAGATACTTGACACAGTACACCATGAGGGTATCAGGCTGGCCACTGGTGTCTTCCGTACCAGTCCCATCCCCAGCCTGTGTGCTGAGGCAGGGGAACCGCCGCTCGCCATCCGGCGGAAACTCCTCATGGTGCGACGGGTGTGTCAATTCCTTGCCTGTCCTACCTCCCCTGCGTACCCTAGCGTTGCCTGACTGCCTATGGAACGTCTCTTTTCCAGTCGTCCCAGGGCAACGAGACCATTTGGGATTCGTGCCAAGCATTTGCTTGAGTCCCTTGGTGTGGAGCGTGTGGCCCCCCAACGACAAGGTTTTACTCGCCTGCCTCCCTGGTTGCTCCAGAGGCCCAGCGTCGTTTTAGACTTGTCGGAGTACCGGAGGAGCTGCACTCCTGCGTTTGTTTTTACCTCCTGATTTTATGATATTTTAAACCAGCATCCCGACCATGTACCAGTATTTACGGATGACTCTAAACAGGGGGACTCTGTTGGTTGTGCTGTTGTTTTCCCTGATCGACTCGTCAAGTTACGGCTTCCTGCGGCGTTTACCATCTTTGATGCCGAATTGTTTGCGATCTTGCGGGCATTGGAGCAGATGAGATGTGTCCCCAGTCGTAAGTTCCTCATCTGTTCTGACTCCCTGAGTGCCCTTCAGATGCCCTACTCCACCTGCAGTGGCAGGGGAAGGAGGTTTCCTTCTGCTGGGTGCCGGGGCACCTGGGTATTACGGGAAACGAACTGGCGAATGTGGCTGCCAAAGATGCATGTTCCCTCTTTCACGTTGTTGCATGTGCCGTCCCCCTCCATGCTGTTACCTCCCTCCTGCGTTATCGCGTTCTGCGTCAGTGGGAAGAGGAGTGGCTGGCAGTCGCTGAAAATGTGTCTGCTCAAGGCCACCACGCGGCTATGGCGCACGTCCTACCAGTCATGCAGGCGGGATGAGGTTCTCCTCACACGCCTCCGCATCGGGCACAGTCCCTTAACGCATGGTTTTTTACTCCGGCGGGAGGACCCCCCAATCTGCAGTGCCCTTGGCGTCCAGATTACTGTCCGCCACATTTTACTTGACTGTCTTTTATTCCCTGACCAGAGGGTGGTGGTTTCTTTGCAACCGGATTTGCCCTCTATTTTACACGATGACGCAACGACTGTAGTTAAAGTCTTACGGTTTTATGTCCTGTCCAATTTGTTGCCTCGGATTTTAGGGATTGGGTTTTAATATGCTGCTGGGTGACTGGCTCACCCAGGTTTTAGGTAAGAGGTCAGCCAGTCACGATTACCTCCTTGTTTCCCTTCGGTTTCTGTTCTATTTTTCTTGTTTCCCTTCTTTTAAGTGCGTTCCTTCTCCTCTTGTTTTGCCTCTGTATGTGAGGATTTGGACCTTCGTCAGGTCTGTGTCTTTTAGCCGTTCTCATTGTTCGCTGTTCGTTTTAGTCCCTTCACTGCGTGTGTTCCTGTTTTTATGCGTTTGGGCGCTGATGACCACGCTGTTTAGCGCCCGTAAACCCCAAACACACACACACACACACACACACACACACACACACACACACAACATGTCGCGGCGCCACCATTGAGCATTTATTGTCGCTGCTCGATCTCTCGATTTTAAATGATCGCGCCTTCACACACTTCAGTGTGGCGCATGGCACATACTCCGCCATTGATCTTTCAATCTGTAGCCCTAGCCTCTTACCGTCTGTCCACTGGAGTGTGCATGACGACCTCTGTGGTAGTGACCACTTTCCGCTCTTTCTGTCACTACCACAGCGTCACTCTTCTGGGCGCCCTAGCAGATGGGCAATGAATAAGGCTGACTGGGACTTGTTCTCCTCCGCTGCCGCTATTGAGCCTGTCTCTAATGATGACATTGATGCGGTGGTTCAATTGGTCACCACCGGCATCGTTACTGCCGCCGTATCTGCCATTCCCCGTTCCTCTGGGTCCCCTCGGCGGAGGGCTGTGCCTTGGTGGTCACCTGAGATCGCTGAAGCGATTAAAGATCGCCGGCGGGCGCTCCAGCGTCACAAGCGACATCACTCCATAGACCACCTTATCGCCTTCAAACGGCTGCGTGCGCGGTCCCGCCTCCTTATCCGCCAACGCAAGAAGGAGTGCTGGGAGCGGTATGTGTCCACCATTGGCCTCCATGTCACTCCATCGCAGGTCTGGGCCAAGATTCGACGCGTCTACGGCTATCGGACCCCTGTCAGCGTCCCTGCGCTCTCACTGAATGGAGCAGTTTGTACTGACTCCGACGTCATTGCAATCCGCTTAGCAGAACATTTTGCTATGAGTTCCGCTTCTGCGAATTACCCCCAGGCTTTCCGCTCCATTAAAGAGCGGATGGAACGTCGGAGCCTTTCGTTTCCCACCCACCACCCAGAATCTTACAATGCTCCATTCAGTGAGTGGGAATTTCGCAGTGCCCTAGCCACTTGCCCTGATACCGCTCCTGGGCCAGATGGCATCCACTGTCAGATGCTGAAACACCTTTCAGTGGACTGCCAGCGGCGCCTCCTCGACCTGTACAACCGTCTCTGGGTCGAGGGTGAGTTTCCGTCGCAATGGCGGGAGAGCATTGTCATCCACGTTTTGAAACCGGGCAAGAGCACTTTGGAGGTGGACAGCTACCACCCCATTAGCCTCACCAACGTTCTTTGCAAGATTCTCGAACGGATGGTGAGCCAGTGGTTGAATTGGGTACTGGAGTCTCGGGGCCTTCTGGCTCCGTCTCAGGGTGGGTTCCGTAAAAGCCGCTCTGCTGCCGACAATCTGGTGAGCCTGGAGACGACCATCCGTACTGCCTTTTGCCCGCCGTCAGCATCTGGTCGCTGTCTTTTTCGATGGTGTGCACCTCTCTCTCCGGCACATTTTAACAGACTGCATTTTATACCGTGATCAAGGGCAGAAGCACGAGTTGATGGGGATCTGCCTTGTGTTTTAGCTAACGATGAGACATGTGTGTCTAGGGTTTTTAAGTTTTGTGATGTGTCTGGACTCTGGCCTACACTTTTAGGCTGGAGGTTTTAGTGTGTAGCAGAGTGGCTGACTCCTCCCTTTTTTCCTTGCGGTCAGCCAGCCACTTTCATCTGCTACATTGTTTTAGCTCCCTCTACCATTTTCTTCCTGTGTTGTCCATGTTTTACTGCTGACGCCCTGCTTCATCCCACGCTTCGGTATGGGTGAGCACATTTTTTCAATGATTGTTCCGTGTTTTATGTTCCGTTTTATGTCAATGTTCTGAGGTTTTTTTTTTTTTGACACCCGCCTCACTATGATACTGCACGGGCGCTGAAGACCTTGCTGTCGTGCGCCCACAAACCCCTCTACTACTACTACTACGGCTCGATGGTCGCTGGTCGAGTCGGTTATGCGCTAACTCTAGGGGACCATTCCGAACAATGTTCCTCGCCAGCTGGCTGCAGCGTTTACACTGCTGAGCTGGTCGCCATCTTTCGTGCCCTAGAGTATATCCACTCCTGCTCAGGTAAGTCCTTCGTTATCTGTAGCGATTCCCTGAGCGGTTTACGAGATCTCGACCAGTGTTTCCCTTGTTCCCGTCTGGTGACGGCTATCCATGAGTCCCTGCATAGTCTTACGCGTTGCGGCCACTCTGTGGTCTTCGTGTGGACCCCAGGCCATGTTGGGATACCTGGCAATGAGAATGTTGACCGCCTGGCGAAAGAGGCCACTAGTAAATCATCTGTGGGGATTGGCCTCCCGGAGACTGATTTGCGGGCAGTCTTGCGCCGCGCAGTTCTTTCGGTTTGGGACGCTGAATGGCGCAATCTGCCCACGCCCAACAAACTCCGTTCAATCAAGGCGACGACGACTGTGTGGCGGTCGTCCATGCGGGTCTCCCGCCAGGAGTCTGTTGTCCGCTGCCGGCTGCGCATTGGGCACACTCGGCTTACGCACGGCCACTTATTGCGCCGTGAGGACGCACCTCTATGTCGCTGCGGCTCCGTTTTATCTGTGACGCACATTTTATTGGATTGTCCGCTTTTAGCTGTGCTCAGGCAGACGTTCGCACTGCCTGACGCGCTCCCTGCCCTTTTAACTGATGAACCTGCCATGGCTGGCTTAGTTTTACGTTTTATTCGGGCAGGGGGTTTTTATCGTTTAATCTGAGTGTCTATGTTATTTTGTCTCGATTCTGGCTTTTAGCCTCTGAATTTAACATGAGTTTTTAATGTGTTCTTGGTGGTTGGCTTTTCCTCTTTTTTGTTTCTATGGTCGGCCAACCACCGTCATGCTCTGTGTGTTTTTAGTTCGTCTTGTCTGGTCTTTGTCACAGTTTCTCTTGTTCTGTGTCGTCTGTGCTCTATTCTGTTAATCGCTTTTATTCTCTGTGGGTGTTTTTAGTATTTGGAAAAAGGGACCGATGATCGTAGCAGTCTGGTCCCTTTACTCCCAACCAACCAACCAACCGGTGGTTGGCTTTTCCTTTTTTGTTTCTATGGTCGGCCAACCACCGACACACTCTGTGTGATTTTAATTTGTTTTGTCTGATCTCTGTCGGACTATTTCTTGTCCTGTGTCGTCTGACGTCTTTCCTGTTGTTCGTTTTTATTCTCTTTGGATGGTTTCAATTTCTTTTTGGAAAAAGAGACCGATGACCGTCGCAGTCTGGTCCCTTTAATCCCACAAACCAACCAACCAACCAGTGGCAAGTCTTATCCCGCTGTGTAGTATTGGGTCCAGCACCCGCAACGTGGATGGGGATCCTGAGCCATAAGGCAGACTCCCATAATCCAGACGGGATTGGATTAACGCCTGGTAGAGCTGTAAGAGGGTAGATCTATGGGCGCCCCAGCTGGTGTGGCTCAAGCATCACAGAGCATTTAGATGCCGCCAACACGTCTTTTTAAGCTGCCGAATATGAGGCAGCCAAGTCAATCGGGCATCAAAAACAACTCCCAAAAACCTATGTGTCTCCACCACAGCAAGAAGTTCTCCGGCAAGATAAAGCTGCAGTTCAGGGTGGACTGTTCGGCGCCAGCAGAAATGCATAACGCGGGTCTTGGCAGCCGAAAACTGGAAACCACGCGCGACAGCCCAAGACTGCGCCTTGCCAGTAGCGCCCTGCAGTTGACGTTCAGCAGCTGCAGTGCCAATGGAGCTATAGTAGAGGCAGAAGTCGTCAGCATACAGGAAAGCGGAGACAGAAGTTCCCACCACTGCAGCGAGCCCGTTTATTGCAATTAAAAACAGGCGGACTCTGAGGACAGAGCCCAGTGGTACCCCATTCTCCTGGACTCGGGAGGAACTATATGTGGCCGCGACTTGCACGAGGAAGTTTCGATGCGACAGAAAATTTCGGATGAAAATCGGCAGTGGACCCCGAAGACCCCATCCATGAAGCATAGAAAGGATGTGATGACGCCATGTCGTATCGTATGCCTTCCATATGTCGAAAAAGACAGCGACCAGGTGCTGACGGCGAGCAAAGGCTGTACGGACGGCTGACTCCAGGCTCACCAGGTTGTCGGCGGCGGAGCGGCCCTTACAGAGCCCACCCTGAGACGGAGCCAGAAGGCCCCGAGACTGCAGTACCGAAGTCAATCGCCAGCTCACCATCCGTTCAAGCAACTTGCAAAGAACGTTGGTGAGGCTAATGGGACTGTAGCTGTCCAACCTCCAAAGTGTTCTTACCAGGTTTCAAAATGGGGGTAACAATACTTTCCCGCCATTGGGACGGAATCTCACCCTCGAACCAATTACGGTTGTAAAGGACGAGGAGTCGTCAGTGGCAGTCCACTGAAAGGTGTTTCAGCATCTGACAGAGGACGCGATCTGCCCCAGGAGCGGTATCAGGACAAGCGGCGAGGGCACTGTGAAAATCCCACTCACTGAATGGAACATTGTAGGATTCAGAATGGTGGGTGAGAAAAGAAAGACGCCGACGTTCCATCCGTTCTTTAATGGAGCGGGAGGCCAGTGGGTAATTGGAAGAAGCGGAACTCAGAGCAAAATGCTCCGCCAAGCTGTTGGCAATTTCGTCGGAGTCTGTACAAACTGCTCCATTCAGTGAGAGCGCAGTGTCGCTGACAGGGGTCCGATAGCCATAGAGGCGTCGGATCTTGGCCCAGACCTGCGATGGAGAGACATGGAGGCCAAAGGTGGACACATAACGCTCCCAGCGCTCCTGCTTGCGTTGGTGGATAAGGCGGCGGGCCTGCGCACGCATCCGTTTGAAGGTGATGAGGTGTTCAATGGAGGGATGTCGCTTGAGACGCTGTAGCGCCCGCCGGCGATCTTTAATCGCCTCAGCGATCTCAGGCGACCATCAAGGCACAGTCCTCCACCGAGGGGACCCAGAGGAACGAGGAATGGCAGATTCGGCGGCAGTAACGATGCCGGTGGTGACCGAGTGAACCACCGCATCAATGGCGTCATTAGAGAGAGCCTCAATAGCGGCAATAGAGAACAAGTCCCAGTCAGCCTTATTCATAGCCCATCTGCTAGGGCGCCCAGAAGAGTGACGCTGTGGCAGTGACAGAAAGATCGGAAAGTGGTCACTACCACACTGGTCGTCATGCACTCTCCATTGGACAGAAGGTAAGAGGCTAGGGCTGCAGATCGAAAGGTCACTGGCAGAGTATGTGCCATGCGCCACACTGAAGTGTGTGAAGGCACCATCATTTAAAATTGAAACATCGAGCTGCGCCAATAAATGCTCAGTGGTGGCGCTTCGACCTGTTATGGGCATTGAAGTCGACCAGTAACAAGAAAGGTGGCGGCAATTGGGCTATCAGTCCAGCCAGGACATGCTGCGCAATATCACCATCCGGTGGAAGGTAAAGACTGCAGATGGTAAGAGCCTGTGGCGTCCACACCCGAACAGCGACAGCCTCTAAAGCTGTTTGTAGAGGGACAGACTCGCTGTGAAGAGAGATAGGGACATAGATGCAGACGCCACCAGACACCCTTTCATAAGCTGCCCAGTTCTTATAATAACCCCAATAGCCACGGAGGGCGGGGGTTCGCATTGCTGGAAACCAAGTTTCCTGAAGAGCAATGCAGAAGAAAGGGTGGCTGATAAGTTGGCAGAGCTCAGTTAGATGGTGGAAGAAACCGCTGCAGTTCCACTGGAGGACGATATCGTCCACAGCTGAGAAAGGCGTGAAGGGACTGGGAAGGCAGATTACGCCACTGGGTCACCTGTTGCCTCCGATTGAGCACCTGTGCTAGTGCTACCCATGGCATCTGAGGGACGGGCGAGATCGAGGTCCTCAGCGGACGCCAGAATCTCCACCTCGTCCTCAGACACAGAGCTTGTAGGAAGCGGTGGGAAGGGTGCCACTGCAATGTCGGTATTCTTCGGGACTTTCTTCTGCTTCTGCTTCTTTTTCTGTTTCTCGCGTTGTGCCTTCGGTGGTTCAGGCTTGGAGGACTTAACAGGGTCAGTCTCAGGGACGGACGACGTCCATCAGGCCCTACGACCAGGGATTGGTGGTTGTTTGAGCCACTTGCGGGTGTCCGCTTTTCCGCTGGTCGGAACTTTCGAAGGGAGGTCCCCAAGGGGCCCCTTCCTGGTGAGAGTAGCCGAAGAAGTCTTACTCTTCTCCAGCTGGGAAGGGGGAACTGATGTCCCCGATGGTTGGGGGGAGGGGGGGGTTGCTACTGAAGAACATGCAGCAGGAGCAACAGGTTGTGAAGTGCCCCCCACAATCAATGGGTTCGGTGGATTTTGACCAATCATAGATTCAACTGGACGGGACGACACAGGAGATGGGAGAACTGTCGTAGCAGCAGCGGCATAGGTCGACGTCATTGGCATAGGATGGAGCCTCTCGTATTTCTGTTTAGCCTCGGTGTAGGCCAGCCGGTCCAAGGTCTTATATTCCATTATCTTCCTTTCTTTCTGGAATATCCTACAGTCCGGTGAGCAGGGGGAATGGTGTTCTCTGCAGTTAACACAGATAGGAGGCGGGGCACGTGGAGTATTGGTATGAGAAGGACGTCCACAATCTCGACACGTGATGCTGGAAGTACAGCGGGATGACATGTGCCCGAACTTCCAGCACATATGGCTTCACATCACAACGGTAAACCATCACCTTAACCTTCTTGGGTAGGACATCACCCTCGAAGGCCAAGATGAAGGCACTGGTGGCTACCTGATTATCCTTTGGACCCCGATGGACACGCCGGACGAAGTGAACACCTCGTCATTCTAGGTTGGTGCATAGTTCATCGTCGGACTGCAGAAGAAGATCCCTGTGGAATACAATACCCTGGACCATGTTGAGACTCTTATGGGGCGTGATGCTAACTGAAACATCGCCCAACTTGTCACAAGCGAGCAACCTCCATGACTGGGCAGAGGATGCTGTTTTGATGAACACTGAACCAGATTGCATTTTGGACAAGCCCTCCCTCTCCCCGAACTTGTCCTCTAAATGCTCCACAAAAAACTGGGGCTTGGTCGACATAAACGATTCCCCATCAACTCGCGTACACACGAGGTACCGGGGTGAATATTGTCCACTGCCTTCTTGAGCAATATGATCATCCCATGGAGTGGCCAGGGAGGGAAATGATATTGGTTCGTACTTCTTACTGTTGAGGTAAGAGACTGCTGGTGGAGGCCCACCAGCGAGAGATGATGTACCACGTTTCATTGCTGGTCATCCACACTGATGCCACCCACTCTGACCAGGGGCTCCCCCCATGGGCGCTACCCAGCCACAGCAAAGACCACCTGGCAGGATGGCCTTTGTCGGGAGTCCTGATGCCCTAGAGGGATAGGCATCTACTCCTCGGCATACGTGGTGAGGTAGCAGCTCAGCAGGCATCAGCAGTACGATCTCTGTGTAGTCAGGGGGCTACCACCAAGAGGGTACATGACGACCTCACCACAACGGACTGGCTACCGTGCTGGTTGTCGGGTGTCGAATATCCAATAATAAACGGAACAAAGATGGAAATTCACAATGAAGGAAACGTAGGCTACGTGGAACACACTGCAGCCGATGTGGCCGGAAGCTCAGTGTCAGTCCAACTCCATGACAAAAACGAATATGCCAGATCTTAGGGCAAGATGGATATAGAATGCACCACTTAAGGCGTCCTTCCCCAAATTGTATGCACTAACGGAAAAATTTGGAAATAGAATGGTCAAACCCCTTAGGGGAGCGACATATTAAAGGCCAAAACAGTTGAGACTCCTTTTAGTCGCCTCTTACGACAGGCAGGAATACCGCGGACGTATTCTTACCCCCAAACCTGCAGAGGGCATATGATAGCGGAACAAACGTAGCAGTTACTTCTGTAAAATATCTGGGAGTATGCGTGTGGAACGATTTGAAGTGGAATGATCATATAAAATTAATTGTTGGTAAGGCGGGTGCCGGGTTGAGATTCACTGGGAGAGTCCTCAGAAAAAGTAGTCCATTAACATAGGAGGTGGTTTACAAAACACTCGTTCGACCTATACTTGAGTAATGCTCATCAGTCTGGGATCCGTACCAGGTCGGGTTGACAGAGGAGATAGAGAAGATCCAAAGAAGAGCGGCGAGTTTCGTCACAGGGTTATTTGGTAAGCGTGATAGCGTTACGGAGATGTTTAGCAAACTCAAGTGGCAGACTCTGCAAGAGAGGCGCTCTGCATCGCGGTGTAGCTTGCTGTCCAGATTTCGAGAGGGTGCGTTTCAGGATGAGGTATCGAATATATTGCTTCCCCCTACTTATACCTCCCGAGGAGATCACGAATGTAAAATTAGAGAGATTCGGACGCGCACGGAGGCTTTCCGGCAGTCGTTCTTCCCGCGAACCATACGCGACTGGACCAGGAAAAGGAGGTAATGACAGTGGCACGTAAAGTGCCCTCCACCACACACCACTGGGTGGCTTGCGGAGTGTAAATGTAGATGTAGAAGTAGATGAAGCATAGAGATCTTGGCTGTGCTTGCCAGCAGACGTCCCTGTGGCTGGGTGTGCCATCAGCTCGCTGGCTGGGGCTTCCACTACGGCGGAATCGGCTCGCCAAAATGCGGCCGCTGGGAGTCCTGTCAGAGGGGCCGACAGTAGACGTTCTGGGGCGCGAAATTTGAAAGCTAGAGCAACGGTTTCGGTGGAAGGATGGCACTCGTACAAGCAACCAGCTTGGCCGGATGTGGGCAGAACGGCGACATTCATTGATGGATGGCGCTGCCCGAACACCACGGCAACATAGCTAGGTGGATAGCCCCGGCGTTTCATAACTGGCAGCAACTTTATCTCCTGCCTCCGCATCAGGATTAATGCCTTATGAACTCGGTCCAGGCTGCAGCGTGGTCGTTTTGGCGACACCAACAGCCAGGCAGGCTGCGTCGCCGGAGGAACTGCAAATCACGTGGTCCAGCATTGCTTCAGGAGCCGTGACGCCCGCGTGAAGCGAAATAATGCCTTGGCATCTTATATCGCGCAAGGCCTTCGTCACTGGGGTTTCGCCATCGCTCTCGAGCCTCATCTCCGAACAACCAAGGGACTCAAGAAGCCGGACATCGTGGCAGTTCATGGCGATGCAGCCCACGTCGTCGATGCCCAGGTCGTTCTTGTTAATCTGGATATCGAACAGTGTTACCAGGAGAAAGGCGCGGTCTACGACAGGGAAGCCGTCTACCAGGCTATCAGGACCCGACATGCAGCAGTTCAGCACGTCACCACCACCTCAGCAACCATCTCCTGGGGGGGAGTATGGTCACCTGCCTCTGCACGAGAACTGCGACCGCTGGTCTTCAAGGATCTTCATTTTGCGGTCATGGCTACGTGGGTTCTCGTCGGGACTGTGATGGCAGCAAAGCGGTTCCACACTATGACTGCCACCACGTGCACGATGCACCAGTCTGGTGTCTGGCGATGGCTACATTTATGTTACTTTGCGCTGCTGCCTGGCACCTGTTTCAGGCACGAACGCTAATTTGTTCTCGTATTTTTCCTGTCCTGTCTAGTGTTTGTTCTGTCTCTGTCATTTGTAAACCCACCCTGTCGGTATTATCCTGTTGTATGTTCACATACGTGAATAAAGTCGGCTATATATAGCCAAATGCCTCGTCACCAGGCAAAATATATCAGCAAACACGAGGAGCAACTGGCGGGAGTAACTATGACTCTCGTAAGGTAGCTAAAATGAGGAGCATCTAGCGGGAGTAACTATGACTCTGTTAAGTTTAGTCTGTTGTACAGCAGTTACTCAATGAGCGCCACACGGTGCTAGATCACAAACGTAGACAGTAGTTTCAATGACAAATACCGCCAACGCCTACGGACAAGTAGCGGTCAGTGACCACGCAGTACTCCCAGTACCCAGCAAAAGAAAAGGAACGTAACATAATAAGCTAAGTTAAATTTGCGCCTGGCGCTTGTTAACCATTATTTGAAATTTGAAAAAGCAAGATTTTGCCGTGTGTGTTTTGTCGTGCAACTGTATTGTGTTGCCATCTGTCTATGATGTGCGTACCTAGTTTGGTGGGAAGAGAGGGGATGACATTTTTGTACGCTAGAACCCAACGCTCCCAAGACAGAACTCTCACCATGGATCCAAATGGGAACACGTACACATGTAGTAGTTTCGTCTCTCAGTCAAGCGGCAGGTTCCCTTTATTTTATTGTAGCTTATTATAAACGCCTAGAGTGTGTTAACACGTAATCGTTCTTTCCTTTGAGATACGCATTTTTTACAGCTAATAAAATCTCAGATATTCCAGCTATAGAAACTTATCTTTCATTTTGTATTTTTCGTCAAACAGATAAGGTATTGTAGTTTATTTTTCAAGGAAGTTATCATTTTTAAGGTACTACTTCATTTTTTTTACATGTTGTCCATTTATGACGCAGCAAACGATTCTTTTAATGTGTAAAGAATGAACAATGCGCTTGCCGTCAGTAAACGCTTAAATGTGCTCTAGAATGTATTTTTAAACGTTAACAATAAACTGCAGATTCTTCTGCTTATTCCCACTTTGTCTCACAAGCTCTTGTTAGCTTGTAGCACCTGTGGGTGTAGAAACGAAAATTACGATAGTCTGTAAACAATAACTGTAAGGCAGGTATATAATAATTTGGTACACCTTCAACGAACGAGATTTCTTAAAGAAAAACAGACGATTTTTAAATTTATTATGATTTTTCAATGTCAGTTCCTCCCGCTATAAAGTTTTTATTTGTTGTAGTTGATTTTGCAATTCAGTTTACGTATGTTTTATATTTACGTCATTTTATCGATTTTTCCGGTTATTTTGGTGGTATTTTTATGGGTATTTCAAATCATATAAACCTGAGATTTGATGTTACAGGCCTTTTTATATTCGTAAACTAGAGGAATTGTCACTAGGTTCAACTGCCGCCCCCCCCCCCCCCTCTCCGTCCGCCTCCTTGTTGGTGCCCCTGAATCCAGGAGAACACAAACTTATCGGTAACCAGCTTACAGATTTTGTAAAATGTACGGGCACACGTCTACGAGTAACTTTTATGTCTTCTTTGGCTTTGGAGCACCAGGCTGGTGGCTACAATACACAACTACAGAATGCATCGCCTGTCCGAACCTGTGCAAGACTGTTTAAGTGTATTAGGCTCTAACAACGAGGATTTACAATGTGCTCCAGTGTAGTCTGTGCCAATCATATCCGGATGGTGTCAGCTAACTAATAACTTACAAAACAGCTGCCGTGTAGTGTTTGTCGAAGTTCTGCACTTTTTCTACTGAAGTAACAAGAATAACCGTAAACTGTCTGCATACAGTTTTAATTATCTGCCTAGTAACTATGAGGAGATTCTTAATATTGACACGAACAAATATGATATACGTGTATACAGAAGTGTTATATTAAAGTAGGAGAAACATATTTTTCCCAGTCTAGGCCACCGTTCTCCATAATACCATAGATTACAGACATTTACGAATTGGGCCTGGTTCCCACAAACAACATTATTCCACATGTCTTAAGGAGAAGAATCAATGTATAGAACAGCCTTAAACCAAATCCTTATACGGAAATTCAGTACAGTTAATGTGTTACGTGCACGACGGAACGGAGGACTTCGAAGTCAAGAAACGAAAACTGGACTAAATGGTGAAGACCGCTGCCTGAGCAAGAATATAAACTGCAATTGGGAAATAAAGTCGCTATTGCAACAGTGCAAGAAAGGTTTTAAACGTCAACAGCAATGAAAGTTGATTACAGGTTGACGTACTGACTGCAATTAATGGAATCGAGAGTGTCTGCTACAGAAAAGGATACACGAAAACTTTTTATAAACCTCCCATATTGGCTGGCTTAAAATACGGTTATATACTATCTGAATGTTGTGCAACAAGCAACAGAACACCCATTTCCGGAATTCACAACCGATGGACTATCTGCACCTAATGGACAACCGTTCGCAAAAGTTGTAAACCTTAAGTTCTATACAGAAATTCAGCTGGAGTGTGTAGGGGAAGATCTGTTAGCGTACAAATTGGAGTGCTTCAACAGTAGTGTCATGGTGGAAATAAGAGTCAAGCCTAAAATCCGCAAAATGCTCTCGTGCAGAAAAACTGCAAGATGCGTCAGAGCTAATTGTTAAAGCCTTAAGATAGAATACCCCCTGCGGGTTCGGGGGTTAGAATAGGCCCGCGGTATTCCTGCCTGTCGTAAGAGGCGACTAAAAGGAGTCTCAAACGTTTCGGCCTTATGTGATGGTCCCCTCTCGGGTTTGACCTCCATCTATCTAAATTATTCCGAAGAGCGAGCCAATTGGGGAAGGGCACCTTACATGGTGCACTGCATCCTTCGTGCAATTAGACCTATAGCCGTCTTCTCGTCGTTGCAATGGTGTCCCGCTCGTTTTCGATCTCTTGGGCGATTACCACGCTGCACTCTGCAGTGTTTCTTTTAACTGTGACGACGACCTTGGCCATTTTTGCACCTAATATCCAGCACGGTAGCCAGTCCATTGTGGTGGGGTCGCCATGTACCCTCTTGGTTGTAGCCCCCTGACAACACAGGGATCGCTCTACTGATGCCCCCCCCCCTGCGGGTTCGGGGGTTAGAATAGGCCCGCGGTATTCCTGCCTGTCGTAAGAGGCGACTAAAAGGAGTCTCAAACGTTTCGGCCTTATGTGATGGTCCCCTGTCGGGTTTGACCTCCATATCTCAAAATTTTTCCGAAGAGCGAGCCGATTGGGGAAGGGCGCCTTACTTGGTGCATTGTGTCCGTGTTGTGTTGAGAACTTTCGCCATCTTATTCGTCGTTGCATTGCAGTCTTGCCCGCTCTCCATCTCTTGGGCATCGATGCGCCCCTGCGTGCACTTTCTGCCAAGCACTGTGCAGGGCCATTTTCTGCACTGACGACGCCCATGGACCACATGTCACCTAACATCCAGCACGGTAACCAGTCCGTTGTGGTGGGGCCGCCATGTACCCTCTTGGTTGTAGCCCCCTGACAACACAGGGATCGCTCTACTGATGCCTGCGCCGTTCACTCCCCACGTATGCCAAGGAGTAGATGCCCATCTCCCTGGGGCATCAGGACTCCCGGCAATGGCCATCCTGCCAGGTGGCTATTGCTGTGGCTGGGTGGCGCCCGTGGGGAGGGCCCTTGGTCGGAGTAGGTGGCATCAGGGCGGATGACCCGCAATGAAGCGTGGTACATCATCTCTCGCTGGCGGCCAGCCGCCAGCAGTCTCTAAGCGTTCTCGGGCTCACTTTAATGCTCAGAAGTATGATCCGAAAACGTTCCCCTCCCTGGCCACGCCGTGGGAAGAGCGTAAGTCTCAGGATGGAGGTAACAGTTATTCGCCCCGATTCTTAGTTTGCACGAGAGCTGATGGGGAGTCTTTTCTCTCCACAAAGCCTCAGTTCTTCGTCGAGCATTTAGAGGACAAGTTTGGGGAGGTGGAGGGCTTGTCTAAAATGCGCTCTGGGTCGGTACTGATACAAACGGCATCCTCCGCCCAGTCCCGCAGGTTACTTGCTTGTGACAAGTTGGGGGATGTTAACGTTTCTATTACACCACATAAGAGTTTAAATATGGTACAGGGTGTTATTTTCCATAGGGATCTCCTTTTGCAGTCTGATGACGAGCTGCGCGCCAACTTAGAACGTCGAGGTGTTCATTTCGTCCGGCGCGTCCATCGGGGTCCGAGGGACAATCAGGTTGCTACCGGTGCCTTCATCTTGGCCTTTGAGGGTGATACGTTACCGGAAAAGGTCAAGGTGATGGTCTACCGATGTGACGTCAAGCCCTATATCCCTCCCCCGATGCGGTGCTTCAAGTGCTGGAAGTTCGGCCATATGTCTTCCCGCTGCACTTCCAGCCTCACATGTCGCGATTGCGGACGCCCATCTCATCCCGATACTCCATGTGCCCCGCCTCCCATCTGCGTCAACTGCGGGGAGCACCATTCACCTTGCTCGCCTGACTGCAAAGTCTTTCAGAAAGAGCGCAAAATCATGGAATATAAGACCCTGCACCGGCTGACCTATACTGAGGCCAAACGGAAATATGACAGACTCCATCCTGTGAGAATGACATCTACTTATGCAGCTGCTACAACAACTGTGCTAGCTCCATCAGTTTCGAGACTTCCAGCCAGCTCGATAAGCAGTAAGACTCCTCCTGCCCCCTTGCCCGTGGGGGGCTCTACCCAACCGGTTGCTCCTGCACTACCTACCTCAGGAGCAACCTCCTCCCACCCGTCGGGGACGTCCGCCCCCGCTTCTCCGCCGGAGAAGCGTCTAACTTCTTCGACTACTCTCGCCCGTAAGAGTTCCCTTGGGACCCTCCCTTCCCAGGGTTCCACCAGCGGGAAGGATGACGGCCGCCAGTGGCATAAGTCCTCACCAGCGGCCGGGCGTAGGGCTTCACGATCCTCCTCTGTCCCGGAGACTGAATCGGTGAAGCCTTCCCAGCCGGTGAAACCCAAGGTTCAGCGAGAGAAGTGCAAGAGAAAGACCTCTAAGGCCAAAGAACTTGCGGTGGCACCAACCCCACCGCACCTTTCGCGCTCTGCGTCTGAGGATGAAGTCGAGATTCTCCAGGAAACTTGGTTTCCAGCGATGCGAACCCCCGCCCTCCGTGGCTCTCGGGGTTATTACAAGAACCGAGCAGCTTCTGAAAGGGTGTCTGGTGGCGTCTGCATATATGTCCCTCACACTCTGCACAGCGAGTCTGTCCCTCTCCAGACGCCTTTAGAGGCTGTCGCTGTACGCGTATGGACGCCACAGGCTATTACTGTCTGCAGTCTTTACATTCCACCGGATGGTGATGTCTCGCAGCATGTCCTGGCTGCACTGGTCGCCCAATTGCCGCCGCCTTTCTTGCTATTGGGCGACTTCAACGCCCATAACCCTCTGTGGGGTGGGTCAGTGGCCACAGGTCGAGGCGCCATCGTTGAGCATTTATTGTCGCAGCTCGATCTCTCGCTGTTAAATGATGGTGCCTTCACACACTTCAGTGTGGCGCATGGCACCTACTCCGCCATTGACCTTTCAATCTGTAGCCATAGCCTCTTACCGTCTGTCCAATGGAGTGTGCATGACGACCTGTGTGGTAGTGACCATTTTCCGATCATTTTGTCACTACCACAGCGCCACTCTTCTGGGCGCCCTAGCAGATGGGCTATGAATAAGGCTGACTGGGACTTGTTCTCCTCCACTGCCGCTTTTGAGCCTCTCCCTACCGATGACATTGATGCGGTGGTTCAATCGGTCACCACCGGCATCGTTACTGCCGCCGAATCTGCCATTCCCCATTCCTGTGGGTCCCCTCGGCAGAAGGCTGTGCCTTGGTGGTCGCCTGAGATCGCTGAAGCGATTAAAGATCGCCGGCGGGCGCTCCAGCGTCACAAGCGACACCCCTCCCTCGACCACCTTATCGCCTTCAAACGGCTGCGTGCGCGGGCCCGCCTCCTTATCCGCCACGGCAAGAAGGAGTGCTGGGAGCGGTATGTGTCCACCATTGGCCTCCATGTCACTCCCTCGCAGGTCTGGGCCAAGATTCGACGCGTCTACGGCTATCGGACCCCTGCCAGCGTCCCTGCGCTCTCACTGAATGGAGCCGTTTGTACCGACTCCGACGTAATTGCAAATCGCTTAGCAGAGCATTTTGCTATGAGTTCCGCTTCTGCGAATTACCCCCAGGACTTCCGCTCCATTAAAGAGCGGCTGGAACGTCGGAGCCTTTCGTTTCGCAGCCACCACCCGGAATCTTACAATGCTCCATTCAGTGAGTGGGAATTACGCAGTGCCCTAGCTGCTTGCCCTGATACCGCTCCTGGGCCAGATGGCATCCACTGTCAGATGCTGAAACACCTTTCAGTGGACTGCCAGCGGCGCCTTCTCGATCTTAACAACCGTCTTTGGGTCGAGGGGGAGTTTCCGTCGCAATGGCGGGAAGGCATTGTCATCCCCGTTTTGAAACCTGGGAAGACCCCTCTGGAGGTGGACAGCTACCGTCCCATTAGCCTCACCAACGTTCTTTGTAAGTTGCTTGAACGGATGGTGAGCCGGCGCTTGCATTGGGTACTGGAGTCTCGGGGCCTTCTGGCTCCGTCTCAGGGTGGGTTCCGTAAAGGCCGCTCCGCCACCGACAATCTGGTGAGCCTGGAGTCGGCCATCCGTACTGCCTTTTCCCGCCGTCAGCACCTGGTCGCTGTCTTTTTCGACATGAGGAAGGCGTACGATACGACATGTCGTCATCACATTCTTTCTACGCTTCATGGATGGGGTCTTCGGGGTCCTCTGCCGATTTTTATCCGCAATTTTCTGTCGTGTCGTACCTTCCGCGTGCAAGTCGCGGCCTCGTATAGTTCCTCCCACGTCCAGGAGAACGGTGTGTCACAGGGCTCTGTTTTAAGTGTCTGTCTGTTTTTAATAGCCATTAACGGGCTTGCTGCGGCCGTGGGAAATTCTGTCTCCGCTTCCCTGTATGCTGACGACTTCTGCCTTTATTACAGCTCTACTGGCATTGCAGCTGTTGAACGTCAGCTACAGGGTGCTATCCGTAAGGCGCAGTCTTGGGCTGTAGCGCATGGTTTTCAGTTTTCGGCAGCCAAGACCTGCGTTATGCATTTCTGCCGGCGCCGAACAGTCCATCCTGAGCCGCGGCTTTATCTTGACGACGAACTCCTTGCTGTGGTGGAGACCCACAGGTTTTTGGGGGTGGTTTTCGATGCCCGGTTGACTTGGCTGCCTCATATCCGGCAGCTGAAACAGACGTGTTGGCGGCGTCTAAACGCTCTGAGATGCTTGAGCAACACCCGCTGGGGCGCCGACCGCTCTACACTGTTGCGGCTCTACCAGGCGTTAATCCAGTCCCGTCTGGATTATGGGAGCCTGGCTTATGGCACAGCATCCCCATCTGCATTACGAGTGCTGGACCCGATTCTCCACAGCGGGATACGCCTTGCCACTGGTGCTTTCCGCACCAGCCCTGTGGACAGCATACTAGTGGAGGCAGGTGTACCTGCACTGCGGTTCCGACGCCAACGTTTGCTGGCCGCTTATGCTGCCCATGTTCTAAGCCCGCCCGGGCATCCAAACTATCGCCTCCTGTTCCCGCGGTCAGTCGTCCGTATGCCAGAACGTCGGCCCCGGTCTGGTTGTACAATAGCGGTCCGCGTCAAAGAGCTTCTCTCTGGGCTCCAGGGTTTCACTGTTCCACCTCCTTTCCGGGCTACTTTGCATACACCCCCATGGTGTGTTCGTCGCCCTAGCCTTCGGCTCGACTTGGCACAGGGCCCTAAGGACTCAGTCCCTCCAGAGGCCTTCCGCCGCCGCTTTTATTCCATCCTGGCCACGTATCAGGGCTCTGGTGTTGTTTACACTGACGGTTCGATGGTTGCTGGTCGTGTCGGATATGCGCTCACTCTAGGGGACCTTTCCGAACAACGTTCCTTGCCGGATGGCTGCAGCGTTTACACTGCTGAACTGGTCGCCATCTTTCGTGCCCTAGAGTATATCCGCTCCTGCTCAGGTGAGTCCTTCGTTATCTGTAGCGATTCCCTGAGCGGTTTACGAGCTCTCGACCAGTGTTTCCCTCGTTCTCGTTTGGTGATGGCTATCCACGAGTCTCTGCATACTCTCGCCTGTTGCGGCCGCTCTGTGGTCTTTGTGTGGACCCCCGGTCATGTCGGTGTCCCGGGTAACGAATATGTTGACCGCCTGGCGAAAGAGGCCACCAGTAAGCCATCTCTGGACGTTGGCCTCCCAGAGACTGATTTGCGGGCAGTCTTCCGCCGCAAAATCTTGGCGCTATGGGACGATGAATGGCGCGAACTGCCAATGCGCAATAAACTCCGTGCTGTCAAGGAGACGACGGCTGTGTGGCGATCATCCCTGCGAGCCACTCGCAGGGACTCCGTAGTTCTTTGCCGGCTCCGCATTGGCCACTCCTGGCTGACACACAGTTATTTACTGTGCCGGGAGGACCCTCCTCTATGTCGCTGTGGGGCAGCTTTGACAGTGGCCCACATTTTGCTGGCCTGCCCCCTTTTAGCTGTGGTCAGGCAGACATTTGCGCTGCCTGCTACGCTCCCTGCCCTTTTAACAGACGACTCCACTATGGCTGACTTAGTTTTACGTTTTATTCGGGCAGGGGGATTTTATCATTTACTCTGAGTGTTTCTGTTTTATTTTATCGTTTTGTGTTGCTTCTGGCCTTTGGCCTATGGTTTTACACTGATTTTTTAATGTGTTTCTAAGTGGTTGGCCTTTCCTTTTTTATGTCTATGGTCGGCCAACCACCGTCACACTTTGTGTGGTTTTAGTTTGTTTTGTCTTGTCTTTGTCTCAGTATCTCTTGTTCTGTATCGTCTGTGATCTCTTCTGTTCCTTGTTTTTATTCTCTGTGGGTGTTCTTTGTCTTTGGAAAAAGGGACCGATGACCATGGCAGTCTGGTCCCTTTAATCCCCCAAACCAACCAACCAACCAATCTACTGATGCCTGCGCCGTTCACTCCCCACGTATGCCAAGGAGTCGATGCCCATCTCCCTGGGGCATCAGGACTCCCGGCAATGGCCATCCTGCCAGGTGGCCTTTGCTGTGGCTGGGTGGGGCCCGTGGGGAGGGCCCTTGGTCGGAGTAGGTGGCATCAGGGCGGATGACCCGCAATGAAGCGTGGTACATCATCTGTCGCTGGCGGCCAGCCGTCAGCAGTCTCTAAGCGTTCGAGAGCCCATTTTAAAGGTACCGTTTATGACCCCAAATCGTTCCCCTCCCTCGCCACACCATGGGAGGAACGACAGGCATTGCGTGACACTGAGACGTGTTCGCCCAGATATCTTGTCTGTACCAGAGCTGATGGGGAATCTTTTCTATCCGTGAAGCCTCAGTTCTTTGTAGAGCATTTAGAGGACAAGTTCGGTGAGGTGGAGGGCTTGTCCAAGATGCGGTCTGGATCGGTGTTGATAAAAACGGCATCCTCTGCCCAGTCACGGAGGTTGCTCAATTGTGACAAGTTGGGGGATGTTTCCGTTAGCATCACGCCGCATAAGAGTCTGAACATGGTCCAGGGTATTATATTCCACCGGGATCTTCTTCTGCAGTCCGACGATGAATTACGCGCCAACCTCGAACGACGAGGTGTTCACTTCGTCCGGCGCGTCCATCGGGGTCCGAGGGATAATCAGGTCGCCACCGGTGCCTTCATCTTGGCCTTTGAGGGTGATGTCTTACCCGAAAAGGTTAAGGTGATGGTTTACCGTTGTGATGTGAAACCATATATCCCTCCTCCGATGCGGTGTTTTAAATGCTGGAAGTTCGGGCACATGTCATCTCGCTGTACTTCCAGCATGACGTGTCGGGATTGCGGACGTCCTTCGCATCCTGATACTCCATGTGCCCTGCCTCCTATCTGTGTTAACTGCGGAGAACACCATTCCCCCTGCTCGCCGGACTGTAGGATATTGCAGAAAGAACGGAAGATAATGGAATATAAGACCTTGGACCGGTTGACCTACCCCGAGGCTCGACGGAAATATGAGAGGCTCCATCCTGTGGCAATGCCGTCAACCTACACCGCTGCTGCAACGACGGTTCTCCCGTCATCACGAATCGGCTCTAAGATCGGTCAGCATCCACCGGCGCCCTTGCTTGTGGGGGGCACTTCACACCCTGTTGCTCCTGCTCCATCTTCTTCAGGAGCAACATCCTCGCAACCTTCGGGGACATCAGCTCCCCCTTCCCAGCCGGAGAAGCGTAAGCCTTCTTTGGCTGCTCTCGCCAGGAAGGGATCCCTTGGGGACCTCCCTTCGCAAGTTCCGACCAGTGGAAAAGCGGACGCCCGCAAGTGGTTGAAACAACCGCCAGTCCCTGGTCGTCGGGCCTCGCGGTCGTCGTCTGTCCCTGAGACTGACCCAGTCAAGCCCATGCAGCCTGAAGCGCCGAAGGCACAGCGTGACAAGCACAAAAAGAAGAAAGTCCCCAAGACCAACGGTATTGCGGTGGCACCGATCCCGCCGCTTCCTACAAGCTCTGCCTCTGAGGACGAGGTGGAGATTCAGGCGTCCGCTGAGGACCTCGCTCTTGCCGGTCCCGCGGACGCAATGGATGGCATTTGCATGGATGCTCCATCGGAGGCAGCAGGTGACCCAGTGGCGTAATCTGCCTTCCCTGTCCCGTCACGCCTTTCCCAGCCATGGACAACACCATCCTCCAGTGGAACTGCAGCGGTTTCTTCCACCATCTAGCTGAGCTCCGCCACCTTATCAGCCTTCACCCTTTCTTCTGCATTGCTCTCCAGGAAACTTGGTTTCCAGCAATGCGAACCCCCGCCCTCCGTGGCTATCGGGGTTATTATAAGAACCGAGCAGCTTATGAAAGGGTGTCTGGTGGCGTCTGCATATATGCCCTTCACACTCTGCACAGCGAGTCTGTCCCTCTCCAGACGCCTTTAGAGGCTGTCGCTGTACGCGTGTGGACGCCACAGGCTGTTACCGTCTGCAGTCTTTACATTCCACCGGATGGTGATGTCTCGCAGCATGTCCTGGCTGCACTGGTCGCCCAATTGCCGCCACCTTTCTTGCTATTGGGCGACTTCAACGCTCATAACCCTCTGTGGGGTGGGTCAGTGGCAACAGGTCGAGGCGCCATCGTTGAGCATTTATTGTCGCAGCTCGATCTCTCGCTGTTAAATGATGGTGCCTTCACACACTTCAGTGTGGCGCATGGCACCTACTCCGCCATTGACCTTTCAATCTGTAGCCATAGCCTCTTACCGTCTGTCCAATGGAGTGTGCATGACGACCTGTGTGGTAGTGACCATTTTCTGATCATTTTGTCACTACCACAGCGCCACTCTTCTGGGCGCCCTAGCAGATGGGCTCTGAATAAGGCTGACTGGGACTTGTTCTCCTCCACTGCCGCTTTTGAGCCTCTCTCTACCGATGACATTGATGCGGTGGTTCAATCGGTCACCACCGGCATCGTTACTGCCGCCGAATCTGCCATTCCCCATTCCTGTGGGTCCCCTCGGCAGAAGGCTGCGCCTTGGTGGTCGCCTGAGATCGCTGAAGCGATTAAAGGTCGCCGGCGGGCGCTCCAGCGTCACAAGCGACACCCCTCCCTCGACCACCTTATCGCCTTCAAACGGCTGCGTGCGCGGGCCCGCCTCCTTATCCGCCAAGGCAAGAAGGAGTGCTGGGAGCGGTATGTGTCCACAATTGGCCTCCATGTCACTCCATCGCAGGTCTGGGCCAAGATTCGACGCGTCTACGGCTATCGGCTACCTGTCAGCGTCCCTGCGCTCTCACTGAATGGAGCAGTTTGTACTGACTCCGACGTCATTGCAAATCGCTTAGCAGAGCATTTTGCTATGAGTTCCGCTTCTGCGAATTACCCCCAGGACTTCCGCTCCATTAAAGAGCGGATGGAACGTCGGAGCCTTTCGTTTCGCACCAACCACCCAGAATCTTACAATGCTCCATTTAGTGAGTGGGAATTTAGCAGTGCCCTCGCTGCTTGCCTTGATACCGCTCCTGGGCCAGATGGCATCCACTGTCAGATGCTGAAACACCTTTCAGTGGACTGCCAGCGGCGCCTTCTCGATCTTTACAACCGTCTTTGGGTCGAGGGGGAGTTTCCGTCGCAATGGCGGGAAGGCATTGTCATCCCCGTTTTGAAACCTGGAAAGAACCCTCTGGAGGTGGACAGCTACCGTCCCATTAGCCTCACCAACGTTCTTTGTAAGTTGCTTGAACGGATGGTGAGCTGGCGCTTGCATTGGGTACTGGAGTCTCGGGGCCTTCTGGCTCCATCTCAGGGTGGGTTCCGTAAAGGCCGCTCCGCCGCCGACAATCTGGTGAGCCTGGAGTCGGCCATCCGTACTGCCTTTTCCCGCCGTCAGCACCTGGTCGCTGTCTTTTTCGACATGCGGAAGGCGTACGATACGACGTGGCGTCATCACATTCTTTCTACGCTCCATGGATGGGGTCTTCGGGGTCCTCTGCCGATTTTTATCCGCAATTTTCTGTCGTGTCGTACCTTCCGCGTGCAAGTCGCGGCCTCGTATAGTTCCTCCCACGTCCAGGAGAACGGTGTGCCACAGGGTTCCGTTTTAAGTGTCTGTCTGTTTTTAATAGCCATTAACGGTCTTGCTGCGGCCGTGGGAAACTCTGTCTCCGCTTCCCTGTATGCTGACGACTTCTGCCTTTATTACAGCTCTCCCGGCATTGCAGCTGTTGAACGTCAGCTACAGGGCGCTATCCGTAGGGCGCAGTCTTGGGCTGTTGCGCATGGGTTTCAGTTTTCGGCAGCCAAGACCTGCGTTATGCATTTCTGCCGGCGCCGAACAGTCCATCCTGAGCCGCGGCTTTATCTTGACGACGAACTCCTTGCTGTGGTGGAGACCCACAGGTTTTTGGGGGTGGTTTTCGATGCCCGGTTGACTTGGCTGCCTCATATCCGGCAGCTGAAACAGACGTGTTGGCGGCATCTAAACGCTCTGAGATGCTTGAGCAACACCCGCTGGGGCGCCGACCGCTCTACACTGTTGCGGCTCTACCAGGCGTTAATCCAGTCCCGTCTGGATTATGGGAGCCTGGCTTATGGCTCAGCATCCCCATCTGCGTTACGGGTGCTGGACCCGATTCTCCACAGCGGGATACGCCTTGCCACTGGTGCTTTCCGCACCAGCCCTGTGGACAGCGTGCTAGTGGAGGCAGGTGTCCCTCCACTGCGGTTCCGACGCCAACGTTTGCTGGCCGCTTATGCTGCCCATGTTCTAAGCTCGCCCGGGCATCCAAACTATCGCCTCCTGTTCCCGCGGTCGGTCGTCCGTATGCCAGAACGTCGGCCCCGGTCTGGTTGTACAATAGCGGTCCGCGTCAACGAGCTTCTCTCTGGGCTCCAGGGTTTCACTGTTCCACCTCCTTTCCGGGCTACTTTGCATACACCCCCAAGGTGTGTTCGTCGCCCTAGCCTTCGGCTCGACTTGGCACAGGGCCCTAAAGACTCAGTCCCTTCAGAGGCCTTCCGCCGCCGCTTTTATTCCATCCTGGCCACGTATCAGGGCTCTGGTGTTGTTTACACTGACGGTTCGATGGTTGCTGGTCGTGTCGGATATGCGCTCACTCTAGGGGACCTTTCCGAACAACGTTCCTTGCCGGATGGCTGCAGCGTTTACACTGCTGAACTGGTCGCCATCTTTCGTGCCCTAGAGTATATCCGCTCCTGCTCAGGTGAGTCCTTCGTTATCTGTAGCGATTCCCTGAGCGGTTTACGAGCTCTCGACCAGTGTTTCCCTCGTTCTCGTTTGGTGATGGCTATCCACGAGTCTCTGCATGCTCTCGCCTGTTGCGGCCGCCCTGTGGTCTTTGTGTGGACCCCCGGTCATGTCGGTATCCCGGGTAACGAACATGTTGACCAGCGGGCCTCGGCTGATTTGCCAGCGGACCTGCCAACTCTTTTAGGCAACACTCGGACGAATGTGGTTAAAGTTTTAGAGTTCTGTGCCTTGTCAAATGTTTTTACAAAGATTTTAGGGAGCGGATTTTAATTTGCTCACTGTGTGACAAGCTCGCCCGTTTTTTCTGTAAGTGGCCAGCCAATGACACATTCCTGTGTCATTCTTGTTGCTATGTTTTCCCTTCCCTTCGGTTATACTTTCTTATGTAGTAATTTCCCTCTTTTCCTGTTTTCTTTGAATGTGTTTTTCAGTTTTATTAGGTCTCTCCACATTCGTTCCTTTTAATGTGTGTCAGGGCGCTGATGACCTCGATGTTGAGCGCCCATAAACCCCAACACACACACACACACACACTCGTGTCGGGTATGCGCTCACTCTAGGGGACCGTTCCGAACAACGTTCCTTGCAGGATGGCTGCAGCGTTTACACTGCTGAATTGGTCGCCATCTTTCGTGCCCTAGAGTATATCCGCTCCTGCTCAGGTGAGTCCTTCGTTATCTGTAGCGATTCCCTGAGCGGTTTACGAGCTCTCGACCAGTGTTTCCCTCGTTCTCGTCTGGTGATGGCTATCCACGAGTCTCTGCATACTCTTGCCTGTTGCGGCCGCTCTGTGGTCTTTGTGTGGACCCCCGGTCACGTCGGTATCCCGGGTAACGAACATGTTGACCGCCTGGCGAAAGAGGCCACTAGCAAGCCATCTCTGGACCTTGGCCTCCCAGAGACTGATTTGCGGGCAGTCTTCCGCCGCAAAATCTTGGCGCTATGGGACGATGAATGGCGCGAACTGACAATGTCCAATAAACTCCGTGCTGTCAAGGAGACGACGGCTGTGTGGCGGTCATCCCTGCGAGCCACTCGCAGGGACTCAGTAGTTCTTTGCCGGCTCCGCATTGGCCACTCCCGGCTGACACACAGTTATTTACTGCGCCGGGAGGACCCTCCTCTATGTCGCTGTGGGGCTGCTTTGACAGTGGCCCACATTTTACTGGTCTGCCCCCTTTTAGCTGTGGTCAGGCAGACATTTGCGCTGCCTGCTACGCTCCCTGCCCTTTTAACAGACGACTCCACTATGGCTGACTTAGTTTTACGTTTTATTCGGGCAGGGGGATTTTATCATTTACTCTGAGTGTTTCTGTTTTATTTTCTTGTTTTGTGTTGATTCTGGCCTTTGGCCTATGATTTTACACTGATTTTTTAATGTGTTTCTAAGTGGTTGGCCTTTCCTTTTTTATGTCTATGGTCGGCCAACCACCGTCACACTCTGTGTGGTTTTAGTTTGTTTTGTCTTGTCTTCGTCTCAGTATCTCTTGTTCTGTATCGTCTGTGATCTCTTTTGTTCCTTGTTTTTATTCTCTGTGGGTGTTCTTCGTCTTTCGAAAAAGGGACCGATGACCATAGCAGTCTGGTCCCTTTAATCGCCCCAAACCAACCAACCAACCAACCTATGATAGAATTTTGCGGAGTGAAAGTTAGGTATATATTAGAATTAGAGAACATAGCTTCTTTGCACCTGTCCAGAGAAAGAAATACTTGGTTCAGACGTAGATTTACAATTCAAGTTAAAAATTAAGCTAAGTGTTATTAAAACTACACCCAGTAAACATATAGAATGGGTTGTTTTCTGTGTGTAAATGGGTATGCAGAAATTAATAAAGATTTCCGGGAAGTTCAAGCAGATATGGATGACATGCAAAGAGCCACATGTATTCCTGACAATCAGGTCGAATAATTGGTTACATAACTGTATCCCCACAGTTTCAGTTATTTAACGTGGAAATATGCATTTCAGTGGTTCACTTACACAATAATAGCAAACTGACAGATATACAAAGTTACTTATATAGATAGACTGACGTGGGATCAGTCCACCTCCATAAGTAGAATTGTTGTAGATATGGCTGGGTGGATGTGCGTCCATTCCCAACAAAGTGGACTGATAAAGCTTCACACAAAATACCACAAGATGTACTAACAGTAGTATATTTTGGTGGTATTCTATGCTGCACATCGAGATGACAGTCTATTCGTCGTAAGTAAATCAATACAGGAAAATTCTAGTGAGAGTAAATCTGAGAATGCGAAGAACAAATACACGTCTGCTCTAGAGGGTCAGGTTGGTTGCCATATAGAACAAATTATACCTTCCTGCTCATACGTATAAAAGACGCTGTATGTCGAGCAGACCTATTAAAATTATTGAAACCGTTCCGCAATTTCTGTACTGGAGGTGAGTAATACTTGTTCCAATGGAACTGATCGTGACCTCTTTTCCGATTATGTTTCCCAACATTCGAATAACGGTACATCTTATATTTTTAGCTGACAGTGTACATCTTGTGGAATGTAGTTTTAATGGATTATTCGGTAATGGTAGGATGCAATACCTTGCTACTTCCTAGGAAACAGTGTATGTGTCTGTCTTGTGATACACCGATCGTAGTGTAACACTACATTCGCTGTCAGAACGATTCTTTTTTATTGTGTCCTTCCACGACAGCATATACGACCCAGGTTACTGCATATTTGCTACACAACGTTTTCCTCCTAGTACAATCGACTTCATAAAATGTCGCTGTGCACACAGACTCTGCAACCATTACACTAGAAGTATAAGGCTCCGATATTAGCTGATGAATCATCGAAAACATTGTGTTGTCCGAGCTCTAGCGATATTTGTGAGGCGGGTTGGTGTTTTTTGCTACTAAATAACGCCTTTCCTGCAAATATGCATGCAGCAACTCACAGATGTGTAATATAAATTAATTTTAGTGCGTTTTTATCTCTCCGGCTGTTATAGGTGTTCGCCATATGGGGGACACCGTCGTCATTATGAATCGCCGGCCTCAGCTGACACCGGCGGCCTGTGATATCTGCGGCTACTGCTCGAGCCGCCAAATTACGACCAAGAATAACAACAAGAAGAAGGCCGTTGGAAAACAATTCTGGACCGTTACTCCTCTCTAACTTCTCCCCTCCACTCTACCGCAGTTTGCGTATGGTTTTTGGTTTTTCCCACGGTTACCTGCCGCCAGTGAGGTGGCTCTTCCTCTGGGACTTGCGAGAGGGGTGTTTCATGGCTGTCTGCAAGTTCGCCGCTGTTTCCCTACAGCCTGGTCGTCCCGATCACCTGATCTTAATCTACATCTACATTTATACTAAGCAAACCACCCAACGGTGTGTGGCGGAGGGCACTTAAATACGTGCCACTGTCATTACCTCCCTTTCCTGTTCCAGTCGCGTATGGTTCGTGGGAAGAACGACTACCGGAAAGCCTCTGTGCGCGCTCGAATCTCTCTAATTTTACATTCGTGATCTCCTCGGGAGGTATAAGTAGGAGGAAGCAATATATTCGATACCTCATCCAGAAACGTACCCTCTCGAAACCTGGACAGCAAGCTGCACCGCGATGCAGAGCGCCTCTCTTGCAGAGTCTGCCACTTGAGTTCGCTAAACATCTCCGTAACGCTATCACGGTTACCAAATAACCCTGTGATGAAACGCACCGCTCTTCTTTGGATCTTCTCTATCTCCTCCGTCAACCCGATCAGGTACGGATCCCACACTGATGAGCAATACTCAAGTATAGGTCGAACGAGTGTTTTGTAAGCCACCTCCTTTGTTGATGGACTACATTTTCTAAGGAATCTCCCAATGAATCTCAACCTGGTACCCGCCTTACCAACAATTAATTTTATATGATCATTCCACTTCAAATCGTTCCGCACGCATACTCCCAGATATTTTACAGAAGTAACTGCTACCAGTGTTTGTTCCGCTATCATACAATCATACAATAAAAGATCCTTCTTTCTATGTATTCGCAATACATTACATTTGTCTATGTTAAAGATCAGTTGCCACTCCTTGCACCAAGTGCCTATCCGCTGCAGATCTTCCTGCATTTCGCTACAATTTTCTAATGCTGCAACTTCTCTGTATACTACAGCATCATCCGCGAAAAGCCGCATGGAACTTCCGACACTATCTACTAGGTCATTTATGTATATTGTGAAAAGAAATGGTCCCATAACACTCCCCTGTGGCACGCCAGAGATTACTTTAACGTCTGTAAACATCTCTCCATTGAGAACAACATGTTGTGTTCTGTTTGCTAAAAACTCTTCAATCCAGCCACACAGCTGGTCTGATATTCCGCAGGCTCTTACTTTGTTTATCAGGCGACAGTGCGGAACTGTATCGCACGCCTTCTGGAAGTCAAGGAAAATGGCATCTACCTGGGAGCCTGTATCTAATATTTTCTGGGTCTCATGAACAAATAAAGCGAGTTGGGTCTCACACGATCGCTGTTTACGGAATCCATGTTGATTTCTACAGAGTAGATTCTGGGTTTCCAGAAACGACATGATACGCGAGCAAAACACATGTTCTATAATTCTACAACAGATCGATGTCAAATATATATGTCTATAGCTTTGCGCATCTGCTCGACGACCCTTCTTGAAGACTGGGACTACCTGTGCTCTTTTCCCATCATTTGGAACCTTCCGTTCCTCTAGACTTGCGGTGCACGGTGGTTAGAAGGGGGGGGCAAGTTATTTCGCGTACTCTGTGTAGAATCGAATTGGTATCCCGTCAGGTCCAGTGGATTTTCCTCTGTTGAGTGATTCCAGTTGCTTTTCTATTCCCTGGACATTATTTCGATGTCAGCCATTTTTTCGTTTGTGCGAGGATTTAGAGAAGGAACTGCAGTGCGGTCTTCCTCTGTGAAACAGCTTTGGAAAAAGGTGTTTAGTATTTCAGCTTTACGCGTGTCATCCTCTGTATTAATGTCATCATTATCCCGGAGTGTCTGGATATGCTGTTTCGAGCCACTTACTGATTTAACGTAAGACCAGAACTTCCTAGGATTTTCTGTCAAGTCGGTACATAGAATTTTACTTTCGAATTCACTGAACGCTTCACGCATAGCCCTCCTTACGCTAACTTTGACATCGTTAGCTTCTGTTTGTCTGAGAGGTTTTGGCTGCGTTTAAACTTGCAGTGAAGCTCTCTTTGCTTTCGCAGTAGTTTCCTAATTTTGTTCTTGAACCACAGTGGGTTTTTCCGGTCCCTCACAGTTTTACTCGGCACGTACCTGTGTGAAACCCATTTTACGATTGACTTGAACTTTTTCCATAAACACTCAACATTGTCAGTGTCGGAACAGAAATTTGAGACCCGAGATCGAATCCTGGTCTCGATACAATTGTTCAAAATGGTTCAAATGGCTCTGAGCACTATGGGACTTAACTTCTAAGGTCATCAGTCCCCTAGAACTAATAACTACTTAAACCTAACTAACCTAAGGACATCACACACCTCCATGTCCGTGGCAGTATTCGAACCTGCGACTGTAGCTGTCGCGCGGTTCCAGACTGTAGCGCCTAGAACCGCTCGGCAACCCTGGCCAGCTACAATTGTTCATTCGTCGCTGCGGTCTGAAGGTATATATTAGAAATAAATTAAGTTGGTTTTTGCTTTGCGCGCAGGGCTGTTTCTTTTTCTGAGCTAACATAAGATCGTGATAAATAACCAACACCAGGTGAGCAGTGAGTGTCGATCGAAACCGCACACAACTGGTGTAGTGGTAATAAGACGTGTGGATCTTTCCCATGCGCGTGTCAGCTAACAGTTCGGCAAGTTAGCGCGCTGGGCGTTAATGTAAACGGGGCTCATTTGCTAACGATGTCGGCTGTAATCTGTCGGAAAAATTCCGGCTAACACATTGCGTCAGCAACTCAGTTTTATGACAGGGCCGTGCCGTTTGAGGCATCAGCGCTCGTTGTTGCAAATTGCCGGCATTGCTGTAATTCCGCGTGTAGTACACACAATTGGCAGCGACCCAGTTGTCCCCGCGCGCTCCCCCCGCAATAGCAACTGGGGCGCTTACATGCGAGTGCCTCGTTCGCCACCCACTCTGCAGTCAATTGCGGTCGGCGTCAATTAAGCGACGGCGCGGGACGCAGTACAGTACCGTGTGAGCGCGGCGCGCAGACATTCGGCTGATCTGGTGTGGCAGGCACGCGTGCGACGGGAGCCGTCTGCCCTCGACCGTAATCACCTGGCGCTGACGCTGCGTGTACACGGGCACCGACAGCGCTCGCCGAACGCTAGAGATGGGTCGTTCTCGAAATAACGGGTCCAAAGGAATGGTTCATCAAGATGAACGGAACGACCGAGGAACGAATTCTAAGGAACTGTCTTTCATAGTTGACGTTGGTCGCGGTTTCTACTTATAGTTCCCGGGAACAGCAAACGGTCGGTCTCGTTCCCGCAATGGCAGGTCGGCCGGTCTCGTTCCAGCCTCGGTCCCGTTCCCATCTATCTCGGTCTCGGTCTCGCTCGGCCGGACTCGTCCTTCCTCACACGGCCAGTCGTCGCGGTCCACTGCCGACTGCTCATAGTTAGTTCAGTATCGCGTTGTTGTTCGTTTCGTTCGCATCACACGCCCATCCTAGATCTATTTCAAACCTTTTTTGAGTTCTGAACGTCTGGTTCTTTTTGTATTATATTCAGCGTCCATGACCGGTAATTAAAACGTATTTTGTAATTAAGTAAATTACATAAAAATTGCGTGGTATGTAATACATACATTTTTTCAGGTGACAAAATGACATATCAGCTTACTTCACTATTTCGATAAACAGCAGAAGAAATACTTGTAAAAAGGGAAGACTTTTTTTGTTATTATACACGCAAAGGAAGTCGGCACAGCACACATGAGTGGCCATTTTTCGTATTTTTTTTATCCAAGGTAAAAGGGCATATTCATTTTTAAGGAAGGCAGACCGCCCTACAATTGAATGAAGCCCGCGCTCCATGGTAACTTCTACAATATTATTTCAGTGGTACAGCGTGGTCCACGAAAAATCGGCCCCGAGTTCTAGACTGCTCATTGTCGCCCAGAAATCGTCATCTATTGTTTCAAGACGGCCGGAGTGGCCGAGCGGTTCTAGGCGCTTCAGTCTGGATCCGCGCGACCGCTACGGTCGCAGGTTCGAATCTGGTTTTTCGTACGCTACCTTATATTATTTCACTGCGATGAACCACATAACGCGACATTTGGATAAACGAGAGGTTTTGCCGAGTGACGAAAATTACAAGTGTGAAGGAATTCTGTTAAGAAGAAAAACTGGGTACTCCAGGGGGGAGGCAAGTGCCCCTCTTGGCGTCTTCCATCTTCAGTCACTTATGCTACTACTTTTCATTTTTTTTTTATTAGAATCATGTACCAAGCACAAATGAACGGTGAACGACTGAAAATGAACGGTTCCCAAAAAAGAGCGGTCACCCGTGAACTAGTTCCCAAGGATGAACTAGTTTGCCCATCTCTAGTTTCGACGAGTTTCCTGCTGGTCATCTTCAGGCGAAACGTCGATTCGTGCCCAGTTCATTCCTTTATAGTCACTGGACCGCACACTTCTTTGCTTTGGGCCTATCGCGTGCCTCCAGAACAGACGTCGCGACTGGCGGTGTGGTCCCACAGATGGATTTACGGGGGGTAAGGGCGTCGAGTCCTAGCGCTGCCCATTTCGACAGCTGCCTCGCCCGTTTTCACACCAGGGCGCTGACGTACCGGGTGGTTAAAATTAAAGTGCAGCTGCACGCAGAGGTCCAGTGTGGGCTGTTATTATATTGTAATGCGTTAATACGCAACCGATTCACTATGGAAAAAATTTGTTCCTGTTTTGGCCACCAGATGCAAATCTGGTGTTGTGATTGAAATAGAGACGTATAGAAATATTTCCGTACTTAGTGGATTAGGAACAGAACCTGTGCAAAAAGAGATCAAAAACGAGAAAGTTATATTGCTGTTTCTGTTATTAACTGCCACTTACACAATTTACTCAATATGAGCACTGGCGATTTTGACGAGACGCTGCATCCGCAAAGGGAGGTGATCGAAAGTTGCTCGCAGCAGTTCCGGTGAAATCTGAGCTGTGGCGACGAGCTGTCACAGACTAGACAGGTCCTTAACACCTGCAATACGATTCTCGTCCTGGGATGAAAACAATTTTGTGCAACGTCACGAAGGACGCTCCAACTGGGATCGGGGTAGAGCAGCGGTCTCGTAGAGAACTCACTCACCGTTCTGCACTGCACTAATTAACAACAACTCGACTCCTATTATAATGGAATTATTAAAGAGAAAAGGAAAAAAAAGCATTTGCGACGATTATAAATTTCCTCTTTTCACGAAAATAGACAAAGTCCGTTTTCATTTAGTTTTGTGAGCATAATCGGTATAGTTTTCCTTTATGTTCCGCTTCACTTGCAACTCATTATTTTGCGACGTCCAGCGAAGTGTATCACCACAGATGACAAATGATGAACAGAGCCCTACCTATCTTGTGTAAAATCAGGAAAAAAAACTTCGACTATTTTGGTGCGAAAACTACCGATCACCACAGAAAGTTCTCGTTATTTCGATATTAAACTTTGCATGGCGACAAATTTAGTTTTTTGTTTTTTCTGTAGTTAGATGACACACACCAGGTAGGCCAAATGGGAATCCGTGGAGGGAACGGGGATGTTCTTTTCGAGGAACATTATTGAGAAATGACATCTGAAGCTGACCACAGAGGGCAGGAGCAGTTACGGTAATGATTATTGTTGGGAAAATTAGGACGAGTAAAGGAGATTTGAGTCTCTCAGTGTGCATTCACGTCTATCACTCAAACATATGTGGCGATCATATTAAATATACAGGTACTGATTCATTGGAGCAGGTGGTTCTTGATCAAAGTCGCTTCCACAGACCGATGTAAAGTTTCATCACCTGTACTGTAGGATGGCCATATCCAACAGACTGTCAGTTACACAGGAGGGGGAGGGGGGGGGGGGGTTCCTGTATTGCCCCTTCATAAGCAGTTTAATACATTGTTTGTTTCGGTTGTAACACACCCAATCAGTGTACACCGCCATAAACTCGTTTTTTTTTTTTTTTTTTTTTCTACCATAACTTAGAGGCCCATGTCAGCTGCTGCTACACCGACATTAACACGATTCGATCCTGTGGCCCTCACAGGAAACTGGACATCTTATGGCATAAACTATACAATTACCACACCACAGGCTGGTAGAAATAAAACACAGATGCGATGTTTGTCATTGACAAAAATGTGGAAGACATCGCACCGGTTCCTACAGCTATGACCTACACTGTTAATCTCTTCTTCCCATTGAAAAGGTAGCGGATGTCTCGGTGCTCCGTTTCGAAAAGCATTGGTCCTTCATTTTGTAGTCATGTACTTGATTACGGTTCCTGTTGTGGCTTGGCAAGACAGCCAAGCCACTATGAGGAAGCCGAAAGGCACGCGTTTAGGCTCACGCAGGCTGGCGTGAGGTCTGGAACAGGTAAAGTAATTGAGACTAGCAAAAAAATACGTAGCTGCTGGAATACTTAACTTTAATCCATAATTGGTGAACATAGTTCTTGACGGTACATGTTTTACAGCATCAATAGTAACTGGTAATGGGGCCTTGCTAGGTCGTAGCAAATGACGTAGCTGAAGGCTATGCTAACTATCGTCTCGGCAAATGAGAGCGTAATTTGTCAGTGAACCATCGCTAGCAAAGTCGGCTGTACAACTGGGGCGAGTGCTAGGAAGACTCTCTAGACCTGCCGTGTGGCGGCGCTCGGTCTGCAATCACTGATAGTGGCGACACGCGGGTCCGACGTATACTAACGGACCGCGGCCGATTTAAAGGCTACCACCTAGCAAGTGTGGTGTCTCGCCAGACACCACAGAGTCAGTGTTGACCATCAACGGAAGGTGCTGTTCACAACACACATGAGGTAGCACCACTAAAAATAAATACTGTTGTCTTCTTGGTGAAAAAAAAAAAAGAAATACATGTATAGGGTATCGCAGCATATGGAAAGAGGAAGAGCTTGTAGCAATGAGGAATGCTTCCAATCAACTGTATTAAGGTGATGACCTCTACACTTAATCCCATGTTCCACAACGACAAGTATCAGATATTCAGTGTTCCATCAAGGTTTCCTTTATCTCAACGGGGTGGTGTCAGTCAACCGTTATGTGGTAATCGTCAGCGTATCGAGTGGACGGTCAAGATTCGAAAGACGTCATTGTTATGGAGCGATGTACTGTAATACACACAGCAGTTGATAGCGAGTTCAGTTTTATGTTCTCGAACATATACACCAAAGTATACCGGACAGCGGCCTACATATATCTACGATAATAGTGTGGTTCAAATGGTTGAAATGGCTCTGAGCACTATGGGACTTAACATCTGAGGTCATCAGTCCCCTAGAACTTAGAACTACTTAAACCTAAGTAACGTAAGGACATCACACACATTCATGCCCGAGGCAGTATTCGAACCTGCGACCGTAGCAGTCGCGCGGTTCCGGACTGAAGCGCCTAGAACCGCTTGGCCACCGCGGCCGGCAATAGCGTGTAATTTACGATCTTCCTCTAGGTGGATGGGAGTCATAGGGCATTCTCGCATTTTTAGGGTAAAGTTAGAGACCGAAAGACCTCCTCGCATTGACTTTGACCAACGCTCCCTGTAGCTGACCAAAAGTAGACCGCGACATTCCACGTTTCGTGTAGGAAATGTGCGAACCGAGGCTGTAACTACTGTCCTGCACCTATCCAAAAGCACAAGATTTCACCAGATGCGGGTATGTCAAAAGGAGGTTAGCACCCCTTATTGGTGTACAGCAGATATGGTGGTCGCTGTCTGGCATACTTTGGTGTATATGTTCGAGAAGTAACACTGAATGAACATACTGCACAGTCATCTACTTACATTCGCGATGGTACTCGCAAAGTAGTGGAGCGACTGCTTAGCGATGATACAGAAATTGGTAAGCATGCTGCTGCATCATTATTCGGTGTTGAAATTATGATAATATTCCTAAAATTGTTCACACTATCAACTATGATGCTTATCATTACAGTACATTGACAGTGTCTTTTCCATCCCAACAGTCCAGGTACATTATTGATTACCCCATAATGTGATTTACCGTGTGATGTCTAGTTTCCTTGGGGAGTCAGTGGACCAAACGTGTTGATGTCAGTTTGGAATCTGACACAGACGTCAAAGTCGTGGCGGAAAGAAAATGTACGGCAGTATACAAAGTGTGTTACAGTATCAAAAGTGGTGTATGAAACAACGAAACAGGATACCTCTCCTGTCCCTCTCCTGCGACTGATAACATGTGAGAGAAGGTTCTCGCACAGTAGAGGCGACGAAACTTTACACCGGTCTGTGCAAGCGACGTCGATCACTGGCCACCTGTTCCAATGGATAAATACCTGTATATTTAATAGGATCGCCGTATATGCTCGATGCTGGCACATACATGGTATTCATTTTTGATATATCGGATCCCCCCTGCGGGTTTGGGGGTAAGAATAGGCCCGCGGTATTCCTGCCTGTCGTAAGAGGCGACTAAAAGGAGTCTCAAACGTATCGGCCTTCTGTGATGGTCCCCTCTTGGGATTGACCTCCTTTTTTTTCCCAAATTTCCGTTGTTAGTGCGTGCCATTTGGGGAAGGACGCCTTACGTGGTGTTTTTCTATTGGTCCATCATGCACCACCGTCTTGCATGTTCCTTATTGTCGTGTGGCGGGATTTACACCCAACGTCTTCTGGGTTACCTCCTTCTCGTCTTGTGCGCAATCCCCTTCTTAGCGCCCTCGACAACTGTGGACCCTTCCAACACCTAAAATCCAGCACGGTAGCCAGTCCGTTGTGGTGGGGTCGTCATGTATCCTCTTGGTGGTAGCCCCCTGACCACGCAGGGATCGCACTACAGATGCCAGAGCTGTTTCCTCCCATGCATGCCAAGGAGTATGTGCCCATCTTGTCGGGGGCACAGGGACTCTGGGCAATGGGATATCGGCCAGGTACCCATTGCTTTGGCTGGGTGGCGCCCTTGGGGAGATCCCTCGTTCGGAGTAGGTGGCATCTGGGCGGATGTGGCGCAATGAAGGGCAATAAATCACACCAAGCTGGGGGTCGCACGGCCACCAGCGTCTCTAAGCGAGGCAGAGTAGACTTTGATGCTGCGCAATATGACCCTCAGTCGTTGCCCTCGTTGGCTGCGCCATGGGAGGGACGTAGATCTAGTGCCAAGCGGGAGCATTATGTACCGCAATACCTTGTCTGCAGCAGAACTGATGGTGACTCCTTTCTTACGACGAAGCCTCTGTTTTCTGTGGAACACCTGGAGGATAAGTTTGGGGAAGTGGCGGTGTTGTCTAAAATGACGAATGGGTCCATCCTCCTCAAGACGTCTTCCCCAGCCCAGTCACGAGCGTTGCTCTTGTGTGATAAGCTGGGTGACGTCCCTGTTACCGTCACTCCCCACAGTAGCTTAAATATGGTCCAGGGGATTATTTACCATCGTGACCTATTGTTACAATCTGATGAGCTGAGAGCCGACTTAGAACGACGTAGAGTGCATTTTGTCCGTCGTGTACATCGAGGACCAAGACTAACAGGGTGGCCACCGGTGCCTTTATCTTGGCCTTCGAGGGTGATGTCTTGCCTGAGAAGGTCAAGGTAATGGTTTACCGTTGTGACGTCAAGCCCTACGTCCCTCCCCCAATGTGGTGCTTCCAGTGCTGGAAGTTTGGGCACATGTCATCCCGTTGCCCAACCAGCGCCACATGTCGAGATTGCAGACGCCCCTCTCATCCCGATTCTCCATGTGCGAGTCCGCCTGCCTGTGTCAACTGTGGGGAGCACCACTCTCCATATTCGCCGGATTGCCCCGTTCTTCATAAGGAGCAGAAGATAATGGAATTTAAGACCCTGGACCGGCTTACGTATCGAGAGGCAAAACCGAAATTTGAAAGGTTGTATCATGCTTCCCTTCGAACATCTTATGCTGCAGCCACGTCATCATCGCCCTCGCGAGCGGCAGTTGTCGCCTCATCTGTGCCGACTTCAGTGGGCCCTCGGGGCCATGCCTCTCTGTCTGCCCCCCTCATGTCTGGGGCCATGCCTTCCTCTGTTGCCCCCTTAGCCGTTGGGGGCAAACCCTCTTCTGTCGCTCCCCCCACTCTTACTTCGGGAGTGACGTCTGCTCAAAAACCGGGGGGGCTCGATCCCTCCCCCGCCTTCTCCACTGGCGTTGCCGCTGCCGGTTCCTCTCTCGCGGAAGGGGTCCCCCGGGGCTCTCCCTTCCTCCGTTTCTTCTCCTACCCAGACGGATGTCAGCCAGTGGCTGAAGGTTCCGCCACCTGCTGGTCGTAGGGCTTCTGCGTCGTCGTCAGCCTCTGACGCTCCTTCAGAGAAGCTCTCCTAGCCCTCTCACCCTAAGGGCAGACGCGAGAAGAAGGAACGGAATGTGTCCTGGCTCCGGGGATGAGGTGGAGATCCTCGCCTCTGCCGCGGATCTCGCCCTCACAGAACCCTCGGGGGCCTTTCCTATGGCCTCAGCTGACTCTCCCCCGGTGGCAGCAGTTGGCTCTGAGGTGCCGTCTGCCTCTTAGTCGCCTTCACGCCCTCCCAGTCCCTTACTGCTTCCATTCTCCAGTGGAATTGCGGCGGTTATTTCCGCCACCTGCCTGAGCTCCGGATGCTTCTGAGTGTTTCCCCTGTTCTCTGCATTGCTCTGCAGGAAACTTGGTTTCCAGCAATGCGGACCCCCGCCCTTCGCGGTTATCAGGGATACTATAAGAACCGTGCTGCCTGTCAACGAGCATCAGGTGGGGTTTGCCTCTTTGTTCACCACTCTGTCTGTAGCTCGCCAGTACCGCTTCTGATGCCTTTAGAGGCAGTCGCTGTCAAGGTTGAGCTCTCACCTGCCATTACTGTTTGCTCTGTTTACATTCCTCCAGATGGGGAGCTCCCCCGACATGTCTTGGCTGCGCTGCTGGCTCAGCTCCCCCCACCATTGCTGCTTCTGGGCGATTTCAATGCCCACAACCCTCTACGGGGTGGGACTGTCTCCGATGACCGCGGTCGTGCCGTGGTCCATGTGTTGGCTCAGCTTGACCTTAGCCTCTTGAACACTGGTGCTCCCACGCATTTCAGTGTGGCCCATGGCTCATTCTCAGCCATCGATCTCTCTCTTTGCAGTACCGGGCTTGTGCCATCCCTCCACTGGAGGGTGCATCCTAACCTGTGTGGTAGTGACCATTTTCGCATCTATTTGTCACTGCCCCAGTGTCATTCTTCTGGTCGCCTGCCCTGCTGGGCTCTCCACAGGGCTGACTGGCCGGCTTTTACTTCCGCTGCGACCACTGAGTCTCCCCCACAGGGTGACATTGACGAGGTGGTCTGTGTCTTAACCACATCAATCATTTCGGTGGCCGAGGCTGCCATCCCCCGCTCTTGTGGACTCCCTTGGAGGAAGGCTGTCCCCTGGTGGTCGCCAGAGGTTGCTGAGCCTATTCGCGACCGTAGGCGGGCTCTCCAGCGTCATGGGCGGCACCCGTCTCTAGAGACCCTCATCGCCTTTAAGAGGCTCCGTGCCTTGGCCCGTCGCCTTATCGCACGGTGTAAGCAGGAGTGCTGGGAGAGGTATGTCTCATCCTTGGGCTCCCGTGTCTCCCCCTCGTTCGTGTGGTCCCGGATCCGGCAGATTTATGGATACCAGACCCCTATGGGTGTCCCTGGGATCTCCTTGGACGGCGCTGTCTGCACGGACGCTGCCGCCATTGCTGAACACCTTGCTGCGCACTATGCTCAGAGCTCTGCGACGGCCACTTATACCCCCGCCTTTCGCTCTCTAAAGGAGCGAGCCGAGCAGACGCCGTTATCATTCCACACGCGTCGTTCTGAAAAATACAATGCTCCTTTCAGCGAGAGGGAATTCCTCGCTGCCCTCGCCGACTGCCCTGATACGGCACCAGGACCAGACTCCATCCACGCACAGATGCTGAAGCATCTCTCCCGGGAATGCCAGACACACATCCTCACCATCTTCAACTGCATTTGGAGCGAGGGCGTGTTCCCGTCGCAATGGCGAGAGGGTGTTATTGTCCCCATCTTGAAGCCCGGTGCGGACCCACTGGCGGTGGACAGCTATCGTCCCATTACCCTCACCAACGGTTTGTTCAAATTGCTCGAACGTATGGTGGGGCGGAATTTGTGTTGGGTCCTTGAGTCGCGCGGTCTCCTTGCTCCATCCCAGGGTGGCTTCCGCCGGGGCCGGTCTGCTGCAGACAATTTCGTGCGGCTGGAATCTGCTATCTGTACGGCCTTTGCCTGACGTCAGCATCTCGTTGCTGTATTTTTTGATCTGCGGAAGGCGTATGACACCACATGGAGGCATCATATCCTTGCTACGTTGCGTGAGTGGGGTCTTCGTGGTCAGCTTCCGGCTTTTCTTCAAACCTTTTTATTGCGCCGCTCTTTCCGGGTAGAAGTGGGTGCCGCTTCTAGTTCATCTTATATACAGGAAAATGGGGTCCCACAGGGCTCGATGTTGAGCATCTCCTTATTTCTAGTGGCCATTAATGGTCTGGCTGCAGCCATAGGCTCGTCGGTGTCTCCTTCTTTGTATGGCGACGACTTCTGCTTCTCGATTAGCTCCACGACTACAGGAGTCGCCGAGCGCAGGCTGCAAGTCGCTGTTCGCAAGGCAGCATCATGGGCTCTGACTCATGGTTTTCAGTTCTCTGCAGCCAAGACTCGAGTTATGCACTTCTGCAGGCGTCGGACGGTCCACCCTCATCCTGAACTTTCCCTCGACAGCCACCTGCTTGAAGTGGTGGACACTTGCCGCTTCTTAGGACTCGTCTTTGATGCCAGGCTCACATGGGTTCCTTATATTACTTATTTGAAGCAAAAGTGCTGGCAGCACCTCAACGCCCTCCGCTGCCTGAGCCACACCTCTTGGGGTGCAGATCGCTGCACGCTGTTGCGATTATACAGAGCCCTTGTGCAGTCCAGGCTTGATTATGGGAGCCTGGCCTATGGGTTGCATCACCCTCAGTGTTGAAGTTGTTAGACCCCATACACCACTGTGGGGTTTGGCTTGCCACTGGCGCTTTTCGTACGAGCCCCGTGGATAGTCTACTGGTGGAGGCCGGGCTTCCCCCACTGCGGATTCGCCGTCATCGACTGCTCTCCGACTATGCTGTCCACGTGCATTGCTCGCCGGGCCATCTACAAAATGAAGGACCAATGCTTTTCGAAACGGAGCACCGAGACATCTACTACCCTGTCAATGGGAAGAAGAGATTAACTGTGTAGGTCATAGCTGTAGGAACCGGTGCGATGTCTTCCACATTTTTGTCAATGACAAACATTGCCTCTGTGGTTTACATCTAAGCGCCTGTGGTGAGGTAACTGTGTAGTTTACGCCATGCGACGTTCAGTTTTCTTTGAAAGCCGGAGGATCAAAACGTATTAATGTGGGTTTAGCAACATCTGACACAGGTCTCTAACGCGTGGTAGGAAAAAAAACGAAGTGTATGGGAGGGTACATTGATTGGGTGTGTTAGAACCGAAAAAAAACAATGAATTGAAGTGGCTATACACGAACCCTCTTGTGTAACTGATAGTCTGTTGGATAAGATCATCCTACAATACAGGAGATGAAACTTTACATCGGTCTGTGGAAGCGACTTCGATCATGAACAACCTGCTCCAATGAATCAATACATGTATATTTAATAGGCTCGCCACATATATTTGGGTGAAAGACATGAATGCCCACTGAGAGACACAGATCTCCTTTGGACTAGGTGTATGTAGTTTGCAGATGTGTTGCAGAATCTTTGTTCTTCCTAATTTTCCCAACAAGAAACACCACCATAGCTGCTTGTACTCTCTCTCCTACTGCCTCATGTTGCAGGGGAAAGTTTCGTTTGGTGCTGGTCTTACTCACAGCCGGCTGAGATATGACACAATGTTCCCATTTCCACCGAATGTCCTGTTTCCCTACAGGATGCAGAAAGTCTTAGATATAGAGCTCCCTGAATTACATAGAGGTCAGACTTCAACTGGGACGATCACTTGGACTAAGCTGCAGGGAGGGCGGGGCGGAGACATAGGAGCAGTTACAATATGCAGACGGACTGTCTAAAACACAGCCGTGAAGCTTCTGTCATATGGGATCCTTAGCGGATAGGTTAGAAGAATGTTACTCATTTCGAGATACAAGAGTGCCACGAATATGATTCACCAGTGGCTGAAATCATTAAAAGATGTCTCTACAGAACCCAACGCAAGTAAGTGTTTGAAGCTGGCGGCCAGCCGCCAGCAGTCTCTAAGCGTTCTCGGGCTCAATTTAATGCTCAGAAGTACGATCCGAAAACGTTCCCCTCCCTGGCCACGCCGTGGGAAGAGCGTAAGTCTCAGGATGGAGGTAACAGTTATTCGCCCCGATTCTTAGTTTGCACGAGAGCAGATGGGGAGTCTTTTCTCTCCACAAAGCCTCAGTTCTTCGTCGAGCATTTAGAGGACACGTTTGGGGAGGTGGAGGGCTTGTCTAAAATGCGCTCTGGGCCAGTACTGATACAAACGGCATCCTCCGCCCAGTCACGCAGGTTACTTGCTTGTGACAAGTTGGGGGATGTTAACATTACTATTACACCACATAAAAGTTTAAATATGGTCCAGGGTGTTATTTTCCATAGGGACCTCCTTTTGCAGTCTGATGACGAGCTGCGCGCCAACTTAGAATGTAGAGGTGTTCATTTCGTACGGCGCGTTCATCGGTGTCCGAGGCACAATCAGGTTGCTACCGGTGCCTTCATCTTGGCCTTCGAGGGTGATACGTTACCGGAAAAGGTCAAGGTGATGGTCTACCGATGTGACGTCAAGCCCTATATCCCTCCCCCGATGCGGTGCTTCAAGTGCTGGAAGTTGGGCCATATGTCTTCCCGCTGCACTTCCAGCCTCACATGTCGAGATTGCAGACGCCCATCTCATCCCGATACTCCATGTGCCCTGCCTCCCATCTGCGTCAACTGCGAGGAGCACCATTCACCTTGCTCGCCAGACTGCAGAAGGTTCCAGAAAGAGCGCACAATCATGGAATATAAGACCCTGGACCGACTGACTTATACTGAGGCCAAAAGGAAATACGACCGATTACATCCAGTGAGAATGACATCTTCCTACGCCGCTGCTACAACACCTGTGCTCGCCCCATCAGTTTCGCGACTTCCAGCCGGATCGACGAGTGGTACAACTCCTCCTGCGCCCTTGCCAGTGGGGGGCTCTACCCACCGGGTTGTTCCTGTGCCACCTACCTCAGGAGCAACACCATCCCTCCCATCGGGGACGTCGGTCCCCGCTTCTAAGCCGGCGAAGTGTCCAACTTCTTCGGCTTCTCACGCTCGCAAGGGGTCCCTCGGGTCCCTCCCTTCCCAGGTTTCCACCACCGGGAAGGCTGACGACCGACAGTGGCGTAAGTGCCCACAATCAGCGGTCGACGGGCTTCACGATCCTCCTCAGTCCCGGAGACTGAATCGGTGAAGCCCTCCCAGCCAGTTAAACCCAAGGAGCAGCGTGAGAAATCAAGGAAGAAGAGCTCTAAGCCCAAGGAACTCGCGGTGGCAGCCACCCCACCGCAATCTTCCAGCTCTGCGTCTGAGGACGAGGTGGAGATTCTGGCGTCAGCTGAGGACCTCGATCTCGCCGGTCCCTCAGACGCCATGAATAGCGCTAGCGCAGGTGCTCAATCGGAGGCAGCAGGTGACCCAGCGGCGTAATCTGCTTTCCCTGTCCCGTCACGCCTTTCCCAGCCATGGACAACACCATCCTCCAGTGGAACTGCAGCGGTTTCTTCCACCATCTAGCTGAGCTCCGCCAACTTATCAGCCTTCACCCTTTCTTCTGCATTGCTCTGCAGGAAACTTGGTTTCCAGCAATGCGAACCCCCGCCCTCCGTGGCTATCGGGGTTATTATAAGAACCGGGCAGCATATGAAAGTGTGTCTGGTGGCGTCTGCCTCCATGTCCTTCACTCTCTGCACAGCGAGTCTGTCCCTCTCCACACACCTTTAGAGGCTGTCGCTGTTCGGGTGTGGACGCCACAGGCTGTTACTGTCTGCAGTCTTTACCTTCCACCGGATGGTGATGTCTCGCAGCATGTCCTGGCTTCGCTGATAGCCCAATTGCCGCCACCTTTCTTGCTATTGGGCGACTTCAACGCCCATAACCCTCTGTGGGGTGGGTCAGTGGAAACAGGTCGAGGCGGCACCGTTGAGCATTTATTGTCGCAGCTCGATCTCTCGGTTTTAAATGATGGTGCCTTCACACACTTCAGTGTGGCGCATGGCACATACTCCGCCATTGACCTTTCAATCTGTAGCCCTAGCCTCTTACCGTCTGTCCAATGGAGTGTGCATGACGACCTGTGTGGTAGTGACCACTTTCCGATCTTTCTGTCACTACCACAGCGTCACTTTCTGGGCGCCCTAGCAGATGGGCTATGAATGAGGATGAGTGGGACTTGCTCTCCTCCACTGCCGCTATTGAGCCTCTCTCTAATGATGACATTGATGCGGTGGTTCAATCGGTCACCACCGGCAACGTTACTGCCGCCGAATCTGTCATTCCCCGTTCCTCTGGGTCTCCTCGGCGGCGGACTGTGCCTTGGTGGTCGCCTGAGATCGCTGCAGCGATTAAAGATCGCTGGCGGGCGCTACAGCGTCACAGGCGACATCCCTGCATTGAACACCTCATCACCTTCAAACGGCTGCGAGCGCAGGCCCGCTGCCTTATCCGCCAAAGCAAGCAAGAGTGCTGGGAGCGGTATGTGTCCACCATTGGCCTCCATGTCCCTCCATTGCAGGTCTGGGCCAAGATCCGTCGCCTCTATGGCTATCGGACTCCTGTCGGCGTCCCTGCGCTCTCACTGAATGGAGCAGTTTGTACCGACTCCGGCGTCATTGCAAACCGCTTAGCAGAGCATTTTGCTATGAGTTCCGCTTCTGCGAATTACCCCCAGGCCTTCCACTCCATTAAAGGGCGGATGGAACGTCGGAGCCTTTCTTTTCACACCCACACTTCTGAATCCTACAATGCTCCATTCAGTGAGTGGGAATTTCACAGTGCCCTTGCCGCTTGCCCTGATACCCGGCCAGATAGCATCCACTGTTAGATGTTGAAACACCTTTCAGTGGACTGGAAGCTACGCCTCCTCGACCTGTACAACTGTCTCTGGGACGAGGGTGAGTTTCCGTCGCAATGGCGGGAGAGAATTGTCAGCCCCGTTTTGAAACCCGGCAAGAGCCCTTTGGAGGTGGACAGCTACCGCCCCATTAGCCTTACCAACGCTCTTTGCAAGCTTCTCGAATGGATGGTGAGCCGGCGCTTGAATTGGGTACTGGAGTCTCGAAGCCTTCTGGCTCTGTCTCAGGGTGGGTTCCGTAAAGGCCGCTCCACCGCTGACAATCTGGTGAGCCTGGAGTCAGCCATCCGTACTGCCTTTGCCCGCCGTCAGCACCTGGTCGCTGTCTTTTTCGACATGCGGAATGCGTACGATACTACATGGCGTCATCACATCCTTTGTACGCTTCATGAATGGGGTCTTCGGGGCCCTCTGCCGATTTTTATCCGCAATTTCCTGTCGTATCGTACCTTCCGCGTGCAAGTCGCAGCCTCATATAGTTCCTGCCACGTCCAGGAGAATGGCGTGCCGCAGGGTTCTGTTTTAAGTGTCTGCCTGTTTTTAATAGCCATTAATGGGCTCACTGCAGCCATGGGAAATTCTGTCTCCGCTTCCCTGTATGCTGACGACTTCTGCCTTTACTACAGCTCTACTGGCATTGCAGCTGTTGAACGTCAGCTACAGGGCGCTATCCGCAAGGCGCAGTCTTGGGCTGTAGCTCAGGGGTTCCAGTTTTTGGCAGCCAAGACCTGCGTTATGCATTTCTGCCGGCGACGTACTGTCCACCCGGAGCCGCAGCTTTCTCTTAACGGCGAACTTCTTTCAGTGGTGGAATCATGCAGGTTTTTAGGGGTGGTTTTCGATGCCCGTTTGACGTGGCTGCCTCATATCCGGCAGCTCAAACAGGCGTGTTGGCGGCATCTAAACGCTCTGAGATGCTTGAGCCACACCCGCTGGGGCGCCGGCCGATCTACCCTGTTGTGGCTCTACCAGGCGTTAATCCAGTCCCGTCTGGATTTTGGGAGCCTGGCTTATGGCTCAGCATCCCCATCTGCGTTGTGGGTGCTGGACCCCATTCTCCACAGCGGGATACGCCTTGCCACTGGTGCTTTCCGCATCAGCCCTGTGAACAGCATACTAGTGGAGGCAGATGTCCCTCCACTGCGGTTACGACGCCAACAGTTACTGGCTGCTTATGCTGCCCATGTTTTTAGCTTGCCCGGGCATCCAAATTACCGTGTCCTGTTCCCGCATTCAGTCGTCCATCTGCCAGACCGTCGGCCCCGGTCGGGTATTCCGATCGCCGTACGCGTCAAGGAGCTTCTCTCCCGGCTTGGTTTTTCCCTGTTCCACCTCCTTTCCGGGCACCTCTGCGTACACCCCCGTGGTTTGTTCCTCGCCCTTGGCTTCGGCTCGACTTGGCACAGGGCCCGAAGGACTCAGTCCCTCCAGAGGCCTTCCGCCGCCGCTTTTATTCCATCCTGGCCACGTATCAGGGCTCTGGTATTGTTTACACTGACGGTTCGATGGTTGCTGGTCGTGTCGGGTATGCGCTCACTCTAGGGGACCGTTCCGAACAACGTTCATTGCAGGATGGCTGCAGCGTTTACACTGCTGAACTGGTCGTCATCTTTCGTGCCCTAGAGTATATCCGCTCCTGCTCAGGTGAGTCCTTCGTTATCTGTAGCGATTCCCTGAGCGGTTTACGAGCTCTCGACCAGTGTTTCCCTCGTTCTCGTCTGGTGATGGCTATCCACGAGTCTCTGCATGCTCTTGCCTGTTGCGGCCGCTCTGTGGTCTTTGTGTGGACCCCCGGCCATGTCGGTATCCCGGGTAACGAACATGTTGACCACCTGGCGAAAGAGGCCACCAGTAAGCCATCTCTGGACGTTGGCCTCCCAGAGACTGATTTGCGGGCAGTCTTCCGCCGCAAAATGTTGGCGCTATGGGACGATGAATGGCGCGAACTGACAATGCGCAATAAACTCCGTGCTGTCAAGGAGACGATGGCTGTGTGGCGGTCATCCCTGCGAGCTACTCGCAGGGACTCGGTAGTTCTTTGCCGGCTCCACATTGGCCACTCTCGGCTGACACACAGTTATTTACTGCGCCGGGAGAAGCCTCCTCTATGTCGCTGTGGGGCGGCTTTGACAGTGGCCCACATTTTGATGGCCTGCCCCCTTTTTGCTGAGGTCAGGCAGACATTTGCGCTGCCTGCTGCGCTGCCTGCCCTTTTAACAGACGACTCCACTATGGCTGACTTAGTTTTACGTTTTCTTCGGGCAGGGGGATTTTATCATTTAATCTGAGTGTTTCGGTTTTCTTTTATTGTTTTGTGTTGATTCTGGCCTTTGGCCTATGATTTTACACTGATTTTTTAATGTGTTTCTAAGTGGCTGGCTTTTCCTTTTTTATTTCTATGGTCGGCCAACCACCGTCCCACTCTGTGTGGTTTTAGTTCGTTTTGTCTTGTCTTTGTCTCAGTTTCTCTTGTTCTGTATCGTCTGTGATCTCTTCTGTTCCTCGTTTTTATTCTCTGTGGGTGTTCTTTGTGTTTGGAACAAGGGACCGATGACCATAGCAGTCTGGTCCCTTTAATCCCCCAAACCAACCAACCAACCAACCAACCAACCTCCTGGAGACTGATCTGCGGGCAGTCTTTCGCCGCGGAGTTCTCTTGCTTTGGGACACTGAATGGCGCAATCTGCCCACGCCAAACAAACTCCGTTCTCTCAAGGCGACGACGCGTGTGTGGCATTCATCCATGCGAGCCGCTCGCAGAGATTCAATGTTCTTTGTCGGCTCCGCATTGGCCACACCCGACTGTCTCACAGTTATTTATTGCGTCGTGAGGACCCGCCTCTCTATCGCTGTGGGGCGGTTTTGACGGTGGTGCACATTTTATTAACTTGTCCGCTTTTAACTGTGCTCAGGCAGACATTTGCGCTGCCTGATACGCTCCCTGCTCTTTTACTAGATGACTCTGCCATGGTGGACTTAGTTTTGCGTTTTATTCGGGCAGGGGGTTTTTATGGTTTAATCTGAGTGTTTATGTTTTTTTTAGTGCTGATTCTGGCTTTTAGCCTCTGATTTTAAACTGAGTTTTTAATGTGTTCTTGGTGGTTGGCTTTTCCTCTTTTTTTTCTCTATGGTCAGCCAACCACCATCACCCTCTGTGTGTTTTAATTTGTTTTGTCTGATCTCTGTCGGAGTCTTTCTCGTCCTGTGTCGTCTGACATCTTTCTTGCTGTTCGTTTTTAATTCTCTTTCGGCGGTTTTAATTTTCATGGAAAAAGGGACCGATGACCTTCGCAGTCTGGTCCCTTTAATCCCACAAACCAGCCAACCAACCACAGTGACAGCTCAACCTCTTGTGTTGGTAACACCATACTAAGTCGCTGCTGTTATAGGTAGGTACGGAAATTTCAAAAAATTTAAACAAATCTCAACAAATTCAAACAAATTTAAACAAATTACGTTCCAATTGAATGACATCATGAGCAGTGTCTAGTGGGTAACACCATACTAACTCCCCTCAGCCGAAGGAGTAAGTTCTTAGAGCAAAATTTCACTCCAAAATTCGATGTTTCAGGCAATCTTGCAAGAGGATAACGCTCCATCATGCAAATAAATGGGGGGGGGGGGGGGGGGACATGCAGGTGATCTGTAGAAGCACATAATTCATTTTCCCGCCAAAATTCAAACTTCCCACCAAGGTGTGTGGCACTTTCCTCGCCAAAAACCTGCCATCTTGGATAACGGTACTCGTGGCATCAGCTGACGTAACGACCGCCACCTTGGATTACGTCATTCGCTGATGCCAAGTCTACAGGCCGCTATCTTGGGTGAGGTCATTGCTGCCGTATTTGATACATCTGGCAACAATGCTCTCTGTGCTCACTCCCTCCCCACCCTCCTACTGACATCCACATGGCGGCAGACTAAGAGGGGGCGGAGGGGTCTCTGGACTAAATCTTGAGAGCCTCGTTATCTGGAGGGATCCTAGGCTCCGAATATTTTTAATCAAATGCCAAACAAGGGCAAAATGTGTTCAGAAAATAATGTCAATTCACTGCAACTGTCAGTGATTGTGTTCAGAATTTTTAGATTTGTGTGATGCTTAGGAACTACAGAATGATACCAATTCTCTGCTAGACGCAATTATTGTACTTGAAACCCATGCCATTTACACAGGTGTTCTATATGTACATTAGAAAGATGTAAATAGTGAAATTAATTTTAAACTAAAGTCTTATATTCTAAAAATTACTTTTTCGAAGTTTATACGTAATTACTATGTTCTTTGTTTTAAGAACATGAAAATCCAGCGAGATCCAATAGAGAATATGTCGAAAGGTGCTCAACAGCAGCTGCAAACAGACGGGCTGCATGTTGTGTTGTACATGGACCATGGCTATGGCAAGCTGCGTCGCTGTAAGGCGTACGTGGAGGAGTAAAATTAGGGTAGTCAAACCTAAAGCTCTGTTCAACCCCGTGCTAAACATCCCTTAAATCTTTGTGGAATGTATGCATTATCATGTGTTCCCTCCTGTGTTATCTGTAGTGAGGAACTTATATTAACTCGTAGACGGGAATTACTCGTTGAAGAAACAGGAAAAAGTTTAAAATGATTGTCTGATACTCGCTGGAGTCCTCCTTAAAATTCAGTCATAGAAGAAAACATGGAAACAACTGTGAGAACATTTAAAGGTATGCACGATCCATCCAAAGGAAAGAGCGACATTAAATCTGCAGCAAGTTTGCTCCTTCCGACTGTGTACGACTTTTCCTTTTTGACCTACGTCAACATTTAGCGCACAATACTGGACAAAGTAAATTTAGTCCAGTCTCCCAAAACGACTTTGCATAAAGGACCCACCAAATTTAAAACTCTGAATGAGGTTTTCGTGACAACAAAGCAACTATATCTGGCTCTAAAATTGCAATGATGTAGACATAAACATTGACCAACGAGGAAGAAGAAGGGTAAAGAAAACAATACAGGGTGAACTAAATCATGACGCTAGATTCTCCACTCAAGAAGAAGCTTGATCAATAGTTGAATGCGTAGACTGATTTGTATAACAATTGTGGCTATGCAGGAAATCGCTAAAATTCTTGATATTCTCGAAACAATAGAATTTATGCTTGAAGCTTCCGGTGACGCTCTGGCTATAGCACTGGAAAATACGGTAGAAATTTACGATGAGTTTCATAAGAAGCGACTGCTGCAAGAAATAAAAAGGTATGGTAGACACCTGCCTGGAAACGATACGAGTGTGGACGTTGCTGCTAGATGGACAGCACAAAAAGTCTTTTAGTTTAAAATTAAATTAGACATCAGTGATTCGTTACCCTGTACGTCACTTATAACCCAATAGTTCTTTACCATTTGTGTCTCAATCACGTCATGCAACGGGTGTTTTTCTCAATCGAAAGCAATAGAAAATAATCTTACGACGAATTAGGAAAGACTAGCCAATCCGTCCATTTCATCAACGGAAAGAGAATCTTCAAATATACTTCAACGACGTTATTGTGTATTTATATCAGATCAAGACAACAGAACCTGTACAGTAATAATATCAACACTAACTACTATCTCGTACTAAGGTTGCAAAACTAACCGATATTCTAATTTCACAAGCTTTGTTTCCAGACGTATAAAATGAAAAAAATAAGGGGCGATAAAAAATTTTCCGTTTGAAGACGTTGCTTCAGCGTACGCGTAACATAGCAGCTGCTGAAGAAAAAAACATCGGTAGATATCCACAGGAGACTGCAGAATGTCTTTGGGGCGACATGACTGACGAAAACCATCGTTGTGGAATGGTGCGCCAAGTTCTGTGCTGGTAACGATCCGAGACGCAGGTCTACCTTGGATGCCATTGTCATCCATTACTTAAGTAGGAGAAACTCCAATTCCCTCGCCATAGTCTTGATCTCTTGCCATGCAACTATCATGCCTTCGGTCCCATTAAATAGGCCTTGAAGGTTCGACGATTCCTGTCGGAAAAAGATGTGCAGCCGGAAGTTATGAACCTCTTCACGGAACAGAACACCGTGTTTTACGGAACAGGTACTTTCGACCTGGTACATCCACGGGATAATTGCCTTCCTTAGTGCTGACGGCGATTTTACCTGACTGGCATACTGAGACTGGACTGCACGGCCGTCCTAGGGAAACTTTCTGAACGCCATTTATAATTGTCTTATTCTATTGTTTATTGTTTCTTTCCACCTTACGTGATGGTTACTGTGCGAAATGCTGCTTCGATTCGTAGGTTTCTTACTTGTGTCTCTAAGTGAGTGTATTACAGTTACTATGGAGCACATGCATTATAAATACTTGATTTTTATGTCAATTACATCTGGTGTATTCAGTTTTTAGTAGATTTACATTACAAATACGATAGTATCCAAGCAGACGGCGGCCTTATTTGCTTTATCCGCCCCTGATGTACGTCAGTGAAGCCATGTCTACGTCATATCCATTTTTGCGGGAGTGCTAGTCTAGCAAATATCGTCGGAGACCTTCTGTGACATTTGTAAGGTAGGAGACGAGGTGCTGCAGGTTTGAAGACGGGTCCTGAGACGTGCTTGGGTAGCTCAGTCGGTCGCCGGCACGGTAGCTCAGCGTGTTCGATCAGAGGGTGATACAAAACTGAGTTAATGGATCAACGATGAGCTTGAACAAGCATCATGGGACGTCCGCTCCGAACAAATAGAAGTAACAATAACGAACGAAATGAGATAAAAAAAGTCGGTAGAGTATTTGTTTGTAAAAGGCAGGGTACCAAGTTTGAGTCTAGGTCCGATAGACGCTTTTAATCTGCCTGGAAGTTTGAGCTTAAGTGATGTTGGACTGACAGAGCGAAGCTGACATGGCTCATAAACTTGCTCTAGATTAAATAACCCTGTGTTTAAAGTGACTGTCTTATCATTTCAGGAAAGTCCTTAGCCGGTCGGGGTGGCCGAGCGGTTCTAGGCGCTACAGTGTGGAACCGCGCGACCGCTGCGGTCGCAGGTTCGAATCCTGCCTCGGGCATGAATGTGTGTGATGTCCTTGGGTTAGTTAGGTTTAAGTAGTTCTAAGTTTTAGGGGACTGATGATCCCAGAAGTTAAGTCCCATAGTGCTGAGAGCCATTTGAACCATTTTTTGATAGTCCTTAAATATAGTTTCCCCTATAATTATGGACTGGTTCAGGTACACGATCAAGTTTAACAGCCACCTGCGTGTCCGATATAACGATCGCTTTCTCTGGTCCGACTGCCGCGAACTTGAGTGAATATCATTACAAACGCCGTTTCTGTTGCCTCTGAGTCGCTTAGGTGGATGTGGAAATTCGCTGGTAGACTCCAAGTCTAAATTGTGATTATACCGAGCCACAGCGCATTCTGAACTTCCCAGCCCGTGTCTGCTCCCATACAGGAGTTACGTTTTCCTATTGTTCATTGGATCGTGACACAGCACACGGCGGTAATTCCTGCGAGCGCGCCTCCATTTCCACCCGGCTGCCGCGCCCCTCACTCGGCAGAGGCGGTGAGCGGGGGAACGGTTTGTTTCCACAACTCGTTTACAGGCGGACAGCACTGGGCGGGTCGGGGCGCAGCGCCGGACGCAAACCGCGTGCAGCGGGGTGAGAGCGCCGATACGTCTGCAGCGGCTGTCGGCGCATGCGCATTGTGGCCGACCGGCAGAGCGAAAGGAGCAAACTCGTTAGCGAGATAGCGCTGCACAAAGCGCGCCCAAGAGGCCCAATCTGCGGGCCCATTGTGCCAGCTCAGGGCGCGAGGGACGCGCGGCGAGGGGGGTGTGGCGGTGGGGTGGCACGCCCGGCCACGCCACTGTGTCAGCTGCCACCTGTTCTCCAGGCGAGCTGCGCTCTGCGGCGGACAGGCTACAATGTGTCACCACCCGGGAATGTCCCACTTCAGGTTCCAGGCCTGCTAATTTGTAAAGCAGCGGTAACTATTAGGTTGGTGCACAAGTTCTTAGCGTTGCATGTTGACGATTGTCATTTCTTATTTGTAATTCACTGTTGCTGTTCTAGTTTATATTTTGCCAATTGGAGATAGAGAATGGAACTGTAGACAGCTGAAAATGGATTGTCCAGTTGAGAAATCAGAACATTTCCGATGTGTTCTCCTGTTTGAGTTCAATAGAGGGGTGACAGCAGGAAAAGCAGCCAGAAACATTTGCGCCGTGAATGCGGATAATGCCACTGAACGGATCCGGCAAGAAAATGGTTTTCTATTTTTAGCACTTAGACAGAAACATAGGCTGATAGTATATATCTACACTCCTGGAAATTGAAATAAGAACACCGTGAATTCATTGTCCCAGGAAGGGGAAACTTTATTGACACATTCCTGGGGTCAGATACATCACATGATCACACTGACAGAACCACAGGCACATAGACACAGGCAACAGAGCATGCACAATGTCGGCACTAGTACAGTGTATATCCACCTTTCGCAGCAATGCAGGCTGCTATTCTCCCATGGAGACGATCGTAGAGATGCTGGATGTAGTCCTGTGGAACGGCTTGCCATGCCATTTCCACCTGGCGCCTCAGTTGGACCAGCGTTCGTGCTGGACGTGCAGACCGCGTGAGACGACGCTTCATCCAGTCCCAAACATGCTCAATGGGGGACAGATCCGGAGATCTTGCTGGCCAGGGTAGTTGACTTACACCTTCTAGAGCACGTTGGGTGGCTCGAGATACATGCGGACGTGCATTGTCCTGTTGGAACAGCAAGTTCCCTTGCCGGTCTAGGAATGGTAGAACGATGGGTTCGATGACGGTTTGGATGTACCGTGCACTATTCAGTGTCCCCTCGACGATCACCAGTGGTGTACGGCCAGTGTAGGAGATCGCTCCCCACACCATGATGCCGAGTGTTGGCCCTGTGTGCCTCGGTCGTATGCAGTCCTCATTGTGGCGCTCACCTGCACGGCGCCAAACACGCATACGACCATCATTGGCACCAAGGCAGAAGCGACTCTCATCGCTGAAGACGACACGTCTCCATTCGTCCCTCCATTCACGCCTGTCGCGACACCACTGGAGGCGGGCTGCACGATGTTGGGGCGTGAGCGGAAGACGGCCTAACGGTGTGCGGGACCGTAGCCCAGCTTCATGGAGACGGTTGCGAATGGTCCTCGCCGATACCCCAGGAGCAACAGTGTCCCTAATTTGCTGGGAAGTGGCGGTGCGGTCCCCTACGGCACTGCGTAGGATCCTACGGTCTTGGCGTGCATCCGTGCGTCGCTGCGATCCGGTCCCAGGTCGACGGGCACGTGCACCTTCCGCCGACCACTGGCGACAATATCGATGTACTGTGGAGACCTCACGCCCCACGTGTTGAGCAATTCGGCGGTACGTCCAACCGGCCTCCCGCATGCCCACTATACGCCCTCGCTCAAAGTCCGTCAACTGCACATACGGTTCACGTCCACGCTGTCGCGGCATGCTACCAGTGTTAAAGACTGCGATGGAGCTCCGTATGCCACGGCAAACTGGCTGACACTGACGGCGGCGGTGCACAAATGCTGCGCAGCTAGCGCCATTCGACGGCCAACACCGCGGTTCCTGGTGTGTCCGCTGTGCCGTGCGTGTGATAATTGCTTGTACAGCCCTCTCGCAGTGTCCAGAGCAAGTATGGTGGGTCTGACACACCGGTGTCAATGTGTTCTTTTTTCCATTTCCAGGAGTGTAGAAACATCCGGTCTGAGAGACCTGATTTTTCCTCTTCCATATTTTTTATACGTAGTTTTAACTTTTTTAATTGTTTATTTGTGCGTTTAGGACAATATTTTTATACGAAATATTAAACTGAGTTATTTTTTTAGTTTTATTTGTACAAAATTAACGAAGTTACTACATAAATTGTTAGTGAGAAAATAATATTGTAACTCTTTAGGAAAACCAAAGTTTATTCATTTTTGATAACACATTTGGTATACACTTTCCTGCTACACTCCAGACATACTGGATTGTTAGACTGAACACACTTGTAGGAAGTCTGTCGGCCATCTTCCAGATCTCCTATTGGTCCATAAGGTCTACTCCATCCTTTATCTTGTTATAATAACAATAAGTTTTGCCTTTTCTTCACTGGGTTCGTTTCTATGCTGTGGCGCATTGAAGATATGAGAACAACTTCTTTGTTCTCAGACAACAAAGTAACATGTAAATCATTCGCCAAACCATAGAGAACTGATCTGGATTTATCAGACGTGGACTCTGGTTGGTTAACAGTTTGACTTTTGTTCACGGCCCCAGCAAATGCCAGCCGACCTTTTTCTCAGTTCTTCAACCTGTTCCACGGATGAAAACTAATTATCTGCAGTGAAGTTCCTCTTTGAACGTTCAATTGGTTTGCATAGGCGCACTGTTGATTCCGTAGGTTTAGAAAGTTTCTTTTCTTCTTCACTGAGTCCAACGCCATCACTGTCCTTTCCGGTATAAATTTAAGCATTGAAAAGGTGTGAGGTAAATGAGTCAGCAATGCACAGTATCGGTATGCCGTACTTGGCGGGTTTCTTTGGCATATAAATGCGAAACCCCCAAATCCCTCTGAAAGTAACAAGCATTTCGTCAACCGTCACATTCTCACTAATGCAATACATCTGTTGGGAATTATATATGAACTTATTGAACAGTTTAGAGATGGCAGCCGCACGGTCAAATTTTTTCCTCACCTCAAGTGTTGCAGAATCATCAAACAATAGACTGTTGATCACTATTTCAAACATTGTTGTTATAAATATTGGTCTTCCAGTCAGGTCCTTGGCGATGAGGGAGATGGCATTTGCGTGGGCAGATTTGAAAATGGATGCGAACATTAGCAAACCAATCAAGGCATGAATTTCTACAGAATCAAATTTACTGTAGTTAGATTGGTTTGTTTTGTGTCTGAATTTGTTCCTCACTGACAAAGTTTTCATATTTGTATGAAAAACAATACTGTCCACCAAAGCTTGGTCAAACAAACGCTCCCAAATTGCACGAATGTCAGGATTACCTAAGTTAGTAGCTTTCCTAGTCTGTCCACGTGTTGTCTCACGAAGTTATGACTTGGTGTTCTGACTCTTGTTGGTTCCAGCCTATTCCATACAAAAGCTTTTTTGTTCCTTTTTCCGAGAAAAACATCTATCATGTTTGGTTTGTTCTCCACGTATATTGTCCGTTAAAATATCTTGCGCGTCTTCAAGTACATTGTCACAATCGTCGAGGTCATTGTCATCACTCTCACTTAATATCAGCCTATTGCCATTATTTTTTCTTGTCTGATAATCATCTCTCTCGTCGGTAACTCTAAAATCAGAATCAGAATGTTCATTTTCCACCTCGGATGAATCGCTGCTTTCCTGTAGCCACTCCGATTTCTTTTTTGTCAAAACTGGCGTCACTGCACCGTATTCTCTCATTTCCTGGGCCTCTGGTTGATTTACGAAGACACCCAGAAGTACTAGCCACCTTGGAGTCTTCTAAAACACACAAAAGAGGACACATCACAAAAGTAAGAAGCAGTCGAAAACTAAATCACACATGATACGAAACATTTGGGCTAACAGACCGGTAGATTTCATACCTAATTGGACACATTCGGTCTGACAGACCTGTAGGTTTACGAAATTACAGCGTAGCTGACAGTTAGAAGCTGTAAGCTGAACTACAATGCCTCTGCTACGTACATGACATAAGAACGTGAAGGGACTGTAGGGGGGGAACCGAAGAACAGATCAGTGTTGCCAAAGTACACACTTAAAAAACACTGACGGTCTCTCAGACGGATGTATCGGTTTGAGGGTTAAAGATCATCGTTTTGACATTGGTTACTTTCCACGTTCAGGAATACCTGCGGTGTTTGATGAAGATCGTTTGCACGTATTAACCCATAACGCCCCACATCAGTGTAGTGGAGAACTGGCACGTGTGATGAACTGTCAACATTCCACCATCGTACGAGATTTTCATGCAATGGTGGAAGGCTAAAAGATCAGGTGTATTAATACCGAATGGCAGAAACAAAAATTACAGCAATCAGCTTCGTTTTTATCAGTTGGCAGCTCCGACCATTTCTATCCTGTACGGTTTCTGGTGACATGAGATGGTGTCTCTATGCTAACATAAGGTGAATCGAGGTAAGGTTCAGCCCAAACGTAGCAGCAGCTGTCCACACAAAGACCTGCTTGCACCCACAAAAGGTCTGGTGGAACAGCGACGGTGTGGCATACTACGATTTTCTTCACCCAGGTGTAACCATCACTGCTGACTTTTACTGTCAACAGCTGGGGCATCTTGCAGACGCAGATGCTACTTCACAATACCGCAAACCCGCATTCTGCTATACTGACAAAGAACGCTACACAGGCTTGGTTCGGAAGTCATTCCGTGGCCATCTTTTTCACCTGATCCTGCACCCTCAGACTTTCACCTTTTCCGCTCTCTATCGAGCAACCTTCGAGCAACTTCCTTTCCACATGAAATGCGCTCCGAACCACTAGACAAGTACTTGTGCTCAAAATCACATGATTTCTACAGTCGTGGCATCGATAACTTACTCCAACTTTGGCAGGCTGTTGTAAATAGTGGAGGAGAATATATTACTACTCACTTAAGTCTCTGTTATGTGTATCTGTTGTGTTCACTAAATTTAGTGAAGAACGCTACCAACTTAAGCACCAACGCAATACCTCCAATAAAATCGTCCAGCAAGGCAGACAGAGTCCTCATCTACCAATGTTCCTGTCTCTACACCAATTGGCATTCCTTCCTCGATACGTACCCCTCAACATTCTGCATTTAGAGACAGCGACAAATATTACCGTAAAGTCATCCTCCACAAAAGTTCCTACATCAAAACCCGCCCATGTTCACGAATTGCTATATCCAGCGATAGTGCTGACTATTGTATGCCTATTGACCCATTTTCTAGGAAACACTTAAGCACAGAGGGGCAGAAAACAGTAAATCCATGTCTGACTACTACCATGAATTTTATGCTGATTCGAATTATAGTGTGATTAAAGTTACTTTCGGGTTGTCACTTCACATACTGCAGCTGGTTTTCTCAAATCGCAGTGTTGGTTCAAATGGCTCTGAGCACTATGGAACTCAACATCTGAGGTCATCAGTCCCCTAGAACTTAGAACTACTTAAACCTAACTAACCTAAGGACATCACACACATACATGCCCGAGGCAGGATTCGAACCTGCGACCGTAGCGGTCGCGCGGTTCGAAACTGTAGCGCCTAGAGCCGCTTGGCCACGCCGGCCGGCAAATCGCAGTGTCACGTCATTGCCAAGCTCACACAACATTTCAACTGTTTACCTCCATTTTCTTGGCCAGCTTTCTTCATTGATGTATTTACAATTTTGGATCCCGACTCCTGGGCCTGCCTCTTTTATTCTGCACTTTCTCAGACATGATAACCAACACATAACGACAGTAAAGAAAGAGTCTCCTTTCATGCACAGAACTAAGTAAACACTACTGGAGCCTCTGGCACAAGATGCGATTTGGTGACACACTACTACAGTTATTATCATTACAGAGATCGGACTACATTAAATAAGCATCGTACGCGAGGCCGAACGTTTTGCACGTGGGAAATAGTCGTTACGACTGGTTGTAGAAAGTCATAGCAGTTTAATGCAGGACACTGGCGTAGTCTAGTGGTTAAGATACATCCGTGTACCGTTGAAGAACGAGGGTTCGATTCTCTTCGCTTTGAAGTTTATTTCTAAATTTTATCAAAATGACTTTGTCTGTGGTTTGTATTCAATAAGTTGGTTTAATTGCAATTTCTTAAAAAAAATATTTTCATCATCGTATTGACTTCTTCATTTTGTCCTACTTTTTCATCCTATCATTCTTTTCTGTTTGGAAAATGCATGTGCCACCTCTAACCTGCTACCACGATTCTCATCGGTTAGTAATGTGGGGGCTTGTGTAGCAAATGTGAGGGTTGTTCCAAATAATCAGAGAAAGCGAGAAATTACAGTTGGATTTTACTCAAAACTGAATTTTTCCTTCTTGAATTTGCTCCTATGGGTCAGCTTTATACACCGTGAACAAAGCGAGTGCGAACAGAAATATATTGTAGACAGATGTAACATTTTCTCGAAGTCCTCTCCAGCCAGCACAAAGCCAGGGCAGGCCAGGCCAGTGCCGCGGTCGCTTTCGAAGTGACCAACAGCCACAAATCCGTCGTTGGGGAAAACGGAACAAACCCAGAAAAGATTGCCCCATCTCACGCCAGGGGGATGCTTGAATTGTGAACTCAACAGTATCAGCTAACCGACGAGAAACCATCGCATCATTGAAACAGTTCAGGTTCATTTCGTAAGACTGAGAAAAAGTTTTACAAGAACACCTATCAGCCTGCTGATATTGCGGAAAAACAACAAGATGAAGCCTTGAAAGCCATTTTTGCGAAATAAAGTGTGGTGAAGACCACTGATGAGCCCAGGAGAGTACTGTTACCTTTCCGGTTTACCAGAGTTTGATGGTGTGAGGTGAATTACTCGCAGTCACTGATAAGAAGACTTGCAAACTTGTATCTGCCGCTAGCTGAGCTGAACTGATGCTTCTTGATGCCTCGTACAACTGTCACAGTATTCAGGGGGTTCACTAACCTCCAACCAACTGGTACTTGTAGGCAGTGGCCTCCTGAACTCAGAATTAGTATGCTGGGTAGAGGTTTGGTGACCTCAGGGTTCCTGAGCTGGGAACTGGTAAGCGCTGCCAGTCCTCTGTCACTGTAAGCTCTGGGCATGCTTCAGCGACCACCGTGCGGTGCAGCGATGGAACGTTGTGTGTCACAGGGAACAGGGATCTTGGCTTGAGTGTCCAGGTAGCAAGGTTGGTAGTAACCCTTAGACTTTCAAGGTATGCTGCGCGCTGATGAGATGCATGGCTGTTGAGGAGGAACAGTTGTTAGTGGGCAACCTCTGGGAAACCACCCCAACATCTGTACTATAAGGCTAACTGAGGTTCGAGGGTGAGATGGAATGCTCGAAATCTTCATCTCGCCCCAGAGTGATGGGTGTATCGTCTGGGAGTACACACAGCCATTCATCCAAAAGAATGACGAAGGCTAGACCTCCTGAAAATGGGAATCATTTGGACTTAAGTAACAGGGCTCACGCAGTCATAAATAATAGAGAGTTTCTGGTGATAAAGAGGAAAGAGGGAAAGTTTGAAAAAGCGTCCCTTTTCTATATCCACAGACACTTGGAAAGGCTTGCTGCCACTTCAGAATCTATTAAACGATTGCGTAATTGTTCCTTGTTGGTCAAAACTAATTGGTCAAAGCAGACGGATCTTTACAAGAAATCAGATATTCAGTGACTATGATATCGTTGTTGAGATGCACACATTTCTCGGCTTGAGCAAAGATGTGGTCATATGACATGGTATCGTGGATATGGACACAGCAGCTTTGAAACAAGAATGGCCATTGCAGGGGATAGTCGATGTGGAGCAACAAACGCGAATGACTAATAGTAAAGCTGAAAAGACTGGTACCTTCATTGACACATTCAATTCTCCAATGCTGACTGAATATATAATGGCAGAATTCCTTCGACTTATAGTCAAAACTTACATAGTAAACCATACGTGTAGCTATAAATGCCAGCATTTCGCTCATACAACCATGATTTTTGTAGGTGAAGTGACCTGCAAGAAGTGTTGGAAAGCAGCCCATTACGCTGGGACTGACTGGCCATCCCTAGCGATCTCCATCAACTGCTCCCAGAGCCACCCAGTCTTCTGCTGACACTGTCCTGTTTTTGCTGGGGAACGCAAAATACAGGAATTAAAAGTGACCAAGTAGACCCCTACGCTGAAGCCAAAAATAACATAAGGCGATGAAACTCCCTTTCTTTCGTATTCTTCTGTGGTACAGAAATCTGTTCCCAAGGTGGACACTTCTATGAAGACTACGTCCAATGTTCCACTGTCCACCACAAGCGTCTGTACTCTCATGTGTGCTTGCCAAGGCAAAGCGAGTAAGGACAAAGCAATCCAAGCAACTGCAACAGAAAAGACCAGCAACAGTTCTGCAATGAGCGTCCAGAAGGTGCACGAAAAGCAGAGTGACTTTCGTGCCCCCTTTCCACCTCACCCATGCAGGGACAGGGTGCAGGTAAAGGATCATGACATTCAATTCTAAAGCTGTCCCGAGCGCCTTCAGACTTCGTTCTAGGACATCTGACTGATGAGGACGACACCAGTGAGTTAGATACCTCGGATCCTGGCACATGCTTCAATCCCAGTCACTCTATAAGTGCTTCACCTTCCCAGTGGAAAGATTAAAACCACACTGTCGAAACGGCTCCCGTACTGCAGTGAACTTGAATGGGCTCAGGACTCATGTGGACGAACTGAAACTCCTAGAACAGGCACACCCCTTGTGCTTGGGCTTACATGAAACACATTTCAAATACACTGACGTCCCTGAGCTACAAGGCTATAAACGCTGCCACAAAGACAACGCAAGGGGGTAAAGAAACAAGCAAGTGGTCGCTGTGTTTGTTACTAACGCACACCACTCCTCTGTTCTCCCTCTGGCTACTGACCTGCAAGCAGTAGACGTTGAAATTTATGTGTGTTAGAGGATCACAGTTTGCTCACAATATTTACCTCTGTATTATGCAATAGGATCTGAACTGTCACAGATCTTATAGAACAACCCCCTCGATCATTTCTCTTCTTGGGAGACTTCAGTGCCCATCACATCCTGTAGGACTTGACCTCTACTTACAATCAGGGTCGGTTTTTGGAGAGTCTCATGACGTCTTACGAGCTGTGCCTATTCAATACAGGCACTCCAACTAATTTATGTGTTGCTACTTCATCGTTCTCAGCCATTGACTTCTCTACCTGCTCTCCAGCCCTCGTGATCTGTGTTCAGTGGGAAGTTACTGAAAAGCTTCATTCCAGTGAGCATTACCCACTCCACGTTAACCTACTCAATGGAGCATTACCTGAAAAGGCTACCAAAATCGATGGTCAGCAGGGCTATCTAGATGCTGTTCAGCCAACTGGCTGTCTTTAAACCCTGCAAAAGCATTCAGATCTGGGCGGACCACATCACATAAGGGATCCATCATGCCGCTGCCTTATCCATCCCAAGTTCTTCAGCGTATCAAGAGGGAACTTGTACCTTTCTCAGTCCTTAGACCTCTAGTAAGCCACACGAATTCTTACGTCATGACTCCCAGTTTGTAGCACTTTTGAAAGAAAAGCGTGTCTCTGCCACGGATCTGATGATCATCTTCGACATGAAGTCTTTATTCACGAATGTATCCGTGAAAGACATCATGAACATCTTAGAGGAACGCATGGCGCCTGAAATCTGCGAACTAATGCGCCACTATTTGACGACTACCTATTTCAGGTGGAAAAGGGATTTCTATGATCAGACGGACGGTGTAGCTATGGGTTCCCTTCTATCATCTGTCGCAGTAGACATTGTCATGCAAGCGTTCGACGAAACAGCACTCTACTCCGCACCATTATGCCCAGGATACGATAGGTTGACGACACCTTTGTCATCTGGCCACACGGAGATGAAGAGCTTCAGAACTACCACCAACATCTCAGTCAGCAGCACAGCAAAATTCACTTTACCATGGAGACAGAAAAGAACGGGATATTGCCTTTTCTCGACGTCGAAGTTCACCATAAGCCTGATGCGATGCCTAGACACAGAACTTATAGAAAGTCCACCAAAACGGACAGGTATCTGCATGCATCTTCTCACCACCATCCTACGCTAAAGAAATCGGCCCTGCAAACTCTAACTAAAACAGCCTACAGGATCAGCGATGAACACAATCTCCAAATCTCCAAGCTGAACTACAGACCCTCAGGTCCATTTTTGGAGTTAATAGCTATGGCATGAGGGTGACACATAAAACTATGGCGCCAAAGGAGGAGGGCAGTAGGGATATGCAGAACGAAACACGGAACACAGTCCTGCTACCATATGTACAAGGGGTTACTGAACGCCTGGTCAAAATTCTCCGTTGGGCAGGTATTAAGCCAATTTTTCGTAGCAAAAGAAAATAAAAGACTTTTTGGCTCGATGAAAGATACAATTGGCAAGTTTCATGCAGCCGGAGTTTATAAAATCTGGTGCGAATGTGTATGTAGGTGAGACTGGTCGTCCAATAAGCACAAGATTGTTCTGAACACGAGAGATGTATCCGTCTCAAACTATACAACAAATCTGCGGTGGCAGAACAGCAGAACAGAGCAGGAAGAAGATCGAATTTCGAGAGGCCCTTGTACTGGCGAAACAGCCGTTTAGCTTGAGGAGGAAGATTAGAGAGGCTATAGAAATAGCCAAGCGACCCGACAACATGAATAGAGAAGACAGGTACCGACTTCCAGCGTCTTGGCTGCCCGCAGTGGCAGCTTTGAGGAAGGCCAGCTGCCGCAGAGCAACAGGCACGCGGTAGGCCACAGCGGCGGAGGGCACACAGAGCGCTGGCGCGCCCTGGTCGATACTAGGCGGTTGGTAAACAGCGTGACTCTGCAGTCACCGCTCAATTTCCTATTCGCCGACTTCCACCAATGGCTAGCAATAAAAGAAACTCCAGTGGAAAATGCCTACTTCGGCAATGACAAAACGCAGTGCGAAGTTCAATAAAACAACATCTAATACCTTTCCTCCATATCCTCATATCCAGTGACAGCACTCGTCCATAGTATATAAGTAATCAAACTAGCGCCCATTCAGCAGTTAGCAATGCACCCTGAGGAAGGCGTCTTGCAATGTCGCCGAAACGTCGGAATTTTATAGTTGACACTGCCGTCCCAAACTAAAAGACTCTTATTGACTGTGACAACGGCTGCGGAAACCTACGTTTACAAACACCTGGAGACATCGCTTAAACTCTGGCAGAGCATTCAGCAGCGAGTACTGCCAATGAAAGCCAGGATACAGTTTTTTGTCGATACTGTGCGACTGTAAAGATCCAGCGATGGTGAATCTTACAACTAACCTTTCTCTATGTTCAATTACTTCTCTAGCTGCTGGTAGGGTTGAGACGGAAACCTCGAAAATCTCTTCTTCTCGGCCCAGTGGGAAGGGTGTACCACTTGGGAGTACTCACACCTCGAGGTCTAGAGCCTCTTGTCATGGTTCGCGCGTCTTCTCCCGTCGGAGATTCGAGTCCTCCCTCGGGCATGGATGTGTGTGTTTCGTCCTTACTGTAAGTTAGATTAAGTATTGTGTAAGCTCAGGGACCAATGAACTTAGCAGTTTGCTCCCATAAGAACATACCACAAATTTTCAAATTTTGCTCATACCAATTCATCGAAACGAACGAGGGAGGCTAGTCTTCATTATAATAAAAATAAATTGGAATTAAATAACAGGACTCATGGAGTCATTAATCGTAATGTGTTTGTGATTATAAAGAGGAAGGAGGGGACGTTTGAAAAAGTGTTACCCTTCTATGTGCATGAGAGATTGGAAGAACTTTCTGGCACATTAAAATCTTTTGATGGTTGCTTCTAGGTCGAAAGTAACAGTTAAAAGCAGGTGAAACCTCCCAAAAAGTCACACAAATTGGGTGAAGATGACATCTTTGCTGAGATGCACAACTCGTCAAGGGAGGGTGTGGTAACGTGCCATGATATCATGGATGTGGACATACTGGAGCTGGAACAAGTATGGGCATCCCAAAGCGTAGCCAATATGGAGCAACGAACACGACATTTTGGCCATATAACCATGAGTTGTGGAGGTGAAGTGACCTGCAGGAGATGTGGAAAAGTAGAACATGACGCTGGGAGTGACTGCCCATCTCCAGTGATCTGCATCAACTGCTCCGGGACCCATCCACTCTGAAGTAGAGACTGCCCTGTTTCTGCTGATGAATGCAAAGTACAGGAAACAAAAGTGACCAAGCGGATCCCCTATGCTCAAGCAAAAAAAGAAAAAAGAAAGAAAAATCCGGCGAAAGACGAAACCCCTGTCTTTGCCACTTCGTATTCTTTCGTGGTGCAGAAATCTGTTCCCAAGGTGGACGCTTAGACACAGACGACGTCCAGAAGGAGTCTCAAATGGTTCGGCCTTTCTGTGATGGTCACGTCTAGGGTTTGACCTCCAGTCTACAAATTTTTCGGAAGAGCGAGCCAGTTGGGGAAGGGCGCCTTACATGGTGAATTGCATACATCGTGTGCTGCGAACTTTAGCATATTTATCGTTGTGGATTTGCAGTCCCACACATTCTGCAGCCATTGGGTGAGGACACCTTCCAGGGTGCATTTTCCTCCACCCACTCTGCGGTGTCGTTTTCTGCGCCAATGATGATAATGGACTTGTTTGCACCTGATATCCAGCATAGAAGCCAGTCAATTGCCGTGGGGTACCTTGTACCCTGTTGGTTGTAGCCCCCTGACTAAACAGGGATTGCTCTTCTGATGCCTCACCTTTAACTCCCAAGTAAGGATTAGACGCCCCTATACCTGGGGCATCTGGACATCTGGACTCCTTGCAATGGCCATCGTGCCAGGTGGTCTTTGCTGAGGCTAGGTGGAACCTGTGGGGAGCGCCCCTGCTCAGAGTGGGGAGCATCAGGGCAGATGACCCGCAATGAAGCGGACTGCATCATCTCTTGCTGGTTGTCAAATACCAGGAGCCACTGAGTGCAGTATGACCCCAAATCATATACATCCCTGGCCACACTATGGGAGGACTGCCAGGCTAAAGATAGAAGTGAACTTAGTATGTATGAGAGCTGATAGGGAATCTTTCCTTTCATCCAGTTTTTGTGGAGCATGTAGAGGACAAGTCTGGGGAGGTGGAGGGATGATCCAAAATGCGATCTGGATCACTCCTGATTAAAACAGCATCCTCTGCTCAGTCATGGGCATTACTCGCCTGTGACAAGCTGGGGGATGTTTCTGTTTCCGTCACACCCCATAAGAGCTTAAATATGGTTACAGGGACGTTTCTTTGCAGTCCGCTCACGAGTTATGCGCCAAGGTGTTCACTTCATTTGGCGCATCCATAGGGCTCGAAAGGATAATCAATTTGTCATACGTGCCTTCATCTTGGTCTTTAAGGGTGACACACAACCCAAGAAGGTCAAGGTTATGGTATAGCGATATGGTGTCACGCCATATAATCCTCCCAAAGTGTGGTGCTTTAAGTGCTGGAAGTACTTCCAGCGTCACATTTCGAGATTTTGGACGTCCATCACATCCAAATACTCCATGTGCCCCATCTTCCGTCTATGTCAACTGCAGAGAGCACCATTTCCCGTGGTCGCTGGCCTGCAGGATTCTCCAGATAGGAATAGCATGGAATACATGACCCTGGACTGACTGACCTACACAAAGGCTAAGAGCAAATTTGAAAGGCTGAACCATGTGCATATGACATCATCTTATGCTGGAGCTACAACAATGGTTACAGCCCCATCAGTTCTCAGCCAGAGGAGCGTCAGTCTTCTTTAGATCTTTTCGCTGGGAAGGGGCCTCTGAACTCACTCTCTTTCAACATTCCTCCAAGTGGGAAAGAAGAACCCACAGGCAGCTAGCTGGTCCTAGGGCTTCAAGATCCTCCTCAGTCCCTGGCCAGTGCGATTGTTCTATTGCAGTTATTTCAAAGCTCATATTTCCCACTACAACATTATACAAGACTGTGGTTGCCACTGTTCGGGTGGACCCTCAAACACAGAGTATCAACCACTGACAGAGCTGGGTCGTCAACTACCTGATTATGTCAAAGTCACCCTCTCTGACTTACCTCTCGATTCTTCTTCAGATCCTACGGACCTTGATGTTGGACTTGGACAATTGTTTCACCCCAAGGCTAGGCCTCCATATATGGCAAGTTCGCATCCCAGGGGGGAAGAAAAAGTGTATCTCCCCTAATAACTGGCTCCCGTCATCCAGTGGAACATTAATAAAGGGTGGAGAGTGGTAAATTTCTTTTTTAAAATTCACGTTGTGGCGGCGCTATTGGTCGAATAGAGGGCAAAGTGGGCGTGGTTTATAGCGTACAACAGGAGGTTTGTATTCAGTTTTTGTTCAGTTGCGATAATGCACTGAGTAGCACCCATTTTGTGTTGAAGTGTATTTTTCGAATTCCCACGCGATCACTGCAGTGCAAAGTGCTTTTCGTTTGTGGTTTGCTGTACCCCACGAGCACGTATTCCTGGACGGCATCCAAGTTTAAATTGGATAAATGCATCCATAAAAACAGGAGATGTGTCATCTGTACGAAGAGCACCTGAGAGAACCGTTACAAAACTACAAAATGTCGAACGAATTGGAACAACAGTCCTGCAATCTTCGAAGCTATCAGCTCGGAAACACTGTTGCTTTTGGCATTTCAAGATCCTTTCCACCGGATGCTACATAATGAACTGAATTTTCTCCCGTATGAAATGTGTGTGGTTCAGCAGTTGTCAGTAAGGGATTATGTAACATGAAGAATATCTTGTGAAGGCCATACCCCGTGACACAAATGTGTTCTTTTCTGATGAGGTAAATTTTCACCTCAGTGAGCATGTAAACAAAAGAATATGCGCTACTGGAGCTACACGAACCCCAGGAAAATTGACCAGAGACCTCTGCACTCAGATCACGTCACTGTTTAGTGCTCCATATCACGAGTAGGCATCATTGGCCCTTACTTTTTCCAGGAAAATCGTCATGCTGTAACTGTGAATTCGGATCGTTGCTTAATTATAGTGCAAGAGTTTTTCCAGCCGGCTTTTGAGCTAATGCAAGTACAGGATACCCGGTTTCAACAAGGCAGTGCCACTGCACACACAGCAGGCATTAGCATGAATTTTTTGAGACAAACGTTTCCTGGAAGGCTTATCTTTCGAATGGGGGAATCTCAAGTGGCTCACACGACTACAGGACGTAGTCCTATGTGAAGCCCTTAGCCCTAATGAACAATATTGAGGTTGAAATTGCAAGAATACCGGAAGACATACTTGAAAGAGTGCATGAGAACTTCAGAAAACGGCTGCAGCAGTGTGTGGATTGTGAAGGTAGACATTTGCCAGATATCCTGTTTAAACTATGTAATTAGAAACTTCCATTACTGTCCAATATGAGAAAAATCAAAATGTAAGTTTCCAGTGTTCATTATTTTTTTATTTAATTCCCATATCAGCAATTTACCCCTCTCCACCCTGTAGGTTCAGGAACGTGTAGCACGGGAACGCCCTGTCTGCTTGTGTTTGCAGGAAACACATTTTATAGTGTCTGATAGCCGTGTGCTGTTGGTCTGTCTGCTCTATTGCAAGGATGATCTGACTGGGGAAAGTAACAAGCGATGGGTCGCTGTGTTTGTCCGTAATGCTCACCACTCCTGTGCTCTCACCCTACTTTCTGACCTGCAAGTGGTTGCAGCTGAAGTTTGTATATGTAAGAAGATCACTGTTTTCTCGCTATATTTACCTCCACAAGATGTGACTGACTCATAGGCTCTTATTGATTTTCTAGAATAACTCTCCTGAATATCTCTCCTACTGGGAATCTTCAACATCTGTCATGTATTGTGAGGCACGACGTCTGCTTTCCCTCAGGTTTAGGTTTTGGAGAGCTCATGACGTCTCATTAGTGTGCATTCTCAATATGGGCACACCCACTCATTTCTGTGCTGCCACTGGATCATTCTGAGTCATCGACATCTGTTTGTTTTCCAGCCCTTGTAGACTCTGTTGAGTTGGATGTCACTGACGACCTTAATTCCAGTGACCACTTACCAGTCTGTATTCACCTACTGTTTGGAGCTTCCCCTGAATGGATCCAGCCTTGATGGATGATCAGCAAAGGCAACTGGACGCTGTTCACCCAGCTGCCTGCCACTAAGTGCTGTGACAGTATTCAGGAGTGGATGGACCACATCACAAGAGCAATCCATCTTGTCCATCTTGCAGGTGACCTCTCGATCGCAACGTACTCTTTCCATCCTAAGCGACCATCTATAGCTTGCTGGACAGATGAGTTCCATTCACGTCATTCGGGTCAGGCATGCAGCTCTGCGATGGATTAAGAGACATCCAGTGGCACAAAACCTCACGATACTTAGATTAAGGAGGGCAAAGGCTCGACACATCATCAAGGAGATCAAGCAAAGGTCATGGCAAATGTTCCTGAACTCTATAACCCATTCCACTTGTTCTGCTTCAGTATGGGAAGCAATGAGAGGGCTTTTCAGTAAAGGCAGTCACATACCTACAGCTGCATTCTTGAATAAGGAGGGTCTCCGAACAACTCATGGAGGACAATGGCAAAGCATTCCACACTGATAACTGCCACTGCCAGCCATAATTCAGTTTCCATCTTTACCATGCCACCTTCGAAAGAGGAGAGTTGGGCTAACAATTTGGAGTCCTATAATCAACCACTCTCTATGTGGGAGGTGGATTCAGCACTGTCAGTGGCTTACGATACTGCATCCCATCACGACCAAACCCAATGCAGCCTGCTGCAGTAATTGAAACCAGCGTCAAAGGTAGTAATCTGACAATTCTTTAATGCGGCAGACAACTTTCTCAACTCTTGGACGGAGGCAGCTTTGATTCCTCTCCTCAAATCGAGAAGGAAGTGATTATGTTTCAAAAGTTGCCAGACTGTCGACTAAACGAGCTGTGTAGGAAGCACTTTGGAGCAAATGGTTATTCGTCATCCGGTCTTGCTGTTAGAGATCAGGCAGCTCCTACGTCGCTCTCAGGAGATGTCGATCCACTGTTGACAACAAGAACCTGCTAAATAGCTGATCACCAATCTTTCCTACACAAACAGTAATGTATTGGTGTATTTTCTGATATCCATGAGGAATATGACACCACTCAACGACACATTTTCTAATCTGATAGCGGAGCTTCCATATCTTTCTGCCCCTCTTCATTCGGTGCTTCTTATCAAAGAGCTTCTTTTGGTACTGAGTTGGTGACGTGCTGTCTAATGGTTTTGAGCAGGAGAATGGTATTACTTTGGGCAGTGTTTATATGTTACTATCTATGGCATATCCATAAACGGTATCACTTCTAAGGTGAGGAGTCCCACACAATGATCCTTACTTTTGGGCGATTTTGGAGTTTTCTGTTCCTCCTCCAGTACTGCAACAACAACTTGTCAATTGCAACTTACAATAGAGAGGCTGGAGGAGTGAGCTGCAAAGACTGGCCTTACATTTTCTGCAGGAAAATGTGTTTGTCTTCAATTTAATCATTCTCGTCGATTTTTAATTTACCTGAATTGTGTGTATGCGGAACACTATTCTCCCTTCTAAAGACTCTGTGCTGCTTTTTATCATCATTTCTGACTCCAAAATGCCTTGTTTACCACACCTGAAGGACCTAAATTCAAATGCCCAGAAGACATTGAACACTTTAAAATGTCTTAACCACATGTCAGAAGCAGGAGTGCATTCTCTCCTGTAATGCACCAAATCTGAAATCACCCTGGACTTCTATAGTAACCATGGTAGTAAGCGGTTAAAACCCTGGACATGTGGCTGTACATTCTGTGGTGTCACCGCCAGACACCACACTTGCTAGGTGGTAGTTTAAATCGGCCGCGGTCCATTAGTACATGTCGGACCCGCGTGTCGCCACTGTGTGATTGCAGACCGAGCGCCACCACAAGGCAGGTCTCGAGATACGGACTAGCACTCGCCCCAGTTGTACGGACGACGTAGCTAGCGACTACACTGACGAAGCCTCGCTCCTTTGCCGAGCAGATAGTTAGAATAGCCTTCAGCTAAGTCAATGGCTACGACCTAGCAAGGCGCCATTAGTAACATTGCATGTATCTATGGAGTCTCACTTATATCGTCAATAGCGATGTACCAAGGATGGATTAAAGTTAAGTATTCCAGAAGCTACATACTTTTCTTTATAGCATTCATTACGTATCCTGTTACAGACCTATCTCTTGCCTGCGTAAACTAAACGCGTGCCTTTCGGCTACTTCCGTGGCGTGGCTGTCTTGCTATGCCACAACAGTTGGTGATGACGATTAAAACGATTTTCTTCTTTATCCTTACTTGATTTACTTGTGTCATGGCTTCGCCACACTCTCCAGATGTACTGTCCGAATTTTATCGCTTGCAGAATCAGCAGACGCAGGCGTTATTGGATGCCCTTGGAAAGCTCGTCCAGGGTCAACGTGCACTGCAAAACGATGCGGCAGCCGCCGCTCCACCGCTACTGCAGCCACAACTCGCAGTTGCACCACCTTTTAGGCCGTTTGACCCAGCTCAGGAAACATGGACGGAGTGGTCACGCCAGTTTGGATTTCATCTCGCCGCCTACAGAATTCAAGGTAACGAGCGGCAGCCTCATTTATTGTCGTGTGTAGGGGTGCAAACGTACCGTGTGATAGTGAAATTGTTTCCCCGACGCGTCGTAGCAAATCTGTCCTACGAAGAAATTTTGTCTGCTTTAGATGCTTATTTCAAAGAAACAGTTAATGTAGTTGCAAAAAGGTATACTTTCTTTCGTACAAAACGTACGGCCGGTCAAACTAATAGGGAGTGGGTTGCAACATTGCAAGGCCTTACAAGGGATTGTGCTTTTGAGTGTGAATGTGGCCTCCCTTATTCAGATACTATGGTACGTGATGCAATTGCACAGAACGTTTCTGATGTTCGTATACAGGAACAGATTTTGAAACTCGTCACTCCCTCCCTTCAACAAGTGATAGACATATTGGATAGACAAGACACACTTGACTTTGCGCAGGAATCATTTGAAACTTCGCCGGCCGTGTGTAACATTAACCGGCCCGCCGGGCGCGCTGCACGGCCCGGTAAACTGCCCTCGCACACGTCCGCGCAGCTGCCGCCACGCGCTAAACCAGGTGTGCCATGACGGCATACAACTGCAGTGAAATCATGCCCGCGGTGTGCTACTAGACATTCGCGTGAAAACTGCCCATCACGCCAAGCTATTTGCTTTTTCTGTAATAAGAAAGGACATGTTCAAAGTGTTTGCCAGAAAAAGCTCAGATCAGACAATCACAACCATTCCAGGCCCTTTGCTTCGCGCCGGAATCGAACCAAGGACACTCAGGCTCGTGAACCCTCGCCCATGGACATTCATGTAGTTAATTCCACTCCGCCCAGTGCCACTCTTTCTAACAGTGACTGTGTTCATCCCACAAAAAGTGTGCGTCGACGTCGCCGGAAATCACGTCAATTAGCAAGTGACGCTGTACCTGTATCAGTACAAATTGCACGAGACAGTCGCTCTTGTCGTCAGCAGGACGATAAACTTTTTGTAGATTTGGACTTTAATGGCAAGGTCATACCATTCCAGCTCAATACCGGAGCTGCAGTTTCATTGATCAATCACGACACGTACAAACAACTGGGCAAACCTCCATTGCGTGCCACAAATGTTAAGTTAAATAGTTATTCCGATCAGAATATCCCTGTGTTAGGACAGTGCTGCCTTCTTGCAACATACAAGGGACAAACGAAACTTGTGTCTTTTCTACGTTCTTCGTTCTTCTTCTGCAGTGAACTTGTTTGGTTTAGATTTATTTCAGTTGTTTAACATGTCTATTGTAAATCAGGTCCTATCAGTGAATCAGACTGTGCCTTCAGACAGTGTTTCTCGTCTGTGTGAAGAATTTGCAGACATTTTTGCACCGGGCTTAGGTTGCGCTCAAAACTATGAAGCACATTTGGAACTGAAAGTAAACGCGCAACCGAAATTTTTTCGAGCGCGCAATGTTCCCCACGCATTGTGTGATGAGGTCGCCAGAACATTAAACGATTTAGAATCACAAGGTGTAATTGAACGTGTGCAAGCTTCTCTCTGGGCCTCACCCTTAGTAATTTTGCCAAAACCTTCCGGAAAACTGAGACTGTGTGTGGACTTCAAGGCAACAGTGAATCCACAACTAGTGATTGCAACTTTTCCCTTACCCTGCCCAGAAGATCTTTTTGATAAACTGTGCCCGGGTAAATATTTTTCAAAGTTGGACCTAGCAGATGCGTACTTGCAGATACCTGTGGACGAGGATTCCCAGCGCATCTTGGTGGTTAACATGCATCTTGGTTTGTATCGTTTCAAAAGACTGCCATTTGGGTGTGCATCCGCCCCTGCATTGTTTCAGCAATATTTACAAACTGTTTGTGCGTCGGTCCCTACTGTTGCGAACTATCTGGACGATATTGTGATTTCCGGAAAGACGGCAGACGAGCATTTAGCACACCTACGAACATTATTTCACGTATTGCGACAAAATGGTCTTCGCTTGCGGAAGGACAAATGCGTGTTTTTTGCTCGTGACTTACCATATCTGGGACATGTCATAAATGCACAAGGCATACATCCGATTCCAGAGCACCTCCGTGCCATACAAGACTTGCCATCGCCGCAGAATTTGAAGCAGCTATAGAGTGTGTTGGGTAAAATTAACTATTATCATCGCTTTCTGCGCAATGCCTCTTCCATTTCAGCTCCGCTTCATAGCTTACGCCGTAAGGGTGTTCTGTTCGTCTGGACGACGGAATGCGAACGCGCCTTTCGCCAGTTGAAATCGGTGTTGCTTTCTAATACTTGCCTTACGCCATTCGATCCCCAGAAACCCCTTTTGTTGATGGTAGATGCATCGGATTTCGGGATCGGTGCTGTGCTTGCGCACAAAGATGGGTCGCATGATCGCCCTATTGCCTTTGCGTCCAAATTGCTCTCGTCTGCGAAAAGAAATTATTCACAGATAGAGAAAGAAGCTTTGGCTCTCGTGTTTGGTGTTACTAAGTTCCATGATTTCTTGTATGGTCGTCACTTTACCATCATCACAGACCACAAACCTTTGACATCGCTTTTTCATCCGAACAAGCCTGTACCTCCGCGTACAGCGCAGAAATTCATTCGCTGGTCTATTTTCCTCTCGCAGTACCGCTACGATATCTTGTATCGGTCCACTGCTAAGCACGGAAACGCCGATGCGATGTCACGTTTGCCTGTTGCTGAGGACAGAGCATTCGATTCTTCCGAACTTGCTTGCATGTTTATTCATTCGGAAACCGATGAAGTGGTCGAATCGTTTCCGATTGATTTTCGTCGTGTAGCTACAGCCACAGCTGCTGACCCTGTCCTTGCTACCGTTTTCCGTTTTGTTGCTACGCAATGGCCCTTGTCAAAGTCACGGATCGAGGATCCGTTGGTTCCCCGATTTGCGGGGGAGGAATGTGGTGTCACCGCCGGACACCACACTTGCTAGGTGGTAGCTTTAAATCGGCCGCGGTCCATTAGTACATGTCGGACCCGCGTGTCGCCACTTTGTGATCGCAGACCGAGCGCCACCACAAGGTAGATCTCGAGATACGGACTAGCACTCGCCCCAGTTGTACGGACGACGTAGCTAGCGACTACACTGACGAAGCCTCGCTCCTTTGCCGAGCAGATAATTAGAATAGCCTTCAGCTAAGTCAATGGCTACGACCTAGCAAGGCGCCATTAGTAACATTGCATGTATCTATGGAGTCTCACTTATATCGTCAATAGCGATGTACCAAGGATGGATTAAAGTTAAGTATTCCAGAAGCTACGTACTTTTCTTTATAGCATTCATTACGTATCCTGTTACAGACCTATCTCTTGCCTGCGTAAACTAAACGCATGCCTTTCGGCTACTTCCGTGGCGTGGCTGTCTTGCTACGCCACAACACATTCTCCACACCAAATGACTTCAGTACACCCTGCACATCTCCTCATGGGGCATCACATATGTAAGTTCCTCACAGCTCCAATGACACCCGCAGACCATACAGTTGCTCGTACACATCTAGAATACCCCTTGTCCTATCCAAGAACAACAACACCATCTGAGGAGATGTCAGCAAACTGTGTGTGTTGGTTCCCCAGCCTCAGCGCAGGTACTGGGTGTGGGGCTGGTCCTATAAGAGCCCATGGCCAGCTTGACCCCCTCGTGATGAACAGTGTCAATGATCTTCAGGTACCAACGCCTCGCTGAATCAAACAGTGTGTACCCATAGACCAGCCGCAATCGCACGAAAGTCCTATAAAACTAGAGCAGAAGCCACCGTCAGCAGGATTATATACAATTTTGCAAGCACTGGAGCGGAAAAGTCGCTCTTCTAATGCTATATTTCTTGTTTGTTCGATTCTCTGAGTGGCCTTCAGTCTCTACAACAATTGTACCCAGCTGATAAAGTAGTCCAGGGCATCCAGGATGTCCTCCTCCAACTAAGACGACTGGGAAAGGAGGAGTCCTTCTACTGGGTACCAGGTACAAGGGTATTGGGGACAATGAAAGAGCGGATCTAGCTGCCAAGGAGGCAAGTTGTGATCCTCAATTATTTCAGTGAGTCATGCTCCTCCATGCTACAGCATCGCTGTTGTGATCTAGGGTCTTGTGTCAGGGGAAGGATGAGTGGCTGGAAGTCATGCACAATAAGCTCCAACTAGTAAAGCGCACGACGTGGCTGTAGCGTACCACCTCACAGCCACGTCGACGGGACGAGGTCCTCACTCGTCATGGTATAAGCCATGGCCCAATGTCGCATGGCTTCTTCATCCAGCGAGAAGACCTCAAATGCGTGATGCTTGTGGCGTAGAGACCACTGAACGCCATATTTTATTGGACTGTGTATTATCTTCCAATCAGCAGACCACGGCAGATTAGCCGACAGATCTACCCTTTAGGTTAAGTAACGGTCCAACGAATGTGTCTCCAGTTTTAAAGTCTTTTGAATTGTCCAACGCTTTTTCCAGTGTTTTAGGGAGATGGTTTTAGTGAGTGAACATGATGACTGGCTGACCCATTTTCTTTGTAAGTGGTCAGGCAGTGACATTTTCCTGTGCGCTTCTTTTAACTCCTTTGTCTTTTTTTACTTGTGTTTTAATCTCACGTATTGTTACTTTCACTCGTTGTCCGACTCAGACTTCTTGACGCTGCCAAAACTGGATGTTTCTGACTGTTTAAAAATTAGTTAAACGGTGCCAGTCTAGTTATTTATTATTTATTTTGTTGCTCTTTTGTTATGAATGCGTTCCTTTGGGTATTTAATATTAATAATTAATTTATTTGATGACTGCAAATTCATTAGTGTTCACGAGCAATTATTCACAACAATATCGTTGACGGTGAGCGAATCAACCGAAACCTGGGTCGCAAGAGTAAGTAATTAGTGAAACACTTAGGAAGTAGCTGTGTTTTTCCTTGAAGCACAGGCGGTTCTTTAGAGGATGGCGTGGAAAACTTGGTTTGCCGATGCGCGTACAGAGCGCGGACGCGGTGTTGTCTCGCACTAGGCGACCTTCCAACTCGGAAAGTTATTCATGAAGTATTGCACGGTGCAACAAGTTTAGCCCCGGTTCGTAAATTAGTTACACGCACTTCCATATTTCACTTCGCGAAAACTTCCAAGCTCCCGGCCTTTGAGATAATCCCCCAACTGCAGCTAAGTCTCTCGGGAAACATGAAGACAAAAGGTTATCCTCTTTTGTTCCCTGCTCAGCGGTTACATCGACTAACTCAAAGAAAAAATAAAATAAAATACTGTAAATCTTAATGCTACACTGGCATTTCTTATGATCCACTTACGGCAACAGCAAAACTCGTTGTATTTTTTTTGGTCATCAGCCTACTGACTGGTTTGATGCGGCCCGCCACGAATTCCTTTCCTGTGCTAACCTCTTTTACTGATACTGAATTTTAGAAAATAAGTAAAATAAGATGAAAACTGCTTCATCAATACGGACAACGTAAAAAAATGGCAAAAATGGTCACTGGTCCCTATAGGAATTTTGTTGTGTATGTTGTAGTACGTGATAGTCTTTAATTGAATATACTGATGATGTTTATGGAAGTCTTAAAAATATATAGTAAATCTGTTAATTATCTTGAAATTCTGCATCTGTATGCATTACCACAATTAGGTGACGCTTATGGAGCAGCGATGCTCCACCATCTTGAAAGTTTTGGGCTCGAATTTCAATTTTGAATTTAGTAAATTGAGTTAGACCACAATCTTACTGGAAGTAGAGCCTATATAAATGCTCTGAGCATATTAACTGCATAAAGAGAAGATACCAGCTCCCTGCCTTGACGTCTCTCACTTGGATGCTTGCACAGATGGGCTCTTACCAAGGCTGACTGGGACGCTTTAGCCTCTGCTACCACCGTTGGAATCCCAGGGCATGGCAACATTGATGTAGGGATCCGCAAGGCCACTAAAACCATTGTTTCCACAGCTGAATCGGCAATCCCTTGTTACTCATGTTGCCCCTGACTTAAGACGGTGCCTTGACGGTTGCTGGAAATTGCTGCACTCATTACAGATCGTAGGTAGGCCCTCCTTCATCATGAGTGGCACCCCTCAATGGAGAACCTCACTGCTATCAAACGGTTTTATGCTCAACTAATTGCAAGGCGGAGGAGTGTTAAAATAGTACTTCTCTACCACTGGAACGTGAACCTCTTCTTCCCAGGATTGGACTAAGATCAGATATCTTTGCACACACCAGACCTCTGCAGGTATAAGTGGGATTTCCACACATGGAGCTGTATATATCGACCCACACACAATCATAGAGCCTTTTGCTGAGCTTATGCTCAAACTTCTGCACCCTAAAATAGTGGGTGAAACGACAACACCTATCTTTTACAACTTACCAACGTGAGCCATATGATGTTCCATTCAGTGAGTGGGAATCTCTTAGTGTCCCTGCATATTGTCCCTATACAAGCCCTGGATCAGACTGCATCCATCACCAAATGATTATACCCCGATCAGCAGATTACCAGTGCCACCTCCTTGCCAACTTCACTCTCATCTGGACCAATGGCGAACTGCCATTGCAATGGCTAGAAGGTGTCATCGTTCCAGTGCTAAAACCTTGTAAGATCCCACTGGATATGGATCCCTATCGTCATATTAGTCTCACCAACATGGCGTGCAAGTTGCTCTAACGTTTGGTGAGCCAGAGGTTGTGTTGGCTCCTTGAGTCTTGAGGCCTTCTTGTTCCATCCCAGGGTGACTTCCCCCAAAGTTGTTTCACCACTGACAACTTGGAGTCTGCTGTCCGAACGGCATTTTCCCGCTTGCATCACCTTTTTGCCGTCTTTTTCGACCTGACATTACTGGGCGACACCATAGCCTCGCTACTTTACACGAGTGGGGTCTACTGGGCCCGCTACCGATTTTAATACAGAACTTTTGGTCACTCCACATCTTCAAAATGGTTCAAATGGCTCTGAGCACTATGGGACTCAACTGCTGAGGTCATTAGTCCCCTAGAACTTAGAACTAATTAAACCGAACTAACCTAAGGACATCACAAACATCCATGCCCGAGGCAGGATTCGAACCTGCGACCGTAGCGGTCTTGCGGTTCCAGACTGCAGCGCCTTTAACCGCACGGCCACTTCGGCCGGCACTCCACATCTTCATATCTCGATGTTTCACACAGTTCTCCTCCAATATCCAAGGGAATGGGCTCACACAGGGCTCTGTACACAGCATCTCTATCCTTGTAGTAGTCATTAAATGTCTTGCAGTAGCTGTGGGTTCCTCGGTATCACATTTCTTATATCCTGAAGACCTTTTCATTTTCTTTTCCTCATCTGCTGTTGATGTGACTGAGCATCGACTGCAGAGTGCCATATGAGGAGGGCAGTTATGAGCCCTCACCCGTGGCTTTCAGTTTCCAAGTGCCAAGATTTCCGTCAAGCACTTCTGTCACCGTCGTACCGTTCACCCGCTTCCACAACTTTATCTCGATGACCATGTCCTTAATGTAGTGGACTCTTATCGCTTTTTAGGACTGGTTTTCGACGCCCATTTAACTTGGCTCCTCCATCTTCTTCAGCTTGAGCAAAGCCGCTGGCAATATCTTAACACTCTTCGTTGCCTGAGTCGGGATTGCTGATAGCTCTATACTGTTGCAGCTGTACAAAGCCCTGGTACTCTTCTGTCTTCACTATGGGAGCCTGACGTAGGGTTCAACATCGCCCTCAGCATTGCAGATGCTCGACCCTACACATCACTGTGGAGTTCGATGGAAAGTTTTGTGAATGAGCCCAGTGAACAGCCTCCTTGTGAAAACGGGGGATCCTCCATTGCAGATCAGGCGACAACAACTACTTGCCAATTATGCTGCTCACATTCTAAGCTCGCGTACAGAAGAGAATAGCCATGTCATTTTACCTAACATTGCAATCCTTGTCCCACAATGACTGTCCAGAGGGTGGATTAAAATTGCAGTCCTCATCTCGTCCATTCTCACTGATATCAAGTATTAATTTCTACCACCTCTCTTCTGTGTCCACTCCTGCACACCTCCTCGGTGTCTATCTCCACCATAACTTCGTCTGGACCTGTCACAATTTCGAAAAGACTCTGTTCATTGTGTGGTGTCCGCCACATCTTTCTCTCTATTCTTGATGCATCCCACGCTTCAGAGGTCACATTGGGTTCGCTTATGCTCTTGTAGGACATACTGACTTGAGCACCTTGCCAGATGACTGCAGTGTTTTCACTGCAGAGCTGGTAGCTATGTCTCACACTCTTGAGCATAGCCTTTCGTGGGTTGCGGAGCCTTTCCTCATTTGTAGCAACTGCCTGAGCGCCATTCCTGCCATCCTTTGGTAAGACCATCCAAGAGTCCATTTACGTTCTCAAAAAACATGGACACTCAGTGGTCTTCGTTTGGGCCATGGACACTTTGGAATTCTAGGAAATGAACTTGCCAGTGGGCTAGCTAAAGATGCCACTCGTAAACCGAGTCTCAAGACTGGTTTACCGAAATTTTATCTTCGATCAGTATTGCATCTCAAAAGTGTGTGTTCTGAAATATAGGATTGCGGTCCCCTTTGGCGAGTAAATTAGATATGATAAAGGAGATTATAAATGTGTGGAGTTCTTCTGTTCAAGCCTCTTGCAAGACTCCATTGGCCTTTGCAGGCTCCGCATTGACCATATCAGCTGACTTATGGTCGCTTCCTACGTGGCGAACACCCACCTCAGTCGTGCTGTGGGTCGCACTCGATAGTGGCCTACATTTTGTTGGATTTTCCAAATTTAGCTGACCTGAGGCGGACTTTTAATCTGAACCGTGGGTGACAATGCCTCAATGGCTATCGTAGTTTAAAGTTTTATCCGCGATAGCGGCATTTATCATTCTATTTAAGGATGGGCGCACTAGCCTCAACTATCAGGACCTCTACCTACATGCATTGTAACTCTTCCTCGCTCCCTCTGGTGTTGCCTGTTCGACTTATTGTTCCACTTTTCACCATCTGTGTTTCTCTTGCCTTGTGTTTTAGACTAGCGATTTTAGTGTGTTGTAGAGTGGCTGACTCATCCTTTTTTATTCTTGTGATCAGCTAGCCAAGGCTGTCTGCTATATTATTTTAACACCTTCTACTGATTTTTTCTTTTCAGTTTATGCCTTCAGTTTTCGCTTGATTATTTCGTTTTCTTCTTACATACATAGTTTTACGCATTCTATCCCTTCCTCGGATTTCGGGTTGTAGGATTCTTTTGCGGTATGGTTTTAATCAGAAATCTGTGTGACTAAGGAAAAAGGAACTGATAGCTTTGCAGGTTAGTCTCTTTAATCTCCAGATCAACCAAGCAACATTGAGGGCTTCCCTTCCCTGCAGAAAGACAAGGTGAAAGTGCTACCCCCACAATAGATGTCTTTGGCTCCCATCCTACAGTGGAACATAAAAATGTTCAGTACACACTGGAGGGAACGAAAGTCCTAGCACTAGAACGCCTCCTGTACTTGTGTACTATGGGATTATACACTTTGTTTCAAGGATGACCTGTCTAGGGAAAGGGCCGAGTGAGGAGTCGCTTTGCTTTTCAGTAACACGCACCATTTCTCTGCTCTCCACTCGGATACCGACTTGCAAGCAGTTACATTTCCAGTTCATGTATGTCAGCGGACCACAGTTTGTTCGCTTTATTTAGCTCTACATGATGTAATTCATACTGAGGCTCTAATGGTCATTGTACAACTCCCCCAGTATTTTCATTTCTTCTACTGGGAGACTTTAATGTCCGTCATACATTGCGTTTTGATCTCTACTTAGCCTCAAGATATGCTTTTGGAGAGCCTCATGACGTCTCATGGGCAATGCATTCCAACACAGGAACTCTCACTCATTCCTGTGCTGCTATTGTGTTATTCTCAGCCATCGATCTTTCTTTCTGCTATCCACCCCTTCCGGACTCTGTTCAGCAGGAAATCGCTGACGACCTCAATTTCAGTGACCACTTCCTACTCTGTACTCACCTGTAGGATGGAGCGCTCCCTGAAAGGACGTAATCACGATGAATGATCGGAAGAGCCAACTGGACACTTTTCAGAAAGCCAGCTCTGTTTGGAAGCAGCAAGAACATCTAAGAGTGGTTGATAACAACATGACTCATACAGCATGCCACTACCGTATACATCCGAAATTTTTCTTATCATCCGAGGAGGCCACCTGTCCCTTGGTGTGCTACACCTTAAGAGCGGAAAACCTAGGGCAAAGGTTCGACGCATTATCAGGAAGAGAATGAAAGGGTCATGATAAATGTTTGTAGACTCTTATCAACCATTCCACCTGTTCTACTACAGCGTGGGAAACCATAAGAGTGATTGCTGGAAAAGACAATCAGTTACCTATAGCAGCACTGTACCAGTGGTGTCACCAAACAACACCTGCAGAGGTTGCACTGTCAGCCAGGATCCAGCCATCCGTCGGTACTGTGCCACTATGGAAAGCGGTGAATTCGGGTAAAGGTCTGACTATTCCTACAAATGTCCAGTCTCCATGTGGGCATTGTCTGCAGATGTTTATTCTGCACGCAGTCACAACCGAATCCGATACAGCATGTTGTGCAAGTTGACACCAACGTCAGAGGAAGTCCTTTTATAATGTTTTAATTCGATATGCCAGACAGACAGTCTTCCCAACTAATGAAGGGAGGTAATTTTGATATGTCTTTTCTAACTGGGAAAGGACTGGGTGTGTCCCAATGGGTAACGGAGCTTCATCTTAACGGGATGTGCAGAAAAGACCATGGTGTGCATGATTAACCGTAGTCTGGTTGGATGTTAGACAAAAGGCAGTTTCTAAGTAGCTCTCAGTGTAGATTCAGGAGATTTCGACCCTTGCAGCCTGCTAGAGGAGCTTATTAAGTTGTCTTTCGTACGTTAAAAACGTCGTGTAGGTACTAAAACTCCCGCTAAATCCGCAGGGAAGAACAGGTGAGTAGGATTGTGTGAAGGACCAAACAAGATGGCGGCCAGGTTCACTTCAAAATTGTAATTTATTGTGATTTAATAACACATTTAAACCAAAACGGCACATAGCTGAACGTTTACAACTACGACTTTCAAAATCAAATTCTTTCACGGCTGAAGGCCTCCAAACAAGAAATCTGAAAAATCAACAAGATAAATATTAAGTGACTGACGACATATCACACCTAGGCTGAAAGCCTCAAAGCAAAAGTGATTAGAACAAACATAAACAAGATGCAATACAAACGGCTAAAGGCCACAATTAAATTTCAAAATTTTAATATATATTACCATCATCTTTTAAGGCAGAAGGCCGCAATATTTTCGCTTAAGGCGAAATTTTAAGAATAAGACTTTAAGCAGCTGAAAACCCACATTTGATTTTTCAAAAATTCAAAATACCTTAAACCTTTAAGTTTTAAGTGGCCGAAAGCAGACTAAATGAAAAAGGAAAGCAACAACAATAACTAAATTAAAGAATAACGTTTTAAGCGACTGAAGGTCCACAACTGATTTTCCAAAAATTCAAAATAGATTAAACCTTTAAGTTTTAAGTGGCTGACAGCGCACCAAATGCAAGATAGCTGAACAACAGTAACTTTCAGCAAACGCCAAACTTCTCACCAGGAGAGAACTTAAAGGAAAAGATGTGCCCAGAATAATCCAAGATCAGCCCGGTTTTATAAATGAAACCAGACCCCGATATTAGTTTAACAGGCAGTCCTTTAACCAAGGATAAAGATACAGGCCAGGAAAAATCAGCAACTGATACACTCCCCCGGATCCAACCCTGCGAAGGTTTTAATATTTTTTTGTGGGATCTGAAATTTAAAAACCTCTTTCACACCATCCTGATTTAGCTTCACTGATCAGGATCGTAAAAAACATGCGTATATTAAGGGAATTTTCATTCACAAAGCAGGCTTATCACATTCACACAGTTCAATGCTGTTCTATCCTGATTAAATTGAGCTTAACTTCCGTACGGCAGTGAAGCAATTTCGAAGTCTCGGTGCGACGAAAATTGTCAGTCGATCTCCTGAAAACATTTGTAATAATTATTAACTTTCGGTGATCACATGGGGAAGACCGGAGATCTGCTGGTAAGACCGTATTAGCCCATTTATTGAAAGTAAAAAACTGGATATCTTGAGCGTACAAAACGGCAGGTTCGTCCAGTGTAAATCAGACGTTCCCCTCTGATCCCGTGCAACACAGCGTAGTAAGCAGACACTGTCAATAATAATCAGTTAAATAATACGCGAACACACTTACTTTAGTTTAGTTCATGTATTAAATTCCTTCTCATACAGAAATTCATCAAGATGGCGACTGCCTCAACAATATATACATATACATCTTCGTTCTTTCACGGCTAATCGGCAAGATCCGAATCATTCTTTTCATAAGAGAAAACATAGATAGCAGTGAAGCTATTCCATGGAGTAAATGCACGCTCCAAGGAATAATAGGGCTTGAAACTACTTTGCATTGACAATCATCGTATATTAAAGTTTAGGAATCGGTAAGATAAGAAGAGATATTTCGAGATATGTACTGAGTTATATAATTTATAAAATTTCTGAAAATATCGCGGAGAGACCGCTGCAAAAGACATTGGCCACACGACATCTCTGCACCGGGGACGGGGCCGAACGAAGTCTAGTAAAATGCCCAAATTCCAAAAACCACTCAAAACTTAATAATGACAAGGAACTACCGGAATCCTAGAGAGCGCAAACGGGCTCGTCACGTACCTGACAACAACCATAAGGCAAAGGGGATGATGCGGGGGTGACCACGCTAGTACACCAAGGGCTAAAGATTCGAACCCGGGTTCTCCTGCCAACCCGGCGTTATCTACTAGCTCTAGGAGCACGAGGCTGATCACAGGAACGTACCAAATGAGCTGTACTGCCGCATCTGAAACAACGCCCGGGTTCCCTTGTGCTAACTTCAACGGATGTGGATAAGCCAGAATCGGCCCCTGTATTGCGCCCTGCAACCTCGCGACGCCCGTGGCTCTCAAGGGGTAATGCGGATGCTGCTATAACCACATCACGGAGTTCTCCCCACGTCTCAAGCTGCTTACGGAAAACAAAATGTGACTTATCCGCGGCACGCATTCCCTTGAAGACGATAGAAACTAATTCGTGTTCAGGTAATTCAATCAGCAAGGCCAAGGAGGCTATGTGGACTCTGTCGACATACTGATATAACTACTCGTCACCCCCCTGCACTTCCCAAATGTGGCGGCACTCAAGTTGTTTCCGAACCCCAGTGCTTAATCTTTGACTAATTACGAGCCCCCTTAACCCCCTGTGGGTTCGGGGGTTAGAATAGGCCTGCGGTATTCCTGCCTGTCGTAAGAGGCGACTAAAAGGAGTCTCACATGTTTCGGCCTTATGTGATGGTCCCCTCTCGGGTTTCACCTCCATCTTTCTAAATTATTCCCAAGAGCGAGCCAATTGGGGAAGGGCGCCTTACATGGTGCACTGTATCCGTCGTGCATTTAGACCTATAGCCAGCTTTCTCGTCGTTGCAATGGTGTCCGGCTCGTTTTCGATCTCTTGGTCGAGGTTACGTCCCTGGGTGCGATTACCACGCTGCACTCTGCAGTGTTTCTTTTAACTGCGACGACGACCTTGGACATTTTTGCACCTAAGATCCAGCACGGTAGCCAGTCCGTTGTGGTGGGGCCGCCATGTACCCTGTTGGTTGTAGCCCCCTGACAACACAGGGATCGCTCTACTGATGCCTGCGCCGTTAACTCCCCACGTATGCCAAGGAGTAGATGCCAATCCTCCTGGGGTATCGGGACTCCCGGCAATGGCCATCCTGCCAGGTGGCCTTTGCTGTGGCTGGGTGGCGCCCGTGGGGAGGGCCCTTGGTCGGAGTAGGTGGCATCAGGGTGGATGACCCGCAATGAAGTGTGGCACATCATCTCTCGCTGGCGGCCAGCCGCCAGCAGTCTCTAAGCGTTCTCGGGCTCAATTTAATGCTCAGAAGTACGATCCGAAAACGTTCCCCTCCCTGGCCACGCCGTGGGAAGAGCGTAAGTCTCAGGGTGGAGGTAACAGTTATTCGCCCCGATTCTTAGTTTGCATGAGAGCTGATGGGGAGTCTTTTCTCTCCACAAAGCCTCAGTTCTTCGTCGAGCATTTAGAGGACAAGTTTGGGGAGGTGGAGGGCTTGTCTAAAATGCGCTCTGGGTCAGTACTGATTGAAACGGCATCCTCCGCCCAGTCACGCAGGTTACTTGCTTGTGACAAGTTATGGGATGTTAACGTTACTATTACACCACATAAGAGTTTAAATATGGTCCAGGGTGTTATTTTCCATAGGGACCTCCTTTTGCAGTCTGATGACGAGCTGCACGCCAACTTAGAATGTAGAGGTGTTCATTTCGTCCGGCGCGTCCATCAGGGTCCGAGGGACAATCAGGTTGCTACCAGTGCCTTCATCTTGGCCTTCGAGGGTGATACGTTACCGGAAAAGGTCAAGGTGATGGTCTACCGATGTGACGTCAAGCCCTATATCCCTCCCCCGATGCGGTGCTTCAAGTGCTGGAAGTTCTGCCATATGTCTTCCCGCTGCACTTCCAGCCTTACATGTCGAGATTACGGACGCCCATCACATCCCAATACTCCATGTGCCCCGCCTCCCATCTGCGTCAACTGCGGGGAGCACCATTCACCTTGCTCGCCAGACTGCCGAATATTCCAGAAAGAGCGCAAAATCATGGAATATAAGACCCTGGACCGACTGACTTATACTGAGGCCAAAAGGAAATACGACCGATTACATCCCGTGAGAATGACGTCTTCCTACGCCGCTGCTACAACACCTGTGCTCGCCCCATCAGTATCGCGACTTCCGGCCGGATCAACGAGTGGTACAACTCCTCCTGCCCCCTTGCCAGTGGAGGGCTCTACCCACCGGGTTGCTCCTGTGCCACCTACCTCATGAGCAACACCATCCCCCCCATCGGGGACGTCGGTCCCCGCTTCTAAGCCGGCGAAGTGTCCAACTTCTTCGGCTGCTCACGCTCGCAAGGGGTCCCTTGGGTCCCTCCCTTCCCAGGTTTCTACCAGCGGGAAGGCTGACGACCGACAGTGGCGTCAGTGCCAAGAATCAGCTGGTCGACGGGCTTCACGATCCTCCTCAGTCCCGGAATCGGTGAAGCCCTCCCAGCCAGTTAAACCCAAGGAGCAGCGTGAGAAATCAAAGAAGAAGAGCTCTAAGCACAAGGAACTCGCGGTGGCAGCCACCCCACCGCAACCTTCCAGCTCTGCGTCTGAGGACGAGGTGGAGATTCTGGCGTCCGCTGAGGACCTCGATCTCGCTGGTCCCTCAGACGCCATGAATAACACTAGCGCAGGTGCTCAATCGGAGGCAGCAGGTGACCCAGCGGCGTAATCTGCCTTCCCAGTCCCATCACGCCTTTCTCAGCCATGGACGAAACCATCCTCCAGTGGAACTGCATATTTCTTCCACCATCTAGCTGAGCTCCGCCAACTTATCAGCCTTCACCCTTTCCTCTGCATTGCTCTGCAGGAAACTTGGTTTCCAGGAATGCGCACCCCTGCCCTCCGTGGCTATCGGGGTTATTATAAGAACCGAGCAGCTTATGAAAGGGTGTCTGGTGGCGTCTGCATCTATGTCCTTAACTCTCTTCACAGCGAGTTTGTCCCTCTACAAACAGCTTTAGAGGCTTCGCTGTTAGGGTGTGGACGCCGCAGGCTATTACCGTCTGCAGTCTTTACCTTCCACCGGAGGGTGATGTCGCACAGCATGTCCTGGCTGCACTGATAGCCCAATTGCCGCCACCTTTCTTGTTACTGGGCGACTTTAACGCCCATAACCCTCTGTGGGGTGGGTCAGTGGCAACAGGTCGAGGCGCCACCGTTGAGCATTTATTTTCGCAGCTCGATCTCTCGATTTTGAATGATGGTGCCTTCACACACTTCAGTGTGGCACATGGCACATACTCCGCCATTGACCTTTCAACCTGTAGCCCTAGCCTCTTACCGTCTGTCCAATGGGGTGTGCATGACGACCTGTGTGGTAGTGACCATTTTCCAATCTTTCAGTCACTGCCACAGCGCCACTTTTCTGGGCGCCCCTGCCGATGGGCTATGAATAAGGCTGACTGGGACTTGTTTTCCTCCACTGCCGCTATTGAGCCTCTCTCTCGTGATGACATTGATGCGGTGATTCAATCGGTCACCATCGGCATCGTTACTGCCGCCGAATCCGCCATTCCCAGTTCTTCTGGGTCCCCTCGGCGGAGGGCTGTGCCTTGGTGGTCGCCTGAGATCGCTGAAGCGATTAAAGATCGCCGGCGGGCGCTCCAGCGTCACAAGCGACATCCCTCCATAGACCACATTATCGCCTTCAAACGGCTGCGTGTGCGGGCCCGGCTCCTTATCCGCCATGGCAAGAAGGAGTGCTGGGAGCGGTATGTGTCCACCATTGGCCTCCATGTCACTCAATCGCAGGTCTGGGCGAAGATTCAACGCGTCTACGGCTATAGGACCCCTGCCAGCGTCCCTGCGCTCTCACTGAATGGAGCAGTTTGTACAGACTCCGACGTCATTGCAAGCCGCTTGGCAGAGCATTTTGCTTTAAGTTCCGCTTCTGCGAATTACCCCCTGTCCTTCCGCTCCATTAAAGAGCGGATGGAACGTCGGAGCCTTTCGTTTCACACCCACCATCCAGAATCGTACAATGTTCCATTCAGTGAGTGGGACTTCCGCAGTGCCCTTGCCGCTTGTCCTGATACCGCTCCTGGACCAGATAGCATCCACTGCCAGATGCTGAAACACCTCTCAGTGGACTGCCAGCGACGGCTCCTCGACCTTTACAACAATATTTGGGTCGAGGGTGAGTTTCCGTCGCAATGGCGGGCAAGTATCGTTATCCCCATTCTGAAACCAGGCAAGAACCCTTTGGAGGTGGACAGCTACCGCCCCATTAGCCTCACCAACGTTCTTTGCAAGCTTCTCGAACGGATGGTGAGCCGGCGCTTGACTTGGGGACTGGAGTCTTGGGGCCTTCTGGCTCCGTCTCAGGGTGGGTTCCGTAAAGGCCGCTCCGCCGCCGACAATCTGGTGAGCCTGGAGTCGGCCATCCGTACTGCCTTTGCCCGCCGTCAGCACCTGGACGCTGTATTTTTCGACATGCGGAAGGCGTACGATACGGCATGGCGTCATCACATCCTTTCTACGCTTCATGGATGGGGTCTTCGGGGCCCTCTGCCGATCTTTATCAGAAATTTTCTGTCGTATCGTACCTTCCGCGTGCAAGTCGCGGCCTCATATAGTTCCTCCCACGTCCAGGAGACCGGTGTGCCACAGGGTTCTGTTTTAAGTGTCTGCCTGTTTTTAATGGCCATTAACGGGCTCGCTGCGGCCGTGGGAAATTCTTTCTCTGCTTCCCTGTATGCTGACGACTTCTGCCTTTATTACAGCTCTCCTGGCATTGCAGCTGTTGAACGTCAGCTACAGGGTGCTATCCGCAAGGCGCAGTCTTGGGCTGTAGCTCATGGGTTCCAGTTTTCGGCAGCAAAGGCCTGCGTTATGCATTTCTGCTGGCGACGCACTGTCCACCCAGAGCCGCGGCTTTATCTTGCCGGCGAACTTCTTTCAGTGGTGGACTCACACAGGTTTTTGGGGGTGGCTTTCGATGCCCGGTTGACTTGGCTGCCTCATATCTGGCAGCTTAAACAGGCGTGTTGGCGGCATCTAAACGCTCTGAGATGCTTAAGCCACACCCGCTGGGGCGCCGACCGATGTACCCTGTTGCGGCTCTACCAGGCGTTAATCCAGTCCCGCCTGGATTTTGGGACCCTGGCTTATGGCTCAGCATCCCCCTCTGCGTTGCGGGTGCTAGACCCAATACTACACAGCGGGATCCGACTTGCCACTGGTGCCTTCCGCACCAGCCCGGTGGACAGCATCCCTGCTGAGGCAGGTGTCCCTCCACTGCGGTTACGACGCCAACAATTACTGGCTGCTTATGCTGCCCATGTTTCTAGCTTGCCCGCGCATCCGAATTACCGTGTCCTGTTCCCGCCATCAGTCGTCCGTCTGGCAGACCGTCGGCCCCGGTCGGGTTGTCCGATCGCCGTACGCACCAAGGAGCTTCTCTGCGTGCTTGGGTTTTTCCCTGTTCGACCTCCTTTCCGGGCACCTCTGCGTGCACCCCCGTGGTGTGTTCCTCGCCCTTGCCTTCGGCTAAACTTGGCACAGGGCTCGAAGGACTCGGTCCCTCCAGAGACCTTCCGCCGCCGCTTTTATTCCATCCTGGCCACGTATCTGGGCTCTGGAATTGTTTACACCGACGGTTCGATGGTTGCTGGTCGTGTCGGGTATGCGCTAACTCTAGGGGACCATTCCGAACAACGGTCCTTGGCGGCTGGCTGCAGCGTTTACACTGCTGAGCTGGTCGCCATATTTCGAGCACTAGAGTATATCCGCTCCTGCTCAGGTGAGTCCTTCGTTATCTATAGCGATTCCCTGAGCGGTTTACGAGGTCTCGACCAGTGTTTTCCTCGTTCTCGTCTGGTGATGGCTATCCATGAGTCCCTGCATACTCTTTCGCGTTGCGGCCGCTCTGTGGTCTTTGTGTGGACCCCCGGTCATGTCGGTATCCTGGGCAATGAACATGTTGACCGCCTGGCGAAAGAGGCCACAAGACAACCGTCTCTGGATGTTGGCCTCCCAGAGGCTGATTTGCGGACAGTCCTCTGCCGAAATGCTTTGGCGCTTTGGGACGCTGAATGGCGCGATCGGATCGCGCCCAATAAATTCCGTACCATTAAGGAGACGACGGCTGTGTGGCGGTCATCCATGCGAGCCAACCGCAGGGACTCAGTCGTCCTTTGTCGGCTCCGCATTGGCCACTCCCGGCTGACACACAGTTACTTACTGCACCGGGAGGACCCTCCTGTATGTCGCTGCGGGGCGGCTTTGACAGTGGCCCACATTTTGTTGGCCTGCCCCCTTTTAGCTGTGGTCAGGCAGACATTTGCGCTACCTGATACGCTCCCTGCCATTTTATCTGATGACCCTGTTATGGCTGCTTTAGTTTTACGTTTTGTTAGGGCAGGGTGTTTTTATTCTTTAATCTGAGTGTTTCTGTTTTATTTTATTGTTTTGTGTTGATTCTGGCATCTGGCCTCCGGTTTTAAACTGATTTTTTAATGTATTTTAAGTGGTTGGTTTTTCCTTTTTTTATTTCTATGGTCGGCCAACCACCGTCACACTCTGTGTGATTTTAGTTCGTTTTGTCTGGTCTTTGTCTCAGTTTCTCTTGTTCTGTGTCATCTGTGCTCTTTTCTGTTAATCGTTTTTATTCTCTGTGGGTGTTTTTAGTACTTGGAAAAAGGGACCGATGACCGTAGCAGTCTCGTCCCTTTAATCCCACAAATCAACCAACGAACCGAGCCCCCTTAATTGTTGCAAGGTAAACTCTTCGGCCACGGCTCGTGAGGGGATGTTCCGCAACTCGCCTCTAGCTAGCGGGTATAGCAACGACAGGATCACGTGGTGCGGAACTCGAAAAGCGGCTGCGAGCTGTTCGAGACGAATCAACAACCTCAATAAATTTTCTACGTGATCAATTCGCTCTACAATCAATTCGTCCAGACCCTGAAATAAATAAGCCAGAGGGTTAGGCAACTTAGCAAACACCTTATCTAACTTAACACCCGCTGGAGTCCCCAGGGGCTCAGCATTCACTTGCTGCATACAGGCTTGGCGACCCCAGGGTCCTGAGCTGGGGACTGGTCGGCGCCGCCAGTCTCCTGTCACCGTAACCCCCGGACATGCTTCAGCGACCACCGTATGGCGCGGCGGTGGAATGTTGTGTGCTGTGGGGAATGGTAATCTTGGCTTGACCGCCTGGATTGCGAGGAAGGCCGACCTCTATAAAAACCCTCAATCTTCCGGTGTGCTCCGCACCTATGAGATGCATGGCTGTTGAGGTGGAACAGTCGCAAGCGGGCAACCTCTGGGGCACCTGCCGCACCCCAGATGTATAAGGCTTACTCAGGCATGCGGGGCTCTGTCTGAGCGGACCTTTAGTTCCCTAGCTGCTCGTGGGACCGCAATGGACCCTTCGACCTCTACATTTCCCCCTACCAGTGGCTTGGGTGGGCCACTGGTAGGAAAACACACCCCATCGAAGAAGCGACTTCGTGCTGCGAGTCCTCCAGCGCCTAGTGTTGATCGAGATTTGTCAGACTGTCGTAACAGAGCACATGCTGATAATGAGAATGTGTTTTTGATTATTAAACGGAAGGAGGGTAGCTTTAAGAGGGTTTCTCCCTTTTACATCCACAAGGGTCTTGAGGGAATTGCAGGAACACTTAAATCTGTGAAGCGACTGCGCAATGGGACTCTGTTAGTTGAGACATCTAGTTCCCGTCAAGTCGCTTCTCTTCGGAAAGCAACCTGTATCGGTGAGTACGCTATCGAGACCGAGCATCACTCCACTCTGAACTACAGCAAGGGTGTTGTGACATGTAGGGACTTGGTGGATATCCCCACAGACGAGTTAAAATCTGAATGGGCTGATGAAGGTATTGTTGACGTGCAGCATATTATGAAACGAGTCGATGGGGACCTAGTCAAATCCGACTCGTTTATTGTCACGTTCAGTTGCCCACGACTCCCAGAGCATGTTAAAGCGGCGTTCTTACGTTTGCCAGTAAGGCCATATTTCCCCAACCCAATGCGCTGCTTTAAATGTCAGCGCTTTGGACATACTACGTTGGGGTGCAATGGTATAGCCACTTGTGGTAAATGTGGTCAGCCTGCCCATGAAGGAGCTGATTGTTCATCGCCTGTGAAGTGCGTGAATTGCTCTGGGAGTCACCCTGTCTGGAGCCGGGTCTGCCCCATCTATCTCGACGAACGGAAGATACAGGAGATTAAAACATCTAACCGCATCCCCTATGGTGAGGCCAAGAAGCTCTTTAAGGCCATGCAACCTCCTGTGTTTACTACATCTTTTGCTTCCACTCTGAAAAAACCAGTACAAATGGCCACTGTTGCTACGCAAACGGAGGTTGCTAGTGTTAGCACTAATACCTGCGTTTGCCAGTGCACTTGTGCTGCTGCGGTTGTTTTGCAACCTGCGGCTCTCCCCGCAACGTCGGACAAGGCTGTGGTTGCTGACATTGGGGTACTTCCTCCCTCTCCCCATATGGGGCCTTCTGCCCAGGCGAGTAATGTTCCACCTGTTGACAAGGCTCTGCATTCTAAGCCCCCCAAGACAAAGACCCCGAAGCTGCAGGTTTTGCCACCTGCGGATACTAGTCAGGGTCGGTCCGATGACGAGGCCATCGTACTGTCTGACGTCTCCCTTGGGTCGTCATCGGAGCTGATGGACACTGACGTCGACCGGGGGCGATCTTCTCGCCCCAGGAATAAATCTCCAGCCAGTACGGGCTCTCCTCCAAAGCACAGAGGCAGGGTGAAAGTTCAGCCACCCTGATCACTGGCTCCCATATTACAGTGGAACCTGAATGGGTTCAGGACGCATGTGGCCGAATTACAGCTCCTTGTACGAGAGTGCCCTTTGTGCTTATATCTCCAAGAGACACATTTTTGGGCCACTGATGCTCCTTCTTCATGGGGCTATACTGTCTATCGGAAAGATGATCTGACGAGGGAAAGGGCAAAGGGTGGTGTTGCAGTTTTTGTCCGTGACATGCACCCCTCATCTGAGCTCCCTCTCGTTACAGACTTGCAAGCAGTTGCAGTTGACCTTCTTGTAGGTCGGAGGCTCACAGTCTGTTCACTTTACTTACCACCTCAGGATGCGATACACTCTGAGGCTCTCGCAGATCTTATTAGCCAACTCCCCCACCCATTTATTCTTCTGGGGGACTTTAATTCTCATAATGTCCTATGGGGCTCTTCGACTACTTGCTCCAGGGGTCGCATTCTGGAAAGCCTCATGATGTCTGAAGAACTGTGCATCCTCAACTCTGGTGCTCCCACTCATTTCTGTACTGCTTCTGGATCGTCAACAGCTATTGACCTTTCCTTTTGCTCTCCAGCACTAGCGGATTCTGCTGTGTGGGAGGTTGCTGCTGACCTCCATTCTAGTGACCACTTCCCTCTTTGGATTCGCCTCCTGGATGAGGCTATGGCATTACCAGTGCCGCCCCGGTGGCACCTCTGCCGAGCTGACTGGACACTTTTCAGCCAACTGGCTGTTTTGGAACACTGTGCCAGCGTCCACGAATGGGTAGACCATGTTACAGCCGTGATCTCTCATGCTGCTGAATTGTCAATCCCACGGTCATCCGGTCATCCCAAGAGGCGTCCTGTCCCTTGGTGGACCACTGAGTGCCGCTCAGCCATCCGAGCCCGCCGTGCAGCTCTGTGCTGCTTCAAGTGCCGTCCCTCAGCTGACAATCTTGCGGCCTTTCGGGTGGCAAGAGCCAAAGCGCGGCGCGTGATTAAAGGGAGAAAACGACGGTCATGGCATTCGTTCTTGAACTCCATCTCCCTCTCCACTAATTCTACGAAAGTATGGGAAGCCATCAGGAGGATTTCCGGGAAACGCAGCCAACTACCTGTCATGGCATTGCTGCATCAGGGAAGTCTTCTCACGGCGCCGACAGACATTGCCCAGACACTGGCCATGCATTTTGCGGCATCTACCGCCACTATTACCTGTGATCCAGATTTCTGCCGCTACCGCACTGCCATCGAGAGGGGTCCCTTGGACTTCCGGTCACCAAATTCTGAGCCCTACAACTGCCCCTTCACAATGTGGGAACTGGATTCGGCACTGTCTGTGGCTCATGATACTGCACCTGGTCATGATCAAATCCGGTACAGCATGCTACAGCACTTGTTACTGCCTGCCAAGGAAGTTCTCCTGAATTGTTTTAATATGATATGGTTATCCGGCACGTACCCTGACTCGTGGCGGGAGGCCATTTTGATTCCCCTCCTCAAACTGGGGAAGGACCGAACGCATCCCAGTAGTTATCGGAGCTGTGTCGGGAAGACGTTGGAACGCATGGTCAACCGTAGCCTGGTTTGGCTGCTCGAGAGCAGGCAGCTCCTTAGCCCTTCTCAGTGTGGCTTTTGGAGATGTCGTTCAACTACAGACAACTTGACCCTGCTTGAGGCGGCCATCCAACAGGCCTTCCTGCGTAACCAGCATTGTCTAGGTGTATTCTTTGACATTCATAAGGCGTATGACACTACTTGGCGCCGCCATATCCTCAATCAACTCCATGAGGGGGCCTTTCGTGGTCGTCTCCCCATCTTCAGTCGGTCCTTTCTTTCGCACCGCCTCTTTCGATATAGGGTTGGTAATGTGCTATCTGATTTGTATGTGCAGGAGAATGGTGTTCCTCAGGGAAGCATTTTAAGTGTCACCCTCTTTGCCGTCGCCATTAACGGTATCACGTCCACTATCCGGAGTTCTGCCCCATGCTCCTTGTTTGTGGACGATTTTGCTGTTTTCTGTTCTTCCTCCGGTCTTGTCACTGCTAGTCGGCAGTTGCAGCTTACGATACAGCGATTAGAGGCATGGACTGCGAAGACGGGTTTTACCTTTTCTGCAGACAAATGTGTGTGTGTTCATTTTAATCGTTCTCGACGTCTTTTTACCTCCACTGAATTGCGTCTGAGGGACACCATTCTTCCTTTTAGCGACACTGTGCGGTTCCTGGGCCTCACTTTTGATTCCAAGTTGTCGTGGTTGCCTCACCTTAAAGACCTCAAGGTGTGGGCCTTGAAGGCACTGAATATTTTGAAGTGTCTGAGCCATCGGTCCTGGGGAGCAGATCGGGCGCGTCTGCTGCTGTTTTATAGCGCTTTCGTCCGATCGCGTCTTGACTATGGTTGCACCGTGTATGGGTCAGCAAGGCCTTCGTATCTGAAGATACTTGACGCAGTACACCATGAGGGTATCAGGCTGGCCACTGGTGCCTTCCGTACCAGTCCCATCCCCAGCCTGTGTGCTGAGGCAGGGGAGCCGCCGCTCGCCATCCGGCGGAAACTCCTCATGGTGCGACGGGTGTGTCAATTCCTTGCCTGTCCTACATCCCCTGCGTACCCTACCGTTGCCCGACCGCCTATGGAACGTCTCTTTTCCAGTCGTCCCAGGGCAACGAGACCATTTGGGATTCGTGCCAAGCATTTGCTTGAGTCCCTTGGTGTGGAGCGTGTGGCCCCCCAACGACAAGGTTTTACTCGCCTGCCTCCCTGGTTGCTCCAGAGGCCCACCATCCTTTTAGAGTTGTCGGAGTACCGGAGGAGATGCACTCCTGCGTTTGTTTTTACCTCCTTATTTTATGATATTTTAAACCAGCATCCCGACCATGTACCAGTATTTACGGATGGCTCTAAACAGGGGGACTCTGTTGGTTGTGCTGTTGTTTTCCCAGATCGACTCGTCAAGTTACGGCTTCCTGCGGCGTTTACCATCTTTGATGCCGAATTGTTTGCGATCTTGCAGGCATTGGAGCAGATGAGATATGTTCCCAGTCGTAAGTTCCTCATCTGTTCTGACTCCCTGAGTGCCCTTCAGACCATGCAACACTTGTACCCAACGGATACGGTCGTCCAGAACATCCATGATGCCCTACTCCACCTGCAGCGGCAGGGGAAGGAGGTTTCCTTCTGCTGGGTGCCGGGGCACGTGGGTATTAGGGGAAACGAACTAGCGGATGTGGCTGCCAAAGATGCATGTTCCCTCCCTCACGTTGTTGAATGTGCCGTCCCCCTCCATGCTGTTACCTCCCTCCTGCGTTTTCGCGTTATGCGTCAGTGGGAAGAGGAGTGGCTGGCAGTCGGTGAAAATAAGCTGCGTCTGGTCAAGGCCACCACGCGGCCATGGCGTACGTCCTACCAGTCATGCAGGAGGGATGAGGTTCTCCTCACTCGCCTCCGCATCGGGCACAGTCCCTTCACACATGGTTTTTTACTCCGGCGGGAGGATCCCCCAATCTGCAGTGCTTGTGGCGTCCAGATTACTGTCTGCCACATTTTACTTGACTGTCTTTTATTCTCTGACCAAAGGGCGGTGGTTTCTTTGCCACCGGATTTGCCCTCTATTTTGAAAGACGGCGCAACGTCTGTGGTTATGGTTTTACGGTTTTGTGTCCTGTCCAATTTGTTGCCACGGATTTTAGGGAGAGGATTTTAATGTGCTGCTGGATGACTGGCTCACCCAGATTTTAGGTAAGAGGTCCGCCAGTCACGAATACCTCCTTGTTTCCCTTCGGTTTCTGTCCTCCCTTCCTTGTGCTTCCTTTCCTTTTTTAGTGCACTCCTTCTCCTCTTGTTTTGCCTCTGTATGTGAGGATTTGGAACTGCGTCAGGTCTGTGCCTTTTAGCTGTTCCCCTTGTTCGCTGTTCGTCTTAGTCCCTTCACTGCATGTGCTCCTGTTTTTATGCGTTTGGGCGCTGATGACCCCGCTGTTCAGCGGCCGTAAACCTCAAACACACACAACAACTGGTGGAACAATATCATCCTCGACCTGGCCCCCATGTTCACCCTGCTGGGGCTAGTCACTATCTTCAAATTTCCTCCCATACAACTCCAAGCATGTAAGCATAAACTGCAACACCCTCACCAGTGTTCCTAACTCAGAGGCCGATTTTTTGTGATGCTCCCCCTAATGCAACATACTCAAATCACCCACCCGATTAGTTAAATGCACCAACCGTGCCCGCACCCGACCCAACTGACTGTCACTAGGTTGGGTTCCTTCTAGGAGACCAACAGTATTCTCATGGCTTTTAAGGGCCTCACCAAGAAATTAGATGGCCGCACCTGTCTCACCGATCACTGTCGAGGTGACGTCAACCGGCTGCAGCACGGCAGCGCGCATACGGGCTACTAATTCTGGAACACTGATCTCCGTCCGTTGACGCCTTACTGCCATCTCGTAAACGAGATGGTCTCTTCTCTGCAGGTCAATCCTCGGACACTGTCTGACTGCCATTATCTTAACAGCTGAGACAATAACAAGCCAAACAATACGATGCCACAGATACAATCAAAACAAGAGTGAAACTGACCGCAAAAAGGTTGGTAAGCACAAGCGAAACCACGCTCTGCTACCAGTGAAACGCCCACTAAACTCGCAGGGTAGAACAGGTGATTAAGATTCTGGGAAGGACCAAATAATGTGGCGGTCAGTTTCACTTCAAAATTGTAATTTATTGTAATTTAACAACACATTTAAACCAAAACGGCACATAGCAGAACCTTTACAACTACGACTTTCAAAATCATATTCTTTCTCGGCTGAAGGCCTCCAAACAAGAAATCTTAAAAGTCAACAAGATAAATTTCAAGAGACTGAAGACACACTGTTAAAATTGCAAATAAAATATGTAGTGTGTGACCGGGCCAAATATCTCACGAAATAAGCGCCAAACGAGAAAACTACAAAGAACGAAACTTGTCTAGCTTGAAGGGAGAAACCAGATGGCGCTATGGTTGGCCCTCTAGATGACGCTGCCGTAGGTCAAACTGATATCAACTACTTTTTTTTTTTAAATGGGAACCCCCATTTTTATTACATATTCATGCAGTACGAAAATAAATTTGAATGTTTTAGTTGGTCCACTTTCTTCACTTTGTGATAGATGGCGCTGTAATAGTCACAAACATATGGCTCACAATTTTAGTCGAATAGTTGGTAACAGGTAGGTTTTTTAAATTAAAATACAGAACGTAGGTACGTTTGAACATTTTATTTCGGTTGTTCCAATGTGATACATGTGCCTTTGTAAACTTATCATTTCTGAGAACGCATGCTGTTACAGCGTGATTACCTGTAAATACAACATTAATGCATTAAAGGCTCAAAACGATGTCCGTCAACCTCAATGCATTTGGCAATATGTGTAACGACATTCCTCTCAACAGCGAGTAGTTCGCCTTCTGTAATGTTCGCACATGCATTGACAATGCGGTAATGCATGTTGTCAGGCGTTGTCGGTGGATCAAAATTGCAAATATCCATCAACTTTCCCCACAGAAAGAAATCCGGGGACGTCAGATCCGGTGAACGTGCGGGTCATGGTATGGTGCTTCGACGACCAGTCCACCTGTCATGAAATATGCTGTTCAATACCGCTTCAACCGCATACGAGCTATGTGCCGGACATCCATCATGCAGTGAAACATCTTGTAGTAACATCGGTAGAACATTATGTAGGAAATCAGCATACATTGCACCATTTAGATTGCCATCGATAAAATGGGGGCCAACTATCCTTCCTCCCATAATGCCGCACCATACGTTAACCCGCCAAGGTCGCTGATGTTCTACTTGTGTCAGCCATCGTGGATTTTCCGTTGCCCAATAGTGCATATTATGCCGGTTTACGTTACCGATGTTGGTGAATGACGCTTCGTTGCTAAATAGAACGCGTGCAAAAAATCTGTCATCGTCTCGTAATTTCTCTTCACGCCCACTGGCAGAACTGTACACGACGTTCAAAGTCGTCGCCATGCAATTCCTGATGCATAGAAATATGGTAAGGGTGCAATCGATGTTGATATAGCATTCTCAACACCGACGTTTTTGAGATTCCCGATTTTCGCGCAATTTGTCTGCTACTGATGTGCGGATTAGCCGCGACAGCAGCTAAAACACCTGCTTGGGCATCATCATTTGTTGCAGGTCGTGGTTGACGTTTCACATGTGGCTGAACACTTCCTGTTTCCTTAAATAACCTAACTATCCGACGAACGGTCGGGACAGTTGGATGATGTCGTTCAGGATACCGAGCAGCATACATAGCACACGCCCGTTGGGCATTTTGATCAAAATATCCATACATCAACATGATATCGACCTTTTCCGCAATTGGTAAACAGTCTATTTTAACACGGGTAATGTATCACGAAGCAAATACCTTCTGCACTGGCGGAATGTTACGTGATGCCACGTACTTACACGTTTGTGACTATTACAGCGCTATCTATCACAAAGCGAAAAAGGTGGTCCAACTAAAACATTCATATTTATTTACGTACTACACGAATATGTAATAAAAATGGGGGTCCTATTTTAAAAAACCCAGTTGATATCCGTCTGACCTATGGCAGCGCCATCTAGCGGGCCAACGACAGTGCCATTTGGTTTCCCCTTTCAAGCTAGAGGAGTTTCGTTTTTTGTAGTTTTTTGTTTGATGTTTATTTCGTGAGATATTTGGCCCGGTCACTATCAATGGTCTATTTTAAGAATAAGGCTTTAAGCGGCTGAAGGCCGACAGATGATTTTCCAAAAATTCAAAATACCTTAAACCTTTAAGTGGCTGACGGCGGACTAAATGGAAGACAGCAAAACAGCAGTAACTATCAGCAAAATATCCACTTGCCAGAATTCAAAATTACTTATACGGGCTGAAGGCCCTTGATTTAGACTACCAACAGACCATTAAACACTCATGAAAACGACAGTATAGACCACGGCACTCAGAAGCCTCCAGGGGGGGGGGGGGGGCCTTACCTCGAAATATGAACGTTCACTTGATCTGTCGGTAACCCATCAAGAGACAGTCACGGACCGACCGACCAAACGACTTGCTAGCCACCAATCGGTACATGGAAACTCAAAGACCAAACTGTTACAGACGTGATTATCCACAATGAAATATGTATTAAGCTGTCAAAACTACACACCGCCAGCTGACCCAACCGACTGTGCCGCACGGAGATATCCTCCCTGGTCCGCACCAACCGATCGACTGCCCGCACACACCCTATCCGGAAACCATATACACAAGACCAAAGATGGTACACGCTGCATATTACTACACACGTCGTTGCTGCCACACGTAGAAGGAGGTAGAACCACGGCATAACCGCAACAACGGTGGGGAACGAAACGCAGATATACAGCCAAGTTCAAGGAAACGCATAGTTCGGAGTGAGCACGGCACAGGTACATTTTTGATATCAGTAAGGTTTACGATACTCCTTGGTGACACTGTATTCTATGGGAGCTAAACCGATGGTGTTTATGTGGCCATTTCGAAATATTTTTGGTTCTTCTTATCAAACCGCCTTTTTTGATTTCGAGTCGGTGATGCTCTGTCGAATAATTTCGAGCAGGAAGATGGTGTTCCTCAGGTGTAGCGTTTGAAATGTTACCCTCTTGCCACAGCCGTAAATAGCATCACGACTACGGTGAGGAATCCCATAATACGCTTCTTACATGAGGAAGATTTTGCGGTTTCCTGTCACTTCTTCAGTACTGCAACAACATCTCACCAGTGGCAACTTACGGTAAAGTGCAAAGACCGGATTTACGTTTTCTGCTATGAAGCGTGTATGTATTCATCTTAATCATTCTCTTCGTATTTTCAGTTAACCGGAATTGCTTATGTGGAATACCATAATCCCTTTTAAACACTCCTTGTGGTTTCTGGGCCTCATTTTTAACTCCAAACAGTCTTGGTTATCACACCTGAGGGACCTGAAGGCAAAGTCCCAGAAGACACAGAAGATTTGGAAGTGTATTAGCCACATATCTTGTGGAGCACAATGGATGCATCTGCTGCAGTTTTACACGGCTTTCATGTGTTCGCGTCTGGACTATGGGTGCACAGTGTATGGGTCAGTGAGGTCTTTATATCTGAATATCACTGACACTTTACGACACAGAATCATTTTGGCAGTTGGCACATATAAATCTAGTCTATGCTGACGCTGGTGAACCACCATTTACCATTTGGGGGTAGACTCTCATGGTGACTCTGATACATCAGATTCTCGTTAACCATACCATTGCTCTTTCCGCTATGGAACGTCTCTTTTCCAGTCGTCCCACCAGAGGGTTTCTGAGCAGGGGACTTGTAAGCGCCGCCATTCCACTGTCACTATAAGCTCTCCTCACGCTTTAGTGACCACTGTATGGCGCCCCAGTGGGACATTGTTTGTCAGAGGCCCAGGCGATCGTGGTTTGACCGCCTTGACCGCGAGGATGGTAGAAACCTCTATGAAACCCATCATTCTCAAGGTGTCCTGTGTGCTGATGAGATACATGGCTGTTGAACAGTCATTACTTGGCAACCTCTGGGGAGCCTGCCGCACCTTGGTTGTGTAAGGGTTACATAGGCACGTGGAGCCTTTTCTAGGTGGATTTGTATTTCCCCAGATGCTCAGGGGACAGAGAGGAATTCTCAAAGACCTCCTCTCCTGCTCCCAGAGGATTGGGTGGACCACTTGCAGGTACCAGTACCATGCCAAACAAGAACCCTCCAGACGTGGAGATTAGACAGACTTCTTCAGCATCGAGTAACAAGAACACTATCTGCCTTCAGTGGCTGGAAATTTCTTATTGCCCTTGCCAACTGTCTCGTCACATCCTCTGGTGCAGGGGGAGGATTAACAGCGCTACCTTCTTGCCATCTTCAACCGCATCTTGCGCAATATTGAATTTCCGTCACAGTGGGGGAAAGTATAATCATCCGAGTGCTAAAGCCTGGCAAAAATCTGCTAGATGTGGATACCTATCTTCCTATTAGCCTCGCCAAAATTCTGTGCAATCTGCATGGAAGCATGGTGAGCCAGAAGTTATGTTGGCTCTTTGAGTCTCTGGGCCTTCTAGCTCTGTCCCAGGGTGGTTTTAGCCAAGGGCGCTACAGCACCGACAACTTGGTCCACCTTGAGTTTGCCACTCGATTCGCCTTTTCCTGGCGACAACCTTTTATTGCCATTTTTTGACCAGACGAAGGCCTACGATACCACTTGACGACACCTCATCATCGCTACTCTGTATGATTAAGGTCTCTGGGCCCGCTCCCGATTTTTATATGGAACTTCTTATCGCTCAGTATTTTCGGAATTCACGCTTGTGCTTCCCACAGTGGGCCCACATCCAAGAGGATTCATCCTGCAGAGCTCTGTTGTGAGTGTCCCACTCTTTTTAATTGCTGCTAATGATCTTGTGCTTGGACTGGCCCACTTGACTTCCCCATCTTCATCAGCTTAAGGAAAAGTGACCGACTTGGATGCTGACTGCCATACGCTGCTGCAGCTTTACAAAGCCCTCATTCAGTCCTGTATTGACTGTAGGAGCCTGGAGTATGGTTTAGCATCACTTTGCGCGTTGCAGCTCCGGTACCCTATCCACCACTGTATTCAGCTTGCTGTGGGTGTTTTCTGAACGAGTCCAGTGAACCCCCTGCTCACAGAAGCTAGCGCTCCTCCATTGCGGCTCCGGCGTCACCTACTGCTTACAAACTGTACCACCCACATTCATAGTTCTCCCCACCATCCAAATTACTGCCTCTTCTTCCCTAACACGGCGATCCATCTCCCCCAACGGCGGCCCACAATGCGGAATCCCCTTAAAGTCCATGTCCGGTCGCTTATTACTGAACTTGAAACTTTCCGTCTAGCAGCATTCCTCGGGGTCCACTTAAGTACACCTCCATGGTCCATGCTTCTGCAACAGCTTTTTCTGGACCTATTGCAAATCATATAAGGCTCATTTACACCTGAGCCCCCCTGCTGGCAATTTTTCTCTGTTCTTGGAGAATTCCATGGCTCAGAAATAGTCTACAACGATGGATCAATGGTCAACAGTCTTGTTGTCTTTGCTTATACTCACGTGGGACATCCTGAACAGCGGTCCTTGCTGGATGGCTTCACTGCAGTGTTGGTAGCCATCTACGTCGCTCTTGAGCTATAAGCTCCTGCGCCGATTAACAAGGTCATTGGCTCACCTTTGTGTTGTTTTAGGTTGTCAGCAAAACATTTCCCTATGCTTTACTTTTGGCTCCTCTGCGTTGTATTTCATCTCTTATGCAGCACATTCTAAGTATTTCTTCGTTGTCTTAGCGTGTATGTTAACATTACCGCTGCCCCCAGGGGCTCAGCATTCATTTGCTGGGTACGGGCTTGGCGACCCCGGGGTTCCTGAGCTGGGGACTGGTAAGCGTCGCCCGTCCCCTGTCACCGTAACCTCTGAGCATACTTCAGCGACCACCGTGCGGCGCGGCGGTGGAACGTTGTGTGTCTCAGGGAATGGGGATCTTGGCTTGACCGCCCGGATCGCGAGGATGGAATAAACCTCTATAAAAAAAACCTCAATCTCAAGGTGTGCTGTGCGCTGATGAGATGCATGGCTGTTGAGGTGGAACAGTCGATAGCGGGCAACCTCTGGGGAACCTGCCGCACCTCAGTTGTATAAGGCTTACCTAGGCACGCGGGGCTCTGTCTAGGTGGACTTGTAGTTCCCTAGCTGCTCGTGGGACCGAGATGGATCCTTCGAACTCCTCTTTTCTTCCTCCCAGTGGAAAGGGTGGGCTGCTGGAAGGTTCTAACACCCAGTCTCTTAAGAGGGCCCGTGCAGTCAGTCCCCCTGACTCCGGCGCTTCTTTAAACAGTCCAGTCTTAGGTAACAGAATGCATTCTGGTAATCCGAATGTGTTTCTCATTGTGAAACGCAAGGAGGGTAGTTTTGAGAAGGTTTCGCCCATCTATATACAAAAGGGATTGGAGGGAATCTGTGGCTCCTTAAAATCGGTGAAGCGCTTACGTAATGGGACCTTGCTACTGGAAACTTCCACTTCCCAGCAAGCAACTAACCTCCGGTCTGCTAAATGCCTTGGAGAGTATGCCATAGACACTGAACTGCACAGCACCTTGAACTACAGCAAAGGTGTTGTGACATGCCGGGATCTAGCTGATAGTCCCAAGGAAGAACTGCAACATGAGTGGGCTCCAGAAGGTATCGTTGATGTCCAACACATCATGAAGAGGGTTGATGGCACTCTTGTCACATCCGACTCCTTTATTCTAACCTTCAGTAGCACTAAACTTCCAGAACATGTTAAAGCTGGCTTCCTTCGCCTTAGTGTGAGGCCTTATTTCCCGGCCCCGATGCGCTGTTTCAAATGCCAGCGTTTTGGGCATACCACCCTCAGCTGTAAAGGCGAAGCGACTTGTGGAAACTGTGGTCAGGCTGCTCATGAAGGAGTTGGTTGCTCGTCTCCGGCTAAATGTATTAATTGCTCTGGGAACCACCCTGTTTGGAGTCGGGACTGCCGCATATTTTTAGAGGAACGCAAGGTCAAGGAAATAAAAACGACCGAGTGTATCCCCTATGGTGAGGCCAAGAAGATTTATAAGTCGATGCAACCTCCCACATTTGCTACATCTTTTGCATCCCTGGTACAGAAGCCTACTCCAAAAGTCGATGCCTCGACGCAGACTGAGGTGGTGAGTGTTGGCACTAACACCAGCAGCTGTCAGTGCACTTGCACCGCAGCCAGTGTTTTAGAGCCAGTAGCCCCTCCTCGAACGGCAGACAAAGGTACAGTGGCGAACTTGGTCCAGACCCTCGCGCATCCAACAGCTGAGGTTGTCCCCAAGCCCAGTGCGCCAATTACCACTCCCACATCAGCTCCCTCAAAGTCCACCAAACCACAGAAAGCTACTGTACAGCAGCAACAGCGGGTCAAATCCCGTGGTAAACCATCTGACCATGCGGATGTTGTTTTACATGAGGCATTATCTGGCTCTTCCCCAGAGTTGATGGAGTACGATGTATGTGTGGGGCACTCATCTCGTCCCACGCCTGCCCCTCCAACTGCTGCGGTCTCCCCGCCCCGTCGGAGAGACAGGATGAAGGTGCTACCCCCAACATAGATGGCTCCCATACTCCAGTGGAACTTGCAAGGGTTCAGAAAGCATGTGGAGGAACTTCGTCTACTTTCTCAGGGTAGACCACTGTGTCTCTGTCTCCAGGAGACGTATTTCCATCCATCATACTCCCCTGAGATACGAGGCTATACACTCCACAAAAAGGACGACCTGCGTGGAGAGAGAGCTAGAGGCGGCGTAGGTATTTTCGTCAGGACGGACTACCTCTCCTCGCCTCTCTCACTTACGACGACTCTACAGGCCGTCGCTGTGTCCGTGCACGTGCGTCATCCATTGACTGTATGTTCACTTTACTTGCCCCCACATGATGCTCTTGATGAAGCGGCCCTCACCGACCTTCTTACACAGCTCCCCCAGCCATTCATTATTTGTGGTGATTTTAATGCCCACAATGTGCTTTGGGGCTCTGCAATTACCTGCCCCAGGGTTAGAGCGATTGCGAGGCTTCTCCTGTCATCCTGTGCCTACTTGCCCAATGGAGGACAGAGTACTCATTTCTGCACAGCGACTGGGTCGTTCTCTGTCATTGATCTCTCGCTTTGCTCTCCAGCTCTTGCCGCCAGTGCTCACTGGGAAGTGGTCGCTGACTTGCACGGCAGTGATCATTTCCCAATCTGGATTCACCTGCCAGATGGCGTGGGCCCCGAAAGGAGACCACCATGATGGGTGCTCAGTGGAGCTGACTGGACACTTTATAGCCAGTTGGCCCAATTCGAACACTGTGCGAATGTTGAGATGTGGGTGGATCATATTACCAACACAGTCCACCACGCCGCTGCAGCGTCCATTCCACAGTCCACAGGCCACCGGAAAAGGCCACCTGTGCTTTGGTGGAGTGCTGACTGCCGCTCTGCAATCAGGACCAGGCATGCGGCTCTGCGTCAGTTCAAGTGTCGGCCGACTGCTGAGAATCTTGCAGCCTTTCGGGTGGCGAGGGCAAGATGTCGCCGCATTATTCGCGAGAACAAGAAAGGGTCGTGGCAAACGTTCCTGAACACCATTAATCGTTCCACCAAAAGTTCCATTGTGTGGGAAACCATCTGGAGAATTTCTGGCAGAGGAGGAAGGTGTCCCATAGCTGCTGTAATGACTAAGGGCACTCTCCACACGTATCTGCGAGCCATTGCCCAGAGTATGGCAGCGTATTTTTCCACAGTTACTGCAACAACCAGTCAGGATCCAGGTTTCCAGCACCATAGAGCGGTTGCTGAGAGATGTAGTCTGAACTTCCAGTCCACCTCTCATGAAGTTTACAACTGCCCATTCTCTCTGTGGGAGCTGGATTCTGCATTGTCTGGGGCTCGTGACACATCCCCTGGTCACGACAGGATCCATTACAGTATGCTATGGCACCTCACAATGCGCAACAGAGAACTCCTCCTCGCACTTTTTAATGACATTTGGGCGTCGGGTCACTTTCCTGACGCGTGGCGTGAGGCAGTTTTAATCCCTTTTTTAAAACCTGGGAAAGACCGCACGAGCCCAAGTAGCTACCGTAGTATTGCCCTCACTAGTTGCATAGGGAAGACCTTGGAGCGGATGGTCAACCGCCGCCTTGTGTGGATGTTAGAATCCCGGCAACTCCTTAGTCGCTTTCAGTGTGGGTTCAGGAGGTTTCGTTCCACCTTCGATAACCTTCCCCTCCTGGAGGCGGCTATACAACAAGCTTTCCTCCGCCGTCATCACCTTCTAGGTGTATTTTTCGACATCGAGAAGGCCTACGATACCACTTGGAGGCGTCTCATCCTGGCGCAGCTTCACGAATGGGGTTTTCGTGGTTGTCTTCCTCTTTTTATTCATTCTTTCCTTTCGCCGCGATATTTTAGATACCGAATTGGTGACGTCCTGTCTGATCGCTTTGAGCAGGAGAATGGTGTCCCTTAGGGTAGCGTTTTAAGTGTGACTCTGTTTGCCATCGCTATTAATAGCATTACGTCCATAGTGAAAAGTCCTGTCCAGTGTTCTTTGTTTGTGGATGATTTCTCTTTGTTCTGCTCTTCTTCAAGCCTTGCAACGACAACTCGTCAGTTGCAACTTACGATTAGGCGTTTCGATGACTGGGCGCAGAAGAGTGGATTTAAGCTTTCCACCGAGAAGTCTGTATGTGTTCTTTTTAACCGTTCTCGTTCGATTTTAACATTTCCTGAGTTGCGCTTGAGGGACACTATTCTTACTTTTACAGACACGGTGAGATTTCTGGGGCTCATTTTTTACTCGAGGCTCACGTGGTTACCTCATCTTAAAGACCTGAAACGGCGGTCGCATCAGGCTTTAAGTATTTTAAAATGTCTTAGCCACAGTACATGGGGAGCTGACAGGACTTGTCTGCTCCAGTTTTACAGGGCGTTTGTGCGATCTCGGCTCGATTATGGGTGCACGGTGTATGGGTCTGCGAGGCCTTCGTACTTAAAGATTTTGGACGTTGTCCACCATGAAGGGCTTCGGTTGGCCACTGGGGCATTCCGAACTAGCCCCATACCAAGCTTCTGTGCAGAGGCAGGTGAACCGCCACTTCATATGCGGCGACGGCTACTTACGGTACGCCAGGCGTATAAAACTTTGTCCACACCCTACACACCTGCATACAATACCGTTGCTCAGCTTCCTCTGGCACGGTTATTTTATAACCGGCAACGTGCGACGCAGCACTATGGGATTCGCGCACAGGATTGCCTCGCTGCGATGTCTGTGGCTGGTCTTCGTGTTTTACGTCGCGGTTGGAGCAGATCTCCACCTTGGCTCCTCCGGCGTCCCAAACTTATTTTAGATTTGACTCGTTTTAAGAGGGATGGCACGCCAGATTTTACATTCCAGTCACTGTTTTTTAACAGTTTAGATGTGCATCACGGTTTCACTGTCGTTTACAGTGATGGCTCCAAACAGGAGAATTTCCTTGGCTGTTCTGTGGTGTTCCCTGATCATGTTACCCGGATTCGCTTCCCTGCTGAATATACCGTTTTCGCAGCGGAGCTCCACGTGATCCTGAAGGCACTGAAGCAGATGCATCGTGTTCGGGGCGATCGATTTCTTCTCTGCTCCGATTCTCTTAGTGCCTTACAATCACTGCAGAACCTATACCCGACTGAGGAGATGGTCCAGCTGATACATGACCAACCGTACTTGCTCCAACAGCGGGGTAAAGAGGTATCCTTCTGCTGGGTGCCTGGTCATGTCGGCATCTGGGGCAATGAACAGGCTGATCGGGCTGCCAAGGAGGCCTGCAGGGAGCAGGCTGTGGTCCAGTGTCCTATCCCCTTGCAGTCAGTCATCGCTGCACTCCACACGAAGTGCATGGAATTGTGGGAGGACGAGTGGCTGGCGGTGACGGCCAATATATTGCGGTCGGTAAAGTCAACCACTCGGTCGTGGCGTTCCTCCTGCCGGTTGCTCAGGCGGGAAGATGTGGCCCTCACACGTCTTCGGATCGGGCACTGTCCTCTGACGCATAGCTATTTATTGCGGCGGGAGGATCCTCCGTTTTGTGATGCTTGTGGTGTGCCCATCTCTGTCCGGCGCATTTTAACAGACTGCATTTTATACCGAGATGCACGGGCAGAAGCACAAGTTGATGGGGATCTACCTTGTGTTTTAGCTAACAATGAGACGTGTGTCTAGGGTTTTTAAGTTTTGTGACGTGTCTGGACTCTGGCCTAAACTTTTAGGCTGGAGGTTTTAGTGTATTGCAGAGTGGCTGACTCCTCCCTTTTTCGTTGCGGTCAGCCAACCACTTCCATCTGCTACATTGTTTTAGCTCCCCCTACCATTTTCTTCCTGTGTTGTCCATGTTTTACTGCTGACACCCTGCTTCATCCCACGCTTCGCTGTGGGTGAGCACATTTTTCAATGATTGTTCCCAGTGTTTTATGTTCCGTTTTATGTCCATGTTCTGAGGCTTTTTCTTGTCACCCGTCTCACTATGATACTGAACGGGCGCTGAAGACCTTGCTGTCGTGCGCCCACCAAACCCTTCTACTACTACTACTACTACTACTACTACTATCTCTCTACGGGCACATACACCACATGTTGGCATGCAACATGGGGTCCTTCTCACGGTGGACGGAGGCCTTATACCACAACCGTACGCAGATCCCTGAGTATCTACGACGTTTGTACCCAGCAGGCAAAGGGGTCCAGAATATTCAGGATACATTCCGCTTGCAACGACAGGGGAAGGAGCTGTCTTTTTACTGGGTTTCAGGACACATGAGTATTCTCGGAAAGGAAAGGACGGTTCTAGCAGGCAAGGAGGTGTGTCGTGAGCCTCATTTATTTCCGTGTGCCATGCCCCTATATGCTGCAGCCTCGCTGCTGAGATATAGAATCTGGCACTGGTGGAAGATTCAGTGGCTGGAAGTGCCAGACAATAAGCTGCATCTAGTAAAACCACAACATGGCCCTACTGTTACTCCATTGAGCCTAGTTGACGGGACGAGGTCCTCCTTACTCTCCTTTGCGTAGGTCACAGTCCTCATGGTTCAAATGGCTTTGAGCACTATGAGAATTAACATCTGAGGTCATCAGTCCCCTAGAATTTAGAACTACTTAAACCTAACTAACCTAAGGACATCACACACATCCATGCCCGAGACAGGATTCGAACCTGCAACCGTAGCGGTCTCGCGGTTCCAGACTGAAGCACCTAGAACCGCATGGCCACACCGGCCGGCCAGGCCTCATGACACACGGCTTTCTGCTCAGGTGAGATGAGCTTCCAATGTCTGGTGCTTGAGGCATACAGATCACAAATGTGACACATTTTATTGAACTGTTTTTTATTTTCCGACCAGGACGTCGCAGCGGATATGCCGACGAATGTGCCCTCTCTTTTAAGTAACATTCAAACGAATGTTGTTCGCGTTTTAAATTTTTTTGAAGTATCCAACATTTTTCTCAAGAGATGGGAGATGGTTTTCATATATTAACAGAGTGACTTGCTCACCCATGTTTTTTGTAAGTGACCAGCCAATGATATTTCCCTGTGCCTTTCTTTTAGTTCTTTTGTCTTTTGCTTGAGTCTTTGTCTCATTTATAGTTACTTTTATTTTTTCTTCGTTATTTTTGGGCATATGAGATAGAGTGGTTGCATTACTGCGCAACGATTTTAGAGATTTTATCCATATTCATTTGTTTTAATGAGTATAAGGGCGCTGTGAACCTTGTCACTGTGTGCCCTTAATCTCTACGAACACACACACACACACACACACACACACACACACACACACACACACACAAACACACACACACACACACACACACACACGGGTGGAGCCACTTGTGGCGAATGTGTCAAGGCCACCTGAATTGTGTAAATTGCTCTGGTGACTACCCTGTTTGGATTATTGACCACAGTGTCTTCCTTGAAGAAAGAAAGACACAGGAGATTAAAACATCGAAACACATCCCACACGGTGAGGCCAAGAAGATCTGTAAGTCCATGCAGCCTCCCTAATTCATTCCATCTTTGCTTTGGCCCTTAAAAAGACTATTTACGCAGCCAACACTTCAACGCAAGTGGCGGTAGCTAGTGTCAGCATTTGTACCTTCGTCTTTCAGTGCTCTTGTCAAGTTGCAGTTGTTTCAGAGGCCGTAGACCTCTGGAGAACGTCAAACAAAGCCACAGCTACCATTGTAGAGCTCCCGACATATCCAAAGATTGTGTCTGGTAAAAAATCTGGCACTGCCTCTGCTGCTGCTGCTGCTGCTGCGGTGTTTCTAGGTCGTATAAAATAGTGGGAGGCTTCCACCGCAGGCGAATTCGACATGACAGTTCTGCTGCTTCTGCCTCAGACCAAATGGAATTCGAATTTAGCCCAGGGCAACCATCTTGCCCCAAGTTTGACCCTACACCTTTTGTGGGCTCCCCACCTCAGCAGAAACATGGGGTCAAAGGACAACCCCCATGACAAACAGCTCCCATTTTACAGTGGAACATGAATGGGTTTAAGAGACATGTGGAGGAACTGAAATGCCTGCCACAGGCACAACCTCTTTGCTGGTGTTTACAGAAAACAAATTTCAAAGCCACTGACTGATACAGGGCTATGCCCACCACCAAAAGGATGACCTGAATAGGGAAAGAGCTATGGGCGGCTTTGTTGTGTACAGTGACACACCACTCCTCTGCTCTCTCGTCGGGTGCTGACCAACAAGCAGTAGCTGCTGTTGCAATTCACTATCTGATCTCTGTACTTACCTCCACAGGGTGCAATAGACTCTCCTGCAGGCCTTATAGAACTAACCCCCCAACAGTTTCTCCTACCGCGTGATATCAATGCCCGTTACGTATTAAGGCTCAAGCTATACTTGCTCCAGGGGCCAATTCTTGGAGAACCTCATTACGAGTAGCCCTCCTACTTTCTCGACAGCTGCTTGGTCGTCTCAGGCATTGACATGTGCTTCCTCTTCACTGTGTACCAGCAATTTTAGACACTTTCTCCAAATTCGTTACTTTTAATGTGTGCAAGATCGCTTATAACGTCAGTGTTGATGCCCAAAAGCTAACACACACACACACACACACGCACACGCACGCAAGCACGCATGCACGCACTCCATTACAATCGTCCCAAGATAACAAGGGCGTTTGGGGTTCTTGTGAACTGTCTACTGTAATTCTTTAGTGTGGGGCACATACTGGCACAAATCCGGGGTTTTAACTGACACCACCAATGTTACTGCAGTGACCCAGATTCATTCTTGACTAAGCGTACTACGTGAAAGATTGCACTCCTCCTCCTGTTTTTAAGATGATATTTTCCGACATTTTAAATGAGTATCTTGACTATGTAAGTGTATTTTCGGGTGGATCTAAACTGGGAGACTCCGTTGGTTGGTCGTTCGTTTTCCTGGATCGTGTCCTCAAGACTCGGTTGCCTTTGGAGTTGTCTATATACGATGCCGAACTATTGGCCATCATGAGGGCACTGGTGCATGCAAGATGTGCCATACCAGCTAAATTCCTCTTTTCCGACACCCTGAATGCCCTTCAGTCTTTGCAACGTTTGTATGCAGCTGATAAATTTGTCCAGGATGTCGGGAACGCCCTCCTCTGGATACAAAGTCTCAGAAATGAGGTATCGGGGTACACGGGCAATGCAGCGAATGAAAGGGTCGATGTAGCGGCCAAGAAGGCATGTCGTGTTCTTCGGTTAGGTGAGTGTGCCATTCCCCTGCACGCTATCGTATCACAGTTGAGGTACAGAGACATACGTCAGTGGGAAGACGAATAGCTAGAAGTAACAGACAACAAGACCCGCCCAGTTAACCCCACAACACAGTCGCGCCACATCTGCTTCCACACACGCAGACAGCAGTAGGTTCTCCTTAGCCGTCTTCAAATAGCCCTATGACACCTGGCCTCTTGCTGTGGCGAGGGGACCCTCCAGTGTGTGATGGTTGTGGCTTGCAGATCACTGTGCGCTTCATTTTACTAGACTGTGTTTATTTTCGGACCAGAGGGCGATGACAGATTTATCGGCACGTGTGCCCTATATTTTAAGTGACACTGAAAAGAATGTGGTGATAGATTTAAGATTTTGTGATGTGTCCAAATTGTTATTAAAAAACTGCCGAGGAGTTTTTAACATGTTACAGGGAGAAACGGTACAGGGAGTACGCTTGCCGAACGGAAAACATAATCCCAGTTGATGTATGGGCAGTTGATCAGCTGATTGTAGAGCTGCAATATTATGTGACATGAGTTTTCTTTTCTCTCTTGTCGCCTTTTAAGTAAATAACGCAACTGATGGAGAGATTCACTAAGGGTTTTCTTTCAATAGCTTTTGCCTCGTGTCACACTTGCTCATGCCCTCTGTACCTTTCGCAGCATGTACGAGGGCATGGGATTTAGGAAGGTGAAGATCTGTTCAAAGATGCAGTAGACTTCTCAAATGATAAACTACATAAGCTAGACCTAGGATTACTAGAGAGACTTCAGAGAAATCTGTTCTGAGGAGTGAAGAGGGCGGGGGCTGGCCTTCAGCCAATAGGAACGTTGCAGTTGAAATAAGGGCCGTGTTGTCTGGTAGGTAGCTAAGCTGGGGCGCTGCTAGCTGGGACAAGCTGGGGGCAGGACGTACCTGTGGAGGCGCTCCGTCTGGATGACGGTAAGATGTAAAAATTCGGTATATCGCCACTGATACAGTCCGCGATGTGTTTCTTAAGTTTTTCGTGGCGACAGGTATATGTAATGGTTTCGTAATCTTGATTATTTAGGCTGAATAGAGAACTTCGTGGGTATTAGCTGTAGCGGTTTTCTTTTAGAATGAGCCATCAACTCCATATGTTACATCATGAATGGTAGAGGCTAAAACGTTTTTCATTTCGTCAACGGGTAGGTATATTAATTCCGGGGTACGATTTTGTAGGGCATAATAACTTTTGCGAGTAGCTATCTTTGTAACGTAGACGTTAGCACATGTTCGCGGCAGTTCCATGTGGCCCCCTCTATGAGAGAAATGAAGTGTTTTGTGACCAGAAAAGAGTAGAAAATGCTTTATAATCGTAATAGAAGCCGGAACGCGTTATTTGTTTTACTAATTTGTAAATTTCGGCTGTTTTCTTTCTGTCTTACTTTCGTGCCATGTGTACGCGCATAGAATGAACAAGCAACCGGCCGGTGTGGCCGTGCGGTTAAAGGCGCTTCAGTCTGGAACCGCGAGACCGCTACGGTCGCAGGTTCGAATCCTGCCTCGGGCATGGATGTGTGTGATGTCCTTAGGTTAGTTAGGTTTAAGTAGTTCTAAGTTCTAGGGGACTGATGACCACAGATGTTAAGTCCCATAGTGCTCAGAGCCATTTGAACCATTTGAACAAGCGCCGTAGCAACTACAGCATCTGCTTTTTGCAATGTTTAATCACGTTGCAGAATTAATTTATTTATTCCGAATAAATGGAAGTATGTTTCGCGTAATTAACGTTGATTTTCTGTGTTTTAACGCTTTCGATGTTTTGTGCTGGGACTACGTGGTGTGTGTGAATATATTTTTGGCGTATGTGAAATAGGAAGATATTAGAGCAATGTTTCATAGCTCTTTAAGAGCAGTTGCCTGAGAGTTAATTTTGTGAATACTAAGGTACAGTGTCTAGGTGTTTGTGACAGCCGTGTGAATGGTAATGATCTGCATACTCCCGTATCTCCTATGTTTCGCATGCAGTCAGATCTAATTAACACTCTCCCACTGAAAATGATTGGTGGAACTTTGTTGCTATTTTTTAAAGAGACAACACGGCTTTGACCGCTCCCATCAGTGCTTATTTGAATTTGATAGGTGAAGACCTATCACGTCATTCTCAATGATCCATATTACGTCAATCAATTCTGTAATTAGTTAACGTCCCCTCATGGCTCGCCTCTCGAGCGCAGATGAGTACCGCGTGGACTCAGGCCTTTCAGTGCGTAACTTGCGAACCCTGTGTGCTCCTGCTTTGGCTTTAATTTATGTAGCAGTGATGTTCTGCGTAATACTTCATTATACCTCAGCATGTCGATGCATGGTCTCTATTGAGGTCGAAATTGAATGTGACAGTGAAGTCGTCTGGTCGCGTATAACAGATGTAGATGAAATTAATTGTTGGATGTTTTTACCGGCCACCCAATTCCGCTGTGGTAGTTTTAGTGTCTGCGGTCAAAATCGCGTAGATACTCAGCTCTTGCAATATTAGGTGGAGGTGACTTTAATCTGCCGAGTACAGACTGGGAGGTCTGTGGCTTCATTGCGGGGGTTACAAACAAACATTCGAAATTCTTTGGTAAATTATTTCTGAAAATTGTCTTGAGCAGCTATCTCGGCAGCCCACACGCAATGTAAATGTCTTAGACCTTGTAGCCGCAAACAGGCCGGACCTTATCGACACTGTCAGTGTAGAAACGGGGATTAGCGATCATGATGTCACTCTTAGCATTTGCGATTAAGTAAGTTAATAAATCAGCGAAGAAGGTTAGGAGAGTGTTTCTGCTAGATAGAGCAGATAAGCAGTTAAATAACATCTTACTTAGACAGTGAACTGGCAACACTTAGTACCAGTGAGATAGATGAAGAGGAATTATGGGCAAAGTTTAAGCAGATTGTAAATCGTGGTCTGGAGAGTTATGTGCCTAGTAAGTGGATAAAGGATGGAAAGGACCCACCATGGTTTGAAAATAAATTCGTAAGATGCTGGGGAGGCATATTCTATTGCACTCCAGGTTCAAAAGGGGACGCACAAACGACGACAAGCGAATAGAGATTCGTCCGTATGTGAAAAGATCTATGCGCGAAGGGTACAAAAACTACACCATCAACATTAGCAAAAGATATGGCAGACAACCCCAGAAAATTCTGGTCATGTGTAAAATCGCCAAGAGGGTCTAAGGCGTCCATTCAGTCCCTTGTTGACCAGTCTGGAGTGGCAATAGAAGATAGCAAAACGAAAGCCGAAGTTTCAAATTTCACGTTCAAGAAATCGTTCACGCAGGAGAATCGTAGAGAAATACTGTCAATTGACCATCGGACATGCTCTCATATTGACGACAGAAATAAGCTTACCTGGAGTAGAGAAGCAACTTAATATTTGAAAACAAATAAATCACCAGGTCCGAATGGAATCCTAATTCGATTTTACAAACTGTACGCTACGGCACTGGCCCCTTACCTTGCCTGCATTTACCGTGAATTCCTCGCCCAGCTCTAAGTACCAGGCGAATGGAGGGAAACGCAGGTGACTCCAGTATACAAGAAAAGTAAAAGAACGGACCCGCACAATTACAGAACAATATTACTAACTTCCGTTTGCTGGAGAATTCTTGATCATATTCTCAGTTTGAATGTAATGAACATTCTTGGGACTGCGAAGCTTGTATCCAAGATTCAGCATAGTTTTAGAAAGCATCGCTGATGCGAAACTCTGCTTGTTTTTTTCTCACATGATATACTGAGAACAAGAGGCTACAGGCAGATTCCATATTTCTAGATTTCCGGAAAGCATTTGACACGGTGCCCCACTACAGGCTATTAACGAAGGTAACGAGCGTACGGAGTAATTTCACAGATATGCGAGTGGCTCGAAACTTCTTAAATGATAGAATCCAGTATTTTGTGATCAACGGCGAGTGTTCATGAGAGACGAAATTATCGTCAGGAGTGCCCTAGGGAACTGGAAAGTCCGGCAGGACCGCTGTGGTTCCCTATACATGTAAATGATTTGGCGAGCAGGGTGGGTAGCAATCTGCGGTTGTATGCTGATAATACTGTGGTATACGGTAAGATGTCGAAGTTGAGTGGCAGTAGGAAGATACAAGACGACTTAGATAAAATTTCCAGTTGGTGTGATGAATGACAGCTACCCCCAAATGTGGAAAAAATTTACATTAATGTGGGTGAGTAGGAAGAACAAACCCATAATGTTCGTCTACAGTATTACTAGCGTTCTTCTTGACACAAAAAATGGCTCTTAGCACTATGCGACTTAACGTCTGAGGCCATCAGTCCCCTAGAACTTAGAACTACTTAAACCTAACTAACCTAAGGACATCACGCACATCCATGCCCGAGGCAGAATTCGAGCCTGTGACCGTAGCGGTCGCACGGTTCCAGACTGTAGCGCCTACAACCGCTCGGCCACTTCGGCCGGCTGCTTGACACAGTCAAGTCGTTTAAATATCTGGGCGTAACTTTGCAAAGTGATATGAAGTGGAACGAGCGTGTGAGTCCTGTTGTAGGGAAGGCAAATAGTCGACTTCGGTTCAGTGACAGACGTTTAGGAAAGGGCGGTTCACCTGTAAAGGAGACAGCATATAGGATGCTGATGTGTCCAATGCTTGAGTACTGCTCTAGTGTTTGGGATCCGTACCAGGACAGACTGAAGGAAGACATCGAAGCAATTCAGAGGAGGGCTGCTACATTTGCTACCGGTAGGTTCGAACAAAACCGCTAATGAGATGCTTCGGGAACTCAAATGGGAAACCCTGGAGGAAAGGCGGCGTTCTTTTCGAGAAACACTTGACAAAATTTAGAGAACCGGCATTTGAAGATGACTGCCGAACAATTCTGCTCCCGCCTACATGCATCGTGCGTAAGGACCAGGAAGATAAGATACTAGAAATTAGGGCTTATATGGAAGCGTACAGACAGTCTTTTTTCCTTCGCTCTATTCGCGAATGGAACAGGATGAGAAATGACAAGTAGTACAGGATACCCTTCGCCACACGCCTTACGGTGCGTAGATGTAGATGGGAATGTTGTCCTCTAGAGAGAAGGAGAAGTAATCCCTCCCGATCTCCTTATAGTGTGACCAATGATACTGCAACCTTAAGAGAACAGTTAGAAATTTTATCATGTAAGTTATCACAATCTATGCAGATGAGTCGAGAGCATTTTCTAATATGCGATAAATTTTCTCTTACGTTAAAATATATGATGGAAATGCAGACAAATTCCTCCGATATCCCAATTACTGGATGATAAATTTCATTTCACAGCTAGAAAATTGTAGGAGCCCCTGTATAGCAATCTTAAACTGATGATAAATTAGTCACCCCGGCCTTGACAGTTCAGTACACATTTGTTGTCAGATTTGCGTAAAGCAAGTGACAACCGCCCCCCCCCCCCCCAATGCTAAGTAAGCGGGTTTCCTGTGGGTGTCGTTGCATTAAGTAGCCCTTTGACCGTAGTTAAAATTAAAACCTTTGTGTTTAATCACGAAACAGAAAGAAATATTGACGCACATTTCACATCATCATCTAGCAGGTATAATACAGTGCCATAATATTAAAAACCCTTAGTTCAGCCAAGGTACTCTCTCAATTCATTCATGTGTAACAGCATAAATCATAAATGACAGCTAAAAAAAGCATACGGTAATCTGGCAAGGGTGACAGGCTCACGTATGTTTTTTGTAAGTGGTCAGTCAGTCACATATCCCGATGCCTTCGTTTCACTTCTACTGCTGTTTTATTTTTATTTCAATGCAAGGATGTCTTAAGGCATGTGAGATAGAGTGGTTGTGTGAGTGATTTCGAGACAGGTGGAAGTGACTGCACGAGTTTCGTTTTATAGGTGATGACAATTTTCGTAACGCGACATACTCCTCCTTTGGATTTGGGAGCTAGAAGAGGCTCGAGGTATTCCTGCTGCCCTACGAGGCAACTGAAAGGAATCTCCTGCTTTCTAGCCTAATAAGCTATGGTCCCCTTTCACGGACTGCCCTCTACACTCTAAAAGTTCTTCTAAAGTGTTGGCCACTTGGGGAAGGACACCTTAGATAGTGCAGGGGGTGCAGATACGACGCCAAGACGATAAAGAGTGCCAAGGTCTAAGGACACAGAGGGCTGATGGTGCACCACGTAAGGTGTCCCTCCCCAAAAGGCTCGTACTTCTGTTGAATTTGGAAAAATCGAGGTCAAACCCGAATGGGGACCATCACATTAAAGGCCGAAACAGTTGAGACTCCTTTTAGTCGCCTTTTACGACAGGCAGGAATACCGCGGGCCTATTCTTACCCCCGAACCTGCAGGGGGTTTAGATAGTGCATCAGTTATGCATTGTGCACTGAAACCTCTGCAACTCCACCAGTATTCCAGCTCTTTGGGCGAGGTCAGTTACAGGACACGTCGTCTACATCCATTGTCCACTGTTTTCCTGTGCACTTATGATAATTGATAATGATGGATATTTTCACACCTGGTGTCCAGTGCGGTAGACAGTCCGTCACAGTGGGATCGTCTTGTACCCCCATCGTTGTAGCACCCTGCCAACGCATGGATCACACTGATGAGGCCTGAGTTCCCAATTCTCCACACATCCCATCTTCTCGCGGCATCCGGACTCTCGGCACAGGCCATCACGCCAGTTCGCCTTTGCCGTGGCTTGGTGGCGCCTGTGAGGACAGCGCCAGATCGGAGTGGGTGGCATCAGGGTGGATGACACGCTCTAAAGGAGACCAAGTCATCTTCTGTAGATAACCAAATGGCTTCAACAGTCTCTAAGAAAGGCAAGGTAGACGTCAACTCTGAGACATGCGACCCCAAATCGTTCTCTTCCCTCGCTACACGATGGGAGGAATGTAGGGCTATGACCAAAGTGAGCCGTATTCACCTCGATAGTTTGCAGCAGAAATGATGGGGATTCCTTTCTGGCTAGAAAGCCTCTGTTTTTATTGTAAACCTGGAGAACACGTTTGGGGAAGTGGCGGCGCTGTGCAAAATGTGAAATGGGCCAGACCTGATTCCATCTGGTGCGTCTATAGGGAACCAAAAGATAATAGAGTTTCTATCAGAACCTCCATCTTGGCCTTTGAGGGTGCTTCATTACCTGAAAATGTCAATCTAATGCTATACGATGTGATGTAAAACCTCACATCACTCCCCCTACGTGGTGCTTTAAGAGCTGGAAATTCGGGCACATGTCCTCCCAGTGCAATTCCAGCGCCACACGTACAGACTGCAGACACCTACTACATCTGACTGCTTTACGTGTCCCTCCTCCCACCTGTAGACCTATGTAGAGCAACACTCCCATTGCTCACCGGAATGTACAGTGCTCCTAAAGCACTGAAAAATTATGGAGTGCAATAACCTGGATAGGCTGATATACCGAGAGGCTAAACATAGAAACGAAAGGGTGAATCCCATTTGGATCCTATTCTCCTACACTGCAGCTGCAAAAATGTCGACCTCACTGGCGAAGGAAGCTCCCTTGACTAAGCCTCCTACAATAAGCCCTCAGGGCTGCCCAACTACAACCTCCTCTTGGTGATTTGTGGGCACCTCGTCTTCCGTTGCTCCCAAAGCATCCTCCGCCCCCCCCCCCCCAAAAAAAAAAAACAGGGGCATAGGTCCCCACCTGCTAGCTGGAGCAGTAGCAGTCTGCTATGGCTCCTCTCACACCGAAGGGGACCCTTGGGACTATCTTGCAAGGTGTCTCCCTGTGCAAAAGGCTGAAAGAGCCACAAGTTGCTCGTCGAAGGGCTTCATGATTTTCGTCTGTACCTGAAGCTACTTCACAGAAGCCCTCTTAGCAAGCCCATAAATAGTAGCGAGAGAGCAAACAGCCGAAGAAGAAGACTGTTAAGAAATGTGCTGCACTGGAGGCCACCACACCACAACCCCGTATCAGTTCCACTCCTGAGGACGAGATGGAAATTTTTAACATCCCCTGAGGACCTAAATCTCGCTGACGCCTCAGACGGAATGGAAATGGATACCAATACCCAACCGGTAGCAGTAGGTGACCGCGAGGCGTAAACTGCCTCCTTGGCCCCTTCATACCTCCTCGCACTACAAAAAGGGAATTGCGGCAGTTTTTTCCACCACCTGGTTGATCTGCGACAGCTAATTTGCCTCAACACATGCTTTCTGCATTGCCCTTCAAGAAACCTGGATTCCAGGAATGCAGACCCCTGCCCTTCGTGGTTGTTGAGTATATTACACAAATCGTGGTGACTATAACAGGGTGTCAGGTTGTAATGGTACATGAGAGAGATAGGGAGGTTGTGCAGAACATATTGTAGTAAGAGATATGTAAATTGGATTGAATATGTAAATGATTTCGAAGACATAATGAACAGTTTGCAACATACATCCACTGGCTTTTCATCATTCGATATTATGTTTAACAAAAGACCCACTAGCTTTATTACTGATCACATAGACTTTCCAGGAGAGAGAACAAATTGTAAAACACAATAAAAAAACAAGCAAATTACAGAATGAAAAGACACGATGCAAAAGGCAGGTTTTCACACTTTAATATTGATGATTTGGTTTTGGTTAAAATGAAAGAAAAATCTAAACTTATGAATTCAGAATTAAAGAAATTTTTTGACATTTATATAGGACCATTTGAGGTGAAAGAAAATCCTCACCCAAATGCTTACAGATTGATCTATCCAAAGTTGAGGAAATTATTTGGTTTGAGGAATGTAACTGAATTGAAACCTTATAAGTCTGATACCTAGAATGAAATTTGCGAATCTCAATAACCTGGGATACAAGGAAAATTTTTCACATTTTATATTGTTTATGAAGCTTGTTTCCTATCATGTGATATGGAAACTATATATGGTACTAAAGCTTACTTAATGTAATTTTATTTTGATGACATGTAATATACATGCTATTCATTGAATATATGGCTACATGTAAGAAAATATTTTGATGGTTGCTTCTGCCCTTTTGTTTTTCTTGTGTGATATGATATGTGCTATTGTAGTTGTAGTTTACTCATGTTAGTTATTAGACATTTTGGTGAACATTTTGACATTTATATTTTGTGCTTACTATTGTTTAAAAATACTCCTGAAGTGTTAGTAGTGTGACTTGTTAAGGAAGTTGTGTGGTGAGTAGTGGAGTCATGAACAATTACTCATTTTGGTAACATAATGTTTATGGATGAGCCTATTATATATACATGCTAAAATTTTCTTCATGTCCTGATGTCATTTATGCTGAAAATACTTTATTGCAGTTATTATATTTACTGAGCCTATATGTTGGAAAAGACTGAAATTGGAATATTATGAACAGGCTATGCCTGCTTATTTGCCCACTTGACAGTTGGGATGTATGAAATTGAGAACTTTCTACACTGTGGAATTAAATCATTCTTATGTCAATTGGTCAACTGGTCAACCATTCTGTGTGCCTATGGAGGCAACACATAGGTACTGACAATTGTCATTTTTCTTAATTTTGTCTTCTTATATAACATGTTTAGGATTAGTGTGATACCTTTTGATATTTTGCATATTATGTTAATGAAATCAAGAGGATGCTTGTTGTAAAATCCAACCCCTACTTTTGTCATTTTGATAATATTTTTTCTGTTTTTGTAAGACTCAGTGTAGCCCTGAGCACTTTTCTTCCTTTGTACATGTCATATTGTAGGTTTTTATGCTACAGTTAGATTGGATCTGTATTGGGAGGGTGAATACTGGGATAGACAATATACTCGTATATCAGTGATGGGTTTCTTAAGCTACTGTAGGGGGATTATCACAGTCGTCCGGTTTGCGTTGTATTTTATATTGGTGGGTGGCTGTTGATATTCTACTCTCAGTTAAATTTTTCGAGCCCTCCCCATTTATTTCTTATCCTACTGCCTGTCACTGATTCTATTCTATTTTTCTTCTTCTGCTGATGAGAGGGGACTAGGCTGAACTCTCCAGTAGTACCTATTTCTATCTTTCTTTTCCATCTACATATTTTGAGGCATCGCTCCTCCCTTGTTGCAGTGTCTATAATTGTACCATGTACTCATGCTCTTCAATACAGATCAACAAGCAATTGCTTTCTTAAATGGTGTCTGGTAATACTTTTCTTCGTCACAAATTTCCATGTTAATGTAGTAAACTGTATCTGGTTGAATAACTTTGAAATTGATTTCTAAATTTATTTACACACTATGATACCGTATTATAGTGGAGTAAAAACTCCAATTACTTTCACATCAGAATGTTGAAGGCCTATGGATGAGAAAAATCTTGCTAATGACATGTCATAAACAAGATTTTTTTTAAAAGTAATGTTACAAAATGAGAAATTTAATGTGTGTTGTAATATATAGAATTTTATTGAATATGAATAATTTTTGGACTATTATAATCTTTCATATTGTTCCTTTCATGTCATTCTTCTAGTGTTTGATCATTCTTGGTGACACAATACAACACTGTATATTTGTGTAGGAACTTATAGTGAATTGAAGAGTAAAGCGTATGAAATAATTTCAGGTCAACTACCTGTGTAGATAAAGAACCCACCAGCTAAAAGGAACTATGTAAAGGGAATACCTATGGACCTGCTATTAGAGGAAAAACTTAACTAGGAGAACAGGAAATACAGCGGTGAAATGGACAGTGAGTTATATAAATGATGGACTGGAAATAACAATTGGACTCTTGTTTGGAAAAATTTTAATACTTTTCTTATTATATTGCTAGGAGACATATTCAGTGCTCATGTACATAGTTGTAACTGAGATTCAAAAATTTTATGAGTTTTTCGTTGCATGCAATATGTTACAGATTAAGAGATTACATTTTGATATTTATGTGTGCTGTTGTAAAGAGAATGAAGGGAGGCCTGTTGTAAAATTTAGTAATTTTTTCAAGTTTGAAAAGATATGGCTAAAGCAATTTTTCATCTATTATATTTCATTTCTTTAATATTATACCATGAGGATCAATAATCTCTATGTACTGTTTCAAAGATTATTCTGTATAATAATTAACTTACTACCTGATTATCTTGCTGTTTGGGACACCCAATCCCATGCAACTTGTGTATGGGATTGTGTGTGTGCGGGGGGGGGGGGGCGGGGGGGGGCGGGGGGGGGGTATTGTAATGGTACTTGAATTGCGCAACCATTACGGCACCTCACCTGAACCTCTAGATACCAGCTATATTCTACTGTGTTTCTGCAAAGTAGTTGACATATTTATGAGACAACATTCAGATTTGATTTCATTTTTGATACATCGATATGTTTATGTTGCAATGATATTATTCTTGTGTGTATTCTTTCTTTTGTCACTATGATCTTTGACGTACTTGTAACTCTGATTTTAGAGCGCGTAAGCGATTGTTAGTTAGTTGTTAACTTGTTAGAGTGCCGGACGTAAAAATAAGTCAAGTCTCGGACGTCATGTTGGAAAGACGCGTATTGTAGTCCGCTTATAAAATGTGAACTTTAACAGTGACTGTGAGGAAGATGTTTTCAAGTATGCTTTGTATTGTGAAGTGATGTTTGTGTGTCACGTGATATTGCAATAAAAGCAATTAAAAGGTAGTGTAACTTAAATCCGGAGTGCTGATTATTTTTTTTACATCACCATTGTCCAGTAAAAGTGTAATCTTTAAGAATGGTTTGTGAAGCGCATCTACAAAACTTTTGAATATAGCAGAATAAAACCTAGGCCTCTTTGCATCCGAGCTTGGAATCATCACCACCTAGATTTTCAACGATTGAGCCATGATTTTACGACGAGACCAGCGTGGGAAACACAAAAAGATGAGTGCCTAGTTTTTTGATTATTACTTGAAATGACTTTATTAACTGTGCTCTAATAACACCTGCCACATAATAACTTAGTTGTTGCCAGAAAATGTATTTATCAGCGTGAGAAACACCACAATCGTTATTAAATGCTGACCTTTGTTGTGGTAGGGCTGTTAGAAGTTAGAGTATGTATATATGTCCTTAGCTCTGTATATAACGAACTGGTGCCCCTTTCAATACCTTTAGGAGCTGATCGGTCAGGGCGAGGACAGTGCAGGAACTTACCATCCGCAATATTTACCTACGTCCACATGGTGACGTACCACAGCACATCTTGGCAGCTCTAATTTCTACCACAGCATGTCTTGGCTGCGCTTATTTGTTCACTTCCCCCACATTTCCTGTTTTTGGGTGACTTCAACGCCAATAACGCTTTATGGGGCGAAAGCAAGATTACTGGCTGTGGTAAAGATGTGAAGAGTCTACTAAGTCAACTAGATCTTCGCCTCCAAAATACAGGAGCCCCCACTTATTTCAGCCTGGCACATGGCACATACTTGGCCAATGACCTCTCAGTCTGCAGTTCTGGCATTCTGCCGTCTACCCACTGGAGAACTGAAGACGACTTGTGTGGTAGTGACCACCATCTGCTCTTCCTGTCCCTCTCGTGGCCTCACTCACCTCGACGCTTGCCCAGGTGGGCTCTTCCAAGGCTGAATGGGATTGTTTCAGCTCTTCTAACACAGTTGGATTTCCGTTGTATGCCAACATCGATGATGTAACCTAGAACATCACCACTACCATTGTTTCTGCAGCTGAATCGGCAATCCCTTGTCCCTCAGGTTGTTCCCAGCAGAAGACAGCGCCTTGGTGGTCGCCATTAGATAGTGTAGGCGGGCCCTTCAACGTCGTAAGTGGCACCCATACCTGGAGCACCTTGTTGCCTTCAAATGGCACGGTGCCCAAGTCCATCGACTAATCAAACGATGGAAGCAGGAGTTTGGGAATAATATGTCTCCACCTCTGAAACAGGAATCTGTCTTTCTGGATATCAGATGCCTGCTGGTGACCTGAGATTTGAACATACAGAGCTGCATATACCGGCCCAGACGCAATTTCCGAGCATTAAACTCGAACCATCTGCGACTGAGACTCACCACCCCGCCTTTCGTCTCCTAAAACAGTGGGTAGAATGACAATGCCTGTCTCTTACTACAAGCCACTCTGAGCCACAAAATTCTGCAGTCAGTGAATGAGGATTTCTCAGTGTCCTTGTCGATTGTCCTGACACATCCCCTGGGCCAGACCACAACCATCACCAAATGATTAAACGTCTGTCAATGGATTTCTAGTGCTCCCTCCTTGCTGTCTTCAACTGCATCTTGAGCGATGGCGAGTTCCCGCCACAGTGTCGTGACTCTGTCATCATTCCAGTGCTAAAACTTGTTAAGAACCCGCTGGATATGGATAGCGACTGTCCTATTAGCATCACCAACGTTCTGTGCAAAATGCTGAGATTTATGGTGAGCCAGTGGTTGCGTCATCTTGAGTCTCGGAGCCTTCTGGCACCACCACAGGGTGGTTTTCGCGAAGGTCTCTCCCCACGGTGATATCTTGGTCTATCTGCAGTCTGTCATTCTAACTGCTCTGTCACGCCGTCATCACCATATTGCCCTCTTTTTTCACCTTACCAAAGCTTATGACACCACTTAATGACACCACATCCTCGTTACTTGTATGAGCTAGGTTCCTGGGGCCCACTCCAGATTTCTATACAGAACACCTTCACAGTAGGAGTCGGCGTTTCATACATTTCTCTCTATATCTAAGAGAATGGGGTCCTGCAGGGCTCTGTTCTGAGCGTCTACAAAAGGTCTTGTAGCAGCTGTGGAAGCCCTCAGTATCGCCTTTCTTACATGCTGACGATTTTTGTATTTCCTTTTGCTAATCTACTGTTGGCGTGGCAGGAGCTCGACTGCAGGGGCCATACGAAGGTCGTAGTCATTGGTCCTTACCCATGGCTTTCAGTTTTCAGCCGCCAAGACTTGCAGCATGCACTTCTGTCGTCACCGTACTGTCCACCCACATCTGAAACTTTACCTTAGTGACCAACTACGTAACAAGTGGACACTTATGGCTTTTTTAGGACTGGTTTCCGACACTCACTTAACTCGGCTTCCCCATCTTCGTCGATTTCAGCAAAACTGCTGGCGGTATCTTAACATTCTTCGCTGCCTGATTAACGCTGACTGGGTAGCTGATCGCCCTAGACTGTTGCAGTTGTACAAAGCCCTTGTACCGCCCAGTCTTGTCTATGACGGCGTCGTGTATGGTTCAGCATCACCCTCAGCATTGCGGATGCTGGATCTTGTGCATCATTGTGGAGTTCGTCTAGCAATGAGAGCATTCCAAACGAGCCCAGTGAACAGTTTATGGCGGAAACTTGGGTTCCTCGAGTGGGGATCAGGTGACCACAACTGTTTACAGATTGTACTGCACACATTTGCAGCTCGCCTCAACATCCAAATCACCTTTTCCCTAACATGGCGATCCATCTCCCACAATGGTGGTGCAGATTCCAGTCCATGTCTGGTCCCTTCTCTCTGAACTCGAGTCTTACCGTCTACGACCTCTCCTACGGGTCCACTCACGTTCACACATATGGTGCACGTCTCGGCCACAACTTGATCTGGATCTATTGCAAGGTCTGAAAGATTCAGTTCCTCTGAGGCCCTATGCCGCTACTTTTTCGATATTCTCGCCAAGTTGCAGGGCTCAAAAATAATATAGACTGTTGACTCGGTAGTCGATGGTCACATTGGCTTCACTTATCCTCATGCTATACTGAGCAGCGCTTCTTGCCGCTACTTTTTCGATATTCTCGCTAAGTTTCAGGGCTCAAAAACAATATACACTGTTGACTCGATAGTCGATGGTCACATTGGCTTCACTTATCCTCACGCTAGATATACTGAGCAGCCCTTCTTTGCAGATTATTGCAGAGTTTTCACTACATAGTTGGTAGGCATCTGTTGTGCTCTTGAAGATACCTGTTCCTGTGTCTGGGAGTCATTCCTCGTTTGTAGTGACTCCTGGAGTACCTTACAAGCTGTCGACCAGTGCTATCCTTTGGTAATGGCCATCCAATAGCCCGTTTTCATTCTCTAATGACGTGGTTGGTCTGTAGTCCTGGTATGGACCCGGGACACATCGGAATCCCGAAAAATGAACTTGCTGACAGGCTGGTCAAATGTACTAGTGAACCAAGTGTGGAGATCAGCACCCCAGAGACTGACGTCTTATCGGTCTTACACCAAAATATTTTGGGATCTGGCACACCCTATGTACGCCAAACGAATTACTCCAAAGGAGATAAGGAATGTGCGGAGGTCATCCATGTGAGCCACTCACACAGACTACATTCTCCTTAGCCGGCTCTGCGACGGCCATATTTGGCTGACTCACAGTCACCTCCTCCATCATGAGGAACCACTTCATTGTCGCGGCTGTTAGTTAATGTAAATGGATCTAGAATGAGATTTAGCGTCAATATGGAGAACATACCTGAATCGAAGTACCCAGCCTGGAAGTAATCATGAAAGCTATTCAATTATATGAAAATTCCGCACTAGCAACGACTGTAATTATACATATAACCGAAGGTCTGGAAGTGTCTGTAGTCGTCAGTACCTTTTGCAGTTATACTACACTAGTAGCTGATGGCTGACGCCCTAACAAGGAAATCAGTGCACATACTTTAGGCAACGTGTTTAATAATTACAATACAAAAGTAGCTACATCTAAAGGGCCTGTGGCCACTGTTACAGGTGGTATATATAAATGTGCCGCTCAGAGCCTTTAGTGTCTTGTATCGTCTTAACGTAGATTGAACTAGATGGGGTTAGGACCCTCTAGAAGACTAATTGTATAACTTTCAGTAAATCTGTAACAATCACTTGTATCTATTCGCAATAACCAATTTTAAAACTCATATATCGTCTTGTTCACATGTTTTGGTTTATCAATCATAAGTGAGTGTGACATGCATTGGCTAATACCAGTATGAAGTAAATTATTAAAATCTTACTTTAAATGTTAAAACAATATTATATAAGACAAGGGTGTATGTAACCCAATCACAATATTGTAGTGCTTGTGCGGTGCTTAGCCTCCTTTTTGAAGCAGGTGAAGTTGTCTGTTAGTGTTAGTAATTGTCTGTTTGTACCTAATTCAGCTTCTAAGCAACAAGGGCAAGCAACTGTAAAAAAACCAGAAGTGCTTTGAACAATTAGCATGTTTGAAGCTTCTGTAACAAGTAGTAATAAGAGTGTTCTGAAACGATTGTTAGCACACTTTTAAATCAGTTTTATTCGAATGAACATATCCGAGATCAGATTAACTCAAAGATCCATAAAATATATATAACTGTATATTGGTAATACTGTAGCTTTCCTTTTGTACACTACACAGTTCAATGTAGTTCTGTCACATGTAATTCCGTTGTAATTTAAAATAATTATGTAAAATTGTACTGCACTCTTGTGGGATCACGCCTGTGTGGCATGAGTAGCTTTTGTTTAGAACCTTAATCCCATTATTTGGGCTTACAATTTCACAAAAGATATGCATCAAAAAGGACGATACGTTTATAAACCCATGACAGTACGTGCAAATATGGAAGTACCACTACTGAAAATTCACAAAAGGCACAGATGTTGTCTGTTCTTACGTACTTTCTGTGTACTTTATGATTACTTGTATGTTGTGTTGTGTACTGAGATAAATATATCCTTGTAATATGTAATTAATGTGTGTTCTGTATCCCTGAAAGTAACATAAAACTAATATGTCAGCATTGTTGTTAGGAGGTATACAATGTATAAAAGTATAATACTCCAGATACACGAAATCATCTAAGTAGTAGAACATGTGATAAATTATCTTGAAATAGAAAGTAGAACTTTGCTGTGGTATACAATACAGAGCCAAATAGTAAGAACAGATATAATTATTGGAAGAATGTAGTATATGTGTCCATCAGCAGATATCACCAATGTAAATCCTTTAGTAAATTTGTATGTCAATAATATGCTAAATACATATTATAAAATAGAGCGCAGGACATTGGCAGGGCACACAAATAGTACTATATAAACTTTCCTGCACATCGCATGAACACATGAGTATGATACGCTCATACCTTTCTAGCTATTGTTCCTTTTATGGGGAAGGGGAACCCGTTACTTTCTATATTCCCCCTACATAACTCCAGATCTCTAACTCTCTCGTCTCCATAACCACTACAAATAGATTTCTACCTCGATATTTCAATCCTCGCATTATATCTAAAGTAATTTTGTCTTCATTCACTCTTCTCTGCAGAACTATCCATCTATCGTTACATATCTTCCTTCTCCTTCAAAATTTATAATTTTGTTTATTATTGAAGTAATATCGATTTTAATTCAAAATGTTCTTTTCATCTTGTTTTCATACTTTTGTTAAGCATTTATTAACATCGTAATACTTTTGTAAAGTAACGCTAAACCACGTTTGCAGCATGTGATAAAGAAGATCTGGTCCGCCTCCTGGTGGCTGGGGACGGGAAACGGTGCAGTCACTCGCCAACAAAACATTTGTGAGTGGCTGCAACGGCTAAGAGACCATGACTTGCTGCATATATACTGAATTCAGTATGCTAACAACCCACCTTAGTTGTCAAGGCGGTGGGTTTCACATGGAGTTAAAAAAGAAAAAGTCCTCATCTTATTCCTGTTCCTGTAGTTTGGTCCCTTTACGTTCCAAACCAACCAACCAACCCACGCATTTTGTTCCTTCACCAGATTTTAGGTGATAGGCCTTTTTTGGGGTACGGGTTTCATCCACCACCTGTGTTACCAAGGAAAAAGGGAGTGACAACTGAAATTTAGGCCTTTTATGGCCCACACCAACCAACCAACTAACCAATCAACTTTAGCCACATTCGTCGGCTTTAATGATGCGTAAGTGCGTTGAAAATTTCCCCGTTGAGCGCCCATGAGCTCCAAACACACGTGCACCAGCGCGTGCACTGGCGAGCGCGCACGCACACACACACGTATAGACCCCCCCCCCCCCACACCCACACCCCCCCCCCCCCCACACACACACACACACTGATGCACGGCTTTCATCCGGTGCGACGACCCTCCAGTGTGTCGTGCTCGTGTTTCATTTTCGAACCGAAAGGCAGCGGCAGATTATCGGCAGATCTGTCCTATGTTATAAATGACGTTCAGATGAATGAGACTAGAGTTTTAAGGTTTTGCGATCTGTCCACCTTGGTTTTAAAAAATTTTAGGAAGATGTTCTTGATATGTTATCAGGGTGACTGGCTCATCCATGTTTTTTTTGCAACTGGTCGGCCGATTACAGAGCCCTGCACCGTTGTTTTAGCTCCTCTGTCGTTTTCCTTCTGTTTTTTTTTTTCAGGTGAAGTACCTTTCAGTATTTCTCCCTTGTTTTCTGGCAAGTGTTATGGAGTGGCTGTGTGGATCAACGCGGGTGAGTGAGTGAGTGAGTGTGCCAACATTTTTATCCCTTTTAACCATATTCGTCATCCGGTGTGGGCTCTGCATGCGCAGTGGCTAGTAGCACTATTTCGAACCTTAGTTTCGCAACGTAGGGTCTGCGTGTAACCTAGACAACAGTGAACGGCTCAACCCGGAACGCCATTCGGAATTGTCCTCCATGTTTTCCCCAACTCCGAGGATTTGGCAATGTTTACCTTTTGGCTTGTTAAGGTATTCATGGAACTTTTTACAATATTTCTTATAAACTATCTTATAGTGCATGTATGAAGTGTACCGATCAGTAATTATTGTCTGGCAGAAATATTTGGAATATCCTTTTCATATATCAGAAAAAGTGAAATGTAATATTAGACGGCTATAGAAACATATGCTCAAAACTTAGGTGGTAGTTTCTAAATCTTAAATCTAATGAGCTACGAAGTCAGTACCAATGTCTTCAAAAATGGGTACTGTGCAATGACAACCTGTGCCTATTTATTAGTTTTTGCCTGTATATAGGCACTTGTGAAACTGCTGTTTATTTGTTAATCATACTTAGGTGCTTTAAGAAATACGGCATTTTTATTGTTCAGAAGGGGAAATGTATAGTTCCAAGTTAGAGTGAAGCGAATTTTTAATAATAATTTCATCTATCATTTAAACAGTATCCATTTTGTGTAGTTCGTGATATCTCTTGCTTGCTGAGTTATGGTAAAAATTTTATTCTGTGAAGGTTATGGTACTTATGCAAGTAATCTTGAAACGACAAATCCGTTACAAAAATATCTTCATTATCACTCTTCCTTCCGTACCTACATAAGAAATGGGTTAAGTATCATTTAGTTTGCGTTCTTATGTTTATGCCAACGATGTATAAATTCATCACAAATATTCTTTTCCACTATACCTTACTCCGTAAATACAAAAGGAATTCAAAAAATGGCTCTGAGCACTATGGGACTTAACTGCTGTGGTCATCAGTCCCCTACAACTTAGAACTACTTAAACCTAACTAACCTAAGGATATCACACACATCCATGCCCGAGGCAGGATTCGAACCTGTGACCGTAGTGGTCGCGCGGTGCCAGACTGTAGCGGCTATAACCGCTCGGCCACTCCGGCCGGCTATAAGGAATTGGTAAGTTTTGAGACCAACTGCTTCAGAATAGTTTTCGACTGAGGGGAAGATACGCAATCGTATGCAATTGGTCTCACATTTATAACTATTTTTATTAATGTGTATTTGCAATACAAATTGAGCGGCAGGTCCTGGTTCCCAGCTGTCTCTCCGGCAATTTATGACCCATCCTTTTCTTCGTTCTGGGCCTCTCGGAAATCTAAACATGAGGAAACCGTTTTTGCAAGAGTCAGTGCAGTTCACAGCTGAGCTGCGACTCATATTTACGACGAATTCTTCAGTACATTGAATCAGAAATCTCCACTCCCGTCATGATTCATTCGTAAACAAGTATGCATGTCGTATATTTTGGGTGAAACACGGCTGACAGTTCAGCTCGGGCTATAGGAGTCTTAGTCGGGCAGTTGCAACCCAAGCACGTTCGTCTCGTTCAGATCTGCAGGCTGCCTGGTGGCCGGCGCGCACCACACAGGTGCAGACGTTCTAATCTGCGGGCAGCGAGCAGCGCCCAGATCTGCGGTTGTTTATTGATCTGGCCGCGCCGCTCCGCACAGCTCCAGCACGCCGAGCCTCTCCACCTGCGCGATCTGCTCTCTCGCTCTCTCTCTCTCTCTCTCTCTCTCTCTCTCTCTCTCCATTCGCCTCTTTCTCACGGTGTGCTCTCACACTGCGCTCTGACAACGGGCGTCAAGAAAGCGACCCGCCTTCAAAAGCAGGAAAACGTCCTGTCGCCCTGGTCCACCAAACACCTGCGTCGAGGGATCAGGGATCTGCTCTCGGGCAAACGGAAATGGCTTACACACTGCGGCGACAATGTTGCACGGAGCCAAAGTACGAACTGGGGCGGCCGTTCAATAATTAAAGCAACATACATTTTGCTGAAAGCAGAATGGCTTGGACACAACTTTGTAGATCGGGCAACCACTGCTGTAAGTATTTATCTTAGGTATTTAGAGAGGATCCACACTTCTTGCAGCGACTGAGAGACAGTTCTCTCTCAGAAATATAGTGTCATTCACTGGCAAAAGTCTGATACTGATGGAATGCGCAGTTGCCAAGCTATTATTGAAATGTGCACAGCCATGGATACTACTTCTAAAAGTGTGACTGACTTGGGTCACTGAAAACATGAAGAAGATTCAAAAAAGAGATGCAGGATTCTTTATAGGTTTGTATAGGCACTACAAGAGTGTCACAGAAATATTCAAAGGTATTCAGAGAAGTCTGCTGTACGTAAAACCTGTTATCCAGCATTCGTTCACCTCCTGTACTCTCCACGTAATGGTTAACACACAAAAATCAGAGAGATCCGGATATACATTATATGTACCTACCGCCATCCTTGTCCTGTGCTTCGGTGTTCTGGCATCAGCTTAAAGTAGGTCTTTGTCACTAGCCAAGAGGTATGCGGGCCAGACACAAATGTAATTCTGCAGTAGTGGCGCAGCGCCCTGGAATGGAGAGTTCTGTTGCCGATGGTTACTGCATTGCTACTTGCTGTTGCCCCGCGGCGTCTTTCCACAGCCCGTAAAGCGATGGGAGGCTAGCTCCTGTCATAACACCGCCAGCCGCATTGAGAATACGCAGATAGAATTGTAGAGCATGTTTTTTGCTCGCATATCATGTCACTTCTGGAAACCCAGAATCTGCTCTGTAGCAATCAACGTGGATTCCGGAAACAGCGATCGTGTGAGATCCAACTCGCTTTATTTCCTCACGAGACCCAGAAAATATTAGATGCAGCCTCCAAGGTAGATCCCATTTTCCTTGAGTTCCGGAAGGCGTTCGATACAGTTCCGCACTGTCACCTGATAAACAAAGTAAGAACCTACAGAATATCAGGGCAGCTGTGTCGTTGGATTGAAGAGTTTTTAGGAAACAAAACACAGCATGTTGTTCTCAATGAAGAGACGTCTACAGACGTTAAAGTAACCTCTGGCGTGCCACAAGGGATTGTTATGGGGCCATTGCTTTTCACAATATATATAAATGACCTAGTAGATAGTGTCGGAAGTTGCATGCGGCTTTTTGATGGATGATGCTGTAGTATACAGAGAAGTTGCAGCATTAGAAAATTGCAGCGAAATGCAGGAAGATCTGCCGCGGATAGGCACTTGGTGCAGGAGTGGCAACTGACCCTTATCATAGACAAATGTAATGTATTGCGAATATATAGAAAGAAGGATCCTTTATTGTATGATTATATCATAGCGGAACAATCACTGGTAGCAGTTACTTCTGTAAAATAACTGGGAGTATGCGTACGGAACGATTTGAAGTGGAATGATCATATAAAATTAATTGTTGGTAAGGCGGGAGCCAGGATGAGATTCATTGGGAGAGTAATTAGAAAATGTAGTCCATCGACAAAGGAGGTGGCTTTCAAAACACTCGTTCGACCTATACTTGAATATTGCTCTTCAGTGTGGGATCCGTACCAGGTCGGGTTCACAGAGGAGATAGAGAAGATTCAAAGAACAGAAGCGCGTTTCGTCACAGGGTTATTTGGTAAGCGTGATAGCGGTACGGAGATGTTTATCAAACTCAAGTGGCAGACTCTGCAAGAGAGGCGCTCTGCATCGCGGTGTAGCTTGCTGTCCAGGTTTCGAGAGGGTGCGTTTCAGGATGAGGTATTGAATATATTGCTTTCCCCTACTTATACCTCCAGAGAAAATCACGAATGTAAAATTAGAGAGATTGTAGCGCGCACGGAGGCTTTCCGGCAGTCGTTCTTCCCGCGAACCACACGCGACTGGAACAGGAAAGGGAGGTAATGACAGTGGCACGTAAAGTGCCCTCCGCCACACACCGTTCGGTGGCTTGCGGAGTATAAATGTAGATGTAGATGTAGATATCCCAACTTGCCTGGTAGCACGCAGGTAGCAAGCTTCGCGCCAGTCAGCGGTCGAATGTGCAGCGAAGCTACATCAGCCTCGTTGATCAACATCAACAGCTAGGTTAAGCTGCTGATCAGTGATAGCTATGACTGGTGTTTCCGACATTTGAAATAGGTTCGATGACGAATTTCCGCCAGTGGGTGCAGTCACCTAACTCTGCAGCCTGTCTCCGAGGGCGTCGCAGGTATTCATAGGAACTAGTACAATGTCTGCGGAGACCTTGCAGTGAAAAAATTTCAGCGACTCTTTGGGCGAGGCGTCTGTCATTACCACGACAGGGTCGCGCAAACATGACCGATGTCCCACGTGGCGGCCGGCCGCTCACAGCTGTCACTGCTGCGATGTTGGAACGTGCGGAAACTCTCATTCGAGATGATCGACGCATGACAGTGAAACACCTCCGTGTTCAATTTCATATCTCTGTTGGTGATACTGACGCCCCTGTTGCGATACTCGAAGGAGCGTTCTTCCTCATCCATTCTACAGCCCAGATCTCGCAGCTTCCGACATGGGCCCAAATAAGGATGCGATCCGCTGGAAGCACTACACGGATGACGGGGAGGTAACTGGTGCAGCAAGGCGTCGGCTCCGACGTCGCTGATTAGAGTGGTATCTCGTAAAGTGGCATAAGACTGTCACATTGAATGGAGATTATATTGAAAAACAGGGCTTTTTAGCCAGAGGAGTGGTGTGTTTGACTCCTGAATAAAACCAACCGACTTTCAGAAAAAAGGTGTTGCATTACTTATTGATGGCCCTTGTATTTTGGAGTGTGCTGGCATTTCGGCGTTCTCACTACATAGGCATTGCTATTGTAAGCTCGCAGTACTCACTATTGAATCACTAAAATCAAACCTGTGTGACTTTTTTTGACAGTCAGAACCTTTAGTGGTGAACATAATGGTGGATAATGTAAGTTCTGATTTTTATATGGAACTTCTGCAACAAGTGCATCGATATCATTTAACATATGGATTCATACAGCTGACGAACACAAGGTCACGAAAATCCAGTGAGTTCAATATTGCTACGTCAACGAAGACTAATAATTTTTGCCGAACACAGGAATCAATACTCATAGAATGAATTTATTATTGCCGGAAAACAATGTACGTCAGCTATAATCGACCCTATATGGTAGACGTATCGTGCTTCCAGACATACCGTGCTTCAGGTACTACGGAACACTTCTAGAGCTTATTAGTTAGCCCTTGAGGACCCAACGTCTTGCGGGCATTACCTTCGACGGTTCGCGCGGGTCTGTAATTCTGCGGTGGTTGGAGACGCTCCAGTAACGAGCAACCCTCCATTACTTTCCATGGAAATTTTAACGGCGGAGTGCTGCTTAAGGGCCGCCAGCCTTAGCTAACGGCAAGTTGCGCAGTTCGCTCGTTATTTCCGCAGCACTAGTGTAATCGCGTCCTATTAGCCTGCCCGGCTTCCTGAAGGCTGTCGGTCGGGGAGCGTTATTCCCCTACCGAGTACACCCTTACCGCGGGGAAATGGTAGAGGATGTTCCGGAGAATTTCCTCGAGAAAGCTTGCAAGCAAGAGCACAGCAGACCCCAAACCGACGTCTCACTCCTGTGCTCTTGGCTACCTTCAGAGCTGTCTACCTTAATGAAAACTTTAATTTCTTGCGTTTTGCTTCATTATAGTTTCTCCGGCTTGCCGTGCGACTTTTGCAAAATGACATTTACTTGTAACTTTCAAACGGCGGCAAATGCAAAGAACACCTGAACTTGATTTTCTAATGCATTTACTTCACTTTGTTTAAAACACAGAACCAAATGAAATGGAGCTACCGCATACATGTTAACCAGGTAAATTATCTTAGTTCTTATCATTTCGTTCTTCGAAAAAAAATGTTCAAATGTGTGTGAAATCTTATGGGACTTCACTGCTAAGGTTATCAGTCCCTAAGCTTACAGACTACTTAACCTAAATTATCCTAAGGACAAACACACGCACCCATGCCCGAGGGAGGACTCGAACCTCCGCCGGGACCAGCCGTTCGTTCTTGGATCTCAAAATATTTAGAACATCCACTATTCTTCGAAACTTGCGTGCAAAACCTATACAAGTAGCACTGATAACCACTTGATTTCAAGATCGCGGACAAATATATCGAAATAGGATTTCTCACTAATATTGGTTGAACCAGAAATGACCGAATTAACGCAGGGAGGAGGTCCCCTAAGGAAAAACTCTTCAATGATTGGGCGAAGCCAACTATCTCAACGGCTCACGCATAAGAGACACATGTTTTGCCAGTACACTGCGTGGAATACCATATAATTCGAAGTGATATTTTCACAAACTAAAAAGTAAAGAAGGAACAATCACAGAGACTTGAAATACACAATAATATCTAAAAGTTGAAGAAAACTGCAAATTGTAAGATTTGCGGAAGAATGTATCACATGTAATTGTCATAAGACTTGTTAAATTGATACTTTCCACATCATTACGAGCTGTCGTATTCATCATCTGTGGAACAAGTATTAATCTAATTGATCCAATCAACAATTGTCAAAAAGAAAGCGTTTGCATATAGATTTTATATTACCGTGAGAAGACATACCGGAAAATTTCAGTATAATTTACCGAACTTACTAAAAGCATAATTCTGAAAGAACTGGAAATGAAGTTTGTCTAAGATACGTAAATCGTTTCATTCTTAACTTGCAATGCTACTTGTGAACCTTCCTTTGCCATTTTTGCTATTACTTCTTCGATGTGTAGATTAAACAACAGCGGTGAAAGACTAATCCTAGAAATTTATTCTTGGTCTTCCATTCTTATTTTTCCCTCTTGGGTTGTGTAATACTGTATATTACAGTTCCCCGTAGCTTACATACACTTTCACGAAAATTTTGAGCAGTTTTCTCCTTTTTATGCTGTGAAACGCTTTTTCCAGTTTGACAGATCCAATGAATGTTTTGATTCTTCGTAAGTTTTGTTTCCATTATTAAGAGAAACCTCAGATGTGGCCGTCTAATATTTTTATACATTCCAGACTCAAACTAACCATCGTCTAACAGGCCCTCAATTTTGTGTACCATTCTTCCGTATATTTTTTTGCCAGCAACTTGGACGCATCGGACATTAATCTTATTGTACGGTCGTTTCACTCTCACTTACACTTGGTGTCTTCGCTACTGTATATATGATACTATCCGGAAGTCTGAGGGTGTATCTCCAGACTTATTGATTCTGAAGACGAGGTTCAGTAAACCTTTGGTTGGCACATATCCAATGATCTTAAAAATGGAGTATTATCTATACACTGAACCTTATTTCATAGCAAGTCTACCAAAGTTTTCCTAACTGTGACTAATACCGAATCACCTTACGCCAGTGTACTCTTCTTACCGAATCGCCTTCTCGTCTACGTTTAATATGGGATTCGTCTAGCCCTCTTGACGTTGAAGCCTTTGTTTTTAATATGACTAAAGGTTGTTTTCTGTGCGCTAAATCTCTTCTTCCAACGATCATTTTCCTTTCGATTCTTCTCAGATTTTTCCTGCAGATGTTTTGCTCTGGCTTCTCTGCAGCTCCTATTTATTTCATTCCTTGGTGACTTCAGCAGAATTATTCAAAATGATCTTGACACTTTCAAGTGATCTTAAGAAACTTTTGCACTGAAATAATGTACTACATGACTGCATGTATGCAAATAGCCACTCAGAACAACATGGCAATCAACCAAGCGGAGAAGGCATTTTGCATACTTGATGTCAAAATTGCCAAAGGAAAGCGACAATTTCATTTTTCAACAGGATTGTGCTCCACTGTGCTTCCACGTGATGTTCGTGAATTCTCGGATACCAGGCTGCTACAGCGATGGATAAGACATGCAGCGATGGATAAGTCATACCAGTTTCTCGCATGGCCCCCACGTTCTCCGGACCTGAGACATTTAACTGTGATGTTACATCAAAGACACTGTTGTCTCACCTCCACATCTCCGCAACGTGGTTCACTTAGAATGATTTATCGGGTCAGGTGTGACTGACACCAATGTCGATGCATTATGGCGTTTGTTGGCCGAAATGGACTATCACGTGATGTTCGTGAATTCTCGGATACCAGGCTGCTACAGCGATGGATAAGACATGCAGCGATGGATAAGTCATACCAGTTTCTCGCATGGCCCCCACGTTCTCCGGACCTGAGACATTTAACTGTGATGTTACATCAAAGACACTGTTGTCTCACCTCCACATCTCCGCAACGTGGTTCACTTAGAATGATTTATCGGGTCAGGTGTGACTGACACCAATGTCGATGCATTATGGCGTTTGTTGGCCGAAATGGACTATAGACTGGACTTGAGCTGTGTCACGAACGGTTCACATAGTAAACATTTGTGAACATGACACAAAAAACTTCTTGATTTGCTGTATCCCTGCTTATTATCATACGGTACCTAACTTGAAACATTTTTTACTATCGCTTGAATGTGTCTAGATCATTTGAAAGACCCTGTATTGCTGTGTTTGTGTCTCTTAGAATTCCTTCTTTCGTTGATCCAGGGAAGTATTTCTTCTGTCACTAAGCTTTCTTCGCGGCTATCTTCCATGCATTGTGTTTATCTGCCACTATTCTGGGATTGCCATTGCGTGAGATGTTCACTCTTCTTCCACTGATCTGCCAATTGTGGTAACCATTATTGCAGAATGTGCAGCCTTGATCCACCGTGTGGCTTTGGAAGCTGAGCAGTATGCCGCGTTCTCACTCTGTGTAAAGATAAAAGTATATAAATTCACCAAAAAGATGGACATGGACTGCAGAAGGGCTGCAGATCTCTAGTGACAGCGTTGAACTCGCAATGAAGAGACGATTTTAATAAAGGTTTTACCAAGTTCCTACGACAAATATAAATAATGATATTAATATTTATACGTGAAATTATTGATAACAACAGCAACAACGCTATGTACACACTACTATTACGTACGACACATTATCTGATTGCGCTTGAAGGCAGCTATGGCATAATTTTAAACAATTGCAGTACAAAACACCAGGTAACTATTAAAACATTTTGCTAAATTAGTCACATCTAAGTGCCAAAGCAGCCATTACTCCATATTCACAAAAAAGTTACCATCCCAATTTATTAATAGGTATTTAACGTGGAAATTTTGTAATATCATGTTGAAAGAATGTCAGTTTACTACAGCAGCAACTTAGAGCATGAATCATACGAAAACGGTACTGTCTCAATATCTTTTTTTATACCATTTACGCGTACTACACAACTTGTAGAGAAAGTATTCCAGAGCAATTTCACCATCGGGACTTTCGTGGCCATCTCCCCAATTTCATACTCTCTCCTGTCTAAGCGCTTTATTAGGTCCTGCGTTGGTAACACCCTGTCGGATCGTTTTGAGCCGTAGAATGGCGTCCCTAAAGGTAGTGTTTATTATCCTCTTTCCCAGAGCCATAAAGAATATCACGTCCACGTTAGGAGCTCTGTACAATGCTCCTTGTATGTGGACTACTTTGCTGCTTTCTATTTATCCTTCAGTGTAGCAAGGGCAACGCGTCAGCTGCAGCACACTGTTTGGAGGTAACAGGAGTGGGCTGCAAATATGGGTCTTCAGTTTTCTGCAGATAATGTGTGTGTGTTCACTTTAATCGTTCTCCTCGTGTTTTTGATTTACCTGACCTGTATATGAGGGACACCATGCTGCATTATAAAGTCTCATCCTGGTTTATACGGCTCATTTTGAATCCAAATTGCCACACCTGAGAGACCTGAAAGCCAGAAGTCGCTGAATATCATGAGATGCCTACCCGTAGGTCTTGGGGAGCAGACATGGCGCTTTTGCTCTCACTTTATAGGACTTTTGTGGTTTCACGGCTAGACTCTGGGTGCACACGCTATGGATCGGCGAGATCTTATTATCTGCAAATTACTGATGCTATCCACATTGAGGTGATTAGGCTGGCCACTGGTGGCTACACCCAATCTCGAGGCTGGTGAACCGCCACTTACAGCCCATGGTGCTTCAGGCACGTAAGTTCGTTACAGCTTCGCATTCACTTGCATACCATACCACAGCTCATCCGCCTCTGGAACACCTCTTCTCTAATCGTACGCAAGCAACAAGGACGTTCGCGTGCGGCGTGCGCTGGAGTGACTTGATGAGGAGCAAGGACAACCGAAAATCCAGTGTTTTAACTGTCTGCCGCTTCGGTTACTGCAGAAGCCCAAGATAAATTTATATTTAGTGCAATGCAGGAGAGGTTGCGCCCTGCATATGTTTTTAACATGTTATTTAAGAAGATTTTAACTAAGCATTACTACTACGTAGCTGTCTTTACGGATGTGTCGAAATACAGGGATCCCTTGGCTGCTCTGCAGTTTTGCCTGGTCATGTGCTCAAGTGCCGGCTGCCTCAAGATTTTACTGCCTTCGACGCGCAAATATATGCGACCTTGCGAGCACTAGAGCAGATGAGATCTCCTTCAAGTTCTAAATGCCATGTCTGTCCCGACACTCTGAGTGGCCTTCACTCTCTACAACGCCTGTACCCAGCAGACAAAGTAGTCTAGAATATCCAGGGCGCCGTCCTTGAACAACAACGGCTGGAGATGGAGGCGTCTTTATGCTGAGTGCGAGGGCGCATGGGTATTTCGGGGAACAAAAGAGCAGCTGTAGTAGCCAATGAAGCTTGTCGCGATCCTCAGGTTATTCGGTGTACCATCGCCCTGCACGCTGTTGTGTCGATGCTGAGATATAGAAGACTAGCCTAGTTAAGCCCGTGGCGTACCTCCTTTGAGCCGCGAGGTCCTCCTCATTCGTCTCCGTATAAGCCACAGGCCTATGACGCATGGCTTCTTGCTCCCGTGAGGGGACCCTCTAATGTTTGGTGGTTGTGGCGTACAGACCACTGTGTGCCACATTTTACTGGACTGTGTTTTATTTGCAGACCAGAGAAACAGCACATCTGCCGACAGGTCTGCCCTCCGTCTTAAGTGACACTGAAACGAGTGTAGTTAGATTGTTAAGGTTTTGTGATGTGTCCAACTTTTTCCGCAAATTTCATGGAGTGTTAACAGGGTGACTGGCTCAACCACGCTTTTTGTAAGTGGTTGGCCAATCGCATTTCCCTGTGTCTTTCTTTTAGCTCTTTTGTGTCTTTACTTCTGTATTAATCCCAGGTATAGCATCTTTCACTCTTCTCCGTCGTCTTAAGACCTGTGAGATAGAGTATTCGAGTGGGTCAACGCAAGTGAGGTGGAAGTGAATAAGTGACATTTTAAGGGTTACCTCCTCCCTGGGTGACAACTACTTTAGACATTTTATATTTTATCCACATTCGTTTGTTTTAATATGTGTAAGACCGCTGATGACCTCGGTGTGGAGCGCCTGTATGCTTTAAAGAAGAACCCCACAGCCCCCCCCCCCCCCACGCCCTCTCCCCATCACACACACACACACACACACACACACACACACACACACACACACACACACACACACACACACACACACACACACAATGACATAAAGAATTGGGCTGTGAATTTGCCTAAGTTCCAATTTGTAGCATTTAATAGTTACTGAGCTAAATATAAAATTAGGAAAAACAGTAACGCTTTGCAATTGCTAAATCTGTATCATATACACAATGACATAAAGAATTGGGGTGTGAATTTGCCTAAGTTCCAGTTTGTGGCATTTAATAGTTACTGAGCTAAATATAAAAGTAGCAAAACAGTAACGCTTTGCAATTGCTAAATCTGTATAACAATTGGATATATGTCTACATGTCTCTCTCACTGTCTATCGCCTTCTTCACAATCTTTCTCCATCTCGTCACTCTTTCTCTGTGACCGTCTACTCCCTCCCTATGTCCACGCTCAGTTCCTCACCCATCTCCGCTTTCACAATCGCTTTGACATTCAGCCTTGGTAATTGCTATTACAACCGCAGTCTTGATTGCGAGATCAGGTCCCTTACAATGAATGGGTAAATCGGTTGTTATCACTAGTATACTGGTTATGAGAGAGACATCTCCAGCACAGGAATCGATGAAGATAGTATCTTCAATGCAAGTATTTCGCGTAGTTTTAGTCTACAAATGGGTAGGTTGAAAAGTTATGGATGACTGAGATTTTGTAGTAGTATTCTACTCGTAAGCCAATAAGCCATAAATACTACCTTCCTAATTTGCGGTAAAACCAGGTGTGAGGAAGACAGCAAAACAGCACAACTATGTTCAATTTAGTATATACATATGGTGTTTGAGAAGTGATGGTCAATAGTCAGGGATGTGACAGGAATGATCGTTCGAAACAAAAGCGTCAAGTAAATGTGGGCTCTTAAATGCATACCTTAAGAGCTATGTGCAGTTCTTGAACTTCGATACTGTGAAAGAAATCTCTTCTAGTACAAGCTCTTTGCTTTCCATATTTTGGGAATCTGGACCAAAATTAGAAAAAACAGTGCAGTAAACATGTGTTCTAAAATTCATATCTTAAAAGTTATAAGCATTTGTTCATTAGAAGAGCTGTGTTTCAAAGTAGCAAAGATAAACAAGTGCTCAGAGCTCTTATGGTATGCACTTTAGGGCACATGTTTACGGGACTGTTTCTCTTGTTTTGGTCCGTACCGCCGCTTCCCAAAATTTGGAAATCAAGGAGCTTGCACTATAAAAGATTTGATTCATAGTATTAAAGATGAAGAGTTGCTCTTAGCTCTTAGGGTATGCGTTTTAGAGCCAATGTATAATGGATTTTTTGTTTCGAATGACCATTTCTGTCATATCCCTGTTGTATATATATTTTCTTAAAAATAAATTTCAAGTGACTGAAGACACGCAGTTAAAATTGCAAGCTAGGCTGAAAGCCTCAAGGCAAAAGTGGATAGAACAATCATGAACATGGTGCAATACAAAGAGCTGAATGCCACAATTAAATTTCAAAATTTTAAAATATATTACCAAAATCTTTTAAAGCAGAAGGCCGCAATGCTTTCGCTTAAAGGGGAAAGTTTAAGAATAAAGCTTTAGGCGGCTGAAGGCCCACAATTGATTTTTCCAAAAATCCAAAAAATACCTTAAAGTTAAAGTTTTATGTGGCCGAAAGCACATTAAATGAAAAGATAGCGAAACAACAACAGTAGCTTTCAGCAAAATATCCATTTGCCATAATTCAAACTGACTTATATGGGCTGAAGGTCCTTAGTTTACATAAAACATTTTTTTTTTAAACATCGGCTATAATAGATTACCAACAGACCATTAAACACCGATAAAGAGGACAGTATAGACAACGACACAGACGCCTCCAGAGGGGGGTTGGGGGGGAGTGGGGGTGGGGAGGGGCTGCCCTCTAAACACTTAAGTGAGACAGGTGGTGGGCCCAACTACACTTGATCCGCCGATAACCCAACCAAGAGACAGTCACGGACCGATCGACCAAACGACTTGCTAGCCACCAATCGGTACATGAAAACTCAAAGACCAAACTGATACAGACGTGATTATCCACAATGAAGTGTGTATTAAGCTGTGAAAAGTACAGACCGTGTTGGACAGCGACAACAGGTGAGGAAAGAACACTGCCTGAATTTACGTCAGTGGCCAGGGCAGGTAACCGGAACACTAACGGCCACAAGGCAGAAAATTCCGCTATTGCACTTGAATTGTAGTGAACCGAAATAGTTATGTCCACCACACGGCGGCTCGATTTCACCACTACAAACACTCTGTGTTGCTCACAGAAAAAGCTCCCCAACAGCGAACCACCGAAACGAACGACACAACATGAACGGACATGGCTTGGGTACTTACGACACCACTCAACTTTGGCGTCCTGGGTCGGTGAGACACGGAGCTCTTAGCGATCGGACGGATCCGCACTGCGCATGGACCGCCAGCGTAACCGGCCAACTGTGCCGCACGGTGATATCCTCTCTGGTCCGCACCAACCGACCGACTCCCCTCAGAATGCCGACAACATCTAAAATAGTCTTCAGTGGAAATAACGCCAACTGCACACACAACCAGACAAACGCAAGCACGAAGACCTGAACGACACACAACAGTAACTACTAAGCGCGCACGGAGACAAATCGGGAGTCCATGTGCTACAGCCGGGACTTGAACCGAGGTCTTCTTGTTTATCACGCAGATGTGCTGACCATTACACCCCAACAGCATTATAGTCCACGTAGCTGCACGAACTACGTAAATCAAATACCCTCCCCAACACAAACTCCAATTCACTTCTTCAGCTTCCAACGTTATCAGAGATAAATTAGATACTTAAATGTCTCAGAGAAAATTGGATTCAAGATCTATACGATCACATGTAGTACAGCACTTCCCCATTACGTCCAATGCTGGGGTGCTATTCCAATGTCGGAGAGCCCTGGTAACAGTGACAATATAAGGGGAGACGTGAATTGGAGTTTGTGTTGGGGAGGTTACTTGACTTGGGTGGTTTGTACAGTGTGGTGTGCGTACTGTAAGACCTTCGGTACACACACCATCAGATTATTTGACTTTTTTTTGGGGGGAGGGGTTTAAGGGCGCTCAACTACTGAGGTCATTAGCGCCCAGTCACAATTGTTAGAGCAAATAGAATCTGGTAAAACTCAAGGGGGGGGGGGGGGGTGGAGGGGGACACCAGAAAGTTCTTACAAAGATGCAGATAAAATAAGTGAAGGAGTTAGATGTCTTTGGACAAGCCAGTCAAAGTAATGAAACGAAGAACACGAGCAGCTACTCGAGTGTCATCAGCTAAAATATCCTGTAAAGTAGACGGCAGAGACAGGACGACACGAGATTGACTAAAACGGGGACACGACAATAAAACATGGCGCACTGTTAATGCATGACCACAAGGGCACTGCGGGGCTGGGTCACCAGAGAGCAGGTAGCGGTGGCTAAACCGGCAATGCCCAATCCGCAACCTGGTCAGAAGGACCTCTTCTCGCCGAGATGGTCGGGAGGAGGTTGTCCAAGCAGTTGGGAACAGTTTTATTGCCTGGAGCTTGTTTCCTTGAAGTGATGACCAAGTATCCCACCACAAAGACACAAGCCTCCTACAAACAACCCCACTGTCAGATGACGGGACACAATGGGAGGCTGGCCGAGGCAGGAGGACTGCAGCCTTGGCTGCAGCATCAGCAGCCTCATTCCCAGGCACTCCCACATGGCCGGGAACCCACAGAAAGCTGACAGGAGAGCCATCAGCAGCAGAAGAATGGAGGGACTGCTGGATCTGTTGCACCAAGGGATGGACCGGATATGCAGCTCCAAGGCTCTGAAGAGCACTGAGTGAATCAGAGCAGAGTACATACGATGAATGGCGGTGGCAGCGGGCATACTGAACGGACTGATGGAGAGCAAAAAGTTCGGCCGTAAAGCTGGAACACTGGTCGAGGAGCCGGTATTTAAAGGTGCCGGCCCCGACGACAAAGGCACAGCCGACACCATCGTCAGTTTTGGAGCCATCAGTGTAAATAAAGGTGTGACTGGCAAGTCGCGCACGAAGTTCGACAAACCGTGAGCAATACACTGCAGCCGGAGAACCCTCCTTCAGGAGCGAGCTGAGTTCGAGATAAATATTAGCCGGAGCCTGGAGCCACGGTGGTGTCGGGCTCTCACCCTCTCTGAAGGTGGTAGGGAGGGCAAGATCCAATTGTCGAAGCAGGCGACGAAAGCGGACTCCAGGGGGCAGCAGGGCAGACACATACAACCCATACTGACGGTCGAGAGAATCGGCAAAGAAGGACTGACAAGAGGGGTGGTCAGGCATTGACAACAGCCAGCAGGCATACCGACAAAGCAGTACATCGCGCCGGTAGGTCAATGGTAATTCGGCAGCTTCAGCATAAAGACTCTCGATGGGACTAGTGTAGAATGCTCCGGTCGCAAGACGTAACCCCCCATGGTGGATGGAGTTGAGACGGCGTAAGAGGGATGGCCGAGCAGACGAGGCTCCCATAGTACAGCTTTGATCAGATGATGGACTGATACAAGCAAAGCAGGACAGTGCGATCCGCTCCCCAAGATGAACCACTAAGAACTCTGAGGACATTAATGGAACGTGTACAACGGGCAGCCAAATAAGAGACGTGCGGAGACCAACAAAGTTTCCTGTCCAGTGTGAGCCCGAGAAACTTAGTTGTTGTCGTGCGGTAGCGTTCTCGCTTCCCACGCCTGGGTTCCCGGGTTCGATTCCCGGTGGGGTCAGGGATTTTCTCTGCCTCGTGATGGCTGGGTGTTGTGTGCTGTCCTTAGATTAGATAGGTTTAAGTAGTTCTAAGTTCTAGGGGACTGATGACCATCGATGTTAAGTCCCATAGTGCTCAGAGCCATTTTGAACTTAGTTGTTTCCACGAATGGGAGAACAACGGGACCGAGATGTAAGGAGGGCGGAAGAAACGCTTTATATCGCCAGAAGTTGATGCAAACCGTCTTCTCTTCAGAGAACCGGAAGCCATTTGCCACACTCCATGAGTATAGGCTGTCTAGACAACGCTGAAGGCAGCGATCCAGGAGGCATGTTCTCTGGGCACTGCAGTAGATCGCGAAAAGAGCCTGAGACATTAGGTGGAATGCAATCCATAATTGGATTGATCGCTATGGCAAAAAGGGCTACACTCAAGACGGAGCCCTGAGGCACTCCGTTCTCCTGGAGGAAGACGTCGGACAATACGGAACCCACATGTACTCTAAACTTTCGATCTGTTAAAAAGGAATCAATAAAAAGGGGGCAGGCGACCGCGTAGACCCCACCTGTGCATAGTGCGGAGGATACCTCCTCTCCAACAGGTATCATAAGCCTTCTCCAAATCGAAGAACACAGCTACCGTTTGGCGCTTTCGCAAAAAGTTGTTCATGATGAATGTCGACAAGGTCACAAGGTGGTCAACAGCGGAGCGGCGGCGACGAAAGCCGCATTGAACATTGGTAAGTAGTCATCGAGATTCAAGAATCCAAACTAACCGAGCGTTAACCATGCGCTCCATCACCTTACAGACACAGCTTGTAAGAGAAATGGGGCGGTAACTAGAGGGAAGGTGTCTATCCTTCACGGGTTTGGGTATAGGAACAACGACAGCGTCACGCCAACGCATGGGGACGTGACCTTCGGTCCAGACGCGATTGTAGGTACGAAGAAGGTAGCTTTTGCCTGCCGGAGAAATGTGGGCTAGCATCTGAACGTGAATGGCATCTGGCCCCGGAGCAGAGGACCGGGACAGTGCAAGTACACGTTCGAGTTCCCTCATAGTAAAGGGGGCATTATAAGTTTCCAGATTCAGCGAGTGGAAGGAAGGTCGCCGAGCCTCTTCTGCCTCTTTCCTGGGAAGGAAGGCAGGGTGATAATGGGCGGAGCTTGAAACCTCCGCGAAAAAGCGGCCGCAGGCGTTGGAGACATCCACCGGATCAACAAGGACCTCATTACCTGAAGTCAGGCCAGGTACCGAGGAGTGGACCTTAATGCCCGACAGCCGGCGCAGGCCACCCCAGACGACAGAAGAGGGAGTAAAACTGTTAGAGCTGGTGAAAGAGGCCCAACAAGTCTTTTTGCTGTCTTTGAGGACTCTATGGCATTGCGCTCGGATTCGTTTGTATCCAATACAATTCGCCAACGTAGGATGACGGCGAAAGGTGCGTAAAGCGTAAAGCGTCTCTACAAGCTTCATTCCACCAGGGGACAGAAACGCGACGTGAAGAAGAGATAGTACGAGGAATGGAACGTTCGGCAGCATTGATGATAACAGCCGTGAGGTATTCGACCTGACTGTCACAACTGAGAAAATCGTGGTCTGGAAAGGTCGCCAGGGAGGAGTAAAGTCCCCAGTCAGCTTTCGGTATGTTCCAGCTCGAAGGACGTGGGGATGGGGTGTGGTGCAGGAGTCGAACGACACAGGGGAAGTGGCCGCTCGAATAGGTGTCAGAAAGGACATACCACTCGAACCGACGGGCAAGAGTGGTAGAACAGATCGAGAGGTCCAAGTGGGAGTAGGTATGAGTAGAGTCCGAGAGGAAAGTCGGAGCGCCAGTATTGAGGCAGACGAGATTAAGATGGTTGAAGACATCCGCCAAGAGGGAGCCTCTCTGACAGGATGCAGGAGAGCCCCAAAGGGGATGATGGGCATTGAAGTCGCCAAACAATAAAAACGGCGGAGGAAGCTGATCGATCAGGTGCATCATGTCAACCCGACTAACTGCGGATGACGATGTAGATGGTACAAACTGAAAAAGTAAAAGCAGAAAGAGTAATACGGACAGCTATTGCTTGGAGTGGGGTGGTCAATGGGATGGGATGGTAATAGACATCGTCCCAAACGAGCAACATGACCCCACCATGAGCTGGAATACCGTCCACAGGGGTGAGGTCAGACTGCTCCGAGGTATAGTGGGTAGAAGCAATATGGTCAGTTGGGCGCAACTTGGTTTCTTGGAGACCAAGGATGAGCGGACAGTGCAGGCAGAGGAGCAGTTGTAATTCCTCCCGATTAGATCGAATACCTCTTATGTTCCAATGTAACAAAGCCATCGCTAGTCAGAAAAAAGGGGGAACGAAACGGGTGAAGAGCTGGTCACCTTGATGGCCGCGGAGAGCCAGGTTTCGAGGGAACAACGCTACAACCGGCGGGAGGCGGATCCTGTTCCATCGAGTCGTTGCCAGCTGCGGTCACTTTCCCGGGTTGCGTAGGAGGGGCAGCATCATTCGCCAACGAGAGGCCAGCTGAGCGCCTGGCAACAGAGCGTCCCGGCGAAGCTGAGGACGGCCGGGAGCAGCAACTCATGGATGGAGTGTCAGACGCAACGCGCCGGGGTGGAGAGGGGGACAAAGACTTCCTCTTGGAGGCCTTCTGGGAAGTCTGATGAGGCACGGGGATGGCGCGCTGGACCCGAAGAAGGTCCTCACGCGCGGGGTCCGGTTTGGAACGCCAGACCTCGGAAGCTGGGGTCCAGAATGTTTCCCTGATGGACGCCTGAGAAGATGATCGCTTCTCAGGCGGCGGAGGGGGAGGAGGAGGAAGGGTGGCCCCTGGGGCAGAGGGGGCAGGGACCGCGAGGGAGGTGGATGTGGAAGGGAGGGATTTGGGAGGAGGAGGCATACACCCCGGATGGGGTGAGGAGGTGGAGGGGGGACAGGATAGGGGTGAGGATACTGTGGAAGGAGTGGACACGACTGAGGCAAACGAAGTTGTCAACGTCACGGGATGGAGGCGGTCATACTTTTTCCTGGCCTCAGCATAAGAGAGGCGATCCAAAGTTTTTAATTCTTGGATCTTCTTCTCCATCTGATATGCGGGGCAGTCTAAAGATCTAGGCGAGTGGATGCCAGGACAATTGACGCACCGAGGTGGTGGGGTGCATGTATGGTCCTCACGAAGAGGACGTCCACAATCGCCACAAAGGGGCTCAGCCTCACATCGTGACGACATGTGCCCAAAGCGCAAACACCGAAAGCAGCGCATATGAGGCGGGACGTAAGGTCGCACTTCGCACTGGTAGCACATCACCTTTACCTTCTCCGGGAGAACGTCCCCCTCGAAGGCGAGGATAAAGGCCCCGGTGTCAATGCGTCGGTCTTTGGGGCCGCGCTGGACTCGCCGGACGAAATGCACGCCTCGACGCTCCAGGTTGGCCCTGAGCTCCTCATCAGATTACAGCAGGAGGTCCTGATGAAAAATAACCCCCTGCGTCCTATTCAGTGCCAGATGCGGGACGATGGACACTAGGATGTCCCCTAGTTGGTCGCACGCCTGGAGCGCCGCCGACTGAGTGGCGGAGGTGGTCTTTATAAGAACAGACCCCGAACGCATTTTACTGAGAGCCTCGATTTCCCTGAAGATGTCCTCGATGTGCTGGACAAAGAAGATGGAAGTGGCGAACGTCCCCCCCATTAGTCCAAGAACAGACTAAATAGCGGGGGAAGTACTTCGCCCCAAGCCGGCGGGCCTGTCCTTCCTCCCAGGGAGTAGCCAAGGTGGAAGGGGCAGGAGAACCAGAACCAGAGACAGTACCTTTCTTTTTAAAAGACGCGGCCGCAGAGCGACCCGATACATGTTGACGTTTCATCTGCGGAACGTCGGCCCCGATACCACCCACTCCGTCCAGGGGCTCTCCCCACGGGCGCCACCCAGCCTCAGCAAGGGCCACCTGGCAGGATGACCATTGCCGGGAGTCCTGATTCCCCAAGGAGACGGGCATCTACTCCTTGGCCGTCTTGGGGAGGGTGCAGCTCAGGTATCGGCAGTACGATTCCTGTGTTGTCAGGGGGCTACAACCTAGAGGGTACATGACGACCCCACCACAACGGGCTGGCTACCGTGCTGGATTTCGGGTGCCATGGAAAGTCCATCATGATCGTAGATGCAGATGGGGACGCACTATGGGCGTAACTTGTTCAACCCATCAGGCGTTTAGGCCCAATTTGAGGAATAGTGGGTATGGTTACAACGCCATTACAATGCTGAGTGCCAAGGTCTTAGTGCACTGACGACCAGTGAGACACCACATAAGGCGTCCTTCCCCAAAAGGCTCGTACTTCTGTAGAATTTTGAAAAATGGAGGTCAAACCCCAAGGGAGACTATCACATGGAAGGCCGAAACGGTTGAAACTCCTTTTAGTTGCCTCTTACGACAGGCAGGAATACCTCGAGCCTATTCTTACCCCGGACCTGCAGGGGGGAGATTATTTGACTTGTCGCTCTAACGAAGTAGGCGAGTGTCAGCAATATGTCTCGTGGTCTTATTTGTGGTGTTTATCATCTGCCATTAGGTCAGACGATAGAAATGCCACTTGCACGCTTAAAGTAGCAGATTGACGGTGACCAACTTGATTAATTTTTTCACACATTTATTAAAATAATAACAAGCCCAAAAATGTCTTAACTTGGCTCTGAATGCTATTTATAATTAACAATCTGAAGTTCCTTTGGTCTTGGTACGTTAATCTTATTCTCACATATCTCTGATACTTGACAAAGTGTCTATACATTTCTCTTCATGGCAATGTACAGGAATATGATAATCTCATTAGGCGCAGACTGAAACTTGACCACAGACAAATGCAGACTAATGCAGACTGATACAGACTGACTAATCGGAGGTCTGTACACTCGTTATAATACCTCGAGCGTTCAGGTATCACTGCGCAAGTGTGATCCGCGAGGAGAAAAGGTTCTACGTTAGCAGCAATCTCATTGGCTGCGTTACATATTAATACGCAGATCGGCGGAAGCAGAATTTGGTCCGTCTCAATGACAGCGCCATCTCGTAGAGCGGAGACGGACGAGCGCTGCGCCTGCGCTGTTGTGCTTAGCGGGGCGCGCTCTAGTGAGAAAGTTGTGAATGTGCTGACTAAGCGGAACTATGTACACAACATACAGCTATGTCGACTATAATGCTGTGGTGGTATAATGGTCAGCATATCTGCCTAATAAGCAATAAGACCCCGCTTTGAGTCCTGGCACAAATTTTAATTCACTTCTTCAGCTTTCAACGTTATCGTAGATAAATTAGAGATTTAAATGTCACAGGGAAAATTTAATTTAAGATCTATTCTCAACATATTGATACAACTTCAGCCGTTGTCAAAATGATTATGATAATAATAATAATAATAATAATAATAATAATAATAATAATAATATACATGACTTGTCTGAAAAAAGGAATATTTTTTGTGGATTTTTGTTGTTTGTGTGTAATTACATACAGTTTATGGTAAGAACGAAATAATGTTTAAACTTTTGCCAGGTACTTTCCGTTACGCATTTTTGTGTAAGTGGCAGTTTTCCGCTTTTTTACTTTTTTGGAGGACTGTACAAGATCCCTGATTCATGTATTATTTAACGAATAAACTTCTGGGTTGAATATCAGGCATTCTCACCTTGTACCCAGATAACAAATTCACTTATTATACACATCTTTGTTAAATGTTCGCTTGTAGTCACGCTTATTTGATTTTATCACTTTCTCAGATAACGAATCTGATCTGGAATGCCCTAGTTTCTTTCCGGCAAGCTTTTCCTGGTAATTTTCTTTTCCGTTGCACCTTAAAACAGGTTCGCCGCGCGGGGTAGTCGCGCGCTCAGAGGTGCTTTGTCACAGTCCGTGCGATTCCTCCCGTCGAAGGTTTGAGGCCTCCCTCGGGCATGGGTGTGTGTGTTGTCCATAACGTAAGATAGTTTAAGTTACATTAAGTAATGTGTGGGCTTAGGGACCGATGAACTCAGCAGTTTGGTCCCATAAGACCTTACCACATATTTCCAAATTTTTAATACAGGTTCAGCAGTGTTCATGTTGACACTCACAGGAAAGTCGATTCCTGCACAGTAGACAACCAACTCCAAACACAAACTGGCGTTTCCAGAAATGATTAAATTCAAGTTGAACTCTGTACGAACAAGGTCACTTGACTGGAATACAAATGAGGCGCTGAGAGCCATAAGGGCCGAAAGCGAACCCTCTACGAACCGCATATTTAAATGAATATCAGAGAAACCAAAGAGACAGCTTTTCTTGAGTGTTCAGATATGTGTACAATGTGAGCCTACAGTACAGATAAACCCGACCCGCCATAACTTCAACGAATGTCAGAAGCATGACTAGATGCCACAGTCTTACAATCGACGATGATGTGCTTTTTGGCTCTCAGCGCCTCATATGGATTATTCCACGATAAAATCCAAAACTTAACGTACTATATGTCATTCAGAATTACACAAAATAGGTTTTTCGATCAGTGTAAGTATAACACGAACTGATGTCTATCTAATTTTACTATATAGTGACTGAATTCGCATTTCTTTGGAGTATGCTACCGTCTAGAGGGATTTACGTCAAGCGAACGTAGATAAGTCTGCTGCAATGTGCTACCACCTGGTGGCATTGATATAAACTTGTAGTTAAGTGGTAAGGGCTAGCAGTGCACGCTGTCAATCCTGCACAATGTTTATCAAATCCGTATGTATTTGGCCCATAAAGCAGTTACATCAAGCCAGTCGCGCATGCACGGAAGCTGCTTAAAGTGTGCACAACTGAAGGTGTGTTAGCGATCCCTGTTACCAAGTTTCACTAGAGGAGCAATATGTAGCAGAGCGCGGTAGATTTAACGTCATGTATTTTATATTACCGCATCTACATTACGTTTAACAGCATTCAAAGAAAATTAACCAATAAATTCGCAAGGTGTCAAAAGCTAGGGTGTTCACGTGCTCTTACGCGGCAGCCGCCACTGGTTCAATTAGTCAGACTTACTCTGTGCTGTTGCAGAGGATGGGCGTTGCTTAATAGTTACCTCGCAAGGTTGCTTATTTATCGTTGTTCGGCCCCTTGATGAAAGGTATGTAAATAGACTACTGGCCATTAAAATTGCTACTCCACGAAGATGACGTGCTACAGGCGCGAAATTTAACCGACAGGGAGAAGATGCTGTGATACACAAATGATTAGCTTTTCAGAGCATTCACACAAGGTTGCCGCCGGTGGCGACACCAACAACATGATGACATGAGGAAAGTTTCCAACCGATTTCTGATACACAAACAGCAGTTGACCGGCGGTGCCTGGTGAAACGTTGTTGCGATACCTCGTGTAAGGAGGCATCCGACTTTGATAAAGGTCGGCTTGTAGCCTATCGCGATTGCGGTTTATCGTATCGCGACATTGCTGCTCGCGTTGGTCGAGATCCAATGACTGTTAGCAGTGTTGTGACTTGGCAAGACAGCCAAGCCACTATGAGGTAGCCGAAAGGCACGCGTTTAAGCTCACGCAGGCTGGCGTGAGGTGTGGAACAGTTAAAGGAGTTGAGTCTAGTAAAAAAAGTACGTAGCTTCTGGTTCAAAAATGGTTCAAATGGCTCTGAGCACTATGGGACTCAACTGCTGAAGTTATTAGTCCCCTAGAACTTAGAAATAGTTAAACCTAACTAACCTAAGGACATCACAAACATCCATGCCCGAGGCAGGATTCGAACCTGCGACCGTAGCGGTCTTGCGGTTCCAGACTGCAGCGCCTTTAACCGCACGGCCACTTCGGCCGGCTAGCTTCTGGAAAACTTAACTTTAATCCATTATTAGTGAACATCGGTCTGACGGTACATGCATCACAAGATAAATAGCAATTGATAATGGCGCCTTGCTAGGTCGTAGCAAATGACGTAGCTGAAGGCTATGCTAACTATCGTCTCGGCAAATGAGGTCGTAATTTGTCAGTGAACCATCGCTAGCAAAGTCGGCTGTACAACTGGGGCGAGTGCTAGGACGTCTCTCTAGACCTGCTGTGTGGCGGCGCTCGGTCTGCAATCACTGATAGTGGCGACACGCGGGTCCGACGTATACTACCGGACCGCGGCCGATTTAAAGGCTACCACCTAGCAAGTGTAGTGTCTGGCGGTGACACCACATTCCTCCCCCGCAAATCGGCTTCCGCCCGCCATGGAGAGGACCCCATGTTGGCGTATGGGACGAGGTGGGGAGACTAACAACAGGCGAGGCTGTGCCACCCGCACCCTGGCATTCGGTCCGAGGGGAGCTAGGAAACGCCTGAAAACCTAGTCCAGGGTGCACGCCAACATGCGGTGTATGCGCCCGTAAAGAGACAGGAGGGGCCGAAGGGTCGACCTCCATCTGGTCGGGGCACCCGACGGGCGAAGACGCCATGTGGTCCGGAGCGGGCAAGAAGTCCATGGCGGAGGACAACGGGACACGGGAAGCGATCGGCGGCGCGTGACTCATGGAGGCGCCCGGCGGTTGCAGCGAAGCGTCCACTGCGGGCGTCGCCGGCGGGAGAACAGGCGGCGGCGGCGGCGGCGCGTCGCCATGGGGCAAAATGGAAGGCGGGGTCGGTAACACATGGGGCTGAGGCGAGCCAGTAGATGGGTCCCCAGGGCGCTGACCGGACGGCACCGTCGCTGAAAGCAGACGGGGAGCGGCAGATACCGTGCGACGACAGAGGTGCAGCTGATTGAGATGCCGACGCACCTCACCAGAGGCCCTCAAAACCAGATACATCGCGCAGCCGAGGCAGCGAAGAATGCGCCCTGCGAGCCAACGCCGTGAACCTCGATAGTTGCGGTAGTAGACAACGTCGCCTGGGGCAAAAGCAGGTGTCTCCAGCTGCACAGGAACCTGATGCGGCGGATGTAGCAAAGACATCAAGGTTCGATGAGGGCGACTGTGAAGCAACTCAGCCGGCGAGCGACCATCTCGAGGCTGAGAGCTATACGAGGACAAAAAGAGCAATAACGCATCCTCCCGAATATGCGACTCTTTCAACTTCAACATCCGTGACTTGAAAGTCCTGACCAATCGTTTAGCGGCACCATTTGACTGTGGCGAAAACGGCGCGGACGTCAGATGTTGAATACCATTGGCCCTGCAGAATAACTGAAATTCTGCGGACATGAATTGTGGGCCATTGTCGGAAACAATAGTCTGCGGAAGACCTTCAATGCAAAAGATAGCAGATAATGCTTGGATGGTGGCAGATGACGTAATGGAAGACATCCGGACAACAAAAGGAAAGTTACTGAATGAATCGACCAGAACCAACCATCGAGCATTCCAGAATAGACCAGGAAAATCGATGTGCAAACGTTGCCAAGGGGAAGTGGCTTTTGGCCATGCAAAGAATTTCCGCGGTGGTGCGGATTGTTGTTCGGCACACGCCATGCAAGAAGAGCACATATGCGGAATCGCAGCATCGATTTCGAACGAAGTACAGTGCTGACGAGCAAATTGATTCGTTCTCACTATACCCCAATGTCCTTGGTAGAGAAGCCGTAAGACAGAGTACAGTAACGAACGTGGGACCACGACCCTTGACTGATCATTATCAGAACGCAACAGCAAAACACCACTTCGTACAAAAAGTCTCTCCTTGTGAGCAAAAAATCGGCGAACCAACGGATCCCCGATCCGTGACTTTGACAAGGGCCACTGCATAGCAACAAAACGCAGCATGGTAGCAAGGACAGGGTCGGCAGCTGTGGCTGTAGCTACACGACGAAAATCAATCGGAAACGATTCGACCACTTCATCGTTTTCCGAATCAATGAACATGCAAGCAAGTTCGGAGGAATCGAATGCTCTGTCCTCAGCAACAGGCAAACGGGACAACGCATCGGCGTTTCCGTGCTTAGCAGTGGACCGATACAAGATATCGTAGCGGTACTGCGAGAGGAAAATAGACCAGCGAATGAATTTCTGCTCTGTACGTGGAGGTGCAGGCTAGGTCGGATGAAAAAGCGATGTCAAAGGTTTGTGGTCTGTGATGATGGTAAAGTGACGACCATACATGAAATCATGAAACTTTGTAACACCATATACGAGAGCCAAAGCTTCTTTCTCGATCTGTGAATAATTTCTTTGCGCAGACGAGAGCAATTTGGACGCAAAGGCAATAGGGCGATTGTGCGAACCATCTTTGTGCGCAAGCACAGCACCGATCCCGAAATCCGATGCATCCACCATCAACAAAAGGGGTTTCTGGGGATCGAATGGCGTAAGGCAAGTATTGGAAAGCAACGCCGATTTCAACTGGCGAAAGGCGCGTTCGCATTCCGTCGTCCAGACGAACGGAACATCTTTACGTTGAAAGCGATGAAGCGGAGCTGAAATGGAAGAGGCGTGGCGCACATAATGATGACAACAATTGATTTTTCCCAGCACACTCTGTAGCTGCTTCAAATTCTGCGGCGAAGGCAAGTCTTGTATGGCATGGAGGTGCTCTGGACTGGGATGTATGCTTTGGGCATTGAGTACATGTCCCAGATATGGTACGTCCCGAGCAAAAAACACACATTTGTTATTCTGAAAGCGAAGACCATTTTGTCGCAAGACCTGAAATAATGTTCTGAGATTGGCTAAATGTTCTTCTTCCGTCCGTCTGGAGATCACAATATCGTCCAGATAGTTTGCTGCAGTAGGGACCGACGCACAAACAATTTGTAGATATTGCTGAAACAATGCAGGGGTGGATGCACACCCGAATGGCAGTCGTGTGAAACGGTACAAACCAAGATGCGTGTTAACCACCAAAACGCGCTGAGATTCTTCGTCCACCGGTATTTGCAAGTACGCATCTGCTATGTCCAACTTCGAAGAATATTTACCCGGGCACAGTTTGTCACAAAGATTTTCCGGGCGGGGTAAAGGAAAAGTTGCAGTCACTAGTTGTGGATTCACTGTTGCCTTGAAGTCCACACAAAGTCTCAATTTTCCAGAAGGTTTTGGCAAACTTACTAAGGGTGATGCCCAGAGAGAAGCCTGCACACGTTCAATTACACCTTGTGATTCCAAATCGTGTAATGTTCTTGCGACCTCATCCCGCAAGGCGTGGGGAACATTGCGCGCTCGGAAAAATTTCGGTTGCACGTTTACTTTCAGTTCCAAATGTGCTTTATAGTTCTTAGCGCAACCAAGGCCCGGTGCAAAAATGTCTGCAAATTCTTCACATAGGCGAGAAACACTGTCTGAAGGCACAGTCTGGTTCACTGATAGGACCTGATTGACTATAGACAAGTTAAACAACTGAAATAAATCTAAACCAAACAAGTTCACTGCAGAAGAAGAATGAAGGACGTAAAATCACACAAGTTTTGTTTGTCCCTTGTATGTTGCAAGAAGGCTGCACTGTCGTAACATAGGGATATGCTGACCGGAATAGCTACTGAGCTTAACATTTGCGGCACGCAACGGAGGTGTGCCCAGCTGTTTGTACATGTCTTGATTGATCAGTGAAACCACAGCTCCGGTATTGAGCTGGCACGGTATCACTTTGCCATTAATGTCCAAGTCTACAAAAAGTTTATTGTCCTGCTGACGACAAGAGCGACTGTCTCGTGCAACGTGAACTGACACTGGTATAGAATCACTTGTGACTTGATGTGATTTCCGGCAACGTCAACGCATACTATTTGTGGGACGAACACAGTCACTGACTGTTAGAGAGAGTGGCACTGGGCGGAGTGGCATGAACTACATGAATTTCCATAGGCGAAGTGTCGCGAGCCTGAATATCCTTGGTCGATTCCGATTCCGGCGCGAAGCAAAGGGCCTGGAATGGTTGTGAGTTTCCGATTGGAGCTTTCTCTGGCAAACACTTTGAACATGGCCTTTTTTATTACAGAAAAAGCAAATAGCTTGGCGTGACGGGCAATTCTCACGCGAATGTCTAGTAGCACACCACCGGCATGATTTTAGCACTGCATTTGCTTGCTTGCGCAGCACACATGGCTGAGGGCTTGGCGGCAGCTGTGCAGACAGGCGTGAGGGCTGTTTACTGTTCCGTGCAGCTCGCCCGGCGGGCCGGTTAATGTGACACACTGCTGGCGAAGTTTCAAATGATTCCTGAGCAAAGTCAAGTGTGTCCTGCCGATCCAATATGTCTATCACTTGTTGAAGAGAGGGATTGACTAGTTTCAAAATCTGTTCCCGTATACGAACATCAGAAACGTTCTGTGCAATTGCATCACGTACCATAGCATCTGAATAAGGAAGTCCACATTCACACTCAAAAGCACAATCCCTAGTAAGGCCTTTCAAGGTTGCAAGCCACTCCCTATTAGTCTGACCGGCCGTACGTTTTGTACGAAAGAAGGTGTACCTTTTTGCAACTACATTGACTGATTCTTTGAAATATGCATCTAATGCAGACAAAATTTCGTCGTAGGACAGAGTTGCTACATCGCATCGGGGAAATAATTTCACTATCACTCGGTACGTCTGGACGCCTACGGATGTTAACAAAAAAGGCTGCCGCTTGTTACCTTGAATTCTGTAGGCGGCGAGATGGAATCCAATTTGGCGTGACCAGTCCGTCCAGCTTTCCAGTGCCGCATCAAAAGGACGAAAAGGTGGTGCAACTGCGTGTTGTGGCTGCGGGAGCGGTGGAGCGGCGGCTGCCGCATCGTTTTGCATTGCACGTTGACCCTGGACGAGCTGTCCAAGGGCATCCAGTAAGGCCTGTGTCTGCTGATTCTGTAAGCGATAAAATTCGGACAGTACATCTGGACATGGTGGCGAAGCCATTACACAAGTAAATTACGGTATCAATACGAACCTAAAATCCTCGTCCTCAAACTGTTGTGACTTGGCAAGACAGCCAAGCCACTATGAGGTACCTGAAAGGCACGCGTTTAAGATCACGCAGGCAGGCGTGAGGTCTGGAATAGTTAAAGGAGTTGAGTCTAGTAAAAAAAGTACGTAGCTTCTGGAATACTTAACTTTAATCCATAATTGGTGAACATCGGTCTGACGGTACATGCATCACAAGACAAATAGCAATTGATAATGGCACCTTGCTAGGTCGTAGCAAATGACGTAGCTGAAGGCTATGCTAACTATCGTCTCGGCAAATGAGAGCGTAATTTGTCAGTGAACCATCGCTAGCAAAGTCGGCTGTACAACTGGGGCGAGTGCTAGGACGTCTCTCTAGACCTGCCGTGTGGCGGCGCTCGGTCTGCAATCACTGATAATGGCGACACGCGGGTCCGACGTATACTACCGGACCGCGGCCGATTTAAAGGCTACCACCTAGCAAGTGTGGTGTCTGGCGGTGACACCACAAGCAGAATATGGAATCGGTGTGTTCAGGAGGGTATTACGGAAAGTCGTGATGGATCCCAACGGCCTCGTATCACTAGGAGTCGAGATGACAAGCATCTTATCCGCATGGCTGTAACGGATCGTGCAGCCACATCTCGATCCCTGAGTCAACGGATGGGGACGTTTGCAAGACAACAACCATCTGCATGAACAGTTCGACGACGTTTGCAGCAGCATGGACTATCAGCTGGGAGACCATAGCTGCGGTTACCCTTGACGTTGCATCACAGACAGGAGCGCCTGCGATGGTGTACTCAACGACGAACCTGGGTGTACGAATGGCAAAACGTCATATTTTCGGAAGAATCCAGGTTCTGTTTACAGCATCATGATGGTCGCATGTGTTTGGCGACATCGCGGTGAATGCACATTGGAAGCGTGTATTCGTCATCGCCATACTGGCCTATCGCCCGGCGTGATGGTATGGGGTGCCATTGGTTACACGTCTCGGTCACCTCTTGTTCGCATTGACGGCACTTTGAACAGTGGACGTTACATTTCAGATGTGTTACGACTCGTGGCTCTACCCTTCATTCGATCCCTGCGAAACCCTACATTTCAGCAGGGTAATGCACGACCGCATGTTGCAGGTTCTATACGGGCCTTTCTGGATGCAGAAAATGTTCGACTGCTGTCCTGGCCAGCACATTCTCCAGATCTCTCACCAAATGAAAACGTCTAGTCAATGGTGGCAGAGCAACTGGCTCGTCACAATACGCCAGTCACTACTCTTGATGAACTGTGGTATCGTATTGAAGCTGCATAGGCAGCTGTACCTGTACACGCCATCCAAGCTCTGTTTGACTCAATGCCCAGGCGTATCAAGGCTGTTATTACGGCCAGAGGGTATTGTTCTGGGTACTGATTTCTCAGGATGTATGCACCCAAATTGCGTGAAAATGTAATCACATGTCAATTCTAGTATAATATATTTGTCGAATGAATACTCCTTTATCGTCGGTATTTATTCTTGGTGTAGCAATTGTAATGGCTAGTAGTGTATATATAATTTGACTCAATTCAAGAAAACAGTTTACTTAGTCAACATACTATAGCGGTCGTCACGAAAATATACACATCCATGTCATCTCAACGTGCTAAAGCATTGCCAGTCAGTGATAATTTCAGATGTCAGTAAAAATTCTGAAAAAAGTATTTTTAATCAAGAATATGACGTAATGTTTTACAAATGAAAAGTCCTGCCAGCTGCTACGAAAAGCAATAAAAACTAACGTTACAAGAAATTTTGATGAAAAATATTCTTTTTTCATTGAGCCTGTGGAAAAAACAGAACCAGTAACATATTTGGACTGAAAATCATATATGAACATTCTTGAAGCTTCTCTATGCATATGACACATGTTTTACCTCAAAAGATAATAGTATTCAGGGAAAAAAATATCGTGAGAGGTGTGAAAGGGTTACACCTGTGTAACGACAGATGTCGTTGGACCTTGTAGAAACTTCCATCGGGAAAGTTATTAAGAAGACTATGAAATTAATTTTGGTAACATCTGAAGCATTATGATTGTATCATGTCAGGTATGAACGCATTTTACTTACTAGAGAGACTCCGTGCTCTACCCTTAACACAGTTACCTTCCTCCTGAAAATATTTTATTTCAGCTCTTTCTGACTCTTGCTCACTGCACCCATCACCCAGATCGCCTATAAACGCTGAACAGACGTAACTGTATATACTTGCCGGCTAATATTTCCATCGAAGTCGAGCAAAATTATTTCTGCGTGTGACACTGTGGAACCCTCGTTTTATCAAATGACTGTTATACTCAGCATGTAGTAAGTGTATTTTACACAAATCTTCGCTCTAGCTACTGAAATGACTCAGCATTTCATTAAAAATATTCTCCACCGTCACACTTTCTGAATCAAAATTCAAGTGAGAGAAGAAGATGAAGAGCGGAGGTCTCTGAGCCGGAATAATTATCTTTTTCATGGAGATCTGTCTGTATTTATCTAGCCGCCGGATAATGTCGTAATATCTAAATACAGTTCTACAGACTAATTCTACACTCTAACTTCTTGTCGAAATCGTCTAATTCAATAATTCGTTTACATTTATATCCCTCTCTTGTAGAATCAAAGCACGTGCTGCCCATATTATTGCTCTCTTAATATGGAATACAATCGATTCCGAAATACCGCAAGGTTATGTTGCCCTTGTGTGATCTATAGGAAAAACATTATTTCTGACTTCTTCACTCTTGGGAAGATCAGTAAAAAAGGCTTTAGTACTTTCGATACGAAAATTTTAGATTGTCTTCGAATGTCTTTTCGTTCTGTCCACACACCGACCGCTGTAGCACTACCCGTACATCGTTGCTCCTGCATTTCGCTGACTGCCGAACACACGTCAATGCACCGTTCCATGGAAGACTGAAATCACACGTATATATGCGATATCGCACGGAAACACAAAACATCCAGCTGGCGCTGACGTATTATACTCTTGACAGTGCATAGGCGGCGACAAAGCTATGAGGGTGGTGAACTATAGCGCTAGCGGACTGCAAGGACAGGCTTTGACGTCGAGGTGTTTAGTTCGTGACGGTTACTCTACAACCAAAAACAAAACGTGCGTGTGAGGTAGTGTGGGTGGCTGTATGCGAGGCCACGCGTGTATGTGCTTATAACGGGGTCATACATAAGCATAATTTTTTCGGCAATGTGTGGCCGGCAATATGGCCGTGGGGCCGGGTAATACAGCTAAGATGCCCGGCGTATGTTCGCAATGTTTCTGAAATTGCTGTGAGTTGCCGATATCAGTTCTACTATGCCGCCGTGATGCCGATGATATTGCTTCTTCGTTAAACATGTAAGTGGCGTGCACTTAAGTGGCGTTTATGGAATGACTGGAGCCCTGAGCTACATCCTGATGACTAAAAGAGCCACACCCAGATGGAAATGCTATGTGACATTAAAATCAAAGTAAAAGATTGGGTCGCCACACGACAAACAAGAGGTTCGACTGAGTAGGAAAATTAATTAATTTAGTCATAAGAAAAAACTCATAAAAGAAGATTCACTGTAATTTCACTTATAAAAATAGGATGTAATTATTAATATTGCCCAGGAATTGTTCACATGAATCAAATATTAAAATAAAGTAAAAAGTGTGTGAACTCTGTGAACAAGAGCAGCTTGTAGCAACAGTCCTGAAAACAACTATTCTAAAGAATTTGTTTTAAATAGAAGGGAACACCAATTATTGGACCTGTGCGCATGGAAACGCTATGAATGGGCTAACAAGGAAATGGCGGAGGTAAAGGAGACGTAACGGCGGTACACTGGATAAGACTTGAAACAAAATTATTTATTTCTTTAGACATTGACATAAGACATCTATATAACTGCTGTTGACTGGTAACTACATACGATTGCTTGTGAAACGCTATACAGTTCACAACAGACTCTCTTAATTTAGAACCGCGGTCGTAATTAGAGGGGTACGGGAAATGTTTAATACTCGCATTCAGAGCCGCATACACTCAAAGAACAGCAAGGACGGCCCCAACACCAACATGCAACCAAGCTAGGAGGTTTGTTTCGCGGTGCTGAGAAAGGATTAAATAAAAAAATAAATCGGAATATCACAGTTGCATATAAAATTGAACCTCGGTTTGGAGAAACGATCTCAGCGAGGGCCACACATACACGCTTACGCGCTTAACATAAAATCACAGACCACATTACAATTGAATTATCCGGACAGGATATATTTAATATCCAAAGTCAGAGAAATACGTTAACTCTAGGACAGAGACAGGGGGCCACAGGAAAGTTAGCCTCACAGTTAACTCGTGTGGCCAAGTGGTTTGCAGAGACACAATTTCTACGTTCCGTGACCAAATTTTAGCAATATTAAACCACGCAGCCGCCAACAATTATCACTCTACAGAGGACTTATTTGAATAGACAAAGGGTAATGGCAGATAGCCAACAAACTCTAATATTAACCCAAGCGGATGGTTTCCAACGGACATACAGTAATGAAAGAAAGAAAATTCACAAAGAGGCACGCCGGCCGCGGTGGTCTAGCGGTTCTAGGCGCGCAGTCCGGAACCGCGCGACTGCTACGGTCGCAGGTTCGAATCCTGCCTCGGGCATGGATGTGTGTGATGCCCTTAGGTTAGTTAGGTTTAATTAGTTCTAAGTGCTAGGGGACTGATGACCACGGTAGTTAAGTTCCATAGTGCTCAGAGCCATTTGAACCATTTTTGAACAAAGAGGCAAAGATTATCATGATTCGGAAAGGATTAGAATGTATAAATACGCAGTCGCAGGCACACAAACATTCACACTGAACCGGGAGCACACTTCCTGCGTGAGATCGATTCAACAATGCAACGCCTTGTGCTACGTTCTTCTTACGGGCCAAAGTCTGCATTAGGAATAAAACTGAAGTCTGCAAAAGCCTTGCATTCCTTCCTGCGACCCAGAAAAACAATCATTATAAGATAAAACGCAAGGCCAAAAGCTGCCAAGGTGCAAGTTCAGTGGGACTGAATTACAAGAAGCTCCCCTCTCGCTATGAGACAAAGCCCCACAATGTTAAATCAACTCACCCTTCTTCGAAGAGACCTCGGCTGCAGACCCTCGGTGAGCTGGAAACAGACCGCCTATCTCACACTAAAACTTCTCTCACACAACCCCGTGGCCAGGAAAACCCAGAGATGACGCTTTCGCCTCCAACCTACCACCGGTAACTTTCATGCAAAGGGAATAAACCTCCTTGCCTACCTGAAAACTTCAAGCGTTGGTCATTCTGTAACACTGCCGCTGATTGTCTGTAGCAGACTAAACCATTGTACAGTAAAGTTAAACACACCAACATTCATTCACTTACGCATGACAGATTTTTAGAATAGGAGAACAAGGGGTAAACATTTTATGGAATCATGGTCGTGAGTTGGGTTAAAAATAAAAACATGGAAGACTTACAATGGCGTTATAGACGCATTTGCAAGTCTGAAGCCGGCCGGAATGGCCGTGCGGTTCTAGGCGCTACAGTCTGGAGACGAGCGACCGCTACGGTCGCAGGTTCGAATCCTGCCTCGGGCATGGATGTGTGTGATGTCCTTAGGTTAGTTAGGTTTAATTAGTTCTAAGTTCTAGGCGACTGATGACCTCAGAAGTTAAGTCGCATAGTGCTCAGAGCCATTTGAACCATTTTTTACAAGTCTGAAAGGAACCAACATAACAGCCATACGATGCTTACAAATCGTAGAAAGAACTAGGCTACGGCTAGATTGAATCATAGCTCAGTTTTCTCTGGTACGAAGTTTAGCAACGAAAACACCCGAATTGTTCAGTGGGATGCAAAGTGTACTGGAAAGCAAATAAAGTGATAATGAAAGGGGACTATAGCACCCTTTCAAACATCCATGGCACGCAGTTTAATCTGCCGGAAGTTTCATATCAGTGCACACTAGGCTACAACGTGAAAATTTCTTTCTTTTTGTAGCTACTGTTTAGTATCCACTCTTTCGTATATGTTTATCTCTGTCGCACATATCTTGCGTCGACTTCCGTCGTGTGATATAACTGGGATGGTGGCGACGTTGCCCCACAATCATGCTCGTGTACGAACTTGTGAACTGATGTGAAATTGTACATATATCTGCCCTTCTCTGACGCACATTTTGTTAGAAAAGAAGAGTTCAATTTTATTATAATTCACGTTTGTTAGATGGGACTTCACATCACAATTACTTATTTACCTACATTTAATTTTGGTTTTTGGTCAGCCACTGAGACTTGTAAGTCGTCCATGAAAAAACGGAAAATAATCTCAGAATATCGTGCATTCAAACCGAGTCGTCCTCAAGCATATTTCGTGACTGAACAAACTGGGTGCACACTGGTCTCGTGTAATGAAAGAATATCAGTTCGCAATGAGTATAACATAAACTGCCGTTATTCTTCGAAGCACGCTTATAAGTACGATGAATGTAGGGGTCAAATAAGAAACGACTGGAACAACTGATCGAAAAAAATATAACCAGCCCGAAGGCCATGTTTAAAATACCAAAAGAAAACTCAGAAACTGTAATAAAATTAAGATTTCAGGTAACAGAAGCTATTTCCATAAGACGAAGAGCTTTATCTGATGGAGAATTTATCAAAGAATATTAGGAAATATTTGCATCAGCGGAGTGTCCAGAACAGATATCATTAGTGAAAAATACAAGGTTGTCACATCAAACCATTGCACGACGAGTTGACGACGTGGCAAAATACATTGAAATTTCGCTGAAAACACAATTAGAAAAATGTGTGTTTTACGGTTTATCGCTCGATGAAAGTGCTGATGTTTCAGATACAGCCCAGTTGGCTATTCTTGTGATAACTGGGAGTCCACACCTGGGAAAGTCCGGCCGCCGAATTGCGTCTCTTTTCAGTTGACGCCACGGTGGGCGACTTGTATGAATGATGATGAAGGCAACACAACACGCAGACATCTAGTGGAGAAAATCTCAGACTCAGCCGGGAATCGAACCCGGACCCGGTGGATGGCACTCGACGGGCTGATCGCTCAACTAAGGATGCAGAGGAAGTGACTGAGATCTACACTCTAATCGAGGCATTACTTGACTTACGTTCAGTGAAAGATAATAGGACAATAGATATATGGAGAATCAGTCAGTTGTATGGAAAAGATTGACCTACAAGGCAAAAATGTTTCCAGCTTAATAACACATAGTGCGCCAGCCATGACGTAGACAATAAACGGATTTCTGACGTTGATATGTAGTAGTATGACACACAACAATGTAAAACAATACCAAAAGCACTCTGTGCCAATGATTTGAAGAATATGATGGCAAATGAAATATTGACTTTCAATTTCGTATGCACAAGAGGACTAATTCACAGACAATTTCTAATTTTTCTGACCGACGTTCGCCGGGGCATGATGATAATATGTACTATAGCCAGTTTCGCTGTCTCACCATGTCAGAAACGGTTACAAAATTTTATCCTCGGTTGGGAGAAGTGAAAACCCTTATGACTGGTAAAGGACAAAATGTTAGATTTTTGGAGAATGAACAATGGTTGATCGACCTGGTGTTTTTAGCTGGTATAACTAAATATCTCGCCGACCTATATCTAAAACTCAAAGGTAAAAATTTGCTATGTGTAGAAATGTATGGACATGTTGCGGGCCTTAAAAAAATAATGGTGGCCATCAACTAAATACCCTCAGATTCAGACTTGTTGTTGTTGTGGTCTTCAGTCGTGAGACTGGTTTGATGCAGCTCTCCATGCTATTCTATCCTGTGCAAGCTTCTTCATCTCCCAGTACCTACCGCAGCCTACATCCTTTTGAATCTGCTTGGTGTATTCATCTCTTGGTCTCCCTCTACGATTTTTATCCTCCACGCTTCCCTCCAATACTAAATTGGTGATCCCTCGATGTCTCAGAACATGTCCTACCAACCGATCCCTTCTTCTAGTCAAGTTGTGCCACAACCTCCTCTTCTCCCCAATTGTATTCAATACCTCCTCATTAGTTATGTGATCTACCCATCTAATCTTCAGCATTCTTCTGTAGCACCACATTTCGAAAGCTTCTATTCTCTTCTTGTCTAAACTAGTTGTTGTACACGTTTCACTTCCATACACTCCACTCCATACAAATACTTTCAGCAATGACTTCCTGACATTTAAATCTATACTCGATGTTAACTAATTTTTCTTCTTCAGAAACGCTTTCCTTGACATTGCCAGCCTACATTTTATATCCTCTCTACTTTGACCATCATCAGTTGTTTTGCTCCCCAAATAGCAAAACTCCTTTACTACTTTAAGTGTCTCATTTCCTAATCTAATTCCCTCAGCATCACCCGACTTAATTAGACTACATTCCATTATCCTCATTTTGCTTTTGTTGACGTTCATCTTACACCCTCCTTTCAAGACACTGTCCATTCCGTTCAACTGCTCTTCCAGGTCCTTTGCTGTCTCCGACAGAATTACAATGTCATCAGGGAACCTCGAAGTTTTTATTTCTTCTCCATGGATTTTAATACCTACTCCGAACTTTTCTTTTGCTTCCTTTATTGCTTGTTCAAGAGTTAAAATATTAAAAGTTTTGGCTGGTTTTGTAGTCTAGGGGTTGAGATACGTAGTTGCCGCATTACAAGCCAGATACTGCTGAGTCTACAGTATATAATATGAATATACACATGAATCGAATGTGTCGGAGGTTCCTATCACTCGGCAATTGCGAATTCTGAATGTTAAATAGAAATTTATAAATGAAAGATTGCAATTAAATAAAATCTGAAAGGTACTATTTTTGACGGCTTTAAATGATGCGTACGATAGCAGAAGTACCTCTAAGAATGCCGTTTATTACTGCAAAACACTTATTGGTGTCGATGGTCCAGCAATTAAATAAAATATAAGTTGAATAACAGGGAACCAATAGACTCCTACTTCACGTAATTAGTTACGAACAACATAGTTCGCAAGATATTCACTTCTAAACGCATACTACGTCTTCACTGCAGAGGCCACGGAAATCTCACAAGTGCACATGTCGCCTCTACGAAATATTTCTATCTCCTGCGACCACGCGCAAACTGCACAACACTCTCCAAGTATTTCCCGCCACCGTCCGTCGCGCCTTCCCGTCCAGCACTCCCCTATCCCGTGGGACCCGATGCTCCTCCCCCACTTCCATCCAGTCTATCCATTGACTTTGGTAGTCGCCTACCATAGTAACGAACGCTGTGATTGGCTAGAACACTTCCGCCTTGTCTCCAAGCGAAGTCACACTCACCAACGTATTGAAACACATACGAAATACTGGATTTACATTTAAATAACATGAAATTAAATAAATATTCCTACGACCGGACCATAAACACGCTCTAACACACATTATTAAATACATAAACAAATCAAATAAACATATATTAAAGGAATAGAAACGAAAGTAGGCCAGTAGCCTAATGTCTCTGTGCTTTCTAAAACACAGTAAATATTTGACTAATTTCTTCATATATTATATATCGGATATTATCAAAGACATAGAAGAATAAATATATTTATAATCATGCTGCTACCGTTTTTTCGTGTAACTGCGGAGTACTTATGGCCAGACGCGATCAATAGTAATCAGCCGATTTGATCTCAAATAACTCATGTACTATTCACGTTATATGCCTGTTATTCATACCAATTTACGTATACACTAATAGCTTTCTAAAGACACATCGATCGACAAAATCAGATGAACCGTTTAGATTTTGGAATTTCGTTGCTGGGTGTCACTTGTATAATTTACAGTCAGATACTAAACTTTAAGCTAATAAAGGTATTGAAAATCTGATTACACCGTCAGAATCGTCGTGCAAATAATAGTAATTATTAATTTCTACATGATCTGAGAAATGTCTGCCATTGTGGTATCACAAAGTCCGCCGTCTTTGGCACTCCCGGCATACAAATCTCCTTCATCAACACAAAGCCCATTCCTCGCCACAGTGTAAACATGGAATTCCCAGCCACGCAGTCGGCCTGGACCACGCCCTGGGGCTACCCCTCTTGCTGCGGCTTCCACGCAATTGGTGACGAGTCCCGGCTTCCCGAGCAGCCCGTGAGGCCACGCCAACTTAGAATATTTTCAGGGTGCCACAACTCCCTCGTCGCCTCACAATGTTCAAGCATTTATTAAAAAGCTTATCTTTTTCGTGAAACACGTAGGGAAAATACAGTTCTGTCACTGGGAGACACTGTCTACGCGAAAACAAGAGACACTGGATTTCGACAAGTACGTATCTCTGCTGCAAAAAATAAAGGATGATTGTTAGGAAAGATTCACGGATATCAAGAGCCTTATATGAAAGTATCCCAAATCCTGTTGAGGTTAACACCTGAGAGACTCAGCACTTGTTTGCTGAGTACAGGCTTGGCGACAGCGGGGTTCCTGAGTTGGAGACTGGTAAGCGCAGCCAGTCCTCTGTCACCGTAAGCTCTGGGCTTGCTTCAGCAACCACCGTTCGGTGTGGCGGTGGAACGTCGTGTGTCACAGAAAACGGGGAACTTGATTTAACCATCCAGATGGCGAGGACGGTAAAAACCTCTATAAAACCGCTCACTACCAATTTGTGCTGAATGCTGATGACATGCATGGCTATTGATGCAGAACAGTCGTTAACGGGCAACCTCTCGGGATCCTGTCGCACCTCAGTTGCATAAGGCTTACCTAGACAGATGGGGCTCGGTCTAGGTGTACTTGTATTTCCCTAGCTGCTCATGGGATCAGCGTGGATTTTTCGAAATCTGCTCTTCCCCCTCCCAGTGAAAAGGTCGGGCCGCTGGTAGGTACCTCCCAAAACATCAGATGCATTTGTTGTCGCTAATGTTGCGGAGCTCCCGGCTTCTCCAAAGATTCAGTCTGGTGCACAGTCCAGCAGCGACACCAATACTGACGCGGTTTTGACACTGAAGCCAACCCAGAGCAAAAAATGATTGGTCAAGGGTCCAACACTGACGTAGTCAGGCAGTAAACAGTCCAAAGATGTCCACGTCATACTGTCTCATATGACTCTTTAGTTGAACTAATGGACCTTGATGTCACACTGGAGCAATCATCTCGCCCAAAGACTGAAACCCCATACATTACGGACTCCCTCCCCTGGCGGAAGTGAAAGTGCGACCCCATAATAGATGAGTCCCATTATACAGTGAGACTGTAATGGATTCAGAACACATGTGGAGGAACTGAAACGTCTAGGGCAGGAACGCCCCCTGTACCTGTGTTTACAAGAAATACATTTTAGAGCCGCTGACAACTCTGTGCTACCTCGCTATATCTTTCACTAAAAGAATGACGTCACGGGCACAGAGCCAAGGGAGGTGTCGCTATGTTTGTCAATAACGTGCATGACTCAATTGCTTCCCCTCTGGCTACTCGACTGCATGCAGTTGCTGTCGAAGTTCATGGGTGTTTGCTCGCTACATCTACCGCCACAAGAGTCAATAGATTCTGAGGCTCTGATAGATATTGTGGAACAACCGCCACGACCATTTTTCTACTGGGAAACTTCAACACCCATCATGTTTTGCGGGGCTCGACCTCTGCTTGTCCTCAGGGTCGGATTTTGGAGAGCTTAATGACGTTTCACGCGCTGTGCATCCTCAACACAGGTACTCTCACCTATTTCTGTGCTGCTAATGGGTAATTCTGAGCCATCTATCTCTCTTTCTGGTCTCTAGCCCTCGCAGACTCTGTTCAGAAGGGAGGTCATTGATGACCTTCACTCCAGTGACCACTTCCCACTCCGTATTCACCTACTAGATGAAGCAGTCCCTGAAGACAAGCCACAAAATGGTAAGTCAGCTTGGATAACTGACGCTGTCCAGCAAGCTGCATGTGGTTGAACATCGCACCAGGGTCCAGGAATGAGTGGACCACATCACATGAGTGATCCATCATGCTGCTGAGTTATCCATCCCTAAGCACTCACTCAGGTCATCTTAGGAGGGTCCTGTAACCTGGTGGGCAAATGAGTGTGGTTCAGCCGTATAAGAAAGGCGTGCAGCTCTTCAACGATTTAAAAGTCGCCTTACAGCAGACGGCCTCATAGCCTTTCGATCGCAAGACCCATGGCTCGATGCTTAATTAAGGAGGGCGAGAAAAGGTCACGGCAAGCGTTCCTAGACTCCATCACTCATTCCACCTGTTCTACGAAAGTATGGGGAGTCATCCGAAGCATTTCCGATGAGCATAGTCGTTTACCAATAGCAGCTCTGAATCACCGCTCAGACGCTGGCAGATGGCCGTCTGTCACCGAAGACCTCGTTTCAGATTTTAAATTTTTCATTTGTGAAAAAAGCGGTTAGCAGTTATAAGTGCTGCCATATAAGGTCACTTGCTGAAGTGCTAATGTGAATAGTACGAGATAGCGATCGTGTCTGGATCTTCTCTATCTCTTTCTTAAGATCCTCGCAACGAATATCATTCCAGCATCTGCTACATGGTGATGTTCACAGACTGATGAATAGTTTTCGAGAGTCGATCGAACGAGTTTTTCCTTAGCCACTGCATTCGCGGGGGCATTACATTTCCTTAAGGGGTCACAACGAATCTCACTCTAGCATCTGCTTCTCCCACTATTTCTTTCCTGTTGTCATTCCATTGCAGGTCATTATCAATGGTTTTCTTCATTAGTTATTGTTTCGAATGATTTTTCGCCAACGACTTTATGGTAGACTTGCGTGTTTTCGCTTACATAGCAAGTGTAGCCCCTTTCTGTTACCTATATCCCAAATTATCCAGACAAAAGTCCTGCCGCATTTCACTCCATACCGTATAATATCTACATCTATGTGATTATTCTGCTACTCACAATAAAGTGCCTGGCAGAGGGTTCAATGAACCACCTTCAAGCTCTCTCTTTGCCGTCCCACTGTCGAACGGCGCGCGGAAAAAACGAGCACTTAAATTTTTCTGTGCAAGCCCTAATCTCTCTTATCGTGATGATCATGTATCCCTAAGTAGGTGGGTACCACCAGGATGTTTTCGTTATCGGAGGAAAAAACTGGCAGTTGAAATTTCATGAGAAGATCCCGTCGTAATGGAAAACGCCTTTGTTTTAATGATTGCCACTCCAGTTCACGTATCATGTCTGTGACACTATCTCCCCTATTTCGTGACAATACAAAAAGAGCTACCCTTCTTTGTCCTTTTTCGATGTCAAACTAAGATGTTTAAAAGGCGTCATCTGTTTCCTCTCCTGCCGGCCGTGGTGGTCGTGCGGTTCTAGGCGCTCCAGTCCGGAGCCGCGCTGTTGCTACGGTAGCAGGTTCGAATCCTGTCTTGGGTATGGGTGTGTGTGATGTCCTTAGGTTAGTTAGATTTAAGTAGTTCTAAGTCTAGGGGACTGATGACCTCAGCTGATACGTCCTATAGTGCTTAGGGCCATTTTTTTTTGTTTCCTCTCCATCAGTTTTGTTTCTGCATATGTCATATTGGTAAACATATTTTACCTCTCAAAAATATTTACAAGTGCTTTCTTTAAGTGTCTGATCTTTCTTTTCCGTATAATCTTGTTTTATGCAATTTCAGTGCTTTCACTTTTTTCCAATTTTCCCTCGTTGTTTTCACAGATCTGCTTTCGTTTTTGTGGGCGACTTTCTTCTGTGGTGTCTATATACCATGACACAGTATTATCTCCTTATAATTAGCCCTAACCCAAATATTTCAAGCCGGCCGAAGTGGCCGTGCGGTTAAAGGCGCTGCAGTCTGGAACCGCAAGACCGCTACGGTCGCAGGTTCGAATCCTGCCTCGGGCATGGATGTTTGTGATGTCCTTAGGTTAGTTAGGTTTAATTAGTTCTAAGTTCTAGGGGACTAATGACCTCAGCAGTTGAGTCCCATAGTGCTCAGAGCCATTTGAACCAAATATTTCAACCCTCTCTTCCCCATAAAATACTGTTGCCGTGAGAACATTTGCTTTATAGACTGATGAGCCAAAACATTATGACCACCGGCCACGGCAACGTTGGATGCCGCATGGTGGCATTGCGGGCACGTCACGCAGTAGCGAAAGCATGTAAGTGGAGCAGACGCGGGCGTGGGAACACCCTAGCGAAGATATAGCAAAGGTAATTATTGTTACACTGAGCCTATGAACGAGTATCTCGAAAACGGGGAAGCTGGTCGAGTGTTCACGTGCTACTGTCGTGATCGTTTAGGAAAGAGGTACGACAGTGAAACCACCGCTAGGCAATAAATGGACGTCCACAACTCTTCGCAGAACGTGGAATTTGGACGCTAGTCTTCTCTGTAAAGTAGGATAGTTGGGAATCTGTGGCATCTATGCCGAAAGAGCATAATACTGGTGCACACACAAGTGTTTCGCAGCACTCCGTTCATCGCACATTCTCGAACATGGAGCTGCGCAGCAGACGACTCCAGATTGTTCAAATGGCTGTGAGCACTATGGGACTCAACATCCGAGGTCATCAGTCCCCTAGAACTTGGAACTACTTAAACCTAACTAACCTAAGGACATCACACACATCCATGCCCGAGGCAGGATTCGAACGTGTGACCGTAGCAGCCGCGCGGTTCCGGACTGAAGCGCCTAGAACAGCTCGGTCACCGCTGCCGGCGCAGACGACTCCCGCTTATTAACATGTTGACTCAACGACATCGTCAGCTACGATTGCAGTTGGCACAGGAATTAAGGGATTGACCGTCGCTCAAAGGAAATGTGTCGGCTCTTCGCGTGAATCACATTTACGGTACACTAGGTTGATGGTAGTCTCCACAAACACCGTCATCGACGTGAACGTCTGCTAGAAACGTGCAGCACTTCAGACGCAGGTTGATGGGAGCACCACTATGCTATTTGAAACGTTACCCTGTGCTTGTATGGGACCTGTGGTAATAATCGAAGACACGCTTACCGCTGCGAACAACCAACATCCCTTCATACTTGATGTTTTCCCCGAAGGCAATGTCATCTTTCAGCAGTGTAGTTGTCCATGTCGCAGCCAGCACCGTGCCACAGTGGTTTGACTAGCATTATAATGAACTCACTGATGTCTCCTAGACCAAATTCCCCTGACTTAACTTCTACGGAACCCATCTGGGTCCTATCAGGTGCCATCACCGCGTACGTAAATCAGCGGCCCGTGATTTACAGGAATTACGTGACCTGACCGTAGAGATCTAAGGCCGCATACCTACACAAGTCCACCAACAAACCGCCGGATCCCTGATACGCTGAAGCAGGGTGGACAAGCTATGAAGCTGGTGGTCATAATGTTTTCGCAGTGGGAACGGTAGCTCCTTAAACATCCAGAATCTGCAGCTAATGATTTCAATATCAGAAAATGGAAACGTACTGTGTGCGATAGGGAGCAAAGGTTTTGCCTGGCCACTATAAGCCGCAGAGCCTTAATGAAACTGATGGAAATCTGGGCTGGCAAACAGTGGGCTGGAGCAATGTAGGGATAATTCTTCAGGGTCGAGTGTGGCTTCTGTAGCGGCAAGTCAGCCGCCGTAACAGATGCCCGCTCGGCCCTGTGTGGGAGTCGCATGCATAATGCATGAGGCCGGCTTATATGCAGATCCGTAAACAAAGCCCCCGGCTAAGCGCCGCTTCGTGTTTACGGTAACGACCTCTTGTTTCTTTCACCGTCTCGAGCATCAGCTCTATTTTGCTCTGTTCGTGACCCACATTTATGCGGGAAAAGAGAGTTGCCCCGGAATTATAAAAAATCTTTATTTAGAGAAATAAAAGAGATGCTGTCACTCTTGAGTGTTTCACTAATCATCGGAATGAAAATGCATTTTCCTTTCTACGTGCATACCGAACTATTGTTCAGTTTATCCGTGAAAAGTACAACCGAGCCAGATGGAGCAGTAATTAATACACTGGAGACGTGATTGGGAGGACATCATTTCTTGTTTCGGTCCATCAAACTGAACAGTACCGTCTCTCCTCAAAATCGCTCAATCGAAATGGCAGGGTGATTTTGTCATACATTGGTGACGCAGTGACTTGCGTGCTTTTACTCTTAAGACTGTTGGGAGCCATGATGGACACTCCAAGACAGAAAATCGGAGACATAATGCAATGAACATGCGGAAGTGGTAGCATTTAGGTTCCTGGAGCTAAAAAACGACACTAGAGCCGCGCAAATTGCAGACGCTAAGGGCAGCTGTTAGGGGAGAGGTTTCAGTTCAGAGAATTGACTGGTAACTCCATTCACCGCCTAAAGCTGTTTTAAGTCGCCCACGAAGATGATGGCCAGAAAAGGCACGTCTTGGCAGAGGCAACACGCTTGATGCTTGCTCTTGAGAACTGCAACGTCAGTGGGTACACAGGTCAGAGTGCCACTGCAGCAGTCCCCACTCACAGGAGGACGGAGGACGGAGACAAGTGATCCAAAACACCGTTGTTACTGACCATAATGGGAGTGCCAGTGAGGTTTAGCTTTCAACTGAACGCTGTTGCTGCCTAATTTGGAGTTTGTTAATGCAAAGTCTCGAAGCATCCCTGCCTACCGGGTAGGAGAAGAGGGGAAATCTAAATGTGGTTGGCCAAAGGAGCCCTGGAGGTGCGGAGCGACTCATCCGATTGGCCGAAGCTTGTTAAGTGCCGGTGCGTTGGTGGGTTGATTATAGGAAGGGAGAAATAGTGCACCGCCACGATTCTTCAAAAACGCATGTTTTTGTGTTCCGTGAGAATTCTAAGATCGCTGGCGCACCTACTCCGAGTAACTCGCGGTCAGCCTCGGTAAACTGCGAAATGTCTCACTTGGAGTGCTTCTCTGGAGTTGGTACATAACGTGCAACTAGTGTTCGCTACTTCTTTTAGTGCTCACTCCCGTGGAATCAGTCACTAACCTCTGCTGTGCAACCAGTTACAGCCTTTGTTTTTTATTATGTTCAGAGTTACCTTCAGTGTAGTACTTAGTCTGTTCGTCAGAAATAGTGTTGATCTGACCTCTCCTGCTGAATGCGTAATGTCGAATCGTAAAATCTGCATCTCTCGTATGTGCCTTGTTACAGTGTTTGGCGCTGATCCAAGTCATCAACCAGCCTTCGCTGGGAATTTGTCTTTCTGCTCCTCACCGTTCGGAAATTGCAAACTGACCTTAAACCCCCTCTCTTCCCTCTATCCTATGTTATGAAACGACACTTCCCTTGAAAGAAAGATGCTGAGTCTCTTCCCTAACCCGAGATCTCCCATAACGTCCTGAAAGACAAGGATCAAGGCAATCAGGTGCTTGCAGTGTGTCCTGACTACCGAAAAGCATTTGACTTGTTGCCATAGCAACGATAATTAACATAAGTATGATTGTATTGGGTATAAAAACAAAATTTGCAGCTGGACTCGGGATATATTGGTAGCAAGGACGCGGCATTTTATTTTGGATGAAGAGTCATCGAGAGAAATAGAACTTACTTCAGGCGTGCAGTAGGGAACTGTACTGGGACCGTTGCTACCCGGGTATTAAGGACCTGTCAGGGACTATTTGCAGATAATGCTTTTATCGACGATGAATTACTGTCTGAAAAATATCCAATCAGGTATTGAGCAGATTTGAAACTGTTGCAAAGATTGACAACTTGTTATAAATGTTTAGAAATGACTAACTGCGTACTTCACATAACTTTAGAACTTTGGTTGGGAACAGCTGGAGTCAATCGAATCCTAGACATACGTGGATGTTACGAATACTAAGTATATGAAACCGAATGATCCACAGGCCCGGTTGTAGGTAAGACAAGTGGGAGACATCGGTTCATTCATAGCATGCTGAGACAACGCAAGTACTCTGTAAGCGAAACTGCTAACAAATCGCTCACCCGACCCGTCCTAGAATGTTGTTCAAGTCTGTTGGGCTGCGTCAGGAATATGGCTCACAGGAAGCATTGAACGTATAGACAGTAGGCCGGCACGAATGGTCACCAGTTTGTATGTCTCACGACCAGTGTCCGAGAAATGCTGAAGAACGTCAATAGACAGGAATAGAGAGGTAGACACCAGTGATCCCGCGAAAGCCGACCTAGAAAGTTGCGGAGACCAGTATTAAGTGAAGAATATTGACATTCTTTGTGTCCCTTCCTATTGCTCCTACAGTGGCAATGAAGATAAGCTGTGACCAACACCGTTAGGACAGGCAGAGAGGGGAGTCATTATTCCCACCCTCCGTGCAAGATCAGAAAGGGAAAACACACTAACGTGTGGTACCGTGCTGAGCAACCTCTGCCATGTTATTCACACTGCAGAATATATATGATATAGATGTTGACTTTGCCCCAGCTGTAATGATCCCGTTGCCAAGAGGACATTAAATCCCTATCGTTCTTCTTCCTCACTGATGAGCGAAAGACATGGTGTGCATATTTGCTGCTGCGACTGTAAGCAAGGTATGTTTACTCATAACTATTCATACGCTGAAAATTTATAATGTATAAAAAGTTGGAACCGGCAGATTTTCACAGACGAAAATTAAATTGTGTTCTCGTATTATGACGTTCTTAGATAATACAAATCTCCTTCATCATAACCAAAATGGATTCCGCAAACAGAGATCATGTGAAACTCAGCTCGCCCTATTTGCCCAAGAAATTCACAGTGCCGTAGACACTGGCGAGCAGATTGATGCCGTATTCCTGGACTTCAGGAAGGCATTTGATACGGTTCCGCACTTACGTTTAGTGAAAAAAATACGAGCTTACGGAATATCGGACCAGGTTTGTGATTGGATTCAGGATTTCCTAGAAGAAAGAACACAACATGTCATTCTTAACGGTTCAAAATCTGCAGATGTAGAGGTAATTTCGGGAGTACCGCAGGGAAGCGTGATAGGACCTTTATTGTTTACAATATACATAAATGACTTAGTTGACAACATCGGTAGCTCCGTGAGGCTATTTGCAGATGACACGGTTGTCTACAAGAAAGTAGCAACATCAGAAGACTCGTACGTACTCCAGGAGGACCTGCAGAGGATTAATGCATGGTGCGACAGCTGGCAGCTTTCCCTAAACGTAGATAAATGTAATATAATGCGCATACATAGGGGCAGAAATCCATTCCAGTACGATTATGCCATAGGTGGTAAATCATTGGAAGCGGTAACGACCGTAAAATACTTAGGAGTTACTATCCGGAGCGATCTGAAGTGGAATGATCACATAAAACAAATAGTGGGAAAAGCAGACGCCAGGTTGAGATTCATAGGAAGAATTCTAAGAAAATGTGACTCATCGACGAAAGAAGTAGCTTACAAAACGCTTGTACGTCCGATTCTTGAGTATTGCTCATCAGTATGGGACCCTTACCAGGTTGGATTAATAGAAGAGATAGACATGATCCAGCGAAAAGCAGCGCGATTCGTCATGGGGACATTTAGTCAGCGCGAGAGCGTTACGGAGATGCTGAACAAGCTCCAGTGGCGGACACTTCAAGAAAGGCGTTACGCAATACGGAGAGGTTTATTATCGAAATTACGAGAGAGCACATTCCGGGAAGAGATGGGCAACATATTACTACCGCCCACATATATCTCGCGTAATGATCACAACGAAAAGATCCGAGAAATTAGAGCAAATACAGAGACTTACAAGCAGTCGTTCTTCCCACGCACAATTCGTGAATGGAACAGGGAAGGGGGGATCAGATAGTGGTACAATAAGTACCCTCCGCCACACACCGTAACGTGGCTCGCGGAGAATAGATGTAGATGTAGATGTAGAAGAGAATGATGAAGGTATAATCGTCAAGAGCGATTTGTCCTGATCGCGCCATTCATGTCTTCAATACAGCATTTTCTCTCATTCCTCATAGATATGAGTCTAACTAAGCCTGCGGAAACAGAAATACTGCTGTGTTTGAAAACGAAAGTTTGTTTTGTCTTCATGTGACGATGCTGGTCTCCATGCCAACTTATCCTACGCGTTCCCTCGCCTGTGCGTTACAGGGTGACAGAACCTTAACGCTCCCGTCTGGCAGGCATCTCTTTGTCCTGCCGTCAGGCAGCCTGGGGCGGTGCTTCTTAGGAGTATAATTCCCCTCCTCTCGTGGAGAATGCATTTCCCCTCCTGCCTGTGGGCAGTGTATTTCTCCTCCTGCTTGTGGGGAGTATATTTCCCCTCCGCTGCGAGGCATCTGTTTGTATAGTGTAGTTGCGAGGGTATCTTCGCGTATGCTAGGCGGACGTAATGAGAAGTTCCTCCGCTGCAAGGCCTTTGTTTGTGTAGAATTGTTGCACAGGTAGCACGTGTCAGTTAAGCGACAGAATACAGTTTATTGAGTGAAAGAGTTTCAAGTGAAACGGCGAAATATAAATATTCAATTCGCCAAAGAGGATTCGCGTATGATTCGTTCGTGTGTGTAGAATCAGCGCTTACTGTAAGGAGATTATTTCAGGAGGAACTTCTGATGTTCAAGCTTCAAATCGGAGTACAGTTCAAAGATCGATTAATAAATTTATTGAAACGGTAAGTGTTTTTTCAAGAAACACAGACAACCACGGACAGTACTCACAGAAGAAACTCTCGTAGTTGGACCTGATCTGGGAAGGTCTCCTACAAAATCACTTCCACGCCTATGGTTCTGTTCAAACTTCTACAAAGTCATTGAATTTACAGCCCTATAAAACAACTGCAGCGCAAGAACTTAAACAGAGTGACCCTGCAAAAAGATTGATGTTCTGTGAATGAATTCTGAATACGTTCCATGACGAGAGACTAACTCTCACCTAACTTTCTTTTCGGACGTAGCATTGTTCCACTTGAATGGATTCTGAATAGGTTGCATGACGGACAATCTGAACTTTATATAAATTTCTTTTTGGACGAACAATGGTTGCGCTTAACTGAATACGTTAATTCACAAAATAACCGTTTCTGGAGTTCTAAAAAAACCGAACTTAATACGCGTAATACACCTTTCATCAGAACTCTGCAACGGCACATATGGACAACCTCGCGTTACAGCAAATTCATGACGTGTTTCAAGGTACAGTTACCGCTAATAACATACGGCGTCGTCGTTCCCAGATTTCAGCTCCTGAAATTTTTATCTCTCAGGGACGAGGGGTGGGGGACGGAGGCACTACAAGAGAAAGTGTACAAATCGAATCTATACTCTTTAGATGAACTTAAGAGTATCATTGATCAAGAAATTGCTGCCATTTGTCAAGGGATCTACGTAGTGCATTTTCCTAAGCAAGTGTCGAAGCATCTGAACAACGAATGAAGGCAGTACGAGCCCTTTCTTGTTTAATGAATGTGAGTACCTTACTTTCCTTTTTAATTTTTTTCGTTGTACGTATTGGAAGTAACTGACGCTAAAAACAGTACTCTACTTAACTGCGGACCTCCTGCCACCTGTGCCGCAGGCAAAGCGGCCGGTCTCGCTCACCATAAAAGTTGTTGTGCTAATGACTGATCATTCATGATAAGCTACATCCACCTGAACCACTTTACCCTATTTCAACCTTGATCTCCCTCTATAGTTTTTAACGATCACACTTACTTCTAGCACTAAATTCTTTATAGTTGAATTTAGCACCTCCTCAGCATTCGTCCTTAGTACCATACACTGAAAGCTTTTGTTGTCAAAATTGTTTAACATCGACGTTTGACATCCATTTTAGATCAAACTACTTACGCCTCCAAAAAATAATTTCTAACTTAAATTTAAATTGGATGTTCACAAATTTTAATTTTTCAGACTTATCGTTACCACTGCCAGTCGGTATTTGACGTGCTCTCTACTTCAGCTGCCTCCATTCACTTTGATCCTCAAATTCATTTAGTAGTTTTAGTCCATTACTTCATAAACTAATTCTGTTAGCATCAACCAGCAAGGCTGCATTCCATTACTCACGTTTTCTGTTGCTGATGCTCGTCTTATAAGCCTTTTCAGGACATTTTCCATTCTGTTCGAGTGCTGTTGAAATTAGTCTGACATCTGTGACGGAATTTCAGTGTCATTAGCAAAACTACAAGGTTTAAATTTCGTCTCTCTGAACTTTAATGCCATTTCAAGACTTCGACTTCATTTACTTCACTAGTTGCTAAAACAGCTACGGTGAGAACACACCCTTGTTGCAGTCCCTTCTCAGCTACTTCTCTCTCATGCCTTTCGATTGATACAACTTTTAATTTTAGCTCGTTGGAACCTGGATCGGGACAATACAATGAATTATAATAATGAATATTAAATATGATACAAACTCTCGGCGCTTGAGAGTTTTTTTTGTCAAAGATCCGTTCATGTATTATTTTAACCGTGTTTCTTCTCTAAGTGTTTTACTGCAGTCAGACTTCGTGATAAGACAGCATCCGAAGTCGATGGTGGATCGAGCTGGACGACTTAAGTACAGAACCTTTTGCCATGACAAGTCACACAACAGTCGTACAATGACTTAAGACACAAAATAAAACATACACAGGTTAGTAATAACAGTATATTCTGAAATAAAGCACAATTAAATTACGGAACTTAACTGCGGACTTGAATTAAGTAATTATGAGTGCTGTTTGGTCGCAGCTTGTGAATGTATTTGTAAACTAATGTAGTATTAATGGCGGTGTGCCAAAATACGTCCGATATGGACCAGATGTAGAAAACAAGAGGTGGCTCTTATTCTGCTAATAACCTGGCGATCAAAAATCTTCAAATGTTTCCAGCGGCTGCATACAGTATTTATACAGCCGTGGACTACATCTATGGCTCAAATTATTTCTTTATTTCATTACGTAGAATTACGTTTTCTGATAATAAAAGCTCAGTATGCAAATGTGCCAGCAGTATGGTTGCTTTACAAGCTGTACATACCATTTCGGTAACTGCATTTTACCCTGCTACGTTCATAATTTCACGTAGTCCACACTGCTTTCTGTAAGTGTACAAAATTACACTATAAATTAAACACAAAGTGAGCTTTCGTCCCGGGTCCCGTCGGAGGTTCGAGTCCTCCCTCGGGCATGGGTGTGTGTGTTTGTCCTTAAGATAGTTTAGGTTAAGTAGTGTGTAAGCTTAGGGACTGATGACCTTAGCAGTTAAGTCCAATAAGATCTCCCACACATTTGAACATTTCTGAGCTTTCGTCTACAATGAGTTGTGCGCTCAGTGATGGTTTGCGGGTTCCTACATCTTTCCTGAACCCAAACCCATGTTCCCCGAGCTTGTCTTCTACCATTTTTTCCAGCCTTTGTAACCAATTAAACTATCTTTTTTTTTGTACTGTTCACTGTGTCAGCACCTGACTTATTCCATTCTTCCTGAAGTTCGAGGGCATATCGCCTGCGTGGTGTATCTTACATATTACGTGAAATGTTTTTGTCGTGGTTGGCTCTCGCAAGGATATGAAAAATTCTGAGGGGCGCTTCAGTATTCTATCAAAGTCTTCCCACATTCTCATATGTCTCACCTCATCTTCGTTTACCTTGAACTCCTCTTTCTCCCGCAAGTCACTGCTGGTGCTTCTCCCCCTTGGTTACTGAACGCTCATCAGCTGGCCACCATTTATAGCGCTGCGTCGACGCGGTAACTCGGCATCATATGAAGCCTCGGCAACATTGTCTCCGCTGGACGGGGTGCCAAGAGCCAGCAGGTCTGCAACCCTTGGACAAGGCATGCGCTGCTGTCTGCTCCAGACTGATGTGACAATAAAAAGTTTTACTGCTTACCTTGTTCCAGTAACTCTCACGTTCGAAGGATTCCTGTCTATAGCTCCCAGCAGAACGAATCCATGACGCCTGGTGATGGAAGAGTAGCTACACCATCCTGACAGAACGAAGTAACTCTCCCTTCCCTCACTGAATAACGTTAGAAGCAGCGTGCCAGACTTTACTTTCATATAATAAGTGAAGGAAACGTGTAATTAGATGTTATTATACTAATTTAAGCTAATTTAAACTTCTACATACGTTTAGTTTAGAAACATTATCCAAATAAGATATCAGTATTACTCAAGGCACTGAAACCACGCATGATAGTTAACTCTTATTAGCTCCATTCAAGCAGCAAAGAAAAATCAGTCTACAAATAAACAGCCTTTCCATCACAAAATCTAAAAAGTCATTTTTGGACCTCGATCTCCTTGGGCCGTGTGCATATTGCAACTGAGCAAGTGGTAAGAGTTCTCGTACTCTAGTTTTCACAGCAAGAGATGATGAACTTAGCGACGCTCGTAAATTATCGGTGAACAGAAAACGTCAGTTCTTGTCGTGTCAGGAGCTATGACAGATGGTTCAAATGACTCTGAGCACTATGGGATTTAACATCCGTGGTCATCAGTCTCCTAGAACTTAGAACTACTTAAGCCTAACTAACCTAAGGACATCACACACATCCATGCCCGAGGCTGGATTCGAACCTGCGAGCTTAGCAGTTGCGCGGTTCCGGACTGAGCGCCTATAACCGCTCGGCCACCGCGGCCGGCTCGTATGACAGATGATCTTGAGACTGAACGTTAATTACTACAGCTCACGTTGAAAAGTAACTTGTGTAACTTCTGGATAACCGAAACATTCAGAGGAAGAGAACAACAATTTATGGGGTTGGGTTGGGTTGTTTGGGGAGAGGAGACCAAACAGCGAAGTCATTGGTCTCATCGGATTAGGAAAGGAACCATACCGTCATTTGCCTGTAGCGGCTTAGAGAAATCACGGGAAACCTAAATCAGGATAGCCGGACGCGGGATTGAACTGTCGTCCGCCCGAACGCGAGTCCAATGTGCTAACCACTGCGCCACCTCGCTCGGCAGCATTTATGAATAGGTTTAACATTAAATCAAAATAACACTGAAACTTATCTAAACAAGATAGGAAAAATTACTGATGGACTCATAATTAGTTAAAGCATCATATAACAGGATCGCGGAATAAGCAATAAGTGAGTAATCTCTATTCGAACGAATAGCTACACGGCTTCGTTTACACTCTCTGATAAATTCAGTTAGTGACTTACATCATTAGGAGAATAACATAATAAGAAAATGTTTTCAGGCGAACGTCGTATAACAATTTAGAGTAAATAATTTCTGAGGACAATATTGTGGCACTAGCTCGTAATAACGCGCGGACGACGACAGTGGAACACCTGAATAGTACTCTTGTACCAAACTGCAGTACGTAAAACAGGCATCTGTAAGGAAAAGCAAACTGTGGATACTTCACAGAATCAATTTATTTCCTAGAGCGGTTTTCAGCTTCGCTTACGGGCCACGTTTCTTTAATTCTGTTCCACACTATCTGCTCGATCCAATTCCGCCATTTTTTCTTTGTTTATTTTATCCCAATTGTCTATGTACTCCACACTCTCTGTCCTTTTATTATATCTACATCTCCCTTACGTTATCAGCGTTCTACCCTAGGGCAGGTCTTCACATGTAGCTCTCCATGTCGTCTTCTCACTTCTTACCCTCTTCGTTTTCTCGTAATTGTTTCCATCTTCCTGCAGGTTAGGGGATTATAATAGGCACCAGATATTCCTGCCTGTCGTAAAAGGCGACTAAAAGGAGTCACCCACTTTTTGGCCTAATAATTTCTGGTACCTGTTTAGGTATGACCTCACATTTTCCAAGTACTACAGAAGTGTGGGCCATTTGGGGAAGGATGCCTTATGTAGTGCACCAGACATCCATAGTGCTGTTAGATCTTCTCTGCCTTTTATTGTCATGACTCTGCGACTACACCCACAGTTCAGCTATTTGGGAGAGGAAAATTAATGGGGTATGTCATCTTCTTCCGTCCTCTGCAGTCCTATTCTGCTCCCATGATGATATTGGATTTCTCTGCATCAAGTTTCCAGAATGGTAGCCAGTGTATGGTGATGGCCGTCAGATACTCTCTTGGTTGTAGCCCCTTGATAACAAAGGAATTGCACTGCCGATGCCAGAGCTGCAAATTCCCCATGTATGCCAAAGGGTAGACGACCGTCTTGTTGGGGCATCAGTACTCCCGGAAAAGGTCGTTATGCTAGGTGGCCCTTGTTGTGGCTGGGTGGTGCCTGTGGGAAGAGCCCCTGATCGGAGTGAGTGGCATCAAGGTGGATGACCCACAATGAAGCAGACCAAGTTATCTTTTGCTGGTGACCGAATAGCGCCAGCAGTCTCTGTGAAGGGAAAGGTAGACTACAATGCTGACAGGTATTACAGTAAACCGTTCCCCTCCCTAGCTACACCTTGGGAGGAACGTAGGACAATGGAAGGCTGAGAGCCTTATTCGGCAATGTATTTAGTCTGCAGTCTGGTTAAGACTGAAGACCTAGATTTTGCTGACACATCACACGCTGTGGTCCTGGATGCGAGCCATCAACCGATGGTGGCAGGTAACCCTGAGGCGTAATTTGCCTCCTTGGTCCTTTCATGGTTTTCCACACGACACAAGCAGTTTTTTCTCCCATCTGGCTTAGTTACAACAACTCTTAAACGTTACACCTGCTTTTTGCGTTGCCCTCAGGAAACCTGATTTCCCATAATGCAGACCCCTGCCCTTTGTTGCTGTTGAGAGTACTACAAAATCTATATCGACTGTGACAGACCGTCAGGTGGAGTTTGTATCTATGTCCTTACCTCTGTCTGTAGTAAACCTACGCCCCTTCAAACATCTTTAGACTCTGTGGCTGTCAGGGTGAAGACAACACAGAAAATTACCATCTCTAACATCTACCTCCCTCCCTCCACTCCCCCTGCCTTTCCTGCTTTCCTGCTTTTGGGTGATTTCAATGCCCATAATCCTTTGTGGAATGTAAATTTTCTGGCCTTGATAAAGAAGATGAGGAACTCCTAACTCAACTCGATCTATGTCATCTCAATATAGGTGCCCCCACATGGCTTGTGACACTTACTTGGCCATTGATCTCCCGGTTTTCAGTCCTGGCCTTCTCCAATCTATCCACTGGAGAGCTCACGACATCTGGTTTGGTAGTGAGCAGGGCAGACTGGGATGCTTTCGTCTCTGCTACCACTGTTGAATCTCCATTGCCTGGCAACATTGAGGAGGTGATCCACATCACTACTATCACTGTTGCCGCTGCTGAATTGGCAGCCCCTTGTTCCTCAGGTTGTTCCTGGAGGAACGCAGTGCCTTGGTGGTCTCCATAAATCGGTGCAGCCACTGGAGACTGTAGGCAGGCCTTCCAATGTCATAAACACAATCCACCTCTGGAGCACTTCATTGCCTTCAAATGGCTCCATTCCAGGGTTCGTTACCTCATCAAACGACAGAAGCGAGAGTGATGGTATCGATACATCTCCACCATTGGAACACGAACATCTCCTTGACCCAAGCTCTGACAGCTTTACGAATAGCAGACCTCTGCAGGTATACTTGGAATTTCCACACATAGACTTGTATCCGCCGATCCAGACGTAATCGCAGAGCGCCTTACGAGGCATTGTGCTGCACCTCTGCACTTGAGAATTACTGCCTCATCTTTAGCCTCCTCAAACAGTGGGTGGAATGACAATACCTATCTTTTGCTCGAAATCACCCTGACCTATATAATGCTCCTTTCAGTAAGTGGGAATTTCTCAGCACCCAGGCCTATTTTCCTGACATATATCCTGGACCAGACCGCATTCACTCGTTGCTGTCTTCAGCTGCATCTGGAGCTTTCAGTTTGCATCCATACCTACAACTTCTTCTGCAGATACCTTAACGTTTCGTCTCCACGTCTTCCATTTCTCGTTTCCACTCTCTTCACTGTGTAGGGAAGCAGCCTACTCACGCCGTAGTACATTCACATCAGTCTTTCCATTGTGTGCCAGCCAGTCCGCTGTAACTAGCTCTGATGTCATAAATGTTGCGCAATACTTTAAAAATCAAGTAAATAACCTAAAATGTTTCTAGCATGTCAGGAGTAATACTAAATTAATATGTGTTGAATATCAGTTCGATAACTTTAACCATTTTCTAAATTTGGACATTTCTCTGTAAAAATCATTGGCGCAACAGAAAAGAGCTAGAGACTTAAAAACTTATATTTAGATTCCTTTTTAATAATAATTTAATAGAAACAGTACTTTGGATCTCACAAATTAAGATTTTTGTTGAAATTCATAATTTTCTGGGTTTTGTCTTAAAAATTAAGGAAGCAAGATAGATTAAGTAGGCTCATAAATGAGGCTAGGATGTTTATATTTAAGTAGATTGGAGATCCGCTATAATCATAAAGATGTGAGAAGTTTCAATTGAATAACTATAAAACTATAGCGATAGCGTATCTCCAAAGGGCAAGTTCAGAGCTCGTCTACTGCGTGCAGTGTAATTAAATTAATTCTCTCGCCCAAAATATTTAATTTAGCCACGTCAAACTTTTATTATGATTACTTACCTCTGTGCTGAATGCACATTTAAATTGAGAGCTTAATCAGCCCTCAGCAAAGGAAGCGATGATTTATTAAATAACTTAAAGTGATGCATTACTAGCCCAGCGGCTAGTCGGGAGAGCCGATTTGATGAGGCGTTCTCTTAGCCGTCCGCATCGCGGCTTTATATATAAGAACGCTGCGCGAGGAAGCAAGGCCCCAGTTCTCTCCAGACGCTGAATAGCACGCCATCTGTGTCGGGAGTCGCGTCGCGTCGGTATCATTGCTATAAACAGCCTCGGATGCCGTATTAAGTTACTCGGGATATGCGTAACCATGAAATTATTTTCAAGTGAAGTGTTAATTCTGGGATGACTTTAATTATCGATTTTCAGTTTGCGTATGTCGTATTTTCACGTGCCGCCGCGGGACAGACATTCTACCATTATTGAACGTGGCGTTTGATGAACATTATCATCAAATTATGACGAGCATTCACTTAAACATTTAATTTGGACTGTTATAGTTGCATCAGCGCATTAGACTCTTGAACTGCTCTGTTAGTCAGATTGTGTGGATTCTTTTTTTTTTATCTGTGACTTTCATAATACAGAGAATTTTTAAAAAATCGTTTTTGATTATAAATCCCAGACAATCTCCTAATTTCTCAGAGCTATAAGCTGTAGCTATAAGTGTGTTTGTCAGATGAAGTGGGCACTAGGAATTCTAATTACAGGCTTCACGTTTTCCTAATCACGTTCTGGTTGCCAATATTGTAGTTAGAGAGCCAGTGTTGAGAACGGAAAAAGACAGCATAAATAATAGGAACATTTATATAACAATCAATTCCAACCGCCGCCCCACAACTGGACCCTCTATACCATTTTGGCATAAATGTGTTTGCCAACTAAACATCCTTACATTCTTCCATTAGTCTTTCTTGGTCAAATTTCTCTGTCGATTTTGTTCGTTGTTGTTACGAATGAAACTCTGCTCTGACTATTCTGAGTACTGATGTTATCAGTCTGTAATCTTACTTCATTCATGCACATTGTCATCTGTTGTGATGTTCAGACAATGTGTGTCCAATCGTTAGAGAATTTTGTCAGCAGAAAGTAAGTGTCGTTCCTATTTGCCAGTACAAATCTTCCAAACTCTCCCACATTTTTCCCTCTCCTTCTACTGCATACAAACCACCATTACTATGAGGAAGGCGTTTCTTTTTCCTTGATGCATAATATCTTCAATCTTTTCATAATATTCCTCTACTTCCTCATCGGTATGTTAACTCATTGGAATTTATTATACCACTGGCATTTATATCATTGGCATTTATATCAAAACGTCTTCCTTGTCACCCCTGAATATAATCATCATCAGTCTTTCATCTGGGTACCCCACCTTCCATGTTTTCCAGCAGTCGTCTTCTTGTTATTCTTGTAAACGTGAAATGTAGGGACGGGAAGGAAAGCGAAAGGATGGGCAGGAAATCTTGATTGTTAGGCACACAGTGCTCTTTGGTTATGCAGTGGCGGTAGTTGAAAATTTGTGCCGCACTCGAACTCGAACCAGGATTCACCACTCTTATCAATGGTTGCCTTAACCGCTTCGACCATTCGGACACAGTCGCTGACTGACGCAAACTCCCCACTTATAGCATGCTGCAATCTAGTGTCCCTCGTCCATTAAACTCACTAATATCAAACCTACATTTCACGCTTTTGTGTATGTACCAGCCTTGTCATATCGAGTGGTGTCTGTTCCGTCGGACCAATATATATAAATTTATCATAATTGCCGCACCACAGCTTCTACTCTCCTATCTGCCCGAGTGAAACAATTTGTACTCTCCAGTACCCAACTCTCACTTTCACCCCATCTCACTTCGCATATACCCAATGCATCCAGTCAATTCTTCATCATTCCCTGCATGGCATTTATTTTCCAGCTTACCAACCTGCAATAGTGCAGGTAGATCCCACGTTCCAATCCTTAACTTACCTTCCTTTTTCGTACTCCATTCCCTCTTTTCTTCTTCATCCTCTTCTAACCTTCTGGATTTGATTTCTGGATTCTTTTACAGACGAATCAACCAACTGAAAATGCATCAGGCGCTGTTCATAGCCATTTCTCTAAGAACAGACGTTACAGTTTCTCTCTTCTGCCCTTAACGCATCATCGAAGTTCGTCTTGTATGGCACCTCCGAAGTTAGAGATAGGAGAGGAAAATAAAAGCATTCTCAGGTCTCGAAATCTATTATCTCTGGGGTCGAGAAAACGAGAGTTGTCCAAGGGAAGGCGACAGGAAGAAAAGCAGAAGCAGCATGACACAATTAAGTGACAGTAATGTCAGACAAAGCTAAGGTCCGAGGCGTTTCCCACCCGAGGCTTCCAAGACGGAGGCCTCCTAGGGTGCCGGCTGGGGTGGCCGAGCGGTTCTAGGCGCTAGAGTCTGGAACCGCGCGACCGCTACGGACGCAGGTACGAATCGTGCCTCGGACATGAATATGTGTGATGTCCGTAGGTTAGTTAGGTTTAAGTAGTTCTAAGTTCTACGGGACTGATGACCTTAGAGGTTAAGTCCCATAGTGCTCAGAGCCATTTTTTTAACCTCCCAGGGCAACTATGCTTTGTCCGGTCTCTCACCTACTGACCAATCTCGAATATGACCCTACCAGGAGCACAAATGTCTAAAAACGCAGAAGTAAGGCTTTTCAGTAAGGTAATGAACCGGAATTTCTATGTGCTAGCAAATGTCTACATTAAAGTATGATTTAGACACATTAAAAACCCCAGAAAGGCGAATCATTAGCAGACACATACACCGATGTACCAACGTTAAGGTGGTAGTCCATGGGGAGACTGCAGAAGAAAATTTTCATATCACTAAAACATAATTTAACTTAAATACTTCGTGCTACAATTGTCAGTTCTGCCTAATTACCCTGTGCTAATTTCAAATCATTCGTTATTCTTTTCTTTTCGTTCTGTGCTCCATCTGTTCGCTGTCTTGTTTCTTCCTGCCTTCTGGTCACTTCAGGCAATTTGTTCTCACTCACCTACCTTGAAATCCTTTCTTCTTCAATACCTTCTCCCTAAACAGGTCTCTAAGTTGATTCTTCAATTTTTATTTAATTTTTTTCTAAATCGTTTTTAGCTTCGTGAGTCCTACTTGCTTTTGACTTTTTATCCCTCAAATATTTACAGGTCTTTTTCGTTAATCTACTGCCTGGCTTTCGATATAAACGTCTAAAAATGCCGTAATTCTCTTTTTCATTAATTCGGATATCGGTTTACCGTTACGTAGTAATTTCTACCCTCCCGTAGCTTTTCGTGTTCCTAATACTTTCCTAATGATCCATTTCCTTGTGTTTTTAATGTGTCTAAATCATAGTTTAATGTTAAATGTCAGCTTGCATAGAGAAATTTCAAGTCCGCTACTGTACTGTGATCCTTATTTCTGCATTTCTACACAGGCTTTTTTTATTTTAAATGTATTTAGTTATAGTACACGCATTCCAATTTTTTATATGCCTTCTTCTAGTGAAGTTTCTTCCAAATCACTTATTTGATTATCTGCCCAAGATATATTAGTTTCTTAAGTTATTTCACCAGTATGTGTTACGTGAAATATCGATGCAATTTTAATGCTTTTAAAACTTTTATTACTTTCTGTAGAAATTCTGAAGCCAGCAGTACCAGTTATTTCTGCTAAGAAATTCCTTTGTGTTACAGCAAGTACACACACACATACACAATTTTTACGATGTTAATGCTTTTCTGGTTTCACACATTTACATTTATTTTCATAATTTTTTTCTGTTTTCCGTCTTTCCCCTTAGTTGCTCTAAATTCGAGTAGGTATGTACCGTCTATGCAACTAGTTGAAGGCAGTTTCGCTCCTTTTATTTGCAAAGCATCATCAGTGGCCAGCCGGCCGCGGTGGTCTCGCGGTTTTTTTTCTGTTATTCATGTCATGAGTCTTATTATTTTGTGTTTCTGTAGTTGCTGTTATGTCTCTGGGGTTCTGTGCTCTCTCCTTGTTTTGATTTTTCTTAAGTTGTGTTTTAATGTTTTGATTGACAGTACGCTTCCAGACATACATAAAATACAACCTCGAAGACATGAGACACATACTCACAGATAAACAAAAGCAACACATCACACAGAAAAATCCAAAAGTACCAACCCTCAGAAGCCAACCCAACGTCAAAACAAAAAAACCCACATTCCACTGAGGTTTGTTACCAATTTCATGAATGCACAATCATACTATGTGGCAAAACACACGAACAAAATCATAATGCAACATTATGAAATGAAAAACAGCAGAACAATGAAAAACACAAATGAACTCATAGCAGAAATAAAAGACTTACACATCCCACAGAAAGCTGTCAGTCATCTCTTTTGACATAGAGAACATATACACCTCAATACCCACGGCAGACACAATAAAAGTAATCGAATAAAACTTAGTAACATACAACACACTACCTACAGACACTATTAATGAAATAATTAAAACCCTCAAAGCAATTACTTCCCAGAATTACTTATAATTTGAAAAGGAATTTTACTCACAAGAAAATGGGCTTCCCATAAGATCCCTAATTTCACAACACTTGGTAACATATTCATCGTCCGCAGCTCGTGGTCGTGCGGTAGCGTTCTCGCTTCCCACGCCCGGGTTTCCGGGTTCGATTCCCATCGGGGTCAGGGATTTTCTCTGCCTCATGTTGACTGGATGTTGTGTGATGTCCTTAGGTTAGTTAGGTTTAAGTAGTTCTAAGTTCTAGGGGACTGATGACCATAGATGTTAAGTCCCATAGTGCTCAGGGCCAACAAATTCATCAAGAACACTGAAAACACGGTCTTTGATACAGTGATCAAAAAGAAAGAATACAAAATTGTTTAATGGTATAGATATGTGGGTGACATAATCTGTGTGGTAGATGAACCAACAGAGAAAATTGATAAACTTCACACAGATACAAACAACACACACAAAAATATTCAATTTACCATGGATAAAGAAACAGAATAGCAAATACATTTCTTGTATATAACAATGAAGAGAGAGAGAACAATAGAGAGGAAGCCAAACTTGCATTGGAAAAACTACATGAAATCTCACAGAAAACTGGGCAATAAATCTCCTACGAGAACACACAGTACATAGAAAAGAAACGTGTAGATAATCTCCCTACTACTAGTCAGTACGGGAAGGTGGCATAAGTTGCCCACTTCAGATACCTGGGAGAGATAATCCAGCCATCAGGACTGAACTCAATAGCCAATCAAGATAGAATCTCCAGATTACAAAAAGCATATAAGTTCACTTGGAACCACTATAATAAGAAATCTATTTCTGTCAATGCGAAACTACGGCATTACAACACAGTAGTCGTACCAGAAGCACTTTACGCTGCAGAAACTACAGTGACTCATGGTCATACAAAGATCAGAGAGATTGGAAAGTAGGAAAGAAAAATTCTAAAGAAATTATGTGGACCAGTGTTTCAGGAAGAAATTTGGATGAAGAGGCCAACTAGAGAGATTGACAAAGACATAGGAACAATACCAGACACCCTTAGAAAGAGAAGGATGAAATTTTATTGACATGTTAGCAGGATGAATAAAAGCAGGTTCACAAGACAAATCTTTGAGATAGTAAACAAGAGAAAAAACAAGATTAAGTGGATCACAGAAGCAGAAGAAGACATTTAAGAACTGCGGATCCCACAAGGCAACATAACAATAGAGAACAGTTTAGAAACATCATAAAGAAACATATACTTAAACAAGAACATGCGGAGAACACAGTGGTCAGAAGAAAGCAAGAGAAGACACAATGAACATATGAACATAATTTGGGAAGAACGAAGAAAGAAGAAGAAATCATTACTACTCAAGTTCAATCGCTCTCTAAAAAGAGAATAATCGAATATAATAAATAATAATAATAATAAAAGTAATTAAAATAATAGTAATAAAGAGAGAGAACAATAAACACACATTTGACATCTTCAGAACGCCATCAGCCACAGACATAATTATACGTGCTTCATCCAACCACCCACAAAATCAAAAATTAGCGACCCTACGACACGTGTTACATATACTAAATAACATCCCACTGAGAAAGGAAAATTATGAAAAAGAGTTACAAACAGTACAGCTCATAGTCACAAACAATCGTTAGAGCACCCATGTAGTACAAAAACTCAATCAAAAAACTAAAACACAACCAAAGAAAAATCAAAAGAAGCAGAGAACACAGAACCTCACAGACACTGCAGCACACGCAGATACACAAAACAATAACACGCATGACGTGCATAACAGAAAAATTAGCACACTCTTATATACAAACACAAAGAAACACACAAGATAGCAAATGTACTAAAGAAACAGTGGTTACAAATAGCTCACAGAAAAAAAAAAAAACACTGCAATCACATTTACAAACACCAGAAAAACCAGACCAATACCAAGGAGCAGGTACATCCCAGATAGAGTGCCAAGAATGTAAATCAGTATGTCTGGGGATGACAAGCAGGAACTTTAAAACTAGATATAAAGAATATGTAAGAAGCTGGAAATATGAAAATAGCCATTCTACCTTCGCTGAACACCTGATAAAACATGGACATGAACCATCCAACATGGAATGTGACACGACAGTTATCAGAGTGAATAATCACAACAAAAAGCTCCTGACATTGCAAGAAAACCTTCATGTACAAAGAGCCATTGCAATGGAAAAGAATGTACTTAACGACCAAATCCATATAAATAATAACTCTCTGATCATGCTAGCCACCAAAACAATAACGAACTGAAATGTAACAATGATAAGTAATTAATGAATCTCCTTCCTCTCTTACTCCACTCCCCCCCCATCCACACAGAGATACATGAACTATCATTTAAAGAAAATACATTTACACACAACAAAATGTAGACACGAGCACTCAAACCCATATTTGTATACATAAAAAAAAATATTTGAACACACCAAAATACACGCACACGCACTCACACACACACACACACACACACACACACACACACACACACACACACACACACACACAAACCCATAAACATTTGCACACAGAAAATTATACACACACAAACTAAAATGAGAAAAAATACATTTACACACAACAAAATACACACCCACACATGAACTCTTATTTATATAAAAGAAATACAGAATACACACGCGCGCGTGCACAAACACACACACGCAACAAATAGAAAACATGAAACACAACAGAAACAAAAGACAAACACACAACAACAGTTGGCAACACTACACACATGTTGATCATCAAATGGAAGTGAAAGTGAAACATGCGATGTCACGAATGTGGATGGAACAACACTATAAATCGACCAGCTGGAGTATGAAGACAAACAAATTCATCTCCATGGCCACACACTTGTGTTAATAGCGCTGGAAATCGTAAGTAACACTGAACTACATGTTCACAATACATTTGTGCTACAAAAGTTGTTTCTAATCTAAAAAGCAAGAGAAAAACATGACAAAATGTAATATAGCAGCGTATTATATCCAACATACAATACGCTTACTGTATGTATATAAAGAAACATGTATTTATGGCCACTGATGATGCTTCGCAAATAAAAGGAGCGAAACTCGTGTGGTAAGAAACAAACTGCCTTCATTTACTTGCATAGACGGCACATACCTCCACGAATTTATTTTCAGTTTAACTTCATTTCAGTTGCGTTACAATTTACTCTCAAGGACGACACTTACTCTGTTTGCACCCAACTCAGTACTGTTCATCAGTTCTGTTCTTCGTTGAGGACAATAGTCAACTGAAGCCTGGTAGTGGCCTTGCAAATCCTGCCAACGGAATAAATGAATATTGTGGATCATTCGTCCGCAGCTCGTGGTCATGCGGTAGCGTTCTCGCTTCCCACGCCCGGGTTCCCGGGTTCGATTCCCGGCGGGGTCAGGGATTTTCTCTGCCTCGTGATGACTGGGTGTGGTGTGATGTCCTTAGGTTAGTTAGGTTTAAGTAGTTCTAGGGGACTGATGACTATGGATGTTAAGTGCCATAGTGCTCAGAGCCATTTGAACCATTTGTGGAACATTCGCGGTTTTTTGTTTTTCGTATATGGTTATGAACATGCTCTGGCGACAGCCAATGAGGGAATTAGTTAAAGTATAATGTGACTTAATGAAATATAACTATATCCAAATTATTCTTAAAACGTTAGGCACTACGCACAATATTACGTACCAATGGCCTATTTTTCCAGGTTTTATAATAGACAGGGTGGTAGGGCCTCATGATGACACTGTGAGCCCCATGAAACGTGCTACATGTGCTGTGTGCATGGTCCACATCTGAGTCTGTGGTAAAAGAACTACCAGTGTGATTCACTTACAGAGAAGTACCTGCCAGTAAGATTAACACACTGACCCTGAGCTTTCACATGATCAAGTCTGGCAGTGTTTGGTCCAGGAATATTGCCGCACGGCTTCGGTGGGACGGAGAGAGAGAGAGAGAGAGAGAGAGAGAGAGAGAGAGAGAGAGAGAGAGAGAGAGAGAGAGAGAGGGGGGGGGGGGAGGGATTGAGGGAGTGATTCCTGTCGCTGCCGATGATCGCCTCGCAGCGGCGCCTGCGTTAGCCGGCGCTATCACATTGCACCGCCGGTGATTACCTATTAGGAATCTCATTAGCTCCTCCCCGCGCAGCACAAAATTGAGCCCGTAATAGGCGCACTAGGTAAGCCTCAAGTGGCGCTCACTTTACTGCCATTTACATTCCATTCTACACGCTCCTGCCCAAAACTTTTACTTACTCTCTGCTGACACTACACTGAGGTGAGAAAAGCAACTGGTTAGCGATCTGCACATATACAGATGGCGGTAGTATTGCGTTCACAAGGCATAAAAGGGCAGTGCATTGTCGGAGGTGTCGTTTGTACACAGGTGATTCACGTGGAAAGGTTTTCGATGTGATTAAGGTGGTACGAGTGGACTTAAGACTTTGAACGCGGAATGGTAGTTGGAGCTAGACGCATGGAACAATCCATCTCAGAAATCGTCAGGGAATTCAATATTCCGTGATCCACAGAGTCAAGAGCATGCCGAGAATAGCAAATTTCAGTAATTACTTCTCACCATGGACAACGCAATGATCGACGTCCTTCACTTAACGACCGAGAGCAACGGCGTCTTCGTGGAGTCGTCAGTGCCGACAGAGAAGCAAAATCACTTGAAGTAACTACAGAAATCAATGTGCAACGAACGACGAACGAATCCGTTAGGACAATGCGGCGAGATTTGGAGTTAATGGGCTGTGGCAGCAGATGACCGACGCGAGTGCCTTTCTTAACATCACGACATTGCCTGCAGCGCCTCTGTCGGACTCGTGACCGTATCGGTTGGACCCTAGACGACTGGAAGAGCGTAGCATGGATCGATAAGTCCCGATTTCATTTCGTAAGAGCAGATGTAAGCGTTAGAGTGTGGTGCACACACCACGATGCCATCGACCCAAGTTGGCAAGGCGCTGTGTGCGAGCTGGTGGTGGCTCCGTAATGGTGCGGGCTGTGTTTACATGGAATCTATTGTTTACTGGTTATGTTCAGCTACGTGGAGAACCATCTGTAGCATTTCATGGACTTCATGTAACAAAACAACTGTAGAATTTTTGTGGACGGCAATGCGCTACGTCACCAGGCCACAGCTGTTCGCGATTGGTTTGAAGAGCATTCTAGACAGCTCATTGGAATGATTTGCCTGTCCAGGTCACCTGACATGAATCCCATTCAACATTTACGGGACATAATCGAGAGGTCAGTTCGTGCACAAAATCCTGTGCCTGCAAACACTTTCGCAATTATGGACGACTATAGAGGCAACATGGCTGAGTATTTATGCAGGGGACGTCCAACGACTTGTTGAGTCTGTGTCATTACGAATTGCTGACCTACGGCGCTCAAAGGAGGTCCGACACGACATTGGCAGGTATCCCATGACGTTTGTCACCTCACTGTAAACAACGAAATGAAGTAGCACTTGGTTTATAAAACAGATGGGTGCAGACAGTGCTGCCGTCCTCTCTTTAAGAAGATGTACCTTCAATATTCAATTTACTAGTAGACTGCGACTTTCAAAAGTGAATGGGTAGCGAAAGGTGGGTATCTTCAAGGATCAGGAGGAAAGCTGAGCAGTTTTGAAATTGGACGTATGGATTGCTGGAGTCCCGAGGAACTGAAATATAATAACCATTTTAAATAACTTCTAAACTTAAATATTTGGAACTAGTGGAAAGACTCGTTCTGGAGCATGTGGAAACTAACAACCTTTCAAAAACATTTGGCACTTGTTTGTATTTAATACCGACATCTAGCCATTAGGAAAATATATTGTATGGCTTGATAAATACCATGAGAAATTTCTAAAAATAAATTTCTGTTTCTGAGCGAATGATTTTTAATGAGCACATAAGTCTTTAGTGTAAGACAATATAACTATTTTATTATCTTCGAAACGGTCGCATAAATAATTTTAAAATGTTCTCAGGTTTCAAATGTTCATAGATAGGTCATTCCGCGACACTGAACGTCAGCGATTTGTTGCTGTAAATAAATTTTTTCTTAACACTCGATCACTATTCGGGAATATTTACTTCAGGTTTGGAAGGTAAGCAGCTCCTGGTCTAGTGGCTAGCGTTACTGCCTCTGGATCACGGGGTCTCGGCTTCGATTCCCAGCCGGGTTGTGTACTTTCTCTGCCTGGGGACGAGGTATTTGTGTTGTCCTCATCAATTCGCCATAATCATCACCATCATCATCATCATTAGTGACAGTGGCTAGATTGGAGTAAGTAATAAAAATTGGACTGTGTAAAAATTGGGACTTTGTACGGGTGCTGATGACAGAACAAGTGAGCGTCCCACAAACCAAACATCAGCCTGGGAAGACCATCGGATTATTCCAGAGCGGAAACATTCATTAGGAAACGTCAGAAAATGCAGACTATCAACAAAATATCTTTATAAATTTAGACTTTAAGAACTTTAAAACTGTACAAAATTGAAGAACAACTGCTTCTCAGCGTGCGACAGGATACTCACAAAATTTTATTTCTTCATTCATATGCGTCAATGGATCAATATTAAACCAGTGCAACAACGTGACTCAAAAGGTGTGTACCAGCTGTCTCGTTCTACCTTCATCAGCGTCTTTAAGAATTTTCCCCAAAATTTTGGTACGTGCTGGCTTTTTTGTGCACAGAGAGGGAGACAGTGGTAGTGGAAAAGAGGAAGGAAAGTAATAAATAGTGGAAGATAGGGGTCAGTGATTGTAGTATTGAAAGAGCGATGGAGACAACGGCAGTGTGAGGGAAAGAAAGCGACATACTGGTAGTGGAACGTAGTTGGCAGTGATAGACAAGTGCTAGGAAAAGATTGAGGGAGACCCTTCCAGGTGGAGATTTAATATCAGACGGTGATTCGGGTTCGCCGCCTAGGTTGAGTACAGAAGAATTTTTCCACAGGTTCCCTTCTTTTCGCTGTTGCAGCAGTGCATGTGAATCTCACGAAAATAAAATTTGGTAGCTTATTTATTTGAAAGAAAGGAACTCAAAACTATATAATTTTACACCTCACATCAGATTTTGTGGACATAAAAATTTTCCATGTGGTTCAGTATTAAAACGAGACCGTTCTGATAATAACGGGGACACTTTACAGCATATTTATTTGTGTCTTTATAAACTACGTTTTCGTCTCGCACCTGATTTTAGTGACTGTTTTACATGTAAAATTGGTGTAACTATGAACCTCTGTATCTCGGAAACAGTAAAATTTTCTAAATTGTAAATATATCAGCCTTTTGATGTGCATACCTGTCTCGGAATCCTCGGATCGATTTTGTTACCCAAAAACCATGGTTTTCGGCTTTTCTCAGAAATCGCCGATGAAATAAACGGTGCATCCACAAGCCCCTTAGGGTGCACCGTAGCCCACATCTAATTCAAAAAGAACCAACGGATTTTCTCTATTTACCTAAGCTCGAGGTCGTGTGTAATTTCCAAACTCTGAACGTGCACACTGAGATGGTCACAATAAGACGATCCTTTCACTGGGTGCACAGATGGTCTCTAGCCCAGGGGCTATCGAAAACACTTGACCCTACCTTTTTGTAACAGGCAGAACCCGAGGTACGAGATCCTGAAAAGTCCCGTTTTTATGGGCTGCATTTTGGAATATACCAGCTACCGCACGTTGTCGCACGCGTACCGATTTGTCTCTATGTACGCTACATTGACTCAACGGGGACGTGATCAGATACGTTGTGAATGGGTGTCTTGACGCCCTGTACGTCTGTAATCTTGATTAGGTACACTTCATCTCATAAAAATCCCCCTGGAAGAAATCTCGTGGTCGTGAGGTTAGGTCATCTTGGCGGCCACCGAAACGGATCATCTCGTCCAGTCCAGTGGAACGGTAAAAAAGTAATGTGAAAGTTGGTGTATGAATCGTCTGCCAAAGACATAAGTGTAGATGGCAGAGAAATTATGTAACTATAGAAGATGTAGACATAGTCGCGTGGGTATGCCAAGCCGTAATATTTATTCCGGACCATGGGGCGTCCCATCTGGGTAGCGGGCTTCGTCTGTCTTGGAGGTGACTGGTTTCTCTATGGCGTGCAGAGCCCCTGCAGCACTTGAAAACCACTTGTTACATGCTGCAGCTTTAAAGATATTAACGTCGAAGCTGGAAGGACGATTTGCGGGTAGGCCGTATTTAACTGTCTGCCTGTTCAGAGGTACGCTGATCAGCGCCTGAGAACGAATGTGTAAGCATGCCGTACGGCCGAGCAGACGCGTGTGGCGGGTTGCAGCGACGCGGGCGCTCTCCAGTGCGGGCCCGTAATTACGGGCAGAGCCATAACAGCTCAGCAGGTGGTTAGCTGCTCACCAGCCGGCAGGTGGCGGGGTAGGAGCGGTAGCGGGCGCGCTGTCAGGGAAGAATTTAATGAGGCACCCGCCACAGGACAGTCCGGCAACCCTGTCTGAGTCTCAGGATGCGCGAATTCAAACGAAGCTTTGAAACTGCTCTAGTCATCGCGTGACGTATAGCAGTTGGCCAGCCCCAGGACGAGGCTCCTTCCAGTAAACACAGAATACACAGAAAGTCCTTACGTTGTTCACAGGTTTGTCTCGCCAATGGAGCATTGTCCCAGAGGTATATAACGGAACTAGCTAGCGCTTGAAGATAGAGGCAAAGTATCCCGTGAAATCCTGATTAGTAAGTTCGAAGATGTCTTTAAGTGATGAATCTGGGAACATACAACAAACGCCTACATACCAGTCTCATACAAACTGCGGAGACAAGATTAGTCTGATGTAAGAGAAAGGAACAACCTCAGGTGAATTCGGGCTTTGAAATAAATCCAAAGACGAAAAGTGAAACTGTGTGCCTGACAGCAACTCGAACCCTAACGCGAGTCGTCGCCTCGACCGCTTCGGCTGTCCTGACGTGCTTTTCATATATTACTCCTGTCTATGTGCGTATGTATTCAGGATTAGACCGACTACAAGATACACTGAGATGTTTAACTAGTAATTCCCCCCCACGCTCTATACGCGAATGGAACTGGAAGAAACCCTAATCACCGGAACAATCGAAAGTACGCGCTGTCATGCACTTCAGTGTTTAGAAATCGCCCTCAGAACAGTATGTAGGTTGTCCAGGCTAGAGGTAGACAAAAACAATGGTTTACATTTCAGTAGCTGTTACTACTTCTAACTTTATTTGTCCGACGTTTGTCACGTGACCTCAAACACTTTTATGCATGTTGGTAGAGTTCATTGTTTGTAGCACGGCACGTATCGAAACAGTGCTCCACTTCTCGCCACATGTTCATAAACATGACAGGTGCTATGGCCTAATCTGTGGTATAGATCCATTCTTTCAACTCTGGCAGACCTCGAACCCTTGTTATGTTAACAACGTACTTGACAAACCAACATGCACGGACTCCCTTGCCAGTACAGTACCTAGAGCAGACCTGAGGTGTTCCTGCCTCTAGTAAGGGGTGACTAAACGGACTCTCCTATCTTTCGGCCTAATAATTTACTGTCCCGTTTTAGGGACTGACGTACATTTTTCAAAACTATACAAAAGTACAGGCCATTTGAGGAAGCACGCCTTACGTGGTGCGTCATGCATCCATCCTACGTTGAGACCTGCACATATTATTGTAATGGAAATGTGATTACACACGCAGTCCAGCCTTTTCAGCATGGATGTGTTGCGGTGCGCATGCCTTACACCCGTCGTGCACTGTGGTCTCCTGCACCCACGAATGTAATAGAACTTTCCACACCCAATATCCAGTGTGGCAGCCAGTGCATCGTGGGGGGACATCGTCACGTACTCTCTTGGTTGTAACAGCTAACAACACAGGGATCGTACTGTTGATGCCTGAGCTGTTTATGCCAAGGTGTAGACGCCCGTCTTCTTGGAGCATCAGGACTTCCAGCAACGGACATCGCTGCAGGTGGCTTCTGCTGTGGCTCGGTGGCGACCGTGGGGATAACCCCTGATTGGTGTGCGTGGTATCAGGGCGAATGACCCAAAGTGAGGCAGATATTGTCCGACGCTGGTGGTCGAATAGAACCAGCAGTCTCTGAGGCCAGTATAATGCTGGCACACATGACAACTGATCGTTCCCTTCCCTGGCTACACCATGGGAGCGGCTAAAGATCATGGACCCAAATACTCTCCCCAGATCAGCTTGCACCAGATCTAATGGAGAATCCCTTTTAACGACATAGAGAACTCAGAGGACAAGTTTGGGGAAGTGGCGAGAATCCCCTAAATGTGGACTGGGTCAGTACTGCTAAAAACAGGATCCCCTGCCCGGTCGCCTGTGAAAAGCTGGGTGATGTCTTGATTTCCATTATCTCCCATAAGAGCGTAAGCACTGTCCAGGGGATTTTATTCCATGGAGATCCCTCTTGCAATCCATTGACGACTTAAGCGCCAGTCTCTAGCAACGAGGTGTACACTTCGTCAGGCATGTGTAAAGGGGGACTCAGAACAACGTTGCTACCAGTGCCTTCATGTTGGCCATTGAGGGTGATTCTTTGCCTGAAAAGGACAATGTGATGATATACCAGTGTGACGTTAAACCCTATGTTCCAGAAGGGGAGGAAAATAATGGAATATAAGACGCTGGACATACTGACCTACACAGAAGCAAAAGACAAATTTGACCACCTGAACGTTGTGCACATGATCTCATCTTATGCTGTATCTTCGACGATATCGTCCTCCCTGGCTACGGTAACCCCCCCAGCTGTGCCTCATTTAGTGAAGCACAGGAAGCACGTGAAACACCAAATCCAGGTCTAAACACCTTCCGGCCGGGTTACTGCAGAGGCCCAGGTTCATTTTAGATTTAGTACTCTACAGAAGAGATAGCACTCCTATTTCTGTTATAATTCGATTTCTTCTGGCATTTTGCATGAGCAACACAACTATATAGCCGTCTTTATGGACATGGCTAAGCAGGGGGCTGTGTTGATTGCTCTGTTGTTCTCCCAGACCGTGTCCACAAGGTCCTACTGCCTCAAGAATTTACTGCCTTTGATGCAAAATTATATGCGACTTTCTAGGCTTCGCAGCACTTGATAAGTTCTTCCAGTGCTAAATAACTTGTTTGTTCCGATCCTCTTAGTGCCCTCACTCTCTGAACCATTTGAATCGAGCAGATTAAGTGATTCAGAACATCCAGGATGTCGTACTCCAGCTACAACCACTGCGGACTGTGGTTTTTTTCTAGTAGGTACCAGGGCACATGGATATTGCTGGGAAGGAAATTGTGAATATAACAGCCAAGGAGGCTTGTCGTGATCGTCAGGTTTTTCAATGTGCCACTCCCCATGAACCATGGACTTTGCGTTGGTGGGGAGGCTTGCGTGTCTCAGCGATACCGATAGCCGTCCAACAACAACGGAGGGGTATCTGTTGAGAGGCCAGACAAACGTGTGGTTCCTGAAGAGGGGCAGCAGCCCTTTCAGTAGCTGCAGGGGCAACAGTCTGGATGATTGACTGATCTGACCTTGTAACACTAACCAAAACGGCCTTGCTGTGCTAGTACTGCGATCAGCTGAAAGCAAGGGAAACTACGGCCATAATTTTTCGCGAGGGCATGCAGCTTTACTGTATGGTTAAATGACGATGGTGTCCTCTTGGGTAAACTATTGCGGACGTAAAATTGTCCCCCATTCGGATTTCCGGGATGGGACAACTCGATAGAATTTCGTTATCAGGAGAAAGAAAACTGGCGTTCTACGGATCGGAGTGTGGAATGTAAGATTCATTAATTGGGCAGGTACATTAGAAAATTTAAAAAGAGAAACGGGTAGGTTAGAGCTAGATATAGTGGTAATTAGTGAAGCCCGGTGGCAGGAGGAACAAGACTTCTGGTGAGGTGAATACAGGGTTATAAATACAAAATCAAATTGGGGTAATGCAGTAGTAGGTTTAATAATGAATAAAAAAATAGGAGTGCGGGTAAGCTACAACAAACAGCATAGTGAACACATTATTGTGGCCAAGATAGACACGGAGCCCACGCCTACTACAGTAGTAAAAGTTTATATGCCAACTAGCTCTGCAGATGATGAAGAAATTGATGAAATGTATCATTAGATAAAAGAAATTATTCAGATAGTGAAGGGAGACGAACATTTAATAGTCATGGGGACTGGAATTAGAGAGTAGGTAAAGGGAGAGAAGGAAACATAGTAGGTGAATATGGATTGGGGGTAAGAAATGAAAGAGGAAGCCGTCTGGTAGAATTTTGCACAGAGAATAACTTAATCACAGCTCACACTTGGTTCAAGAATCATAAAAGAAGGTTGTATACATGGAAGAATCCTGGAAATGGAAGAGGATGTAGATGAAGATGAAATGGGAGATACGATACTGCATGAAGAGTTTGACAGGGCACTGAAAGAAATGAGTCGAAACAAGGCCCCGGGAATAGATAAAATTCCATTGGAACTACTGACGGCCTTGGGAGAGCCAGTCCTGACAAAACTCTACCATCTGCTGTCCAAGATGTATGAGACAGGCGAAATACCCTCAGACTTCAAGAAGAATATAATAATCCCAAAGAAAGCAGGTGTTGACAAATGTGAAAATTACCTAACAATCAGTTTAATAAGTGACAGCAGCAAAATACTAACGCGAATTCTTTACAGACGAATGGAAGAACTGGTAGAAACCGACCTCGGGGAAGGTCAGTTTGGATTCCGTAGAAATGTTGAAACACGTGAGGCAATACTGACCTTACGACTTATCTTAGAAAATAGATTAAGGAAACGCAAACCTACGTTTCTACCATTTATAGACTCAGAGAAAGCTTTTGACAATGTTGACTGGAGTACTCTCTTTCAAATTCTAAATGTGGCATGGGTAAAATGCAGGGAGTGAAAGCCTATTTACAATTTGTACAGAAACCAGATGGCAGTTAAAACAGTCGAGGGGCATGAAAGGGAAGCAGCGGTTGGGAAGAGAGTGAGACAGGGTTGTAGCCTCTCCCCGATGTTATCCAATCTGTATATTGAGCAAGCAGTAAAGGAAACAAAAGAAAAATTTGGAGTAGGTATTTAAATCCATGGATAAAAAATAAAAACTTTGAGTTTCGTCGATGACATTGTAATTCTGTCAGAGACAGCAAAGGACTTGGAAGAGCAGTTGAACGGAATGGAGAGTGTCTTGAAAGGAGGATATAAGATGAACATCAACAAAAGCCAAACGAGGATAATGAAATGCAGTCAAATTAAGTCGTGTGATGCTGACGGAATTAGATTAGGAAATGAGACACTTGAAGTGGTAAAGGAGTTTTGCTATTTGGGGAGCAAAGTAACTGATGATGGTCGAAGTAGAGAGGATATCAAATGTAGACTGGCAATGGCAGGGAAAGCGTTTCTGAAGAAGAGAAATTTGTTAACATCGAGTATAGATTTAAGTGTCAGGAAGTCGTTTTCAAAGTATTTGTATGGAAGTGAAACGTGGACGATAAATAGATTAGATAAGAAGAGAATAGAAGCTTTCGAAATGTGGTGCTACAGAAGAATGCTGAAAATTAGATGGGTAGATCACATAACTAATGAGGAGGTATTGAATAGAATTGGGGAGAAGAGGAGTTTGTGGCGCAACTTGACAAAAAGGAGCGACCGGTTGGTAGGATATGTTCTGAGGCATCAAGGGATCACAAATTTAGCATTGGACGGCAGCGTGGAGAGTAAAAATCGTAGAGGGAGACCAAGAGATGAATACACTAAGCAGATTCAAAAGGATGTAGGTTGCAGTAAGCACTGGGAGATGAAGAAGGTTGCACAGGATAGAGTAGCATGGAGAGCTGCATCAAACCAGTCTCAGGACTGAAGACCACAACAACAGCAACAACAACACCTCCTCCATGTTATCACAGGGTTGTTGATGTACAAAATCATGCACCGATGGGAAGACGAGTAGCTGGAAATGACCGACAATAATCCCACAACTAGGACGTGGCGTATCCGCTTCCAGTCTCGTCGACGAGACGAGGTTCTTCTTACTCGTCTTCGCATAGGGCACAGCCCAATGACGCGTAACTTCTTGCTCCGACGAGAGGACCCTCCAACGTGTGGTGCTTGTGGCGTGCAGATCACTGTACACTAGGTTTTATTTTCCGACAAGCGGGCCGCGGCTAACTTGCCGACGGATCTGCCCTTTATTTTAAGTAAGGATCAAGGAAATGTGGTTCACGCTTTAAAGTTATGCGAACTGTCCAACATGTTTCCCAAGATTTTCGGTGTTAACAGGAGGACTAGCTCACCCACATTTTTTTAAGAAGTCAGGCGGTGACATTTACCTGTCATTTCTTTTAGCACCTTTCTCATTTTACTTGTGTTTTTATCTCATGCACAGCTACTTTTGCATTATCTCCGTTGTTTTAATGCATGTGAGATAAAGTGATCTTGTGTTCGATTTGAGTGCACGAGTCTGGAACAATTTTTCGAGGTTTTAGGTACATTTGATTGTTTTCAATAGTGTAAGGTCGCTGATAACCTCGCCATTAAGCGCCCACGAACTCCAAAACTCTCTCTCTCTCTCTCTCTCTCTCTCTCTCTCTCTCTCTCTCTCTCTCTCTCTCTCTGTCACACACACACACACACACACACACACACACACACACACACACACACACACACACACACATCATAGCAGTCGCTAGATGGCATGAGCGTCTACATTAGGCTCGTCTCATAGAGCGCCTCTTTCAGTGCCAGCAGACCACCGCTTCAGCGGTGCCAACTGTTACTTTTCAATGTTATGATGTTTAAAGACGAACGCTTTACCAGATCGAAAATTAATAATTCTGTTGATAAACATATTCTTTAATGTTAGTTACAGCCTGGGTGCTGTAGCCAACACCAGATATCCTCGTGCCAAGGGACAAAGCTCCAGTCACCACTAGGGGCGGACCAGGATGATAGCCGATGGCGTCTAGATGGCCTTCCCCAGCCACTTCGTAGACCGAAGGTCCTCAGAGGCTGCAGACTGGCTGGGCACCAGCTCCCTGGACTGGTGAAATTATCCAAAGCCCCACAGCTACGGTGCCCCTACTGCTCTAACTCTGAGTTAATCAGCGGACACGTGGTCAGCTGCTCTTCATCAGCTTGAGATTGCTGCGGTTTCACTGAAACTTAAAAGCCCGCCGTTCTCTCTGGTTCAAGATGCAGGTGATTTGCGGCACAATGTCTTGAGCCCCTAAGCTCGATTTCTTGTGACAATGTCATAGAGGGGGGGGGGGGGGGAGGGGGGGCGCAGACGATTGAGTTTCTCGTATTACTTGTCCCATCAGCATTCTTCACCTCTTTCTGCGCTGAGCACGGGTAGCTAGCCCTGGCTAAATTCTGCAACATGTGAATTCATTGGTAGCAAGCAAGTTCTCTGGGTTACGATGCATTACTTCACTCTTGGTCACACCGTGTTACAACGTTCTTGCTTCTACGTACCTCGGCTGTGTGCAGTGTACCAAACCACGTCTGGCCGGAATGTTTGAACGTAATATCAAGAACACTGCTCACTGGTTTACTTATTAGCACACCGCAACAGCCGGCCTTCATTGCTTGACCACAACTGGAATTAGACATTAAACATTTACAATTCGAGCGCCACGGGAAGCTGCACTTTACTGTTCTAAATTTTCTCTGCAAAAAGCATTTGCAAACAGGTCAGTAAAGTCACTTTTGTTTGAGTTGAAACAATTTGATAATCAACCAGTAAAATGTTGACTGCATCTTCTCTTTAGTTCTTTAATAAAACTTTGAAATTGCTGATTAAAGAAAATTTTATCTGTCATTTAAGAGCCATCTTATTAATCTTTCTTAGAATACCAGTAATTTTTAAACCATTCTTAAGTCTGACACAAATTCTTCTCGAAGTTACTGGAATATGGAATAAGTGAAGATTGAATAATTAATGTCTCCAGCATCTTAATTATTTCAGTCAAAAGGGCCTCGTCTCATCGTGCTGTAAAGGAATTGGAGAGTGAAATTTCGTGAAAAGTTCCTGCCGCAACAAAAACTGCCTATGTTTTACTGATTGCCAACTCTACTTGATTATCTTATCCATGACTCTCTCTCTCTCTTCTATTTCGCAATACGACGTGCTCTTCTTTCAAATTTCTCTATGTCCTCCGTGAATTCTACCCAAACCGGACAGCAATAATTAGAAGCGGAAGGACAAGTTGTTTAGTACACCTATCGCACCTTTTAAGTGTTCTGTCAACAAATACACTACTGGCCATTAAAACTGCTGCACCACGAAGATGACGTGCTACAGACGCGAAATTTAACCGACAGGAAGAAGATGCTGTGGTATGCAAATGATTAGCTTTTCAGAGCATTCACACAAGGTTGGCGCCGCTGGCGACACCTACAACGTGCTGTCACGAGGAAAGTTTCCAACCGATTTCTCATACGCAGTTGACCAGCGTTGCCTGGTGAAACGTCGTTGTGATGCCTCGTGTAAGGAGGAGAAATGCGTACCATCTCGATTCCGATTTTGATAAAGGTCATTGTGGCCTATCGCGACTGCGGTTTATCGTATCGCGACATTCGTTCGCGTTGGTCGAGATCCAATAACTGTTGGCAGAATGTGGAATCGGTGGATTCAGGATGGTAATACGGAGCACCGTGCTGGATCCCAACGGCCTCGTATCACAAGCAGTAGAGATGAAAGGCATCTTATCTGCATGGCTGTAACGGATCGTACAGCCACGTCTCGATCCCTGAGTCAACAGACGGGGACGTTTGCAAGACAACCACAATCTGCACGAACAGTTCGACGACGTTTGCAGCAGCATGGACTATCAGCTCGGAGCCCATGACTGGGGTTACCCTTGACGCTGCGTCACAGGCAGGAGCGCCTGCGATTGTTGTACTCAACGACGAATCTGGGTGCATGAACGGCAAAACGTCATTTCTTCGGATGAATCCACATTCTGTTTACAGCATCATGATAGCGACATCGCGGTGAACGCACATTGGAAGCAGGTATTCGTCATCGCCATACTGGCGTATCACCCAGCGTGATGGTATGGGGTGCCATTGGTTACACGTCTCGGTCACCTCTTGTTCGCATCGACGGCACTTTGAACAGTGGACGTTACATTTCAGATGTGTTACGACCCGTGGCTCTACCCTTCATTCGATCCCTGCGAAACCCTACTTTCAGCAGGATAATGAAGCACCGCATGTTGCAGTTCCTGTACGGGCCTTTATGGGCACAGGAAATGTAGGACTGATGGCCTGGTCAGCACATTCTCCAGATCTCTCACCAACTGAAAACGTCTGGTCAATGGTGGCCAATCAACTGGCTCGTCACAATACGCCAGTCACTACTCTTGATGAACTGTGGTATCAAGCTGCATGGGCAGCTGTACCTGTATACTCCATTCAAGCTCTGTTTGACTCAATGCCTAGACGTATCAAGGCCAGAGGAGGTTGTTCTGGGTACTGATTTCTCTGGATCTATGCACCCAAACTGCGTAAAAGTGTAATCACATGTCAGTTCTAGTATAATATATTTGTCGAATGAATACCCGTTTATCATTTTTATTTCTTCTTGGTGTAGCAATTTTAATGGGCAGTAGTGTACGACCCTTGTTCGCTTTCCCCACAACATCGGCTTCTTGGTTGATTCGACAACGGTTAAATTTGTGTGACGTATGGTGTAACCGAATGTCCACAGTTTTTTTCAGTATTAATATGGAGAAAGTCACACATTCTACTGTTCAGCGTCAACTGACACCTTTTGCACCATGCAGAAATCATTTTGTCATTGGTTTTCATATTCGTTACACGGTAAAAGACAGCATCATCGCGAATATATCTTAGAGAGCTGCTCACATTCATTCGCATATCATGTACATGTAAAACAGAAGAAGGCCTACATCTCTTCGTTAAGGAGCCCCACTTGTTGATGACTGCCTGTCAGTTACTGCTATCTTCCGACAGGAAACGACGAATCCAGTCGCACTGCTGAGACGGTACTGCACGGGCACTCGATTCGATTAGAAACCACCTATGAGAACCGTACCGAAAGCCTTCTGAAAATCTTGAGAGTTGGAATCAAAGTGAGATCCCATGTCGATAACACTCATTAATTAATGCCAGCCGCGCGGGATTAGCCGAGCGGTCTGAGGCGCTGCAGTCACGGACTGTGCGGCTCGTCCTGGCGGAGGTTCGAGTCCTCCCTCGGGCATGGGTGTGTGTGTGTCTGTCCTTAGGATAATTTAGGTTAAGTAGTGTGTAAGCTTAGGGACTGGTGACCTTAGCAGTTAAGTCCCATGTGATTTCACACACATTTTAAGATTTTTGGACAACTAATGCCAATAAAGCGCCAGTTGTGTTTCAAAACAATGATATTTTGTGAATCCGTGCTAGTTTTGTACTGCAGATTCAGGCGGCCAGCTGATGAGAACTCTGTAAATACGCATGAATGCATATTTACTAACGAGCTAAATATCTGATAACAATCACACTAAGTTAATGACTTTTATTCGGTAATACAGATCGAATAGCTCTGCAAACCAGATATTCCTATGCCAGGACACGCGTCACGTGAGAACAATAAGGTCCAAACCCAAGACCGATAACCACCGTTTCGTGCCACGCACACCATGGCGAACCGCATGTGAATTGCGAATAATAACTCTCTCCGCATGCGACTGATTAAATTCAAGCCTCGTGAGATAACGAAGTGTGTCGCGCACAGTCTGGAAAGGAACGGTTATCACCACTCAGATCGGACTAATAACCGTTAATTCGTCCGTCGTCGGCGCGTAGCAAGAGTTAATGCATGCGACTTCCCGGCGAAAAGCGAGTAGCAGCCGGCAGGCGGCGTGCGGCGCCTCGCCAGCCATTAGCCGCGCAATTAGTCGGCCAGACATGCGATACCGCAGCGGAGAGCGGAACACGCCGCGCCGTGCCGTGCGATCGGCAAGGGCGGACGGGCGAGTCTTCATACTACCCGCCATCTTGGGCTCGTTTAACAGCTGCACACTAAGTTGATCGGTCTGTAACATACGATGTCGTATCCAGAAGTTAACGTATCATATTGGCTAAAATTATTATCTAGCGTAACCGCTCTACAAAAACTACGGATCGGTTGTTTTGATACACTACATAAATGACGTGGTAAATACTAGGCTTTCAGGTAGTATTCGTATAATTTGTAGGGCTAGAAACAACAATGTGTAAGAGAGGAATGGGGGAGCCGACGACTTCTCTTTGCTTTTTCCTTGTTTGATTGTATGTCTTGCACATAATTATAACTGTACATCATTCAGTGCTAATTAGGGTGTGTTTTATATCCTTACACAGTATAAACTGCATTTTATAAGTAATAAAAATTGGTTGACGGAGTAACTTCTGCGCTTATGGAACCAAAGCAATTACTTTTGATGCAAGTACAGTTTACATTCAGAAACATAAAAATATATATAATGATTGTTGTTGTTTCGTTCTCAATAGAACGATCATCGTGATGAAAGGCAAGATTTTCCTGTTATTACTGATAAATGCATAAGTTGTATACGAATCACAAAAACATATTATCCAGAAACACTTTGACGAAGTATTGAAGCGATGTTTCATATATTTTTGTTTTGCATAAGATTTCTATTTTACCTTTTTTTAGAGAACATCCTATTCTAGCGTTATGTTTTCTTAATTTTTAGTACCACATCCCTCTGTTTCACATGACACATCAACAATTTTCGAATATAACATAAATTTAAAATTGTCAATTTCAAATTTTGCTATAAATGCTGTTTATTTTTAAGTAACAGTGAGGAGCTTCATTATGTTGATAGGTCCTCACTAGCTTTATAGATGGTTGACTACTTCCCGTATCTAGTGGAGTCTAATAAGACAGTGATCGCATACGTAAAGGAAGAGATCGTTATGAGGTAACGCCAGATAGGTATGCAACACACTTAATGTACAGGTAACGTGGGTGCGACTTTAACTTACCAAACCTACTAGGAAAACTACACTCCTGGAAATTGAAATAAGAACACCGTGAATTCATTGACCCAGGAAGGGGAAACTTTATTGACACATTCCTGGGGTCAGATACATCACATGATCACACTGACAGAACCACAGGCACATAGACACAGGCAACAGAGCATGCACAATGTCGGCACTAGTACAGTGTATATCCACCTTTCGCAGCAATGCAGGCTGCTATTCTCCCATGGAGACGATCGTAGAGATGCTGGATGTAGTCCTGTGGAACGGCTTGCCATGCCATTTCCACCTGGCGCCTCAGTTGGACCAGCGTTCGTGCTGGACGTGCAGACCGCGTGAGACGACGCTTCATCCAGTCCCAAACATGCTCAATGGGGGACAGATCCGGAGATCTTGCTGGCCAGGGTAGTTGACTTACACCTTCTAGAGCACGTTGGGTGGCACGGGATACATGCGGACGTGCATTGTCCTGTTGGAACAGCAAGTTCCCTTGCCGGTCTAGGAATGGTAGAACGATGGGTTCGATGACGGTTTGGATGTACCGTGTACTATTCAGTGTCCCCTCGACGATCACCAGTGGTGTACGGCCAGTGTAGGAGATCGCTCCCCACACCATGATGCCGGGTGTTGGCCCTGTGTGCCTCGGTCGTATGCAGTCCTGATTGTGGCGCTCACCTGCACGGCGCCAAACACGCATACGACCATCATTGGCACCAAGGCAGAAGCGACTCTCATCGCTGAAGACGACACGTCTCCATTCGTCCCTCCATTCACGCCTGTCGCGACACCACTGGAGGCGGGCTGCACGATGTTGGGGCGTGAGCGGAAGACGGCCTAACGGTGTGCGGGACCGTAGCCCAGCTTCATGGAGACGGTTGCGAATGGTCCTCGCCGATACCCCAGGAGCAACAGTGTCCCTAATTTGCTGGGAAGTGGCGGTGCGGTCCCCTACGGCACTGCGTAGGATCCTATGGTCTTGGCGTGCATCTGTGCGTCGCTGCGGTCCGGTCCCAGGTCGACGGGCACGTGCACCTTCCGCCGACCACTGGCGACAACATCGATGTACTGTGGAGACCTCACGCCCCACGTGTTGAGCAATTCGGTGGTACGTCCACCCGGCCTCCCGCATGCCCACTATACGCCCTCGCTCAAAGTCCGTCAACTGCACATACGGTTCACGTCCACGCTGTCGCGGCATGCTACCAGTGTTAAAGACTGCGATAGAGCTCCGTATGCCACGGCAAACTGGCTGACACTGACGGCGGCGGTGCACAAATGCTGCGCAGCTAGCGCCATTCGACGGCCAACACCGCGGTTCCTGGTGTGTCCGCTGTGCCGTGCGTGTGATCATTGCTTGTACAGCCCTCTCGCAGTGTCCGGAGCAAGTATGGTGGGTCTGACACACCGGTGTCAATGTGATTTTTTTTTCCATTTCCAGGAGTGTATTTTACTCTACGTTCACGTATGATAATGTACAATAGCCTACTGTAGTTTTGCACCTCTGTTCGTTCCTGGTACCTACACTTTAATCTGCATCGTCGCCTTCAAAGTAGCCCTTTTCCAGCGATTAGACTGCTTAATCGGCGAAAGAACTGTACCAAATGACTGCATACTTGCATAGGTCAAGTAAATAGAAGTAATCCGCTGGATTATAGACCCTTATCACTGAAATACTTTTGTAGAATATATTTCTAATATACATTATGCGCCCACGCTATGAAATATCTCTAAGGAAATGATCTGCTTAGACACAACACTTCCTGATTTAAAAAATACCGCTTTACTGATATCCAACTGGCTCTTTATTCACAAGAATTTTTTTTTTTTTTTTGTTTGTGGTTTTAGGGCGCAAAACTTCTATGGTCATTAGCGCCCAGCCCGTGACGTAGAAAACAGGAAAAAAACGAAATTTAAAATCAGCAGCAATGGAAACATAGTCAGAAAATTGGAGAAACTAAAGGCAGAAGGAATGCTTAAAAGTCCACTATAGAAAGGGGTTGGTTGTCCACAAAAAAAAAGCTTCAAATGACTGACGTCATTTCACTGTCACTAATGAACTGTAGAACGCGGTCAGCTGAGCGCGTGTCATCTGCTAAAATCGACGATAGATCAGGCGATAGCTGTAGACGGGAGCGTAACGGATTAAAATAGGGGCATTCAATTAAAAGGTGTCTGACCGTCCACAGCTGAGAGCAGTGGGGACAGAGTGGGGGAGGATCACCGCTTAAAAGATGTCGATGACTAAAAAGACAGTGCCCTATCCGGAGTCGAGCTAAAATTACCTCCTCCCGACGACGCGTTCGGGAGGAAGAGGTCCAAGCGCAAGGAACGGCTTTCACTTCCCGCAATTTATTGTGGGGAAGTGTTGACCAATGCGCATGCCATAAATGAGTAACTTGGCGACATAAACCGCTCCGTAGATCGGTAAACGGAAGAGACTGAAGAGCTGGCCGAGGAAGAGAGACTACAGCCTTGGCCGCTATATCGGCCGCCTCATTTCCACAGATACCAGCGTGTCCCGGGAGCCAGAGGAACGCCACTGAGACGCCCCCCAGGTGGAGCAAGCGCAGACAGTCCTGAATCCGGTGGACCAGAGGGTGCACAGGGTAAAGAGCTTGGAGACTTAGGAGAGAGCTGAGAGAATCTGAGCAGATTACGTACTGTATCCGCTGATGGCGGCGGATGTAGTGGACAGCCTGGAGAACAGCGTAAAGCTCTGCAGTATAAACCGAACACTGGTCGGGAAGCCGAAAGTGATTTGGGGTGTCGCCAACAATATAGGCACTCCCTACACCTAACGATGTTTTCGAGCCATCGGTGTAAATAAATGTGGCTTCCGTCATTTGTGCACATAGAGCAGCAAATGCCCGACGGTAAACAAGTGTAGGGGTACCATCTTTGGGAAATTGACATAGGTCTCTGAGCAAGTCGATCCGGGGACGGTGCCAAGGCGGTGCTGTACCCCAAGTTGTCAAGAAGGTTTTAGGAAAGCGGAAGGAAAGAGAATGGAGCAGTTGACGGAAGCGGACTCCCGAGGGTAGTAGGGAGGAGGAGCGGCCTGCATACCCGACATCAAAGGAGGCGTCGAAAAAAAGGTTATGGGCTGGATTAGCAGGCATGGAAGACAGATGGCTAGCATAACGACTCAGAAGGACTGCCCGCCGATTGGACAGCGGAGGTTCAGCAGTCTCAGCATAAAGGCTTTCCACAGGGCTGGTGTAAAAAGCTCCAGACACTAAACGTAATCCACGGTGGTGGATAGAGTCGAGACGCCGAAGAATAGACGGCCGAGCAGAGGAGTAGACTATGCTTCCATAATCCAATTTCGAGCGCACTAAGGCGCGATAGAGGCGGAGAAGGACCACCCGGTCCGCTCCCCAAGAGGTACCATTCAGGACACGGAGGGTGTTAAGGGAACGCAGACAGCGAGCCGAAAGATAGGAAACGTGGGAGGACCAGCACAGTTTTCTGTCAAACATAAGACCCAAGAATTTAGCGACGTCGGAAAACGGAAGGTTGACAGGACCTAGATGTAAGGAGGGCGGAAGAACCTCCTTACGTCGCCAAAAATTAACACAAACGGTCTTACTGGGTGAGAAACGGAAGCCGGTTTCGATGCTCCACGAGTAGAGGCGATCGAGACATCCTTGAAGACGTCTTTCAAGAAGGCTGGTCCTTTGAGAACTGTAGTAGATCGCAAAATCGTCCACAAAGAGGGAGCCCGAGACATCAGGAAGGAGACAATCCATAATTGGATTAATGGCGATGGCAAACAGTACAACACTCAGCACGGAGCCCTGGGGTACCCCGTTTTCTTGGGAGAAAGTACGGGAGAGAGTAGTGTTCACCCGCACCCTAAATGTGCGCTCTGCCATAAATTCGCGAAGAAAAAGGGGCAGCCGGCCTCGAAAGCCCCAAGAGAACAGTGTGCGGAGGATGCCTGTCCTCCAACAGGTATCGTACGCTCTCTCCAGATCAAAAAATATTGCTACCGTTTGGCGTTTCCGGAGAAAATTGTTCATGATATAAGTGGAGAGAGCAACAAGATGGTCAACAGCAGAACGATGCTTTCGGAATCCGCATTGGGCTGGTGTTAAAAGACTGCGGGACTCCAGCCACCAAGCTAAACGGTAATTCACCATACGCTCCAAAACCTTACAGACACTACTCGTGAGAGAAATGGGGCGATAGCTAGAGGGGAGATGTTTGTCCTTTCCAGGTTTCGGAACGGGAACGACAATAGCTTCCCGCCATCGCCTGGGAAAGGTACTGTCGGTCCAAATTCGATTATAAAGGCGAAGGAGGTGACGCAGGCTATGGGTTGATAAATGCAGCAACATTTGGACATGGATACCATCCGGTCCTGGGGCGGAGGAGCGAGAAGTAGAGAGTGCATGTTGGAGTTCGCGCATGGAGAAAACAGTATTGTAGCTTTCGCGATTTTGAGAGGAGAAAGCAAGATGCCGCACTTCTGCTGCACATTTCTTCGGGAGAAACGCTGGCGGGTAATTTGAAGAGCTCGAAATCTCAGCAAAGTGCTGACCCAATGAGTTAGAAATTGCGACGGGGTCCACTAAGGTATCATGCGCGACAGTGAGCCCAGAGACCGGGGAGAAACTAGGCGCGCCTGAGAACCGTCGAAGCCGACTCCAAACTTCCGAGGAGGGAGTGAAGTTGTTAAATGAGCTAGTAAAGAATTTCCAGCTTGCCTTCTTGCTATCGCGGATGACGCGACGGCATCGCGCACGGAGCTGCTTATATCGGATACAGTTGGCCAAAGTTGGATGGTGACGGAAAATGCGAAGAGCACGTCGCCGCTCACGGATTGCGTCACGGCAGGCCTCGTTCCACCAAGGAACTGGAGGGCGCCGGGGCAATTCGGAGGTGCGTGGTATTGAACGTTCCGCAGCTGTGAGAATAACGTCGGTAAAATGTGTGACCTCATCGTCGACGCTGGGAAAGCGACGGTCATCGAATGTCGCTAGAGACGAAAAAAGTGTCCAATCGGCTTGGGCAAACTTCCAGCGTCGCGAGCGCATATATGGCAGTTGAGGCTGCAGTCGAAGAACACATGGAAAGTGGTCACTCGAGTGTGTATCATCAAGGGCGAACCATTCGAAGCGCCGAGCTAGCGGAACAGTACCGACCGCAAGGTCCAAATGGGATAAATTTGCCGTGGAGGCAGACAAAAATGTAGGGACCCCAGTGTTGAGGCAGACTAGATCCGCTTGGTGGAAGACGTCTAGCAATAGTGAGCCACGTGGACAAGGATGTGGAGATCCCCAAAGCGGGTGGTGGGCATTGAAGTCCCCAACCAGCAAATAGGGGGGTGGAAGCTGATCAAGAAGATGAAGGAGATCAGCTCGTGCCATTGGTGTAGACGATGGAATGTATACCGTACAAAGAGAGAACGTGTATCCAGAAAGGGAAAGACGGACGGCGACAGCTTGGAAGGAAGTGTTTAAGGGGATTGGGTGATAATGGAGAGTATCATGGAGCAGAATCATGAGTCCTCCATGGGCTGGAGTGCCTTCAACTGAGGGGAGGTCATATCGGACGGACTGAAAATGAGGGAGAACAAAGCGGTCATGGGGACGCAGCTTTGTTTCCTGAAGACAGAAGATGACCGGCGAGTAGGATCGTAAGAGGATCGACAATTCCTCCCGATTGGCGCGAATGCCGCGGATATTCCAGTGGATAATGGACATAGGGTGAACAGAAAATGGAGGAACGGCACCAAGGGTGCTGTCAACTCAACGACTGCTCAGAGCTTGCGACCGACAGCATGGAATGGCATTCAGTCGAAGGCAGAAGATCCTGATCCATAGGTTGGTCAGGAGCAGCTCCTGCCACCAACGATCGGCCAGTTGACCGGCCACCAACAGTGCGCCTCGGCGACACAGAAGATGGCCGAGGGCGATTTCCGCCATGTGGTGCTGTAGATGGGACACGCCTTGACGGAGAAGGAGAGGAACTGTGTTTCTTCGTAGCCTTCTTGGAGGTATGTTTAGATGAAGGAGGAACCGATGGTTGTGAAGTTGCAGTACGTAAAAACTCTTCACGAGAATGCTCTTTTTTTGTAGACTTGGCGTCTGACTTTTGGGCTCGAGATTTAGCAGAACCCGACGAAGGGTGAGCCATAGAGTGGGCAGGCGAAAGAGGTGAGGTTGAACGGGCGATCTTTGCGCTGGCCGATCTGACGACCGTGGTACTAAATGTGAGGTCGCAAGTCTGCGTGGCCGCCTCCTTTGTTGGCCGAGAAGAAGCAAGGACAGCGCTGTATTTTCCTTTCTGAGGCACGGTGGGCTGTCGACTGGCGAGTAACTTTCGAGCAGCAAAGGTCGACACCTTTTCCTTCACTCTTATTTCCTGGATCAGCTTTTCGTCCTTAAAAACAGGGCAATCTCGAGAGGAAGCAGCGTGGTCACCCATACAGTTGATGCAGCGAGGGGATGGAGGTGGACAAGCACCCTCATGGGCATCCCTGCCACACGTAACACATTTGGCTGGATTGGAACAGGACTGGCTGGTGTGATTAAACCGCTGACATCGATAGCAACGCGTAGGGTTTGGGACATAAGGGCGAACGGAAATTATCTCATAGCCTGCTTTGATTTTTGATGGGAGTTGAACTTTGTCAAAAGTCAAGAAGACAGTGCGGGTTGGAATGATGTTCGAGTCAACCCTTTTCATAACCCGATGAACAGCGGTGACGCCCTGGTCAGACAGGTAGTGCTGAATTTCTTCGTCAGACAATCCATCGAGGGAGCGTGTATAAACGACTCCACGCGAGGAATTTAAGGTACGGTGCGGTTCCACCCGGACAGGGAAGGTGTGGAGCAGAGAAGTACGCAGCAATTTTTGAGCCTGGAGGGCACTGTGTGTTTCTAACAACAGGGTACCATTCCGTAATCTGGAACAAGACTTTACAGGCCCGCAATTGCGTCGACACCTTTCTGAATAATGAAAGGGTTGACCGTGGAAAAGTCGTGACCTTCGTCAGACCGAGAAACAACAAGGAACTGTGGCAACGATGGAAGAACCGTCTGTGGCTGAGACTCAGTGAACTTACGTTTGTGAGCAGACATAGTGGAAGGTGAGGAAACCATTGCGGAAGAATCCCCCATGATTACCGGCGTCTCCGATGGCGCGCTCCTCCCTTGTGGGGGCCCTCACCGAGGGCACACCCGCCTTAGGTGATTGTTCACACCTCAGGTCACACCTCCCGACATACGGACGGAGGGACCAATCGGCACTTTCGGAAGGTATCAGCTCGGGTAATCACCCCTCCCTGGGCCTGGCCTTTACCAGGGGGTACGTACGTGTCCTACCTGTCTACCCGGGGCGGGGAATTACGCGTTACCCCGTCACCGGCTACGCATGGAAGTGCGTGGGTCGGCCTTCAGACACGCACAGGGAGGAAGAAAGAGAAAGGGAAAGGAAAGAAGAGGGGGTCTCAAACGCCGCAGCGGAGAAAAGGGTAAAGAGAAGAGGTAAGGAAAGGAGATGGACAAAGGAAGGAAGAAGACATACAAGCAAGGAAGAAGAAGAATGCGGTACATTTACAAGCGTCCGTCTCCGGACGTAGGCGCAAACCATACTCCCAGAGGGGGAGAAAGTGAAGGAAAGAGCAAGAGGTGAGGGGGGGGGGGGTGAAGACAGGGGATGGGGAAGGATGCGGAAAGGGAAGGTATGCAGCCCGGAAAGGAAGGAAGGCCACATTAGCTCAGGGCCCCGTGCTCGCTACGCACGTATCCACAAAAGAGTTGTGGATCCCCTGGGGGGTTATTCACAAGAAGTAATGAGTGCTATCGCCAGGGGATCTTGAACCATAAACATCTTGGAAAGGCCTTTGACACTGTTTCTCATAAGAAGCTTCTACTCAAAATGCGTGACTATAGAGTGCTACTATATACGTGATTTCCAGTCAGAAAAGTCACTGTAACTAATGAGAAGTCGTCTAGTGGAAACGAAATTGGATTACTACTTAGAAGGAAATCACAGCAGCCCTTTTAGTTTGTTTCCAGATAAGGCTATCGTTTACTGTCTATTAAAGTCGCCAGAATATAAAAACCAGTTGCAAAGTAATCGAGACAACATATCTGCATGATGAGAAAAGTGGCAGATGAGCCTGTGCAATAAAAGGTGTGAGCCCTCTACATGAGCATCAAAAATGTTCTTTAAATAACGATCACACGTTGGATATAGCAGTCTATTCAACTAAATATCGAGGGATTATACTTGCGAATAACCATCACACAGAAAATATTGTGAGGAAGCCGAACCAATAGTTGTGTTTCATTTGCACTTAGAAGGTACAACAGGTGTACACTACACTTGTCCGTCCTCTTCTGGAGTATCACTGCACGCAACGGGATCCTAACCATAGAAACTGAAAAAGTTCATAGACGAGTAGTTCGTTTCGTATTAAAGTGAAATAAGGGTGAGAGAGAGCCAGACATTTGATACATGAGTTGGGATGACAACCAACAAAACGAAGATATTTATAATGATCTTTCCCTCGTAGGGGACCATGGTCATATAGGTTTTCTGAAAGAAATTTCCGCCATTTGACTGTCAAATGTTCAGTTATTTTACAAAATCATTATTTCGGATTTGTTGTCATTCTCGAGTGAGTTTTTAACTGAAAATTAATGAAGTGTACGTATCACACAGCGCATGGCGGAGGAACAAGCGGTTATTACCTATCTGGAAGTAACGTTTTCAAATACGTAACTTGTTTTCATGCCCTGCGCTGTATGACACGTATACTTTATTAATTTTTAGTCTAACACGCACTTGAGAATGGCTACAAAGCCGAAAAACAAGATTTGTACAATAAATGAACAATTAACAGCCAAATGCGGAAATTTCTTTAAAAAATATTTGTTTTCCAGAAGGTATTTTCACAAAATCACAGTCACCATCCTTCTCTTCCATATTCGAAATATAGTTCTTAACTTCCATCTGCATAGGAACATCGTGATAAAATATGAAGATTAAGAGATCACACGGAAAGATTTAGGTGTTCATTTCTCCGACAATTTTACTGAAATGAAACATTTGGGTAGCTGTCTGAAAGTATTTTTATCAAACTTCTTTTAAACAAAAAAGTGTAAAATACATAGAGACCAAGGGCATGTAGATCCAGATGCAACGTTTGGTATGAATTCTGGAAATCTTTATTTGTTGGGTACTCATTATCCTCTGCCATTTCGCTTGAATCTCCCCTGTGTTTCCAATCCTTAGTCCTAGAGCATGAGTTTAGTATCGAGGAAGAGTGAGACGTCGCACACAGCTGTCTGATCAGATAGATACGTGAGGAACAGCTGTCATCTAGCTTTAATCAAAAATTCTTGAGTAAAGTGGATCGTATTTATCCCTGAATTTCCAGAGTGGACTGCCCAGTCATTCGTACGCAACTTTTGTTGGAGTTTTCCTCTCATGAACCAGTGGCCTAGGCGCAGTGGTAACACAGGTTCCCGTCAGATCCTCAAAGATAAGCGCTATCGGAGTGCGCCACCACTTGGATGGGTGACCATCAAGTCTGACGAGAGCTGTTGGCAAGCGGGGTGTAGTCTGCCCTTGTGAGGCAAACTGATGAGTTGCTTGATTGAGAAGTAACGATTCAGGTCTCGTAAACTGACATACGGCTGGGAGAACTGTGTACTGACCACATGACTATCCATATCCACATCCAGTGACACCTGGGGGCGGATGATGGCACGGCGGCTGGTAGGTACCGTTGGGCCTTCATGGCCTGTTCGGTCAGAGTTTAGATTAGTTTTTTTTCTTCTTCTCGTGACGTCCATCAAATGTCTTGGAATATTGGAATATAACACTGTTTTGACCGTCCGACGATGGGTGACAAACATTTTACGAACAGTCTCGTCAGTATACATTGGCGTGAGATTCTTGAGGACGAAAGTAGTTTTTGCATGATGTGTCACTGGAAACTAACGTAACTCGGTGGCGCGTAGACCTCACATAGAGAGAACTGCTGCAGTATAGTGAAGAGTGCAGCTGAAAGAAATACGCAATGAGAAGCACACCACAATAGCAGGATGACCCAAACGAACATGTTCGAGGACGCCGGAGGTACCTTCATTTGACAAGAGGTGACAACACTTAATACTCCCAGGAAACTTGTCGAACCGGGCTTACATTGCCCTCCGTGGGAATCATACACCCTGGAATGTGTCCCTTGTTATGTGATGTCTAGGGCAACATCATAAATCGGGGTTACTTTACAGTGGAATCTGTGTCTGAATAAAAGTATCATGTCACTTTGTCTGATTGGGTACGTATTTCAGATATCTTCTGTGCTATAATGTAGTAGTTTTTCCTTCTATGTATGGTCCAAGTTTCATCGAACTATGTTAAGTGACGAGACACATAAAGCGAAAGTTACCTTCGTCTTTAAGTTTTTCAGATCAGTGTATATTAACAACACTTTTCCAGTGGACTGCTGTTTGTGGCAGATGATGAAAACTGTTTGAATACATCCTCAGAAAATTCTTAGGTAACTATAAAAAATGGAGCATTTAGGTCAAACCAAAATGCTTCGCAATAGGAGGAACAACAGTGGAAGAAGGGATGGTAACGATTACGCATAATGAAGTGAGCAGGTATCTACGTGTAAAAATCACACAAGGCGGCACAAGATAAAGAATGAATTCAACAATAAATGCTCGAGATGTTCACTAGCAGAACATTGAACGTTATTTTAATGGATCAATAGATTAGAAACGGAGAAAAGAAAAATCTTCAAAACAATAATCAGAAGCATCATGATATATGGTTCAAATGGCTCTGAGCACTATGGGACTTAACTTCTGAGGTCATCAGTTCCCTAGAACTTAGAACTACTTAAACTTAACTAACCAAAGGACATCACATACATCCATGCCCGAGGCAGGATTCGAACCTGCGACCGTAGCGGTCGCGCGGTTCGAGACTGTAGCGCCTAGAACCGCCCGGCCACCCCGGCCGGCCATGATATATGGACCAGAAGTATAAAGTGTTAAATTCCAATCAATGAAAATATTGATGACAACTGAGGTGAACTTTTGGAGACGGTACGCAGGGATATCCAGGCGGGAAAATATCGGAATTGAAGTCACCAGGAAGAAAATCGATATCACTACTTCGATTACTGATTTTGTGGAAGAGAAAGGGCGCATGTGACAGAGGATAGCTTTAGCGGACGGACCATGGAGTGGAAACCACTAGGAACGAAGGAAAGAGAAAGACTACTATATACGTGGATAAAAGAAACACAGACATTAATTACAAGAAGATATATTGGAGAATATTTTGGCCCGATAGGCAAAAATGATAATTACATTTGATGTATAATTTCGGGTTGTTTTAAAATGAAAGAAAATTGTGAAACCTGAAATTTTTTATGGGCCTCCACAGATTGTTAAGCTTCCTCTGCCTATAGGTTTTATGGAACCCAGAACGTCTTAATAAACAAAGCCCGAGATTTTCATATTATATCGCACGCTATGCACAAAATTTTAGCTCTACATAAAAACCAACGAGACGCTCTTGTAGGAAATTTAGTGTAGGTATACTTTGTACTGGGTTATGTAATAGCCGGAGGCCATGGTTTTTTAGTCATTCAAGGAAAACGTACAAAGTTACTGTCATACGCGTATTTTTTATTAATTCGAAAACCGTGGTCTCCAGCGGAAACGTAGCCCAGTTCAAAATTTTACTGCATCAAATATTCTACTAAAGGCTCCTGTTCATTTTTATTGTAAGGACTAACAGTTTGCGCATAGCTAACAAAAGTATATTAAAACCTCGTGCGTTGTTTTTGAAGGCATTGCGGGTTCCATAGAAGCGACAGGTAGGGGCAACTGAATAATCCCGTACAGATGTTGTTTGGTGATCTCGACCAATAGACTGCTAGCATTGTAGCGTATTTCAGGTGTGATGCAAGTGCTGCGCAGGAGCCAACATCGGCGTGGCAGGCTGCGACTGTCCAACATGCTCCGGTCTGTTCCTTTGACCGTGGCAGGTGTGTCAGTAGACTCAGTGCACAAAGCTGTTTATAAGACGGAAGTCTCAGCGAGTAATGACAGAGCGCCGACTGACCGATTAAGGCACTGTTGCTCGATGGCAGTATTGCGACTGACCATCGCAGTCCTTACATAGCGGGTAGTATGACCATGAAGTGCTTTCTTTTCCATGATAGATGAAGGCTGCATTTATCGGGGTAGGTGAATGGTCTACGTTGGAGCTGTGAAAGTCATCACCAATTACAGCAAGAGTCTCCGCTTGAGGCGAAGACCGAAGTGTGGTCCGCAGTTACTGCAGCAAGATTTACTGGATCGATCTTTTCCACCGAACTACAGCTTCTGTTAGGCACGTGGTCAATATATTGGAACAACTACAGAAAAGAAGTGCTGTTTTGTGTAGAACAATGCAACAGCGCATACAAATAATGCGTGAATGTCATGTTTTTGATGATAGTAGCTGTCCTCCTAACCCTATAATGGATGCATTGGTGACATGTGCTCTTACATTAAGCGGTTCAGCGAAAGCGAGGAAATGCTAAACCGGGATGGCTATTAGGACTGTTGATAAAAAATAACGGGAATCCGATATGTCGATATTTAAAAAAAATGTGTAATTACCGGCTCTCGCTATATCGAAAAAGTTATTAATATATCGACATGTGGATGGATAAGATGTCGACATATCGGCCAGAACAAACAATATCGGCTGCATATTGTAAATATACTGCTAGTTCTAGAACCGTATACTTAAGTACTGATTTATTATTAGATATTCTGTACATCAAGAAGCTAGTGGCTTGCTTATCCACCATATACCAAAAATTGAAAGGAAAACGATGCACGTTCATTCTCGGCTAACAATGGTAACTACATGTAAGTGGCACAGTAAAAGGTGTCCAATGGGTCGGTCGTTCTGTTCTGTTGCATATCGGATTTGCCTGGAGCACTTCATGTCGATTTGCCCATTTATATAAAACCCCATCATTTGCTGCAGATGTTCGAAATTTGGCTCGAAATGTCCCACGAGCTTCTTCTGCAATAGCCCAAAAACGTGGCACTTTGTGACGTGATACTCGGGTTCGGCGATGGTACGCTTAAAACAAAAAGGTATCGACACGAGCAAACAAAACAGGCTAGTGGTCAGAAGTTCATGTGACGTGTAAGATGGGTTAACCATCATGGTGCCGTCTCGCACTTCACGTCTATGTAAATATACTCAAATTGCTATTACAGTCATAGAAAAGCTAGGGTTTTAACATGCCTAAAAAGAATTTTAAAAAATCAGAAGGGATTTCTGGTGTTTCTCAAGATAGTGTTAGAGGCCCTTTGCTGTTCCTCACCTTTATAAACGATTTGGTATACAATCTGAGCAGCCGTCTTACGTTGTTTGCAGATGACGCTGTCGTTTATCGACTAATAAAGTTGATGTGTCGACAGAAGTGCCGACACAGTGTTATTTTGAGGGGGCCGATAGGCACGCTATCTAACGCAGACGGGCGTGAATTCTGGAACAGGATAAGTAGTGAATTCTCATAAGAAAAGTATGCAGCTCCTCAAATACTTATCTTTTATTCTTTGATGAATACAGCGTTCTTCTTGAGACATTTATACTATAACTCTCAAAGTAGGTAAGGCTAATGGCGCCTTGCTAGGTCGTAGCCCTGGACTCAGCAGAAGGCTACTCTGTCTCTCGGCAAATGAGAGGAAGGCTTCGTCCGTATTGTCGCTAGCACTGTCGTCGTACAACTGGGGCGAGTGCTCTATCGTATATCGAGACCTGCCTTGTGGTGGCGCTAGGTCTGCGATCACACAGTGGCGACACGCGGGTCCGACATGTACTAAATGGACCGCGGCCGATTTAAGCTACCACCTAGCAAGTGTGGTGTCTGGCGGTGACACCACAAAAGTAATCAAAAGACCAAAACAAATTGCAACAAAATTTGAAAAAGATATCTGTATGTTGCGAAAATTGACAATTGACCCTAAATAACGAAACGTGTGAGGTCATCCACATGAGTGCTCGAAGGAATCCGTTAAACTTCGGTCATGCGATAAATATGTCAAATCTAATGGTCGTAAATTCAACTAAATACCTAGGAATTACAATTACGAGCAACTTAAATTGCAAGGAACAAATAGAAAATGTGGGGCAGGCTAACCAAAGACTGCGTTTTATTGGCAGGCCACTTGCGAAATTTAAGAGAACTACTAAGGAGATACGTACACTTCGCTTGTCCGTCCTCCTTTAGAATACTGCTGCGCGGTGTGGGATCCTTACCAGGTAGGACTGACGGAGTACACCGAAAAAGTTCAAAGAAGGGCAACACTTTTTGTATTATCGCGCAATATGGGAGAAAATATCCCTGAGATGATACAGGATTTGGGGTGGGCAAAATTAAAACAAAGGCACTTTTCGTTGCGGCGGAATCTCCTCACTAAATTCCAATCACCAACTTTTTCCTCCGAATACGAAAATATTTAGCTGACTGCTACCTACATAGGAAGAAATGATCACCATAATAAAATAAGCGAATTCAGAGCTCTTTCAGCGCGCTATACGAAGTTGGAATAATAGAGAATTGTGAAAGTGCTTCGATGAATCCTCTGCCAGGAAGTTAAATGCGATTTGCAGTGTCCATGTACATATAGATGGAGATCTGGAAAGATGGAAATTCAGTAAAATATTTGTAATATCATTCTTATTTGCAAATCATAAGCGGTCATTTTCGGTACTTTGTAACCGAAGAGAAAAGTATCCAGAAAAAATGTAAAGCAAACGATTTTGTGTGAACCTTATATTACGAATATGTAGTGTCAAAGTATATAATTATGCCCAAGTATATAAATAAACTGTCAAACCTTTACTGACCTATAGGATTCTGTTCAGAGAAGCAACACATCCGGCTGTAGCAGGTACACTAAGGGAACCAGCAGAAACATCGTCCTCTCAGAACACGGAAAAGGAGAATGTGCTCGTCTCTTCAATGCAAGGAGAGAGAGGAACCAGCTCCTGCAATTTTAATTTTACCTTCCTCATCAAAACCGTTGCATGCGAACATATTGACGCTTTTTTGAGCTGAAAGGGAGTAGCAGGGAGACGGTGACGTTGGAAGATAGAGGAGTCAGTGTCAGTGGGAGAGAGAAAGTGGCAGAGAAAGAGAAAGAGAGAGAGAAAGACATGAGTGAAGACGATAGCAGTGGTGGCCAAGGAGCGAGGGCATGTTGCTGGTCAGAGTCAGCAAAAGAGAAACAGATATGGCTGGAGATAGAAGCAGTGGGACAGAAAGAGAGTGGAGACGGTGGAAATGAATAACGCATATGAGTGGAGACCATATATAGTGCAAGAAGCCGGTGTTTTGCTACTAACCATCGCCTCTACGAGTGTTTCCTCGGCTAAAAGGGAACTTGTTCTCTCCCTTTGCACACCAGGTCAAGTGCTGCAGTGAGACCCCATGAGACTGGTAGTCATCTTGCTGAATCAACTGTGTGCATGGACGTAACGCCTACTCCTCGTATGCTACTAGATTCAATCGTGGCCGTAATCGCATGCTTGTAGCGAAAGAACACATTGCAATCAATGTAAAAAGGTTCCATTTACAGCTACCAAATGAAATTCATTAGTCTGGCAAGAAATAATATATTAATACAATAAGCGAAATTAATGGTTTGACAATGAAACGAAAGAAATGAATTAATACAGAATGATACCGGGTCGCCACCAGCGGAAGAGGCTGGACAATTAATATAAAAATGTCAGTCATAAAACAAATGGCATTACTCCTTACGTGTAGGCTTTCACGGTCGGCGTCTTCATTAATTAAGATTTTCCCTTCTAAGAGGCCGTGGTCGAACAATAGAAATTCTTCCTTCTGACGTTTCCTTGCCAACTGCTGACGACATCTTCCAAGGTGAGTCAACTAGTGGCTGCTGGGCCGTGGAGGTCCCATTTATATTGAAGCGCATACAGGGTGCCGCCACTTGTTACGTGCTGGTGACAATGAAACTATCTCTGACTGTCGTCAATCACAGGTAATCGATCGTCACATGGCTGGTAGAAAGTCGATCGCCGTATCTTACCTAACTTTAAGCCTTCTTCTTTTCTGTTAAAATTATTGTGGTGTTTATAAATCTCTGTGGCTTCTCTGTACGAACGTGAATAATAAAACGATGTCTTAGCTAGCACGCTTGTCTCACTAAATTTTATTTCATGATCACTGTTTTCAAAAACATATTCCGTTGCAGACGATTTGTCGGTGTGTCCTAGACGGCAGTTCCTTTTGTGTTCGATTAGGCAGGTGTTAACACTTTTTTTCGTTGTTCCAATATAAACTTTACCACGACTGTACGGAATTTTATACACCCCAGGGGTTGCAAAATGTGTGGTGCGTTTTTTGCCGATCTTAAACATTCACTGATCTTCTTGGTGGATCCACTCGAAACTTGGCCAGAAATTTCCCAATATAGTTAATAAAAGGAAGAATAACTTTCCCAGCCACGGGTTGTTGTTGTTGAAAGTTTTCAGACACTTTTGTTCATGGAATGAGTGCTCTATCTAGCTTATTATCAGCGTATCCATTTTTCTTAAAAGCTGTTGGCAAATGATTTAGTTCCTCTTGCAAATAAACTGGCTCAAAGATTTTATTAGCCCTGCCCACCAATGTTTTAATAACACCTCTCTTCTGTCTTGGACGATGGTTCGAATCCTTATGGAAGTAACGATCAGTATATGTACCTTGTTACCTAAAGTCCCATCTGCCCATTTCATTACTGATACATCCAAAAATTTATGCCGTACATTACTTTCTGTCTCCAGGGTAAATTGTATCTTTGGATTAATACTATTTGAATTTAACAAGTAAACATACAATTCCTTTTCATGGTGATTCCATTTCACAAAAGTGTCATCCTCATACCGATATCAATTCAGAGGACTTTTACTGGCTGACTGCAGAGCCTGCTGGCCAAAGAGTTCTATAAACAGATTAACAACAGCTGGACTTAGACGGCTCCACATTGCCTCTCCTTCCATTTGTTCGAAAAACTTATTATTATAGTGAAAATAATTCGTGGCAGGCAACGTCGAAACAGTGCTACCGTATCAGTGGTAAACATATCGGCTATGCAAGAAGGAGATCCGTTAATTGGAGCCATGGTGAACACGGATACCATATCAAACCTGACAAGGATATCACTTGGGCTGGTGGTAATCTCTTTCAATTTATCGATAAAATGCACAGAATTATCTTCACGAAAAGAGAAACACAATGAGAATGCTCATGCTGCGCCTGTGAACTTGCACACTGGATAGATACTAGGAATCGCCATGAATTTAACCGTTCTAACAGAAAGAGCCCTCTCAAAACTATTCAGTCCTGCGCGGACCCCTCGCACTCCAGTACCGTCTTACCACCGTTGGACTGCGTGTCTTGCTGCCGACGGTGCACCTCTGAAGTATGCCGGAGTGGACCATTAAGCGTTTCCCGTACAGCAGCAGTGCTTGTAGAACCTGGGCTCCATCGTAGCAGATGCCGTTGCGAAAGAAAAACTTCAACGCGTCGAAACGCGAATGTCCAAGTCACTTGCCGTCCCGGAATAAGACTACCTGTCTTCAACCCTCTGGCTTCCCTTCCAAACTTGGCTCAGTGCTCACCTCTCCCCGTCGCGGCCAATCGCAGAGCAGCCCCGAAACATTCTTCCCATTGCTAAAAATTATCATCGACTTCTGCCTCCCACCAAAGTGTTAAACGTGGACGAACCAATCAGCACCATCTGCACGAAGCAGCAGACGGTTGCCTCGATTCTCACGGTGTAGCGGTCGTTCTATTAGCTCGTAAGATTCCCGGGGAGAGGCACGGAAAATTTTTAAGATCTACATTCCCAAGGAAGGCTCTGAATCGGTGTTCCATAGAGAATTCTCGAGACGATATCACTTTGATTAGAGAGTGGTGTCGCGCTGCCATCCAGCAGAATGTCTGCCCTCCAGGTCAGCTCAGCCACTTAACTTTTGCTCTGGCTTACGGGGATGGATCACGTCTCCCTGCCCTCTTGCTCGGCTCTGCCACTCTGAGCATCGCGTTTCTGCAACTTGGCGCCAAACGTCCACTTTTGTTTTCCTATAAGCGGCTTAGCCATTCTCCGGTGACCGCCATATTCTTGGTGTCTCACCAGGAAGTCGCCAGACAACAGTTGTGAAGATCCACCTGCGGCAGTTTCACGAGAACCGCGAGTTCAGAGACCCTCCTCACGTAGCTCCATAAACAGGTCCGACATACAGAAATGATGAAAAAAATTGTAGTACTGAAAACAGTTTAAAGAAGTTTATAATCAAGATAAAACTGATACTGTACCCATCGAATCTCATTACCACTGATGATTCGTGTCCTCATTAACACCGAAATGGAAGACTGAATTATTTACATGGGATGTAGATCTAGGGAAGGGCGCACGTTGGAGCGAAATTTTAAAAGTTTTGGCAATGGGTAAAACATAAGTTAGACCCTCCAGAATTTTTGATCTGCTGAGTTATAATGTTACTTTAAATCCGTCTTGATAGCATTTTTTTAAAATTCATATGACCGGTTTCGGTTCATTCAGAACCATCTTCAGATCTGTAAAAGTAATGATACTAATTTACTATTTCACGGAAGCAAATCTTTTCCATCCTATCTAATCAACATCAAATGTACCAGAACGTACCTGATATTTCAGTTACAGGAGTAACCCGTCCAAATCCAGCAACTTTCGCATAAAATTGGTTGGCAGAGTGCACGTCATTTATATTTATTATAACACTATAACCGACAGGTGGCGTCTGGTACATTTGTTACATTCCATTTGCACATACTGAATTCAACAGAACTTTTTTATATTAAAAATACTTAATTAAAATATGTAGATGTCAAGGTTAAAAAACATAGGGCGATTTATACATCTATGGTGCTGGTGTGAACTTGTTTTCCTCTACGGTCTGCTTCCGTGGTTCCCGCCATTTCGGTCCGCTCAGTCGTCCGATGTCCATCGCCGCGGGCAAGAGGGCCGCACAGGAGGGCCCCGTCAGGCGCTGCACGCGTCTTCCGGCTTCTCCACCGCGCACCATCTCCCATCCCTCGGCCCCGATCTCCACACGCAACAGTTGTCATCTTAGTAGGTCGTCATAAATGGTAAACTAGGCGTTATGATTGAATTCGCTTTGCTCGTTGAGGATTAAATCCGGTTCTTTATTTCTGTGGGTGTATATTTCAACCTCTTCCAAAATGTTAAGAAACCGTCCCTTATGAGCTCTATGCAGGATATCTAAATTGTATTCAATGTTCGTGACTGAGTGCTTTGTCGCAACCATATGCGCCCCAAAAGCTGTTTTGTTTCGAGAGTAGGTGTGCTCCCTGAATCTGGTTTCAAAGTTCCTACCAGTCTGCCCTATGTATTGTTTACAGCAGTCATTACATTTGATCTTATATACACCTGAATCCTGAAATTTATTCCTACTATTACATATTCTATGCCGGAGCTTAAATTTTAGCGTGTTATTTGTTCGGAACCCTATTTTAACGTCGGATTTACGAAACCATTTTTCAATTTTGTCTGTAATTCTTCCGTTGTAAGTGAGAATACATATTTTTTCTTGTTGTTCCTCTTAACTCCTACTTGACTTCCTTCTATTTGTTCCATTTGCCTCTTCTTTATCTTCCTATAAATATTCATCACCTGCTTACATGTATACCCGTTCGCTACGGCCACTTGTTTCAAAATACTTAACTCCTTTTCTACTTCCTGTTGGTTTAGTGGCAATCTTAGTAGCCTGTATACCATCGAAGTAAAACACCAGCAGCCCAAGTTATAAATTAAATAAAGAGCTAAACAACAGATTGAAGGCGGCATATACATATCGTCGGACTTTCAACATTAGCAACAGCTACGAATTTGCCGAGCAAATTAAAGACGTACTTATACCTCAGAATGCGTCACTAGCTTCATTGGATGTCACCAATCTGTACACAAACATTCCCGTAAAAGAAACGATTGAGATCATTAAGAACAATCTCCTCACTGATGCTAAATTGGCACTAGGGGAAGTCATTGAACTAGTGGAAATGTTGGAACAAGTCTTGTCGTTCAATTATTTTACTTTCAATGGTAAAATTTATCAACAGAAAGACGGGCTGGCAATGGGGAACAGTTTAGCTGGGACGCTGGCTGACATTTTTGTAAATCACTTAGAAAACAAATTGTTTGATGAAAATCCTAATATCGCTGAGAAAATTGTATATTACAGGAGATATGTTGACGACTCCATTTTATTATACAAAGGAGATAAAAATGATATCGGAAACTTAGCACAAAAAATGAGCTCTCAACACCCGAAAATTAGATTCACCATGGAATTTGAAGAAAAAAACCGTATAGATTACTTAGATTTAACACTAATAAAGAAAGATGGGAAGCATGAATTTTGCATATTCAGAAAACCTACATGTACAGATCTAGTTATCAATGAGCGCTCTTGTCACCCACCGCGATACAAATGTGCATATTTTACTTCGATGGTATACAGGCTACTAAGATTGCCACTAAACCAACAGGAAGTAGAAAAGGAGTTAAGTATTTTGAAACAAGTGGCCGTAGCGAACGGATATACATGTAAGCAGGTGATGAATATTTATGGGAAGATAAAGAAGAGGCAAATGGAACAAATAGAAGGAAGTCAAGTAGCAGTTAAGAGGAACAACAAGAAAAAATATGTAGCTCTCACTTACAACGGAAGAATTACAGACAAAATTGAAAAATGCTTTCGTAAATCCGACGTTAAAGTAGGGTTCCGAACAAATAACACGTTAAAATTGAAGCTCCGGCATAGAATATGTAATAGTAGGAATAAATTTCAGGATTCAGGTGTATATAAGATCAAATGTAATGACTGCTGTAAACAATACATAGGGCAGACTGGTAGGAACTTTGAAACCAGATTCAGGGAGCACACCTACTCTCGAAACAAAACAGCTTTTGGGGCGCATATGGTTGCGACAAAGCACTCAGTCACGAACATTGAATACAATTTAGATATCCTGCATAGAGCTCATAAGGGACGGTTTCTTAACATTTTGGAAGAGGTTGAAATATACACCCACAGAAATAAAGAACCGGATTTAATCCTCAACGAGCAAAGCGAATTCAATCATAACGCCTAGTTTACCATTTATGACGACCTACTAAGATGACAACTGTTGCGTGTGGAGATCGGGGCCGAGGGATGGGAGATGGTGCGCGGTGGAGAAGCCGGAAGACGCGTGCAGCGCCTGACGGGGCCCTCCTGTGCGGCCCTCTTGCCCGCGGCGATGGACATCGGACGACTGAGCGGACCGAAATGGCGGGAACCACGGAAGCAGACCGTAGAGGAAAACAAGTTCACACCAGCACCATAGATGTATAAATCGCCCTATGTTTTTTAACCTTGACATCTACACATTTTAATTAAGTATTTTTAATATAAAAAAGTTCTGTTGAATTCAGTATGTGCAAATGGAATGTAACAAATGTACCAGACGCCACCTGTCGGTTATAGTGTTATAATAAATATAAATGACGTGCACTCTGCCAACCAATTTTATGTGAAAGTTGCTGGATTTGGACGGGTTACTCCTGTAACTCAAATATCAGGTACGTTCTGGTACATTTGATGTTGATTAGATAGGATGAAAAAGATTTGCTTCCGTGAAATAGTAAATTAGTATAATTATTTTTACAGATCTGAAGATAGTTCTGAATGAACCGAAACCGATCATATGAATAAAAAAAAAATTGCAATCAAGACGGATTTTAAATCACTGATTGCTGTGATCCCATAAGACATTATGTCTATTTTTGCAAAACTGCTGAGTTATCGTGGAGACGGAACATGTGCAAAAGAAAGACAAAAGGAGACAGTGGGAGAGGAAACATTTACAGTGGGATATACTGTAAATCAATGGGACAGTAGGGAGGCAGTGGGAGACATATATACATTGGCAATAAGAAGGAAACGAAGATACTGGATAAAAGGGTTTAGAATGATATGAGTCCAGAGACGACGAATATGTCTGCGTGCCAAAATACACTCCTGGAAATGGAAAAAAGAACACATTGACACCGGTGTGTCAGACCCACCATATTTGCTCCGGACACTGCGAGAGGGCTGTACAAGCAATGATCACACGCACGGCACAGCGGACACACCAGGAACCGCGGTGTTGGCCGTCGAATGGCGCTAGCTGCGCAGTATTTGTGCACCGCCGCCGTCAGTGTCAGCCAGTTTGCCGTGGCATACGGAGCTCCATCGCAGTCTTTAACACTGGTAGCATGCCGCGACAGCGTGGACGTGAACCGTATGTGCAGTTGACGGACTTTGAGCGAGGGCGTATAGTGGGCATGCGGGAGGCCGGGTGGACGTACCGCCGAATTGCTCAACACGTGGGGCGTGAGGTCTCCACAGTACATCGATGTTGTCGCCAGTGGTCGGCGGAAGGTGCACGTGCCCGTCGACCTGGGACCGGACCGCAGCGACGCACGGATGCACGCCAAGACCGTAGGATCCTACGCAGTGCCGTAGGGGACCGCACCGCCACTTCCCAGCAAATTAGGGACACTGTTGCTCCTGGGGTATCGGCGAGGACCATTCGCAACCGTCTCCATGAAGCTGGGCTACGGTCCCGCACACCGTTAGGCCGTCTTCCGCTCACGCCCCAACATCGTGCAGCCCGCCTCCAGTGGTGTCGCGACAGGCGTGAATGGAGGGACGAATGGAGACGTGTCGTCTTCAGCGATGAGAGTCGCTTCTGCCTTGGTGCCAATGATGGTCGTATGCGTGTTTGGCGCCGTGCAGGTGAGCGCCACAATCAGGACTACATACGACCGAGGCACACAGGACCAACACCCGGCATCATGGTGTGGGGAGCGATCACCTACACTGGCCGTACACCACTGGTGATCGTCGAGGGGACACTGAATAGTGCACGGTACATCCAAACCGTCATCGAACCCATCGTTCTACCATTCCTAGACCGGCAAGGGAACTTGCTGTTCCAACAGGACAATGCACGTCCGCATGTATCCCGTGCCACCCAACGTGCTCTAGAAGGTGTAAGTCAACTACCCTGACCAGCAAGATCTCCGGATCTGTCCCCCATTGAGCATGTTTGGGACTGGATGAAGCGTCGTCTCACGCGGTCTGCACGTCCAGCACGAACGCTGGTCCAACTGAGGCGCCAGGTGGAAATGGCATGGCAAGCCGTTCCACAGGACTACATCCAGCATCTCTACGATCGTCTCCATGGGAGAATAGCAGCCTGCATTGCTGCGAAAGGTGGATATACACTGTACTAGTGCCGACATTGTGCATGCTCTGTTGCCTGTGTCTATGTGCCTGTGGTTCTGTCAGTGTGATCATGTGATGTATCTGACCCCAGGAATGTGTCAATAAAGTTTCCCCTTCCTGGGACAATGAATTCACGGTGTTCTTATTTCAATTTCCAGGAGTGTATTTGATGAGGAAGGTAGAATATCTTCTGAGGTTGCTAGTTCCCTTTATACAGGAACATACTCGCCATTTTTGTACCATGATAGGAGCATTTTTCGGTTGGTAGATATTTACGGGATTGTCAGTATCTATGGTATTGCGTTGTACTGGTTTTTTTCCTTGTTTTATAGCACTTGATAATGGTACATAGTATTCCTGATACACGCTATGGTCAAAACGACAGAACGGATTCCCTGTAGTGAGGTAAAAAGATTTATAATGCCATGCAGCCTCTCACGCTCGCTACATCTTTTGCACCGATTGTTAAACAGCAGATTCAGAAAAGTGATGCTGTTTCAGAAACAGAGTTTGTTAGTGACAGCACGAGTACTTGTGTTTGTGTCACTTGTCACTTTTCGTGCAGCAGTTACTTCAAAGCCTATACTCCCAGAACATCAGACAAGCCTGTTGTAGCCGACATTCCGGATGTCCCTGCTACTCCAAAGTTTCAGTCTAGTCCACCACACAGAGCTTACATCACCAGAGTTGTGAGTGTTCCTCCAAAGCGTACCCAGTGGAAAAAACCATAGATAAAGGTAAAGACTCAGTCCCTGACAGACAATTTCGACGTTGCTCTGTCTGACGTTTCTCACAACTCACCTTCAGTACCGAATGAGCTTGATGTTGGCCTAGGGCAATTATCTTTCCCCAAGCCTGAGCCTCCAATCACTGCTGGCACCCCTTTCCAGCGCAAACACAGGGTGAAAGTGGTACACCCTTCATATACGGCACACGCACTACAGTGGAATGTTGACAGTTACAGCACACATGTGCAGGTATTGAAACTCCTGACACATTCATTCACACCCACTGTGCCTATGTTTACAAGAAACACATTTCAAAGCCACTTGTGCCTCCTGCACTCTGGGACTGTACTCTGCTGACTAGGGACAAAGCCATTCCCCTGCTGTCTCCTTGGTTACTAACCTACACGCAGTAGCCATTGCAGTTCATCTGGGTCGGAAGTAACTATTTTAGCTGCAATTGATGCGATATACTCTGAGACTCCCATGGGCCTTATTGAACAAATCCCTCACCCACTTCTCCTTCTGGATAACGTCAATGCCCATGACGTATTATAGGCATCGAACTATACTTGCTCTAGGGGTCATGTCTTGGAGAACCTAATGATGTCTCAATAGCTTTGCTTATTCAATACGTGCAGTACATTTCTTCGCTGCTCCTGAGTTGTCCTGAGCCATCAATCTCTCATTTTGCTCTTCCATCCTTTCGGACTCGGCCCAGTGGGAAGTAACTTTTGACTTTCATTCCAGTGACCTCTACCCATCGTGGATCCGCCTACACGATGGAACATTTCCTGAACAGAAACCACCAAAGTAGATGGTCAGCAGGGCTAACTGAACGCTGTTCAGCCACATGGCGGTGTTTGAACACAACATACAGGAATGGCCTGCCCAAATTATACGACTAATACATATTGTTTGCAGACTTAAACAGCTCAAAGCCCTCAGGTCCTCTTAGGAGGAACCTGTACCTTGGTGGAGCGATAAATGACGCTCAGCAATAAGGGTCATATGTGTGACTCTTCTATAGTTCACACAACAGGAGACAACTTTTGGGTCACGAGAGCCAAGCCTCACTGTAAAATTAAGGAGTGCAAGAAAAATTCGTGGTGACAGTTCCTGGACTTCACCATTCCACTCGTTCATTAGGAGCAGCAGTGCTGAAATATGGTTGCCTTAAAACAACACCTGGTGACATTGCTCAGACAACAGCAGAGCGTTTTGCAGCAACTACTGCCAATGACGGCCATGATCCAGCATTTCACTGCTACTGTGTGCTGTAGAGAAAGGCAAATTGGATTTCAAAACCCACAGTTCTGAGTCCTACAACTTGCCATTCTCCATGTGGGAGCTGGAACTATCACTGAGACTCATGATGTTGCACACGATCACGACCAGATCTGCTACTGCATGATTTGACTTTTGAATACAGCGTCAAATGAAATCCTCCTTGAACGTGGTATGACAGACAGGTCACTTTCATTACTCGTGGAGAAAGGCAGTTTTGATACGTCTCTTCAACCCAAGGAAAGGACCGCACATGTCCAAGTAGTTACCAGAGTATTGCCGTAACAAGCTTTGTAGGAAAGACACTGGAGTGGATGGTTAAGCATTGCCTGGTCTGGTTGTTAGAGACGAGGCAAATCCTTAGCCGCTCTCAAAGCGGATTCCTGAGGTTTCAAATGTTCAAATGGCTCTGAGCACTATGGGACTTAACATCTGTGGTCATCAGTCCCCTACAACTTAGAACTACTTAAACCCAACTAACCTAAGGACATCACACACATCCATGCCCGTGGCAGGATTCGAACCTGCGACCGTAGTGGTCACGCGGTTCCAGACTGAAGCGCCTAGAACCGCACGGCACAGCGGCCGGCTCCTGAGGTTTCGTTGCATTGTTGACAGCCTGATCCTACTAGAGGTGATTGTTCAATGGGCTTTCCTACATAAAGATCACTGTGGCATTATTTTCTTTGACAAAACTGTGGTGTACGCACTATTTCGAAGTACCACCATCTTCATAAAGTCTTTCCTGTCTAAGAAGTTCTGTACGCCCTGCGTTGCTGACAGGTTGTCAGATCTTTCTGAGCAGTAGAGTGGTCGCCTCGAGAGCAGTGTTTTTATTGTTACCCTCTGCCATAGCGATAAAGAGTAGCACACCTACCGTAAAGAGTCCTGTACAGTGCTCCTTGTTTCTGGACGATTTTTCTGTTTCCTGTTCTTCCTCTAGTGGTAGAACAGCGACTCGCTAGTTGCAACTTACCGTGCAAAGATTAGGGGAGTGGTATGCAATGAAGGGTTTTCGGTTTTTTTCCTATACGTTTCCGTTTGTTAATTTTTTTTAATTTACCTGCCTTGCATTTGAAGGACACCGTTCTACTTTTTAAAGACTCATTGAGGTTTCTGGCCTCATCCTTGACTCCAAATTGTTTTGTTTGCCATACCTGAGAGACCTGGAAGCCAGAACTCTGAAGGCACTGAACATCACAATGTGCCTTAGGCACAGGTCTTGTGGAGCGGAATGGGCAGGTATGTTCCAGTTTCATAGGGATTTCGTACATTCACGTGTAGACTATGGTTGCACATTATATGGATCGGCAAGACCTTGTTATCTGTAGATCACTGAAGCTATCTGTCATGACGGGATCAGGCTGGTCACGAGTGCTTGCAGGACCAGGGCTATACCCAGATTCTGAGCTGAGACTGGTGAAAGGCCGCTTACAATCCGATGTCAGCTCCTCAGGCTGCATTTAGGCATGTAAGTTTCTCCAAAATCACCTGCTCGTCCACCTCTGGGACGTCTTTTATCAAATCGTCCACGAGCAACATGGTTGTTTGGATCTGCGTGCAGCATGTGCTAAAGGAACTGGGTGTGGAGATTTTTAACCGTGTGCCTCCCTGTTTGCTGCAGAGGCCCAGAATGAATTTAGATTTAGTGTAGTACAGGAGATGTTGCGCTCCTTCATTGTTTAAAGACATTTTAATTAAACACCATAATTTTACAGGTGACTTTACGGGTGGGAGGAAACAGGGGGATTCCAATGTTTTGTCATTTTCCTTGGTCGTTTCCTGAAGGTCGGACTGCTTCAACACTTTAGTGTGTTCGATGCGGAATTGTGTGCGATTGTGTCGACACTGCAGTAGATCTGACTTGATTTGAGTACTGAATTTCTTGTCTGTTCCGTTTCTCTGAGTGCTCATGACTCTCTACAACGCTTGTACACAGCAGCTAAAGTAGTCCAGAATATCCAGGACGGCCTCCTCCGGCTTCGGTGACTGGGGAAGATGTGACTTACTGCTACGTGCCAGGACACGTGGATATAGCGAGAAACGAAGCGGCTGATGTAGCAGCGAAGGATATGTGCTGTGGTCCTCAGTTAGTTGTGTGGCATTCCCTTGCATGCCATCTCCTCCCTGTAAAATTAGAGAGTCATATTTCAATGGGAAGATGAGTGGCTGGAAGTGACAGATAATAAGCTGCGTTTGATAAAGACCACTATGCAGCCGTGCTGTAGCTCCTTCCACACATGTCGATTGGATGAGGTACTCCCTACTCGTTTTCGGTTAGGCCAAAGAACTATGACGAATGGCTTCTTGCTCTAGCGAGAGTTTCCTCTAATTTACTAGAATGTGTATTATTTGCAGGGCAGAGCGTAGCGGCAGATTTGCTGACAGACCTGGCCTCTGTTTTGAATGTGGTTAGAATTTTAACATTCTTTGAAATGTCAAACATGTTTCCCAACATTCTACGGAGCACTATGAGTATTTTGCTAATACAAATTTTAAAACACTCGGCATTTTGTCAACAATGCCTTCAGCGTTCTCGTTCGCTCGGTAGCTGCGTTTTGTACGTCCGCCGACCAGCGCACGCTGCTGACACTGCGCCAGCACGCGGGGGTCCCTCGCAGATATCATTTGGTTGGCCGATTATCGCTGTGCTGCATTTTGCTCATCGCGCGAGTGGCGACGTAAGTATATGTTTTGTTCAAAAATGGTTCAAACGGCTCTGAGCACTATGGGACTTAACAGCGGAGGTCATCAGTCCCATAGAACTTACAACTACTTAAACCTAACTAACCAAAGGACATCACACACATCCATGCCCGAGGCTGGATTCGGACCTGCGACCGTAGCGGTCGGGCGGTTCCAGACTGAAGCGCCTAGAACACCTCGGCCACACCGGCCGGCTATGTTTTGTTATTCATAGTTCTTAAAATGTCATTGTATGCGCATTGCTCTCGCTTTATTGTGTTTTTTTTATTATTTAGGATAGCTAAGTATCTATGTAATGACTAAACTAACATTATTTTGTATTTTTGTAGGTCCATCTGGTGAGCAAGATCTATGAGACAGGCGACATACCCTCAGACTTCAAGAAGAATATAATAATTCCAATCCCAAAGAAAGCAGGTGTTGACAGATGTGAAAATTACCGAACTATCAGTTTAATAAGTCACAGCTGCAAAATACTAACGCGAATTTATTACAGACGAATGGAAAAACTGATAGAAGCCGACCTTGGGGAAGATCAGTTTGGATTCCGTAGAAATGTTGGAACACGTGAGGCAATACTGACCCTACGACTTATCTTAGAAAATAGATTAAGGAAACGCAAACCTACGTTTCTAGCATTTGTAGACTTAGAGAAAGCTTTTGACAATGTTGATAGGAATACTCTATTTCAAATTCTGAAGGTGGCAGGGGTAAAATACAGGGAGCGAAAGGCTATTTACAATTTGTACAGAAACCAGATGGGAGTTATAAGAGTCGAGGGGTATGAAAGGGAGCAGTGCTTGGGAAGGGAGTGAGACAGGGTTGTTGCCTATCCCCGATGTTATTCAATCTGTATATTGAGCAAGCAATAATGGAAACAAAAGAAAAGTTCAGAGTAGGAATTAAAATCCATGGAGAAGAAATAAAAAAACTTTGAGGTTCGCCGATGACATTGTAATTCTGTCAGAGACAGCAAAGGACTTGGAAGAGCAGTTGAACGGAATACACAGTATCTTGAAAGGAGGATATAAGATGAACATCAACAAAAGCAAAACTGGGATAATGGAAAGTAGTCGAATTAAGTCGGTTGATACTGAGGGAATTAGATTAGGAAATGAGACACTTAAAGTAGTAAAGGAGTTTTACTATTTGGGGAGCAAAATAACTGATGATGGTCGAAGTAGAGTGGATATCAAAAATATACTGGCAATGGCAAGGAAAGCGTTTCTGAAGAAGAAAAATTTGTTAACATCGAGTGTAGATTTAAGTGTCAGGAAGTCGTTTCTGAAAGTATTTGTATGGAGTGTAGCCATGTATGGAAGTGAAACATGGACGATAAATAGAGAGAACAGAAGCTTTCGAAATGTGGTGCTACAGAAGAATGCTGAAGATTAGATGGGTAGACCACATAACTAATGAGGAGGTATTGAATAGAATTGGGGAGAAGAGGAGCTTGTGGCACAACTTGACTAGAAGAAGGGATCGGTTGGTAGGACATGTTCTGAGACATCGAGGGATCACCAATTTAGTATTGGAGGGCAGCGTAGAGGGTAAAAATCGTAGAGGGAGACCAAGAGATGACTACACTAAGCAGATTCTGAAGGATGTAGGCTGCGGTAGGTACTGGGAGATGAAGAAGATAGAGTAGCATGGAGAGCTGCATCAAACTAGTCTGAGGACTGAAGACCACGACAACAACAACATAGATGGATAGACTAGAAGAAAGAATTTTTGCGAGGCTGGAAGAAGACGACCTAGAAGATGTTCCAGAAACATCTGATAGAACCGATAATACCGGAAGTGACCTAGACAGTGAACACAGCGACCACCGTACGGAAACGGAACAGTCATCAGATGAAGATGATCTTCCATTCAATCACGAGATCAGTTATTTTACTTAGGCAAAGACAAACAGATGAAGTGGAGTTACAATCCAGGACTTCGAATGTGAGGACAAGATCTCATAATTTGTTATTAGTAGACAAGAGATAAATGCTGTGGCAAAATTCGCCAACGATATTGAAGACTGACTGACATAATAACGTGTATGAATATTCGCATTAGAAAAATCAAGGCTCGATTCTCAAGAGAGAGGGACTGTAAAGAGACTGATATTATAGAACTGAAAGTATTTATTGGCATTTTATACGTGACTGGTATAAAAAATGCGTTATTTGAATGTGCAGTAAATGTGGGACAAAGACGGCACAGCTCCTGGTATTTTTCGGGTCTTTATGAGCAGTATTAGATTTCTTTTTCTAATGACAAGTAAGGTTTGACTATATGCAAACCCGCTCACAAAGGCCTAAGTATGACAATCTCGCCCCAATTCGTGAAATATTTGATCCGTTTGTCGCGAAGTATCGGCCGAATTATTAGAGGGCAGCGTAGAGGGTAAAATAATGTAACAACTGATGAAATGTTAGAACCATTTCGAGGCCACTGTAAACTTCATATGTACTTAGCAAATAAACAGGCCAAGTATGGAATCAAGGTTTATGCTTTATGTGACTCAAATTCCCTTTACACAAGTAATGTAAAAATTTACCCAGACAAGCAACCAAATTGCCCACACAAATTCGTTAACACTGCATCCGCTGTCGTGAATCGTTTATCACAAGATATATTACACACTGGTAGAAATATAACAACTGATAATTATTTCAGCTCGATTCCATTACCGGACGAATTGATGAGCAAACGAGCAACTTTAGTTGGTACTCGCTGGAAGAATGAAAAAGAAATACCTTGTTTCATCCTAGATACTAAAATAAGACAAACACCCAGCTGTATCTTTGGTTTCCATGAAAACAAGGTTCTGTTTTCCTATATATCAAAGAAAAAAAACAAAAGAGTTGGGCTTATGATAAGTACAGTCCATGACAACGATTAGTGTGCTCCCTGCCGCCGTTGGATAAGCAGCTGAGCACCAAGTCGTATACTCATAGCTCACTCGTTTGTTACATAGTTTAATTCTTAATTTCTTTGCGTGTTTTTGGTACTTGCATTGTTTAATTCATAAATTTCGGGCGTATTATAGTATTTGAGAGTTGTAGCATCGCGTTTTAGTACCTGAATAGTGTAAATTCGCGTAGTCGTTTGTCTACGGTTTTTGTTTTGAACGGCCAGTGTAGGTTGGTCACAGTCAGTGTGCTCCCTGCCGCCGTTGGATAAGCAGCTGAGCAGCAAGTCGTATACTCCTAGCTCACTCGTTTGTTACATAGTTTAATTCTTAATTTCTTTGCGTGTTTTTGGTACTTGCATTGTTTAATTCATAAATTTCGGGCGTATTATAGTATTTGAGAGTGTAGCATCGCGTTTTAGTACCTGAACAGTGTTATTTCGCTTAGTCTCCTTCCGCCGCCGAGCAGTGTCAGCAGTGCGCAGGTAGCAGCATTACTGCATTTACCAGGCAATCTTGTATTTTAATAACCATTTAAATTTTGTCGATTTGTTTGCGCTCTCTGTAGATTAGTTCAGACGTTCTTTGCAAAACAGTTTTTAGCATGGATAGGGACTGCAACTGCTGTGTTCGGATGCAGGCTGAGTTGGCATCCCTTCGCTCCCAGCTTCAGGCAGTGTTGGCTTCGGTCACACAGCTTGAGGCTGTTGCCAATGGGCATCACTGTGGGGGTCCGGATGGGGGTTTGTCGGGGACGGCCAGCTCGTCCCACGCATCCCCTGATCGGACTACGACTGTGGTTGCCCGGGATACTGCCCGCATTGAGGCTGATACCTCACCTGTGGTAGAGTGGGAGGTCGTTTCAAGGTGTGGCAGGGGGCGAAAGACATTCCGGAGGGCTGAACGGAAAGCCTCTCCAGTTTGTCTGACGAACCGGTTTCAGGTTCTGTCTCAGGCTGATACTGATCTTCGGCCTGACATGGCTGCTTGTCCTGTTCCAGAGGATGCCCCTCAGTCTGCAAGATCCGGGCAGTTGCAGAGGGTGGGCTTACTGATAGTTGGGAGCTCCAACGTCAGACGTGTAATGGGGCCCCTTAGGGAAATGGCAGCAAGAGAGGGGAAGAAAACCAATGTGCACTCCGTGTGCATACCGGGGGGAGTCATTCCAGATGTGGAAAGGGTCCTTCCGGATGCCATGAAGGGTACAGGGTGCACCCATCTGCAGGTGGTCGCTCATGTCGGCACCAATGATGTGTGTCGCTATGGATCGGAGGAAATCCTCTCTGGCTTCCGGCGGCTATCTGATTTGGTGAAGACTGCCAGTCTCGCTAGCGGAATGAAAGCAGAGCTCACCATCTGCAGCATCGTCGACAGGACTGACTGCGGACCTTTGGTACAGAGCCGAGTGGAGGGTCTGAATCAGAGGCTGAGACGATTCTGCGACCGTCTGGGCTGCAGATTCCTCGACTTGCGCCATAGGGTGGTGGGGTTTCGGGTTCCGCTGGATAGGTCAGGAGTCCACTACACGCAACATGCGGCTACACGGGTAGCAGGGGTTGTGTGGCGTGGGCTGGGCGGTTTTTAGGTTAGATGGCCTTGGGCAAGTACAGAAAGGGCAACAGTCTCAACGGGTGCGGGGCAAAGTCAGGACATGCGGGGACCAAGCAGCAATCGGTATTGTAATTGTCAACTGTCGAAGCTGCGTTGGTAAAGTACCGGAACTTCAAGCGCTGATAGAAAGCACCGAAGCTGAAATCGTTATAGGTACAGAAAGCTGGCTTAAGCCAGAGATAAATTCTGCCGAAATTTTTACAAAGGTACAGACGGTGTTTAGAAAGGATAGATTGCATGCTGCCGGTGGTGGCATGTTCGTCGCTGTTAGCAGTAGTTTATCCTGTAGTGAAGTAGAAGTGGATAGTTCCTGTGAATTATTATGGGTGGAGGTTACACTCAACAACCGAGCTAGGTTAATAATTGCCTCCTTTTACCGACCTCCCGACTCAGCAGCATTAGTGGCAGAACAACTGAGAGAAAATTTGGAATACATTTCACATAAATTTTCTCAGCATGTTATAGTCTTAGGTGGAGATTTCAATTTACCAGATATAGACTGGGACACTCAGATGTTTAGGACGGGTGGTAGGGACAGAGCATCGAGTGACATTATACTGAGTGCACTATCTGAAAATTACCTCGAGCAATTAAACAGAGAACCGACTCGTGGAGATAACATCTTGGACCTACTGATAACAAACAGACACGAACTTTTCGACTCTGTATGTACAGAACAGGGAATCAGTGATCATAAGGCCGTTGCAGCATCCCTGAATATGGAAGTTAATAGGAATATAAAAAAAGGGAGGAAGGTTTATCTGTTTAGCAAGAGTAATAGAAGGCAGATTTCAGACTACCTAACAGATCAAAACGAAAATTTCTGTTCCGACACTGACAATGTTGAGTGTTTATGGAAAAAGTTCAAGGCAATCGTAAAATGCGTTTTAGACATGTACGTGCCGAGTAAAACTGTGAGGGACGGGAAAAACCCACCGTGGTACAACAACAAAGTTAGGAAACTACTGCGAAAGCAAAGAGAGCTCCACTCCAAGTTTAAACGCAGCCAAAACCTCTCAGACAAACAGAAGCTAAACGATGTCAAAGTTAGCGTAAGGAGGGCTATGCGTGAAGCGTTCAGTGAATTCGAAAGTGAAATTCTATGTACCGACTTGACAGAAAATCCTAGGAAGTTCTGGTCTTACGTTAAATCAGTAAGTGGCTCGAAACAGCATATCCAGACACTACGGGATGATGATGGCATTGAAACAGAGGATGACACGCGTAAAGCTGAAATACTAAACACCTTTTTCCAAAGCTGTTTCACAGAGGAAGACCGCACTGCAGTTCCTTCTCTAAATCCTCGCACAAACGAAAAAATGGCTGACATCGAAATAAGTGTCCAAGGAATAGAAAAGCAACTGGAATCACTCAATAGAGGAAAGTCCACTGGACCTGACGGGATACCAATTCGATTCTACACAGAGTACGCGAAAGAACTTGCCCCCCTTCTAACAGCCGTGTACCGCAAGTCTCTAGAGGAACGGAGGGTTCCAAATGATTGGAAAAGAGCACAGATAGTCCCAGTCTTCAAGAAGGGTCGTCGAGCAGATGCGCAAAGCTATAGACCTATATCTCTTACGTCGATCTCTTGTAGAATTTTAGAACATGTTTTTTGCTCGCGTATCATGTCATTTCTGGAAACCCAGAATCTACTATGTAGGAATCAACATGGATTCCGGAAACAGCGATCGTGTGAGACCCAACTCTTCTTATTTGTTCATGAGACCCAAGTAGATGCTCCCAGGTAGATGCTCCCAGGTAGATGCTATTTTTCTTGACTTCCGAAAGGCGTTCGATACAGTTCCGCACTGTCGCCTGATAAACAAAGTAAGAGCCTACGGAATATCAGACCAGCTGTGTGGCTGGATTGAAGAGTTTTTAGCAAACAGAACACAGCATGTTGTTATCAATGGAGACACGTCTACAGACGTTAAAGTAACCTCTGGCGTGCCACAGGGGAGTGTTATGGGACCATTGCTTTTCACAATATATATAAATGACCTAGTAGATAGTGTCGGAAGTTCCATGCGGCTTTTCGCGGATGATGCTGTAGTATACAGAGAAGTTGCAGCATTAGAAAATTGTAGCGAAATGCAGGAAGATCTGCAGCGGATAGGCACTTGGTGCAGGGAGTGGCAACTGACCCTTAACATAGACAAATGTAATGTATTGCGAATACATAGAAAGAAGGATCCTTTATTGTATGATTATATGATAGCGGAAGAAACACTGGTAGCAGTTACTTCTGTAAAATAACTGGGAGTATGCGTACGGAACGATTTGAAGTGGAATGATCATATAAAATTAATTGTTGGTAAGGCGGGTACCAGGTTGAGATTCATTGGGAGAGTGCTTAGAAAATGTAGTCCATCAACAAAGGAGGTGGCTTACAAAACACTCGTTCGACCTATACTTGAGTATTGCTCATCAGTGTGGGATCCGTACCAGATCGGTCTGACGGAGGAGATAGAGAAGATCCAAAGAAGAGCGGCGCGTTTCGTCACAGGGTCATTTGGTAACCGTGATAGCGTTACGGAGATGTTTAATAAACTCAAGTGGCAGACTCTGCAAGAGAGGCGCTCTGCATCGCGGTGTAGCTTGCTCGCCAGGTTTCGAGAGGGTGCGTTTCTGGATGAGGTATCGAATATATTGCTTCCCCCTACTTATACCTCCCGAGGAGATCACGAATGTAAAATTAGAGAGATTCGAGCGCGCACGGAGGCTTTCCGGCAGTCGTTCTTCCCGCGAACCATACGCGACTGGAACAGGAAAGGGAGGTAATGACAGTGGCACGTAAAGTGCCCTCCGCCACACACCGTTGGGTGGCTTGCGGAGTATCAATGTAGATGTAGATGTAGATTGATCCAACCACTGGGGAACATGCAAAACTGGAAATCATCACATATTATAATCGGACAGAATATTCCGTGACTAGCCGGCCGGTGTGGCCGAGCGGTTCTAGGCGCTTCAGTCTGGAACCACGCTGCTGCTACGGTCGCAGGTTCGAATCCTGCATCGGGCATGGATGTGTGTGATGTCCTTAGGTTAGTTAGGTTTAAGTAGTTCTAAGTTCTAGGGGACTGATGACCTCAGATGTTGAGCCCCATAGTGCTCAGAGCCATTTGAACCAATATTCCGTGACTGGAGTAGCGTTTAGGTGGCCACTGAGATTTTTTTCTCGATTTTAAATATTACTGGCATAAACAGTCGAATAACACATAAAGAAATACAAATGGGATTATTACTAGAAGACAGTAATTGAGCATAGGAGTACAATGAAAAACCTATCTGAACTTCTACAGCAAGTTACAAAACGATATACCAATGAAACTGAAGTTTCAGATGCTGAGTAACCCAGTAGTATATGTCAAGTCTGTCCAAGACGCAACAATCTGAAGCAAAAATGCTTGTTTCCATTGTCAAAAGTTTTTGTGTAATGAAGATGCTGTAATATTATGTGATACATACAAAGCTCAGATACATGACGAAGATTAAGCTACAAAAGTTAAATAACAAGAAATATTAAATAACAAGAAATACTTGTTTTTTTCAAATTTTTTTTTATAAGTGCCTCAGAAGACTGGCGATTGTAATTGTCCTAAGATTATTACCAACAATATAGATAAACTCAATATTGTGTAGTGCAAATAAATGTAGTAAATACTAAAATATTAGTGTTTTATTATAGAAATTATAAATAACATACAAATTTACACATTTTAGGTGCATTTCAGACTGCTTGTTGAGTGTGAGCAAAATGGTCGTGACGCGATCAATAGCGTAACTTTCAAAGGCGCGAGTTCTCACGGGTTGCGTTGCCAGCGTGCCTGGATCACCCATGTTTTTTTGCAAGTGGTCACCCAGTCAGATGCCCGAGCCGTTGTTTTAGCGCCTCTGTCATTTTACTTGAATTTTAGTAGCTGTTATAGCACTTGTCATCCTTTCTCCCTTGTCTAAAGGTGTGAGAGAAAGAACGTTTGTGCTAGTGGGAGAGACCACACGACTGTCGTCCTGTAGGTTTCATCCTCACTGTGTGCAACAACTTTAGCGATTTTATCCACATTCGTTCCTTGGCACTGAGTGCCTGTAAAGTCTAAGCACACACAGTAATGCAAGATGTAGTAAATACAGAGGGTAAAATAAAAAGTTCTGTTATCACACCGAGACAATAAAGTTACATACTTAATTTTATGAGTGTTTGCATCTACATTTCTGCAGTCCTAATACATGTTTGAATCATAGCGCCACAGTGCACTCGCTTGTCACTAGAGGAACCAAAACAAAACACTGCAGCGCACTGAAAAATTCAAGTTTCACGGGGAGACTGACTTTCTAAGACCGACTGACGAAGAACGAATTGGCATGCCATCTCTGTGTGAAGAACAGTGAATAGCAAGAAAATTGGAACACCGATGATCCAACACTGTGTATCAAAATCGTCATCGTTGTGGAGGTAGTGAAAATCCTTCCCCAGAATTTGAATATGAGTAAGGTCACCGCCCACTGCATTCCGCACGTGTTCATGCTCATTCAAAAACCGGTCGAGGACAGGCAGTAGGGAAATATTGCATTTGTACTAGGCCAATAATGGTGACTTCTTTAACTACCTGATCATAATGGGCGACTGCTAGGTGTATCAGTATGACCACGAAGTAAAGGAGCAAAGCATACTGTGGAATGTCGTAGGTTTCCCGAAACCTCCTGACGAAATTAAGGGAGCACTGTCAAGGCAATACATCTCAGGATGCTTGCTCCACAGTTATGCCAGAGATCATTCTACGTGGAACACATCCGTATATGCTCTTTCTTTTAGATACCATTTTAAATGTTCTTTGAAAGCAATTATCAATAGCTGTAAACTATTTCATAAATTGCATGACACGTAGCTGAGTATACGTCCTTCATTATCACTGCTAATTTTGGGTAATAGCTATCATCAGAGAATAAAAGTTCGTATATTAGTTACGTAACCCCTCAAGTCATATCAATATGGCAATGTGATTAACACAGCACCATCACAACTGATGAACACCAGAAGGCCAAACATGCATCTGCAATCAGTAGGTGGAGAGTCAGACATGAAAGCTCAGGATTTCATAAAAATGAGTGTCAAATTTTGCCTGTTCCCCTTATTCTCCAAACAGGGAGAAAACTGGCAAATCATTAGATTTTCTCTTATCACTAAATATGATAATTAATTCAACCACAGGACAATGAGCAGACAGGATCTAGCAGTAATAGTTTTCATGATTAAATATGCCTGGAGTGATTGTATATGCTTGTTTTAATTAGCGTTTTCACATTTAAACTGGAGCTGGATCTATTATTTGATTTTCTGAAACAGCTTGCGAATCACTCACACTGTGGGCTAAGAACAGGCAACGCAGAACCTGGCAGAAGAAAACCAGTATGCAGCCGGAACACAGGCGGTGATGGAAACAGAGCCGGGCCGGGCCGCAGAGTAGGGAGAGAAGTGTTGTCAGGGTGGAAACTGTGACGCCAGCCAGCTCCCTGATGGACTGCACCTGGCACATTTCCACTCTGGCCAGTTAAGGAAAGAGCTGTGGCAAGAAAAAAGGACTTGCGTCAGCAGGAGGTTGGAGCACTGCTCATGCTAAGAATCGTGCATCCTGCAGACAGAAGTCTCCAGGGAAACTGAAGATGTGACAGAATTATTTGCTAGCCTTCACATGAACTGTAAAGTGAGAGATTCCTCTAGATGCAGAAACGCTGATTGGCAAAATTGCCACGAGGTCAGATCACGTAGAGGGAAAAGGATAGAGAAGGCATTGGAATTTATTTTGAACATGACTCACTTTCTTGGAAGAATAATTTGCAGAAGAAGCATTTATGCTATTGGTGGACAGAGAGTACCTGTAAATTGCTTGGTGGTGGTGCAGTCTTAGCTGAAACAAAGAGCAGACCGATTCTGACAGACAATAGGAGATTCGATGCAGGTCTTGGCATTCAGTGCATCTCTTCAGACCCCATCCACTATAGCGGCCAGTTAGGGATCAAACGTTTGAGTCTGCAGAAATGCGATCTTACATTTGTAGAGGGTTGTTACAAATGATTGAAGCGATTTCGCAGCTCTACAATAACTTTATTATTTGAGATATTTTCACAATGCTTTGCACACACATACAAAAACTCAAAAAGTTTTTTTAGGCATTCACAAATGTTCGATATGTGCCCCTTTAGTGATTCGACAGACATTAAGCCGATAATCAAGTTCCTACCACACTCGGCGCAGCATGTCCCCATCAGTTCAGTTCGAAAGCATCGTTGATGCGAGCTCGCAGTTCTGGCACGTTTCTTGGTAGAGGAGGTTTAAACAAAATCTTTCACATAACCCCACAGAAAGAAATCCGCGGGCTACGCGTGAAACTTGCCCACACGCGTTCAACCGTTTCTTCGCTCACTTCAGGCCGACCCGTTGATTTCCCCTTACAGAGGCATCCAGAAGCTTTAAACTGCGCATGCCATCGCCGAATGGAGTTAGCAGTTGGTGGATATTTGTTGAACTTCGCCCTGAAGTGTCGTTGCACTGTTATGACTGACTGATGTGAGTGCATTTCAAGTACAACGTACGCTTTCTCGGCTCCTGTCGCCATTTTGTCTCACTGCGCTCTCGAGCGCTCTGGCGGCAGAAACCTGAAGTGCGGCTTCAGCCGAACAAAACTTTATGAGTTTTTCTACGTATCTGTAGTGTGTCGTGACCATATGTCAAGGAATGGAGCTACAGTGAATTTATGAAATCGCTTCAATCATTTGTTATAGCCCTGTGCTTCAGAGAGCCATATATGCAGGCAACATTCTGCTTATCATGCACTGATAATTCATGCTGAACTGTAGTGGTAGCATCAAAACGTTAGGACAACCCCTAATCAGGACTCAGTCAGAGCATTTCAATTAACCGATCCACGTCCATCAGTGAAATGGTAGATGCGTGCGTTTTCTTTTTTTTTTTTCAATTTTACATTAGGCCAGCAGTTGTTGTAATCGATCAGACCGAAAACCGTCAGAACATCAGTTGCGATTCTAGATAGTCTATCGAAGTATCTTAGCCAACCGGAAGATTCCTTTTGTTTGAAGTTCGTGGAACATTTTTGCGTTTTTAACTTTGTTTTATTGTGAGGTAGCCACATTCATTTCCGCATCTATACTTTGTTCGATTGAAGCAATGTACCCATTCAGATATTGTTTTTGTTAACACCTTAAATGTTTTCATTTTGATACTAGACAATTCCCCCCTCCCTCCCTCCCTCCCCTTTACAACTCACAGCTACCGCCTTAACATTTCATTGCGTTAGTTAGTCTGTTTGCGTACAGTAATTTAGCTTGGGTCGTAAGGATGTGTCTGTCTCACAATTAACTTTCTGATTCAAATTATTATCTTCCACACACGTGTGGGTTTATTCCTATTTTCTTGGTTGCAGAAACCTTTGCACGGCAGGTATCTCAGAATAACGATGAGCTGAGCTGATTTTCGAGGTTCGACGTTTCTGGAACAACTGCCAGAATGTTGATTTCTACAATGAAAGTATCCACTAACTGATCCGTTGTTGCGGAAAACTTGTTACATTGAAGGGTGAATATCTGGAGAGGGACCAACACCAGCACCAGGTTTCATGGTCTCAACTTGATTTCTTAGATGTGATGATTAAAACTTTATAGCGACCCCTCGTAATCTTCGAGTCAAACTTGCGTACTAGACACGTCCGTCTGTGTTCAATTTTCATGCAGCAATCACCATTTTATGTCAGATTTATTTGGGACACACTGAAAAACTTTGTAATTTAATCTACTTAATTGAATAATATTCTACTGCTCATTAACTGTATACCACCACAGGGATTCGAGACTTCGATGTCCATGTGACGTCTCTTTTTACTGACACTGCGACTGTGACTCTGGGTATCAATACCCTATATCGTCTTTTCGTTTCACATGTCCTCTACCTACTATTCATATTTGTCCTTTGTATATGTTCGAAGACCATACTCCTCTGCAGTCGTAACTGCCTTCACAGAATTGCCGCAAATAAGTGAAAGGAAACTACACTATTTCAAATTTCTACTGCGATACAGTTCCCCTAAATAACCTCAATTTGTTGTTCATCGATAGGTCCACTACAGTGGGAATGCACAATGTCACTTTGATTCTCAGTGGGCTCCATCAGTTGTGGTTCGTTGTGAATGCAGATGACTAATGGCAGATGTCGCGGGCCACGTGTGGTTTATCCACAGGGCACGGGCGCCCAGCGCTGGCCTAATGCTGTTGTAATGGCTTTCGTAATTAGTGCGGCAGCCGGCGGCTGACATGCAGATGGACGCGAGGCGAACGATGGTTCAGTTACGGCAAGACAACCAGTGCTAACACTGACAGTGAAAACGAGAACAGCAGCTTAACGCTTGACGGAGAGCAGTATGGTTTATATTACTCTTGAATTACACTGGTATTTATGATGAAGCTGTTTCCTCTGTTCTTACAATTTCCACTCTATGAAGTATTGACATCACTTAAGCGTCTGCCATTTAATCTCTATGTTCACTGTGTCTGAAGTACACAAACATCACAAGGGCTTCGTGAATATTATTAAACATCGAAGGTCATTAAGAAGATAATTGCGGCTGTTGATGAATAACTGCTCCAGTTAATAAAACGTGTTTCAGCTTTACTCCACAAGTAGTTTAGGCTTCTGTTTTGATGCCAGTTTCTGTGGTGTCTGCAAGTGACATGATACATTAAATATTAAAGTAATTTACAAAACATAAGTATAGGAGTTTTGACATGAGGAAAACATTGTCTGAATGTACAGTATAAGTCCAGAAAAAAGAAAATTATAGCTATGGTGAATCAAAATCAAATGATTACGAAAGTAAAATGTAGTTGTATTTCAAAGTGATATGCCCAGTAATATCGTAGGAAAACAAGGTGCGTCATTATTATACTACTTTAGAATTTCGTTGAATAAAAAAATCAGCATGCCAAAATATAATTACTTTTAACGCTAAAGTATGGCAATGCTTTTAATCTATAATATCGTACCGTTTTCTACTCATATGACACGCCCGTTTTTCTTAGTAGAGAGACAGGAGGAAGAGATGAAAACTGCCATAGAAGAAGTGGAAAGACTGGTGACCGAAAACTAAACATAACAAGCTACGACATCGTCGCGAAAAAACAGTGACCCATATATGTAATAAGTTTCCTTTAATTTACGTGTATGGTCACAGACCTTTTGTTAACAGATTACCGGTTTCGGTCTTTAATGACCATCATCAGATCTATTTCATAAAAACAAAGTCCTAATGTACTAACACTATAGCTGCAGTACGTGAGGACTTTGTTTTTATGAAACAGATCTGATGATGATCATTAAAGACCGAAACCGGTAATCTGTTGACAAAAAGTTTGTGACCATAGAAGTAAATTAAAGGAAAATAAACATAAGACAGTTAATGGTTAGTCCTGATCACTATTCTTGTATGGAAACTGTAGAGTTAAATGTACAAGATTTATGCTCTGAAGATTGTAAATTTTCATTGAGGTATGAAGAAGAAAGAAACTAAACAGATTAAACGAGAAGAGCCAGAATTTCACATTTTATCGAGAGATGACGGAAATGGTGTCCCTATTGCTTCGACCACTTCACTGTCTTCACCTGATATCTATAATAATAAAATCTGCAAGACGAGTGCGAAGGCCGTATGCGTTGCTTCTGTGTAAAAGTTTTGCCATTTACGTTCGTATATTCCGTTGTCGGAAACCATACTCCTGAATGAATATACAGGTTGTAAATAACAACGCAAATAAAATTTTTGGGTTTTTAGGGGAGATAAAAAGATAGTTTTAGTTTTTTTTTAATTTTTTAAAGGAATTTCACTGGTTCACCTTGTCACTCAGAAGAGTCGATGATGTTCTTGACGCGGGTTGTTCCGATGTCCAGAGATGATGCGCGAACTGACGTGTGATGGATATTCTTTCACCCGTGCGTGCTATTGATTACGTAAGACGCTCGAAATAAGCAGGTGCTCTTCAAAGCTGTAACTTTAGGCTACTGGGAACCAGCTGTTCTGGTTTGTACACAAAATACTTCATCTGCCTCACACACACACACACACACACACACACAAAACACATTGGAGGTCATCTGCACCTCTAAATCAATTTCAACGCCGTCTCTGGACAAGTCCAGTGAAAACCTTCACGGACCCCTAGTGAGCAATCTTCCACAGTTTTGTTTTAACTCTAAAATTTTGTATACATAATCATTTTACACCATATATATTTGAACAGTGTACTTGCTTATTTTATTCCAGCTGGTTAAATACCAAAAGTTGATCGATATGAGGTTTGTAGTCGCAAATACATTATGGAAGTGCTTGTTAAAAAGAGTACCAGAAAGTATGCGTGTGCCATTTGCATCTACAGTCTGGATACCATCTTACAATGTGTGGAGGATGGTACTTCTCCTAACACCTACTTTTCTCTAACCTCTCCCACCCTCCGCACCCCTTCCCCTTTAAAATCACGAATGGCGTGTGAGAAGCATGATTCTCAGTAAAGCTTAGTGCTAGCTATAATTTCTCTGGTTTTACCTTCGTGGTTATTTCACGAGAAGTGTGTGGGAGTAAGAAATATGTTGTCTGACTCTTCCTGAAACGTACACTCGAAATTTCAACGAGGCACTCTCCCTTAGATTTTGTCTACCTTTTGTGTTAATCCTATTAGATCTGTGCTCAAAAATTGGTGGGACGAGTGATTCTGCAAGCTACTTCTTTCGTGGATGATCTACATTTCCTTAACATAAACCCAATCAAACCGCATACTACATTTTCTTTGTTCTACAATTACTTTTATGTGGTCATTGCAATTTAGGTCTTGTGGGACAGCTTCTCCTAGGTGTTTTACGTTGGAAAACACTGGTCGACAAAACTGAACTTTTTTCTTTCACAAGAATAAAAATTTTATATTCTAGAATCATTTGTCATGTTGAATGAAAATATCGTTTCCATTTCTCTCCCATCAGGCTGGACCTTTGTGTGATATTTATTTGAACTTTGGTAATTTTTAATAAAATCAGTAACTAGCTATCGAACTCTGAATGATATACCACTCATTCTGGCTCAGCCGGAAAGTGGTGGACGGCGATTTTCGAGCATATGTTGCATCTGGTATTCCTCACTTCCTGGACCAGCAATAGTCAACCAGCGAATTAGAATTCCAATTGTCTTGATACCTCACCATGCACATTGGCGATATTCTCAAGATTTCCCGGGAAAAAGACTAAGCGAAAGATCTAAATGTGAATTTTTGTAGACATGTTGCATCCAGTAGCTTTATCGGAATGCAGATCAGGCACTATATCACGGCAGCTTTCTGCTTCACGGTTTCCAACGAAATTGCAACATACATTTTTGAAAGAGTGCCAGGTTGCTTTCCCCGGTAGATTCAACGGTCCTTCAAAATGTTTATCAGCCATTAATGTCTGAATTATCACCTTCAGTTTAGCATCACTGTCCTTGAGTAATTTCGATTTCAAATACAAAATACATCAGAACGTTCATCCATAGTTTCGACGAAAGTTTTCAGTACTCCTAATTTAATATGCAAGTGAATTAAATATATTTTTTCGGATTCGCTTAAGGGACATGTGGCACCTATGATTTTCTAACGTAGTGAAGCTTCTTATCTCTGCTGTCCCATTCGAACAAAAAAAAAAAAAAAGAATTTAGTAGATATCCATGATGCAAACCAAGCAATAAAGCAGTGACCTTTAAATCACCACGTATATACCGTTTATATTTATTTCGTATTAGATTTTTTTTAAACTTAGTTTATATTGTTATCTGTCTCTTTCATATCAGCGGCATGCAATACAGGTATTGACAGAAGTTCACTACAAATACGTAGTAGCACAGCCTCGGGGCGGTGTTAATGTCAGAGTTTCCATAACAGAACAAATATCATTGCAAAATGCAATACCAATTCCTTCAGAGAAGCAATCTTTGAAAACAATAACTACATATTCGTACGTTTTATTGGAGCATATTCTAGCCTTCCAGTTAAAACTTCAGCTTGCTGTTTACACAGTGTTAAATCGCGAATCAACTCATTAAGGTCTTGTTGAAGGGAAAGCATGTTTCTGATGAAGAGCTGCTGCCTTCATATGTACGATCATTTGTATTTTCATCTGATTAATTTTAAGTTAAGGTAGTTCAGAACGAGAGTTATAGATTAAGGTCGTATCTGCGTATATTGGTAAACAGAACTCTTCATTGTATAAGACAGGCCTCATTCCAGACGGCAAATTCGGATACTTAACTGTAGGTTTTGATTTAGATATGATTGCTTCAGTATTTCGTAAACAAAAATAACGTCCGTTAGATGGTCAGTTGCTGCCCTCCAAATCATGGGAATTTCAAATGGCTTATGATGTATGCCATTTTTCAGCTTATGATGTGTACCAATTTTCAGCCCAGTCAATAGTCCAATACACGAAACACAGCACACGTCTGGGTCCCACACTTTAACGAAATCACCTACGTGACAGCAGAAGTACAGTTCATAACCCTCTTTCACAAGTAGTGTGAAATGTCTCCTTTAAGACTAGATGGTCAATTCACTACAAAATTAGCGGAAGTTATCTGCATGATTTTCACACTTTCTTTGCATGATGAAACAACAAAACACTAAAACACAACATAAACAATACACTCTACACACTAAGGAAGGAAATAATATTTCATTAGTGATACTGATGCTAGCACGCTCACAGTCAGCTCAAAAGTGACGCAGCACAATGTCAGATTACCAGGACTGCGCATGTGAGAACATGAATGAACCTGCACGGTTTTGACGATTGGTGCTTCCTCACGATATATCATTTCCTTAAAACAGTGGGAATAAAATCGCTACATACGAGATTCCTATGACAGGTCAACGAAAATGCTAAAATCAAATTTTAAAAAAGTAGTTGACACAAGAAACTATGCCTGATGGAAAAATGCTGACTGTATATCTGAATGCAGTTTAACAACATCCACTATAATCACCGATCAGATTAAGTGAAGAAAGCCTTGTGGACCAGTGTAACGTTTAAAGTGATTTGTTGCCACTAGCGTAGCCGGGCAGTAGTGAACCACTTGGTAGACAATACTCCCTGCAAGAATACAATATTTGCGCTAGAATCATAAATAAAATGGCGGAGAGCAGCGAGGCGCAACTCGGATTCAATGCAGTTGACATACAAAATGACGACGGTGTATGCCTGAGTGGACTATCAAGGTACGCCATTTACAAGGCTAATCTGTGTACTTCGGAGTACCCCTGCCATTCATCAAGTTTTTCTCGTTCTACCCCGAAGACAGAAGCTTTGCGCTCAAAGTCGGCGATTCACAATCAACCATCCGCCTCATACGTGCCGGAGTTCCCCAAGGATCCGTTCTTGGACAGACGTTATATTCCCTGTGCTCATCGGATCTGCCGCATTCTCTCAGAGTCGAGAGAGCAATATATGCTGATGACATCATCCTGTACACCAGATTGACAAAAGCGGTACCTCGACGCCTTCAAGACGTCTGCCATGACCTAGAAGATTGGTCCCGCAAATGGCGTATTGGCTTCAATCCTCAGAAGAGCCAAGCCATCCATTTTACGAAAAGAAGAGTTTTTCACGTTCAAGAAATTTCGCTTTTCGGCACTGACTTAGCATGGCAATACACGGTTACGTACCTTGGATAAGTTTGGATGCTCAACTCAATTTGAACCATCAAGCTGACTCTGTTTGGAATAAAGTCAACCAGAGGATTGGGGCCCTTTATCCTATGATTAATGAGAACTCCGGGCTATAAGTTGAAAATGGCCTGCTGATGCTCAGGATGTTTATTCGACCAGTAATGGATTATGCATGCCTCGTCTGGGGTAACGCAGCACATATCCATCTGCACCGACTACAAACAATGTAGAACCGAATTCTAAGAAGAATCTTTCACGTTCACCATGTTTCCACATCGTCCACTCCACGAAGCAGCGGGGGAACCGGCAGTTCTTGCCAGGATTCAAGCCACAGCCCGGAAATTTTACGAGAAGGAGGCCTCCAGCCGTGAACTGATCAAGAACCTGCGCGTACAGAACGAAGACAAAGAGCGCTACAAGCGGCCCGTGGCTCTGCTGTTTCGCTAAAAGCCAACAGCGTCCACAAGAAGATGCAACAAACCCAAAATAGTACCCAAATTACCCATAACGTAATAAAGACGACATAAACATCCCCAGAAGCTCCAAATACAGTCGTCTACACTCACACTGGTAGTAAATGCTCTCGAGTAAATACTACACAGACATATAGTCTAAGAAGATTGACGGAACGGCATCCCAAGGCGTTCCATACTTGGTCCGCGCCCAATGAGCGCGTTCCTAGCACTATGAAGGCTCTGCTGAAGTTCCTTATGCTGTCCGCGACCGCGTCGAGTTTCTCTCGCGGCCGAGCCATCCTCCTGGGCTTCTGAATCCGGTATGCGCCTGTGAGGTGCGCTTCCTGCGGCGTCCGGCTGCTGTTGGAGCTGCATATTAGGATGCCCATTCTCCAAGGAGCTTGCTGCCGCCTGGTATCGCGTATGCCGTTCTTTTCCATTACTAACGCCCTTGGATGTCAGTAGTTCATTTCTGGAGGAGGGAACTTTCTTCCGTTGTTTCTGTAGTAGTTCCAAAGCAGGATTCCACGCAGTACTAAGTTGATAAACTTCTCCGCCATCTTGATTTCAATCGATTCATTAACGACACTAGCCCAGAATCGGGGTCTGAGCCAGAATACTGGTTTTGTCATAATCCATGGTGTGTTCAAGTTCCAGGCAATGTTCTGATATTGCAGATTTAGTTACCTGTCGTAGCCTGGCATGCCTCTGATGTTCTTTACATCTTATTTCAACTGTTCCGGTAGTTTGGCCGATGTAAGCCATCCCACATTCACAGGGTATATTGTAGACACCAGGTTTCCTTAACCGCAGATCATCCTTGACAGTTCCAAGGAGCGTCTTTATCTTGTTAGGTGGGCAGAACACACTCTTGATATTGTGTTTCTCCAAGATTCTGCTGATCTTGGCAGATATAGGCCCAGCATAGGGTAGCAAAAGCTCCTTTCCTGGTCTCTTCTTCCTGCTCCTCTCCTGTAGCCTCAGGTCTTCTGGAGGGATGGAGCGCTTTGCGAATGTCCCTGGTGGAGTGTCCGTTATCTGTGAACACTCTTTGTAGATGTCTGGGTCAGAGAGTGTTTTGGCTCGGTGTACGAGTGTTCTCAGCACTTCATACTTCTGTGCTGGGTGATGGTACCTGTCAGCCTGTAGATATAAGTCAGTGTGTGTTGGTTTCCTGTACACACTGTGGCCTAAGGTGCCGTCTGCCTTCCTCCTTACCAGGACATCGAGGAATGGGAGCTTACCATCTCTCTCTAGTTCCAGGGTGAGCTTGATGTTGGGATGTCTTCAGATGATCCACTAACTGATCCAGTCTTCTCTTACCATGTGACCAGATGACGAACGTGTCATCAACGTATCTGAAGAAACACGTCATCTGTTAGGCAGCAGTTGTAAATGCCTCATCCTCGAATTTCTCCATAAACAAATTCGCCACTACCGGCGATAAGGGGCTACCATGGCCATTCCGTCAGTCTGCTCATAGAATTGGCCTCCACAGAGGAAATACATCGATATCAAAATATGCTTGAAAAGATCCAGCAAGGTTCCGTCAAATTTCTCACGATTTATATCGAGTGTGTCCTGAAGTGGTACCCTTGTGAATAGAGACACAACATCAAAACTGACCATGATGTGCGTGTCCGAGATCGGTAGGTTGTTGAGACGTTCCACAAAGTCCGAAGAGTTGCGGATGTGGTGGACACACTTCCCTACATATGGTGCCAGAATCTTCTTAAGGTGGGAGACTGTAGGGTAGGTGGCTGCACTGACGATCGGGCGAAGTGGTACACCCTGTCTAGGGATCTTGGGTAATCCATATAGTCTGGGTGGTACTGGTGCCTTAGCTATTAGTTGTTTGACAACCTTCTTAGGCCGTCCTGTTTACTTAAGAAGAGACCGGGTTTTCCTGTCCACTCTATCGGTGGGATCATTCTCTAATGGATTATAAGCAGGGTCCTCCAAAAGTTGACAGATCTTCTGGTCATAGTCAGTCTTCAGCAGTATGACAGTAGAGTTCCCTTGTCTGCTGGTAACACCACCAAGTCTTCTTCTTCCCGCAAACTCTTGAACCCCATCCTCTCGTCTCTTGAGATGTTTGTTGTGGGCGGCTTGGCTGCGGTTAGCACCCTGCATGTCTCTCTCCGAATCTCTTCTGCGACGCTTCACGGTAGTGTGTTGACCACTTCCCCCACAGAGCTGATGAAGCTGGAAACCGGTAGCTCTCTAGGAGTGACAGCAAAATTCAGGCCCTTACTGAGTATTTTCAAGGTGATATCAAATGTGAGACCGCTCAGATTTACCACTGTACGGGTGTACTCTGTTATTCAGGCGCTGAAATTTCGCCATTTGTCGAGTTGTAGCATTGTGTTTGACACATGCCGCCAGCGCCCACGATGTGCCATCTATCCTGTCCCAGTCTTCAGGTGCCAAGTTGCTGGCTAAGTCCAGATATAGACGTAATAGCTCCTTGGAGGTAACGTCCAGTCTATGCCGTATGTCCCGGATCCTTTCCCTTACCATGGCTATACTGGCACGATGGTTGATCCTATTAGCTGCCCTATTTGTGATATGATGTTTAATCTGGGCAAAAACAGTTACCACAGCTCCTTCTCTGCATCTGAGCATGGAAGCTGAGAGAGCTCAACATCCTCTCTTTGCGCTGTCGTAGCTTGTCTAATAACTTCATTTTCATGAAAATTTCCTCCCCGTAGAGCCTTGCAATCTAATTTCTAAGACTTTCCCGGCGATTTGTGTCATCTCGTAGAATCGGATGTACTGCCGTTGGTCCACGTCTTCCTAACACGATATTTCGACGTCGTAACTCGGCGTCTTCATCAGGTGCTCCCCGAGAGTGGTTGACGAGCTGACCTCATCCGCGACCACGGCGAATTTCTCTCGCGGCCGAACCATCCTCCTGGGCTTCTGAATCCGGTATGCGCCTGTGAGGTGCGCTTCCTGCGGCGTCCGGCTGCTGTTGGAGCTGCATATTAGGATGCCCATTCTCCAAGGAGCTTGCTGCCGCCTGGTATCGCGTATGCCGTTCTTTTCCATTACTAACGCCCTTGGATGTCAGTAGTTCATTTCTGGAGGAGGGAACTTTCTTCCGTTGTTTCTGTAGTAGTTCCAAAGCAGGATTCCACGCAGTACTAAGTTGATAAACTTCTCCGCCATCTTGATTTCAATCGATTCATTAACGACACTAGCCCAGAATCGGGGTCTGAGCCAGAATACTGGTTTTGTCATAATCCATGGTGTGTTCAAGTTCCAGGCAATGTTCTGATATTGCAGATTTAGTTACCTGTCGTAGCCTGGCATGCCTCTGATGTTCTTTACATCTTATTTCAACTGTTCCGGTAGTTTGGCCGATGTAAGCCATCCCACATTCACAGGGTATATTGTAGACACCAGGTTTCCTTAACCGCAGATCATCCTTGACAGTTCCAAGGAGCGTCTTTATCTTGTTAGGTGGGCAGAACACACTCTTGATATTGTGTTTCTCCAAGATTCTGCTGATCTTGGCAGATATAGGCCCAGCATAGGGTAGCAAAAGCTCCTTTCCTGGTCTCTTCTTCCTGCTCCTCTCCTGTAGCCTCAGGTCTTCTGGAGGGATGGAGCGCTTTGCGAATGTCCCTGGTGGAGTATCCGTTATCTGTGAACACTCTTTGTAGATGTCTGGGTCAGAGAGTGTTTTGGCTCGGTGTACGAGTGTTCTCAGCACTTCATACTTCTGTGCTGGGTGATGGTACCTGTCAGCCTGTAGATATAAGTCAGTGTGTGTTGGTTTCCTGTACACACTGTGGCCTAAGGTGCCGTCTGCCTTCCTCCTTACCAGGACATCGAGGAATGGGAGCTTACCATCTCTCTCTAGTTCCAGGGTGAGCTTGATGTTGGGATGTCTTCAGATGATCCACTAACTGATCCAGTCTTCTCTTACCATGTGGCCAGATGACGAACGTGTCATCAACGTATCTGAAGAAACACGTCATCTGTTAGGCAGCAGTTGTAAATGCCTCATCCTCGAATTTCTCCATAAACAAATTCGCCACTACCGGCGATAAGGGGCTACCATGGCCATTCCGTCAGTCTGCTCATAGAATTGGCCTCCACAGAGGAAATACATCGATATCAAAATATGGTTGAAAAGATCCAGCAAGGTTCCGTCAAATTTCTCACGATTTATATCGAGTGTGTCCTGAAGTGGTACCCTTGTGAATAGAGACACCACATCAAAACTGACCATGATGTGCGTGTCCGAGATCGGTAGGTTGTTGAGACGTTCCACAAAGTCCGAAGAGTTGCGGATGTGGTGGACACACTTCCCTACATATGGTGCCAGAATCTTCTTAAGGTAGGAGACTGTAGGGTAGGTGGCTGCACTGACGATCGGGCGAAGTGGTACACCCTGTCTAGGGATCTTGGGTAATCCATATAGTCTGGGTGGTACTGGTGCCTTAGCTATTAGTTGTTTGACAACCTTCTTAGGCCGTCCTGTTTACTTAAGAAGAGACCGGGTTTTCCTGTCCACTCTATCGGTGGGATCATTCTCTAATGGATTATAAGCAGGGTCCTCCAAAAGTTGACAGATCTTCTGGTCATAGTCAGTCTTCAGCAGTATGACAGTAGAGTTCCCTTGTCTGCTGGTAACACCACCAAGTCTTCTTCTTCCCGCAAACTCTTGAACCCCATCCTCTCGTCTCTTGAGATGTTTGTTGTGGGCGGCTTGGCTGCGGTTAGCACCCTGCATGTCTCTCTCCGAATCTCTTCTGCGACGCTTCACGGTAGTGTGTTGACCACTTCCCCCACAGAGCTGATGAAGCTGGAAACCGGTAGCTCTCTAGGAGTGACAGCAAAATTCAGGCCCTTACTGAGTATTTTCAAGGTGATATCAAATGTGAGACCGCTCAGATTTACCACTGTACGGGTGTACTCTGTTATTCAGGCGCTGAAATTTCGCCATTTGTCGAGTTGTAGCATTGTGTTTGACACATGCCGCCAGCGCCCACGATGTGCCATCTATCCTGTCCCAGTCTTCAGGTGCCAAGTTGCTGGCTAAGTCCAGATATAGACGTAATAGCTCCTTGGAGGTAACGTCCAGTCTATGCCGTATGTCCCGGATCCTTTCCCTTACCATGGCTATACTGGCACGATGGTTGATCCTATTAGCTGCCCTATTTGTGATATGATGTTTAATCTGGGCAAAAACAGTTACCACAGCTCCTTCTCTGCATCTGAGCATGGAAGCTGAGAGAGCTCAACATCCTCTCTTTGCGCTGTCGTAGCTTGTCTAATAACTTCATTTTCATGAAAATTTCCTCCCCGTAGAGCCTTGCAATCTAATTTCTAAGACTTTCCCGGCGATTTGTGTCATCTCGTAGAATCGGGTGTACTGCCGTTGGTCCACGTCTTCCTAACACGATATTTCGACGTCGTAACTCGGCGTCTTCATCAGGTGCTCCCCGAGAGTGGTTGACGAGCTGACCTCATCCGCGACCACGGCGAATTTCTCTCGCGGCCGAACCATCCTCCTGGGCTTCTGAATCCGGTATGCGCCTGTGAGGTGCGCTTCCTGCGGCGTCCGGCTGCTGTTGGAGCTGCATATTAGGATGCCCATTCTCCAAGGAGCTTGCTGCCGCCTGGTATCGCGTATGCCGTTCTTTTCCATTACTAACGCCCTTGGATGTCTGTAGTTCATTTCTGGAGGAGGGAACTTTCTTCCGTTGTTTCTGTAGTAGTTCCAAAGCAGGATTCCACGCAGTACTAAGCTCATAACCTGCTTCCTGGTTGATCAACTTCTCCGCCATCTTGATTTCGATCGATTCATTAATGACACCAGCCCAGAATCGGGGTCTGAGCCAGGATCCTGATTTTGTCATAATCCATGGTGTGTTCAAGTTCCAGGCAATGTTCTGCTATTGCAGATTTAGTTACCTGTCTCACTCCCTTCCCAACCACTGCTTCCGTTTCATGCTCCTCGACTCTTTATAACTACCATCTGGTTTCTGTACAAATTGTAAATAGCCTTTCGCTCCCTGTATTTGATCACTGATACATTCAATATTTGAAAAGTCAACGGAGTCAAAAGCTTTCTTTTAGTCTACAAATGCTAGAAACGTAGGTTTGCCTTTCCTTGATCTATCTTCTAAGATAAGTCGTAGCGTCAGTATTGTATCCCGTGATCCAACATTTCAGTTTGGAAACGAATGAGGACGATCGCGCTTTTTACCAAAGATGCCACTGTACTGGAAAGGTAGAAAGATTGCTGTTTCCACTGAAGGCGATGAAAGGTAGAGAAAATCATCTCTATGACGGATAGGGGACCCTCAGTCCCGGGCCTTCTTAAACGTGAGACACTGTCAAACATTCTGGCTGCGCAAAAAAAAAAAAAAAAAAAAAAAAGTGTATATAGGATATAAGACCAGTCGGCATTGACTAACATAAGGAAATTATGAGTTAGAATCAAGACACTAGACGGTAACAATGCAGAGTACCTCATTGGTCGAAGAATGTTAAATTAACACTCGATCGGAAATCATTCGTTCAGCCCGTGATCGATTTCATAGGCTCTTCAGTCATCACCTGCGATATTGCGGTGAGATCAAGCGGCAACCGCAATAAAATGTTTAGGGCCATTAAAGTCATTTTAAAGCAATGCCATTCCTTCAAGCTTCACTCTGAACACTTGCTTTTAGTGCCATGAGTAGTTGCTTTCAACATCAACCATATGTATGATGCATTCTCCTCTGTAGTACTATCTATTTTCAGCTAACATTATGACAGTCACTGAGCACTTCACGGTTGTAACTAAGTTACTTACGTAATTGTTAGTATCTTTCCATTTGACCCTATATATCAGATATACCAAGGTTTTTATTAGAATATTATTGCCACAGGTTGTCATTTGTTTGTGATTTTCCTGCAAGGAGAACAATATTGTCATTTAAGTAGATTCTGTCATTATGTTTCTTGCGTTTGTATTATTACTACCTAATATGTATAAGCCTTCAGTATTAAAGCATTTTGTGGAAAATAAACACATCCCAGAGTTGCAGCGTACTGAGTCGCCATTGCTGGATTGATGTACGAGTGCAACCGCTTATTGTTGCTTCTTGGGAAGTAGTGGGCTGGAGTCAGTAGGGACTCGCCTGCACGGACTTCAGTTTGCAGGCGAGTAAAGAAGTGAAGTGGTTGAGCACATTCCAGCAATCTACCTACCCTTATATTTCTACCCTGCACCCTGCTACCCCCCACCCCCCTTCCACCCACCCACACACAACTACATCCTCAGAGCATAATTCATCTAGTAGTACTGCACTTAGATTTGGTACACACGCTTCAGCCATTTCACAATAAATACTGATATCTTACCATTAAAACACAATTTCTACCAATCTGATACTTTTCAGTCTCGACGTTCTACAAGCAATTACTTCAGAAATAACGAGAATATATTTTCCTTTACAGGTAACTTAATGTCGTCTAATTTGGTTTTGGGAAACGTTTTCGCTAAAAGTCGACGCTTTCGAGCTATTTAAGAAAAACTTGAAAAAAGTGAACTTGCAACGATCCTCACCTTCCTACGCCACATCACTGTACAAATGTTTCCAACAACAGCAATTAATTTCTCTATTTTTTTCCTTCGGTTACTCGACCAAAGTGGACAATGAGACGCCTTTGTAAGTCACATAGTTTTTGCGTCAGCGACATTGAATCAGAGTTAGGATTACCATATCGGTCTCCGGGTATCATGTCGACAAGGGTAAAGCGAGATATGTTGAGTGTGATTCTGTTTGCTGTTTGGAAGCACACAGCGTTTTTGATGAAGACAGCTGTTCCGATCGGAAGAAGTATTTGAGCCTTATCGGAGAAGGAGCTTACTTTTTGGAGTCTTGGTGTGTCTCAATAAGGGTTGCTGACAAAGTTTAGATATATCGTTTATTTTCCCAAAACGTGTCGATATATATTGGCGACATACTTTAAACTGACATATCGAAATGTCGATATCGAAATGGCAAAACCAAGTCCTAATATTTTCATTTTAGATTACATTCTTTTCGTAATTTTCGGTAAATATTTGAAAATGTTCTTTTGAAATTGCAGTAGAACATAATTTTACTTTCACTGCTTGAACGAGTCTTACTGCTTATTGAGCTTTCGTCACGTCCAATCATTCTCTTTGATTGTGTGGAACAAGTACAGTTTAAAAAAAATTTACGCCACTGGTATGCTGTTTCTGCACATCGGCATTCTTCAAAAACAGTTTCTGAAAAAGATGAACAAAAATCCAAATGACAAGGTTGGTGTTTGCGGTGAGCGGAGACGTGTGAGGGGAAACGCTGACGTAATCAGCTCTCGGCGCTACCAACTAAACTGCAACGTTTAGCTTTACGAAGCAAATTTGACATTACAGCTGCTAGGTCGCTGGCGTTTGCAGAAATGAAAGAACTGGGACGTCGAAATGAAGTGTTCCAGACAAATACGAACGACGGACCGATTGGACACCTTTCATCGTGCTACTTACGTGCAGTTACCATTGTTAGTAAAGTGATTATCGCCAAGCGTCAACGTGCTTCGTTTTTCAATTCTTGCTCTGTGAGAGATAAGCAGACTGCTGGCTCGCTGATGTACAGAATATCTAATAATATATCAATAATTATATATACTGCTCTAAAACTGGCAGTATATTTACACTCTGCAGCCGATATCTTTATTTACAGGTATATCGATATTTTTAGTCGTTATATCGATAGTATTTTTTTATAAATAGAGGGCCGATAATGACTATTTTTAAATGTCGATATATTGGACTCCCAATATTTTTAAGAATAACCACTTTCCTAATTCAAGTATGTTTATTCAGCGCCCTTCCGTCTATCGCCACTATTAACTATACCTTGATTTCTCTGGATATGTCTTACAAGCATGTACTACCACCACCTAGATGGAAATTCAGAAAAGTAAACTGGGATATATTTGATAAAAATCTGGACAAAAGCCTTTGTTGGATTCCACCAAAATCAAAAAACTACGAGAGGCTTGTTGGAGCTAAGGTAAGTGCAGTAAACAAAGCAAGCCCTAGGGGCTACTGGAAGAAAAACATTCCAGATTGGGGTGAGACTACCACGAAATAATATCACGAATTTCTAAACATCAAGGACCCGGAAATAGCGGATAACCTACTTCAGGTCTTTAATACAGTCAGACGTATTAGCTGGATAGAGACTGTTGAGTCACTCGGTTATCAAACAAGTAGAAAAGCATGGTCATTAGTAAGCAAGTCGGATGGAAACAAAATTAAAGTAAGGAACATCACTCATACATCATCTTATAGGACTGCATCACATTTGACGTCCACATGAAGAACATTAAGGGATAAAGCTCATACAAAATACATTACACGCTAACTTACATTGCTCGAAAAGAAGACTAATGAACTATCTGACTTCTCAATACATTTGTTTATACCTGAAATTTCGCTGCTCTTAAAACTCTAAAACAGGAAAGGCACCGGGAAGTGACGGAATCCACCCAGAATTTCTTCTGCACAGTGGGAACTACGCAGAAAGATTGCTGGCGGATTTCTTCTCTGGCATCATGATACCTAGGTCAGTCCCTCAAAAAATAATACTGAAGCCGTCCAAGGCACCAGAATAGCCTAAGAGCCATCGCCCACTCGCACTACTGTGCAGTACTTGTAAGTTCTTTGAAAGAATTCTATACAGTCGCATTAGTTCAGTAACCTCTCAGAACCTTCCTAGTGAGAAAGCTGGATTCCGACCAGGATGGATCTTCGCTGATCAGGTCTTATCTTTAACAACATTTATTGAAACAGGATACCAAATGGAGCAGAAAACATCAGATGCTTTTGTTGATATAAGTGCAGCATATGACGCTCGATACATTCTACTCGCACACACTGGCTACCTATCTTGGACCACATTCCAAGTCCTGGTATCAGACGGAAGAGCGCCCTACTGCTAATAACACCGACCTTCCAGCAACGGAGGACGTATTCCCTCCGAAGCGGGAAAGACTAAGATAAAGACATCTCACTCTCATCACAGCCAGAACTCTCATGGAAACTGAATCCAATACTATCGATGTATGGAACGCTGCTGGCAACAAAACTGTTCCCCACCATGACTGAAGCTGCCTTGAATCCAGAAGAAACCCCCTAGATTCGACCAGCCTCAGGAAATTTAGACTACCTTGAATCGCACCCGAACGCGCCATGTGCAGACACTCTTTACAAAGTGGGGCAAACATTCATCGTCGCCGTGTGACTATGGTGCGCAACGACAGACAGTTGCTCTTGTTGTATGGATATGTTCCGCCCGTGCGTACAAGGGTCCTTTCGAAAACGTCCTAATAGCGAAGAGTGTTCTAATAAAATACACAAAAGAGCTTGATATCCATACGTAGCTGGTGTCATTTATGTTATTTTATGCTGCTGAGCTGTGCCTAAATGTTGATGAGTAGTAGTTTTGTAATCTTTGTATATGTATTGCCATAATATAAATAAATACAAACACATATATCCTTCTACCGAGATTCTGCAATAAAGTTACTTTCCTATTCCGTACAGAAAGTGTTCACAGTTATGTAGTAATCCATTTGACCTTCGCCATTCTACGGTTTCATCACGCTTCAGAATTATCTAACGTGTGTCCCCGCATTTCACTTCTGTACACAGTTACTCAAGATAATACTTTCAGGGGGTATTTCCTAATACTTAAATTTGTATTAGATCTTACCGTGTTGCCATTTTTCAGAAAAGAAGTGTTTTCTGCATCTCATATCCGCGTCACTTCTAGCGTGTCAGTTACTTTTCTGCAGAACTAACAAAATTCACTATTGCTCTTATTTATTTATCTGATTTTCGTAGGACAGGCAGCTTTAATATGACTGTACTTAAGTGCCCCTGTTTATGATTTCTTATGAACATGATTTCCATTCGGTTCAGTTTGTCTAGACTTTTACGTCCCTAACAAATCTGCACTGTCGTCGAAAAATCTTCAAATTTTTATTTATTCTCCCTCACCATGTACAGCATTTCTAGACAAGAAAAGAAGCTTTTAACAGTGTAGACTTCTAGATACTACTCGTAATTTTGAAATAATCAGGAATAAAAGAGAGGAAAAAAAAATTAATTTACACTTTGTAGAGAAATATACTGTAGTTACAGGAACCGAAGGACGGGAAAAGGCGAGTGTAGTAGAGAATGCAGTAAGACAGTTTCTATGGTAGGCACGATGTTGTTCAGTCTCTACATAGAGCATGAAGTAAAGGAAATCGATTACAAAGAAACACGACATTCCATGCAGACTGAGGCGAGGAGTGAAAATTTTACCAAGGCTGGAAACTGAATCCAGGTCTCCTGCTTACGAGGCGGATTATAACGTTGCTACAACAAATACGTAACGGACCTACAACAAATATTCCTGTGTGCGTCTGTGAAAATAGACTCAAAAAGGAACCTCAGCTATCAGTAAACGCAATTTAACCTGCATAAAACTATGTGTGTGTTGTATGAGTGTCACATTCACTGTCATTTAAGCCCTTAACAGATTGTTACATGAAAAACTTAAAACTATCATTTGGATAAGCTATCTGACTGTATATTTGAATATTAAAACTAGATGAACAAATGAACATGTAACAATGAATACCAAAGCTATCTGCGTTTCTGAACAAGAATTTGCAAGTGATAGAGGATCTGACTTGTGCAACTCAATTTACTGGATTAAAGTACACGACATGTTGTGGTGTGTAAGTGTTTCTGTTTTGACCCTAAGTTTTAGCACTCACTTCTTTAGATGACTGCCTTTTTCCATGTGGTCTACAGCAACCCGCAGCAGCTTGCTGTGTTAGATCTGCCATCACCGACGCGAGGGCAGCGCGACACGTCTTCTGTATCCGGGCTCTCGACCGACACTACTACTTCCACTGTCGTACACAGACCTCGTCTCACAACAATGCTTAGAATCGCACTCCCATGTTTTGTCCTCAGATTGTTACTATAGTTATCTTAGTGCTTACACAATGCAAAGAATAGCGTTAAGTTGGCTCTATTGTTTTCAATGTAATGGAGAGATCTGACACACTCCTGACAAGATGAGCTAACCACTACCCCACCCTGGCAGAATGGCTTTGCATGCCTGCATGTACTACCCTAGAACACTCCCACCCACTCCTCAATCTAAATTATCATCCCCCCCTAAGCTTAATCATCACTGCAGGGGCTTTCCGACTGTATTGGAATAGTACCTCAGCATGGAAAGTATTGGGGACACTGCCTGATTGAATAACGTATGCCTGAATTTCAGGCAGGATCCCCCGTTAAAACGGCTGATGCTGAGGTGCTATTTTCCTGTTCCAACACAGTTAGAGAGCATCTGCAATTATGTTTGACTTACGGGGGAATACGTAGTGGGGGCTGAGGTATTTGGACTGAGGATGTAGGCGTTCTAGAGTATTCTGTGGAGTCGGGGAAAGCCACGGGTGTAGTAGCTAGCGAATTCGCCTAGTGAACGGGAGGCCCAGGTTCGAATCCCGACCCTGATAAAAACTGTCATTCCTCACTTCAGCCGGCACACGTACAACACGTCTGAGACATGAATAGGTCTCTGGAACCATGTAGTTTCATCTACACACGGCATTATTTACATTCTATCTTGGGAATGAACCAGGTGAGTATAATTAAAGGGCAACTACTCACGGAGGTCCACTATGGACTGTAATTATCTTATGGCTGCTGAACTTGATAGATATGCTAAAGCGTAATGTGAAACCGAATTACGCTGGAAATTTTGGCCAACAGGTACAAATCTGGTACTGTATAGCATGTCGTCGTCGAGTCTGGTGCTCATATTGAAGAAACTGTGTAAGAGGCAGTTAATAATACAATCAATATTATGTCTTGTTTGACCTTTTCTGCCCATGTCCTGCCCCTAATCCTTTACATATGGAAACATTTCTATTCACTATGTGATCAAAAGTATCAAGACACCTGGCTGAAAATGACTTACAGGTTCGTGGCGCCCCCCATTGGTAATGCTGGAATTCAGTGAGGTGTTGGCTCGCCCTTAGCCTTCATGTCTGCTCTCATTCTCGCAGGCATACATTCAATCAGGTTCCGGAAAGTTTCTTGGGGAAAGGCAGCCCATTGATCACGGAGTGCTGCGCTGCGGAGAGGTATCAATGTCGCTCGGTGAGGTCTGGCACGAAGTCTGCGTTCCAAAACATCCCGAAAGTGTTCTATAGCATTCAGGTCAGGACTCTGTGCAGGCCAGTCCATTACAGCGATGTTATTGTCGTGTAACCACTACGCCACAGATCATGCATTATGAGCAGGTGCTCGATCGTATTGAAATATGCAATCGCCATCCCGTATTACTCTTTAACAGTGGGAAGCAAGAATTGGCTTAAAACATCAATGTAGGCCTCTGCTGCGATAGTGCCATGCCAAACAAAAATGGTTCAAATGGCTCTGAGCACAATGGGACTCAACTGCTGAGGTCATTAGTCCCCTACAACTTAGAACTAGTTAAACCTAACCAACCTAAGGACATCACAAACATCCATGCCCGAGGCAGGATTCTAACCTGCGACCGTAGCGGTCTTGCGGTTCCAGACTGCAGCGCCTTTAACCGCACGGCCACTTCGGCCGGCCAGGCAAAACAACAAGGGGTGCAAGCCCCCTACATGAAAAACACGACCACACCAAAACACCACCGCCTCCGAATTTTGCTGTTATCACTACACACACTGGTAAATGATGTTCGCCAGGCACTCGCCATACCCACACCCTGCCATCGGACTGCCACATTGTGAACCGTGATTCGTCACTACACACGACGTTTTCCCACTGTTCAGTCGTCCAATTTTTGCGTTCCTTACACCAAGCGAGGCGTCGTTTGATATTTACCAGCGGGACGTGTGGGTAATGAGCAGCCGCTCGACCATGAAATCCAAGTTTTCCCACCTCCCGCCTAACTGTCGTAGTACTTGCAGTGGATACTGACGCAGCTTGGAATTCCTGTATGATGGTATGGATAGATGTCTGCCTATTACACTCTTCAACTGTCAGCGTCTTCCCTCAGACAACAGACGAGGTCGGCCTGTACGCTTTTGTGCTGTACGTGTCCCTTCACATTCCACTTCACTGTCACATCGGAAACAGTGGATCTGGGGGTGTTTAGGAGTGTGGAAATCTCACGTACATACGTATGACGCAAGTGACACCCAATCACCTGGCGACCTTCGAAGTCCGTGAGTTCCGCCGAGCGCCCCATTCTGCTGTCTCACGATGTCTAATAACTACTGAGGTCGCTGATATGGAGCATCTGGCGGTAGGTGGTAGCACAATGCGCCTAATATGAAAAACGTATGTTTTCGGCCTTGTCCGGATACTTTTGATCACATAGTGTCCGTATTTCTCATATTATGCACGTACTGGCCAAAACTGAAACTATTTATTTTTCCTGCGTACCTCGGATCCGCATAAACGCATCAGAGTATCTGTCAAGCCTCTCTCTCATACAACAATTACAGCCCAAAGTTGACAACTGTGAGTAACTGCACTTCAATCATTGTCACCCGGTATAAGAGGCAAACAAAATGTTTCCACTTGAGTGCGTTGCTGCAGCTTACAAGCATCCCAACACAACTCCTATGTAGGTCTATAAGCACCGACGTGTAGGCAGTGGGTTAGCTGGGCCTTGAGAGTTAAATTTTCGATCGCCCCTTTTATGTACTGGAGTAATGCAAGGAAACGGTGACATAATGGGGCCAGTAACGTGGGCGACACTCTAGCGACATCGAAGCTAATCAGCCGTCTCCGCTGGAAGCTGGAGCTCTCCTCTCGGTCTCAGGGGACAAACAAGTTAACTGGCCAGCCAGGCGCAGTGTTCGGTGTGTATGTGAATAGGGGGCAGGGGGGGGGGGGGGGGGGGTTGGCGAAGTCCGCCCTCTGCAAACTCTGTTGCGAGCAGCCGCGCGCCCGCTGAACAACGCGACCGCCGCTGTGAGCTGCTCTCCGTGGTTCCCCACCGGAGCGCCAGCATAAGGCACCTAGTTGAGGTAACAGAACACTTTCAGTTTACTGCAAAAAGTAGGAGGTAAAGTTTAATTTACTTTCATACTTCTTAATTATAGTGAGTGTATGAGGAGTAGTTATTATCTTTCAGTTCTTATTTGCTATAAATAAAGTCACATAATTAGTATTTCGTTTGTTTATAGGTATACACAGTCCTGATATACAATGAAATTCATGCGCCAAAGTATCGTATCCCGACGCTAGAACAGCAGCAAAATCTCGCGAGCTATAGATTAAGTTGAGTATTGTGCGGCAATCGATTTTCTGTATTTGAAGGAAAACAACGCCCAGCATTCCGTGTTTATAGGTAAGATAGATACCGCCTACAGGAAAATTAAAGAGACCTTTGGAGATAAGAGAACCACTTGTATGAATATCAAGAGCTCAGATGGAAACCCAGTTCTAAGCAAAGAAGGGAAAGCAGAAAGGTGGAAGGAGTATATAGAGGGTCTATACAAGGGCGATGTACTTGAGGACAATATTATGGAAATGGAAGAGGATATAGATGAAGATGAAATGGGAGATATGATACTGCGTGAAGAGTTTGACAGAGCACTGAAAGACCTGAGTCGAAACAAGGCCCCGGGAGTAGACAATATTCCATTGGAACTACTGACGGCCTTGGGAGAGCCAGTCCTGACAAAACTCTACCATCTGGTGAGCAAGATGTATGAAACAGGCGAAATACCCTCAGACTTCAAGACGAATATAATAATTCCAATCCCAAAGAAAGCAGGTGTTGACAGATGTGAAAATTACCGAACTATCAGCTTAATAAGTCACAGCTGCAAAATACTAACACGAATTCTTTACAGACGAATGGAAAAACTAGTAGAAGCCAACCTCGGGGAAGATCAGTTTGGATTCCGTAGAAACACTGGAACACGTGAGGCAATACTGACCTTACGACTTATCTTAGAAGAAAGATTAAGGAAAGGCAAACCTACGTTTCTAGCATTTGTAGACTTAGAGAAAGCTTTTGACAATGTTGACTGGAATACTCTCTTTCAAATTCTAAAGGTGGCAGGGGTAAAATACAGGGAGCGAAAGGCTATTTACAATTTGTACAGAAACCAGATGGCAGTTATAAGAGTCGAGGGACAGGAAAGGGAAGCAGTGGTTGGGAAGGGAGTAAGACAGGGTTGTAGCCTCTCCCCGATGTTGTTCAATCTGTATATTGAGCAAGCAGTAAAGGAAACAAAATAAAAATTCGGAGTAGGTATTAAAATTCATGGACAAGAAATAAAAACTTTGAGGTTCGCCGATGACATTGTAATTCTGTCAGAGACAGCAAAGGACTTGGAAGAGCAGTTGAATGGAATGGACAGTGTCTTGAAAGGAGGATATAAGATGAACATCAACAAAAGCAAAACAAGGATAATGGAATGTAGTCTAATTAAGTCGGTTGATGCTGAGGGAATTAGATTAGGAAATGAGACACTTAAAGTAGTAAAGGAGTTTTGCTATTTGGGGAGCAAAATAACGGATGATGGTCGAAGTAGAGAGGATATAAAATGTAGGCTGGCAATGGCAAGGAAAGCGTTTCTGAAGAATAGAAATTTGTTAACATCCAGTATTGATTTAAGTGTCAGGAAGTCATTTCTGAAAGTATTCGTATAGCCATGTATGGAAGTGAAACATGGACGATAAATAGTTTGGACAAGAAGAGAATAGAAGCTTTCGAAATGTGGTGATACAGAAGAATGCTGAAGATTAGATGGGTAGATCACATAACTATTGAGGAAGTATTGAATAGGATTGGGGAGAAGAGAAGTTTGTGGCACAACTTGACCAGAAGAAGGGATCGGTTGGTAGGACATGTTCTGAGGCATCAAGGGATCACCAATTTAGTATTGGATGGCAGCGTGGAGGGTAAAAATCGTAGAGGGAGACCAAGAGATGAATACACTAAGCAGATTCAGAAGGATGTAGGTTGCAGTAGGTACTGGGAGATGAATAAGCTTGCACAGGATAGAGTAGCATGGAGAGCTGCATCAAACCAGTCTCAGGACTGAAGACCACAACAACAACAACAACATGACCAGTTGTATTTCTCTTGTTTTAGAAAATACGGCCGCTTACGTCCCCGGAGGCTATTAGACACTGATTGCAAGTCGGACTGCTACATTTCAAAAATATCGTAGAATGGCGATGGTGGGTTGGTTTTACAATGTTCGCCCACATATCTGCTACGGTGGCTGTCATAAAAATGCCCTACCCACGTTGCAGAAATGAGGATGTGTTTTTTTCAGTTTCGTAGCATCACTGACTTTGGTTCGCTTACCAAACGTCTTCCAAATCTGTCTCGTAGATCCGGATCCAGATTGGCTTCTTTTCCATATAGGGTCACCAACCGACGTGCAAGGAACAAACTGTGCTAAACTGAAGCGTCAGTGTGGGAGAAAAACTAGGGTTACGTAATAAAGTTACCACTTGAGTTTTATTCATTGATGGTTAGAGGTAATCAGGAAACGCAAGTAAGAGCCTAACTGTCTTCATTCATTAAATAAAACTGCGTGGAAGAAGATACTGTCTAATGATTCGTTGTATTACTAGATACTCAAGACCTCACAGGACCTTTCACCAAGGCACTGTTCAACACAACAAATATGTTTTCGGTAACTCGTTACATTATACCGTCCACAGCGCATATTGCGTTTATTCACACCTGTTATAAAACCTTTAATGAGTTGTTGCATGCAAATATTTTGCGTGGCAATTTTAATAAAGACGAATAAATATCCTCTTGACCGTTCAGGTGTCTTGCCTCGCTCGTACCCAGCAGAAGATTCATAATGAATTAAACAGTATGGCGCCTGCATACTCAATGCCCGCTTCCGATTGGTTCATAGTTTTCAACCAACAGAGACTGAGGTAGAACGTTCTTATCATCTACGTTTTTACTTTAGTTAATGGTTCAAGTGGTTCAAATGGCTCTGAGCACTATGCGACTTAACTTCTGAGGTCATCAGTCGCCTAGAACTTAGAACTAATTAAACCTAACTAACCTAAGGACATCACACACATCCATGCCCGAGGCAGGATTCGAACCTGCGACCGTAGCGGTCGCTCGGCTCCAGACTGTAGCGCCTAGAACCGCAGGGCCACCCCGGCCGGCTTTAGTTAATGACTTTATGAAATTATTAATAACCTTCTATCAGCGCAACTAGTGTTGCCAGTGTTGCTGGAAGGGCTTAGTAGTGTTCAGCTATCAAACGCCTCGAAGTGTGCAGGCCATGACCAGTGGCTTTCAAATAGTCTTTGTACGTTACTGACAGTACAGTTAGCCTTCTGCCGCCGAACAGTGTGTCAGCAGGGCGCAAGTAGCAGCAATACTGCACTTAATTGGCAGTATTGTATTTTAATAACCGTTTTATTTTGTGTCGAATTGTTTGTGCTCCCTGTAGATTAGTTCAGACGTTGTTTGCACAACAGTATTTAGCTGCTTATCCCGTTCCAGAGGTTGCCCTCAGTCTGCAAGATCCGGGCGGTCGCAGAGGTTTGGCTTACTGGTAGCTGGGAGCTCCAACGTCAGGCGCGTAATGGGGCCCTTTAGGGATATGGCTGCAATGGAGGGAAAGAAAACCAATGTGCACTCCGTGTGCACACAGCGGGGAGTCATTGCAGATGTGGAAAGGGTCCTTTCGGATGCCATGAAGGTGGTCGCTCATTTCGGCACCAATGATGTGTGTCGCTATGGATCGGAGGAAATACTCTCTGGCTTCTGGCGGCTATCTCATTTGGTGAAGACTGCCAGTCTGGCTAGCGGGATGAAAGCAGAGCTCACCGTCTGCAGCATCGTCGACAGGACTGACTGCGGACCTTTGGTACAGAGCCGAGTGGAGGGGCTGAATCAGAGGCTGTGACGGTTCTGCGACCGTGTGGACCGCAGATTCCTCGACTTATAGGGGGTGGGGTTTCGGGTTCCGCTGGATAGGTCAGGAGTCCACTACACACAGCATGCGGCTACACGGGCAGCAGGGGTTGTGTGGCGTGGACTGGGCGTTTTTTTTTTTTTTGGGTTAGATGGCCTCGGGTAATTACAGAAATGGGATCAGCCTCAAAGGGTGCGGGGCAAAGTCAGGACATGCGGGGACCAAGCAGCAATCGGCATGTAATTGTAAACTGTCGAAGCTGCGTTGGTTAAGTACCGGAACGTCAAGCGCTGATAGAGAGCACCGAAGCTGAAGCCAGAGATATTCTGCCGAAATTAGTACAAAGCCACAGACGATGTTTAGGAAGGATAGATTGCATGCAACCGGTGATGGCTTGTTTGTCGCTGTTAGTAGTAGTTTATCCTCTAGTGAAATAGAAGTGGATAGTTCCTATGAATTATTATGGGTGGAGGCTATACTCAACAACCGAGCTAGGTTAATAATTGGCTCCTTTTACCGACCTCCCGACTCAGCAGCGTTAATGGCGGAACAACTGAGAGAAAATCTGGAATACATTTCACACAAATTTCCTCAGAATGATATAGTCTTACGTGGAGATTTCAATTTACCAGATATAGACTGGGGCACTCAGATGTTTACTACGGGTGGTAGGGACAGAGCATCGAGTGACATTATACTGAGTGCACTATCTGAAAATTACCTCGAGCAATTAAACAGAGAACCGACTGGTGGAGATAATATCTTGGACCAACTGATAACAAACAGACCCGAACTTTTCGACTCTGTAAGCGAAGAACAGGGAATCAATGATCATAAGGCCGTTGCAGCATCCCTGAATATGGAAGTAAATAGGAATATAAAAAAAGGGCGGAAGGGCTATCTGTTTAGGAAGAGTAATAGAAGGAAGATTTCAGACTACCTAACAGATCAAAACGAAAATTTCTGGTGCGACACTAACAATGTTGAGTGTTTATGGAAAAAATTCAAGGCAATCGTAAAAGGCGTTTTAGACAGGTACGTGCCGAGTAAAACTGTGAGGGACGGGAAAAACCCACCGTGGTTCCACAACAAAGTTCCGAAACTACTACGAAAGCAAAGAGAGCTTCACTGCAAATTTAAACGCAGCCAAAACCTATCAAACAGAATATAAACGATGTCAAAGTTAGCATGAAGCGATCAGTGAATTCAAAAGTAAAATTCTATGTACCGACTTGACAGAAAATCCTAGGAAGTTCTGGTCTTACGGTAAATCAGTAAATGGCTCGAAACAGCATATGCAGACACTCTGGGATGATAATGGCATTGAAACAGAGGATGACGCGCGTAAAGCTGAAATACTAAATACCTTTTTCCAAAGCTGTTTCACAAAGGAAGACCGCACTGCAGATCTTTCTCTAAATCCTCGCACGAACGAAAAAATGGCTGACATCGAAATAAGTGTCCAAGGAATAGAAAAGCGACTGAAATCATTCAACAGAGGAAAGTCCACTGGACCTGACGGGATACCAATTCGATAATACACAGAGTAGGCGAGAGAACTTGCCCCCCTTCTAACAGCCGTGTACCGCAAGTCTCTAGAGGAGCGGAAGGTTCCAAATGATTGGAAAAGAGCACAGGTAGTCCCAGTCTTCAAGAAGGGTCGTGGAGCGGATGCGCAAAACTATAGGCCTATATCTCTGACATTTTAGAACATGTTTTTTGGTCGAGTATCATGTCGTTTTTGGAAACCCAGAATCTACTATGTAGGAATCAACATGGATTCCGGAAACAGCGATCGTGTGAGACCCAACTCGCTTTATTTGTTCATGAGACCCAGAAAATATTAGATACAGGCTCCCAGGTAGATGCTATTTTTCTTGACTTCCGGAAGGCGTTCGATACAGTTCCGCACTGTCGCCTGATAAAGTAAGAGCCTACGGAATATCAGACCAGCTGTGTGGCTGGATTGAAGAGTTTTTAGCAAACAAAACACAGCATGTTGTTCTCAATGAAGAGACGTCTACAGACGTTAAAGTAACCTCTGGCGTGCCACAAGGGAGTGTTATGGGGCCATTGCTTTTCACAATATATATAAATGACCTAGTAGATAGTGTCGGAAGTTCCATGCGGCTTTTTGGTGGATGATGCTGCAGTATACAGAGAAGTTGCAGCATTAGAAAATTGCAGCGAAATGCAGGAAGATCTGCCGCGGATAGGCACTTGGTGCAGGGAGTGGCAACTGACCCTTATCATAGACAAATTTAATGTATTGCGAATACATAGAAAGAAGGATCCTTTATTGTACGATTATATGATAGCGGAACAAAGACTGGTAGCAGTTACTTCTGTAAAACATCTGGGAGTATGCGTGCGGAATGATTTGAAGTGGAATGATCATATAAAATTAATTGTTGGTAAGGCGGGTACCAGGTTGAGATTCATTGGGAGAGTCCTTAGAAAATGTAGTCCATCAACAAAGGAGGTGGCTTACAAAACACTCGTTGGACCTATACTAGAGTGTTGCTCATTAGTGTGGGATCCGTAACAGGTCGGGTTGACAGAGGAGATAGATAAGATCCAAAGAAGAGCGGCGTGTTTCGTCACAGGGTTATCTGGTAAGCGCGATAGCGTTACGGAGATGTTTAGCAAATTCAAGTGGCAAACTCTGCAAGAGAGGCGGTCTGTATCGTGGTGTAGCTTGCTGTCCAGGTTTAGAGAGTGTGCATTTCTGGATGAGGTATCGAATATATTGCTTCCCCCTACTTATACCTCCCGAGGAGATCACGAATGTAAAATTAGAGAGATTCGAGCGCGCACGGAGGTTTTCCGGCAGTCGTTCTTCCCGCGAACCATACGCGACTGGAACAAGAAAGGGAGGTAATGACAGTGGCACGTAAAGTGCCCTCCGCCACACACCGTTCGGTGGCTTGCTGAGTATAAATGTAGATGTAGGTGTAGGAATCCCACCACCGTTCAACACCTTCTTTATAACGACAAGCATTTCAGCATCCACCACTACAGCCACTTTACAGGAGCTTCGCATCAATGGGCTGGAGCAGAGCTGGGCGAAATATTCATCAAAAACTCCTACAGTCACATTTCAAATCCACTTGTCCCGATATAATCTATGGGAAGGTTTCATGTAGAGTGAAGTGGCGTAACATCAACCTAACGACAAGTTCGCTTCACAGAAAGTTCCAGTAACTGGATACCATCGCAAATAGTTTCATTTGTTCAGATCAAAATGTAATTTGGTCGCTTAGAAAAATGAAATTTTCTGTAATTAACAGAACGAGGCTTGCGCCGTCAACTCGAACGCCATTTTTCACCTGGACTGGCACGCTTTCCCACCAACAAAATGCCGTTCGTATACTCGGTTAGGTGGTTCATTATATTCACTACTCAATTACCACACCCACCCCACAAATATTAGACTAACAATCTTACCTGCAACAGCGAAATCCGGTTATGCGCCAGAGATGCGGCCGAAAATACATTGAGCGGTTCCAAAAGTTTTTTTATCATCTTTCTTGGTTTACATTGAGGAAGAATACAAGTTGAAAATCAGTGAGGAATGATGACGTTCTTGGAGAGAATATCGTAATTACTGGGTCAGAACGAATATCACAATTTCGAAGAAGGTACTTTTCGGTTTATTCATTGATTTCATTTTTGATTTTGAACATGGAGAAATTTAATTTTAAAACATAAAGGTACCTGGACATCATGCGGGCTTAAAAAATAAAAACATTTTGTTATTTAATAAAACTCTCTGATAATTCCTGATTCCAAAAATGTACAAATTATCTATATTACCTATTTATTTTGTAAGGCTGCTATAATTTGGCACCTTACAAGCACTCATCTACATCCTTTGCCATGAATTAAAACCACAATTAAGTATCATTTGATAGGTTGTATATCATATATATGAATATTTAGAAAAGACTGACATTGTCACATACATCTTGTAAGTACTTGTTAACACTTATTACATGAAAGGTAACAGAGTGTCTTTATTATCAAAACGGCTTAATGAATGATTGCCTATATTAGTAGAGGTTGTAACGCCAGTGGAAATGAAACGGTAGGTGTAACTCAAGCCCTGGGTGAAAAAGCCCGCACAAGTGTGTAGGTCCTGCTTCCCACAGGCGGAAGGTCTGGGCATCTGAGTACGGAAGCACAATACTGCGGCCGCTGGCCGATGTTGTAGTGTGGCCAGAAGGATAACCGGATAATACTTCGGAAACTCTGAAAATCTTGGACGCAGCAGAGAGGAACGAGGAAGCGTTACACCATAAATCGCAGGTTGGGTTATTTCCGAGGATTTTTATTCCGAGAAGCGTACCATTGTATAAGTATAGGTATTTCCTCGCAAACTTTCTGCACTGGGTGACAAAGGACTAAAATACGGTTGGTCGGCGTTCGGAAGAATCTGTAGAGAAGGAGAATATTTCGTGATTTAGAGAATATGGTTTGCCTTCTGAGTTACGAGGTAGGAAAGCCGAGCTTTGCTGGGAAGCCAGTGGTGGAGAGAAGAGGTCTTCCGTTTTGAGCGCCCGGGTTTGACGGTCGCTGAGTATCAGCTTTTGTTGATACAGATGGACTTGCTGTCTTTGCTCTCAGATTTTATAGTTAGAATGGTTATTGTGGACTTCGTCTACGGGTAGGGAGCCGTCGTTGAGTACACAGCGTTCAGTGATTGAGATCACTTCTTCTCTTTATACTCACATAGAGACGTTATCTGAATTCTGTCCATGCGGCTCGGAGTTCGCGTTTCTTGGTTGTAGAACACAGAGAAGACAGTATTAGGTTATAATAGTTAGAGGACCGCCTTCTTCCATCCAAGTGTTTGAAAGAGTTTTATTTTGTGGCTGGGGTCTCTCCATCGCCACAGACGTGTACTAGAACCATCACTCCGACGCACTGGATGCAGTAAATACGGTGATATTGCTTACTGCTTCGGCTTATTAGGGATATAAAGCTAAACAGCTATGATCACGTAAATTTTATTTCCACTGAGGTTGAACACCAGTGTAGATCGCCTTTGAAAGTGGTGTCTGCTAGTGCTTGGTACGTAGGTGGTGTCAGTCATCTCACGTTATTTATATTAGATCGCGTAGCCATAGAAAGGGGCAGACTCGGGCAACTGATCAATCATATTAGTTAGGAAATCCATTTGTATCTCTTTATGTCCACTGCACGTTGATATATATACATTTTTAATTGTATAAAGGGGGTTTTAATCTACAATAAATGTATAACCAGAAATAACATTTATCATTTAGTAGTTACTATTTCATTTATGTTTATGTTGTAATTTATATGTTAAAGAGCAAGAACGAGGAGATAATATCACATTAAGAGATCCTAAGATCTGCTTCAGGGGGCAGTCAAATAAGGCCAAACCTTCATTTTCGCGTTCAGTATTTTCCGTTGCACACATTCATTTTACACCCGCCTGGAGTAGCAACTTGGAATTTTCGTGCTTAATAATCTTTCTAAAGGAAATGTGGCGTGGATTTTTAAACGAATAGCTGTCACACTACTGCCCAACATAGAGCAATAGATGCGAAGGAAATAGACAAACATCCCATGCCAGAAACTGTTGTGATAGAAGTAAAAATATTGTACAGAGATGTTTCGGATCTTAAACTCCTGAACAATGTTTACGTGGAAAAACGCAGAATCCAAATGTAAGATTCAGAAGTTACAGTCGGTAATACCTGCCAAAAACAGTTTTTATTCGCATATCACCTTTTCATATTGGTATGTTAGATGTCATAATATGTTTTAATTATGGGATAACAAGCAGATTAAAAACCACGGGTAGAGTACTCATCAAAACTGGGTACACATGAAAAATGTGGAGAGGCAGTGCGTTGCTGATGCTAAAAAAAGCAGAGGAAAGAGTGGCAACGAATGCCAAAAGAGCAAATAAAAAAATACGTGTGAATTCCTAAGGGACCAAACTGCTGAGGTCATCAGTCCCTAGAAGAAGAGATAAAAGAAATGAGACTCAATAATGTGAAAAGAACAATCAGAAGCAACAAGATTTCTGAGCTGGAATGTTTTGACATGTTATCAATGAGAAAAGAATGAGATTCAAATCTCAGGTTTCATTTTCCCATAAGCAGCGGTTTTGGATTCTTATTTTTAATCATTATCTCATCCAATACTAAAGAAATAGAAAAAAGAAATTTGCTTGAATAGTAACGCAGTGCACCCCCTACACAGTGAATCAGATTATTCAACAATACATTAAATATTTTAAGTTGGAGCATGTCATAATTTTTCTCCTAATAATTTAAGAACATGACTTCTTAAAAACATGTTCTTACATACAAATAACAGGAAACTGGTAGACGTGCCTTCCTTATCCTTTAACATTTTAATAATTAAAATAATAAAATTTGTTTTGACGTCTTATTTTGAAAAGTGTGGATATACAATGTACTTAATGTAACTGTTACAAATAATCCATCATGTAAGATAAATACCAATTTTCACTCCATTATGAATTTCATGTTATTTAAATGTTCGTCACAGAGTTTTTTTAGTTGTCACTTGAATATCTGTAATGTTTTTTTTTTGGTTTTAGGGCGCAAAACTTCTATGGTCATTAGCGCCCGGTCCGTGACTTAGGAAACAGTAAAAAGCCGAAATTGAAAACCAGCAGCAATGGGAACGAAAGTCATAAAATTGGAGAAACGAAAAGCAGAAGGAAGGCTTAAAAATCCACTACAGAAAGGGGTTGGCTGTCCCCAAAAAAGGCTTCAAATGACTGACGTCATTTCACTGGCACTAATAAACTTGAGAACGCGGTCGGCTGAGCGCGTGTCATCTGCTAAAATCGACGATAGATCAGGCGATAGCTGTAGACGGGAGCGTAACGGATTAAAATAGGGGCACTCAATTAAAAGGTGTCTTACCGTCCACAGCTGAGAGCAGTGGGGACAGAGTGGGGGAGGATCGCCGCTTAAAAGATGTCGATGGCTAAAAAGACAGTGCCCTATCCGAAGTCTAGTTAAAATTACCTCCTCCCGACGACGCGTTCGGGAGGAAGAGGTCCAAGCACAAGGAAGAGCTTTCATGTCCCGCAATTTATTATGGGTAAGTGTTGACCAATGCGTGTGCCATAAATGAACAACACGTCGACATAGAACGCTCCGTAGATCGGCGAAGGGAATCGATTGAATAGCTGGCCGAGGAAGAGAGACTGCAGCCTTGGCTGCAATATCGGCCGCCTCATTTCCACAGATACCAACGTGTCCCGGGAGCCAGAGGAACGCCACCGAGACGCCCCCCAGGTGGAGCAAGCGCAGACAGTCCTGAATCCGGTGGACCAGAGGGTGCACAGGATAAAGAGCTTGGAGACTGAGGAGAGAGCTGAGAGAATCTGAGCAGATAACGTACTGTATCCGCTGGTGGCGGCGGATGTAGTGGACAGCCTGAGAACAGCGTAAAGCTCCGCAGTATATACCGAACACTGGTCGGGAAGCCGAAAGTGATTTGGGGTGTCGCCAACAATATAGGCACTCCCTACACCGAACGATGTTTTCGAGCCGTCGGTGTAAATAAATGTGGTGTCCGTCATTTGTGCACATAGAGCAGCAAACGCCCGACGATAAACAAGTGAAGGGGTACCATCCTTGGGAAATCGACAAAGGTCACGGAGCAGGCAGATCCGGGGACGGAGCCAAGGAGGTGCTGTACCCCAAGTTGTCAAGAAGGTTTTAGGAAAGCAGAAGGAAAGAGAATGGAGCAGTTCACGGAAGCGGACTCCCGGTGGTAGTAGGGAGGAGGGGCGGCCTGCATACCCTACATCAAAGGAGCCGTCGAAAAAAATGTCATGGGCTGGATTAGCAGGCATGGAAGACAGATGGCTAGCATAACGACTCATAAGGACTGCTCGCCGATTGGACAGCGGAGGTTCAGCAATCTCAGCATAAAGGCTTTCCACAGGGCTGATGTAAAAAGCTCCAGACACTGAACGTAATCCACAGTGGTGGATAGAGTCGAGACGCCGAAGAATAGGCGGCCGAGCAGAGGAGTAGACTATGCTTCCATAGTCCAATTTCGAGCGCACTAAGGCGCGATAGAGGCGGAGAAAGACCACTCGGTTTGCTCCCCAGGAGGTACCATTCAGGACACGGAGGGTGTTGAGGGATCGCAGACAGCGAGCCGAAAGATAGGAAACATGGGAGGACCAGCACAGTTTTCTGTCAAACGTAAGACCCAAGAATTTAGCGACGTCTGAAAACGGAAGGTTGACAGGACCTAGATGTAAGGAGGGCGGAAGAAACTCCTTACATCACCAAAAATTAACACAAACGGTCTTACTGGGAGAAAAACGGAAGCCGGTTTCGATGCTCCAAGAGTGGAGGCGATCGAGACATCCTTGAAGACGTCGTTCAAGAAGGCTGGTCCGTTGAGAGCTGTAGTAGATCGCAAAATCGTCCACAAAGAGGGAGCCCGAGACATCAGGAAGGAGACAATCCATAATTGGATTTATGGCAATGGCAAACAGTACAACACTCAGCACTGAGCCCTGGGGTACCCAGTTTTCTTGGGAGAAAGTACGGGAGAGAGTAGTGTTCACCCGCACCCTAAATGTGCGCTCTGCCATAAATTCGCGAATAAAAAGGGGCAGCCGACCTCGAAAGCCCCAAGAGAACAGTGTGCGGAGGATGCCTGTCCTCCAACAGGTATCGTATGCTCTCTCCAGATCAAAAAATATTGCTACTGTTTGGCGTTTCCGGAGAAAATTGTTCATGATATAAGTGGAGAGAGCAACAAGATGGTCAACTGCAGAACGATGCTTTCGGAATCCGCATTGGGCAGGTGTTAAAAGACTTCGGGACTCCAGCCAGCAAGCTAAACGGCAATTCACCATACGCTCCAAAACCTTACATACACTACTCGTGAGAGAAATGGGGCGATAGCTAGAGGGGAGATGTTTTTCCTTTCCAGGTTTCGGAACAGGAACGACGATAGCTTCCCGCCATCGTCTGGGAAAAGTACTGTCGGTCCAAATTCGATTATAAAGGCGAAGGAGGTAACGCAGACTATGGGTTGATAAATGCAGCAACATTTGGACGTGGATACCATCCGGTCCTGGGGCGGAGGAGCGAGAAGAAGAGAGTGCATGTTTGAGTTCTCGCATGGAGAAAACATTACTGTAGCTTTCGCGATTTTGAGAGGAGAAAGCAAGAGGTCGCACTTCCGCTGCACGTTTCTTCGGGAGAAACGCTGGCGGGTAATTTGAAGAGCTCGAAATCTCAGCAAAGGGCTGACCCAACGAGTTAGAAATGGCGACGGGGTCCACTAATGTGTCATGCGCGACAGTGAGCCCAGAGACAGGGGAGAAACTAGGCGCGCCTGAGAACCGTCGAAGCCGACTCCAAACTTCCGAGGAGGGAGTGAAGGTGTTAAATGAGCTAATAAAGAATTTCCAGCTTGCCTTCTTGCTATCGCGGATGACACGACGGCATCGCGCTCGGAACTGCTTATAGCGGATACAGTTGGCCAAAGTAGGATGGTGGTGGAAAACGCGGAGAGCACGTCGCCGCTCACGTATTGCATCATGGCATGCCTCGTTCCACCACGGAACTGGGGGGGCGCTGGGGCAATTCGGAGGTGCGTGGTATTGAATGTTCCGCAGCTGTAAGAATAACGTCGGTAATATGTGTGACCTCATCGTCGACGCTGGGAAAGTGACGGTCATCGAAAGTCGCTAGAGACGAAAAAAGTGTCCAATCGGCTTGGGCAAAGTTCCAGCGTCGCGGGCGCATGTAGGGCAGTTGAGGCTGCAGTCTAAGGACACATGGAAAGTGGTCACTCGAGTGTGTATCATCAAGGGCGAACCATTCGAAGCGCCGAGCTAGCGGAACAGTACCGACCGCAAGGTCCAAATGAGATAAATTTGTCGTGGAGGCAGACAAAAATGTAGGGACCCCAGTGTTGAGGCAAACTAGATCTGCTTGGTGGAAGACGTCTAACAATAGTGAGCCACGTGGACAAGGATGTGGTGATCCCCAAAGCGGGTGGTGGGCATTGAAGTCCCCAACCAGCAAATATGGGGGTGGAAGCTGACCAAGAAGATGAAGGAGATCAGCTCGTGCCATTGGTGTGGACGATGGAATGTATACAGTACATCGAGAGAACGTGTATCCGGAAAGGGAAAGACGGACGGCGACAGCTTGGAAGGAAGTGTTTAAATGGATTGGGTGATAATGGAGAGTTTCATGGAGAAGAATCATGAGTCCTCCATGTGCTGGAGTGCCTTCAACAGAGGGGAGATCATATCGGATGGACTGAAAATGAGGGAGAATAAAGCGGTCATGGGGACGCAGCTTTGTTTCCTGAAGACAGAAGATGACCGGCGAGTAGGATCGTATGAGGACCGACAGTTCATCCCGATTGGCTCGAATGCCGCGGATATTCCAGTGTATAATGGACATAGGTTGAACAGAAAATGGAGGAATGTGACCAAGGTCGCTGTCAACTCAACGATTGCTCAGAGCTTGCGACCGACAGCATGGATTGGCATTCAGCCGAAGGCAGAAGATCCTGATCCATAGGTTGGTCAGGAGCAGCTCCTGGCACCAGCGATCGGCCGGTTGAGCGGCCGCCAGCAGTGCGCCTCGGCGACACAGAGGACGGCCGAGGGCGATTTCCGCCAGGTGGTGCTGTAGATGGGACACGCCTTGGCGGAGAAGGAGAGGAACTGGGTTTCTTTGTAGCCTTCTTGGAAGTATGATGTTTAGAGGAAGGAGGAACAGATGGTTGTGAAGTTGCGGTACATAAAAACTCTTCACGAGTATGCTCTTTTTTCGAAGTCTTGGTGTCTGACTTTTGGGCTCGAGATTTAGCAGAACTCGACGAAGGGTGAGCCAGAGAGTGGGCAGGCGAAAGTGGTGAGGTTGAACGGGCGATCTTTGCGCTGGCCGATCTGACGACCATGGCACTAAAGGTGAGGTCGCAAGTCTGCGTGGCCGCCTCCTTTGTTGGCTGAGGAGAAGCAAGGACAGTGCTGTATTTTCCTTTCTGAGGCACGGTGGGCTGTCGACTGGCGAATAATTTTCGAGCAGCAAAGGTCGACACCTTTTCCTTTACTCTAATTTCCTGGATGAGCTTTTCGTCCTTAAAAATGGGACAATCTCGAGAGGAAGCAGCGTGGTCACCCATACAGTTGATGCAGCGAGGGGATGGAGGTGGACAAGCACCCTCATGGGCATCCATGCCACATGTAACACATTTGGCCAGATTGGAACAGGACTGGCTGGTGTGATTGAACCCCTGACACCGATAGCAACGCGTAGGGTTTGGGATGTAAGGGCGAACGGAAATTATCTCATAGCCTGCTTTGATTGTCGATTGGAGCTGAACTTAGTCAAATGTCAAGAAGACAGTGCGGGTTGGAATGATGTTCGTGTCAACCCTTTTCATAACCCTATGAACAGCCGTTACGCCCTGGTCAGACAGGTAGTGCTGAATTTCTTCGTCAGACAATCCATCGAGGGAGCGTGTATAAACGACTCCGCGCGAGAAATTTAAAGTACGGTGCGGTTCCACCCGGACAGGGAAGGTGTGTAGTAGTGAGGTACGCAGCAATTTTTGTGCCTAGAGGGCACTGACTGTTTCTAACAACAGGGTGCCATTCCGTAATCTGGAACAAGACTTTACAGGACCTGCAATTGCGTCGACACCTTTCTGAATAATGAAAGGGTTGATCGTGGAGAAGTCGTGACCTTCGTCAGACCGAGAAACAACAAGGAACTGTGGCAACAATGGAAGAACTGACTGTGACTGAGACTCAGTGAACTTACGTTTGTGAGAAGACATAGTGGAAGGTGAGGAAACCATTGCGGAAGAATTCCCCATGATTACCGGCGTCTCCGATGGCGCGCTCCTCCCTTGTGGGGGCCCTCTCTGAGGGCACCCCACCTTAGGTGATTGTTCACACCTCAGGTCACACCTCCCGACAAACGGACAGAGGGACCAATCGACACTTTCGGAAGTTATCAACTAGGGTAATCACCCCTCCCTGGGCCTGGCCGTTACCAGGGGGTACGTACGTGTCCTACCTGTCTACCCGTGGTGGGGAATTACGCGTTACCCCGTCACCGGCTACGAATGGAAGTGCGTGGGTCGGCCTTCAGACACGCACAGGGAGGAAGAAAGAGAAAGGGAAAGGAAAGAAGAGAGGTCTCAAATGCCGCAGCGGAGAAAAGGGTAAAGAGAAGAGGTAAGGAAAAGAGAAGGACAAAGGAAGGATGAAGACATATAAGCAAGGAAGGCGAAGAATGCGGTACATTTTCAAGCGTCCGTCTCCGGACGTAGGCACAAACCATACTCCCAGAGGGGGAGAAAGGAAGGAAAGAGCCAGAGGTGAGGGGGGGGGGCAAGATGGGGGATGGGGAAGGATGCGGAAAGGGAAGGTATGCAGCCCGGAAAGGAAGGAAGGCCACATTAGCTCGGGGTCCCGTGCTCGCTACGCACGTATCCACAAAAGAGTTGTGGATCCCCTGGGGGGTAAATGTTTTTGTGTTATTATATTTCAAAATACTAGTAAAAATGCTGACCAGGACGATCAGGTCCCCTTAGACTGAATAACGAAAAGGAAGACGCGAGGAAAGGAAAAAAATGACGTTGAAGATTGGAGAATATAGTGTGATAAGATACCAAACGAAGTATATTTTGAGGAAAAAAAGTGATTTGCTCTGCTGTCTCTGTATCAGAGGGTCCCATGTTCGATTCTGGGCCACATCGGAGATTTTCTCATTCATGTCAGAGACGCGGAAATCTATGAAGGGCGTCAAACAGAAAGACTTGATCTAGGCACCTGAACAACCTCAGATGGGGACTACCAGCCAATAATGCCGTAGGGTCATTTCATTTGATACTCCATAGACTAATATGGGTAGGTTTGTTATTTAAAATATTTTGGGTAGATTTGTAGATTTATAATTTAATTTGGGAAACTGACACAAATTGTGGTGGTCAGAAAGTCTGGGCTACATACTCTCCTTCAGTCACCAGAGAAACCCTGGCGGTGAAGGTATATCCATTTCATGAATCCAACCAGTTACCCCCGAGTGAAGCACCACTGCAGGGGGATAGGTTACGGATCGGCTACGAAGGCAGGTAATGGAATAAAGGAACATACGCCATTTCTCCCATTCTGCATCTCGGGCCAGGTAGACCACACGATGCCAACAGTCGCTGTGTCAATCTGTGCCAATGACATTATTTGGAGGCAGTGTGGAGGGATATGGGTTCAGTACAGCGCTTTCCAGGTAATCGCCAGCCGCACAGATCTTGGAAACGCTACTACTTAAAGTGTGTTCACAGTTTCAGCGATAACGGTCGTCAGACGCCGTCGTCAGAAGTCGTTATATAACAACCCACGACAACGTCGTCACATTGCGTCCGATCTCCTTCGTCAGGTTTTGCTGGTGTCTAGTTAGTTCGGTCAGGTTAGGACCTGCTCTATGTGTTAGGTAGGTTATATTTTGACATGTTATGGTGAATGCATAACACGACGCCTCTGTCTTTGGAGATAGTGCTGGATTGCGGCTTTTGCTGTTAAAAAGACGCCCAATGCGGGCGAATGAGCTGTATTTGTCTCGTAAGTAATAGATGAGTACTGTACGGCCTGCTCTCAGTTATCAGAATAACCAGACAAATTTTACGAATATATGAGATAAAGGGAGAACACTCCTTTAGTCACTCTATACGACTCGTGGTGACCTTAACAGCAAGTTCCAAACACTCTGTTTCGCTGTATTTATTGAAAGTTGTGCAGACGTACGTTAACCTTCAGCTACTGTCATTCTTAAAACGTGTGAAAGACGTGCATAAGTTTCACCATAAGATACTCTCAACATCTGAAGCACTGAAAAATGTAAATACGTACCATACACCACATTTACGAAACATTTCATTTACCCGAATCATCACCTCACTGTTATTAAAACGACGCTAAGCAATAAATAATCATTTGTAGACAGATAATGTCAAGCTACCACATCCAACCGAGAAGCACTGCAGTAACTATAAGCATAAGATATATCACTCTTCTCAAAAAAATGGTTCAAATGGCTCTGTGCTCAGAGACATTTGGGACTCAACTGCTGAGGTCATTAGTCCCCTAGAACGTAGAACTAGTTAAACCTAACTAACCTAAGGACATCACAAACATCCATGCCCGAGGCAGGATTCGAACCTGCGACCGTAGCGGTCTTGCGGTTCCAGACTGCAGCGCCTTTAACCGCACGGCCACTTCGGCCGGCGGCGATAGCCGAAAGTGCTATTGATGTATAGATAGTCTAAATCTATAGTTGTCCTTGCTCATTATTGACAGAGCGTATCCCTTTTTCGTCGCACGATTCAATGTCAAAATGTCTTCCAGTGCCGGCCGCAGTGGCTGAGGGGTTCTAGGCGCTTCAGTCTGGAACCGCGTGACCGCTACGGTTGCAAGTTAGAATCCTGCCTTGGGCATGGATGTGTGTTATTTTCTTAGGTTAGTTAGGTTCAAGTAGTTCTAAGTTCTAGTTGACTGATCAGCTCAGATGTTATGTCCCATAGTGCTCAGAGCCATTTGAACCATTTTTTTGTTACTCCCTGTTTCTATTTTGTCTCTTTTATCTGCCCTCTCTGAACGTTTATTCCATTCTAGATTGACTGTGGGAGCACACTGCCATCTGCAGTATATGTCGGGAGTATTCCCTTGGAAACTTTCCTCGACATGTAAGTGTTTGACAGTCATTCTAAATTCCTCTAGAAACTAGAAACTCCTGCATTATGGACGTCGGAAGGTTACCACTGAGGCTTTGACCTCGACCCTCGTCACATTGGCAAACCGTCGAGAACAATCTTCGCTAGCGTGATTGGCCAATCGCTGAGAAGCAAACAGCATTTTGTTGCCACCCGTCTGATTATCTTATCCGCTTTGTCACTGTCTGTTGCGTGCACCTGAAAGCCTGTGTCCGGTTCTGTCTATGACCTACCACGTAGTTAAAATTACCGCCATTTTCTGATATGACAAGCAATTAAAATTATTAACAAATTCTATGGTCGTGACAAAGAACAAATTTAAACTCGCCCGCCATCGTTCATCCCTCCAGTTGTTGCGTGGAAGTCTGAATCAAACCAGTATTTGTACTGGAGACGACAACGACGACGTGGACCAAGTGGTACGATATACTGTAGAATAAAGTATTTATTTCAAGTGAAAGGCACCCCCCTCCCCCTGGGGAACCTTCGACGACCGCTCACACACGGACGGATTGGTGGGCAAGTCCTCCGCCTCAGGGCAGCACTTTGCGTCGGCGGAGCGTATACTACATTCCCCTTTATGCGCGACACATAACTCGCGCGAGGAAACGAAAACACTACACCCCCTGTAAACCCTCGCTCCCTTGCCGCTACGACAGGCGACGCTGGCGCCAGCGGCGACCGTTTATCGTACTACAGTGTGCACACGGCCGGCGGGAGCATTCTTCCGTCCGTCTCCTACCGCCGCTTCCTTCAGTTTCCATTTCGCACCCCGTCTTGGCCAACCCTCCTACACAACATCTTCCGCGTGTCTCCTTTCTTCCGCACCGCCCTCTCTCTCTCTCTCTCTCTCTCTCTCTCTCTCTCTCTGTCGTTCGATCTGACTACCAGCAGCCCCTTGCAGGCGCCACACCACCCGCACTGCACCTCCACGACGCACGCGGGACCGCTTTGGCTCTTTTCCTTTCTTCCCGGTTTCCCGTTCCGGGCGCCAGACCGACTGCTGACTCTCTACTCTCTGCTGCCAAATGAAAGGCGACCGGGGAACTTTCGCCAGAAAAAGAAAACTGCAGAAGAAAAAAGAAAGCAATAGACTCGGCCGAGGAGGATCAGGAGGGACGCTGATGCTTCTTGCTTGTGCAGGCGCTGAAATATGTTCCCCTTCGTAAAGACCTCCTACGGCTTTTTCGTCTGTAAAGCCGATGATGTAGGATACACAATCACCATCGTTGCTTCGAAACATTACTTAATATCTTTCGCTTCTTTCTATTTCTAGCTGTCTTACGAACACCACCAGAAGCGAGTGAATGAAAAGGCATTTGCTGTGGAATGAAAAGTGGAACTGCTCTATTTATTTCACATTGTATTTCATTTTATTGTTCATATAATGACAGGTGCAGAAGAAGAGACATAACATGTATTAACATACGGTCCTACAGGGTGCTAATTACTATCTGAAAAAAGAAAGAGGAAAAACGTATATTAGTTACAAACTATAGCGTGCACACACTTTATTCAACATGAAAACGTCACTATATATATCCCGATTTAGGTTAAGACATGTTCGATATGCCTGCCATCATTGGTGATAATGTGGCGCAGACGAATACCGAAATTCTGCATGACCCGCTGAAGTGCGCCAACATCGATGACCTCTTGAATGCCTGTTTTCAGCTCAGTAATGGTTTTGGGATTATTGCTGTACACTCTAACAATACCACCACTTGCAAAGTATGTTAGAAATCAGACTAATAATGTTGCTCACGCAGCATATGTTGGCTTTATCGGGCAACAACAAAGTTATTGACTGTGAACTGTATCGTCAGAATGGAAATAATGAAGTCACTGTAAAAAAGTCATCAATTTTGGCACTTATCTTGAATGGATTCCCACGTAGATTCCGTCGGAGTTGATTCTAGGGTGATTCCACTTTGACTGCTAGAAGGTCCAGATCTGTATTTTAGCAATATTTGAAGACCTAAGAAATGCGTTTTTCAGGAAATTCTTAATGATCAAACAATCCCAGATCAGAACAATGGTATGGTAGAAATAATTTTTGACTTAGTGTTCACGATCCACATTTTTATTAAACTTCTTGTAAATTCACATATACTTCTTTTTAATAGTCACATCATCAAGAAAACAGTTTTGTACCAATCTTCATATGTTTAATTTCCACTTTAACCAGACACAAGACTTGACTGTTCTCTTACAAAGCGAAATAACAACTTAACTTCTGCAAAGTGAAACAAAGACTGCTCTGTGCGCTTTCGCGCCAGAACGGTTACAAGTAAGTCGCAGATTGCGACAGTCTCACAGAAATGAATACACAAAAGAACCATATCACTGTAATATATCGATACATCGGCGTACCTATACATTAATAAAACCAAATGTGAATATTCTCACAAAGATATGTCTGTAACTTCGCAGAAAAGTAGTACGATATTACTGGTATCGAGAACTGGGGTTGGAGTGTCGTAATGGTCACGTTCTGGGTACTCCAGAGCCAGAATGGTGTCCGCAGAGTGCTCCTCCAGAAAATCAAATACTCTCCAATTTCGATGGGGTTGAGATCCACCTTGCATGAACATCATCTTGTCGAAATCAGGGTCACTTTGGATCATCGGGACGAAATCATCCAAAACTTTCACGTACCGTTGGGTAGTTACCGTGCCATCAGGGAATGTCGCACCAATTTCTCCGTGATTGGGCATTGCATAAAACACAGTCACCCGTTGAGTGTGAAGAGACTTGTCTATCGCGAAATGTGGATTCTCAGAACCCCAAATACAGCAATTTTGCTTATTGACGAACCCGTCCAAATGAAAGTGGGCGTTGATAAACCAAACCATATCCAAAGTACACTAACTCCCATCATGCCCCGCGGCAGTTTGAACGTCCAAACGCAAACCCTTCAGCAGCTAAGACGATTTTATTTCATATAGTTCAATAATTGTCATTCTGTAGCAACGTAACAGAGATCCTCTTTCGAGTCATACTCTGTACCTTTATTACTTCTAAAGTTATTGGGCACCTGAACTATCTCTCACTGTTTGCTGTAAGGACAACACACACTTATTTTAAAAGAATACTGTAAGATAATTTACTGAAAGTAGTTCCATTAGACAGGTACTGCCTTTTCCTACTTCTCGAGTAACAAAGGGATTCCTCTGTATTTATATAACTATCAAGTTCTTTTGAGGTAATCGGGTCATGGAACTACTTTTCGAGATTGTTAACGACGAGTAGTGTGGTTCGACAAGGCCATGTCGCGTGAACTGTAACGAACGGTAATCGAAAAGGGCGATGCCTAGTGAATATGGAAGATGGAATAAGACATTCCATCGATATCCTTTCGAGGTTTGCCTCATTTAGTATGTGATTTGGAACAGTAATGAAGTAGAATGAGTCCATCGTGTCTCTAACAAGGGAAACACCCCATTGCATCCCCCTCAGATTTAGTGGTAAAGTGGCCCAGTGGATATCCCGTCACAAAACTGAACACAGATAAAGCATGAAAACTGGAAAAATTGTTTTGAATGGTGAAAGAGGAAGCAAAAAAAAAAAAAAAAAAAAAAAATGAACGGTCCAGGCTCAAGGAGTGCAACATGGAGCGAATTGCAGGCAGCACGGCGTCATGACTTTATGGTCGCGGTGTTGGACTGGAAAGCGGGAGGTCCGTGTTCAAATCTTTCCGCCCGGTCATTGAAGTGTCTCTTCTCCTTCTGTGATCTTGGAAACTATCAAACTGTACGCTGGTTATAGCTTGTGAGGCATGTGGTAACACTATCTGAACGTCGAAAGTAATGTGAGAATAGTGACAACATTCGAGATGAAGCATAGATGCCTCACAGAAATGAAAACAATTAATAAAAAGATATGAACTACGTTACAACAAAGGAAGTCAAGAGCCAAAAGGTCCATTACGGGATGCAAGACGTATGTTTTTGGGTGGGGTCCGCCATTAGCAAAAGACAATTTTCTTTTTTATACCAAACATGTTTCACTGCAGTTACAGAATCATTAGTGGGATTTTATTTTATAGGTTTTTACCACATCATGTGGTTTTTCTGATGTATCATGTTTTTAGAGTGCCTGTTTTCTTTCACAGTTTGTCGCGTTTTGCCGCCCGTAGTGGCCGAGCGGTTCTAGACGCTTCAGTACGGAACCGCGCTGCCACTACGGTCGCAGTTTCGAATTCTGCCTCGGGCATGGATGTATGTGATGTCCATAGGTTGGGCAGGTTTAAGTAGCGCTACGTCTAGAAGAACGATGACCTCAGATGCTAAGTCCCATAGTGGTCAGAGCCATTTGAACCATTTTCGTCATGTATTCATCTTTCCTCACTTTCTTCACTGTAAAGTTCTGTATATTGACCTGTCATTGTCACTGGTTCACTGTTTACTGACAGTGTCAATCATACTATCAACTTTTTCAGCGTGTTCGCCTGAAATAGCACGATAAAAACTCATGATGAGGCGGCCAAGGCGTCCACACTCCCAGGTGGAATATTATTGTGGTCGACTAATATAGGGTATTTCAAAATGAACATCCCGGTTTTAAGGCGTTGTATCATTTATCACGTTCAACTTACAATTGTAAGTAATACACCAAATGAAAGAGCAACTCAAACAGTTTTGTTTGTATAGCTATGCGCAATGGGGAGAGTATGGAATGATAAAGAGTGACTGAAAGACGTGTAGAAGGAGTCCAAGTCTTTCATGCTTAGCACCCTGCGGAAAGTTTCTGGGACTTTCTTTGTAGGTGAATCAACTCTAATTGATGTTTGTTATCTTGATGTGCTACAGCTATGGCCCGTGTCTCAAAGGGAAGAAGCTGAACAACACAAGAGGGGTTAAGATGGTGCGCCGCCTCACTGGCGTAACTCAGTACGCGACTGGTTAAACGACATTGTATCCGACCGGTGGATTGTGAGCAAGGGGCCGGTTGACACAGCATTTTATGCTTGACCTCCACGTTCACACACGATCTGACGCGATTATGTGTACGTGCCTCCGATAGCAGCTGATCTAAACGGCTTTAGAAACAGTGTGTAATGTTGATGCATTAATTTGTTCTGAAAGCGGTGCTGACATTCGAGACAACAAAAGCGGGTTAAAAGCTGTGAGCTATGCGGGGAAGTTAACCTTGCATTACTGAGCAACTGTTTCACCAGGTATCCAGTCTAGCTTACCGAATTCCCAACCAGACTAACATTAATTATAATCTTTTAGTAGTCATAACCGGTGATATATATATATATATATATATAAGACAATTTAAATAAAAAGAAATATATCAGTTTATATTTGGACATTTATTTTAACACTGATCATTGTTCCGTTAAAATTTCAGCATATTAAACTTGATTCATAACTAAACTGGTGCCTTATTTAGGATTGTGAAAATGTTTATAATCTTACGGAACACATCAAATATGGAGCCAAGATTGGGAGACTGCATACAACACTGCATTCATAAAATAACACACAAAGAACGTCGAAACATATGCAAGAGGAAATTAATCACAACCAACCGATTCAATTTTCACCCAAAGAAGTTACGTTCGTAGCGCAATCCTGTCCATCATGAAATTACCACACACTGGTATACTTAATTCATACTAACTCTCTGCGAGATCTTCCCAAAAAGAATAGCTGAGGGCTACTTTGATGATTACACCACATGCTTCACGTGGTCAACTTGGTTTACACAAAGAGTGTGACTCCACAATAATTTTGATAATTAAAATAAATTACATCGAAACACAAATTACAAAAGAAAATCCTCGAACTGGTTACTATCGTCTTACTATTAACCTGATGGGTAAAACAATTGTATAAGCACGTGGCACTGGTCTCACAAAGTACACCCCACGTGAGTTAAACATAAAGAAAAGTTGCTATATTGAAAAATATTGTCAAGACGAGACGTTATAATCTAACGCACATTCGCATTTAAGATTGATGATCTTAGTTAGAGTTAAGGATCATCCACACGTGATTCCACTTTACTCACAAAGTAGTGACAAAGCAACTACTGGAATATATTCTGAACTTCTCACTCGAATTACACTGAGTTGCAATTTAAGATAACATTAGATATTTTAGATCTAAACCTGAAATAAAGGTGATTACAATTTCAGTTAGGCTGAACTTAAGAAATCCATTGTCCTACGGACTTAGCAGAGACGCGCTTAGCCGGAGATCTTTACACTTCAGACGCTCGCCACGGACAGACTGCCTGGGCCCCTACCGAGGGTGCTTCACAAATACAAACGGAAGTGACCAGAGAGGCAGCTTCCTATACCAACATGACCAGGGACGGACAGGACCATACTAAGAATAGAAACCTCTTTGCTTTTAGAAAGTGTAGTTATCTGTGCCGACGTTGGTCCTACTGTTCTCTAGCAGACAGGCTTGTCTGCTACCATCAAGCATGCAACTAGAAATACATTTGCTCATTCATCCTTTCACACAGAAGGGAAGGGGGATGACAGTTTCTTATCATATACAGTATATAAAAGAAAGCCAATGTAGGTTCCATATGAGACTGTGTGACATGAAATATATATAAACTGTGTTTTAAAGTGTAGTAGTGTGACAGATCGTTCTTGATTATGTGTAAAAGTAACACGTTCCACTGCTCAGTCTCCTCCCAGATAGAAACACCACAGTAAAGTTAGAAGTGGAATGTATGCCGTAAATGAGAATACTTTTAAAAAATTAACATGAAAGAAATCCAACAGAGACCTTTCAAGTGTTATTGCAACAGTTACTCCTGACGCATTGATAAAGGTTTCGGAACAACTTGCCTGTCGAGTAGATGTGTGATCGGCGTTCACACTGAATAATTGTAATGAAAACTGTTTGTGTTTCTCTTTCATTTGGTGTATTATTTATACTTGTAAAGTGAATGTAATATGTTCTACAAAGATTTAAAACCCGTGTATTCATTTTGAAACACCCCGTTGCGGAAATTAATTCGATCAGATGACGAAGAATCGTCATTTTCCAGTTCAAAGTAGTGAGTATTATTTCCTAGCTGTGCTTTCGCAAAAAATAATCTTGGAAAATATCTTCGCGGGAAGCTGCGACAAGTCGCTGGGAACATCATTAATTTTACTGACAGTGGAAACGGGACAGGAGAGACAGTGTCGACACAAAAGGCGCAGGGACGTGCAAGTTAATGATTACAAGCAAGAGATACGTGAGTCAGTGGAATGCGAATTTTACAGAAGGGTGGACACCTTGTCAGATGGAACAGGATTCAAGTAGTTGACTCAAAGCCAAATAAGTCAAATGAACACAAAAAATATTTCGTTGCTGTGTAGGTAAATGTTTTATTAGATAGCAATTTCTACGGTGCTATGAGCAATACAAATAAATACTGTCCTTGCAAAAACTTCACCTCTGCCACACAGAACTGGAATTACAGCTTAGATCTTTTATGACAAATGATGCATCAGAATTGAAGCTGTCGGTAGTTTATTTAGACGAACTGTGGATTCACACACACACACACACACACACACACACACACACACACACACACACACACACACACACACACACACATATATATATATATATATATATATATATATATATATATATATATATATATATTATGTTTGTGTGTGTGTAAATAATTTTTGCGGAGTGTAAGGAATATTCCAACCAATCCAGTTAACGTCAGCGATTCAACCACACGAGGTAAGCTCTTCTGTTGCGTTTACAGCAGACCCTTTCAGTCCCTCTTCGGACGTGACAGGGGCCATGTAAAAGTGGTCCCAGGTGTGGGCTATACTTTCTTGGCTGATGTGATAGATGATTTGCAGTACAGAAATACATAGCGGGGGATGGGATATCACTAAAATTTACCCGTGATCTAAGTCTGGATCCACGGGCTGACGATTTTGCGGTACGAATAGAGGGCGTCGTACTGCACCGCAGCCACGAGGCTCACCGCACCAGAGGGCACCACGCTACGCACCAGCAGCTGTTGTGGCTGAGCACCTGAAGGATAATTTGGAAAATATTTCGAGTAGATTTCCCCACCATGTTATAGTTCTGGGTGGAGATTTTAATTTGCCGGATATAGACTGGGAGACTCAGACGTTCATAACGGGTGGCAGGGACAAAGAATCCAGTGAAATTTTTTTAAGTGCTTTATCTGAAAACTACCTTGAGCAGTTAAACAGAGAACCGACTCGTGGCGATAACATATTAGACCTTCTGGTGACAAACAGACCCGAACTATTTGAAAAAGTTAACGCAGAACAGAGAATCAGCGATCACAATGCGGTTACGGCATCGATGATTTCAGCCGTAAATAGGAATATTAAAAAGGGTAGGAAGATTTTTCTGTTTAGAAAAAGTGACAAAAAGCAGATTTCAGAGTACCTGTTGGCTCAACACAAAAGTTTTGTCTCAAGTACAGATAGTGTTGAGGATCAGTGGAAAAAGTTCAAAACCGTCGTACATAATGCGTTAGATGAGTATGTGCCAAGCAAGATCGTAAGAGATGGAAAAGAGCCACCGTGGTACAACAACCGAGTTAGAAAACTGCTGCGGAAGCAAAGGGAACTTCACAGCAAACATAAACATAGCCAAAGCCTTGCAGACAAACAAAAATTACGCGAAGCGAAATGTAGTGTGAGGAGGGCTATGCGAGAGGCGTTCAATGAATTCGAAAGTAAAGTTCTATGTACTGACTTGGCAGGAAATCCTAAGAAATTTTGGTCTTATGTCAAAGCGGTAGGTGGATCAAAACAAAATGTCCAGACACTCTGTGACCAAAATGGTACTGAAACAGAGGATGACAGACTAAAGGCCGAAATACTAAATGTATTGTTCCAAAGTTGTTTCACAGAGGAAGATTGCACAGTAGTTCCTTCTCTAGATTGTCGCACGGATGACAAAATGGTAGATATCGAAATAGCCGACAGAGGGATAGAGAAACAATTAAAATCGCTCAAAAGAGGAAAGACCTCTGGACCTGATGGGATACCAGTTCAATTTTACACAGAGTACGCGAAGGAACTTGCCCCCCTTCTTGCAGCGGTGTACCGTAGGTCTCTAGAAGAGCGTAGCGTTCCAAAGGATTGGAAAAGGGCACAGGTCATCCCCGTTTTCAAGAAGGGACGTCGAGCAGATGTACAGAACTATAGACCTATATCTGTAACGTCGATCAGTTGTAGAATTTTGGAACACGTATTGTGTTCGAGTATAATGACTTTTCTGGAGACTAGAAATCTACTCTGTAGGAATCAGCATGGGATTCGAAAAAGACGGTCATGTGAAACCCAGCTCGCGCTATTCGTCCACGAGACTCAGAGGGCCATAGATACGGGTTCACAGGTAGATGCCGTGTTTCTTGACTTCCGCAAGGCGTTCGATACAGTTCCCCACAGTCGTTTAATGAACAAAGTAAGAGCATATGGACTATCAGACCAATTGTGTGATTGGATTGAAGAGTTCCTAGATAACAGGACGCAGCATGTCATTCTCAATGGAGAGAAGTCTTCCGAAGTAAGAGTGATTTCAGGTGTGCCGCAGGGGAGTGTCATAGGACCGTTGCTATTCACAATATACATAAATGACCTTGTGGATGACATCGGAAGTTCACTGAGGCTTTTTGCGGATGATGCTGTGGTGTATCGAGAGGTTGTAACAATGGAAAATTGTACTGAAATGCAGGAGGATCTGCAGCGAATTGACGCATGGTGCAGGGAATGGCAATTGAATCTCAATGTAGACAAGTGTAATGTGCTGCGAATACACAGAAAGATAGATCCTTTATCATTTAGCTACAAAATAGCAGGTCAGCAACTGGAAGCAGTTAATACCATAAATTATCTGGGAGTACGCATTAGGAGTGATTTAAAATGGAATGATCATATAATGTTGATCGTCGGTAAAGCAGATGCCAGACTGAGATTCATTGGAAGAATCCTAAGGAAATGCAATCCGAAAACAAAGGAAGTAGGTTACAGTACGCTTGTTCGCTCACTGCTTGAATACTGCTCAGCAGTGTGGGATCCGTACCAGGTAGGACTGATAGAAGATATAGAGAAGATCCAACGGAGAGCAGCGCGCTTCGTTACAGGATCATTTAGTAATCGCGAAAGCGTTACGGAGATGATAGATAAACTCCAGTGGAAGACTCTGCAGGAGAGACGCTCAGTAGCTCGGTACGGGCTTTTGTCAAAGTTTCGAGAACATACCTTCACCGAAGAGTCGAGCAGTATATTGCTCCCTCCTACGTATATCTCGCGAAGAGACCATGAGGATAAAATCAGAGAGATTAGAGCCCACACAGAGGCATACCGACAATCCTTCTTTCCACGAACAATACGAGAATGGAATAGAAGGGAGAACCGATAGAGGTACACAAGGTACCCTCCGCCACACACCGTCAGGTGGCTTGCGGAGTATGGATGTAGATGTAGATGTAGACAGGAGGTTCACTAGACCAGAGGGCTACGCAGTGCACCGCAGCTGCCGTGAGCACCGAGCTTACCACATAAGGGGGCAGCGCACCACACCAACACCTCACCTCTAATGACCTGCAAAATCAGTAAGGTCAGTACACATGGTGCCGACACCAATGCACACATTGCGCCAAACCTCTGACGGAGATAGAGAGTACAGGCAGGCTCTTAAACCAGTCGAACGAAAATTCGATGGAGACTGGGAACAGTTTTTGGAATTTTTGGACATCCGCAATAACGCTTACTGTTCAGTGGAACCTAAGGCTAAAGAAATCTTTTTAAGTATGTCATTGGTCAAATAACAGGCTCTGACCAAAGTAAGTTGTTAAGTAGACGTCATCCTGAAACTTGGGCAGCCGTGGAAGCATGAGAACCATGAGAACAAGCGGACTCTTGATTATTATGCATGTACTATATTCAGAAGTCTTCAAGGAGGGGAAGAGATTGTGGTTTAGTGAGGCTCCCACCTGGACACTACGTAGTATCAGAGAAACCATATTGAGAAATTTTCGGTAGTAACGCATTAATTGGCAAGTTAGGAAGAGCTGTGTTTATTCAGGGATAGTACAGTGAATGTATCAAGGCAGTGGTACGAGCTCAGGGTGAGAAATGAACGATGTCAGAGGCAACTGATTTAGCCAGGATCCAGGAATGTGCGATTATGTCTGGCACAGTGAAATACAGGGCGGTGACTGTGGCCTGACAAAGACGTATTCCAGATGCTTTAATTGTTGTAACGGAGGTCACTTAGCATGAGACTCCAAACGGAAGTAGGGACTATCAAAGTAATCCGACGCAGACCTGAATGTATCAAGGAATCTGATGTTCGAGAATTTGGGGAAAATGGCTCACTGTCGCATTGTCCCTCACCCATAAGGCGCACGTAATGCAGTTTGACAGGGCACACTCGTCCATGCACTAAGGCGAAACCCGTCACTTGCCTCATGTGTCACTGGCCCAACCACTATGCCCGAGAGTGCCAAGAATGTAGATGGGTCAAGAAACACGAAAGAAAAGCACCGGAAACGATGGACGGGCATAATGACACAGTCCCAGTACGCCACGTCACGACTGCCGGCAGTAGTGGAACAAATACTACGTATTGTTGCGCAGTAGATACGTAAAATGATTCAGGGCGAGTTTATTAATTGATAGTAGCGCTTATCTAAATTGAATTATGGAAATGGAATATCAGAAAAGCTGTGACGATCAAAATCATAGCTAATGAGGAGAAGCGGACAGTCAAACAGGTGTTAATATGGCTCGATCTAAGAGCCGGCACCGACGGGGTTACTAAATTCCAAGATGTGTATGCTATCATTAACTTGCCGTTTGACGGTGTGCTGGGCAGAGGGGTCCTTGACTATAGCGAAGTCATTCTGAATTGCGAACGCAGAGAATTGTGGATAAGGCGAGAACGGATTAAATTACAGGAAGTACAAGAAGCTACGCATACCATCCAGCGTGCAATCAGAAGAAAAAATAAAGAATGGAAGACTGACCAACTAATGATGCTTTAATGATGAAGTATGGCCGTACTCGGAGTACAGGAGGCTGTGGCTCTACCGTTTCATCTTTCGAAGGGCAAACACACTCAGAGGCAAAAAGTGCAGTCAAACTGTCAGAAAAAAAGCCTGCACCTTGCAAAAGGTGGGGTAAAAGATTTTATTTTTTTAACTCGTTCATATTGTTGGAAAGGTTAGAAAACCAAGTTTTGCCAACAAAATTTCGCTTGTGAAAACTTTCTGCAGTCAAAAAACTTCGAAAATTTCGGACTTTTTTCAGTTTTTTCAAAATATCTCAGTTTCATTTGCTCCTATCACTTTTACGTCTAGTTTCTTTTTTAAAGAGCACAAAATTCTCTACAAATTTGATTCTTACCATTTTTTTGTACTCCCAGTATCTAAGGCGCTACAGCGCCTCAAAAAATACCAATTTTTCAAATTTCGAGCAAAGTGGCAAATTACCTAATTCTTGAACACTGTTATTTCAGTTTCTATTTGTGTAGTATAAACATTACTCATCATTTTATTAACTGGAATTTACCATCTCACTCTGCCGCAGGGCCAGGACAAACAGCATCATATTAAGTAACTACGAACACATTCACGTCGGATTACGTGAAGTTTATTTGTGTTACAATATGTAACACGATTGCATGCAAGTGCCGTGCATTTTCTACAGTTGATTGACGTTAATGATCAGTTATAAGAAAAAGTATGTGGGAATTGTTCTTTAACGGACGAAAGCGTATTTATTCTTTGGCGGGTGGAAGGCGATTATCTCTGGTGATTGTTCACAGCGCGCCGACAGCTATTAGCACACAACAATAAGGGTCCTACAGTTTGGAGTCGCTTCCATTCCGTGTATGTTGTGGTGCTGAAAATGAGTATGTCTGACGTGAATTTGTGTTTCATTTGCGAAAAAACTGTGGTGAGTGGTGAACGCAATGTGAAAAGGAAAGGACTGAGCACACTTATCGATTGTAGTGCTAAACGCAGGGAGTCTGCTCACACCCGTATTTTGAAAACGCTCAATGAAGTGATGGTGCATGAAGCACGCTACAAGAAGTACATTAATGAGAGAATGATAGCAGCTAGCTTTCGACATCCTCAGGAACCAACAGGCGTGCTACGTTGGTCGCAGGAAAAAGGTCAGTTCAATTTCAAAGAGAAATCCTTCTTATGTGCAAAAGGGAATTCTGATGACTTATTAACCAAGCAGTTAAGATTGCCATATGCCAAACGAAATTTTGTTTACAAAGTAATGAAATTGGAAGTGCAATCGACAGTATTAGAACAGGCTAAACGACGTGGTGATGAATTTGGTCAACGAGTGATAGAGCGGATTCAAAATATAAATGATTTGGTTGCTGCAGATGGGTGGCACCACAGATTTTGCTACAGAAAGTTCTTTCACCATGTTTCACCTACTGGACAGAAACGAGGTTACCGACCTGCAACACAAGTAGATGAAAGCATGGAGGCTATATTTGCCTACCTGGAAACCAATACGGAAGAATGTCAGTTTTCTATGGACGATCTGTTAGAGCAAATACACACATCACCTCGTCCTGATATTCGAACTGTCAAGGCTCACCCTTTCCAGAAATATGGTGACGATGTGGTGATAGCTAAAACAGCTTCAAAGCCAGCAGTCGTATGTTTCAAGAATGCTGGGCACCAACTACTCAGTGAAAATTGGTACACCAGAAGAAATTCAGATCCTCAGCAAGAAAGACTACCAATCGTAAAAGCATCTGCAAATATCATATTAGACGACATAAGATCAATAGTGTACGATGTAAAACGGTACCCTCCCTCTGATAATTTTTTATGTGATGTAGAGTCTGTCATACAAGAATCTGTAAGATTGCTCTTTGAAACTATAATTTTGAAACACAAGCGGTCTCCCAGAAAATGGGGGAAAATACACTCCCGGAAATTGAAATAAGAACACCGTGAATTCATTGTCCCAGGAAGGGGAAACTTTATTGACACATTCCTGGGGTCAGATACATCACATGATCACACTGACAGAACCACAGGCACATAGACACAGGCAACAGAGCATGCACAATGTCGGCACTAGTACAGTGTATATCCACCTTTCGCAGCAATGCAGGCTGCTATTCTCCCATGGAGACGATCGTAGAGATGCTGGATGTAGTCCTGTGGAACGGCTTGCCATGCCATTTCCACCTGGCGCCTCAGTTGGACCAGCGTTCGTGCTGGACGTGCAGACCGCGTGAGACGATGCTTCATCCAGTCCCAAACATGCTCAATGGGGGACAGATCCGGAGATCTTGATGGCCAGGGTAGTTGACTTACACCTTCTAGAGCACGTTGGGTGGCACGGGATACATGCGGACGTGCATTGTCCTGTTGGAACAGCAAGTTCCCTTGCCGGTCTAGGAATGGTAGAACGATGGGTTCGATGACGGTTTGGATGTACCGTGCACTATTCAGTGTCCCCTCGACGATCACCAGTGGTGTACGGTCAGTGTAGGAAATCGCTCCCCACACCATGATGCCGGGTGTTGGCCATGTGTGCCTCGGTCGTATGCAGTCCTGATTGTGGCGCTCACCTGCACGGCGCCAAACACGCATACGACCATCGTTGGCACCAAGGCAGAAGCGACTCTCATCGCTGAAGACGACACGTCTCCATTCGTCCCTCCATTCACGCCTGTCGCGACACCACTGGAGGCGGGCTGCACGATGTTGGGGCGTGAGCGGAAGACGGCCTAACGGTGTGCGGGACCGTAGCCCAGCTTCATGGAGACGGTTGCGAATGGTCCTCGCCGATACCCCAGGAGCAACAGTGTCCCTAATTTGCTGGGAAGTGGCGGTGCGGTCCCCTACGGCACTGCGTAGGATCCTACGGTCTTGGCGTGCATCCGTGCGTCGCTGCGGTCCGGTCCCAGGTCGACGGGCACGTGCACCTTCCGCCGACCACTGGTGACAACATCGATGTACTGTGGAGACCTCACGCCCCACATGTTGAGCAATTCGGCGGTACGTCCACCCGGCCTCCCGCATGCCCACTATACGCCCTCGCTCAAAGTCCGTCAACTGCACATACGGTTCACGTCCACGCTGTCGCGGCATGCTACCAGTGTTAAAGACTGCGATGGAGCTCCGTATGCCACGGCAAACTGGCTGACACTGACGGCGGCGATGCACAAATGCTGCGCAGCTAGCGCCATTCGACGGCCAACACTGCGGTTCCTGGTGTGTCCGCTGTGCCGTGCGTGTGATCATTGCTTGTACAGTCCTCTCGCAGCGTCCGGAGCAAGTATGGTGGGTCTGACACACCGGTGTCAATGTGTTCTTTTTTCCATTTCCAGGAGTGGATGTGTTTCTCTTGCTCATGCACTCAAAAGTGCTGCGAGGTCACGTTCATTTATTTAATAACTTTTGACCGCTGTTAGTGCATACTTGTACCGGAAGTTTGGCTCAAAACATCTCATCTAGGTTTTGTCTTCCCTTGGCTTTGCAGCATCTTATACGGAACCTACCCTATTGGAATTGTCTTCAATCCTTCAGCTTGACAACGAAAGACAACGAAGTGACGCATTTTGCCAATTTGTGTTTGATAATGCAGAATTCAATGTAAACACCCTAGATGGAACTGGTACTTTTCATGCAATGGGAGGTATAATGTGTGTTACTCCTCATGATGCCTTGCTTCCTCAGAAAAAAATTAAAAAGTTGAATCATCGTCCCTCAGCTCAACTTGTTAGTGAAGCCGGAAAAAATGACATACAGACATTCCACACAACACAAGTTGGAGGGCTGAAGGCTATAAAAATTGAAGATTTGGACATAATTGCTCCTGCAAAAGGTGAGATCGTCATCTCAACAGTGGAAATTACGTGGTTATATTGCAAATGGTCTCACAATGACGTTGTTTCAGGATGGAATGGTTACATGGAACGCTTGACGGCAGGCAAAGAATATGAACTTTCTAAAATAAAGTGTCTTCCATTTCTTAATTCATCACCAACCTATTATGACACCATATATACTGCTCTGATGATAGCTATGGATGCATGTAAAAGACATAAACAGACTACATGCTTTGTCACATTTGATCAGCCTCTGTATTGGAAGGCAAGGGATATTGTGGAGATTGACCTTCCTGAATTTCATAATGTGGAGGTCCGACTTGGAGGTTTCCATTTCCTTATGTCGTCCATGGGATGTATCGGTATGATCATGGGTGGAAGTGGATTAAAGGACTTATTTGGTGTAATATTCGCTGAAAACAGCGTTGAAAAGATTTTGTCAGGTCATGCATATTCCAGTGCTGTGCGAGCGCATTTATTGTGTCACCTTGCTTTGGCCTGTCAAGTGTGGGATCGCATTGAGCTAACAGAAGATGAACGTGGGACATTGAATGACTTGTCTTCTCCTTGTGGTGAGTCAGAACTGTCAGTTGGCCACGATACCAGTGTTCTCAGGAACAAGTCATAAAAAAATATGTAACTGCCCTGAAAACGACTGAAAGTAAGGGACCCAAAGCAAAATTATGAGTTCAGTACTACAAGATGGTCACTCTCATGAAACAATTTATTGAAGGGAATCGATCAGGCAATTGAAAGCGTGCAAAAAATGCTTCCCTACTTCCATTCAGCTGGACATTTTATGTACGCTAAAAGTGGCCACCTCTACTTACAGGATATGTTGAGACTTGAGGAAAAAATGGATTTATCAGAGTATGAGAAGTTCACGTCGAAAGGACATTTTACAATCCGGCAATCAGAAAAGTATTGGTCAGGGGTTCCTCCTGACATGACTATAGAACAAACATTGATGAGAACCATGAAAAGTTCTGGAGGACTTACTTCTGGCCGAGGAATTACGGATAGTGTATTAACCAGATGGACATTGGGTATGATTCATATGCAGAACATTTGTGAAGAAATTGAGTCGTATTGCGAAGTGAGCGTAGTAACATCAGAACAGCATGTAGATGCAAAAAGTTGTCGCATCGAACGAGATGGCATAGACTTGCGTAAGCTGCGTGATTGGTTTTCAGTGCACCCTCCCTACCCTGAAAGTGATTTTATAATGTCTATCAGCAGTGGTGTTGTCGGAACGGAGGATGTCAATTGTCATGTGTGTCACGAAGAGGGGGAAAAAGGCATGAAAAGAATAGATGGTGACAATTTCCACGATGTAAAGTTCCGTAGAAAAGATAAAATTGTGACTCTCCTTTCTGCGTTCAATTCTGTAAAAGCTGGGAGTTAAAATCCTTTCTGAAATATGAACTTGCTCCTTACCCACTGACCCTATTCTCAGAAAAAGGCATGCGAAAAGGAACAAAATCTTAGTTCTACAATGCCTTCGTTCCAGTGTAAGATGTGAAGTCAGGTGGACCGAGTAAATTTTTTGCCATTGATGGAGGGTACCTTATCCACAATGTGACTTGGACTCGAAATGTTTGCTTCAAGTCAATAGCCTAAAGCTATGTTTCTTACCTGCAACGTCATTTTGGATCTCAATTTGCTATCGTATTTGATGGATACCCATGTAAGGGAGACAAATGTAGCACAAAGAGTGCCGAGAGGATTCGTAGGTGCAAAAAACATTCTTCGGTTGACGTTGTGGTTGAGTCAGAGATGGTGAACCAAGTCCCTGAACACAAGTTCTTGTACAACGAACGAAACAAGATGCGTTTGATCACACTTCTTAAAAAGGAATTGCTGGAGTGCAGCATTGAAGTGCACCAGGCACAAGAAGATGCTGACGTTGTGATTGTAGTTGTTGTTGTGGTCTTCAGTCCTGAACTGGTTTGATGCAGCTCTCCATGCTACTCTATCCTGTGCAAGCTTCTTCATCTCCCAGGACCTACTGCGACCTACATCCTTCTGAATCTGCTTAGTGTATTCATCTCTTGGTCTCCCTCTACGATTTTTACCCTCCACGCTGCCCTCCAATACTAAATTGGTGATCCCTCGATGTCTCAGAACATGTCCTACCAACCGATCCCTTCTTCTGGTCAAGTTGTGCCACAAACTTCTCTTCTCCCCAATCCTATTCAATACTTCCTCATTAGTTATGTGATCTACCCATCTAATCTTCAGCATTCTCTGTAGCACCACATTTCGAAAGCTTCTATTCTCTTCTTGTCCATGTTTCACTTCCATACATTTTTTTTGTTTTTTTTTTTGTTTGTGGTTTTAGGGCGCAAAACTTCTATGGTCATTAGCGCCCAGCCCGTGACGTAGGAAACAGGAAAAAAACGAAATTTAAAACTAGCAGCAATGGGAAAGACAGAAGGAATGCTTAAAAATCCACTATAGAAAAGGGGTTGGTTGTCCCCAAAAAAAAAAAAAAAAACTTCAAATGACTGACGTCATTTCACTGTCACTAATAAACTGGAGAACGCGGTCGGCTGAGCGCGTGTCATCTGCTAAAATCGACGATAGATCAGGCGATAGCTGTAGACGGGAGCGTAACGGATTAAAATAGGGGCATTCAATTAAAAGGTGTCTGACTGTCCATAGCTGAGAGCAGTGGGGACAGAGTGGGGGAGGATCACCGCTTAAAAGATGTCGATGGCTAAAAAGACAGTGCCCTATCCGGAGTCTAGCTAAAATTACCTCCTCCCGACGACGCGTTCGGGAGGAAGAGGTCCAAGCGCAAGGAAGGGCTTTCACTTCCCGCAATTTATTATGGGGAAGTGTTGACCAATGCGCATGCCATAAATGAGCAACTTGGCGACATAAACCGCTCCGTAGATCGGTAATGGGAAGCGACTGAATAGCTGGCCGAGGAAGAGAGACTGCAGCCTTGGCCGCTATATCGGCCGCCTCATTCCCACAGATACCAGCGTGTCCCGGGAGCCAGAGGAACGCCACCGAGACGCCCCCCAGGTGGAGCAAGCGCAGACAGTCCTGAATCCGGTGGACCAGAGGGTGCACAGGGTAAAGAGCTTGGAGACTTAGGAGAGAGCTGAGAGAATCTGAGCAGATTACGTACTGTATCCGCTGATGGCGGCGGATGTAGTGGGCAGCCTGGAGAACAGCGTAAAGCTCCGCAGTATAAACCGAACACTGGTCGGGAAGCCGAAAGTGATTTGGGGTGTCGCCAACAATATAGGCACTCCCTACACCTAACGATGTTTTCGAGCCGTCGGTGTAAATAAATGTGACGTCCGTCATTTGTGCACATAGAGCAGCAAATGCCCGACGGTAAACAAGTGTAGGGGTACCATCCTTGGGAAATCGACATAGGTCTCGGAGCAAGTCGATCCGGGGACGGAGCCAAGGCGGTGCTGTACCCCACGTTGTCAAGAAGGTTTTAGGAAAGCGGAAGGGAAGAGAATGGAGCAGTTGACGGAAGCGGACTCCCGGGGGTAGTAGGGAGGAGGAGTGGCCTGCATACGCTACATCAAAGGAGGCGTCGAAAAAAAGGTCATGGGCTGGATTAGCAGGCATGGAAGACAGATGGCTAGCATAACGACTCAGAAGGACTGCCCGCCGATTGGACAGCGGAGGTTCAGCAGTCTCAGCATAAAGGCTTTCCACAGGGCTGGTGTAAATAGCTCCAGACGCTAAACGTAATCCACGGTGGTGGATAGAGTCGAGACGCCGAAGAATAGACGGCCGAGCAGAGGAGTAGACTATGCTTCCATAATCCGATTTCGAGCGCACTAAGGCGCGATAGAGGCGGAGAAGGACCACTCGGTCCGCTCCCCAGGAGGTACCATTCAGGACACGGAGGGTGTTAAGGGAACGCAGACAGCGAGCCGAAAGATAGGAAACGTGGGAGGACCAGCACAGTTTTTTGTCAAACATAAGACCCAAGAATTTAGCGACGTCGGAAAACGGAAGGTTGACAGGACCTAGATGTAAGGAGGGCGGAAGGACCTCCTTACGTCGCCAAAAATTAACACAAACGGTCTTACTGGGTGAGAAACGGAAGCCGGTTTCGATGCTCCACGAGTGGAGGCGATCGAGACATCCTTGAAGACGTCTTTCAAGAAGGCTGGTCCGTTGAGAGCTGTAGTAGATCGCAAAAATCGTCCACAAAGAGGGAGCCCGAGACATCAGGAAGGAGACAATCCATAATTGGATTAATGGCGATGGAAAACAGTACAACACTCAGCACGGAGCCCTGGGGTACCCCGTTTTCTTGGGAGAAAGTACGGGAGAGAGTAGTGTTCACCCGCACCCTAAATGTGCGCTCTGCCATAAATTCGCGAAGAAAAAGGGGCCCCGAAAGCCCCAAGAGAACAATGTGCGGAGGATGCCTGTCCTCCAACAGGTATCGTATGCTCTATCCAGATCAAAAAATATTGCTACCGTTTGGCGTTTCCGGAGAAAATTGTTCATGATATAAGTGGAGAGAGCAACAAGATGGTCAACTGCAGAACGATGCTTTCGGAATCCGCATTGGGCTGGTGTTAAAAGACTGCGGGATTCCAGCCACCAAGCTAAACGGAAATTCACCATACGCTCCAAAACCTTACAGACACTACTCGTGAGAGAAATGGGGCGATAACTAGAGGGGAGATGTTTGTCCTTTCCAGGTTTCGGAACGGGAACGACAATAGCTTCCCGCCATCGCCTGGGAAAGGTACTGTCGGTCCAAATTCGATTATAAAGGCGAAGGAGGTAACGCAGACTATGGGTTGATGAATGCAGCAACATTTGGACATGGATACCATCCGGTCCTGGGGCGGAGGAGCGAGAAGAAGAGAGTGCATGTTGGAGTTCCCGCATGGAGAAAACAGTATTGTAGCTTTCGTGATTTTGAGAGGTGAAAGAAAGATGTCGCACTTCCGCTGCACGTTTCTTCGGGAGAAACGCTGGCGGGTAATTTGAAGAACTCGAAATCTCAGCAAAGTTCTGACCCAATGACTTAGAAATTGCGACGGGATCCACTAAGGTATCATGCGCGACAGTGAGCCCAGAGACCGGGGAGAAACTAGGCGCGCCTGAGAACCGTCGAAGCCGACTCCAAACTTCCGACGAGGGAGTGAAGGTGTTAAATGAGCTAATAAAGAATTTCCAGCTTGCCTTCTTGCTATCGCGGATGACGCGACGGCATCGCGCACGGAGCTGCTTATATCGGATAAAGTTGGCCAAAGTTGGATGGTGACGGAAAATGCGAAGAGCACGTCGCCGCTCACGTATTGCGTCACGGCATGCCTCGTTCCACCAAGGAACTGGGGGGCGCCGGGTCAATTCGGAGGTGCGTGGTATTGAACGTTCCGCAGCTGTGAGAATAACGTCGGTAACATGTGTGACCTCATCGTCGACGCTGGGAAAGCGACGGTCATCGAATGTCGCTAGAGACGAAAAAAGTGTCCAATCGGCTTGGGCAAACTTCCAGCGTCGCGAGCGCATATATGGCAGTTGAGGCTGCAGTCTAAGAACACATGGAAAGTGGTCACTCGAGTGTGTATCATCAAGGGCGAACCATTCGAAGCGCCGAGCTAGCGGAACAGTACCGACCGCAAGGTCCTAATGAGATAAATTTGTCGTGGAGGCAGACAAAAATGTGGGGACTCCAGTGTTGAGGCAGACTAGATCTGCTTGGTGGAAGACGTCTAGCAATAGTGAGCCACGTGGACAAGGATGCGGAGATCCCCAAAGCGGGTGGTGGGCATTGAAGTCCCCAACCAGCAAATAGGGGGGTGGAAGCTGATCAAGAAGATGAAGGAGATCAGCTCGTGCCATTGGTGTGGACGATGGAATGTATACCGTACAAAGAGAGAACGTGTATCCAGAAAGGGAAAGACGGACGGCGACAGCTTGGAAGGAACTGTTTAAGGGGAGTGGGTGATAATGGAGAGTATCATGGAGCATAATCATGAGTCCTCCATGGGCTGGAGTGCCTTCAACAGAGGGGAGGTCATATCGGACGGACTGAAAATGAGGGAGAACAAAGCGGTCATTGGGACGCAGCTTTGTTTCCTGAAGACAGAAGATGACCGGTGAGTAGGATCGTAAGAGGATCGGCAATTCATCCCGATTGGTTCGAATGCCGCGGATATTCCAGTGGATAATAGACATAGGGTGAACAGGAAATGGAGGAACGTGACCAAGGGTGCTGTCAACTCAACGACTGCTCAGAGCTTGCGACCGACAGCATGGAATGGCATTCAGTCGAAGGCAGAAGATCCTGATCCATAGGTTGGTCAGGAGCAGCTCCTGCCACCAGCGATCGGCCGGTTGACCGGCCACCAGCAGTGCGCCTCGGCGACACAGAAGACGGCCGAGGGCGATTTCCGCCAGGTGGTGCTGTAGATGGGACATGCCTTGGCGGAGAAGGAGAGGAACTGTGTTTCTTCGTAGCCTTCTTGGAAGTATGATGTTTAGATGAAGGAGGAACCGATGGTTGTGAAGTTGCGGTACGTAAAAACTCTTCACGAGAATGCTCTTTTTTCGAAGTCTTGGCGTCTGACTTTTGGGCTCGAGATTTAGCAGAACTCGACGAAGGGTGAGCCATTGAGTGGGCAGGCGAAAGTGGTGAGGTTGAACGGGCGATCTTTGCGCTGGCCGATCTGACGACCGTGGTACTAAAGGTGAGGTCGCAAGTCTGCGTGGCCGCCTCCTTTGTTGGCCGAGGAGAAGACAGAGCTGTATTTTCCTTTCTGAGGCACGGTGGGCTGTCGACTGGCGAATAATTTTCGAGCAGCAAAGGTCGACACCTTTTCCTTCACTCTTATTTCCTGGATGAGCTTTTCGTCCTTAAAAACGGGGCAATCTCGAGAGGAAGCAGCGTGGTCACCCATACAGTTGATGCAGCGAGGGGATGGAGGTGGACAAGCACCCTCATGGGCATCCTTGCCACATGTAACACATTTGGCCAGATTGGAACAGGACTGGCTGGTGTGATTGAACCGCTGACACCGATAGCAACACGTAGGGTTTGGGACGTAAGGGCGAACGGAAATTATCTCATAGCCTGCTTTGATTGTCGATGGGAGTTGAACTTTGTCAAATGTCAAGAAGACAGTGCGGGTTGGAATGATGTTCGAGTCAACCCTTTTCATAACCCGATGAACAGCCGTGACGCCCTGGTCAGACAGGTAGTGCTGAATTTCTTCGTCAGACAATCCATCGAGGGAGCGTGTATAAACGACTCCACGCGAGGAATTTAAGGTACGGTGCGGTTCCACCCGGACAGGGAAGGTGTGGAGCAGAGAAGTACGCAGCAATTTTTGAGCCTGGAGGGCACTGTGTGTTTCTAACAACAGGGTGCCATTCCGTAATCTGGAACAAGGCTTTACAGGACCCGCAATTGCGTCGACACCTTTCTGAATAATGAAAGGGTTGACCGTGGAAAAGTCGTGACCTTCGTCAGACCGAGAAGCAACAAGGAACTGTGGCAACGATGGAAGAACCGTCTGTGGCTGAGACTCAGTGAACTTACGTTTGTGAGCAGACATAGTGGAAGGTGAGGAAACCATTGCGGAAGAATCCCCCATGATTACCGGCGTCTCCGATGGCGCGCTCCTCCCTTGTGGGGGCCCTAACCGAGGGCACACCCGCCTTAGGTGATTGTTCACACCTCAGGTCACACCTCCCGACAAACGGACGGAGGGAGCAATCGGCACTTTCGGAAGGTATCAGCTCGGGTAATCACCCCTCCCTGGGCCTGGCCGTTACCAGCGGGTACGTACGTGTCCTACCTGTCTACGCGTGGCGGGGAATTACGGGTTACCCAGTCACCGGCTACGCATGGAAGTGCGTGGGTCGGCCTTCAGACACGCACAGGGAGGAAAAAAGAGAAAGGGAAAGGAAAGAAGAGGGGGTCTCAAACGCCGCAGCGGAGAAAGGGGCAAGGAGAAGAGGGAAGGAAAAGAGAAGGACAGAGGAAGGACGAGGACCTGTAACTGTAGAAGGCAAGGAATTTGGAACAGTTTCGAGCGTCCGTCTCCGGACGTAGGCACAAACCATACTCCCAGAGAGGGAGAAAGGGAAGGAAAGAGCCAGAGGTTAGGGGGGGGGGGGAGATGGGGGACGGGGAGGGATGCGGAAAGGGAAGGGAAGATATGCAGCCCGGAAAGGAAGGAGGGCCACATTAGCTCGGGGTCCCGTGCTCGCTACGCACGTGTCCACAAAAGATTTGTGGACCCCCTGGGGGGACTTCCATACATGGCTACACTCCATACAAATACTTTCAGAAATGACTTCCTGACACTTAAATCTATACTCGATGTTAACAAATTTCTCTTCTTCAGAAACGCTTTCCTTGCCATTGCCAGTCTACATTTTATATCCTCTCTACTTCGACCATCATCAGTTATTCTGCTCCCCAAATAGCAAAACTCCTTTACTTGTTTAAGTGTCTCATTTACTAATCTGATTCCCTCAGCATCACCCGACTTAATTCGACTACATTCCATTATCCTCGTTTTGATTTTGTTGAATTTCATCTTATATCCTCCTTTCAAGACACTATCCATTCCGTTCAACTGCTCTTCCAAGTCCTTTGCTGTCTCTGACAGAATTATGATGTCATCGGCGAACCTCAAAGTTTTTATTTCTTCTCCATTGATTTTAATACCTACTCCGAATTTTTCTTTTGTTTTCTTCACTGCTTGCTCAATATACAGATTGAATAACATCGGACGGAGACTACAACCCTGTCTCACTCCCTTCCCAACCACTGCTCCCCTTTCATGTCCCTCGACTCATAACTGCCATCTGGTTTCTGTACAAATTGTAAATAGCCTTTCTCTCCCTGTATTTTACCCCTGCCACCTTCAGAATTTGAAAGAGAGTATTCCAGTCAACATTGTCAAAAGCTTTCTCTAAGTCTACAAATACTAGAAACGTAGGTTTGCCCTTCCTTAATTTAGCTTCTAAGATAAGTCGTAGGGTCAGTATTGCCTCACATGTTCCACATTTCTACGGAATCCAAACTGATCTTCCCCGAGGTCGGCTTCTACTAGTTTTTCCATTCGTCTGTACAGAATTCGCGTTAGTATTTTGCAGCTGTGACTTATTAAACTGATAGTTCTTTAATTTTCACATCTGTCAACACCTGCTTTCTTTGGGATTGGAATTATTATATACTTCTTGAAGTCTGAGAGTATTTCGCCTGTTTCATACATCTTGCTCACCAGATGGTAGAGTTTTGTCAGGACTGGCTCTCCCAAGGCTGTCAGTAGTTCCAATGGAATGTTGTCTACTCCGGGGGCCTTGTTTCGACTCAGGTCTTTCAGTGCTCTGTCAAACTCTTCACACAGTATCGTATCTGCCATTTCATCTTCATCTATATTTTCTTCCATTTCCATAATATTGTCCTCAAGTACATCGCCCTTGTATAGACCCTCTATATACTCCTTCCACCTTTCTGCTTTCCCTTCTTTGCTTAGAACTGGGTTTCCATCTGAGCTCTTGATGTTCAAAGAAGTGGTTCTCTTATCTCCAAAGGTCTCTTTAATTACCCTGTAGGCAGTATCTATCTTACCCCTAGTGGGATAAGCCTCTACATCCTTACATTTGTCCTCTAGCCATCCCTGCTTAGCCATTTTGCACTTCCTGTCGATCTCATTTTTGAGACGTTTGTATTCCTTTTTGCCTGCTTCATTTACTGAATTTTTATATTTTCTCCTTTCATCAATTAAATTCAGTATTTCTTCTGTTACCCAAGGATTTCTACTAGCCCTCGTCTTTTTACCTACTTGATCCTCTGCTGCCTTCACTACTTCATCCCTCAAAGCTACCCATTCTTCTTCTACTGTATTTATTTCCCCCATTCCTGTCAATTGTTCCCTTATGCTCTCCCTGAAACTCTGTACAACCTCTGGTTCTTTCAGTTTATCCAGGTCCCATCTCCTTAAAGTCCCACCTTTTTGCAGTTTCTTCAGTTTTAATCTACATGTCATAACCAATAGATTGTGGTCAGAGTCCACATCTGCCCCTCGAAATGTCTTACAATTTAAAACCTGGTTCCTAAATCTCTGTCTTACCATTATGTAATATATCTGAAACCTGTCAGTTTCGCCAGACTTCTTCCATGTATACAGCCTTCTTTTATGATTCTTGAACCAAGTTATGATTGTAACATCTGTCATTTCAAGAACGAAAGATTTTCGAAGTGTTGTCATTGTAGGAGAAGATGTTGACCTGCTTGTGCTTATGACCGGTTTGGGGCAAAGCATTGAAAACTTATTTTTCTTAAAGCCAGGAAGAGGAAATGCAGTAGAAAAGTGGTTTTCCACTGCATCTTGCAAGTTTGACAGTGAATATATTCTGTTCACTCACGCCTTTAGCCAATGTGATATAACATCCGCTTTTTTTGGTCAAGGAAAAATTAAGTGCTGAAATATTGTTGCGAAAAATGAACGCCTAACCTCAACGCTTTGCACGTTCAATAAGCCACATGCTACCCGTGAAGAAATAATAACAGCATGAGAACAGGTTACTATCGCATTGTATAGTGGAGGTGTCAGCGGTTCCCACACGCCAGACCATTTGTGGTACCAGCTATTCGCCAAGTCTGCCACAAAAAACACGCTGAATCTTGCACGGTTGCCACCTACACAAAATGCTGCACATCATCATTCGTTGCGGATTTACCAACAAGTCCAAAGTTGGATGGGAACCTGGAAACCTCCTGAGAAATGGGGGCTGGAATCACAGTGACCGCGGTCCAATACCCGTTATAATGAGCCAAGACCCAGCACCTGAAGCACTTCTTCACATTGTTTCATGCTCATGGTAGCTAAACTGTGGCGGAGCGTGCTCCTGCAGAAAAGCGGGTTTGAAATGTTCTACAATTTGCAAGAAATGTATTGGGGTCAACTGTGAAAACGTGCCAAAATTTTTATATGAAGATGTTATGGAGGACGTTGAGGAAACCGCTGGAGAAATCAACGAACTTGCTGAGGCTGACTCGCTCTTTAAAGAAGAGGTCAATCTGGGATCAACTCTATATACGGACCCCGAGTCCGTAACTTAAGGTATTTCTGGTGACACTGAGGAACCTGGCCCATCAAAACGTTGGAAGTGATGCTCATATCTGTCTCAAGTGCGCTAAAGTGCGATATTACAAGTATTACACACCCAGAACTGTCAACATTTTTAGTATCTGACAATGCATTTTAATTGTAATAGAGCTACTTATTTTTAATGTCAACTGTGTGGCTTTTATACACAAGAATAATTACCTACCTAATTAGGTTGCCTATTGCAGCTAATAATAGTTCAGTTTCCTGAGACAATTTATTTTGTGTGTGTGTGTGTGTGTGTGTGTGTGTGTGTGTGTGTGTGTGTGTGTGTGTGTGTGTCTGTCTATGTCTCTTAATGATAATTTTCATATTTACAGTTATACAAACACCAGGGCCAAGGTGGCCCATAGAGTGAACTTCAGGTAGTGATGTAAGACTCAAAATAGTTGGGTGCCCAGCAATCCTCATGTTGCATACAGAGAAATTGAATACCTGAAAGTGAGGTGGTAAATCCCAACATATAACATGATGTATGATGTATTTATACTACACGAACAGAAACTGAAAAAATAGTGTTCAAAAATAAGGTATCTTGCCACTATGCTCAAAATTTAAAAAATTGGTATTTTTTGAGGCGCTGTAGCGCTTCAGATATTCGGAGTAGAAAAAAATGGTAAGAATCAAATTTGTAGAGACTTTTGTGCTCTTTAAAAAAGAAAATAGACGTTAAAGCGATAGGAGCAAATGAAACTGAGATATTTTGAAAAAACTGAAAAAAGTTCGAAATTTTCGAAGTTTTTTGACTGCAGAAAGTTTTCCCGAGAGAAATTTTGTTGGCAAAACTTGGTTTTGTAACCTTTCCAACAAAATGAACGAGTTAAAAAAATAAAATCTTCTACCCCACCTTTTGCAAGGTGTATCTACTATTTGACTGGACTAATAGTAGCCCACGTACTCAATACTAATGGCTCGCTCAGACATTTACATAATCGTACGCACACTGTACCAATAACTCTCAAGATGAGCCAGTGACGTCACGGGCTGATATAGCTATGCCCAGAACAGATAACCGGAAGGGGGGAAAACAGCTGAGTGGAGCCGACAAACTGGAGGGATGGAGATTGCCTTCCACAGTAACACCCGATAGTGGTAGAGGGCGGGAGTAGTGGATGGCCCATGAGGAGAACAAGTTTCAAAGTTACGACTGGCGCGCACTTTAAGGAGAGAAGTGTAGATTCCAAAGAGAAAACTTGATCAGGGGTGTATGTACCAGAAGCAAGAGAGAGAGATGAACAGTATATTAGGGGCCAGGATGTCAAGTTCGCTACACTGAAGATACTTCTATGGAGAATCCGGCCTCCTAATAGTTAAATACACCCATGCCCTTATCGAGGAAACAGGAACAACAAAGTCTCACCGGAATATATTAAAATAATATGCGGGCAAAATATAACAATCGAGAAGGGAAAAGCAGCTATGGAGGAAATATACTTTGCATACAATGATGCTTCATTTACCAGGGTGTGCTCATCCTTACCACAGTGCTAAAGCATGAAGTTCCGCTGGTGCTGGAAGCAGGAGGCACAATAATAAAGCACAGACTGTACCCAATCGCACAGGAGCAACAAAAAGTGTTATAAGCTGAGGTAGAGGGATGCTGGATCATGATATAATTTCCCCATGTACCAGCTCCTGGAATTTTATCCTCCTCATGCTTCCAAAGAAATTAGACGCCGGAGGTAGGCAAAAAAAGTGGAGTAGTAGCGGACTACAATAAACTAAACGAAATGTCGTTAAGTGTTGTGTAACATTTGCCCAGATTGATGACATCTTAGATAGTCTGGGGAAGCCGTTCTCTACACTGGAACTTGCTTAAGTTCTAATAGATGAGAAGGGCAGCAAAAGCACAGATTTCGGCACACCACTGTTTCACTGTGAATATAATAAAATGGTAATGGGCTTGCAAACTGCTCCATCCACTTTCCAGCATTTAATGAGCCCTGTGCTAACTGGTATACAGAGCAACGAAGTGTGTGGTTAGGAAGCATCTCTTATTCGTCTACCAAGTTGATTTAGTTATAATTAAAAGTAAAAGAATATGATTACTGAATACTTTACAAGGAAGGCAAACAAATGCGAGCGGCCGATAAGTTGTCACGTATTAGAAGTGTACGCGATACAGGTGCAGGGCCCAAACACAGCATGAACGAGCCAGCCGAGAACACGATTGATTGTTGCGATAAGCAGGTCATGGCCGGGACCTATGAGACATGCGCAGAGACGGCTGGCGAAGTGGTAGCAGCAACTCCTGAGACAACAGATGTCAGCCCGGGGCGAGAAGGCTGACACACTGGCGCTAAGCGCAGAGAGCGCAATGAGTGTGTGGGACAAATAGGCTATATTAACTGAGATGCGTGTATCCCCTGTATGCGGACATCAGGGGATGGAGACAACTTGTGAGTGGGTGAAACAGTGTTGTACTTGCCCTGGGATGGAGGCTGATAGAGAACTGTGTGAAGACTTGTGGCAGGCGTCAGAAAAACTAAATTATGCAGGAAAATACGAAGCATCCATTGGAATTGGCTCCTGCATCAGAATTCGTGTTTGGAAGAAGCAATATTGACACCATAGGGGTGTTACCACAAACACATCCCGGTAACCATTATATACCGACATTTCAGGACTTCCTAAGAAAATTAGTTTTGGCCAAACCATTTGACTAACAAGACGCTGACACTGCTACGCGAAAACTAGTAGAGAATGTAATTCTAACGTCTGAGTCACTGAATACTTAGATGACCTTAAGGTTCTGGACACAAAATAGAAGCATAATTATTTTCAGCCATAATGGCTATGTTTGTGAACCGTGACTGTGTGGGATAATTATTTATTTCAAGTTTCTGCTACCAGTCACTTTTTATTTTATGCTTGATCTAACATAATGAAACGTGTTTCGAATATGTTCTGTTCATCTTCTAGCGTTTATACATACATACATACATACATAGATAAATGTTACTTAAAAAAGATTAATCTAGAACTCTTTGTCCATTGTTTTTTGCCAATTTGGCAATTGGCAATTTGTGCAGTTAATTACGTTGGCAGTCAGTGACAAAATATAATGTGCAATAGTGTAATGTCAATCAACAGCTCCGCCATTACACCAGTGATGCAAGGGAAGCAACAAGATGATGAAATTGCTGCGATATACATAGTCAACAACAAATAAGAAAACCAGCAGTAGACATCACTGATTTAGATTTCTGGGTATACACTGCCCCCCCTCCATGCCCCCAAATGCCACACCAGCAGCTACAGTAAAAAATAATGGACAAAGTGTTCTAGATTAATCTAGTTTAAGACTGTTTATTTTAAGTAACATTTCTGTATGTATGTATGTATAAACGCTGGAAGATGAACAGAACATGTTCGAAACGCAATGCATTATGTTAGATCAAGCATAAAATAAAAAGTGACTGGTAGCACAAACTTGAAATGAATAATAGAAGATCTACGAAATGAAATCGACAACCAACAATGCACGACATTCAGAGGTTGGTTGATAAGCGAGTGCTCCATGTGGGTTGCCATGGTTCGATGTAACTTTTTTCTTAGTTATGACTTGTTGCATATGTATCTACCGCAAGTGCTGTTGGAGGTATGGCCGACAATTTTGTAAATTTTGAGGAGGATGTTGCACTCAGGTGTGCGTAACTAATGCAATAGTGGTCAGTGAGGTACACACTTTCTCCCCAATCGGAACGCTGCGATGAAGAGGAGGAGTCATACGAGTATGACGCTGGAGCAATCTGGCGCACTCGCCCACCTGATCGAGTGTTGTGGAGGGATTGAAGTCAGACGCCCCAACCTCTCAGAAAAGTAGTAGCCGAAATGCCAATGGTAGAGTCACCACAGCTGTGGGCTGAAAAAGATAGTGTTATCTGGCGTGAAATTATGAAAGATGTCTCTATCGAGCCTAGTAAACTAAATCTCGAATCAAGTAAGTGTGTAAACTATATCCAAGGATACTGTGTTCTGATGCATTCATTGTAAAAAAGTGCTTCATTACTATGGTAACAATTATCTCAGTAATATGAATTTTGTGTCATATAAATATGTGAACTGTATCCAAAATTGTTGTGTTCTGGTGTATTATATATAAAAAAAGTGTGTCTCTACTATGATATCAAAGAGTCCAGTGATATGACTTTTGTATTATGCGAAAAATTTAAACTATGTCCACGACTGAAATGTAATTGTTCAGTATTTGTTGTACACTCATGCAGGAAAATAGTAATTCTATTTTTGTATTAGATCATATTAAGAGAAAGGATACCTTACGATGCACATACTACTGAAAACTATGATTCTATATTGTTCATGTGAATGGATCAAATCGGAAAAATGTATAGTGTGAAGAGTATTTTGTGATGTATCTGTACTAAGGCACCTGTAATGTGTAATTATGTGCTTGGAACTAAAGGAATGGTACAGTCATTAGCCCATGTGGTTGGACCACAAAAATTTTATAGCTTCCAGAACTTTCCCTAAGGGGTACGGTCGCGTCACGAACGTAAGAAATATTTCAACCACTCCATTAGTACAGTTTAAGAAAAAGTTCTTGATCGAGGAGCAGCTGCGCACTTACGCTGACTCTGGAAGAGACGAGCTAATATCTGAACTCCATAACGAGCCTGGGCCTTTCAACAGCGAGATGTGACTAGCCTCTCGGCTGCAGGGTCCAAAGATGTAGGGTAGGAAAATTCCACGTGCATCAAATATGGAGGGCGTCACACGTTAACCGCGTGATTTCCCACGAACAGGGAAGAATCATCGACCCCTGTAGTAGTAGAGATGAGTGCAAATAAAGCCACATAAACAGGACCCTCCTGCACTGCTGGGGAGGGCGGGACGAGTTACGAGCAGTTGACGCGGTCTCCACAACACTCGTCAGTCTGGTTAGGAGTTAGTTTATTTCGTTGACCTCGCCTAAAGCGGAACGCATATTGGACTTACCAAGAAAGTACTTGGGCTCGAACTAACACAAATACACCAAAATCGTGTGAGAAATAATGTAAAGGTCTCTTATTGCACTAGTGATACTCCCGCATCTGCAAAACTCTTCAGTCGTCCGTTAGATGCCTCTGCGTATGCCATGCCGCATTGCACACTGACCTGCCGGTACGCCAGTAGGGACGGTGCAGCGTGCCTCTGAAGTTGCGTTTCGTGACATTATTTGTGTATTGAAGCGTCAGCTGGCTCGGAGATTGGTAATCAATCCTGCTAATGTATTGCGATTGGTTGAGATGAAGTTACGAAGAACCCTTCTTCGTGAAGATGGTATTGGTGTAGAAGACGAATCACTCGCATGTTATCTTGTATCTATTATAGTGCGGAAATATGAGTATAAGTTAGAAACAGATACTGTTGTAACACTAACACATAATGATGATGATAGGGACGATAATGACGAACAACTCACTGCAAACGGTAGTGCTACGGCAAGTGCGGGAAGAGGCGATGGAAGCAGTGACAGTGAATACCAACCGTCTCCCAAGAAGAAGGTTTAAGTTGCAAGTATCATCACGGCGATTGATAACAACACACTGGAGAACATGTACGATGATTATTACGTAAGAGGTTTCGACACATACGATAAGCTTCTGAAAAGATACCCTAAACTGAAGTCTAAAAGCATTATTAAAAACATGCTGGATTACGTGGCAAAGCAAAGTGAAGGAAATACAGTTTTCAAAGGAAATCGTACACTGCTGTTCAAGACCATCAAGGAGCGTGTAATGGCGAAATTCGATGAAGCGTGAGAATGCGGTTCCGCCGTTCATTATTAGCATTTACAAAATTGGGCATTGGACGTAGCCAGAAATCTCGGGTGTACAAACTTTACAGCTTCACTAGGATTTATTACTAATTTGAAAAAGGAGTTTAGGATAACATCACGCCGTATCAGTTCCTAGCATGAAAAGATAAGGATGACGAAGAAGAACTGATTGAAAGGGCTCAAACGTTTGTTGCTGACGTCAATGAGCATATCACGAGGGAAAACATCGATATTAGTTCTGTATGGAACTGTGATCACAGTCAGTTCAACTATGAACTTTCTTGTGACAGAACACTATCCATGAAAGGGGAGAGAAACACTGTCGCAATGTTGCAATCAGTTAACTGTGCAACACATAGTTACACGATAGATGTTGCTATATCAATGCACGGACGATTGACAGACAAACTCTATATTTGCTTCCAAGAATCCAGTGGAAAGTTTGGACACCGCTTGTCAAGGGCAATAGATACGCGGTGCCCTCCGAACGTCGTCGTCGATGCAAGTGTGAGTGGGAAGATGACGAAACAACATCTGAAGACGTTCTCTCTGTCAGTTTTGAATCCACATTTGTCGAGAAAGTCATTAGTACTTTGTGACTCCTGGTCTGGACATAAGGGTGAACGAGTACTACTGGAAGCATCTGGCGGATAACATGTAGATTTAAAAATCATTCCGCCTAAAACTACAAAATATGCACAACCTCTGGATGTGTATTTCTTCAGGAAATATAAAATATATGCCAAGAGAATAACAGACTTCGTTAAACTACGTTCAAGCAATATGCAGCCGAAATCCCACGACAGATTCTTTATCATGAATTTGCATTCTGTCATTTACAATGAGTTATCTGCGGGAGTCTACAGACCAATGCTTCGTTACGCGTGGCAGAACGCTGGCTACGATATTGGTGAACCAGTGAACAACTTCAAAAGTGTCATTGACGTGGCGTTCAACACTGATATTATAGAATGTGCAAATACTCCATGCGATCAACTTGCATTTCTTCACTGTGCGTTTTGCAGTCATTCGTATTGCTCGGAGCATTTTATTGACGTTCCGCATTTACATTTATAATTAAGATTGCTGCATTGCGCATGGCGTCTACAATTACATCTACAGTGATATCTAGAGCATGACTGCAGAGTTTTGCAGAAAAACGACATCCACCCGCACATTCAGAGGTACATAATGGTTCTGTAACCAAACGTTCATACATATCTGTTTGTTCGAGCCCAAGTACTTTCTGGTTAGAGAATGTCGAGTTAGGACACCGTAGTTGCGAACTCGTATATACAGAAATGTGCCAGGGGTACATCGATAGCCACTTCCGTCCGTCTCCCTGTACATAAGTCGCCAGGTGAACAGATTGAACAGCAGTCCGCAGCTGTTTGCTGACGATGCTGTTGTGTAAGGGAAGGTATCGCCGTTGTAGGATGAAAGAAGGTGACACAAAATTTCTAACTGGTGTGATGAATGGCATCTTGATTTAAACATAGAATATGCAAATTACGGCTGACGAGTAGGAAAAACGATCTCGTGATGTTTCAATACAGCGTTAGTAATGTGCTGTCTGGTACCGCGCGCCGCGGAATTTAAATCCGCGCCAGATGTCACGGACGTCGAAGACCCCTAGAAGTCTCTGCGCCATCTCGCTGTAAGACGTGACAGTGCGCGCCTTCTGGCCCACATTTATTGTGAGGGCGCCACAGTAAAACACGTGGTTCCAGCGGCGAATAGCGGCGCCACCGATCATGTATTTAAGCGCCTGCCTCTTGCTCAGCCAGCACCAGCATCACCGCCAGCACCGCCTCCTTCACGTTACCCAGTGTGGCTTTCGGCCGTCCTTCTCTTCCGATGGCCTTCTCCTTCACCTCACTCATCTCAACAGCTTAATTCCCGTCGTTCCGCTATCTTCCTCTCCCTTGACCTTGAACGAGCCTATGACCGCGTGTAGATTCCGGTCTCCTCTTCAAGCTCCAAACCTTCGACCTTCCTATTACCCATGTCCGTCTGATCAGCTCCTTTCTTTCCCACCGTCCTTCCTATGTCACCATCCACAACATGGATTCCCACACCTTCTTCCCCTCCGCCAGTGTGCCCCAGGGTTCCGTCCTCTCCCCTCTTCTGTACCTCTTGTATACGGCGATCATGCCGCCGCCTTCACCCCCCATTCACCTTCTCCAGTACGCCGATGACACTGCCTTCCTTGCCCTTGCCGCCACCCTGCAGCGCTCCCAACACCTTCTCCAATCCCATCTTGACAGGTTCACCACTTGGTGCAACCAGTGGTTGCTTAAGGTCAATCCTGCCAAGTCCCAGGCGATCATAGTAGGCAAAACCACTCCTTCCTTCCGCATCCTCGACTTCATCACCATCTATGGCCGTCCTATCGCCCTCACCCCCACCCTTAAGTACCTTGGTGTCACCCTTGACCGTCGCCTCTCCTGGACCCCCCACCTCCGGACGGTCCAAGCCAAGGCACGTTCCTGCCTCTGTCTCCTCAAACTCCTCTCTTGCCGAACTTGGGGTCTGGACCCCTCTATCATCCTCCATACCTATAAGGTCTCTCTCGATCGTCCGTCATTGTTTCTTGTCCGGCCTTTCCGTTCGTTTGCTTGTTTGCGGGCCGCTCTCCGTTTGGTCCCGCCGCGCTTCCTCGGCCACCCAGCGACCTTTCCGGTCGCGGTTACAACATACTGCTCGACACTGTCCCGTCGATTAAACATCTAGGCGCAACGTTGCAAAGCGATATGAAATGTAACGAGCATATGAGGACTGAATTAGGGAAGGCGAAGGGCCGATTAAGATTTAATGGGAGAATTGTAGCAAAATGTGCTTCATCTGTAAAGGAGACTGCGTTTGTGACACTGGTGCGACCCATTCATGAATATCGCTCGAGCGTTCGGGACCCCCATGAGGTCGGATTGAAGGAAGACATCGAAGTAATTCAGAGGCCAGCCGGCTAGATTTGTTGGCCGGTGCTTCGATTAAGACGCCAATGTTACAGACATGCTATGTGTACTCGGATGTGAAGGTTTCGAGGGAAAGCGACAACTTTTCGAGGAACACTATTGAGAAAATTTGGAGAACCTGCATTTGACACTGACTGCAGAACAATTCTACTGGTGCCAACGAACATTTCGCGTAAAGCCACGAAAATAACAGGAATTGGAGCTCGTATAGAGACATTCTTTTCCCTCGCTCTATTTGCGAGTCGAACAGGAAAGGAAATGACTAAGAGTGGTACAAGGTAACCACCGCCATGCATCATGTGGTGGCTTACGGAGTATATATGTAGATGTAGATATATTACGACTACGGACCATACATTTTGCAAAATTTCAGACGATATCCATAGAATTTAAGTAGAAAGGGAAACAATTTTTCTTGGCAAATTTTGTCAGTGGAATAAAGTGGAATGCGTTGGTGCTCCTTAATTAATGAAGATTGAGTCTTTCCTTGTCTTTAGGCATATTTAATTGTTTGCTCTTCATTTCTACGTTTTCCTGTTTCACTGTAGAGGAGAAGTAAACACGAAATTACATCCTGACATTTCAGGACTCTCTAACGGAATTTGTTTTACCCATAGTAATCGATTAACAAGATGCTGATACTGTTGCACGAAAACTTGTTGAGAGTGTAATTCTTAAGTTCGGGATAATGTCACCGAAGAGAAACAGGATGCATCCCAGATTCTTATAACATTACCATGAGAGCATGTCGCTAAATATTTACATGCATCCGCAGAAATGATACGTCGACCAGCACTGTTCATTCACAATTGCTTGTCATGAGTGGGTGTAAGAAGGTGCGGTTGTAGGCGCTACAGTCTGGAACCGAGCGACAGCTACAGTCGCAGGTTCGAATCCTGCCTCGGGCATGGATGTATGTGATGTCCTTAGGTTAGTTAGGTTTAATTAGTTCTAGGCGACTGATGACCTTAGAAGGTAAGTTGCATAGTGCTCAGAGCCATTTTGTAAGCGCGACACAAGAGCTTACCTCGCGTGGTGGAATTCGCTGAGGTTAACTTGGTGGGAAGGGGCGCTCCTGCTGATTCCCCGACATCGGCTGAAAAGCAAGCTTTGAGTGATTCAGGGTGCGGAACTCGGCAGAGGAAGGAGCTGATCAGACGGACATGGGTAATAGGAAGGTCGAAGGTTTGGAGCTTGAAGAGGAGACCGGAATCTACACGCGGTCATAGGCTCGTTCAAGGTCAAGGGAGAGGAAGATAGCGGAACGACGGGAATTAAGCTGTTGAGATGAGTGAGGTGAAGGAGAAGGCCATCGGAAGAGAAGGACGGCCGAAAGCCACACTGGGTAACGTGAAGGAGGCGGTGCTGGCGGTGATGCTGGTGCTGGCTGAGCAAGAGGCAGGCGCTTAAATACATGATCGGTGGCGCCGCTATTCGCCGCTGGAACCACGTGTTTTACTGTGGCGCCCTCACAATAAATGTGGGCCAGAAGGCGCGCACTGTCACGTCTTACAGCGAGATGGCGCAGAGACTTCTAGGGGTCTTCGACGTCCGTGACATCTGGCGCGGATTTAAATTCCGCGGCGCGCGGTACCAGACAGCACATTACTAACGCTGTATTGAAACATCACGAGATCGTTTTTCCTACTCGTCAGCCGTAATTTGCATATTCTATGTTTAAATCAAGATGCCATTCATCACACCAGTTAGAAATTTTGTGTCACCTTCTTTCATCCTACAACGGCGATACCTTCCCTTACACAACAGCATCGTCAGCAAACAGCTGCGGACTGCTGTTCAATCTGTTCACCTGGCGACTTATGTACATAAAAAATAATATCGGCTCTATCGCACTTCCTTGGGGTACTTCTGACGGTACCTTTCTCTGTGATCAACACTAGCCGTCGTGGACAACGTACCGCGTTGCTGTAGAAATCTTCGGACCACTGGAATGTCTGAAAACCTATTCCTATGGTGGTACATTCGTCAATTGTTTGCAGTGTGGCAGCGTGCCAAACGGTTTTCGGAAACCCAGGGATGTGGACTGTGCCTGTTGCCCTTCATCCATAGTACGCAGGCTATCGTGTGGGAAAGGGGCAGGCAGTTCCGCACGAGCAGTACTTTCTGAAAATATGCTGACCTACGGCAGAAGCATTTGCGACTCAAGGAAATTTATTGTACCCGAACTGAGAATATGTTCCAGATTTCTGCAGGAAACCGATGTCAAGAATACTGGTCTGTTATTTTGCGGATCTGTACTTTTACCCTTCTTACGCCAACCATCTCTCTCTCCCTCTCTAACACGAGTAAATGACAGCTGGGGTTTCACTGCTAATAAGTACATGGCGTGTGTTATGTAGGCTGGTGCTAACCGCTATGCTGGTGGCTGAGTTGCTCGTTGGTTTCGCTACATTTACGTACGAGTAATTTTGCATTTGGGATTCCCATTCGAGATCTTGCCACCAGAGGAAAAAAATCTGGTGGCCACCGGGAATGGAATCCATGACAGCCAGCCGGAGTGGCCGAGCGGTTCTAGGCGCTTCAGTCCGGAACCGCGCGACCGCTGCGGCCGCATGTTCGAATCCTGCCTCGGGCATGGATGTGTGTGATGTCCTTAGGTTAGCTAGGTTTAAGTTCTAGGGGACTGATGAGCTCAGCAGTTAAGTCCCATAGTGCTCAGAGCCATTTGAACCAATTTTGAATCCGTGACCTAGGAGTTGCCAGCCGAGGAAACTAACCACTACACTACCCGTTCAGTTTCGTTTTCCTGGAGTGGCAGTAGATTTTAATGTTACGTCATCAGAAAATTGGAAAGACCATGCACCAGGCAAGAAAAGTGTGTGATGATGCTACGGGAGAGAAACTTGGACGGAAGAGGAAACTGAAAGTGAAAGAAATCAGTCGGTATAGATTCGAACGAACAGTCGATTTTAATCATCCGCGACTGAAACAGCAAACAACGAATAAAGAGACAGAGCTGTAGGAAACAGCGACGTCACCGGGCAAAAGCAGTTTTTCATATACTGGCAGTGAAGTATCGTGAGCAACCAGTGTGAGATTTATTGTACGTAGTGCCCCTGTTCGTGTACTTAACGGGCGCTTCGCTTGGAAAGGGACAGCAAGTGCTCGGTATCACCGATGTCGTCCAGATTGATGGTGTATGCGGGGCTTCGCCAGAAATGAAAGAGATGGGAGCTCCATACCGCAAAGGGGTTAGGAAACAAATTGCTATATTAGCGTCGTCGGGACACGCATGAGCCGTTTATGTTAGCGTTCTTCTAACAAGGGGAGGCCACGACGTTTGGAACGCGGATTTACTGCAAACTTCGCACATTCGTAGTACTTCACGAGGACAACAAAATGTGTAAGCAGTAGCGCGTCCTTCTGAAGCGTTATTGATAAAATCGCAAGATAATTTCGGTCGTCGTATATATATTTGTGCGTGGCCACTTTAACCATGAAGCGGCTGCGGCCGAGTGGTGCCGCCATGGTAGCTCAGTGTGTTCGGTGAGAGCGTTAGCTACCCTTTATAATAAAAGAAGTGAGCGAACGGATGAACGAGCAAACGTAACGGGTGTCATCGAAAGTCCACCCTGAACAAATTCAGCGAACAATAAAGTTTTTGGCGTTCAAGACATCGCTGGATCGAGTTCTGTTTGTTACTTTTTTTTTCAACACAGTCATTTTCTTTACTATTTGCATTACAATTGATATAATGGGAAAAATACGTGTAATCGGATGAACTTTTATTAAATTTTCAATGTTATTTGGCAGTCTACTAATTTTTATTATCACAAATAATGTAATATTCATAACTATTGACTAGTAAACGACCAAACGCATAAAGTGATACTGAAAATGTATGCTTGTCCGTGTCTTCAAAACTGCTCGTATTTAACCGAAGGAGAACGAGAGATTGCTTCTCGGAAGACGCTATGAAAATACAATCGATACTGCATAACCAATTATCAGCGCCGATTTTTAAGGAAATACTGCGTTATGCATGGTTTGCTTCCAAACTATCGTCTGAAAGAGAGGTTTCGAAAATGTTAACGAAGTTTGTTTTTCCACGGAAACCGTCAAAAGACTTTGCGTATGCGGAAACATAGCATTTATTCAGTGCTACTGGTGCCGTTTAACTTTATGTTTTCCATGTTTTTACGAAAAATACGATCCTGCAAGTTGTAATGTCGAAAGAGACGATTAATTGTAGGCCTTTCGAAAGCCGTCTGTGCCGGTCAAAAGTTGGAGGTAACAAGTCGTTTCGGGCTCCTTCCAGATACAAGGGATTTCTCAAATCACGGACAAGCATACATTTTCAGTATCACTTTATACGTTTGTTCGTTTAATAGTCGACAGTTATGAATATTACATTATTAGTAGACTGCCAAATAACATTGTAAATTTAATAAAAGTTCATCCGACTACACGTATTTTCGCCATTGTATCAATTGTAATGTAAATAATAAAGAAAATGACTGTGTTGAAAAAAAAAAAAAAAAAAAAAAGTGGCGAACGGAACTCGATCCAGCGATCCAGCGGCTTGAACACCAAACACTTTTTTTTTAAATTGTTCTATATTGTTCGTTGAATTTGTTGAGGTCGGACGTCCGATGCCACCCGTGCAGGTTGCTCGTTCATCCGTTCGCTCAATTTTTTTTTTTTTTATTATAAAGGGTAGCTAAAGCTCTCACCAAACACGCTGAGCTACCGTGCCAGCACCATTCGGCCTCAGCCGCTTCATGGTTTAGCTGGCCACGCACAAATATATATTCGACGACCGAAATTATCTTGCGATTTTCTCAGTAACGCTTGAGAATTACGAGCTACTGCTTACACATTTTGTTGTCCTCATGGAGTACTACGAGTGTACGGAGTTTGCAGTAAATCCGCGTTCCAAACATCGTGGCCTCCCCATGTAGGAAGCGGTTGGCGCAGCGGAAAGAATACAGAACGCTAATTCGAAGGTCGTGAGATGTAATCGGAATTTTTTATTTTTATTTTTTACTTAATATAAATAAGTTTTCACTTAATATAATAAATGAAATAATGCTGAATATATTGTTTGTATTAATATTGTATTTATCAATATTTTACTAAAAGACGTGAAAATTAAAGGCAACGGTAAATTTGGTATCGTGAATAAATTTCCAAGAAAGGATTTTACCTAGGGAATCTCTGCAAATAACATTCCAAGGAGGAATTGTGCTTAATCCTAGCAGCAGCAACCTATTTTCCATATCAATCATCACCAAGCGTAGGGGGGCTGGGGGGCATTACTCTAAGAAAAATCTAAAGTAAAAGTCGTTAATTGTTATTCACTTACATTAGCGACATACTTTTTAAAGAGGCACTGGTGTATAAGTAGGGTCCAGAACTATAAAATATCGTTTAACACACCCTTAGCAGTATCAGGCCACATTCCAGAACGTCTACTACCAACTTACTATGACCACCGAGAAAATATTATTAAAATCCATATTTCGTTAATTGTTGTTGATTTTGACTCATAACTTGTTTTTAAAGAATAGGTGATGTGCGTGAAAGTTCCTGAAAGGGAAAATATTGAATTATGACATTCACTGGAAAAAGTGACATTTACTACGAAGACATAAATTGTTGGGTTGAGTTTTACTGAACATTTTAAATTATTGCCGGATTGTGATAAAAGAATTCACACATTTTTGAAAAGTTTAAAATGTAAAAGAACAGATTGTATTACAATATTTTCGGAAAGTGGGCCAAAGTGACCCTCTCCCCCTCCCCCCCCCCCCCCCCCCCCCCTCTTGATACTGCGAACAGGATCTCGTAATCCGCTAGTTCCACTCTCCCCTTTGAGTAGCGCTCGGCATCTGCACGCAAACAGTACGTTCCCAGTGAAAGAAAAACCGCCTTATAGGTCATTGGGGACAAAGCTAACTACGGCTGTGGGACTCATTTGGTTTGAAACTTTACACTGGGTAACCTGAGGCGAGAATGTTATGAGAACACAGTGACCATATTGCTTTTCTATACAAACTTTAAAACAGCAGTGTAACAGTAAAAATGAGATGTCTGTAACATGTGCAAAATGCTGAGAAAATTGTTGCTTCCCCTGTTTTTATAATAAATAGCACCCAGTAACCCGTAAATCGTCGATTCTAAAAATAATAAAAGTATGTAATTTTATATATGAAGTTCTCATGGTTGCCGTGCAATCCATTCCTGTAAATTTATCTGCAGTCACAAATTTTTCTTTGTCCCTCCTTTTAAAGCCTTTTATGAAGCTATTGATAAATATAAGATTTGAAGCACCATTTCGGTTTATTTTCAGTGTAACTAACGTAAAAACTAAAACACAGAAGTGTTTTAGCATAGAACCCGATCCCACTATTCTCAGATTTCCATTCTCTACTGCCTCCTTAGGTCAGCCGCTCACCTCACTAAAATGTTGTGCAGACACAACTGTGAGAGAATTCTAAACAGTGGTTTATTATGTTTATTAAGTGAGGAACTGAGGAACAGTAAAGTCAGTAGCTTACGATAAAGCACATTCTCAGTACAAAGTAGGTGTCTAATGTCTTCACATATGTTGTTCCAAATCCCACAGCATTTCTCGTTTCACCAGCTATCGATGGCCTTTAAAAATTACATTCTTTCACCCAAAAAGTATGTATTTATTGACATAACACGCTAGATAATGAAGCTTTACATAAAAATCATATGGTAAAATACTCTCCTCTTTGCGTGCTGTCATTTGCCAAAATCTAATTTCCATATTTGAAGCCCTTTATGAAATATGAGGAACTTTGTGGATATTTCACTCTGGCTCTATCACTGGCGCGCCGCGATCGCAAATGAGTGTGCTACATCAGATCAGTTTTCTACATCTACATCTACATTGATACTCCGCAAGCCACCCAACGGTGTGTGGCGGAGGGCACTTTACGTGCCACTGTCATTACCTCCCTTTCCTGTTCCAGTCGCGTATGGTTCGCGGGAAGAACGACTGTCTGAAAGCCTCCGTGCGCGCTCTAATCTCTCTAATTTTACATTCGTGATCTCCTCGGGAGGTATAAGTAGGGGTAAGCAATATATTCGATACCTCATCCAGAAACGCACCCTCTCGAAACCTGGACAGCAAGCTACACCGCGATGCAGAGCGCCTCTCTTGCAGAGTCTGCCACTTGAGTTTATTAAACATCTCCGTAACGCTATCACGGTTACCAAATAACCCGGTGACGAAACGCGCCGCTCTTCTTTGGATCTTTTCTATCTCCTCCGTCAACCCGACCTGGTACGGATCCCACACTGATGAGCAATACTCAAGTATAGGTCGAACGAGTGTTTTGTAAGCCACCTCCTTTGTTGATGGACTACATTTTCTAAGCACTCTCCCAATGAATCTCAACCTGGTACCCGCCTTACCAACAATTAATTTTATATGATCATTCCACTTCAAATCGTTCCGTACGCATACTCCCAGATATTTTACAGAAGTAACTGCTACCAGTGTTTGTTCCGCTATCATATAATCATACAATAAAGGATCCTTCTTTCTATGTATTCGCAATACATTACATTTGTCTATGTTAAGGGTCAGTTGCCACTCCCTGCACCAAGTGCCTATCCGCTGCAGATCTTCCTGTATTTCGCTACAATTTTCTAATACAGCAACTTCTCTGTATACTACAGCATCATCCGCGAAAAGCCGCATGGAACTTCCGACACTATCTACTAAGTCATTTATATATATTGTGAAAAGCAATGGTCCCATAACACTCCCCTGTGGCACGCCAGAGGTTACTTTAACGTCTGTAGACGTCTCTCCATTGATAACAACATGCTGTGTTCTGTTTGCTAAAAACTCTTCAATCCAGCCACACAGCTGGTCTGATATTCCGTAGGCTCTTACTTTGTCTATCAGGCGACAGTGCGGAACTGTATCGAACGCCTTCCGGACGTCAAGAAAAATAGCATCTACCTGGGAGCCTGTATCTAATATTTTCTAGGTCTCATGAACAAATAAGGCGAGTTGGGTCTCACACGATCGCTGTTTCCGGAATCCATGTTGATTCCTACATAGTAGATTCTGGGTTTCCAGAAATGACATGATACGCGAGCAAAAAATATGTTCTAAAATTCTACAAGAGATCGACGTAAGAGATATAGGTCTATAGTTTTGCGCATCTGCTCGACGACCCTTCTTGAAGACTGGGACTATCTGTGCTCTTTTCCAATCATTTGGAACCCTCCGTTCCTCTAGAGACTTGCGGTGCACGACTGTTAGAAGGGGGGCAATTTCTTTCGCGTACTCTGTGTAGAATCGAATTGGTATCCCGTCAGGTCCAGTGGACTTTCCTCTATTGAGTGATTCCAGTTGCTTTTCTATTCCTTGGACACTTATTTCGATGTCAGCCATTTTTTCGTTTGTGCGAGGATTTAGAGAAGGAACTGCAGTGCGGTCTTCCTCTGTGAAACAGCTTTGGAAAAAGGTGTTTAGTATTTCAGCTTTACGCGTGTCATCCTCTGTTTCAATGCCATCATCATCCCGTAGTGTCTGGATATGCTGTTTCGAGCCACTTACTGATTTAACGTAAGACCAGAACTTCCTAGGATTTTCTGTCAAGTCGGTACATAGAATTTTACTTTCGAATTCAATGAACGCTTCACGCATAGCCCTCTTTACGCTAACTTTGACATCGTTTAGCTTCTGTTTGTCTGAGAGGTTTTGGCTGCGTTTAAACTTGGAGTGGAGCTCTCTTTGCTTTCGCAGCAGTTTCCTAACTTTGTTGTTGTACCACGGTGGGTTTTTCCCGTTCCTCACAGTTTTACTCGGCACGTACCTGTCTAAAACGCATTTTACGATTGCCTTGAACCTTTTCCATAAACACTCAACATTGTCAGTGTCGGAACAGAAATTTTCGTTTTGATCTGTTAGGTAGTCTGAAATCTGCCTTCTATTACTCTTGCTAAACAGATAAACCTTCCTCCCTTTTTTTATATTCCTATTAACTTCCATATTCAGGGATGCTGCAACGGCCTTATGATCACTGATTCCCTGTTCTGTACATACAGAGTCGAAAAGTTCGGGTCTGTTTGTTATCAGTAGGTCCAAGATGTTATCTCCACGAGTCGGTTCTCTGTTTAATTGCTCGAGGTAATTTTCGGATAGTGCACTCAGTATAATGTCACTCGGTGCTCTGTCCCTACCACCCGTCCTAAACATCTGAGTGTCCCAGTCTATATCTGGTAAATTGAAATCTCCACCTAAGACTATAATATGCTGAGAAAATTTATGTGAAATGTATTCCAAATTTTCTCTCAGTTGTTCTGCCACTAATGCTGCTGAGTCGGGAGGTCGGTAAAAGGAGCCAATTATTAACCTAGTTCGGTTGTTTAGTGTAACCTCCACCCATAATAATTCACAGGAACTATCCACTTCTACTTCACTACAGGATAAACTACTACTAACAGCGACGAACACTCCACCACCGGCTGCATGCAATCTATCCTTTCTAAACACCGTCTGTACCTTTGTAAAAATTTCGGCAGAATTTATCTCTGGCTTAAGCCAGCTTTCTGTACCTATAACGATTTCAGCTTCGGTGCTTTCTATCAGCGCTTGAAGTTCCGGTACTTTACCAACGCAGCTTCGACAGTTGACAATTACAATACCGATTGCTGCTTGGTCCCCGCATGTCCTGACTTTGCCCCGCACCCTTTGAGGCTGATGCCCTTTCTGTGCCACACAACCCCTGCTACCCGTGTAGCCGCTTGTTGCGTGTAGTGGACTCCTGACCTATCCAGCGGAACCCGAAACCCCACCACCCTATGGCGCAAGTCGAAGAATCTGCAGCCCACCCGGTCGCAGAACCGTCTCAGCCTCTGATTCAGACCCTCCACTCGGCTCTGTACCAAAGGTCCGCAGTCAGTCCTGTCGACGATGCTGCAGATGGTGAGCTCTGCTTTCATCCCGCTAGCGAGACTGGCAGTCTTCACCAAATCAGATAGCCGCCGGAAGCCAGAGAGGATTTCCTCCGATCCATAGCGACACACATCATTGGTGCCGACATGAGCGACCACCTGCAGATGGGTGCACCCTGTACCCTCCATGGCATCCGGAAGGACCCTTTCCACATCTGGAATGACTCCCCCCGGTATGCACACGGAGTGCACATTGGTTTTCTTCCCCTCTCTTGCTGCCATTTCCCTAAGGGGCCCCATTACGCGCCTGACGTTGGAGCTCCCAACTACCAGTAAGCCCACCCTCTGCGACTGCCCGGATCTTGCAGACTGAGGGGCAACCTCTGGAACAGGACAAGCAGCCATGTCAGGCCGAAGATCAGTATCAGCCTGAGACAGAGCCTGAAACCGGTTCGTCAGACAAATTGGAGAGGCTTTCCGTTCAGCCCTCCGGAATGTCTTTCGCCCCCTGCCACACCTTGAAACGACCTCCCACTCTACCACAGGTGAGGGATCAGCCTCAATGCGGGCAGTATCCCGGGCAACCACAGTCTTAGTCCGATCAGGGGATGCGTGGGACGAGCTGGCCGTCCCCGACAAACCCCCATCCGGACCCCCACAGTGATGCCCATTGGCAACAGCCTCAAGCTGTGTGACCGAAGCCAACACTGCCTGAAGCTGGGAGCGAAGGGATGCCAACTCAGCCTGCATCCGAACACAGCAGTTGCAGTCCCTATCCATGCTAAAAACTGTTTTGCAAAGAACGTCTGAACTAATCTACAGAGAGCGCAAACAAATCGACAAAATTTAAACGGTTATTAAAATACAAGATTGCCTAGTAAATGCAGTAATGCTGCTACTTGCGCACTGCTGACACTGCTCGGCGGCGGAAGGAGACTAAGCGAAATTACACTATTCAGGTACTAAAACACGATGCTACACTCTCAAATACTATAATACGCCCGAAATTTATGAATTAAACAATGCAAGAACCAAAAACACGCAAAGAAATTAAGAGTTAAACTATGTAACAAATGAGTGAGCTAGGAGTATACGACTTGCTGCTGCAGCTGCTTATCCAACGGCGGCAGGGAGCACACTGACTGCGACCAACCGACACTGGCCGTTCAAAACAAAAACAGTAGACAAACGACTACGCGAATTTACACTATTCAGGTACTAAAACGTGATGCTACAACTCTCAAGTACTATAATACGTCCGAAATTTATGAATTAAACAATGCAAGTACCAAAAACACGCAAAGAAATTAAGAATTAAACTATGTAACAAATGAGTGAGCTAGGAGTATACGACTTGCTGCTGAGCTGCTTATCCAACGGCGGCAGGGAGAGATAGAGACCTTTACCCAAGTTTCAAGAATAATTCAGTATGTTAGCTAAATTTAATACGTGAAACCATGTTATGTAATATGCACCAACGCAAAATCATAGCGAACTCTATTTTTATTGCACTCTTTTTCCAATTTCGCGCAGAGTATTACTTTCCCGTAAATATCTCAATAACAGAATTAACGAAATGATGGGTACACCATCATTAATCTGACATATGACACTATACGTAAAGCAAAAACGATTTTTTTACCGAATTGTTTCTGTAAATCGTTTTATTTTAAATTTTGAGAAAATGAGTTGATAACGGCACCAGATTCTATAAACATAGATACATCTTTCTGCATCAGAAGGGCTTCATTCTGCAATTTGTAGCTGTGGGTTTGAGACTTTGTTACAGCGACATTATTCACATCATGTTAGAAAGGGCTTTTCTTCTGGAATAATACGCTTTCAATGGTGACGATTTTCGCATGCCACCTATCGAATACCTAATTCTCTGTGCATTATGTTTCGTTGTTTACCTGTTGTTTCTGAACGGTCATTTTAAATGCAAATCAGTGACAACTATTTAGCTGGAACGTAGTGAAAACACCAAGAATTTTTTGTTTCCGTAATTCTCTGTTGTTTTAGCTTCGCAAAGGCCTACACTGCACCGGGGGCTATTGACAAGAACGAATTGCGACACATACAACGTTTATTTGACTATATTCAGCATCAATATATGTATTTCTCTAACGGTATGATGAAATGGCGTGTCGTCATAATGCTGATTATGATGATGATCCGTGAAACCATTTTATATGGACTTTTGTTAGTGTTACAATACTATGAAAATCAATAAGAAAAAAAAATACTAAAAGCATAACTTGACCATGCCAGTGAAGTACTTCCTCGAGAAAAGGTCCTTACTCTAAGATTTTGGGCTTATCTTTCCCAAACAGATGGCAAAACTGAACAACTGCAACAGTGGCAAAGTATCCATTTAATTCTGTTGTTTAAACATTGGAATGCACTTCCTATAACATTTCCTACACTCACTCGCAGAATATTTTCCTTCGTTTCTGAAAACTTAAGATTTTGGAGTAAGGTCCTTTCAAAACTGTGTCATCTAATATAAGTAAGAAAATTAACAGAGGCAGGGAGAATTCTTTTTATATTGACAAATCTGGTAAACAGAATCATTGATTCAAGAAAGTATGAAGGGACACAGCTGGGCCGTGATAAGGTTCACGTTGTCCATTACTGTCTTGGGTCATTCGATTACTACCAGAGGCCTCACGAAAGCCCAGGTGAATATCACCTATATCATAGCACCATCCCCATTGGCCTGCTTTATATTTGGATGATGATGTAAACATCCAGCCAGATAACACTTACTCGATGGTGACGTGCACTCTACAGTCTTAATTGACAGTCTCGTGGGAACATGTAGTCACCGTCTACCGCGGAGTCCCATCCCCAGCATCGTGACGATTTCAGACACTTGTAAATGCACCCACACTTTATCCTATTGTCAGATGTGGCACAGATCACCGTCTATCGAGTTCTGTGATGAGGCGTGCACGTCCAGAGAATTGTCGTCTACTCATTACTTCGCTGTCATTCAACAATTTATCGTAAAAGCTCACTAGAGAAACTCGCGAACGGCCGACAAGCCCCACCGTCTGCGAGATACTCATTTCCTGACTCAACTCCAAAACATTCTGCCCTTTTTGGAAATGCCTTAAGTCGCTGGAACTCCCCATGTGCGGTTCATGTCGTCACTAGAGTGATTCCCCATTGCTAGGCTTCTGCTGTACTTAAGAATAGTGTATGTAGGTACACATGATGTTTGTTGGTCGGTACTTTAGTGTAAAGACTGGTTCTAGAATCACATGAAGAAATCCGCACTAAAGGCTGATCTACGGTAGAATCTCGATAGCCCCGTGTTCACTACAGCCGTAACTGACGATGTCATTGGGTCAAATTGTGAACACATAGGGGTGGTCTGTTGTGGAGATGAATGTTCAACAATGTGCGATGAACGGTGTGCTCTGAAACACTTGTGCTCTTTAGGCAGAGATAACACAAACAATCATCTATCCTACTTTAATAACTGACAAGTCTCCGAACCCCACGATCTGTGAAGAGTCTTGGACGTCCAGCCTTTTAGCGCCTAGTGGTAGTTTCGCTGCCTCCTACGTTTTTCCATAGAGCTCATGTTAGTAGCACATGAACATTCGACCACCTTCACCGTTTTCGAAATACTCGTCCACAGGCTTTGCGTAATAATAACAATCTGTCTTTTGACAAAGTCTCTTATCTCAGAGGATTTTCCCATTTGCAATCGATATCTTCGCTAAGGTGGTCCCCCCATCCATCTCTGCTGGGCTCACATATGTTTCATAGCGCGACACGTGCACACAAAGTCCCCAGGCGGCGTCCAGCCTTGTGGTTGGCAGTGGTCACAATGTTTTTGGCTTATCAGAGCATTACAGTTATTTGGAATATGTTGTTAGTCATTCAGGTACAGAATTTTATGGTAAGTGAAATTCCACGTAGTTTCAGAATTATTTATGTAACGTGTGGACAGTTAATCTGTATTCTCCGGTACGGTCATCTTGTACCTTGAAACAGAATAAAATATTTTACTATGGAATATCACCTTCAAAATTTCTTTAACTTGTAACTGGACTTTGATAACACATCTGCTTAACCTGATTTTACTGATTGATTATTTGTGTGTGGCAGATTTGGTTTATTAAACGCAGTATTGATAAGTAAGAATGCAGAGTCTCGCGGTGGAAACATTGAATAAAAAGTTATCAGGTTTCCACAAACGTCAGGCTCGTGTAATTTTAATTACTTCAGCCTGTTTGGAAATCCGAGAATATTTTATTCAGTATTGACAAGATTTTCTCGACTGAATAGTCTTAATTGAGACTCGAATATTTATTCCCATGTACATGTCTATGTCGTATGTCACAATACACTGATCAGCCACAAAATGGTGACCACCTATCTGGTAACCGTTATGACCACTTCTGGCATGGCTAACAGCAGCGACGCATCGTTGAATGGAACCAATGAGGTCTTATTACGTTATTGGAGGGAGTCGGCACCACATCTGAACACACAAGTCACCTAATTCCCGTATATTCCGGGGGCGGGGCGATGAGCTCTGACGCCACGTCCAGCCACATTCCAGATGTTTTCGATCGGATTCAGATCTGACGAGTTGGGGTGCCATCAAATCAATTGGAACTTGCCACTGTCTTGTTGAAGAACGCACATTGCCGTTGGGAAACGTATCCGTCATGAAGTTGTGTACTTGGTTTGTAACCAGTGTGTGATACTCCCTGGCCTGGCACGAGCTCCACTGGACCCACTGATATCCACGCGAATGTTCCGCAGAGCATAATGGAATCGCTGCAAGCTCTTCTCCGTCCCGCAGTACAGAAGACAAGGAGCTGTCTGCCTCGAAGACGAGAAGTTCGCGGTCTTCCTTTGGCGTGAATGTATCGGGATTCATCAGACCGAACAACGCTCGGACATTGCATCAACGACCAGTGCTGATGGTCAGGTGCCCATTTCAGTCGTAGTTGCTGATGTCGACGTGTTAACATTGGCACATGAATGAGTCGCTGCCTGCAGAGGACCAGCATTTGGAGTTTTCGGCGCACTGTATGTTCAGACATTCTTCTACTCTGCCGAGCATTTAAGTCTGAAGCTAGTTTCGTCGTAGTTCGATGCCTATCCTTTTGTTACTAGTCTGCCCAGATTACGACGTTGGACATCCCTAATGAGGGGTGGCCGCTCATCAAATGGCTCGAGCACTATGGGACTTAACTTCTGAGGTCATCAGTCGCCTAGAACTTAGAACTAATTAAACCTAACTAACCTAAGGACATCACACACATCCATGCCCGAGGCAGGATTCGAACCTACGACCGGAGCGGTCGCTCGGCTCCAGACTGTAGCGCCTAGAACCACACGGCCACTCCGGCCAGCCGGCCGCTCATCTCCATGACATCTGTATGTGGCTTCACCTCGGTTTAGACACGTGTTGAACGCACTCACAACAGCACTCCTCGAACACTCAACGAATCGTGCGAGCCAGCCGTTGTGGCCGTGCGGTTCTAGGCGCTTCAGTCCAGAACCGCGCAGCTGCTACGGTCGCAGGTTCGAATCCTGCCTCGGGCGTGGATATGTGTGGTGTCCTTAGGTTAGTTAGGTTTAAGTAGCTCTAAGTCTAGGGGACTGATGACCTCAGAAGTTAAGTCGCATAGTGCTCAGAACCATTTGAGCCATATTTCGGTGGTAATAATACACTAGTTGAACACTGTACGTTTTCACATTTGGAAAACCCTTAATTCTACCGGAAAATTTATGTAGTTTCAGACAAAGACTGTAACAGATAAAAAGTGAATGCTATCATTTGAAAATGGAATAAGAGAATATAATATTCTTCTATTTCAGGGCTGGATAGAGGCGAAATACTGGAAAGAGCAGCGAAGTACATGACTCTCCCCTACTTGTCTTATCGCTTATCGTTTTCGCAACGTCACTAGCAGCATTCATACTGGCCGTGGGTAGTTCTAATAGTGCTTCGGCTCTTCAGTGTACTTCTGTAGTAGGGAGAAAGGAAGGAAGGTTAACGCTGCGCTCCATATTGACGTCGAGGTCACTAAGCTTGGATTCGGGAAGCAAATCGACCGCGCTCTCACTGGTACTATCCCGGCATTCACGTTGATCAATATATGGAAAACGCGCAATATCTAAGTCTGGATGGCCGGACAATGATCTGAAAACCCTTCCCGAAAATATGCCCAGTGGCTGACGACCATTATGCCATCTCGCTCAGCCGTAGCAGGGCGAGCAACAAAGACAGATGGGCTGAAAGGCGGCGTGCGTTGCTGAGCAACGGACGCCATAAGGAGGCTACCGAAAGCAGTCGCGTTGTGCCAGGCGGGCGCAGCTTCTCCTCGGACCAGATCTCCGTAGCTGCTGCAACTGGGAGGGAGGGAGGGGGACGCAAGCGGCCAGCGTCGGCTAACGCGCTCGCTCACCGGCCAGTCGCTGTAACCAGGTACATGTGTCACCAGTAACGTTCCTACGTGTCAGTCAGTGTCAATAGAGAGTATCCTGTAAAGGCGTCAGCTTTGACAACTGACGTGTGTTAATGGATGCTGTGACACCACTTCGTAATGAATGTTTCGAATTACATTTCTTTGTAGCGTTATCATATTTTAATCTCTGTTTGGAATGAGAAAGAAAATATTATCTGTTCTCAATTTCGACATTTGCCAGTCATTTTATTTGACGTATATGAAACTATGATAATAATAATTCGCTTCCTAGCATATTGTGAAACCATATTCTGTAAGATATATCATCATCATCATTATCATTGTCGTCTTGAAGGATCGGACCTTTTCATTTGTTTCGCCTCAGAATTGTTCGCGCCTTTTTTTTAAGGGACGTCCAACGTTCCTCTAGCTGGTTGTGTTACAGTGCATTGCCATTTCAGTCACTCAGTCATTAGACTTACGTTGGACATTGTCTTTCAAGTTAGTAAATATTTTTCAGTTACGGTTCTAATAGGTTCAACATTTAGTTCATGTCTAATAACGGTATTTCTTTTATTGTGTAGCAATGAATGTCACACAACAAAGCGGAGAAACTTCATCTCTGATGATTCGATTCGTTGTAATTGATCAGATGTTAGGGTCTAGCATTCGCTACTATATAGCAGCAAGGTAACGCTATTTCTTTGTAGAATTTAATTAATGTTTCTTACCGTACGTTGTGCATCACTGTAAATTGTACAGTTCCACAGAAATGTCTGGCTATGCCCAATTTTAACCTTACATCATCTGATTTGGAAAATTGAAAACTGCGCCCTAAATTCTTAAACTCTGTTACTTGTTCAGTTATTTGTCCACTTACAACAATTTTGGCTCTTATGGGTTCCAGTCCTTAAAGTGCTGTCACGTTTGTTTCGTCTTTGCATATTCTCCTTCTGTTCTTAGCACCGGTCTGACTCCATTTATGTAATGAAATTTGAACTTATTCTTCAGATTATCCTATTTCAATCATATCATCAGCAAATAGCATCTTCATAAAATTAAAATCATCACTTCATTATATGTCGTTTAAAAAGTCAACCATTTACGAATGATGTTAGTGTAAATACTAAAAATGGTGGAGGACGTTGAGCATCCTCGTCTGACTCCTTCGTTGATATTGGCTGATTCTGTCCCAATCTACGCAGTACGAATATTTTATATAAAGACTGAAGTCTCGTAATCCGCTATTCTGGAACTCCCAACCGTAAATACACCTTTCATGAAAATCTCGCGGGTTTCCTGCGAAACTCAGATTGTCCTCTTCTCACACGATACCCTGCGAACCATGGATGAACGACAAGGGGCAGAGTCCATAATTCTAGATTTCTGGAAAGTGTTTGACACAGTACAACGCGTGGAGATATGTGAATAGCTCGAAGGCTACTTGAGGATTAGAAACGTTGTCCACGACAAGGAGTATTCCTCAACGTTAAGGATGTTAAAATACGGCGACGTTTTGAAGAATGTCATGCTCATCGTTTTTTGGCGCAGCTTCACCATAAGATGATAAATATGGTACTCTTCAAACCATCGCTGTATTTTAATACTGCCACACGTGAGATCTTTTCGTCCATACTGCAGACATTAATCTCTACTTTCACACAAAACATAGAGATTTACATTTTTTGTTACACTATGCAGTTTTTAAAATTGCTGACGCTAGCACATGAATAAATTTATATTTAACTGAAGCCATTCACCGATTAAATTTAAACAGTGTTTCGTCCTTTCCTCCTACTTACTGGCAGTACATGTAACAATGTTTTTATCAAAATCGTCATCACATTTTCATCATACTGAAATTAGTAATGTGATTAGTCCTTCACGATTTCTGTACTGACTTTATCATAATAATGACAGTCCTTAAAATTCTATACATACGATTCAAACCAAACGTATTAATCATTATATATATTCAAAAAGTTACTGTTACATAGCTTATGCCTCTTTGAACGCTTTCCAAAATGACCGCCGTGTTGCTTACACAGCCTGAAAGGTTTCCGCCTCTCCCATGTCGTACTACCTGACTTCAAATTTCTGTTTATCTACCTGCTTTCCAGCTTTTGTTTTAGCAGGGCGCTTTCTCTCCCATGGACGAATCTGTACGACATACTGTTTCGACCTAGGGGGTGCGGCTACTTCTCTCTTACACTGCACAACATACATTAATGATGTTTCTCCCCATTGTAACACATTCTTTGAGGCTGGGTATCGTCACATTACACTGTCTACGAGCATTAGCTTTTGTAACTCATACACTGGTGACCTAGAACAATACGACCAGGTATCTAACAGTCTGTATGTCCACCATTGCCACGGACAACAGCGCCGACCGCTCGTGGCTTGTGTTGTGTTAGCAAAAGAGCCAACACCGAAATACACGTGTTTTATCCCACGCAATATGACGTGAGGAGGGAAGAACTATACTGACGTGAGGTCTGGAACATGACAAGGAATGATAATTCAGAAAACGGACGTACTTAGTTTGATACTTAACTTTAATCCATTAATGACGAACGTCACTCTTGACGGTGCATGATTCACAATATTATCTGTTCACAATACATTCTTGAAGTAATTATAGTAACTGAATATAGCGCCTTGCTAGATTGTAGCAAACGAGGTAGCTGAAGGCTACGCTAATCTGTCATCTCTGCAAATGAGAGCGTATGTAGACAGTGAACCATCGCTAGCAAAGTCGGCTGAACAACTGGGGCGAGTGCTAGGGAGTCTCTCTAGACTAGACCTGCCGTGTGGCGGCGCTCGGTCTGCAATCACTGATAGTGGTGACACGTGGATCCGACGTATACTAACGGACCGCGGGCGATTTAAATGTTACCACCAAACAAGTGTGGTGTCTGGCGGTGACACCACGGCATGGAAGCAGCGAGGCCTTGGTAGGCCGCTGGCGGGAGTCGGCAGCACATCCGCACACATAAGTTAATTCCCGTAAATTCCGGGGATGGAGGCGATGAGATGACGCCACGTTAATTACATCCCAAATGTGTTCGATCGGATTCAGATCCGGCGAGCTGGGGGGCGAGCACATCAATTGGATCTCGCCACTCTGTTCCTCGAACCACTCGATCCCACTCCTGGCCTTATGATATGGCACTTTATCTTACCGAAAAATGCCGCTGCTGTCGGGAAGCATAATCGTCATGAAAGGGTGTATGTGGTCTGCAACCAGTGTACAGGTATACGATACTCCTTGGCTGTCGCAGTGCTTTGCGCGATCTCCACTGGGATCACGCATGCTCACGCGTATGTTCCCCAGACTATAATGGAGCCGCCAACAGCTTGTCTCTCTGCTGCCGTACTGGTGTAGAGGACTGTTGCCCTGGAAGGCGACCGATTCGCACCCTACCATCGGCGTGATGAAGAAGATATTGTAGTGCATCGGACCATGCAACACTCTGCCATTACGTAAACGTCCAGTGTCGATGGTCACGTGCCCATTTCAGCCGTAGTTGGCGATGTCGTGGTGTTCATTTTGGCACACGCATTGGTCGTCGGCTGCGAAGGACCAGCGTCAGGAGTCTTTTGTGTACTTTATGTTCAGACACACTTCTACTTTGTCCAGCATTAAAGCCTGATGTTACCTCCGCCACAGTTCTGCGCCTGTTCTCTTTTACCAGTCTTGCCAAATTACGACGTCCGACATCTGTAATGAGAGGTGGCTACCCAACTGCACGACGTCTGGACGTGATTTCACCTTGGTTTCGCGACGTGTTGAAGGCATTTACCACAGCGCTTCCCGAACACCCGACAAATCGTGCAGCTTACGAAATGTTAATGCCGGGCCTCTGGGCCATCACACTCTGCCCTTGGTCACACTCCGATAGATCGAGCCTTCCCCACTGCACATGAGGACGGCACGCTCACTGATACTACATTGAAGCGCAAGAGAAACTGGTGCAGGCATGCGTATTCAAATACAGAGATATATGTAAACAGGTAGAATACGGCGCTACGGCTGGCAACGACTATATAAGACAACAAGCGTCTGGTGCAGTTGTCAGATTGGTTACAGCTGCTACAATGGCAGTTTATCAAGATTTAAGTGAGTTTGAAAGTAGCGTTATAGTTGGTGCACGAGCGATGGGACACAGTATCTCCGAGGTAGCTATGAGGTGGGGCATTTCCAATACGACCATTCCACGAGTGTACCGCGAATATCAGGAGTCCGGTAAAACATCAAATCGCCGACATCGCTTCGCCCGGAAAAAGATCCTACAAGAGCAGAACCAACGACGACTGAAAAGAACCTTCCAGCGTGACAAAAGTGCAGGCCTTCGGCAAATTGCTGTAGATTTCAGTGCTGGGCGATCAACGAAACATCATCGATATGGGCTTTCGGAGCCGAAGCCCCACTGTTGTACCCTTGATGATTGTACGACACAAAGCTTTATGCCTCGCCTGGGCCCTTCAACAGCGACATTGACTGTAGGTGATTGGAAACGTTTTGTCTGTTCTGACGAGACTCGTTTCATAATGTATCGAGCGGATGGAGGTGTAACGATATGGAGACAACCTCATGAATCCATGGATGCTGCATGTCAGCTGTGGTCTCTTCAAGCTGGCGGAGGCTCTGTATGGTGTGGAGCGTTTGCTGTTGGAGTGATATGGGACCCATGATACGTCTAAATACGACTCTGACAGGTGACACGTACATAAGCATTCTGTCTGACCACTTTCATCCATTTATGTCCGTTGTGCATTCTGGCGGACCTGGGCAATTCCAGCAGAACAATGCGACACTCCACACGTCCAGAATTGCTACCGAGCGGCTTCAGGAACACTCTTCTGTGTTTAAACACTTCTACTGGCCACCAAACTCCTCAGAAATGAAGATTATTGAACATAATTGGAATGCCTTGCAACGTGTTGTTCAGAAGAGATCTCCACCCCCTCGTACTCTTACGGATTAATGGACAGCTCTGCAATATTCAAGGTGTCAGTTCCCTCCAGCACTACTTCAGACATTAGTCGAGTCCATGCCACGTCCTTTTGCGGCACTTCCGTGTGGTCGCGGGGACCCTTCAGTGTACATTCACCGTGCGTGCGTCTGTCTAGCAGTCATTCCTCGCTGCTGTTGCGTGGACGGATTTATATCGATAGCAGGTCGGTGGTCATTACGTTCTGTCTGATTTTTTAAGTGGTTTATGCCACACAAAAAAAATAATATTCATTCCTCGGCACATGGACCTTATCTCAAAGTTCCCAGTTGATGTTCTTATGCTGATTGTATATCTTCGATGCTACATGCTAGCGATATCCAGTAGACTGACCAGCGACTTAAAAACTGACCGAAGTTTTCTCTAACAGAATTTTCAGACAGTTTTTGCGAAACTTCCTGGCATTCCAGTTTTTGCGAGTCCGCGAGGGCAAATGTAAGCTAGAGAAGTCGGTCTGTGTCTCTGTGGGGTGCTGGGACAGGCTGGCGTGGGAGAGGGTGTCGGGTGGTTGGAGGTCCCCTCAGCGGCATCTGTCGCTACTTCGAGAAGCCGGCAGACACCGACAGCAAATCTCGGCAGACGCGCGCCGTAAAACGCCACACTGCAGGCGGCTCTGGCAGTCGTAAAAGCTCCCAACTCCGTCACGACGCCGCGGGACGGTGTGTGATTGCTTGGTATCGCTGAATTTTATGTCGTTTTCCATCTTCAGGCAAGTGGCTGAGGTCCACCACATGCTCGGCAATACCGAAATCTGGCGCTTTTGCAGTTCCCGTCAGAGTTGGAGAGTGTGATATGAATAGGTATACGGATTACCTTTTGGAGCAACAACTGCTGATTGCACAGCCTACAGTTACTGCTTGCACAGCGGAACTGTGCACTTAGACGAGTCTTGCTGTCACTTGACATAAAACTACTATTCCACAGGCAATGAATCTGTAACACTGCTTTGCTGCAGAAGTCTTACGCATTTTCAGATTTGAAAGCAAATAAATGTCTTTGAGACAGAAAAGTTTCAGTCCACAAATGAGCACGGATTTAGAAAGCATCGCTCGTGCTTAACTCAGCTTGCCCTTTTCTCACCCGAAATCCTGCCAACCTTGGATGAAGGGCAACAGGAAGTTTTAGTACTTCCGGATTTTCTGAAATTGTTTGACACGGTGCCCAACTGCAGAGTTTTAACGAATGTCCAAGTGTATATGATAAGTTCCTAGGTATGTGAGTGGCTAGAAGATTCCTGCAGTAATAGAACCCAGTATGATGTCCTCGACGTCGAGTGTTCGTCAGATGTAATGATATCGTCAGCAGTGCCCCGTGGAAGTGTGATATGACTGCTGTTGTTTTCTATATACATAAATGATCTGGCGGACAGGGTGGTCTGCATTCTGCGGCTGTTTGCTGATGATGCTGTGGAATAAGGGGAAATTTCGTCTTGATGTAACTGTAGGAGGATACTAGATGACTCCTACATTTAGCGTAAGCTGCCATTTATGACACCAACAGAAATTTTTAGAAGAAATGTTTCATAAAAGAGATGAGTAGGAAAAACAATCGTGTGACGTCAGTGGTGTGATGCCTGACATAGTCACTTCGATTAAATCTCCAGGCGTAACGCTGCAAAGCGCTATGGAATGGAGCGAGCACGCAATGTCGATAGAAGACAAAGTTAATGGTCGACTTCGGTTTATTGGGAGACTTTTAGGAATGTAGTTCATCTACAAAGGTGACAGCGAATAGAACACGAGTGCTTCCCGAGTGTTTGGGTTACCTAGCAGGTCACATTAAAGGAAGACATTGAGGCAATTCGTAGGCGTGCCACTAGAATTGTTAGCGGTGAATTCGATCAACACCTGACGATTGCGGAAATGTTTGATGAACTGAAAATGGAGCCGCTGGAGGGAACATGTTCTTTCCGCGAAACACTTTTGCGAAAATCCGTCCTGCCCACGATGGCAGTGTTTCCACATCCAGGATTGCAGTTGATATACGCACAAGGTGGTGTTAACTGAAGTAATTCATGCCGATGATCAACGCTGGAGCAAGGTACGGAGGAACGGTAAGTAAAAGATAACGATTCGTAAACCCCCCCCCCCCCCCCCTGTATCTTGAAATATTGGATACGAAACACACTCATCACAAAAAATCTGGCATCAACTGGTGTATGTTTGCAGCTTCGCAAAAGTATAATTGGTAAGCTTTTATGTAAAATTACGGCTGAAGTTAACAATACCCTGAAGATACATCGGAAAGTAGGAGCTTTTGTCGACAGTTTTGTTTTGCTGTTGGTCTTACTCGGGGCTCTGAGAGATCACAGACGCTGTAAATATATAGTATAATTATTACTGTAAATAAATTTCCAACCAAACTTTGTACTGTTGTGGATAGGCAATCGTTATTCAATGATTTCGCTATGAAGAACATTCTGCTGTTGCAAGTGGGTTCGATTTCAGGTCAAGCGCACCTCAAACTACCTGAAACCCAAAATAATATTTCCCTTTTCACTTCATTGAAATATTCGCACTCAACAAGTGAAGCAAAAAATTCATTGATGCGATACTAAAATCAAAACACTAATAAGTTTTAGACCTTTCTGCAGTAATGTGAACCCCAACAAGTTCATGCCCTAACATAAAATATCATTTTTAATGCATTTCTTTACCGACAGTGTGTTACACTACTTTGATATAAGGCTAGAATGATACCTCTATCACAGAGTTTAATAGTTGAAGGAAAAGTTGTTTTTTGCTATAGGACTAAGTACTGACGTACACAAGTAAACGATTCTAGATTTGGAATAGAGAAGAATTCCAATTAGCCGCAGTCACAGAAATCTTGGGCAGTGGTAGGGGAAGGTTCGTGAGGCTGCAGCAGCGTTGTACTCTGTCGTCTGATGTACCAGAGATCGCCTCCTGTCCTGCTTTACAAAGCCTACGAGCCGCTGACTTCCACGTTCTGTGATGAAGCATAGACGTGCAACGCTTTGCCTTCTACTCGTGGTTCCATCGTGCTATAAGCACAAACCACAGGTGATCACGAGAACAGCAAGCGAATAGCCTTCGCCGTTTCCTCGATGCCAGTTGCCATGGTCCTCCCTACAATAATCCGTCCTCCTTCATGTTTCATGTGTCAGTTGAGTTCCTTGTCTGCGGGCCGTATCGTCATGAAAACGATCCTCGACACCTGTACTTCTCGCTTCCTTTAAGCGGAATGTCGCAAGTGTTTACCTCTATGGTACTTACCACTAGTGTGTGTCATATATGTTTAGGTGGCGTCACTTTATTTGGTTGGTGCCTGGTTAGCGGGAACTGTAATGGCACCTTCTCGTGTGTGCTCCGCTTGCATTCTTACCTTACCGAGTCACATGCCTGCAACGCCACCCGTCGGCATCTAATCTCACAATGCCCACAATGTTTCGGCTGATCAATGAATTTTTGGGAAAGAAACTTCATTCAAATTTGTCGCCAATGTTCGAGTCGAAAAAATAGTACCTTATATGTGATAGACATGTAGATAATGGGCTGAACAGTGTACCTGAACCAGTTTTGCACTGTGTGCTGTACTGGGAGGGAACTTACTTAATATTTGTTCTGAAATGACTAAAAGCCACTCTATTTGAACACAGTTTTATCTCACATAGAGCATGTTTATGACATTTAAGCGTCTCACGTAGTCCTACATCACCCAGCCTCGTAAACCAGTTCCTTCCATCTGTTTCGTTATAAGATTATTGTAACTATTTTGTTACATTTCCCAAAATTAAGACCTCTTCTGATATCCAAGTTTTATGCTCAGCAGGAAATAAGAAATTAGTTTGTCGTCTGCTACTGATGGCTGGCAGTTGAAGGGTGATGGGGTCGTTACTGTTTACATCATACATAAACGATGCAGTGCACAACGTCGGATGCTCCATGAGGCTGTTTATAAAGGATGCAGTTTTCCATAAGAAGGTAGCAAAGTCAGAAGTCTAGCGAGCTGCCGGAAGACCTATAGGGAACTGATGAATGGGCTGGTAGTTGATCCTAAGCATATTGCGCACACGCGGGACAAGAAATCCGCTACTGTAAAATTACGCTGTTGGTGAGAAATTGCTGGAAACAGTAATTGCCTTAAAATAGCTAGGAGTAACCATTTGGAGCGACCTTAAGTGAAATGACCGCATAACACAAATAGGAAAATGAGCCCAGACTGAGATTCATAAGAAGAATGTTAAGGAAATTCGTCCACGAAAGGAGTAGATTGCAAAATACTCGTTCGACCGATTCTTGTGTTGCTTGTCAGTCTGGGAGTGTTGCCACGTTGGATTAATAGAAAAGATAGAAAAGATAGACAAGATCCGACGGAGAGCAGCTCGTTTCTTCACGGGATCGTTTGGTTGGCGAGAGAGTGTCACAGAGTGTCAACAACTTCAACTGGCCGACTTTACAAGAGGGGCGCCGCACATCACTAACGGTTGCTATTGAAATACGTCTGAGTAGGTTCTGGGAACAGTCGGGCCACATAATACTCCCTCCCAAGTATGTCTCGCGAAATAACCAGACCGGGAAAATTAGAAAATTAGAGCTAATACGGAGTGCTAGCGACACTCTTTCCTGCCACGCGCCGTTCGCGAACGGAACAGGGAAGGGGGGGATCAGAAGTGGCACCAGAATTACCCTTCGCGACACGCCAACAGGTGGCTTGCGGAGTACCCCGGGTGTCCCTCCTAAGAGTCCTTAGCCGCATTTTGTCTGGGTTTCCGGAAGACATTTGCAGTTTCGTCATTTTGTAGTTTGTAGCTGGAGTCAGCCCGATAAATGCTCCAAATCAAGTCATCGCGCGACGCCCATTGCCACTAGAAAGCGTTGATTTATTTCAGTTAGCAAACAAAATTATATCTGTAAAGGAATTTTATATGTCCGTTCGGTAGAGCAGCCGCAGATTACTTTTGTGACGCATCCGTTTTATAAATGCACAGATGACCCAAAACTTTAAGACGACCTACTTAAAGGCGTGTTGGTCCACTTCTCGAACGCGGTTTACCTATGATACTGCGTGTCATGGATTCGACGAGTGCTTGATAGGCTTCCAGAGGCTTGTGGGGCCAGATACCTATGCACAGGTCACACACTTCACGTAATTTACGAGCGGTTGGTTCGTGGGAGCGGTGTTGGCACACAGTAGTGTCCCTGTTGCGTTTCGTCCGATGCAGGTAACCGAATCTGATAGCAAGAAATTAACGTGAGTTCACTATCATGCACCACAAACCACTGCAGCATGATTCTGGCGTTGTGGCAAGGATAGTTATCCTGCTGGAAGATGCCTTCGCTGTTGGGGAAGACATCAATCTTAGGAGTTGCAGGTGATCCCCGGTAATACTTACATAATCCTCAGCTGTGATAGTGCCTACTGTGACTATAGCAGGTTCCATGGAAGCCCAGGTAAATGTGCCCTGTAAACTTTACTGCCCCCACTGGCCTGTGTCTGTTGGGCGCTGCATGTTTCGAACAGCCGTTGGGCTGGATAACGGCAAATCTGGACACGACCGTCGACCTGGTTTAACAATAAACTGGCTTCATCCGACCAGGCGAAACGATTCCACTGCTCCACGGTCCAACCACGACGATCCAGTGCCCACTGTAGTCATAATTGGGTCAAGATGGGATCACGGAGGGTTTCTCTGCAGCGAAACACCATGTGAAACACAGTGCGCATCCCTCAACCACTTTCCGTAGATGCTCACGACAGTAGCACGCGAACAGCCGACCAGCTCCACAGTTTCCGAGATGCTCTCTTCCTGGCACTCGCTTTTATCAGAGTCGCTTAAGTTTGCGAATTTCCGCACTTATCGTCGCTAGAATGATTCCCAATTCGTCTCTGCTCTGCTGACATACTTCTCTTACGGCGTCACGTGTCCTCAGCGCCACCAGGCGGCATACGACCTCGAGGTGGGCAGTGGTCATAATGTTTTGTTTCATCAGTGTACGAGTGAACAGCTACAGTGGTATAAGCGGCGTGATCAGTACTCCAGCAACGACTGAGCAGCACTGCCCCGCGCCGACTGCTACCGCCATGCAGCGGCACTACTGATTCGCTGCTGTAGTACTGGCTATGCCTTGCGTTTCACAGTCACTGTTAACACTTACCGCTAAAACGAATATCGCATTAGACTAATTCTGGAGCACTCTATCAAAGGATTCCGTAAAATTCCATTTTAAAAATGATTTTGTTTGTAAATGGAGGCAAACCAACGCATTCCGTTGAGAGTTGGCGTCGCATGAAGCACGTGATGCGCAATATTTTTTGGATATTTCTACAGCTGCGCACTGCAGGAACTAACAGAAAATATCTTTTGAAACATCAGAGAAAATGTACCTCACGCCTCTTACGAGAGCCGGCCATTGTGGCCGAGCGCCTCTAGGCGCTTCAGTCTAGAACCGCGCGACCGCTACGGTCGTAGGTTCGAATCCTTAATCGGGCATGGATGTGTGTGATGTCCTTAGGTTAGTTAAGTTTAAGTAGTTCTAAGTTCTATGGGACTGATGACGTCAGATGTTAAGTCCCATAGTGCTGAGAACCATTTGAACCTCTTACGAGAGACTCCCTGTATATGTAAACCTAGATGTAGACAACAGGCCACTGAGTGACCCGCTCCAACGGCTCGAAACTCTACATGAAATTCTGCGACCGTGGACGCGAAACTCTACCCATAACCTTCTCGCACATCAGCAATATCGTAGCTAGCGGAAATGGGTTGTTAATATCGATATTTAGTATCACTATGAATAATGGTACCCTTTCATGTGAAACAGATCCCTGCTTGGCTGTATGACCGTATTGTTTGCTTTTTCAACCCGACTGTATTGGGATTTCAGGGACGCAATTTAGATCAATTACTATAACAGCATGTGGCTCAGTTTCTTAAAGAACTAATGCTTTCTTCTGTAAGGGGCGTCGATTTATGATCTAAGTGAGGTAGCTGTGTCTTTTTCCTTCGAGTTCACTGCACACATATACGTATTTTAAGGATACAGGGTAATTTTCCAGCTCAATATCATGTAAAAATCAGCACCTACTTCTTTTAGGCACTGTTTATAATTTATATCTTTTACATATTTTTTGTTGATATCAGGTTGAGCCTAATTAGGGTTATTAAAAAATTACAAAGAAATTGATGCAATTTTGTTTCCAAAATGCTTCCTCAAATTGAGGTACCATTTAATCCAATGTTATGCATTTGAAGGAGGCCAAATTTTTACCGCATAAGCATGACATGATGGCTGAGGTACTAGACCTATTTAATTCCACCTATTATTTATATTACAAGTACAAAAAAATATCACATTTTACATTTTAATTTTTGTAATTTTTTTCCTAATAAAAATGTTATTTTTCTATATTTTAGTTTATTCTGTGACAAAGATTAGGTCTACTAATATGGACTGTTGCAAGTTACAGAAAAAAGTTAGAGCAACGATTTATAAAATTTAGGAAATATTTGTACCTGAATTGTGAAAAATACAACTTGCGGGAAATTGAGAATGAAGATATGAGTCCAATTAAACTGTGCCTCAGAACATCCCTAAAGCATAGTCTTCATCCTACAGCATTCCTTCATCTTCAAGTTTCCTCTTGGCATTGCTTTTAGCAATACTTGCGCCTTTGGTAACTTGAAGAGCGAATCTTTCAGCTTCAAGCACCCGTTGTCTGTCACACGCAAGCAATTGATCCTCCACACCAGAGCCACATTTTATGCCTAAATTTCTCAGGACTTCCAAATTTCCTATCACTCCATCACTGAAACTTATCACCACATCTAGTACCCCAACTTTTAATGTATTTAGTCCTAGTAAAACATTCTTGCGTAACCTTTCCCATATGCAGTGGTTGAAACTTTCATTTATATTCTGAGTGCCACCATGAAGACATTTACTGAGCAAAACAGGGTCACTCAGGTCTCTAAAACTTAGTCTTACTTCATTCATAACGGCTCAGGAACAGATTGATTATGATGGGATATTTGACTTCTTTTGCTTTTTGGTAACCACACCAAGAATCTGCTTATTTAGGGACATCTGTGGACAACTTTTGGAAGTAGGTGGCCCATACAGCTTTTCTCATTGCTGTAACATCATGCAGAGGTGCAGTTTGTCTAATGGCCAGTCCATAATAATTCTGAAGGAGGTCTATTTCAGTTTCTGTCACTTTGCCTCAGCCCGACAGAGATTCTCCATCAGACAGCAACTTTCCTTTCATTTCTCTTCGTCGCTTCCTCAATCTAGCACCCATCCTCTTTTGCACATGTCCACAACACTCCAGTTTTGTTACCAAGGTATCACCATAAACACTGAACTCATTAATTTTATTGAAAGCTTTAGAGTCCCCAACACCTAGGTACTTTTTATATCTAACGTTGTAAATGGGCACAGACCTCTTAAATATTTTTAGAGCTCCATCACACTTCGTACCTCCATTGTAATCATCATAATTCTTAGAACGCTAATGTTCAATATGTCCTTAGTGTTACCATGGCAGGTCTGGCAGTACTTAGATAAGCACTCAACATGAACCACCATTCAAGCAACGATGTCCTCGACGTTGCCATGTCCCATCAAATACAACAGCAAAGTCCCTGGTTCCACTGATATTTATAGTTTCTTCCACTACACGTTTTATAGATGCTTTACACACAACCGTCAAGGCACCTAAAACTATTTTTATGTATTTGCTGAACGTACTGGGAGGAGGAGGAAGTTCCATCAAACCACAAAACGTTTGACCAGCCTTTTTTCGTTTTCCTGTTGCACCCAATGCTTACACTAACTTCAAATTCACATCATATGAATTATGCACTATGTTTAAAGTCTTCGAGGTAAGGTTATTGCAGGATCTACACACAACAACTAATTTTCACGTTAAACCCTTCCTGGTACTCTGTTTCTCAGTTATTTCCAGACACCCTACACCATCACATTGTTTACATTTCACCACTTCCTTCATCAAAGAAGGTAAGATGCCCACATCAACAACAACAAATCCACTACAAACAGCGTCACTGTTAACACAAAAATTTTAATCACCAGGAGGCATGCCATGTGGGAGTTTCTTCCCTGAAGAACTGATACATAGGTTACTTTTAACAGTGTGGCTTGCTTTGTTTGTGAACTGATTACCACGGAATTTCCTTTTATTGAATTTCTTGATGCGTGGCATAGTTGGTATTTATTGCACACTATAGGATATGAACTTCCACAAATATATGCAGCACCTGGGCAACAAACATTCAGTAACACGTGAACGAACTGCTTCAGTGAAACGAAAGTAAATACTAGAAAAGATAATCATTTATAGACACTAGAAACCTGCACTGTTACCAACATGTACAATGTATCATACGTATAATCGTTGGAAACAGAAATTTCACAGTTATTTTCGAAATAATACTGGTTTATGTAACCGGAATAAAGGAGGCGTGGCGTCATATATGACCGTAACTTTGAAATTTGGTATATATAGGTCACTTTTCATTTGAAGCCGTATAATGTATACATTAATGTAATAATGAAAGACTATATAATTTAATAAAGTCATAAAAATAACTTCCATTTTGCACCATTTATAAGTTGCTGTTGGTAGAGCATGTGTCATTCCGTTAACTAGCTAGTTAAAGTCTCAGTTCTGCAATAAGTCACTCTACATTTACACTCTAATCTGGAAAAGTTTTTGTATTTCACACAAAATAACGTGGATGAATTTCTTTCGTAATTATTTAGAAATGTTTATCTCAGCAGTCTGAGATATTATTCCCCTGGAGTCGTTGCGTGTCAGCTCACAAGAATGCTTGGTATGTCTCTGGCATTTGGTTACGAGGTTTTATTGAAACAGTCTTTATCGTTTGCTTTGGATCTTTTCGTTTCATATTTTACTCAAATAATTCCTTTTTATAATCAAGCACTTGCTTGGGCAGAGACGCTGTCCTCAAATATTAAATTTTCTATTTAGTCAGAACTCGAAAAAGCCATTCCTGCAACGTATTTTTACAAAGTTCGATTCACAAGACACCAATGGCTCACACGAGCACGTACATGTGACAAGTAGCAGTGCTAGTAATCGTACCAGTGTTCAAAATATTAACGGTAATAACAGTAGTCTACTTACAGTAGCAATTTAACAGTACGCTAAAATTGGCTTATATAGTCCATCAAAGAGTTTTTTATTCAATATTCGATTGCTTTTAGATTTACAAATTTTTGTAATTGTTTTATTCTTATTACAAAAATACTGTTGAAGTTCAAAAATAAAAATAGAAAGAAAATGTTTGTCACAACCACACAGTAATCTCAAATCACATAAGGTGTGGTTACATGTGTCCCGTACCTTAGCATTAACATCACTTGTATCATTTTTGATACCTCTCATAGTTCCAAAAAAGTGTAGTATTTATATTCAGTTCCACTTCACGGCGACAGGAGCTTTTCAGTCAATATGATATGTTCTACGTTGTACACAAATATGATTATCGTCTGTATGGGACATCCCTCTTGCGGCATGCATATGCTCGCAGTTTTTGCACAGGTTGTGATTTACAAACTGGTCAATTTTATCGAATTTTTATACGCATCGTGAAATGGAAGCAATATTCACAAACAGCATTTAGTGATTTTCCCACAAGACCTTTCAGTGGAAAAAGAGCCTCAAGTTCTCTAATTTCTTGACGATACCATCACAAAAGCAGTTCACAATTGCGTAACCTGTTTCGAGGAGCCATTGGTCATCACAAAGTCGTAATTATAAGCTGAGAAGAAAGTCAAGCTTCACCCATAAAATTTGGTGGTGGTGTTAGCGCTTCCCCTGATGTTCATCCTTCAAAGTGCTACATTTTTCTCAACGTTGGGTGAGTTGGCGGTGATCTAGTTGCTAAGGTCAGTATTTACGCTATTCAGAAAACGTCCCACAAAGGAATTCAGCTCGTCGTAATTTTAAAAATGCCTGCCACGAAATAATTTCTTCACACGAGGAATGACGAATAAGTCATTGGGTTCGATACCTGAAAGAAGGGGCATGTGTGACTGTATTCCGTGCAGAATGACCTGCAGATACAATCGTAATATTACTGTTGGCTGCCTTAGACTGTCATAAGAAAGCTAAGATATGTACCGCTGCATTACCTGCTCATTAGGTATAATTCATACCTATGGGGTGTTACCTATTCTCGACCTCTTTGTTTGCGTAGGCGCATGGGGTTACTATATTCCCGTAGAAACCGGAAATACTGAACCTTCTAGAAACTGAGTGAGAATATACAAAGAGCCACGTAACTTATCCAACATTTTTATTCCACGCAGCAATTCTCCCCTTTCATAGGAAAATCGTTGATTTGTAATGTAAAACAGAGGGATCAAAATAAAAAGAAGACTGCAGATTTATCATACAGAAGGTCCCAGAAAACGCAGTATTCTCAACAAACATTATACAGATTATTTTACGTTTCTCCACGTAAACTGTACTTGCATTAAAAGTAACTACATTAGTTGCATAAAAGCACAGAAATTGCGCGATCAACTAAATTTTATTACCTATGAAATGGAATTTACTTTTTGTACGGATATGAAATACAAAATGAATCGTAGTTTTGGTAGAACACAGCTCGACCTGTGGAGTAGTCGTGGATAAGAAACACCCCTTTGAGTAGATTTCCGCGACACTTTGTCTTCAGAGCTTCCCGTCACCTCGCAGGAGACTACGACAGTTTGCTCCTATCCGGGTTTCCCCCTAACCACACCATGGAAATCCCTAAAAACACTGAGCAGCGCCTTGCGCAAGACTGAAAGGGCTTACTCTTTTTCTTTTTATTCATTTATTTACTGACGCTAGGAAACTCTCATATTTCCACACTTGTTTACCATTATTGTAAAAAGTCTTACGTAAGAGTATTCTACCTATATGTCGGCGATCTACTTATAAAAGGTAGGAACTCCGTCCGCCACGCGGATAGGCAACCCAACGTGCACCTCCGTCGTGCAGCACGCAGGTCCCCTGGGCACAGACGAGATGTGACGCTGATGGAGTTGCGTGCGCGGGGAAAGTCGATGCAAATTGAGTTGGCGTCTCGCGTGCGAGCCAGGTGTGCCGGCAGCTAGCGCGCCGGAAGCGCTTCGCGGGCGGAGAATCAGAGTCGCTGCTGACGGCACTCTGTGAGCTGTGGAGGAGGCGTCGGAAAAGCGAGCACAAAGGAGGAGAACGGTCTGCAGTACCAATCATGTCGAGCAAGCCACACTGCATCAGATGCATATCCGCACCTTCACATAATGTTAGTCTTTTTAAAGTCTGTACCGGAGCGAGGTATAAATACAGGGTCGGGCAAGTAGTAGTAGTAGTAGTAGTAGTAGTAGCAGTGGTAATAGTAGCTATACACATCCGTAGATCACTTTTTACAAGGATATAGGACATGTCAATGTATTGACAAGTTTAGATAAATTTAAAATAAGCTAATTCGTATACACTCATATTTACAGACTTCTAGTTAGAGACGATCATTAGTTTTACTCCTGGTATACAATACGTTTTTTACAAATAACTTATTAAATAATGTAATGCCACACTTCACGCATATCTCACTATCAGTAACCACATTTTTTGTACCGAAACTTCCCATTTGCTATCCTGAAAAACTCAATTAGCATCCCTCCATAATGAGTGAGATGTTGAGCTCAGAAAGAGGAAGAGGTGTTGGTACTGTGTTATGCATGGCTTGGGGGTACGTATTTCTAGAAAGGAAAAAAAGAAGGAAAAAAACTTAAAGTGGAGGTGTTATGTGGAATATAGGATGTTTTATAATTACTATTATTAATATTTATTGGTATAACATTTTTAACAAAACCCCTACTCTGTTTTATCTAAGTAATCCTGCAGTGTATAAAATGTATTGATTAACAGGTATTTTTAGCTGCCTTTTTAAATAAGTGTATTTTTGCAATTTCTTTAATCACTTTTGGTAATTTATTGTACTGATTTATTTCCTGGTAGAAAATGCTGTTTTGAGTTTTATGTTTATGTTTTCTTGGTAAATGTAAGCTGAGTCTATCTCTTGTTGCATGGTCATGGACAGAGCTGTTTGCACAGTAATTACCAATGTTATTTTTGATGTGTACAACTGACTGGTTCAAAAAATGGTTCAAATGGCTCTGAACACTATGGGACTTAATTACTGTGGTCATCAGTCCCCTAGAACTTAGAACTACTTAAACCTAACTAACCTATGAACATCACACACATCCACACCCGAGGCAGAATTCGAACCTGCGACCGTAGCAGTCGCGCGGTTCCGGACAACTGACTGGTAAATGTATTCACATGCAGCAGTTAAAATCCCCAGTGTTTTGAACAGATCTTTACAATGAGCTCGACTAGTATTTTTGGTTATTATTCTTATGGCTCTTTTCTGGAGTTTGAAAAGTGTGTTTATATTTTGTGTGTTTGGTCCCCAAAAAAGAATGCGATAGCTAAGAATTGAGTGTACATATGAATAATATGTAAATAAAACACACTGCATCTTACACACTGATGATAGGATTCTAAGGGTATAACATGCTGATGACCATTCTGTTTGCAAGTACCTTTGTGTGTTCACAACACTTCAACTGAGAATCAATATCCATTTCTAGAAATTTTGCATTTGTTACATAATCTATAGAGGTTCCATCTACATTTAATTGAACACTGTCATTTTTCCTCTTCAAACTGAAATTTATTGCATTAGTTTAGTTTATGTTCAATGTCACTTTATTGCTTATTGACCAATCATAAACTTCTTCACGAGTTACATTTGCTTTCTCGGCAAGCAGTCTTCTTGTTTTCTCAGTGACTATAAAATTGCTGTCATCAGCGAAGAGAATTTTTTCACCATGAGTAACACTACTGAGGAAGTGACTGATGTATATCAGGAACAGTATTGGTCCTAATATGCCACCTTGCGGAACCCCTATATTAATGTATTTTGATTCTGATAAGTGTTTTACTGAAAGTTTAGGTCTATTTGAAGTATGTGTTATCTCTAGTCTTTGTACCCTATCTGCTAGGTATGATCGAAACCAGTCATTAACTACCCGTCTTCTTCCCAATGTTTCTAATTTATTTAATGGAATGTTGTGGTCGACTGTATTAATCACCTTAGAAAGATCCAAAAATATTCCAGTGACACACTCATATTTATCAGGAGCATCAAGCAGAACTTTTGTGAATTCTAGTATGGCTGACTCCGTATTTTTGCCACTTCGGAAAGTAAAAGTGGCCTGGAGGTGTGGATACGATTGTACGTGAATGTATGTATGTAATTACGTCCCGTCACACGCACACCATATGTACGCACGCCACTTGATCCACATCAGTTCAGAGCGTAGTGCGGGCTGTGGCAGTGTGAGTGGAGCAGTACAAAGGGCGATAGTACTCTCATTGGAGCAGCGGCTGTTCATTTCGGAAAGTTACATGACAACGGAGCCACGGAAACTGTGTGGTCAGTTGTTTTCTGAGAAGTTTAATAGTGTCAAAGTGTCAGCCAGCAAAGAGTACCGTGCAACGCTTAGTCCGAAAGGATCTATTTTGAAAAAGTCCAAAAATATTCCGAAAAGTACGAGCACAACAGAAAATGTGCCTACATTTCATTTCATGAGAAAATGCTTCGGAGTCCTACCACATCAATACGATTCCTGTCTAAACGGACCGTTATGTCAAGTCGATATGTGGTCGAATACTCCATCTGGAAATGCATAAGCATCCCTACCGAATGTCTGTAGTTCATGCTTCAAAATTAAAATCAGCATATGCTCCTCAGCGCCTCCAATTTTGTGAGTGGTTACAAAAACGGATAACAAAGAACTGCTCGCGCATGGATCTGTTCTTTATGTCTGATGAAGCCTGGTTCCACTTAAGCGGTTACGTTAACTCACAAAATCAGAGGTTCTGGGCAGTAAAGAATCCGCATTACTTCCACGAAACAACATTGCATGACAAGAAGATTTGGGTTTTGTGTGTAGTGTCTGCAGACTGCATCATTGGCCCCTCCTTTTTTCGCCAAATGCTGGCTTCGGCACGTTACATTACCAAAATTTTGACTCCATTTGTGGTAGAATTAACGAAGGAGGGAAAGACCTACAGTTACTTCCAATAGGCAACTGCCCATGCAGCGGACCGAACCTTAGAACAAATTTTCACCACCTCCACTCCTGAGGGAGTTGTCAGCAGTAGTCAGTCTAGTTGTGATTCTAGTGTCCACCCAACTCACCTGCTCATTAATGTGCGATTACTTTGTGAGGGGAGCCCTCAAGTCTAACGTAAAGCGCAACAAACATCATAGTCTTCCAGAACTACAGCAGAACATTTCGGGTGAGAATGCAGCAATTCCAACAGTCCAGCTTCGATCCGCTTTCAGCAACTGGATGGTCACTTTCAACATCTGCGATAGTCAGATTAGTACTGTTATTCCCTTTCTTCTGTTGTATTACGTTCTTTGAATCCTCGGAATCTGTTCTCTGGGCCACATTATTTGCCCACCCTGTGCTTATCTATACAAGTGCAGTTCCAGTATCCGTGGGAGCAGATCACATTTTCTCACTCTGTTCGTACCTTTCCCGCTACCCCACCTCACCCACCCCCTAAAATAATTGCCATCTTCATCAAATTCAACGTGTCTCACATACATAGTATATCAACAATAATGACGATCTCTTTATGCTTATACCATTACTTAGTACACTTAACCGTAGCTTCCAATGAATGACCATTCATTGTTATATATTATTTTAAAATGTTCATGCAAATATTTGAGAAGTACATTGATAAGCTAAAACCTGATAACTCTCACATTAGGAGCTTAATGGTCCACCTTTGCAAAGCAATACATTAGCGATTCTGCGTAGCATGGTAAGTTTCTGTAGGTATTCAGCACGACACGAGATGCCCACACTCAGGTAACGTAGTTGTAGCACATTACGCACGGTAGTTTGTGACGCGGAGCTGGTGCTCGAAGGTGTCTCAGATGTGTTCCGTTGGCCTCAGATCAGGAGAATTTGATGGCCAAATAATCAACATGTAGTGACTGTCACGCTTCTCAAACCACTGTGTCACGATGCTGCCCTTGTGACGCAGACAGTTACCCTACCGAAAGATGCTACACATGTTGATGCAGATATCAAGTGTGAAAATATTCAGTTGATCCACAGTAATGATCACTTAATCCACTGTCTTTACGGCGTCTTCGATTACTGCCACACATACCATGGAAGCCCAGGTGAATGTTCACCTTAGCATAGTACTGCTTCAACAGGCCTGCTGCCGTGACATGGTGCATGTTTAGAGTAGCCGTATACTTGGATGACTCCGTATTAGGATTACTTGACCTGGTGGAACAAGAAACGCGATTCACCCGACTAGCCGAGAACTTTCAATTGCTCCACGGGTCAGTGTCCATCATACCATACCAACCGTAATTAAACTGACGATCTCGTTGCGTTATCAGAGGTCCTCTCCCGCCGAAATCCATGTTCAACAATGTGCGCTGAATTGTGTGTTCCGAAACACTTGTGTGTGCATCAGCATTGTACTCTGTTGTCAGATCTGCTATTGATCGTCACCTATAATTCTTTACAGAGTGGACAACCGTCCGCCCTCAGCGTGAGATGTGGATGTTCAACACCTCGTCGCTTATATGTGATTTCACTGTCCTTCGATCGCCTTCCGTAAATGCTCACGAAAGAACCACGAGACAGCCGACCGCTTCGCCGTTTCCGAAATGTCTGCTCCTAGGTGCCGGGCCATAGCGACATGGCCTTTGTTGAAGTCTCTTATTAAGCAGGTTTCCTCATTTGCGTCCCGTATAGTCGCTAGAATGGTTCCTCACTGAGTTTGAACGGCGTCATGTGACAGGGTTGCGAGAAGCTGGATGTTCTTTCTGCGATACTGCAGAAACACTTTTCAGGAATGTAGCCACTGTACATGATCGCCGGCAGCAGTGGTCGCAGGAATGTACGGTCGCAAGAAGATCGGGCTCCGGACCGCCTCGTGGCACTGCCAGAAGGAAGACCATCGCGTTTGTAGTATGGCTCTGGTCCGTTTTGCTACAACTGCAACAACAATTTCAGCAACGGTTGACGCCACACTGACAACGAACAGTTACAAATCGGTTACTTCGAGGACATCTCCGAGCCAGACGTCGTCTAGCGTCCATTCCACTGAGCTCAAACCACTGCCAGTTTCAGCTACAGTGGTGTCAAGCGAAAGCTCACTGGAGGGCATGGTGGAGATCTATTGTGTTTTCTAATGAAAGCTGTTTCGACCTCTGTGCCAGTGATGGCTACGTGTTGGTTTAGAAGGATACCAACTGATGGTCTGCAACCAACCTGTCTGCGACCTAGACACTTTGGACCTACGCCTGGAGTTATCGTTTGGTTATTCCAGGCACACTGACTGCAAATTTGTACGTCAGTTCGGCGGTACGGCCTGTCGTGCAGTCATTCATGAAAAAATTTCAGGAGTGTCTTCCAATAAGACAACGCTCGCCCACATACTACTGTTGTAAGCAAACATGCCCTACAGGGTGTCGAAACGTCGCCTTTCTCATCTCGAATACCAGATCTGTTTCCAATCGAGCACATCCGGTACACCATCGTACGACAACACCAGCGTCATCCACAACAAGCACTAACCCTCGCTGTATTGACTACTGAATAGATCGGCCAGGAACTCCATCCCACAAACTTACATCCGGCAGATGTACGACATTATACACGCACGTTTGCATGCTTACATTCAATATTATGGTTGTTATACCGGTTACTAAGGTACCAGCCTTTCACATGTGCATGGCTTATCTCGCGTTTACGTTAACATGTGATCTTGCAACGTTAATTAGTTACATGTGTTACCTAGAGAAATTTATTCCAGAAACTTCATTACTCTATTTTTTTGTGTTACCATTTTTTCCGCTGATGTATAATGAAACAAATGGACTGGTACTCCACAACAGTAAGTTTGCCTGGAAGTACAACAAACAGATTAAGCTGCCGATTGTTTCTATGAGAGAGGTTTAATAATTTGAATATTATTGTAGTAGACTTACTAGCTGAAACTTCCACGCCAAAGAGTTTATATTTTTCAATTTTGGTCTTAGATTTGTAATTTCGACACACCATGCGACATTTTACCTAACACCTCGCGGAGTGGCCGCGTGGTTTGAGGCGTCATGTCATGGATTGCACGGCCCCTCCCGCCGGAGGTTCAAGACTTCCCTCGGGCCTGGTTGTGTATGTTGTTCTTAGCGTAACTTACTTTAAGTTAGTTTAAGCAGTGTGTAAGTGTTGGGACCGATGACCTCAGCAGTTTGGTCCCTTACGAATTCTCACCCACTTGAACATTTTCTTTCACCTGACAAATGGACGACATGTGTTCACTGTCATTCTCCTCAAATCACTGTAGCACGATTCTGGCCTTGTAAATCGGTCTGGAGTCCCATTGACTGGAGTAGAGTTGCCTTCAGTGGTGAGTCCCACTTCGAACTAAATCCCAATGACCAGTGAAGACGCGTCTTGAGACACCCCACAAAGCAATGGAATACCAACCTGAATGTCTCTCGCTATATGCCCCGACAACCAGGAGTAATAGTCTGGGGTGCAATACCTTTTCTTAGCGGTACCTCTTTGGTTACCATCCCCGGCATCCTTCCGAAACAGTGGCACACTGACGATATTGTACGCTTCGTTTTGTTGCCCTTCATGACAAGCCACCCTGGGATTACATTTCAGCAAGATAATGCCCGCTCGCACAAGGCGAGAGTTTTTGATGCTTGTCATCGTGCTTGCCAAAACTTACCTTAGCTGGTAATGTCGCAAATTTCACACCAACTAAGAACGTTTCGAGGATTATAGGCAGCGTCCTCCCAGCAGGTCGGGTTTTTTACTATTTAACGCTTTACTTGGACTGAATGTGACACAATATGCGTCAGGAGGACATTCAGCTACTAGTCTGCTGATTTCTTCTATGCAACGCTCCACAGCTTCCTCCTTTTGAGAATGTCGTCATCTAAGATCAGCACTTGCACCCAAAACCCTCCATTATTTGTACGATGTACGCCGGCCTCTGTCTTCACGTACAGTTTTTACTCTCTGTAGCTCCCTCTAGTACCATGAAGTACTCCCTGATTTCTTAGTAAGCAGAACCGATGTGAGAACATTTTTCAACATAAGCGACTTATCATTTGGTGCGCCCCCCCCCCCCCCCCCCCACCCCGGTTTCCCTTATATTATTACATCCACAATAATTTTTGCTAGTAACTGTGATGCGCACTTCGTACATTTCCTGAACAAGGGCCCCGTCTCAGATTGGTGTCCCAAGCGGCCGTTACTAAATGTTATACTTCCTGAAAAGAAATCTTACAGTAGTAGCGCTTCTGGCGCCTCTCTCAAGTTGGCGCCCAAAGCGACGGCTTGTGTCTCTTGGGCCTTAAACTGGCCCTGTAAGCACATGCATCATCCTGTCCCTCCCTCTCTCCAGTGTTTTCCATATACTCCTTCACTGATTCTGTGGAGAAACTATCCATTCATTATGTCATCGGTTCACCTAATATCCAACATCCTTATGTAGCACTATATCTCTAACGCTTCGGTTAGTACCTTTTCCGGTTTTCTCACAGTCCGCGACTCACTACCATAGACTTCTGTCCTCCAGAGTACATCCTCAGAGGTTTATTCCTCAATTAGACACCACCCCTTGCGGGTTCACGGGCTAGAATAAACCCGTGGTATATCTTCCTTTCGTGAGAAGCGACTAAAAGGAGTCTCCTACCATCTGGCCTAATCATAAATGCTGCCAATTTGGGGAAGGACGCATCATATTTCCATCATGCGCTGAGATCTTCTGTACCTACTATTGTCATGGCTCTGGAACTCTACCCGTAATCCAGTTATTTTGGCGGGGACAACTGCGTGAGAGATCGCTCTCTAAGTTTTCATATATTTTTAGGTTTCAGATACATATTTTAACGGTTTTTGTGATAATATTTACTATATAAGTGACTTATTAGTGGTTTCTTCATTCACCTCTGCCTTTCTTGTGTTGTGACCTGATATTTGTGAGAGTTTCGTATCAAGCAACTTAACCTCTTACCCGTGTTTACATTCCGCGCTGACCAGTTGCAGCTGTAGCGGCGCATCGAAAGCTAAGTACTAATTAATAGTTTGTGTATAGTAGTTTATTTAGGAACTTTAGTAGACTTCAACCGGTGTTCTTGGTGTTTTCCGGTGAAATAACTTCAGAAGAAATTTTTACGAACTGCTTTCAGTTTCGTTACTGTGTCATTAGACGTTCGATTTTCTTTCTGTGTTAGTATTTTGTTATATTCTCATTTGTTGTTGATTAATACTGTCAATAACAGTAGATACTTCCCTTGTAGAGCAAGTTTGTGATTATTGTAGTCATTTTTTAACATATTATTGTAGTAGCAGGACTTAGATAAGGTTGTTTTCTTGTTTCAATAACTGTAAAATTTTACCATGAGTGAGAAGTGTGGGCTTTGCCGTAGGTTCGTGAGTAGTGGATTGCGATGTGAGACTTGTTTGAAGTATTTTCACTGGGGGGAATGCAGTGGGGAAGCCAGTGGGCATTCTGGTGAGATCCCCTCCTGGAACTGCAGGTTATGTAGCAAGAGTAAGTTGATAGAGGAGCAGGAGCGTAAGATCTGTGCCCTTCAGGTACAGTTGAAAAACGCACAGAAGCAGCTAGATAGGATGAGGAGGGAGAAGGGGGTTGGGGAATGGGAGCTGGCTGTTGGCAAGAGATCTGCTAGGAGAAGGAGGTTTTCAGATAGTTTTACTACTAGTGTTTGTAATAGATATGACCAACTGTCAGAGTCTAGTGGAGAGGAATCTCTAGTAGCTGTAGATGTAGGAAGTATGCAGCAGACCTCAGCAGTTACGGTGGCTAGGACAGTTACAAATTCTAAGAGAAAGAAGAAGGTTCTGCTGTTAGGTAGTTCTCATGGTAGAGGTGTAGGCCAGCGGTTGCAGGAAGTTTTGGGGAGTGAGTACCAGGTCACCAGCATTGTGAAGCCTAATGCAGGATTGGCTCAGGTGACTTTTAACATAGGGGGGTTATGTAGGGATTTTACTAAAGAGGATCAGGTAGTGATTGTGGGTGGGGCTGGTAATAGTATTGATAGGGATGGGGAGTATGACATAGATGGTGACCTGGAAAAGATAGCCACTCAGACTGGCAACACGAATGTGCATTTCGTGGAACTGTTTCAGCGTCACGATCGGCCTCATCTTAATACAGCCGTCAGGCGTAATAAAATGAGACTAGGGGGTACGCTGATGACAGAAGGCATGAGTCACATTTCAATGGTGTCGGTGGAGTCTATCTGCAGGACGGGTTTCACTAGACATGGCCTGCACCTCAACAGGTATGGAAAGGGGAGGTTGGCAAAGCTTATAGGTGACAGCATAGGTGGGGGTGGTGGGATCACTCATGGGAAAATTCCGGTAGTTGTGGGTGTTAGAGCTGTACCTTTTCTAGATTGAAGTCAGCTGATAGGTATTCCTGCTAAAGGGAAGTCTCTCTAACAAAGAAACCACTTTCGACAAAGCTTAGGTATCCGATTAATGGGGGAATTAGTATATTTCATCAAAATATACAAGGTATTAGAGATAAAGTTATTGAACTGCTTATAGATGTTGACTCTGAAATTATTGGTATATCTGAACACTTCTTAAATAAGGAGATAATTCAGAGGCTTCCTTTACCAGGGTACAGGTTGGCTGGCAGCTTTTCTAGGAGCTCTTTGCGATGTGGGGGAGTAGCCATGTATGTGAAAAACGGTATCCGATTTGAGTCAATTGATGTTTCAAAGTACTGCACCGAAAAGGTGTTTGAATGTTGTCCAGGTGTGGTTAAATTTAGTGGAGCTAAACTTCTTCCTGTTGTTATTTATATATCCCCAGACTCCGATTTCACAACATTTTTGCTAATGCTAGAGGAGGTTCTTGGTTCACTTTATAGGAAATACAAAAAGTTAGTTATATGTGGTGACTTCAATATTAAATGTATAAGTGATTGTGCAAGGAAGAGGATGCTGGTAGACCTCTTTAATTCACATGATCTTACGCAAACCGTATTCTTTCCAACAAGAGTGCAAGGGAACAGTAGAACAACCATAGACAAAATTTTTGTTCATTCCTCATTACTAGAAGGGCATTCTGTTAGCAAAAAGGTGAATGGCCTTTCAGATCATGATGCACAAATTTTAAGTCTAAAAGATTTTTGTGCTGCAACACATGTTAAATATAGTTACCAACTTATTTAGGAAAGCTGATCCAGTTGCTGTAGAGACTTTTGTAAACCTTATCAAGGAACAAGAGTGGCAAGATGTTTATAGTGCTGATACAGTAGACGATAAATATAATGCTTTCCTCAAGACTTTCCTCCTGCTCTTTGATAGTTGCTTTCCGTTAGAACGTTCAAAACAGGGTACTAGCACGAACAGGCAGCCTGCATGGCTGACTAAAGGGATAATAATATCTTGTAGAACAAAGTGGCAATTATATCAAAACGTTAGTAACAGTCGTAATCTAAATGCAGCGGCCCATTACAAACAGTATTGTAAGGTGCTTAAAAAAGTTGTTAGGAAGGCAAAAAGTATGTGGTATGCAGGTAGAATAGCTAAGTCTCAGGATAAAATTAGAACCATATGATCAGTCATAAAGGAAGTGGCTGTTCTGCAGAGACAGGTCGAGGATATTGAATCAGTGCGTAGTGGGAATGTCCGTGTTACTGATAAGTCGCATATATGTACAGTATTTAATAATCACTTTCTGAATATAGCGGGTGAACTAAATAGAAACCTAGACCCAACAGGGAATCATATAGCGCTCGTAGAAAAAAGTGTTCCGAGACTGTTACCTGAAATGCTCCTCCACGATACTGACAAGAGGGAGATTGAGTTAATAATTAAATCACTGAAGACCAAGAACTCTCATGGATATGACAGGGTATCTAGCAGAATACTGAAGTACTGTTCCATGTATGTTAGCCCAGTACTTAGCCATATCTGTAACTTTTCCTTTAGGAGTGGTCGGTTTCCTGACTGATTAAAGTACTCGGTAGTGAAGTCACTTTATAAAAAGGGAGACAGGGATAATGTTGACAATTATAGACCTACTTCTATGCCATCGGTGTTTGCTAAAGTTATCGAGAGGGTTGTATAAACAAGGTTACTGGAGCATTTAAATTCACATAATTTGCTGTCAAATGTACAGTTTGGATTTCGAAATGGCTTAACAACTGAAAATGCTATACTCTCTTTTCTCCGTGAAGTTTTGGACGGTTTAAACAAAAGGTTGCGAACGTTAGGTGTTTTCTTTGATTTAACGAAGGCTTTTGACTGTGTTGACCACAATATATTACTGCAGAAGCTGGACCATTATGGAGTGAGGGTAGTAGCTTACAATTGGCTCGCCTCTTACTTTAAGAACAGAAAGCAGAAGGTAATTCTCCGCAATATTGAGAGTGGTAGTGATGTTCAGTCCCAATGGGGCACTGTTAAATGGGGAATTCCCCAAGGGTCGGTTCTGGGGCCACTGCTGTTTCTTATTTATATAAATGATATGCCTTCTAGTATTATAGGTGAATCAAAAATATTTCTGTTTGCTGATGACACCAGCTTGGTAGTGAAGGATCTTGTGTGTAATATTGAAACATTATCAAATAATGTAGTTCATGAAATAAGTTCGTGGCTTGTGGAAAATAATTTGATGCTAAATCACAGTAAGACTCAGTTTTTACAGTTTAAAATATCAGTTCTTGTTGAATTGTGAGTTATAATCAGACAGAATGGGTATATTATAAGCGAGACGGAACAGTTCAAGTTCCTAGGCGTTCGGATAGATAGTAAGCTGTTGTGGAAAGCCCATGTTCAGGATCTTGTTCAGAAACTAAATGCCGCTTTATTTACCATTAGAAAAGTATCTAAAATAAGTGACATTTCAACACAAAAAGTATGGTGTCACCGCCAGACACCACACTTGCTAGGTGGTAGCCTTTAAATCGGCCGCGGTCCATTAGTATACGTTGTACCCGCGTGTCGCCACTACCAGTGATTGCAGACCGAGCGCCACCACACGGCAGGTCTAGAGAGACGTCCTAGCACTCGCCCCAGTTGTACAGCCGACTTTGCTAGCGATGCTACACTGACGAATACGCTCTCATTTGCCGAGACGATAGTTAGCATAGCCTTCAGCTACGTCATTTGCTACGACCTAGCAAGGCGCCATTACCAGTTTATATTGAGATTGGTGTACATCGCTCTTGAGGATACATTAATAACAATTATGGATTAAAGTTAAGTATTCCAGCAACAACGTACCCTATTGGCTATATTAATTACATTGTCCTGTTCCAGACCTCACGCCAGTTTGCGTGAGCTTAAACGCGTGCCTTTCGGCTTCCTCCAAACTCCGTGAATTGGCTCCTGCCAATTCACAACAAAAAGTAGTCTACTTCGCATATTTTCATACACTTATGTCATATGGTATTATTTTTTGGGTTAATACTTCTGATTCAAAAAGGGTATTTTTGGCTCAAAAACGGGCTGTTCGAGCTATGTGTGGCGTAAGTTCGAAAACCTCTTGTCGACCCCTATTCAATAGTCTGGGAATTTTGACATTGCCCTCACAGTATATATTTTCTTTAATGTCGTTTGTTGTTAGCAATATTAGCTTATTCCCAAGAGTTAGCAGCTTTCACTCTGTTAATACTAGGCAGAAATCAAATCTGCATGTGGAATGCACTTCCTTGACTCTTGTGCAGAAAGGAGTGCAGTATTCTGCTGCATCCATTTTCAATAAGCTACCACAAGAACTCAAAAATCTTAGCAGTAGCCCAAACACTTTTAAGTCCAAACTGAAGAGTTTCCTCATGGCTCACTCCTCCTATTCTGTCGAGGAGCTCCTGGAAGAGCTGAAAAATTAAGCAAATTCCAGTGTTACATTCTTTATTTTCATTATTTAAACTAACGAATTGTCGCCTGAATACGTTTCTTATATTTCATTTTATCTGTTTCTACAATCTACAACTGAATATGTTTCTTATATTTCATTTCATCTGTTTCTACAATAATGTTATAATTTCGTGTATTGACTCGTTCCTTGACCATGGAGAATTCTCCTTAATGTGGTCCCACGGAACAATAAATAAATAAATAAATACAAAATCTACACCCATTGTCTGTTGTCCTCTTCTGCACCCATGATCATTCCGGACTTTTTCGCAGCCAACATCCAATGGTGTAGCCAGTCCATCACGGAGAGGCCGTCATGTACCCACATGGTTGTAGCTTCCTGATAACACAGGAATTGCACTGCTGATGCCTGAGCTGCAAACTCCCCACATATGCCAAGGAGTAGATGGCCATCTACCTGTAGCATCAGGCTCTGGCAACGACCGTCTTGTCAGGCGGCCTTTGCTGATGCTGGCTGGTGTCTGTGCGTAGAGTCACTGGTCGGAGGGGGTGGCATCTGGCAAGATGACCTGCAATGTGGTGAACCAAGTCGTGTTTTGCTGGTGGCCAAATGGCCCTAGCTGTTTCTAAGAATGGAAAGCTAGACTTCAGTGCCAAGAAGATGACCCCAAATACCTCCTCTCCTTAGCTACACTATGGGAGGAACCTACAGGAAAATGAAAGCCATATTCACCAGGGTACTTAGTTTGTAAAAGAACCGATGGGGACTGCTTTCTGGCTACAAATCCTCCATTGCTTTTTCACAGTCTGGAAGATAAGTTTGAGGAAGTGGCTGCGCTGTCTCTATGCGTCCTACAATGGGCCTCAGGGCCACCCGACTAGATTCCTCCCCCCCCCCCAATTGGTGTCAAGGGGCACTGCTTCCTCCGTTACTCTCAAAGCACCTACTTTGGGAGCTAACCCCCCCCCCCCCCTCCCCCAGCCCCTCACAAAAGGCCAGGTACATCGAAGGACGACGGACATGCGTAGAAAACAACGATGGAAGAACACGGTTTCTTTTCCCTTCATTAAAAAGTAACAGATAAAGTGTGGAAGGTTTTATAGAAACATGACATTAGCCCGCTTTTTAGACCAACAAGGAAAAATGGTGATTCACTCCCATGTGTGTAAGATAAATGCTTTCCTGTGACAGCGTGAGGCGTATATAAAATTCCGTGTACGTGTGGTAAATTTTATACTAGAACAACCGAGGGAAGCTTTAATACACAGCTAAAGGAACACAAAATTCTTAGCTGACTAAGGAAAATAGACAAATCGGAAGTAGTAGATCATGTTCTTCAGCCAGGAAGTCTTGAAGTGAGGTTTTAAATTTGTCTACGACGACGAGCTATTAACCCCGACTATGAAGAGAAGCCGCTAAAATATATAAATATAGGGACAAGTTTAACAGAAAAGACGATACCATGAAACTTAGCGACATACTGACAGGAGCTTTGCAGAATCGGTAAATTGGTTTTCAGCTTTGACAAGATGAAAGAGGATGTTAAGTTTATCTTTGACAAGGATGATATCTGCTCATTGCGTGTAACTCGTGCCACATCCCTGTTTTCTGCAGTACATACACTACTGGCCATTAAAATTGCTACACCAAGAAGAAACACAGACACTAGAACTGACATGTTATTACATTTTCACGCAATTTGGGTGCATAGATCCTGAGAAATCAGTACCCATAACAACCACCTCTGGCCGTAATAACGGCCTTGATCTGCCTGGGCATTGAGTCAAAGAGAACTTGGATGGCGTGTACAGGTATAGCTGCACATGCAGCTTCAACACGATACCACAGTTCATCAAGAGTAGTGCGTGGCGCAGTGTGACGAGCCAGTTGCTCGGCCACCATTGACCAGACGTTTTCAATTGCTGAGAGATCGGAAGAATGTGCAGGCCAGGGCAGCAGTCGAACATTTTCTGTATCCAGAAAAGCAACGTGCGGTCGTGGACTATCCTGTTGAATGGTAGGGTTTCGCAGGGATCGAATGAAGGGTACAGCCACGGGTCGTAACACATCTGAAATGTAACGTCTACTGTTCAAAGTGCCGTCAATGCGAGCAAGAGGTGCCCGAGACGTGTAACCAAAGGCACCCCTTACCATCACGCCGGGTGATAGCCAGTATGGCAATGACGAATACACGTTTCCAATGTGCGTTCACCGCGGTGTCGCCAAACACGGATGCCACCATCATGATGCTGTAAACAGAACCTGAATTCATCCGAAAAAATGACATTTTGCCATTCGTGCACCCAGGGTCGTCGTTGAGTACACCATCGCAGCCATGGTCTCCGAGCTGAGAATGCATACTGTTGCAAACGTCGTCGAACTGTTCGTGCAGATGGTTGTTGTCTTGCAAACGTCCCCATCTGTTGACTCGGGGATCGATACGTGGCTGCACGATCCGTTACAGCCATGCGGATAAGATAACTCTCATCTCGACTGCTGGTGATACGAGGCCGTTTTGATCCAGCACGGTGTTCCGTATTACCCTCCTATACCCACCGAATCCATATTATATAACAGTCATTGTATCTCGTTAAACGCGAGCAGCAATGTCGCGATACGATAAACCGCAATCGCGATAGGCTACAATCCGAACTTTATCGAAGTCGGAAACCTGATGGTACGCATTTCTCCTCCTCACACGAGGCATCACAACAACGTTTCACCAGACAACGTCGGTCACCTGCTGGTTGTGTATGAGAAATCGGTTGGAAAAGTTCCTCATGTCGGCACGTTGTATGTGTCACAACCGGCGCCAAACTTGTGTGAATGCTCTGAAAAGCTAATCATTTGCATATCACAGCATCTTCATCCTGTCGGTTAAATTTCGCGTCTGTAGCACATCTTCGTGGTGTAGCAATTTTAATGGCCAGTGGTGTATTTCACTCTCAGACGTCTGACCCGTCAGTCGGCAAGATTAAACAGAGGAGCAGCGCCTCTGAAAGCGTCCACCGCAGTACTGGACAAGACGGTAGGAATAGAAGAGTTTCAAGAACCACGACCTTATACCCCGATAGATTAACCAGCAGCAATTTTTGTACTTCCTTCTTTCCCCGATCAGTTGAAATACGTTCAATGTTACCCAAAATTTCCTCGCAGTTATCATTCGTGTACGTAAATTAGTCTAGCCATCTACTGTGATCGGTGTTTGTGGTACGTCCATTCCCCTTCAGTTGAACAGCTTATTGTGTTTTTGGGTAAAGCAAAAAAATACAAACGGGGTCTTGTATAGGGCACAGTTTCTCTCCAATTTTGCGTAGGTATTATGAAAAGTTAGAAGAGCTGGAACATCCAAACGGTAAGTTTTCGTGGTCGAAAGCGATCCTTCAGTAGCGAGCTTTACAGAGTGGGGTCCTAATCCATGATGGTGTTGCTCTCCTGCCAACAGCGGCGCGTTCTGGCTTGCCAAACCAAATACACACACACACACACACACACACACACACACACACACACACACACCGCTACACACGAGGCGTTGCTTCCACAGCGGTGCACAGTAGGCGCCTGTACCACGCACGGCAGCCGCGCGGCGCTAACACAGCCGTGAGTGAGCCCGGAGCGCGTGCCACACCACACGTGTGCCTAATTGCTCCCGCAAACAGCGCCGGCTCATCTGTTGACTCGGTGCTCGTAAAGCGCCGTCTTTGACGCCAGCGGCTGCAGGGTGCGTCTAGGACGTGTGGGAGGAAGTTGCAACTGCCGAAGTGCCGACACACTCTCCACAACACTTTCCTGTTCTCATAAATTTACGCCATTCTTCCGTGCATGTACGTGAGATACGGTTTTCGAAGAATATTTCTACGCTCTCGACAAAAAAATTCCGTCAGGTGGTCAGCATTCACCTGCTGAGTAAGGGCTCGGTAACGCTTGGGGTTCCTGGTTAGCGCCGCCAGTCCTCTGTCGCTGTAACCTCTGGGCATGCTTCAGCGACCACCGTGCGGCACTTCAGTGGAACGTTGCGTGTCACAGGGAACGGGGATCTTGGCTTTACCGCCCAGATCGCGACGATGGAATAAACCTCTATAGACAAATCCCTCAGTCTCAAGGTGTGCTGCACGCCGATAGGATCCATGACCGTTGAGGTGGAACAGTCGTTTGTGGGCAACTCAGGGGAACCTACCACACCTCAGTTATATAAGGCTTGCTCAGGCAAGCGGAACTTTGTCTGGGGGGGGGGGGGGGGGGAGGGGACTTTGTTTCCAAGCTGCTCGTGGAAACACCATGAAGCCGAAATCTAATGTTTCTACACCCGGCGGTTCTGGTGGGCCGCTGAGCGATCTTAACACCCAACATCCCAAGAGGCCTTGTGTGGCTAGTCCACCAGGGTTATCTCCGACCGTAAACGACGGTAAGCGACGTAACAGGCCACATTCTGTGGTGGATAACGTTCTTGTTCTGAAGAAGTATGTGGACGGTTCTTTTGAGACACTGTCGACGTTCTGTATCCATAAAGCTCTCTGAGGACTTACAGGGTACTCAAGCGAGTTAAGGGGGGTAGGACGTCAAACGTGCTGACTTGGAGCAGGAGAAGCACCACAGGACATTTTAATTTCCACTGTCTATACTTTTACAAATAAATTCATGAAACTTTAACAGCATGACCAGGAAGGAGTCAGGATTCATACTCATAGCAGTGGAAGCTATGAAACGTAACAAAACACGTTTTTTTACATGTGAAATTTCATCATTTTTTTACTTACTACTGGCTGCATTTGTTGCTATATGTACACTTTTCTTTCTAAGTAAGAGAGATTCTTCGATGACTTTTGTACAGCATACCAACCATAGTTACAGGTGTATGAAACTCTAGAGGTTATTTAATTTATGAAAAAATGAATGAACTGTTACATGTTAAACTTCACTTTTAGAAAAAAAAACTCAAGTTTTATAGTTAATTATGTCAATTTTTTCCACAGTTTTTTAATACATTTGGAAAATTCTAGAGTTTCGTACACTTGTAACTACTGTTTGTATGCTATGAAAAATTCATCGAAGAATCTCTCTTACTTAGGAATAAAAGTGTACCTACAGCAACAACTGCAGCCAGTAATAAGTGAAGAAATGATGAAATTTCACATGTAAAAAAGAAAAAGGTATTTTGCTACGTTTTTGAACTTCCACTGCGATGAGTGTGAGTCCTCAATCGTTCCTGGTCATGGTGACGAAGTTTTATGAATTTATTTGTAAAAGTATAGACAGTAGAAACTAAAATGTCCTGTGGTGGCTCTCCTGCTCCAAGTCGACCCGTTTGACGTCCTACCCACCTTAAGAGGTTGCGGAATGCTACTCTTCTGCTGGAGACTATGAAGGCTCGCCAACTATAGAAGCTGCTGAATGCCAAGTTGTCAGCTGCACGCAGTGCTGAATAGAGCTAAAGGTGTTGTCACACGCTGGAACATTTTGAATATGGACATAAAAAAAAACTGCAACAGGAATGGGAAAATGCACGGGTGACAAAAGTCCAAAAAAATTATGAAATGGGTTGATGGGAAACTCTAAAAGTCACCATCATTTGTTGTGACATTCAGTTTCCGAAAGTTTCCAGACCATATTGCAGCATTGTTTCTCCGATTTAAGGTAGGATAGTATGTCCCAAATCAAATGCGCTGCTTCAAGTGCCAGTTCTTCGGTCGTGCCACAATGAGTTGTAATGGTCAGGCTATATGTCGACGATGTGACAGAATGGCACACAAACATGGTTTTCAGTAGACAGCGCCACCACAAGGGCTAATTTCTCTCAGGTCAATCCTGTTTGGAAGAGGGATCGACCTGTCTTCCTTGAGGAAAAGAAGATTCAGGAAATTAAAGTTGCACAATGTGTCTCGAACTCTGAAGCAAAGGAGGAATTTAAGACCTGTCAGCCACCAAGTTTCGTAGAGTCTTTTGCCTCAGCGTTGAAGCAGCCTTTCTAGGAGGTCAGTGTCAGCACCCAGACTATGACTGTTGACCAGGGAAAATCTACCTACATCTGTAAAAGCAGCTGCCAGGCTACACCACTGGTCCTGCAGCCCAGTAATCCTATCGCTGAAAATTGAAAGTTGCCGAATACAGTGTCAGCGTAGATAGCAAACCCTCAGGACAGACATTGGAAGAGATCCTGCAGAGTGTTCCTGTTCTATCAACCTTACCACCATTCCCAAAATCCAAGCTGAAGAAGAAGGCCAAATGGCCAAAGTGTTCCGCCCTGAAGCCATGGGACCATGCGATATTGTTGCTATCTGATGATGATGGTGCCATCGCTGGTCTGGGCGTCGAAGTTGGCCTGAGTAACCTGCGAGTCTCCCAAGTGACCGACCCCCCTCCCCCCCTTCTCCCCTCCGTAGGCGTCGCGTCACCATGGTGCAACGAGTAGTGGAAAGTCAGAGAAAGATCTCACCGTTGAAATGGATTCCATACTGTAGTGGAACATTAACGGGTTCAGGACACATGTGGAGGAACTGAAACTGTCAGCACAGGGGCTCCCCCTGTGCTTGTGTTTGCAGGAAACGCACTTCAAAGCGTCTGATGATCCTGTCGTAAGGGGCTATTACACTGTATCGCTAGTATGGCGGCCAAGGGAGGGGTCGCGTTGTTGTTAACGCGAACCACTTCTCTGCCTTGGCTCCTGACATGGAAGCGGTTGCAGTTGTAATTCATGTGTGTCGGAGGATAACTGTTTTCTCTCTTTATCTACCTCTACAAGATGCAATAGACTCTGAGAGTTTCACAGATCTTACACAACAACTCCCCCGACCATTTCTCCTACTGGGAGAATTCAATTCCCAACACTTCTTGCGGGGCTTGACGTCTATTTTCCCTCGTTGTCGTGTTTTGCAGAGCCTCATGACGTCTCGGGAGCTGTACATTACTCCATCCAGTCACGTCGACGGTACGAGGTGTTTCTTACTCGTCTTCTCATAGACCACAGTTCTATGACGCGTGGATTCTTACTCCGGCGAGAGGACCCTTTAATGTGTGGTGCTCGTTGCGTGCAGATCACTGTGCGCCACATTTTGTTGGACTATGACTTACTTCCTGACCAGTGGTTTCTGTCGGGTTTGCCGTCGGATGTGTCTTGTATTTTAAGTAACGTTCAAACGAGAGTGGTTCCAGTTTTAATGTTTTATGAATTGTCCAACATTTTTAACAAAATGTTAAGGAGATATTTTTAATGTCTTAACAGGGGGGTTGCCCCAAGTTTTTTGTATGCTGTCAGCCAGTCACATTTCTCTGTGATTTTCTTTTAACTCTTCTGTGTTTTGATTTCTCTCTATTTTAATTTCATGTATAGCTACTTTCCCTGCCTCCAATTTCTATTAGCGCATGAAAAATAGAATGACTATGTGGTCGTTTGGAGTACATGAGTGTGCAACAAATTTTAGAAATTATCTCCACATTCGACACACACACACACACACACACACACACACACACACACACACACACACACACACACACACACGAGCGTGGATAGACACTTGACGAAAGTTCATTATACTAGGTGGGTCAAATAAGAGTGGCGTGGACGAGTACATATCACTGGATGCTCATATCTGCATTTATCCACACACCGTGACATGCACAAAAGTGTATGCCTGGCATGTAATCCATACAGATTCAGAGTATGGTGCCTGCTGTGTCTGTGTGAGTGGAGCAATACAATGAGAACGATGGTGCAGTGGAGCAGCAAGTATTCGTTGAGGTAAGTCATGTGACAATAAAATCGTGGAACTTGTGTGGTTAGCTGTTACAGAGAAATTTAATGGTGTCAAAGTGCCAGCAGATTGTGCCATGCAATGCTTAGCCCGAAAATGGCATCAGACAGAATATGTTTTGAGCAAGTCAAAAAACATTCCGAAAAGTGCCCACACATCCGAAAATATGGCTACAGTTTACCATAAAATGCTACAGAGTACTACCAAATCAACCCGACGCTTGTCTCAGGAGTCCAACGTAACACGTCGATCAAAAAAATGGTTCAAATGGCTCTGAGCACTATGCGACTTAACTTCTGAGGTCATCAGTCGCCTAGAACTTAGAACTAATTAAACCTAACTAACCTAAGGGCATCACACATATCCATTCCCGAGGCAGGATTCGAACCTGCGACCGGAGCAGTCGCTCGGCTCCAGAATGGAGTGCCTAGAGCCACACGGCCACTCCGGCCGGCTCACGTCGATCATTCGGACAAATACTACACCTCGACCTGCACATTCACCCCTACCTAGTGTCTGTGGTTCAAACATTAAAACCAGAAGATACTCATCATCAGCTCCAGTTTTGTGAGTGGATGTTCAGTGGGATAACAATGAATGGCTTGCACATAGATGTGTTCTTTATGTTTGATGAAGCCTGGTTTCCCTGAGCAGTTATGTTCAATCACATAACTATGAGTTCTGGCCAGCGGAGAATCGGCATAACTTGGTGTGCAGTGTCTGCACCTCGCGTTGTTGGTCCCGTCTTCTTTAACCAGACGCTGACTTCGGTGCGTTACATTGCCAACATTTTGAAACCATTTGTGGCAGCGTTAACAGAAGAGGAGAAGACCTACAGTTACTTACAACAGAATGGAGCAACTGCTCATACAGACGGCCGAACCTTGGAGCACATTCACACACTCTTCACGCCTGACAGACTTGTTAGCAGAGGCCAGTGTGGTCACAGACCCAGCTGGCCACCCAGGTCCCTTGATCTGTCAGTTTGCAGTTACTTTGTGTGGGGAGTTCTCGAGTCTAAGGTGTATCGCAACAACCCTCACAGCCTTCAGGAACTACGGCAGAACATTCCGGATGTCGCTGGAGCAATTCCAGCTGTTCAGCTTCGATCCACCTTCAGAAACTTGGCGACCAGTGTCCAAAAGTGCTAAGAGGTGGTTTGCTATAGTCAGGTTAGTACTGTATTTCCTTTCCTCTGCCATGTTTCTTTGTACCGTGGAACTCCGTTTACTGGGCACTGTTATCACCGTTCGAATGCGAGAATACACGCCTGCTTTGCCGCCAGAGCGCGGTATTATGAGTAATGACGTAAATGTTTGGACACTCTTTACTGTGACATGTGTGTTTCATTTGGTCTGAATTTGGAGTCATATACTGTAAAGTACACATTCGGTGCTGTGGGGCGATTTGGTATGATTGAAAATGAAAACACTTCATATGCCGCAATTCCAATGTCGACACTTTTATTTCTCCAGGATGACTGGTTTCGACAGTCTTATGCCGTGGAGAATTCCTATAGCGCTTTAACCTCATGTAATGTAAGATGGTAACTTTATAGCAAGTCCCAAAAGATCAGATGATGCCAGCAAATGACTGTCAAAACCGTGCATACTGGAGCAATAAAAATGTCTACAATACCATCCCGGCGTGTGAAGTGTGTTCAATTACTGCATTTTTTCCGTTAGTGTACTACCCCACCTGCTCCCGAGCGCCGTTTTGCCTAGATGACAGAGTATCCGGGCACCATCATCGACCTGGTGTAACTTCAAACGTAATTCATCCGACCAGACAACACGTTTGAATTGATGTGTGGTCCAATCTCTATGTTTCATTGTCAGGTTTCAATTGTAAAACTCGGGAACACATAGGGATTGCTGAACGCTTTCATCTGTACCATAATTGTAATCTCTCGTCAGCTATCCCGTAAATCTCCGCCAGTTCTGTGCCGCAGAGTGGGCAAGCGCCCGAGCTCCATGTTCTCTGACGAGGCATGAACGTCTAGCACTACCCGTGGCTTCATTGCCGTCCCACCACTTTCCATGGTTGCTCACGACAACAGGACGTTCACAGCCGACCAGCTTTGCTGTTTCCAAGATGCTTGTTCCAAAGTACTAGTCCATGAATTTGTGTCCTCTGTGAGAGTACTTTTATCCATCGATTTCCCCATTTGCTGTCCATACCGTCGTTAAAATAATTCCCAATTCGCCCTGCCCGCGATAGGCGAAGGTTCAGTGTTCGAGTCCCAGTCCGCCGCACAGTTGTAATGTGCTAAGCAAGTACAGGGGTGCCCAGACGGTGGTACGCTCACTACTGGCGCTACGAAACGGCATTTGAAGACCTTCACATAGAAGTAAACAAAACACATACTGGTATCCACTACTCAATCAGAACATTAAGACCACCGACCTGCTGTCGTATAAGCTCCTCCAGGCGATAGAAGCATCACCTGGCGAGGGAAGACTGCTAGTCAGACACACGCACGGTGCATTTATATCAGTGAGCGTGCTGTCCGTGTGTAGAATGGGGAAAACACGCAATGTATATCACACATTGTGATAGCTTGGAGGCACGTCACGAGCTTCTCGTAAACAGCACGAATTGTCGGGTGTTCGACATGCGTTGCAATGAGTGGCATCAGCTTGTGGTGAACCACGTCCAAACGCCATAGGGTTGGGCGACGAAGTCTCCTTACATATCTGTTACGTCGTAGGCTGGATAGACTGGTAAAACAGGGACGGCAGCGAACTGTGGCGGAAATAACGCCAGACTCTAATGTTGGGCAGAGTAAGTGCTTATCTGAATACGAAGTGCGCCGAACATTGTTAATGTTGGGCTTCCATAGCCTGTGCCAAATTTAACACTACGACATCACCGACTACGACAGAAATTGTCATGCGACCATTGGCACTAGACTTTGCCCCAATGACAGAGCACTGCATGGTCTTATGAATCGCAGTACCTCCTTCATCGGACCTATGGGAGGGCACGAATCCGTCGTCTTGCAGGGAAGCAGCTCGTTGACAACTTGTACTATGGGATGGAGATAAGCTGGCGGTGGTTCCATTATGGTTTCAGGACCATTCACATGGGCATCCATGGGTCCACTGGAGCTCGTGCAAGGCACCATGACGTCCCAGGAGTATGGTACACTGGTTGCAGACCACATACACCCCTTCATGACGACCATGTTTCCCGACGACAGTGGCGTTTTTCAACAAGATAATGCACTGCATTACAAGATCAAAAGTGTGATGGAGCGGTTCGAGGACCACAGTGACGAATTACGGTTGATGTGCTGGCCTCCAAACTCGCAAAATCTGAACCCAATCAAACACATCTTGGATGTGATTGAACGTGGCATGAGAACTCATCGCCACCCTCCCCGGAATATACTGTAATGAGGTGACTTGCGTGTGCACTTGTCGTGTCAACTCCCTACGGCGACCTACCAAGGCCACACCACTTCCGTCCCACGACGCGCCGCCGCTGTTATCTGCCAAAGGTGGTCTTACCAGCTATTAGACAGGTTGTCGTAATGTTCTGGTTGATCAGTGTAAGTGAAATTATTGTCTTACATTATTTTGAAAGTAAAAATAGCTGTCAGAAAACAGATTGTTTTAAGTAGCACATCTGTAATGTTAAGGAAAGCGAAATCATCGCAGAATGTTTGTTTCGATGTATACGCCGGTCACAGGAAGGTCGGATTGTAAGCTCCCCACCTCCGTCTTCATTAGGCGTCGCTGCCTTGTCCAGGAATTATTCACTTTGTTTTGACATTGGCGATGCTTTGATCGGGTCTTGTTGACGGTTATTCGAAAGTTTTCGTACCGCTTTGAAGCTAAATTAAACTAAAACTCCGCCCGAACAGGCCATGGTGGCCCAACGGTACTGAACGGCCGCCGTGTCTTCCTAAGTCCACAGGCGTCACTGGATGCGGATATGGAATGGCATGAGGTCGGCAAACCGCTCTCCCGGCCGTATGTCAGTTTACGAGACTGGAGTGGATAAATCTCTATCAAGTAGCTCCTCAGTTTGTCTCACAAGGGCTGTGTGCAGCCCGCTGGCCAACAGCGCTCGGCAGACCGGATGGTCACTCATCCTAGTTCCAGCCCAGCCAGACTTCGCGTAACTTCGGTGATCTGACGGAAACCGATCCGCTTTGAAACTGCTGGCAGTTTATGCGCTGTGCCAATGCGTGAAGCTGCTGTAGTCACAACGCGATGAACCGTTAATTGTTATTGGCGCTTTGCTGCCCCTTGTGTTGAGTGGCACCGTGATACGAAGAAAGCTTGTGGCTGGAACTGATTTTGAAATCTGATTTACCGTTAAAGATCGATTTTATTGACAATTTTTTGCTGTTTGGACTGCAATCTGCTATAATCCACCGGTTTATCTCTCTTGGACGTCTGGTTTATATTATTTGCGATGTAAAGGTCTAATAAATATTTTAAATGTCATTCCTCTCTTACTCCTTGAAAATTCTATTTAAACTGGCTTAATGTAATTTTATATTATTTGCAACAAATAAGTACCACAAGTAACATGAGCGATTCAGTAAAATGTGCTTCCACGAATCCTTGTTACTTGTGTGTGTCACATATACATGAAATAAGCTGAAAACTTTGTGTGACAAAAGTTGCATGGGACAACGGGGGCCATAATATGACGTTGTTTTTTTGTTGCTAGGTGGGGTCTCATCAGAGATATGAAGGTCAACATTTTTTTATGGGATGCTGTAGTTTGGCACTTATTTTCTGATAGCGGCTATTGAGACGAATCCAATGAATTGTAACAGGGGTATTTGAAGGTCAACGAATGTCACAAAGGTGTCATGAACGTCCATTTACAGAAGATGTTCGAAGTAATGACTATTGGTATGAATACAGTGCTGCAGTCTTCTTATCATGGATTGAGTGGTATACCTAATCACATCGGCGCTTATCGAAGTACATGCTCTGACAATTGTCTCTCGCATATCTTTAGGTGTAGTTGGAACGCCTTTGTAAACAATGTCTTTTACGAATCCCCACAAAAAAAATCGAGGTGTGTCAAGTCTGTCCAACGAGCCGGCCACGACACATCTCCTCCGCGTCCAATCCAACGATTTGGAAATTGTCTCTGCAAGACATTTCTAGCCGTCAGAGAAAAATGAGCCGGCCACCCATCGTGTTAATACCACATTCTGTTCCTTGTTTCTAAAGGTATTTCTTCTAATAACAGACCTAATGTTTCTTGCAGGAATGTGGTGCACTTTCTACCATTAAAATTTCCATCGATGAAACAGCAGCCTATAATTCCGTCCTCCAGAATCCCACACCACACATTCACCGACCACGGTTTTTGGTGTATAGCTTTCAGCAGCCAACATGGATTTTAATTTGCCCAATGATGCATGTTATGCAAATTAACATTTCCATGGTTCGTGAATGTAGGCTCGTCATAAAATAAAATCAAATTAATAAATGTGTTATCCCACTGAATCTGAAGTTGAGGCCATCGGTAGAATTCAATGCGACGCATACAATCTGTAACAGTTAATTCTTGGTGGAGACTGATATGGTAAAGATGATATCTATGGCGATGCAGAACACGACAAACTACTTTGGCTCATGCCAGATTCCCTTGCAAATTCACGCGAACTAACTCGAGGATCTCGAACCACAGTGGCAAGAGTACCAACTACCGTTTCCTCATTAGTAACTTTCCTTTGTCGGATATTTTTCCTATGCGTTAAAGATCCAGTTCTTCTCAATTTATCATACACATATATAAATGTACGACGTATAGGGTGAGTACATTGAGGATGTCTTTCTGTAAATGGACGTTCACGTTCACCTTCAGAGGCCCCTGTTACACATGACTGGATTCGTCTAGATAGCTACTATCAGATAATAAGTACCAAACTTTACCATCCCAATTAAAAAAAGAAAAAGTTGACCCTCATATCTCTGTCGCGACCCCACGCAGTAACAAAAACCCAAAGTCATATTATAGTCCCCGTTGTCCCATGCAACATTTGTCCCACAGACGTTTCAGCAACCATCATACTTTCAGAGTTATTCTAGGTGGAAATAGTTAGTGACTCACACTGTACAGTAAATAATCGGGACGACGTAACGGTCCGCACTCCCCCTTGTGTCCGTAGCGTTCGTTAAAAACTGAACAAGCGATATTGGTACGTCCACGTTTCTAAAACTGTAAAGTGGTTCGCAGACAAGAAGTCTGGAAACCGCAGAGCTAGGAAGTTTCAGAAGTCATAATGGCCGGCCGAGGTGACCGAACGGTTCTAGGCGCTTCAGTCCGGAACCACGCGTCTGATACGGTCGCTGGTTCGAATGCTGCCTCGGGCATGGATGTGTGTGATGCCCTTAGGTTAGTTAGGTTTACGTAGTTCTAAGTCTAGAGGACTGCTGACCTCAGATGTTAAGTCCCATAGTGCTCAGAGCCATTTGAACCATTTTTTGAAGTCATAATGTTTCTGGTCACAAATCTATTTCAATGATTATCTTATTGATAGAAACAAAATAAGGTCAAATTTCGAGCGTCCTCAAAAGAGTTACAAGCGTACTAGTACACTGTGTCGCAACTCTTGTGTTTCATACTGCAATACGTGTCGGAGTCCTTCGTGACGCAAGAAGTATGGGTATTCGTACTATGTTGCAACAGCCTGCGCTGCAGCGGACTAGATATCTCGCCGTGTTAGCCTGCAACAGTAGCGGGTGTTAAATTGGTGGTAAAAATCAAGTAACTGTTTCACCCTGTTATTGTTTTTCGCTAATTGGCGTAAAATTAATTGTGCTCTGGCAATGGTGCGCGTGTCGTTACTGCGCTTTTATTTTGTCACAACGTCGGAGACAAAGCTTAAAGTGGATAGCGCGACCCAGAGGTTCCATATTCAGTTGTGACCCTCTAAACAGCGGTTTTCCCTGATCACGCGCCGTTCTGCATCGAGTTACCAGCTTATAACGTTGGCTACGGCGAGCACCGTGTCCGTTAGGCCATCACCGACGCAGCTCCTTGCGTTCCTCCAACGGTAAAGTTGGCAGCCGTGGCGCTAGGACGGAAACAGCAATGGTGGCGTAGGGTTACGAGGTGTTCTGAGTATAGTGCAGTGCTCTCCTTTATTTCGGGATTGAGTCTGTTTAATACTGTTGTTACAAATACCGTGCTTTTTAGATTTTCATTCGTTTCGTGACTTCCGCGATTTAAAAACTACCTTAAGTGAAAATCGGCAGTGTGTCTACAGGCTACTGTTTACTTCCGCTGGCTGTATAATCAGATTTTGTGTTTACTTGCTGCAGAACATTCAATAGCCTAGATCGCAAAAAAAAAAAAAAAAAAAATGTACTTCTGTCTTTATGGCAACCGGCTTCGACCGACTTTGCTGCCATCTTAAGATCTGAAAAATCTTTTTTTCTCTTAGTTTTTTTGTGAAATGTGTTCGTTGTACGTTGCACCTCACGTCAAATTGTCAGGTGGATAAAAATCACCATATTATGAAAGGTTTTCGTAGTTAAAAATATTTAAAAACGAGATAAACCTCGTGCTAAAGGCCATGCTATAGCTCACATGGCCTTTAGCCATATATATATATATATATATATATATATATATATATATATATATATATATATATTTGGACATGGACTTTTGAACAAGGAACTTTATGTTTTTGAGTATTTTAATTCTGACAGACCTTTTATAATGTGCTGATTTTTATCAGGGTGGCGCACGAAATGTGTTACCATTTTGTTTTTGAATATAAACTTTATTGTCAATACAATCTGAAAGGAACGTATACTACAATGAAGAGCCGTCCATGGAGATTTGTTCTAACTCAGCACATGGTCAACATGTCCACCATTTCGTTTCCTAACTTCCTTCAAACGAACACTGAAGTTAGTGATTGCCCTACGGCACATGTCTTCCGTAATTTCACTGCAAGCTTGAAGAATAAGTCTTCTGAGCTCCTTTAAATCACGTGGACGTTTCGAGAAAGTTTTTTCCTTTAGGTACCCCCAAAGAAAACAGTCACATGGATTGAGGTCTGGACTATTGGGGGGGGGCCAATTTTGTCCGTCATTGAAGCGACCTGGAAACCTGAGTGACATGATCCGCATGTCGAAATGCTCGTGTAAGAACTCCAATACAGTGTTTGCAGTATGTGGCCTTGCTTCATCTTGCATGAACGGCTGAGTGTTGAAGGGCAAGGCAGTAGCAAGAAGATGTGGAATGAAGCTATTGCGAAACATGCTCAAATAACGCTCGCTGTTCACAGTCTCTTCAAAGAAAAAGGGTCCAATAAGTCCGTGACTGGAAGTTGCTGCCCACGCTGTAATCCTCGGAGAATAATGTTGTCGTTCATGAAGCACTTGTGGGTTTTCAGTGGCCCAAAAGCGTAAATTTTGTTTGTTAACCACACCGTCTAAAAGTAAATGCACCTCGTCTTAAAACCAAACGTTGTTGAGAGTTTGTTCCCTATCCTCCGCCCACTGAGCAAACAGTATTCTCTGCTGCTTGTGTTCTTCAGTGAGCTTCTGTGCACAGGTCATCTTGTATGGGTACATATGGGGGTCACTTTTAAGAATGCGTTGAACGGAGCGTCTGGATATTCCCAGTAGCACTGCTGCCATTCTACACGATTTCCCGGGGCTTCTCTGTACAGCAACTCGTACCGCTTCAGTATTCTCCGGCGAACAATCAGGCCTAGGCCGAGATCGTTTCGCTTCCAATACTGTTCCTTCCTGTACAAATTTATCGTACAACCGGTGGATGGTCTTCTTCCAAGGGACCCATCGTGTGTTAAACTGTTGTCAAAAACGCCTATGAGTCACAACAAGGCTTTTCGTTTCATGAAAAGTAACACAACTGCCGATCGTTGCTGTGTCGTCAGTCTTCCATTGTGGGCCATTGACTCTTACTAGTCTCCTAGCGGCAGTATCGTGAATTACACGTCATTTCGTAACTCATTTGTTTTTCCAAGCTCTGCTGGTACTGTTGTAGAGATCCCAGCGGGATATCTAATGTGCGTCGTAAATTGTGAAAGAAACAATTGGTAACACATTTCGTGCGCCATCCTGTGTAATATATATATATATATATATATATATATATATATATATTCACAAACTCCTTTTCATTTACACCAAATAAATACACTTTCATTTACATTAATTTTACATCTCCTACGAGTATATAGGACAAAGGGTGATCGGGAAAAATAAGCTGATTTGCCGAAGTCTTTATTAGCGTTTTGAGTAACATGATGTTTTGTAGGCTAAGATGTCTCTGTCGACGGAGCATTCCAGTCCAGACACGTTTGACACACCTGAACCACCACGTACAATTGCTACTGTTAACCAGCCATTACCATGTGAAAATGTGTCATTCAAATCAATGCTGAAATTCAATCTGCAACCACAAAACACAGACGGTCCATCTTATGTAAACATTCTGGACTCTGTACACACTCCGCGTCAAGGCGATCCGCGATCCGTGGCCCGTGTTATCTCCATGTTATAAGCTCCATGTAAACTCCGCGGCACGGCCCTAGTAATTTTAAGCGCCGTGCTCGCTGCCAAGCCGTCGGCCGTTGTTATATAAGCGAGCGATAAGCGCTTTCGCGCCATTTGCGCTGCTGCTGTCGCACACGCAACTGCATTGAACGCTGCAAGATGCCGTATAGAAGGCGGTGGAGGCGTCGCTCAAGACAGACAGTATATAAGACTATAGAAGACGTTGAAATGACAACAGCCGCTGCCGACAAGAAGAAGAATACAATGAAATCGGTTGTCGCACACTCACTGCTAGATCGACCGTCTGTGTTTTGTGGTTGCAGATTGAATTTCAGCATTGATTTGAATGACACATTTTCACATGGTAATGGCTGGTTAACAGTAGCAATTGTACATGGTGGTTCAGGTGTGTCAAACGTGTCTGGACTGGAAAGCTTCCTCGACAGAGACATCAGCGCATGGAGTCGCGCCGCTAGTTGCGGGCGCAAGATGGCGGCGGCGCTTGGCAGCGAGCACGGACCTTAAAATTACTAGGGCCGTGCCGCGGAGTTTGCATGAAGCTTATAACATGCAGATAACATGGGCAGCAGATCGCCTTGACGCGGACTGTGTACAGAGGCCAGAATGTTTACATAAGATAAGGATTGGGACTGCCGCGGAGTCTGCAGGCGAGCCGTCGGCCGTTGTTATATAAGTGAGCGATATGCGCTTTCGCGCCATTCGCGCTGCTGCTGTCGCACACGCAACTGCATTGAACGCTGCCAAGATGCCGTATAGAAGGCGGTGGAGGCGTCGGTCAAGACAGACAGTATATAAGACCATATAAGACGTTGAAATGACAACAGCCGCCTTATATAACAACGGCCGACGGCTCGCCTGCAGACCCCGCGGCAGTCCCAATCCTTATCTTATGTAAACAATCTGGCCTCTGTACACACTCCGCGTCAAGGCGATCCGTGGCCCATGTTATCTCCATGTTATAAGCTCAATGTAAACTCCGCGGCACGGCCCTAGTAATTTTAAGGGCCGTGCTCGCTGCCAAGCGCCGCCGCCATCTTGCGCACGCTACTAGCGGTGCGACTCCATGTGCTGCATGGAGTATATAGCTCCATGTAAACTCCGCGGCACGGCCCTAGTAATTATAAGGGCCGTCCTCGCTGCCAAGCGCCGCCGCCATCTCGCGCGCGCCTGACGTCATCAGCTCGCGTATCAGCTTCCAAGGCACGTGATACGTGCAGTGCAGCACCAAGTGACACATCCTAGACTTCGGTGTAAGGCTCATAAGACAGTTCCAACAGATGCATTGCGTCCCACATATCATCGTCAAATGTAATTGGTGACCACGAATCTGTCGACTTACAACATTCTGAGTAATATTCTTTAAGTTCTTGTGAAGGTGTTTGTGAGTTTGAAGGTGATTTTGATGCATCTCTCGAAACACTAAATCCTTCCATTGTTGATGTAAACAATGCGTGCAGTCTTCTTCAGGTGATTTACAGGTTGTGCAGAGCCGAAAACACTCAATACTTGGACAGCGTGCACAGGCAAATGTTGTCATATCTGAAATAAAACATACATACCAATAATGTTGTTGATACTCCTTTTCCTTTACACCAAATAAATACACTTTCATTTACATTAATTTTACATGTCTTACGAGTATATAGGACAAAGGGTGATGGGGACATATAAGCTGATTTGCCGAAGTCTTTATTAGCGTTTTCAGTAACATGATATGTTTTGTAATCTATGATGTATCTGTCTACAAAACTTTCCAGTCCAGACACGTTTGACACACGTGAACCACCACGTACAATTGCTACTGTTAACCAGCCATTATCATGTGAAACTGTGTCATTCAAATCAATGCTGAAATTCAATCTGCAACCACAAAACACAGACGGTCCATCTAGTAGTGAGTGTGCGGCAACCGATTTGATTGTATTCTTCTTCTTGTCGGCAGCGGCTGTTGTCATTTCAACGTCTTCTATAATCTTATATACTGTCTGTCTTGAGGGATGCATCCACCGCCTTCTATACGGCATCTTCGCAGCGTTCAATGCAGTTGCGTGTGCGACAGCAGCAGCGCGAATGGCGCGAAATCGCTTATCGCTCTCTTATATAACAACGGCCGACGGCTCGCCTGCAGACTCCGCGGCAGTCCCAATCCTTATCTTATGTAAACATTCTGGCCTCTGTACACACTCCACGCAAGGCGGCCCGTGTTATCTCCATGTTATAAGCTCCATGTAAACTCCGCGGCATGGCCCTAGTAATTTTAAGGGCCGTGCTCGCTGCCAAGCGCCGCCGCCATCTTGCGCACGCTACTAGCAGCACGACTGCATGTGCCCCCCCCTGACCCCCCCTGCCAAAGATAAAATTTCCTGCATAACGCGTTCGCCCAGGCTACGCTACAGGTCAATGTGTCCCCTCATTCAATTTATTTATGAAAATACAGTGTACAATCTCCAACAAATTTAATATATTCACACACTCCTTTTCCTTTACACCCAATAAATACACATTCATTTACATTAATTTTATATCTCTTACGAGTATATAGGACAAAGGATGATGGGGACATCTAAGCTGATTTGCCGAAGTCTTTATTAGTGTTTTCAGTAACATGATATGTTTTGTAGGCTATGATGTCTCTGTCGACGAAGCTTTCCAGTCCAGACACGTTTGACACACCTGAACCACCACGTACAATTGCTACTGTTAACCATCCATTACCATGTGAAAATGTGTCATTCAAATCAATGCTGAAATTCAATCTGCAACCACAAAACACAGACGGTCCATCTAGCATTGAGTTTACTAGTTTTGTAGGCTATGATGTCTCTGTGGACAAAGCTTCCCAGTCCAGGTACGTTTGACACACCTGAACCACCACGTACAATTGCTACTGTTAACCAGCCATTACCATGTGAAAATGTGTCATTCAATTGGAGTCGCGCCGCTAGTAGCGCGCGCAAGATGGCGGCGGCGCTTGGCAGCGAGCACGGCCCTTAAAATTACTAGGGCCGTGCCGCGGAATTTACATGGAGCTTATAACATGGAGATAACACTGGCCGCGGATCGCCTTGATGCGGAGTGTGTACAGAGGCCAGAATGTTTACATAAGATAAGGATTGGGACTGCCGCGGAGTATGCAGGCGAGCTGTCGGCCATTGTTATATAAGCGAGCGATATGCGCTTTCGCGCCATTCGCGCTGCTGCTGTCGCACACGCAACTGCATTGAATGCTGCCAAGATGCCGTATAGAAGGCGGTGGAGGCGTCGCTCAAGACAGACAGTATATAAGACTATAGAAGACGTTGAAATGACAACAGCCGCTGCCGACAAGAAGAAGAATACAATCTAATTTGTTGCCGCACACTCACTGCTAGATGGACCGTTTGTGTTTTGTGGTTGCAGATTGAATTTCAGCATTGATTTGAATGATACATTTTCACATGGTAATGGCTGGTTAACAGTAGCAATTGTACATGGTGGTTCATGTGTGTCAAACGTGTCTGGACTGGAAAGCTTCGTAGACAGAGACTTCATAGCCTACAAAACATATCATGTTACTGAAAACGCTAATAAAGACTTCGGCAAATCAGCTTATATGTCCCCATCACCCTTTGTGCTATATACTCGTAAGAGATGTAAAATTAATGTAAATGAAAGTGTATTTATTTGGTGTAAAGGAAAAGGAGTTTGTGAATATATTAAATTTGTTGGAGATTGTACACTGTATTTTCATAAATAAATTGAATGTGGTGACACATTGACCTGTAGCGTAGCCCGGGCGAACGCGTTATGCAGGAAATTTTTTTTTGGCAGGGGGGGGTCAGGGGGGGGGGCGCATGGAGTCGTGCTGCTAGTAGCGTGCGCAAGATGCCGGCGGCGCTTGGCAGCGAGCACGGCCCTTAAAATTACTAGGGCCGTGCCACGGACTTTACATGGAGCTTATAACATGGAGATAACACGGGCCGCGGATCGCCTTGATGCAGAGTGTGTACAGAGGCCAGAATGTTTACATAAGATAAGGATTGGGACTGCCGCGGAGTCTGCAGGCGAGCCGTCGGCCGTTGTTATATAAGCGAGCGATAAGCGCTTTTGCACCATTCGCGCTGCTGCTGTCGCACACACAACTGCATTGAACGCTGCCAAGATGCCATAGAGAAGGCGGTGGAGGAGTCACTCAAGACAGACAGTATATATATATATATATATATGTATATATATATATATATATATATATATAGCCTTTCGAACAAGGGTAAGGGGCTATGTTTTTGAGTATTTTAATTGTGACAAGCCTTTTATAATGTTTTGAGTTTCATCCACTTGACAGCTTGGGGTGAGGTTCAGCGTGAAATGAATACGTTCCACAACAAGAAGATTTTGAGACCTGAAGAGGACAACAGATTGTCGAATCCGGTTGTGTTAAACAAAGAAATCTTTTATGCGATCAAGGCTGTTGAATGTTTTGTCGCTGAATAGTCGTTACGTGTTGTCTTGGTTGCATCACGGTACTTTAAATACTTTTCTGATAGTGTCGTTTTAAGACTGTTGTTAGAAAACGTCGTGCTTATACAGTTTTCATTTCGTCTTGTCTGGTACCACCTACATTCAACAAACTTCAAACGTGTTATTCTCCATCTGCCTGATGCCTGGAAGTTAGCTGCACAGCTCACCGGAAGATAAGTTTTTACTGATTATACTTAATGGGTTGTAGTGAATGTTAGTTTACTGTAGCGTCGTGTGTAACAAATGTAGATGTGGCCGTAGGTAAACTGCTATGAGAGAAACATGTCAGGCGTGTGTTGGCGTTTCACTTGGGAGAACGCAGTGGAGAAGCTAGAACCGTGTCAGATGAGGCTCTTCTATGTAATTGTAGATAGTGTAGTCGAGGGAAGATAATCTTGGAACAGGGGAGAAAGATTTTTGCCCTTGTTTCAAAATTAGAAATGGGATATAATGAATTAGATTGGTTGAATCGGTAAAGAAACAATGGGAGCCGGTATAAGATGACAAGTTGAAAGGGTACAGTGCCGCCCGACATTGAAAATAGGTACAACATTCTTCGTTATTCTTGTCAGTACAACATATTTTTTCTAATAATAACTCAATTTCAATTAATACAGCGAAGCCGGATCAAAGTGTGGGAAAGAATGACAATTTATTTATTTAATTGATCACATGTGCACTCCCACAAACTAAATCCCTACATCCAGTTTTGTGAGATCTGTGGAATGAATGAATGTATGGTCGTCTGCTAACCACAGATAGTGAATGTGAATATATGATCATCTTTGAGACGATCCTTTGGCCACCTTCGGTGGAACCAAAGAGATGAAATTTACCAGAGCTTTGAGCGGCTGAAATGTGGCTGACCAATACGGTAGCAAGGTGCTCCCCCACTTCGGCAGAGGTGTGGGAGGACCTGAAGAACGGCCATGTTTCAGCACTCTGCCGCTGGATCTAGTGCTGGTAAGACCTGTCTTAGGCGTGCTCCGTAAGGACAAAAGAGTGGAGACATGGTATGCATGTGAAATACTTAAGAGTAGTTTAGAATAATAATTTCTCTATTTCAGGAACTTTTGTGGGGAGAATTAAATGTCAGGCAGGTAATATTAAGGGGATCGTAGTAATCTTCGGAAGTGACAAACGGTCACAATGAAACCACGTGTAGCAATAAGTTGAAATACTTGTGAGTTCTTAAGTTAAGCTGAGTTACTAGCGTGTGTACTATAAGTTGGAAATATTTAAGAAATGGCGTGTGCAGGACTTGAAATTAGAGACGAGTACTTCCACATGGTGAGTACTGTGTAAGTCTCAATCTGTGTATGTGACAAAGGATAAAGAGAAGTACTCGTCCATGGTATCAGTTGAGCACTCGCGTGTGTGATGAATATGTTCTTAATATTACTTTGCGTGTTATGTTTCCGTGTGACGCTTGACTCAAACTATAATACTCTGAGAGAGAAGCAAGGTGAGTCAGCCGTCTATGCAGCAACGCCACCTGGCTTGCATTGGACAGGAAGACGTGCATATATCCTCCAGAGTTCGTAGTAGGAAAGAAAAGTTACGAAGTGGGGCAGTGTCGTGTGAAACTGGGATGAATAGTAATTGAAGTGGGAAAGCTGAAAGTGATAATGTTGTGACTACTCCTTGTGTTGTATTCCATGTTGCAGTGTGGTGTATGTCATGTAATTTAAGTATGTGTGGTTTGCATGGGAGAGTAGCAAGGTAGTTTCATAGGTAGTGGGTTATGCATGTTCCTTTTGTACCGCTCGGCCTGGAGGAAAGTTTCGTGATGATGGTTGTGAGAGTCGAAGTGTGAGATATAGCAAAAGATCCACCATCCTATCCAGAAAGTGCACTGTAGCGTTAAATAATTACGAGACCTTAAGATAGAGAATCACCAATGTAAAGCCATGCCCTCTGGGCGGAATTTCTCATGTTTTATTGTTGTAGGTTATAGAATTTGTGTGTTTAGGTTATAGAATTTATCGGAATAAATAAGATAGTGAAAATAAAAAGATTGGTGGCCTTTTCCTTCGAATTGTATGTTGTCATGATATCCAGAATTTATAATGTGTGCGCCATTCATTTTCAGTGCGATGGCCACGTGTTGATAAAAGCCGTTAAATAAAAAAAAAAAAGAAAAATGTGGTATTGCCAGTGTGTAGTGAACAGAGTAGTGTAAATTACTAATAGTCAGATGAGCGTTCCCGTTGCGTAATATTCATACAGGAAAATAATTTGTAACTTAATTGTGAGTACTAGAGTTCATGTTACTCGACAAACAAGAATGAATCCACTCGCTTGGCAGACCACTCATCTTGCAGGCCTGACTGCTTGATGCCACAGTATGAGCAAGGCATGTGGGTGCCTCTCAAAGTAATATGCAAAAGAAGGAAACCTCAGAAATCACATTTCAAATTCTGGTTAGCAATCAGTTTGACTTGCTACCTGAAGTAGAGGAAGAGCCTCAAACAGTTTTTGGGTTTAATAGGGTGCAGCAGACTGGCAGGAACGACTTTCAGGTTAGGTCAATGGAGACGTCACGTAGAAAGATAAGGGTCTTGTTACTAGGCATGGGTCACAGGAGAGGTCTCGGCCAATTCCTATAGGATAAGCAACGCATAAGAAAATAGGTCACAAACGTGTGGGAAACCTAGCACCAAAATTAACCAGGTGGTAGAGAAAAAAGTGGCTTCGTAGAGAGGTTTAGATTGTGACGATAAGATACTTAAGGTAGCAGAAGCGGGAAACAGCCTAGCTATTAAATTGGAATACCGCATTAATAGTTATCTAGAGGAGCAGTAACAGCACACACTCCTTGGGAATTGTCGAGGTTTTGCAACAACATGACAATCCCTGGATTACCACGGCCGTTAACAGTATGAACAAAGGAGTGACTGAACTACTTTTGACTGAAAGAAAGTCTCATATCTGTGCTGTGTCTGTTTCTGCGAGTGGGAGATGGAGGATACTAATCATGGCCTGCAGCTAGATAGGAAAATGAAGGGAAGATAAGCTGGGCACCTCGCAGAAATTGTAACGAAGGTCAAAAGCACACAAGACAAAAGTTCTGTGACTACCGGAACAAAATAGGCACATTTCTTAGGTTGGAAAAAAGCCAAAAATATTGATACAAGTAGTTCTTATGTTGATCAGAATCTAGAAACATGTGATTATGAACTGTTACTGCAGAATACTTCTCTGATAATTGTAAAAGTCTACAGATCCCCTCTAGGAAACTTTTAACTCTTTGGAAGAAATCTAGATGAATTATTAAGCTACCTGTCAGACAAGAAGAAACAGGAGTTTGTGGAGATATCAATGTAGATTTCTTAATAGTTACGAACAGAAAAAGTGCACTATATTTATTATATAGGTGTTTGGAACTGTTTCCAATATTCATTTCTCCAACTCGTGTGCCCAATATAGAAGAACAGTGATTGATAACATTTTTATCGATAATGCTCAGGCTGGAACAATTAATGTGCACCCAATTGCAATTAGACTATTTGATAATGATGCACATTTGACTTCTGAAATTTTCAAGTCTTATTTATTTTTCCAGTAATTTTCGTGTTGCCAGCCGGATCCCATCAATATTCCGCCACGATATTTCGGTCCAGAGACGTCCAGCCATCTTCAGGTGAGTGGATGGAGTACTGAAGAGGCCTGATGCAGTCATGGTATTTATAGCGAATTCGGCGCATGCGAAGCGCACTGGCGGTTTACGGCTCATGGGCTAAGAGGTGACATGCGCGAAACAGCCAAGTTGTGTGTACTGCCTGGAGTGAAGAACTAAGAACAAACTAATCGCAGAGTATCGACTGAACAAGTCGATTCCGTTGTGACGGCATAATTTTAGTAATTGGATTCCAATTTTCATCCAGCTGAAAGCCGTTATCACGTTAATTAAATTATCAGTAAGACGTATTTCCTCTGATTCTTTAATTACAGAGTACACAGAAGCCGGAAACCGGTGCTAAAATTTTGGTGTTATTGTATTCCATTGAATGTCCCACGGAAATTCAATGTTCTGCCGCTGCTGATTTTAATGTTTGCCGCAGACGGATGTGTCTTTCGTGTTCCACACAGCGTTCTCGGACCGTTCGAGTCGTTGCAACTATACATGCAGAGCCACACTCACAGGGAATTTTCCAAACACCAGCCTCCCTCAATTGTAAATCGTCTTGAACGGATCCTTCTCTTTGCTGGTGGACAGGAGATGACATTAATATTATTCTTCCTAAGCAATCTGCCTATTTTAGAAGACACGTTCCTGGCGCATGGAAGCAACGCAGTTGATTTATAGTCGTCATCAGTCTCCTCAGAGCGTTGCTTCTTGTTATTATAATTGTGCATGGCCTTCCGTATTTGGCGCGAAGTATAGCCATTGTCTTTAAAAACCTTCTGCAGACGCACTAATTGTTCGTGAACGCTATCGGCATCCGATATTACATGCGCCCGATGAAATGAAGTACTGAGAACACCGTCTGTTTGTGCAGTATGATGGCAGCTGAACCCCTGAAGATATAGATCTGTATGTGTGGGTTTTCTGTACGCCGGATGTCCCAAAGACCCATTGTTCTTACAGCATACTAACACATCTAGAGTCCCATCTTTCTCAAACTCCATAGTTTGATGTTCTTACGCAAAGAGTTTAAATGAAACAGGAATTTTTGCAATTTCTTGTCTGCCATGAGGCCATACAACGAAAGTATCGTCTACGTACCGCTAGAAAACCATAGGCTTTAAGACGGCAGACTCAAGAGCTTTCCCCCTTGTCCCATGTGGTGGCCACCACAGTCGATACTCAGCGATTACTTTGTTCTTACTTCCTCACTGAGGTCAGTACACACAACTTGGCTGTTTCGCGCATGTCACCTTCTAATGCATGAGCCGTGAACCGCCAGTACAATTTTCATGCGCAGAATTCGCCATAAATACCATGACTGGATCAGGCCTCTTCAGTACTTTGTCTACTCACGTGAAGATGGCCGGACGTCTCCGAGCCGAAATATCGTGACAGAATGTTGATGGGATCCGGCTGCAAACCCGAAAATTACTGGATGAAAAAGAAATGAAGCACAATTAACGGAAATAAAAAAGATGTCCAGGCAGGTTCGTACAAATAAGTGAGCCTTATTAATGAGAACAGGATACAATGTTTTAAGAGTGCGCTAAAAGAGGTGGTATGGGATAAAGTATACGACGAAGAAAGAGATGCTAATGTCGAATTCAATTTATACCATAGCTAATTTGTGTCAATATTTGTAAGTTTCTTTCCTAAAAGACTTCCAGAACACTCGTTAAAAAACTAAATAAGCTGTAGATACCTAAGGGAACTGAAACCTCGTCTAAGAGGAGGTTGAAACTACGCTGAAGAGCCAAAGGAACTGGTACACCTCCCTAATATCGTGTAAGGCGCCCGCGAGCACGCAAAAGTGCCGCAGCGTGACTTGGCATGGACTCGACTAATGTCTGAAATAGTGCTGCCGGGAATTGACACCATGAATCCTGCAGGACCGTCCATAATCCCGTATGATTACGAGGAGATCCTGACCTCTTCTGAACACCACGTTGCCAGGCATTTCAGATATCCTATATAATGTTCATGTCTGCGAAGTTTGGTGGCCAGCGGAAGTGTTTAAACTCAGAAGAGTGTTCCTGGAGCCACTCAGTAGCAATTCTGGACATGAGTGGTGTCGTATTGTCCTGTTGGATATCCCCAAGTCCGTCGAAACGCACAATGGACATGAATGGATGCAGGTGATCAGACAGGATGCTTACGTACGTGTCACCTGTCAGAGTCGTATCTAGACGTATCGGGGGTCCCATATCTCTCAAACTGCACACGTTCCACATCATACAGAGCCTCCGTCAGCTTGAACAGTCCCCTGCTGACATGTAGGGTCCTTGGATTCAAGGCGTTGTCTCCACACCCGTACACTTCTGTCGGCTCGATAAAATTTGAAACGAGACTCGTCCGACCAGACAACATGTTTCCAGTCGCCAAATGTCCAGTGTCGGAGTTGACGGCCTCAGGCGAGGCGTAAAGCTTTGTGTTGTACAGTCATAAAGGGTACACAAGCGAGCCGTCGGCTCCGAAAGTCCATATCGATGATATTTCGTTTAGTGGTTCGCACGCTGTCACTTGTTGATGGCCCAACAGTGAAATCTGCTTCAGTTTGCGGGACTGTTGCACTTCTGTCACGTTTAGGATTATCTTCAGTAATTGGTGGATCCTTTGCCAGCCGCAGTGATGTTAGGGATTTGATGTTTTAACGGATTCCTAATATTCACGGTTGACTCGTGGTATGGTCGTACGAGAAAATCCCCACTTCGTCTCTACCACGGAGATGTTGTATCCCTTCGCTCGTGTACCGACTATAAAACCACGCACAAACTGACTTAAATCTTAATAACCTGATATTGTAGCAGAAGCAGCGGATCTAACAACTGTGCCAGACACTTGTCTTATATAGGCGACCGCAGCGCCGTATTCTGCCTGTATACATATCTCTTTATTTGAATACGCAAGCCTTTACCAGTTTCTTTGGCGCTTCAGTGTATATGGGAAACCGTGAAATGGGAGATAGAACAGCTAGTTAGTGTACAAGATGCCTTAACAATTTAACTAAATGGCAATGATGTGAATGACGATTCACAAGTTGCAGGTACTGTCAACAATCACTTTCTAAATGTAGCAGCGAATGTAGAAATGAACTATTCAGTTGAAGAAACAGGAAAGTATATTAAAATTGTCATTCGACAAAACTTTTGCAACATCCTTCACAGAAGTTAATACAACTATCAAAATTTTAAACAGCAAAAACTCCTGTGCAAAAGTGGAGTTGATGGAATTTCAGACAGAAATCTAAAACGTTGTTCTAACTTAATAAGTAATGTTCTTAGTGATATATACAATGCATCGTATGCACAAGGAATGTTTCCAGATATGTTAAAATTTGCAATTATTAAACCACTTGATGGAAAGGTGACAAGACATACTTAAACAGTTATCAGCCAGTTACCTTACTGACATCTTTTTCTAAAACGTTCAAAAAAGTATTGTACTCAAGAGTACTCGAGACGAGTGGAAACAATTTATTTAGCACATCACATTTTGGATTCTAGACGGGTTGCTCAACTGTGAATGTTATTTATATATCCACTTATCAAATAGTACCAGCCTTAAATAATAGTATATCGCCAGCTGGCATTTTTTGTGTTCTTTCCAAGGCGTTTGATTGTGTAGATCATGACACTCTCTTAGACAAAACTGAAGTTTTTATGTATCTGATGACTTTCACACAGCTGGTTTGAATCATACATAAGAAGTACAGTACAGAACGGTGTCTTGAATAATTCAGACTGTGCGGAAAGGTAGAAAATTTTAGTGACTGGGAGAAAAAAATAACAAAGGGAATCGCATAGGGTTCAGTTTTCTATCCATTCCTATTCCTCATGAATGAGCAACCACTTAACATGTAACTAGCAAAATGGATACTTTTCACAGATGGTGCTAGTGTTATAATAAATCCCATTAGAAATAATGCAATAGAATGGTTGTTAAATGATAATGGTTCAAAAAAATGCCACAAACTATTGACTGCACAAAAGCGAAGGGTTAGAATAATATGTGTTGTTGTCCACGGACATAGTGTAGGTAAGTCTTGAAGGAGCTGGGCATTTTAACTTTGCCGTCGCAATACATACAATCTCTAATGAAATCCGTAATAAATGCTCCATCAAAATTTGAGAACAACAGTGATGTACATACCTACAGCACTAGAGGGGAAAATGACTTTTGATATCTGTTGTTAAAGCTGTCAGTGAATCAGGAAGGGGTTCTTGTAACATAAGAGTCCTAAACCTACACCACGTTGTAATACAATACAAAGTGATCGCGAACACTGATCATACTTGGACGTTAGTACAAAATCTGTGTGTCTGAAAATACGCGCCGGCCGTTGTGGCCGAGCGGATCTAGGCGCTTCAGTCTGGAACCGCGTGACGGCTACGGTCATAAGACTATGTGACTGTAAGCAGTAATGAAAGCGGTCTCGCCGCCAATATATTTCAGTTGCGACAGAAACTTATTCAAGATCGTCAGATGCTTAAATTTGCATATGAAGATGACGTACCAATTAAAGCACCTAAGGCAAAGGACACTGCAGAGGAAGTAGCATCCACTGATCCCCATAATCCACAACACTTCTAAGAACTGACGCAGAAATCCAGAACGCAAAGGGAGAAACAGAAAGGGAGATTCAGAAAAAGAATTTTGGGACTCAGGATAAAATTTTGAATATTTTATTCGCACTACTGTAAACACATGACTGTCAGAATGTATACTGTTCGTATCTTGCTAACTTAAGTTGGGCTTTAACATTGCGAATTAACAAAACCTAGGTTACAGTGGCTTTCAAAACAGTATGAGAACAAGATTTTTGTCAATTTTTCACACTCAAACCATTCATAACATTTCATTGATGTGGAACAAGTTTAGATATACTTACTGTGCATTAGTTAGCTGCACACAGAATATCAAGATAATAAACCAATGCCACATAAAAAGTATTGATTTTCTCAGAAGTAAGGTTAGTGGAGTTTGCTGTTGTAAATGACATGGCTCGAATTTATGCGATGCTATGAACAATCAGCAACATCATATTTGTGGAAACTTCAAACTTCGTGTCGTACAGAATCAGATTTGCTTGTTAGCAAATTAGTACTGAGTTATACTGTTCCATCTCTGAAATTTGATCTTAAAGATGAGAGAATGATCAAGTCTTTACGTGTGGATTTGAAAAAAGAAGTATCAGAATTAAAGCAGCCAGAGATAGTCAAGCTGGTCATTACAACAAATTAGTAGGCGTTACAGCTTTCATCGTGCTCGGTAGGCGACTGGAGGATAAAGATTTCTCCAGTAGGTTCCCATAAAATTTTGATATCAGATACTCGATACATAGTTATTTTTATATCCTTTAATTTACTGCAAGACTTCTTTATAAATTTTATGACGGAAAGTTACTTTCTTACTTTATAATTCACCATTATTGTAGAACTGGTGGGAGTTTAAAAAAAATTATTACTAACAAAGAATCAAAACTGGGCGGTAGTTGAAAAAAGTTAGCTACCCGTTATTTAGGCGAACCATGGATTCACACGCACTGAAGTGCTAATAACTGTTACAAAGGGCTACTTAAAGAATGTGAAGAGCATTGTCATGCTACTGCAACAGTTTGGGCAAAGTTTCCTTTTGTGTCGACTTCTCTTCTATGACCACAACAGTAAAACTCCGGATTACCGTGTCCACATGGACAGAAAATTTTGAAAATATATAGACACAGAGAAAACCGAATTTGCCATTCATTAAAGCGAACCAACATTACTTCTTTATTCCACTGCTAACATTTAGCAAGAAATGTTTTTTCTTCCTAATGGTGCCGTACAACGTCGATCTAAATCCTATAGAACAGGTCTGGACATTTGTAAAGAATAAGATTCGTAGTCGCACTTATAGCGGCTGATGCTTTTCCTGCTAATAAGTATTCGTGTGTCACGTACCCTCATAAAAATCTTCCGACGTAACTCTGCCTCACGGACTTGAGCGTCAGTTCAATTGCTTCTACTTTCAAGCAACATCTCAGTTTGCCTCACAAGGGTGAGTGGAGTGGACTTCATTCCAGACCTTCCAAATAGACAAGAAAAAAATAAATAAAATAGGTATAAAGTTTACTCTGTACTGAAGTAAAATAGAAAAAGAAGACTGAAGTTATGTAACCTTTGACAACTACTTTTTCTTTAAAATTTCCTTCACCAATATGTTTATTGCTGTTTCTTATTGTCACATCAACTTCTTTTGCCATGTCTTCCACCCTCGTGTTATTGGCTAGGAACGCTAACGAATAGAATACTATTGTTTCTGTGATATTTGGTTTACTGTTATGATATTAGATGACTAGAAGGCCATGTATCACAACTGGGAAGGAGGCAGTTTCACTAAAGAGGAAACTGAAAATATGATGAGGCGGCAAAGACTTGACTGAAACAACATAGAGCGAAAGAAGCGAGAACTGTGGGAAACTTTGTTAATGTAATGTACAATTTAGTCTTATGACATTAGAGGAATAAAAAGGCTCTGCATGCAATACGTAACACCAAACTGTGGTATGCCGACTGGGTCGCTTCGACCGAAAGATCAGATGGCCAAACAAGAGACGCAGCTGTGGGAAATCTCCAGGGAAGTTAATTTTATAAATGCTGCAAGCGAATCATTGTGATCTAGTAATGTGAGGTATACTGTACTTACGTCCCTGTTCATGTTGTAACTACGCTCAGTCCGGAACCGCGCGACTGCTACGGTCGCAGGTTCGAATCCTGCCTCGGGCATGGATGTGTGTGACGTCCTTAGGTTAGTTAGGTTTAAGTAGTTCTAAGTTCTAGGGGACTGATGACCACAGATGTTAAGTCCCATAGTGCTCAGAGCCATTTTTTTTTTTGTAACTACGCACTTCTTACAGTAGCGTTCCACCTATAAGGATACCAGGCTGTACGCTGTAACTGCCCCCCTACCTGTTCCTTGCAAGTAAACACGACGGTGCCACCACCCCATCCAGGTAACCAGTTCGCCTTCAGGAATGATAGCTGAACACAAAAAAAAAGACTTATTTATTAGTCACGTAATTCAAACTTTACAGGGTGTACAGTCGCTCCCATCAGGCACCGCTCCGAGTGTGAACTTCGTTTGCGCGTTTATTGTATTATTGTACGTATGTACTCATATACTGCACTGAAGATACAATTAATCGTGAAAAGAAAACAGTTAAACTTGAAGTAATTGCAAATTGAACTTAATAGGGGCACGCCAATGTCTTAGTCTGGTTCTACTCTTCTAGGCCGAGAAAGTTTGTGTCGTGAGTAAGCAAAAACTCTCTTGCTAATGCTTGAAAGTCTCAGTTACTAGAGCACGAACTACTGTCCTTATTGTAGCCCCACAGTCTCTTGAGCATACATCATTCAATCTCCATCAGAAACAGTCAGGCGATAAGATTTTAACCCAGAAAAAACTGGTGAAATCTCATTGATCTCCTAGAGCAGAATCAACTGCCGATATCCTCCGGTCGCCTGTAAAACTCTTATTGTTCGTAAACAGGAACTTGTATAGGATCCTCGTACACTGATTCCGTACGACTCAGTCCACATTTGGCCATGTGATGCGTAGCTGCTCGCAGATTTCTGTTAATAGCAGGAAACAATTCTAAATTGTTTTGTCCGTGCTTGCAGATACACTAGCAAACATTCATCAACCAAGCGTCCGAAGTTCCTACAGAAGCTTATTACAATTTACTTCCTCACAATTCACTTCAGCAAATAAATAAGACCGACTGAATTACCTTTTATAGAATTTCCATTTATCCTCGTCTAGGTTTACAATAACAGAATCTCAGATGTGTATCTCTTACTTTTTAAGCGATTGTAGCAGTTTGTTTTTTATAAAATGGTGCTCAACAATCTACAATTATGCGCATCTGAGTCTCACAGGTCCATAAATTAACACTTCTCTACAGCGAGTCCTTTTTATCTGAATGCGACATTTTTGCTGTATTCCTTCGCGCGCCACGGAGTGACTATTTCTCGGAGTTAGCGCATCTCTCCCTGCAGGCGAAATGCGCTGAGTCGACGTATTTTATCAAGTTTATCTTTAATCGTAGAGGATAATGTAGCCAGGCAGTTTATAAGATAAACCTTTAAATTACTGTGCTGTTTTGCTCTTCTAGTGGAAAATTCTCTGTTGTGTTTTTCTGTAGCAACAGAAGCCATCGAGGTGTCATAGATGTTAATTACCACGTTAATGTAGATTGTTCCCATACCTTGGTGGGCAGTGCCTGTTTAATTCTAATGTAGCTGATGCAGTCTAAAGACTAAAATGTGAAATATGTAACTTAATTTTTTCGAAGCGATAGTTAACACTGTATTGTTACCCTTGTACGAGGTACCTGTTACGCATTACACTAACGACATGCATGAGGGGCTGGAGAGGATCGACGCTTCGTGCAGGGAGTGGCAGTTAACCATCAACATAAACCAATGTTCAAATGGCTCTGAGCACTGTGGTTCAAATGGTTCAAATGGCTCTGAGCAGTATGGGACTTAACTTCTGAGATCATCAGTCCCCTAGAACTTAGAACTACTTAAACGTAACTAACTTAAGCACATCACACACATCCACGCCCAAGGCAGGATTTCAACCTGCGACCGTAGCAGTCGCCCGGTTCCGGACTGCAGTGCCTAGAACCGTTCGGCCACCGCGGCCAGCAAACCAATGTAATATATTGTGTAAACACTAACAGAAAGAGCCATTATTGTATTTTAACGGATCGACTTGAAGTGGAACGATCAGATGAAACTAATCGCAGGACGGGGAGATGCTTGACTGAGATTCATTGGATGAATCCTCAGAAAATAAGGTCCCTCAACAAAGGGGTTAGATCACAAATCCCTCATCCGACCGATATTTGAGTACTGCTCGTCAATATGAGACCCGTAGCACATAGGACTCATAGACTAAATAGAGAAAAACGAAAGAAGAACGGCACGTTACGTTACAGATTCATTTAGTGACCACGAAAGCGTCACAGAGCACTCCGTCTTTTGGCCACAACTGGCCCATCGGGACCATCCAACCGCCGTGTCATCCTCAGCTGAGGATGCGGATAGGGGGGGCGTGCGGTCAGCACACGGCTCTCCCGGTCGTTATGATGGTTTTCTGTGACCGGAACCACTCCTGTTCGGTCGAGCAGCTCCTCAATTGGCATCACGAGGCTGAGTGTACCCCGGAAAATGGCAACAACGCATGGCGGCGCGGATGGTCACCCATCCAAGTACCGGCCACGCCCGACAACGCTTAACTTCAGTGATCTGACCGGAAGCGGTAAATCCACTGCGACAAGGCCGTTGCCAAGGTGTCACAGAGCTGCTCGACAAACTCCAGCGGCAGGTGCTGCAAGGGAGGTGTTCAACATTGTGGTACATTTTACTCATAAAGCTTCGAGGCCGTACGTTTCTAGAAGAGTCAACGGATGTAGTGCTTCCTCGTGCGGTATGTCACGAATAGGTCGTGAAGATAGAGAGATTGTAGGTAACACGAAGGCTTGCCAGCAACTAATCTTCTCGCAAACTATTCGCGACTGGAACAGGAAAGGGCAGTGACAATGGTGTGCCCATCGCCAGACATCGGAAGATGGCTTGTGGAGTATAGACGTAGCACGAGTGACGCCACTGGCTCCGCCTGTAAACTGGACCCCCCTCCGCCCCCTGCGCCCCCCACGCTAGCAGCTGGCTGCTCGTGTTTCTGCTCTCCGCAGGGTTTCAGCCTTGCCAAGGCTGCACAGAGCATCCTCTCCTCACGTTACAACTGCTCTGCCTCGTGAACACTGTAGTCTCTTCCGAAGCAGTGGTTTCCTAACCTTTCTCATGCAGTACACTAAACAAAGTTGTACACCTCAAACAATGAGACAAACTATCCATAATGGTTACTGTTCAGACAACTGAAACCCTCTCGTTTGCTACGCTTTTAACTAACCCAAAAAAATGAGTCCAAAAGGTATTGGTTGTGCTTGTCAATAACAATACTTTTTTATATTTTTGTTCATGCACACCATTGTACACTGCAAGCTACGCACCAGCTGGATTCAGTTCTTCACTACTGTTTTTAGAACCACCGAAGTGGAAATTCCTCTTTCACACCGTGTGGGGCGGCGGATAGGTTTGTAAAAATAATTAAATTATGTTTGCTGTATAAATGCTTGCAAGTTGAATCAGTCTCTGGCTTTTTGAATGTTGTTAATGCTGTCTTTTGCCGTTCTCAACACTGGCTCTCTATTTACTTTTTAGCACCCAGAAAGTGATTTAACAAACGTGGAGCCAGTAATTAGAGATCCTAGTGCCCACTTCAATTGAGATACCATTATAGCTGCAGCTTATAGCTCTGAGGAATCAGGAGATTGTCCGGGATTTCTAATCAAAAACGGTTTTCCAAAATAGTTGAGTTGTTGTTGTTGTGGTCTTCAGTCCTGAGACTGGTTTGATGCAGCTCTCCATGCTACTCTATCCTGTGCAAGCTTTTTCATCTCCCAGTACCTGCTGCAACCTACATCCTTCTGAATCTGCTTAGTGTATTCATCTCTTGGTCTCCCTCTACGATTTTTACCCTCCACGCTGCCCTCCAATACTAAATTGGTGATCCCTTGATGCCTCAGAACATGTCCTACCAACCGATCCCTTCTTCTGGTCAAGTTGTGCCACAAACTTCTCTTCTCCCCAATCCTATTCAATACTTCCTCATTAGTTATGTGATCTACCCATCTAATCTTCAGCATTCTTCTGTAGCACCACATTTCGAAAGCTTCTATTCTCTTCTTGTCCAAACTATTTATCGTCCATGTTTCACATCCATACATGGCTACACTCCATACGAATACTTTCAGAAATGACTTCCTGACACTTAAATCAATACTGGATGTTAACAAATTTCTCTTCTTCAGAAACGCTTTCCTTGCCATTGCCAGCCTACATTTTATATCCTCTCTACTTCGACCATCATCAGTTATTTTGCTCCCCAAATAGCAGAACTCCTTTACTACTTTAAGTGCCTCATTTCCTAATCTAATTCCCTCAGCATCACCTGACTTAATTAGACTACATTCCATTATCCTTGCTTTGCTTTTGTTGATGTTCATCTTATATCCTCCTTTCAAGACACTGTCCATTCCATTCAACTGCTCTTCCAAGTCCTTTGCTGTCTCTGACAGAATTACAATGTCATCGGCGAACCTCAAAGTTTTTATTTCTACTCCATGAATTTTAATACCTACTCCTAATTTTTCTTTTGTTTCCTTTACTGCTTGCTCAATATACAGATTGAACAACATCGGGGAGAGGCTACAACCCTGTCTTACTCCCTTCCCAACCACTGCTTCCCTTTCATGTCCCTCGACTCTTATAACTGCCATCTTGTTTCTGTACAAATTGTAAATAGCCTTTCGCTCCCTGTATTTTACCCCTGCCACCTTTAGAATTTGAAAGAGAGTATTCCAGTCAACATTGTCAAAAGCTTTCTCTAAGTCTACAAATGCTAGAAACGTAGGTTTGCCTTTCCTTAATCTTTCTTCTAAGATAAGTCGTAAGGTCAGTATTGCCTCACGTGTTCCAGTGTTTCTGCGGAATCCAAACTGATCTCCCCCGAGGTTGGCTTCTACTAGTTTTACAACCTAACTAACAGAGCAGTTCAGAGTCTAATGCGCTGATGCAACTATAAATGTCCGAATTAAATGTTAAAAAGAATGCTCGCCATAATTTGATGAAAATATTTCATCAAACGCCATGCTAAATATTTGGTAGAATGTCTGTCCCGCGACGGCGCGTGAAAATTACGACAATACGCAAACTAAAGCTAGATAATGAAAATCATCCCAGAATTAACCCTTCACTTGAAATGTTTTCATGGTTCCGCATATCTCTAGTAACTTAATACGGCACCCGAGGCTGTATGTAGCAGTGATACCGAGGCGACGCGGCTCCCGACACAGATGGCGTGTCATTCGGCGTCTGGAGAGAACTGGGGCCTTTCTTCCTCGCGCAGCGTCCTTATATATAAAGCCGCGGTGCGGACGGCGAAGGGAACGCCTGATCTTTTCAGCTCTCTCGACTAGCCGCTGGGCTAGTAACGCACCACTTCAAGTTACATAATAATTTATAGCTTCTTTGGCTGATGGCCGATGAAGCTCTTAATTTAAACGTGCATTCAGCACGCAGGTAAGTATTGATAATAAAATTTTGACGTGGCTAAGTTAAATATTTTGGGCGAGAGAATTAATTAAATTACACTGCACGCAGTAGATGAGCTCTGAACTGGTCCTTTTGAGATCCGCTATCGCTATAATTTTATAGGTATTCAAAAGAAACTTTTCACATCTTCATAGTCATAGCGGACCTCCAACCTATTTAAATCTAAACATCCTAGCCTTATTTATTAGCTTACTTAATCTATCTTGCTTCCTTCAGTTTTGAGATGAAAACCAGAAAATCATGAATTTCCACAAAAATCTTAATTTGTGAAATCCAAAGTACTATTTTTATTAAATCATTATGAAAGATGAAACTAAATATAAATTTTGAAGTCTCTAGCTCTTTTCTGTTGCGCCAATGATTTTTCTAGAAAAACGTCCAAATTTCGAAAATGGCTGAAGTTATCGAACTGATATTTAACACACATTAATTTAGTATTATTGCTGACATGCTAGAAAAGTTTTAGTTCATTTGCTTGATTTTTAAAGTATTGCGCAACATTTATGACGTCAGAGCTAGTTACAGCAGACTGGCTGGCACACAATGGAAACTGATGTGAATTTACTACAGCGTGAGTAGGCTGCTTCCCTACAACCGGAAAACCGGAACTAATGGAATGGGCTAGATTTCTTCCAATAATAGATACGAGCGACAGAGCGTTCCCTCTCGTATGAAGATTTGTTCATGTGTGCTGCCGTTGCAAGGCCCAATAAACTGTACTCTTCTAGAATGTCACTACCTAAAAAGTCACTAAAAATAGTTTTTATTACATTTTATTACTGATGGCAAGTCACATTACCACCGACGGATATCGAAACCAATAAATGTAAGAGTAAATCTGGGCTTGTGTACCGCTCGTGAAGTAAATAAACTTTCTAAGCGAAGATTGTAATTTGTATGAAACCGATCGTTAGAAAAAAATTCGTGTTAACAGTTTTGGCTCTTGAGAGTGAGACATGACATATGGGCCCGGAGACCGTTTAAAATTTGAAGGCTGTTCACCAAATAATGGAGAGATGGTTGTTGCAAATCATTCGGAGACACGAGAAAGCTAGTAGTGACTTATCGAACATATAATTGTGGCAGTGATGAAAAAAAAGTGTAGTGTTCCAGACAGTATCCGGGAAGACGAATGGTAGATGGTCAAAGAAGTTTTCTTCTACATTCCAGGAAATGACGTAAGGCTGAGAAGAAAAGACTGTGAAAGGTAGGCAGCTGAACGACACGCACGTGCAACACTGATTCGTATCACTTAAGATCACAACGTATGCAAATGCGAGGGGATCGATCAATCCGGTGTAGTCCAATACATTTTATCTCTGCCAGTTGCGGTTGAAAAAATGAGGAACTTATTTTGGGGCTTCGTGGAACGTTCACGTTTCAACCCCTATACGAACCTTCAAAATGGCCTCTGAAACGGATGTCCGTTCCAAGCACGGAGCTTTCATTGTGTTTCTTTCGGAGGAAAACCAGAGCGTCGAAGATATTCATACGCGCTTGCTGAAAGTTTACCAAAACATGGCAGAGGAGAAAAGCACAGTGATTCGTCTGTCATCTTCGCAAAAAGATCGCGCAAACCTCTCCGATTTCCCGCTTTCCGGCTGGCCACACACAGCTATGTCTCCTGCAATGTTAAAACGTGCAGACATTCTCATTCGAGGTGACCGGCAGATAACAAAAACCTCGCTGCACAACTGCATGTCTCCGTTGATAGCGCTGTCACTAGTTGAGAGACTCAAAGGTTTGCATGTCTAATAAATTCCTTGTAGCCTAACAGAAGACCTTAAAGAACAACAAAGAACCTTCTGCACGGAACTGCTTGTACGTTACGAGCCTGACAGTGATAATCTTTCGTCGAACATCGTCAGAGGCGCTGAATCATGGGTCATCACTTCGAAGCGGAAACAAAATGACAATCCACAGAATGTGGACCCAACAACTAATGTCCGAAGGAAAAGTTCAAAGCCGCACCATCGGCCAGCAAAGTCATGGTTTTCTGAACTCTGAAGAGGTTATTCTTTTTGATGACGTCCCTCACGGTGCAGCGATCAACTCAAAATTTTGTGCTAGCCTCAGGAATCTGAAAAACGACTTCAGCACGTTAATCGCCAAAAATATTTAAGCAACTTCTTGTTCTCCGCGACAGAGGAAGGCGTCACTGAAGTTAAGCACCCGAGAGGAGTTCACAAAACTTCTTTGGACTGTCCTTTGTCAGCCACCCTCCAGCCCGGATCTCGCTCCCTACGACTGCCATCTGTTTGGCGCAATGAAGGATCCACTCTATAGGAAGCAGAATGTGGATGGTAGAGAGATTCTGGATACAGCAAGGCGTCGAATAGTAGAGTGGTACCACGTGCGGGTACAGGAATCCCAGTAAGATGCCGTAAGATCATGGGACTGAATAGAGGTTATGTTGAAAAACAGTGGTTTGTAACCAAAAGTGTGGCGAATAATATGGTGAATTGGTATCCTACATAAAACCAACCTGCGTTTGGAAAAAAAATGTGTTGCTTTACCAACTGAAAGCACGTCGTGTCTACAGGAGGCTTTCGTCTCGTAGTGGATATCAAATAGCTGCTGCTGCTGCTGCTGCTGATGATGATGATGATGACGATGTGTTATACAGGGCGGTCCATTGATAGTGACCGGGCCCAATATCTCACGAAATAAGCGTCAAACGAAAAAACTACAAAGAACGAAACTTGTCTAGCTTGACGGGGGAACCAAATGGCGCTTTGGTTGGCCCGCTAGATGGCGCTGCCATACGTCAAACGGATATAAACTGGTTTTTTTTTAAAACAGGAACCCCCATTTTTTATTACATATTCGCGTAGTACGTAAAGAAATATGAATGTTTTAGATGGACCACTTTTTTCGCTTTGTGATAGATGGCGCTGTAATAGTCACAAACATATGGCTCACAATTTTAGACGAGCAGTTGGTAACAGGCAGGTTTTTTAAATTAAAATACAGAACGTAGGTACGTTTGAACATTTTATTTCGGTTGTTCCAGTGTGATACATGTACCTTTGTGAACGTATCATTTCTGCGAACGCATGCTATTACAGCGTGATTACCTGTCAATACCACATTAATGCAATAAATGCTCAAAATTATGTCCGTCAACCTCAACAAATTTGGCAATACGTTTAACGACATTCCTCTCAACAGCGAATAGTTCGCCTTCCGTAATGTTCAAACATGTATTGACAATGCGCTGACGCATGTTGTCAGGCGTTGTCGGTGAATCACGATTGCAAATATCCTTCAACTTTCCCCACAGAAAGAAATACGGGGACGTCAGATCCGGTGAACGTGCGGGCCATGATATGGTGCTTCGACGACCAATCGACCTGTCATGAAATATGCTATTCAATACCGCTTCAACTGCACGCGAGCTATGTGCCGGACATCCATAATGTTGGAAGTACATCGCCATTCTGTCATGCATTGAAACATCTAGTAGTAACATCGGTAGAACGTTAATTAGGGAATCAGCATACATTGCACCATTTACATTGCCATCGGTAAAATGGGGGCCAATTATCCTTCCTCCCATAATGCCGCACCATACATTAACCCGCCATGTTCCCTGATGTTCCACTTGTCGCAGCCATCGTGGATTTTCCGTTGCCCAGTAGTGCATATTATGCCGGTTTACGTTGCCGCTGTTGGTGAATGACGCTTCGTCGCTAAATAGAACGCGTGCAAAAAATCTGTCATCGTACCGTAATTTCTCTTGTGCCCAGTGGCAGAACTGTACGCGACGTTTAAAGTCGTCGCCATGCAATTCCTGGTGCATAGAAATATGGAACGAGTGCAATCGATGTTGATGTAGCATTCTCAACACAGACGTTTTTGATATTCCCAATTCTCGCGCAATTTGTCCGCTACTGGTGTGAGGATTAGCCGCGACATCAGCTAAAACACCTACTTGGGCATCATCACTTGCTGCAGGTCGTGGTTGACGTTTCACATGTGGCTGAACATTTCCTGTTTCCTTAAATAACGTAACTATTCGGCGAACGGTCCGGACACTTGGATGATGTCGTCCAGGATACCGAGCATCATACATAGCACACACCCGTTGGGCATTTTGATCACAATAGCCATACATAAACACGATATAGACAATTTCCACAATTGGTAAACGGTCCATTTTAACACGTGTAATGTATCACGAAGCAAATACCGTCCGCACTGGCGGAATGTTACGTGATATCACGTACTTATACGTTTGTGACTATTACAGCCTCACCTATCACAATGCGAGAAAACTGGTCCAACTAAAACATTCATATTTCTTTACGTACTACACGAATATATAATAAAAAATGGGGGTTCTAATTTAAAAAACCGCAGTTGATATCCGTTTGACCTATGGCAGCGCCAGCTAGCGGGCGAACTATAGCGCCATCTGGTTTCCCCCTTCAAGCTAGACGAGTTTCGTTCTCTGTAGTTTTTTCGTTTGACGCTTATTTCGTGAGATATTTGGCCCGGTCACTATCAATGGACCACCCTGTATATTAGGGTCTACCGAAAATGTTTTTAATAGAGATTGTTTTCAAAAGATTAACTTACAGTGGTCATTAAGTCTTCATTGAACCAATTTTGCTTCTCTCTCCATCCCTGTAATTTTTATTTTACCACCCATGGTGCGATTATCGTTGGTCCAAACCAACATAACGGGCAATGACAAACAGGCAACAATCCGTGCACTTGAACTTCACTGTGGAACAACGCTAAGCCCCTGGTTACATCCATTCTTCTGAAGCCATCTCACGGTGTGTGAGAGAGGGTACTTTGTGTGGTGGTATCATGCATTCACAGCTCGTCTATTCTGCGTTGATCCATTTGCGAACGGCGCACACATTCATTACGGTCGGAAAGCCTTGTATTATTGTTGTTGTAGTAGTCTTCAGTACGAACACTTTATGATACGACACTCTTCGTTAGTGTATCCAGTGCAGGCCACTTAATCTCTTCAAAATTATCACAAACCTACATCGACCAGAACCAGGTTTACTCTGCTCGAGCCTTGGTTCCCTCCCCAACATTTCCTTCCATTACCATCTGATGATTCCTTGATACTTCCGCATCTCCCCTTCTCTCAGTACATTTGCACCACAAAGTTCTCCTGTCTTCATTACCAACCCGATATAGCCACCCAATCTTCAGCCACTTCTTTTCAAATACCACATTCAAAAGCTTCTGTTCCTTTCCTGTTTGAACTGTTGACTGTTTGTATTTCACTGCACTACAAGGCTACACTCCAGATAAATAGGTTTAGAAAAGTCTAAAACAACTATTTTATTTATATTCGATGTTAATAACTGTCTCTTTTGGGCAGCCTGTGCACTGATAGCTCTCTCATGGTATCTACACTTATAGTAGTGCTGTAGCTATCAACTGTAAGAACCAAAGTCACGTAATTATAAGGGGCGATCAAAACGTTTCCGTTCGAAGGTCACATAGTCGAGAGCCGGTATGACAGTCAGGCAAAATCGTCTTGAGCATTAAGGCAGTCGGCAAACCTACGCATCAAGATGAAGATGCCCGTTTGATGAAACAGTGTCCTGCCACCTGCAGAAGTCCTTAACTGCCTGCCGGACGTCCTCGGCTGCATTTGTCCCTTTCTCGATGCATATAAAGTGTATACATACATCGAAGTCGCACCAAGTTACATATACGGTGCAGAGAGGTCCTCAAATAGGAAATTTTTTACCGCCTCTTATAATTTCTTGTTTATTTGCAGGTACACGTTTACAGCCAAATAACCGCAGCACAGTTTGGCAGAACACTAGTAGAGAAAGCAGAAGAAATTGCCATTTCGTTTTGATACTACTCGTGACATGCTAAAAAACTGTGACGAGGTTTCAAATGTGCACTGTGAAGGTGTACATATACCTGGAAATGAACAAGAAATTAATTACACAGCTGTTGTAATTTCATCTGAAGTATAGGTAACCAGTGTGGCTGTGCATACATCCGGCGAGTTCACTAGTCGCATCACATAGTGATGGACTGGCCGGCGACAGGTATTGTGGGTAAACAGTAGCAGCAGTTGTAAGGCACAATCTCAGCCTCACTTGTTTCCGTTCGATGTCTTATACCACAGGGTTGGCAAAATAAGATGGCCTAGAAAAAGCAATGAGAAAGACAGCTAAATCGGCAAAGACCCGAGTTCGAGTCTCGGTGCGGCACACAGTTTTAATCTGCCAGGTAGTTCAATATCAGTGCACAATCCGCTGCAGAGTAAAAATGTCATTCTGGAGACAACTAAATAGTCACTTTTCAAGACGCCGTAGTTCTGTCCCATGGCGACGCAAAAGTCTGAAGTTAGTCTGAAAGGTGCCTACAATATTCCTCTGTAAGGACAGAAAAGCTTTTTGCTCTCTATCAGGCTGTTCAGTATATCCGCCGCCTTCGTTATTCTCCGTATGCCATGTGCTCTGATACTTTGAGCGCCATTCAGAGTCTCCGTGACCCATATTCGGACCACCCGCTGGTGCAACGAATTTAACGGTCTCTTCAGTCGCTAGCTGATACCGGTGCTCGTATCCTTGTTTCGTGGATTCCTGGCCACGTTGGTGTGCCTGGGAACGAAGCTGCTGATGCTGCGGCCAAGGCTGCTGTCCTCCTGTCTCGGACAGCTTCCCTTTGTGTCCGATCAACTGATGTTAGTGGGGTTCTTTGTCGGCACATTTCATCATTGTGGCATGAGGCTTGGTGCTTTCTCCATGAAAATAAGCTTAGGGCCATCAAACCGATGCCGACGGCACGCCCTTTCCGGCGAGAGGAGGTCATTTTGGCCAGGTTGCGGATTGGGCACTGCCGATTTAGCCACCGCTATCTGTTGTCTGGTGACCCCAACCCGCAGTGCCCCTGTGGTCATCCATTGACGGTGCGCCATGTTTTATTGTCCTATCCCCGTTTTATTCACTCTCGTGTTTTCCTGGGTCTGCCGTCTACCTTACAGGAACTTTTAGCTGATGACGCTCGAGCAGCTACTTGTGTCCTTCGTTTTATTACACTGACGGGCTCGTCCACAAAGATTTAACTATTTTACTTTGTTTCTCTGCGTCTTTGTCAGTACCTTCTGATGTTGCACCCTCGCATTTTTCTACGCTATTAGTGCACTAACGTTTGTGACTGGGCGCTAATAACCTTAGTAGTTCAGCGCCCTAACAAAACAAAAAACAAACAAAAAAAGCGTGGCGTCCTGCGACCTCGGCGACGCTGCAAACAGCAAAGAGTTGACATATGTGAGAAAAAGACCAGGGCTAAGAAGTTCATGTGAGGTGTACGGTGGGTTGTGCTAACGACGTCACATTAGCATTAAACATCACCACTTTTCTTCCTTGTGTCACCGTGGATGTGGCACATGACCGGTAGGTCGTCACACCGCCTCCTACCCACATCCCACCACTTGTTTTGACGCCGCCGCTATACCGCAGGAGTGCTAGCGGGGGCTGGGGCAGCACCAAAGCGTTCCTGCAGGCGCCTAGGCCTCGGTCCCAGTTGTTCTCTGTAAAGGTTCAGTCTTAAAGTGCTCAACAAACCTGCGACGGTGGCATCGAGGGGTTGCCAGAAAGGAGGAGGGGCGGGGGGGCTTAGAGAGACACTTTGCCTTTTAGTGCACGTGTGTGAGAATGTGACACTCCACAATTGTCACGCCACAGGAGGGGGCGAAGCAAAAGGGCTGAAAAAGCCTAAGCATCCCACGCGAATTGGTGTAACGTACAAATTTCGTTGAATAAAACCATTCAACGAAATTTGTACGTTACTCCAATGCGCATAGGATGCTTTAACGGTCCGTAGTGTTCGCACACTGTATATCAGAGTAAAAATTGCGGTCGCTCCGCACCCCAAAGGGATCGATCACTTCCTGTAGGGTTGCACAACCTCAGTATTCTCAGAGACGGGTTCAGTCGGCGGGGGCTGTCAACGGAGTCAGCAGCATCAAGAACGTCCTCCTGTTATCCACTGCACTGCCAACTGTCCTTTTCAACCATCAAATGTGTTGGAGTGGGTCCACAAAGGGAAGTAATGGTTTCACTGAGAATATTTTGCCACCCTCTGAGATCCTATCGTATCCATTCTGAACAGCGGTATCTTTGAAATGTTTTCCTTGGCATCCCATAAGACAAACGCCTAATCTCAGTCCTGGGCCTCGCGGTTCTACACTACTGGCCATTAAAATTGCTACACCACGAAGATGACGTGCTACAGGCGCGAAATTGAACCGACAGGAAGAAGATGCTGTGATATACAAATGATTAGCTTTTCAGAGCATTCACACAAGGTTGACGCCAGTGGCGACACCTACAACGTGCTGACATGAGAAAAGTTTCCAACCGACTTCTCATACACAAACAGCAGTTGACCGGCGTTGCCTGGTGAAACATTGTTGTGATGCCTCGTGTAAGGAGGAGAAATGCGTACCATCACGTTTCCGACTTTGATAAAAAGTCGGATTGTAACCTATCACGATTGCAGTTTATCGTATCGCGAGATTGCTGCTCGCTTTGGTCGAGATCCAATGACTGTTAGCAGAATATGGAATCGGTGGGTTCAGGAGGATAATACGGAATGCCGTGCTCGATCCCAACGGCCTCGTATCACTAGCAGTCGAGATGACAGGCATCTTATCCGCATGGCTGTAACGGATCTTGCAGCCACGTCTCGATCCCTGAGTAAACAGATGACGACGTTTGTAAGACGACAACCACCTGCACGAACAGTTCGAAGACGTTTGCAGCAGCATGGACTATCAGCTGAGGGACCATGGCTGCGGTTACCCTTGACACTGCACCACAGAGAGGAGCGCCTGAAATAGTGTAGTCAACGACGAACCTGGTTGCACGAATGGCAAAACGTCATTTTTTCGGATGAATCCATCTTCTGTTTACAGCATCATGATGGTCGCATCCGTGTTTGGCGACATTGCGGTGAACGCACATTGGGAGCGTGTAGTCATCATCGCCATACTGGTGTATCACCCGGCGTGATAGTAAGGGGTGCCATTGGTTACACGTCTCGTGTCACCTCTTGTTCGCATTGACGGCACTTTGGACAGTGGACGTTACATTTCAGATGTTTTACGACCCGTGGCTCTGCCCTTCATTCGATCCCTGCAAAACCCTGTATTTCAGCAGGATAATGCACGACCCCATGTTGCAGGTCCTGTACGGGCCTTTCTGGATACAGAGAATGTTCAACTGCTGCCCTGGCCAGCACATTCTCCAGACCTCTCACCAATTGAAAACGTTTGGTCAATGGTGGCCGAGTAACTGGTTCGTCACAATACGCCAGTCACTACTCTTAATGAACTGTGGTATCGTGTTGAAGCTGCATGGGCAGCTGTACCCGTACACGCCATCCAAGCTCTGTTTGATTCAATGCCTAGGCATATGAAGGGCGTTATTATGGCCAGAGGTGATTGTTCTGGGTACTGATTTCTCAGGATCTATACACCAAAATAGCGTAAAAATGAAATCACGTGTCAGTTCCAGTATAAATATTTGTCAATTGAACACCCGTTTATCATCTGCATTTGTTCTTGGTGTAGCAATTTTAATGGCCAGTAGTGTAATTGTAATCGCATTTTGCGTCGAACGAAGGGATGAAACATGGGTGAGAGGCGGTGTGATGACGTCCCCATTGTGTGCCAGATTCATGGTGGCGTTGTCCAGAATTGCGGCGGAATTTGGCAACAGTCTGACGCCATTAACCCACCACACACCTCACAGGCACTTCTGGGCTCTGGCCTTCTTTTCGTACGGGTTGACGCCCTGCTGTCTGAAGCGCCGCCGAGCCCGAGGGTGAAGTCGCAGGGCGCTATGCTTTTGCAACATTACAGAGGAATGCTCTAGTCACTTTAGTGTCAAATTTCAAAGTTATACGACGCAAAAGGGATACATTTACGGGTTTCCGCAAAAGTGTTCCTATAATTTTGTTGCACAAGGCTCTGAGCACTATGGCACTTAACATCTGAGGTCATCAGTCCCCTAGAACTAGTTAAACCTAACTAACCTAAGGACATCACACACATTCATACCCGAGGCAGGATTCGAACCTGCAACCGTAGCGGTCACGCGGTTCCAGACTGAAGCTCTTAGAACCGCTCGGCCACATCGGCTGGCTGTTGCACAAGGTATTTCATGCATCTTGATGTAAGCAACCCAACTGACATCATCTGCGGTGGGTGCGGAAGACGTAAGTTCAGCTGCCTAATTTAAGGTGCACGAAATATTTGCCGGGCCTGTTCTACTTTGCTCAGTCTCTCCGGTGGACTTACTTACGACGGCCTTGCAACATTTAGCTGCTTCCTAGTTTTTGATTTCGCCTCGCCACCATCGACGTTTGACTTTCACACAGACATCTTTATTAAATTAATGCAGTGCTCTGTCCGTTCTGAGTTCGACTGCACGTTGTGCTTTCCGTGAGCAAAATCGACGGCTTGTGTGTGCACCGAGAGAGTGGTTCGGAGACGGGATACGTTATATTCTGCTTAATAGGTGTGCAGTGAAAGCTGTGTTGTCAGAGAAGCAGACTTGCAACAGTAACCTCATTTTTTTCGAGTTGGTAAGTAAAACGTCATGACTGTTCACGTATTTTGGTGTCAAACAATCTTCCCCTCATGTAGATAACTGAGATAAATCCTGAAAGGATATGTGGAGAAGGCGCGCTTTCAGCCCAAACTACATACAAAACATCGGGCGCCTGGGCGTACAGCTTACAGTAATCGCTGAACGCGTATAGCCTCAAAGCTGAAACGCTCACCTGCAGTGTTCCGTACGAAATCGAAACACGGTGGGACGTGCGGACCCGCAGTCTACGGTGGGGGATTGGATCCAGCCGGAAACAGGAGTGGCATTAGTAATTCAACCGGCCAGTGAAAATTCCATCGACGCGCTCCAATCAGAAGCCCGGCAGAAAGCCGCTGCCACGTTTGTCCCACGTTAATTACAATCGACCGCTCGCTGCGCTGCGCTGCGCTGCGGACTCCGCCTGAAAGCCGCTCCACTTCGTCCCGGGTGAGCGCCGTTAAACGGCCGGGGTTCGGACGCTGGGAGCCTCTCCAGCTGTCCGCTATACACCAGGGCTTCGCCCCGAATGAACGCGCCATTCAGGAATGCGCGTTCCCTCACGAAATGGAATGTTCTGCCTGACCGTAGCGAGTTACGCAATGAGCTATTGCCATTCCAATTGCTTTATCCCCAAAGGTCGTCATTGATTTTACATTCAGTTCTCAGCTTGCAAATCCGCGACGGGTAGCTCCATGCTTATTCTCTGTAAGTCTTTTCGAACGTTCCCAAAAGTGTCCATAAACACAGTAGAAAAATTAATGTTCTTGGGACATATTGAGACTCACCTTTATCTGCTACACTGCTCAGCCACAACATTATCACCTGCTCTCTACATAAACCCGTCCAGGTGACAGCAGCGTCACCTAGCGAGGCATGTCTTCTAGTCAGAAGCACGAATGGTGCATGTAGTATCAGTGACCGTGCTGTGCGTGCGTAGAACTGGGAAGGTGCGACCAATCTGAGTTTGACCGAGGGCAAATGGTGATGGCCCAGAGGCTCGGCACGGGCATTTCGGAAACTGCACGACTTGTCGAGTTTTCGAGGAGTGCTGTAGTGAGTGTCTTCAGCACGTGGCGCAATGAAGGTGAAACCACCTCCAGACGTTGTGGGGTTGGGCAGCCACCCCTCGATACAGATACTGGGCGTCGTAAGCTAGGCAGACTTCAGACAGGACACGCGACAACCTGTTTCGGAATTAACGCCACACTTTAGTGCTGGGCAATTTACAAGCGCGTGCACCGAACACTCCTGATGATGGGCATCAGTAGGCAACGATTCTTGCATGTGCCAATTTTTAACACCACGACATCGGCAACTACGACAGAAATAGTTATGTGACCATCGGCAGTAGACTTGGGCACAGTGGCAGAGCACTGTATGATCTGAAGAATTCCTATAACTTCTTCGTCACGGCGATGGGAGGGCACGAATTAGTCGTGTTCCAGGGGAACAGCTCGTATACACCTGTACTGCGGGACAGAGACAAGCTGTTGGTGGTTCAGTTAAGATCTGGCGAACATTCACGTGGGTATCCATGGGTCGAGTGGAGCTCGTGCAAGGCACCAAGATGGCCAAGGAGTATCGTACACTGCTTCCAGACCATGTGCACCACTTCTTGACCATTATGTTTCCCGATGGTAGTAGCACTTTTTAACATGATAATGCGCCATGTCACAATGTCAGGAGTGTGGTAGAGTGGTTAGAGGAACACAGTGGCGAGTTTCAGTTGATGTGCTGGCCTCCCCAATTCGCCAGATCTGAACTTAATAGAACATATGTGGAATGTGAGTGAACGTGGCGTGACAGCTCACCGCACCCGTCCGTACTGGAACTGGAAGACTTGTGTGTACAGATGTGGTGCCAACTCCCTCTAGCGATCTACCAAGTCCTCATTGCTTATATGCCATCACGCATCGACGCTGTTATCCGTGCCCAAGACGGACATACCAGCTATGAGGTAGGTGCTCATAATGGGCTGGCTGATCGGTGAATATTGATGTAGGCTGAAGCTTCAAAAAAATGGTTCAAATGGCTCTGAGCACTATGGGACTTAACTTCTAAGGTCATCAATCCCATAGAACTTAGAACTACTTAAACCTAACTAACCTAAGGACATCACACACATCCATGCTCGAGGCAGGTTTCGAACCTGCGACCGTAGCAGTCGCGCGGTTCCGGACTGAAGCGCCTAGAACCGCAAGGCCACCGTGGCCGGCTAGGCTGAAGCAAAGAATTACAATTTGTACTCGAATCTGGGTTTCCGGCTAACTATACAGATGAGCTATGCGTTGCGTTGCATCACATTAGGACTCCAGATACCACAGCGATGGAATAATTTTAAGTTATTGCTACAGCCTATATCATTATCATTCAACAGAATAGTTCAAATAAGGCTAGCACTTACGTATATCTATGCTCAGCAAGCAACTGTGTGTGGTTTGGAGAGGGTAATTTGTGTACCACCCCCACTCCCACCTTTTCCTGTTCCCCTTGTCAAAGGTCTTCTGAAAGAACTATTGTAAGTATGAGCCAAGATAGTGTAGAAAGTCACTTTTTTGAAATACTTGTTTATTCGATAAACGTGTTTTCGAACTTTTCAGGCTCATCTTGAGATGGTGTGAAGGAGGTTCCATGGCCATTTTGCTGGGCTCTATGACAAGAGATGGAACATGCTTGGACAATGAATTGCAATCATTTAGCTGCAGTACGATGGAGACAGAGGAATTATGTGCAAAGCTTAAACAGATTGTGAATCGCGCTCTGGACAAGTATGTGTCTAGTATATGAATCAAGGAAGGAAAAGACCCACATTGGTTTAATAACGAAATTCGGAAAATTCTGAGCAAGCATACGCCATTGCAGATGTTCATGAGGTTCGCGCGAGTGTGAAGAGATCCACACGTGAAGCATACAACAACTAGCACCGTCACACCTTATAAAAAGATCTGACCTAGAACTGGAGAAAATCCTGGTCCTCTGTGAAACCGATAAGCGGAACTAATGCTTCATTCCGGGCACTCGTTGACCAGTCTCGTGTGGCAGATGAACACAGCAAAACGAGAGGCAAAGTTTTAAATTCCACAGCTAAGAAATCATTCACAAAGCAGAATCGTACAGATCCGCTGTCGTTTGACCATCGTATAGAGTCCAGTGTGGATGACATGGTAATAAACATCCCTGGCGTAGAGAAACAACTGAAAGAGTTGAAAAGAAGTAAGTCTCCAAGCCTGAATAGGAATCAGTAGTGCTGGGGCAAGGCGGGTTCTACCCCAAGTACCATTATCCTAGATGGCGGCGATGACGTCATCCAAAATGGCGGTGATGACTTCATCCAAGTTGGCGGCAATGACGTCATCCTAGATGGTGCCTTTTGGCGGAAAAGTGCCACGCCCCCTCCCCTCCTCACCCCCTGAAAAATGGCAGAAAGTGGTAAAGAAACATCAATTCGCTTATCTCTACTAAGCTAATAAAATGGCTCAAAAGAAAGGACACTTGGAATACCTCCACTAACCTAAGTCACCCAACCGACAACTCCTCCTAGGAACTGGCGCCAAGTTTGAATTTCGGCGGTAAAGAAAGGTCACTTGTGGTTACTCTACCAACCTAAGAAAATTGCAGGGAACAAAGCTCACCTCCACGAACCTAAGTCACTCGACCACCATCTCTTCCTTGGGGTTGGTGGGAAAAGGACTCAGCCTGCACTGGGCTGGTGGAGAGGGGAAGGAGTGTGTCTTATTTTTTTTTGAACAATTTATTTAGGGATGGAGTATATTTATCACACATGCTCTGACATTCCACGCAGCATATAGGCCTGCAAACTACTCCTACATAACTCATGTATAGTGCTCTAGACATGTACTTGCTAATTGTAAACTGTCAAAATAACAGACTGCACAGCCTACAGACATTCAAATCACTCATAAGTAATGCAATACATTTACGTCCAGAGAGCCAAACACCTCGTAAATTGTCAAAATAATTGTCCATCGAAAAGACTCTGCAAAAATGCTTGCTAATCGTGAACTGTCGAAATGATGCACCAGTCTTTATTTAAACAATTAGAGACAGCACCACCATCCAGTGTGTTCCCCACGAAGTCCATACTAAAACTGGCCTAGTACACAGTACCACCACCAGAGGGTGCTGTCATCCATTCCGTGTTGTAATCCTAGACAGCAGCCATGGAGTCAGTTGATGATGCAAGTACCGTTACCCAAGATGGCGGTAAACTGTGTTCGCCACGAGGTCTAGACCTAGCATAAAGTACTGCCACCAGAGGGTGCTGTCATCCATCCTGTGATGTAATCCAAGATGATGGTCTGGGGTGGGGAAAAATGTCAGAAAACGGACATGAGTTTTTATTTTCCAGGCTGTCTCTCCACCATGAGATCTAGGGCCAAACTGACCTAGTAAATAGCACTGCCACCAGAGGGTGCTCACATACATCCTATGATGTAATCCTATATGGTGGCCTGGAGGGGGAAAATGGTGTGAAAATGACTCAGCCTGCACTAAGCTGCTGGGGATAGTGAGCAACAAGTGTACTCTATTTATTTTGGAACGTTATATTTAGGGGTGGAGTATATTTATCACACTGATGCGGAACACTCGCCCTGATGTGCTTGGGGTCACAATACACAGTCTGCAGATCTGTAAACTAATTCTAAATAACACTCTCCAGACACGCAAACAACTCCTAATTTTCCAAAATCATTTCGGTACAGACACGCAAATTGCTCCTAAATAATGCAGTACACAGATGTGCAGCCACGAAGTCAACCTGTAAACTGTCCAAATAGTGTATAGGACAGCCTACAGGCCTGCTTACAAAATAATGCAACAGACCCACAATCAACACACACAAGCACCGCCACAGCCCCCTCCACAGCCTGTCCACTGTCAATGCAATTTAGCGATCTGTGTTAAACACCACTGGAAGTCTTGTCTGTCAAAGGAAATATAGCGGAAAGTGCTTCAATACCGGCGGCAGCTGTAACTTGGCGGGTAAATTCAATAAGAGGTTAGTGGCAGCCCTCTTAAGTGACATGACCGTCAGCTGTCAAACCACACACAGATGCCCATTAGGGTCCTGCACACATCAGGCGGTGGCATCCCTTTCATACTTGACACCTGAGAAATTCCTATTAAAATACGTGTTCACCTAGACACCAGTGCGGAAGTGACAGGGTGGGAGTGCAGACACTCCAGGGGCGCGCCATCATAGCCACGAGCCGCCACTGGACGCAGGTGAAAGTTGCCTCTGTTTTCGAGTATACAGTCACTGTTATACTGGTATCACAGAACTCCAAGGTGCACTCAAGCAGACCCCATACATGAGACGCCTCCAAGCAGCATGTGTCATTAGCATTGATGACACAGTAGCACAGGGCACATTGTTCGTAGCCTGACATGATACACACGTCTAACCCTGCTTAAGTGCCCAGTGTGACTGACGCAACACCGCCAAGTGCACGCGCATAGCTACAAATCTTGGCAAGCGCATCTAACATGGTTCTCAAACTTATACTGACGTCATGTGACTGTGTACAAAATAAGAACCGAGTCGCCCTCGCGGAAATAGTTAACGCTTGTTTTCTTGATGTCCCAACTCGTACACATGAAAATGCTTGCCCTAACAGAACCTGTTTATGAAAATAACACAGAATAACGTCGAATGCAGTCTTCCTTGTGGACCTAACGTGGTACCCAGTCCATCACGTTACCCTTCCTGCTTTCAACACAAATACACAAAAGTTCCCTCTTCAATGTAGAGGCTCCTATATCCCAGCACAAAGGATGTAAATGAATCAGGCATTATGATTGGCTCTTATTGAATTTACCCGCCACGTTACAGCTGCCGCCGGTATTGAAGCACTTTCCGCTATATTTCCTTTGACAGACAAGACTTCCAGTGGTTGTTTTACACAGATCGCTAAATTCCACTGAGACTTAAGCCCGCAAAATCGTCTACAGATCATCAAGTACACACGAGACTCACAAGAATATTGGAAGTCTGGAAGATATTTACCAGTGTAACTACTATGTTCTCAATCATATACTCATGTCACGTGACTATGTAGAAACAAAACAACTCAGTCGACCTCGCGGAGATTGTATAGTGTCCCACAAATAGCCAACGATCGCTTTCTTGATGTCTCAGCTTGTATGCACGAAAATTCCTGCCCTGACAGAACCTGTTTACGAAAATAATGCAGGATAACTTCGATTGTAGTGTTCCTCGCGGACCTAGCGTGGTACCCACTCCATTACGTGCTACCCTTCCTGTTCTCAACATACGCAAATGCTCTCACCACTATCCAGAGGCTCCTATATCGCAGCACAAAGGATGTGAATGAATCGTGCGTGACGATTGCCTCTTATCGAATTTACCCACCGAATTACTGTTGTCGCTGGTATCAAAGCACCATCCACTCTTTTTTCTTTCTGCAGACTGGAGTTTCAGCGGTAAAATTATTTTGCACACATCGCTAAAGTGCATTGGCAGTTAAACCCTTAAAGTTGTCTATAGATCATCAAATACATACGAGGCTCCCAAGGATATTGGAAGTCAGGAACATATTTACCAGTGTAACTGCAATTGAATATTACGATTGCTGCTACAGTCTGACATCTATCCATCTACATCTACATCTACATTGATACTCCGCAAGCCACCCAACGGTGTGTGGCGGAGGGCACTTTACGTGCCACTGTCATTACCTCCCTTTCCTGTTCCAGTCGCGTATGGTTCGCGGGAAGAACGACTGTCTGAAAGCCTCCGTGCGCGCTCTAATCTCTCTAATTTTACATTCGTGATCTCCTCGGGAGGTATAAGTAGGGGGAAGCAATATATTCGATACCTCATCCAGAAACGCACCCTCTCGAAACCTGGCGAGCAAGCTACACCGCGATGCAGAGCGCCTCTCTTGCAGAGTCTGCCACTTGAGTTTATTAAACATCTCCGTAACGCTATCACGGTGACGAAACGCGCCGCTCTTCTTTGGATCTTCTCTATCTCCTCCGTCAACCCGACCTGGTACGGATCCCACACTGATGAGCAATACTCAAGTATAGGTCGAACGAGTGTTTTGTAAGCCACCTCCTTTGTTGATGGACTACATTTTCTAAGCACTCTCCCAATGAATCTCAACCTGGTACCCGCCTTACCAACAATTAATTTTATATGATCATTCCACTTCAAATCGTTCCGTACGCATACTCCCAGATATTTTACAGAAGTAACTGCTACCAGTGTTTGTTCCGCTATCATATAATCATACAATAAAGGATCCTTCTTTCTATGTATTCGCAATACATTACATTTGTCTATGTTAAGGGTCAGTTGCCACTCCCTGCACCAAGTGCCTATCCGCTGCAGATCTTCCTGTATTTCACTACAATTTTCTAATGCAGCAACTTCTCTGTATACTACAGCATCATCCGCGAAAAGCCGCATGGAACTTCCGACACTATCTACTAAGTCATTTATATATATTGTGAAAAGCAATGGTCCCATAACGCTCCCCTGTGGCACGCCAGAGGTTACTTTAACGTCTGTAGACGTCTCTCCATTGATAACAACATGCTGTGTTCTGCTTGCTAAAAACTCTTCAATCCAGCCACACAGCTGGTCTGATATTCCGTAGGCTCTTACTTTGTTTATGAGGCGACAGTGCGGAACTGTATCGAACGCCTTCCGGAAGTCAAGAAAAATAGCATCTACCTGGGAGCCTGTATCTAATATTTTCTGGGTCTCATGAACAAATAAGGCGAGTTGGGTCTCACACGATCGCTGTTTCCGGAATCCATGTTGATTCCTACATAGTAGATTCTGGGTTTCCAGAAATGACATGATACGCGAGCAAAAAACATGTTCTAAAATTCTACAAGAGATCGACGTAAGAGATATAGGTCTATAGTTTTGCGCATCTGCTCGACGACCCTTCTTGAAGACTGGGACTATCTGTGCTCTTTTCCAATCATTTGGAACCCTCCGTTCCTCTAGAGACTTGCGGTACACGACTGTTAGAAGGGGGGCAAGTTCTTTCGCGTACTCTGTGTAGAATCGAATTGGTATCCCGTCAGGTCCAGTGGACTTTCCTCTATTGAGTGATTCCAGTTGCATTTCTATTCCTTGGACACTTATTTCGATGTCAGCCATTTTTTCGTTTGTGCGAGGTAATTTCTATTTTTAACGGCTGTGCTTCTGGAACGAATCTCAGTATCTATAGCGCACATAATTTACCTCGTAAAAAATCTCTGGCTGTTATCAATGAGCGAAATATCGGAAATGCAACCTGATAAAAGCTGTGGTTCTGGAAATGGAAATATCTGTACCTTCATTAAGACTGGACATAGTAACTTCCTTTATACATACACATTCTTTATAAACGTGATGCTCAAATGGACAAATAACGTGGTGGTGATCGTAGGAATGTATATTATCAGCTCAAGATGCAACACTCGTGAGAAAATTACCGTATTTTGAAAGTGATTCAGCCAAGGAACTTTGTATGTAAACGGTATTTGCCACTCCCTCGAACTGATAATATTGTAGTATTTGTAGTGCATTCTGTCTCGAGACCATATCAGAGACACTGCGGTATATCCACTGAGTTATAGGCGATGACTGATTGGTAAGGAACACAAACAGTAGTAGTAGATGATGTGTCAATTGGGGTCAAAAGAAAATGAGCACTAGCTTCACAGATCCCTAGCGTTACGCTATCCACTAGAAATGATGTCCATGATTTGGAATCAGGTCTTTCCATTCAATCACATACCTGCGATGGATCCTATTAACAATTCCTTTAATGATTACTACCACTAGTCAATCATATTTATGGCACTCTCATATCTGGAAACGAGTCACCTTTCTCGAACCTAGCTCCTACAGTAAAATTCCAACATGGTTTTAGTCATCCCCTCCCCCTCCCCCTCCGCGCATCTTTTTTTTGTTTTTTTTTTGTTTGTGGTTTTAGGGCGCAAAACTTCTATGGTCATTAGCGCCCAGCCCGTGACGTAGAAAACAGGAAAAAAACGAAATTTAAAATCAGCAGCAATGGGAACAAAGTCATAAAATTTGAGAGACTAAAGGCAGAAGGAATGCTTAAAAATCCACTATAGAAAGGGGTTGGTTGTCCCCAAAAAAAGCTTCAAATGACTGACGTCATTTTACTGTCACTAATAAACTGTAGAACGCGGTCAGCTGAGCGCGTGTCATCTGCTAAAATCGACGATAGATCAGGCGATAGCTGTAGACGGGAGCGTAACGGATTAAAATAGGGGCATTCAATTAAAAGATGTCTGACCGTCCACAGCTGAGAGCAGTGGGGACAGAGTGGGGGAGGATCACCGCTTAAAAGATGTCGATGACTAAAAAGACAGTGCCCTATCCGGAGTCGAGCTAAAATTACCTCCTCCCGACGACGCGTTCGGGAGGAAGAGGTCCAAGCGCAAGGAAGGGCTTTCACTTCCCGCAATTTATTGTGGGGAAGTGTTGACCAATGCGCATGTCATAAATGAGCAACTTGGCGACATAAACCGCTCCGTAGATCGGTAAACGGAAGAGACTGAATAGCTGGCCGAGGAAGAGAGACTGCAGCCTTGGCCGCTATATCGGCCGCCTCATTTCCACAGATACCAGCGTGTCCCGGGAGCCAGAGGAACGCCACTGAGACGCCCCCCAGGTGGAGCAAGCGCAGACAGTCCTGAATCCGGTGGACCAGAGGGTGCACAGGGTAAAGAGCTTGGAGACTTAGAAGAGAGCTGAGAGAATCTGAGCAGATTACGTACTGTATCCGCTGATGGCGGCGGATGTAGTGGACAGCCTGGAGAACAGCGTAAAGCTCCGCAGTATAAACCGAACACTGGTCGGGAAGCCGAAAGTGATTTGGGGTGTTGCCAACAATATAGACACTCCCTACACCTAACGATGTTTTCGAGTCATCGGTGTAAATAAATGTAGCTTCCGTCATTTGTGCACATAGAGCAGCAAATGCCCGACGGTAAACAAGTGTAGGGGTACCATCCTTGGGAAATTGACATAGGTCTCTGAGCAAGTCGATCCGGGGACGGAGCCAAGGCGGTGCTGTACCCCAAGTTGTCAAGGTTTTAGGAAAGCGGAAGGAAAGAGAATGGAGCAGTTGACGGAAGCGGACTCCCGGGGGTAGTAGGGAGGAGGAGCGGCCTGCATACCCGACATCAAAGGAGGCGTCGCAAAAAAGGTTATGGGCTGGATTAGCAGGCATGGAAGACAGATGGCTAGCATAACGACTCAGAAGGACTGCCCGCCGATTGGACAGCGGAGGTTCAGCAGTCTCAGCATAAAGGCTTTCCACAGGGCTGGTGTAAAAAGCTCCAGACACTAAACGTAATCCACGGTGGTGGATAGAGTCGAGACGCCGAAGAATAGACGGCCGAGCAGAGGAGTAGACTATGCTTCCATAATTCAATTTCGAGCGCACTAAGGCGCGATAGAGGCGGAGAAGGACCACTCGGTCCGCTCCCCAGGAGGTACCATTCAGGACACGGAGGGTGTTAAGGGAACGCAGACAGTGAGCCGAAAGATAGGAAACGTGGGAGGACCAGCACAGTTTTCTGTCAAACATAAGACCCAAGAATTTAGCGACGTCGGAAAACGGAAGGTTGACAGGACCTAGATGTAAGGAGGGCGGAAGAAACTCCTTACGTCGCCAAAAATTAACACAAACGGTCTTACTGGGTGAGAAACGGAAGCCGGTTTCGATGCTCCACGAGTGGAGGCGATCGAGACATCCTTGAAGACGTCTTTCAAGAAGGCTGGTCCGTTGAGAGCTGTAGTAGATCGCAAAATCGTCCACAAAGAGGGAGCCCGAGACATCAGGAAGGAGACAATCCATAATTGGATTAATGGCGATGGGAAACAGTACAACACTCAGCACGGAGCCCTGGGGTACCCCGTTTTCTTGGGAGAAAGTACGGGAGAGAGTAGTGTTCACCCGCACCCTAAATGTGCGCTCTGCCATAAATTCGCGAAGAAAAAGGGGCAGCCGGCCTCTAAAGCCCCAAGAGAACAGTGTGCGAAGGATGCCTGTCCTCCAACAGGTATCGTATGCTCTCTCCAGATCAAAAAATATTGCTACCGTTTGGCGTTTCCGGAGAAAATTGTTCATGATATAAGTGGAGAGAGCAACAAGATGGTCAACGGCAGAACGATGCTTTCGGAATCCGCATTGGGCTGGTGTTAAAAGACTGCGGGACTCCAGCCACCAAGCTAAACGGTAATTCACCATACGCTCCAAAACCTTACAGACACTACTCGTGAGAGAAATGGGGCGATAGCTAGAGGGGAGATGTTTGTCCTTTCCAGGTTTCGGAACGGGAACAACAATAGCTTCCCGCCATCGCCTGGGAAAGGTACTGTCGGTCCAAATTCGATTATAAAGGCGAAGGAGGTAACGCAGGCTATGGGTTGATAAATGCAGCAACATTTGGACATGGATACCATCCGGTCCTGGGGCGGAGGAGCGAGAAGAAGAGTGCATGTTGGAGTTCGCGCATGGAGAAAACAGTATTGTAGCTTTCGCGATTTTGAGAGGAGAAAGCAAGATGTCGCACTTCCGCTGCACGTTTCTTCGGGAGAAACGCTGGCGGGTAATTTGAAGAGCTCGAAATCTCAGCAAAGTGCTGACCCAATGAGGTAGAAATTGCGACGGGGTCCACTAAGGTATCATGCGCGACAGTGAGCCCAGAGACCGGGGAGAAATTAGGCGCGCCTGAGAACCGTCGAAGCCGACTCCAAACTTCCGAGGAGGGAGTGAAGGTGTTAAATGAGCTAATAAAGTATTTCCAGCTTGCCTTCTTGCTATCGCGGATGACGCGACGGCATCGCGCACGGAGCTGCTTATATCGGATACAGTTGGCCAAAGTTGGATGGTGACGGAAAATGCGAAGAGCACGTCGCCGCTCACGTATTGTGTCACGGCATGCCTCGTTCCACCAAGGAACTGGAGGGCACCGGGGCAATTCAGAGGTGCGTGGTATTGAACGTTCCGCAGCTGTGAGAATAACGTCGGTAAAATGTGTGACCTCATCGTCGACGCTGGGAAAGCGACGGTCATCGAATGTCGCTAGAGACGAAAAAAGTGTCCAATCGGCTTGGGCAAACTTCCAGCGTCGCGAGCGCATATATGGCAGTTGAGGCTGCAGTCGAAGAACACATGGAAAGTGGTCACTCGAGTGTGTATCATCAAGGGCGAACCATTCGAAGCGCCGAGCTAGCGGAACAGTACCGACCGCAAGGTCCAAATGAGATAAATTTGCCGTGGAGGCAGACAAAAATGTGGGGACCCCAGTGTTGAGGCAGACTAGATCCGCTTGGTGGAAGACGTCTAGCAATAGTGAGCCACGTGGACAATGATGTGGAGATCCCCAAAGCGGGTGGTGGGCATTGAAGTCCCCAACCAGCAAATAGGGGGGTGGAAGCTGATCAAGAAGATGAAGGAGATCAGCTCATGCCATTGGTGTAGACGATGGAATGTATACCGTACAAAGAGAGAACGTGTATCCAGAAAGGGAAAGACGGACGGCGACAGCTTGGAAGGAAGTGTTTAAGGGGATTGGGTGATAATGGAGAGTATCATGGAGCAGAATCATGAGTCCTCCATGGGCTGGAGTGCCTTCAACAGAGGAGAGGTCATATCGGACGGACTGAAAATGAGGGAGAACAAAGCGGTCATGGGGACGCAGCTTTGTTTCCTGAAGACAGAAGATGACCGGCGAGTAGGATCGTAAGAGGATCGACAATTCCTCCCGATTGGCGCGAATGCCGCGGATATTCCAGTGGATAATGGACATAGGGTGAACAGAAAATGGAGGGACGTGACCAAGGGTGCTGTCAACTCAACGACTGTTCAGAGCTTGCGACCGACAGCATGGAATGGCATTCAGTCGAAGGCAGAAGATCCTGATCCATAGGTTGGTCAGGAGCAGCTCCTGCCACCAACGATCGGCCAGTTGACCGGCCACCAGCAGTGCGCCTCGGCGGCACAGAAGATGGCCGAGGGCGATTTCCGCCAGGTGGTGCTGTAGATGGGACACGCCTTGGCGGAGAAGGAGAGGAACTGTGTTTCTTAGTAGCCTTCTTGGAGGTATGTTTAGATGAAGGAGGAACCGATGGTTGTGAAGTTGCAGTACGTAAAAACTCTTCATGAGAATGCTCATTTTCGAAGACTTGGCGTCTGACTTTTGGGCTCGAGATTTAGCAGAACCCGACGAAGGGTGAGCCATAGAGTGGGCAGGCGAAAGAGGTGAGGTTGAACGGGCGATCTTTGCGCTGGCCGATCTGACGACCGTGGTACTAAATGTGAGGTCGCAAGTCTGCGTGGCCGCCTCCTTTGTTGGCCGAGGAGAAGCAAGGACAGTGCTGCATTTTCCTTTCTGAGGCACGGTGGGCTGTCGACTGGCGAGTAACTTTCGAGCAGCAAAGGTCGACACCTTTTCCTTCACTCTTATTTCCTGGATCAGCTTTTCGTCCTTAAAAACGGGGCAATCTCGAGAGGAAGCAGCGTGGTCACCCATACAGTTGATGCAGCGAGGGGATGGAGGTGGACAAGCACCCTCATGGGCATCCTTGCCACATGTAACACATTTGGCCGGATTTGAACAGGACTGGCTGGTGTGATTGAACCGCTGACATCGATAGCAACGCGTAGGGTTTGGGACATAAGGGCGAACGGAAATTATCTCATAGCCTGCTTTGATTTTTAATGGGAGTTGAACTTTGTCAAATGTCAAGAAGGCAGTGCGGGTTGGAATGATGTTCGAGTCAACCCTTTTCATAACCCGATGAACAGCCGTGACGCCCTGGTCAGACAGATAGTGCTGAATTTCTTCGTCAGACAATCCATCGAGGGAGCGTGTATATAAGACTCCACGCGAGGAATTTAAAGTACAGTGCGGTTCCACCCGGACAGGGAAGGTGTGGAGCAGAGAAGTACGCAGCAATTTTTGAGCCTGGAGGGCACTGTGTGTTTCTAACAACAGGGTGCCATTCCGTAATCTGGAACAAGACTTTACAGGACCCGCAATTGCGTCGACACCTTTCTGAATAATGAAAGGGTTGACCGTGGAAAAGTCGTGACCTTCATCAGACCGAGAAACAACAAGGAACTGTGGCAACGATGGAAGAACCGTCTGTGGCTGAGACTCAGTGAACTTACGTTTGTGAGCAGACATAGTGGAAGGTGAGGAAACCATTGCGGAAGAATCCCCCATGATTACCGGCGTCTCCGATGGCGCGCTCCTCCCTTGTGGGGGCCCTCACCGAGGGCACACCCGCCTTAGGTGATTGTTCACACCTCAGGTCACACCTCCCGACAAACGGACGGAGGGACCAATCGGCACTTTCGGAAGGTATCAGCTCGGGTAATCACCCCTCCCTGGGCCTGGCCGTTACCAGGGGGTACGTACGTGTCCTACCTGTCTACCCGGGGCGGGGAATTACGCGTTAGCCCGTCACCGGCTACGCATGGAAGTGCGTGGGTCGGCCTTCAGACACGCACAGGGAGGAAAAAAGAGAAAGGGAAAGGAAAGAAAAGGGGTCTCAAACGCCGCAGCGGAGAAAAGGGCAAGGAGAAGAGGGAAGGAAAAGAGAAGGACAGAGGAAGGACGAGGACTTGCAAGTGTAAAAGCAAGGAATTTGGAACAGTTTCGAGCGTCCATCTCCGGACGTAGGCACAAACCATACTCCCAGAGGGGGAGAAAGGGAAGGAAAGAGCCAGGGGTGAGGGGGGGGGGCGAAGATGGGGGACGGGGAGGGATGCGGAAAGGGAAGGGAAGGTATGCAGCCCGGAAAGGAAGGAGGGCCACATTAGCTCGGGGTCCCGTGCTCGCTACGCACGTGTCCACAAAAGAGTTGTGGACCCCCTGGGGGGTCCCCGCATCTTGCTACTGATTCTATTTCAACAGCCTTCTGCATGTGATCGTTAAAATTTAAGTCAATGAGCAGAAGTCGGAGAAAGTCATACCCACTACGTTCTGCAACCCATGTAGAAACAGAACGACCTGAGTTACGGCATCAGGACCATGTTTTGACCATTCAGTAGAAATTCACGCAATGTGGCACATCTCCATACAAGATGCAGACACTACAGCCTGAAGCAGATCCTCATCCATTCAAATCAATCAGCCCAACATGCTGTCGTCGTTATTCTATACCAGCCCCCCCCCCCCTCCCCCCCAACAGAGAAAAATTACGAACTTTAAAAGCTCATCCCATTAACAAGTCACCTAGGCAATGATGTTAGCGCAATGACACATAGCAGCGGTGTGGTCCAGCGATTTCGCTATTCTTCCCCAGAACAACGCAGCGTGCAGCCATCCAAGCATCCAAGCATTCATAACAGTGTACTCAGTCCCTCACCGAATTTACACCTCAGTCTGCTGCTGCTACCACCTCCTGTGTGGCACGATTGTATTAAATATACATGCACTGCTGAGGGCACTTTAAAGTTTGGTCACCTATACTTTAGGCGAATGATCGTATCCTATAGACTATGCTAAGTCGCAAGTGATGTTGCCTCTGGCCCTGTTTAGTTGTTTGAAACACTGTTCTCTAACACGCTTTTGTACAATGCCAAACACGTCGTTTTTCTTTCACGACTTAAGAGTCCTGTGCCTGGTTCTAAACTGATATTAAGAAGTTCTGATCCACAGCCTTTCGCAGGAATCTAGACGTTGCACAGTGTAAATTATTTTCTTAAGGTGGTTATCATAACATGCAACACATTGGCTGATTTTAAATAAAAGACACTTACAACATAAGGAAACCAGAAGAGCTTGCTCACATTGTGTAGAGTCTCCAAATTACAGTCCAAACGTGATTCGGGAGCTCTTGATTTAGACTCATCTCTCACACTGATGGAATAACTGATAACTCTATGTTCCATTTCGACTGATTCCTCACATTGCACTCATGTACGCAATCAGTGTTTCGGTGCTATCTACCTCAGAAGGTGCTGTCCATCCATCAAAACTTTCCCTCCAACTCAAACAAGCGATGTCAGTCACTTATGTGGTGACCAATAGTGTGCCAGTGCACAGATTGGATGGAATAGACGCCATCTACGTACTCTAATAATGAGCATGACAATTGATAGATCGAACAATTTTACCAATTTTACAGTAACTTCAACACCAGCCTACGATATGACTGCTTGTTTCCCCAATTTCAGTATCATTGCTAAATCACCCCCTCTCCACTTTGCGAGTATCATTGCGAAAGCTAGCATTCGAATGTGGATCCCGCACGTGTTATATCCGGAGCAGTGTTGAGAGTAGATCCAGAATATACTATGCATGGGATAGGGTTTGAAGGTGGATCCGCCACGCGCAATGTACGAAGCAGTGTTGGGATGCAGATCCAGAATATACATCAGAGTTAGTGTTCAAGTGTGGATCTGCTGTGGACTAACGCGCAATGTACAAAGCAGTGTTGGGATGCAGAACCACAATATACCACATCCAACTTGGTGATCGAGTGTGGATCTGCTGTGGACTATATATACATACACCAAACATCACATCTGTGATAGAGTTTGCTGGTGGACCAAGTACGTGTTATCTCTAGACACATATACTATGTTCGAAGTTTGGTCCACCAGGTTGGGGCTGGTTCCTGGGAGCCATCTGAGAGGCATGCATATACACAGACATTCAGAAAACAGATCAAGCACTCTCCGAATGTGGAGGTGACTAGACATATTTGAGTACAGTGCTATATTACACCTCCGGATCAGTGCAATTGGGCTAGGTGTTGGCAGCTGTGCTGCATTTACAAGCAATTGAAGAACACAGAATGGGAGGTTATGTCATGATAACATGGATAGGTCTGGCATAAAATCGATCGAATTGCGAAAAATGACGACGTAATAGATATAAATTGACCGAAATGCAGAGAAATTGTGAAAGTACTTGGTTATCTTCTGGTTTGTTAGTGCACATTAGTACACGTTAGTGCACGCTAGTACACGGTGGTACACGTTTATGTACGTTAATGTATGTGATATTTTGTCTAGAGTAAAAAACACAACACAAATTTAAGATTGTAAATATGTTTATTTATTCTGTGGGAATAGATATAACTTGACTGAATATAGACCAAAATGCAGGAAAAATTGGGGAAGTACTTACGTATCTTCTGGTTCAAATGGCTCTGAGCACTATGGGACTTTACTACTGTGATCATCAGTCCCCTAGAACTTAGAACTACTTAAACCTAGCTAACCTAAGGACAGCACACACATCCATGCACGAGGCAGGATTCGAACCTGCGACCGTAGCGGTCGCACGGTTCCAGACGGTAGCGCCCGGAATCGCTCGGCCACTCAGGCCGGCTCTTCTGGTTCGCGCCGAAAAATTTGTACATGGGAACAAGTATGCGGCAACAAGACGAATCCCGGAAAACGTCGACATCGAAACGAAAGGAATCAGGGAGACAGTCAATTTTTTTGCATCGAGGCAGTATTATACAGTGCGTGTATTGAGGTACCAGTGATACACGCGAATTGACTACTGTATGGATGCTTTTCAGGAGTTCAGAGAACCATTCACCAATAAACTTACTTGCATCTGCATTAAAGGATAACAGAGAGTGGACGGGGTGATCGATTGAGATAGAGCTGTAACGAAGTAGGATTTAATGCTCGACTGATGCATTCTAGAGAAGGAGAAGTTGCTTCAGGTCAATTTTTTTCCAGTGTTCTGTCCAGATGCATCAGTCGCGTGACATAGCCTGGGTTCTACTCGTATACAGCCACGTGTACTTTATGTGGTTTAAAGCACTGTCTACTTGCAATCGTTCACGGTAAACCTGTCGGACATCAGGGGACTTTCATCTCATGCGTTATGAAACTTCACACATTCGTCTAAATGAACTTTGATTTATGTGATGTACTCCATCCCCCTGTCGCATATTGGGTGTAAAATCGAGACTTCAGCGTCATAACTTAGTTAGTGATTAGAGCTTGTGAGGCGCTGCAATACCCGTGTACACATTTGCCCGACAGATGTGCCGGTTACAGAGTTAGTGATGGAATGACTTGTTATTTTCACGTGTCGTACGCTGCTGCTATGCATTTATCTGTTTCCTTGTAGGATGTATCCCCCACTACTAACGATCATTTTGTATAGACCTGCTGAAGGCATCGTATAGTTTCTGAACAGTGATTGTATGTGAACAGTGGACACTATACGTCTCTGGAAAGCTATATTGTGCCTGTATCACTGAAACCAAGTGTTTTACAGAAGTAGTTGTTTCGTTATTACGAGTGGTCTTCTTCTGGTCAGCTGCAGATTAATTCGCTGACAGTGCTGCAGGGTGGGTGGGTCAATGGCAGTGTCAGGAGGGTCTTTCACTCTCTAAGTTCAACCTAAGACAGTGAGAATGCTCTGTGACCCCCATTCGCAGAGAGATAGATCGTAAATTAAACACTATGCTTGAGGTGATAGAAATATGTGGAGCGCTGTCTGGTATACTTAGATTATTTACGTGTTCGAGAATTAACATTGAACAGACATAATGCACAGTTATCTATCCATGTTCGTAATGATACTCCAAAGTGGAGACTGGGTGGTTTAGATATGGTACTGAAATTGGGGAAACATGCTGTCGTACCATTGGCCAGTGTTGAAGTTACAGTAATATTGGTAAAATTGCTCGATCTATCAACTATAATGCTCATTATTAGAGTACATAGATGGCGTCTTTCCCACCCAATCCATATACTGGCACGCTATTGGTCACCACATAGATTGACAGACATCACTTGTTTGAGTTGGAGAGAAAGTTTTGATGGATGGACAGCACCTTCTGAGGTGGATAGCACTGAAACCCTGATCGCGTATATGAGTGCAATATGAGAAATCAGTCGAAACGGAACGTAGAGTTATCAGATATTCCGTCAGTCTGACAGAAGAGTGTAAATGTAGAACTCGTGTATCACATTCGGACTGTAGTTGGGAGACTCTACAAAACGCGAGCAAACTCTTCTGGTTTCCTTATGTTGTAAGTGTCTTTTATTTAAAATCTGCCAATGTGTTGCATGTTATGATAACCACCGTGAAAACATGATTTACACTATGCAACGTCTAGTTTCCTGGCTGTGGATCATAACTTCTTAATGTCAGTTTATAACCAGGCACAGGACTAGAAGTCGTAATAGAAAAACGACGTGTTTGGCATTGTACAAAAGAGTGTTAGAAAACAGTGTTTCAAACAATTAAACAGGACCAGAGGCAACATCACTTGCGACTTAGTATAGTCTATGGGATACGATCATTCGCCTAGAGTATAGGTGATCAAACTTTAAAGTGGCCTCTGCAGTGCCTGTATATTTAATAGGATCTTGAAACACAGGAGGTAGTAGCAGCAGCAGATTGAGGTGTTAATTCAGTGAGGGACTGGGTACACCGTTAGGAATGCTTGGATGGCCGCACGCTGCGCTATTCTGAGGAAGAATTGCGAAATCCCCTTCTCCACGCTGGACCGCATCCGTGCTAGGCATCGGGGAGCATGTGAAATCGCTTTGACCACGCTGGACCGCACTGCAGCTATGTGTCATTACGCTAACATCATTGCCTAGGTGACTTGTTAATTGGATGAGCTTTTAAAGTTCGTAATTTTTCTCTGTTTTGGGGAGGGGGGGGGGGGGCTGGTAGAGAGTAACGACGACAGCATGTTGGGCTGACTGATTTGAATGGATGAGGATCTGCTTCAGGCTGTAGTATCTGCATCTTGTGTGGAGATGTGCCACATTGCGTGAATTTCTACTGAATGGTCAAATCATGGTCCTGTTGCAGTAACTCAGGTGGTTCTGTTCCTACATGTGTTGCAGAACGTGGTGGATATGACTTTCTCCGACTTCTGCTCAGTTCAGACATAAATTTTAAGAATCACATGCAGAAGGCTGTTGAAACAGAATCAGTAGCAAGATGCGGGGAGGGTAGGGGGGGGGGGGGGGTGACTAAAACCATGTTGGAGAATTACATTTCAGATGTGTTACGCCCCGTGGCTCTACCCCTCATTCAATCCCAGCGAAACCCTATATTTCAGCAGGATGATGCACGACCGCATGTTGCATTCCTCTATGGGCCCTTCTGGATACAGAAAATGTTCGACTCTTGCCCTGGCCAGCACATTCTCCAGATCTCTCACCAATTGGAAACGTCTGGTCAATGGTGGCCGAGCAAATGGCTCATCACAATACGCCAGTCACTACTCTTGATCAACTGTGGTATCGTGTGCAAGCTGCATGGGCAGCTGTACCTGTACACGCCATCCAAGCTCTGTTTGACACAATGCCCAGGCGTATCAAGGCCTTTATTACGGCCAGAGGTGGTTGTTCTGGGTTCTGATTTCTCAGGATCTATGCACCGAAATTGCGTGAAAATGTAATCACGTAAGTTCTAGGATAATATATTTGTCCAATAAATACTCCTTTATCGTCTGCATTTCTTCTTGGTGTAGCAGTTTTAATGGCCAGTAGTGTAGCTAAGGTTTCCTGTTTGTAAAGAAATAATTTCAGGTCTATATCTTCGGAATTATGTTGCGTGAGCGATCGGGAGGCTACTGCCGTGTGCTTGATATCGAGAAGTACTGTGAAAATGATATAATATTACGCTAAACGATGTGAAAATACTTGTGCTCTTGTATTCAAGGTCCTGCCATCAGTGTGAGAGCAGTGTAAGTGAGAAAGTGTCTTCGCATATTTGACGATATATATGGCACTTTGCGAGGTTTAGTTTTCACTGCAATATGGCGATCAGTGTAAAATAGTTTATTTCCGCTGAAAGTCTCGTTTGCAGAAAGAAAGAAAATGCGGATGGTGCTTTGATACCGACGACAACAGTAATCCGCGGGTAAATTCGATAAGATGCAATCGTCATGCTCGATTCATTCACATACTTTGTTCTGGGAAGTAGGAGCCTCTGGATAGTGGTGAGGGCATTTGCGTATGTTGAGAGCAGGAAGGGTAGCGCGTGATGGAGTTAGTTCCACGTTAGGTCCGCGAGGAACACTGCAATCGTTGTTATTCTGCGTTATTTTCGTAAACAGGTTCTCTCAGGACTGGAATTTTCGTGTATACAAGCCGAGACATCAAGAAAGCGAGAGTTGGCTATTTGTGGGACTCTATACAATCTCCGTGAGGTCAACTGAGTTGTTTTGTTTCTACATAGTCACGTAACATGAGTGTAAGATTGAGAACATGGTTAGATGGGTTTGCAAAGGTTTGTAGCTACTCTGTCATCAACTGTAAAGACGTGTGCTCTCTGGAGTTGTCTCGGATATAGGGGCTTCGCCTTGGAGTTCTGTGACATCAGTATAACAGTGGCTGTGTACCTGAAAACAGATGCAACTTTCACCTGCGTTCGGCGGCATCTCGCGACTCTGACGGCACTTGCTTCCATGGTCTGTTGTGCCAGCACTTGTGTCTAGGTGAACACGTATTTGGATAGAAGTTTCTCAGAAATCAAGTATGAAAGGGATGTCGCCACTTCATCCCTGAGGGCACCTGTGTGTAGTTTGACAGCTGCCAGCTGCATGACGTGGCAGGGGTTGCCGCTAACCTCCCATGCGCTCTAGTAGACAGGGGGTGGTGGACGGTGCTTGTGCACATTGATTCATTATTTTGCGAGTGGGTCTTTACAATGTGCTATGCGTTATTTGGACAGTTTAGAGTACTGAGCGTGTCTACACATCTCTGTGCTGCATTATTTAGGAGGAGTATGAATGTCTGTACTGAATTTATTACAGTAATTTAGGAGTTGTTTGCATGTCTGCACACTGTGTATTGTGACCCCAAAGACATCAGGGAAGGTGTTTTGTGTCAGTGTGATAAAGATGCTCCATCCCTGAATAAAATGTTCTAAAATAAATAGAGTGCACTCCTTTCTTACTCTCCGCAGCAGCCCAGTGCAGCCTGAGGCATTTTCACGCCATTTTCCCCCTACAGCCCACCATCTGGGATTAGGTTACAGGTTGGATGACAACACCCTCTGGTGGAAGTAATGTGTACTAGGTCATCTGGAGTCTAGATCTAATGGTGGAGTCATTGCTTGCAAAATTAAATCTTATGTCCATCATAGGCAGATTTAGTTTCCCACCATTTCCCCCCACCATCTCGGATGATGTCACGTTAGAACATATTATATATGTTAGTGCATATTAGAGCACGTTAGTACACTTTTGTACATGTTAGTAAACATTAGTGCATGTTAGTGTACATTAGCCTGAGAACATGGGTTTTTAAGGGGACGTAGCTGTCGGTTGAGGATCGTGGATTTCCTTCCAAGTCCAAGTGGGCGTGGCATTCCCGAAAATTACTTTCCAACTCCACAGTGGCGCTCTCTGGTGGTGTCAATGTGTACTAGGTCTCGTGGTGAACACAATGTATGCCACCATCTTGAATAATGGTAGTCACATCATCAGATGACGTCACAGACTACAGTGCCCTCTGGTGGTGGCACACTGTACTAACTCAGTTGGAGTCTGGAGCTCTTGGTGAACACATTGTATGCCGCCATCTTGGATCATGGTACTTGGTTCATCACCTGACGTCATGGTGGCGCCCTCTGGTGCTGGTACTGTGTACTAAGTCAGTTGGAGTCTTGACCTTGTGGTGAACACACTGGATGGCCTTACTGCACGGAATTGTTTAAATAAAGAGTTATGTCCAAGTGCTTTTCCCACGCATCCTTAGGAGGAGGTAGCGGTTGGGTGACTGAGATTAGTCCAAGTGTCCTTTCTTTCACGCCGTTTTCTTAGCTTAGTAGAGATATGCGAATTGACTTTGTTTACTGTCAAAATTCAAACTTGGCACCAGTTCATAGAAAGAAGTGGTGGTTGGGTGAGTTACGTTAGTGGAGGTAGGCCAACTGAGCTATCATCCTATGATTTTTTTAGCTTAGTTGAGATAACAATGGTGTGATGCATTATCCTGTTATGATTTGAACTTCCTGTCATTTTTCTTGGGGAGGCAGTGGTCGGTGATTGAGGTTAGTACAAGTTTTCTTTATTTCGCGCCATTTTGTTAGGTTGGTAGCGAAACCCCAAGTGACCCTTCTTTACTGCCAAAATTCAAACTTGGCGCCAGTTCCTAGGAAGAGGTGGCGGTCGGGTGACTTAGGTTAGTGGAGGTAGGCCAACTGACCTATCTTCCCACGATTTTCTTAGCTTAGTAGAGATAACAGAGGTGTGATGCCTTATCCTGTTGGAATTTCAACTTCCAGCTATTGTTCTGTGAGATAGGGAGAGGGGGCACTTTTACGCCAAAATTTAAAATTCACTCCAAAATCCGCCATCTTGAATGACGTCAAGCGCTGTTGTCATTTCTACGCAACGCCCTCTTAGATGACGTCACCGCCGCCATCTTCGATACATCTGGCAACAATGTAAAATTTGGCATTTGATAGTTTGCTCCAATACTGCAGTTTTGCAGTGATTGTTAATGCGATGAGATAGACAAGTACTTGATAGGATTCCAGAGGATTGTGGCAGCAGTTGCTTATGCACATGTCTCACACTTCTAGTAATTTACGGGCGATTGGTTTGTGGGAGCGGAGCTGCCACCCGATTGTGTCCTGCCTGGGTTTCATCGGATTCACATAAGTTGAGTTTGATGTCCAGGACATCAATGTGAGTTCACTATCACTCACCTTAAACCACTGCAACATGATTATGTCCTTGTGGCATCGACAGTTATCCTACTAGAAGATGCCATCGCTGTTGGGGAAGCCATACTCAAAGTTTTACAGGTGGTTCGCGCAATCCCCAGATGTTCTAGTGCTTCGATGACCACGACATTGCCGTTGGAAGCCCAGGTTAATGCCCCCATAGCATAATATTGCCACCACCAACCTGCGTCTGTGGCATGCTGCATTTTTCGAGCAGGCGTTCGCCTGTATGATTGTGTATCTGGAGACGACCATCGACCTCGTTTAACAACAAGATTATTTCATCTAACTAGACGATACGACTTCACTGATCTGCAGTACAATTTCGATGATCCCGTGTCCACTGTAATCATAACTGGCAACGTTGCTGGATCAACATGGGAACAGGTATGGGTCCTATGCAGCGGGACTCCACGTTCAACACTCTGCGCTGAACGGTGTGCTCCTAAACACTCGTGCCTTCGCCAGCACTGCACTCCATCGCCAGATCTGCCACAGATCGCTGCCTATCCTGCTCTAGAGAACGGGCAAGCACCCGATCAGTACGTTCTTTGATGAAGTATGGACTTCCAACTTCTTGTCGCCTACTCGTGAACAGCCGTTTTCGTGATGCTCGGTCCCTGGAACTGGGCCACAGCAATGTGGCTTTTCGCAAAGTCGTTTAAGTCGGTGGATTTCCGCATTTGCGTCACTTATCGTCGCTACAACAATTCCCCATTCGTCTTTGCTCCGCTCATTCACTTCTCTCAACGCGTCACTTGCCCTCAGTGCAACCAGGCAGCATACAACCTCATGGTCGAAATGCTTGGCTCATCAGTGTACATCCACGCCTCAACACGGAACGTGAAGTTTGGAGGCTTGGCCGCTCTGGAAAGCAGAATAGATGACGATATGTGGTAGATTTGGTGACACAGTACAATGCTGGTACAGGCACATGCATTTCGGAGCATATCAGTCGTCAGAAGATGACCACTATGGTTCCTTATGTAACCTTCAGACATCATCAATTATGATTGCAGTGGGTATGTCGGCACCAGGTCAGCAGTGGGATACGTGAAAATTACTGCATATCGATTCGATAAGCTATGGCATCTTCCAGCAGGATAACTCTCATAATCGTTATACAATGATTTGAGGAGCATGATGGTGAAGTCACGTTGATTATTTTCAAGCAAATTTGACTGATCTGGATCTTATGGAGCACATCTGGGGTGGTATCGGTCACCTGCTCCGCATTCTCTTACTACCGGCCCGTAATTTATGCGAACCGCGTGACTTGTGTACAGTTATCTTGTGCTATGTATGCTCCTGGTGGCCGCCGAACACTTAAACATATCATGCCACGCAGAATCGCTGCGGTATACTGTTTCAGTTACTGCCCATCACGCTAATGATGTGGTCTAAAGGTTCTGGAGCTTCAGCGTTTGTGAAGGAACTTCCTGATATCGAGTAGAGACAACCGATCTGATCCAAAGAGACACAATGATCGCTACGCCACCTCTTAAATCTGGTCCACAAGTAAAGTTTTATCGTCAGTCTTGCATGCTCATACCAAGTTGACTTCAAGGCTGACACAAATCGCGCTGCTACACTAGCAAATCAGTCTTTTGCTCAATCATTCATAAACAGTCATGGAAGGGGAACTGTTGCACTATGTGCTCTTAAAGTGAAGAAGGAAACAATGTCTGCGCTCGTTCACGATGGTCCTGGGATTGGTTACTGAAGAGAGGCATTTTCTCCTGTGTGAATTGTCTGCGAGAATTACAGCGGCAACCAGAGGATTGGCGCAATTACGTACAGAAACGTATTGTAACCTGTTAACGCTTGTAACCCCAGAAACTGAAAAACAAGACAGTGTCTGGATGGCGGCTATCAGCCTCCATGAGACACCCGTCGCGACATTAAGGCTTTCAGTGTTTGTCAGGAACTACAAGGACCTGAAATTACCTAATGTTGTATGAGTGGCGCTATAAATAATGGTTGTTGGTCACGAAAATTAAATGTCATTTTCATTACTTAACTTCTTTTCAGAAACTTCTCTGTCTGACAGAGATAGTCGACATTCCAGAAGGAAAGTAAATCGCAGTACCATCTAGCAGGTTTATAAATCTGTTCCATTCCAGCTACACATCCCATAGACGTTTTGATTATCACACTCTCCTTGCAGTAAACCGTTCGAAATGAGTTGACCTTCCTCGTATTTTGTTTCACGAAACACCTCGTTGTAATTATTAACTGAAGTGGCGTATGGGTGGTTTTCCTGGTTACGGTTGCTGTAACCCTTGGAGTAAACTTGCCAGGGGCAAGGAAAACTTTGGTAGAGCTCTATAAACTCCTGAAAACTTCGTGGGTTCAATGTCGCAAATCTACCATTTTCTTACAGCTGGAACTTCCAGTGTCACCAAGAGCAGACTGGTAGTAGAGCTAAGCTTGAGCGATGAACTGACGTGCCTCTATATGGGCAGTCATGTCGGTAATTTTGCATTTAAGCAAAGCTCCAGCCCATCAACTTTTGGCGACTTTGTCAAACTTAATTCAGTTCATGCTAGACTATCAAATACCCGTCAACAAGTAGTAACATTTTATTTGACAAGTCTGGTATGATCATGCAAGAATGACGAAAAAACGTTACGTGTAGACCGAACTTAAGGCACACCATTGCAAACCTCACTGAAAGTGTTTCTCGTGAGCGTGCTCGGTGTAGGTGAATGGCCAGATGGGGGTAGGAGTGCCTGGCGAGGGGCGTCTATTACTTAAAGGCGGCTAAGCCGTGGCCCGCCTGGTAAGCCGCATTAAGCAGTGGTCGTCGGCAACAGGTGGCGGGGGTCGGGGCAGGGACGTTCCTTTGTCTGCAGAGCGCAGAGCGGGTAGCCGGTAACCCGAGGCGGCGCGCTTTGACAACTGCACGGTGCCAGAGCCCCTGCCAGTTCTCCACTGCTTGCTGGGTCGCCTTGCTTCCGCCTAGTACCTGCTGCCGACCTTGACAAGAGAAAGCTCTAAGAACTAGAGTAGTGGGTCGTACAAATAAACAAGGAGAACGTTCTACGGAGAACATTCTAAGAGGAAAAGACGACTCTCTGAGAAAGTTCCGAATTTTGTACGGATAAAAAATTCGAAGCGTATTCTCTGATGAGGGAGTTCCTTCTAACTACCTCCATTCCTTCTTGAGAAGCTTCTCGGTGTGTGTAGCCTGCCGTGTCCGACACAGCACGCACAAATATGGAACTGGCAGAGTTTGCAATATGTTTCGATTTCACTTTCAGGTGTAGCAACAAATTATTAAGACGATTATGGACAGTTTACGAAAAATTTTCGACGTGCTTGCAAGATGCTGAAGTTAGGTGAACACATTATCCGAAAGAAATCTTAAGATTGCGTGACGCTTTTATCTTCTCCAAACCTGAACTCTGTCAGAGCTTTCTAACACGAGATAATTTTGGTTAAATACGACGCCTAATGGTCTGCTCGCGTGTCAAGTACGTAAGCGGTCGCCTGCGCGGCTCGTTACGAGAAACAGATCGCTACGTTTGCAGTAAACCAGTTACTAATTTTTCTGATCCGCCTACTTATTTCCAACATAACAAAATATCAGATCTATGCTGTGAGCAGACATGATGATGTACATCTGGACAGTGACACAGTTGTTTGTGTATGCCTAAGTATTCCCCTACATCAGTCTGGAAACATGGGTGTGCTAAGCAACAACAAATAATACATTTTAATTTTCGCTTCGTTTGAAAGGTCGCCGCTCTTCTTTCACAATTTTCTGCAATATAGCTCGCCAGGCAAATAATGTTTGTGTTGTTAAGACTGTAAAAAATTCTACAGTTATTCTGTTTAGTTGAAATGGCTCTGAGCACTATGTGACTTAACTTCTGAGGTCATCAGTCGCCTAGAACTTAGAACTAATTAAATCTAACTAACCTAAGGACATCACATACATCCATGCCCGAGGCAGGATACGAACCTGCGACCGTAGCGGTCGCTCGGCTCCAGACTGTAGCGTCTAGACCGCACGGCCACTCCGGCCGGCCTTTCTTCTGTTCAGTATTTCTTCGTCTGACGTATAACAAACGTGTGGTTCCTGAAGAGGGGCAGCAGCCTTTTCAGTAGTTGCAGGGGCAACAGTCTGGATGATTGACTGATCTGGCCTTGTAACATTAACCAAAACGGCCTTGCTGTGCTGGTACTGCGAACGGCTGAAAGCAAGGGGAAACTACGGCCGTAATTTTTCCCGAGGACATGCAGCTTTACCGCCGTTATCAGGAGAAAGAAAACTGGCGTTCTACGGATCGGAGCGTGGAATGTCAGATCACTTAATCGGGCAGGTAGGTTAGAAAATTTGAAAAGGGAAATGGATAGGTTAAAGTTAGATATAGTGGGAATTAGTGAAGTTCGGTGGCAGGAGGAACAAGACTTTTGGTCAGGTGATTACAGGGTTATAAACACAAAATCAAATAGGGGTAATGCAGGAGTAGGTTTAATAATGAATAGGAAAATAGGAATGCGGGTAAGCTACTACAAACCGCATAGTGAACGCATTATTGTGGCCAAGATAGATACGAAGCCCACACCTACTACAGTACTACAAGTTTATATGCCAACTAGCTCTGCAGATGATGAAGAAATTGATGAAATGTATGACGAGATAAAAGAAATTATTCAGGTAGTGAAGGGAGACGAAAATTTAATAGTCATGGGTGACTGGAATTCGTCAGTAGGAAAAGGGAGAGAAGGAAACATAGTAGGTGAATATGGATTGGGGGGAAGAAATGAAAGAGGAAGCCGCCTTGTAGAATTTTGCACAGAGCATAACTTAATCATAGCTAACACTTGGTTCAAGAATCATGAAAGAAGGTTGTATACCTGGAAGAATCCTGGAGATACTAAAAGGTATCAGATAGATTATATAATGGTAAGACGGAGATTTAGGAACCAGGTTTTAAATTGTAAGACATTTCCAGGGGCAGATGTGGATTCTGACCACAATCTGTTGGTTATGAACTGTAGATTGAAACTGAAGAAACTGCAAAAAGATGGGAATTTAAGGAGATGGGACCTGGATAAACTGAAAGAACCAGAGGTTGTATAGAGTTTCAGGGAGACCATAAGGGAACAATTGACAGGAATGGGGGAAAGAAATACAGTAGATGAAGAATGGGTAGCTCTGAGGGATGTAGTGAAGGCAGCAGACGATCAAGTAGGTAAAAAGACGAGGGCTAATAGAAATCCTTGGGTAACAGAAGAAATATTGAATTTAATTGATGAAAGGAGAAAATATAAAAATGCAGTAAATGAAGCAGGCAAAAAGGAATACAAACGTCTCAAAAATGAGATTGACAGGAAGTGCAAAATGGCTAAGCAGGGATGGCTAGAGGACATATGTAAGGATGTAGAGGCTTGTCTCACTAGGGGTAAAATAGATACTGCCTACAGGAAAATTAAAGAGACCTTTGGAGAGAAGAGAACCACTTGACAGAGCACTGAAAGACCTGAGTCGAAACAAGGCCCCGGGAATAGACAACATTCCATTAGAACTACTGATGGCCTTGGGAGAGCTAGTCATGACAAAACTCTACCATCTGGTGAGCAAGATGTATGAGGTAGGCGAAATACCCTCAGACTTCAAGATGAATATAATAATTCCAATCCCAAAGAAAGCAGGTGTTGACAGATGTGAAAATTACCGAACTATCAGTTTAATAAGTCACACCTGCAAAATACTAACGCGAATTCTTTACAGACGAATGGAAAAACCGGTACAAGCGGACCTCGGGGAAGATCAGTTTGGATTCCGTAGAAATGTTGGAACACGTGAGGCAATACTAACCTTACGACTTATCTTAGAAGAAAGATTAAGAAAAGGCAAACCTACGTTTCTAGCATTAGTAGAATTAGAGAAAGCTTTTGACAATGTTAACTGGAATACTCTCTTTCAAATTCTGAAGGTGGCAGGGGTAAAATACAGGTAGCGAAAGGCTATTTACAATTTGTACAGAAACCAGATGGCAGTTATAAGAGTCGAGGGGCATGAAAGGGAAGCAGTGGTTGGGAAAGGAGTGAGACAGGGTTGTAGCCTCTCCCCGATGTTATTCAATCTCTATATTGAGCAAGCAGTAAAGGAAACTAAAGAAAAATTCGGAGTAGGTATTAAAATTCATGGAGAAGAAGTTGAACGGAATGGACAGTGTCTTGAAAGGAGGGTATAAGATGAACATCAACAAAATCAAAACAAGGATAATGGAATGTAGTCAAATTAAATCGGGTGATGCTGAGGGAATTACATTAGGAAATGAGACACTTAAAGTAGTAAAGCAGTTTTGCTATTTAGGTAGTAAAATAACTGACGATGGTCGAAGTAGAGAGGAAATAAAATGTAGACTGGCAATGGCAAGGAAATCGGTTCTGAAGAAGAGAAATTTGTTAACATCGAGTATAGATTTAAGTGTCAGGAAGTCGTTTCTGAAAGTATTTGTATGCAGTGTAGCCATGTATGGAAGTGAAACATGGACGATAACTAGTTTGGACAAGAAGAGAATAGAAGCTTTCGAAATGTGGTGCTACAGAAGAATGCTGAAGATAAGGTGGGTAGATCACGTAACTAATGAGGAGGTATTGAATAGGATTGGGGAGAAGAGAAGTTTGTGGCCCAACTTGACTAGAAGAAGGGATCGGTTGGTAGGACATGTTTTGAACCATCAAGGGATCACAAATTTAGCATTGGAGGGCAGCGTGGAGGGTAAAACTCGTAGAGGGAGACCAAGAGATGAATACACTAAGCAGATTCAGAAGGATGTAGGTTGCAGTAGGTACTGGGAGATGAAGAAGCTTGCACAGGATAGAGTAGCATGGAGAGCTACATCAAACCAGTCTCAGGACTGAAGACCACAACAACAACAACAACGTATATATATATATTTTGCTTTCCAAGTAACATAAATTCTGCCATTACCACCAAAACGCCGGGAAGACGTAAGCTCAACAGAACGTACTTGGTTAGCAGTATGTTGCAGAGCTCGCTCAAATAAGGTAGAATATTCTCCGCTTGTGAGAAGATTCTCTCGTTCAACTAATACGAAATTGGAGAAAGTTCTTTGTTTTAAGCAACTTCACATACCGTTCTACTCACGTTGAGAACGTTCGCTTTATTCATGCGAACCTAAGTATGGAAAAAATCTTACGAAGTCCTAGGAGGATGAATGATTACGAGACATGTGGGGGACGTGAAATAGGTTTCAACGTTGCCAGCCTTTCATCCAAACCAAAGCTAGACATCTACATTCAATACAGAAACATTTCCAGTCGTATAGCCGTTGATTACACTTACAGGAATAAATGAACCACTTGTGTAATTAAAACGAAAGGCGTGAACATAAGGATTGAAAGAGGAACTCCACTGTTAAATGAAAAGAAAAGAGTGGATAGGTGGAAAGAGTATACTGAAGGTTTCTACGAGTGGAGGACTTATCTAAAGACGTGACTGAAAAACTAAATGGAAACGATGTGGAAAACAAGGGTATGTAGTCAGAGTTTAACAGAATCTTGCAAGATTCGTGATCAAATAACGCAGAAGGCACAGGTAAAATTCGTTAGGAACTTCTAAAATCATTGGAGGAAGTGACGAGCAAACGATTATTTAAGATGGTCTGTGGAATCCATGGGTGAAGATATACCATCAGTCTTTCCACAGAACCCCGAAGATAGCAAGAGCAAATTAAGTGTGATAACAGAATCGGCCTAACAGCTAATGGACGAAAGCTGCTGAAAATGATATTATACAGAAGAATGGAAGTATGTTGAACACCTGTTAGATGATGAACCGTTTGGCATTACGAGAGGTAAACGCCGAAGAGAGGCAATTCTGACGTTGCGCTTGAGATAATCGGATTTTTCGACCAAGAGAAATAGTTCAGTAATGTAAACTGGAGCAAGATGCTCGAAACTCTCAGGAAAATAGGTGTAAGGTAGAGTGAAACGTAACATGTTCAAAAATGAATAGGAACACATAACGATGGAAGACAAAAAACAACGTGGTGGAACTGAAGTATCCATAAGGTAGAGATGCACTCTTTCACCTCTATTCCTCAATATGCAGGATGATTCTTATTAGTGTTTAAGAATCCCTGAAGTGGCGTCGATGACGCTGAGACAAGTAATTTAGTATAAGAAACACGGGGTCGGACGTGTCGGGAAATACCTCAAAAGAGGATGGTAAATGTTGAATGTGTGACATAATGAGATGACATACCTCGCCGTACGTGCAGCGGTTGGACTCGTCTATCCTACCCCATCAGGTAGGGGTGGGCGGGGGGGGGGGGGTGGCTGCTACACATCGCTCCGCTAGCTTACTCTGTTTTCGTTCTTGTACTGCCCGATGTGATACTGAGTGCTCACGGTGGTGGTAACACGAGACCACGATGAATCGATTTGCATTTGATGAATCTGCAGAAATGCATCTCAGGCATGGTGCCGTCAGTTCCAGTGCTCTCGCAGGAAGATGGATTTACGCAGAACATTTCCCACAGCGCGTTTTACCTTCCACGTATCGTTTTCTATTCTGGATCGTCGGATGAGTGGAACAGGAAAGCTGTATGTAAGTAAACACTGGTGCCAAAAATGTATTGATAGGAGGTAACACAGTGGTCAGATATACTGTGTTCTGAAATCAGACTTTATTTACTGAAGAAAACGCGGATCATTTACTGGTAGCCACGCAGTTCTGAAGCAGATAATGAGCTTTGTCACAAGGCTAAAAGTGGTTTACTGAAAAGTGCAGTACAACAAAAACCTACCGTATTGCGTCCCCCCTCAGTGTACTCTTTCCACCTATCCACTCTCTCCTCTGCATTTTTCAGTGAAATTTCCGTTGCAGTCTTAAAGTAACCGCCCTTCCTTTACATTTCATCGAAGGTTGTTTAGACTTTCCTATATGCTGAGTCTGACGTTCCGACAATCATTTCGTTTTCGATTCCTTCACATTTTTCATGCAACCATTTCGTCTTAGCTTCCCTGCAGTTCCATTTATTTCATTTCTCAACGACTTGTATTTCTGTATTCCTGAATTTCCCTGCCGACCGGTGTGGCCGTGCGGTTAAAGGCGCTTCAGTCTGGAACCGCGTGACCGCTACGGTCGCAGGTTCGAATCCTACCTCGGGCATGGATGTCTGTGATGTCCTTAGGTTGGTTAGGTTTAATTAGTTCTAAGTTCTAGGCGACTGATGACCTCAGAAGTTAAGTCGCATAGTGCTCAGAGCCATTTGAACCATTTTTTGAATTTCCCTGAACATTTTTATAACTCCTTCTTTCATCGATCAGATGAAGTTTCTTCTGTTAGACATGGTTTTTAGCAGTTGAAAGGGTCCTGTAGCCACCTTTCATTGCCAACTCTCGTAGTGGTCAAGTCGGCAAAGAGGTTTCCGCTACTTGTGAGAAACCCACCTGCGTTAGGTTGGTGGCGGAAATGGCATCCTGGGGTTTTCCGGTCCACGCAGAGCGTGGAAGAGGCTGGAGAAGCGGGAGGCAGTCTGCCGCCGGTACGGGAAGCGTACACAGCTGTGCTCCAGTCGAAGAAGGGTGAGTTGGACTGACGGCGTGGCGCGTTGTCACATAGAGAGTGGAGCTTTTAGCTTTTGGTCTCGAATTTCGTCGTATAAAGATTTACTTGCTGGGTTGCAGCAGGGAATGCATGGCTTTTGTAGACTTTCAGTTTGATTCCCAATGCTGTCTTGACTTTGATCCGTGAGAGGAACGCGGCACAAAGGAGTTGCATATGTTGAAGTGCCCTCGGTTCAGTGTGAATGTTTATGTGCCTACAACTGTGTGTGTATGCTTCTAATCTTTTCCGGATCTTGGTAATTTTTGTGTATTTGTGAATTTTCTTTGTCTCATGTGATTAAAATTTGGCCACGGTCCATAGAAATTGTCTCCGCGGACCGAGTGGGCACGCGAGTCTGTTATGAAACGTATAGTATTTCACAAGCAATTGTACATAGTTAGCATGCAACAGCAGTCTATAGATGCACTACATCAATGTTTTAAGGAATAAATAATTTTGCCTTCAATCTTATCTTGTGTACCGATGTTACGTCGCCGTTACCTTCGCCATTTACCTTGTAGTTTTCCTTGTTGGCCCACCTATAGCGTTTCCATGTGCACAGGTGTAGTGATTAGTGTCCCTTTTTTTATCTGAAACAAATGCTCTGGAATAGATCGTGTTTTCACGAATCTTGCTGCAGGCTGCACTTACGCATGGTGTTCACGCCCTCTTTACTTTACTCAATATTTGATTCACGGGAAGAATGCCTGGATCATATTAATAACTACATCCCATTCTTTATCAATGACTTTACAATGAATGTTCTTTTGTGAGTTTTTCTTATTAATAAATTAAGTAATTTTCCGACTCAGTGCTACCTCTTCTTTGTCGTGTGGCTAGAGTTGGTGGCGACCCTATCTTTTATACTGATTTCAGTGTCAAGTAGCATTTTCTTATTCAAAGTGCGCGTGGCTCTTTTAGCTATCAGGATACATTCGAAGGGCGCTTCATGCTTCTTGCACAAAGCGTCCTTTTATTCACGCCACTTACACAGTTACCATCTTTGTGCCTTCGTTTCTCTTTCCAACTTCTGTGACTTATTTTTAGAGACGTCCATACCTCTTCAACCGTACTGCCTGCTGAGCTATTCCTTATTCCTGTATCTACAGCCTTAGAGGACTTCAAGCGTATCTCATCATTCCTTAGTTCTTCCGTGTCCCACTTCTTTGTGTACTGATCCTTTCTGACTAACCTCTTGAACTTCAGGCTAGTCTCCATCACTACTACATATCTGAGTCTATATATGCTTCTGGGTATGCCTTACAATCCAATATCTGATTTCTGAATCTGTGTCTGACCTTGATGTAGTCTAACGGAAATCTTCCCTTATCATCTGGACTTTTCCAAGTATACATCCTTCTCTTGTGATTCTTGAACAGAGTACTCGCTCTTACTAGCTGAAATTTATTATGGAACTCAATTAGTCTTTCTCCTCTCTCATTCCTTGTCCCAAGTCCATATTGTACTGTAACCTTTTCTTCTACACATTCCCCTACAACAACCGAGCGAGGTGGTGCAGTGATTAGCACATTGGACTCTTATTGTGGAGGACGACAATTCTAGCCCACGTCTGGCCAGCCTGATTAAGGTTTTCCGTGATTTCCCTAAATCGGTTCAGACAAATGCAGGGATGGTTCCTTTGAAAGGAGACGGCCGATTTCCGTCTCCATCCTTCCGTAATCCGATCTTGTGCTCCGTCTCTAATGACCTCGTTGTCGACGGGACGTTAAACACTAATCTTCTCCTCCTCCTGCTACAGCTGTATTCCAGTCCCCCGTGACTATTACATTTTCATCTCCCTTTACGTACTGTATTACTCTTTCAATATCGTTATATACTTTCTCTATCTCTTCATCTTCTGCTTGCGATGTGACATGTAAACCTGAACTATCGTTGACAGTATTGCTTTCTGTCGTTTATGAGAAGAACAACACTATCACTGTATTGTTCAATGTGACACACTCTTTGCCCTGTCTTTCTATTCATATCGAATCCTATACCAGTTATACCATTTTCCACTGCTGTTGATACTACCCTGTATTCATCTGACCAGAAATCCTTGTCTTCTTTCCCTTTTACTTCACTCACCCCTACTATATCTAGATTGAGCTTTTCCATTTCCCTTTTCAGATTTTGTAGATACTCTACCACATCCATACTTCTGAAATTCCACGTCCCGACTCTTAGAACGTTATCCTTTCGTTGGTTAAGCAATATTCTTCTCATGGTCACCTCCCCCTTGGCACTCCCCTCTCGGAAATCCGAATGGGAGACTATTCCGGAATCTTTTGCCAATGGAGAGAACATTATGACAATTTTCCAGTCATAGGCCACGTGTCTTGTGGATACACGTTATGTGTATTTAATGAAGTGGTTCCTGTTGTGTCTAGACAAGACAGCCTAGACACAATGAGAGGAAGCCGAAAGGCACGCGCTAAGCTAAAGCAGGATGGCGTGAGGTCTGAAACAGGATACGTAATGAATGCTATAAAGAAAAGTACGTAGCTTCTGGAATACTTAACTTTAATCCATCCTTTTGGTACATCTGGAGATTGTGGCGATACAAGTGAGACTCTTTAGATACATGCAATGTTACTAATGGCGCCTTGCTAGGTCGTAGCCATTGACTTAGCTGAAGGCTATTCTAACTATCTGCTCTGCAAATGAGCGAGGCTTCGTCAGTGTGCATCGCTAGCTATGTCGTCCGCACAACTGGGGTGAGTGCTAGTCCGTATCTCGAGACCTGCCTTGTGGTGGCGCTCGGTCTGCGATCCCTTACAGTGGCGACACGCGGGTCCGACATGTACTAATGGACCGCGGCCGATTTAAAGCTACCACCTAGCAAGTGTGGTGTCTGGCGGTGACACCACAGTTCCCATTGCCTGCTTAACTTGCATCATCTGCATGCCATTGACCATTGCTTATTCCTCCGCCTTTAGGGCAGTTTCCCACCTGCATGATAAGAGAGTGCCCAGTGACTATCTGCTCATCCGCCCTCTCTGACAGGGTCGTTGGCAGAATGAGGGTGACTTCTTACGCCGGAAGTCTTCGGTAGCTAATGTTAATTATTAGTCAAAATTTTGGCGGTGGCGTGTTTGTAATCCAGAGCTGAGGATATTTTGACTACTAATCAGTGACGCTACCCAATTTTTATGCACTGTTATCTTTTTTCCCCACAGAGGGGAAGCATGTAAGGGAGAGCGGGAGGGCAGAGTGGGCCGGGGTCGTTATCCGAGGCCTGGCCACGGTGTCCCCCTCGGCAGTCAAGGTATCAGGGATAGTGAGGGGAAATCAATCGTGGGAACTTTTTTGTTGTTTTTTATTTTTATTTTTTTATTTTTTAAATGTATTTGTAATTTGTATTTGCTGTATACCACACGGAAAATAAAAGTACCTAGCACCGCACCGTGCTCTGAGTAAACAAAACAAATATCTCGGTACCTTCCTACACCGAGACATGTCGAAACGAAAAATGTGGTTCGTACACGACGCAGAAGGGTGTGTCGCTACTCTCCTTACGCTTCATCATCCAGGTTCGTCGTCAATCATGTCGTATGTCGTACCATCGATAATCGGACTTGTTCTTGTCAGCTCAGTCAATGGTATCTTCTCCTACCTGTTGATGATGAAGCTGCGCGGAGTGTCGCGTGGGGCACTCGATAAGTAGGTAGAAAAGTATTGTCCATATTTTTGGTTCCGTACAATCTTGCAATGGCGTTCCTTGTAGGTAGAGTACAGTATATCTTTAGGTCCATCGTGAAATAAGTATTGTACCGCATACCGACGGGCCCAGGTGACTGCGTTGGTTTTGGAGCGCGGGAAATACTGTTCATCCGGAAACAGTAGATGCCGAGGTATGATGTGTTTAGGAGTCAGTCGAAGAAAATACGACAAAATTTGTCGCACCGTGTCCGGTACTCCGCAGTCTGCACGTAGAGGTGAGTCCGCCATATTTATCTTCTGGAGGCGTGATGGGGTGGTTTGTTTACCGTTGACTGTGATGTATCACGTGAATCGCACGTCTGTATCCAGTGTAACCGCGTGTATTGTCCGCCACACCACCTTCCAACTAACCTGAGGGTTTTTGGCCACCACGATATTTAGTGGGGGCCTCTGCTGTAGGACGCGATAAATATCCCCCGCCAGTGCCTGTTTCGCCGGTGATGACTACGAGACGGACATAACTGCATCAATGTAAAAGTGCCCGAAGTAGAAGGAGGGCGGGAGTATGTCTCGCGTCGTCAGTGGGAGCGTAAGAGTGGACGGAGCTAAGGACTCCAGCAGCAAACCTGTCAGACTTTCGGAGTGGTGGCGTCACAGCTTGATGTATGAGCTGACATACAGGGCCACAGCTCTGTCGTGGACATGGACCAGGCCAAGACCTCCCCTGTCTGGGGGAAGGGTCAGCGACTCGTAACTGACTTTGAAGAGCATGCCTGTACTGACGTAGGCTCCGAATGCCGCTAATAGACGTCGAGCCATCAGTAACGATATTGGAAGGACACGCGCTATGTGTGGAAGGCGCAATGATACCTAACACTGACGAAATGTGTCCTTTGAAGAATGTCGAGGGTCTGCAGACAAAGGTTGAAAATATGGGCCCGAATTTGTTGTAATAAGCGGTGGTATCAAGTGCCGCAGTGCACCGTATGTCGTCGTGGAACTCGGTTACGAGACATTTGATAGTGCCACTAAGCTGTAGGGGGTCGACACACGCTGGGGTCAACCCGTCTCCTATTGACATGGCGACCGATTTGGTGACACTGAGACAGCTGTCGGAAGCCACACAGTATATGGTAATCCATTTTAGTGCGCTGGTTACATCGTCGTGATTGCCAAGCACGAGAACCACGTCGTCTGCATATGCTGTACGGTGAAATGTGACGCATGTAACGTGAGTCCGGTGAGGCGTTGACTGAGACCACAGAGGAGCGATTCCAGTCCCAAATCGTAGACTAAGGTCGACAGGGGGGCAGCCTTGACGTACCGATCTGGAAATTGGAAGGTCCTGTGTGAGTCACCCGTTAACGAGCACCGTGGAGGTCGCTCCTCGAAGGAGGTGCATCACGACGTCTATGAATTTCTGTGGGTGCTACATATGCTGGAGAACGGACGTTACGTATGCGTGATCCACTCTATTGAAAGCTTGGCTTAAACCTAGTGATGTAGCGCTCCCGGGATGCGGCGTGCCCTCGCTAGGGCTATTATGTCACGGTATCGACACAGTGCTGTGTGGATGTTATTGGTACCCCCGAGAGACGCCTGATCTGATGAGATAACGTGAGGTGGTGAATATCTTCCTGTCACAGTTGACGAGTGGTAGCGGGCGGTAATCATGTATTCGAGCCCACCTTTAGGTTTGTGAGCCGGTATAATTATTCCTTCTACGAAGACCGCTGGGAGCGGCATCGCGGGGGACATAAGCTCTCGACAGATGTCTGTCTGGTTGGGAGACAGTAAATAGTGAAAAGTTCTATAAAATTCCACAGGGAGCCCGTCGGGGCCAGGAGACTTGCTCGTCGCGCCTTTACCTATGGCGTCGATAACTTCGTCTTCCGTAATGTCGTTCAATAATTCAGTTCGTAAATTCTGTGGTACAGTGGCATTTACCAGTCGTGAGACTCCTATAACAGCGGTGGGGTCGGAACATTGAGCAGAATAAAGCCGTGCTTAATGGTCGAAGAAAGCTGCACCAATATCGCGTTGTGTGGTGTAGAGACGACCGTCCACGGTGGTGATGGCCTGTATGAGCGTCCGTCTTCGCAGTTTACGTTCTCGAATGACGTGGTACATTGTCAGTCGTTCCGTTGCAAGTCTGTCATACGCTCGCGCTTGGACGATTGTCCCTTCGAGGTGTCCGCTCATATGGGCTACGATCTGTGCCTTTGCACGCTGTGCTGTCATCTGTCGTTCCGCTGTGGGTGGCAAGGAGACACAAAGAATGTCCAAATGCGCTTAAGTGTCTAAGGGACCAAATGCTAAGGTCATCGGTCCCTAGACTTACACACTACTTAAACTAACTTATGCTAAGAACAACACACACCCCCATGTCCGAGGGAGGACTCGAACCTCCGGCGGGAGGCGCCGCGCAATCCGTGACATGGCGCCGCCAACCGCGCGGCCACCCTGCGCGGCGGGCCGAGGTGGCCAGGCTGTTCTAGGCGCTATAGTCTGGCACCGTGCGACCGCTACGGTCGCAGGTTCGAATCCTGCCTCGGGCATGGATGTGTGTGTTGTCCTTAGGTTAGATCGGTTTAAGTACTTCTAAGTTCTAGGGGACTGATGACTTCAGAAGTTGAGTCCAATAGTGCTCTGAGCCGTTTGAACCACTCCGCGCTGCAAGGAGGCACATTCGGGAAGATTGTCGAAATAAAAATCGTGGGTTTGCCTCCTCCAAGCAGCGGTCTCACGACCATACGTAATAAAGGTTCTCCGTAGGGCCGGCTTTGTGCAGTTTAACCACCAACCGATCAATGTAGGATACGTCGTGAGGCGCCGGACGCACGAGCTCCACGTGTCCTCGATGGAGCGTCGACAATCCGGAGAAGCGAGATGAGCAAGGTTTAGCTTCCAGAGACGTCGGCTGCGCCACCTGTTGGCTACGAAGGGTGATGGCACATATATAGGCCTTGTGATCAGAAAAGACTACTGACCGCTACTGCTGCGAGAGAACGGGAAACGTGAATCCTATCAATGCGACTTAGACGAGTGACTCAAGAAATTAGTGTATCCTAGTCGATTTCTTCGGACATGTTCCCATGTATGTACCAGTTGGATATCACTAACGAATGTTTCACTTTGGGGGCACGGTGAATGGCGTGGCAGCTCATCTGTAGGTGCTTGGGTGCTATTGAAATCGCCCCCTAATACGAAATCATCGTGCCTGCCCTGAAAAAGCGGTCCTGCTCCTTCTGCGAAGAAGAAAGATCGGTCGCGACGACGATTCGTTCCGGACGGGGCGTACACATTGATAAACTGGACGCCTAGCACCGTTACGGTCACTCCTGTTGCGTCGGAGAGATATCGTACTTCGTCCGTCTCGAGGCCCGCCTCAGGAGAACTTCAAATGGTTCAAATGGCTGAGCACTGTGGGACTTAACTTCTGAGGTCTTCAGTCCCCTAGAACTTAGAACTACTTAAACCTAACTAACCTAAGGACATCACACATATCCATGCCCGAGGCAGGATTCGAACCTGCGATCGTAGCGGTTGCGCGGTTCCAGACTGTAGCGCCTAGAACCGCTCGCGCCACTGTGGCCGGCTGAGTAGAACTGCGACTCCACTGTTAGATAGCGAGGAGTAGGACATGTGAGCCGTATAATCATACATACCCGGGAAAGCGGCGACGAAGACTTCTTGGATAAATAAAATGTCAACGTCTGCTGCATTGAGCTTGTCTTGGAGCAGTGACAACTTCGTACGTGTCCGAACTGTGTTAACAGTGATGGTCGCTAAGTGATAGGTTTGTAGATTCTGTCCTGCAATGGGACCGCCGTCAGCGTTGCCGTAAAAGTTGGGGTCTGTAATCAGCAGGCCGCCTCCGCCTCCGCCTCCGATCCATCATATGCTGATACTTGGGAAGTAGAATCGTCTTCAATGTCGTCCGCCCAAGGTCCGTAAGTTAACAGTGGCTGCGGCAGAACACTTGTGAGTTGAGTGACCAAGGGTAAATCCGCGGTTGTTTCTGGTTGTGTACCAGTGGAGGGCGCTGTGCTTGTGATCTGTTATCGAGACAGAGCGGAGACGGGTCTGTCGAAATCAGGGAAAGTTCCAGGCGAGGGCGATCTTGTGTCATTCATTTTTCTTGTCTCGTTGGCCGTCCGGTCGTTAACTGGAGAAGACGTCCGCTAGAGGCAATCGCTTGAGGGTATGAGACCACGCTTTTCATGTTTCCTCGGTGATTTTTGTTTGCGGATATGGGTTTCTGTGTCCGAAAGAGTGTGTGGTTGTCGCATCGCATCCCTTTCAGGGAGAAAAGCAGAGGTCGGTACAACTCCATCGTAGAGGTCTATTCTTTCGTCCGAATCTGCTTGTGGAGTCAATGGGCGACTTTCTGCAATTTCTGTGGACGCCGTAATGGTATCAGTCAACCCAGGACTGGTGACGGGTGTGCATTCTAATGCTTCCTGTCTTTCAAGTGGTCTTTCGTCTGCCATGACGGTCTATCGTGTCACCTCTACGTAATTGAGGGGGAGGGCCGTGAGCGTAGGAGGTGTAACACGATGTCGAATACACACCGAGCATACATAACTTCCTGGCCGCAACCAGAACAGGTACGAGGCTGACCATCGTACATTATGATTGCGGGACATCCACCTCTGACTAAGTGGGATAGCATGTGTTTCTTTAATTCAATGTTCACTTGTCGGACCCCATTGAGGATCTGGTATGTCTCTAAGGGTTTTCCATTTTTCAGGCACGCGGCTAATTACCGTCCCATACGGGCGGAAAGCTGCTGTGTCTACATCCGGCGGCACTTCGAACGGGAGTTCGAAAACTCTTAGTGTCGTAATCCTAGTCCTGCATGGTCGACGGTAACCGCCTCGATGTGACCATCGGAGTATTTGAACTTTAGACTGTACGCACATCTGCTCACAACAGCGTGACATATCTCGTCATCGACCATCTTGACGTAAACTACGCTACTTGTAATGGATAGGTGGATACCGATGATGTTCTGTGGTGGTATATGAACTTCGTCACGGACGAATCGTTCGATTTCAAAGGCTCGCGGTTTTGTGTGGTCGGGCTGGAAGCTGATCTTGAAGGTAGTTTTTCTTTACGACTGAGCCAGTTTTGTGGACTGGCAAGAAAGCCAATCCAGGAGGAAGGGAGGCCGAAGGGCACGCGTTTAGCTCACGCAGGCTGGCGTGAGGTCTGGAACAGGTCAATGTCTTATAGTAGCAAAAAGAGTACGTTGCTGCTGGAATACTTAACTTTAATCCATAATTGGTGAACATCGGCCTGACGGTACATGCATCACAAGATAAATAGCAAATGACAATGGCGCCTTGCTAGGTCGTAGCAAATGACGTAGCTGACGGCTATGCTAACTATCGTCTCGGCAAATGAGAGCGTAATTTGTCAGTGAACATCGCTAGCAAGGTCAGCTGTACAACTGGGCGAGTGCTAGGACGCCTCTCTAGACCTGCCGTGTGGCGGTGCTCGGTCTGCAATCACTGATAGTGGCGACACGCGGGTCCGACGTATACTACCGGACCGCGGCCGATTTAAAGGCTACCACCTAGTAAGTGTGGTGTCTGGCGGTGACACCACAGCCAGAGCGTCTCAATGTCAACGGATGCGAGTACTAGCTGCGGCGAGGATGTAAACAAACTATGCGTGCTCGCGACTCTGCGGACGGGACGTAAACAAGACGTCCTCGCCGCTCACCTGCCGAAAGCAGACTGCCTACCCCTAGACCGTGGATCATATTAGTGCCCTCTAATAGATATACAGATAGCTTTCGCCAGAAAGTCTAAGTTCGCAAATTATTGGGTTATGTGTTTCAGTCGTTTAAATATCTGGAAGGTTGTATTGGACATGAAGTTGTAACATTTGAAAACGTCGTTTTTGGAGAAGTGTTTTAATTCCACAATAAATTATTATAAAAATTAAACTGAAAGAAGTTATATATCTTAATACCAAGTTTCACATTGAGTCAGAGAAACAAAATTCGTGATGAAGTTATTAAGTTAAAGTTTTGGACAGAGTAGGCGCAAATGAAAATATAGGATTAACCTTTTGTGGAACTTCTAATAAAGACTGTTTAGCTCTCTATGGACATAATTGTCATTTGCTCAAAGATCACAATTGTGACATTCACCTGTAAAGCTCTTTCACCTAATGTACGCCTTGGAACTGAATATTTCTCGTTCCCTTCCCTGTTTGTCATTTCAAGAAGTCTACTGCTTTCTTCATGTTACTCGTAGTTTCATCCCATTTATCTCGTGGATTTTGCATCTTTGCATAATAAATGAAAAAACGGTAAAAATACATGTTTCCAACCTATCTCTTTCGTCGTATACAACCGTAAATGCTTTGTTCGGTGCAACCCGAAGATATCAGTTGCGGTAGTTCAACATTTCCATTGTTAATATTCGGGCTAAAGCGTGCAGTATAGAGAAAAATATCTGTTGTGTCTGGAGGCACAGTACACTGACCTGCAGGAACATCACCATCGCCTGCCTAATAGCCGGTTCTAGGCGCTCAGTCCGGAGCCGCGCGACTGCTACGGTCGCAGGTTCGAATCCTGCCTCGGGCATGGATGTGTGTGATGTCCTTAGGTTAGTTAGGTTTAAGTAGTTCTACGTTCTAGGGGACTGATGACCTAAGATGTTAAGTCCCATAGTTCTCAGAGCCATTTTGAACCTGCCTAATAGCCTCTATGTTCACAGTGGTACGGGTAACAGCGGCGACGTGTCGTCACATGGAAGCAGTGAGTCCTTGGCAGGACGACGGAGGGAGTTGGCACCGCATCTGCCCACGCAAGTTACCTAATTCCCGTAAATTCCAGTCCGAGGGCGATGGGATCTGACGGCACTCTCAGTTATATTCCAAATGTCACGTGCCCATTTTAGTGGCAGTTGCCGATGCCGTGGTGTTAACCTTGGCACATGCACTGTTCGTCGGATGCGGAGGCCCAACGTTAGGAGTGTTCGCCGCACTGTGTTCAGACACACTTGCACAAGACATTCACACCGTCAAGTCATGTGGTTTCCGAAAATGCTCGTGCCAAGCTTCCTGGCCATCACAATCCGCTACCGGTAAAACTGACTTAGATCGCACCTCTTGCACGTTCTGCACAAGGAAAGCACTCTTACCGATACTACATGCAGCTTGCGTGTTTCCGACTAGCAGTCACATCTCGCCAGGTGACGCTGCTTTCTCCTGGACGGGTTTATATGGATAGGAGGTCGGTGGTCGTAATGCTCTGGCTGATCAGTTACACTCGTTCCTACAGAAAAGGGGTGGAGAGCATTTCGTCTGGCAGTTTCTATGTTGCCACTCCTTAGTTTTTTTTACAAAATAATAAAAAATATATGACTGCACATTGGAGCACTAAAAAAGATGGTATTACTCTTAATATAAATCTAGTATGGGTTGTTTTGTAACTTTTGAGAAAGACAGCGCTATGGGCTCCTTGGTTATATGTCCTAGGTCGGGTATTTGGATGCAAATGGTGTTGGAGACGAATTGATGTGGAAAAGGACGAGGAATGAGTGCTGTAAAGGGTCAAGACACGTGAAGTAGTTAATTAATCATGTGAAAATTTTCAGTTGAATGATGACAACAAGCTTACCACTTGCAGGTCTGTAATATACTAATTATTACACTTCGAATATTCCTCTATGGCGTGGAAAGGGTTGTTAAGGAGAAATCTTCTATGGTGTTGAAATCGTTGATAAAAAGGGACAACTTTTACTTACATCTGAAAATCTTCTGATGCCTATCAGACACTTTGTTTCGTTGGTCAGATTATCACGCTTATTTGTAGCTAAGTGTTGCCATCTTTCCTGCTACAAAGTTGGATTGACTTGACGGAATTCATATCATACTTCCCTTCATGTACTATGTAGGTGAACATCTCTGTCACTCTCAAAGAACATAGATTGTTGACAAAAACTTTCATGAGTGAACAAATGTTCTCCAAGGTTGTCGCTGATATTTTCAGTTGATTAAACAGTAGTTTGCAAGAGGAAACACATCTGAACTCCAAGAAATTTATCCGAATTATTTGTGAACAGCTTTTTCCAAGTGAGGACACACGCCAGAATGTTATCCCGTACGATGTCAGTTATTTTAAAACCTGCAAAATATGGAAGATTACTGAACTCTACACCTGCAGAGTTCGCAATTATTCTTACTACAAAAGTAGTGGAACCTAAACTATTCAGCAGGTATAGGATATGGGTCTCGTGTCAACAGCCAGCTCGTGGTCGAGTGGCTAGCGTTGCTACCTCCGGACACGGGGTCCCGGGTTGCACTCCTGGCTGGGTTGGGCACTTTCCCCGCCCGGGGACTGGGTGTCTCTGTTGTCCTCATCATTTCACAATCATCCTCAGCATTCACGACTGTGGCTAGATTGGACTGTGAGAAAAACTGGACTGTGAAAAATTGGGACTTTGTATGGGCGCTGATGACCGCTCAGTTGAGCGCCCCACAACCAAAACAACATCATCAAATGGGCCATGTGATTTAAATTTAAGTCAAAATACACACCGAAGATCTTACAACTCTGTAAAGCGTTTATTATTCTATGATAGTAATTTACACCTGGTGTAGGTGACGAATTTTTGACAGTAGAAAAATGAGTGAGCTGCGCTTTTTCAGAGTTTGAAGCAAGTCATCTACGCAAAATCAATTGATAACTTCAATAAAGCATAATTTTCTTTTTTAAAATGTAAATGCTTCTTTCGTCATCTTGAAAATAATGTTTGTACCATCTCCGCATTAGACTAATTTTGCCTCCTGATTCAAATAAAGTCCTAAAGCACTAAGGTAGAGCTTGAACAGCAATGGGCCCATGATCGATACCTGCGGAACGCGCGTTGTGGTTTTTCCCCATGAAGATGGTGCCAAGTTTGTATTTGTGTTACCAAAACGTTCTACAGTACCTAAGGCTCAGGAGACGGTCAGAACTGAAGTTAGGCACGGAAGGAGTGAGTTATAGCTTTCATTTGAAAAAGGAAGAGGTAGGTTACTTACCGATGGATGTATCTCAGGAATTGTTTTCGTGGTCTTGGATTGGACGATCGTTGAAATTACTATGAGAAAAGACTTCATACGTGCGGAGATGTAAGGAACGTGGGAGACTTTTTTTTGTTTTGAAAGGCAGGGCGAAGTCTAAAGGACCATTGTTATGAGGCGCGAGGGACACCATTGTGTCAGTGGAATAGGGGTGGGTCGGGATTTTATTTTGCGGGGCACGGAACTTGGGAAAGCGTTTCAGGATTTCAAGAGATGTAAGAACGACATCGGCAGGTAAATGATAGATACAAGGACAAGTGTAGGAGGGGTGTAAGACATGGTCACCACGCAGAGGATATCAGGCTCTTGGCTCTGGAGGTAGGGGTGGATGCAATGTAAGCATTAGCATTGCTGATACGTTGCATACGAGAGGTACTGATAAAGTTTAAATAATCACTTTGGAAGAGGAAAAAAAGTTATGCGTTTCATTTCTTGTTTGTTCGCAGGTACATGTATGTAGTGCTAGTACAAAAGAAGATTTGCGCCTCAGACTACCGTAGCACGCCACACCGCTAGACGAGCCGAAACAAAGAGACGCAGCGAATTGACAGTGAGGTGTAGCATACAGTAGTTCGCTTCCTGTGCAGTAATACGTTTTCTGTACTTTTAAGAATAATAATGCTACAATAATCCATTTTCAGATGCTCGAAGTGTATGAAGATCAGCCAGAACATGACGACCACTTACCTAACAGCCGGTATGTCCACCTTCAGCACGAATAAAAGCAGCGACGCGTCGTGGCGTGGAGGCAGTGAGCCCTTGGCAGGTCGCTAGAGGGAGTTGGCACCACATCTGCAGACACAAGTCACCTAATTCCCATCGATTCCGGGGAAGAAGGCGATGAGATCTGGGGCACGTTCAGTCACGTCCCACGTCTCCCGAGTTAGGGGTCCAGCACATCGATTGGATATCGTCACTATGTTCCTCGACCCGCTCCATTACACTCCTGGCCTTGTGACATGGCGCTTTATCTTGCTGAAAAATGCCACCGCCATCGGAATACATGATCGTCATGAAGGGTTCCACGTGGTCTCCAACAAGTATACGATACTCCTTGACGGTCATGGCTGCGTGCACGAAGCCCACTGGGCTCATGGATGTCCATTTGAATGTTTCCTAGAGCGTCATGGAGCCACCGCCAACTAATGTCTGTCCCACAGTACATATGTCAAGGAGCTGTTCCCAAGGAAGAACACGAATTCACACACTCCCATCGGCATGATGAAGGAGATATAGGGATTCATCAGACCATAAAACGCTCTGCCACTGTGTCAGCGTCCAGTGGGGACGATCATGCGCCCATTTCAGCCGTATTTTCCGATGTCGGGATGTTAACTTTGGCACATACATGGGTCGTTGTCTGCGGAGGCCATTCGTTAGGAGTGTCCAGTGCACTGCGTGTCCGGACACACTTGTACTCTGCTCAGCACTAATGTCTGATGTTAGTTCCGCCACAGTCCGCTTCCTGTCCTGTTTTACCATTATGACCAGCCTACGACGTCCGTTATCTGTAATGAAGGGTGGCCACACAACCGACGTCTGGACGTGGTTTCACCTCGGCTTCGCCACTCGTTGAAGACACTCACTACAGCACACGACAAGTCGTTCAGTTTCCGAAATGGTCGTACGAAGCCTCTGGACCATCACAATCTGCGCTAGGTCAGTCTCAGGCAGACCGTGCCTCTTCCCCATTCTATGCACGCAGAGCACGCTCACTGATACTACATGTCCGTCGCGTGTTTCTGTCTAGCAGTCATACTCTGCCAGGTGACTCTGCTATCGCCAGGTCGGTTTTACATCGATAGTAGGTCGATAGTATGTTCTTTCAGACCAGTACATGTTAACAATATGCCCTCATATGACACACTGGTTAGGTGGCGTAAACGGTTCCAATGTGATCAAAATGTCTCAATGACAGAGAACGATGTGACAGACCATCTCTTTTCCAAGAACCGGTAATAGCAATAGAAATGAGACCCTGGTACTGGAAGTCTGGACTTGCGCAGTCGAAGTGACAGTAGAAAAGTTTAAAATCAGTCACAAATTAGCTTTCAACATCTTGCCAAGACTGTTTCAACATGGTAAAGGCCACACAGGCAGCTGGGTTCCGCGGCTGCTCAGACTCACTGAAAGAGCCAGCGAAATAAAGGCAGCAGCAGAAATGCTACAGCTGCTTCAGACCAAGCCATAGTTCTTTAGTCGACTGATAGCCCTGGAAGAGTGGTGGCTGCTTCAAAGTGAATGCCACTGGCTCTTGTAAGAGTACGATGCTTACTGTTTCCTAGTTAAAATTTTTTGAACTATCTCTCCATTCGTCTTCGTACACCCTTCTAAGTTCACATGGCACACTGAGCAGACAGAACATTATGACCACGAACCTGATAGGTGATATATATACACCTTTGGCACAGACCACAGTAGTAACACGTCGTGGCATGGAAGCAATGTTGTCTCAGCAGGTCGCTCGAGAGAGTTGGGACCATACCTGCACACACAAGTCACTTAATTCCCGTAATTTCCGGGGGGCTGCCGATCAACTTTCAACCACATCCCAGGTGTGTTCGATCGTGTCCAGATCTGGACAGTTGGGAGGGGAGACGGGGAAACATCAACTGGAACTCGCCACCATTCCATTACATTCCTGGCGTTGTGATATTGCGCATTATCTTGCTGAAAAATGCCGTCGATGTCAACAAACATGAGCGCCATGAAGGGGTTTATGTACCAATGTACAAAACTCCTAGCCGTCATGGTACCTCTCATAAGCTCCATCGGACCCATGGATGACGTTGTCTCTGTCCCGCAGTACAGGTGTCAAGGAACTGTTCCCTTGAAAGAGGAAGGACTCGCGCCCTTCCATCGGCATGATGAAGAAGATATTGGGATTCATCAGACCATGAAACGCTCTGCCACTACGCCAACGTCATAGCTGCCGACGTCGTGGTGGTAACAGTGGCACATGCATGGGTCATCGGTTGCGGAGGCCCATCGTTAGGGATGATCGGTGCACTGTGTGTTCAGACGCACTTGCGCTCTGTCCAGCATTAAAGTATGATGCTAGTTCCGCCACGTTTTGCCGCCTGTCTTGTTTTACAAGTCTGCCCAGTCTACGACGTCTGAAATCTGTAATGAGGGCTGGCTGCCCAACCCCATGGCAGCAGGACGTGGTTCCACCTTGGTTTCGCCACATACTGGCACTCACCACAGCACTCCTCGAACAGCCGACAAGTCATGTCTTTTCCGAAATGCTCTTGCCGAGCCGCCAAGCTGTCACCTCAGGTACATCATGCGCCTTCCCCATTCCGCGCACGGAAAAAAACACTCACTGATACTACACGTGCAGTTTGTACGTCTGACTAACAGTCAGTCCTAACCAGTTGACACTACTATCGCCTGGGTGGGGGTATATCGACAGTAGGTCGGTGGTCGTAATGTTCTGGCTGGTCAGTGAATAAACAGTTTCTTCATGTTAAAATTACCTGTTTGCTCTATTGCCGTTTGTATGGATCGGAAAGCATACTACGTCTGGTCGCGATAGTTATTTAGATAGAGAAACCGAGATTTCATTTCCTGTTTCTAACAGCAAGACCATGGCTCTGAAAACGGCCTGTCACAGGGCTCTGACTAACATCCAGTTCTATCAGCCTGTGTGTTACTGTAACGCCAGACATCAGCTTTTGTAAATATATGTATGGGAACGACATGGCCATCTCACATCAAAGTAAAACTCTTTATAACGCTGACGAAATACTGAATGCAGACCCGGATGTACTGCACACCTGCTACTACAACTGGCACCTGCGTCCAAACCCTAACGAAATGATTAGCACCATAATGCAAATAGACAACTTCAACTGTCAGTTGGTCAACGCATCAGGCATGAAAATGAGCCTATATACTTGGAAGTGAAATTATACTGCACTCACTTCTACTAGATGCAAAACAGGGAGTAAAAAGCGATAGTTCTATGCTGTCGAAATTGCCGGAACGACATGTGGTTTTGGAGCGAGCACATTCGGAAACTCCTCTCTAGCCCTTGTCCACAGGGCAAATGAGCACTGGTCGCCAGAACTGCAAACATAGCTAAAGTCGACGTCCAACTGACGGAGACAATGCGTGTAAACTCTGGAACACTCAGGGACACTCCATGTACCTGGTTCCCCACCTTAGGAAAACAGAGCCCTATAATTAGGAAATCACAGGTAGCCCATACAGAAAAATCTTAAGCAACTCAGAACCCCCCTATACGAAGAACTAGCACCTGCATACAGATTTCAGTCTAATACAGTCTTATGGAAAATTGGCGAAGAACTGCAAGGCTTCTACTCAAAAATAGCTTGGAAATGACTATAGTCTGTAAGCGCACCTAAAGATCGAAATTTGGTAGACAACCCCGAAAAGAAGGCCGAAGGATTCAACCAGGACAGGAAATTCTGGATAACTCTGAACCATGTCAGAAAAAGTATTGGTAAATGTAAACAACTGATGAACAAATGGGGCAGTCCTGTACGTGAGTGCGGGGATATACAGTCAATGGACCATGAGTTTTGCGTTTACTGGGGTGTGGCTACGAGGGTGAACTGAATGACACACACAGTCTTTGTCTCAGCCGGAGAATGGCTCAGGAATATTTGTAATGTTGAATAGTTCTATAAGAAATTATGTAAGGAATAATGTAATCCACTGTAGAGCTCTAACGATATTGTAGTTAATTCATTATGTCATGATGGATTTTGCAAATGCCGAAGAGATGAATCTATACCAATAACAAATTTATAAAATCTGTCTCTCTGTTAGTCTTTGAACGCGCTGATCTCCAAAATTACTATACGAAGCCCGGGACACTGTGTGGACTGTATTTTATGAGAATCAAATCACGGAATAAAAGATATTCGTTCACATTATAGAAATATATGTATGTATGAATTTATGTTCCACATTTCCGAAACCAAACTTGGTCCGTATATCTTTTACCGTCTAGAAACAATCAATGTGGTGGTAAAAACCAACTACTTATCAAATCTGTTAGCGCATCGGGGAGAGCATTTTCGCTGTTTATGAAGTATAACTGCCATATGACGCATGATATTTTAAAATATTACTTTTTAACTACTAACTGTATTCACGGCACAGTTTAGATGTAGTTTTCTCATATAGCACTGAATATAAGTACAAAATAACATCATTGTACGGCACATAGTTCAAGAGATATGACGCCATGGACGTTTAGATGCGTGAAACAACTTTCGCGTTGTGCATGACGTTCGAATTTATTACTTCTTTGATAATAACTCAATTCACAACACATTCAGCACGCAATTTCTACATATGGTGCTGAATTTACCTGTAGAATTGTATCATCATATGGCACAGAGAGAGGGGGAGAAGGATACGGACAGAGAGAGGTGGATGGAAGAGACTGACTAATAGAACTGAAATACATACACACCCAGGCAATGCCAACTACTCTGATACTAAATACTTGTAAGTAATTAACTGTGAACGTGGGACAAAGGACTAAAGCAAGCAGTGAAAACAGGTGGCTCTGAGCGCTATGGGACTTAACTTCGGAGTTCATCAGTCCCCTAGAACTTAGAACTACTTAAACCTAACTAACCTAAGGACATCACACACATCCATGCCCGAGGCAGGATTCGAACCTGCGACCGTAGCGGCCGCGCGGTTCCAGACTGTAGCGCCTTTAACCGCTTGGCCACGCCGGCCGAAAACAGGTGGTTTCACCATTGCAGAGAAAGGCGAGAACACAGCTATTTGAGACAACGTTGTGCTGAGTATTTTTGAAGGAATATGGTCGCCAGAGACAACCCGAAACAGGAGCATAATACCGAAACCTTCTAAGGAAATTACAGGACTCTGTGGAGATAAACCATTGCAGGAATCTGTCCAGGTGGGTACTTTCCGTTCCACGGTAACGCGCCATCCATTTTGGACAGTTGCTACGCTGGGGTCTCAGATGTGACCTCGCCCGTCCACATTCTCATGAGATTGCACCCACTGTCTCCAGACTCCGTAGTCGGATGAAGGAATTGCTTTGTAGTAGACATCTCCATAATGACAACGAGCTGGACTGTTTCCGGAACAGTCAGTTCTCCGAAAGATCATCATCATCGATTAAAATGTGCCACATGGGAGTGTGTGTATGGGAGAATGACGAACACCATCAACAAGTTTCGCGGTCTCAGCTTGAATTATCTAAAGCGCTAACTAACGCTCTGTGACTACCGTGCGGATTCTCTTGACGTAGACTCATGCGAGAGCAAAGCGGAGGGGAAATATTTTCAGTGCTTTGTGCCTTTACTGGATAGATGCTCTTTGTTCGAAAGAGCTCCCCAATTTCCGGGACCCGGCGCGGCCTGTGGCGGTATTAACTGCGAACGTGTTAATAAGCCGGCACACGCCGCCGCGCCCGCCAACAGATGCGCCAGATAACGCCTTTATGGTCCGCCTCCGCGAAACACCAATAACCAAGCGTCCGCTATCGCGTGCTCTTCTCCATATCTCCGCTTTTTATATCTCTTTGGCGCTCAGCTGCATAAAGGTATAGCGCCCGGAGTGTGCGTTAACTGCGTTGCGCAGTATTACTGTGTCTCTGTAGCGAGTTATGAAAGCACTGCTGGGGCACGGTCGGTTGCCTGAATCTGGCGACTTTGTACCGCCAACTTCAACTTGCGTGTGTATCCAGGCAAGCTTTTATTCGACAAAGACTTTAACAGAAATGGCTATTTTAGCGATAGTTTCAAACTTGCTAATGCAACTGTGTATCAACCCACATAAATCAGTTAAAAATATTCATAGAACATCATTATCTTGTCGGTCGTCCTCAAACTACAAATAAAATTAACCTTACTTGACACGCTTTTGTGGAGTGACGTGCTAGACATACTGGGGTGGATCGCAAGCCAGCGACAGCAATTGTTATAATAGATAATCTATTAAGTATCATTACTTCAAATTTTTATGTTGTTGTTGTTCTGATCTTCAGTCCTAAGACTGGTTTGATGCAGCTCTCCATGCTACTCTATCCTGTGCAAGCTTCTTCATCTCCCAGTACCTACTGCAGCCTACATCCTTCTGAATCTGCTTAGTGTATTCATCTCTTGGTCTCCCTCTTCGATTTTTATAGCTCCTCAAAAGGTTACAGCTTGAAGTTGTATGGGACATATAACCACTGCCAACGTCCTTGCCGCAGTGGTAACACCGGTTCCCTCCAGATCACCGAATTTAAGCGTTGTCGGCACATGAATGGGAGACCGTCCGGTCTACCGAGCGCTGTTGGCAAGCCCTTGTGAGGCCCACTGAGCAGCTACCTGACTCAGCGGATCCGGTCTCGTAAACTGACAAGGGCGGTCAGAGTGGTGTGCCGACCACATGCCACTCCATATCTGCATCTAGTGACGTCCATCGGCTGAGGTTAACACGGTTGCTGGTCGGTACACTTGGGTCTTCAAGGCTTGTTCGAACGGAGATAAGACTAAAGAATTCAAATACCAGAAAAAATTGAAAAACATTACTCATTTTTAAAGAAAATACCTTTTATATGATGAAAAATTTAACTGAATTTTACTCAAGATGTAGTACCACGAGAGAAATTTAGTATATTACTGAACGATCTAAAAGGAACTGTCGGATATAGCACAATATCATTTTTGCCTCCCAACATGGTCGACCGACGTCCTCGAGCACGAGAAATTCCGAGGAGCTCATTCAAACTAGTGTCCTCCATTTCAATATTGTCATCTGCATCCTCTTTCCTCTCTTGTAGAGTAAGTAGAGTCTTCTTCACCACTTGCAAAATTCTCTTCGACGCTTTGTTCAACAAGCTCCTCACGACTTTCGTCCACTTCAAGCAACTCTTCGCATATACATCGAGTTCGTAGATTATAAGCCATCAAATTATTTGAATAAGATATTATCTCTCAAGAAAAAAAAATGAAGTAGACGTGATAAAGCATAGCATACTTCCAGAATGAGATTTTCACTCTGCATCGCGTTGGTGTGAAACTTCGCTGCGCGGGATTAGCCAAGCGGTCTCAGGCGCTGCAGTCATGGACCGTGCGGCTGGTCCCGGCGGAGGTTCGAGTCCTCCCTCGGGCATGGGTGTGTGTGTTTGTCCTTAGGATAATTTAGATTAAGTAGTGTGTAAGCTTAAGGACTGATGACCTTAGCAGTTAAGTCCCATAAGACGTCACACGCATTTCAACATCTTTGTGAAATTTTCTGGGAGATTAAAACTGTGTGCCGTACCGAGACTCGAAGTTGAGAAGGTAGGAGACGAGGTACTGCAGAAGTAAAGCTGTGAGGACGGGCCGTGAGTCGTGCTTGGGTAGCTCAGGCGGTAGAGCACTTGCCCGCGATTTCGAGTCTCGGTCCTGCACGCAGTTTTAATCTGCCAGGAACTTTCATAGGATACTTACATTATGTTTCTATCTGGTGCCAAAATAGACTTGAAATAAAATCTACTTAAGTTTCAGACACTTGACGTTACTTGACACACTTAGGTGCAGGCAAACCCAGTCGACATTGGGTGGCTGCCGCAGCTGTGTTAACGCTGACAGTTTGATGTCATTGGTTTCAGGCTTAGTGCTACTATCAAACCGCCAACCGATGGCGCCACAGACCCGATCTTCTCAGGTTTACATACCCCAAATTAGCGAAAAGTTGTTTGATATTAAAGAAAAGTAGGCTTGGGATATACTGCACCCTTGTGTGTCAAAGAAGTGTTAACAACAAAATTATTGCAGTCAGAAATTAACTAAGATTTTTCAATAATTTTAGTGTCAGTGGCTTCTTGTAGTTAATTCTACGTGACTGACACCGTTACACCTTGAGGATGTGCCGTCAGGCGCCATCACTAGAGTGCACTATGGTAATACGCAACATGATCCTCAGCTCCTCTGAAAAGGCGATTGTTGGCGGGAGGTAAGCCTTTCCCTCTAGAAAGTAACCAGATGTAGTGTGTGCTTCTCACATGCGGTCCGCGGTGCCGTAGGCGCCAGCCAGCTGTGGACACAGACGACGGAACACTCAAAGAGAGGTGCCTGTGATGGGTAATGGGTCTGTCAAACTGTGGAGACATTCTCTTCATACATCTCGAAATTTCTCCACACAGTGATTTTGACAATGTCAGATTAATTAACTTGACTAAATTGTGTATTTTGTCATCGTCAGGGCTTAGTGATTGTCTTTGCAGTGTCAGCTGCTGGGTGGTGAGGCAATGAGACGTTTAGTGACGCAGTACTGAGTCGACACAGTCGTCGAATTGAGTCCCGAAAAGGGCAGCACCAATTTTAATTTGCTGTGAATTCACAAGTGGGAGTGGGGTGGGAAGTCAGCATAGCCCTGGGACAAAGAAACTCCCACCAAAATTCGAAATTTCCCCCAAAATTTAAATTCTCACCGATAGGGTAGGTGTGGCAGGAGGGGGTGAGAGGGGTGAGAGGGGTGACGGAGATGGGGAGTGATGGGGCTGGGGCCCATGTGCAGGCTGAGAAAAACACGTGACAGCATCGCACTGAAACCAGTGCCTCACAGCTAGCTGAAGTGGGATGTCTTCTAGGAGGTCCAAGATTCAGCTCATTCTGTAGGAATTGCAAATAAGCCGACCAGTTGGTCTGGGAGCCAAATAAACTGGAGCAGTGATGTGGTCTAGAATGCCATACCATACGTTAGCACCCCCATGCGCTTGCATGTGATGTGGTCCTAATAAGTGAGGATTTTCAGGAGCTCAGTAATGTGGAGTGTGTCTGTTGACAGAGACGTAAATGGCAAAATAGCATTCATCTCCCCAGAAAATGTGCCTGATGAAATCCGGATTTACTGCTACTTTATTTACGAGACGTCTGGAGATCGATACCTGATCTTGAAAATCGTCTCCATGTACTTGTTAGTGTATGTGCAGCTTAAAGGGATGCTATTTTCGTTCCTCAACAATCTTTTGCCCGAAGACCTCAATATGCCGAGGTATTCTGCGACTCTTCTTTGTCCTAATTACGATGAGAAACAGGTATCACTGGGCGAGATCCAAAGATTTCCGTGATATTAATAACAATGGCCATATTATTATTATTATTATATTATTATTATTATTATAAGCAAAATTAATACTGCAATCTAAATGCACTTTCGTTTATACTACATTACTTGTGCGCGTTACTTTCGTTGAAGTTATGCTTCCCTTCTAACACTTGGTTCAAGAATTATAAAAGAAGGTTGTATACCTGGAAGAATCCTGGAGATACTAAAAGGTATCAGATAGATTATATAATGGTAAGACAGAGATTCAGGAACCAGGTTTTAAATTGTAAGACATTTCCAGGGGCAGATGTGGATTCTGACCACAATCTACTGGTTATGAAATGCAGATTGAAACTGAAGAAACGGCAAAAAGGTGGGAATTTAAGGAGATGGGACCTGGATAAACTGAAAAAACCAGAGGTTGTAGAGTGTTTCAGGATGAGAATAAGGGAACAATTGACAAGAATGGGGGAAAGAAATACAGTAGACGAAGAATGGGTAGCTCTGAGGGATGAAGTAGTGAAGGCAGCAGACGATCAAGTAGGTAAAAAGACGAGGGCTGGTAGAAATCCTTGGGTAACAGAAGAAATATTGAATTTAATTGATGAAAGGAGAAAATATAAAAATGCAGTAAATGAAGCAGGCAAAAAGGAACACAAACGTCTAAAAAATGAGATCGACAGGAAGTGCAAAATAGCTAAGCAGGGATAGCTAGAGGACAAATGTAAGGATGTAGAGGCTTGTCTCACTAGGGGTAAGATAGATACTGCCTACAGGAAAATTAAAGAGACCTTTGGAGAGAAGAGAACCACTTGTATGAATATCAAGAGCTCAGATGGAAACCCCGTTCTAAGCAAAGAAGGGAAGCCAGAAAGGTGGAAGGAGTATATAGAGGGTTTATACAAGGGCGATGCACTTGAGGACAATATTATGGAAATGGAAGAGGATGTAGATGAAGATGAAATGGGAGATAAGATACTGCGTGAAGAGTTTGACAGAGCACTGAAAGACCTGAGTCGAAACAAGGCCCCGGGAGTAGACAACATTCCATTAGAACTACTGATGGCCTTGGGAGAACCAGTCATGACAAAACTCTACCATCTGGTGAGCAAGATGTATGAAACAGGCGAAATACCCTCAGACTTCAAGAAGAATATAATAATTCCAATCCCAAAGCAAGCAGGTGTTGACAGATGTGAAAATTACCGAACTATCAGTTTAATAAGCCACAGCTGCAAAATACTAACGCGAATTCTTTACAGACGAATGGAAAAACTGGTAGAAGCGGACCTCGGGGAAGATCAGTTTGGATTCCGTAGAAATGTCGGAACACGTGAGGCAATACTAACCTTACGACTTATCTTAGAAAAAAGATTAAGGAAAGGCAAACCTACGTTTCTAGCATTTGTAGACTTAGAGAAAGCTTTTGACAACGTTAACTGGAATACTCTCTTTCAAATTCTGAAGATGGCAGGAGTAAAATACACGGAGCGAAATGCTATTTACAATTTGTACAGAAACCAGATGGCAGTTATAAGAGTTGAGGGGCATGAAAGGGAAGCAGTGGTTGGGAAAGGAGTGAGACAGGGTTGTAACCTCTCCCCGATGTTATTCAATCGGTATATTGAGCAAGTAGTAAAGGAAACAAAAGAAAAATTCGGAGTAGGTATTAAAATTCATGGAGAAGAAGTAAAAACTTTGAGGTTCGCCGATAACATTGTAATTCTGTCAGAGACAGCAAAGGACTTGGAAGAGCAGTTGAACGGAATGGACAGTGTCTTGAAAGGAGGGTATAAGATGAACATCAACAAAAGCAAAATGAGGATAATGGAATGTAGTCAAATTAAATCGGGTGATGCTGAGGGTATTAGATTAGGAAATGAGAAAAAGTAGTAAAGGAGTTTTGCTATTTAGGAAGTAAAATAACTCACGATGGTCGAAGTAGAGAGGATATAAAATGTAGATTGGCAATGGCAAGGAAATCGTTTCTGAAGAAGAGAAATTTGTTAACAGAGTATAGATTTAAGTGTCAGGAAGTCGTTTCTGAAAGTATTTGTATGGAGTGTAGCCATGTATGGAAGTGAAACATGGACGATAACCAGTTTGGACAAGAAGAGAATAGAAGCTTTCGAAATGTGGTGCTACAGAAGAATTCTGAAGATAAGGTGGGTAGATCACGTAACTAATGAGGACGTATTGAATAGGATTGGGGAGAAGAGAATTTTGTGGCACAACTTGACTAGAAGAAGGAATCGGTTGGTAGGACAGGTTTTGAGGCATCAAGGGATCACAAATTTAGCATTGGAGGGCAGCGTGGAGGGTAAAAATCGTAGAGGGAGACCAAGAGATGAATACACTAAGTAGATTCAGAAGGATGTAGGTTGCAGTAGGTACTGGGAGATGAAGAAGCTTGCACAAGATAGAGTAGCATGGAGAGCTGCATCAAACCAGTCTCAGGACTGAAGACCACAACAACAACATGCTTCCCTTGCGTGGGATGTGTTCCAAAAGACTCAATAACATTCTGGGCTACTTCGGATATCTTTCCACGACACGTTGTACCTGGAAAGCTCCATCGATTCCTAAACGTATCTCTGCACGTTTAAAAGCATGCGCAGAATGTAGACGTCCCGTTGGAAAACGTTGTGATTAAAGCCGTCGTGCCTCTGCTGCGTGTCTGCTGTGCGTGTCCCCATAGATCACTATCGTATCGATGTAGGTTTCTCTGGAGTTCACTGGACTTGTTACCTTATTGAATGTAAGACCTGACTCGAAGTACAAACAGACGGCCATGAGAGCGGAACCAAGATGAAAACGCAAGCAGATGGCGGCACAGCTCGGTCGAAGTTCGCTTGTATATGCATATTTTCTTTGGACAGCAGCAACGGGGGTAACCCGTCTTCGTTGTTGCTATAAACTCCGAGGGGTTTCACAGGGTGACTTGAACAAATCGCTCATAGGAACCCTTGTCTAGAAACGTCAGACGAGTCGTAGGCGCCACCACCTGCCAACAGACCATCCCTCTGGAAGAAAATGTGACTTGGTACATTGACAGGTCGTAGGTGGAACGCTTGGCAATATTGTTTGTTAATCAGAGATGGCGACTGATTGCCAGTGGAGAAGATGCAGCTAACTCTTCTATGAATGCGATGGTCCGTTGCCTCGTAGGATGACGGTTTTTGACACGGATTTTCATCCATATTTTATTTTTCTCCTGGAATGCTCTAAAATCTCCAGTGTACTTCGGTACACAGGCGAAAAATGAACTGTAAATGGAAAGCTGTGTCCGATATCGTCATCCACCAAGGCAATGGAGCATCTTACTCGTAGGAGACAAAGCTTGTCTACGCAGCGATTAGGTATATCTTCTCCACTGGCGATCGTGGCAATCAGTCGCGATCACAGAACAACAAACAACACTGCGAGACATTCCGCCTACGGTCCAGCGGCGTACAAAGCCACGTTTGCTGCCTAAGGGGTGGGCTAGCGACAGGCGCTGACGTATTTAACTTTCACTCCCTGTAGCGGCGTTGTATGACGTTTCCACGGGTTCCTAGCATGGATTTGTTCCTCTAGACATCCCTCTGTACAACCCTTCGTACCATGTCGCTTAATTTCTGGGCCACCCTGTATGTATTTCACACTTCCTGGTACAGATTTGCATGCGTTGTGTAGGCGACTCAGTGTATGGAGATCTGATAAGGAATCGATATGGACCTAAAATCTGTTTGAAGATCATATCACTTTCAAAATCTCCCGCTTGGCAGTACTCGTACAGTGAAGGTGATGAGCTCTGACCTGCACGGATTGCAGAAGGCCATGGGGTTGTTTGAGTTCCCGTTGTCGGTCTTTTTTCTTTGTAACGAAGGACATGCTCTTCAAGTCGAGAGTGTGGTGTGTATGTGGAGCATCATAGTCAACATTCCTAATTGAGAATGTACACTCGACAGCAAAAAAAGTGGGTCACATCTGAATTCCAATGTGTAGGCTGCACCTCAATGTATGCAACCAACATAGCTTATCTGTGTTGCACATCGTCACAACCCTCCACAGTACAGTCGTTGTAAGATACACAATGGGTACCTCTAGAGACTGCTAGAGAACACTGGTCTTTATGACAGTCCATCCAGATGTAAAGTAACACCACGATAGTACAGAAGAGATAAGATAGTCTTTAAAGTTTGTAAACCAGACGTAATTACAATAACGGACATTTCAAACGTTATGGGACAACTAATTTTGTCACATAAATCGTTCAGTAAGCCTTAGGCACAATTAAATATTTGAGACAATAGATGGATTTATAAAGTTGTATGGCAATTGGAAACAAGTTCTTTGCTATCTAAAAGGTTTACCCAGCGCATGCTGAACGTCGTTCAACGTTCAATGGGGAGTGCTTTCGCATCAACTTTATGTAATACTGAGCAGTTAAAAGAAAACGTGATTAACGGCGGCAAGCACTCTACGAAAATCCCAACATTAACAGCGAATCACAAGTAATATCGTTGTTCACATTACTCATCAACAGTTACTTGTACACAAAGTTGTACTTTAAATGACATGACCAACGTCTTCGTTCTGGATCCGGATGCAAACCCAGAATGTAAAGCCATTGTCAACCAAGTAAAGTTTTGTGCCTTATCGAGACTCGATCACTAGGCAGAAAGAGACGTCAAATATTGACGTTTGCACCAGTATCAGTTATCAATTCTCAACTTGAACCTAAATGACGATAATGTTTATACGAAACCAGGAACCCTAACATGACAATTATCTTCTTGGTAATTAACCTTGAAAGACGTTGTATATTGTTGCATTGTCAAGGAACAAAGGATGCAGATGTTTAAAATTGAAATGCCATCATGTAATGCTGATGACAAGGATGCGAACCCAGCACTTAATCGGATTGTTGAATAAGTACGTAAAATCAGAATGTAGATATCACTGTTTGTCACCAGTAGTGAGGTTGGAAGCTTAAATGACGACTGAAGTTTTATTGCCTGACTGGGATTCGAAACCGGCGCCTACCGCCGTCGTTGTCTAACCAGGAACAGACGAGAAATATCCAATGTTGGTCCACCATTAGCGAGATGTGCTACGTTTAACTAGAAATAAGGCGACCAAAACGTCTATGCACACATGGTTATGAAGACACGTTAATAATCAAATTCTTATTAAGCAGTAGCTAGGAGTAGCATGTTTAGTTGCAAACCTGAAGGCTTTCTCATCCCTAGTAACGTGTTGCCTAATATCTGCGATATCATGGTGTTAATTTACAAGTGGATTGACTGCCGTAAAGAGCAATGTTCTCTAGTAGTCGTGTATCATTGAGATGTAAATGAAGTGCCTCAGCAGAAAGTATTTTCCGTCGTGCAGCACGTATTGTTTCAGAGACGCTGAGTATATGTTATAAGTGCACAAAACGTGTATTATATACTACGTAAATACTATTATTTGGAGAATCTGCCGCCAAACCTGTTTACTTTTACATCCCGCTTAGTTGTCGTGGTTGAATACACGTTTTCTTAAGGCTACATCTAATGCAGAGCGCTTACAAGAAACAATAGTTTCCTTCGTTATGCTATTGCTAGCTGGGTGAAATATTTTGTGGTAGCTATGTTTAAAATGAATGCATTTTTGAACGTATTGTTCGTCAAATATCTGAATGAATCATCAACTGTAGGTGTGCGTGCACTTGTTATAGCATAATAGCTGTGGCTGCGTTAGTTTATACTACAGACTTGGGTAGGCTACGTGTAACTTTTGATCCTTCAAGAGGTGATCGTGGCCTTGTGGCCCGGGTCTGTACTAGCCGCGGCTCGCGAGCTACGGGGCAGCCAGGCTGGTCGAGGAGAGACGGAAGTGAGCGAGCTGGCGGTGGCGTTGGTGGGCAACAGCCTGGGACGAGCCAGCACGGCTGCGCCGCATGCATCTGCCTCTGCCGCTCCGTTTGATCCTGCGTCCTGGAAGCCTGGGAGGAAGTTCCTTCTTCAGGCTGTTACATCTGACGGTTTATACATTCTATGCCAAGACGCATGATAGAAGTACAAAATAATGAAGGATTCTGGATAAAATATTAGAGTCCTTAAAATGTTTTGTTATGTCTTCTTTTTCGTCATTTTTCCACATTGGGAGCTAGTGGAAGATCGCGTGGCAACAGAAAAGATACAATATGGGTTAGTTTTCCTTTGAGTTGCCTTTTAATTGAAGTGGGTTTCTTTTGAATATACAGTTTGTTAAATATTCTTTTTTGATTTAATTTATACCCTGTCTAGATACTTACAAACTAATCAGCGTAGATGGACTCTGTCACAGTAGTTTTTGTTGGTTCAAATACATCTCTCTCTTCCCCTCCATCCATGAATACAACCTCCGTCCTCCACACAATACCCAAACGCTTTCATATTATGTTTACTCGTTGTTAATATCTCCTCTATTCTCCTCTCACTCTCTCTCTCTGACACTATCGCCGCAAGTGCCCTTCTATTCTATCCATCCAAAACTTTGTAAACAAATCTAGAGGTTTCCATAGACGCTACATTTTCTCTTTTAACTGCTGCTGTCTTGACTCTCTCAACACCTATGAAACCGTATTCTTTGATCTCCCTTTCCCTATAACCCATTCTTAGTTCTGAAAACAGTCCTTCCTTATCTCTTGGTCCTAAGATACAACGAACTGTGGCACACATCTAAGTAAGCAATACTTTGCAAGAATTTCACGCTTATATTGTGCACTTCTATCCATTTCCAGATCCCGCCCTCCTTCCTGTTACCCGTCCCTTGACATCTGCATCTACATCTAAATGAATACTCTGCAATTCATAATTATGTGCTTGGCAGGGGGTTCTGTGGTCTGATGGATTAATCTCGTACTGATGTGTAAAACGTGTAGTTTCACATCTCACGTCAGGCGTAGATTTTCAACACACACAAGTAACTCTCCTTCACCCCTAGTTACGCCAAGTGCAGATCGCCAGTAAGCTCCGTAGTTCAATATCTGCAGTAAAGATAACATCCCTTCGCTGCCGACTGGGGCAGAGCGGCATACGTCTGAGCAGTGACACTTGGAGAAACCCCGGAAGGCAGAGACTACGTCACCAGCAAGCCATCGTAAACTGGAAAACGTATTTCATTTAATGAACCAATGGCCGTGTAAGTTCACAAGGCTCTTACTTTATTTGAAACTGAGACGTTGAAAATGGTGGTGCTGGACTAGGTTCGAATTCGATTTCACTGTGTTCCCCAAGATTGCGAACTCTTCTAGACCTCCTTGAAAGACGTCTATCTAGTTTCGAATTCTGATTAGCACAAAATATTCATTATTTCGTTTCAAGCCCTAGCATGTGCAGTCCGAACTACTAGTGAAAAATAGTTTCATTTTCAACGTCTCTTCGTGCGTTGTCAGCTGTAACGTGTTCGTTTCAACTCACAGCCACATGATGAGCTTTTTATCACAACATTACACGATCAAACGTTTCCTTACATCTTTTCAAGTTCAAACATTCCTCTCCATCCTGCTGGCGAAAACGGATTTGTGTTTGACGTTGTGTTCGTTGTGATCACCAACGACGATATGTTGTGGTTCAAATGACTCTGAGCACTATGGGACTTAACACCTGAGGTCATCAGTCCCCTGAACTTAGAACTACTTAAACGTAACTAACCTAAGGACAAACATACATCCATGCCCCAGGCAGGATTCGAACCTGCGAACGTAGCGGTCGCGCGGTTCCGGACTGTAGCGTCTAGAACCGCTGGGCCACTCCGGCCTGCGATATGTTGTGGATCCAACTTCTAGACAGCAGAGTATTTTCCATCATATCATTGAAAGTACAAACATGCCACTCCTAGCTATTATTGGAAAAGAATTTGATGGTTAATGCGTCTTCATGACCACGTGTGCGGTGTTTGAATTCCATTCAGCACAGAACCTTTCGTTGCCTGATGTCTAGCTAAACATGTGCAAATCTCGCTGCTGGTGAACCAACAATAGCTATTTATCGTCTGTTCCTGGCTAGAAAACGACGGCGCTAGATGCTGGGTTCGATTCCCAGTCAGGTAAAAACAATTCTATCGTCATTTAAAGTTTCAACATCTCGCTGTTGGTGAAAACATTTGATATTAAATTCTTATTTTACGTACTTCGTTAACAATCAGATTAGGTGCTGGGTTCGCATCCCTGTCACAAGCTTTACATCATGGCATTTCAATTTTAAACATGAGCATACCTTGTTCCTTGTGAATGACACAATATTAAAAGTCGTTGGGGGTAGTTCCCAGGAGGGTAACTGTTATGACAGGATTCCCAATTCAGTACAAACATTTTCGTCATTTATTTTCAGGATCTGAATTGTTAACTGATACTAGTGCAAACGTCTATACTTCACGTCTCTCTATGCCTAGTGATCGGGTCTCAATAAGCCACAAACAAAGCTTAGCTTAGTTAGCAATGGCTATAGGTGTTGGGTTTGAATCCAAGTCCAGAACGACGACGTTGGTCATGTCAAATTTGTGTAAACGTAGCTGTTGATGTGTTACGAGAACAATGATATTACTGGTGATTCGCTGTTAATGTTGTGATTTCTGTAGAGTGCTTGTTGCCGTTAATCGCGTTTTTTTACTGGTTCGTCCAATATCCAGTTTCCACAGCCACTCGCCGTTGAGCGACTTTCAGCACGTGGATGGAAACCATGTTTGAGAGCGAAAAATTTTTTCCCAATTTCTGTATAGCTTTTGAACTTCATATACTGTCTCAAGTATTTCATTTTGACTAAGGATTACTGCACGATATATTTAAAATAATCCGTTTTCTCAGAACTTTTGGAATGTCACTTGTTGTAGATAAGGTTAGTTCACTAGTGTTATGGGGTGTCTCATCGCTAAGAACGTGTTTTCTAATGTGTTTTGTATGAAGATATTAGTCGAGGTTTAGACTGACTGCCATAAAGACCTTTGGTCTCTAGTAGTCTCTTGTGGTACCCATTGTGTGTAGTCAAACGACTGTACCCCGCGGGGCTTTGGTGTTTAGAGGACCTGCAACACAGCTACGTTATGTTGGTTGTATTCGGCAGTGACCCACTTTTTTTGCTGTCAGGTGTACCATCTGCTTTGTAAAACCTGACGTTGGGTGACCGAGATGCATCGATCAGTATTATTTGTTGAAGTTTTTAATAGTATTTATTCCAGCAAAATGTGAAATTCCAAACTGGGTGACAACCAGTTTCAGTTGATTGACAGCAGCAGTAGGGTGTTGGAGTTACAACTCCATTTATGATATCAAATTGATATGCAAATGAATTAAATTGATCAATTAATCACCCCTATCACCGCCCACCATCGCATCCGACCACGCCCACCATCACCCCCAGATGACATGTGTTTTCTCACCTGCTCGTGTGCCCCAGATCCCTCCTCCCTCTATCCCACCACCATCCCCCCTCCCCAAACCTACCCTATTGGCGGGAATTTCGAATTTTCGCGGGAATTTCGAATTTTGTTGGGAATTTATTTGTCCAAAAGCTGTGACGACATCTCAACCCACCCTCCACTCGGGAATTGACAGGAAATTAAAAATGGCGGTGTGCTTTTCGGGACTGGAAGCCTGGTCCTGCCGGGTGGAAAGCCCAAGTCTAGCCCCCCTAACACAATAAAATCGCCAGAGGCGCTTGAAATAGGTAGTAGCCAATAAGAACGCAGCATCCGATCACACAACGGGGATATAAGGAAGGCCCATCGGCTCTGCAGCCTCAGTTGCGGTCAGTCACTCAGAAGAAGCGCCAGTCGAGATCGTCCAGGACCGTCCAGCCGCAGCAGCAACGGAATACGAAGAAGCCACTGAGGAGTAAGTAACGCCTGCTTGATGTCTGTGTTTACTGCCGTGTGAAGGTCTTTGTACTTCTACCATCGCTTGTAACTGATCTTCTTCCCTTGCTCATCAGCGTATGCGACATCCTCCAGCCTGTCTTGGTCTCCAACACAGACATGTCCCAGCTCGTCGGGAACCTTAGCAGCGGCAGCATCCTGGGATCCTGATCAGCTTGATGGAGCAGGACAATCAGCTGTTACTGTCGGTTGAAGACACCCAGCCAGCCCCTGACTCGCCGAAGTTCACCGGGGGTCCTAATCAGCATGATGCAGGTCGGTACTGGCCTCCATCATCCGCGCCATCGCAGAATATTCCGGTGATACTGCAAGGACAGAGTGAGGATGTAGTGGATGAGAAGATACCAGTTAAGTCCTGTGCACCACTACTCTTCTCTTCAGTTCACAATTTAACCGCTAGTGGTTCAAAAAGTTTACATATTGGTATAGAAACGGCCAGAGACAGAGAGTGGCGTATTGTGATAGAGATCGAGTATGCAGCTGAAAGTATTAAAGTGCAGTTTACGGGAGTGGAATGGGATGAACTCTGTCGTGCAAAAGCGTATATCATGCAGCAGTTGACCGCCGAGTATCACCCGAGCCACCCTCCTCCGGACATTTACTATGCTGCTCTAACTCTACCCATTACAACAGTGTACAATAACTCTGCAATGACAATTCTCGTTAAATGTCGTTGAAGCGTAAGGTTTATGCGAGAAGTATTACTGACGTATGATTCACTCATCATATTCCACTGGGTGAGATATACTGAGCGACGACGTCATTGCGAGGTTTCAAGCTTACTGATTTAAGAAACTTGTAGTTCGCACGTGTTATCACCTTGCGGTTCGCTGCGAAGTGCTATGCTGTGCGCTGCGTGCGCTGTGTTTTATACTTTACGCCCATCTTGTCGTAGATGTAGTCGTAGAATGATATCCTCACCACGAAAGTCAACAAGTTGTATATTCTGATGCACAACAGAGGGCTCCAGATATTCCAATGTCTGAACTGTCACTGGAAGGTATATAGCGGTGGTAGGAGTCTCAACAATATTATACCCTGTTCCAATTGATGAAAGGAATCCGTAAATTGAATGAACCAATCTATCGTTGAGATATGAGTTCGTTGCAGTGTTACACTCAACGCGGATTGCAGTGACAGGGAGAATATCCACTGTCTGATAAGATTTGTAAAATTTATTGGGATCCGTCCTCAAAACCTGTCCCTTCGTGAAACCCAGCCTATTGAACCTTTCTGCTTAATGTCTATCGAAGCATTCATCATCCTTATTTCAGATTTAAATGTACTGATGTTTTCACGGAGCTCAATTCCTTTTCCAGACTGTTTAAAAACTTGGTTCAAATCCTCAATATCGTATGCACGAGGTTCAATTTCTACAATTTCTTCTTTACCATTAATTTCCAGATACAGCTTATTGTTAGCCTCTGATATTTGGGATGGTATTGTGTGTCTCCAGTCCAAACAGCGCGATGCTCCAATCTCTAACGCTTAAATCAACTGGTGGGAAGTAATTCGCACGTAGTACAGACCATCATTCTTTTAATGTCAGAGTGTACGACATTGCATCTAAACACCGAGTGGTGAGTGGGTGCTTAATACCCCGCCTTGTATATCATTCGTGAAAGTCAGAACGAACATGATGCACAGATGGCCACACGGGAATGTATCATAGTCTTGGTAGCGTCGAAAATTGTTGAACACAAGTCTTCTGTCTGTGGAGTATCATTGTAATTTAATTCTTCTGGGGTTGCAGGTCGCCGAATGAGTCGAAATAGACGCTATTAGTATTTCTTCTTATAACATATGCTACCCAGAGAGTTACAGGTCCTCCTACTACATCCAAATTCACAATTCCGCATTCTCCTGATTTCCACATAGTCCTCGGTAACGTATTCCGTATAAACACACATCGGAATCTCGGAATGTTGAATTTCTTCGTAACAAACTTAAGCAGATCTGTATTTGTAAGCACCCTGTCTGGTAGGACTGTTAGGGGCTTTCTTCTTTCTGTTTATGAATAGACCTAGTACTTTCTTGTACGGTTTCAGGTATAGCCCTTTTCCGATGGCTGCTGCCTCCGTCATGCGGTTATGTCTTCGTGCCTCCTGCAGTTGCTCCTGAGAGCTTTCTGCATTCTTGACTGTCCTGGCAATTGCCGCAGCACCGCCAGCCAGTGAACCCACCGCTGAGAGACCGGCTAAGGCTGGAATAAGGAAGGAAATAATTCCACCCGACGTCTTGGGTATTGGTAAAACGACGGGTGGTTTAATCGATCTTTTCTTTCTCACTCCTTTCTGCCTCAGGGCGCTTTTAGCTACATAGAACGCTGTCAGGATCAGTTTTTCATGCAACCTTTGGTTTTCATCTTCTTACTTAGCGCTCTACATGCAGCGCTCATAACTTGGCTGAACTTCTTTACACCCAAATAAAACTTAACTCTACCAAGCATAGTATTTTCAACTTCAAATGCTCCAATGCGTTGACCTATACCAGTATCCTTTCTCGCACATATTACCTTAGCTTTATCAGCTAAAATTCCATCGGCGGTGTGACGAACTTTATTTGCTGCGTAAGCGATGTAATGTTCCATACACGCTTTGTCGAGTAGATTTATTCCCTAATCACAGGGTGCTAATCATTTCTGAAGTTTTGTTCCACGTCCACATTAGTTATATCCAGGAATGTGTAATTCGACTGGTAGTTTGTCGAGAATACCGCCTCCTCCTGTAATTCGTCTTCTATCACGCATGTTATGCTTCTAGGGTACTTGTGGTCTGCGCTCCCTGTTATAGAACAAATCGTCAGCGTCGATACAGTCGTTTTGTGATGCGGGAAAGCCAAGCCATTTAACTTGTTATATTGCTAGAGAAGGCCGAAATGCACGCTATAAGCTCACGCAGGATGGCGTGAGGTCTTGAACAGGATACGTAATGAATGCTATAAAGAAAAGTACGTAGCTTCTGGAATACTTAACTTTAATCCATCATTTGTATACATCGCTCTTGATGAGACATGCTTCATACGATAACTATCAATTGCTATGGCGCCTTGCTAGGTCGTAGCCATTGACTTAGCTTAAGGCTATTCTAACTATCTTCTCTGCAAATAAACGAGGCTTCGTCAGTGTTGCATCGCTAGCTAAGTCGTCCGTACAACTGGGGCGAGTGCTAGTAAGTCTCTCTAGACCTGCCCTGTGGCGGCGCTCGGTCTGCAATTACTGGCAGTGGCGACATGCGGGTCCGTCGTATACTACCGGACCGCGGCCGATTTAAAAGCTACCACCCAGCAAGTGTGGTGTCTGGCGGTGACACCACATAACTAACGCTCTATTCCCACGACGCCGTATGACCCTCTCTATGAGATACAGATCTGGTTCCGAGCTTTTCTGTAACTCTTGTGCGTAAAAGCATCCAGAAATTTCAGTAGCACTGCTGTCCTTTAACAGGTAGGTTTTAGGATTCGTTCTCTGTACTTTTGAAACTCTGAATATCTCTGGTGGCCGGCCAGGTGGCCAAGCGGTTCCTGGCGCTTCCAGTCTGGAGCCGCGCGACCGCTACGGTCGCAGTTTCGAATCCTGTCTCGGGCATGGATGTGGGTGATGTTCTTAGGTTAGTTAGGTTTAAGTAGTTCTAAGTTCTAGGGGGCTGATGACCACAGATGTTAAGTCTCATAGTGCTCAGAGCCATTTGAGCCATTTGACTATCTCGGTTGACCAGTTTGGCATGTATGATTTCTCAAACGTTGTCTTGTGTTTTGAAATACGTACTAAATCACCTACATTAAATTGATGTTTGATCGGATCTACTATTTTAATACGATTGTATACTGTATCTAGACGTTTATTATCACGAACATCGATTGGTCTCATTTTTATTGTGCGATGGTTACTGAGATTATACTGTGCAATTATTTGCGGGAGGATATCGATCCACCTAAGTGAGCCATGAAGACTGAATTGGATCCACATCTAGCTTTGCACTGTTCTGTTCACACGTTCCACGATACTCGGATACTCGCCTTGAGATGGGTGAGTGTCTAGTTGTGATGTATTCCATACCGCTCCATCACAGCCTTGAAATATTTATTGTAAAACTCACCACCGTGATCTGTCTGAAGGTTGTCTGGACTTCGATACGTCTCGGTATGCAGCAATCCATCAAACACATGCGCAACTTCCTTCCCTTTTTTCACTTTCACGGGTAATGCCCATGAATATTTAGAGTAAGTATCAATTAAAATTAAAATATATATTTGAATTCGTTATTCACACGTGAATATTCTCTCATGTCAATAAGATCTGCCCCCCACTGGTCGTCTAAACCATTATTCATAACATATCTTCGAGGGTATGTTTTACACGCTGGTTTGACAGTTCTCAATCTACAGTCGTCATACTATTTCGATGATGACTCTCTCTCCATGCTCAGAAACTATTCAAAAAACTTCATTCGAATGGAGTGTATTACCAGCGGCAGTTGATGCCGTGAGCAGTCGTAGCCGGTCTAATAGTTCATTGGAGTCGTCGTAATATACACTACTGGCCATTAAAATTGCTACACCACGAAGATGACGTGCTACAGACGCGAAATTTAACCGACAGGAAGAAGATGCTGTGATACGCAAATGATTTGCTATTGAGAGCATTCACACAAGGATGGCGTCGGTGGCGAGACCTGCAACGTGCTGATATGAGGAGGGTTTCCAACCGGTTTCTCATACACAAACACCAGTTGACCAGCGTTGCCTGGTGAAACGTTGTTGTGATGCCTCGTGTAAGGAGGAGAAATGCGTACCATCACGTTTCCGACTTTTATAAAGGTCGGATTGTAGCATATCGCGATTGCGGCGTATAGTATCGCGACATTGCTGCTCTCGTTGGTCGAGATCCAATGACTGTAAGCAGAATATGGAATCGGTGGGTTCAGGAGGGCAATACGGAACGCCGTGCTGGATCCCAACGGCGTCGAATCAGTAGCAGTCGAGGTGACAGGCATCTTATCCGCATGACTGTAACGGATCGTGCAGCCACGTCTCAATCCCTGAGTCAACAGATGGGGACGTTTTCAAGACAACAACCATCTGCACGAACAGTTGGACGACATTTGCAGCAGCATGAACTATCAGTTCGACGCTGCAACACAGACAGGAGCGCCTGCGATGGTGTACTCAATGACGAACCTGGATGCACGAATGGCAAAACTTCTTTTTTTCGGATGAATCCAGGTTCTGTTTACAGCATCATTATGGTCGCATCCGTATTTGGCGACATCGTGGTGAGCGCACATTGGAAGCGTGTATTCGTCATCGCCATACTGGCGTATCACCCGGGGTGATGGTTTGGGGTGCCATTGGTTACTCGTCTCGGTCACCTCTTGTTCGCATTGACGGCACTTTGAACAGTGGACTTTACATTTCAGATGTTTTACGGCCCGTGGCTCTACCCTTAATTCGATCCCTGCGAAACCCTAAATTTCAGCACGATAATGCACGACCGCATGTTGCAGGTCCTGTACGGGCCTTTCTGGATACAGAAAATGTTCGACTGCTGCCCTGGGCAGCACATTCTCCAGATCTCTCACCAACTGAAAACGTCTGGTCAATGGTGGCCGGGCAACTGGCTCGTCACAATACGCCAGTTACTACTCTTGATCAACTGTGGTATCGTGTTGAAGCTGCATGGGCAGCTGCTCCTGTACACGCCATCCAAGCTCTGTTTGTCTCAATGCCCAGGCGTATCAACGCCATTATTTCGGCCAGAGGTGGTTGTTCTGGGTACTGATTTCTCAGTATCTATGCACCCAAATTGCGTGAAAATGTAATCACATGTCAGTCCTAGTTTAATATATTTGTCCAATGAATACCCATTTATCATCTGTATTTCTTCTTGGTGTAGCAATTTTAATGGCCAGTGGTGTATATACTGCGGGAGTAGATTGCTCACTCTTTTACGCCGAATGTCAATACCATCACCACTGCTACTTTTTTCACCATTCAAAATAGGTCTTATAATGGATTTGTATTTCACATTGCTTCGACTTTTTGCATTCTTATGCAGATCAGTTAAAAGCAATGTTTCACGACACATTTCCAGGTCCTTAGGCGAATAATTTACAGTTTTTGTGGTGATACGAAAATAAGGTTCAGTAGACCGGGTGTTCTTTGAATTGCCGACCTGTATTATTTTTTCATTTCAAGTCATAGGCTGCGTGCCGAACACCACTACCACTAAGGCCGAATGTTTTGTCTATCCTACCGTCGCTGTGACGGTTGATGAAATCGGCAATAGCGTCATCGTCGTCGTTGCGAAATTTCGCTGAGAGTTCATCGAGAGATTCAGTAACTGGTTTAAAGGTTTCTCGCAGGGTCTGCTCCCACTTTAAATGTCCTAACCCCAGCAACAGTAACTTCTGACGAACGGCCTTCCGTGCCTCGATGACTTTAGGCTTAGTCGAAATCTCGGTGTATACTTATCGAACTTCTGTGCATCGTGATATACCCGTTCTTCTTAGGCTGCTCCCTCTTCTCGATAACAGGTATTTTCCCTTCATTTAAGTTACCTATTTTCTTTTCAATTGCGTTAACCCGTTGCTATAATGTCCCATTCTCAATGACAGCTATCCCCCCTTTAGTTAAACCGTTTACTTTCTTCTGTATTGCATTAACCCGATCATTCATCGTGTTGTTCAGTCTCAGAAGGGTTTGACAATACGTTTCTAGTTCCTTGCGTACACCCCCAACTTTATGTTCCAGAGTTTGAATTTTCGCGTCCACGTACAAGCAAATGTTTCGTCTGTGTACACCCATCCTATCAAATTGAGTTCCCTGCATGCGTGCGAATTTATCCATAGTGATGCGTAGACTGATGTACTCGCCTCTTTGCATGGTTATATACGACATAGGAACTCCTGGAAGTTGCCGTCATTCAGTTTTGTTGTTTTATCAATAACGAGAAACCCATACTGTGATTCATTCCAGCAATCTGCACATATGTTTACAAAATCATTGAACGACATGTCATTTGCTACATGAGCCTGATAAATGTGTTTTAAATTCAGATTATCCTGTTTGAATGCTATGATTAGGTTTTTCGCTGGACTATTTAACTTCAACTCGACTCCTATAATAAAGCAGCTATTAAAAAAGAAAAAGAAAACACAATCATTTTACATTCGACAACAACAGTTGTATGGTATCGTTAGTGTTTGAGTTGTATTGCGATTTTATGCCATCCCTGTGTAGCACTATGCATATAGTTGTTTAATTAGGCCCGATCTTTATGATAAATTACGTCTTAGGATCGATCGTTGCGTCACTTACCCGACCAAAATAAATAAAGTACACTAACCTAACCTTCCTCCCTCGCATCTAGTCACTTTCCATGTGTTGGGAGGGAGCACTTGGACTATCCATCCAGTAGAATCAGGGTTCAATTCGCAGAAAGGGCACCGCCATTTTTAATTTCCAGTCAATTCCAAGCACCTCGGGTGGTTTAATTGTGTTAGGGGGCTGCACTTGGACACTCTGCCCAGGAGGACCAGGATTCGAGTCCCAGAAAGGGTACTGGTAATTTTAATTTCCCGTCAATTTCTAGGTTGGGGTTGGGGTGGGCACATCAGCATAGTCCTGGGGCAAAGAAATTCCTGCGAAAATTCTAAATTCTCGCGACAATTCGAAATTCCCTCCAATAGGGTACGTTGTGGGAAGGGGGTGGCGGAAGGGGGGATGAGGGGTTGAGGGCACACGTGCAGCTGAGAAAACACGTGACGTCATCCGGGAGCGGGGGTGGGCGTGGGCGTGGTCGAGGTGGGGGTGGGGGTGGCCGGTGGCGGGGATGATTAATTGATCAATTTATATAATTCGCATGTCAATTTGATATGAAAAGTGGAGTGTAACTCCAACGCCCTACTACCGACAGCTATCTTCAAATGAAGCTTACTAAACACTCAGTGTCTGTGAACAATACTGGGTGTAGTAGCACACTATAAAGAACCATTACCTAAGCACACTGTTGGCCATAGCGACATGACCACTAAATGCGTGTCAGAAGGCTAAGCAGTCTGTTAACTAAGTACAATGTTGACCGTGTCATCGTTACTGACACCCAAACCTCCAGATATCAAACAGTCAGATCGGTACTGAACGTTGCACATCGACAGAGTATTAACCAAAACTTCTATATAATTTGTGCCGTTTGCTGTCGTTCAGCAGAACGTGTGCGTAAACGGTACGTAATAGGCAACATATGACCTACAGAGCACAGGAAAGCATTACTGTGAGTGACTGTTGTGTAGAACTACTATGGGGAATTTGCCAGAGTGTCAGTTTGTCGTACCAAGGGTCCCCAGTTCGAGTCATGATCTTCTGTACTATAGTACAAGCGAAACGGTTATGTAGGACAACATGTTTGCGACATATAGAAGGACTCTTTGGAGTTTATTGCAATGCTCTACTGGCACCCCGCTGTTGCTTTACTTACTCCAAAATAGCCAACCTAACTTGTACTTTTACAGTTTCACAGAATAAACACAAATAATCGGAGCAGGAGAATAAAGAAGCAATTAGGACTCATCTTTATGATTAATTACTTAATTAGGACCTATCTTTAATTCATTTTTCCTTCCTCTCCTTCATCTGCAGAGTTTCCATGTGTTTGGGGGCGCACTTGGGCCTTCCATTCAGTAGAACTAGGAATAGAGTCCCGGAAAAATCCCCACCAATTTTAATTTCCTGTCGATTCCAAGCGCCTCCCGTGATATAATTGTGTTAGGGCTGTGCACTTGGGCTTTCCATCCAGAAGGACTAGGATTCGAGTCCCAGAAATTGCAACACTAAATGTAATTTCCACTAACTCCTAAGTGCGGGGTGGGGTAGGGGTGGGTCAGCCTGAGACAGAGAAATTCCCACTTTATTTTGAAATTCTCAACAGAATTCAAAATTTTCGTGAAAATTTTAAGGTGGGCATGGTCGATGGCACAGAGGGATTAATTGATCAATTTATTAAAACTGTATATCAATTTGATATCAAAAGTGTCCTGATGACCTCACTGCCCTACTACTACGTAGGGGTACCCTATTGTTGTGGAGGGATTGGGAAATATTTCAACAGTGTTTACCCCAAACGGTGAGTAGGTTATTGTGGTTTCATTCGATCCCAGCAAGATCGCTTGATTTAACGCCCCTGGATTTTTTCCTGTGGTGTGATATCAAAGCCATGGTTTACGAAACGAAAACGGTAACTCCAGATGTGATAAAAGAACGAAAATGTCATACTTGCGCTTCAGCATCTCCAGAAGTGTTAAGAGGTGTCCATGCTAATTCCGATAATTTCACATCAGTGCATCCAGCAAGATGGACATGCATTTCAACATTTCTGTTATGGGTAATGCAATTACGAACATTTGTCAGTCTAAGTTTGGTTTAAAGGAATATCTTTTATGATTTTAATTATATTCATTGTTATTTTTGCAGTCAAAGATATGAGAGGGGATTGGCAGCATAAGACAGGTATTGTTAGCGAATAAACAGATTGTAATAATAGTTAGAAAGTATATTTGTGTGTGAACATACACCTTTTAAAAAAAGTAGGTGTTATTGACACTAACAAACTAAAAGTAGGGTAAATCAGAATGTCTGTAGTGTTTGTTGCAGGATTCTAGTGCGAGCCGTTAACGAGATATTGTATTCTGAAAAGTTCCCATACCGATACTTGTGTAATACCTATCGAAGCACACGCTAAAGAACAAAACAAGTGCATTCGCTAGTTATGTGGAATCTGACCAGTAACGACGCAACAGACCATCACATGTTGTGTTCAAAATGATCCATGGTTGCGGCAATACACGCTTCCAGTCTGGATGGAACGACTGCGCACTGGTGGGGATATGTTAACAAACATTTTCCAAGGTGCATAGTAGCGCACAAGATATGATGTGCAGAGTGCATTAGACTCTATGGAATATACATGTTCCGTGTTTGTTGTTGGGACAACGTAACAAAATTTGGTAGTCAGATGTATTAATATGTGTTGTGAGAATAAAGCATAAGTTTATTTTGTCTCTTAAATCGTGTTACCTGTCATTTAGCTGCGTTAACCTGCATAAACTACAACACACACGTGCTAGTATTTCAGCGGAGATGCCACCACAAATTGCAGTAATATGTCGTTGCATGCTTCTCTCGGCTTTCCTCACAGGAAAAAGAAAGTCTACAGGTGTCAAATCCGGGGGAAGAGCCAGGCAAGTTACAGGTCACCTGCGTCCAGTCCAGCGATTTGGAAACAATTCGTGAGGGCATGCTGCAGTACTTCGTGCGCTATTCTCTTGACAGCCATCACATAGTTACTGCAGGTTCGTCCTAGTCTGCAGAAACAAGTCTTCTAGCATCCATGGAAGATGGTCCATTAGGAGGCCGCGGTAATTGTACACTCAGTGTTCCATCTACGGAAAATACGCTTATGAGTTGATGTTTCACGATCCCACTTCACCCGTGCATGGTCCATCCACGCTGACCTACCTGAAAAAGCCAATGGGGATGGGCAATAGACCAATACTTCAAGTTCCAGCGGCTTAGCTGCCCATGATTGGTATACGGCGCTTCATCACTAAACAAGGTACATGATACATCTGAAGAATTCTGTCTTCACGCCCATCTACAGAAGTTAACACTATTCTCATAATCGTTTTCATGCTGCTCGCGATGGAGAGATGTGATAGGGTTGGAACGTATGTCGATGGAGAATGCGTAGGGCACTTGTCTGATTCATGTCACATCCTCGAGCGATTGCGCTGGAGCTAACGTGCGAATCGACTGCAACAGCAGCAAGAACATTAAGCTCCCCCTCTTCTCTTGTCGCTTCCTTCCTTCTGTTACACTGTGCACGTCTTACACCACCACTTTCTCGTAACTGGTTGTAGAGGTGCATGTAACTAAAAGCAGCATTTGCTACAATGATTCACTTTTTTAGGCTAAAGAGAAGTAGCCCGCTCGGCCCCGATTCCTGCTTTCCAAATTACGTCCATTTTTAGTAAATTTGAGAGAAATGTTCCGGTTTTTCATAGAGAAATTATGCCAACCCTAGATGCATAGAACGCTGAACGTAAAGTTATTGCGAAATGGGAGCGAGCGTTACCTACATTTAACATTACGTTCGGTTTTGTTGAATAGCAAGAATCCCACAACCAGCAGGACACAGGCAGGCACAGACATGTCCAACGTGTCAGACCGGCACCGACTTGTCCAGTGAGCTCAGACCAGCATTTACCTGTTGGTGGGGTAGAATACTGCGGTCCTGTTGGCTCCCTCAGAGATGTGGTAGGTCGAGGGGGCGGAGGGTATATAAAGGCCAGTCCACCCCTTAATCTATCAGTCAGACACACTCTAAACCAGAGCAGTAGGTTAGATGATATAAATAACTCTAGAACAAAACTCTAAACAGAGATGAACCAATCTACCAATAGAACATTATTTAGTATAAAAACCTAGCATAATAAACACATTTCAACAGACGATAACCCAGGGCCATCCCGACTGGGGTTTTGGTGGTTTCCCCCAGTTGTAAGGCGAATGCCGGGATGTGGAATTCCACCACTTAGACTTAAGAAAACTGACTACAAAATGGCATGAGCCAAAACATACAGAAAATCCAAGTAGGCAGGTTTCCCCACTGAAACTAATAAACAGAGTCCCAACAGCATCAAACAACCCCAGGCTGAGAAGGACCAGAGTCCTCAACAGCCGCCACTACCCGAAAGGGCATGGCACTCCTTTAAAAAAAAAAAAAAAAAATTCCGTCGTCAACCGCCGTCATGTGAGGTCGACCGTGTTGCTCTCGCAACTAAGGACTCAAACTACTACGAACTTTCTATATAAGATAAATACATGACCTATATGAACAAAGAAAGAAATAAAAGACAATGCGTTCCAAGCTGTTTTATGGGCACCACTCCATCTAGACGTAAGTATGATATGAGATAAAAATCTCATGGTAACGTTACATGGCGTGAAATAAAATGCTCTATAAATGTAATGTCAATCGGAACACTTGACAATGGCACAAATGCCGAAAGAAGTTTGTCGTGTATCTACGTAAAAAGAGGAGGAAATAAACTGTTAGCAGCTAATTTTGCGAAAGTATAAACAATACAAAGAGTTTAGAAGACAGTAATTTTAATAACTGTTTCCGCCGAGCCATACAACTGTAGTAAAAGTGGGAACGTAAGAGACACTAACCACATCAGAATGTCTTAATGCGTAGAAGTAAACCGTAACTGGAGTTAAAGGTTTATGTCCAAATAACGGTCGTCGTTGAGTGATTGTAAGAGGTTGCAAGATGGCTTAGAAAAAAATCTGTAGCGTGTCTGCTGAAAGCAGCGAGCTCTAACTGTAGAAAAATGCAGTAGAACTAATGTTCGGGTACAGTGTAACTAGGGTCCTGCTTACACAGTAACTCCTTTTAAATATCTGGGGATAAAGTTGCAAATCGATACGAAATGGAACGAGCAAGCAAGGACTGTCTTAGGGAAGGTGAATGATCGATTCCGTTTTATTGGAAGGATTTTGGGAAAGTGTGGTTCATCTGTAAAGGAGACCGCAAATAGGTCGCTAGTGCGACCTATTCTTGAGTACTATTCTTCTGTTTCGGAAGATTAAAGGAAGACATCGAAGCGATTCAGAGGCGGGCTAATAGATTTGCTGCTACGAACAACACTCAAGTATTACGAACATGCCTCGTGAAGTCCAGCTCGGATCCGTGGAGAGAAGGTAACGTTCTTGTCCAAGAATACTACTGAGAACTGGGCGATTCTACTGCCACCAACATACATTTCGAGTAAGGAAAACGAAATAAGACAAGATAAATTATGGCTGATAAAGAGGCGTATAGACAGCGATTTTTCCCTCGCTGTGTTTTCCTCGTCGGCCGGAGTGGCCGAGCGGTTCTAGGCGCTACAGACTGGAACCGCGCGACTGCAACGGTCGCAGATTAGAATCCTGCCTCGAGCATGGATGTGTGTGATGTCCTTAGGTTAGTTAGGTTTAAGTAGGTCTAAGTTCTAGGGGACTGATGACCTCAGAAGTTAAGTCCCACAGTGCTCAGAGCCATTTGAACCATTTGTGTTTGCGTGTGGAACAGGAAATGAAATGACAAGTAGCGATACAGGGTACCCTCCGCCACGCGCCGTTCGGTGGCTTGTGGAGTGTGTACGTAGATGTAGATTTAGATGCAATCCTCGCTTTAACAGAATTGATTCCTGGCGTTTCTTTTGGTAACACTTGCCTGCTTCCGTAAAACAGTCCACTGCAGATGACTGCGAGCTGTTTCACGGCGTGTTCCATGCCGTGTCTGCCACGAAGCGGTAACATCCGTGACATTGTCCAGGTAGGCTGGAACGCCGTTAAACTGATGAACACAACCAGCCAGGTGCCAATTACTTCACGGTTTGCGAAGGCTTAAATTGATATTGTGCTTTGTTGTATTTAACACTGACACCCGACATCCGGAATGTGTTGATTAATTACTGATTAGTTGATGTAATGGGCATTCTAAATACTGACGTACCCGTGTTGTCACTTTTATTGCAGGATAATTTAATTTTCGACCTGTTTGGTGGTGAAAACATTCAATTACCAAATTAATTAACTCACATGAAGAGCAACACCTTGTTTCAATTATCTCTGTGAAATTGCTCTGTATATTACATACGATAATGTTTTCTCTGCATATCAACATCATCATTCATACGGCACACAGAGGCAGTTAATTTATAGTGTGTAATGTGTGTTACTATATAAAATAAAAATAAATGGAGTAAATACGTTCTCGGTAATTTCCGATGTGCTGGCATTTCTTGTTCCACAGATCTCTTATTTTAGTTTTACTTGTAGCCACCTGCTCAGCGTACGTTAGTGGTGAAACAATTATGTCGCGATGAATAGGTAGTTCCTTATTCTCTTAAATTTATGTAATCTCTAAGGAGGGTCTCAATTCTGCGAATCTGTGGTGGGTGTATACTACTCAGCAGGAGAACAGACAGGAGTTGGTCAAGCTAAGATACTTGGAGTACTTGTTGTGCGTGTGTTGCCATCAAACAGCACCTGGAGCTCAGTGTCATCTTGTTTGTCGTTAAAGTGAAACGAACAAACCTTGCTCTTACTGGTACTGGCTTTCATTCTACGTTTTTTGAGATATGAGTTCAGGGCTGCTAAGTCGACGGTTAGTGTTACCTCTGACTGACCAAGCTTTTTTGATTGACAAGCCACAACGGTATCGTCTTCACACCATAATTTCCTTGGAGATGACTCTGGAGGACAGAAATATAAAGGCTGAACTGTAGAGATGCGTGAACTGAGTCCTGAGGTAGGACATTAATTAGATTCCCTACTGAGCTTCCACTTCTCCCAAGAAAACCAGAAATAATGGTAACTTACCATATTGTTAATAAGAGATGCTGCCGATTGGCATTTAATTACTTTCAGTGATTTACATATCATCCCATCGCTCCAAACAGTGTCATAAGGCTACCCTGACGTCGATAAATGCCCTAGATGTTTTTCGTTTCCCCAGGAAACGGGCCTCTTTGAAAGTTGTCAGAGCTAGTACCTCGTCGCCACAGATTCGGTGACGCCTAAATCCCGCTTCTTCTACTGGAATATGTTCTAAAATGCATCCACTAATTCTATTGTAAATAAGTCCGTCCAAGAGCTTACACATGTAAATAAGCAGGGGAATTGGCCGAACATTCTGGTGGAGATCCGGTGATTTCTTAGGTTTTAAAATTGCCACAATATTCGTATTTTTCAATTCCTTTGGAGGTGTTCCTGTCTTGAAAATAATAGAGAAGATGGGAGTCAGTCAGTGTTTGGAATTTTCCCCAAAATGGGACAAAAAGTCTGGCTGTATATTATGAGACGCCAAAGCTTTACCTCTTGTAATCGCTTCTAAAGCTGCCTTTACTTCATCTGCGGTGCATGGGGACTGAACAATTTAACGGATATGCAGATAGTGACACTGCAGAGGAACTTCTTCATGGTCTTGATGATGCAAGAAAAAAGTGCTGGTCTAAGACAGTAAAAAACTACAATTTCAGACATTAATCTAGGAACGCCTGGTGCTTGCTCTATAAACTGGGTGACTCGTTCAATAAATCAGATCAGAAGTTTGTTCACATGGTACTCACATCTTTCATCCCACACTGGGATATATTCTCTCCTATATCAACGAGGAATACGTTTCTTTGCAGAAGAGCTCCAACAAAGCGAATGCAGCACTGTGGCTCTGGTGGAATGAATCAACTATATTTTTCCAGACGGTCCGACATATCCTTCCAGTTTGCCTTTCTAAAATTATGTGTAGGTGGTGGCAGTGACTTAACCAATGAGATGGATAAGCCAGTGTTTTGGATAATAGATATATGTTGGGTATGTGGGAAGTCTAGCAAGCCATTAGGAATTGATCGGTCTTTAAGACCATGGGAGACAAAACAGAGGTCAGGGTTGTAAGCCTCTCTGCAATACAACTGATCTAAATGTATTCGAATCTTACAGTCAAAAACAAGGTGAAGGTCGTTATTTTCAGTCCAGCCAACAGTTGCATAACGCAGTGGCTGTTCCGGGCATACAACCACTGTTCGTGATAGCCATGAAATCACCAGCATATACACTGAAGCGGCAAAGAAACTGGTATTCAAATACAGCGATACGTAAGCAGGCAGAATATTGTGCTGCGCTCGGCAACGCTTATACAAGACAACATGAGTCGGCGCAGTTGATAGATCGATTACTGCTGCTATAATGACAGGTTATTTTGTATTCTAATAGCTCACGGACGAGCTGAAGTTTACTTAATAATTGAAAGTCATCGTGCCACTGAGGCTGTATGTTATTTGAAATTCTACGTACCACTATTGATCAGTTACAACCTAACTATAATTTCATGTGTTCTTAGTAACGTAACAACGGATACATATGAGGATACGAAGAGGGAGAAATACCTATATTCAAAACTCCAGCCAACATGATTATATAGTGATGAGTATACGGAGAGAGAAAAAGGAATGAGTAAAACCCTAGTAACTGCGTGGACATGTGACAATACAAGTGCTGCTAACACATCGAACTTAAGATCAGAAGTAGAGCGGCTTGAAGAGTCTTCATTCTCTTTGAATCTCATCAAATTATAAGAACTTTATTAGCAAAAAAACGGCTTGAAGGTTTTTAAATGTTAACAATAAAGAGGGATTGATGAAGTATGTTTCGAATACTTCGTCGACGCTGCACACAGCATGTAACTAAATTACCTTTACAGACTTTGACGACAGGCTTCTTACACAAAAACAAGAAAAAATGAGTTAGCGAACATGGGCTCTCAAATGCCTATCTTAGAAGCTATGAGTAGGAAAGATGTATCTCTCAGGACCGAAGACGAGTAACTGCTCACAGTTCCTAAGGTATGCAGTTTAGGGTCCATGTTTACTGGACATTTTTTCTTGTTTTGGTGTAAGGAACCCTTCCTCAAAATGTGTAAAGGGGATGTAGTTAAACCATGTATAACATAGAGTCAATAAGTACTAGCAGGAATATAGGACCTACACAATCCAGTGTACAACATCAAACGTTTAATAAATCACGTCACAGATCTCAGTATCACGTAGGTGTACTCACACCTGTTGGCGAAAGAATTGCAAAAAGCAATATGCTGTACTGCGCACGAGAGTATATTTATTGACAACGGCGAGACGTAGCATGGTTGGATGTGCGGTGATACTGTCGTCCAGAGCACTGCTTGTACGCGAGAGGCAGGGTAGGTCGTGAACAAAAAATTTCTCCTCCCAACATAACTACCGAAAATGTGATGATGTGGGCCGTTTGTAACGTCCACACATTTCACGTGGGTATTGCAGGTGAACTTGTAACGCTTGAGGTTCACGCCGTGAATGTTCTTTCTTCTCACCGCGAGTCCTCTATAAATGTGTCTCCTATGCAGAAGACATCGCAAGGTCGTTGGCCTTTTGATAGCACTCACTTTGACTAATCTGTTTGGTTCGACCGATTATATCTACATCTATATCATACTCCGCAAGCCACCTAATGGTGTGTGGGAGGGTACTTTCGGTACGACTATCTGGCCTTTCCAACCCTGTTCCACTCGCGAATGGTGTGTGGGAAGAATAATTTTCGGTAAGCCTCTGTATTGACTCTAATTTCTCGAATTTTCTCCTCGTGGTCAATACACGAGATGTTTGAGAGGGGAACTAATATGTTGCCCGACTCCTCCTGAAAGGTGCTGTCCCGAAATTTCAATAGTAACTCGGTGATGCACAACGCCTCTGTTGTAACGTCTGACAGTGGAGTTCGTTTAGCATCTCCGCAACAATCTCTCACCAACTAAACGATCCCGTGACGAAACGCGCCGCTCTTCGTTAGGTCTTGTCTGTCTTCTCTATCAGCCCTACCTGATAGGGATCCCAGATAGATGAACAATACTCAAGAATCTGGCGAGCAAGGGCCTTATAAGTCACTTCTTTCGTGGATGAGTTACATTTCCTTAAGATTCTTCCGATGAAACTCAGTCTGGTGTCTGCTTTACCCCCTATCTGTCTTATATGTTCATTCAACTTAAGGTCGCTCTAGATAGTTAGCTCTAGATATTTTACGGCAGTCGCTGTCTCCAGTTGTTTATTGTCAATAGGGTAGCTGTACAGCAGTGGAGTCGCGCGGGATTAGCCGTGCAGTCATGGACTGTGCGGCTCATCCTGGCGGAGGTTCGAGTCCTCCCTCGGGCATGAGTGTGTTTGTGTTTGTCCTTAGGATAATTTAGGTTAAGTAGTGTGTAAGCTTAGGGACTGATGACCTTAGCAGTTAAGTCCCATAAGATTTCACACACATTTGAACAGCAGTGGATTTCTTTTCCTATATATGCGCAATATGTTACATTTATTTACGTTCAGGGTCAACTGCCAGAGCCTGCACCATTCATCAATTCTTTGCTAGGCGTTCTGCAAATTCTTACTATTTTTTAGTTTTGCTGTTAGGCATAGAGAACTGCATCATCTGCGAATAGCCTTAAAGAGCATTCGACGCTTTCTACTAGATCATTTATATATATTGTAAACAGCAACAGTCCTATCATACTTTCCTTTGGTACTCCGGATATTATCTTTACATCTGTCGATTTTGTTCCGTTAAGGTCGAAGCGCTGAGTTCTATCTGCAAGTCGCAAGTCTGCTCCGATATTCCGCAAGCTCGAATTTTTTTCATTAAACGGCAGTGTTGTACGGTGTGAACTGGCTTACTGAAATCAAGGAACACGGCATCAACCTGATCGTCGTTGTCCACTGCTGTGTGGATGTACAGGTGCTGACAGATTGAGTACGGGAGTCCTGTATTTTCAATAAAAGAAAAGGAAAATTTTTTTAAATGCGTGAGCTATGGATCGCAATGGATCTTCACAAAGCCGTGCGCGGGCCCTGGGTTGGCGACACATCAGATTTTTCCAGTATGTGCCGCTATCCCACGGCTTGTTCACGTGCTCGACGAACAAACAACCTTTCTGCTGACGGGGTGACGTTTAGGTAAGCGTCGCTTGCCTAGGCAGAGCTCCTGCAGTAGCCAATCAGAAAATCAGAAAGATCCAGGAGATCACGTGTGAGGGCCCACCACGCCGAGCTGCGCGAACGAGGCGTGCGGATCGCTCTCTTTTACTGACAGGCCCCCGACGAGATCAGACGCATTGGCCGGTTGTCTCCGTGCACTTTTCTGTTTGCGCCTTAGGGCCGCTAAACTCACGTAATGTACCCCAGCTAGGTCCATCAGTAAATGTTTTTTTTTTTCAATAAACGGGAGGCAGTTTGCCGACCGGAGTTGAAAAATTAGCACTTGTTCTTTTTTAGACCCCACTTCCCTCTCAGCCACATCCTGACATGTACAGTGGATCTCTTGGAGGAACAGAGCGAGCTGAGTCTCGCAGGATCTCTGTTTGCGAAATCCATGTTGATTTGTGTATACGAGATGTTCGTTTTCCAAAAACGTCATAAATCTTGAGCACAAAACATGTTCCATAATTATACAATAGATTGACGTCAACGATATAGGTCTATAATTCTGTGGACCTGTCTCACGGCCTTCCTCGAGAACGGGAATGACCTGCTCTTTTTTCCAGTCTTTGGCTGGATGCTTGGTTATTGAGAATAATATTGAAACATTTGAGGTCCACAAACACACTTGCATCAATCACCAGAACTACCCTTGTGGAATTTATATCAGTACAACGAAAAAAACCAATCGAGAATGGAAAATTTCACTATTTTTATTCAGTCGATAACTAGTTTCAGGCCGGGGTCCCTTTTCAAATCATCGTAACGTAGTTAGAAATAATATTTCCGATAATTCATATCTGTATGCGCTGTAACTGTTCGTTTGCACATTTTTGATATAGTTTTTCATTTTCGGAAATACCATTTTTGACTATGTTACGGTAATTTGAGAAGGGGTCCCAGCTGTGGACTGGTTTTTTCGTTGTACTGATTAACAGAAGTCGCTGACCCACAACTATTCTAGCATGTTGGAAGTTCCTGAATATGTATCGCTCGTATTCGCCGTCATTCACGAGCAATCACGCGTATTTAGAGCCAAACATAACACTGAAAGCAGTGTATACCTCTTCGGCAAACTCCCCCAGTACTCACACTTTTATTGGACCCCAACATTACTTACCTAAAGCGATAGGCCACCCTGAGGTCTCTGTTTTAGAACTACAGCTAGTCAGAGGCCAGAAAACTGAGAACTTCCTTATTAAGACATTCTCCGGACAGCTAACGGACGAGAGAGTTATTAGTTTCCGACGACGCACCCAGAGCCATGCCATAGGTGCCACCCAGTTGATTTCATCCCAATGTACAGAGCATTACAGTCCTTATACACCGCCGTGTTTGTCAGGAAATACTGTCTCTCAAAAATGCGATTCTTAGGGAAACGATCTGACGGACAGGGTGACCATGAGTCTGCGACTGTTTGTTGATTACACAAGGGGTGCGGGGGGTCCAGGAGTCCGGACCACCCTATCAGCCAAATGGAAATTACATACTACGTAGCTGCCGTGTAGCGAAATTGAAATACAACAAAGGACGATCAAAACGTTTCCTTTTGACGGTTTTGCTGCGGCGTGTATGCAACGTAGCGCTACTCCTATGCGGGTGTATAGACACTGACACGTAGGCAAGGTGTTAGAGTGGAAGTCGTCTCTTTCCGTAGTGCACAGGGTGAATACACGAACTGTGCCGACGTTATTGTCACATGCGTCGAAACAGAACCATCCTTCTCTTGGGTGCGGAAGAACTAACTCTGGCAGACGTCCGTTGGAGAGTGCAGAAGTGTATGTCGAAAACTACCGTAGCGAAATGGTGTGGCAAGGGAGGCTGCTACTTCATGATAATGCACGTCCGCATATCGCAAATGGGGTAAGGCAGAAGTTGCGCCAGTTCAACTGGGAGACACTCAAGCACCCTTCCTACTGTGCTCATCTCTCCCCACGCGGTTATCACGCCTTCGATCGCTTGAGTCAGGCCTTGCAATGTCGATGATACCAGGTGGACGAGCATGTGCAGCAGACCGCTACGGACTTCTTCAGGCGGCAGGACTCGGTGTCCTACCAAACGACCGAGCACGGTGGCGCAGTGGTTAGCACGCCTGACTCATGTGGGAGGAGGACGGTTCAAACCATCGTCCAGCAGCCATCCTGATTTGTGTTTCCCGTGATTTCCCTACATTGCTTCAGGCAAATGCCAAGATGACTCCTCTGAGAGGGAACGGCCGATTTCCTCCCAACCTTTCCCTAACCCGAGCTTGTGCTCTCTCTGTAATGACCTCATTGTCGACGGGATGTTAAACACTAATCTCCTCCTCTTCCTTACCAAACTGGTCTCTTCAACCTGGTGTGATAGTGGGATTATTGCCTGAGGCGCATACCAATTTCGGACTGTACGGCCTTTGAACGGAAACTCTTAAAACGCCCCTTATTTTTTGGTGTACAATCACGTAACGAAAAAGGGATACGCACTATGGATAGTCAACAAGGCCATCGATAAAATTAAACTGTCTATACATCGTCAGTATTATCGGCTATCCCCTGTTCCCACTTTAGTGAAGACAAGCCGTGGTACATAACTGGCCTCACCTGAGCTCAGTTGTTTTATTAATCGGTTCAGTTCTTAATTAGAGTTGAATTTCAAGCACATGCTGCTGTTTCATGTTTTTGGCTCTGTGCTTTTGTGATAGTTTCTAATTATAGATAGGGGAATGGAAGGTAGTATGGGCCAGCGGGTAGTACGGGCCAGTTATTTCAGCTATTCACTACTAGGTGGCGGCACGGTACACTGCGTAACCTTCGCCGCCCGCGCCATTTCGCCGTGTCCAGAGCGTTTGTCTGATTCCCAGTGTCGTATCATCTGTGAGTGATTATTGGTTCAAATGCCTCTCAGCACTATGGGACTCAACTGCTGTGGTCACAAGTCCCCTAAAACTTAGAACTACTTAGACCTAACTAACCTAAGGACATCACACACATTCATGTCCGAGGCAGGATTCGAACCTGCGGCCGTAGCAGTCGTGCGGTTCCAGACTGTAGCGCCTTTAACCGCTCGGCCACTCCGGTCGGCGAGAGATTATTGTTTGTTTGTCTTCCTACAAGTTGTTGCCACGAATACTTGTTAACATCACCCTGAATCATTACAGGTAAGAATATATTTATGAAACTAGAGCTGTTATTTAGTTTACTCTTTTACTGTAATTACTATAAAATACTGGCAATTGCATTTAGTTTGCTATAACAGTGTTTCGCTTACTACAATGTTTTCACACCAGTGTGAGTCTGGTAGTATGGGCCACGCGACATTCGGGTGATATGGACCTCGGCACTCATTCATTTCCTTTTTTTTTCTTTCCTTTCTTAAGGTACTATGCCAACATTCACAAAAAACCCAGAAATTGAAGGTCAGGGAGTATGGTCTGAGAATGATATGAAAAATGCTGTTGCAAGCGTACTGGAAAATAAAGTTTCCAAAAGAGGCACGTCTGAGTTGTTTCAGGGAGAAGACCACACAGCGAGGTCATCAGTCTCATCGGATTAGGGAAGGACGGGGAAGGAAGTCGGCCGTGCCCTTTCAAAGGAATCACCCCGGCATTTGTCCGGAGCGATTTAGGGAAATCACGGAAAACCTAAATCAGGATGGCCGGAGCCGCGTCTGAGCGAGAGCATGTACCTAGAAGCACTCTGCAAAGAAAGTTAAAAACTGCAAAGAAGGTTAAAAGCTATAGCAATTAATGATCCATAAAAGGAAACAGCACAACAGAGAAAGAGACAAAGGAAATTTTCATAACAAGAACAAGCGATGATCAACAACAAGAAAAAAAAAGAACACCTCAAAATTTTTCATAATGGCAGTCCTACACCAAGCACTTCTCAAGACGTTGTAGACATAAAATATATTGTGTGTGGAGAAAGCTACAAGGAAAATTGGATTCAGTGCAACAAGTGTGGAGGCTGGGTACATAAGCTCTTTGCGGACATTGACGACTTCTTTTTTTGTAATCTCTGTTAGCTAAATAAATCGTGTGGTAAATGAGCTATAATATGCTATACATTGTGTAAACTGTTAAACAATAAAACTTTTAATAAAAAATGTTTTTAATTTATAAACAAAATGATATTGGTTGGCCCATACAACACGTAAATTTTTATAATGCCTAAAATGAAAGGTTAATTCTAATTACAATTTGGGTTATGTTCCCTTCATATATTGCAAACATATTTTTATTACTTAGAGGAAACAAGCTGAAAATATGACTTTTTCGCTCGTAACTGAGTTGAGCTGCAAATCTATTTTGTAATTTACATTTTTCCTTAAATGGCCCATAATACCCGCCGTTCCCCTAAGTTTGTAACAAGAAAGAAGAGGAAAAGCGATTTTGGTTGGTCTACTTATGATAAGTTGAAAATGTGTTCGCACTACTATAATACCCCACTTATTTATCTATAGCAGCACAATGCTGACACTGGAACTGTTATTTGGAGACGGGCAGAGCCATGGTGTTGACATATTTCAGCACTTGACAAGGCATCGGAGCGATAAATATCATTACAAATACCACTTCATTTCAGTGCACAAAAATACACTTGAATATGCCAGTGTCGCTCAAAAACCGCGTTGACCAACAAAAATATCGCTCAAACGGCAATGGTTGGATTTCTATAACACATTTGCTCAAAATTCTAGAACTGTTAGCTGAAATGACGAAATATCACCCAGCCTGATTACCGAGGCGGTACTCCGTTATGAGAGCCGGTTCCGATACGGAACGATGGAGAGAGATTTGTGGAGAGTGGAAGAGATATGTCATGGTAGCACATTCCATAGTTCTTTCGTTTCTAAAAGCCTTTTTCAGTGGGCTGCTTGAATTCGTTCGAGCCCACTGCGCCCTGCAACCCTCTCTTTCCCCCCTCCCTCACCCCACATGCGTCCAACGCGTCTACACTCTTGTGACACTGTAATGACGAAACATGCACAATTAAAGGATAAATATGCAATATCAGAATTCCATCTTTTGTTGTGATGCTTTTTATTTTACTTGAAAACATTGTACAAGAACAAGTTTTTCCAAATTCTCCAGTGAGCGGGTTAGCTCTGCGCCTTTAGCCGCTTAGCTGACAATTCCTGGATGCGCGAGGCGAGTTGGTCCGAATCCATCAGTCGGAAATCATGGAAATGGGTTTCTGTGGTTTTCCATTATCATTTTAGGCAAATGTCGGTGTTGGTCGACATCAGTTTATTGGGAGTATTCGAGGAAAGTGTAACCTGTCGGCCGTGCGGTTCTAGGCGCTACAGTCTGGAGCCAAGCGACCGCTACGGTCGCAGGTTCGAATCCTGCCTCGGGCATGGATGTGTGTGATGTCCTTGATGTCCTTAGGTTAGTTATGTTTAATTAGTTCTAAGTTCTAGGTGACTAATGACCTCAGAAGTTAAGTCGCTTAGTGCTCAGAGCCATTTGAACCATTTTTGTAACCTGTCTATGAAGGAGACTGCAGAGAGAAGCTCGAGTGTTTTGGATGGCACGAGGTCGGATTAAAGGAAGATGTGCAAGCAGTTCAGTGAGGTGCTGCTGGTTGTTTAAGCAGTAGGCTCGAGTATTACAGAGGTGCGTCGTGAACTCAAATGGGGGTCTCTGCAGAAAAGAGGACGTTCTTTTCGCGAAACACTACTGAGAAGATTTAGAGAACCGGCGTATTCGGCTGACTGCAGAAGGATCTGCTGCCGGACCTCTTTTACATAACACCTGACGGGCGGATGGCCCCCGTAGAGTCGGAGTCTGCACCAATCGCGACATGGGACAAATAACGTGGCCAGGCTGATTATACACAAGTAGGTTGCAGCAGTTCCTGAAGGAACTCGTACCTTCTGTTAGAGCTACTGTCCACCATCCACACTCGTGGTCTAATGCTAAACAGTGTGTCGTCCGAATGCAAGATCCGGCGACATACATTACTCGTTGCCTAAATTTTTATAGCGTCTTTCGACTGATTGTCGAAGTCATGAATATAATGGTAGCACAGCTACAGCGTAATTTGCTTTCTAACTTGCCGGTAATAACAGGCAGACTGACTGCCTGTAAACACTGCATGTGCCAAGCGTCTAAGGGGCCCTTTAATTGGCTTTGCTATTATTGAGTCATGCTACAAAAAATAGTCTGTGATTTACATCTCACGCTCGATACCGATGGAAGTAGACGACCCATTTTAATAAGATGAATATTATATTACAGTAATATGCAACATATGAGAATGGCCCGAAATTAATTATACCGGTGTATCAAAAAGAATCATCCGATTTGTAACGACTACATTTCTGAAACTAATAAACGTATAAAAGGAATTTAGTTTTTTGATGAACGGAAAACTCAAAAAATATTTATACCTTTTCATAGATGTTCAATATCCTTCCTTGAGATGCACAGCGTATGTCAATGGAGTATCCAGTATGTCCCCACACTGCAGCGAAAGTATCCTGAGTTATTATAACTTCCACAGCTGCTGTTATGTGATGTCTCCATTCATTCATTCATTCATTCATTCATTCATTCATTCATTCATCACGTACAGTCACGTCCGGTGACCTTAGAGGCCAGTAAAAATCGGATGATTTTTTTGATACACCCTATACTGTGTAATCCCTTTAGGAAACAATACTGCATTGTTTAATGATATTATTAATGCTTTATATCTCATTTCATAAGCGAGTCTTCAAGTTTTCTTTGTGAGGAATGAGTTATTTTCGTCAAGCCAAATTGAGAAACCGTGATGTAATGTGTTTCACTGTTTCTGTTTGACTCCTTACCATAAACATATGCGATTAACTGTATGAGTAATTTGCAGTGGATCTTCTGTGGCAACTGCATACTTTGCGGACCATCTGACCATTCGTGGCGAAGCTGACGCTGACCGAATGCGATATTTAAGGTACTCAATTAAATCTAAAGAAACGAAACTGACAGTTTCGTGATAGACAGAATTGAAGGAAGTGTCAGCAAACATCTACAGGGGTGTCTAACTACTATTATAGATGATGATGATGATGTTTGGTTTTGTTGGGCCCTCAACTGCTCGGTCATCAACGCCCATAAAAAAATGGCTCTGAGCACTATGGGACTTAACTTCTGAGGTCATTAGTCCCTAGAACTTAGAACTACTTAAACCTATCTAACCAAAGGACATCACACACATCCATGCCCGAGGCAGGATTCGAACCTGCGACCGTAACGTCGCGCGGTTCCAGACTGTAGCGCCTAGAACCGCTCGGCCATCACGGCCGGCAGCGCCCATGCAAAGTCCCAGTTTTTCGCACAGTCCAGTTTCTTAACTCAGTCCAATGTAGCCACTGTCACGAATGATGATGATGAAATGATGAGGATAACACAAACACCCAGGATCCGGGCAGAGAAAATCTGTAACCCCGCTGGGAATCGAACCAGGGATCCTGTGATCCAGAGACAGCAACGCTAGCCACTAGATCACGAGATGCGGACACTATTTGAGAGATTTAGTACATGTATATTAATTAGTGTGTTCACTTTCGTAACATTCCCCCAAGATATGGTCCTATGTGACGAACAAAACTCAAATTCGTATCGTTGACGATCGAGTGGGAGCTCTTCAGAGACATTTCTATAATGACGCAGCTTGGTATTCGTAAAGCAGGCATCTACGACCGGCAGCACAACTTAATGTGTCTCGCTTGTGTAAAGGTCTCCTTCTTCAGATATTCTTGAAGAATTTTTTCTTGAAACTTGCAGTTACATTAAAAAAAAAGAGAGAAAGATTCTTGAGTGTACTGGTCAGCACCGCTACTGAAACTGACGACAAACACTGTCCCTGCAGCGCTATAAAAGCGCCGGTCCAGTTAGCTAATGAGACACTGCTGGGAGCAGGTCTGCCTCGTCGTGACATTACTTGCTGAGCTTCATAACGCCATATTAAAGTGACGAAAAGTTATTACTTATGTGAAGTGTAGTATTCCTCGAGTCAAATAACTAAATTTTCTACCTCGGAAACGCCAAATGAAATTAGATGATCAACTGAGGACAACAGCCAGCCGTTGTGGCCGAGAGGTTCTAGGCATATCAGTCCGGAACCATGCTGCTGCTACTGTTACAGGTTCGAATCCTGCCTCGGGCATGGATGTGTGTGATGTCCTTAGGTTAGTTAGGTATAAGTACTTCTAATTTCTAGGGGACTAATGACCACAGCAGTTAAGTCCCACAGTGCTCAGAGCCATTTGAACCATTTACAATCGAAATGAAACACTTGCAGAAATGTTGAGGAAAGTTGACTGGGACTATTTAGAAAACCAACAACGCAGTTGTTTGATAACATTGTTGGGTAAATGCAGATAAACTGTACTCCAGGAATTATGTGCCAGCATTCGGCTGCCACCTTCGTGCCACTCACGTAGGGATCACGAGAATAAGATACAGAGACACTAGGGCGCTTTCAGAGGTAGGCAGAGAGCTGTTTCTCGCTAAATATGCCAATCGGATAGGAATGAAAACCGATAAAAGTGTTGCGTAGTACCCTGCCTCATAGCCTGTACGGTAACGTCTGGACTACATAAGCAGAATGTCTTGAGGAGCCTTTGAAATCTACACGGATAAGCCAGGACATTATAACAACGACTCATTACGATGCTGGATGCCACTTCGTGGCGTTGCGGGCACGTGACACGGTAGCAAAGGCATGCATTCGGAGCAGACACGAATTGGGGATCACCCTAGCAAAGACATGGGCTGCAAATAGGGAAATCCGTAAAGATAATCGATTTTGGCAAAGAGAAGATGATTATTAAGCAGAGCCTGTCCACAAATATTTCGAAAACGGTGAAGCTGGTCGAATATTAACCTACCACTGTCGTGAGCATCTATGGAAAGAGATAGACGGACAGAGAAATTACCACTAGGCAATAATGGTTGGACGTCCACGAATCTTCACAGAACGTGTGGTTTGGAAGCTTGTCTGCTCTGTAAAGTAGGATAAATGGTGAACTGTGGTACCTCTACCGAAAGAGTACAATGCTGGAGCACAGTCAACTGTTCCGGAACACACCGTTCATCGTACATTGTTGAACACGGTGCTCTGCAGTAGGAGTAACCCCTACGTGTTCACATGTTGACCCAACGACACCGTCGAGCTTTGCTCACAGGGCAATCGGGATTCGACGTCTACTATCAATGGGAACGTGTCGGCTCTTCGGGTAAATCACATTTTTGCTACATTTCGTCGATGTTCATCACCACAAACGCTGACATCCTGGTGAACGGCGGCTGGGAACGTTCAGCACGCCACACAGGCTCGTGAGAGCAGTATTGCGGTATGCCAGACATTCTGCTGTGCTCGAATGTGACCTATGGTAGTAATCGAAGACACACTGACAGCTCCCAGTACACGCAAATCAGCGGTCAGTATTTTTAGGTGAATTACATGGCCAGAGCGTGGACATCTAACATCTCCACAAACCTACCAACAAACTGTCGGAGCCGTGATACGCAAACTCAGTGATGTGTTCTAAAGGTGGACAAACAAGCCGTTGAGCAGGTGGTGGTAATGTTTTGGTTCATCAGTGTAACTAACTTTGTTACACTTGCCAGAACCACTGCAACAAGTAGCTAGACTTGAAAGTCTCTTTCAGAGTACGTGCACGGTGTTATTGTCCCTCTCAAGGTTCTGCGTAATGTCGACCGATTCACGAGAGCCATTCGAATGCAGGGGTCAAGTGCGCCGTGAACCCAGCCGTCGCTGCCTCGCTGGCCGCGGCGCATGACGAACCGCCCGGAGCCGTGCGCCCCGCCGGCCCAGCATAAATCCAGAGGCGTCGTCCGCGGGGCCCGCCAGATAAAACTCGCCGCCTCGTGAAGGCAGCCGCCGGGCAATCTCTTAACACCCAGTGACGAACGGCCGGCGCGGAGGCAGAAGAGGGAAGCGAAGGAAGTGAATCACGCGTAACAGTTTTCGCCAAGAAAGAATGAAACTTAGCGTTGGGTGATTCGTCAGCCGGAAGTTCTTTAGCACCACAAAAGTAACATTCCCTCTTATTTTTTCCCATTCTGGAGTAACGGACGATGGTCAAGATCTATGTACAATGTTCGTAAATGAGACTGGCCTGGAAAATATTTCTTGCGCCTTAAGAGTGGCAACCCAACTTACATCCTCCCCACTCGGGGCAAACGATGTAAGAAGCATTTTCCAGCGAGTTTTATTTTTCCTACGCCATGGAATGTGGCACACAATCTTAACTGTACAACTACTGTTTCTTGTGTCATCAGTCTTCTGAGTGGCCCACATCGAATTCGCCTCCTGTATCAACCTCTTCACGTCAGAGTAGCTCTTGCACCCAACGTCGTCCACGATTTGTTCGTTTTATTCCGACCCCTGCTGCCCCTACTGTTTCGCCCTTTATAGCTAACTGTAGCACCAGGGATGCCTTAACACTAGTCTTATCACCCTGCCCCTTCTCTTTTGTCAATGTTTCTCTCACATTTCTCTCCTTCCCTATTCTGCGGAAGACCTCCTTTCTTATGCTTTCATTCTACCTAATCTTCAACATTCGTCTACACCATCTCGAACGTTACGACAGTCTCCTTGTCCAGTTCAGCCTAAACGGATGTTCTGTGCTAATCAGACTGTCCATTCCTTCCAACAGATCCTGCAGTTTTTTCTCACATTTACTGAGGATAGCAATGTCATTGACAAATTTTATAACTGATATGCTTTTATCCGGATTCTAACCCCAGTCCTGACGCCTTCTTTTCTGCTCGTTATTACGTTTTCGATATACTGTTTGAACAGTTGATGCGACAGATTACGCCCCTGTCCTATGTTCATTCTAATCTCAGCAATTCGTTCTCGGTCTTCCATTCGAATTTTTCTTTTTACCCGTAGTAATATTTTCCCGAGGATTTAGATATCCGACACAAATTTACACAATAATTTAGGTTGGCAAGAAATTTCACAATACACAATAAAATTTAAGATTACTGACACAAATTTTCAAACTCTCCATAAAATGTACTTACTGGATCAAACTGGTGAAGTTCTTATAAATGGTGATGAAGAAACAAACTTTCCACAGAGCTTTCACAAATAACTAATGATGATAACCAGGATTTCAAATCATTGTAATCATAAAATAAAAATGAAGGGCTGAATTAGCACCTAAGGCAATAAAATGTAATTACAATAAGGTGCACTTTTGAAAGTCACCTTTAGCATGTAACAGTAATCTTTACCGTATATGTATGTTTGTCGGTCTTGCTGTACTTGTTTCTACGACTGCGATGGCCGCAGCTGCTCAAAGATATCGTAGCAGCGTATCGACAGCATTCCACATTGCAAGTTACTGATGTGTTACTCTTCCTGTAGCTCGTGTTTCCTACTACTGTAGACTTTCCGCTGTACACTACTGTAGATTCACTTTGCACTTGTACCTTTGTAATGGTAATTGGAATATCAAGAACATCATGCCATCTAGCAACGGATGCCACTGTCATTATGCCGAGGAACGCTAAGGAATATCTTTGCTTGTTGAGAAGACAAAGGGAGAAAGACTTTGCTGCTGCTTAGCGGATTAAAATTGCCTCTTACGGCTTTCATGATATTTTAACCCTATATCCCTATATTTTTCTTTTGTGGTTACTTGAGTTTTTAGATTCAGGTTTAAATTGTAAATTCTTTTGAATTCTTTGTGAAACACTTGTAATCTCCATGCAAGATTTGAGTGAGAAATTGGTGGCTTCATAACTATTTGGAAACATTTGCCAATTCGATTGTGCAAACAGATTGCCTTCAGAATATGACCTGTAATGTTGGTATACTTACATTTAATTTCGTTGAAGGAAACCCGATAATGGATACTTGCCTTCCGAAACCGGCAGTTAATAACTTTTCATGCACAACGTAGGCGATACATTACACCATACATCAATTTTCTTCCATCCCAGTTGACAAAAATTAAAACTGATGTGGTCCTAATCGCTGATAATATAGATGACGTACAACACAGATCAAGTTTCAGTGAATGAATGAATGAGCCTAAATATTAAATCCAACAGGATACAGTCGTTATAATGAAAAGAAAGTGGAGTTCATTACAAAACTCTAACGTAATATTTACTATACCGTCCATGGAGAGAATCGATCGATTTGAATATCTTCTCACATCGCTCCCCGCAGAACTGGCATCCAACAAGGAACTACAGTCCCTCTGCTCTTAAGATTAAGGTCCACCAAGTGCTATGTTTGAGCAATACGTGATTACAGTGTGGAAGGATGGAGACTAAAACTAAATAACTTATACAAAATAGATGTCTTCCAAATGTAAATGTACAGCAGAGTACCTCATTTCTAGTGAATGAATAGAATGACAAGTGACGAAGATAGTAATTGCGTTATCGGTGAAAAAGAACTACGCAGTATAACTAAGAGAAAGACGGCGTGTTCAGGATATAAGATGTGAAGCAAGAAAATAAAAATGCCTGAAGGTAATAACTGAACGTAAAACTGAAGATGGAAAAGAATTGAAACAAGTATAATACCTTGGCTGCGAAACATTTGACAGTGGATGGGGGCCTACTTGAGTATTCACTCGCTGATGCACGCCGCGGGAAACGGAGAAGCAGCGGAAAATGTAACCGCAAATACCCATTAGTAGATGTGCAGTGGAAAGAGAAGAAGATCAAATGTTCTGAATGACAGAAGAGCTGACGGCCATTACCGATCCATCGTTCAGGCTCCTCACCCCTAAGGTGATCAGCGGCTTCGTCGTTCTGGAAGAACGTCTTCTGTTTTGCAGCGAAAAGAATCTCGTCCGATAGAAGGGGAAAATCGCTGTGCAGCAGATTCTATCCAGTCTTCGCGAGTGGATTTGAGAAAACCAAACACCATATTAACTGTTTGCTGATGATAAGGTTGAACATTCAGAGTAAAAATGCTGACACATTCCCACAGCGATGCGATAAGTGTTTAGGGTCAAACAGCACAGGAGATGCTGGAGACAGCCAACGCTGCTGCGACTGCAGTGTAACCTATCGTCAACACTGCTAATGAAAACAGGTGATTATTTTTCATTTTGCTTGCAACTTGAGAAGGAACTGCATCCTGGACCGAAAAATAAGTACAGCTGCATGCCAACTGAAATTCTGACATTTGTGCGTACCAATATTTCTATGAAAAGTATTTAATAGGGCCTACTATCACATTTTATACTCAGCAGAGATGAGTGCACTGAACATAATTTTTCTGACGGATTACCACTGTGTGCCCAATAACCACACAGCCTTTACACGTGGTCCATCAAGTTCCAGGAATGCGACTATGATCAGGTTATCTCCTCTCATGCCTATTCCACATCCGAAATGGCGGAACGTCTTGTCGGCAGACTGGTTGTAAAGCTTTTGTCCCCTTATTAAATATTTCATTGCTCCCACACTGTTGGGCTGTAGGGGTGCTGATCTGCAGCAGTCATATTGTTGCTCTTCAGCCAAATGATTACAAAAATTTTCGGGTATAGTTTCATACAGCTAGACAATTACATAAATAGGTTGTTCTTGGCGATCTGACTCTGCGCCTGCCTTAAAAATCCACAAAACCACGCGAAGGCAGGCGGCAGCAGCTGAAGAAATGCCGCTCCAACGCCAGAGACATGCACTGCTGTACCCTCTCCGGAAGTTCACGCTGGGCAAAATAAACGCGGCCTACAAAATATTTGATACACGACAAAATAGCCAACACTAATTACATTACAGCCCCGGGAGAGAAGATTGGAAGTCCAGTTACCAATCTTAATGCACAAGAAATAATTTATGAGCCACTGAAACAGGGAAATGTAAGGAAACTGTTTATTACTGCAAAAGTAATTCCCACCGCTAAACGGCCAATGGCGTCACTGAGAAGATGTTACCGATTTGTAATATTAGTATCTGTTTCGATAATTTAAATAAACTTACATTCGATAATCTAACCACGTAGCTTCATAAAACCCATCTGTGTACAAATTTCTTAGATCGTCGCTGAGCAGCGACCACCTGATATTTCAAAGAACACCTTACGCGCCACGGCGCGGAATACGAATTGGACATAAATTGTATAGATAGGGATATTTTGTGTTTCTTACTTTTTGACAGCTGAAGAGTTGTAATCCTCTTCTGTTAACACAGTCGTGATATTTTTTAAAGCCGGAGGATGCATGTATGCCGTGGTTCGCAATCACTAATTCGTTATTATTAAATGTTACTATTGTTCAGTGCTATCTAAGAATTTGTGTGTGCATATAAGATGAAATATCGAAGAAGTTAAAGGACTTTATTTAAGGAAACAGCCAGAAAGATAGAAAATTGATATTGTACGGAACCTGTTGTTAGCAATACTGACTAAGGTAATTAAATAAGTTATTGTGCTCTCAAATGCAGTAGTGCCTGCTTATTACTTAAGGTATTTCTATGCTATCCATCTCGTATTGACAGCAACAGAAATAACGGGGTTTTTATAGTTTTCATAGAGCTACCAGAGACCGACTGCATGTCGGCAAACGTCGTAGTTAAGGCAGAAGGCGCATTGCTATTTACCTTGTTTGTGATTTAAATCCAACTTCTTTTAATGTGTGGTGTAGTATAGCAAAGAAAAGTTCCAGCTCTGTCTGGTTCATTAGGTTTCTCCGTTCGTAGTTGCTATGTCTCATATTCGGTCGTGACCGAACATGGTAGAAGCATACCATAACGAAACTGTAGCATTAAAGGGTAATTGTAATACCATGTCAAAGGAGGTCAGCGCCGTGAAACTGGTTGTCACTAAGATGGGAAAGGAGATAGATGATTTGACGAAACAAGTAGAATCACTTGACATATACGAGCAGGTAAAAATTACGGTAAACGCTCACGCCGAAGCGTTATCCGACCACTACACAGAGTGGATAGAAACCAAAGACCATCTGGTAGAAAAAAGGTAAAGACAGAACTGAAAGAAGTAGTAATGGAAGTTTCTTAGGATCTTTTGGCGGAACCAGGAAAATCGGGAGACACCGTGTTATCTGAGCTAGGACAGGTGAGGCAAATTTTGGCACAAGACCTTCCTCAATGGAAGCAGCGGGTCATTGAAGAGGTGCAGACACTAAAGAACAAAGTGTAAAGTACCTCACATCCGGTGGGTGGCGAATGGAATCACTCCCCATACCGAAATGACAATAGGCAAATTCATTACAGCCCTCCACTTGATCACACGTCATGCGACAGTCCGACAGACAGTGCATAACCACACTGAAGTGAACAGCCCACCAACACTCATAACCCAAATGCTGGAAGAAAGTGTATTGAAACACAAAAAATTTCCAACCTTTCACCCGCAAAAACGTGACATACACCCGATCGTATTTTTGCGAAACATCTCTGGAGTATTTCCGAACAGTTGGACAGACAAGCAAAGAATACAGTTTGTAATGGGGTATATAACAGGAGATGCCACCTTATGGGGAATAGAAATGACAGAAGTGTAGGACTTATAATGAATTCGAGCGGATGTTTCTGAACAAATTTTGGAGTGATGGTGTTCAGCAGCGCTTAAGAAAAGAAGTGTTCAATGCCGAAATGTTCAGTTCGAAACACGGCAGTCTCAGAAGATATTTCGAAAAATATTTAGCAAAAATTAAATTCTGTGACAAAGACGCGATCACGATTATGAAAACTAAATTGCCCAACTCTATAAGGGAGAAATAAGTTAATGTTTCCGAGGACGATACCGAAGCACTTCTTTCCATATTGGACTCATTGGATTTGATTCGCGAAGACGCGGTAGCAAATGTTGGTAGCGCTCTGAATGAAGTGAGCAGGCGAAACAGTGGAGATTACGCGGTCAACAATGGCAAAAGAAGGGCGCGCGGTAGCGACCCTTACTGCGAACCATCCGGCGGCTACAAAAATCAACAGGTGTCGTATGGAAATGGACAGTTTCGACCGAAGGATAATAATAAACAACGGTACAATCCAGTGGATAGTACACAACGGCCACAATACGGAAACTCAACACACAATTATCCACAAAATCAGTACGGGAACAAACCACCACAGCAAGGAAATTTTCAGAGCGGGCCGGCCTTTAACAGGACGCGTGAGTGGAAATCACATAAATGGCATGGGACAAGTGGAGGACAACAACATTTTGCTAATAATGACAACACAATACACTACATGGCCCAGAATACATTTCGAACTCCGACAAATATAAATTTTTCCGGTCACTCAAATGATTATGCAGGAAATCCGAAGACAAAACGGCAAAGGATTACACAAATCTATTATGCGCAAAGTGGATCGTACACGGAACAAGAAACTTGTCCACCATCCTTCGTGCCACAGTCACAACACCAACACGAAACGGAGCAGATGTTAAGGGCGATAGCCGATAGGGAGAACCACCACAATCAGAAAAAATAGAAACAGGATTTTTAAGCCTCCACAAGAAGCTGACACCAAAATCAGGCACGCGTTGATTTCACTGACAACGTATGCTAACCTCCATAAGAAAGGATTTGACAGAAAGGTAAATAAGGTTATTGAATATAGAGAAGTTGAGAGAATCTTACTAAGGACTTATTTTAAATCATCGAAGCTGAGAAAGAAAAATCTTAAGTGGCAGCGCATTTATGAAGGCCCATATATTATTGTCAGGAAACCGCACACAGGAATTTACTTGCTAGCCGACCCCTTGACTGGAGGGATTAAAGGTCTGTTCCACCATAGTGACTTAAGAAAATTCCACAATAGTAACACAAGAAATTTACAAGTATTAGTAGTACGATGCAATTACAAAGCATCATCAGAGAACAAGGTAAGTCGTCGGTGTCGAATGATAACACAAAAAAAATAAAAAAAATGACAAGCCAGCAGTTAATACGTCTGGTTGTCATCATACATTGCTGACTGTATGAGGAAACTTTGTACCGATCTGTTAATTGAATACAGGTAAAGGAAAATGTCAAAGAGAGAACTTAGTACTAGTTTTAAGTTAGTATATAAGTATATGATGCATACTCGTGTGGTAATGAGCCCCCGAGATGTATAAATCAAAGAGGAAGGAGTGATCAGTGCCCTTCTCTCAGGTCTTGTAATGAAGATTTTTTTCTTTTTCTTTCTTTTTTTTTTTTTTTTTTTTTAGAAACCTAAGTCTTTCGGTGGACAAGTTTTAGTTCTGTGTAAAATGAAGAGTCATACCTTTTCGTGACTAGAATCAAAGAATAACAGAGGATATCGTAATGAGGACGACACATTACCTTATAGAAAAAGGAGTAAATTATAATATGTGTAAGATCCGATGCTTAGAAGAAGTAATGTATGTGGAAAACGTAATTAGGAATTGAGTTTTAAAGTCTATGGCAGATAAGTTATGCTGACGCAAATTCGACGGTGTAGCAAGTAAAGGAAGGGGTAGAGATAACACTATATTATAAGTTCCATGGAAATGTTATACTTAAGAAATGCCAGCCGCAAGACTAAATGTAGCGATTAGTAACAGCAGTCCGCAATGCTTTAAAGAGTGATGCCGCAAAAAATAAGTAACTAAATAAATAAAACAAAAAAGTAAAAATAAAATGAATGGATGACTTCTTCTTTTAGAAGGCTGGAGTGTCAAGTAACCAAGTAAATAATTGTCAAACAAGCACATGTTTAGAGGCATGTAAATGAATCAATTATATTTTCTAAGTGAATGACACGCAAAAAGCAACTGCAGCATCATAAGCGTTCGCATACAAATGTTTCTTGTTTAGTATGATAATTTTTATGATGTCCACATTATTTAGATGCTGATTTTTGTGTTCCTTTATAAAATCTTATCCAAAATACCGACCCATGATAATCCGTCAAACATCCTATTCCAAGGATCAGCTCGTAGAGGTTTACTTGTACTGTCTGGGCGAAGCAAATCATATGAAAAGCGTGTAGGCTTGCAACGAGATTAGTTAAAGTTTGCTTGCTGAAGCTAATTAGAGTCAAGACACTGGTTTGGCAAGCAGTTGAGTTTGTTGTCTTTGTAACACGCTATTAGTCCGTCATTGCCGGTATATTTTTAAGCGAATAGTATTCAGCATGGAAAAGGAGGCAGTCACTCTGTCTGGAGGCTGTCCTCAAATTAAATAACACAGTAAACACAAGTTAATGGACACATAAATGAAAAGAGTAATAAAAAGAGGCGTGTTCTCAAAGAGGAAGTCAATTAGTTTGTCTTTGAGACAGTTAAAAATGTAATAATAATTTGTCGGTAAAGAATAAATGAAACTGGTAGCTGAGTTTATAAGAGGAGATTGAAAAATAGTCTTAAGTGGAAGACGTAAATTTTAACTGGTAAGCAAGAGAGAGCCATAAAGAAAATGATCGACAGGAGTTCTGTACCGGACGTAACCACTGGATTATGAATATATATGTATATATAAACAAACTAAGTAAATATTATTAGCCAAGCTTTCTTGTTATCCTTCTGTGAAAGTGTTAATTTTGCAAAGAGAAAGTGAGAAGAAGGACGACGTTTAGTTCACGAACGCCTATCAAAGTGAAAGAGAAAATTTGTGCGTCGAAAAGCGAGTCTGTCGTGACTCTTTAAACCACACCTTGTGTGTATCAGTTTTATTTTTAACGTGTGCAACGGTCAGTGAATAAGTATCGTTCGCCATGCAGCCCTCGCAAGCCAGCAAAATAACTTCTTTTCACTTACCTGTGAGTTCTTTACGGGCAGTTCACAAGTGGTACGGCGAGATGACTTGGTGCAGGCTTCCTCAGTGAAGCAACAGCAGCAACACTCAAACAACGTGCTTTAAACGCAGCACGTTGTCGGCGGACAACACAACACACACCCAATCTACGATGGCGCGCACGTGGTACTGGCCGGTGTTGGTCTGTCAACATTGCCGCGCAGCGGCGCATGACGAAATAATGGATACTTGAAACTTTAATGGCCGGGTACGCGTCGCTCGCTCCGGCAATAATTGAGACTTCATACTACTTTGAAGGACATTGTTCTATATGTCCATAGCAAACATCATATTTTAGAGACTGAAAGAGAACGATTTGTATTAAGCAAATAATCATATGGTCACGACTAGAATAAATTTCGGTCACGGTCAGAACGAGGTCGGTATTTGACTTAACCGCTGTCATAAACAAGAGCAGAAATCGGTGCGAAATGAAAGAAAGAAAGAAATGATCGTTACCCATCCTGAACCCATTGTAATTAAACCGATAATTTTAAGTAATACTACTGCAGAATATTCTCTATTTACTGTCCATATTCCATGATTTGACGGAGAATGGCAAATTCCATTCAGTGAAGTGGTAGGAAAGGGACTCCCATCGTGAGCGATTCTTGACAAACAGTTCGACGGCACAGTGTGATCCACGAACCAATGTACAATGTGTGTAAAATAAGAAAGAATATTACGATGAAATAAATACGAGCCTATCGAGCTTGTAGGGACATTGAAAATTTGGAAACCATGTGATGAAAGAATAATGAAAATGTCATTTCAGTTTCATAGTTTGTAGCTTTTTGGGATTATATAGGTACTTCTATGTCTATGTATTTTTTTTTCTGCGACAGTGCCTGTCATCTCCACTTAATGTATATAGCTCCTTATTGTGAATAGTAATACTTTTCATGTTGTTGTAGATGTTAAGAAACCCTTTGGCCAAAACACAGATGCAGATGAACTGCACAAAGACAATTTTTACTAATGATCTTAACAATGAATGTTTTCTCTAGTATGGTAACTTCATGAAACGTCAAGTGTATCGTACTATATGACTACTCAATTTCAGCAATAGACATGTATTAAAAGCCACTAATATTACGAGTGAATGAGGACAGACGTAATGCCTCCGGTATTCCTCCCCCCTCATGGGAGGCAGTGTAATATTAGTATCTGTTTCGATTTTTTTTTTCTTTTTTTTTCTTTATTGAATTTCAATTCCCCCCAAAGGGGGCGGGCTGGCAGCAGCTTAGGACGCCGCTCTGCAGCCGACAGATTTTCTGACAAAGAGCAGGAGAATAAATAATAATAAAAAACAGGCGATAAAATCGGGGACTTAGTGAGTAACAAGGTGAAAAAAAATGGGGAAATTAAAACAAGCAACAGAGGGATGATGAAGCGAATAAAAATACATACGGAGCAGACAGGGAAAACAATAGACAGTTAAAAAAAAAAACACGGCGACAGTCTGGATTCTGTTCGCAAAGTATATAAAATTCACACCCAGCGACAGCATGGTTTCTGTTCGCAACACAACACTGAATAGGCACTAGAACACAGCACGAAAAAGTCGGCAAAGGTGACACCACAGTCGAGAGCAGGTGGGGGGAAACTGGACAGGAGATGGGAAAACAAAAGGGGGGAAAGGAGAGTAAAAGCGAAGGGGGGGGGGGAACCGGGAAAGGAGCTGATGGAGGATGAGGACCCATAAGAGGGGTAGGGGGCAGATGCGACAGGGAAGGGGGTAGGTAGAGGAGGGGAATACAAAAGGACTGGGGGGGAGAAGGGAGGTAGGGAGATCTGTAGTGGGGAGGAAACAGGACGGAAGGGGGGGGGGAAGAGGGAGCCCAGGGAAAGGACAGAGGAAAGGAGGGGGAGGGAGGATCAGAGTTGATAGGAAGGATAAATGGAGGGAGAGAGGGCATCATCCGGGAGGGGGAGCTGACGGAAGCCACCTTGGGAAAGGAGATGGAGGGTGTAGAGATGGAGGGTATGGGGGACACAACGGTGAAGACGTGGCAGGGGGCAAGGATGGGAGAGGAGAGGAGCAACCAGGGGGTGAGGGGGTTCAAGACGGCGGGAGGTGTAGAGGATGCGGATATGTTCGAGGAAGAGGAGCAGATGGGGGAAAGGAATGAGATCATAGAGGATCCGCGTGGGGGATGGGAGGCGGATACAGAAGGCGAGACGGAGTGCATGACGCTCAAGGATCTGGAGGGACTGATAGAATTTGGGGGGGGGGCAGATATCCAGGCAGGATTGGCATAACAGAGGATGGGACGGATTAAGGATTTGTAGGTGTGGAGGATGGTGGAGGGGTGCAACCCCCATGTCCGGCCAGAGAGGAGTTTGAGGAGGCGGAGGCGGTTGTGGGCTTTGGATTGGATGGATCGGAGATGAGGGATCCAGGTGAGGTGACGGTCAATGGTGAGGCCAAGGTAGGTGAGGGTGGGGGTGAGACAGACAGGACGTGCGCAGACAGTAAGGGAGAAATCCAGGAGCCGGAAGGAGCGAGTGGTACGACCTACGATGATTGCCTGGGTCTTGGAAGGATTTAGTTTCAGGAGCCGTTGGTTACACCATGCAGAAAAAAGGTCAAGGTGATTCTGGAGAAGGCGTTGGGACCGTTGGAGGGTAGGAGCGAGGGCGAGGAATGCGGTGTCATCAGCATATTGCAAGAGGTGCACTGGAGGGGGGGGGGTTGGGGCATATCGGCCGTGTACAGGAGGTAGAGGAGAGGGGAGAGGACAGAGCCCTGGGGCACACCGGCAGAGGGGTAGAAGGTGCGGGAATTGGCATGATGGATGGTAACGTAGGAGGGGCGGCGGGAGAGGAAGGAGGCCACCAGACGGATGTAGTTGATAGGAAGGGCGTAGGTTTGGAGTTTAAACAGGAGACCGGGATGCCAGACACGGTCGTAGGCCTTTTCAAGGTCAAGTGAGACAAAAATGGCGGAGCGACGGGAGTTAAGCTGGAGGGAGAGGAGATGAGTGAGGCGGAGGAGTTGGTCATCAGCAGAGAAGGAAGGTCGAAAGCCACATTGGGTGTTTGGGAGGAGGTGGTGTTGGTGGAGGTGGAGATGGATGCGCCGGGAAAGGATGGATTCCAAGAGCTTGCTGAACACCGACGTGAGACAGATAGGACGATAGGAAGAGGCATCAGATGGAGGCTTATTGGGTTTGGAGAACATCAGGATACGGGAGGTTTTCCACAGGTCGGGATAGAAGCCAGTGGCAAGGATGACATTGTAGAGGGCGGCAAGGAGGGAAAGGAAGGAGGGAGGGCAGTGTCTGAGGTGGCGGTAGGTAACGCAGTCGTGGCCGGGAGCAGTGTTGCGTTTAGTGCGGAGTGTGAGGCTGATGTCCTGTGTAGTGATGGGAGTGTTAAGTGCAGATGGTGGGGTGTGGCCCAAGTACTGGAAGCTAGGAGCAAGGGGAGGAACAGAGGTATTCGTACGGTCCACGACATCAGGGAAGAGGGAATAATCAAAGTGGGGATCATCTGGGATGGAAAAAACATCAGAGAGGTGGGAGGCAAAGTGGTTGGCCTTACTGAGGTTGTCAGGAAAGGGACGGTCATTAAGGAGGAGAGGGTACTGGGGGGTGGGGCGGTTTCGATAGCTGAAATAAACTTACATTCGATAATCTAACCACGCAGGTTCATAAAACCCATCTGTGTAAAAATTTCTTAGATCGTCGCTGACCACCTGAATTTTCAAAGAATACCTTAGGCGCCACGGCGCGGAATACGAATTGGACATAAATTGTATCGATAGAGTTATTTTGTGTTCCATATTTTTTGACAGCTGGAGAATTGTAATCCTCTTCTGTTAACACAGTCGTGATATTTTTTAAAGACGGCGCACGCGTACTATGGCGTGGTCCGCAATCACTAATTAGTTATTATAAAATATTACTATTGTTCAGTGCTATGTAAGAATTTATGCGTACATATAAGATGAAATATCGAAGAAGTTAAAGGACTTTATTTAAGGAAACAGCCAGAAAGATAGAAAATTGATATTGTACGGAACCTGTTGTAAGCAATACTAACTAAGGTAATTAAATAAGTTATTGTGCTCTCAAATGCAGTAGTGCCTGCTTACTACTTAAGGTATTTCTATGCTGTCCATCTCGTATTAACAGCAACAGAAATAACGGGGTTTTTATAGTTTTCATACAGCTGCATGTCGGCAGACGTCGTAGTTAAGGAGGAAGGGGCTTTGCTATTTACCTTGTTTGTGATTTAAATCCAACTTCTTTTAATGTGAAGTATAGAATAGCAAAGAAAATATCCAGCTCTGTCTGGTCCCTTAGATTTTTCTGTTCGTAGTTGCTATGTCTCATATCCGGTCGTGATCGAACATGATCACGACACAAATAAATTAAGTGGCAATGAGAACTCTGTCTTGATTTTGATCTTGATCTTGTGCAAACGATTTCAGGTGACATAAAATCTGACATACAGTACTTAAGTTTTTTGAAAAGTCTTTGCTCTTCCCGCCGAGAAGTGGTGCAAAAGTCACAACAAATTTCTGCATCTTCACAAGATAATAAGAACCTAATCAAAATATAACTTTAAAAAAACACTCAACAGGTGACCTAAAGCAACACGATTATGCCCAGGCATGCAACACTTTCGTCAGAAGCAAATTGGTTGCCGTAAGGGTTTTTATCAAGGCTCCCAAAGCACGGAAACCGCTTGGGAAGAGATTAGGACTGTATAGAGGATGTATAAGAGTTTCCCAGCGAAACGTCTGCGGCGTACCGAAAACAAAATTGGCAGCATCTGGGGCAGAAAGTTCTCCTGGAAGCATTTATACATGCCCCATATAGTCTTAGAATCTCCCAACGTGATTTCCTCTCTTTTGGAGCCCCGAAGAAAAACATCCGTGGCCGCTGATTTGCAATGGACGAAGAGTTGCACTCGTGGGTACAATCATGGTACCGCAGACAAGTGGAAACATTTTTCCTTGTAGGCATTGGCGGCCTTGTCTCACAGTAGAATTAATGTATTAACGGGTATGCCAATTGCTTTTGAAATAATCAACAGTTTCCTTACTTTTTTCCATCTGTCTCGTCTTCATTTGACTGCGCCTCATATTTTGGCCACCATGTAGCTCAATAGACGAGGGGTCAGCGTAGTTGCCATGAGGAGGACGAGAGTTCGATTTCCTTGGTAGGACGGCAGGTACAGAATGCACTCAGTCTCGAAATGCCGCTTGATAAGCTACTTGATATAGTAGCAGAGGCCCACGGTCTGGAAAGCCTGTAAAACGGACGGGAAAGCGGTGTGTTGAGCACACGAACTTACATACCATCTCCACATGACGTCGCAAGGCAGAAGATACCACGGCAGCTGGTAGACGTCTCTTTCACGGGACACGAGTAGGGTCCGTGATCCAATAAAGCGGTAGTCATCGTAACGTACAAAATAAATAAGCAAAGCAACTCGTATACCTACAAGAACAGTTTCATTACCGAGCGAGGTGGCGCAGTGGTTAGCACACTGGACTCGCATTCGGGAGGACGACGGTTCAATCCCGTCTCCGGCAATCCTGATTTAGGTTTTCCGTGATTTCCCTAAATCGCTTCAGGCAAATGCCGGGATGGTTCCTTTGAAAGGGCGCGGCTGATTTCCTTCCCCATCCATCCCTCACCCGAGCTTGCGCTCCGTCTCTAATGACCTCGATGTCGACGGGACGTTAAACACTAATCTCCTCCTCCCCTCCACAGTTTCATTGTGAACCTGGAACATTTTGCTGCCAACTTCGTTCTTGGAAAGTACACGAGTTTAAAAAAGAAGTACGAAGTGGCCTATTTATCAACGACACTGTGGGTATATTTACCGCGTAAAACCTGCCGGGTTCGGAAAAAGAGGGCCGCTCGGTCGTTGGTTACTGCACTGTTAACCAAATACTTTGGGGATCAGCCCTTCACTCGTGCCATAATTTTTCTTTCATTAACCGCACCTTTCACCTCCGGCGTCCGCAGCTCGTGGTCTTGCGGTAGCGTTCTCGCTTCCCGCGTGCGGAGTCCCGGGTTTGATTCCCGGAGGGACCAAGGATTTTCTCTGCCTCGTGATGACTGAGTGTTGTGTGTCTTTCATCATCATTTCATCTCAATCGACACGCAAGTCGCCGAAGTGGCGTCAACTCGAAAGACTTGCACCAGGCGAACGGTCTACCCGACGGGAGGCCCTAGTCACACGGCATTTCCATTTTTTTACCTCCGGCAACGATTTTTTATGCGAAAAGTGCCAAGTTACAGAATATTACGAATTTCGCTTGGAACAGAATAAGTCTTCTCTAGGCTTAGGTTGGTATCCACTGATCGTCATATTCGCTATACACCCAACATGCTTGAGAAATACTCTAAGATGGGACACACAAACAGTCTCCTTTGTAAATACGCTTTCATACATGTTAGAGCATGCTGGTTTACAAACCTGTATATAGTTTGATTTTGAATTTGGGTCTTCCATTTTTTCGAAGGTTGAACTATCTGATCTAAGAGTCTCTGTCTCTATAGTGATCCAGCGTTGCCGTAAAAGTTTTAGATTTTTGTTTCTATTGTAATTTGCATCTCAAAACTAGACACCATTCAGCTCTTTCATACATGTTGTTCTTCTCAGGCACCGAAAATGTTAACACTTCATTTCAAAGGTACCGCGGCTGGACAGGAATAAGGTCAGATTGTTGGTGCTCGTATAGTGGTTGATCCCTTAATCAATGCTGTCGAAGTGCTTCGTGTTTCAGGGGGCACTGTGTCGAAGATTTATACCGCGTAAATGGAAGGCGAAAAAACATCACTCACTAAGTCACAACGTGGACCAAAAAGTCTATAGAGTGATCGTGACAGAGAGTCACAGACGAAAAATAAAGAATACAACAACTGCAGAAGTCATTGCAAAACTGAATGTCGCCCTCGCGAACCATGTCAGGACTAAAACAACTGAAAGTGGTTTCCAGACGCAGGGAACTGCTGCCCGATTTTGAATTCCAAAACCACTCATCAAATTCCCGTAATTGGAAAACGTGGTGCCGAAGCTATAAATCCTGGACTGTGGAGCAATGGAAGACTGTAAGTCTGTTGGATGAGTCCTGCTTTTCTGTGTCTTCAACTTCTAGCATAGTTTACTTCCCAAGAGTGAAGCATGGCGTGGTTTCGGAGATGATTTGAACAGCCATACCACGGTACTCCATGTGCCCCGTAGATACTCTGAAAGTTCTCATTACTGCCAACGATTACGTGAACGTTTTGGCTGATAAGATTCATCCCACGTTACAATATTTGTTTACAGATGGGGATGCTTAGTTACAAGTTAACAGGTCCCACGTTCACACAGCCCACGTCAATCAGGACTGGATTTCAGAACTCGACGATGAACTATGGCATCATCCATGGCCACCACAGTTACCAGAACACAGCATTGTTGAGCCTTTCTGATCTTCATTGCAGAAATGCGTGCATGATCCTTATCCAGTTCCTTCATCGTTATCTGAACATGCCTCGACGTGCAGGAAAAATGGTGTCAGATTCCCTTGAAAACTACGTAGGACTTGTATTTATCCTTTCAGAGGCGACTGGAAGCTGTATTGAATGTCAGCGGTTTCCCTACATCGTATGTTGTGTTTTTGGTGTTCCTATATTTCCGTCCGGCCCACGTATCACGGCGATTCTTACAACGTGCTTCTGGGATCCATTTCTTATGCGTCGCGTGTGTTTGAAAACCAGTGAAACTTTTTCAACATTTCGCTAAGAAATACATTTCGAGACTCAAATCTACGTCGGCCCACGGAGCGGCAAGCAGAATGCTGAGTCAGGTCACTTCGTACTTAATTACGAATCTGTTCTTACGGCGTTACGGACGTTGGCCAGTTAGCACCACATGCACGAGACAGCCTGTCTCTGCCGAAGCTTGAGTCTCTACATCAAACTCTTACGTATTGGACTATACCGTTGTATCTGAGAGTTGACCTATGAAAGTGTCAGGTTCGAAATTCTGGTCGCATTGAAAGTGAATCAGTCATTTCTCTGTCAGATTTCAAACACGGAAAGCCAGGAGAGATCACCTACGTAGCCGAAAGGTTAAAGCCGTCCCCTTCGCTGTTGAAGGGCCCGAATCGGATTCCCGGTACCTCCTCTTAATTTTCCTAAGGTAGGGGTTTGCGGAACGAGGTTAGCTCAGCCTCTTGGGCCCATATAACGAGCTACTTGGATAAATACGCAGCGGCATCACCATCGTGGATCGTCTACTGGCATCAAAGGCAGGAGGGACTGGCGAGATGCAGACCGCATGTCCCGTGGCAGTGGTACTCGACAGAACGGTCCGCATGTTTTCTGCTATCACTGAATTATAAGGATACAGTAACCAAACTGACTGAAACAGTAAACGCAATTTATAACATAGGAATTTATCCTCAAGATCTACTCAAGACCATTCTAGTACCACGATCAAGTCATGCTGGCGGAATCGGAAGAGGAGCTACAGAAGCTGTTGAAGAGCATCGCAAGAAGGGGTGACGAGTATGGAATGAAGATAATTGTAGGAGCGACAAGAGGTATGAGAATATGTAAGAAAGAAGCTGTAACATATTCCCAGATGGAAAAAAAGGTAGCACAAATAAAATCCTTCCCGTACTTGGGAAGTTTAATGACATAAATTGGAAGCTGTATTGAAGATATATGGAGGAGATTATCCATGTGAAAGAGAGCATATGAAAAGGAGAAACACTTACTACCATCTGCAAGAATTCTGATGAAGTTGAGGAAAAGGTTTGCTAACTTTTGTGTTGAATTGGAGTGTAGTGTTATAGAGCAGTGAATCACAGACAGTTAAAAAGAAAGAAGAAAGATATTTAGTAACTTTTGACATGTGGCTACGGAGAAAAAAAATATGGAAATGAGCACATGGCATCGCTGGCTGGGAGGTCCATTCGGGGAAGTTCGGCCGCCAAATGCCACTTTTATTTCATTGGCCGACACGCGCTCTGGTGATGAGGATGAAATGATGACGGGGACAACACAACACGCAGTCCACGAGTGGAGAGAATCTCCAACCCGGCTGGGAATCGATCCCAGGCCCACTTGCAAGGGAGGCAAGTACATTTCCATACAGCTAAGCAGGCGGACGCTATGGAGAATAATGCTTAAAATGTACAGACTTAAGAGTGAAGACCTAATTAAGAAAATGGCGGAATAAAGAAGATTATTGGGAGTGAAGAGAAAGAGGACAAAATTTTCGCTGGGATGTACACTGCATAGGGATTTTCTGCAACGAAGAATGATAGAGGAAAAAGTGGAAGAAATAAGAGGAGAAGGTAAGAAGAAAAGTGGAATGATGGATGACGTTAGAAGAGGACGAATATACAGACAGATGAAGGAAGATGGTGAAAGCAGCACATGATGGCAAGCCGGTTGAAACCAGTCATAAGACAGATACATTAAGGAAGAAGAAGTGCACAGGTCGTAGTGTTGGTTGGTTGATTTGTGGGATTGAAGGGACCAGACTACAAGGGCCATCAGTCCCTTTCTCTACGAGCTTTAAACACCCACTAAGAATAAAAACAAACAACGGAGATGACAAGGGACAAGACAAGAAAGACATAGCCACAGACCAGACAAAAGGAATTAAAGTCACACAGAGTGTGACAGTGTTTGGCCGACCATGAAAACAAAGGAAAAGCCAACCACCAAGTGACACACTAAGAACCACAATCTAAAACCGTAGGCCAAAGGTCACACTCAATACAAATAAAACAGACAAACACTTAAATCAAGCGATAAAGACCCGCTGCACGAATAAACTCAAAACTAAGTGTGCCATTGCAACGCCATCCGATAAAACTGCAGGAAGCGTATCAGGCAGCGCAGCGCAAACGTCTGCCTGAGCGGAATTAAAAGGGGGCAGTCCGACAAGATGTGGACCACAGTCAAAGCTGACCCGCAGCGACTGCGTTATCCAGGGGTGGCCAATGCACAGCCGGCAGAGGACAACAGAGTCCTCGCGAGAGACCCGCAAGGAGGAGAGCCATGCACAGGTAGCCTCCTTGATGGTTCAAAGTTTGTTGGGTGAAGGAAGCGCGCCATTCTTCAGCCCAGGTGCGAAATACCTTCTGCTGCAAAACTGACCTGAGGTCACTCTCCAAAAGGCCAGTCTCCAAGACTGGTGCACCGACAGCACGTTTGGCCAGTGCGTCAGCACATTCGTTTTCTGGGATGGCTACATGACCGAGTGGCTGCAATGGGCAAGAGTATGGAGGGACTCCTGGATAGCCATCACCAGACTAGAGCAAGGGAAAAACTGGTCGATAGCTTGTAAACCGCGCAGGGAGTCAGTACAGATAACGAAGGACTCACCTGAGCAGGAGCGGATATACTCTAGGGCGCGAGAAATGGCGACCAGCTCGGTAGTGGATATACTATAGCCAGCCAGCAAGGAGCGTTGTTCATAAAGAACCCCTAGAGTAAGAGCATAACCAACACGACCAGAAACCATCGAACCGTCAGTATAGACAACGTCAGAGCCTTGAAACGCGGCCGGGATTGAAAGAAAGCGTCGGCGGAGGGCCTTAGGAAGGACTGAGTCTTTCGGGCCCCGTCCCAAATCGAGCCGAAGGCACGGGGAGGGCAGACACCACGTGGGGTATACGCAGGCCTGGAAAAGAGGTGGAAGACGGAAAACCTCAATCCCAGAGAGAAGAGCTCTGACGTGAACCGCGATCGTACACCCTGACCGAGGCTGCCGTTCTGGAAGATGGACGACCGACTGAGGGAACAGGAAACGATAGTTGGGATGTCTGGGCAAGCTACAAACGTGTGTAGCATAAGCGGCCAGTAATCGTTGGCGCCGGAACCGCAATGGAGGGACACCTGCCTCCACAAGTATGCTGTTGACAGGGCTTGTCCACAAAGCTCCAGTGGCGATTCGGATACCGCTGTAACGGACAGAGTCCAGCAACCGCAATGCGGATGAGGATACCGAACTGTAAGCCAGGCTCCCATAATGTAGATGGGACTGAATTAACGCCTGGTACAGCTGTAGAAGAGTAGACCGATCGGCACCCCAGCTGGTGTGACTCAAGGAACGAAGAATGTTGAGATGCCGCCAGCACGTTTGATTAAGCTGCCGAATATGAAGCAGCCAAGTCAATCATTACTCCCCAACATCAGAGAGATGTTAGGGACATGAGCGCAGTTTTACAAATAGGGATATCTTATATACAAACAATAGTAAAAATTGAAAAGCCCCATTTTCAAATAAAACAAAAGGCATGTAAAATATTTTTATATATAAATAAGTGCAAAAACTCACTTTACACACTCATCCCACATGATGAGCGAAAATTCGCAAGTATAAATTTAATAAGATAGCTCAAATTATACTTTTAACGACTTCACAGTAAAGAAATGCTCAGTGGGAGCCAGAGTAAAAATTCCAGATTATGAAACTCACTAACATTATTTTTAAGCTTGTTCATTCCTTTATACCTCAATTTCATTCTATCATCTTTAAAAACTTATAATCCCAACCAGCAATTAATTTTGAGCAGCTATCTGGCAAAAGATCTTAAATTTGTTACAAAGCGCCATACAAATATTCTCCCCGTATCTAGTTTTTAAATACTCACAATCCATAATGTAATACAATTCTATATCACTAATCTTCAAAAGAAATTGGAATTACTTGCATTACTAAGCTTCTTCAGTAGAGCATCCATTTATATAGATTAATAATTTCATAATTGGATAACTTTTTAATTCTATAATCGCAGCTAATGTGTGGGATTTTTGTCAAGAGAAATAATGAACCAAGAAAGAAACAAGTTGAATGTAATATTTTCAAAGAATATTTTAAACCATCTTAATTATAGAACATTTGAGAAGTCAGGACCATATTGACAGTATTGGTATATTAAAGCAAATTCATGGAGAAGAAGAATACAAAATTAGATTTGATAGTTATAAGAAAATTTACGTACAAATATGAGAAGAAATAGAAATCTGAGGTTCTCTTCTTTTAATGAATGTAAAAATTTGGCAAAAATGTCATTTGCCTGTAAGTAATTTACAAAATTATTATGAAATTGTTTTTCAGGTTATTCTTATTTTTAAAAGTTTCTTACTAGATCTGCTAATAAATTTATTCCATTTGTGTAATAAATGAGGTAAGGATTTTTATTTTACATTAGAAGTTATACAAGAACTTTTTCAATATTTATAAGGCACTGTTGTTGAGCTTCTTCTGTGAAGTCTCCATTTATATAGTAAAATTTTAAGTTATATTTTTCGTATTAAATTTTACATGTTTTAAATGGACTCTTAAAACACCAACAAGGATTTTACTGTTGAAAAGATAGCAGACATGAAATATGACACATCTGAATTAACATATTTTTTTTGAAGCATAAAATGATTATGAATTTGGAATCTATACAGAAGATGATAATAATGAATAAAGTCCATCTGGTAATGGATCTGTCCTATTTTCCAGAACATATCTTTTATCTTCATCAGGACACAATGCATTCTTGTTTTCCTCAACTGCATAAATTTCGAATCTTTCAGTTTGAGTCAAATTCATTTTACTGGTTGTTGAATAAACGGTCTTTATAGCCTTCTAAATTGATTTTGGTCTAAACAAAAGCCAATAATATATCGCTTATAGAAATATCTTACAATGATGCACTTGATTTGGAAATTGAATTTAATCAAAACGAAATTTAAAAAACATTAAGACCAAATAATCTTGCTGGAATGAAATGCATTTTATTAACAGTTGATGATTTTAAAGATTCAGTGATGAAATTTAATACAAAGCAGTGTAAGCACCCAAGACTATACAATCGAAGTGTAGGAAAAAATTTGAAAGATTTTATAAAATATACAGTAGCATATAGAGCCATTCAGTCTCAAAAAAATATTCAACAATAAGCAACAGAACTACAAGCAAAAGATAAAGAATGTCTACAACTAAGAAATATTACTTCTGGTGTACTATAAATGAAGAAAGAACAAATTATTTACATTGCCACATGTAGGCACTATGCCACAAAGCTGTTTTAGAGTTGCTGGTGTATTATTTGAAAATCATCTTTCAGGAAGATTATTCAGTTATAATAGTGGAAGAGCTAAAGAAGTCTCAGAAAGTATAAATGTACAGATTATAAATTGGTAGAGCATATGCTTAACACTTATTTTGGTGCATACAGAGTAGATAAAAGCAAATAAGAGTACAATATTTACCTCAACAGTCTAAGTTACTTTGTTGAGAAATTATGTGACCAATCCAATTCACAGTGGTCCCAGTTTCGATTCCCGGGGTGTTGGGATTTTTCTCTGCCTGGGGACTGGAAGTTCATGTTGTACTCATCATTTCATCATAATCATCATCATTTGTGACAATGGCTATATTGAACTGTGTAAAGAAACTGGACTGTGAAAAATGGGACTACATACCGGAACCAATGATGGTGCAGTTGAGTGAACCAGAAACAAAAGATCATCATCATCATCATCATCATTATCACCAATCAAATGATATTGTTGGCGAAATAAATGAGATGAGGAGAATATTTATAGTGAAATTCCGACTAAGACTGCTATAAAATTTAATTTTATGTAGTATGCTGTTTATTCTCTAGAGATGGTATCAGTCATAGACCTCTTTACCAACAAGCTTGCAAAGAATTATAAGCAAGCATTTGTGATTACTGATGAGAAGAATAATCCTTGGTTTAAACCCAAAGATATTGCTAGAAAATAAAGCCACTGACTATGAGATTAGATAACATGTTGATAAAGAAGATGAAACTATATATGAAAATTTAAACCCTGATGCGCACTTGGGATTAAGTGGTAATCAATGAACCTGGGTTATATTCTTAAATTTTTAAATCAGGAAAGTAAAAAGCAAAACCATTCAGAAAATGGGTTACATATGAGGTTTTATAAGCAATTCATGAACATCAGAAACATGAGATTAGAATCCAACAGAAATCAAATAGAACGCCAAAACTATTGTACAAAACAACAACAATAAACAAAAAAATTTGGTGGAAAAAGAAATAGATGCACTGCTATCTAGTGTTGTTCCTCAGACTCAAAGACTGTAATTTAAGATCAGCTTTTATTCTTTTAAAATTATTTGATGATGAATGTGATTACACTTATCATGTCATTAGACCACAAAAGAGAAATCTACGGAATACTAAGTGTAATCTTCCATAGTTTGAAGAAATATTACAACATAATCATCTTCCTAATTCATAAATTTACACCAAAGACTGAAAGGTAGCTTATGCATTGTTTTCTATCGTAATTATTTTAATGTTTTGGATGACTACACTCAAGGAGAATCGATTAATGATACAATAAATCTTCACCAAATTGAGTTGTAATTTTGAATAAACTGTAAACACCTCCACTCAGTGCCTCCAGAAAAGTTCAAATTTTTAATAAAAATGAGGTAGTCAGAAATTTACCACCCCCACAAAAATGCATTTTTAATAAAGTAAAATTGAGTGGGTTTAGTCATTATTGCATAAAAATTCAAATTTTTAATGGTAGTGTATAATATATACAAGTAATAATTCAAGCAATTTAGCTGATTTTTATAATAATCACTCCAAAAAAAATAAAAATATGATGTACAGAATAAAGATATTTTAAGGAAAGAATATTTAGATTTGAATGAACTAGCAATAGATTTAAACATAAGTAGTTACTCTTGCGCCTGTAAACAAAATTTATTACAATGCATTGACGAAGTACAACACAATCATATCGATGCAGAGAAACTTATACATACTAATTATTTGGAAGTAGAAGCATTAACTATTAAAGAACTCTGGCCTATTCCAAAGTCTTTAATCATGGAAAAATAATGTCACTATTGTAGAGAGGAGCTAATATATTTAATAGAAAGTTCTGTCAACAAGTGTTAGAAAAACCATATCTAAAAGTGTTAGATAAGAAATAAGTTGTTGAAATAAAGGAAATGGCGAAAGAACATAAAATTCCTGGATATTCTTGCATTAACAATAGTAAGACTACTCGAAAAACAGATTTAATAAAATTAATATTGCAAGAAGAGGAGAGACGTACAAGATTACAGAAATTTAACTTTGATGAATGTACTCAAACACTTAATATGTATTTTTTTTCATTTCTGTTTAAAACTGCAGTGGATACATGAACATATTCTAAATATTCCTCCTTTTATATGAACATTTACAGATCAAAAATTTAATCTCTGCCAAATTTAAACGAAATAAGAAAAAAGTGCTGACTACACATGATATTTTGGCTTTTATTTATAATATTACAGATATGGAAAATCCCACACCTGTATTTTTGCAGAAATTACAGCAGAGTTTGCTAAATTTTTTAAAGAAAACACAATTACATACACGGAAATAACACATGTCTTTCGATTTGTTTTAAATGTGAATTTATTCAAAACGAAATTAAAAGATTAAACCCAAATAATGCTGCCCAGAAAAAATGGTTTTCAACACGAAAAACAATTTATTGAATTTAAGTATTGGTAATTGTTTGCTAAAATGTTCAGGTACTTTACAAATTTTTGTACCTTTCAGATAATATAAGTAATTCTTATTATTGTGAATTAACTGATTTATGACTGTAGATGTATATTTATTAGGATAACATATGGATAGAATGAATGAAAGTACAAGTTTTTTCATTCTTATTGTAACCATTCATATATCAAACATTTTAAAACATAATTTTTCCTTTATCTACCAAACTATTTTATGAATTACCAGATTCTAACCATTTAATGTATATTTTATCTCCTTTATTTTTTTAAACTTTTTCAATAAGATATACATTCAGATATTTCGTTTTCTGTACTTTTTGTTCATAAAAACTTCAATCAGAATCTTTCAGTTCATGTGTAGTTGGACGGGTATGAATAGGATATTCATTTTCAAATATTTCTGTTGATCAGTTCACAAAGTATCTATTTTCAAAAATTCCATTAAGTTTAATGATTCTCACTTTATATCGTACTTTATACTTCACAGCTTCCTTAGATAAAACATTGGTTGATTTGTAATTCTTTTCATTGACAGCTGTTGGTTTCATTCTTATTGTTGAATGTTTCATGTAATCATATTCATCAGCTAGATGTTTAACTTGGTCAGTTGGTTTATAATTTCCTTCAATAGCAAATATTTCTTTAAATGTTTTATTAGATATTTCAACAAAAAACCCTTTTCATTCATTAAAAGTTGAATAATGTTTAATATTTATAATTTTTCATCAATTCTTGAAAATCTCCATTATTAAAATTTTGCATTGCCTGTTTGTAAATTGTTTGTGATCTCTCTCTAAATATGTTTCAAAATATTCAGTTAAATTCTTACTTATTTAATCTTTAAGAGGAATAGCTCAAGCATATTTATAGAATACATAAATATTAATTAAAATACACTTATATCATTTATGTGCTTTTGCAGTACCTTTCGAATTACCTGCAACCGTTTCACTAAATCATCTTCCCATAAATTATTGGTACTGAGAGCTACTACATTTCTCCTTATAAATTTTTCTCATTGGTTTATGTAACTCATTGAAAATTCTTCTAAGGTAACTATTTTATCTAGAATTTTTAACGATTTTATTCTTTTGATTTTTACATACGGTTCAAAGGTCTTCAGTCCTGTCTTCCATTTTTAGTGGTGTCTCTGTGAGGATTATGTGTTTCAGTAATTTTTTTGCTCTTCAAACAGTACATGTGATTGTCTGTTTATATAGAATAATAAGTTAATAAGATTTAAATTATTTCATAAAATATAAGTAACTTTACATCTGCAGGAACAACTGTCTTTGAAGCTTACAGTTAGAAAATTAGATTTACATACCATTACTGATATATTACTATTATTTACTTCATATAGCTCCACAGATACGCATACAGTAATAACAAACCATCAAATTTCAAAATTTTGTTTGCACTCTGACTACTCTTTTAAGTGTGAAATCGTATTGGAAATTGTGCATTTTTTCGTTTGAGGTCGTAAATGTAAATTCAATTATTTCTTTGTCATTTACTTAATTTTTAACATCACTTAACTCGTTTAAGTGTGGAGTTAAATCTGTATTAGAGAAGTAATTTGTAAGAGCTTTCCCAGATTCCTTCTTTTGTAAAGAAACTAATCGCATTAGTTTTCTTAAGTTGATAAATCTTGCCATAAAATCAGTTTTAGGGACATAATTATTCCACTATGTTAAAATACTTGTGTATTCAGGTTTTGTACCAACATTCAATAACTCAATCTGTAAATTTCGTTTGTTCACTGCGTCTTTTAAATCAATTGGATCATTTATATTCATCATTTTTTTCGTTTCAATCTAATATAATATTCAGTTACTTGAGAAATGGCGTGCAAATGTTTCTGCAATTGTTTAATTACATTATGTATTTTTGAGTCAAATGATAATTGAATATCTTAAAAAAATTTTTAACAACTGCAACCATGGTTTTAGTCTTTTCTGATCTAAATCAGATTCTTCCTTAATTTTTATACCTATATTTGTTTGAAAATATTACTTATAAAAATGCCAATTCATTAAGGTCAAAATATCATTATACTTATAATTGTCTGTTAATTCTGTTGTAACTGTGACCAGAACGGTCGTGGGGTTGATGTGAAGGGAAATGCATGGAGTGGCTTGTGAACAACAACATAAAGAAGACAGGACAGACATGAACAACGAAGGACCTTATGAACAGAAACAAGGTAGAGACAACAGAGTCACAAGAAAACCTAACTAATCAACGACATCCACTCATACATGGAACAAGAATGTAAATACGCTGTCTGAGGCGAAATGTCGATAGATGCACACCAAGAGTAGACTGCTTGAACGAGAGGCAGGCACTTAAATACATGATTAGGGATTCCACTATTGGCCGCTGGGACCACGTGTTCCACTGTGGTGCCCTGAGATTAAACGTGGGCCAGGAGGAGCGCGCTGCCACAGCTTACAGCGCGATGGTGCAGAGACCTCCTCTAGAAGTCTTCAATGTCCATGCCGTCTGGTGCAGATTCAAAATCTGCGATGCGTGGTATCAGATCCCTCCCCCCTGAAACTTCCGTGTAGGTGTGGAAACGTCCCGGATTGTGCTGAGGTGGGTGGCAGCAGGAAGAAGAGCCAGGCTTATCAACTGCTGTTGGTGGGGAGGATGGGATGCCCAAGGTATCCATGATGGCTGATCCAGAATCCAGTGCAGGGGGGAGCTGCCGATCCACCTGGTGACAGGGAGGGCTGGCGGCAGGCGCATGGGAAGAAGGCAACCAGGGGCACTGGCGGCGACTCAAGGACCACATCTGTAGCCAAAGGAAGTAGGGGAGGAGGGGGCAGCAGCACAAGTATGGGCGGGGGCACACAGATGGAGCTGATTATGATGGCGATGCTCCAACCCTTTCGGCATCTGCACTGACGTCACACGTTGACCACAGGCCACGACGACCTTGGTGGGTGTCCATCCCACCTTGAGACCATACTTGTGGGGCCCACATGGCCACTACGGGGCTCTAACGCTGAGAGGGCCGGGAGTGGTGACAGGAGGGGGATGGCATTAGTAAATGGACCAGGGTCCGCATCTGTCGCCAGTGAAACTCTGTCTGACTACGTCAGTCAATTGGCATAGTGCGATAGGTCCTTGAAAACTGGCTGAGGGCCTTCGTCAACTGTTGTTTAAAAGTGCAGGCAAGCCACTCCACCGCGCCATTGGATGAAGGGTGGAAAGGTGGGCTATGGATATGTTTGATACTGTTGGCGTGACGGAAGTCGTGGAAGGAGGATACCACGACTTGGGGGCCATTATCACAGGCCAATGTGTGTGGCAGGCCCTCAATGGTCAGAACCTGGGCCAGGGCTGTGAGTGTAGCCTCTGTGGTGGTGGATGCCAGGCAGGCGACGCGTGGGTGTTTTGAATATGTGTCAACAATAAATAACCACATGGACCCCCAAGAATGGGCCTGCAAAATCGATATGGATGTGATCCCAGAGCCGGTGATGCACAGGTCAGGGTGCAAATGACTGAGGGATGCTTGCCTGGTGACATAGACACACAGTGCACCCACAGACCAGGTTGTCAATATCGCCATTGATGCTGGGCCAATACATGTACCAGAGAGCCAAAACTTTCATGTGGGACATACCCCAGTGAGCGCTGTGTTACAAACAGAGCACCTGAAGCAGCAAAATACGGAGGGATGGCCAACAGAAGGACATCGTCGACCATGGAGAACCTGTGGTCCAGGTGGCGCCAGGGGCTGAAATCGGACTGCATCTGATGAGTAACATAGGAGGGCCACCCGTGGACCACACAGCAGAGAACTCGCCGCAAGATAGGGTCTCGGCAGGTAGCTGCGGCAATGTGAGGAGCCATAAGAGGCAGGCCGTCCAGCGCATTCTGGTGGGCAGAATCAATGTGAAACCAGGGAACCTCGTTTTGGTCAACGTCAAGATCAGGGCCTGCTTGGAGACAAGGCATCCACTTTGGCATGGTGGGTGATGGGCTTATATGGGATGGTGTATGCACAATTTTGTAAAAACAATGTCCAGCGCTGGAGGCATGGAGCCTTCCACTCTGGAAGGTTAGAGTGGCGTCCATAAAGCATAACCAAGGGTTTATGGTCTGTCAGGAGGGTGAACTTCGCCACAAAGAGATAGGTGTGAAAGTTTTGGACGACGAAGATGATAGCCACGGTCTCCTTTCCAATATGGGAGCAGTTACATAGTGCTGGGGTTAACGTCTTAGAGGAATAAGGGATGGGCTGTTCTTAGCCATCAGAATCCCAATCCGCGAGGACAGCCCCAATGCCATATGCCAATGCATCAGTCGCCACAACAAAGGGGCTGTCTGGAGAGAAGTGGAGTAAAGCAAGGGGCAGACTTCAGCACTGACTTTAAATGGAGAAAAGCCTGGTCACAGGCAGGAGTCCAATCCAGAGGAACCCCTTTGCGATGCAAGCTGTTGAGGAGTTCAGCAACAGAGGCAGCCTGGGACAAGAACTGTGAGTAATAAGTGACCTTGCCCAAAAATACCTGGAGTTCAGGTAAGTCCTTGGGATGAGGAAGGGCCTCAATGGTCACAACATTGCGACCCTAAGGGCGAATGCCATCTTTGCTAAGTGGCCTAAGTATTCCTCTTTCGGTTGAAAAAAACAACACTTGTCCAGTCAAGAGCGTAAACTGGGAGATTACAGAGCGTGAAATAAGGCGCTGAGAATTTGCAAATGTTCCTGGCAGGAACGCCCAGTGACCAAGATGTCATCCAGATAATTCATGCAGGCAGGGATAAGCTGCATAACCTGCTCCAGGAACCTCTGGAAAATGGCTGGCGCCGAAGAGACACCAAAGAGAAGGCGCTTGTACTTGTATAACCCGAAAGGCGTGTTGATAACCGTGATGTTCTGGGACTCAGCATGAAAGGTAACTGGTGGTATGCCTCAGCCAGGTCGATCTTGGAAAACTACTCACGCCTGGCAAGTTTGGTCAGAAGGTCTTAGTGTCGGGAAATGGGGTAACTGTCGATGAGGTACTGAGCATTGACAGTAACACCAATGTCCCCACACAGCCGAAGGGACACATTGACTTTCCTTATTACTACCAATGGTGTCGCCCAGGCACTGTATATCAAGGGCTCCAGAACGCCAGCGGCCTGGAGCCGATCAAGTTCCACTGTAAGGACAGTGGTAGGGGCTGGACCCAGGAAAAGCGAGGCTACCACCCAGCCAAAGTGTGATGTGCGCCTGAAAATCGGAAGCACATCCTAGATCATTAGCAAACAACGACGCAAAAGCGGAGCACAGATCGTCCAAGTTCTGAAAAGGAACAGCCATGGAAACGATCTTAACTTCATCAAAAATTTAAAAGCCGAACAGTTGAAACGCATCCAGGCCAAAAATATTCGAAGCCGACAGATGGTCGACGACAAATGGGGTAAGGAGCCGGGGAACATGTTCGTACGTTGCCTGGACGACGAACTGCCCTCGAAGGGGAATGGAACCGTCTCTGTAGGCGGCCAAGCGCCGAGAGGGAGGTGACAGCTCAGGAGAGCCCAGGCGGGCATATGTCCATATGTCGCAATTTTAATCAGGGAGAAGGTAGCCCCAGTGTCGACCTGATAACTGACATTCTCAGTGAAAAGGTGGAGCATGAGGAAAAGGTTCCACGCAGACAGGTTGTAAGTAGGCTGTTTAGGTTTTTTTATTGGTAACGCCACCTCTGTATAAAAATCACTGGCTGTGCTGTGTGCAGTCTGTGTCTAGTTTGCATTGTTGTCTGCCATTGTAGTGTTGGGCAGCGGCAGCTGGATGTGAACAGCGCGTAGCGTTGTGCAGTTGGAGGTGAGCCGCCAGCAGTGATGGATGTGGAGAGAGAAATGGCGGAGTTTTGATATTTGTAAGAATGGATGTTATGAACTCCTATATATATTATGACTTTTGATGATATTAGGGTAAATACATTGTTTGTTCTCTATTAATATCTTTCATTTGCTAACTATCCCTATCAGTAGTTAGTGCCTTCCGTAGTTTGAATCTTTTATGTAGCTGGCAGTAGTGGTGCTCGCTGTATTGCAGTAGTTCGAGTAACAAAGATTTTTGTGAGGTAAGTGATTTGTGAAACGTATAGGTTAATGTTAGTCAGGGCCATTCTTTTGTAGTGATTTTTGAAAGTCAGACTGTGTTGCGCAAAAAATATTGTATGTCAGTTTAAGCACAGTCATGTATAATTCTTCAAAGGGGACGTTTCATATGTCGACCCTTAGCCGAGGATACCTCACTGGAATCTTCTGGTTTTTTCTTGTAGTTTGTGTAATTAATGTAGCTATTGTTTATTGCTAGTGCGTAATTGTAGAGAGAATCTCCTTTGTAGTTGCAGTCTTTCATTGTTGTACAGTTAAACAGTTGTGGCATGCATGTAGATTTGCACCAAGTATTTCGCAGCTGCATTTAACTAGATATTATTTTCAGTCTTATGTTAATGTGTTCTCTTATTTTGCTCTTCAAATTGTGCTTTTCTGTGTTATTGTGTGAAATATTGTGACAATAATGGCGTGTTAAAAACGTAATACTAGGCTCCAAAGTAAACTGAGAAATGACAGTGAAAACGAAAGCAGTGTGTTAGCGCCACCGAGTAATGAATTAACTGATGTTCAAAGTAGTAATTTGGTAATTGTGCATAGGGAAATGGAGCGGGCTGCAAACAATAGTGTAGACAGTGAAACAATTAGTGAACAGGGAAGCATTATCGATCGATCGGTCGGCAACAGCTCGCCTCAGGAATCCGAAATGACAGAACACAATATTGCAAATACTGTAGACTTAGGTTTTGGGTCCTCACCGTTTTCTCAAATGAGTCAAGACACATTTTCTGCTTGTCAAAATGTGAATGTTGCCGGTGAAAATGCACTGCCAAAAAGCATAGACAAACTGATTACAGACACTAATACATTATTATTGCAATTAATGCAACAAATGGAACAAAATCAGAGACAAATGGGACAAAAGCTTCAAAAGTTAGACACAATGGAACAAAATCTTCAAAAGTTAGACACAATGGAACAACACCAGAGACAAACACAGCAACAGTTAGACGCAATGGAAGAAAAGCTTCAAAAGTTAGACTCAGTGGAACATATGCTTGAACAAACACGTGAAGATTTAACTACTGAGTTACATAACATTGAATCGAAATGTCAAAAAGTCTGTAATGACGTAAAAACACAAATTTGTGAGCATTTTCAACCTATTTTTTCGCGGCATGAAAATGCATTACAGAATCACAAAGCAGCCATAGAAGAACTGCAAATTATTGTTCATGAAAATCATGAGACCTTGCAAGCTAAATTTGACTCAGTTGCATCTACCGATTCGGTTACGCAACTTGCAAAAACTCAGAAAAACTTAAAGGACACAATAGATACTCTGAAACTTGGTTCAGAAAAACACACTGAGGAAATAAGTACACTATCGGAGAAAGTAGCCGAACTTTCGGATCAGTTCACTAATTTATCTACGAAGGTAGATGATAATCTGAATGACACAAAACCGGTAGGCTTTAATGACACAGAAGAGTACGAACAAATTATGAAACTGAAACAAAATCTGAGTCAAATTAATACGCAACACCGAAGAGAAATCCGGGAAGTACAAGATCAGCTGACACAGGTAATACAAAAATTACGTATTTCAGAGGACGCTCACGCTCCAATACGGGAAGAGGGACATAGAAATACGGAACAGCCACAAAATAATAACACAGCGCATTTCGGAAGTTATGAAAGAAATTGGCAAGGTGCACCGAATTTTGAAATGGAACCGCCGACACGACGTAACAATGACCGATATGCTACTCGCCGACACGATGATTTTGACTATAAGCTGTTCATTACTACACGTAAATTCAAAACATTTAAGAATTCTGGCAACAACATTCATCCACAAGCGTGGCTCCATCAATTCTCTCATTGTTTTCCTCCCAACTGGTCGTTAGAACACAGATTAGAATTTATGTGTGGCTATTTAGAGAATGAACCAGCTGTAAGAATGCGATCGGTCATTCACGATTGCCACAGTGAAGGAGAGTTTTACCATGCTTTCCTCTCAGCATATTGGTCTCAAGCCACACAAGACCGAGTAAAACATGGCATCATAATGATGAAACATTTCGAACAATCTGAATTTTCCAGTCTTGTGAAATATTTTGAAGACATGTTGCACAAGAATCAGTACCTGTCAAACCCATACAGCCCCTCAGAACTCATCCGCATTTGCTTAATCAAATTACCTGAACATTTACGACATATTATTTTGGCAGGACGTTGCAAAGACGACATTGAAGCTTTTCAGGGACTCTTACAAGAATTAGAAATTGACACAGACAGTCGCGGGATGCGAAAACAGGAAAACAATCACTACAGGTCACATCCGTCACAATTCCGTGACGACAGAAACGATAACTGGACGCGACAAGGCTATTCTCACCACACAAATCGTGACCAAAACAGACACCACCCGTATGACAATCGTTGGCAGAATAGTAATAATTACAGGGAAAGATCACCTCTCCGCAGTAATGACTATCACAGAGACAATCAGAGAAACAGACAATATGGGAACCAAAACCATTATTATTACGGGAGACAGAATAACTTTAGACGCAACGGTCCACTGTGCAGTGATAATTCAGGGAGAAATTCTCCACCACATGACCGACAAGAAAGAAATCATGAAATCTACCGACATGACGACAGACGATATGGTCGTAACGACAGACCTGAATTGCATCCGAACTGGCGGGATTCAAACAGAACAGGGCACTTTCGACAATGTGAATTTGTAGAAGCTAGGTCTCCTATGGAGACGACATTTGCCCAGTGAATGACGTTTCATGCATTGCTCTATATAGGCTATATATATTTGCTCATTTCGTTTAATATCTAGTTTCTAGCTGCATTGCAGCATTGGTTAAAATAAAATTTAATATATGTACTAATATAGTTATTTTATGCCTACAGATCCAGTCAATAAGAAATTAATGATCTCTGTACAAGAAAACGAGGGCACACAAATAGACATTTCCCTTCACAGGAATTGCATAAATAATTTCTTTACGATTTGGTAACTTATCTGCTAGTGTAAGTTCTCGTGATGCATCACTCTAGTATTAAGATGTGACATAGTTATTAGACATGGCCATTTTTAGTGTACTATTTTTTCTGCTTGAGCTTTGTCATGTTTAGGTATAAGTTACTTCATTTTCTGCTGCTATTTGCCAGGCATAGTGTTACTAAATTTCACTTTGTATTACTCTTTTAAGCCAGTTTTACTACGAAATTATTTTTCTTGTTTGCTGCACATTGCCTTATATTAGTTGCAACATTGCAATTGCTTTGCCAATTTGAATTTTTTGTCGTTGATGTTTGTGTTAATTGTTTTGTGCTGCTGCCTTGCCTCGTCCTTAGTTTAGCATCTGAGCTCTGTAGGTTTAAGTTAGCTTAAGAGGGGGTAGCCTATAAGAGAATGAGTTGCGATGAATTTGAAGAAATGCACTGAGAGGCTGTACGAGAAAAGTACAGAAAGCAGGTATAGATAGGACTTTTGGAAATAATGATGAACGAAGGGAGATCTCCGAGAAGTAAAGAAAGTTTTGTTTGCAAAATACTGCATCAAAACAAACCCTGTCCTTTCCTTGTGTTATCCCACTATGTGTTTGTGTTCCCTTGTGTATTTATGTTCTTCCTGTCTTTATATGTTTATCTGATAAGACTTATGTTGTAGAATTCTAATAGTCAGCTACATGAACTATGATGAGGAATACTGTTATCCTCAAATATAATTTGCAGTAATAATATGTTATTTACTTTGTAAAGATGTTAGACACTATTAATTCTGTTCTGTTTTAATTCTCATGTGTGAAGTCGATGTTTCAATAATTATTCTGATCTTTTATGTATGTACTCATGTCATAATTCCTGCAACACTGATGTATATGTTATTTCGATTCTTTTGTAAAGCCCATATTACTACAAATGTTATCTGTACTATTATGTTCTTTAATGATGTATTTTGTACCTTGGTAATTGTATTTTCATGTTGTAAATTTATAATTGTATAGACACCAGTTCTTCAAATTAAGTTACATTTCACTGCACACGTTTCTGTTGGTCATAGTATATGGACAATAGGTGAGAAGTAGGGACTGATAGTGTTTGCACGTGTGTTAATGATTCAGCAAGGGACTGGATAACAGCATTGCTGGTTCTAAGGACAATGCCAGAAACTATGTGAGTGCACAAGTGGTGGTTTATGGACTTGCTATATTGTCCACAAGACTCTTCGATGGTGATTGTGCACCTGCACATTTGCAACAGATGGCTGCTGGCCGTCTCTACAAGGACTACAGTGGGTCTGCGTCTTTGCTGACTCACCAATACCATTATTTCTACAAGGACTGCAGTGGGTCTGCACCTCTGATGGCCCACCAATACCATACTCTCTACCAGGACTACAGTGGGTCTGCTCTGTGATGACCTACCTACCAATATTCTTCAAAACGTCGAATGACTCTGCTGTGGGTTTGCTCTGTTGTGGCCCATTACCTGTCTGCATGTCAAGAGTCAGCACTGTCTTTCCGTTGGAAGGACAACACTACTTCTTCAAGACTGCATGGAAATCCACTACTTCCGTGTGCATTTTCTTTTACTGCTCAGACTTTGAGAAAAACACTGCTATTTTACTGTGATGAACGATTAGGACTGTCTTTATGGACTGTGAGAAAGTTTAGCTTTTGACCAACATTGTATCAATAAGTGTGTGCATTTGATATCCTTGTTATTGTAATTATGAAAAATTTTTTCAAATCATTATTGGCCACTGCCCAAAACAATTTGTAAAATTTTTTGTGGGGAGCATGGGGGCTATGTAAGTAGGCTATTTAGGTTTTTTTATTGGTAACGCCACCTCTGTATAAAAATCACTGGCTGTGCTGTGTGCAGTCTGTGTCTAGTTTGCATTGTTGTCTGCCATTGTAGTGTTGGGCAGCGGCAGCTGGATGTGAACAGCGTGTAGCGTTGCGCAGTTGGAGGTGAGCCGCCAGCAGTGATGGATGTGGAGAGAGAAATGGCGGAGTTTTGATATTTGTAAGAATGGATGTTATGAACTCCTATATATATTATGACTTTTGATGATATTAAGGTAAATACATTGTTTGTTCTCTATTAATATCTTTCATTTGCTAACTATCCCTATCAGTAGTTAGTGCCTTCCGTAGTTTAAATATTTTATTTAGCTGGCAGTAGTGGTGCTCGCTGTATTGCAGTAGTTCGAGTAACCAAGATTTTTGTGAGGTAAGTGATTTGTGAAACGTATAGGTTAATGTTAGTCAGGGCCATTCTTTTGTAGGGATTTTTGAAAGTCAGATTGTGTTGCGCAAAAAATATTGTATGTCAGTTTAAGCACAGTCATGTATAATTCTTCAAAGGGGACGTTTCATATGTAATGAAATGATGAGAAACATTTTACATTTATTGTCTTTCTAGTTGAGAGATTCTTTTGCCTTATCCCAATAACGACACGCGCCAACAAAGGGACAGACAATGACTCGCACCACAGGCAGCCGTGTGCGCCGGCTGGCTCAGAGAAAAATAACATAGACGCTAACCTTGAGAAAAATTTTAGCATTCCTTACCGATGTATAAAACATGACAGTTGCTTTTCAGTTGAAAGTCTGCGTACTCAGAAGAGTAAAGGTTTACACCACATTTCACATGTAAAACCGTTTATTGAAAGATGATCTGCTTTATAACTTTGTCTTTGCCATAAAACTCTTAACTTCACATTTCTAGTTTGCATTGTCAGACTTAGAAACTGTTACCATGCAACAATGTTTGAAGTTAAATATCCAATCAAGAACCTAGGGAACATTTTTAAACAGAAATTACGATTGGATTGTTATTTTGAAGAGACGACACAGTGTTATTGTGTATGTGCATTCTTGCTTGTTAGTTGCATGATTATGTAACGACTATAAGGCTTACATACTTAGAACATTTGCCAGTACTGCTAATGAGATTTTAATGCAACATTTTGGTTTACTTCAAAAGACATTCTTTATTTGAAGTACTTTCTGTGGGATTAAAGATGACTTAGCACTTGGTTTCTTTGACAGCTACACAATTATATCACGACGCTACTAATGTGTAACACAATTTACTTTGTTGCTTTTGTGCTGTATCTGCTTTATATCTGCACAGTTTTTCTGAATTCTTCTGGAAAGTGAAACATGTTTTAGTAGTAACTTTTGTGGTATAGCTACAAGGAGACAGCCTTTACTGTAGCACAAGGATACATTACAGCACAGTACTTTCTTCATCATGGCAATAAGCGTAATAACTAAGATATCTATACGCAAAGCATTTCACTTTCGTTTATGATGAGGTAAGTATATTGACTTCAGCAGAACTTTGCTTTTGGAGGACGATTACTATGACCCTTCCACAGAGATTATCTTACAACAAGACGCACAGTTTGGCGATACAGTACATGTATTTGAGTGATTAATTTTATACTTAAAACATTTATTTTTAAAAATTTTTGAATTACAAAGAAAGTTTTCCGTGATACATTTCATTCCACTGCTGTAATCTGTAACACCTGAGGGTATAATTACATTAATCCTCAGGGGGGTACACGCCTACTTTGTGTACCATGTGTTTGGCAAGCACAAGGAGCCCTAGCTAATATGGTATTTGCTTATACAACTTTACACATCGGTACCATATTTCTCTAACACAGAATTACACAGCTATCTGATCATTTAACTGAGAGATAAACTTTTTTTACTACATCAGCGACACATATTTACGCAATTTCACAGTTGGGTAACTTCACACTTATGAAATTGTATTTTGTCTGTACTTTGTGAACTGTTCATATTTTTTCAGAACCATTGTGATACTATGAGAGCTTTGAATGATATATTTGGTATGGGATCATGATTTTTAAAGTGCGTTTGAGGCAGATGACACTTTTGACATGAGCAGAGAATTTTTTTAAGTTTTGAAATTATTGGAGGAAGCTACGACGATTTTGAGAGTTGACTGAGGTGTTATGATGTTATTATTACGATGACTATGTGTATTATGCTGTTGCGGTATGTTTATGATCAATAAGCTGATGCTATATGAGGAATTTGATTATGCTATGTATTTATTATGATGAAATATTGAAGTGTCGTCGCAAGATTGACGTGTCGACGAATATGTATATCTGTAATAAGGTAAGGAATAATGAGTAGTGGTTAGGGACTCTGGTTTGTGAAAAAGGTTGTTGGCAACCAAGAATCGTACTTTAAGAGTTATGAAATGTGTGTATATGCGTGAATGTATCACAATGCTGCGGAAAATTTTTTGGACGCTATTATATTCATAGGATTTTGTTTCTACACATTTGCAACGCAATCTGACTTTCAAAAGTCCTTACAAAAGAATGGCCCTGACTAACATTAACCTATACGTTTCACAAATCACTTACCTCACAAAAATCTTGGTTACTCGAACTACTGCAATACAGCAAGCACTACTACTGCCAGCTAAATAAAAGATTCAAGCTACGGAAGGCACTAACTACTGATAGGGATAGTTAGCAAACAATGTATTTACCTTAATATCATCAAAAGTCATAATATACGAGGGCAGTTCAATAAGTAATGCAACACATTTTTTTTTCTCGGCCAATTTTGGTTGAAGAAACCGGAAATTTCTTGTGGAATATTTTCAAACATTCCCGCTTCGTCTCGTATAGTTTCATTGACTTCCGACAGGTGGCAGCGCTGTACGGAGCTGTTAAAATGGCGTCTGTAACGGATGTGCGTTGCAACCAACGGGCAGTGATCGAGTTTCTTTTGGCGGAAAACCAGGGCATCTCAGATATTCATAGGCGCTTGCAGAATGTCTACGGTGATCTGGCAGTGGACAAAAGCACGGTGAGTCGTTGGGCAAAGCGTGTGTCATCATCGCCGCAAGGTCAAGCAAGACTGTCTGATCTCCCGCGTGCGGGCCAGCCGTGCACAGCTGTGACTCCTGCAATGGCGGAGCGTGCGAACACACTCGTTTGAGATGATCGACGGATCACCATCAAACAACTCAGTGCTCAACTTGACATCTCTGTTGGTAGTGCTGTCACAATTGTTCACCAGTTGGGATATTCAAAGGTTTGTTCCCGCTGGGTCCCTCGTTGTCTAACCGAACACCATAAAGAGCAAAGGAGAACCATCTGTGCGAAATTGCTTGCTCGTCATGTGGCTGAGGGTGACAATTTCTTGTCAAAGATTGTTACAGGCGATGAAACATGGGTTCACCACTTCGAACCTGAAACAAAACGGCAATCAATGGAGTGGCGCCACACCCACTCCCCTACCAAGAAAAAGTTTAAAGCCATACCCTCAGCCGGTAAAGTCATGGTTGCAGTCTTCTGGGACGCTGAAGGGGTTATTCTGTTCGATGTCCTTCCCCATGGTCAAACGATGAACTCTGAAGTGTATTGTGCTACTCTTCAGAAATTGAAGAAACGACTTCAGCGTGTTCGTAGGCACAAAAATCTGAACGAACTTCTCCTTCTTCATGACAATGCAAGACCTCACACAAGTCTTCGCACCCGAGAGGAGCTCACAAAACTTCAGTGGAATGTTCTTCCTCATGCACCCTACAGCCCCGATCTCGCACCGTCGGATTTCCATATGTTTGGCCCAATGAAGGGCACAATCCGTGGGAGGCACTACGCGGATGATGAAGAAGTTATTGATGCAGTACGACGTTGGCTCCGACATCGACCAGTGGAATGGTACCGTGCAGGCATACAGGCCCTCATTTCAAGGTGGCGTAAGGACGTAGCATTGAATGGAGATTACGTTGAAAAATAGTGTTGTGTAGCTAAAAGATTGGGGAACAACCTGGTGTATTTCAATGCTGAATAACACAACCCCTGTTTCAGAAAAAAAATGTGTTGCATTACTTATTGAACTGCCCTCGTATATAGGAGTTCATAACATCCATTCTTACAAATATCAAAACTCCGCCATTTCTCTCTCCACATCCATCACTGCTGGCGGCTCACCTCCAACTGCGCAACGCTACGCGCTGTTCACATCCAGCTGCCGCTGCCCAACACTACAATGGCAGACAACAATGCAAACTAGACACAGACTGTACACAGCACAGCCAGTGATTTTTATACAGAGGTGGCGTTACCAATAAAAAAACCTAAACAGCCTACTTACAAGTTCATCCTGCAGGACGACTGAATTCAGAGCATGGACGGTATCATGAGGCCCATGAGGGGCAGGACCGGAGCAAGTCGAGCGGCTATGACAAATCGATGGTATGTGGCACTCCTTGTGACAGTGTGCACGTTTTCCAGAGATGGGGACAATCGGCTTCAGAATGTGCTGTAAAGCACGGTGGACAAGAGGGAAGGGGACCGCGCGACCAGCGACGAGGGGCGACCAGAGGCGCCGATGACATAGAGACGTCGGACAAAGAGTCGTCCTGGCAGCGCTGGCTGCTGTATGCCGGGCCACGGTAATGGCGCGAGCGCGGATTCCGCCGGGACGCATCGATCGCCGCCACTAGCGGCCGCGCGAAAGACTCTCGTTGGCCGCTTGAGCAATTTCAAAGGAGTGGACAATGCGGAGAATCTTTTCCAACGAGGGGCTATCGAGCTTCAACGCCGCAGTGCGGACCTCAGGGTCGGGAGCCAGCTCAACCACACATGCACATACAAAGCCTTACACTGCTGATTGGTGCACATAAAATCGCATCAACGGCTGAGACCCTGTAAGTCCATGACCCAGGAATGATACAATTGATCGGGCTGTTTATGATACTGGTGGAACTCCAGTCGAGAGGTGACCACACGGTCAGAAAAAGGCATATCTCCTGGAAAGAGAAAGCCACAGGATTGAACAACGGTGCCAATTTGAAGAGCAGAAAGAACGTGTCTGGGGAGGCCCATGACAGGAACAATGACCGCTGCGAGGAGTCATCCGTAACTTGAAAAGCCGTGAGATGTTATTCGCTAGATGAAAGTTCGTTTCCTAGTCTTCTATAGCGTCATTAAATGGTGGGAAAGACAGCGTATGTAGGAGCACATCCGACACCCGAGGATTCGGAAGCTGTTGTGGTAATGCGTCCTGGGCATCGACTTTGTCCGTTAGCAATCGCAGTGACTGCTGTAAGATCTCTAACTGGACATGTTGCTGCTGCTGCATGAGTTGCTGCTGTTGCTCCGGCAGACAGACAAACTTCGCCTCCATGCGAACAACGACCACCGTTTACCTCTTCACCAAAAATGATGTAACTGCGACCGGAACGGTCGCGGGGTTGACGTGACTGAAAGAGCGACGGGACCCAACACAAATGGGAGATGACGGACACGAACAACGATGGACCTTATCAACAAGAACAAGATAGAGACAACAGAGTCACAAGAACACCTAACAAATCAACCACATTCACTCGTACACTGAACAAGAACGTAAATACGCTATCTGAGGCGAGGTGTCGATAGATGCACGCCAAGATTAGACTGACTGCCTGAGCGAGAGGCAGGCGCTTAAATACATGATCGGGGACGCCGCTATTGGTCGCTGGGACCACGTTTTCCACAATGGCACCCTCAGATTAAACATGGACCAGGAGGTTCGCGCCGCCACAGCTTACAGTGCGATGGTGCACAGACCTCTAGGGGTCTTCGACATCCGTGCCATCTGGTGCGGATTCAAAATCTGCGGCCCACGGTACCAGAAATAGTATTAACAAAATATACACAAATTACTTCCTTTCAATTTCGTGTTCTCTAACTATTGTAATATAGATAATTTTGTACCCAATAGTTAAGGAGCTGAACAAATACGAATTTTTCATGTTTATTCTTGTAATAATAAATCCAGTGTGTCCCTACATGATCAGAAGGATCTATTTTAAGCGTTCCAGTTTCGTATTCTCTAGGATGACTTGGTCATTCATCATTCATGAATATACCACGAAAACGTAAATTTTTTACTGTTAAACTAATTCTTCTATATCAAAATTACTTAAAGCTATAGGATATAGATGGACTATTTTTTTACTCATTTTCCTTCTGTCTCCATCGGTTGTTTATGTCTTTTCTGTTCTTGCAAATCTGCATCAACTTTGTTCTTCTTTATTACTGCATTTGCTATTGCTGCAGAATGACAATGTGGACAGTAATAATTGTAAAAATCCACCTTCACATTTTGTTAGTCCTGAATCTTTTTTCTTTTTTATTAGATACTCAACGATTTTTTCGTAAATGAAATAACCGTTTTATAAGTCAATATCCACCAGTTTTCTTATCTCTCTATCTTTTTTGAGTGCCAGTAAAAATTTATTAGCATTATTAACTGATCATTACTCAGTTTAATTCTAGTTGATTTGGTTTTAGTTTCTGCACTAGGTTGCAAAGTGTAATCAATGCTGAAGTAATTAATTTATATAGATAGAAATTTACAATCATTAATATTTTAAAGCTCCCAAACACTTTCATCCACACCTAAGCCCATACGTAATTTTCGTTTTCCATGCATTAGCCATCTAACTGCAATTACACATAATTTTTCAACTAATGATGCGATGGAAGAATGAATTCTTTCATTTGCAGCTAATCAATGTTCTTTATCAGCTAGGTGTCTTTTTTCTAAATGTTAAAATCAAAACAGGCGCTGTCATTTTGTTTACAAGCTTCATGGATCTCCTCTAGAAATAATCTGGTAGATGCATTTCGAATGGTAATTTGTTAGTCAAGTGTTTACTAAACTTTTCCATATTTTTCCCTTTTCCAAAATGTATGAAGACTATTCAAAAATTTAATTCAAGATGTAATTAATTTCGGATTGTTAATAATAAAATGACTAAATTTATTTGTTAATATTTGAGTTATTCCAACTTTTCCATTACAATGGTTTTTGATCCCAGCTAATTCTTCTCCATGAGTTGCAGCTAATCTATCGATTAATTGACTGATGTGATCCATCCAAACAATATTCAATTAGTTTTTCTGTATATTTCTAATTAATCCATCACCTGCTTTTCAAACTGTACTTGAATCTAAATCTACTGGTAAATTTTTCAAAAACAAAATGTTCAACAGTTTCTTTTCTCACATACTTACATTTATTTCCTCTACTTGATTTTATTTTATTAAATTATTATCAGAATATTATCTCCTTCAAATTCTACTGGTAATCTACCAACATATTAAATACTACCAACAGGTTTTAATCTAAAGAAATATCTTAATATTGGTTAATATATTGTAGCCTTCCTTCACTTCTATTTATTTTTTCTCTCTATTTTTAACATCTTCTCCATAATTGGACAGTAAACCCAGGATTTTTGATTTGCTGAATATTCATCCCTATTGGAGAGTTTAACTGTTGCTATAGCACTAATATTCTTCTAAATACTGTGGATTATATGGAATCATTCTCTTTCAACTTCTCTAGTTTCTCCAATGGTTGTTAACATATTAATCACTAATCCTTCAATCCTTTGTTTTACTTGTTTGAATGCATTGATAACAGATTGGACTCTTTTTCATGTTTTTCACATTGTTTTTTTCCATTTTTTAAATTCGCCTTTTAATTGTTCTTTTATTTTTATATTCTGTCTAGCTATTTCGACAACATCTGGGTCATATTTTGTAGACATTTACTAAAGAAGGAAGAACATTAAGTGCAATTATTTTAGGAATGTTTTTATTTTATTTCTAAACTTACCTTCATTCGTTTTTCTTGTCATACGTATTTTGATAAAACCAAATTCATTTTTATTCCTACACTTACTACATATTTCTTTAAAATCACCACCAACAAACTTATGATAAATATGATGCAAATTTGTGTCATCTTATTTGGATATAACTAAGAAATTTAAATTTTCTCTAACTAGTTGTTTTGGTATTTTATAATATGTCTGAGCAAAATAAAACAATATATTCCTTTATATATACCTCTAGTAACACATTCTCTAAGTATATCCCGATTTCCAAGAATAAAGTCATCAAAAACTACAACTGAATTTTCTTGGCAGTTATCTAGTGGTATAATTTTATCATTATTTTCAATCAAAGTAGCTGTTTCTTTATTACACTTGTCTTCTATTTTTTCACACCTTTTTATAACTTCTGATTATTTTGGTTGATACAAGCTTTTAGAACAAATGTACAAATGATCAATTATTTGCCACTTCAACCATCTTGGAGCTAAAATATGATTGCAATCATTAATGTCGTTTTCTCATTTCCACTTGTTCCTATAATTGCACTTCAGATAAAGTTTGCCAAAAGCATACCATAGTTACTTTTGGTTTTCCTATCTGGAATTCTTATTTTTGGTACCCTGTCAGCTTTCACATATTTAATAAACGTTCTTAATAGTAAGTGAGTAGATTATTTGAGTAAAGTGATATGTCATCTGCTCTCAAAAACAGATTGACTGTGCCCATACAAGAAAGTTATAACAATGTTGCTCTTGTTGGCTTTTATTTAACTTTCTCAACTCCAAATGTTACATCAAAAAATTATAAACCATATTGTGTTAAAGAAACAAAAGAAATTCCTGTAGGTATATAGTTTAAAAAATGTAGAAAAATATATTTATTCTAAGAAGGCTAATATAAACATTAAAGCAGATGCAATTTTAAACACAGTAATTATTGAAGAGATGTAAAATGATACATGGATACAGAAAACAGCATTGGAAATGTGCTTGAATTAGTGGTCAAACTGTTGAAGCCAATTAAAAGATCATTGGTAATGATGTTCATAAAATTATTCCATTTTAATTAATTAATATAAATTTTAATCTGGCTGATGAAATGTTTATTCAACATGGTGAACATTTTCACAGAGACACTAGTATTATTTCTCCATTCAAGCATAATGCAGAACTTTGTGGAACAATAATTCACGAAAGACATTATCCTGTATATGGTTCCACTTTTGATCCTGTTCAGGAATTAGAAATAACTGTAACAGATGGAAATGATAATTTAATTCACTTTTATGGTCTACTGTGACAATTATTATAGAATTGTGTAAATAAATTTTAGCATTAGTAAATCACAAAGAAAGCAGGGAGATATCACTTCTACTCATTCCCTGAGAATGAGAAGACTTAAGTTAATTTAAATCTTCCCATCAAGAACACAGATATTAATATAAATATTGGAGATGGTTTGGTGCATCCCAGTCATAAGCAGTTATACATGAACTTTATAACTGTTATAGACAATCCTGATCGACCAGAATCATATTATCTTGTGACAGAAAATCTAATATAAAATTAATTGATAATAATGTAGCAAAACTGTTCGATGTTATCACCATAAAGAAAGACAACAATATTTTTTTTCTAGAATAGAATATTTCTTCATTGGCTCTTATTCGATTAACCTCAAGTCTAGCCAATGAGCTAACCATGGAAGGTCATATCCTTAATAATTGAAAAATAAAGAGTAAGATAAATGAAGTTCTTTATCCATTAGAATTATTTTGTGGATTTTTTGAGAAATTGTAAAAAGTCATGAGGGAAGGAGATTTAACTGTAATTTTACTTGGAGTCCACCTGCAGGAGGTGTATTTCTTTGATGGGCTGATAAAAACGATACTGGAGTTGGAATAAAAGATACACTTCCAAAAGAAAGCAAAATCGTCATAGGATTGGGAACGTCTGCATACCTATGGTTAAACTTGAGCTGCAATGTTCACTTGAGTGAGAAATACTAAAAATTTCCGGAAATTCTCATATCTTTCTTTGAGCCACAAACCACAGAGAATGCTGGATTGGGACAAAAGAGAAATTTTTGTTTAGACATTACAAATTTCTGAAACTCTATTTCATCTTAATTGTTTTCTAGACAAAAAGGGAAAAAAATCAGTTATCTGACTCTTCTTTATTCGATTGTATTAAATTAGAGAAGTTTATATAAAAATGTAAGAAATGAAGGTTTTTCTCAAGGGGTGTGCCATCTACATCCACCAAATAATTATCTAAATGCATATGACATTTCCTAGATTTGAAGAGAACAATACAATTCAATAGTGAAGTTAATGTAAGGCCATTTAGTTTTATTAAAAATTATCGTTTGTATGTTATAAATATGTCTAGAAGAACGAATGTGTTAACTGCTCAGAAAACAACAATGAAGCTGTGTGCAGCTTTTAATGATAAAATACCGAATGATACACTTGTGTATGTTGTGGTAAACAGAATTTGACATACGATTCACAATACAGAATTTTGGTTGAAAATTTTTAATTACATAAAAGAATAATAAATTCGAAAAAGTTACAGAAGTGTTAACTTCATGTTTATATTTCCATTTGAAGTATTTTCAGAAGTACAGAGGAAACATGAACTGAAAAATTTAGTATGCCAATTAGAAGATGATATCTAGTTTTTTTTTCATTATACTTTTTCCAGTTAGCTCTTGTTATGTAGATTATGTTAGCATTTTGTATTTTCAAAATCAGTTAATATTTGGCTGAGAAATTAACGAAAATTTTAACCCGTTTTCCCTGCGAGTTTTGCCACCCTACTTACTTCTGTGTGTAACGGTTTTGAGGGTAAGGGTGCGGTCAAAAACTGTTATAACAAAAATAAATTTCAGAGACCTAGTCCTAAAGTTTGAGTTATATGTGATGCATCTTACATGTGTCAAACACTACAGTTGATGTAAATTATATGTGATAAGCTGTACTGCAGTTAGAAAATCTGTCATCAGATTGCATTTTTGTCTGTCCAATTTAAATTAACAGGTCAACATTTTTGATTTTAAATTTGAATATAGGAAGAGTCGCCACAGTTGTTTCTCGCTAACCCAAGGCGAAAAAACTAATCAAATAACAATCTGACAGGCTACATTTTATAAACATAAACGCCTGTATTATGTAAGGTGAAAGACTTTGTGACGAAAGCAAAGCGGGAGAGGACTGTAAAACGTGATGGGTCTTTGTAGGCGCCTTTATAATTTTATCTTTTAGCGTGTAACCGGTACGCCACAGGGCTAAGCTTCATGGATTTTCTCGGTAAGTTAATTTTAGTCAAAGGCTACACTTCGCCACTGTTTTAATACTTCTTTCATACCTCATAGGAATAGAAAATGCTGGTAATTACGATCACACTGGGAGCTACTTGTATTTTTAATCGTCGACGTAGATGTTTTACGTAATTTTATTGTGATATTATTCTGTCGAGCGGCAGAAGTATTTCAGTTCGCTGCAGTATTCTCACCAAAAAATGGCACCAGCGATCCTCATCTGACTTTATTTTTCTGTCATAAGAACAAATAAAACCACTCAGCCTAAAAAAAGCATTGACGCTGTTATGGATATGTACTGAACGTGATACTGTTATTGGATCGTAAAATATGGTGGGAGATACTCAATTTTATGAATTGCTATTTTACGATTAATTACCAAACGTTGAAATAATACAAAAACATGTTCGTGGATATTCAATCTTTTTATTTTAATAATTTTATTTTCTTTAACACTAAACCGATTTATAATGGACAAATGTAACTAGTTCTTTAAATTTTAAACTTACATTAGCTCTCAGTGAAAACAAAGTTACCACAAATCTCTTTCTATTTCATCTCAAAATATCAGATCGAGCCAAAAGAATAACTACCAGCCAACATGCTTGATGAATAAGTGATAAAAGTGTTGTGCTTATTAAAGACTCTACTGCTTTAAATGAATAACATATTTAATACTTGTTTTATATGAAGCACTGGCAGAGATAAAATAATCCTGCTCCCACTTCCTAATAGACATTGTCTGAAAGGGAAGACGCCACAATTTTCGGTAGTAAAAATAGTTTTTCTCTTCACTTTAGGCACGATCTGTCTAGTCTGAACTCATTCCAAAAATACACTGTGAAATTAATCATCTAGATGCTACCCACTCAAACGTTGCAGTTTGTCATAAGTTAACGGCAAAAATATATTAGTCATCTTCAGTGTACCTCAGACAATAACACTGGAATGAATAACTTGGAACTTGTGGTTAATTTACGCTACGACTAGCTGAGTACCCGACGTTACTCGGGTATGTATTTATTTCAGTCTTCCATTAGTCCACCTACTCCTTCTATCTGCCAATCTCCTCCTTTAACTTGTCTCTGTCCACCTACTCCCAGAGCTCTCTTTGTCCATCTGCCTCCAATTTTATAACGTCTCCTCCTCCCCCCCCCCCCCTCTTTGTCAGCCTCCACCTCCCATCTCTCTCTGTCCATCTCCTTCTCTTCCTCTCCTTGTCCGCCTCCTTCTCTCCATCTTGCTGTTCATCTCCTTCTCCCTCCTCGTTTTATATGACTCCTCCTCTGTCCTTTCTGTGCCTGTATCCTCCTCTCTCTTCTCTTTGTCCATCTTAACTTTTTCTGTCAATTTTCTCCGCCCCTCTTCCTGTCCATCTCCTTTTTCCCCCTCTGTCTTCCCATGTCTTTCCTCCTCTTTCCTTACTGTGATCGGTTCCTCCTCTCGCCTCTCTCTGTCCATTTCGACCACCCCTTCTCTCATTTCGTCGTCTCCACCTCCCTATCTTTATCCTCCACTACCCTCTTTGTCTATCGATCTCCTCCTACCCCCCCCCCCCCCCCTTTCTCTCCATGTTATCACCTACACCATAATAGGAGACTGGTGATTCTTACTTCTACAGTACTGTTTCCAGATCGTAATTATTATGTGTACCAAATTTGACTGAATTCATCCCATGGGATAATGTTGAGCCGCTTACCCGTGGCTTTGCTCGTGTATGCAAACGTCAAACGTATTTCACATACATATAACGTATTTCACATCTATCTCTAGTGAATTTCACCATACAGTTCCATTTTCATGTAGCTCAATGTCTGTGACGTTCGTTTTAATGAGCTATGTGTCGTAGAACGATATAATTTTGTAGGTACACCTAGTAGTACATGTTGTGAATATACTTAGTAGTAAGGAAGTAATAAATTTAAACGTCGTGTGTGATACCAGTTATAAATCTGACAGATGGCAAATTATTTATTAAACACTTAACCTCACTATAAACAATGTCCAATCTTTGTGAGCACACACCTCAAGGTTTACTACTTCTGTCCGGAACTGATTACAGTAATTGTTTTCCTCATAAAATATGTTCTGTTAAATAAATAATGCCTTACGAAAACAAAGTGAAAGGTAAGTTTCTAAATGCTGAAATATGATTCAGGGAGAAAGTAGTAAAGATTAGAAATTACTGTGCTCCAGTTCATTTGGCCGCACACCCATTTAAAGCTGAACTGCGAAACAACCTCGAGACAACTAAAGACGTTCTTCCAGACGATGGAAGCTATTGTGGGACGTATGGGTGAACTGTCCTAGTAGCAAACAAACTGGACCAGCCTACGGTTGGTTGCCGGTTCAGATCATCTGGACGCCCATATGTATGTTTTCCGTGGTTTCCCTAAATCGCTTAAGGGGACCTGTACATGAATAACTGTAAAAAAAAAAGATTTTTTAATTTTTGAATTACACAATTCTCTGTAGTTTCCTGAACAGGAAACAGTTTACTTCCAGGAAAATGATTCAGAGAAAGTACCAAAATAAGAGGAATTTAATAGTGGCTGTACGCACCACGACGTCCCATGGCCCACCGTCAGCTCTGTTAAAAATAAAGTCTTTCTTTCATTTGTTACGTTTTTATGCCTTTTTAGTCCCTCAAGTTGGTTAGCCTGCGAAAGCTTTACAGTTTCTTATTTTTTGTTTATACAGAGGATTTAGTCGTCGGTTGCTGTTGTTTTGGCGCGAACATTTGTATATTTTGCTTATTTTTTCACAGTTCCACACAACTTCTTCCTGTTTTCGCAATTGATCTGTGTTCAGTTTTTCAAGGCCTATCCACTGTGCCAACTTATAACTAAATCTGAGGGGGGTGCGATGGGCAGGTTCCCTTGTCAGAAGGCCTCCAGGGCGGTCGGTCTGCCCTCGTTCACTTAGGTGAGCCAGGTGGCGAGCCCAACTACACTTGATCCATCGGAACACACAAGGGGACAGCCACGGACCGACCGACACAACGAATTGCTTCCAGTCAATCAGTACATGAGAACTCAAACCGACAATGTTACAGACGTGAAACTCCACAATGGAGTAAGTATTAGCTGTCAAAATTACAGACCATGTTGGACAGCGACATCAGGTGAGGAAAGGACGCTGCCTGAAATTACGTTAGCGGCCAGGACAGGTAACCGGAACACTAACGGCCACAAGACAGAAAATTTCACTGTGCACTCAAATCGTAGTCGACCAAAATAGTCAATTGCACCGCATGGCGGCTAAATATCAGCAATAGATGCACTCGGTGTTGCTCACCGGAAAGCCTCCCTAACAGCAAACCACCGAAACGAACCACACAACATGAATAGACGTGGCTTAGATAGTCGAAACCACTACTCAACTTTTACGTCCTGGGTCGGCGAAACCACGAAGCTTGTACCGATCGGACAGCTCCACACACGCTCCGACACTGCGTAGGGGCTGCAGCGGCCCCAGCCGACTGCACCGTGCGGAGATAACTTCCCTCGTCCGCAGCAACCGACCGACTCACTCCAGATCCCCTTGCCGGAAACTGGCTCTGAGCACTATGGGCCTTAACATCCATGGCCATCAGTCCCCTAGAACTTAGAACTAATTAAACCTAACTAACCTAAGGACATCACACAACACCCAGTCATCACGAGGCAGAGAAAATACCTGACCCCGCCGGGAATCGAACCCTGGAACCCGGGCGCGGGGAGCGAGACTTGCCGGAAACTATATGCACCAAACCAAAGATGGTACACGGCGCAAATATCGATACACATCACTGCTGCCACACGTAGGAGGAAGAAGAACGACAACGTAACCGCGACAAGGGCGGGAACCAAACGCAGACAAACAGCGAAGTTCACGAAAACGCATAGTTGGGAGATAGCAAGGTTCAGACGTGTTCAGAAAAGGTTAGGTACAACACAGAGGAACATGAAGAGAAATTTGAAAGGAATGGAAGTAGCTGATGGTAAGTGCATTAGTGGACGTGGTCGGCATACATGCGAAGAAAAAGGCAGGTTCCTTTATTGTTATGGACAAGCCATAAGACAAAATAAAAATGACCTCGAGGAATGAAAAAGGCAATAAGGGCTATCTTCTTTCATACATCCTCCACAGATGACAATCCATGTCATGCATTCTGTCCACCTGGCAGTGATTCTTGGTGTGGCTTCCCAAATGGCACTTAGTCAAAATGGTTCAAATGGCTCTGAGCACTATGGGACTTAACTTCTAAGGTCATCAGTCCCCTAGAACTTAGAACTATTTAAACCTAGCTAACCTAAGGACATGACACACATCCATACCCGAGGCAGGATTCGAACCTGCGACCGTAGCGGTCGCGCGGTTCCAGACTGTAGCGCCTTGAACCGCTCGGCCACCCCGACCGGCGGCACTTAGTCGCGGTGAGACCTACAACCATAAACATTCTTTGGCCTTTCCTATTATGTAAGTTATAAAACCTATATATAGGGATACTACTGACACAATATTATTAGAGAAATGTTTACTTAGTGAGCTTCAAAATCCTAATGAAAATTTCAACATTTGTATGTGGGAACAGATAAAAGAAACTGTTCTAGTAGGGTCAAATACTTTGTAAATAGGTGCGCTAGATGCTGTTCTATGCTTCAATGACGGTGCAGTGTCAAGGCTTAATGTTATGGAACCGATAGGCGTGCCTGGTGGAGTAAATATGCGTGGAGCTGTAATAGCCGTTGACCAAAGGAGACTCTTCAAAGCAGAAAAATCAGTGTTGGAAGCCACCAAAGAAGCAAGAGTAAGAAGAAGAAGTGCGAGAAGTTACATTATTTCATGTTCTGGTACACTTTGGTTAAAAGCTGTTAAAGTTAGAGGGTTTAAATTTTGTATAGTGGCTTAAAACATGCTTGACTAAAAAGTAGACTTCTATTGTGACTTAATTTCGAAAATAAAATGCTTTTTTGAAGAAAAACTCTGAATTCATATCCAAAACTTTTGATAATCGTACTTAAAAAAATTTTGTACCACAACTTACGGCAGCACCATATTTTCCATAGTCTGCTTTATAGATAATAGTGTAAAGAACTTACAGGAAAAAACTAAGCCATCTGCTTTGCTTGTATTCTGAGTAATGTGTAGCTATGGTGTACATAAATCATTAGGATGGTTTATTTCACTTGCAGCAAACAAATGCAATTAAAAAGATGTGTGAGAGCTAAAGCTGTGGTGGATGAACATAAAAATGTTCCCAGAAACTGTATTAAATGGTTGTACACATTATATGGGCTTATACATCTTACTCTTTGAGTTACACTGGCAGAAAACTGTCAATTTTTTCAAAGTTCCCGCTGTTATTCACTGACGCGGCCCCTTAAGGGAAATATCTGGATGGTTCCTTTCAAAGTCACACGGCTGAGTCTCCTGCACAACCAGATAATCACTAATGTTTTCGCCGTTGACGAGGGTCTAACGAAAATCCCTCGTTGTCCACCCTCGCAGTTTCAAAGAGCAGATGCAGCCATTTAACAAAGCTACTACGTACGCAACTGCATATCGGACACGGGCTACTAACAGGGTATTCACGAACGTATTATGAGTATAAAGCTGCTCTTGTTTGTGAATACAACGAATAGTCAGTTCAACCGACAAGCCGACTGACTGCAACAGACCAGGCATACATATAATTCGCACCATCAATAAAACTGGTAACAACTCTCATGTTCTAGCTGCTGTAACACACAATATACAGATACCAGAATCCGAAAGACTGAGGCTGTGTGAGGAATTAAAAAATCAAATGAAAGATACCTGTCCTATTCAGGGTGCTGGAACGAATGCTATTACAATTAGTGCGGGAGGAACAGTTTTCACTGGCTTTCACAAAAATTTCAAGGCATATAACGTCCAAAGAAGATATTCAACAAAGGAAAAAGAAGTCCTTGCGTTGTAGACACTTAAAGACGGCAGACACTCCACATTTCATGGAAACTTGTGGTTTTATTAAGTTCTTCACAGAGTCTCTACTCTATCTGTGTTCTCTCATATTTTTTTTTATGACAAAGAGGAAGGTCAATCTGGGAACCGATATTGGGTGTGTTACATTTTTATTTTCTTACAGATGATATTCAGTATACTACGTACCGAGAACCACCTTCCTTTAACATGTAATGTGCTTAGAATATTAAAAAATAAATATTTTGGAATAGAAGGAAATTTTGCTTCACATATTCCACCTATGATCTCACATGAACTATGGATAAGTGGATCTAATTACTCAAATACGTTAACTTTCAAAGAACGAAAATGTATGATAAAGGATGTAATAATAATAATAATAATAATAATAATAATAATAATATCAATTACTGTGAAGGAGAAATTGGCGAAGGCAATGTACGTAAGACAACTTTAATATTAAGCGTAAGATTGTTCTTGGTAAAATCAGAGTGTGTGCTCTTAAACTTTCATACATTTGTCAATAACTCAACGCTAAGACAATATGACTTTTAGTTGACTAACATTAATGTGATATCACATTTACTGATCAGCGAGAACAATATGATCACCTACCTAATAGCAGCTATGTCAACTTCTGTCATGGATAACACTAGCGAAGCGTAATGTAATGGAAGCAATGAGGTCTTGGTAGGTCGCTGCAGGGAAATGGCACCACATACGCACACACAAGTAACCTAATTCCTGCATATTCCAGGCAGGGGGGCGATGAGCTCTGACGCCACGTCCAGTCACATCCCAGAGGTGTTCGATCGGGTTCAGATCTGGCGAGACTGGGGACCAGCACATCGTGTTTTTCGAACTAGTCCATCACACTCCTAGCTCTGTGACATGACGCATTGTCATGTCGAGGAACGCAACCGTCATCAGGAAACATGATCGTCATGTAACGCCGTACCACTGCGCCAACGTCCAGTGTCTCGTTCTCATTTCAATCGTAGTTGCCGATATCGTCATGGATCGTCAGCTGCAAAGGCTCATCGTTAAGAGTTTAAATGCCCTGTGTGTTCAGACCCACTTGCACTCTGCCCAGCATTAAAGGGTGATGTTAGTACCGCCAAAGCTGGCCGTCTGTCTTGTTTCATCAGTCTTCCCAGCCTAGAACGTCCGACATGTGTAATGTGCCGTGGGCGCCAACCTCACCACGTGTTTCACCTTGGTTTCACAACGTGTCGAAGATACACACCACAGGACTCCGCCGACATCCGACAAGTCGTGCAGTTTCCGAAGTACTCGTGCCGAGCCTTCGGATCATCACAGTCTGGTGTCGGTCAAGCTGAGATAGATCGCGCGGCTTCCCCGTTCTACACACGGATAGCACGCTCTTCTGATACTACGAGTACAAGCGCCGTGCACATGTGTGGCTGGCAGTCATTCTTCACCACGTGATGCTGCTATCAGCTGGACGGGTTTATATCGATTGTAATTCGTGGTCGTGGTGTCTGGGCTGATCAGTGTATATCGTAATTGTTTCATTGCGGTATGTTACCTGAAAGCCCGCATCTCGTGGTCGTGCGGTAGCGTTCTCGCTTCCCACGCCCGGGTTCCCAGGTTCGATTCCCGGCGGGGTCAGGGATTTTCTCTGCCTCGTGATGGCTGGGTGTTGTGTGATGTCCTTAGGTTACTTAGGTTTAAGTAGTTCTAAGTTCTAGGGGACTGATGACCATAGATGTTAAGTCCCATAGTGCTCAGAGCCATTTGAACCATTTTTTTTTGTTACCTGAAGATGGAGGGAAATAACAACACTTCGAGTGGAGTTAAAGAACGCAATGGAGGATGTTTAATTTTTTGCCTCATATAGTTTGTTTCACAGTTTAGTCTTGTTAAATGATTGGGTCTAAGCTTAATATAAATATATATCACATGAATTTAGACTTTAAAGGTCAATGTTAAGGTAGGTCCTGAATGAATTAAATCAAAACTTGAGAAATTCACTTTCTCCGTACATACATAGAGCATAAATAATGGAGCGGAATGTCCCATCTTCTGCATTATGAAAGGCTGCAATATGAGCAGAATAGGTATCTGTAAAAACCATATCCTTATTTTTAAGTACATCACAGACTAAAAGGACTATTTATTTCGATCTAGCATCTAGTTCACTGCCGCCACACGATTTGGCCAACTATACCTCTGATCCAGATACAGAAGATTAAATTTCAAGTTTTTTAATGGTTAATATTTAGAATGTTGGAGATGGTTAATACATTTACCCATATTTTACTAAACTCATCATCATAGTAACTAAGGGCGATAATAGGATAATAGGTTTCCTGGGACATCAACTCGTTTGGCTAATTCCAAATTTTATCGCATATGAACAAGGAAGTTATTGCGTTGTATATTCTGTTTAACGGCTTCCACATTAACATTCACAAAAACAAATGTCATATCCAAGTATGTATGAGGTAATACTAATACAAGTGAAGCGACGGCTATCCTTCAGATACTTTTTTGCACTTGGTTTTGAGACATCATATCCCTTAAACCGATGGGGAGAGTGGTGTCGTTAGGCACATTTTGTATGGACGCCATGCGCTACTTAAAAGTGAGCTGATGTAGTGTGAGTACTCTTAATTTTTTTTTCAAAATTCAATCAAGTTTAGTCTGACGACACAGTGTGAACATGTCAGATGACAGTCATGTGTGTGACTTCGATTAGTTTTTTAGAAAATGAGTACTGAAGTATGGAGATATGTTTTATCTATGAATGTTTGCTGTGTGCTGTTTGAGGCTGTGGAGAATATTTGAAGAAAACTTAGTGGCAGATTAAAACTATATGATGCAGTGGATCTCGAGCCTGGGACCTTCGCGTTTGTAACGAAAGAGCTATCCCAACCTGATTCGTGATCCGCCATCACAGCTTCTGTTCTGCCAATAATTTATCTCATACCTTCCAAACTTAACAGAAGTTCTCCTTCATACCTACAGCAGCACAAATACCGGCCGTGAAAACTAGCATTATATGAACAAGTGTTCAGTATCCTTTCATGCGTTGCAGAGATGAGTTTAACACGTAGCTCTGTTAAGATACAGCAACCGCTTTATTCGCTGTTACACTATCGTGTTAATATATCCAGTAGGCAATTTAACAGGCGCACACTCAGCGTTAAGCTCTTTGTAGGGAATGTGGTCGGTTTTCAGAATTCCCATTCTGTCACCGACTTCACGTACCATTGACAGAGGCAGGAAGTTTTTGTCCGTCGCTGACTAACTCCTCCGCTGTTAGACGGACAGCTGTGTTAGTGAATGCGGAGATGGTCTGAGGAGTCGTCGTCGGCAGAAAACCGTAGCCGAGTTTTCATTCACCTGCTGTCCCTGCTTTACTGCATCGCAGTTCAGTTGTGGAGCTGCCTTTGAAAGGTCACCAAACGTACTGGCATAAAACAAGCTTCGACATACATTATACATGATAAAGAGTGGAGAGAATGGCTAATCCTGGCTAAATTTGCATCTCTGCCGTTTCTCACTTTACAGTTTTCGGTGTTCCTGCTCAAAATGTGAAACAGCAGATGAAACAGTTGTGCTCCAGACAGAAGAACCTTCTGCTGTTGTGCACAAATTTGTTGGGTCAATGTTTAGACTCCTTTGGTTCTATTTTTCAGGCTTTCCCGACGGATCAATCTTTTGTATTGGGCAGACGTGCCGAACCGTCCACCATCGGCATACACGCTTGGGGGAGCCTGATAAATCAGCGGCAGCGGAACATTTTCTGAACACGGAGCATCGTATCTTTCACGAAAAGACTGGAATTTTATCCCCAGGCTCATCTTTGTGGGACTTAGTTATTGGGAGGCCATAAATATCGGTATGGCGGCCAATCTTATCGACAGGGATCCAGGATTTCAATTAAGCTCCGCCTGGAATCCAGCCTGGCTGCCATTAAATAAACACGAACTTACGATGCATGACTCGACGGAGCGCGCTGCTGAGATTTAATTCAGCTTTTAGCCACAGGGGCATCTGGCAGCACAGTCATTTCCCACATCGCACCCAGGGGGCACCAGGACCACCGCCTTCCACCAACTGCGAGCGTCTTCCCGCAGACCCATATTGCCTGCTCACGCCCTGATAAATTTTCGCGCCACTGCGCGATTATCATCAGCCTCGCCCGGCAGCAGTGAAAGGAGCAAATACTGCTACCCGAAGATGTCGAGCAATTGCATCGATGAAATATTGTGCGATTCACAAAATACGATCCGGCCCCAAACCCGAGAAGTCCTTTGATCCTTATAGACTTGAGAAAAACGGTGCTAACTTCACCATAAAAAAATAGTCGGGGAAGTCTATGGTTTCTTATCCACTGGAGATGCCCAATAAATCGGAATTGATGACTAGCGATGGAGGCTTCTATGCTTTTTATCCTTGCCTTCTCAAAAGCAGATGTGTTTGGCATTAAGTCATTTCGTTTAATGTTCATAATATATCCAAGCTTCTTTTGGCTTAAGTGCCCCAGTTGCTTAATATCAGGGCTAGACAGAGTCTAAGGTTCTCAACCTTCGAAAAGGGTGGAAACAATAACTACGCGAAACACCATTAATATGGTGTATAGTGTCATAAATTTAGGTAGACCCGATCTCTGTAACCTCTGAAAGGAATGGCGATATGATCAGCACATTTCACGAACTGATTCATTAAGTGATTAAGGAGCGCACGTAGGCCCCGGAATCGATTTGCAACGGCTCTAGACATGTGGTTCATTCCAGGAACACCCACTCACCACTTGCCAGTATGTAGTGATGTACTGAAAGTCTGTAAGTGGAATGTGTATATGTGAAACACCCTGTATGTTTTATATACAAGGCAAGCCTAAGCAGTAGGTCTCTCATTCTGAAATCCAATTAGAATGCCGGTTGTTCGTGAGAAGATCTTGATATGCCTCGTGTAAGAATCACTGATATCCACCGGCACGTGTCGGTATTTGACAGACTGAATCATGGCCCATCGAGACCGCGATTTTGACCTTTATCGAGATCCACCGTCTCTCATGCAAAAATGGAGTCGTGGTTTTATGGAGGGTGTTAACGGCCCTTTGCGACTAGAACCCACGAGGACAGCCGCTACAGTGGAATCAGTATATCTCTTATAGCCAACGATGCTATTTACGGTTAAATGAAAATAGCAGACTTCTTCCAAAATGCGTTAAGTATGCTGCTGGTAAATGGCACCTGCTTATAGAAGTATTGCGCCACCCCGTGTTCTACGACAGGAGGACATAACTGTACCTATTTGTGCTGGAGGAGCAGGACGTGTGAATGGGCCTAATTGTGCCTTAACACATTAGCACAAGACTGGGATCCACCATGCTGGCGTCTTCATGCGACATAGTTCTCCCAACACCGAAGTAGGACGTAGGTCTTCAGTCCTTTGTTTTTGCTGAGGAGCTGCCTGGGCGAATTAATGGAGACCATAATATGTAGGAATACCAGCTATTTATAGTGTAAATGTAATCTGTTAGAGAAAATAGCAAACTGTTCTACAGCATTGCGTAATGCTGCGTACTCAAGTTAACACTATATCATCGATCATTCTCACTAATCAAAACTGAGCCCTGTACTACATTCTAACACCGGAATATATACAGTCCACACGTCACAACAAAAAATAATCATTCTGAACTCAAAATCTAATCTGACATCTCGCAGGTTATCAAGATTAATAGTACACTACCTAACTCCATGCCGTTAGAGTTGAAACTGTTAGCTGGAGCGAACCACTTCATTGGGCAATCATGCGTTGCAGTGACGACGACGTTTGAAATGATTCATGTCTCCTCACTACGTAAATTGTTCATAAACGCACGGACCTCAGAAAGTATGTTCCACATGTCACCCGACACTAAAACCACTGCGCAAAATAGATGACGCATATTCAAGACAGAGAATGTCTTCCGGTTTTTTCTGCAGACACATTTCTGCTGCAGTACGGATAACTGGCCATAGAACTGTGTGACTGACGTAGTGCATCAAATGGAAACGTATTCCAAAGTGGAAGTACGAGGAAAATACGACTCTTGTGAGCAAATCTTCTAAGTTGCACACAGAGTCATCGTAATAAAATGGTGCCAATAACCTGACGAAAGCCGCACAGATGTAGTCGACGACGATCGGCTACATAGTCCTTATAATGAACCATGCGATTTCAATCTTCTGAGCAAGCTGAAAGAATATGTGGAGGAAGAGAGGCTTTCTGTCGATAAGACTGGGTTACAAAGCGGATCTCGAATGGTTCTGCCACCAAGGAACGTTCAGGGAATGAACGACTGTTGTTTACGGAAACTTAGTGACTATTTTGAAAAATAGATACATGTATCTATGTCACTTTTTATGTGTAATGCAGCGTTCAATACAAGTTACTTGGACTGTCATAACAATGTGAACTTACTTTTTGAAGTCTCCTCGCAAATTTAACGGAAAATGATGTTCTAATTAGGACATAATTGTACAGTACTCACATGCTATTTAGACTATATCTGAACATTAATTTAATTATAACTGTCAAAGAATAATGAGAGGGTTGTCACGCAGACAGTTGAAAAAACACCGCAAACTGCCAGCAGAGCAACCAGACCTGAAGTTGCCGCAGTTTCCTGCGAGCGCTGCCTCACTCTAGCTGCGTACACTGATCAGTCAGAACGTTATGCCTACAGATGTACTATAAAAATAAACCCGTCCAGGCGATAGTAGCGTCACCAGGCGAGGAATGGCTGCTAGTCGGACACACGCACGGTGCACGTACTGTTAGTAAGCGCGCTGTCCGTGTGTAGAATGGGGAAGCCCCGTGACCTATCTGAGTTTGAATGAAGGCAGTTTGTGACAAGCCAGAGGCTCGCTGCAAGCGTTATAGAAACTGCACGACCTGTCGGGTATTCGAGGAGCGCTTTGGTGAGTGTCACCACCACGTCCTGTAACCAAGGTGAAACCACGTCCGGGAGTAATGTTGTTGGGCGACCACCCCTCATTACAGACGACGGACGTGGTAGGCTGGTAAAACATGACAGGTGGTGAATAGTGGCGGTAATAACTTTAGACTTTAATATTGGGCAGAGGACAAGGATGTCTGAACACACAATGCACCAAACAATGCTAACGATGGGCCTCGGCTCCCGACGACACATCCATGTGCCAATGTTAACATCACGACATCGGCCACTACGACTGAAATGGTCACGGGACCATCGGCGGTGGAGGTTGGTGCAGTGGCAGAGCGTTGTATGGTCTGATAAATCACAGTACGTTCTTCGTCATGCCGATGGCAGGGTGCAAATCCGTCGTTGTCCAGGGTAACGGCTAAAACATGGCTCTGAGCACTATAGGACTCAACTGCCGTGGTCATCAGTCCCTTAGAACTTAGAACTACTTAAACCTAACTAACCTAAGGACATCACACACATCCATGCCCGAGGCAGGATTCGAACCTGCGACCGTAGCAGTCGCGCGGTTCCAGACTGTAGCGCCTAGAACCGCTCGGCCCTCCGGAAGAACAGCTCCCCTACTTCCAGAGAGAGACAAGCTGTTGGCGACTCCATTGTGCTACGGGAAACATTCACGTGGGCGTCCGTGCGGCGGAGGAACTCGTGCAGGACACTGTGGCGGTCAGGCAGTATTGTACACTGGTTGCAGAGCACGTACACCCCTTCCCGACGATCATGTTTCCCGACTGAAGTGGCATTTTTCAGCAGAATAATACGCCAAGTCAGAAGCCCAGGAATGTGATGGAGTGGTTCAAGGAACACGGTGCCGAGTCACAGTTGAAGTACTGGTCCCCAGTCTCGCCAGATCTGAACCCAGTCGAATATGTCGTGGACGTGATTGAACGTGGCCCCAGAGCTTATCATCTCCCTTCCCGGAATTTACGGGAATTAGGCAACTTCTGTGTGCAGATGTAGTGCCAACTGCCTCCAGCGACCTACCAAGGCCTCACTGCTTCCATGCCAGGATGTGTCGCCGCTGTTATCCGTGTCAAAGGTGTACATACCGGCTGTTATGTAGGTGGTCATAGTGTACTGATTGAACAGTGTGTCTCGTAGTTCCCTTAGCCCAGCTTGTGACATTATATGTCAATTCAGGTGAGACTTGGAGAAGTAAAGTGTTCCAAGGACCAGAAATGCTACTGACTGTAGTACCTTACTGCCTCATCGTATACTGCCTCATCAATCCAGAAACTGGATTTGTGTGCAGCAAGGGAAGTACCTGCACGGACAGTACGATCGTTTCTTAGCACCACAGGCTGTCAGCAGGGCGACCATTGTCATGGCACATCTTAACGTTGCAGCAGAGAGACGTGTGCCAACAGTGGTGCACCCAGTTACAACAACAGCTGCTAGAGTACCAACGCATAATCATCTCATACGAATCATGGACGCCAGTCCAGGGTTACAATGGACATAGCTGTGTGTGGAGTTTCCGAAGATACAGAACAGTGCCATAATGCGTCTCCGTTATTCTAGCCCAGCATGCCAATGACTTTGCTCTTATCTTCAGGGTTTCATGATGTCGCATTTCAACATTATAATGCATGTTGCCCACGGTGTCCTGACTTAACTACGTATAGCAGTGTTTACTGTTGGCCTGATCAGCACATTCAACAACTCTCATACATTGAAAATGAATGTTCATGGTATAAGAACGTAGGCTTCCGCGGCCGGTGTCATAGTGATTAAAATTCTTCTGGGTATTATGCCACGTCACTTCTAAAATCTAACTACAATAATAAACTAAAACCGACGTTTCGGCCGAATTGCAATGGCCTTCCTCAGGGCACGACTGGTTTTGCATGGGGATAGGTGCTTCTATTTATTACAGACTATCGATGTCTGACGTCACTGTTGTAAAACATTCAATTGGCCCTCTAATATGATAGGATAGTCATGACATAACGGAAGATGGATGGAAAGAGGCTATTCGTGGATGTCCATGTCGTCAACGATTGGTAGCTGTCCCCCAACAGTGACGTGAGACATCGATAGTCTGTAATAAATAGAAGTACCTATCCCCATGCAAAACCAGTCGTGCCCTGAGAAAGGCCGTTGCATTTCGGCCGAAACGTCGGTTTTAGTTTATTATTGTAGTTAGTTTTTAGCAATGACGCGGCATAATACCCAGAAGAATTTTAATCACTAAATGGTCATGGTTTATGGAGAGACTGGCACCTCGCCATTCAAAAGCCCCTCCCCTCGCCCCCTGCGCCCCTCCTCTCCCCGCCTTAGACTCCATGCCCAGCTGAGTTAGAGCTGTTGGTATTCCCAGAGGTGGCAGCACTGAGTACTAGATACCACACTGCCTACTACATACTGCACCGTGTGCATTTCCAAACCGCCTACAAATTTATGTATTCTTCCTGATGTACTGTACGCACATAGTAAGTACGATTCCTTGCGTTGCAGTTTTACTGAGCCAGTGGAGTATATTCACGGTTTGCAGTATAAGTTCTGCTGCTCTCTCTCGCTCTGTCTCTCTTATCCATTGCCTCGGGAAGCGAACCGTCCTGCGCGCTGTGGCAGGAACAACGCACTGCCACATCTGGCTCCTCGCAGGGGTCGCAGACGCGGGTAGGGGGTTTAGGCAGCGCGGCAGCGTCGCCAGTGTGTGCCCGCCTGTGTTTGTCAACTCATAACTCGGGTGGACGCGAGCTGGGCGCGCGTGTGCCTTGGCAGAGGCTCAGGCAGGCGGGTGGACGCGGAAGCGCTGGCAGCCGGGCCCCGCCGCGCGAAACTCCGGCTCTGCCAGCGGCGCGAGTTATTGCGCCGAGGCGAGAGCACGGACCGCTGCAAACAGCCTCCCGCCTACCGTTTCTCAGCCTTCTCCAGAGCTGCTGCCTGCTCTGAGACTCGTATCTCATTTCTCAGCCTCATGGGAAGGAACGTTTATAAGCGGCAGTACAACATCCTCTGTCGAATATGTAGAAATCAGTTATCTTGTAATATCCCTTTATATTCTAATTATACCTGCACAATTCTATGAGTGAATTACGTTTCCTACTTGACCATTTATATACTCGCAGTATCGATGCGCCAAGTAGTACAGTACTATTACTATTCCACGAGCGCATAATTACTCTTTGTAATATTCTCTCTGGTGTGTTGAGGGGACTTCTAGGATCTTCTCCGTGCCGAAAAGCCGCATTGAATAATTGTAATTTTGCTATCGAGATTACTGGAAGAAAGAGATTGAAAATATATTGTATGCTACTCAAGAAAATATATACTGAGCATTTACATCAAAGGTGTGTAAGGAATTTCTTTATATATGTATTCTCTAATTGGAAATTTGCACGGAGGTCTCGTTTCGTTGGTAATCAGAAGGGAACTTCCGATGAATTGGAAACGAACCCGCAATTATTAGATCCAAGAGCTCCATTATTTCATCGGTTAATTAAACTGTATCAAAGCAAACTTTCCGCTTGATCTGAGGTTTCTCGACTGACTACGCAACGCAAGAAAACCAAGACATTTTATTTACACAGGATTGCAGATCGCTTCGAATCATCGAGACTGCGGACAAGGAGAGTCATCGTCCGATTCTGATTAAACAGGTAAAGCTTAATTATAACTTTCTTGAGCGACTGTGATGACTGTGATATGGCTGCTTATGAATGAGATCATTAATAAAATACTAATAACTAACTTTCCTCCTCACCAGCAACCAGTATAAACACAATATTAATTAAAATTATAATCTTAAGCTGTGAACTTTAAAAAGGTCTTGCAGGATGGTCTCTCCCGTCCCCAGAATGGAAAGTGAGAGATGTGCGCCGGCTGGGGTGGTCGAGCGGTTCTAGGCGCTCCAGTCTGGAGCCGCGCGACCGCTACGGTCGCAGGTTCGAATCCTGCCTCGGGCATGGGTGTGTGTGATGTCCTTAGGTTAGTTAGGCTTAAGTAGTTCTGAGTTCTAGGGGACTGATCACCTCAGCTGTTAAGTCCCATAGTGCTCAGAGCCATTTGAACCATTTTTTGAGAGATGTGCTATGATAGCTCCCGATATCACTTCAAGTAGTGGCAAAGAATGCTTACTGAATAACAACACTCTTTATTAATCCTCGCTTAGTGCCACTACCATTTCGTGGCAAGTCGATGAGAATATGTGGAGGACTAATGCAGCAGTCGCTGGTAGCTGGTGGGCAAATGGCATTGTCCATTCGCTTATAGCAACAGATCTGTTAAATTACTGTGATATGGGCCATGCTCAGTCGTTGAAACCTGCCAGCATGGGAATAAGGCACAGTTTTATCTGCGTGGGAAATGGGATTTCCCCACCAGCAGGTTTCGCTGGTGTTGCCGATTACGTGACTAGAAGTGGTGGACCGGCGTAACAGATGCACTGCTACTTTTTATAATTAGATGCAATTTTTAGCAGTTTTTTCCCAACCCGGCAGTTCTACCACGACACTAGGACGACACTGGGTGAGGGGGTTAACATGGAGCAGCCATCAGCAGTGATGAGTTGGAGTCTCTATCGCAGTACCAACAGTACCAGCATCAGTACCAGCTCTGGGCTCACTCCGTCTGCAGCCAGACTCAAGCCCCGGCGACAGTGGTTCAAATCCCTACCATAACAGCCTCTGCGTTACACGCCGACGGTCACCTGTAGGCAATCGTTCGAGTTGGTTACTGAAAGATGATCCCCATCCATCTCCATATACTGCTGTCACTTGTGTTTGCAGCATGACTCACGCAACAGTGTTGTGTGCCTGGTACTGAGCAAACGTCCATTACAGCCAACTGGCCAGGACACTGGATTAAATATTCCCAGCCACTCGCGCCAATTGCATGGAGTGAGGACGTAGGAGCTACCCTGCCCCACTACACAACTGTAGTACGAGGGTGAATTAAAGTATAAATTCTGACAGCCACTTCTCTCATGGCTTTTGACGTCCTTCCATCCTGCCTCAACCCTTCACTACCTCTCTTTCTGACATTGTAGCCACCCCTTTGCTGTAGACGGTTAGTGATTACAGTGTGGCAATGGGATACTGTGATACCATAGCAACGGCCCATGGCGAAAGAGGCATTGTTGACGGAAGGAGGGTGTCAGGCTGTGCTATAACGAGCTTACTGCTGGACGCGGCCTTAGGCGGCTGGCAGAAACTCACAGAGGCCGCCAATTGAACCCAGAACTCTCAATGACCACGTGAAATGTCGGGCGATGGACCCAACGGGTTCGCCTGAGTGCATCCAGCTTGAAGCCCCGAAACATCACGGATAGATGACGGATAATGGACAAACAGATTCTCCTAATTCCTCCCCAGTCCATCTACCCAACTTGCCACACAGCCTTATATTCAGCACTCTCAGCAATATTTTATCTGCATGAAGAATTTGGCTGCTAGTTCTACGCTCTTCAAATTTTTCGATATTTCTCTTGTTCTTAACTGGTATCATTATCGCTGCAAGAAAGTCTTGAGGCCATTCCCCTGTTTCTCAAGCACTTCAACACTTGTGATGGCAAGTTATCGATTCCGCACGCTTTCCGATGTGTAGACGTAGAATTATATGCAGAAACAAATCTCTGATTCCAAGGTGTGACTCTTAATCAAACATTTCGCTTGAGCGTAACAGATCATTTTGAATCTCGACTTCGCTGATCTATATTATAGGCTAAAACGGCCAGTTACCAGTCTCCTATCTAACAGCTTCCATGGACATCAAAACTTTGATTTCAGTATTTTATACCGTTATTGATACAATTTACAAATTTAAAATACTGACATGTCAACTCGATAAGAGGTCTAATGTTATGTGAAAGATTTAACACAATAAAATAAGTGTTACAGTTACAACTTATGCAAATGTCTTGAGGTAGCATAACAGACGGGGCCCAGTTTCTGCAGACATCATTCATCCGGTGTTTCAGTACCAGAACACATAGCAATTCCCAACACACATTCACATAAATTCAAACCTTCTCGAAAGTTTTTCTTGATGAAACTATCTCAAAAAATTAGAGGGAAAAATTTTCTCGCTTATTACATTTTCGCTGTTCATGGATTTAAACTTCAAAGTCTTAATGTTTTACCTGTTTATCACTGACTCTATGGGCAGTACATTTTGCAGGCAGCAACATACAGCATAGTTTCTTTCAGCGACATTACATCATTCTACGATTCATAGATCAGAAGATCTGACGTCGTAAATATTGACATTCGAGAAAATCTAGTATTTCTTAAACAGGAGCGCAAATTACACAGAGTAGTTGGTAATGAAATCACTTAGCGTCTTCCACCAAATTTTGAACAAATTTTAAAACTTTTCTCCCACTTCAAAGGTTATAATGTTCGGTCTTTCTGGCTTTGATAGTGTGCAATGTGCTTGTGATGCCTTGTGATGCACTGGGGATCAGAAATGAACGTTTTGTACAGCGTTAACCAAACGTACTCGGCTAGTCACGCCAACCGATTCGCTCTTTAATCTGGACACTGAGATAAATCCAAATGAGAGCATTTGTCATTATTCATTAGTCATGTAAGCGAACTAAATATGCGCGAGCACATGTCAAATGTTTGAAGTACTGGCAAAAGTTTTACAATGAAATGTTGCCAGAGCCATAGCACAATATAACTACGCAGGAAAAGCCGGTCAATTTGTTTTTTTTAAATTAGGGTCGCTTGAATATGATAGTTACAGGACAGATCAGAAAAGCAAACACGCTCCTAACCGTTAATGCACGTGCCTATTTTTCTCTTGACTGTACGACAACTAAATAACTTCTGATTGATTTTCTGAACTAAAGTGAATATCAGGTCACGTAATTACGTCAAAAATGATTACTTACTTGAATATCACAAAATATAAAGGACCTGAAAGTGAGTTTACTACAGGCTTTTATGTGAACCGTAGTTGAATGATTAACAATGTCAAGAATACAATGCAATACACTTAAATGTACGCAAAACTACAACAATTGACTGCTTGAGTGAAGCTCAAGTTGTGCAGAATATTATCAACCGTTACGTACCTCAGATCGTCTGGTAGTTCGCTAAAGAACCACGACTAGTTTCCAAATTTGTGGAGCTCGCAAATGCAGGGTAGGAACAGATCAAAGTTCCAAGTAAGTTGGTAACACTTCGTTCTCAGCTTCAGGCTGTAATGGCTTCGGTTACACAACTTGAGGCTGCAGTGGATGAAGATCACTGTTGTGGGCCGGCCATGGGGATCCAACGGACGTCCAGCACGTCAGAGTCCTCCGATCGGCCCTCACCGGTGGCCAACCCAGTTACTGCTCGCACTGAGGCTGACCCTTCGCCTGTGCCCGAGTGGGAGGTCGCCCCATGACGAACCAGGAGGCGAAAGACTTACCAGGCGGCCGCACGTAAGGCCTCCCCGGTTTGTCTGACAAACAGGTTCCAGGTGCTGTCTGTGGATGACACTAAGCCAGATGCTGTCGCCTGTCCTGTTTCAGAGGAAACCACTCAGCCTGCAAGGTTCGGGCAATCGCAGAGGATGGGATTATTGGTAGTTGGGAGCTCCAAAATTAGGCACGTTGTGGGGCCCCTTAGGGACTTGGCTGACAAGAATGGTAAGAAAACCAATGTGCACCCCATGTGGTACCGGGTGGAGTCATTCCAGATGTGGAAAGGGTCCTCCCGGATCCCATGAAGAGCACAGGGTGCAAATGGTTCAAATGGCTCTGAGCACTATAGGACAACATCTTAGGTCATAAGTCCCCTAGAACTTAGAACTACTTAAACCTAACTAACCTAAGGATATCACACACATCCATGCCCGAGGCAGGATTCGAACCTGCGACCGCAGCAGTCCCGCGGTTCCGGACTGCAGCGCCTAGAACCGCAAGACCACCGCGGCCGGCGCACAGGGCGCAGACAACTGCTAGTGGTTGCTCACGTCGGTATCAATGATGTGTGTCATTTTGGATCAGAAATCCTCTCTGGTTTCGAGCGGCTAACAGAAGTTGTAAAGGCTGCCAGTCTTGCCTGCAAGATGAAAACAGAGCTGACCATTTGCAGCATAGTCGACAGGACAGATTGCGGACCCCTGGCACAAAGCCGGGTGGAGGGTCTGAATCAGAGACTATGACGGTTCTGCGACCGTGTAGGCTGCAGATTCCTCGACTTGCGCCAAAGTGTCGTTGGGTTTCGGGTTCCGCACCAGGCGCTAATAGAAAGCACTGGTGCTCAAATCGTTATAGGCACTTTTAACATTTTTTTTATGGTATTCAAAAAATTTAAGAACCTCTCTCACACCGGCCTGATTTAGCTTCACTGATCAGGATAGTAAAAACATGCGTATGTTAAGGGAATTTTCATTCACAAAACAGGCTTATCACATTCACACAGTTCAATACTGTTCTATCCTGATTAAATTGAGCTTAACTTAAATTCCATAAGGCAGTGAAGCAATTTCGAAGTCTCGGTGCGACGAAAATTGTCAGTCGATCTCCTGAAAACATTTGTCATAATTATTAACTTTCGGTGATCACATGGGGAAGACCGGAGATCTGCTGGTAAGACCGTGTTAGCCAATTTATTTGAAGTAACTGGATATCTTGAGCATAGAAAACGGCAGGTTCGTCCAGTGTAAATCAGACGTTCCCCACTGATCCCGTGCAACACAGCGTAGTAAGCAGACACTGTCAATAATAATCAGTTAAATACTACGCGAACACACTTACTTTAGTTTCGTTCATGTATTAAATTCCTTCTCATACAGAATCTCATCAAGATGGCGGATAGCTCAACAATACATACATATACATCCTCCTTCTTTCACGGCTAATCGGTAAGCTCCTAATCCTCCTTTTCATAAGAGAAAACGTAGATAGCAGAGATGCTATTCCATAGAGTAAATGGACGCTCCAAGGAATAATAGGACTTGGAACTACTTTGCATTGATAATTATCGTATATTAAAGTTTAGGAATCGGTAAGATAACAAGAGATATTTCGAGATATGTACTGAGTTATATAATTTATAAAATTTCTGAAAATATCGCTGAGAGACCGCTGCAACAGACATTACACGCTGAAAGCTGGCCAAAGCTGGATACAAGGTCAGCCGAAATTTTTGCGAAGAAAATAACGGTATTCCGAAAGGATAGGCTAAACACGGTTGACAGTGGCGTGCTTGTTGCTGTCAGAAGTAGTTTATCTTGTCACGAAATTAAAGTAGATACTCCCTGTGAATTAGTATGGGCCGATGTCATTGTTGGCAACCGGAATAAAATAACAATCGGATCTTTTTGCCGATGTCCCAATTCAGATAATACAGTTGCAGAAATGTTCGAAGAAAACTTGAGATTGATTTCAAACACGTGTCCCACTCATACGATAATACACTCCTGGAAATGGAAAAAAGAATACATTGACACCGGTGTGTCAGATCCACCATACTTGCTCCGGACACTGCGAGAGGGCTGTACAAGCAATGATCACACGCACGGCACAGCGGACACACCAGGAACCGCGGTGTTGGCCGTCGAATGGCGCTAGCTGCGCAGCATTTGTGCACCGCCGCCGTCAGTGTCAGCCAGTTTGCCGTGGCATACGGAGCTCCATCGCAGTCTTTAACACTGGTAGCATGCCGCGACAGCGTGGACGTGAACCGTATGTGCAGTTGACGGACTTTGAGCGAGGGCGTATAGTGGGGATGCGGGAGGCCGGGTGGACGTACCGCCGAATTGCTCAACACGTGGGGCGTGAGGTCTCCACAGTACATCGATATTGTCGCCAGTGGTCGGCGGAAGGTGCACGTGCCCGTCGACCTGGGACCGGACCGCAGCGACGCACGGATGCACGCCAAGACCGTAGGATCCTACGCAGTGCCCTAGGGGACCGCACCGCCACTTCCCAGCAAATTAGGGACACTGTTGCTCCTGGGGTATCGGCGAGGACCATTCGCAACCGTCTCCATGAAGCTGGGCTACGGTCCCGCACACCGTTAGGCCGTCTTCCGCTCACGCCCCAACATCGTGCAGCCCGCCTCCAGTGGTGTCGCGACAGGCGTGAATGGAGGGACAAATGGAGACGTGTCGTCTTCAGCGATGAGAGTCGCTTCTGCCTTGGTGCCAATGATGGTCGTATGCGTGTTTGGCGCCGTGCAGGTGAGCGCCACAATCAGGACTGCATACGACCGAGGCACACAGGGCCAACACCCGGCATCATGGTGTGGGGAGCGATCTCCTACACTCGCCGTACACCACTGGTGATCGTCGAGGGGACACTGAATAGTGCACGGTACATCCAAACCGTCATCGAACCCATCGTTCTACCATTCCTAGACCGGCAAGGGAACTTGCTGTTCCAACAGGACAATGCACGTCCGCATGTATCCCGTGCCACCCAACGTGCTCTAGAAGGTGTAAGTCAACTACCCTGGCCAGCAAGATCTCCGGATCTGTCCCCCATTGAGCATGTTTGGGACTGGATGAAGCGTCGTCTCACGCGGTCTGCACGTCCAGCACGAACGCTGGTCCAACTGAGGCGCCAGGTGAAATGGCATGGCAAGCCGTTCCACAGGGCTACATCCAGCATCTCTACGATCGTCTCCATGGGAGAATAGCAGCCTCCATTGCTGCGAAAAGTGGATATACACTGTACTAGTGCCGACATTGTGCATGCTCTGTTGCCTGTGTCTATGTGCCTGTGGTTCTGTCAGTGTGATCATGTGATGTATCTGACCCCAGGAATGTGTCAATAAAGTTTCCCCTTCCTGGGACAATGAATTCACGGTGTTCTTATTTCAATTTCCAGGAGTGTAGTTGGTGGTGACTTTAATTTACACTCGACATGTTGGCAAAAATACATGTTTAATTCTGGAGGTACGCATAAAATATCATCGTAAATTGTGCTAAACGCATTCTCTGAAAATTATTTCGAGCAGTTAGTTCATAAACCCACGCGAATAGCAAACGGTTGTGAAAACACACTTGACCTCTTGGCAACAAATAATCCTCAGTTATTAAGGAGCATCAACACCGATTCAGGGATTAGTGAACACAGAGTTGATGTAGCGATACTGAATATTGTCATCCCCAAATCCTCGAAAAATAAGCGAAAAATATACCTATTAAAAAAAAAAGATAAAAATTCACTTGACGCCTTCCTAAGCGACAATATCCACTCACTCCAAGTTAATAGTGTAAGTGTGGACCAGGTGTGGCTAAAATTCAAAGAAATAGTATTGGCAGCAGTTGAGAGATTTATATCAAATAAATTAACAAACGACGGAGCTGATCCTCCTTGCTACACAATGGGTTAGAACACTGTTGCAGAAACAACGAAACAAACATGATAAATTTAAACAGATGCAAAGTCCCCAAGATTGGCGATGTATTACAGGAGCTCGAAATTTAGCGCTGACTTCAATGCGAGATGCCTATAACAGTTTCCACAGCGAAACTTTGTCTCGAAATCTGGTAGAAAATCCAAAGAGATTCTGGTCGTATGTGAAGTATGTTAGCGGCAAGAAACAATCAACGCCTTCTCTGCGAGATAGCAATGGAGATACTATCGAAGACAGTGCTGCCAAAGCAGAGTTACTAAACAGAGCCCTCCAAAATGCCTTCACAAAAGAAGACGAAGTAAATATTCCAGAATTCGAATCGAGAACAGCTGCCAACATGTGTAACGTAGAAGTAAATATCCTCGGAGTAATGAAGCAACTTAAAGCACTTAATGAAAGAAAGTCCTCTGGTCCAGGCTGTTTACCAATTAGGTTCCTTTCGGAGTTTGCTGATGAATTAGCTCCGTACTTAACAATCATATACATTCGTTCGCTCAACGAAAGATCCGCACCCAAAGACTGGAAAGTTGCACAGGTCACACCAATATTCTAGAAAGGTAGTAGGAGTAATCCACAAAATTATGGACCTATATCGTTAACGTCGATATGCAGCAGCATTTTAGAAAAATATATTGCGTTCAAACATTGCGAATTACCTCGAAGGAAACCGTCTATTGACACACAGTCAACATGGGTTTAGAAAACATCGTTCCTGTGAAACACAACTAGCACTTCATTCATATGAAGTGTTGTGTGCTATTGACAAGAGATTTCAGATCGATTCCTTATTTCTGGATTTCCAGAAGGCTTTTGACACTACCACACAAGCTGCTCGTAGTGAAATTGCGTGCTTATGGAATATCGTCTCACTTATGTGACTGGATTTGTGATTTCCTGTCAGAGAGGTGACAGTTGGTAGAAACTGACGGAAAGTCATCAAGCACTTGTTTTAACCGGTTCAATTAAACCAGCTTCGCGAAGGCAATGTAGTTCGAGCTTAACGGCTGTCCACAGGGAGACTGGAAGTGGACGTGTCATACAGAAAAGAGGGACTGCATCTGGACACAGAGAAATATATGCCTCGAAATTGGTGGTTCACTCCTGGCCAGGTACACTTGCAGACACGAAAGTGGTACAAAGTGTGTCAAGTTCCTGGAAGGGAACCGTGAATGAGCCGACCTGAACTTCGTCCATGATGGGGAAACCCAATAGCAAGAAGGCATCCTGGCCAAAAATATTGACAGCTTAGTGACTATTGTCAAGAAACAGTTTTATCGGCCGTGTGACCTTGTATACTACCATAGTTGTACAGTGGGTATCCAAAGGAGTATATGTTGGGAGGATTACAAGGAAAACGACCGCTCCGGCGTCACGATGTGGAATTTTGGGATCAACAAACAACTTGGCCGTGGGAGGACTGCCCTGGGAAACAATAGCCTGGAGTTGATGCACCATCCCTTGAAGCAAGTGTGTAATGTGGTATGACGGTACCAATGCTTGATGGCACTTTGAGGAGCCCATCATTTCCACAATGGGAGCAGCGTGCCCAGCGATCAGGACAGTCTGCACGCTGATGCATCGTGAAACAGACAAGATGGGAGTCCCCATTGCTTACGCTGACACAATGCTACTCGCTGCTGACACGTCCGAAAATGACGAATCACGGCACTGCCGGGTTGGAACAATCTACTTCCGTTCCCTTGGTAGCAGTTGAACCGCTACTACCTTGGGAAGAGTAATATGACGTCCATTTGCTGCCTGTGCGATCTGGAAAGTGTGTGCGATTTTCAAAGTATCGTCTAAGAAAAGATTCGTCTCTTAGAGGACTACAATGAGTTCTTCAGACTGGGGGACAGAGCGATCGCCACGTCTCGAATCACGGAATCTGCATTTCAGGATTTGCAAAAGCGGTTTGATGAAGTTAAATGACAACGTAGACTCAGTCCTTGCAAATCTAACACCCGCGAACGACATGACTAACCCAGTTCTTTGTGTTATGATGGAACTCAAGGAACGACATGACTATGTGGAACCTTAGCACTTAATTATTCGATAGCAATGATCATATATCCTTAGATGCCAGTGCAAATGGATTTGAGAGAGGAGCCAACTCCTTCAGTAAGAGAAATGTCTCCATTGAACCCCTAGAAAGGAAGAGCGAGTGCTGGAGAGCGTCATCAGAAAAACGAAAAGCGGAGAAGTATTGTTTCGGTCGCCACACATATGTGGCACAATCTCGTTAAACGGCGGGAAAACAGGTAGGTTGGCCTCTGTCAGTTGAGGAACCACAGCCTCGACGGGTTGTAAAGCCTGAACTGCAAGCGTTCTGACAGAAGCTCAGTTTCTTCACGTAAGAATTCGCTTTGCTGCTCCAACAAACGCTGGAACCGTTGTTGCAATTTCTGTGTCAGCAGGTGCTGCTGCTTTTCCTGTTCGACGAGTTGCACAAGTAAGGCACTGTTAGCCTCTTCCCTCGTTGCCAGTTATACTAACTAGAATCAGACACAACCAGGAGACACTTTCCGACAAGCCGAGGGCGTAGACGTTGAGTTACCAAAAACAAAAAAGACAAAAATAGCTACGGTAGAACAATGAAGACGACATTGCTGAATCACAGCTCGAGAGAATGAAGCAAATCGAGTGCCCAGTCTTAGTTGTATCGGGAGCCAAACAACCTGAGTACAACGAGCGACACGACAGCGCAGTCGGAACACAGCTCCGGGCCCCTGCGCTGCTAGCTTCATAGCGGCCCCGCGAGCGCCGAAAGCGTGAGGGGTGTGGCCGGCGGCTAGCGCTGAGGCGGCGACAGCAGTGCTCGCAAAACAGTAGGACCGCCGCCTAGCGACTGTCGTCTAGGTCCATGTGTTCTGGTTGGCTTGCAAGCTCATTGGGCCAGAATACCAGATGCACATGCACACATACGTACGTGCATATAGATACAGCCCTAATACATATAAGATACAAAAATGCAAATAAGTATGAATAAACGCAGAAACCGTACAGTGTTTCCATAAAGTCAAACAGCATTTATGGAGGCTCATATAAGTCTTTCTGTCATATTCAACAAACTAAAAACTTGCAAATGGTAAATGCTGCCAGAGAATGAAGTGGGCACCAGACCACGGCCAAAGTGGAGTAAAAAAAAAAAGATTGGAGGAGGAAAAAAGATATTTGCTTGCAGACTGCAAATATTAAAACGGAACTCATTTGCATGATGTGACAGGGTCCAGCTGGACCCAGCAATAATAAAACTGATAATAGTAATTATTATTATGTATAAATCTATGTAAATGTATTTATAAACAGAAAAAAGTCACTATTAACCAATCAATCATTGTATATGTCGATTATACACACAAAGAGAAGGGAATTATGCGAATGGAATGGAAATCGGTGCATGTGATGTACATGTACAACCAAGGCAATGATTACAATTTCAGAAAAATTGGATCATTTACTGCAGAGATAGAGCTTCACAAATTGAACAAGTTAATAACGCTTTGGTTCACCTTTCGCCCTTATGCAAGCAGGTATTCGGCTTGGAATTGATTGGTAGAGCAGTCGTATGTCTTCATGCAAGATATCGTGCCAAATTCTGTGCAACTGGTGCGTTAGATCGTCAAAATCCTGAGATAGTTGGAAGGCCTTGCCCATAAAGCGCCTAATGTTCCCAACTGGGGAGAGACCTCACGACGTTGTTGACCAAGGAAGAGCTTGGGAAGCGCTGAGACAAGCAGTAGAAACTCTAGCTGTGTATGGGTGGCTATTGTCTGGCTGAAATGTAAGCCGTGAATGGCTCGCCGTGAAGGGCAACAAAATGTGACGTAGAACATCGTCGACGTACCACTCTGCTGTAAGGATACCTTGGATGACAACCACAGAGGTCCTGCAACGGAAAGAAATGGCGACCTTGACCACCACTCCTGGCTGTCAGGGCGGTATGGTGGGCGACATTCAGGCTGGTCTGCCACAGATGACCGGGGAATCTCCAGACACGTCTTTGGATTGAAATTTCATTGACTTGCCTTCAGTGATAGATGACTCTTCGAACTGAGTCCCGCTAAGCAGCGGAGAGGTGTCTGGAGACGCCCCTGACAGCGGTGGGATACCAACGTGACTGGCGCTGCCATTTGACCCTACAACCAGGAGTGAAGATCTGGTGTGCCATTTCTTTTCATAGCATTAGCGGTTTTGTTATTATTTGCGGTACCCTTAATGCACAGCATGAGGTCGACGTTATTATACGCCTAGTTTCGTCGTCATTCATGACAAAAAACCAGATCTCACTTTCCAGGAAGATAATGCTCACTCGTTGACAGCAAAAGTTTCAACTGATTGTCGTCGTGCTTTCAAAACCCTGCCTTGGTGAGCGAGGTCGCCGCATCTCTTACCGATTGAGATCGTTTGGAGCATTATGGGCAGGGCCCTCCAACCATCTCGGTATTTTGGTGGTCTAACTCGCCAATTGGACAAAATTCGTCACGATATCCCTCAGGGTGACATTCATCAACTGCTTGTATAAGGGCCAAAGATGGACCAACGCTTTATTGATTTGCCCAGTTTGTGAACGTCTTTCTCTTGAATAAACCTTCCGTTTTTTATGATATTGTAATGAATGTCTGTCTATACATGTACATTACATTTACTGATCTCCGTTCCACGTACCACGAGATTTTCGAGTCGAGTCTCCGTGTATACGAAGAAAGCGAGACCGGAGATGTCGTCATAGTAGCCACTGGCGAGTTTAAAGCGATTTCTGATCTCTGGTCCCTTTCCCTTACACTAAAACTATTCTTTACATTAATTTGTACTCGAGATCAACGTTTTCCTCGATTAATAATCCGTATTTGTTCCTTGTTCCTGTTTATTTATTAAATTAGATCCCTATTTGTACTTATCATTCTTACGTTAACTACACGCTATTTTCTGGTCAGGAGCTGTTCCCACGGTGATGTGCATCGGCTTGTAAATTTCTTGTCTCGTGCGGTCAAGGCCAGTAGGAATGTCTCGTCAGTGATGCTGCAGTCATTTTACCGAAAAACTCGAAGACTTGAGACCGCGTGCTACCTTACTTACGGTTTTGCGCCAGCCACCTCGGCGCCACCGCCATTAATTAACCACTTCGAATAGCAGAAACGCAATGTAAACATCTGCCCCTAATCAAGATGCCAAGGGAAAGGTAGAATGGGCAGTTACACGAAGATTTGAAGACTAATTCCTTATCGTGGCAGCTGATTAAAGGTGAAAATCGAATCTTTACCTTTATAGATTATTGTTATTTATATTTTTGGTTAGTTTCCCGCAATCGGTCGAGAGAGCTGTAGGGTCTCTCAATTGAACAAGACAATGACAGACTTCCAGTTCAAGTTACATAAATATGTGCCAGTACTTATTTAACTACGACAGGTCCACTAAGACTGAGACAGATATAAATAAAAGGATATTCGGCAGATAAAATTAACAGTTACCGTTTTGCATACACGTTTATGATTGCCAAAGTGAACTTACCTGGAATCGGCTTTACTCAATGCAGGAGAACTTCATACACAATTTTTCAGTAGTCCATAAACGTTAACGATATGCGGTTTCGGAATTCTCATCGTCGAGTAGAGAGAAAAAACTGTTGTATTTCGAAATTCGATGGCTCATTCGCGTGTACCGAGGGATTAAACTTGTAATACCTACTAGACTGCTGTGTACTGAGGATGAGAGAAAATGTTACGTTAGTGAACACGCGTAATACAGGGTCTGAATAAGTTTTCCGAAGAAACTAACAGCTGCAGATTGCATACTGCCAGTACCTTTTCGTGCTTTGCTTTACAAATTCTACGATAAAAACTCAACAAACAGACGTATTGCACAGTTATTAGAGCCATACGGCGGTGAGCCGCTGTGCTTGTTTCTCTCATACGCTCTAACACACCGATAAAGAGCAAGAAACACCGCGTCTTCTTCTTGCTACTATGCAGTCAGGGCGTTAAAGGCCACTCTCTCGAGCTACTGCAACAGCAGTTTACACCCATTGTGCAGTTACCTCCAGAAATTTTCAGACACAGCAAGAACAGTCATTCACTAACTTCAGCTACGTGTTGTTACAGTTACACGTTTCAAGAGGTAGTACACTGATCAGACAGAACATTATGACCACCTACCTAATAGGCGGTATTTCCACTTTTGGCATGGATAACAGAGGTTAAGCGTCGTGGCATGGACGTAGTAAGGCCTCGGTAGATCACTGGAGAGGATCGCCACCACATCTGCACCCACAGTTGACCAAATTCGATGAGCTTTGACGCCATGTTCAATCATATCCCAGATATGTTCGATCGGGCTCAGATCTAGCAAATTAGGTGGGCAGCAGATGAATTGGAACTGGCTACTGTCTTCCTCGAAACACTCCATCACACTCCTGGCCTTATGACATGGCGCATTATCTTGCTGAAAAATGCATATGCCATCGAGAAACATGACTATCAGAAAGTGTACGACACTCCTTGGCCGTCACGGTTCTTTGCACTAGAGCCATGAATGCCCATGTGAATGTTCCGCGAAACATAATGGACCCGCTGCCAGCTTGTCTTGCGTTCCGCAGTACAGGTGTCAAGGAGGTGTTCCCGTGGAAGAAGACGTATTCGCGCTCTCCCGCCGGTCTGATGAAGGTTCCTGGCCTCATCAGACCATACAGCGCTCTGCCACTGCGCCAACGTCCAGTGCTGAGGGTCACGTGTCCAGTACAGTCGTAGTTGCTGATGCCGTGGTGTTAACATTGGCACATGCACGGGTCGTCGGCTGCGGACTCCCATCGTTAGGAGTGTTCGCTACACTGCGTTTTCAGTCACACTTGGACTCTGCCCAGCATTACAGTCTGAGGTTAGTTCAGGCAAAGTTCGCCACTTATCCTGTTTTATCAGTCTGCCCAGCCTACAATGAGCGGTGGCCGCCTAATCCGACGACGTCTGGACGCGGTTTCAGCTTGCGTTGAAGCCCCTCACCACAGCACTCCTCGAGCAGCTGACAAATCGTGTAGTTTCAGAAGTGCGCATGCCGAGTCTCCAGACCATCACAAGCTGCTCTCTAACAGTCTCAGACACATCACTCGCCTTCCCCGTTCTACAGACGTACAGCACGCACACTGATACGACATGCAGCGTGCGTGTGTCTTTCTAGCAATAAATCCCCTCCAGACGACGCTACTATAGCCGCGACTAGTTTATATCGATTGCAGGTAGATGGTCATAACGATCGGGCTGATCAGTATATAACAAACCTCTGCTTCTTGCCCTAGTCGGTAATACAGCATCTGATCAGCAGTATGCAAACATCCCAGTATAAAGGAAGGTGGAGTGTGTGATGATGATGATGAGGTCCCATACTCCGAGGAGCGGAGAGGACGATGACGGAGACCTGCACCGCCGACTAGGCAAGGTCCTGGCGGAGGTGGTTTGCCATTGCCTTCCTCCGACCAGATGAATGATGATGATGAAGAGGACACAACAACACCCAGTCATCTTGAGACATGGAAAGTCCCTGACCCCGCCGGGACTCGAACCCGGGTCTCCGTGCACGGGAAGCCTGAACGCTACCGCAAGACCACGAGCTGCGGAGTTATGGGTTAAGAAGCAGTGACAGCAGAATTAGTCGCTCAGGAGAGCTCAGAGACTTCGAACGTGCACTAGTCATTGAATGTCACCTGAGGAAAGTATCCGTTAACCTGAGGAAAGTATCCGTCAGGGGCATTTCAGCCTTTTGGAAGCTGCCGATATCGAATGTAAGTGACGTGACTGTGTAACAAAACGTGAATGAACAAACAAGGTTAAAGAAGAGGCAGACTTCATGTACTGGCAGGTAAGGAACGGCAAGCATAGTGGAGGGTGGTTGTAAAAAGTCACACGAAAACTTGGGAATGAATCATTGGTGAGTTCAATGCAGAAAAGATTATTTGGAGGGAGTTAAAAGTAATGTGATACAATGGTAGAGGAGCACCCATTTCTGATCCAATGCTTGACGACGCTTTAGGAGACGCCACCGGTTAATGGACGACTGAAAACGAGTGATTTGGAGTGGTGAACCACGCTGTACCGCGAGGCAAACCGATAGAAGGATTTGAGTTCGGTCAGTGCCTCGAGAATTTCACCCGACTTGATGTGTAGTACCCACAAGTCAGTACAGAGGTGGTGGCGTCACGTTGCGGGAGTGTTTTCCGTGGTCAGAGCTTGGTCCCCTTGCTGCGTTTAAGGAAACGCTAAATGCGGAAGGAAATGAACGCATTTTATAGCATTGTGTACTATGTACAGAGGAGGAACACTTCGGAGAAGATGACTGTTTGTGACAGCATTGTAATGTGCGCTGTCATAAAGCAGCGTCTGTGAGGCAATGATGTACGGGCAATAACATTCCTGAAATGACCTGTATTGGCCTGAGTCCCGATCTGAACCCTGCGGGACGCCTTTGGGATGAGTTAGGATGTAGACTTCACTCCTGATCCTAGCGTAAGTTGTTTGGTTCCTGGTCTCGAGGGTGAATGGGCTTCCAATCTTCCAAACGTTGAAGCACCTCACCGACAGTGTCATCAGAACATTTCAAGCCATCATACTGTTGATGAGATAGCGTGTACACTTAATGTCACGCAGATTTTCAATACATTTATAACAGTTTTAATGTTTGGTTTCCGCATAAATAACAGACAAGGAATAATAGAAAGCTGTGTATGATCCTACGAAGTTACGGCTACCGGTGTTCTAACGAATGAAAGGGAGTCTTGCACATTGACTAAGAAAGACAAAACAGGAAAACTGTCAGTCGAAAGGTTTTAACCCTTTAACCATCTCGCTACAATTGTGTACATTAACTTGTACTGTGTCTTAGCTGCAACAGAAGTATTTTTCCGAATGTAAACATGTGCTACTCGGTTCTAAACGTCCAACTTTTTCATCATACGCAAGTGCTGTCACCTGTTGGCCATAACTATAATAATATCAGCAAGACAATATAGCAGTGGCAGCAGCTCATTATCAATAGATTACATGGATGCGGTTGGTTCTCTACAGTCCACTATATAATCGAATATTGTTATTGTTTTTTTGCACTAAAATTATTGAATAATCGTTTTACTGTTATTAGAGAATATTACGTAATTAGTTATTTTAGTTCGTAAGAAGATGCCAAGTGTACAAAGTATCTTTTGAGAATGGGTACATATTTTTGTATAAATTTTGCACGTAAAATAATTAAAAAATTGCCTAACAACATAAACTTGTAAAGAAAAATTTCCCTTCCTCCAGAAAAAAAAATCATCTCTGAAAAGGTTAAAGAAAGTTAAAGGACGTATCCCAAAGGATCAAACACAAAAGAATATCGTAAAAAAAGAAATGATGTGCTTAAAAAATTGAGCAAGTATGTATAAAACTCAACAGAGTTGGGGAAGACAGGTTAGTCAAGCTAATAATCAATTACAAACCAATATAAAGTGGGATATAGGGCGGCAGAGGAAAAGATAGCTTCAGTGAAGATGGAGCAGGTTGTAGCCCTTGAAAGGGTACAGTACCGCCCGACATTGAAAATAGGTACAACATACTTCATTATTCTTGTCTGAACAGCATATTTTTTTTTCTAATAATAACTCAATTTCAATTAATACAGCGAAGCCGGATACCAGTGTGGGAAAGAATGACAATTTATTTATTTAATTGATCACATGTGCACTCCCTCAAAATAAATCCCTACATCCAGTTTGGTGAGATCTGTGAAATGATGAATGTATGGCCGTCTGCTAACTGCAGATAGTGAATGTGAATATATGATCATATTTGAGACGATCCTTTGGCCACCTTTGGTGGAAGCAAAGAGATGAAACTAACCGGAGCTTTGAGCGCCTGAAATGTGGCTGACCAATACGGTTGCATGGTCTTCCCCCACCTCGACAGAGGTGCGAGATGACCTGAAGAACAGCCATGTTTCAGCACTCTGCCGCTGGATCTTGTGCTGTTAAGACCTGTCTTAGTTGTGCTCCGTAAAGACAAAAGAGTGGAGACATGGTATGCATGTGGAATATTTAAGAGTAGTTTGAAATAATAATGTCTCTATTTCAGGAACTTTTGTGGGGAGAATTAAATGTCAGGCAGGTAATATTAATGGGATCGTAGTAATCTTCGGAAGTGACCAATGGTCACAATGAAACCACGTGTAGCAATAAGTTGAAATACTTCCGTGTGCTTAAGTTAAGCTGAATTACTAGCGTGTGTACAATAAGTTGAAATATTTAAGAAATAGCGTGTGTACCATAAGTTGAAATATTTAAGAAATGGCGTGTGCAGGACTTGAAATTAGAGACGAGCACTTCCACGTGGTGAGTACTGTGTGAGTCTCAAACTGTGTATGAGACAAAATATAAAGAGAAGTACTCGTCCATGGTATCAGTTGAGGACTCGCGTGTGTGATGAATACGTTCTTAATATTACTTTGCGTGATATGATTCCGTGTACGCTAGATTCAAACTCTGAGAGAGAAGCAAGGTGAGTCGGCCGTCTATCCAGCAACGCCACTTGGTTTTCATTGCACCGGAAGGTGCATATATCTCCAGAATTCATAGTAGGAAAGTAGAATTACGAAGTGGGGCAGTGTCGTGTGAAACTGGGATAAATATTAATTGAAGTGGGAAAGCTGAAAGTGATAATGTTGTGACTATTCCCTGTGTAGTATTTCATATTGTAGTGTGGTGTATGTCATGTAATTTGGATATGTGTGGTTTGCATGGGAGAGTAGCGAGGTAGTTTCAAAAGATTAGTGGGTTACGCGTGTTCCTTTTGTACTGCTCGGTCTGGAGGAAAGTTTCGTGATGATGATTGTGAGAGTTGAAGTGTGAGAAATAATAAAAGATCCGCCATCCTATCCAGAAAGTGCACTGTAGCGTTAAATAATTACGAGACCATAAGGTAGAGAATCACCAATGTTAAGCCATGCCCACTGGGCGGAATTTCCCATGTGTTATTGTTGTAGGTTATAGAATTTGTGTGTTTAGCTTATAGAATTTATCAGAATAAATGTGATAGTGAAAAGAAAAAGATTGGTAGCCTTTTCCCTCGAATTGTATGTTGTCATGATATCCAGAATTTATAATGTGTGCACCACTCATATTCAGTGTGACGGCCACGTGTTGATAAAAGCCGTTAAATAAAAAAGGAAAGAAAATGTGGTATTGCCAGTGCATAGTGGTCAGAGTTCTGTAAATTACTGATAGTCAGATGCGTGTTTCCGTTGCGTATTATTCATACAGGAGGATAATTTGTCAATTGTGAGTACGAGAGTTCATGTTACTTGATAAATAAGAATGAATCTACTCGCTTGGCAGACCACTCATCTTGCAGGCCTGACTGCTTGATGCCACAGTATGAGCAAGGCACGTGGGTGCCTCTCATAATTTCGACCTTGCCAGGATTATTGCTGTTAAGATTTTTTTTTGATGGAATATATTGTGATAGTGCTAAGAAGTAAAATTTTTTTGTTTGCAATTTCTTTCTGGATTGGTGAGGATTTTTTATTTTTTTATGTAATTAATTGCTATATCGTCCAAGGCTGGAAGATCATTGCGAAATTTTTTTTGCTTAAAGTCTGCAATAACTAGGCCGCAGTCGAAAAGTGTAGTCACCATGGAGAATAGTGATTCTGGGGTGAACGTAGCAGTGCAGCAGGAAGTAGGTGTCGACCATGGGCTAATGAGCGGGAACGGCAAACACTCGGAAGGGGCTGAATTGTTCAGTGGACCGCGGCTAGGTGATCCTTTATGCGACGGGCTTTGTCCGCAACCGGGGGCTTTTCCCGACGATGCGGGCGAGCCGGGACTAGGTCAGGTATGCAGTGAAAGTGTAGCTACCCTTAGCGAAGCTACTGCTTCTCAGGCGAACGAGGTGAGCGTGTCGAAAGTAGCAAATGTGCTACTACAGTTTTCACAGAGGATGGATAGAGATAATAAGGAAAGATTGGAAGCGATGGATAGAGATAATAAGGAAAGATTGGAAGCGATGGATAGAGATAATAAGGAGAGAGATAGGGAGACTAAGGAAAGATTGGAAGCAAATAAGGAAAGATTGGAGGCAATGGATAAGGGAAATAAAGAGGCAATGTGGAAGCTACACACAGTTATCGATGAGCATCTGTCTGCAGTTAATAATCGGTTAGATGAGGGGGAGAAGAATCTGGATGCGGTGAAGCAAGTATGTGATGCCGTGAAGGAAAAAGCCAATAATTTGGAGGTACGAATAAGTGCAATAGAGAGCGATATTGCAGAACGTAGGGACGTGTTGCCGGATGAACGAATCAAAGAGATAGTGGAGGACTTACTTGCAGATAAACAAGGGGCATTAGACAGCGTGGAAGCTCAAGTCACCCAGCAGGAAGTGGCGCTAAATAAACACAGGGATGAAGTTGCGGAGGTAGTGGTCAGAAAGAATAAGATTAGTGCAGATGTAGAAAAGATCAGTATAAGAGGGGAGGCGGGTTCTGACAGCACGCAGCGAGAGGTTTATGCCGACCAGGAGGAGATACAATCACCATTACAGTTTAAAGAGGCACAATTAGAAATAAATAGGAAACATAGGGAATAACTAGCACAGTTGCAAATAATGTGCAGTAGCGAAGGTGACACACCACCAGGTAGATTGCAGATGGAGGGTGAGATAAATTCAAAAAAGAAAAATAGGCAGAAAGAGGAAGACGAATTCAGAGAGTCAGAAGAACGGTTGTGTCGGATAAAGCAGGTGGCAAACCCAACTGGGTATAGTCCAAGGCTGTCTCAATTTCAAGATTAATTACCTTCATCGTGGGGACTGCTCCTCAAAATGAAGATTGAGTGTAACCATTTGAGGGATGAGGCTAAAGCGAAAATGCAGGAAGTTATTAAAGACTGTGGTAGCTATTTAAATGAATTCTGGTCGAAAAGTAAGCTGGACCAGGTTACGCAAAGCATATTGATGATGTCAAATTGTAACGAAGGTGGTATAAGAGATCCAGTGGCGTGCTATCAGGAAATGCTGAGACGAAATAGGTATTTGGATGTGCCATACGAAACTGGGGAGCTCATTAGGATCTGTATAATGAAGTTGCCAGTGAGATTGCGCAGAGATATAGTGATAGCAGGCAGAGGCTTAGACGATTCCGCGTCATTTCAGCACTTGTTACAGGAACTGGGTAATGAGAGCAATATCGTGAACGGAAACACGACTCATAGATCAGATAGTGTCGAGGATAGGAATGGCAGAAACCATCAGAATGACAGGAGAGCATGGAATCCTGGCATTTCATTCTTGTCACAATGGATTGAAGGATAGGAGAAACTAATCCAACATATCAGCCCTTAACATCTTGCATTAAAACACATCCCGCTGGCACTGAAAATTTTCTATGTAACAGACATACTCTACTGATATGTAGGAATGCAAATACCATACTTCTGATCAGAGAATAAAACACCAGTAATGGCATCTGTTAGGCTGGTCTCTCAGAGCAAAATTTGCAAATTTTTATTTCGAACAGTAAAGTAAAAGGACTGTTTCCTCAAAGAAACCAGTTGCTAAAATGTTATGTAATAATGCCAATGAGTCCAGCTTAATTAGTGCGATGTGACTATTGCAGGTACTTAACACGTAATGTAAAAAGTCAACATTGTGATCAGTATGGAATAGGGTACGTTTATACTGCTGTTACAGGTAACATCAGTAATGTGATCAAAGTTTTTAAATCAGATGTCATCTGATCTATAGTATGTCATTGTCGTGGTGACAGTTATAATGAAGTGCTGTGTATGGTTGTTCGGAATCTGGTGTTAGGGAAAGAGGCCACTAGCACCTAAGTTTCTAACACTTGTGCTGCTCATTTCTCCCAGCTTGTATACTCTCTGCACACATTTAATTTTCATGTAAGCTCAGATTCCTAACTAGCAAATTCCTTACTGTGTATAGTGGACCATTCAGAGTGAGGCGGATTGTCCAGGAAAATGCTGTACTGATTGAGACGATCAAGGGAAAACAATCTCGTGGGCTTCATCACATTTCTAACATCAAATTATGGAAAAGTTAAGGAGAGATCGAAAGTAGGCAATTTATGGTAGATAGTCAGTGTATTTATTTGTGGTGTGTAACATTGTGCAGGGGCAAATCGAACATAAGAATTTTCAGGCGGGATGTCAGGAAGTATGACGGAATAGACTGGTCGAATGAGTCATGAACAGGAGTCGACAGAGTGGTGTATGTACGTATTTTTTGTCATATGAATAAGGATCAAGCAGCAACGACGTGATGATTAATGAGTGGATAAAGATGGTAGATAGAGAAGCGACGTGATAAATAGTAGTGGATAAAGGTGATATTTAAGGAGAGAAGCGACGTGAAGCAGTATGATTGGTGGCCTTTTCCTTCGAATTGTATGTTGTCATGATATCCAGAATTTATAATGTGTGCGCCACTCATATTCAGTGCGATGGCCACGCGTTGATAAAAGCCGTTAAATAAAAAGGAAAGAAAATGTGGTATTGCCAGTGCGTAGTGAACAATCAGAGTTCTGTAAATTACTGATAGTCAGATGCGTGTTTCCGTTGCGTATTATTCATACAGGAGGATAATTTGTCAATTGTGAGTACGAGAGTTCATGTTACTTGATAAATAAGAATGAATGCACTCGCTTGGCAGACCACTCATCTTGCAGGCCTGACTGCTTGATGCCACAGTATGAGCAAGGCACGTGGGTGCCTCTCACCCTGCTGCAGATAATGAAGAAGAAGAAGATGATGATGATGAAGAAGGAGGAGGAGAAGATAACGTTAAAAATAATGAAGATAGAACAGGTGTAACCCTACTGCAGGAAGTGAAGAAGAGGAAGAAGAAGATGATAATGATGAAGAAGAAGGAGAAGAAGATAACGTCAACAATAATGTGCCTATCTAGTTCCTTGTGAAACAAAAAGGAAGTAACTTCCGTGTTTGAGTGTTATTTCCATTCGAGGAAATCACGGTCTATTTTGAATTTCAATAAACTTTCATTCTACTCGTATATCACGTGAAAACTGCCTTTTGAACATATTCTGATAAAATTTTACACATCTCTGCATGCATAAGAACCAGTTGTCGATATATTTTATGCAATCGGTGGCTATTTATACATTTTATTCATTTGGTATTAACTGTTTTTGTGGTACAAGAGCAAATGCTTTACATATATATCAAATAATATTCTGCGTTCTATAACTTTTTTAGAAGTAGTGTTTAATGTTGATCGCATGATCATGACGGAGCGCAATTTCTGTTATTAACATCGTTATTTAATAATTGAGTAGGCCTCGTTTGGCACCGAAACTTCTACTTTTAATAAGGTTGCATGCAGCTATTGAGCCAAATCATGATTTTGCAGATCTAAGAATAATTTAAGTAACAGCAATAATAATCGTAATGGATGAGCAACTAAAATAGGAATTTTAGTAATATCTAAATTACTGCAGTTGTTTTAAGTATTTTCCTCATTACCTCCCTGTCGAATGTAAGTAATCGCATACTAACAGAAATGTACGACAGGAGTACAGCAACGTTAGACAGCCAAACAAATGGGAAACTTCAGCAGACATTCCAAGCAGTTATTGATTACTTCAATAATATTAACAACCAGGCAATCCACGTTCTTACTTATTAGGGGTTCTACATGGGGTGATACTAAGAATAGCTGATATGAGAGAATAACTTTAACCATGACAAGTGATATCACAAAATCAGCCTCTGGCGTTGCTCAAAGTACTGTCCCCACAGCAACAGTTAAGCCTGCCGGCTATGCGTATTGGGTTAGAGTTATCCCTTCATATTTCAGAGTCTTATCAGTCATGTGACCAGGACAACTGCTGAAGACTCACAGCATCCCGATGGCCTGGCGGCTTATCGCTTTATTACAGTCTCAAGTGAACGCGCTCCTTAGATACTAGATTAGTTCTGAGAGACCGGAACAATTCTAAAAGTGGGCGAAACAGAACTATCAGTTGTATAGGATAGTTGAAGATAAGACAAGCGTTAACTTAAACCATACATGCAAGGGAACAAATGGAAAAAAGAAGGGAAAAAATATATAATCAGACAACGTAAAACCATCAAAGTAGTGCATAGCATAGCTTTCAATGTACAGAAAGCGGTTCCGCGTTCTGACCCTAGAGAAACCGATCAGATCCGGCCGATCGCCGTGTCATCCACTGTCAAACGCGTTGTCAGAAGCGGTATGCAGAACAATATGGTGGGCACACAGTACTCTCCGTCGTTGTCAGGTTCGATGACCTCAGAACCGCTGATAATCGGCCAAGTAGCTCCTCAGCTACCCCCACGAGTAGCAGGAGTCGAACTCGAGTCCTACAAGTGGCAGTCAGCCCAGTTGACCACTCAACTACAGAGACGAACAAAATGCAAAAAAGTGCGATAATCCAAAACAGTCGTCGATCTGATTGTAAACAAAACATCCGGAATTTTAATTACTGATCAACAAGAATGAAACATTATGACCATCGACATACTATCGATATAGACCCGTCCAGGCGATAGCAGCATCCCCAAGAGAGGAATTGACTGCTAGTCCGACACACGCACGTTGTATCTAGTATCAGTGAGGGTGTTGTCCATGTGTACAATGGAGAAGGATCTATCTGACTTTGATCGAGGGCAGTTTGTGATGGCTCGGAGGTTCAGCACGAGCATTTCGGAAACTGTACTACTTGTCGGTTTTCGAGGAGTGCTGTGGTGAGTGTGTTCAACACGTGCTGAAACCAAGTCCAGAAGTTATGGGGTTGGGCGGCCACCCCTCATTACGGATGTCTGAAGTCGTAGACTGGGCAGACTGGTAAAACAGGACAGGCGGCGAACTGTGGCGGAACTAGCATTAGACTTTAATGTTGGGCAGCGTACAAGCGTGTCTGAACAAACAAAGCGCTGAACACTCCCAACAATGAGCCTCCGCAGCCGGCGTCCTAAGCTCGAGCAAATATTAACACCGCGACATCGCAGCTACTAGTGAAGCTGTCCCGTTGCCGTCAGCACTGGACGTTGGTGCAGTGGGAGAGTGTTAAGTGGTCTGATGAATCGCAATACCCTCTTCGTCATGCTGATGGAGGGGGCCAATCCGTTGTCTTCCAGGGGGCAGCTTCTTGACATCTGTACTGCGGGACGGTGACAAGCTTGCGGCGGCTCCATTATACACTGGGGAACATTCACGTGGGCACCAGTGGGTCCACTGGAGCTCGTGGCAGGCACCATGACGACCAAGGAGGACCGTACACTGGCTGCAGACCACAAATACCCCATCATAACGAACATGTTTCCCGAGCACAGTGATATTTTTCAGCAAGGTAATGCACCATGCCACAAAGCCAGGAGTGTCATGGAGTGGTTCGAGGAACACAATGGCGAGTTCCCACTGATGTGTTGGGCCCCCAACTCGCCAGATCTGAACCCGATCGAACACATCTGGGATCTGCTTGATCGTGGCATCAGAGGTCATTGACCCCCTCCATGGAATTCACTGGATTTAGGTGACTTGTGTGTGGGGATGTGGTGCCAACTCCCTCCAGCGACCTACCAAGACTTCATTGCTTCCATCCCACCATGAGTTTCCGCTGAAATGCGTGCCAAATCTAGACATATCGGCTATTAGGTAGGCATTCATAATGTTCTGGCTACATTTACCAACCCGCTATGCACGTCAGAAGTAACATTAGTAATTACTGTATAAACCTTCCATGACCATCCAATAAGATACCGAGTGAACCTAGATTTACCAAGAGAGAATAAACATAAAACTCAGAACTAAAAAAATATCGTATTGTAAAATGACTTGCCCAAAGAGATTAAAGTGATTTGTTAAGAAATACAATCCATCAGCGAATTATTAGCCTTATAATGCAGAATAGAGGCATGTGAGAAAATGTAAAACAAGTAAATAGCGATCATTACCTCTGTCACTTCACACTAAGTTTTTTCGATACAATGTTTAATTTTTCTCTCTTAAATCAGAAAGCTCTAGAATGGATATCATCTCTCTAAGCTTAACATTTTGCCTATCATCGAGCGATACAGACTTCTCAGGCAAATAAATCGAAAGTTACGGTACACAAAATGGAAACCGGAAACCGTCGCTGTGGTTCGGATGTCCCGATGTCAGCTGATAATGTCCTGTAAAGCTACATTATGAAACACTGTGTGAATAGTGTGTGTAGTTTCTGGGGTGACTGGTAGAAAAATGGACAGTGTAGCGCTAACCTTTTGCTGCGTTAAAGAACTTCTTTGCAAACCTAACCAGGTGGCGCATTTAGTAAACAGAGTGGCATTTTATTTGGGAGGGTGAAGGCTCCAATGTTCATACGGTCACCCGTATTTTGGTTTCCTATGCTTTCCCTAAATCACTTCAGGTAAATGCTGGGATGGTTACTACTATATAACTACGACCGACTGCTTGCCCATCTCCTCACAGGAGACTTGTAAATATGTGAATGCGTCAACATATGAATAACGTTATTATTTGTTTCTTCCTGAGACTTTAACAGTATGATAAGTCCAACACCCTCGTAAAAGTGACTTCATGCTGAATAAAAGGACTACCACAACTACCACCGCCAGCACACAATAACAACAACAACTACTACTACTACTTCTACTACTACTACTACTACTGTTGTTATTCATTACGTCCATAAGTATATCATACAATGTATAATTTCACATCTGGTGCAAGATTACAAATCAAATCAATGAAAGTAGTTTCTTTTGTTTCTAGGACAGTAATTCGTAAAGTGTTGACGAGTATTTGTGCTGGAATCAGACGTACAATGTGCTGAGCGAAGAGTGGCAGATATGTCGTCATTGCGAGAGACAACTCGGACATGGAGAAGGTGAAGGATGTGGTGGGATGCATTCATAAGCCAATGGAAATTTTTGCGTTTTCGGAAAGCATTTTATTTAGTAGGCAACAAGTATGTTATAGCCCTTCAATATAGTCCACTCTAATGTTACAAAATTATGACAGAGTTCCGTAAGCGTTGGTTTGCTATTCTGTATAATAAGCTGACAATTGGCTTCCATCTGCTATGTTTATTGACGTTATTTATTGGTGTTCTAGCTATATTAGCTGCTCCTTAATATGTGTTTTACTTAATTTCTGTATAAATGGAAGAATATCTGAACGTATACTACAAAATAAAATCTTTTCCGGATAACTGTAGCACAATGAGATAAAAATTTGTAACTCGGAGAACATAGCATGCATCGTCTAATGTATATTGTAAGGTTGAGTGTTGTACCTAAATGATAGTATAGCTAGGAACACTTAATATCTTTTAGTCGATACTTCAGTCTGATGAATGATTTCAGAACCACGTGAAAGGATGTGCACTGGAGACCGCCATAAGGAGTTTCCGCCATTCTCTGCAGTTTATGTTCTTAGATATAAGGTTGTGTTTTGTGCAGCGTTATTAAATATTTCGAATTCTGAGTATTTAACTGCTATATACATTGCTCAAAGAAGGTTTGAAATACTATCGTAAAATTTAGTCTACGATATTAGAGATCTCATTGACCTAGGCGCTCCACGCATTTTCCAGCTAGAGCCCACATACTGCATGGTGTTTACTACTGGCACGCTTTGTGATCCTTTCGCAGTTATGTAAACGTATCACTGCAGCAGCGGCACACCGCAAGCAGTCCAGTATCAACGACAGCTTCACTCAGTTTTCGTTCGGCACTGCAGTAACATTCCACGTAGGGGCACACAGCACTTTGATATAATCAGGACAGGAGGACGCGAAAAGGCCAGAAAAACGATCCGTAATTGGAGTATTTCAAATCCACCAGAACTCTCCAGTCTCTGCCTACTAGCGGGTGCCGTTTCGAAGATGACCAGGCCCGGTTCGATATCCAAAATGTCGGGGGTTCCAGGTCCATCTGTGTGTAGTGCTTGTGTATAGTTCATTACACAATTGATAGAGAAAACTTACACGGATGTAACTGTACTGCGGTAAAGAAGGAAGAGGAGGGGGGAGGGATGTGGGGAACAAGAAGTGTAGAGTTTCTTGTGTTCCAAAATGCTCTCGAACCGGCCCTGGAGTAAGCGATGACGGTCAAGTGGTCAGAGAGATAAAGAGACGCAGAGTGTAGCACTTGAGAGAGAGTGGGGGTGCTGACGACAAAATTTCAACGGAGGATGAAAAACTTACGATAGAAGGGAAGCCTTTGATCGGTCGAATTTAATGCATTTTAGTTTCCCACACTCCTGAGGAGCGCGGATGCCCTTATTTGATTGAGTGCTTACATATCAGCGACGAGCGGTTGGGGGGCAGTGATGGACTGAGACGTGAGAGCTGACGAGTCTGGTCGCTGCTGCAGAGTGCGCCGAGACGATCACACGAGTTCACCTGCTGTTATTAGGAGGACGCAATGTAGCCGATGTTCGGTCTCCTTTCTGTAGCTTTAATTTTCCAGACATGGTTCAGTGAAAATGGGGAGACGTAAGGCGTCGTTCTTACATCTCGTGAAGAATTTGATCCAACTAAATTATGACTGGTTGCCCGTTACTCGCTTGACAGTTTTCTTTCTTCACTCTGTCATCTGTGTCTCTAATAGTGGGCAGTAGTTAGCAGTGAAGTATTTTTCTGAAGCCAGAGGACAGTATTCTTTTACGTGATGATTTCCTAGTCTCCCCTCCCCACGTACATATTTATATCTTCTCAAAGTCATTATGTAAGGGGCATCATACCGTGTAATACTTTTGTAATCATTCATTGCTTGTGACCATGCCTTTGTGTTCTTCAGATGTACTCGAGTAGCTGATGGTGTTTTCAAAAACGAAGATCATTCGTAGTTTTCCTCACTGAGGCTAAAGCAAACAACCAGTCCTATCCAAGACGCTTACCTTCAACTGCACGCCAGAATTCTTTGCCATTACGCGACGATTGGCTACTACCTGGGCGGCGATTTGACCGCTCATTGAAATTTCTAAAGCGACGTGTAAAAAGCTACCGTGGTGATCAAAGCAGAATTATAATACACTCCAAGACAAAAGAAATAACGCACCACGAAGGCATTATCCCAGTGGCACGGAAACCGGTAGGAGTGATCTACACATACACACAAACAAATGTATACAATTTCAGAAAAACTGAATGATTTATTCAAAGGGAACAGCTTCGAAAATTGAGCACATCAATTGATCCACTTCTGGCCCTTATGCAAGCAGTTATTCGGCTTGGTATTGATTGAAAGGTTTGTTAGATGTCCTACAGATGGACATCGTGCCAAGTTGGCACGTCACATCGTCAAAATCCAGAGCTGGTTCAAGGGCCTTGCCCACAATCCTCTGAACTTTCTGTTGGGGAGAGATCAGCGATCTTACTGGCGGAGGTAGGGTTTGGCAAGCACGAAGACAGGCAGTAGAGCAGGACAATGTCTCGCCGAGTGTGGGTGAACACTATATGCTCAAATAAAAGCACAGGCGGCCTTGCAATGACGACCAACAAAACGTTTGGAGTATAATGCACATGGGGATGCAACCACCTCAGGATTTTGACGATCTAACCCGCCAGTTGGGCAGAATTTGGCACGATATGCGAATGACTCTGTCAGTCAGTGCTAAGCTGAATAACAGCTTGCATAAGGGCCAAAAATCTACCATTTGTTTGTCTGGACATGTACACTTCACAGCAAAAAAAGTGGGTCACTGCCGAATACAACCAACATAACGTAGCTGTGTTGCAGGTCCTCTAAACACCAAAACCCCGTGGGGTACAGTCGTTTGACTACACACAATGGGTACCGCAAGAGACTACTAGAGACCAAAGGTCTTTATGGCAGTCAGTCTAAGCGTCAACTAATATCGTCATAAAAAATAGATTAGAAAACACGTTCTTAGCGATGAGTCACCCCATAACACTCATAAACTAATCTTAATTACAACAAGTGACATTCCAAAAGTTCTGAGAAAACGGATTATTTTACATATATCGTACAGCAATCCTTAGTCAAAATTAAATACTTGAGCCAATATATGGAGTTACAAAGCTGTGCGGCAATATTGAAAAAGTTTTTCGCTTTCGAAAAGGTTTTCCATACACGTGCTGAACGTCGCTCAACGGCAAGTGGTTCTGGAAACTGCATATTAGACGAACCAGTAAAAAAAACGCGATAATGGCAACAAGCACTCTACGGAAATCTCAACATTAACAACGAATCACCAGTAATATCATTGTTCTCGTAACACATCAACAGCTACGTGAACACAAATTTGAACTTTAAATGACATTACCAACGTCGTCGTTCTGGACCTGGATTCAAACCCAGCACCTATAGCCTTTGCTAACTAAGCTAAGCTTTGTTTGTGCCTTATTGAGACCCGATCAATAGGCATAAAGAGACGTGAAGTATAGACGTTTGCACCACTATCAGTTATGAGTTCAGATCCTGAAATTAAATGACGACAATGTTTGTACTGAACTGAGAATCCTGTCATGACTGAGCTAAGCTTTGTTTGTGCCTTATTGTGACCCGATCAGTAGGCATAAAGAGACGTGAAGTATAGGCGTTTGCACCTGTATCAGTTATCAATTCAGATCCTGAAAATAAATGACGAAAATGTTTGTACTGAACTGGGAATCCTGTCATAACAGTTACCTTCCTGGGAACTACCCCCAACGACGCTTAATATGGTGTCATTCACAAGGAACAATGTGTGCTCATGTTTAAAATTGAAATGCCATCATATAAAGCTTGTGACAGGGATGCGAACCCAGCACCTAATCGGATTGTTAACGAAGTACGTAAAACCAGAAGTTAAATATCAAATGTTTTCACCAATAGCGGGATGTTGGAACCTTAAATGACGACAGAATTTTTTTTGCCTGACTGGGATTCGAACCCAGCATCTAGCGCCGTCGTTTTCTAGCCAGGAACAGACGAACAGACGAGAAATAGCTATTGTTGGTTCACTAGTAGCGAGATGTGCGCATGATTAGTTAGGCATCAGGCGACGAGAAGTTCTGTGCTGAATGGAATTCAAACCCGGCACACGTGGTCATGAAGACACTTTAACTATCAAATTCTTTTCCAAAAACCGCTAGGAGTGGCATGTTTGTACTTTCAATGATGTGATGGAAAATGCTCTGCTGGCTATATGTTGAATCCACAACATATCCTCGTTGGTGATCACAACGAACACAACGTCAAACCCAAATCCGTCTTCGCCAGGAGGATGGAGAGGAATCTTTGAACTTGAAAAGATGTAAGGAAACGTTTGATCTTGTAATGTTGTGATAAAAAGCTCATCATGTGGCAGTGAGATGAAACGAACACATTACAGCTGACAACGCACGAAGAGACGTTGAAAATGCAACTGTTTTTCACTAGTAGTTCGGAGTGCACATGCTAGGGCTTGAAATGAAATATTGAATATTTTGTGCTGACCAGGATTCGAAACCAGATAGGTGCCTTTCGAGGAGGCCTAGAAGAGCTTGCAATCTTGGGGAACACAGTGAAATCGAATTCGAATCCCAGTCCAGCAACACAATTGTCAACGTCTCAATTTCAAATAAAGTAAGAGCCTTGTGAACTTACATGACCATTGGTTCATTAAATGAAATACGTTTTCTAGTTTACGACGGCTTCCTGGTGAGAGAGTCTCTGCCTTCCTGGGTTTCTCCATCTGTCACAGGTCAAACGAATGCTGCTCTGCCCCAGTCGGCAGCGAAGGGATGTTATCTTTACTGCGGATATTGAACTACGGAGCTTACTGGCGTTCTGCACTTGGCGTTACTAGGGGTGAAGGAGAGTTACTTGTGTGTGTTGAAAATCTACCCCTGACGTGAGATGTGAACCTACATTTCTACACATCAATACAAGATTAATCCACCAGACCACACAACCCCCGGCCAAGCACATAATTATAAATTGCAGAGTATTCATTTGGATGTAGATGCAGATGTCAAGGGACGTGTAACAGGAAGGAGGGCGGGATCTGCGAATGGATAGAAGCGCAGAAGTGCAAAATATAAGCGTGAAATGTTTGCAAAGTATTGCTTACTTAGATGTGTGCCACAGTTCGTTTTATCTTAGGACCGAGAGAAAAGGAAGGACTGTTTTCAGAACGAATAATGGGTTGTAGGGAAGAGGAGATCAAAGAATAGGGTTTCATAGTTGTTGAGTGGAATGATAGAAAGACAGCAGCAATTAAAAGAGGAAACGTAGTGTCAATGGAATGGAATAGAAGGGCAGTTGCGGCGATAGTGTCAGAGAGAGACAGCGTGTGAGAGAGAATGGAGGAGATATTATCAACGAGTAAACATAATATGAAATCGTTTGCGTATTGTGTGGAGAACGGAGGGTGTATTCATGGATGGAGGGGAAGAGGAAGATGTATTTGAAATAACAAAAACTACTGGGACAGAGTCCATCTACACTGATTAGTTTGTAAGGATCTAGACAGGGTATAAATGAAATCAAAATAGAATATTTAAAAACTGTATATTCAAAAGAAACCCACTTGAATTAAAAAGGCAACTCAAAGGAAAACTAACCCATATTGTATCTTTTCTGTTGCCACGCGATCTTCCACTCGCTCCCAAAGAGGAAAAATGACGAAAAAGAAGACATAACAAAACATTTTAAGGACTCTAATATTTTATCCAGAATCTTTCGTTATTTTGTATTTCTATCATGCGTCTTGGCATAGAATGTATAAGACGTCGGACGTAAAAGCCTGAAGAAGCAACTTCCTCCCAGGCTTCCAGGACGCAGTCCCAAAGAGCGTCAGCAGTAGTTGGTTGGTTTCGTGGCCAGTTATCTGTTATTGTTCTGGCGACCTAAGCCCACATGTTTTCCATGGGGTTCATATCAGCCACCCGTGGCGGCCAGTCCATGACGTTGATGCCAATTCTGGAGAGCCGCTGCTGAACAAATACAGATTTGTGAACGGGAAAATGATACTCTTGTAATGTGACGTCCCCTTCTGCGTACAGCATTCGCACTGACGGAAGCATCACATTTTCCAATATGTGGGCATACTGCACGCGGTCCAGAGTTCCTTCTGTCCTGTGAAGAATTCCCGCCCCTCTCGCAGAAATCCAACCCCAGCAAGTAACAGATAGCCGGTCACTTCTTCTCGTCGTGGTTACATATTCGCATCGATGGCGAGTCCCTTGCGGCCTGTAAACGATTCGTGGACCGTTGTTACTGGTGGAAAACACCTTCTCATCAGTGAAAATGACGTTGTCCCACGACGCCCTCAGATGAAGCTCCGCAAATGCTAGCCGGTATAAAACGTTGTCTTTGATGAGCTCTTGTTTCACGGCGGATGGTCGTGCATGCAGTCCAGCGTCCCTCAGCCTTCGGCGAATCGTGTCACTGGAGCCGGGGGAGTTGGTCTCCCGCCGCAACTGCTTCGCGTTCAGAAAGGGATTTTCTCTGCTCCTAGACACTAGGTCCCTGTCTTCCTGCTGTGAGCTCACTCTCTCCCTGCCTGAGCAAGGAACCCTGTTGGTGGTGCCTCTTTCAAGGCAGATCCTCCACCATCTCGTTGCAATGGTATGTGGTACCCATACCGTCTGCCAGATTCTCTGATAGATTGTCCTCCTTCTTCAATGAGAGCGACGACTCTATTTCGAATAGACCTCTCCCAGTGAGCCATTACGGCAGATAGCCTGATATGTATTTCTGCTTCCCGCTCTTATACTGATTCCAGGAGAGGAGGTAAACATATTTACGTCAAACGGAGCGGCAGAGGCAGATGCATGCGGCGCAGCCGTGCGGGCTCGTCCCAGGCTGTTGGCCCACTAACGCCACCGCCAGCTCGCTCACTTCCGTCTCGCCTCGACCAGCCTGGTTGGCCCGTAGCTCGCGAGCCGCGGCTAGTACAGACCCGGGCCACAAGGCCACGATCACCTCTCGAAGGATCAAAAGTTACACCTAACCTACCCAAGTCTGTAGTATAAACTAACGCAGCCACAGCCATTATGCTATAACAAGTGCACGCACACCTACAGTTGACGATTCATTCAAATATTTGACGAACAATACGTTCAAAAATACATTCATTTTAAACATAGCTACCACAAAATATTTCACCTAGCTAGCAATAGCATGACGCAGAAAACTATTCTTTCTTGTAAGCGCTCTGCATTATATGTAGCCTTAAAAAAACGTGTGTTTAACCACGACAACTAAGCGGAATGTAAAAGTAAACACGTTTGGCGGCAGCTTCTCCAAATAATAGTATTTACGTAGTATATAATGCACGTTTTGAGCACTTATAACATGTACTCAGTGTCTCTGAACCAATACGTGCTGCACGACGGAAATTACTTTCTGCTGAGGCAGTCCATTTACATCTCAATCATACACGAGTACTAGAGAACATTGCTCTTTACGGCAGTCAATCCACTTGTAAATTAACACCATGATATCGCAGATATTAGGCAAAACGTTTCTAGGGATGAGAAGGGCCTTAAGGTTTGCAACTGAACATGCTACTCCTAGCTACTACTGAATAAGAATTTGATTATTAACGTGTCCTCATAACCATGTGTGCAGCGTTCGACTCTCAGTTAACATAGACGTTTTCGCCGCCTTATTTCTAGTTAAACGTGCGCACATCTCGCTAATGGTGGACCAACATTGGACATGTATCGTCTGTTCCTGGTTATACAACGACGGCGGTAGGCGCCGGGTTCGAATCCCGGTCAGGCAATATAACTTCAGTCACCATTTAAGGTTCCAACCTCACTACTGGTGACAAACAGTGATATCTACATTCTGATTTTACGTTCTTATTCAACAATCCGATTAGGTGCTGGGTTCGCATCCTTGTCATCAGCATTACATGATGGCATTTCAATTTTAAACATGTGCATCCTTTGTTCCTTGCCAGTGCAACAAAATACAACATCTTTCGAGTTTAATTACCAAGAAGGTAATTGTCATGTTAGGGTTCCTGGTTTCGTACAAACATTATCGTCATTTACGTTCAAGTTGAGAATTGATATCTGATACTGGTGGAAACGTCAATATTTGACGTCTCTTTCTGCCTAGTGATCGAGTCTCGATGAGGCACAAAGCTTTGCTTGGTTAACAAGGCTTTGCGTTCTGGGTTTTCATCCGGATCCAGAACGAAGACGTTGGTCATGTCATTTAAAGTACAAATTTGTGTACAAGTAACTGTTGATGAGTAATGTGAACAATGATATTACTTGTGATTCGCTGTTAATGTTGGGATTTCCGTAGAGTGCTTGCCGCCGTTAATCAAGTTTTCTTTTAACTGCACAGTATTACATAAAGTTGATGCGAAACCACTCCCTGTTGAACGTTGAACGACGTTCAGCATGCGTTGGCTAAACCTTTTAGACAGCAAAGAACTTTTTTCCAATTGCCATACAACTTTATAAATCCATGTACTGTCTCAAATATTTAATTGTGCCTAAGGATTACTGAACGATTTATGTGGCAAAATTAATTGTCTCATAACGTTTGAAATGTCATTTATTGTAGTTAAGTTTAGTTTACAAACGTTAAGGATTGTCTGATCTTTTCTGTACTATCATGGTGCTACTTTACATCTGGATGGACTGTCATAAAGACTGGTGTCCTCTACTAGTCTCTAGCGGTACCCATTGTGTAACTTACAATGACTGTACTGTGGAGGGTTGCGACTATGTGCAACACAGATATGCTATGTTGGTTGCATACATTCAGGTGCAGCCTACACGTTGCAATTCAGGCATGACCCTCTATTTTTGCTGTCGAGTGCACATCACAACTACCGATTACCGTTCCATTTCGATAATTGCTTCATGTTGCGCCATTTATTTTCCTTGGAGGGTATTTAGCCTACCGACTAGAAGCTATTTTAAACACGTTGGATAATCGATAGGTATACTTTCAGTTAGTTTTTCTTCATGATGGGTAGTAATTACATAGCAGAAAAATTTCAATGTTCATCACTATACGCTAATAATGTGTGTTTTACTTGACTGTAACTTTAAAGCAACCACTAACACACTCAGAAGACATGCTCGGATTTCATTGTATTTTCGTACATGTGAACACCATCGTCAGATGTGTGAATAAAGAATCACTGTGAAGGACACGCAGAAGGCACGTACCCATGCGAGACAGTGTTATCAGCACCTGTCAAAGTTTGAAATCGACCTCACTGTGAGTCCCTATTTAGCCAGATGGTCGAATCGTACAATAGGCAGATGTGGGACATCTAAACGTGGCTGAGTCCCTGTGTCGGACTGCACGGGAGGGCAGGAATACTCGTCGTCAAGGTTCTTGCCGTGCACCTCTGCTCACCACAAGGAAAGATCACCGTGCTGTGCGCCAAACACGTCGTAATCCCGTCACATCTTCGCCTGCCGCCCGAGAACATGAAATGAGCTCCCTGCAACATTCTGTGTCAACTAGCACCATTCGTCGGAGATTAGCAGAAGCTGGACTAGGGAATTATCGTGCCCTCACTGACTGCCGTTGATATCACAATTGGCTGTTTTTACAGTCCTGCCGTGACGTAGAAGCACAGACTACAAATGAATATCGTCTCATCGTAGTAGGTAGTGAATGGTGGTTCTCCGCTACCCCTACTGATCATTGCAGACGAGTATCGCAGTGAGCTGGAGGCATATCCCATTTTTCCAAAATTTTAGAGAGGCAAAGGGTGTTACTTATGGCGTCTCGGTGTGGGGAGCCATCGAGTATGACCTCAGTTCATGGGTGATAGTGACTGAGAGAACTTTGACGGCACAACGGTACATTAAAATACCGTGCCTTCTCATGTGCTGCCTCTCATGTGACAGTATCGTGGCACCATTTTTCAACATGACAATACTCATCCATACACGGGACCGTGTCTCCATGAACCGTCTGCGTGATGTTGAGGTACTCCCACGGCCAGAAAGAAGCCATATGTGTTTCTGATAGGATGTGTGTGGGGCGAGCTTAAATGTCAACGTTTTCACGTGGCAGGATATGAGGGGCCAGCTACAGCAGTTTTGGGCCAACTTGGCTTAGGAGAAGATACAAAGGCTTTTTGACACCACACCAACCGAATTAGTGTAGGTATACAGGCCAGAGGGGATACACATCATACTGATACTGGCTATATTTCGTAATCACCGTACAGTTTCCCTTCGGTTCCTCCACCAGTTCTGGGTGTTCTACTTTTTCTTTGTCAGGCAGTGCGTTATCTATACAAGCACCAGTCACTTTAGTGTGTCCACCGCCTATGTCGACGTCAGTGTGCAATAACCATTCACAGACGGCAGTTGGCAGCACTTACAATGTACGGCATATGAAGTTTGTCGGTGAGACGCGGAGAACACTACACTCGTCGTCTTAATGCGGAAACGTAGCAATTTAGCACACGTCCGAAAGAGCATGATCACTGGAGTTCAGTCCGAGTTTGAAACAACTTCCGAAACGAGTAAGTTTGTAAATTGTTCGCGCGCCGCCTTTGTAGTGCATGACAAAACGGCGCTATCGAAACCGGCGTCCCATGCGGCTGCTACGGCCGCAGGTTCGAATCCTGCCTCGGGCATGGATGTGTGTGATGTGCTTAGGTTGGTTAGGTTTAAGTAGTTCTAAGTTTAGAGGACTGATGATCTCAGCTGTTACGTCCCATAGTGCTTAGAGCCATTTTTTTTTAAACCGGCGTCGAGGCAGCTGTGACGCACCACTGGCCAAAAGTGACAGAGATGAACGAAACCTGTGGACATGTGTACAAGCGAATCACCGTAACTACAACCCAACATACTGTTAAAGAACAGTTTTTTAACTTAGAGCAAATGAAAATGCAAGTAACTTATTTACAGACCACTGATGATGCTTTACCTCAATAAACCGAAACGCGTCTGGTGGAAATAAAAAGCATTTTTTGTAGTTGCAACGACAGAACAAAAATACTCTCAAGAACTGATAGCCCAGATGGAGCAAGGGAATACAACCAGTGTCTGCTCAACGGCCGTCAACGAACGCTGCTGTGTACGGGCCTCAGCAACAGATGTCTGTTTCATGGTGCCATGCTGACTGCTATTCATCGGTGACAGTGGATGTAATTTGCGCGTCAATACCTTAACTGGACGTCCACTGAGTGGATACAGGTAGTCTTTTCAGATGAACTGCGTGTCGTGTTCCCCTGGCCAGATAGCTGTTGGCATGTGTGGCGTGAAACGTCTGAAAGCAAAAATGGTTCAAATGGCTCTAAGCACTATGGGATTTAACATCTGAGGTCATCAGTCCCCTAGAACTTTGAACTACTTTAACCTAACTAACCTAAGGACATCACACACATCCACGCCCGAAGCAGGATTCGAACCTGCGACTGTAGCAGTCGCGCGGTTCCGGACTGAAGCGCCTAGCACTGCTCGGCCACCGCGGATGGAGTCTCAAAGCAAACACCCTGAAAAATCTTCAGAAGGGTCCAGGGTGGAGCAGTGGATTTGTGGTCTGCGAAATTGTTTCATGGCATTCATTGGATGATGTCGTCACTGTGCAAGGCACAATGTACCAACACAAACATGCATCTATCCTTGAGGAGTATTTCCAGCCCTAAATGCAGTCTGCTTTTTGCTTGGCACGATGGGATCTTCCAGCAGGAGAATACAACGTGCCACATAGCTCGCAGTCTATGCGCGTGGTTCGAAGAACATCAGGATGACTTTACTGTAGTCCCCTGGCCACCAGACAACGAGTATTTAAACTCAACAGCTTGTGGGACCACCTCGATCTGGGTGTTCGCGCGATGGATCCTCAAACGAGGAACTGTGAGTTAACGAGCATTTCGCTCTCAATTAAGTAGTCAGCCTTCAGGAATTGTGAAACGAACCCTGTCGTCTAGGAACGTGTGCTACAATGGACGCAGATTTACCACGAGGTGGGGAAAGTCACAGCCGTCTATTGTCTATTGAGGCCTGAGTGCTGTAGTGTGCGAGTGAGACATAGGGAAACCCAGTAAAAGGCGTTTGTGGCCAGGAAGACGTAGCAGTGTTAAATATGGTGGATCTAAGATCGGCCATAAAGGGAAACATTTATGAAAAATATTTAATTCTGTGGTAATTCAGGGAATGAAGCCACATCAATTTCAATCTACCATGCATCATACGTTTTATGGTGATCCCAACAAAACTTGAATACCGATCATATATATAATAGTTTAGGATTTACTGTTAAAGTGAAATTAACATGTTTTGTAACAAAGACCTGAATGCTAAAATCCGAGCTCTTTGGTCGATCTTAACGGTTGACATTTTATACAGGATGTTACAAAAAGGTACGGCCAAACTTTCAAGAAACATTCCTCACACACAAATAAAGAAAAGATATTATGTGGACATGTGTCCGGAAACGCTTAATTTCCATGTTAGAGCTCATTTTAGTTTCGTCAGTATGTACTGCACTTGCTTGATTCACCGCCAGTTGGCCCAATTGAAAGAAGGTAATGTTGACTTCGGTGCTTGTGTTGACATGCCAGTGGTTCATCCAACAATGTGTCAATCCTTATTTCAGTGCAAATGCTCTCTTTACGGATGAGGCTTCATTCCAACTTGATCACATCAACATGTGTGGGCTGACGAGAATCCGCACGCAATTGTGCAATCACGTCATCAACACAGATTTTCTGTGAACATTTGGGCAGGCATTGTTGGTGATGTCTTGATCGGCCCCATGTTCTTCCACCTACGCTGAATGGAGCACGTTATCATGATTTCATACGGGATACTCTACCTGTGCTGCTAGAACATGTGTTTTTACAAGTACGACACAACATGTGGTTCATGCACGATGGAGCTCCTGCACATTTCAGTCGAAGTATTCGTACGCTTCTCAACAACAGATTCGGTGACCGATGGATTGGTAAAGTCGGACCAATTCCATGGCCTCCACGCTCTCCTCACCTCAACCCTCTTGACTTTCATTTATGGGGACATGTCTACGCAGCACCGGTACCAAATGTAGAGGCTCTTCGTGCTCGTATTGTGGACGGCTGTGATACAATACGCCATTCTCCAGGGCTGCATCAGCGCGTCAGGGATTCCATGCGACGGAGGGTGGATGCATGTATCCTCGCTAACGGAGGACTTTTTGAACATTTCCTGTAACAAAGTGTTTGAAGTCACGCTGGTACGTTCTGTTGCTGTGTGTTTCCATTCCATGATTAATGTGATTTGAAGAGAAGTAATAAAATGAGCTGTAACATGGAAAGTAAGCGTTTCCGGACACATGTCCACATAACGTATTTTCTTTCTTTGTGTGTGAGGGATGTTTCCTGAAAGTCTGGCAGTACCTTTTTGTAACACCCTGTATATAAGCGCATCATTAAAACGACAAATGTTGTAAATATATCTCTGTAACTTTATTTGTTTAAAACATACAGTAAATTTATCAGTATTTTCAATTAAGCATCTGATCATCATTTCCTCCACACAGAACACATTGAACGATGACAGCATGACGCCTTATTGAATCTTTAGGTAATAGAATATTTGTTGTAAAGTTTAGTGCATAATACTTACTTTTGCTCATTATTTATTCATACGAAAGCGCATTTGTGCATGGCTACTGGACGTGACATTCAAAGTTAAGATGGAAATGGTACTGGTTTCATGTAAAGGAATTTAACGTTTATTATATAATGGATATTATTGTAACTTTACTTAGAAAGTGAAAGTGGTCAAGCTTTGATTATTTAAATATGTTAAAATGTAAAATAATGTAGAATAAGCTGTAGCCAATCAGATGGTCGGCTTCAGGAAAGGTAACTGCCCTAGTCAGTTGAGCGAGGATATTCGGCACGCGGGAAACGCGGCCGTGGACGGGCAGAGGCAGTTCTAGTCGAGACAGCAAAGGAGAGAGTTCGGATGGAGACGCGAAAGCGGACAGTTCGGCGGGAGGCACCAAAGCCAGTTCGGATTGAGACGCGATAGCGGACAGTCGGTCTTTAGGCAGTTAGGAGGTGAAACGACTCAGAAAATTTCGCGTTGTGTGGTATCGCGGTACTTAGTCTCTGAATGGTGAGCAGCTGCGCGCCTGGTGTGACCTCTAACTTTTCGTGTTGTTAACGAGGCGGAGTATTGGACTTGTGTATCGCGATGCGATTGTGAATGATCGAACTGTATCAAATGGATATGCCCTCGAGTGTAATAGCAATTCTAAATACTGTAGCGTCCCCTTAGAAAAATTAATGAATTACTGTGCCGGTAAATGGAAATGTCGTGTGGCTAGGGCCTCCCGTCGGCTAGACCGTTCGCCTGGTGCAGGTCTTTCGATTTGACGCCACTTCGGCGACCTGCGCGTCGATGGGGATGAAATGATGATGATTAGGACAACACAACACCCAGTCCCTGAGCGGAGAAAATTTTCAACCCAGCCAGGAATCGAACCCGGGCCCTTAGGATTGACAGTCTGTCACGCTGACCACTCAGCTACCGGGGCGGACCTGTGCCGGTAAGCCCCTACGTTATTTGATTTTCAAACAGCTGAGCAGAACTGAACGTACTCAGACATTTCGCTCTTTACCTATTCTGATCAATACTAAAGTGACACACAGTATTTTTAGCGCAACGCTATCTGACTTTTAATAATCCGTACAAAAGAATGGCCCTGACTAACATTAACCTATACCTTTCACAAATCACTTCCCTCACAAAAATCTTCGTTACTCAAGCTACTACAATACAGCGAGCGCCAATACTGCCAGATAAATAAAAGATTCAAACTACGGAAGGCACTCACTACTGATAGGGATAGTTAGCAAATGAAAGATTTTGATAGAGAACAAACAATGTATTTACCTGAATAGTGTTCAAAAGTCGTATTATATATATCAGTTCATGACATCCAGTCTTACAAATTTACTGTCTCTGTCTAGATCATCCGCTCTCAAAATTCCGCCATTTCTCTCCCCACATCCACCACTGCTGGCGGCTCACCTCCAACTGCGCAACGCTACGCGCTGTTAACAGCCAACTGTCCAACACTACAAAAGCGACTATTTCAACAATGCAAACCAGACACTGACTGCACACAGCACAGCCAGCGATTTTCATACAGAGCACTACGTGGCGTTACCAATAAAAAAACCTAAACAGCCTACTAAGAATACGACTACTTTAGCTATTAGTTTTCTTTGTGAATAAACATTATTGTAACCAAATCGCAGCTTTGGCTACATCATTTATGGGTCACTAATTTAGTTCTCGATATTATTATTACTGTTACTATATGTTACCTTAACTTAGTTTCATACAAATTCGCAAACTTGCCATCAGCCGCACAATTTAAGGAAAGGGTCACAAGTGTCTAGGTTCGAATGGCTCTGAGCACAATGGGACTTAACATCTTAGGTCATCAGTCCCCTATAACTTAGAACTACTTAAACCTAAGTAAGAACATCACACACAACCATACCCGAGGCAGGATTCGAACCGGCGACCGTAGCGGTCTGGCGGTTGCAGACTGAAGCGCCTAGAACAGCTCGGCCACACCATCCGACTGTCTATTTTAGGGCTGTAATGCGACTCATGCGGTTCAACACCTAGACGAATTTGAGCGAAGACATTTCGACGAAGAGGAACCTCATGTGAGCCCGAACATCTTTGGAATGTTTTAGCTCGCATAACAGAGTGCAGCTCGCCACGGAAATGGAGTCGGCATGGCTCTATATCCCTGTCTGTACGTTCCAGAATCCTTTCTGCACGTTGTAATGGTACTTCAATTACGCAAGCATTACGGCACCTCATCTGAACCTCTATACCAGCAATATTCTACTGTATTTCTGTGAAGTAGTTGACATATTTCTGAGACCACATTCAGATTTGATTTCACTTTTGATACATCGATATGTTTATATTGCAATGATATTATTCTTATGTGTATTCTTTCGTCACTATGATCTTTGACGTACTTGTAACTCTGATTTTTGGGCGCGTAAGCGATTTTGCTAGTTAGTTGTTGAGTTGTTAGAGAGTCGGACCTTGAAAAGGTCAAGTTTGGACGTCATGTTGGAAAGATGCATTTTGTAATTGGCTTATAAAATGTGAGGAAGATGTTTTCAAGTATGTTTTGTATTGTGAAGTGATGTTTAGTGTGTCGCGTGATATTGCAATAAAAGCAATTAAAAGGAAGTGTAAGTAAATTTCGGAGTTCTGATTATTTTTTTACATCACCATTGTCCAGCAAAAGTGTAATTTCCAAGAATGGTTTGTGAAGCGCATCTACATAACTTTTGAATATAGCAGGATAAAACCTAGGCCTCTTTGCATCCGAGCTTGGAATCATAACCACCTACATTTTCAACGATTGAGCCATGATTTTACGAGACCAGCGTGGGAAACACAAAAAGATGAGTGCCTAGTTTTTTGATTATTACATGAAATGACTCTGATAACACCTGCCACATAATATGACTGTTGTTGCCCGAAAATCAGTATTTACCAGCGTGAGCAACACCACAATAGTTATTAAATGCTGACCATTGTTGTGGTAGGGTTGTTAGAACGTCCACATTGCAAAAGCTGGTTATTCAAGCTTTTGACAGACGGACATATTAATGTGACTAGACGGAGTATGTGTGACGCCTGTATCGGATAAATCGTATGTAAATTAGTATCGAGCGCTTCAGTGAAGTCTGGTATCGACTACTAAGGTAATGAAAAATTGCCTGCCCTGCAGTTACATGTCAGCCTGAACTGTGCTGCGTATTCGCAGGCAGCCTCCAGCTGCAGCATACGCTGGCTGGGCCGGCCCTGCCGTGTTTGCGCCTCGGCTGTGCGGGCGTCGCGGCGCTGCGCGGTACCTGTTGCTCGCGCTAGGTGGAGGCGGCGGCGGCGGCGGCGGCGGCGGCGGCGGCGGCGGCCGGCCGGGCCAGCCACGGGCGCCTCAGTCGCGCTCCGACCGCGCTGCCGCCGCCACGTGTAGCGAGCGCTGCGTGCCGCGTCTTCCCGCGAGTGTCGCGTCTGCGTCTGCGTCTACCTGCCGCTGCTCAGCAGCCGACCCGGGGCCCGGGCGCCACCCGCTGCTGACGTCAGCTCGAGGCGGCCGTCTCGTAAGTACACAGGCGCTCAGCACGCGCGTCCAAATCACGCCCTCGTTACTCGCAACCTCGGCAGCTCCTCTGGAGCGGACCAGCGAGAGACTCGTGGCTCGAGTACATGCGCGATTCAATCCCTGTCGTTCTACTAGCGAAAAGCAAAATAATGGATGTTCTGTAACGAAAATTATACGCGTGATAAGTACACGTTTAGTGGAAAAACTGTTCGACCTATGTCATATATTTGACCCCCATCTACTTCTTAAATCTTCGTTGCACCGACAGACTGGTCTGAGTCATACACGAGAAGAATGTTAATCCCAGGTATGTTATAACAACATACTGTGTGTAGCGTGGCTTAATACCGGGCGAACAAAAAGTCAGTATAAATATGAAAACTGAATAAATCACGGAATAATGTAGATAGAGAGGTACAAATTGACACACATGCTTGGAATGACATGGGGTTTTATTAGAACCAAACAAATACAAAAGTTCAAAAAATGTCCGACACTTGGCGCTTCATCTGATCAGAATAGCAATAATTAGCATAACAAAGTAAGACAAAGTAAAGATGATGTTCTTTACAGGAAATGCTGAATATGTCCACCATCATTTCTCAACAATAGCTGTAGTCGAGGAATAATGTTGTGAACAGCACTGTAAAGCATGTCCGGAGTTATGGTGAGACATTGGCGTCGGATGATGTCTTTCAGCAGCCCTAGAGATGTCTGTGGATCACGATACACTTGCGACTTCAGGTAGCCCCAAAGCCAATAATCGCACGGATTGAGGTCTGGGGACCTGGGAGGCCAATCATGACGAAAGTGGCGGCTGAGCACACGATCACCACCAAACGACGCTCATCTGTCGGATGTTTTGTGAACTTTTTTTTTTTTTTTTTTTGTTCTAATGAAACCCCATGTCATTCCAAGCATGTGTGTCAATTTTTACCTCTATCTACATTATTCCGTGGTTTATTAAGTTTTCAAATTTATAGTGACTTTTTGATCACCCGGTATTTACCTCCGTGCCATATACAATGCGCTTTGCGTAATGAAACAATAAAACTGCAATATAAATACAGAAAATGTGTATTAGATACTGAGCAAGTCTCCGAAGCTTATTTTGATGCATTTTATGTACAAATGTTGCACCGTAACTACGAAAAATGAAAGGGGGATTCACTACGTTCTTTAAGATGTGTAATTCTTCTCTTTGTTACTGAACGTAACGCAGAGGACTACACCTATTGCTTTCAGTCAATATCTGAAATGAAAAATGGTATCATTAAATTGTCAAGTCAGACACAGTTCTGTTTGTCTTCTTCTTTCACCGCTCTAGAATAATGAAACATATACCAGGGTTATTCGGAAAGTAAAGAACGACTGGTCGCGAAATGGAAACCACAGTGAAAATCTGATCAAATTTCGCACAGGTATGTTGGGCAGTGTCTTTAGTATGCCCATCGATCGCGTTACGTCGTTCTTTTTAGTTCTGAGCACACAGGGAGCACATAAAGATACCTAGAACAGTAGTGTCTCCCGCCAAGTACGAGGGCCTGTTGAGAAATTTCGCCTAAAGCTACGCAGCCAACATTACATAACTGTAGTGCGTTTTCTTGTTCGAGACAATAATTCTCAGCAGCATTCTGCAGGGGCAATGAAGATGCCCCTGCATCGTTTTCAGTTGGAAATGTTTGATTAACCACAATACAGCCCGTAATCGTCTGCCTCTGAGTTTCATCTCTGCTCACATGAACCGCTGGCAATGATGACAACATTTTGGCACAGACAACGAGCTGTAGACCAGCGCAGAGATTTGGCAGAAAACACTGCCCGCTGCCTTCTATAACGAGGGTATTGGAAAGTTGGTACAATGCTACGACTAACGTCTAAGTCGGATGGCGGCTATGGAGATAAGTAGCTGGAAGTTGTAGCTAACTGTAGCACATAAAACAGTTTTGATTTTCGCTGTGGTTTCCATTTCGTACCCTATCGTTTCTTACTTTCCGAACAGCCGTCGTAGAAATCAGAGGGCACAGTGTTCGCAAAAATGTACCAAGAGGTGCCAACATAGGAAAATTTCAGCTTGTTTTATTACTGAATCGGCGAGTTTCACAGTTTATAATGATTCGATAGCAAAATTTACGCAAAACTTATTGTATGTCAAACGATTGACAAATATACACCAACAGATTTTTATACATTATTTCGATATCATTAGTAAAAGTACTTTTTTAGTAAATACACAGTATACAGGGTGTTACAAAAAGGTACGGCCAAACTTTCAGGAAACATTCCTCACACACAAATAAAGAAAAGATGTTATGTGGGCATGTGTCCGGAAACGCTTAATTTCCATGTTAGAGCTTATTTTAGTTTCGTCAGTATGTACTGTACTTCCTCGATTCACCACCAGTTGGCCCAATTGAAAGAAGGTAATGTCGCCTTCGGTGCTTGTGTTGACATGCGACTCATTGCTCTACATTACTAGCATCAAGCACATCAGTACGTAGCATCAACAGGTTAGTGTTCATCACGAACGTGGTTTTGCAGTCAGTGCAATGTTTACAAATGCGGAGTTGGCAGATGCCCATTTGATGTATGGATTTGCACGGGGCAATAGCCGTGGCGTGGTGGGTTTGTATCGAGACAGATTTCCAGAACGAAGGTGTCCCAACAGGAAGACGTTCGAAGCAATTGATCGGCGTTTTAGGGAGCACGGAACATTCTAGCCTACGACTCGCGACTGGGGAAGACCTAGAACGACGAGGACACATGCTATGGACGAGGCAATTCTTCGTGCAGTTGACGATAACCCTAATGTCAGCGTCAGAGAAGTAACATTGACCACGTCACTGTATGGTGAGTGCTACGGGAGAACCAGTTGTTTCCGTACCATGTACAGCGTGTGCAGACACTATCAGCAGCTGATTGGCCTCCACGGGTACACTTCTGCGAATGGTTCATCCAACAATGTGTCAATCCTCATTTCAGTGCAAATGTTCTCTTTACAGATGAGGCTTCATTCCAACGTGATCAAATTGTAAATTTTCACAATCAGCATGTGTGGGCTGACGAGAATCCGCACGCAATTTGGCAATCACGTCATCAACACAGATTTTCTGTGAACGTTTGGGCAGGCATTGTTGGTGATGTCTTGATTGGGCCCCATGTTCTTCCACCTACGCTGAATGGAGCACGTTATCATGATTTCATACGGGATACTCTACCTTTGCTGCTAGAACATGTGCCTTTACAAGTACGACACAACATGTGGTTCATGCACGATGGAGCTCTTGCACATTTCAGTCGAAGTGTTCGTACGCTTCGCAACAACAGATTCGGTGACCGATGGATTGGTAGAGGCGGACCAATTCCATGGCCTTCACGCTCTCCTGACCTCAACCCTCTTGACTTTCATTTATGAGGGCATATGAAAGCTCTTGTCTACGCAACCCCGGTACCAAATGTAGAGACTCTTCGTGCTCGTATTGTGGACGGCTGTGATACAATACGCCATTCTCCAGGGCTGCATCAGCGCATCAGGGATTCCATGCGACGGAGGGTGGATGCATGTATCCTCGCTAACGGAGGACTTTTTCAACATTTCCTGTAACAAAGTATTTGAAGTCACGCTGGTACGTTCTGTTGCTGTGTGTTTCCATTCCATGATTAATGTGATTTGAAGAGAAGTATTAAAATGAGCTGTAACATGGAAAGTAAGTGTTTCCGGACACATGTCCACATAACGTATTTTCTTTCTTTGTGTGTGAGGAATGTTTCCTGTAAATTTGGCCGTACCTTTTTGTAACACCCTGTATATTGTAATGTTATTGTTACGAATATGAACGCCACCATTTTCATTCAAAGACCTGGAATTATGTCCTTCTTACGAGTTAATCTATATTATTCTACTATAAATTCACAACTAAAATTTTTTCATGTATCGTTGCGATACAGAAAACCTTGTTCGACAGCAACCAAAATAAGCATGAGAATATGCCAAGTTACTATCATTCGAAGTGGTGAAACAGAACTACACTTAAAGAGTGGTGCGATTTAGTAGGATCGTACACAATCGTTGGACAAATATTTTGTAATGGCTCTGAGCACTATGGGACTTAACTGTAGAGATCATCAAGCGCCTAGAACTTAGAACTACTTAAACCTAACTAACCTAAGGACAACACACACATCCATGCCCGAGGCAGGATTCGAACCTGCGACCGTAGTGGTCGCACGGCTCCAGACTTTAGCGCCTAGAACCGCTCTGCCACCCAGGCCGGCAAATATTTTGTAATAAGTGTGAAGTCAATTGGAACGCCCTTGCAGACGTCTATGCTAGCTGGCAAGAAAAATACAGGAATATTACTGGAATTTTCATGTGTTTTGTATTTCCCTAGTTGCTCCAGTTTTATTCTTATTAATCTCTTCTTGGAGATGCGATCCGTCTTTGCACCTAAACACAAAGCTGTTCATTTTTATGCCATACTGTATGCGCCTCGCTTTTTTTATTTCCATTGCATCATTAGTGGTCTGTAATACTAGTATATGTTTGACGTATGCACGTAACTAATGTGGTTCCCAATGAATTACTATATTACAATTTTTTGACCGTTCTCTTATGGTTACGTAAGGAATACCATCTTCATGCGCTAGTTTCGTAAGGTTTTGAGATCTTACTGCCTCGTGGTGTTCTGGAATAGTTAAGAAAACGCATCGTAAGGAAAGCGTTTAGCAGAGATGTGTTTCAAACACATGATGTAGGCAGGGAAAAAGAGGTGCAGTGACAGGTCCACACGTAGCGTGGTAACAAGATCCCGAAAATTCGTAAGTGGAATCAAACAGCAATTTAACTTTAAGCAAGGTGCTCCACAAAAATGTGTTTCCTACGAAATAATAAGGCGAAATCGAAAAACTGCAATTCATTTCTGTATCTAGAAATCTAACGTCGTTCCAAAACGTTTCGCTGCTTTATTAATAAGTAACAGAAAAGTTAAAATGGTGATTTTAGCTGATCACCTAACTTTAGCAGATCGCACGGGTCATACAACCACGTGAAATTGTCAGAAAACTTTGTCTTTGGGATGTTGTTCAACACATGCCCCACTTTGGCTTGAATGTCGGTTACGTTGTCAAAGGGTTGACCCTTCATGTGATTCTCTGCACTTTCTCGTTTTGTGATAGGTTGGTACTGATATCACAAAGTCTCGTCACCTTTGATGAGTTCTCCACAAGAGAACTAGCCACTGTTTCTATTTCAGTAAGAGTCGCAGCAGGCGTCGGGACTGAAGCTGTGCTGGACAAAATTTGCACACACATTCCTCTTCTTCAAAACATTGTGGAAAATATCTTGGGCAATTGATTTAAAGACGTGTCTCTATTGCGATACGTGGCGTAACATCGTTGTCACACTACGACCGAGCGTCCACTGCTTAATGCTTCCTTCACACGTTGGTCAGACACACTTCTGTAACCGTCATCATCATTTTGTCATCATCGACGTGCAAGTGCCGAAATATTGTCAAATAAAAATGGCTTGCATAAGGTGGGCGAATTCCCGAACTGTCCAGAAGAGGACTTCCAGCCAACAAGCTCCCGTCGTAGTCACTGAGCATCGCTTGTGCGCCAGGAATAAAATCAGTCTCGGAACCTTTTGGACAGCGGATGTACACGTTCAACTTCTATACAATAAACATATATTACAGGCCACTGAGGACCCATCGCAAATAAAAGGAAGAGAAACACGTGTATTATAAAAATAAATAGACTTTTATTCAGTTGCGTAGACGGAACACATCTCGAAGATGAAAATATTATTTTGATTAATCTCATAATTGTGCCAAGCTCAATTTTGAAGGATAGTTCTTTCGGTAAACAGGAACTATTATACGAATTTTCGATTAAATCAAATAGGAGCTTTCTCTAATTCCTTTACCAAAATTTATTTTACGCTCTAGCATCTATTTTATCTCTTCCTTTACACAACATCCGGCAGTGTCCTCCTTCGTCCCTGATTGGGCCATTTAGCTTCATATGGAACCGTGATAATTTAAATAAGACCGTTACTGAAAGAGATGCAACAGATTTATATTTTTAACATGCCACACTTCAGAAACAAGGGCACACTAAAAAGTAATTTCACCGAATGTTTTATATAAATTTTTTTAAAGATTTTTAAAAAGTGAAACACTGTGTTAACGTTGTACATCATTATTCTTCATGTCTACATATTTATTTATCGGCCTTTTCACTCTGGCGAGGAACACATTTCTTCAAACAAGAACCTGTTTGTTGAAACAGTCACTTTAGAACATTTGACTGTTGACGGAGCTAAAACCTCGTCCCTGCCTACACTGAGTCTTCATTATGAACGTGAAGTCCTCTAAGGTGTTCTTCAAGTTTTGGAGAAGATGAAAATCGGATGAAGTTAAGTCTGGACATTTAGTATAAATTTGGGCAAACATCACGGTTTTACTAGCAGCTTGCTGCTTGCCCGACTCCTTACTATGCATGTTTGTGCAAGCGTTCAGATGTGTGTATGCTTGAGCCTGTGTACCTAGAGTAGGAAGGCTTGAGCAAGTATTCGTCCATTACTTTTATTTCCTTTTAATTTGCTCCTGTTAAATTAAAACTGCTAGAAAGGATGTAGGACGAGTCGATGAATACAAAATTGCGTGCAGAAAAGGAGAAAACGAACAATACTGTGAAACAGATTGCGTGACGTGTCTACTGCGAGTAGTTATTATGGGAGTAGTATTTTCATTTCTCTAGTCAGTCTTTAATCCAGACCACATTTCCTGTTTTATTATTTTGGTATCACAAACATAAAGGCTGCCTACTCCAGCACATCGTCTTCCGCGCTCGATATGTTCTGATAAACAAACTGATGTTTGTGTAAGCCTGCTTGAGTTCTGTGGAGGCGCAAGCAATTTGTGATGATCTGAAAATTTGGAAATTTGTTGTAAGACCTTATGGGACCAAACTGCTGAGGTCATCGCTCCCTAAGCCTACACACTACTTAATGTAACTTAAAGTAACTTATGCTGTGGGCAACACACACACACACACCCATGCCCGGGGGAGGACTCGAACCTCCGACGAGGAAAGCCTCACGGACCGTGACAAGGCGCCCAGACCGGGCGGCTACCCCGCGCCGCTCAGATGATCTGATTTCACCGGCATTCTACTCATGATGAGATGTTCTGCTGACAAGCTGAAGATCGACATTTCCTTCATTCGCACTGCGTCCACGTATCCTCGACTGTCAAGTCGAAAACAGTATCAAACTGAACGCATGGTGACACACAAGAGGTACGGGGGCTGTTCACAAAGTACTGCAATGCATTTTTTTCAACACATCACATTATTCGCCACGCTTTTCACTACAAAACCCAATTTTTCAACATAATCTTTGTTTACTGCGAAGGCCTAACGCCACCCTACTGGGAGGGCCCGTATGTCCGCCTGCTACCGCTCTATTGGTGGACGTCAGACCAACGTCTTGCTGCATCAGTAATCTCCCCATCATCCACATACTGCTTCCCGCGCAGTGTCCTTCAATCGGCCAAACTAGGGATGGCAGTTATCAGTAAAACAGCCAGTTTTCGGTTGGATAATTGTTCTTTTTTCAACGCCAGTTTAACCTGTGTGTAACAACCGGTGAAAATAACCCGTTTGAGAAATAGGCTACTTTCTGCTTTTATTATTATTATGCTATGTATTAAACGTAGAGGTCGAATAAAGACAGTCATTTTGACTCTTTCAGTTTCAAGACACATAGAATCAAAATATTTAAATTAAATACGCAAATCCACCGTCCGCTGGTTTTCTAGAAATGTGTTACGTGATTGAATACTACAAAAAAAAAAACGCTATTATTCTCCTACTGATTCTGATTTTTTTGAAATTCTGCTCAAAAGTAAGGTTGTAATCTAGAATCATCTTACTAGCTGGGCATTACGTATAGTTAGCGCTAAAAGTGAAAACTGTGGATGCAGAACTGTTTTCCACGTTAATTCGTCCGTTTCAAAAGCTACAAACAGATAAAGGCATATAACGCATACACGGGAAACAGACCAGATACTTTGTATTTTTATTGTAAGCTATGAATTGTTAAGTTTTAAGTTCTCTACGATTATGACGTCGCAAGTTTGTTGTGACTCCTCCCGTTCTCAATATTTTAATGGGGCAGGATACTTGATTAACACTGCACTTCGTAAAAACCTTCCAGACTAGGGATGGTGCCTTCTGTAGTATTACTATCGCTCCATGACAAGGGCGAGAAACTACCGTATACGCCAGTTGGAACAAGTCTCGCTCACTGCACGTACACACGTGCCATCCAGTAGGGCGTGCCACATGGTAACATGTACACTATTGTCTGGGCAATGCTGTACCAATTCTTGTGACACGTGTTTTGCTGCTCGTTTCTGTCGGCGCTATTATTAAAATATCACTGATCGCTTTTCCCATTTTCTGTAACAACACATACTTCCAGCCAGTAAAAATTCTGTGAATAACAATTCCTTATTAAAAGAAAAAAACATTTATTTAAAAACCACAAATTATACGACTGCTGCCATGAGTAAATCATGTTTCGGTTTCTTTTTACCCAGTTACCAGCCAAAAGAAAAATAACGCCTTTTATTACCGAGAATAAACAAATACCGAAAAATACCGGTTATTCTGAACTAAAATACCGGTATCGGTATTAGCTGGTCGGTTTTCCCCAGCCCTAGGCCAAACAGATGGAAACCGCAGGGTAAGAGTTCCGGGCTGTAGGGTGGATGGGGAGGAACAGTGTACTCCAGCTGGTGGACGAGCGTGTCAGCCCTCCAGCACTACCACCACAGACGTCCTGTTCTGCAGCGTGGTGTTACGCTGTGACCCGGCGATCAACTCGAATGAGAGTGTCCGCACGTTGCAACACGGCAACAGTCACAGCTGTGTGCGGGCGGTTGGCACGCGGGCGACCGGTAGGTCTGCGCGACTTTGTTGCGATGATGGCAGACGCCAAAGTCAGCGACACACATCGTGCTTTTGTTGAATACCAACTCTCCGCCTGTGAATACCTGCAATGCCCTGATTTCTCGTCAAAGGAAACTGAATTACAGCTCTCTGTTTCGAAAGCATCTCTGTCACGGACTCCATTTTGAAAGCTAAGTATAGCCATCGGTCAGAACGTTATGAAAGTTTAGGGGCTAAAGCGGGATTATTCCACGATGTCCCACAACGAATTCCACATTTTTTTTTTCAACCCGAAGTGGCCGAGAAAAATGTGTTGCATTACTTATGTAACGCTCCTCGTACATTTGGAAAATTTCTAATCTGAGAATGATACACGCTCTCCGAATTTGTCTATAGGATTTCCTATGACTACACAGGCTGTTCCACAATGAGCTGGAGAGGGTATTAACTAGATACATTTTTGTTTAGGAACCATAGTTCTGAACTGTATCGTTTTGGTGTAAAATAAGGCTGGAGATCGGATCACTTCCAAATCTCCCGCTTTGCGGCTCGCACACAAACAGAGAAGAGGGAGCCTCTTCAGTGCATGCTGTGGTCATGACGTCACACACCATTTTCGTCAGACTGAAGCAACGGCAGCGAGAAACTGTCACGTTCGCAGTTATACTAGGAGTGTTGTCTGTGGTGCTACGTGTCTGAAGAGGACGTTCTCCGTGTAGCAGAACAGAGGCAGGCGACGAATGCTGGACGCTGACCACATCATGGACTCCCATAGAACACGCACGCACGACTCATTCAATGCGCTTTTTGCGTACCATGAAGTGGGAGATTTCAGAGTGATCCGACCTTCAGGATTGTTTTACAATCAGACGGTATGTTTTCGGATGTGGGTTCGTTATGAACTTTACTTACTAAGTCCCTACTACATCCCCTACTAACCTGTGAGAGTGACTGAGAAACTCCCTGTATAAAGTACGAATCCATTGACAGCAACAACAGTTCGAACACTGCAGGAGCTAGTCGGCCTTATAATGACAGGAAAACGGTTAACTTAGTGAAACAACGATTTCTTTTGGAGACTGCCAATAGCAAGAAAAGTGTTGCTGAAATAGAGAAATTTGTTGTCATTGAATACAAATTTAAGTGCTGCGAAGTCTTTTACGAAGATATTTGTAGGAAGTGTAGCCTTGTTCCGAAATAAAACGTGGAAGATGAACAATATTCAGACAAGAAATTAACAGTTAATAGAAAACTTTCAAATATGGTGCTACAGAAAAATTCTGACAAGTACAAGGGCAGTTCATGGAACTAATGAGCAGGTACTGTATCGAAATGGGAAAAAGAAGAATGTGTCAGAAGTTGACTAAAAGAAGGGATTGGTTGATGAGGCACCTTCTATAACATCAAAGGATCGTCAGTTTATTAGTCAATTTATTAGTGAAAGGAAGTGTGAGGGATAACGTTTGTAGAGGGAAATCAAGTCTTGAACAAAGTAATCAGGTTCAAATGGATGTAGCTTGCGGTGGTTATGCAGAGATAAAGAGGCTGTCACAGGTTACACGAGAATGGGGAATTGCATCAGTGTTCTGAATGGAGAAAGGAAAAAAATTGAAGAAAAGAATAATAAGCTGGAAGACTACAAATCTTATTGAAATTACACAATTGTGTATGTGGTGTGGTAACCGTCTAGTAGTATTCTTTAAGGGGAGACGGAACGATGAAAATAACAAAATTAACGGTTTTTGGTTTTTTCATTATAAAATTATTTGCAGTTTTCTGAATAAAGCAAATCAAGTTTCACCCTTCGAAGTGAATTCTAAGTATGTTTTTTATCGCTGCAAAGTTGACGCGCCGTGTAAACGGTTATACGAATTGGTGTGTCACCTCTGACGGCGCCACTCGCTGGCTGCAAGCAGTGTATCTTTGCGGAATTAGACAGTGGTTTGTTTTCCAACGTTGTATGGCTTTATCTCTGTGACAAGTGACTGTTCATATCGGTAAACATAAACGCTATACCGTGTGTGTTGACTTGTGGAGTTTGCTTTGTGTTGTTTAGCTGTTCAATTATGCGTATTTGACGAATTTTACTCGTAACTGTTTTACGTACTTGGTTTATGGATATCAATATGCCCCGTTTCAGCAATCGAGTGTTTAATAAAAGGCCAATGAGTGGAAGAAGAAATCTTTGGTTGTTTCGAAGGGAGATGCTGCTCAGTCTGCTTCACCGACTACTCCAAATGAATGTGCCAGAACTTCTTCCAGTAAGAAACTTTGTGACAGAACAGAAAAATTTGAAAACTATGAAAGTGACAGTAATGATGTGAATGAAATAATTAACATTTCCTTGTTCTCTAATATTTTGAAACATAGTGTATTATGCCAAGTTTGCAAAGAAAGAGGATTGGAATTGAAAATAACTTCACACATTGGTTTGGCATGTAAAATGTTATTGAAGTGTAACAAATGTGCTGCAGAAGATGCGTTTTCTAATTCCTACATGACTCCTCGTAGTAGTAATAGTGGAAAGAAGGTGTATGATATATGTGTTAGGCTAGTATATGGCTTGCGTTGCATTGACAAGGGCAGTGCTGCAGGGGCAATATTATGTGGAATTATGAACTTGCCAAAACCACCAACCAAGTTTGTATTTTACAATGAATTGGTGGGATCTTCTGCTGTAGATGTTGCTCAAGCAATAATGAAGATAGCGGTTGTAGAAGCTGTGACAGGTAATGGGAATTGCAGAGATTTAACTGTTGCTTTAGATGGATCATGGCAACGTAGAGGTCATAAATCTCTAAATGGAGTTGTAGCAGCTACCAGTGGAGACAGTTGCAAAGTAATTGATGTTGCTACTCTCTCAAAACATTGTAGAAGTAAGGGTAATACCAAGGACAAACATAGTGAAAGATGTGAAGCAAATTTTCGCGGCACGATGGGAGCGATGGAAGTAGAGGGAGTGAAAGCAATTTTCCCAGATCACAGGAGTGGTATAACGTACGATACACTAACTATCTAGGAGATGGTAATTCTGGGAAATATAAAGCTGTAGAGGAACTCAAACCTTATGGCAATGATATTCACATTAAAAAACAGGAGTGCATTGGACATGTACAGAAGCGCATGGGGACTACCTTGCGCAAACTAAAGCAGACATTAGTATCTCAGAAGCTTAGTGATGGTAAGACCCTTGGAGGAAGATGGACAGATGAAGCAATTGATAGAATGCAGAGGTATTATGGGTGTGCAAATAGGCAAAATGCAAGAAACATGGAGCGTATATGGAGAGCAGTATGGGAATTATTTTTTTTTCTTACTGCATCAACAAATGAGCACCCACAACATGCACTGTGTCCCACAGATGATGACTCATGGTGTAAGTACCAATTAGGAAAGGAATATGCCCATAAAAACTTAGCCAAATGCTGTAATTGATGCAAATAAGCCCATATTCAGAGATTTATTGGAAAAGTGTTTACATGGGAAAACACAAAATCCAAATGATAGTGTAAATAATTGAATTTGGATTAGGATTCCCAAAAGAGTGATTTACAGATAAAAACATTGCATTTTGGAGTGTATGATGCAGAGGCTACATCCAATGAAGGAAACATCAAAATGTGATGTGCTGAAACGTTTAGGTTTCCAACCAAGGACACAACACCATTTCAACAATACGCCTAACTGATGAAAGAATGGACATTCACTGAACATGTAGTCCAAATTTCAGAGCAATATGTTTAATGGCTTTAGAAAAAAATGTTCCTTCTATTTGCTAAAATTAACATGGAGGAGATGTATCATTCCGGTTCCCCTTAAATGACTTGATTTCGCCATCGACCATACCACCTACTACAATGGCTACTACTGCAATTTCAACCTTAGGTCGAGTATAAAGTCATTTAAAAGATTAATGATACGGTATTACAGGCGTCCTGAATGCCGTAGTTACTTAATACAGGCTACAAACGGAAACACTGTCTTTTCTTTTTAACTTATACTTTTTACACGGTCGTCTACCGAGTTATTTAGTCTTTCCTATATAGTTGGAATTGGCTGGTTGCAGGAATCCTGGACAATAGGATGAAAAATAAGAAAAGAAACAAAAGCTGGAAAGTTTTGGATGTTCTTCTTCATAGCGCACGGTTATTATTTGAGAGCATTAAGAGTTCATTCTTAACTAAGAAGATTATTTTCCCCATGTCATAACTGGAATGTTGTAGAAGGTGTTAATTCGGTACTGACATCTTTCACAGCCCTCACACAGTCCGATCAAAGGGAAGTGAAAGAAATATAGAAAAATCGTATCTGAAAAGAATGGAATATTCTTTATGAAAGCGTATGCACATAGAGTCAGGGGCCATAGAAATTATTCTTTTCTTTGCAGGATATTTCTTGAAACAAGTTAAGGCAATTAATTCATACTATTTTAAAGTAAAACCACCTAAAACTTTCATGAAAATAAATCTGAAATATTGGCCAAGTAGCGAAGTCGCCTAGCGAGTGGGTGAATGCAAAATTTGGTGGGGGAAAGCCTTCAGAAAGTAAAGAAACATGTCGTCTGTTATTCGAACTTAAAACAACCACGTAACGTCTTCATTATATCAAACGTTACTCTCTTCTGAGAAAAATTCAGGCTAAATTGTGTGCAACATTTTGAATTTCTGTGGGCTTTCAGCGTCATAGATGTCTCATAGGGACATTATACGTCTAGTTAGTCAAAACGCAGCTGTATTCAAACGGTTTTTATTATGACGTTATTTCCTGGTGCTATAAGATTATTTTGGCTTCTGCTAACCTTTAGAGTTGTTAGTGTTTATGGGTGCCGATTTGTAACTAATAACAATCTTGTACACGATCTGTCGCAGTACTTACCTCATCTTTAGCGCTGTCGCTGTCTAGTACGTTGTGCTACTGATTATTGCAGGTGTAGAGCAGACGAAATCATAGATACGTAATTTATCAGCAGCGTAATATTTTCTGAGAACTATTTAACAGTTTTCGTACGTTAATTGGTTCAGATGACAACTATGTCAACGTCATAGGCAAAACGTGCAGAAATTTCAAAATGAGATTCAAAAAAGATGCCAGAAAAAGTGACACAAACCCATCCATAGTCTTACAACCACATGCAGACAGCAAACTGCGATGTAAAGAAGATCGAAAATACGATGCAAATTCTGCACATAACACCAGAAGGGCCGTATAACGAAAATTTTTGTAGCAATAGAAATCTACGTAGAAACACACACAAATATCTAGATAAAATTGTTAAAGAATACACCGACTTAAAACATGAAAGTTGTGTTAACAATTTTATTGAAACTATAGAACACGATAGTGAATAAGACAAATCTATAGGCAAAGGTGAGGCCTGGGAACATAAGCAAAGTATTTATTACTATCGCACACAACTCCATAGATGGATAAGCCTGTTATGTGACCATCTAAAATGGTTGACTTTGCCTTCAGTTGCAGCTATCAGATTCAGAAAATTATTAAATAGGTCTTAGTGAATATGGCTCAGCAAACAAAATCCACTCCAGAGACATTATATATTTACAATTTCGTCTGCGCTTCACCTGCAATACAAAGCAGTGGACGGTATTAGACAGCCACAGCGTTAATGTGTTATGGGAGCAAACGCCACGATAGATATACACAAAATTGTTACCAATTACAAATAGATACATTCACTAATAACTCCATATGTATGTAGATAGCTTGATATTGGCCATGGAGCTGAAATAAGCAAATAGTACAAGAAAATCATAATAAAATGAATGTTAATATACCAGCCTTTTAGCTTCTTTCCTATATAAAGTCCATACAACACATGAATTTCGTGTGCTACAAATGCTGCCTGCGCGGTGAGGATCCTACTATTCGATGACAAATGTTGATGGTGTTGAGACAGCAACCAGCCTGCTGTTTCAACACCATCAACATTTATCTTCAAATAACAGCCACGGTCTCCAACCATGTCATCATGTGACAAAATTGCAGTTCTATTCAATATCCTTCGTTCATTTACAACGTGCGACAGCCAATCTCCTTTTAAAATCGTGTTTGCTCAATACTGCGTAAAACTGTGTGGAAGCATTCCTTGTTTCATCGTATTCAATTTTAATGCTTATTACTTCACTATTCTAATACAAAAATAATATACCAGTCTCCTAAATTACAATATTTTAAGCAGCAGTGACTCCCGAAAGAGAAACTTAGGTTCCTAAATGCGTCATCTGTCTTAGTAACAACAGTTCGGTTTCCTTTATGTGTCACAAATTTTGTGCTGCTATAAATAATTATCCCAGCCGTACTTGGAAATACTTCCTACAGAAAGACTTCGTATCAGTGCATCAATGTCCGCTTTGACGAAAAGTACAGACTCGTAATGTAACGGCATTGTTTGCCACTTGCATAATTCCCGCGGCAGAGCGTACATCGATAAGTCAATGCGCGCGCGCACGTGTGTGTGCGTGGATGCGTGGGTGGGGTGCTTTATCGCGTGTCACGATGTACGCGCGCTGGCGTCAGATGGCGGCAGCTGATATGCAGCGTGACACCAATTTAGCTACTGACCCAGCCCAAGCTGGTCGAATCAACCAGAACGTACTCATCCCTCCATCTCCAGTCAACCAGCGGCTGGTGGCGTGTGTGGTATACTGGGCAAAATGACCTGGACACCTTCTCATTCATTACATACACAGTCCGATGGATGTTTCTTCTCTAGTCTAAATTACGGATTATTATTAAGCTCCTCTTCTGAATTTCACTGAAGTATTCAATCTAAAAGGTAAAACAGAACTGCAAATTAATATTATTCCCGCGCCAACATTGAATTCATAACAGGCTTATTTATACATGGCTTAACTAAATTCTCTTTGCAGACGATGAGGACAGGTTCCTTGCACCAAAACAGGAGAAAAGTGTGTAATAAAGATGGGCTCTAAAATGAACGCATTAAGAGCTGTGAGCACTCGTTCATCTTCCATACTGTGAAACATTTCTTCTGCTGCCTCCATATTTTGGGATGAGGTAGTATGGATGAAAACAAAGCAAAAGAACATGGGCTATAAAATAGAGGGTGTATCAAAAAGAAATCATACCTGTTGTGTTGTTTAATACATGTGCGTGAAGAACGTCTCGTTCAAAAGAGCGAACTCTCCATCTAGGTAACAGGAGTGTGCGCTTACTTCAGTTCTAGTAAACATGGTGTCGGGACAACAGAAAGCGTTTTGTGTTCTACGTTTAGAGCAGTGCTGGCCAGTAATAACTGTTCAGCGTGACTTTCGTAATACGTATGGTGTGGATCCACCTACAGCGCAGAGTTGTGCAACATGTGAGGGACTCTCCAAAGTTTAATGTGTTTTGTGCAGTTTCACGGGAAAAGGTGAATGGTCCATTTTTCTTTGCCGAGAACACTGTTGAAGGAAGCACATATCTCGATACACTTGAGAAATTTCTTTTCCCGCAGTTGGAGACTGATTCGAACGACTTCATTTACCAACAGGGTGGGGCACCGCCACAATGGCATCTGAAACTGCGGGAATTTTTAAGTCAAATGATTACTGAACGATGGATCGGTCTCACTGGATCAAATGATTCAGCCTTACATTAGTGGCCTCCGTCACCGCACCTGACTGGATGTTATTATTTCTTGTGGGGGTTTGTAAAGGACTCTGTTTATGTTCCTCCGTTACCAACAACAATGAATTAACTAAGCCATCGCGTAACAGCAGCTGTGGAAGCTGTAACTCAAGACATGCTCGCTACAGTGTGGGAACAATTTGAATACCGCACTGAACATATGCCGTGTATCTCAAGGGAGGTGGGGGAGGACATATTGAACATCTCTGAAAAGGTATTAAAAAAAACTTTTTGAGTTTCCCGTTCATCACAAAACGAAATTCATTGTTTATGTTTTTTAGTTTCAGAAATATAGACGTGCCAAACTGGGTGATTCTTTTTGATACACCCTGTACATAACTTCATAGGTGTGATCACTTGTTCTATACAAGAGATGTGTTCACAACATCGAGTATGAGAAAATGCTTATAACACTTTAATGTGAAGAAACTTGAGCCCATGATTACTGCCTTTTACTTTTTCCTTGGTTTGGTCCACGTTAATTCCTCCCAAAACATGGAAAGAAAAGAGCATGCAGTAGAAGAGATGTGTTTCACGGTATCGAATATGAGCAAATGTTCATTCCTCTTAAGGTATGCGTTTTAGAGCCCATATCTACGAGACATTTTTTTTTTTTTTGTTTTCGTGGAACAACCTGTCCTCAAAATCTGTAATGGAAACTTAGTTCAAATGGTTCAAATGGCTCTGAGCCATATGGGACTTAACATCTGAGGTCATCAGTCCCCTAGAACTTAGAACTACTTAAACCTAACTAACCTAAGGACATCACACACATCCATGCCCGAGGCAGAATTCGAAATTGCGACCGTAGCGGTCGCGCGGTTTCAGACTGTAGCGCCTAGAACCACTCGGCCACACCGGCCGGCGGAAACTTAGTTGCATCCTTTGTACTTGTTGGGAATAATGATGACATCAACAAACTTCTTCAAAAACAAACAATTCATAAAATCTGTGTCCGCATATATTTTCGCCTTCAAGTGTTCCATTTTATGTCTCGAATACCTTCACGTGTGTTGGTTTTACAATACATTCATGGACCGAAACCCATCTCTACGTCACCCGCACAAAAAATAAAAGCTCTTTTACACAAGTGGGTGCCACTTTCTGCGTTGATATGAAAGAACGCAACTGCTGGATTCTCCCAAGACAGAAAAAGCTTACAGTTTCTGAGTCATTAGTAGGGAGCGGCAGGGGACCGCAGGCTGCAAAGACATCGTTGTCTACAATCTACACTTTACATCAGATGACGAAACACGATGGTGAGTTCGCACGCTCCGTTTTCTTCATGTACTTAATGTACTGGTTGTAACAGCGAAACCTGTGGGCAGCAGACCGAGAAAGGAAATGCTAGTATAAATGACATACTAATTTCATTACAATATAAAAAAGTCTAAAAGAAACAGAAATGTATGAAGATGAAGAGCACAGATAGCAAGCCTGTACTCGGTAAAGAAAGAAAGGCTCCAAGGTGGAAGTAATATGTAGAAGAGTAGCAAAGAGGAAAAAAACTTGCAGACAGCCATATTAAAAATAACGATGAAGTAGATGAAGATGAGACGAGAGGTATAATATACTGAGAAGAGTTTTCTAACACAGCTGTAAAAGACTTATATCGAAAAGGCACGTGCAGTAAACGATATTCCGTCAGAAATATTAAGGTACATGGGACAGCCAATAATGATAAAACTATTCCGCTTGATATGCAAGATACGACAAGTGATAGACCCCAAGATGAATGCATTATTCGCAATATCAAAGAAGAAGGTTAGGATATTATCGAAGTATTACGTTAAAATGTCGTGGTTGAAAATACGGACATGAATTATTTACGAAAAATTGAAAAATTGAGGGAAGTCGGTCTGAGCGTAAATGACTTCGGTCTCTGGATCAATGCAGGAGTGTGCAGGGCAGTACTAATACTATGTCTTGTCTCCAGACATCAAGGAAATGCAGAGTTACGGTTGTCTTATTAGTAGATTAAACAGAACTATCGAGAATGTTGAGTGAATCTCACTCTCTGAAATTCTGAAGACGGTAGGGTTAAAATACAAAGAGCAAAAGTCATACTGAGCTTATACAGAAATCGACCGCAGTAGTAAGATCGAAGTTCATGAAAACGTAAGCAGTAGTTATGAAAGAAATTAGACTCTCCACGATGGTTTCACCTTAATTAATCAAGCCATGAAGGAATTAATGGGGAAATTTGAGAAGGGACAGTAAGTTTGCCGATTACATTTATATTTATGTCATAGATGAGAAAGGACTGAGAAGCGCTGTATGGATTGTGATTTGAAAATATACTGTAAGATGAACATTGATCAAAGTAAGCCAAGGGTAATGGAATGTAGCCGGATTGCGTCGTCTGAGTCTGAAGGAATTAGATTAGGGAATGAGACGCTAAAATTTGTGCATGAGTTTACCTACTTATGCAGCGAAATTACTGATGATGGCAGAAGTAGAAAAGATATTAAATGCAGAATGGCAAAAGCAAGAAATGTGTTTCTGAAAAAATAAAATTTGTTGGTATTGAATACACATCTCAGTGTTAGAAATTGTTTTCTGTGGTTGATATAGGGTATAGCCTTGTGCGGAAGTAAACGATACAGAGAAGAATAAAATTGAAAGTTTTGAAATGTGAGGCTACAGAAGGACGTGGAAGATTACGTGCGTAAATCGGATAATTAATGAAGAGGCACTGAATCTATTTAGGGAGAAAAGAAATTTACGCAACTTCATGACTAAAGAGTGGATGGGTTGACACGATACATACTAGACTTGCAAGGACAGTTAATATGGTAACAGCGTGAAGTGTAGGCGCTTAAAACTGTTAAGGCAGACCAACGCCTGCCTACAGTAAGGAAGTTCAAGTTGTGGTAGCTGCAGTAATTGTGCAAAAATAAAGAGACCGGACACCCTACCGTGGCGAGCTGTGTCAAAAGGGTGTTTAGACTGAAGATAATTGCCACATCAACAATAATAACGATGGCAACGTAGAAAAGTCTCAAACACCAGTAAGAAGCTTCAGTGGTGAAGGTACGTCGGTGAAGCAACCACACACGCCACGTTTGGAAGTCGGACGATCAGCAGCTAAACAGTCACTTCAGAAGACAAACAAAACAACAGAAGCTACGTATCCAGAACGAGATTTTCACTATGCAGCGGAGTGTGCGCTGATATGAAACTTCCTGGTAAATTAAAATTGTGTGCCGCACCGAGACTCGAACTCGGGACCTCTTCCTTTCGCGGGTAAGTGCTCTACCGTCGTAGCTAGCCAAGCACGACTCACGACCCGTCCTCACAGCTTCAATTCTGCCAGTACCTTGTCTCCTACCTTCTAAACCTCACAGAAGCTCTCCTGCATACCTGGTGGTCACGGGAATATACGGACGCAAGAAGACCAGTCTCCGGATGGCTGCCACGTGGCAATACCGAGAGGGAAGACCACCGTGTTTGGCGTATGGCTCTGGTTCATCGCACTGTACCTGCAGCAGCAACCTGAACAACGGTTGACACCATAGCGACGCAACGAATTGTTACAACGTCGGTTACTTCAAGGACAGCTCCAACCCAGAATCCGTGTGGCGTACATTACATTGGCCCCAAACCACTGAAATTTGCGACTGCAGTGGCGTCAAGCGAGAGCTTTTTGGAGGGCAGTGTGGATGTCTGTTGTGCTTTATGATGAAAGCTGCTTCTGCCTCTGAGCCAGTGATGGCCTGCAACCAACCTGGCTACATGCTATACACGCTGGAGGTTTATGGTCTGCGGTGCTATTTCGTATGACAGCATGAGCGCTCTCGTGATTATGCCACGCACGGTGTCCGAAATTTGTTCGTCAATTTGGTGAGTCGACCTGTTGTGCTACCTTTCATGAACAGTATTAGAGGTGATGAATTCCAGCAGGATAACGCTCGCCCACATACCGCTGTTGTAAGCCAACGTGACCTACAGGGTATCGACGTGTTATCCAAAAATAGCATTAATCGTCCCTGTAGTGACCGGCCAAGAGCAACAGTCATAGAACTCCACCCCACGAACTGACATCGGCACTGTAAAACACAATGCAGGTACTTTTGCATGGTTGCTTTCAATATTCTAGCGGTTATGCCAGTTATTAATGTGCCGGCATTCCACATGTGCAATGACTTATCTCACACTTTATTCAATCTGTATATAGAGCAAGCAGTAAAAGGAACAAAAGAAAAGTATGAAGTAGGAACTAATGTCTAGGGAGAAGAAATAAAAACTTTCAGGTTTGCCGATGACATTGTAATTTTGTCAGAAACAGCAATGGAAGAGCAGTTGAATGAATAGACAGTGTCTTGAAAGGATGATATAAGTCGAACATATAAGACGAACATCAAGAAAAGCAAAACAAGGATAATGGAATGTATTAAAATTAAATCAGGTGATGCTGAGAGGATGAGGAAATGAATCGTATAAAACAGTAGATGATTTTTGTTGTTTGTGTAGCAAAATAACTGACGATGGTCGAGGTAGAAAGGATATAAAATGTAGACTGGCTATGGTAAGAAAAGCGTTTCTGTAAAAAAGAAATTTGTTAACATCGAATACAAATATAAGTGTCAGAAAGTTATTTCCGAAAGTATTTGTGTTGAATATAGCAATGTAACATGGACATGGACGATTAACCATTTTGACGAGAAGAGAATATAAGGTTTTGAAGTGGTGCTACAGAAGAATGCTGAAGATTAGATTGGTAGATCACGTAACGAATGAGGAGATACTGACTACAGTTGGGGAGAATATGTGCCACAACTTGGCTAGCAGAAGAAATCAGTTCGTAGACTGTCGCTTATATTACGCTGTGATCTTGCGATGTTAATCGCTTAAATCACTAGACAAATGTATTCCCGAACTTTCATTACTCTACTTTAATTACTTTAGGTGCTGTGATTTTTTTCCCGTCGATGTAGGCTGAAGGAAATGATGCAGTTTACTCGCAATGAGCGGAGAATGACGCTTTACTTTCTGTAGATCTTCAACTGACCGTAAAAGTAATAAATTCGGTTTGATATTTACCGAAAGCCAACCACGATGAATTTTGCTATACACAGGCACTCTTGTCACCCAATGAAACATAAATCCGCAGCATTCCGAGCTATATTAAACCATATGTATGAAGTGCTTATTTTCTAGAGAAGCTCAAAAGGCTGTGTATCAAGCTGCACAATGCACAATGCATCAAAACTGTTATGATCTAGAATTTGCTAACGGAAGTAGATTTTTAAAAAAAATTAAAAGTATTCCTTCCAGTAGCTGATCAGAGACAGATCTTATAACGCTTAGACTAGCCGATCAGGCAAAGGAACGCTCTATTTTTGGCAGCATATGTCTACCATATCTGTGTGCACTATCCGAAAAAATAGACAGACGTATGACACCTAAAAACATCATTCCAGCTTTTACTTCTTCCGATCTAGGTAGTAAACTTAAACATAAGGAAAAAGCTGTAGTAAATGAATATACTGCATTACATGCAACAGTTGCCCTAAGAATGCATAGGGCGATACGATAACGGAGTGCCTGTGTTGTTAAGAATAACGAAGTAATGTTCCTTCCGACATCTGTGCATGTTCGAAGGGACTTTGAATCGCTATTCTTAAGAGGCATTTAAACCTTTGCGACTTCCCGTGAGTAGTAGGGGCGTGCTGCTGTTGCAAGTAGAGGCAAGGAGCGGATGCAGCGGTGCGAAGTTGCGCATGCTTTTGGCACTCGCTTGCGTTAGCACCATGGCTGATTGGGTTCATGGAGGATTATCGGAAGTTTTCTTGTTTAACGTTCACAATTACATCGGAGAGAGATGTAACTTTTCACCATTGCAAAACTATATGCTTCCTGTCCCAAGCCAACAGTGTCGAACCTTCCCCATAATTTCAAAAACAATTTTAAGTTAACAACCATTCCTCTATAGTTTTTGGAAGTCGAATGTAAACGAAAACATTATGTATGCCTGTCTGTATCTATCTCTCTCTCTGTGTCTCTCTGTCTCTCACTCTCTTTTTCTTTTAGAATTTGTTGAGAGTAAGTGAAAAGTCAAAAAAGTACTGCAGTGAGTGAAAGACTAGTTTTAGACAAGTAACGATACACAAATTTGTCTTCTCAGACGATACGCCCGTAATCAGGAGTAAAGTAATTCATCAAATTTTCTCGGAAAGTTCTTGCGTCAGAACTGGAGTTTCGTGGAGTTCCCTGGAGACCTAAACGTCCCAAATTACTCCCAACATCTGTTCTCCATTATCCTCATATTATTCTTCTCTCTCCGTTATTTTCACTATCAGTCTATCCAGGATTGCAGTAGAGATGTGATGAAGCTACGCCTCTTCGAGGGAAGTTGTATGAATAATAAGTTCAACTGTCTCAGTTCTCACATTAATTGGTTTCATGAAAATTATCCATACAGATGCTAAAATGCCAAACGGGATCTCCACTACACGCTGAGATCTTTACATTCTGTAACTGTACACACGACATGGAGATCTTAAGTGCAATTCACCAAGAAATGGTTTCATTACGTTGGTTGATAACAGAAAGGCATCATCTGCGATAAACACATATCGTGTTAGTACTTCCTGGGAGATCCTCTTTCTCAAGAATATTTAACTTTCCATTTTCAGCAGCGGTGTATAATGACGTCTGGAGAAATACCCCACGGTCAGAAGACGTCGGACTTGGAATACCTACATTTATGTACCGAAATAAATAGTTTGCGTCGAAGAGAACCAAGAAAACGACATTGTGACACTGAAATTTTGTTGATAGTTGAAATATCTGTTTCCATTGCTGTGTGGGCACTGTAGAGCCACATGTTTGTTGCCCAAAACTCCAAACAGCGTGGGAAACTCCACGTCATTTCAAAATCACGCACGACAGCCAACCACTATTCTCTAGAGTTTGAAAGCTGAGATCCAACTCTGCTGAGGCATCAGTAAATGGAAGTATGTTATTCTTCCAGCAGAAATAACAACATATTATCATATTCTCAAACGTAAACGTTAAGCATCAGCTAAGTGTTTTATTTTCCAGAGAAAGAAACGTTAAGTGGCCGTCAACTTACATTAATGGAACTTTTCAGGGATTTAGCCAGAGCGTGGCAAACGTCTGATATTACGTTACATATCGATGCAGTAGATATCGTGAATTGGAATATCAAACTGGTGCAGTTGTCACCAGTAGCAAGAAACTGAAGTGTCACAGCAAATCTTTGGGCTGTTGATACAGCGTCCCTGTATTTCGTATTCTTCTTTGCTATCAGTGGTCGAACAAGACCCAAGAATTACCTGAGAATCACTCGATGACATACGAGTGAAATTGTTAAACATTAGACAACTTGCCGTCTATATTTTTTCCACCACACTCACACATACATTACGAGGTGAAAGGTAATCGTCAAACCAGCACTTGTGCTTATTTCTGCGATGACATGGTTTTATCAAACCTGCTAGCAGAGCAGACATCTTCTCATTCCAACAGCATACGTGGTCTCTCCAGATGTAAATCGAACCACGAATGTGCACATGTTCACATTGCTTTACGAATTTCCAATGTGTGTGGCCTACAGTAAGACCACCTGGTAACCAGACCTTTCCAGCATTTTATATTTATTGTATGTGAAGTTAAAAGCAAAAATTAGTTTTTCAAACCAGTTTAATGGGACTCCCAAATTTCTGGGGAAGACAGGTTTTGAAGTTTTTCGAGGGAGTTTATTTCTCTGCAGTGTATGCCACATACATAACAGGGAACGTAGCTTACTTGGTATTGTTCTAGAATGATAAGTTGATAACCCATGTACCTCGGGTTCAAGTTTAGGTGAGGTCTTAAATTTTTTCTTTGCTCTTCCTTTCGTTTTTAATACCTGCATCCTTTTATAAGAAATTCGTCAAATATGTGGTAATTAACAAATATCTAATCGTAATTTTTATGAGAAATGCACAAATTCCTGTTTTTAATTATACATCGAAAACAAAATTCCAGTTTTAATTACAAATATAAATTCTTAACTATCGGAATTATATAAAAGATTGTTGATAACGATTGGTTACATTAAAAAGTTATAAATTTGTTAAAAATCTAGGATTTGTATTTGCAGTGAACTCTGGAATTTTGCGTTTGGAATGTAGTTAGAAACATGATGATATACAGTTTTCATAGAAACAATGATCATATTTGTGGGTAACAGCATATGTTTGATGAATTTTATGTAACATTATGTAGGTATTCAAAATTAACGAAAAAAATTCCTTTTAAGAACCATGTATTTATTCCTGGCGCTATAGAAATGAAAGTTTCGCGTATTAACAACATTCTAAAATAGTCTTCTCTTTGCGTTCTACTATTTCCAAAAACTCGTTTTGGTATATTTAACCATTTATGAAATACATAGATGTTATGAATAATTCACTATAGCTGTGCCATTGTGGGCACAGACGGAATGAGTGTGATGTATACCATCCATTTTCTCAAGATCAGAGACAGATATAGATTTCCTCCCAAGTCTAAAGAAAAATTCAAAATGTAAACTGCATTTGATACACAGCAATAAATGGCCTTACATGCACCAAACGCGGACTCGTAGGGACTCCTATTTTTCACTGAAAACTATTCGAGTTCCGTGTTGTGACCTACATATCCCAAAATACGACTATTAACGAAAAGATAGGAGTTCATCACGAAGCTGATATATAAGGCTATGAATAACAGAGGAATCAAAATTTTTAATCCAGTAGTTTCTGTAATATCCTCTGAGAGGGATTTTATAGTTGACTATTTGTGCGCGCCATCGTTCTGCCAGCGCAGCGCGCCGACGCGGGCAAAGAATTCTGGTGTGAATGGTACCACGTGCGCGCACAAGCTGAGAGAGAGGAGTGCGCCTACAGGCTTGCCTCTACTCCCGTGTGGGACAGGCCGCAAGGCGCACGGGTGTAAATCCACCTTCAAAAACACAGGAATTGCAGTGTCGTATTTATCCGCCGATACGGGAATTACAGTGTCTGTATGAGTACAGGTTGTGCAGTTTGGATCTGGCTGTGAGTCGCGGACTAAGAGCCAAACTGCTTAAGGCGACCACTTGCGTAAAGAAGGAAATTCGGTTTCGAGTCTCGGTCCGGCACAAATTTTCATGATTGTTCGTTTTCGCAACTGCGAATACATTTCATGTAAATACTGTATGTAGGGGAAACCAGTAGGCCATTTCACAAAGGGTTTCAAGGACACCTTAACTTAAATAATTCGCGATCTGTATTAACAATGCACTTACACAAAGCGGGACACAATATCCCAAGCCGTTCAAAAAGATGAAAAATACTCTATAATAGAGGAAAAGAGCGAAATTTTGATTAAAGCAGAAATTTTTGGATATAAAAAAGGAAATAAAACACTGAAAATCAGTTACTGTCAAAAGGTATTATAGCATCATGGCTAATTCTGATTGTTTGTACGGGTAAGTATTAGTACGTAACAGAATTCATTATTAAACTGCCTTGTATATGTGTGACCCAGTCCTCATAGTGATGAGTGCATGAAGTCACAAAATAGTTACCATTCTGTCAGCCCCTTAGTCCTTTTAACGCGCTTAAGCGGGCCGCTTCTACCGTTCCCAACTCTGGTTTGTCCTGCCGTCACACCACGAAGGGGGTCAGGGATTTTCTCTGCCTCGTGATCGCTGGGTGTTGTGTGCTGTCCTTAGGTTAGTTAGGTTTCAGTAGTTCTAAGTTCTAGGGGACTTATGACCACAGCAGTTGAGTCCCATAGTGCTCAGAGCCATTTGAACCATTTTTTTTTTTTAACACCACGAAGAAAGCACCAGTGAATACCACAGCAAACAGTAAACTGCATTGCGTCTCGACTAACCACGTCAGTAGCGACTATTTCATAGCAGGTGCGACTCGTTTTCTTAAAAAAAAATTCTTTAGCGTCGTCTCGATATAAAATATTTTTTGCTTCTTACGATGCAGGCCATTCTTAAAACAAGGCTGTATAACTACGTGATCCACCCGCCAGCAATTTTAACGAAATTAATGGACAATGTCTTTGTCATCCTTCATTCGTTAATGTAACGCAGAAATAACTCGACTGGGAGCGATGGCTACACCATGGCCTTTCATCCTTGTAAGTATATTTTAGATAATACCATTACCTTAATTTTAATAATCCACGAAGTTGAGACGTTGTATATTAGCGGTACTCTTTACTATGTAGATTGCACGTGATGATGCGGCTTTGTGTATCAATAGGCCAACAATTTTACCAGCTGTCAGTGGAGTTGTTATTAACATCGTGCCCTCAACAGCAGCGGATGCCTGGAATGTAACATTCGAGCGATGTAGGCCGCGCTACTGCTTTTGTAGTATGTCAGTGCTACGGAATAATAGGCAGTTGGAAATAGGTGTGCTCTGACTAGGCCCCACATGTTCCATTGTTACTTTTAACTGTTATGAAACATTACCTCTTTATCCTAATCCTAATATTCCCAGACAGAATCACGCAATCGTTCGCTTCCCCGAATGTCCACCAACGTTCTGGAAAGTTCCTTTGGTTTTACTTGATTTTACAAAACAAAATTAAAAATTAAAATTAAAACATTTATAATAGTGTGTGTAAAACATAAGACATTATAGTGCAATATCCGAACCAGTGCTAAGAATTTCTACACAAACTGAAAACTGTGTACCACAGCCGATCCTTCTGTTTTACATTCCAAGTCGTATCATGCTACACGCTCCTTCTTTAAGGCATCTACCTCTGTTTTAAGGAAACCTTGTTTACCACGTCTCTCAACGTTTATGACGTAATATCTCGTCAACTATGTGGGGTACTACCATAAAATTTTGAAGATATTTTCGGTGGTACATGCAGATACTGACCTCAAAAAGTCTGAAGTAATGCACTAAAATGTCATGGTCTGAGGCTGAAATGTGACTGCATGACCAGAAAAAATATAGTAAACGATACAGTTTCATTAATTTGGGGTGGGGAGGGTGTCAGCATCAGAAGTTATGAAAACGTTTTAAATTATGAATGATGTTTGTTGTCTGTCTAATGGCTCAAATGGCTCTGAGCACTATGGGACTCAACTGCTGTGGTCATAAGTCCCCTAGAACTTAGAACTACTTAAACCTAACTAACCTAAGGACAGCACACAACACCCAGCCATCACGAGGTAGAGAAAATCCCTGACCCCGCCGGGAATCGAACCCGGGAACCCGGGCGTGAGAAGCGAGAACGCTACCGCACGACCACGAGTGTTGTCTGTCTCAAATTCTGGATGAATATGATATGGTTAATTTTTACGACGTTAGTTACGCTTTCTCAAGACATATACAGGGTGGTCCATTGATCGTGACCGGGCCAAATATCTCACGAAATAAGCATCAAAAGAAAAAACTACAAAGAACGAAACTTGTCTAGCTTGAAGGGGGAAATCAGATGGCGCTATGGTCGGCCAGCTAGATGGCGCTGCCATAGGATAAACGGATGTCAACTGCCTTTTTTAAAATAGGAAGACCCATTTTTATTACATATTCGTGTAGTACGTAAAGAAATATGAATCTTTTAGTTGGACCACTTTTTTCGCTTTGTGATAGAGGGCGCTGTAATAGTCACAAACATATGGCTCACAATTTTAGACGAGCAGATGGTAACAGGTAGGTTTTTAAATTAAAATACAGAACGTAGGTACGTTTGAGCATTTTATTTCTGTTGTTTCAATGTGATACACGTACCTTTGTGAACTTATCATTTTTGATAACGCATGCTGTTACAGCGTGATTACCTGTAAATACCAAATTAATGGAATAAATGCTCAAAATGATGTCCGCCAACCTCAATGCATTTGGCAATACGTGTAACGACATTCCTCTCAACAGCTAGTTGTTCGCCTTCCGTAATGTTCGCACATGCGTTGACAATGCACTGACGCATGTTGTCAGGCGTTGTCGGTGGATCACGATTGCAAATATCGTTCAACTTTCCCCACAGAAAGAAATCCGGGGACGTCAGACCTGGTGAACCTGTGGGCTTCGAACACCAATCCACCTGTCATGAAATATGCTATTCAATACCGCTTCAACCGCACGCGAGCTATGTGCCGGACATCCATCATGTTGGAGGTACATCGCCATTCTGTCATGCAGTGAAACATCTTGTAGTGACATCGGTAGAACACTACGTAGGAAATCAGCATACATTGCACCATTTAGATTGGCATAGATAAAATGGGGGCAAATTATCCTTCTTCCCAGAATGCCGCAACGTACATTAACCCGCCAAGGTCGCTGACGTTCCACTTGTCGCAGCCATCGTGGATTTTCCTTTGTCCGATTGTGCATATTATGCCGGTTTACGTTACCGCTATTGGCGAATGACGCTTCGTCGCTAAATACAACGCGTGCAAAAAATCTATCATCGTCCCGTTGTTTCTCTTGTGCCCAGTGGCAGAACTGCACACGACGTTCAAAGTCGTCGCCATGCAATTCCTGGTGCATTGAAGTATTTTATGGGTGCAATCGATATTAATGTAGCATTCTCAACACCGACTTTTTTGAGATTCCCGATTCTCGCACAATTTGTCCGCTACTGATGTGCGGATTAGTCGCGACAACAGCTAAAACACCTACTTGGGCATCATCATTTGTTGCAGGACGTGGTTGACGTTTCACATGTGGCTGAATAACGTAATTATCTGGCGAACGGTCCGGACACTTGGATGATGTCGTTCAGGATACCGAGCATCATACATAGCACACGCCCGTTGTGCATATTGATCACAATAGCCATACATCAACATGATATCGACCTTTTCCGCAATTTTTTAAATGGTCCATTTTAACACGGCTAACGTTTCACAGCGCCATCTATCACAAAGCGAAAAAGGTGGTCCAACTAAGACATTCATATTTATTCACGTACTACACGAATATGTAGTAAAATATGGAGGTTCCCATTTTAAAAAAAGGAGTTGATATCCGCTTGAACTATGGCAGCGCCATCTAGCGGGCCAACAATAGCGCCATCTGTTTTCCCCTTTCAAGCTAGACGAGTTTCATTCTTTGTAGTTTTTTCGTTTGATGCTTATTTCGTGAGATATTTGGCCCGGTCACTATCGATGGACCACCCTGTATACACAGCTTGCAACTTTAAAACTGTACTCACTGTGTTAAATCCCCTTAGTGAGAAAATTATGACTGCGTTTTGAACATTTGAATTCTATCAATGAGTATACTGAAATACTGAAAACGCAATTTTCGTTGCCCCTGCATGCCTTCAGATAGGCAACCCTTTTCGCAAAGTGCACCCATTCACCGCGCACTGCTTTAACTGTTTAGTACTATAGATATCTCGGCTGCATCATTCTAATTTTTCAGTTCTGCCTGAAACCCGTTGTAAATGAAACCGGCTGTATAGTGGACACCGTTCTGTACGGTCACTAAAAGAGTGTTATCCAGGTGGAAACAGTTTTTCCCTCAAATGTTCAGGGATGGCAGAGACAGAAATCGGAGACGCTTGAACGATGACCAGGCGTTTCCTAAGTGATATGTCTCCATCTACGTCTACATTTATAATCTGAAAGCCACTGTGAAGAGGTCACGTTCCATTGAACCCGTTATTAGGGCTTTTAACCGTTGCATTCACGTATTCGGTGCAGGAAGAATGATTGTTTAGATGCAACAGTGTTTGCTGTAATTAATCTAATCTTGTGCTCAGTATCTCTACGCAAGCGATTTGTAGGGCGTTGTATTTCCTACAGCCCGTTCTTAAAACTCTGAAAGTGAGGTCTCTCTGGATGGTTTACGTCTATTTTTAAGAGTCTGCAAGTCCCGTTTCTTCAGCTTCTCTGTCACACTCTTCCACATGTCAAATATATCTGTGACTATCCTTGATGCCAGAAGTTATCCGAAGGAATATTGAAATTAATGAGTGCCATTACAAATGATTCGTCTTTTTCTCCAATTTTCTTCACTGTTGTGGCTGGTTTTCAGGATGCTCACAACCTCCAAGTGGCGGCTAACTGGCTACAAAATCAGTAACTGCCTCTGTACCGGCGTCTCCTCTTTGTCTCTATGTAAGTTCAGCTCAGCCACATGAGATCCTCTCGTCCCAGATGAGCCCGGAATAATCATCTAGAAGTGCAGTCTGCCCATGGAGAAAGCCATCCACCAAGATATTGAAGTAATAAGTCTGCTCCAAACGTATCCAGCCTAAAGACGTAACGCTCTGCAGAGTATTTCCTACAAGGAAAACCCTGTGCGTTGCGTTTTGCGACGCTGCATAATTTTCATTAGATGAATGATAGTGAGTACGAAATTATCTTCCAAGACACTGGGCTAGCTCCCTCACTTGCATTTCAGTAGGTTAACCATTTAAAGAGTTTGCTAGACTTGGTGCTCCAATGTGTGTCTAACTCACTCCATCGCTCTGTCTGTCATTACAGAAAGACCTCTTTCAGCACAGATGGTTCCCTACTACCAGTTCTATATTATTTACTTGAACCAATGGTAGTATTTTTGTTTTTTTTTTGTTTTGTTAAGTATTTGCTTTAGCGGCTCCTAAGCGAGGCATCCCACAAAGGAGCCCTAAACTTTCTGTTCCCATCCTACTTTCTGAGCCGTACCTTTACTGCCTCTGTAATTTGGCAAATATTGTCTATTATTCCCTCCAGAGTGGCAGCTCTTCCGGGTTTCCAACCTTTAGCAGCAGACTTCCTGTGGCCACCCATGTCTTCCAAAGCAGACTCTGTCATCCTGCACATCCTGGAGATACACTCGTAATCTGCATTCTTTGATTTCCGACAGTCGGAGCCAGGGCGGCTCTTTTATAGAATACAGCCCGCTCAGACGCTGTACCTGCTTGGCTTTTCCTTTCGCACGGGGAGAGCAACGATTCCATGAATGGTGCAGTATGTGCAATATCTTATATGTCGAGCATCTTGCTCAGTAAACCGAAAAACATATCCGCTGATGTTTTTGGCGCTAATAAACAACCGTTATGTGCCACCGAACCTGTTACAACTCTTTAGATGTAGCGCTGTTTCGGCGACTTGTGCATCACTTTCATTTATACTGAAGCAGCCTTTCAGTTGGCCTCATACGGCTGGACGGACAATCTTTCGGACATTCCAATCAAAGTAAAAATTGGGATGGTCACCAGGAACCAAATCCGTAACCTAGGTACTACTACCCCTAAACGCAAACTACAGTACATCAATTTGCTTTTAGTGCCACGACATGATTTACTGGTGTGACATGAGTAGACAGGATAGGCCGACCAGACTGATAATTTGACAAAATCGGTTGGCATACATTCGAACAGAGCACTGGCAGCCGGCCGGAGTGGCCGTGCGGTTCTAGGCGCTACAGTCTGGAGCCGAGCGACCGCTACGGTCGCAGGTTCGAATCCTGCCTCGGGCATGGATGTGTGTGATGTCCTTAGGTTAGTTAGGTTTAATTAGTTCTACGTTGTAGGCGACTAATGGCCTCAGAAGTTAAGTCGCATAGTGCTCAGAGCCATTTGAACCATTTTTGAAAGCACTGGCATTATCATTCCTGACTGAAACAGCAGATAACGAATCAACAGACACAGCTTTGGAAAATGGCAACATCACTGGGAAATGTAGTTTTATAGATACTGCCAGCAAAATGTCAGGAGTAGACCTCAGATTTTAGGTAAAAACCTATTTTGTTTCTCACTGAGTAAAAGCAACAAAAGTTATACATACACGAATTACTCCAATTTATGATCGAAAACGCTAGTTTTATAGCATCTAAAAATACTTAATTTCAGGTTAGTACCTGATTGTACCTCAATTTTTCAAAATCTAATTAAATAAAAAACTTATAAAACAAGAACTGAATGACAGCTGGTCTGTTTGCATCCGTGAACGCCAATCGTGAGTCAGAAGACGACAGCGTACTCCAGGCTGTTGCAGTCCGCCCAGCTCAGCGGGTTGGGGGGCGCTCAACTGAGAAGTTGTCAGCGTCCGTGCAGATTCTCAAGCTCTATATAGTCCAGACTCGCCACTTTTGCGAATCATGATGAAATGATGCAGACGACACAAACACCCAGTCTCTGAGCGGAGAAAATCCTCGACCCGGCCAGGAATCGATCAAAGGACCCCGTGATCCAGAGGCATGAAATAATAGAGATGCAAGTGAATCCTTTTACAAAATACGTAAGTGTAATTTTAACTTTGTGTTCATCGGATAGATATTCTGTGGCACTGATAATTTCTTCTTTGATTACGTGTTTTTTTTCTGTGCTGGCTTTGTAAACGCCGTTTCGAGATTCTAAATTTTATGTTTTCAGAATTAATGGAAACGTCACTACTAACGCTTGCGTAACTTGTCGAAAAATGACGTTCTTCACTATTTATGTTGGGAACAAAGATACCACTATTACACAATAATTCGACAAAACAATACCGTTCCTCCCAATCACAATTACAGCCGTAAGTTCTTTTTCTTTTAGCCGTATTGTATCGCAAAAAATCTATTACAATACTGGATTGCGCCAGAACATTGCACAGGGAGAAGCTATCGATAAAAAGCAACAATGTTCAAAAGGAGGGAACATAATGTTTGTGGCAAAGGTTGTTCGGTATTAAAGTGACCATGTCTCCGATTCGCAACGACTGAGGTATGATATTTGTTGAGGGAAATAGTGATTACAGTTCGGAGTGTACAAAAAACAATTTTGTTGAAAAATTTGACTTAATATGTGAGAGCGTCGGAATAAGTATGTTTATGAGGGGCGCTAGATGAGCATGAACGCATCACGAGTACCATAGCGTCTGTGGGGGAGGGGGGGGGGGGCGCTGCGCTGGTCAGTCCTGCCTCAAACCAATATCGTTAGTGTCGTTTCGTCCTCACATGCCCCATGAAACGAAAGTTCCTCTATCAGTCAGTCAGAATGTTCCACGCGCAAATGATCAAAATACTAACAAACCATTTTATTTTCTCGAACGTAGAGTCGCTTTTTGTGAAATGTGGAACTAACACTTTGCTGCATAGAATGAAAGGAGCATTAGCTTGAATCCATATTCAATTATTGCGTAGTGCGCCATGACATTGATAGATCGGTAGATAACAGTGGTAGTAGCATTGCAATGCATTGACTGACACCCGCATACTCACACGTTAGCAATTAGTGCGTTGGCAGCCGTAATGGGTTAATGATGATGGAGTATCCCGCCATCAGAATTGTTGTTGTGAGGTACACCTTATCGGTTCCAGTTACCGTGTCTTATTTATGTCACAGGCGACTTTTGGCTTGACAGACATATGAGTTTCTCGTTTTTAATCTCGTTAAGGTAATGCCGGTAAGTGTAATGATGGAAGTGCTATCTACTCAACATTTCATCGAAACATTTGTTTGGAGTGTTTTCCTACATAGCTGTCTGACCTGGGTCCTAATTGAAGACAGTATACAACACCTGGAAGCAATGGCTGTATGCATGTGGAGAATATAAGGAACAGGTCAGCGGCACACAACGCGATACATACAATAAAGATAGTACCCCATCCATTAAAACTTTTTGAATAATATTAGATTTTGCGGCTAATACTCATATTTGGTTTTGGGTTCAGACAGTTTTCAACACTTGAACCTGTGGTTATATTCATCACTAATCCATTCGTTTCCGTTGTCATTACTGAAACTGCAGTAGGTTTGGAAATTATAATCTTTAATTAATAGACACGGAAATTTTTGTATCTTAAAGAAGATATATCTTTGAAATCACGTACTGCATTTTCAAGAAACTTCTGGACTCTGGTGGGCAGGTATAATCATGCCATGATCGTCAGCATTTCTTTGAAAACTTGTTCTTGTTTTAGCTCGACATAAAATCGAGGTAGCATTTTCATGTATGACCATCATCAGAAATAAATACCATCCACCTGGACAGACTCACATCTAGATGACGCATTAAAAACATCTTGTACCAGCTACTCACATGATTTTTCTGAACTTACAGCGCACATGGAGTGTCAATCTTCACAGTAATTATGTAAATTGTAAATCTAAGAAGTTATAATTATATCTCTTGAGATACTTTTACAGATCTGACGTTTGTGTTTTCAGCACTTAAAGTGGTGACTGCGAAGGCGGCGGTGCCCGCACCACATTAGACAAGAGTTAAATGCGCCAGTGCACATAGAAAAATTGGAGAGACTCGTTTATGACTCCAGTACTATATAGAAGAGGAGCGTCATCCAGCCATTTAGATTTAGCATTTCCTCGGTTTCCTTGCATCGCATAAGGCGTTTAAATGATGACTGCTATGAAAAGGCTGGCAATAGTGGTAATATGTTCCACCGGCAGTCAAGGACGATATAGAGCACAGTGCTACGGGTTAAGTCGAGACACACTTGGTCAATTGTAACCAATTACAGGGCTAAATATCGAAATCAAAAACCATCTCTGGGCCTGGAGAACTAATGACCCAACCAAGAGTGAACTTCATTACTTTGCATTGTGCTCACCTCATCCACTTAAACAGAAAAGGAGGACAGACAAGAACTCTCTGCGACTGCGGAAGATAGGGACGCCTGAAAGTTTAATGCTTCACGGTACGGGGTGTTCAAAAAGTCTCTCCGCAGTGCCGTATGGCTGTTAGCCGCCTGTGTCGTATGATTGTTCGCGTGCCTGGGTTACTTTCCTTCAGGTGGACTCTCCCAATATTCCACTGTTTCGTTTATCTCAGCCAGCGTCAGTAGTATCATTGTTGCGTGTCGTTACGTGTTGACGTGAACCTTTAAGTTTCGTCCCATTGTTCGTTTGTTTCGTTTTTGCAAGTGTTAAAATTCTAACCATTGATGGACGTGTGTTTTTAGTCGAACAAGTGTTCAGAGCTGGCGGTAAATACTGTTTCAATTCGTCAAACATTTAATTCAGTTTTCCCTGAGACAGCACCCACATCGTGATACTGTGCGAGATTTGATTAACAAATTTCGAAATACGGGTTCAGTGACAGATGCATCGAGAACTAGTCGTCCTAGCGCTTTTATCTGAGAATAAACTACTCGATATTTCCGATAAAATGTCCATGAGTCAGTAAGAAAACTCGCCCAGGAAATCGATGTTGGTGTCGGAACGGCCCACGCAGCTGTAAGGAAGAAATTAGAACTTTTCCCATGCAAAGTGACAGTCGTGCAAGAAGTGAAAAATACTGATCGTGGCAAGAAACTGCATTGCGGTCAATGGTTCAAAACTTTCGTTCAAGAAAAGGGAAGGAATATTCTTAATGAAACATTTTCAGGCGTGGTTTCATTTATCCGGGTACATGAACTCTCAGCGGGCTGGTGTGGCGGAGCGGTTCTAGGCGCTTCAGTCTGGAACCGCGCGACAGCTACGGTCGCAGGTACGAATCCTGCCTCGGGCATGGATGTGTGTCATGTCCTTAGGTTAGTTAGGTTTAAGTAGTTCTAAGTTCTAGGGGACTGATGACCTCAGATGTTAAGTCCCATAGTGCTCAGAGCCATTTGAACCATTTGAACTCGCAAAGTTCTCGTATGTGGAGTACTGCAATTCCAGTGTGTATTCATGAGGAACCACTTCATTCTGTGAAACTAGGCGTTTGTAATGCAATTTCTAGACGTCGGTTTGTGGGTCCCATATTTTTCAACGAAGCAATAAACGCACAACGATACTGCCGTGAGTTTCATTTCGGTATATGCACTGCTGCATACGGTACGCGCGGCTAACAATCATATAGCTCTGCAGAGAGACTTTTTGAGTACCCCGTAGTTTACACCAAATAGAAAGTGGAAGCATCCAGAACTATTTGAATTTGACCAGAACTAGTCAAGATACTGAAGAATGTAAGTTACTTAACTCTGCTGCCAACACAGTATAAAGTGAACTCCAGTACGAGTTGTACAACGTAGGGATACTGACCATGGAGAGCAGTGAAACGTATCTTGTAACCACGTGAGTCAAGATCGACGACGTTTGGAGCGCATGCCAAGAAGAACAGCAGTAGCAAAGAGCTAAGCAGCAAAATAGTCTGGAGAAAAGCTGGTCGGTCATTCTGAGTTCAGTAGAGATGGTGTTGAGTCTGAATGGATTGTTGATGAGTAGGCTAATTACAAACATAAGCTGTTCATGTAAAGTACACAAAACCTAGGTATAGGAACCCAGATGGTAGGGCAGAGGCTAGAATGCTACCAAGCAACGCACGATCATTTGGTTCTTTATTTTAGCGTAGCTTTTCACGTAGATAGAGAGATCGACGTAGCCAGAAATACTGAGCAGTTCCAGTACTGCTGACTGCCATTGTAACTGAATAGAGAGAGGGTCCTGGGGCGATATTTCCTTCACTTCCACGGATCTCTTCCTGCTTTATTTCTTACTATATTTTTCTGTTGATAGGCGGAGAAATTTACTATACGTTTTTAATAATACGAGAAGATATTCATTGTCACCACTGAAAGAAATGTAGAATATACAGAAATGAAGGATCGGCCTTAGAATAACAGGACGACTGAGTCAGGTGTAACGACAATAAACAAAATAAATAAACATGAGAAAACTATGTGAAAATTTGTGTCCGAACTTTGTCCAAAGTTACATGTTACGCAGATCACTTCAATCATGTAACTATTATAGAACCAACTGAGGAACCTATCTAGATCTGTGATATTTTCAGTGCCGTGTCATGAACTTGTTTTAGATTATGAGTGGACTTACACTGCCGGGGAAAAGACTAGTAAATCCGCAGAGAGATCTTCGATTTTAAAACGATGACGATATGTGCCACCTGGGGGATAGTAGATGTACTCATTATGGTTTCAACATCGTCCGCCAACAGATGGTTTAGTTGTATAGCTGCCAGAGCGCCATCTATGCCTTCCTGTTGATAGGGAGCGCTCACATATGGTTCAGATGGCTCTAATCACTATGAGACTTAACACCTGAGGTCATCAGTCCCTTAGAACTACTTAAACCTAACTAACCTAAGGACATCAGACACATCCATTTCCGAGGCAGGATTCCAACCTGCGACCGTAGCAGCAGCGTGGTTCCGGACTGCAGCGCGTAGAACCGCTCGGCCACAGCGGCCGGTGGAGCGCTCACAGCCAGAGAGCCAAGTGTGGAGGAGACGTGTGAAGCAAACAGGCAGCCATGACACGTGGACGCGCTTGTGCTTCCTACAGCCAACTGAAAGATGTTAAGTTCAGAGCTTCCGAGTGCGGACACTGTCAAAAAATTGCCACACAAGTTGTACGTGCTGCGTCAGTTGTGAAACGATGCTGGTATCAATACTCATATGAACAATCTCACATCAGTATACGAGGTTCTGGACGTCCGCAGAGCACAGACGCTCGCCATGATCGTCGTATTGCAAGTGCAGACCACACGGCTACCAAAGCACAGATGACATGGCTTGTGAGGCCAGACGTGTCAACACGAGCTGTCGCAAACCACTTATTAGCAGTGGGACTGCAGGCACACACATCTGTAGCCCGTCTCCCACTCACGACACAGCATCGACGCGACGTCCACGGCTCGACTGATGCAGTAAGAGGATCACTTGGGAGATAATGGTGCACCATGGTTTTAGCAATGAAAACAGATTCTGCCAGCCCTCATGAAATTGTCGTTTTCGGGAAAGGCGGAGACTTGATGAGCGCAGCGCTGTCTCGCAGAGCGTATTTGTCCAAGACACACTGTCTCCATTCCAGGACGTGTGGTCTCGAGTGCGAAAAGTGAAAAGTATCACTCAACCCTGGTGTCTCTGGGGGGGGGATACTAACCAGCGTTCGGTACGTGCTGAATGTTGTTAAACAGGTTCTTTTGCCTTACGTGCAACAGGAAGGTGATGTGTTGTTCCAATAGCAGCGCGGGATTAGCCGAGCGGTCTAAGGCGCTGCAGTCATGGACTGTGCGGCTGGCCCCGGCGGAGGTTCCAGTCCTCCCTTACGCATGGGTGTGTGTCCTTAGGATAATTTAGGTTAAGTGGTGTGTAAGCTTAGGGACTGATGACCTTAGCAGTTAAGTCCCATAAGATTTCGCACACATTAAAACATTTTGTTGTTGTTCCAATAGGATAATGCTCGCCCACACACGGCCCGTGAAACTCAACGTGCGTTGCAGGACATGCAGTAACTTTTCCTCAACAAGATCTGGAGACTTGTTTCCATTCAAGCATGAGTGTAGTACGATGGGACGAGAAGTGACTTGTGCGACTCGTCAACCAACAAATCTTGCAGAGCTACATGAACAGGTCGAGCTGGCATGCTAAACGTATCCCACGACAGTATTCGCCACCTGCACGATCCACATCTACGTCTACATAGCTACTCCGGAAGCCACCCGTGCGTGGTAGAGGGTACCCTGTACCACTACAAGGCGTCAAGTCGTTTCATTTTCTGTTACACACGCAAGTAGAGCGAGCGAAAAACAACTGTCTGGATGCCTCCGTATGAGCGCTAATTTCTCGTATCATATCTACTTGGTCCTTACGCGCAATGTATGTTGGCGGCAGCAGAATCGGTCGGCAGTCAGCTTCAAACACAGCTTCTCTAAATTTTCGCAATAGTGTTTCCTGAAAAGAACGCCGCGTACCCTCCATGGATTCCCATTTGAGTTCCGGAAGCATCTCCCTAACACTTACGTGTTGTTCGAACCTAGCGGTAACAAATATCTCTCAAATGGATTCCTTCAACCGACCTGGTAAAGATCCCAAGCACCGGAGCAGTACTCAAGAATGGGTCGCACCAGCGTCCTATATGCGTTCTCCTTAACAGGTAAACCACTCATTTCTAAAATTCTCCCAATAAACCGAAGTCGACCATTGGCCTTCCATACCATAGTTCTTACGTGCTCGTTCCATCTCATATCCCTCTGCAACGTTACGCCGTGTCAAGCAAGACACTACTAATACTGTATCCGAACATTACAGGTTTGCCGGTCGAGGTGGCCGTGCGGTTCTAGGCGCTACAGTCTGGAGCCGAGCGACTGCTACGGTCGCAGGTTCGAACCCTGCCTCGGGCATGGATGTGTGTGATGTCCTTAGGTTAGTTAGGTTTAATTAGTTCTAAGTTCTAGGCGACTGATGACCTCAGAAGTTAAGTCGCACAGCGCTCAGAGCCATTTGAGCCATTGCAGGTTTCATCTTTCTACATTTATCCACATTTAGCCTAGCTGCCATTCTGCACACCAACTGCATGTTTTATCTAAGTCGTCTTGTATCTTCCTACAGATGTTCACACGTTACCGTACACTACAGCAACATCAGCACATCATACATTGCGTGTGACGAGGGCCTCCCGTCGGGTAGACCGCTCGCCTGGTGCAAGTCTTTCGATTTGACGCCACTTCGGTGACTTCCGCGTCGATGGGGATGAAATGATGATTAGGGGACAATACAACACCCAGTCCCTGAGCGGAGAAACTCTGCGACCCAGCCGGGAACCGAACCCGGGCCCTTAGGATTGACAGTCCATCCCGCTGACCACTCAGCTACCATTTATTTATACAGAGAACAACAGTGATCCTATCACACTGCCTTGGGGCATACTTGACGACAACCTTGTTCTGATGTACACTCACCGTCGAGGTTAACATACTGGGTTCTATTATTTAGAAAGTTTTCCAGCCACTCGCATATCTTTGAACTTACTCTATATGGTCGTACATTCGTTAACAGCCTGCAATGGGGAACCGTGACAAATGCTTTCCGGAAATCTATAAATCTGGAATCTGCCTGTTGCCCTTCATCCACAGTTCGTAGTATATCATGTGAGAAAAGGGCAATCTGAGCTTCGCACGAGCCATGCTTTCTAAAATCTTGACGATTCCTTGACATAAGCTTTTCAGTCTAAAGGAAGTTTATTATATTCCAAATGAGAATATGATTAAGGATTCAGTAGCAAACAGAAGTTAGGAAAATTGGTTGTAATTTTGCGGGGCTGTTTCCTTTCCCTTATTACGAGTATACACTGAAGTCACCTGCGCTCCTTTCCAGTTGCTTGGGACTTTGTGCTGGATGAGAAAATACAAGCTGGGTAAAGGGCAAGTACTCACTGTAAAATCAAACCAGGATTCCATCCGGACCTGGTGATTTATTTGCTTTCAAATCTTTTAGTTGTTTCTCTACGCCAGGGGGGTGCTTATTAATATGTCTGTCCAATTGTCAAATGACGGTATCCTTGCACGATTTTCCGTGTGAACGGATTCTTGAACGTGAAATTTAAAACTGCGGCTTTTGTTTTGCTGTCTTCAACTGTCACGCCGAATTGGTCAGCAAGGGACTTAGTGGAAGCCTTGGGCTTGCTTAGCGATTTATTTACAAACACCAAATTGTCTTTTTTCAGTTCGCGAAAACATGATGGACGAAATTTAAGTATCGTAGCTCTTACGTTTCTGAAAAACTGTCCGACAGGTAGGCCGACAAAATATGGAATTGAATTCAGCCGTAACTGCTTATGAAATCCAGAATGTTCTTAGTAACTAGTGTTTCATACTTTGAGCCCAAATACGAGTTCTAACATGATGTCGTTCACGGTACCAGTATGTTCCAAGAATCCATGCACGGAAATGCGATTTCTCAGACAATCATATCTCGGGTTCTATTGATCACAGAACTGAGTGGGCAAGTGTTATTGGTTGTTCTTGGCTTTGTGACCACTGTGTATACCTATCGGGATATCGGTCACGGTGTAGGTATCTTACAGTACTAGATAATTTTTTAAACATTACACACTTCCTATAGCCCAGGAAGATTGACCATATGGCTTGATTCATTGCATTAGGTTAGATATAGTGTGGGCCTTAGGTGGCTTATAAAAGCATCATTTGCCCATTGTCGGTTACTGAGAAAACAGCAGCAACACATTTTTAACCAGTTTTTGCACCATGGTCCACAATTATCTGAGTAAATAACCAAAGAAAATCTCCCAAAAGTAAACTATGTATTCTTTTGACATTTATCTAGGACACCATTTTCCCGTTTTGGAAAATCTTTTTCCGTTATTAAGATAACCCGAAAAACCATAGTTTTTGAGTATATGTAATGCCAGTTGTGGCCACTACTATAAGTTACATTCATGGCAAATGGCCGGAATGAAGATGATGTTCTCAGAGAACACTGAAATTCTTTGTGCTTGTAAAACAACTACCGCGGTTTTTGTTTTCTGGAGGTTTAGCCTAATAAAGTCGTACATTTTTATGTAAAGTGCTGTAAAGTGAACATGCTTTGGATGGGAGTTCTGCTCCGACTGCAAAGAAAAGGAAGCACCTATTACGTCGTTTGACCATTTTACGCCAGACGTTTGAAGTATCGCTTTAAAACCTTTCATTTTTATTCCTCAGGCAACAGCTTTGTAATTTCTTAACGAAACTTAGCATTAAAATATTTTTGTTTGGACGAGAAGAACAGCGGTTCCCATTTGGATGGAAACAACACCTACTGTGTGTTCTACGTTAACCGCATATTATGCATACTTATTTGTTGTTTATGTGGTGTCACCGCCAGACACCACACTTGCTAGGTGGTAGCCTTTAAATCGGCCGCGGTCCGGTAGTATACGTCGGACCCGCGTGTCGCCACTGTCAGTGTTTGCGGACCGAGCGTCGCCACACGGCAGGTCTAGAAACACGTCCTAGCACTCGCCCCAGTTGTACAGACGACTTTGCTAGCGATGCTGCACTGACAAATACGCTCTCATTTGCCGAGACGATAGTTAGCATAGCCTTCAGCTACGTCATTTGCTACGACCTAGCAAGGCGCCATTACCAGTTTATATTGTAATAATGTCTAAACAAGAGCGATGTTCTCCAATTGTGGATTAAAGTTAAGTATTCCAAGAACTACGTTCTTTTCTTTATAGGATAATTACTTTACCTTGTTCCAGATCTCACGCCAATCTGCGTGAGCTTAAAAGCGTGCATTTCGGCCTCATCTAGCAACACGGTGTTGGCTCTTTTCAGTTTATATGTGTCAAACTACGTAAGTATGTTGAGGCATATAGATTAAATGTCGAAATTTTACTAATCTATAAAATTCGTTTTATATAAGCAGGGAAAAAAAGGAACTAGTGGAAAATACGTCTGTCAAAGCATGACAAAGGCGAATATGTTTCTCTTTAAAGGACTCTTGCAGAAAAGCTTCAATCCATCTTCCTCACCAAAAATTTTGACATGTGGCAGAGATGCCACATGTCAAAATTTTTGGTGAGGAAGATGGATTGAAGCTTTTCTCTCAGTGCTGGTGGAAGAGAGATGCCTGTGGTAGAGAACAAGAGACAGCGATGGTGGGAGAGAGCAAGTGTCAATGAACCAGAAAGAGAGATGGATGAAGACAGTAGCATTGGGAGCGAAAGCTGGAGGAGATAGTGACGGTCAGTGGGTCAGTGGGAGACAGTGGACGGCCTAGCAGTCAAAACCACAACGAAAAGCACCCCAAGGTCACGTGTGGAGAGTAGACAGTTATCGCTGATGAGAAAAGACTGCAGATTGTGAGCGAGAAAGAACGCGACAGTGGTAATGGGAGAGAAAAGAATAGGAGAAAGACAGTGGCAGTGGGACAAAGAGACAGAGAAAATAGCAGAGAAGGAGAACGTGTTAAGGAAGAGAGAGAGTAAGTGATGAAGACAATGACAGTGGGAGGGACAGGCAAGTGGAAGTGCCAATGGGAGGTAAAGCAGGCAGTGGCAGAGAGACATATATAGACAGTGGCAATAGGATGAAGATGCTGAGTATGAAGGCTTCACTGCAAAGAGAGACTGGGTGAAATGATTTAGAATGTTTCGTATTAAGAGCATGAGTATGTTCACACGGCAGAACTTTTGGTAAGGGAGGTATAATGAAGATTAAGGCAGGTGATAACCTGTTGTGTCTAGACAAGACAGCCTAGACACAATGAGAGGAAGCCGAAAGGCACGCGCTAAGCTAAAGCAGGATGGCTTGAGGTCTGAAACAGTATACGTAATGAATGCTATAAAGAAAAGTACGTTGCTTCTGGAATATTTAACTTTAATCCATCCTTTTGGTACATCTGGAGATTGTGGCGAAACAAGTGAGACTCTTTAGATACATGCAATGTTACTAATGGCGCCTTGCTAGGTCGTAGCCATTGACTTAGCTGAAGGCTATTCTAACTATCGGCTGGGCAAAGGAGCGAGGCTTCGTCAGTATAGTCGCTAGCTACGTCGTCCGTACAACTGGGGCGAGTGCTAGTCCGTATCTCGAGACCTGCCTTGTGGTGGCACTCGGTCTTCGATCACACAGTGGCGACACGCGGGTCCGACATGTACTAATGGACCGCGGCCGATTTAAAACTACCACCTAGCAAGTGTGGTGTCTGGCGGTGACACCACATTCCTCCCCCGCAAATCGGTGAACGGTCGTGTTATAAGGCTTCCGCCCGCCGTGGGGAGGACCCCATGTTGACGTATACGATGAGGTGGGGAGACTAACAACAGGCGAGGCTGTGCCACCCGCACCCGGCCATTCGGTCCGAGGGGAGCTAGGAAACGCCTGAAAACCTAGTCCAGGGTGCACGTCAACATGCGGTGTATGCACCCGTAAAGAGACAGGAGGGGCCGAAGGGTCGACCTCCATTGCGTCGGGGTATCCGACGCGCGATGACGTCATGTGGTCCGGAGCGGGCAAGAGTTCCATGGCGGAGGACAGCCGGTCACGGGAAGCGATCGGCGGCGCTTGGCGGCTGCAGCGAAGCGTCGACTGCGGGCGGCGCCGGCTGGAGGACAGGCGGCGGCGGCGGAGGCGGCAGCGACGCGTCGCCATGGGTCAAAATGGAAGGCATCGTCGGTAACACCTGGGGATGAGGCGAGCCAGTAGATGGGTCCCCAGGGCGCTGACCGGACGGCACCGTCGCTGAAAGCAGACGGGGAGCGGCAGAACCCGTGCGACGACAGAGGCGCAGCTGATTGAGATGCCGACGCACCTCACCAGAGGCCCCCAAAACCAAATACATCGCGCGGCCGAGGCAGCGAAGAATGCGCCCTGCGGGCCAACGCCGTGAACCTCGATAGTTGCGATAGAATACAACGTCGCCTGGAGCAAAAGCAGAAGTCTGCCGCTGCACAGGAACCTGATGCGGCGGGTGCAGCAAAGACATCAAGGTTCGATGAGGACGACCGTGGAGCAACTTAGCCGGCGAGCGACCATCTCGGGGCTGAGAGCGATACGATGACAAAAAGAGCAACAACGCGTCCTCCCGAGAATGCGACTCTTTCAACTTCAACATCTGTGACTTGAAAGTCCGGACCAATCGTTCAGCGGCACCGTTTGACTAAGGCGAAAACGGCGCGGATGTCAGATGTTGAATACCATTGGCCTGGCAGAATGACTGAAATTCTGCGGACGTGAATTGTGGGCCATTGTCAGAAACAATAGTCTGTGGAAGACCTTCAATGCAAAAGATAACAGACAACGCTTGGATGGTGGCAGATGACGTCGTGGAAGACATCTGGACAACAAAAGGAAAATTACTGAATGCATCGACCAGAACCAACCATCGAGCATTCCAGAAGGGACCAGCAAAATCGATGTGCAAGCGTTGCCAAGGGGAAGTGGCTTTTGGCCATGCAAAGACTTTCCACGGCGGCACGGATTGTTGTTCGGCACACGCCATGCAAGAAGAACACATATTCGTAATCGCAGCATCGATGCCGAACCAAGTACAGTGCTGACGGGCAAGTTGTTTCGTTCGCACTATACCCCAATGTCCTTGGTGAAGAAGCCGTAAAACAGAGGACTGTAACGAACGTGGGACCACGACTCGGGACTGATCATTATCAGAACGCAACAACAAAACACCACGTCGAACAAAAAGTTGCTCCTTGTGAGCAAAAAATCGGCGAACCAACGGATCCTCGATCCGAGACTTACACAAAGGCCATTGCGTAGCAACAAAACGCAAAACGGTAGCAAGGACAGGGTCAGCGGCTGTGGCTGTAGCTACACGACGAAAATCAATCGGAAACGATTCGACCACGTCATCGGTTTCCGAATCAATGAACATTCAAGCAAGTTCGGAAGAATCGAATGCTCGATCCTCAGCAACAGGCAAACGGGACAACGCATCGGCGTTTCCGTGCTTAGCAGTGGACCGATACAAGATATCGTAACGGTACTGCGAGAGGAAAATAGACCACCGAATGAATTTCTGCGCTGTACGCGGAGGTACAGGCTTGTTCGGATGAAAAAGCGATGTCAAAGGTTTGTGGTCTGTGATGATGGTAAAGTGACGACCATACAAGAAATCATGGAACTTAGTAACACCAAACACGAGAGCCAAAGCTTCTTTCTCTATCTGTGAATAATTTCTTTGCGCAGACGAGAGCAATTCGGATGCAAAGGCAATAGGACGATCATGCGATCCATCTTTGTGCGCAAGCACAGCACCGATCCCGAAATCCGATGCATCTACCATCAACAAAAGGGGTTTCTCGGGATCGAATGGCGTAAGGCAAGTATTTGAAAGCAAAGCCGATTTCAACTGGCGAAAGGCGCGTTCGCATTCCGTCGTCCAGACGAACGGAACACCTTTACGGCGTAAGCGATGAAGCGGAGCTGAAATGGAAGAGGCATTGCGCACGTTCACTCACACCTTGTGATTCCAAATCATGTAAGGTTCTCGCGACCTCATCACGCAATGCGTGGGGAACATTGCGCGCTCTGAAAAATTTCGGTCGCGCGTTTACTTTCAGTTCCAAATGTGCTTCATAGTTCTTAGCGCAACCAAGGTCCGGTGCAAAAATGTCTGCAAATTCGTCACATAGCCGAGAAACACTGGCGGAAGGCACAGTCGGATTCACTGATAGGACCTTATTTACTATAGACGTGTTAAACAACTGAAATAAATTTAAACCAAACAAGTTCACTGCAGTAGAAGAACGAAGAACGTAAAATGACACAAGTTTTGTTTGTCCCTTATATGTTGCAAGAAGGCTGCACTGTCCTAACACAGGGATATTCTGACCTGAATAACTATTTAACTGAACATTTGCGGCATGCAACGGAGGTTTGCCCAGTTGTTTGTACGTGTCGTGATTGAGCAATGAAACAGCAGCTCCGGTATCGAGCTGGAATGGTATGACCTTGCCATTAAAGTCCAAATCTACAAAAAGTGTATTGTCCGGCTGACGACAAGAGCGACTGTCTCGTGCAATTTGAACTGATACAGGTACAGCATCACTTGCGACTTGACGCGATTTCCTGCGACGTCGACGCACACTTTGTGTGGGACAAACACAGTCACTGTTAGAGACAGTGGCACTGGACGAAGTGGAATTAACTACATGAATGTCCATGGGCGAAGGTTCACGAGCCTGAGTATTCGTGGTTCGATTCCGGCGCGAAGCAAAGGGCCTGGAATGGTTGTGATTGTCTGAACTGAGCTTTTTCTGGCAAACACTTTGAACATGTGCTTTCTTATTACAGAAAAAGCAAATAGCTTGGCGTGACGGGCAATTTTCACGCGAATGTCTAGTAGCACACCGCGGGCATGATTTCACTGCATGTGTATGCTGGCGCGGCACACCTGGTTTAGAGCGTGGCGGCAGCTGCGCAGACGTGCGCGAGGGCAGTAGACCGTTCTGTGCAGCGCGCCCGGCGGGCCGGTGAATGTGACACACAGCTGGCGAAGTTGCAAATGATTCCTGAGCAAAGTCAAGCTTGTCTTGTCCATCCAATATGTCTATCACTTGTTGAAGGGAGGGATTGACGAGTTTCAAAATCTGTTCTCGTATGCGAACATCAGAAACGTTCTGTGCTATTGCATCACGTACCATAGTATCTGAATAAGGGAGTCCACATTCACACTCAAAAGCACAATCCCGAGTAAGGCCTTGCAATGTTGCAACCCACTCCCTATTAGTCTGACCGGCCGTACGTTTTGTACGAAAGAACGTATACCTTTTTGCAACGATATTGACTGTTTCTTTGAAATAGGTGTCCAATGCCGACAAAATTTCTTCGTAGGACAGAGTTGCTACGCCGCGTCGGGGAAATAATTTCACTATCACACGGTACGTTTGCACCCCTAAACACGACAATAAATGAGGCTGCCGCTCGTTACCTTGAATTCTGTAGGCGGCGAGATGAAATCCAAACTGGCGTGACCACTCCGTCCATGTTTCCACGTCTGCTTGAAAATTACGGAACGGTGGTGCAACTGCATGTTGTGGCTGCGGTAGCGATGAAGCGGCGGCGGCCGCATCGTTTTGCAGTGCACGTTGACCCTGGACGAGCTGTCCAAGGGCATCCAATAACTCCTGTATCTGCTGATTCTGCAAGCGATAAAATTCGGACAGTACATCTGGCGAAGCCATGACACAAGTAAATGCAAGCAATTAGAAAGAACAAGACCCTTTGTTGACTCGTCGCCAAAAATGTTGTTTCTAGACAAGACAGCCTAGACACAATGAGAGGAAGCCGAAAGGCACGCGCTAAGCTAAAGCAGGATGGCTTGAGATCTGAAACAGGATACGTAATGAAAGCTATAAAGAAAAGTACGTAGCTTCTGGAATACTTAATCCATCCTTTTGGTACATCTGGAGATTGTGGCGATACAAGTGAGACTCTTTAGATACATGCAATGTTACTAATGGCGCCTTGCTAGGTTGTAGCCATTGACTTAGCTGAAGGCGATTCTAACTATCGGCTGGGCAAAGGAGTGAGGCTTCGTCAGTATAGTCGCTAGCTACGTCGTCCGTACAACTGGGGCGAGTGCTAGTCCGTATCTCGAGACCTGCCTTGTGGTGGCGCTCGGTCTTCGATCACACAGTGGCGACACGCGGGTCCGACATGTACTAATGGACCGCGGCCGATTTAAAACTACCACCTAGCAAGTGTGGTGTCTGTCGGTGACACCACATAACCCACTTTACTGACAGAGTATTTTAAGGAGGGGTTATTCACCTTTTCTCTGCTCTGACACGAACTTTTTTCACTGGTGATACTATGATTTGGTTCGGTTCTTCGGTAGTACTGTACCGTTTAGAAGGTTACTCGCTGAAATATAGTGCGATGAGAAAGGTAGTGAAGTAAAGTTAATAAAGGCTTTGGCGCCCTGTCCGTGAATGGGTTTCTGGCCATTTCTTCTCCTGACACTGGCTGGGGGAATATGGCTGCCGAGCGCATCGGCAACCATTTCCCCCTGGGAAAAATCACCGGTGGGTAGGATGATAGCAAAGTGAGAGTATATGGGACCGCCCTGGAGCGACTGTAACGAGAAGAAATCCGGATTGGTACGGAGCCTAATCTTCCACTTGCTAGATGACCAAGGCCACTATGAAATATTCAAAACGTGTATGTACCGTTGGCATCTTAAAGCCACATGAACAAGAATAGTAACAGAAGAAAATTCTTTGCGGCATATAAGCTTTTTCAAGTGATAATGTAGCGAAAACGGAAGGCGGAAGGAGGAGTAAGATGTACAAGAAGATGTCGTGTTTCAAGATTTTAAATAAACAAACGGGACCGAGTAGTGGTAGGTCCGTTCTGCACTTTGAAGTTTATCGGCGTTAAATGAGTTGTGTAATCGCAAATATCCGGTAATGCACAGGCATACATCGATGAACAGATGCAGAATTATTGATTATAACGATTGTACTGTACACTGTATCAACATTTAAATGTACGTTTGCGATGTCGCACCCAGCGGTAGTGTGATTCTCACAACAATTCCGCCAAAGTCACACAGTCATTGCTGACGCCGATCCGGAAGTACAGATCTATCGCCGTGTAATTTACTACATCTTTCTGGCGTGCTGAAAGAACTGTAGGGGGTCACCCCTCCGGTAAGGATTTTCATTAGGCGAGGCCGAGCTGTGTCGCTGGTGTGGACGGCTATTATATGCCCCGCGGCGTTACTGAGACGTCAATATCTCGAACAACGTTAGTTTAGTGTGTAAAGTGAACGGAGTTACACTGAAGAGCCAAAACATTACGACCACTGCCCACCGCGAGATTGAATGCGTCCCGGTGGTGTTCCGGGCACCTGAAGAGGTAAGGAATGAATGGAAGCGGAAAAGAGACGAGTGGGCAGCCATAAAGCCCGCAAATGCGGAAATCCACTGATATGGGACGTTGCTATGCCTCTGTAGCTTGCAACTAGAATTTCTGGAGCGGCGAAGCTAGTCTCACCTATGGAGAGTCGTTGAACGATGGTGAAATAAAGAGTAGGGCGTATGATATTGGACGACCACGTGTCACCACAAAACGTAGAGGTCGGAGGATCCCCCACACTGTTATCCAGGATAGGCAGAGATCTGTGCCAGACCTGATTACAAAATACGTACCATGTAGCAGGCGAAAGTGTTTCGAAGCACACCGTTCAAAGACCATTGTAGAACATGGAACATACATCACACAACCCCTACGTGTTCCTGTGTTGACCCAAAGACATCGTCAGTTATGGCTCCAATAGGCACAGCATCACTGAGTTTTCACCGTGCGTCAGTAGAAAAACGTTGCCTGTCGAATATTTCATATTTCTTGTTACACCAGGTCGATGTCACCCAGGTTAATGGCTGCACGAAACATGAACCGCGCCACAGATGCAGGCCAGTGAGGGCAGAATATTGCTATAGGGTACATTGAGTCGAGATTCTACAGGATCTGTGGTGGTAGTCGAGCGCATCATTACAGCAGTAAACTACGTGAACATCATTGTGGACCACCTGCATCACTTCATGCTTGAAGTTCCCCCCAAGGGTGGTGACATCTTCCAGCAGGATAATTGTCCATGTTGCAAAGTGAGAATCATGCTACCGTCGTTTGAGGAGCGTTGTAATGAACTCACATTGATGTCTTGGCCAGCAAATGTGCATGATGTGTAATCACTGGAACACATATGGGGCGCTAGATGCGCACCCATAAAAATCACCATCCCGTAATTTGAGTGAACTGCTTGATCTGTGCATAGGAACGTAGTGTAACATTCCTCTGGAATCCTGACAAAGACATATACAATCCGTGCCAAGCGGAATCTGCTTTTAAAATGGAGCAATACTCTATTAAACAGGTCGTCAAATGTTCTGGCTCGTCGTTGTATAAGTCTCTTCGGAGATGTAGTCGTTAGCAGGGTACGGAAGCGCATGCGCCATGAAGAAGTGCTGATGCTTTGTCAGCGATTCATGACATCACTGCCACGGCCAGTCCCACGGCCGGCGTGCTGACTTAGTGGTGGAGGCGGCGGCGACGCCGAGGAAGGCGCTGCCAGCCCAGATCTTTTGCAGTGGCATAGTGTGGTTCTATCTAGGCGATCTTGAAGAGAGACGTGCACTGAGGTGGGTGCTGGCAGTATACCACAGCCGGGGGGTGTCGTGAAGACGGATGGTCAGGACCCAGATGGGCGACAGAGCTTACAGCTAGGGAGGCGGTATTCTGATGCCACACCCAACACGCTGTATGTGGTGCGCAGTCTGTAGTCCCTCTGTGTGGCTCTTCACCACGGGATGCCCCAGACTAGCCCACATCCCTTCAGTCACGGTGTCAGCCAGGCAGCAGCGGCAGCTTGCAATGGCGAAGTCCCACTACACCCGGCCGGCAGCCGTCTCGGAGGCGAATTCGGTCGTAGGCAGCACATCATGATTCGGCAGTCAAGCTATCCTGTAGATAGCGAGACTGTCATTCCGTTGGAATCAGAGATACAGTTGGATGCTCTGACACTGAAGCTTCGGAAATGGTCGTATTTAAAGCAAGACATACACTGACGAGTTTCCATTGATCGACGGTCTAATCCCGATGGTCCTGTGTCCAACGCAATCGCAATTTAAGATCTCGTTGGGTCATCATGTGAACACCTACGAATTATGATGAACAGTGTGGTCCGAAGCACTTGTACGTTCACCGGCATTGTGCTCTTTCGTTAGAGATGCCACAGATCACCCCATCTATACTACTTTATAGGGCTGAAAAGCCTTCGAACCGCACGTTATGATAATACTCGTGGACGTCCAGCTAATTGGCGACTAGTGGTAATTCCACTGACCTTCTGCCTCTTTCCGTAGATACTCACGACAGTAGCATGTGAACACTGGACCACGTTCACTTTCTGCGTAATAATAACCTGTCCTTCCTCAAGGTCGCTTATCTCAGTAGGTTTTACCCATTTACAACCCATATCTTCGCTAGAGTGATCCCCCGTCAGTGTCTGTTCGGCTTACAAACTTATGTTACCACATCACGTGCCAGCAAAGCAACCAGTCTGCATCCGACGTTACAGTGGGCAGTGCTCATAATGTCTTGGCTTATCCGCGTGATGTCATTCCTGCCGGCTATGCGGTCATTTGTCCTCTTAAAGAGGCCGCAGCGGACTTTCCCCATCGGATCCCATCGAGATGTGTCAATTGTTGTCTGGGAACTGAATTCGCTGCGCAATGTAACATCTGGTGGAAAGCTATTTCCCTACAATGGTGACCTACACACAGTGTTTCTAGAGTGGTTCCTTTACCAAGGAGTGGATTTCTGTCGTTCTGACCGTTGTGCAGACAGATTTGTTGACTGCGTAGAAAACTAGTGTCGTGTATCTGTATCACTTGAAGTGTAGTCTGGTGTAAGGGGAACGGAAATCTCGAGGAGTAAAATGATCTGCAGTGCTTTCAGGAAACTAAATAGCTTTTTGAAACAGAATGGCAGGGGATATTTTGTCCTGAGCTGGTATAACATGTTTATAAGTATTATGCAACCGTTTTTTTTTTCCTTCAGTTCCGAGATTAACGTGAGCGAGTGATAAATGGATGTATTCGAACATCATAAATAGGATATTGAAGAGGAAAAAAAATAGTTAGCTCAGATAGGAGTAATGGATGGAATGATAAGTCTCTTAGAACTTTTCTGTTGCTCGCCGTCAATCGTATTTGACATGACGTAGCAAAACTATGGATGAGGGCTAACAAGCGTAGCTTTTTGCAGGTTGTACATCTTCTGCCAGTAAGACACACTCTTTGCTTTCTTTCGCAACAGTATTTTCTACATCATTGTTGTACTTTACGTTGTTAGTAATTGTAATTCCTAGGTATTTATTACCACAGATTGCCTTTAAAATTCCTGTGAATTCTCGTGTATCCCTTATAATTTGTGTGATGTATCTATGTCCAAAAATTTAATGCAGTTTTTTTTGTACTCGTATGCAGAACGTATAGATTGAGTAACACCGCTAGCATACTTTACAAATGACCTGAAAGTCTTTGGACTGTCTGCCAGACTTCTATACAGATCTGCGTCATAACAACTATTAAAAGCAGCTCACACTAAAGTTCGCATACAACACTTGCTTCCTAAAGACATATTTAATGAGAAATGGGTTGTGTCTGTACGACGACAACCGAGGAGATTAAACTCCGTGTGCGCAAGAAGCAGGGGTTGTGGGGAAGTAATATTATGTAATATTCCTTCCTCACCTCGAAACGTGACGAAATTGCTGCGGTTTCAGCCGGTGTCTCATCTCTGCAGTTTACACAGTCTTTCCGTAAATACACATACGGAGACTGCACTAGCTTTGTAAGCCGGCCTTAATACCCACGTACTCTGTTTCCACTAAGTTGCATGTCTCATAAGCACCTAGAGGGCGCAAATATTTTCTCTACTCTCTTAGCAGCATTCATTCCAGCATCGCTCGACACAGAATGCATTAGACGGCGCTAAGAGAAGTGTACCGTTCAGTAGTTCCTTTTAAGTAGCAGGAGTGTTTATTAAGGTAGACAGGTATGCATAACTTAGGAAGGACTATTAATTACTACATTGAGAAACTGCACATCGACTAATGCTCTGGAATAGCATCTGTTTGCAGCGGCTTGAAATCTCCATCCAGCCACAATATTAGTCAGATTTTTCATAGTTTTCCTTAATCTCTTCAGACAAATGCTGCGCGAGTTTTTTCTTTTCCCTTTCCAAACCCGAGCTTGTTTTCAGTCATTGACTTTGGCACTGATAGTAGGTACAGTGTGAACCAGTTGTCAGTACGTTTGGCATACATCCCACAGGGATTATATCTGTAATTAAGATTTTTTGTACCTTATTATTTCGACTACAGAGCTATATTTCAGGAACTGCGTTACAAAGAAGAATAATTCGTTATATACAGTTTGGACGACGAACTGCAATTGCGACTGAAATTGGCAGCTTGTGTAGATATATAAACCAATCGCTTTTAGTACAACCAGTTTCGAGAGCCACTGCAGGCTCATCGCCAGGTGGAATTGTTACAGGAACATTATTCTCTGGAACAGGTGCTGTTACACGCTACCGCCATGGCACAAAACGGAAATTTAATCGTGAGGTAACGATCTGAATAAAAAACGAGAAGTAAATTTCGTTTTTTAGTCCTTGCATTACATCGGATCTTGGTATCCACGGCAAATTCATTTCAATAAGGTATATTTGCGACAGCTTGAACGTTAAACACACAAAGTCGCACGCGCGCACAAACACACACACACACACACACACACACACACACACACACACACACACACTCTTATTACATAAGTAGGAGTGAAAAAGTTTCTAACGCCCTCAGGGTCTTGGCATTCATACGGGCTTGGTGTAACCGGGGATCCTTAGCTGAGGACTGGTAAGCGCCGCCAGTCCTTTTCCACCGTAAGTTCTGGGCATGCTTTAGCGATTACTATGCCGCACGGCGGTGGAACGTTGTGTGTCACAGAGAATGGGGACCTTAGCTTCACCGCCGGGGCTCGGGGATCGTAAAAATATCTATAAAAATCCTTATTATAAAGGTGCGTTGCACGTTGATGAGATGCGTGGCTGTTAAGGTAGAAAAACCGTTAGCGGGCAACACTAGGGAGCCTGCCGCGCCTCAGTTATACAGTGAAGAGCCAAGGAAACTGGTACACCTGCCTAATGTCGTGTAGGGCACCCACGAGCACGCAGAAGTGCCGCAACACGACGAGGTATGGAACAGACTTACGTATGAAGTAGTGCTGCAGGGAGTTGACACCACGAATCCTGCAAGTCTGTCCATAAATACGTCAGAGTACGAAGGGGTAGAAGATCTCTTCTGAACAGCTCGTTGCAAGACGTTCCAGATAAGCTTATTATGTTGATGCGGAAGTGTTTAAACTTAGAAGAGTGTTCCTCAAGCCACTCTGTAGCAATTCTCAACGTGTGGTGTGTCGCACTTTTCTGTTAGAATTGCCTACGTCAGTCGGAATGCACAACAGAAATGAATGGATGCACATGATCAGAGAGGATGCTTACGTACGTACCACCTGTCACAGTTGTATCTAGACGTATCACTCTAACTGCACACGCCTCACACCATTACAAAGCCACCACCAGCTTGAATAGTCTCTTGCTCGCACGCAGGGTCCATGGATTCATGAGGTTGGCTCCATACATATCCAACCGCTCAATACAATTTGAAACGAGACTCGTCCGACCAGGCAAAATGTTTGCAGTCATCAACAATCGTATGTCGGTGTTCACAGGGCCCAGCTTTGTGTCGTGCAGTCATAAAAGGTGCCCGAGTTGGCCTAAAGCCCATATTGATCATGTATCGTTGAATGGTTCGGACGCTGACACTCTGACACTTATTCATGACCCAAAATTGAAATATGCAGCAATTTGCACAAGGGTTGCACTTCTGTCCCGTTCAACGTTTCTCGTCAGTCACCGTTGGTCCCGTTCTTGCCGGATCTTTTTCCAGCCGCAGCGATGTCGGAGATTTAATGTTTTACCGGATTCCAGATTTTCACGGTACACTCGCGAAATGGTCGCACAGAAAACTCCCAACTTCGTCGCTACTTGCTGTGTCCCGTCGCTAATGCGCCAATTGTAACATCACTATCGAACTTACTTAAATCTTGTTGTAGGAGCAGTGACCGATCTACCAACTGCGTCATACACTTGTCTTACATAGACGATGCCGACCGCTGAACCGTATTCAGCCTCTTTAGATATCTCTGTATTTGTACGCATCCCTATACCAGTTTCTTTGACGCTTCAGTGTATAAGGATTGCCTAGGTACGCTGGGCTGGACTTTTATTTCCATAACTGCTCGTGGGACCAGGATGAATCCTCCGAACGATTAAGGTTAGAAGGCAGTGTCAATCCTCGTGACAAGGACCATCCACGTTTTACGTTGCAACATCTTTGTGCTAACTGGACAGGACTGTGCGTCTGCGTATCTGACGTCACTCGGCAGATTTTTCCGTGGGGAATATCGAACACCTGACGTAAGTGGTGCCATTTCACATGAGAGGCTTTTACTGTCAGTTTTGTACCCTCACTACTTGCAGAGGTCTGTGTACCAGGAGCGAATTTTCGCTCATAGTTAATGTCCGATGCTTACGAGTACTTTCTTTGAGTGTCCGAGAGTCTTCGGGAGCTGACGTCGGGAGCGTTTATGCACGACAGGGTGACAGCGTCTGCGAAAGCTGAGAGATCACTCTCCCTCATATTTTTAGTCGTAATTCTGCGCGTGAAGAAAGAGGTTACGATGGATGAGTGCCGGGCTGCAACTGCATTTTCAATACTGTCAGTGGAAAAGGAAAAACGTAAATGATCGTATTCGCGTTGAATAAGAGAGTGGATTAGTTGCCAAATTTATTTTGGAGCATGCACGAATTTCATTGTAGAGTGTCTGATGGCAGCTCCACAACACTATTAACATTTTACGAGAGTGACAGTAAAGATATAGAAGAAACAAATTTATAGTTCGTGAGATGAATGGCAGCTAGATCTGAATGTGTAAAAATGTAAGTTAATGAGGAGAAAGAACAAACCAGTAATTTTCGGACACAGTATTACTATTAATCTGCTTGACGCAGTCCAGTAGTTTAAATACTTCGGCCTAACGTTGCGAAGATATATTAAATTGAACGAGCGTGTCAGATCTGTGATAGGGAACGCGAATGGTCAACTTCGGTTTATTGGGAGAATTTTGGGAAAGAGTGGTTCACCTGTAAAGAAGATCGCATATAAGTCGTTGGTGCGACCTCGTCTTGAGTACTTTTCGAGTGTTTGGAATCCGTACCAGGTCAGGTTGAAGGAAGACATCGAAGCAATTCACAGACGGGCTGATAGATTTGTTATCGCTAGGTTCGAACAACACATAAATGTTGCAGAGATGCTTCGGGAATTCAAATGGAAATCCCTGTAGGGTGGACGGCGTTCTTTTCGGGAAACACTACTGCGAGAATTTAGAGAACTGGTATTTCAAACTGACTGCCGAAAACTTCTACAGTCGCCAATATACACCGCGTGCAAGTACTACGAAGATAAGATTCGATGCATTATTACTCATACAGAGGCATATAGACAATAGTTTTTCCCTCGATCTATTTGTGAGTGGAACAGGAAACGAAATAACTAATATTTGTTCAAGGCACTCTCCACCACGTACCGTACGGTAGCTTGCGGTGTATCTATGTAGATGTCGATGTATTCCTTATAACTCTACCAAACATTTCCACTATTATACCTAAACACATTAGTGTTAAAAGACAGACTGCTTGTGACACTAAGACTTCTAGCATCAGGTACGTCTATTCTCTTTAATACTTGGCAAAGTAACAACTAAGAGGAAATTTCATTACGTCATATTTCACATTGTTACCCATACTTGTTCAAAATACAAATAGTATACGTGATATCTAATGAACTATGAGTATCCGGACAGATATTTACTTGAAAGTTTTTACTTGAATGTCTTAAGAAACCATTCGTAAATTCTTGAATTCTGCAACACCCAATATAATATTATTATAAATAAATGCTGTATTACTTGACGTTAAATGACAATTTTCCGTATTCCATAACGATTACTTTCAAACATAACTTCCCTTTTTTCTCTGTGTTAACCAGTCTAATACCACTTTACCTTATTCGCTAAATTGTAGATATTATGGTAAATTTCTTTTGTAGAGGTGTTAAGAGCTACAGTCATTTAAGTCAATAAATTTTGCTTCTTGTTTAGGTTTCTGCAGTCCAGTAACTGTGTTTTCCATAAAGCTGGACTTTCGTGGTATAAAATATTTAAATACACAACTTCGTCGTGAGCCCCCTTTCTGGCAGCTTCATCACATTTTTTGATGACACATCGATATCATTCGCTTCATCGCACGTACCTATCGCGGTAGTAGTCTCATTTCTCCTACAATGCCGATACACGTATGTAGAGAAATTACCTGCTGTGTCGTATTTGGCGCAATGGATAACTTACTAGTTTCTCGTTTATGTTAACGTATTTTGGATCGCTTCAGTGATCTTCAAATGGCTCTGAGCACTATGGGACTTAACATCGATGGTCATCAGTCCCCTAGGACTTAGAACTACTTAAACCTAACTAACCCAAGAACAGCACACAACACCCAGTCATCACGAGGCAGGGAAAATCCCTGACCCCGCCGGGAATCGAACCCGGGAACCCTGGCGTGGGAAGCGAGAACGCTACCGCACGACCACGAGCTGCGGACTCAGTGATCTTCTTTCATTCGTTAATTCTATATTATATGTCTATGGCGTTTGCATTTTTTTTTTTTTTTTTTTTTTGTCCAGAACTTTAGAAATGGAGTAACTTCCTGTACTGGTGGTGGTGGTGGTTAGTGTTTAACGTCCCGTCGACAACGAGGTCATTAGAGACGGAGCGCAAGCTCGGGTTAGGGAAGGATTGGGAAGGAAATCGGCCGTGCCCTTTCAAAGGAACCATCCCGGCATTTGCCTGAAACGATTTAGGGAAATCACGGAAAACCTAAATCAGGATGGCTGGAGACGGGATTGAACCGTCGTCCTCCCGAATGCGAGTCCAGTGTGCTAACCACTGCGCCACCTCGCTCGGTAACTTCCTGTACTAATAGAGTAGGAGATAAAACGAGCGATTTCTTCGTTCAGGAACATGCCACGGCTCCAACTGATGGCTCAAAAGTGGCGGTCTAGTCAGTACTTTTGTTTAGTGTGTGCGTGAGTGCGGCAAGATATACTAGCAAGATAAGAGTAAAGCTGTGAAATTTGACACAAATCCTGTACGCAATATGGCCGCGCGGCACTCACCTAGTACTCACAGCTCTCCCGACAACGCCGCTTGTCAGGGGGCTCTATGGCGAGCTGCTCTCGACAGACGTGGGTTGCCTTCTACACGCGAGGTCCAAACCCGCAGAGTGGGCCTGTCTGACATTTTGCTCGCCCTCGGGCAATGCCGGCGAGCGGACTGTCACCGCTGTTAGCACGGCACGTCTACTCGCGAAAGCTCCTGAGCGGGAAAAACTCTCACTTATAAACTCAGCTTAAAATACTCTGATAGACAGTCCAGATGACTCTTCAGATTAATGAAGATAGGGTCATTTTCTCGTCAGGCTGCCTTAAGCGAATTAAACAATCGTTATTTTCATATAGCTTCATTACACAGCATTAAGCGCATCGGATGGCACTTTGAAAAGCTGCTCAGAACCACAATATTGTAAGATCTGTATCGCAACATAATCGCATCTTTCAGTCCATCAGTATCAATCCCTAATCACTTTTGTTGTCGTAGTCTTCAGTTGAAGTCTAGTTTCATGCAGCACACCACGAAGATCTACCCATTCTCCTCCACCTGATCATCAGCAGTCTTCTGTAACACAACGTTTCAAATGCCTCTCTTCTTCTCTGCTCTCCGTTCTCTACAACCAATTCTTCACTTTCATACAACAATACACTCGAAACAGTTTCAGAAAAGGCTTCCTAAAAGGCTTTATATTTCTCAGAAAATTATTAATTGCTACTGTCAGTCTCTATTTTATATCCTCTTCTCCTGCCATCACTAGTTATTTTAGTATCCAAATCAAAAAACTAAACTAATTATTTTAGTATCTCAGGTCTCATTCTAATTCCCTAAGCATCACGAGATTCATTTGGAATACACACCTACCATTTGTTGATGCTCATTTTTGTATCCCACCTGGGAGCCGGCACGTGGGTTGGTACGGGAAAAGGTAATACAAGTCGGTACTGCAAGAACGTGGTTTACTGGAGCAAAACAATGTGATAAACTATTACATAACTTTGCACGTAGATACGATGCTGAAGCGAAGTGTCCCGCCTGGCTGCACCTGATCAAATGTGCGGAATCTGTAGCGGAGCTGCACACCACCAGCTAGTGGGCGCTGTCGTCGGTGCCTCGTAGTAGTGCCAACCTTTGAAACTATGCCGTGGCATCGTTGCTATCGATACCACACTCATCTCATCAACTTCCTTCAAGAGGATGTCATCATCAGACATGAATATATTTATTTCTTCTTACTGAACTTTAATTCCTATTCCGGATTTATATGTAGTTTGCCTTACTGCACATAAACCGTACGTCAGCGGAAAGGGCTCCTCAACCACCATCAAACATACAAGGATGTGCCACATAATGCACAAATGAACATGTCTCGTACTATACTTTGCCTGTCAAGAAAGAAGTAATAAGATGGGAGGGCTTATGAAGAATTATGATGATAAAGAATAATTATGATGATGATTGTGAACTGATGGTTATGAAGAACAAGAAGTACAAGAAGAAGAATCAGAATCAGTACGATCGACGACGCAAGAAAGGGTACATTTGTCGATGCAGAGGGCATCGAGGTGATTACAACATGAAATGACGTGTTCTAGAAACACGCTCTTTACCTGTTACATATGACAAACTGACCTAGAATGTTTCGCCAGCTTATTAGATCCACATTTGGTCTGGAGCACAGGTCGGAAAGAACAGGTATGTGCTCGACTGACGTGCTCCTTAAATGGCACCATCGCATATGGTATTGTCATGAGGGTGGCGCGGCAGCTTGGCCTGGAACGTTACGTACAGCCTGAGTCATATGTAAACTCGTTTTGTCCAAGCGCGAAACCAGTGAGTCATTCAGACACCGCAATTAGCCTTTCCCTGTTTACTACGCTTCACTAATGATCAATTTGCACATCCCATATACTACTTCTGTATATCGTATCAACATACCGTATTCCAAAAGAAACTTCAACAGGCTGAAAGTTTGTAATTATTTTTGGAAGTAACTGAGTAATATCTTTTTGGTAGGTGGTTTCACCACAGCAACGTTTACCAGAATACCAATCTACATCTATATCTACATCTTCATGACTACTCTGCAAATTACTCTTACATGACTGCCAGAGGGTTCATCCGTCGAACGTCTATATCCTTCCGTGCGATCTGTGGTATCTCTTGTTATATTCTGATGATCGTTTGTCCCTAAGTAGGTCGGCGTAAACCAAATGTTTTCACATTCAGAGAAGAAAGTTCGCGATTAAAATTTCGTGAGAATATGCCGCTCCACCACCCAAAATCCTGTATCATGTCTGTGACACTCTCCCCCCTATTTTGTTTTCATACAAAACGCGCTGCTCTTCTTTGAACTTTATCAATGTACTTTAACGTCCTATCTGGCAAAGATCCCACACCGCGCAACAGGACTCCAAGGGAGAACGGACAGAGCAGTTTCTTTAGTAGATCTGTTGGATCTTCAAAGACTTCTTCCAGTAAAAAGCAGTCTTTGGTTCGCTCTCTGATCAAAATTTTATATGTGTTCTATCGAATTTAAGTAGTTCGTAATTATAAATCGTAGATATTTAGTTGAATCTAGAGCCTATATAATTGTTTGATTTATCGTTTAACCGGGATTTAACGGATATCTTTTACCGCTAATCTGGACGACCTCACCCTTCATTATTTAAGGTCAAATTCCAATTTTCGCACCATACAGATATCTTATATAAATCGTTTTGCAATTGTTTTTGATCTTCTGATGTTTATAGACGATAAATGGCAGCATCATCTGCACTCAACGACTGCTCAGGTTGTCTCCTAAATCGCTTATATAGATGAGGTGCAACAGAGAGCCTATGATACTACCTTGAGAAGAACCCGAAATCGTTTTTGTTTTACTCGATGACTTTCTGCAGTTGCTATGACCGGTGACCTCTCTGATACGAATTCACGAATCAGTCGCATAAATGAGACGATACTGCGCAAGGATGCAATTTCTTTACAAGTCACTAGTGATGTACGGTGTCAAAAGCCTTCTGGAACTCTAGAAATACGGAACCAACTTGAAATCCGTTGTCGATAGCACTGAACACTTCGTATGAGTCGAGAGATAGTTGTGTTTCACAAGAACTATGTTATGCCGTCCGCGGTGGCCGAGGGGTTCTAGGCGCTTCAGTCCGAAACCGCGCGACTGCTACAAAATGGTTCAAATGGCTCTGAGCACTATGGGACTTAACATCTGAAGTCATCAGTCCACTAGAACATAGAACTACTCAAACCTAACTAACCTAAGGACATCACACACATCCATGCCCGAGACAGGATTTGAACCAGCGACCGTAGTGGTAGCACGGTTCCAGATTGAAGCGCCTAGAACCGCTCGGCCACACCGGCCGGCCGCGATTGCTACGGTCGCAGGTTCGATGTGATGTCCTTAGGTTAGTTAGGTTTAAGAAGTTCTAATTTCTAATGGACTGATGACCTGAGATGTTAAGTCCCCTAGTGCTCAGAGCCATTTGAACCATTTGAACTATGTTTTCTAAATCCGTGTTGACTATATGTCAATAGACTGTTCTGTTCGATGCAACGCATAAAGTTCGAATACAATATATGTTCCAAAGTCCTGATGCATATCGACGTTAATGATATGGACCTGCAATTTAGTGGATACTCCTATTCCCTTTCTTCAATATTGGTGTGACCTGTGCAACTTTTCAGTCTTAAGGCATTTACGTTGCTTCCCTATTCCGAGTATATCTACTTCTAAGATCTCATATTGGCATCTGTTCTTGATTTGAATTTGGGCAGAGGAACAGCAGAGCAATTGCTTGTATCAATGTTAAACACACGTTTTCTTTCTTGCAACGAGAGGAGGGAGTCGAAGATAATGTCTTTTCCAAACATACTGCTAGAGCCCATGCTGTTCGTCATCTATCCAGAAATTCACTGCTATTTATTTGGGGATATCTTCTCCACAGATTTCAGACTAATGTTATTTTCTGTGGCTAAAAACTGCAAAAAAAGCGTTAAAAAAGAAATAGATATCGATGTGCACTAATCGTTCAGTCATGGCTGCCGTAACACCTATTTTCTCCTGACCCATAACTGCACCGCTTCTATATTATCGCTGCAAATCCGGAGAAACCCTTCAGTACGTTCACAACCGTCGACATAACGCATGTAGAATTCCGCGTATTGAGCAGTGGAATCAGTGAAATAGGTTTCCTTATTTCCACAAACGTTATACTAATGCGAATGATAGTGATTCGAGAAATAAGGAATGGTCTTTAGAATCGTTGTTGCAAAATGATAATTCATCGCTGAGGTAGAAAAGCAGCCCCATGATACTGAATTGCAGGCGGTTTCTAGTGTGCCATTCGGCAAAGAGCACAGAGAACGTTGGAGAAATGCATCTTCGATATACAACGATATACAACTTGCTCGCTGTTGAGAGCGCAGAGAAACGCGCTGTATACGAATTTAGCAGCTGAATCAGACACAAAGCACGTCCATTCGTTTATTTATTGGTGTGCACTGATGAACCATAACATTATGACTACTGCCCACCGCGAGGTTGTATGCTGTCTCTATTTAACAGCTTATAACACGGAACTAATTACCGTACGAGTACCAAACTTGGTAGTATTAATTTCCAGGGTAAGGGGTGCATGATTTCCATGCGTCACAGCGTCACCGTACAGTTCCAACAATGACAACCAGGTGCCGTGATCACTCATCGTGTTTCATAGTCTCACACACCTGACCAGTCGCAGTGCACTTGTTGACGTGTCAACGTCAGCTTGAACAAAAGGGGAAGGATATTAGAGGTGAAGCTCTATTGTCAAAAAACAGTAATGCTGCAACTGCACTTCGAGAGTAAGGCCGGATGAAAGGACTGCGAAAGGCTCCTCTTTCTGCATCTGCTGTGCGGAGCATGAGGAAGAAGTTCGAATGAACTGCAGAACTGGGCGTTGCTCCGGGAAGAGGCCGACGACCTTGAGAGGTGGCATGAGCCCCCTCTCATATTTCTATCTTACGATTTTCCTCTCTAATTGCATGCAGTGAAAAGTTGCTATTCCTTCACACGCGGACTTCCCACGCAGCGCCTCTCGTCACCCAGGTGGTCCGGTGACAGGCGGGCCCTGCTGATCTGGAAAGGGTTAAGCCGACGGGTGTGAGAAAGTCGAGTGAATGCTTTGCAGACGCCGACATTGTCAAAAGACACGCCCGGAGGGGTCTGAAGTAGCGGCTGGGCTAGAGGTTCCGTTACTTCGCAGAAACTTAGCGAAAACACTTTCTGGCGGGCTACCAGCGAGGCGTGGGAATGACTTGTGTACCCAGGCAGTTGTGGTGGGAAAATTCCCGCGCTTTCTGCAAAATAGTAACTGTGATTGGCTTGCTCAGGGCATAGCTCCGCGACGTAGCAAAATCAGAGCAGAAATTGGCGCCAAGAATCTCCATTGGTGGAATGGTAGTGCTCCGGCAATAGAGTGGAATTTTCCGCCGGTTTTCGAGTTGCTGATTGGAACGTTTAACCACGGCCACTGTCGTGGGGGCGGGAATGTTGTTTTTTCAGCCTGTACGGGTGCTCTAGGTAGTCGGCTCTCGCCTTTCGGTCGAGGACGTCGAAGCAACCAGCCATCGCCTCCGGTACGCCAAATCGTGTTCTTGCAGTTAAGAAGACAGATTGGTAAGGTATGTCCACAGCACCGGCAGACAGGGATTTTCCTAGGTGATAATCAGAGCTCAGCAGAGCGCGCCTGTTCGTCTTTTCCTAACTTTGTTCTGTCTTGGGTAGCAGCAATTAATGTTGGGTTGGCTATGTGTTTTCTCTTAAGATTTGAGTTGCAAGGAATTGGCTCCACATACCACTTCGTCATAATCCTCACAATCTAGTTTAGGGACAACTTCACATTCACAGCGTTTGTTTGAGTATCCAATTTGAGCCAATTTGATGCATTGTAAATGTTTCATGTGTTTTTGTTTATTATTTTGTGTTTAGTCTTAATAAATCATATTGTTATTTTGGACAGAACTTTCATTCTGTTAATCGGTAGAGCAACCCTATCAATCCTCACTATGTTAATGAAACCTTCGTTTATTTAACTTATTTATCAAATTAAATTATTGCAGGTGCCAGACTCTCTTCTACTCCACTGGCAGGGTTGATTAGAGTCAGTTCACGTATTTTTTTTAAATCCTTGTGCAACAGCAAAAGTCGGAGTTAGAATAGGGGGGGCTTAGAGCATCATTTTCATATGTAGATTCTAGAAGAATTTAGTGTTAAGTACACTGCTAGCCCCGGCACCTCGCAACCTGTTGCACCACAGGTGGTTTGATGAAATCGCTGTTGCTATGGTAGGCAAGGCTGCGTGGAACTTCGATCGTCAGGTAGTGTGCGTGTTGTATCACGACAGTTGAACATACCGTGGTCCACTGTACAGAAGGTGCTTCGAACCGTTTTCAAATGGTATCCATCAAAATCCATATCGTACAGCAGCTTACACCACAGGACGCACATCGACATATTGACTTCGCTCTCCACTTTCCCGCAAGGATTGAAATTGACGAGCGCTGTCCCTGGCCCATCCTATGGACAGACGAAACTCATTTTTCCCTGATGGGTGAACACACCTCCAGTCACTGTGCATAAAATTCCTCTGTATCGAGAACGTGTCACCATATGGTGTGGCTTCACGGCTGCGTTCATCATTGGCCCATTGTTTTTGAACAGGTTTGCGCTCAGGGACCAAAGACGTGCAGTGTGATTGGCCAGGAGGAACTCTCCCTACAGGAGGGAGACGCATTGAACTCAACAGTTTCCATGCAAACGGAGCCCCTCGCACGTCACGCGTGAAGATCAACTGTTTCTCCGAAACACTGAAGCGGAACGTACCAAGAGAGGCAGCCAGCACATATCTATGGACATGCTTCGTTCTGCTGTGCAGAATACAATCCTGCGCTTTCAGAGTCTTCTGGACTCTGATGGGCGCCATATTGAGCCCTTTTTGTAGCAGTTATGGTAGTGGTAGGTAATGGTATGATGTACCATAGCAGAAAATTAAAAGTGTTACAGTTAAATTGATTCTTTTTATGAAGATAGTAACTGTTCTCGAAAAAACAGATACCATTGATGACCGTGCAGCTTCTGTGGAGTAAGTGATAATTAATTGACACCTTCAGCTGCCGATAGGTGTTGTTGACGTACCTTGATGGGGACAGCTGAAGATTTGTGTCCCGATCGGGAATCGAACCCGGGATCTCCTGCTTACATGGCAGACGCTCTATCTATCTGAGCCACCGAGGACACAGATGAACAGCGCGACTGCAGCGACTTATCCTGCTTCCCGTGAGACCCACATTCCCAACTGTCCACAGTCTACATACGTAATGTTCCTAAAGCGTAAGCAGGAGATCCCGGGTTCGATTCCCGGTCGGGGCACACATTTTCAACTGTCCCCATCGAGGTATGTCAACAACACCTGTCGGCAGCTGAGGGTTTCAATTAATTATCATTTATTCTAGAGACGCTGCACGGTCATCAATGGTATCTGCTCTTTCGAGAACAGTTACTATCTTCATAAATAGTTAAATGGCTACCCGGCCATTGACCTTCGTCTGTGCGAGTGCGCACAAGTTCCCCGAACTCTTACGGGAATCGTCAGCTTAAGTGGGCGAGAGTAACGAGTGGATGGGCAAAGTATGTATTAGGAACATTACGTAAGTAGATTGTGGACAGATGGGAAAGTGGGTCTCACTGGAAGCGTGTAAGCGATAAGTGTCTGCAGTCGCGCTATTGATCGGTGTCCTCGGTGGCTCAGATGGATAGAGCGTCTGCCATGTAAGCAGGAGATACCGGATTCGATTCCCGTTCCGGGCACACATTTTCAGCTGTCTCTATCAAAGTATGTCAACAACACCTGGCAGCAGCTGAGGGTTTCAATTAACTATCATTTAAATTGATTCTGCATTATTTCTCTTCCCCATGTCCTTGACATTCATACTACTAAATTCAGTACTCGTACGTTAATTAGTTTTCTGTGTTGTAGCACGTTAAATAGGGGAAGTTTAATTATAACCACTCGGTATATGAGCGCAGCACTGACGAATATGGAATCATTACAGCGACGATACGTGGAGCAATTGCGGAAATCCGCCGACTTGTGACTTTGACAAGAACCGGATTGCTGTGACCCAGTGCCAGGGAGCGAGCATCTCCGAAACGGCGAATCTGATCAGATGTACGCGTGCTTCTGTCGTGAGCATCTATAGTAAGTGGTTGAAGAATGCCTAAACCACGTGTAGTCGACAAGAAGGTGCAGGTCCATGCTACATCACAGAACACAAGGATCGGAGGCTTGCCCGCTGGATAAAGCAGGAAGGGCGGTGATCGCAGGCACAAGTGTTTTGGAGCACACCGTTCGGCGGGCGGCATTTAACATGATATTCCACAGCAGAGAACCCCTACGTGTTTCCATGTTGACCCAATAACATCGTCAATTACGATTACAGTGGGCACGAGATCATCGAGACTGGGCCGCAGATCAGTGTCAAACCAGGTCGATAGTCGGGTTCAGATACGTGATACTCCAAGGGAGCGGCTACTGGAAACATGCAGCGCGCTACAGACGCAGGCCGATGGGAGCAGTAATATGTTATGGTGGATATACACCTGGGCTTCCGTGGGACCTACGTTGGCACCAAGACCGCTGTGGACTATATGAACATTATTATGGGCCACCTGTAACCCCCATATCCCTGATGTCTTCCTCAACAGCGATGGCATCTTACAACAGGACAACTGTCAGTGTCACGTGGACAAAATCGTGCTCCAGTGGTTTGAGGAGCACGATAGTGAACTCACGTCGATGTCTTGTCCATCAAATTTGGCTTATCTGAATCCGACGAAAGCCCGCTCGAACACAGTCGGGCGTCAGCTGCGCAACCACAAACCAACACCGCATTCATTACGGGATGCGTAGGCATCTAGTGACACAAACCTCTGGAAACCTGTCAAATACCAGCCGAATCCACGACACGCAGTATCACGACTGAATACCGTTCCAGAAGTGGTCCAAAACGCTTTTAAGTAGGTGGTCACAATGTTTTGGCTCATAAGTGTACTTATTCTTACAATACTTGGCAACCAGTATATCTCAGCACCTAACCAGGCCTGTGACATATTATACGAGTACGTTATATTCATTGCGGCACACGTATAATAAGTGTACTTAAAACTAAATTGGACTCCAACATTTGCAAGTTTTATAGCTTATTTGAAAATAATGGAGAAAGTGTTACTCAGAATCCATATTCGTACGCAGTCACATTCAGCATGTAATGGCCGTATGTTGGTGGAAGGTGACTGTGTCCGTGTCGCCTCCTCCATATAGTGTAATGAACACAGCGGCCCAACAGCCATTCAGATGTACACTACTGACCATTAAAATTGCTACATCACGAAGATGACGTGCCACAGACGCGAAATTTAACAGACAGGAAGAAGATGCTGTGATATGCAAATCATTAGCTTTTCAGAGCATTCACACAAGGTTGGCGTCGATGGCGACACCTACAACGTGCTGACATGAGGAAAGTTTCCAACCGATTTCTCATACACAAACAGCAGTTGACCAGCGTTAGCAGAATATGGAATCGGTGGGTTCAGGAGGGTAATACGGAACGCCGTGCTGGATCCCAACGGCCTCAAATCACTAGCAGTCGAGATGACAGGCATCTTATCCGTATGGCTGTAACAGATCGTGCAGCCACGTCTAGAACCCTGAGTCAACAGATGGGGACGTTTGCAAGACAACAACCATCTGCACGAACAGTTCGACGACTTTCCAGTAGCATGGACTATGAGCTCGGAGACCATGGTTGCGGTTGCACTTGACGCTGCATCACAGACAGGAGCGCCTGCGATTGTGTACTCAACGACGAACATGGATACACGAATGGCAAAACGTCATTTATTCGGATGAATCCAGGTTCTGTTTACAGCATCATGATGGTCGCATCCGTGTTTGGCGACATCGCGATGAACGCATATTGCAAGCGTGTATTCGTCATCGCCATACTGGCGTATCACCCGGCGTGATGATATAGGGTGCAGTTGGTTACACGTCTCGATCTCCTCTTGTTCGCATTGACAGCAGTTTGAACAGTGGACGTTACATTTCAGATGTGTTACGACCCGTGGCTCAACCCTTCATTCCATCCCTACGAAACCCTACATTTCAGTTGGATAATGCACGACTGCATGTTGCAGTTCCTCTACGGGCCTTTCTGGATGCAGAAAATGTTCGACTGCTGCCCTCGCCAGCACATTCTCCAGATCTCTCACCAGTTTAAAACGTCTGGTCAATGGTGGCCGAGCAACTGACTCGTGACAATACACCACTCACTACTCTTGATATACTGTGGTATCGTGTTGAAGGTGCATGTGCAGCTGTACCTGTACACGCCATCCAAGCTCTGTTTGACTGAATGCCCAGGCGTATCAAGACCGTTATTGGTTGTTCTGGGTACTGATTTCTCCGGATCTATGCACCCAAATTGCGTGAAAATGTAATCACATGTCAGTTGTAGTATAATATACACTCCTGGAAATGGAAAAAAGAACACATTGACACCGGTGTGTCAGACCCACCATACTTGCTCCGGACACTGCGAGAGGGCTGTACAAGCAATGATCACACGCACGGCACAGCGGACACACCAGGAACCGCGGTGTTGGCCGTCGAATGGCGCTAGCTGCGCAGCATTTGTGCACCGCCGCCGTCAGTGTCAGCCAGTGTGCCGTGGCATACGGAGCTCCATCGCAGTCTTTAACACTGGTAGCATGCCGCGACAGCGTGGACGTGAACCGTATGTGCAGTTGACGGACTTTGAGCGAGGGCGTATAGTGGGCATGCGGGAGGCCGGGTGGACGTTCCGCCGAATTGCTCAACACATGGGGTGTGAGGTCTCCACAGTACATCGATGTTGTCGCCAGTGGTCGGCGGAAGGTGCACGTGCCCGTCGACCTGGGACCGGACCGCAGCGACGCACGGATGCACGCCAAGACCGTAGGATCCTACGCAGTGCCGTAGGGGACCGCACCGCCACTTCCCAGCAAATTAGGGACACTGTTGCTCCTGTGGTATCGGCGAGGACCATTCGCAACCGTCTCCATGAAGCTGGGCTACGGTCCCGCACACCGTTAGGCCGTCTTCCGCTCACGCCCCAACATCGTGCAGCCCGCCTCCAGTGGTGTCGCGACAGGCGTGAATGGAGGGACGAATGGAGACGTGTCGTCTTCAGCGATGAGAGTCGCTTCTGCCCTGGTGCCAATGATGGTCGTATGCGTGTTTGGCGCCGTGCAGGTGAGCGCCACAATCAGGACTGCATACGACCGAGGAACACAGGGCCAACACCCGGCATCATGGTGTGAGGAGCGATCTCCTACACTGGCCGTACACCACTGGTGATCGTCGAGGGGACACTGAATAGTGCACGGTACATCCAAACCGTCATCGAACCCATCGTTCTACCATTCCTAGACCGGCAAGGGAACTTGCTGTTCCAACAGGACAGTGCACGTCCGCATGTATCCCGTGCCACCCAACGTGCTCTAGAAGGTGTAAGTCAACTACCCTGGCCAGCAAGATCTCCGGATCTGTCCCCCATTGAGCATGTTTGGGACTGGATGAAGCGTCGTCTCACGCGGTCTGCACGTCCAGCACGAACGCTGGTCCAACTGAGGCGCCAGGTGGAAATGGCATGGCAAGCCGTTCCACAGGACTACATCCAGCATCTCTACGATCGTCTCCATGGGAGAATAGCAGCCTGCATTGCTGCGAAAGGTGGATATACACTGTACTAGTGCCGACACTGTGCATGCTCTGTTGCCTGTGTCTATGTGCCTGTGGTTCTGTCAGTGTGATCATTTGATGTATCTGACCCCAGGAATGTGTCAATAAAGTTTCCCCTTCCTGGGACAATGAATTCACGGTGTTCTTATTTCAATTTCCAGGAGTGTATTTGTCCAATGAATTCCCATTTATCATCTGCATTTCTTCTTGGTGTGGCAATTTTAATGTCCAGTAGCGTATGTTCAATGAGATATTCATGAGGTTTAAAAGTGGTGAATACATTTGTAACTTGCTTTAAATGTAGAGATATGTGAAGTTACGGATTTCGCAAAAGAAAAAATAAATATAATTTCGTACGAGTATAATATCAATGAATGATAATTATAATCAGTTAACTCAGTTAAATTCCACGTTATAACAGTTTGAGTGGACACGAAAGGGAATGATCAGACAGGCAAGGCAGGTGGCAAACTTCGGTTCATTGGAGGAGTACTGGCAAAACGAAATCAATCTGCAAAAGTAAAAAGCTTAAAATCATTTTGGCATCCCAGCTTAATATTGTTGAAGTGTGTGGAACCAGTACCAAACGAGATCAATAGGGAATACTGTATGTGTACGGACAAGGGCAGCACGAAATGTCACAGTTTTTTGCAGCAAGGGAGAGCGTCATAGTCATATACGTGCTGAAAGAACGGAATTGGGAAATCTTGGAAGAAAGACGCAAATTATGCCGCGAAAGCCTAGATACTATGTTTCGACAGCCAGAGTTTAGTGAAAACTCAAGAAATCAGCTCCCTACATATTGCCCCGAGTGGGCTGTAATGGAAAGGTTAGAGGAACTGTAACACGCACAGAGACATTGAAGCAATCTCTGTCCCCGCGCTCCACACGCGACTCGAACGGCAGGAAATCGTAGCACGTGACACAGTGCTATGTAATCTTCGCCATGACACTGGTGTGCAGACCACAGGAGCACGTGTAGGTGTTTAGAACAAGTTAAGCAACTGCCGTGTGTGCACATTTAGATCCAAATGTATCTTTAAGAATTATGATTCATATGTTAAGAAATCTGGATTTCACCACGTCGCTGACCGGTAGACGCTTTCTTCTGAAATTGTTTTCATTGTATGAACCTGATATAGTGAGCAGTGTGGTTGAAAAACTGTTGTCGCTTTGTCTACAGGGAAGTACAGCCTGGGGAAATCGTGAGAAAATGTAGAAATGTTTGCAAACATTTACAACTTAGTGTAATGTATGGCAGCCATATTTAAATATATACTGATCAGCCAGAACATTATAAAAACCTACCTGATGGTCGGTATGTCCGCTTTTGCCACGGATAACAATGGCCACACGTTGTGCCATCGAAGCAATGAGGCACACAAAATTGACCTTATTCCCGGAAATTCCGGGGAGGGGCGATGAATTCTGACGCCACGTTCGATCAAATCCAAGATGTGTCCAATCGGGTTCATCTCTGGCGAATTGGTGGCCGTCACATCAAATGGAACTCGCCACTATGTTCCTCGAACAACTCCATCTCACTACTAGCCCATTATCTTGCTGAAAAATTCCACTTCCGTCGGGGAACACGATCGCCACGAAGGGATGAAAGAGGTTTGTGACCAGTGTATGCTACCCCTTAGCCATCATGGTGCCTTGCACGAGCTCAGCTGGACCCATGGATGCCCACGTGCGTGGTCCCCAGAGCATAATGGAGGTGCGGCCAGCTTGCCTCTGTCCCACCGTAGAAGTTTCAAGGAGCTGGTCCTCTGGAAGACGACGGATTCGTGCCCTCGCATAGGCGTGCTGAAGAAGGTAACGGGATTCATCAGGCCATACAACGCTCTGCCACTTACACCAACGGCCAGTGTCGATGGTCACGAGACCATTTCAGTAGTAGTTGCCGACGTCGTGGTGCAAACACTGGCACACGCACGGGTCGCCGGCTGCGGAGGCCCAGCGTTAGGAGTGTTCGGTGCGGTCTGTGAGTTCGGACACACTTGTACTCTGCCCAGCATTAAAGTCTGATACTTCTTGCACCACAGCTCGCTGCCTGTCCTGTTTTACCAGTTCAGCCAGCCTACGACATCTGACATCTGTAATGAGAAGTGGCCACCAAATCCGTCGTCTCGGCGAGGTCTTGCCATGTGTTGAAGACACTCACTACAGCAATTCTGGAACACCCAACAAGTCGTGCAATTTTTGAAATGCTCTGCGTTCAGTCATAAACAAACTGCCACGGACAGCACGCTCACTGACATTACATAGACTGTACATGCGTCTGACTAGCAGTAGCTCCTGAGATTAGTCTGAACATACAGACAGCAATACTGTCGGGGACTTTTTATATATAATATTTACAGATATAAGTAATTTACTGTAGTAAAAAGAAAACAATCAACTGCATCCGGTGCAAGACGAGATGAGAACACCTGGGACACGTCGCATTTTATAAATATCTAAGCATGATGTTACATTGCGTTACAAATGGGGTCAACAAGTAATATCTGTGTTAATTAATGCAAACTGATAACTTATATTTGGAATGACCTAGACAATTGCATTGTGTCTGTAAAGGAGACAGCACACGAGACACTAGTTCGATCAGCAAGTGTTCTAGTACTTATCAGAAGGCATGACGAGAAACATCGCATCAGAGATGCACTGCTAGTGTCGTAACAGTTCTGTACAGCCCACTTTCGTTTCAGATATTAAAGGGGGCTAAAATGAAACCTGTGTAGGTCAGACGACATTGTTTTCGGCCAACACTGTTGGACAATTCTAGAGAACCTGGGTTCGAGAAACACTGTTGGACAATTATTCTGCCACCTATTTGCATCTTACAGTGAAATGGTGTGAGTGAGAAAACAATGGTTCAAATGGCTCTAAGCACTATGGGATTTAACATCTGAGGTCATCAGACCCCTGGACGTAGAACTACTTAAAACTAACTAACCTAAGGGCATCACACACATCCATGCCTGAGGCAGGATTCGAACCTGCAACCGTAGCAGCAACGCGGTTCTGGACGGAAGGGCCTAGAACCGCTAGGCCACAGCGGCCGTCTGTAAGATAAGAGCCATTATTGTGCTGGCGTAAGATGTCGCCAGCACACCGATTGGCAAAGAGTTTACGAACAGATCGATAGTAGGTGCAGGAGAAAGCGGCCCTATCAGGACAGAGGCCAAAGACAGACTCGCAACCAACGTGCCATCTCGATTGCAAGTATTTAGATCCTCGCCGCGGACTGGAGGCCGCTACCAGTCCCAGTCACAGAGAGAGTCAGTTGCAGTCGGAGTCAGCCCAGCTCAGACACTATTCTAGTTGGTGTCTGTCAGTGCACGTCACCGGCCACGAGAGTGTATCGCATACATCGGAACTTGAACTTCACCAGCAGTGAGCTAAAGTGGACTATTACGGAGGAGCTTGTACGCCAATATCTTGGTTAATGACAAGTAGCTTGTACTTATGAATAAAGAACTCTGTTAATACATGTGTGGATTTATGTTACAGAAAGAGGATACCTGCCACCAAAACAACATCCTCTTCTTTCTTCGCATTGTACAAGACTTCACAGTGGCAACGACGACACAGAAATTATGACTTGTACAGTGCCATTCTTCAGTTTCTCAGTATTCGAAATACAGTAGGAAAAAAATAACACTAGTACTCGTAAGAAGTATACTCAGCCGTACTCAGTATTATGGCTCGCTGTGGGTTCACATTGATGGAGATTGTTGACAATCGCCCCTTTACAATGATTGCCATCCGACTGTGAATTTTTTTTGTGGTCAGAGAACAGAGCGAAAAACACAAGTTTAGTCTACTGTTGCTTCTAGGCATTTCTCTTGCCACTTGTTAATTTGCACCCAAAAAATCATTGGTGACAGAAGCCACACGTTGCACTGAGATTCAGAATCCGCCTTAAACTGTAATTCAACATACTGCATAGGTAAGTCAACTCAGGGAAGTTGTAGGAATCCAAGAGCATAGTACCACCAATAGGTCCTTGGCTGATAAAGTAGGGCCATGTCCAGACCAACCGTCGGACTGACAACATCGTGATTTAATCGTAGTTGTCCAGTTTCAAACTGATATATTCTGAAGTTATTTACATTGTGCAATCAATGCTAATCCTTCAAGTATCAGTGTAATACGAGGAGCGCACAATAAATAATGCAATATATATTTTTTCTCAGTCAATTTCGGTTAAAAATGTGGAATTTGATGTCGAACAACGTGGAATACTCCCTCTTCAGCCCCTATATTTTCATGAATGTCCGATAGGTGTCGGCGCTATATCTAGACGTGGAAAGAGCTATAACTGAGTTTCTTTTGTCGGGAAACCGGAGCATCGCAGATATTCATACGCACTTGCGGAGTACGTACGGCAGTGAACAAAAGACAGTGAGTTGTTGAGCAAGGGGTCAGTCATCATAACAATAAGATCGCACAAATCTGTCCGATCTTCACTTGCCAGCCCACTGCACACGGCTGTGGTTTCTGCAGTGTTGGAACGTGCGGACAGTCTCATTCGAATTGATCGACGGATCACAAACACCTCACTGCGTAGCTGGACGTCTCTGTTGGTAGTGCTGACACACACGTCCAGTAGTTGGGGTACTAAGAGGTACGTGCCCGCTCCGTTCCTCGCCTCCTAACACAAAACCCTAAAAGGCCAACGAATGACCCTCTGTGTGAAATTGCTTTCACGGTACGAAGCTGAAATTGACAATTTTTGTCGAACATTGTCACTGCTGATGGAAGATTCGTTCATCACTTGGAAGCGGAAAGAAAACGCGAACCTGTGGAGTGGCCCCACATCACTTCTCCGCCGGAGAAAAAGTTCAAACCCGCATCGTCAGCCGCTAATGTCATGGTAACGTTCTCCTGGGAGTCTGAAGGGCAGATTCTGTTTGATGTCCTCTCTCACTGAGCAACGACAAACTCTGAAATGTACTACATTACTGGACATTAAATTTGCTACACCAAGAAGAAATGCACATGATAAACGGGCATTCATTGGACAAATATATTACACTAGAACTGACATGTGATTATATTTTCACGCAATTTGGGCGCATAGATCCTCAGAAATCAGTACCCAGAAGAACCGCTTCTGGCCGTAATAACGGCCTTGATACGCCTGGACATTCCGTCAAACACAGCTGGGATGGCGTTTACAGGTACAGCTGCCCAAGCAGCTTCAATACGATACCACAGTTCATCAAGAGTAGTGACTGGCGTACTGTGACGAGCCAGTTGCTCGGCCACCATTGACCAGACGTTTTTTTATAGGTTAGAGATCTTGAGAATGTGCTAGCGAGGGCAGCAGTCGAACATTTTCTGTATCCAGAAAGGCCCGTAAACGAACTGCAACATGAGGTCGTGCATTATCCTGCTGAAATTTAGAGTTTCACAGGGATCGAATGAAGGGCAGAGTAACTGGTCGTAACACGTCTGAAATGTAACATCCACTGTTCAAAGTGCCGACAATGCGAACAAGAGGTGACCGAGATGTGCAACCAATGGCACCCCATTCCATCATGCCGGGTGATACGCCAGTATGGCGATGACGAATACACGCTTCCAATGTGCGGTCACCGTGATGTCGCCAAACACCGATGCGACCTTCATGGATGGATTCATCCGGATAAATGAGGTTTTTCCATTCGAGCACCCAGGTTCGTCGTAGAGTACACAATCGCAGGCGCTCCTGTCTGTGATGCAGCGTCAAGGGTAACCGCAGCCAAGGTCTCCGAGCTGATAGTCCATGCTGCTGCAAATGTCATTGAACTGTTCGTGCAGATGGTTGTTGTCTTGCAAACGTCCCCATCTGTTGACTAAGGGGTCGAGACGTGGCTGCACGATCCGTTACAGCCAAGTGGATAAGATGCTTGTCATCTCGACTGCTAGTGATGCGAGGCCGTTGGGATCCAGCACGGCGTTCCGTATTACCCCCACTGACTCCATATTCTGCTTACAGTCGTTGGATCTCGAGCAACGCGAGCAGCAATATTTCGATACGATAAACCGCAATCGCAATAGGCTACAATCCGACCTTTATCAAAGTCGGAAACTTGATGGTACTAATTTCTCCTCCTTAGACGAGACATCACAACAGCGTTTCACCAGGCAACGCCGGTCAACTGCTGTTTGCGTATGAGAAATCGGTTGGAAACTTTCCTCATGTCAGCACGTTGTACATGTCGCCACCGACGCCAACCTTGTGTGAATGCTCTGAAAAGCTAATCATTTGCGTATCACAGCATCTTCTTCCTTTAGGTTACACTTCGCGTCTGTAGCTCGTCATCTCCGTGGTGTAGCAGTTTTAATGGCCAGTAGCGTATGTTACCCTCAGGAGATTGGAGAAACAGCTTCAGTGTGTTTATCATTACAAAAGTGCAAATCAATTTCGCCTTCTCGATGACAACGCCGTGCCCTGCATAAATCTGTGCACCCAAGGGAAGCTTACAAAACTTCATTGGACTCTTTTTTCTAATCCACACCTATACTGGAGATCTCGCACTTTTCGATTTCTATCTGTTCGGCCCAATGAAGGTTGCACATCGCGATCAGCAGTACCTTGATGACGGGGAGGTTGCTGGTGCAGCAAGACGTTGTCTATTATTTCAGGTAGTAGAGTGGAACTATACGGGCATACATGCCCTCCCAGTTAAGCGGCGTTAGGCCGTCGCTCTGAACAGAGATTATGTCGAAAAATAGGGTTTAGTAACCAAAGGAGTGTACTGGAATCCTGAATAAGACCTACCTGCTTCCAGAAAAAAAAAAAAAAAAATGTGTTGCCTTGCTTACTGAACGCCCCATATAATTTCTCGTTCGATGTATTACTTATGCTGTGTCCTCTAGAAGATACGGGAAACAGCCTTCATAACGTCCCATTCAGATAGACAGACTACAGGCAAGGCGCTTCCGCCTTACGTCACACAAATGGTTCCCAACTGGACATACATCGACCAAACGTGGATATAAGCAGACACACGGCTACACTCAGCGCTTAGTCAAGTTAGTTCGTAACTCATGATAGTATATCAGGAATGATCTACGTCGCCACGAAGAAGAGCCTACCAGACCTTACAAAAGTGAGATTAATCATTGTTCTCTAGGTTCGGGACTACAATAGTGCTTAAAGACGGATCAGCACAAGTGAACCTTGATCTGTAAAGCCACAAAGTGTCTCCATCGCCAGTTAAATATTGTAGAAGTTCATACCAATAGATTATTGTAAATTTTTGCTACTATGTGTCGCCGTATGTTTTTTGACATAGCATAACCCTATTTGACCCGGTGACGACACTGTGAAGCCGGCCGATATGGCCATGCGGTTCTAGGCGCTTCAGTCTGGAACCACGTGACCGCTACGCCTCGGGCATGGATGTGTGTGATGTCCTTCGGTTAGTTAGGTTTAAGTAGTTCTAAGTTCTAGGGGACTGATGACCTCAGATGTTATGTCCAATAGTGCTCAGAGCCATTTGAACCATTTATTTGAACACTGTGAAGCTCCTATGTGCAAGGAAGTGTTTGATAATGAGGGCATTTAGTGACTCCCGAACCTTTTGTAAACTTTTTTCTCGCTTGCTTGCTCAAAGTCGAATATTTAACACATTACTTCGTTTTAAGTAATCAGAAGTTTGGCGCTGTATAATTCATGTGAATTTGATTCCCTTCATAGTAGGGAGTTTATACATATTTACGTAGTTTGTGTTTGCTTAGACGTCCCACATGAAAACTTTTATTGGGAATGTGATCTATGGAACATGTAGCTAGTCAGTAACTAAAACTCTGCAAACAATAAACGACCTACAGCAATATGGCGTCTCATAACTTAGGCTGGTACATAGAAAGCGACCTTATGTTCAAATGGACACGTGTATCTCCACGCTGCGGAAATCTGGTGTTCAGTTCTGCCTTTTTCGTTAGCGAGTGCTCTATATAGGAACCGAAATTGTGCGTTGTGACGAAACAGATGCAGCTCAAGGTCAGCGGCTGCTTTCATGTTCCGCGAGATAACGGCTTTACCATCGTTCACGGTCATTTTGGGGGAAACCGTTTTTGCGATTACCATCCTATGCCCGCTGGGCTGCAGCGGTAGACCTGCAGTCCAAGGGCAGCTCCCCAGAGAGCTGATGCCTGAAAACTTATCTGGTGCCTGGTGATGACGTCGTAACGCTGGCCTCGGTTTGCCCGGCTGGTGAGTCATCGGTACAGTGCGTAGAGCGCGGTCGCGGCACGTGCCCACAGCGCTGCCGCTGCTCCCAGGAACGGCTCTAAGCACTCAGCGCGTGAGACGCGAGGTTATAGCCAAAGTGTACCACGTGCCGGCGCGCGGGTCGTCACGTTGTGGTGGCTACTAGGTCAATCATAAACACATGTTCACTATGCTCTCAAACACATTCTGTCTCTTCTACAACACAAACAAAAAATTTGTAACATGATTATTCGTTGTTGATCTTTTGTATAAGTACGATACGCAGCCAGTATCTTTTTGAGTTTAAACCGATTTCTTGTACCATAAATTACACTGTCGCACAAAATACAACACCCTCAACAATTGTGTTAAGTGGCATAAAGGTGTAATGTGTGCACAGTGAGTAGTTTCAGTGTTTGTGATTCGTTTATCAAGGATATTGGCGATCAGAAAGCGCTCGGGACGCCTCTATGTGCAGCTTCTGTTTTGACCCTGCAGGCAATAACTGTCCCGAGTTTAGAGGTGAACAATGTTTGCAACATTTACTCTAGGGTACCACCAAGCCCCACCGCCGAATACGTATTCATGTTGAACAGCTTCAGCTATTTGAACAGGGTCGCCACTGTAAACCTGCAGGAAGATGGATGGACGTGTCGACGCATTGCTGCACATGCTTTCAGCAGTGGTCTAAGGAACAGTTCCGCACCTGTAGACCAGCTTCTGGACGTCCACGTAGTACGGATGCACGTCAAGATCAACGCATTTTGCGAGCAGCGGTGGCCGAGAGATCGTCATCCAGGAACATCATCCTGCTGTGTCGTCAGGAACGATTAGGAACCGTCTCCTTGCTACAACATTAAGACCACATGTGCCTCTGGCCAAGATATCACTGACACCACGACACTGGGAAGTACGGCTGGAGGGTGCAATGGCACTCTGTTCTACACAGTCATGAGAATAGTTCCTGTCTGTATGCGGGTGAGGGACGTACACGTGTCTGGCGTAGACTAGGTGAGCGGCCTATTCCACAGCGCATGCGCCTGAGGTACACAGGTCCAATGCTAGGGAGCTTCATCATGTGTGTCGAGGGGAGGTACCAGTTACAGCTCGCGCTCACATGTTGTGTTTGTGCAGAGTGAGTAAATGGTGCACACAGCATTGCACAGCTGCTACGCCTCGTTTCTGCCTTTTCTTCGTCAGGAATGTGATACGATTTTTCAGCAGGACAATGCACGTCCGCATACGGTACAGCCACACAACCTGCTCTTTTTGCTTTGCAACCACTTCCCTGGCCAGCAAGGTCAAGAGATCTCTCGCCAACTGAAGGCGTATGGGACATGATGAAGTGTGAACTTACTCCAGGGCTTGCAACAACCATTACCGAAATGCAACAAAAGGTACGAGATGCTTTGGAAACCCGCAGGGGTAGCCGAGAGCGCTAACGCCCTTCTTCCTGGAATCGGGTAGGCGCGCTGGCCCAGGATCGAATCCGCTCGGCGGATTAACGACGAGGGCCGGTGTGCTAGCCAGCCTGGATGTGGTTTTTAGGCGGTTTTCCACATCCCGCTAGGTGAATACCGGGCTGTTCCCTACGTTTCGCCTCAGTTAACATTCGTCGCAGACATTTGATACACGACCGCACTCTTTCACGATTTACACTAGACACAAACAGTTGGGGTACACTGATTCCATCCTGGGAGGTATGGGGTGGCGGCAGGAAGGGCATCCAGCCATCCCTAAAACTACCATTGCCAAATCCGTTGTAGCCCCGCCGACCCTGCGATCGCTGAGGGACTATGGCGTAAGCGAAAAAATGGTTCAAATGGTTCAAATGGCTCTGAGCACTATGGGACTTAACATCTGAGGTCATCAGTCCCCTAGAACTTAGAACTACTTAAACCTAACTAACCTAAGGACATCACACACATCCATGCCCGAGGCAGGATTCGAACCTGCGACCGTAGCGGTCGTGCGGTTCCAGACTGTAGCGCCTTTAACCACTCGGCCACTCCGGCCGGCAAGCGAAAGAAAGAAAGAAACAAAGTACAAGATGCTTGGAACAGTCCTTTGTTGTGACATGTGTGTTTCGTTTGTTCAAAATTTATTTTATACTCTTACGAAGACTAACCATCTGTCACTTTACTTGTCAATTAGACTACCTTGTTCTTAAGGGTGCTGGATCTTTTTTTTCTTTCTTCATTACTGCAGTTTTACAGCCGCTGCTGGCTCATCATCAGATGGAGATGTTACGGGGCCATATCCAGTTAGGCGCTAGCTTTGTGCTGCTGGTGAGAATAACGGAAATTTAGACGTAGTATGGCTACAATTTCTACGAAAAGACAGTATCGTTATGTTTTTGGATACTTACGTTACATGGTTTCAAGGTATACATGACAAATTCATTTCAAAGCTGTATGTTTCAGTCGGCTTGTAAGACGTCAGCAAGGCTAGCAAGCCTTTTGGCTGTAATGATGACCTGCACCAGTTGGGCCGACCGAGAGACACTTCGCAACACTCCATGTACCCAATTACGGAAATGAATCTGTAACGCAAGAGACTGAACGATAAGAATAGAGTGGCACTCGTACATGAGTTCCAAGTGTTGGTTCTTTCAGAATTTGGCCAAGTTCGAGCAGGAACCCAGCTCTGACGGATGCGTACGAACTGAATTATGTGTGCAGACTTTTCACCCATCACGGTCATATAGAATCTCGACGATTTTTGGATGTTATTGACATTAATATTGGAAAGACAACAACCCCAGAAATTCCAAGACTTTCTAGACTGTTTTCATTTAAGTTTGATGTCAGAAAACAGATGCTAAAACAAATGTTTTTATTCGTGTGATATAATAACAAATTATCGGTTTCCTTATTCTTTTCCTTTACTTGTTCTTTGAAACCTTCATACTTCCAGATTTCATGATTCTGGGTCAACAGGAAGTTTCCTATAAGTTTTAACGAGTGAGTTTGCGAGTATTAAAATATGTGACATAAATAGCCGTATATTTGGACTACCCGGGCTTAGTAGCTCAACTGTCTTACACGACCAAGGAACCATAAATCTTAGTATGAGACATAAATTTTAATTTGATTCGTCTACCTATTCCAGAGAGAAAAGCGTCTTAACAGACGGAAACACACACAGTCGGCTCACAAATGACCAAAAAATGTTTTCCTTAGATGTAGTTATAAATTAACAATCTCGCATTTTTCCCTTAACTTGTGCTTATAAACCTTGCTTCTTGTCAAATTTTATGATTCTATGTCAAGTGGAAGTACCCCACTATAGGTTTTCATGAGTATCTTTGATTGCATTTATTTAGCAGTTTACATTTATTACAATACCAATGGACCGTTGACTATAGTACCTGACCTAAAGTTCCACTCGATATGTCTAACCATTTCTGAGCAAAGGAGGTCTTAACAGACGGACAGACAAACATATAGTGGGATCTCAAATGCAAAAGTTGATATAATTACAAATTAACAATTGTAAGATTCACAAGCTGTGACATCGTCGCGTAAAAACACAGTGACCCCTATATGTAATAAGTTTCCTTTAATTTACGTCTATGGTCACAATCTTTTTTGTTTAACAGATTACCGGTTTCGGTCTTTAATGGTCATCATCAGATCTGTTTCATAAAACCAAAGTCCTAATGTACTGCAGCCATAGTGGCATCGTCAAATGTTAAATGCAGAATCAGCACCAGCATACGTATAAATCACATCACAGGCACGAATCATGTTGTCAGTTTTACTGACAACATGACTCGTGCATATGATGTGTTTATATGTATTTGACGATGCTGGTGCTGATTCCGCATTTAACATTTGACGATGCCACTATGGCTGCAGTACATTAGGACTTTGGTTTTATGAAACAGATCTGATGATGACCATTAAAGACCGAAACCGGTAATCTGTTAAACAAAAAAGATTGTGACCATAGACGTAAATTAAAGGAATTGTAAGATTTTTGTCCTTATTTATACTGCGATAGCTCGCTTCCTGCAAAAATTTCATGTTTATAGGTCGACGTGAAGTCCCCTAAAGCACTGATGAGTGAGTCTACCAGTATCGAAATATGTGACATATATGGCCTAATCTTTTGATTGTACTGACTTAGAATGTTCAGCTTTTTACACCACCATGTATGTGAGATACATTTCAACTTCTTGATACGTATAGCCGTTCCTGAGGAAAAGATTTTTAACAGTAGGACAAACAGACAGAGGGATAGACTGAACATCAATGTGATCCTATAAAGGTCCGTTTTTACCGATTAAGGTACTGGACCGTAAAAAGCATTAAAAGTTAATTATATAGCAGGAAGGTTATCTAGCTACCAAAATCTTGGCCCAGTTTAACCCTAGTTTCGTACAATTGCTCCTCTTAAGCACATACATAAAAAAGAACACAGTAATTACATATTCATGTGAGCAAAAAATTGCGAGCAGTGTATCGAACTTGAGCCGCAGCTACATTCGTTAGCCAAAGGCCACAAGGAACAAGCGGAACGGGAGTGACAGTCGTGGCAACGGGTCATTCTCGGAAAAGCATATCCGCGATAGAATGTGAGGTTAGCGGTCTGGTCGTGCCAGAAAGATTAGAGAAAACAGTATAAAAATTAAGCTCCGCCCGATCAGGCCATGAAGGCCCAACGGTACCGACCAGCCGCCGTGTCACCATCAGACTACAGACGTCACTGGATGCGGATACGGAGGGACATGTGGTCAGCACTCCGCTCTCCCGGCCGTATATCAGTCTAAGAGAACAGAGCCGCTACTTCTCTATCAAGTAGCTCCTCAGTTCGCCTCACAAGGGCTCAGTGCATCCTGCTTGCCAACAGCGTTCGGCAGACTGAATGGTCACCCATCCAGGAACTAGCCCAGCCCGACAGTGCTTAACTTCGGTGGACTGACGGGAGCCGGTGTTATCACTGCGGCGAGGCCGTTGGCATGGAAACCGTATGTCTGCCCAGTCATGAATGTGCAATCACATCGCTGACAAGATGTTAGAAGACGGAACCTAATCAAGTATAGAAGCGGCGGTTCGAAAAACACTATCTGGTTCTTTCCAAAGTAGCCTGTGCAACAAGATAGTTGATGAATCGGAGGGTCGAGCGCTGCATACGTCGTCTGGTGCCGGCCGTAGTCGTAGATGCGATGACCCCTTCCTGCATAGCGAAAACAATCCTTTAGCTATTATATGTACAGCTCATGTACTCTGCACATTCCACTGTTATCTTTCGGAAGAAGTCTCGTTTGATGTGAGAGAGGAACTTCGGACCCTTACTTTGCAAGGGAAATAAATGTATACACTTATAAATGCACAGTGAAATAAAACACCAGCGGTGCAGCAGTGTAGGAAGCAACACGCCTAGCTTCACATCCGTCAACTGCACGTCGATAACCGCCAAAGAAACCGTATCGCTGCTACACTGACCAGTGCTGTAAAGAAGGCCTCCTTATAGAGTCCTCCTCTAGCGTGTAAACCTGTTTCCGCCGCGTATTTGGTGACACTGTCACTCGCTGCATAACCTGATCCAGCAACGCAAAGCCTTCCGACCGACGTCACGTAATTCTTCCAGCAAGGAACAGGTTTGTCCGCCGCGGAATAGGAAGACACACTTCATCTCTTGGCTTTCGAATTAGATCACAATGCTTCGAGCAATACCGTAACTCCAAAAGACAATTTGTCGAATCGAAGTTTCCGACATTTTAATGTTCACATAATTAGTTATTAGATGAAAATCGTCACAAATACTATAAACATTCAAACTATCTCGTTCAGCACATTCACTGCTATCTACAAAGGTGACAATAATAAACAAATAATTATGTCATAATCTATAAACTTCAGTTAAATGAATAGTGAACATAATGAAAAGTGTTACAAAATGCACTGATTAGCCAAAACATTAGGACTAACTGCTTAATAGCTTGTCTGTCCGTCTTTGGAACGAAATACATTACTGACTCTGCGTACCGTGGCCCGACAGTTTGCTGATAGGTTTGTGGAGGTGTTTAGCATTATATTTGTAGGCACAGCTCGTACAATACGCGTAAATGACGGGACACTGATTTGCGTACGCGGTGATAGCGCCAGATAGCGGCACAGGTGCGTTGCATAGGATTTAACGGCTCAGAGCACTATAGGACTTAACAGGTGAGGTCGACAGTCCCCTAGAACTTAGGACTACTTAAACCTTACTAACCTATGGACATCACACACATCCATGCCCGACGCAGGATTCGAACCTGCGACCGTAGCGTTCGCGCGGTTCCAGACTGAAACGCCATAGGATTTACATTAGGCGAATTTGATCGCCGAGACATCAACGTGAGCTCACAACAATACTCCTCAAACCAATTTACCTTGGTTGTGGCTCCGAGACACGGACAATGACACTGCTGAAAAATGACGTTACTGTCAGGTGGACATCAAGCATGAAGAGATACAGGTAGTTCGCAGCTGTCAGCGTGTCTTCGATTACCACCACAGGTTCCAGCAAGCGCTGGAGAATGATTCCCAATAGTAGCCGACCAGCCTGCGTCCGTGGCGCGCTGCACGTTTCGAGCCGCCGTTCACCTCGATGAAGGAATATGTGGAGACGATCATCGGCCTAGTGCAGCAAAAATGTGGTTCCTCCGAAGAGCCGACACGTTTCTATTGATCGTCGATCGAATCCCAATTGCTCCATGTCCACTGCAATAGTAATTGACGATGTCGTTGGGTCAGCATGTGAACACGAAGGAGTGATCTGCTGCGGAGCTCCATGTTCAACAACGTGCGATGAACACTCTGCTCCGAAACACTTGTGAATGCGCCAGCATTGTGCTCTTTCGACTGAGATGCCAAAGATCACGATCTATCCTACTTTTCGGGGCAGACAAGCGTTGTGAACGTAAGATCATTTAGCGTCTAGTCGTAGTTTCTCTACCATATCACTTACGCAGACGCTCACGACAGTAGCACGTGAACAGAGATGCTCGTTTACAGGATCTGGGTAATAATAACATAAACTTTATCGAAGTCACTTGTATCAATGGAATAATGCATTCGCAACCCACCTCTTCGGTAAGATAATACCCTGTCCATGCCTGCTCCACTTACATACTTTTGTTACCGCTATACGTGCCAGCGTCGTGGTGGTAGGAGCCATAATAATTTGGCTGATGAATGTGTATCAATAAAATACAGATATGTCGTGCTGTCGCATGGTAGAAGAGCCTGGAATTAAAAATACTGTGTTGTGACCTTTGTTTCTAAAAAGAGAAAAATTGACGTCTTTTTAATTAATTTTTTTGGATGAGAGTGGAGGAGGATGTTGTGGGAGAGTTATTAAGGACATGAGCGAGGAGCTGTGCTTGATAATAAAAACAACGAAGTCTGTGTCGCTCAACTTCCTGGTGCAAGTCTTTCGACTGGGCCAGGCCGGGATGGACAAGCGGTTCTAGGCGCTTCAATCTGGAACCGCGCGACCACTACTGCTGCAGATTCGAATCCTGCCTCGGGCATGAATGTTTGTGGTGTTCTTAGGTTAGTTAGCTGAAGTAGTTCTAAGTTCTAGGGGACTGATGACCTAAGATGTTGAGCCCCATAGTGCTCAGAGGCATTTGAACCATTTTCGTTCGACTGGATTCCACGGCGATGACTTTTGTGTCGCTGATCTTCTCCGGCTATCCAGCCAGGAATATACACTGTTCGACTGTATCCACTTACTTATATTGCTGTATGCAAATTTTTCTTTTGCACCTGGGTTTCATTAATGGCGTTTCCCTTGCTGTAGTATTTTGACAATGACATGCTACAAATGAACTTGATCGTTTCTCACATTTGTCTTCGTACCTCTGAATTATAACATTTTTTTTTAACTTAAAATGTTGGCTCGAACGCGGAAACTCTGTAGGCACGTTGATCATACGATCCTGTAACAGCCACTGACGTGTGGATACACTAATCAACCAGAACATTATGATCACCTTCATAACAGTCGGTATGTCAACTTTTGCCACGGATAACACAGGCGACGCGTCGTCGCATGGAAGCATTCAGTCCTTGGAAAAGTCGGTGGCGCAGGTTGGCACCAAACCTACACACACGTCGCGTAATTCCCGTAAATTCCGCGGAGGAGGGGGATAAACTCTGATGTGACAATGGGCCGCAGCTGCAAAATTCACAGGTCAGCCAGATTACTATAACCACCTATCTAATAGTCGGAAAGTCCACATTTTGGACGGAAAACAGCGGTGACGCGTTGCGGCGTGGAAGGAGTCAGGCACGTCGCTGGTGCGTCGCTGGTACGTCGCTGTAGGGAACTGGTACTTCATCTGCACGCACACGTCACCTTATTCCCGTAAATTCTGGGCAGGGGGCGATGAGATCTGAAGCCACGTTGAATCACATCCCGGATGTGTTCGATCGGGTTCAAATCTGGCGAGTTAGGGGGCCAACACATCGACTGGAACTTGTCACTGTGTTTCTTGAACTACTCCATCACACACCTGGCCTTGTGACATGGTGCATGCTCTAAGGAAACTTGGTCGTCATGAAGAGGTGTACATGGTCTGCAATCAGTGTACGATACTTCTTGACGGTCATGAGGCCTCGCTCAACCTCCACTGGATCCACGGATGGCGACGTGAATGTTCCCCATAGCTTAATGGAGCCGCCGTCAGCTTGTCTCCGTCCCGCAGTACAGCTGTTCAGGAGCTGTTCCCCTTGAAGACTACGGATTCGCGCCCGCCCATCGGCATGAAGTAGATATCGGGATTCGTCAGACCATGCAACGCTCTGCCACTGCGCAATGTCCATAGGCGATGGTCACGTGCCTATTTCAGTGACAGTTGCCGACGTCGTGCTGTTAATATTGGCATATGCATGGGTTGTCGGCTGCAAACAGTTAGGAGTGTTCGGTGCCCTGTGTGTTCAGACACGCGTGTACTCTGCCCAGAATTGAAGTCAGATGTTAGTTGCACCACATGAAGCCGCCTGTCCTGTTTTGCCAGTCTGTCCAACCTACGACGTCCGACATCTGTTATGAGGTGTGGCGCCCAACCCCACGACCTGTAACCGTGGTTTCACCTTGATTTGGCCACGTGTTGACGACACTCACCACAGCACTCCTCGAACACCCGACAAGTTTGTGCAGTTTACGAAATTCTCGCGCCGAGCCTCGGGTACATCAGAATCTGAACTCGCTCAAACTCAGATTGCACGCTTTCCCTATTCTACACACGGACAGCAAGCTCGCTATTACTACAGCGCAGGTGTCTGACTAGCAGTCATTCACAGCTAGGTGACGCTGTTATCGCATTGACTGGCTTATATTGATGGTAGCTTCGTGGTTTTAATGTTCTGGCTGAATAGAGCACATATGAGCATTACATATACATCCCAAACTCCTTGTATCCCTTAACCTCTTTGATCCATTCTTTCTTCACCTATGTTTGTTTATCACCTCCTCCTCCTCTCTGCCTCCACTTTCTCCATAGCCCCCATTGATGTCCTCTTATTCTCTATCTGACCTTGTTTACATTGTTTATTGTTATCGCAGACAAGACATTCATTGAGACTTGCTTAAAATGAATGCGTAAATCACTCGGGATCGTTGGGATATGGGGTGTGAGTGAAACCTTTCCACCTGCTGGATCTCTGAGCACAGTAGCAACAGCTGCAGTATTTCACATAATTTTAATCTGAAAATGGGTATCATTATTAAGTTTCTGACGATTCAGATTCTGTACTATTATTCTAATCATAAGCCGATAAACCTTGTGTTCTACTTTTCTGTTTTGTGTAAAACCGGCGACAAGGAAGCAAACAAAACAGCACGTTGTTGTGTGTGCAATTTCTGTTCGAAATTATACATAAGGAGAAAAAATATATATAGGAGAAACAGTTTGGATGATGGTTTACATGCCATGTTATTGTCTCTGAAATTGACTGTGAAAAAGGAAACGAAAATCTACGTTTTCGCAGCACAGCACAACATTTCCTTCCCTCGTATTCGTTTTTAATAGACTTTTAATAACTTGTATATTTTCGTGTGAAAAAAAATATATTGCCTCTGTTCGACCAAATGTGGACTGGAGTATCATGTAAAGATTTGAAATAAAGCGGTGAAGAATATTTCGTGATTTTTGGCAATAGCTTTTCCTCATTATATATTACATGCCTATTTATATATTAAAAATACATAGTCTCATTAGAGTATAGTATAGCATGTGTGGTAAAAAATCGAGATATTATCAAGATCTTTGGAAACGATGTTTCCTTTTTTCATATTAATTGTATTATGTAGGTTAAAAATATATACACTATATTAATCTGAATGTTCACTACAGTAACATGTAAAAATGTTAGGTAAAGTAACCAATTTTTTTGTAGATTTTTCGTGATAACTCTTCCCTTGTTTTAATTGTATATAGTTTAAAATATGTAGCCTATGCCCTATTCTAGAAATAGAAGTCGACGTAGATGATGATGAGATGGGAGATATGATAGTGCGTGGAGAATCTGGCAGAGTGCTGAAAGACCTAAGTCGAAACAAGGCCTAGGTAACAGACAACATTCCGTTAGAACTACTGATAACCTTGAGAGAGCCAGGCATGGCTGATCTCTTCATTCTGGTGAGCAAGATGTATGAGACGGGTGAAATACCCTCGGACATCGAAAAGAATATAATAATTCCAATGTCAAAGAAAGCATGTGCTGACACGTGTGAATATTATCGAACTACCAGCTTAATAACTTATGGTTGCAAAATAGTAACATGAATTCTTTACAGAAGAATGGAAAAACTGTCAGAAGCAGACCTCGGGGAACATTAGTTTGGATTCCGGAGAAATTCTGGAAGACGCGAGGGAGTACTGACCCTACGAATTCTCTCACAAGATAGGTTAAGGAAAGGAAAACCTCCTTTTATTCCATTAGTAGACCTAAAGAAAGATTTTGACAATAATGACTGGAAAACTCTTATTCAGTGTATAAAATGAATAACATCGGGAATACACTGAAGCCCTGTCACACTCCCTTCTCGACCATTACTTCCCTCTCATGCCTTTCCACTCTTACAACTGCCGTCAAGTTTTTTCAAGTTGCAAGTTGTGAACAGCCTCTCGCTCCATGTCTTTTGCCCCAGCTACCCTCATTTCAAAATGAGGGTAGCAGGGGCAAAAGACACGGAGCGAGAGGCTGTTCACAACTTGTAAAAACTAGACGGCAGTTGTAAGAGTGGAAAGGCATGAGAGGGAAGTAATGGTCGAGAAGGGAGTGTGACAGGGCGTCAGTGTATGCCCGATGTTATTCATTTTATACACTGAACAAGCTGTAAAAGAAACCAAAGGAAAGTACTATAAATGAATTAGAGTTAAGGGAGGAGTAATTAAAACCTGTACGTTTGCCGATGACATCGAAATTTTGTCAGAGACAGCGAAGGTCCTGGTAAAGCAGCTGAACAGAATGGGCAGGGTTTGGAAGGAGGATATAAGATGAACATCAACAAAAGCAAGTGTAATGGAATGGTGTCAAAATAAATCAGGTCATGCTGAGGGAATTATGTTGGGCAACGAGATACTTAAAGTAGTAGATGAATTACACTATTTTTGCAGCAAAATAACTGATGATGGGCAAAGTAGGGAGGATATAAAATATAGACTAAGGGTGACAAGAAAAACGTTTCTGAAGAAAAGAAATTTGTTAATATCGAGTATAGATGTCTCAGGAAATCTTTTCAGAATGTATTTGTCTGGAGTGTAGCCGTGCGTGAAAATGAAACTTGGATGATAAACAGATTAGACAAGAGGAGAAGCTTTTGAAATGTTCTGCCACAGAATAATACTGAACATTAGATGAGCAGATCACATGACTAATGGGAAGGAAGTGAATATAATTGGTAAAAAAATTGTTTTGGTGTAGTCTGACTAGAAGGGTCGGTTGGTAGGACACATGCCGAAACATCAAGGGAACGTCGGTTTAGTACGGAAGGAAAGTATTTTTATGTGTTTGCGAGGAGGGGGGTAAAAATCGTAGAGGGAGACCAAGAAATGAATACAGAAAGCAGATTCAAGCTGGTCGGGGGTGAAGAGTCTTGGACAGGATAGAGCAGCATGGAGAACTGCATCCAACCAGTCTATGGACTGAACACCACAACAATATGTCCACGCGACTTTTCATTAGAGCATCTCATACAAATCTGAAGTAAATCTGTCAGCAAATTTGTGAGGTTTTTGGTGGCTATATTTTCCCATTATATATTACATATATTTAAAGAAAAATATTTTTTTAGGTTATAGTCACACTTTCCCTTTTTATTGCCTACTGGCTACTTATTTTGGTACACAGTACCATCCTGCGATCAAAAAATATCCCACTACATAGTTAAAATAATGATCTAAGAACAAAATACTTTCTGTCTGCCGTGGCAAGCGTATGCTATTAAGAACAACATTAAAATCCATAGGTAGCTCCTTATCCCTAGCATGCAGTTCTCACAATTGGAAAGCAAGAACGCCTGTCAAAAGTAAAAGCCCATGATAAGCTTTAAATAGATGCGAACTACGGCCTGCTATGATGCAAATGCCTATTATCTACAGGGTTTATCTTCTTAAATAAGAGCTTAGGGGCTAACTATGTATTTTACGGTCGCACGTAATACCATACGTTTGCTCTACAGACAGAAGATATTATATAAATGATCTTTACTCCATGGGTGACCACAGTCGCGTGGGATTTTTTGAAACAAATATCCGCCATTCTCAATAGCATGTTGAGGTTTCCAAATATGTCTGACCTGTCTCTAAAATGTCATAGCCGAAAACACATGTTTTAGGTTTTATAGACCGACTGTTGTAATACAGGATACAAGTACATACACAAGATACAAAATATAGCTAACATTGCACACCATAAGAAACCATTAACATAGGGTGTGGCGTATTTAGCAGCTAATAAGTTCTTGTGACCTTCGTTGAGCACTTCTGTTCATCAACTGCTACAAAGCCGAAATCGTGTTGTGTACAATAAATGAACAAATAGTCAAATGGCGGAAATTTCTTTAAAAATATTATATTAATTTTTCTCACATAATTTTTTCACTATGTATGGTGACATTTTTTGATCTAGGTTGTACATAAACCGGTGGCTAGTAGATTCTGAGTGTTCTGGTAGCTGTTCTAACACATAGTATATGGGGAAAACGAATATTGCACTATTAAAAAGTATAGCTACATTATGGGTGATTTTTTCCACCATGAACAAAATCTTAGATTGATCGATGAGAGGAAACGGAACAAAAAAGGTCTCATGAACTTTCTCCCGGAAATGCATGCTTTGCATGCTAGCGATCATTTATTCAGTCATACTTTGTTACAGAGACTAATACGCGCTATAGTATGCAGCCAAAGTTACAGTATGCATGGTTTCCTCCTAGGGCGATACTGTTCGACATACGTCGTGCCCTACCGCCGTCTCCTGCCGTAGTAATTAGTAATGTTGTGTCCGATTCACTTCTCTTGTTGACTCACCTTGTAGTGGGTGTAATACAGTGTTGTACACAGTGGTTCCGTATTCGAATCGAGATTTTGGCGACGTGGTATTTACTCGGCGGGCAGCAAGGTTGTGTCTGGAGACCTATCCCCAACCACAGCAGTCAATGTTTGCAACAGTTTCGTGCTGTTTGTGTGACACAGGATCGTTTCAGGAAGCAGGAAATCATGAACCGAAAGTTCGGACACCAGATACGGAGGAGAATATGATTAACACTGTGAAAGGCGACAGCCGTGTCAGTAGCAGGCAGTCAGCCCGTCAGAACTGGGCAAGCCTGACGAACGTGTGTAACATTCTCCATGACAACTGTTACTGCCCTTATCACGTACAGCTTGTGCAGGGCTTACTAGCGACAGACTTTACAAACTCGCAGCAGTTTTGTCACTGGCTCCTTCACCAGGCAATCACGATTCCGGGGTTTGTGTTATCCATCCTATTCACAGATGAGTCGACTTTCACGATGAGTGGTATCTTCAAGTCTCATAACGGTCTTCTGTGGGATAGCACACAGAACCCCCATGGTATGGTTACGGCGAATCACCAGCATCGGTACAGCCAGGATGTGTGGGCCGGGATAGTTGGCGACGGTAGTCTGGGACTAGTTTTCCTTCCACGTTGTCTAACAGGCTGGACCTATCGACGTTTCTTGATGGTGACTTTGCCTCCTCCGCTGGAAGAAGTGTCATTGACGATTGCAAGGGTTATGCGGTTGCTACGTAATGGTGCTCCCACCCACTTTGCCGTTATTGTCCAGACGCATCTCAGTCGAGTCTTCGCTGGTTGATGGATTAGTGGGTGGATGGCGGGGGGAGGGTGGGGGGTTGGACCATCTCCAGAAGTATAGCGTAGGCAGAGCCCACTTCGGATGTAGAGACACTGGAGCAGCGTATTCATGCAGCCTTTGACGCTGCTCCAATGCAGCCTGGCCGATGTGAACGTGTGAGGCACAACAAGATGCAGCACGTACGTTCCTGCCTTGAGGCACATGGAAACCATTTTCAACACATGCTGTAACTGTGGCTGCATGGTGCATCGCGTATTGATGGTTCTGAGCACTATGTGACTTAACTGCTGAGGTCATCAGTCCCATAGAGCTTAGAACTACTTAAACCTAACTAACCTAAGGACAGCACACACACCCATGCCCGAGGCATTCCTTAACTGCCAGCCCACCCTCCCTCCCTTCTAAATCCTTAGGATTAGTCTCTCTTATTAAAGGTAATAATGGAACAGAGAATTGGCTGAAACCGGAACTGAATAACAACGAAATCCTAAGCTGGTATTTGAAACACACCCTTTTTAACCCACCGTTATTTACTAGTGGAATGTAGCCTAACAGTTTAGAATAGTTTCACCGTGTGCAACTGATAAAGGCTTATTGGTTAATATTTGCACGGGAGTTGTTTCGTATGAAGTCTAACAAAGCTAATTAGGATGTCAGGTAGCAATAATCAATACACACTTTGTTGTCGATGTTCTACATATATTGTCTAAACAGCATGAATGAGACACTTACTCCCTTCGTCTGACAACGTAATAACGGTTAACTCATCACAGGTCGGTATTAATATCGTCAGACGCCAATATTCTCCACGTGGCACTGAAAGCACAATTCTCACTGCAATCCAAATCGTAGGTGCCCGGCGTTTTTGTCGCGTAATCCCGGTGTACAAATGAACACTTAAACACATCAACAAATCAGTTAATGCCCTTCATGTATTGTAACCGCGGTCCACCGTTCTGCCGAAATCCGCCCTGCTCATTTAGCAGTCAACAGCTTACCTACTCGGAGTCTCAACAGTGGCTACTTGGCGCATCGGGCGCTCGACTATCGATAGTACTTCTAGCGACCTGTGTGAGGCGAAGATGTATGTTTCGGACGAGTAGGCTAGTCGCCAGTGTTGGCGACGTATTAATTTGCGGTAAATAACTATCATCTAGAGAAGCTGCTCCGGAATCCGAATACGAACTAGTTTGCATGAACTTTGAATTAAAAGTGAGCTGTCGTAGACCACATGGATCAGGAATGTGGGGCATTATAAACACATGATGAACGTAGCTAGTAGGTTTCCTGAACACCCTATTGTAATGGGGGGGGGGGGGGGGGGACCTATACAAGGATAGAGACATTAGACTGGAACTGGTACCAAAGACGTGTATTCGCGTGATGACGGTCCGAATGTCCTGTCTGAGTATTACTGCGAGCAGACAGACGACTGTCGCACGAGCGCAAATCTTATTGTTAGACCACCTAGCAACTAAGAGTGGAACCGGTTAACGTGCAGGAGGCCATCATTGATCATAAGGCTGTGATGGCATCAGTGACTACTGGTGTTACAAGACTGTCACAGAGAGCAGGAAAGTACTTCTGCCTGGAAAGAGTTGCAGGAAACAAACTCCATAGCATCTGACTAGTCAATATCAAATAGTCAGCTCTAAAGACGAAGAAATGGGAGAAACCCAGAGGTGCTGTATCATAATTTTACCTTTAGGTCCGTATGTACCGAGTGAATACTGAGGAACAGAAAAGAACCGGTATAATTCACTAGTTGTTTCAGAAAGTTATTACCAAATCGAAAGAACTTTTATCCAATTCAAGCAAAGTCAAACCTAGTTGGCAAACAAAAAGTGAATAAAGCCTAAATGAGCATACGAATGTCAATGCGAGAAGCATTCAACGAATTTGAAAGCAAAATCTTGCCGAACGATCCGACAAACATACGTAAAAAGTTGTGGTCTTACGTAAACTGAATTTATTTAGCCACTCAGTGAACCGAAAGGAAAGATGACAGAGAGAAGGCTTTAAGGCCGAACAGGATCTTCTGATTTTCTTTTTTTTTCATTTCCTTTTAATCACCGTACGGAGGCCGAAATGGCAAATATCGAGATAAGCATTCGCGGAATAGGAAATCAGTTACAACTGTTCAACAGTGGTCGGCCAGCTAACCAGAGTGGTTGAGGTACAGCGATTATGCGAAACAGCTTTCTCCCCTTACAGCAGTACTTTATCGTAGACCGCAGAAGCGACGAGGGGTACATAGAGAACGGAAAACAGGGTGGGTCATGACCATTATCCAGGAACGTCGTCAGACAGATGAGGATACATATATTGCTGACGTTAATCCGTTGTAGAATTATGGAATATGTATTCGGATCACGCGTTACGACCTATCTGGAGAATGAAAATGACCTCTTCAAACATCAGCATGGTTCTTGGAAACACAGTGCATTTCATTGGTGGATATTCCGGAAGGACGTTGTTTCCAGAAAGGAGAAAGCATGCAATGCCAGGAGACTATAGTGCAATGCACGAAGACCTGCGGAGGAAGTAAATCCTACGTACTTTGCGCGTGTGCTTACGTTTCCAACAGGTAACTATATGTGCCAATTTCTGCACGCATAATTTGCTTGGAACAAAGGCCATGCGTAGAAGTGCATTGATTTCAGAATTCGTTGTGAATCCCTCACGATGTTTAGTGTGTTTCGTTGTGTAGTGCGGTGAGTTACGCTTTAAGGCGATTTATGTCTAGTAATGTCTGTTGACTTCAAAGAAAGCACGCTGAAATTTATTGACCATTAGAGACAAAGAGCAATTGTATAGATTTGTGATTCTAAACATCATTTGACAAAAAATGTCAAATGTGATGCCTTGAGCGTCAAGTATTACAGTAAAATGTTTCCAATCACATCATTGTAAAGAATAAGATGGCTCGTAGTGGCAGAACAGAGAGGAAGTAGCCTATAAAATTATGAAAAGTAAAATACAAAAAACGAGGGCTAATGTTCTCGTTATGGCTTAGTACCACAATAACTGATCAGTGTGGCATCTGAACAAAAGATTAGATTGGAGAGATGGAACTTCTCAACCAAATACTAGAAATTGAAATGAAAAAAGTTCAAATGTGTGTGAACCCCTAACCGACCAAACTGGGGTTCTAGAATTACACACTACTTAAACTAACTTATGCTAAGAACAACCTAGATAACAGAATGCAGCATGTCATTCTCAATGGAGAGAAGTCTTCCGAAGTAAGAGTGATTTTAGGTGTGCCGCAGGGGAGTGTCGTGGGACTGTTGCTATTCACAATATATATAAATGAGCTTGTGGATAACATCGGAAGTTCACTGAGGCTTTTTGAGGATGATGCTGTAGTATATCGAGAGGTTGTAGCAATAGAAAATTGTACTGAAATGCAGGAGGATCTGCAACGAATTGATGCATGGTGCAGGGAATGGCGACTGAATCTCAATGTAGACAAGTGTAATGTGCTGCGAATACATAGAAAGCAAGATCCTTTATCATTTAGCTACAATATAGCAGGTCAGCAACTGGAAGTAGTTAATTCCATAAATTATCGGAGTAGGCATTAGGAGTGATTTAAAATGGAATGACCATATAAAATTAATCTTCGGTAAAGCAGATGCCAGACTGAGATTCAATGGAAGAATCCTAAGGAAATGCAGTCCGAAAACAAAGGAAGTAGGTTACAGTACACTTGTTCGCCCACTGCTTGAATACTGCTCACCGGTGTGGGATTCGTACCAGATAGGGTTGAGAGAAGAGAGAGAGAGAAGATCCAACGGAGAGCAGCGCGCTTCGTTACAGGATCATTTAGTAATCACGAAAGCGTTACGGAGATGATAGATAAACTCCAGTGGAAGACTCTGCAAGAGAGAAGCTCAGTAGCTCGGTACGGGCTTTTGTTCAAGTTACGAGAACATACCTTCACCGAGGAGTCAAGCAGTATATTGCTCCCTCCTACGTATATCTCGCGAAAAGACCATGAGGATAAAATCAGAGAGATTAGAGCCCACACAGAGGCATACCGACAATCTTACTTTCCACGAACAAAACGGAATTGGAATAGAAGGGAGAAGCGATAGAGGAGGTTAAGGTACCCTCAGCCACACACCATCAGGTGGCTTGCGGAGTATGGGTGTAGACGTAGATGTAGATGAACACACACACACCCATGCCCGAGGGAGGACTCGAATATCCGGCGGGAGGGGCCGCGCAATCCGTGGCGTGGCGCCTCAAACCGCGCGACCACTCCACGCGGCAGTTGAAATAAAGAGCATAGATTTATAGATGTGAGCGCTGTCTTTTCTGTCGGACACACACCTTGACGAGTGATTCGCACGATCGGAACACAGGCAGCGATAATAGACGCTCCTCGCTCTTCCAGAGTGCACCTGTGGTTTGAGTGAGGCATGAAGGTGAATACTACTCGAAGATGGCGAACGCCGGTGACTCATCAACATTTAGGTGCGATGATAACACTTTCCTTATTAAACATTAATTATTAAAAGCTATATTGGCCATATTAAATGTTAGGAGAGAATATGCGTTATTAAAAGAAAGACATGTCAATAATTGTCCTATCGACAAAGTACGACTACTTCCGAATCTATACGAACTGTAATAAAAATTTCTCTTATGCACCAGTCTGTTAAGTTGGTATTAGGATGCAATCCAGACCTGATCTCTGTGCAAGCGATGCCCGCGGTTGTACATAATTTCGAGGTTATGTATGTTGAAGTAAGTGTCGGTGTTTATTTGAAGCAGGTAAGTTACTTGCTTTTCTAGTTATAACTACATAGGCCGACGGTTCGCATCCTTGAAAGATTGCAGTACCTCTACAAGAATTGCTGCAATCGACTACATAAGCGACAATACTGCTGCTGCTCGGAGTGGCCGCGCGGTTTGAGGCGCCGTGTCACGGATTGTACGGCCGCTCCCGCCGGAGGTTCGAGTCCTCCTTCGGGCATGGGTTTGAGTGTTGTTCTTATCCTAAGTTAGTTTAAGTAGTGTGTAAGTTTAGGGACCGATGACCACAACAGTTTGGTCCCTTAGGAATTCACATGCACATGAGAATACTGCACAGAATAGCTAAGTAGGCGTTCTAATTTTCGGTTCACAAATTTGATCCAGTCTCGAATGCGAAGTAACGAACAGTTAGGTCGCAAACACCACTTTTAGGAAGTCAGGAGATCTGACAACATCCGTGAATTGCGGTTAGGCTGTTGGCGACAAATTCGTGGAAATAGCGACAGTGGTGAAAAACAAGTTGTAAGGAACGCAGATGCATCGCAGAAATTCATTTGGGGAATCTGAAACGACATGTAATTGAATCAAGAAAGAAATATGTTACAGAACTACTGTACGAGTGAATTGTGCATCAGTCTGGGACTAATAATAGGAAGAATAGGATACGGAAATGCTCAACAGACTCTAGTGCTAAACGCTACAAGGGACTTGTTGTGCACGACCGAGAAATTTCCTGTTGAAATTCCGAGAGCCTGAGTTTACAGAAGAGTCGAGAAACGTTACGTGTTGTGAAATTGCCACGACGAGAAAATCGAAGAAATTACAGTTGAAGCAAATGTTTTTCGATAGTCGTTCTTACGACGTTGCGTTGGCGCATGAAAGAGGAAAATGAGTGCAGAGGTCAGACAATGGTATCACAATTACCCTCCATCACACACCGTAAGGTGACCTGTGGAGACGCGTATTTTCATTTCCGTCCTGTTAGGAAGTACATTAAAACGGGGAGAGTCATCAGCAGCTGGGGACGTTCATGATTCTGCCTCGTAGATGATTGACACCTCTGCGAAAGAGCACAGAATTCCCGTTCAGGCTGGGGGCCGAACTCTGCTCCTGTGAACGGTGCACCCTCGCCATGCTGGGTCGCTTATCGCCTAAGCCAGCGTCAATATTTGCATCTGCCGGTCTGATTTGCTGCGCGAACCACGTGTTCAGGGCGTGCAGGTCCGTGTGTGTGTGCGTGTGCGTGGTTGTGTGTGTGTGTGTGTGTGTGTGTGTGTGTGTGTGTGCGTGTGCGTGCGTGCCTGTAAGCATAACAGTTCAGCATACCGTCTACATTAAGGCCATAGCAGACGTAACACGACCTCGGGTAGAAAGGAGGTGCGTGAGCTGTTGATAGATTCACGAAACTTTTTCGGCATTCGTTATGGACTCTACGTAAACTTAACATTAAAAACAGTGCGAGGGAAACAAACTGAACCGTAGACTGCATAAAATATTCTTTATTCCTGACTGCCATTCGGTTTTGTTAGCCACTTTTATGGAGCAGGGACGTTATCGGAACCAAGTAACTTGCTTTTCGTGTTGATTGTTTCGAAACTCGTGAATGACTTGTGTGTATTCGAACGCTGAGTGCCGCGTCCTGTAGCATTTGGTGCAATCTGCATTTGTGTTCAGTATAGTTACATCAGAGTTTAGTTGTATACATACGTGAATTAAAGTATGTTACTGCGAAATTTCGAAAGTTAAAGGGTGTCTTGCATCTCTTCTATTGTAATGTGACCCCACTGGCAGTCCCACTGGAAAGGTGTATCTAATAAGTGTAAACGTTAATTTCATGCTTATGTTTAGGTAACTCTGTATTAGCTTGGTATTCTAACATGTGGGCCAGGAGCTTTATTCAACACAGTTTGTACGTACAAAATAATGATTGTCACTTGTTGTAACTGTATGGGGGATGAAAATATTATCCTGAGAGCAATAATACCGCTCGTAACCGGATTTCTAATGTGGTCACATCACTTTTTAAGCCATCGAGGCTAATACTGCTAAGAGCTGGAAAACTATATGCATGGATACAACAGATTATATTAGATCTGTTTATCCAGTGTGACAGGAATGAAGCGCAAGTAGTATAAAGCAGATTCTCTATTCACATGGTGATGTATACTTTATTTATGATCAAAATGCTTTTCAAAATCCCATTCGATACATGAACGCATCTTATTGTTGGACTTGTTCAGTGGAACCACAGTGCAATTACATTAGGATACCAGACACAAGTGCTTCAGTTAAATATCAACTATAGGCGGTCCTAGACATCAAGCTTCAAGTTTTACGTGTAATGGAAAGTAATTTATGTAATTTAGTTACTTTATATATGTAGTATGTGTAGTGCATTTACTTTATTTCTGTAGTGTCATTCATGTGATGCTGATAACGGACATATGATGTAATACAAAATGTCTTTTTTTCTCAAACTCCACTTGGTATTTAGCCGAAAAACAATTACAAGTAACATAGATACATAATGATAGACTTGGTTAACAGATCTTACATACAGCGGAATTCATATACATTCCACAAGATATTTTACTTGGATGACCTTATTTATTTATTATAATTTTCCCTGTGCCCATGATGTTAATATACAGGATGTCTCACCTAACTCTTCCACCTCAAATATCTATAGAACAACAACAGATATCAAAAACGGTTTTTACCAGCATGAACGTACGGAAGGGGCTTTGGAAACCAACTACTATGCACGATTTTAAAACGTAAACAAATACTTTTTTCTACACAAACTTGTGTATTTTTAAATGGGCACCCCCCTGTTATTTCGTATGCAATTAATAGCATGAAAAATCACAAAAATCATGGCTTGGTTGCATCGAAATACGTCAGTTACATCTCAAGAAATTGCGAAGTAAAGTTGACGCGTGAAATAAAAGAAGGTCACAGCTAGCGCACGTCCTGAGACTCAAACGTGCACCTCACGCTGCCTGTGTCAGGAGCTCACACATTGGGAAGGCAGGCACAATCCGCAAAAATAAACAAGTAACACGTCTAACGTAAAGTTACGTTTTTCAAATTGTAAACGTATGTTTATTCTAGCGAAATGACAACTAGAGCTACAATTGGAGGTAACACACTTGAATTCGCTTTGCTAAAACACATTTACTAGTGCCCTGTCGCCCACAGAAACTGTACTGTCGTGCATTACATCCAGCATAGAAAATACACCCACATCTTGACCAATGAAACTGTGTCGCGACAACATATGTTCGAAGTGCCCTCCGTTTGCATCAATACACGTTTGCAGACGGGTAACAAGGGAGTGTTGCACAGATCGTAGATTTTCTACAGATATTTCCGCACACGCCGCAGTAATACAATGTTGCATATCCTCTACTGTCGTTGGGAGTTCTTGATACATTCTGTCCTTACTGCGCCCCAAAGAAAGAAGTCTAATGGCGTCAAGTCGGGGGCCCATCGCACAGAGCCTCCCCGCCCCATCCACCTATTTGGAAATGTCACATCTAGAACGTCTCTGGCAACTTTTGCATTGTGTGCGGTACATCCACCATGTTGGTACCACATTGATAGACGAGTGTCCAATCCTAGATCCTCCATGAGGAGCGCTAGTGTGTGTTGAAGAAAGGATCCATAAGGTCGTCCATTCAATGTTCCACCTTAAAAATAGGACCGACAGTACAATTATCAATGATATCGCACCAAACATTGAGACTCAACTGTCGTTGATGAGCAAGTGGGGATTTTGCAGGGACCAGTAGTGTATGTTTCACAGATTCACATTACCATGAACTGTAAATGAGGCCTCGTCCGTAAACAACGTACTGCTTCGGAATACTGGACTACCTTGCAACTGCTGAAGTGTAAAACAACAGAATGCAATGCGGGATTCAAAGTCATTCCCGTAAAGTTCTTGGTGCAGTGATATACGGAACGGATGAAACCGATGCCGATTCAAAATTCTGCGCACACTACTGTGGCTTATTCCTACACCTCGTGCAATTTCTCGGACACGCACCTGAGGATTGAGCGCTACAGCAGTCAGAACAGCTATTTCGTTTCCATAGACAGTCGCTGGCATTGTTCGTCGACGTTTTGTGTGAGCCCAGCTTCCTGTTTCCGTGAGTGTCTTGTATATGTTGCCAATGGTTCGACGTGACGGACACCGCCGATCTGGGTAGCGTTCACCGTAGTGTCACAGCTGCGGTTTCATTTATGTGACATTAGCCATATATTAAAATAATATCTAGTTTTTCTTCATTACTGAAGGCCGGCGTATCGACTAGATGACGACAAATGTAACAAGCGACAAGAAAACGTATGTGAACTACTTTACAGTATGAGAGCAGTTCAGGAGACCAGATTAGGAGACACTTGTACACTGAAGGTAGAGCGTGCCGTGGTGTTACTGGTATGTATACGGCAGGATACAGGCGCCAGTGCAGGCAATCCCTGCTCAGAGCACAGTACTACATGCGATGCATTGTGTCAGAAATTGTGACACCGTTGTTATCCTTTACAAGCCACATATTTCAGAACTTATGAGGTTTAGAAACGTGAAACCAAGAGTGTTACCACTAACTGTACCTCTAGTTGTCATTTCGCAACAATAAACATTATGCGCCGGACATCCATTATTCTGATACCGCATTATTTGACACATTATAAGAAGTGGACCTGTTCAAGTAAGGTACAGCTCAAGAACGGGCTATACTTTAGGAGTGCCATCAATATAATATGGGCCAATGATGTGTTGCCATACAACACCACACCACACATTAACACTCCACTGACGTAGTGCGTCGATTACATCACGATTACCGGCAGCGTGAGGTGCACGCTTGAGTCTCAGAACGTCCGCTACCTGTGTGCTTCATTTATTTCAAGCGTCAGCTTCACTGCGCAATTTATCGGGATGTAATTCACGTATTGCGATGCAATCAACGCCATTATTTTTGTGATTTTTCATGTACTAGATTGCATACGAAACAATGGGGGTGGGGGAGGGGCGGGGTGTCTATTTAAAAATACAAAAGTTAATGGTGAAAATAGTATTTGTTTACGTTTCATACTTTCGCATATTATTTTGTTTCCGTACTTTCATGCTGGTGGAAACCATTTTTGAATAACTATTGTTATTCCAGAGATATTTGAGGTGGGAGAATTAGGTGAGACACCCTGTATATGTTTAATGCCCACATCAGTGTGTAGCCAAAGGTAAATTTAGTATAGATATCGAATAAAACAGTAAAATGTTCTTAGAAATCTATGATGATAATCATGTAGAAAAATGATTTACAAGTATATAACGTCATCGTGAACGGACTCGTAGAAATTAAGAGTTTTATCTCTGAATGTTCAGTTAGACATAAAGCCTTGCAGACAGAATCAAGTATTTCGATGTATGTTACGCAGTGCCAAAAATAATTAGCTTCACTGCTTACTATATTGGGTTACATAACGATTATATGTGCCAGTCATGTGTGTGTCATTAAGATCGTTACAAGATCGCTCTTTAATATAAGAATGTTCTTTCCCTAATCATGTGCGTATTTTGTTGAATGTTTATATCAAGCTGACTAGTCTACAGTATTCCGTTGGTCTATAATTAGTCCTTAAATTGTCTTTATTAGTTTTCTTTCTATGACTTCCATTGTTTCCATTTTCGCCTGCTTAGAGTTAAACGCTTTGTTGCATAAGCTGCTTCTGTCCGAATTTTTGCAGAGTTATGTTTAATTTTAGCATTGAAGAATATCTTATTATCTATTGATGCTTTCATCTTATTAACTCTTGCTTTGATTGCTCCTTTCTTCGAAATGTTTTCTTCAGTTATTTCTCATAGATACTTGCAATTGAAGTTAAATCAATTTTATCATATTTACTTTTTATTATCTTGAGGGATGCCTTAATCTATACAAATACATGTGTGTGTGTGTGTGTGTGTGTGTGTGTGTGAGTGAGTGAGTGTGTGTGTTTTCCACATTTCATCCTAAACCACTGTACCGATTTCAACCAAACTTGGTACACGTATGCCTTATTGTCAGGCAAGAACAGCTAAGTGGTTAGAAAGTCCTACCTACTATGCTTCGGGAGATATTACGTCAATAACTTCCAAATGATGCATGACGTTTAAATTTATTACTTATTCGTTGTTGTTGTTGTGGTCTTCCGACCAGAGACTGGTTTGATGCAGCTCTCCATGCTACTCTATTCTGTGCAAGCTTCTTCATGTCTAAGTACCTAACGCAACCTACATCCTTCTGAATCTGCTTAGTGTATTCAACCCTTGGTCTCCGATTTTTACCCTCCGCGCTGCCCTCCAATACTAAATTGGTGATCCCTTGATGCCTCAGAACGTGTCCTACCAACCGATCCCTTCTTCTAGTCAAGTTGTGCCACAAATTACTTTTCTGTTCAGTACCTTCTCATTAGTTACATGATTGCGCTTCTAATCTTCAGCATTCTTCTGTAGCACCACATTTCGAAAGCTTCTATTCTCTTCTTGTCCAAACTATTTATCGTCCATGTTTAACTTCCATACATGGCTTCACTCCATACAAATACTTTCAGAAAAGACTTCCTGACATTGAAATCTATACTCGAAGTTAGCAAATTTCTGCTTTTCAGAAACGCTTTCCTTGCCATTGCCAGTCTACATTTTATATTCACTCTACTTCGACCATCATCACTTATTTTGCTCCCCAACTAGCATAGCACATCTCCCACTTTAAGTCTCTCATTCCATTATGTAATTCCCTAAGCATCACCTGATTTAATTTGACTACATTCCATTATCCTCGTTTTGCTTTTGTTGATGTTCATCTCCTTTCAAGACACTGCCCATTCCGTTCAGCTGCTCTTCCAGGTCCTTTGCTGTTTCTGACAGAATTACAATGTCATCGGCAAACTTCAAAGTTTTTATTTCTTTTTCATGGATTTTAATTCCTGCTCCAAATTTTTCTTTTGTTTCCTTTATTGCTTTCTCCGTATACAGATTAAATAATATGGGTGATAGGCTACCTCACTGTCTCACTCCCTTCCCAACCACTGCTTCCCTTTCATGCCCCTCGACTCTTATATCTGCCATCTGGTTTCTGTACAAATTGTAAATAGACTTTCGCTTCCTGTATTTGACCCCTTCCACCTTCAGAATTAGGAAGAGAGTATTCTAGTCAGCATATCAATAGCTTTCTCTAATTCTACAAATGCTAGAAACGTAGGTTTGCCTTCCTTAATATATCTTCTAAGATAAGTCGTAGGGTCATTATTGCCTCACGCGTTCCAACATTTCTACGGAATCCAAACTGAACTTTCACATGGTCGACTTCTAACAGTTTTTCCATTCGTCTGTAAAGAATTCGTGTTAGTATTCTGCAGCCGTCACTTATTCAACTGATAGTTCGGTAATTTTAGCACCTGTCAAAATCTGCTTTCCTTGGAACTCGAGTTATTGTATTGTTCTTGTACTCTGAGGGCATTTCACCTGTCTCACACATCTTGCTCACCAAATGGTACAGTTTTGTCACCTCTGGCTCTCCCAAGGCTGTTAGTAGTTCTGATGGAATGTTGTCTACTCCCAGGGCCTTGTTTCGACTTAGGTCTTTCAGTGCTCTGTCAAACTCTTCTCGCAGTATCACATCTATCATTTCATCTCCATCTACGTCCTCTTCCATTTCCATAATATTGCTGTCAAGTACATCGCTCTTGTGTAGACCCTCTATATACTCCTCCCACCTTCCTGCTTTCCCTGGTATACTTAGAACTGGTTTTCCACTTAAGCTTTAGATATTCATACAGGAGGTCCTCTTTTCTCCAAAGGTCTCTTTAATTTTCCTGTGGACAGTATCTATGTTACCACTAGTAATGTATGCCTCTACATCCTTACATTTGTCCCTTGCCATCCCTGTTTAGCCATTTTGCACTTCCTGTCGCTTTAATTTTTGAGATGTTTGTTTTCTTTTTTGCCTGCTTGATTTACCGCAATTTTATGTTTTCTTCTTTCATCAATTAAATTTAATATCTCCTCTGTTACCTAAATATTTCTACTAGCTCTCGTCTTTGTACCTACACTGGATCCTCTGCTGCCTTCACTATTTCCTCTCTCAAAGCTACTCATTCTATTTCTACTGTATTTTTTCCCCATTCTTGTCAGTCGTTCCCTAATACTCTCGGAAACTGTCTACAACTCCTGGTTCTTTCAGTTTATCCAGGTTCCATCTCCTTTAATTCCCATCTCTTTGCAGTTTTTTCAGTTTTAATCTACATTTCATAATCAATAGATTGCGGTCAGAGTCCACATCTGCCCCTGGAAATGTGTTACAATTTAAGGGAACATGCTCGTGAAAATGACCAAAACTCTGAAAAAAAAATTTTTGTTCTTTAGAAAAGAGCACTTCATAGTAGTTTAAAAATGTATAGTTTGTGATCATTATCATTTTCCGTTCGTTCTAAAATTGAGGTTGAACATAATGTTGCACAGGGGCCACGCCCATGTGTCAGTTTCAAGTGCTTCAGAATATGCGATGCATTATTTTGTTCTTCCGTTTTTTCCATCGTTTGTTACGGATCGTTAACACAGGTCTATTCTAGAAGACACTGACTCACGGAACCAAAGTACAGACATGTCTAGAAGGCTATAGTTCAAATGTAAACAAAGATCTGAGACTATATGATTTTGGAATTTCGTATTCGTGTGGTTTTGTAGTTATTGTGTGTTTTTTTTGTTTCTATGTGTGTGTTTCCTGTGCTACAAATGCCGAGAGTAAAGAAATTTAGCACCAAACGAAAGTTTCGCGGCAACCACTTACAAACACAACCGAATAATACACATCAGTTGCTTCAAATTTCGCCTGCGGAAACCCTGTCTACGGGCAGTGCTTCTAGACGTAAACCTTCGCTTTCTGAATGTAATAAGAAAAAGCCTAGTAGTATTGTGAGTAGTAATAACGACGGAAATGTTATTGTGAATCTAAATATGCTATCGAGACTTTTTAAGAGTGCTGTAAAATGTAAGTATTGCAATTGTAAAGATAGTATTGACGTTTCTGAGGACATTTCAGCTAGGAAGGGTCTTTTAAGTCGGTTAGTGATTACCTGTAACTCGTGTAAGATGCACAGTGATACTATGATATCGCCAGTAACTGGTAATCGCCAGTACATAGCTTGCTTATGCAAGTGGAAGGGGGAGGAGAGCTGCCCAGTCTTTTTGCGCAGTGATGGACTTGCCTCCACTTTCCCCGAGGTTTGACATGTACAATAAATTAATACATAATGATTTATGTGGTGTAAGTGAACATTCATTGAAAAGAACGGCAGAAGAAGCAGTAGCCTTGCTGCGAATACAGACACTGTAGCAGCATTTTATGGATCTTGGCAGAAGAGCGGTCACACTTTTCTGAATGGGCTTGTAACTGCCACATTTATTGAAACTGGTAAGATACTAGATTATGAATGTCCAACAAAGCACTGAAAGGGCTGTTCAAGTAAAATTATCGGCACCCATGTTTGTGTAAAGAACTTTGATGGCCCAAGCGGAAACATGGAAACGAAAGAAATTCTAAACATTTTTAGAAGAACGGAGGTCAGCCGTGGTGTTAGGTATGTAGCCTACCTTTGGGATGGTGACTATAAAGGACACACTACTGTTGTTAGTGACAGACCACATGGGGACACCCTGATAGAAAAGTTTGAATGTGTTGGGAATGTACAAAAAAAAAAAAAAAAAAAAAATGGGAGCACGGCTGAGAAAATGCTGTAAGGACTTCAATGGAAAAACAAAAACTGTCACATGGAAAATACATAGGTGGTCCAAGTCATCTTTAAAAAAGTGAAATTGTTTCGTTCACTCAATATTATGGACTAGTAATAAGAAGAAATGTAGGGGATTTGGAGAATATGAGACGAGTTGCTTAGTAACATGGTTTCACAGAGAGTCAACAAATGAAACGTTACAGTATGGTTTGTGTCCAAAAGGGGAAGATTCGTGGTGCAAGTACTGGCTGGGCAATGCTACAGGCATAAAACATACCCACAAGCATTCCTTACCACTTGCTGTAATGAAGGCAATTGGGCCTATAGATAGGGATCTGGCAGATAAAAATCTACTGAGAAAATGTATGCACGGTCTCTCTCAGAATGCAAATAAAAGCTTCAACAGCTGTATGTGGGAGAGAATACCCAAAACTGTATTTGTTGGGCTGACAGTGCTGAAGATTGGTGTAATTGATGCAATAATAACATTCAATGATGGTGCAATTTCAAGGATCAATGTTATGAAGAAATGAACATCCAGACGGGAAGGAATATGGCTTCAGCTCTAACTGCTACTGATAAGTGGCGGGTAACCGAAGAAGAGACAGCTGCAGAAGCTGCTACCAAGGAGTCAAGGATAAACAAACGAATGAAGAGAAAGAGTATGAAGGATAAGGAAACAGGAGGACAACTGGAGTATGGAGCTGGAATGTTCCAAAGGAGCATAGTGGCCAGCCGTAGTGGCCGAGTGGTTCTAGGCGCTACAGTCTGGAACCGCGCTACCGGTACGGTCGCAGCTTCGAATCCTGCCTCGGGCATGGAAGTGTGTCATGTCCTTAGGTTAGTTAGGTTTAAGTAGATCTAAGTTCTAGGGGACTTACGACCTCAGCAGTTGCGTCCCATAGTGCTCAGAGCCATTTTTTTTAGCATAATGGTAAGTTAATAAACCTGTAAATTTTCTTTTGCAATTTCCGAAAACTTGAATTTTCATCATTGAGTTACACTTTTCTCAAATGACTGAAGCTAAACTCACAAAGTGGGTACAGATATTTAGACTGACCTCCTCTACCTCCCTTGCCTACTATTTCCCGAAAAATTTATAACATGATGATGTCGGTGATATTTGAGCTACATTTTTAAATATGTTTGATGTAGTAAAATAATTTTCTTGTCTTTTCCACAGATCAGCTTCAGGGAAGGAAATTGGAGGCATAATACACTTATGTGAATGTTGTCTGTACTCTGACTATTTATCCAAGCTGTGCCATTAGCGGTTCCAAACAAAATGGTACCGCAGTGAAATAGTGTTCCGTTTGTATACAATTATAAATGTTGTCAGTACCAAAATATGATAAATATCTCAATTAATTTTTGCGAAATGCCTTGAATAATGACCCTCATTGTGTGTAAGAACTTTGAGTTATATCTCATTTATATACTACTGGGCATTCAAGTTAATACAACACGAAGATGACGTGCTGACATGAGGAAGGTTTCCAAACGATTTCTCATACACAAACAGCAAGTGACCGGCGTTGCCTGGTGAAACGTTGTTGTGATGTCTCGTGTAAGGAGGAAAAATGCGTACCGACCTTGATAAACATCGGATTGCAGCCTACCGCGATTGCGGTTTATCATACCGCGACATTGCTGCTCGCGTTGGTCGAGATCCAATGACTGTTAGTAGAATAGGGAATCGGTGGCTTCAGGAGGGTAATACGGAACGCCGAGCTGGATCCCAACGGCTTCGTATCACTAGCAGTCGAGATGACAGGCATCTTATCCTCATGGTTGTATCGGATCGTGCAGACACGTCTCGATCCCTGAGTCAACAGATGGGGACGTTTGCAAGACAACAACCACCTGCACGAACGTTTGCAGCAGCATGAACTATCAGCTCGGAGACCATGGCTGCGGTTACCCTTGACGCTACATCACAGACAGGAGCGCCTGCGATGGTGTACTCAACGACGAACCTGGGTGCACGAGTGGCAAAACGTCATTTTTTCGGATGAATCCAGGTTCTGTTTACAGCATCATGATGGTCGCATCCGTGTTTGGCGCAATCGCGGTGAACGCACATTGGAAGCCTGTATTCGTCATCGCCGTACTGGCGTATCACTCGCCATTGGTATGTCACTGGAGGGCGGTGTCACTAAATCTGCACACACAAAATGCCTAATTCCCGTAAATTCCGGGCAGGGGGGGGGATGAGCTCTGACGCCACGTTCAATTACAACCCAAGTGTATTCAATCGAATTAATTGGAAGTCCCCATTGTGTTCCTCGAACCACTTAATCACATTCCTGGCGCATTATCTTTTTGAAATATGACAATGACGTCGGGAAACATGATCGTCATGAAGGGGTGTACGTGATCGCCTACTAGGGTACGCTGCTGCTGTACGTGCCAAAAGTGGACATACCAGCTGTTGGGTAGGTGCTGATAGTGTGAGCCTTGAGCAGCCGCTGATGAAGTATCAGTGCGCAAGCACTGCAGTAGCGAGTCACATATTTAGCTTTCATATGTGTTTTGTTGTTTGATTCTTAATTGTTTCCGAGTGTTTGTGCGCTTGCATAATAAATTACATAAAATCCTTGCATATTCTCGTATTTGAGAGGAGTAATATTGTTTATTGATAGCTGTAGAGTACAAATTCGCGGAGTCGTTAGGTATTAGCAGTAGGATGAACAGGGTGTGTTCGTGTGTGCGGGCGAGGAGCAACTGGCCGCGGTTCACGAGCAGCTGAGCGTGCTGTTGGCCACGGTCAGCCGCCTTCAGGCTGCCGCCTCGAGGTGCAGCGACGGCGGAGGGTCTGGCGCGTCGCTTGAGACACCCCAGGTGTCGCTTGCTGCGTCCGCTGACTCAGCCGCCGAGGCACCTTCTAGTGTACCCGGCGCGTTGGGGCCGCCCTCACCTCAGGGTGAGTGGCGGACAGCAACGCGTTCGCGTCGCTCGAGGCGGAGGGCCAATGTGGAGGCAGGCCTGCTGGCCTCGCCCGTTCATCCTGTGGCCGCTCCTTCAGCAGGGCCCGAGCAGGCACACAGGGGCAAAGGCTTGCTGGTTACTGGGAGCTCCAACGTTAGGCGGGTGATGGAGCCCCTTCGGGAGATAGCGTACAGCGCCGGAAAGAAATCCAACGTGCACTCGGTTTGTCTGCTGGGGGCCCTCACCCGTGATGTGGAGGCGGCCTTGCCTGTTGCTATCGAGCGTACGGGGTGAAGTCCTCTGCAAGTAGTGCTCACGTCGGCACCAATGATGCCTGTCGCTTGGGTTCTGAGGCGATCCTCAGTTCGTACAGGCGGCTGGCGGATTTGGTGAAGACCGCTGGCCTCGCACGTGGGGTGCAAGCAGAGCTCTCTATTTGCAGCATCGTTCCCGGAGCCGAGTGAAGGGTCTCAACCAGAGACTTCGTCGGCTCTGTGATGGTGTTGGCTGCAGATTTCTAGACTTGCACTATTGGGTGGGGAATTGTAGGACGCCCCTAGATAGGTCAGGCGAGCACTACACAATGGAAGCGGGTAGCAGTGTACTTGTGACATGCACATGGGGGGTTTTTTAGGCTAGGCAGTAGCGCGACGTGTCCTGATGAACACTCGCCAGTCGACGTGCAGGCAGGGAAATCAGGACGCGCTCAGTGTAAAGACACTTCAACTATCAAGATATTAGCAGTAAACTTACAGAGTGTTCGGAATAAAGTTCCTGAATTTACTGCCCTCCAGGAAGCGTGTGGCGCGCAAATTAATCTCGGGACTGAGACCTGGCTGAACCCTGAGATAGGATGTTCTGAAATATGTAGTGAGGGTTGGAACGTGTATCGGAAAGACAGATTAGACACCGTAGGAGGTGGTGTCTTCATTGCAGTTGACAAAAATATTGTGTCTACTGAGGTCGAAGTAGAGTGTGATTGTTATCTGGACACTTTTAACAGGGCTAGGGAAAATAAAGTTAATTGTGGGGTGTTATTACCGGCCACCAGGTTCCACCGTGACAGTTCTAGAATCATTCAAAGGGATTCTTAATTCTGTATCGCAGAAGTACCCTAATCATGCTATATTAGTCGGAGGCGAATTCAACCTACCTATATAGACTGTGATGTCTATCGACTCATTGCCGGTGGTACAGACAAGCCGTCGCGTGAACTACTTTTGAACACATTATCCGAAAACTGTCTTGAGCAGCTAAATCGACAGCCAACGCGTAATGGAAATATTTTAGATCTGGTAGCCACGAACAGACCAGACCTCATCGACGGTGTCAGTGTTGAGACATGGATTAGTGATCATGATGTTGTCATTACGACTATGGTTACGAAAGTTAAAAAGTCGGTCAAGAAGGCTAGGAGAGTATTCTTGCTAGAAAGAGCAGATAAGCAGTTTTTAGCATCCCACTCAGTAAATGAATCGACTTCATTTACTTCCGGTACGATGGACGTGGAAGAATTATGGGCAAATTTTATTAAACGCATTGTAAATCACGCATTGGACAAGTATGTGCCGGAAAAGTGGGTTACGGACGGAAAAGACCCACCGCGGTTTAACAGCGCAATTCGGAGAATGCTCAGGAAGCAAAGACAGTTGCACTCGCGGTGCCAGAAAGATCGGGAGAATGAGGACAGGCAAAAGTTAGTAGAGATTCGTGCTGCTGTAAAAGGAGCGATGCGCGAAGCATTCAACCACTAACACGTAATACCTTAGCAAAATATCTCGCTGAAAACCGAAGGAAATTCTGGTCTTACGTAAAATCGGTAAGCGGGTCGAAGGCTTCCGTCCAGTCACTCACTGATCAGTCTGGCCTGGCAATGGAAGACAGCAAAACGAAAGCTGAAATTTTAAATTTAGCATTTGAGAAATCTTTCACGCAGGGGGATCGTACAAACATAAAGCCGTTTGAGTCTCGTACCGATTCCCGTATGGAGGACGTAGTGATAGACATCCCTGGGGTTGCGAAACAGCTGAATGGGTTGAAAATAAATAAATCGCCAGGTCCTGATGGGATTCCAATTCGGTTTTACAGAGGGTACTCTACTGCATTGGCTCCTTACTTAGCTTGCATTTATCGCGAATCTCTTGCCCAACGTAAAGTCCCGAGCGACTGGAAAAAAGCGCAGGTGACGCCTGTATATAAGACGGATTGAAGGACAGATCCTCAAAATTACAGACCAATATCCTTAACATCGGTTTGTTGCAGGGTTCTCGAACATATTCTCAGTTCGAATATAATGAATTTTATTGAGAGAGAGAAGTTGCTGTCCATGCATCAGCACGGCTTTAGGAAGCATCGCTCCTGCGAAACGCAACTCGCCCTTTTTTCAAATGATATCTTGCGAACGATGGATGAAGGGTATCAGGCGGATTCCATATTCCTTGACTTCAAAAAAATGGGTCAAATGGCACTGAGCACTATGGGACTTAACTTCGGAGGTCATCAGTCCCCTAGAACCTAGAACTACTTAAACCTAACTAACGTAAGGACATCACACACATCCATGCTCGAGGCGGGATTCGAACCTTCGACCGTAGCGGTCGCGCGGTTCCAGACTGTAGCGCCTAGAACCGCTCGGCCACTCCAGCTCCTTGACTTCCAGAAAGCGTTTGACTCGGTGCCCCACTGCAGACTCCTGACTAAGGTACGTGCATATGGGATTGGTTCCCAAGTATGTGAGTGGCTCGAAGACTTCTTAAGTGATAGAATCCAGTACGTTGTCCTCGATAGTGAGTGTTCATCGGAGATGAGGGTATCTTCTGGAGTGCCCCAGGGAAGTGTGGTAGGTCCGCTGTTGTTTTTTATCTACATAAATGATCTTTTGGATAGGGTGGATAGCAATGTGCTTCTGTTTGCTGATGATGCTGTGGTGTACGGGAAGGTGCCGCCGTTGAATGACTATAGGAGGATACAAGATGACTTGGACACGATTTGTGATTGGTGTAATGAATGGCAGATTAATGTAAATTAATACAGATTAATAGGAAAAAGAATCCTGTAATGTCTGAATACTCCATTAGTAGTGTAGCGCTTGACACAGTCACGTCGATTAAATATTTGGGCGTAACATTGCAGAGCGATATGAAGTGGGACAAGCATGTAATGGCAGTTGTGGGGAAGGTGGATAGTCGTCTTCGGTTCATTGGTAGAATTTTGTGAAGATGTGGTTCATCTGTAGAGGAGACCGCTTATAAAACACTAATACGACCTATTCTTGAGTACCGCTCTAGCGTTAGGGATCCCTATCAGGTTAGATTGGGGGAGGACATAGAAGCAATTCAGAGGCGGGCTGCTAGATTTGTTACTGGTAGGTTTGATCATCACGCGAGAGTTACGGAAATGCTTCAGGAACTCGGGTGGGAGTCTCTAGAGGAAAGGAGGCGTTCTTTTCGTGAATTGCTACTGAGGAAATTTAGTGAACCAGCATTTGAGGCTGACTGCAGTACAATTTTACTGCCGTCAACTTAAATTTCACGGAAAGACCACAAAGGTAAGATAAGAGAGATTAGGGCTCGTACAGAGACATATAGGCAATCATTTTTCCCTCGTTCTGTTTGGGAGTGGAACAGGGAGAGAAGATGCTAGTTGTGGTACGAGGTACCCTCCGACACGCACCGTATGGTGGATTCTGGAGTATGTATGTATATGTAGATGTAGATGTAGAATTTTCTGGCTGACCAGAGTATATATTTCTTTCTTTTTTTCATAATGTACGTCCAGTAATCTGCCGTACTTCGCACTGGACATTCAGTCTGTGCAAATGCGAGCGTCAGGCGTTTTCTTTTGCTTGCCTTTAAACCCGCTCTCTGCAGAAAGAAACCAAGTCGAGATGTGTTTGGTGAGAGGAGGAAAACTTGATTATCTCCGTGTTGCGCCGAGGACAATTTCCGTAGCGAGAGATGGTATATCTGTAGGATCAGGTTTATCTAGTGATCGCCATCTGCGGAATGGGCTGTCCATGAGGGCCGTCACCGCATACATACAGAGCGACGTGGTCCGCCACTTGCTGGTCGCCAATAAACCAATCTGCATCTCGATGAGAGAGGCCGGTTGCCGGCGAGCACAGATGATTGGGAGACAAGTCTCGCTCCTACACTCTGTCCGCCTGTGCCGTTTATCTTCCGACGTCAGCGTTACATTTACCTCTCCACTGAACGGCGTCGCACAGTGAACCAGTGTATACGGTGCTCTATCTGTGGTGAATCGCCGTTGTAAAAGAGAATAGGATTGACAGAAATTTAAAGCCGAGTAGTACTGGACGGGAGAGGGGACAACGTAAGAGGCTACGTTACCAACATAACGGACATCTTGAAAGCCTCCATCTTGGCTCCAATTCAGAAATGTTCACGTGGAAAGCGGAGAGATTTACATGAGACAAACAAACGTGATTTTCGTTAGACTGCAGGTATATTTCTTCTCGAGTTCCAAGGGGTGGACAAAAATATGGAAACAACAGAAACACAGCCTAATACGGTACAGAAAACGACGTTGACATTCAAAACAGGTTGCAGTCGTCTCGGAATGGAGCAATAGAGATCCTTTATGGTTGTCAAGGAAATCCTGTGCCATCATTCCGGCAAAATAGACCCAATGATGTTGGCGGTGGATGCAGATCACGCACCCGTCTCTCCAAAGTTCAGCACAAAGGATCTATAATATTGAGATCTGGTGACTACGGTGTGCAGGAGATATACGAAAACTCATCCTCGTACTCACGGAACCAATCCTGGGCAATGCGAGCTTGAACAGGGGCCCTATCGTCTTGTAACGTAGCTTTACCGCTGGAGAACAAGTGTTGTCCCATGGGATAGACCTAATCATACTTGTGATTTATTTCTTGGCAGGAATGCTGCCTCACAGATCAACAGTGGAGTGCATGGAACACCACTGTACGGTCGTCAAAATTGTAGCGCCGGACGAGAAAACACTAGAGACATTCGCTTCGGTACTGTAAGGGATACAAGTACTCTTATGTTTGTTTCTGGAGGAAGTAGAGTGGATCCTAAAACACACTCAAAATATCAACTTTGTTAAAGTCTGTACTATCGAAAATACTTAACTTCGAAACCATCCGCGTCCACAGGAATGTTTACATATTTGTTACTGTCACGGAAAACATAACTTACTACTTATTAAAATATACGGTCGACTATAGACTTCGAGGTACTTCTAATACAACTCGCGCTGCTGGATATGACTTAGACAATTTTGCAGTCGTAAGATGAGTTACCGACATTGACATGAAACCTCGTAATTCGGACGACACCACACAAGTCATCACCAGAGTTCTGCCATGTTTCACTCTCGGGACGTAGATTCGGCCGGAAGTTCGAAACAGTGTGAAACAAGACTCGTCCGATCAAATTACTCCATAGTCCAGGTATTTTTTATTCGGTACCACGTTTACTTGTTACGGGCGTCTGCATGACTGATGAGGGGTTTTGAAATTCCAACTCGCGCTGCAGTTTCCTGCTTATGGATTTGCCTTCGAACTGTTTCGGTACCGGCAGACTTCGCCAGTCCAACACCCATTTCTACGACCACTCGACACACACTTTCGTCCGCGTTGTGTGGTAGCGGATACTGTTTCTCCACTTTGCCTGTATGCCATGTAAATCTTCAATACGATCCCTCTTGAAACACCAAAGATTTCGGTTACCTTAGGTACAGAAGCATCCACCCTATGATGCACTGGAATTCACTTACCTCCACCATAACGACTCACAACTACACAGGACACTCTTCTGACCACGATTCACACTTGGGACATTTTGAGGACATTGCACAGGTACCGCTCATGATGAAATACAACAGGCGCGACCTGCAGGCTTGGCTGACATCTTGAATTTATTCTAAGCGTGCATTTTCGGCACTGGTTGCCATACTTTTGTCCAAACCCTGTGTGCCGCATTGTGTACAGTAGAAAGGAAACACTGGAGATAATACGTGGGGGCTTCAAGATGTGCTCCGCATGTTGTTCTTCAAGGTTGATGCTATCCACTTAACCCATTATTCGTGGACTTTAACCGACACATTTACCGAAACGGGAGAAAAATCATTAATAATCACTTTCTTGATGATCCAAAGTTTCTGATCTTCATCGCACACAGATTTAACTTCATATGTCCCAAAGATCCGAAGGACTGATGAAAATATTTTATGTGAAATTTTTTTTAAATAAAACAAACGGTATTAGCATTATATATGTTTATACTTCACGACTACGTATTTATTTGTCAACAGACGAACACGAATCCACCGACTAGAAACCAGTATGTTGATACCGTCACTGTAGAATGTTTGACTTTGTAGACGGTCCCACAACTTTACTTCTGCTCGCACCGCTTCATGTCTATCAAAGTGAGGTCTTCTTTAAGTTTCAGAAATAGATGAAAATTGCATGGGACCAAGTCGGGAATGTAAGGAGGACCATCGACGACACTGAACCCAAGGCGTCGGAATGTTGCAGATGTAACAGCGCTCGTGTGTGGTCTGCAAACATACATATGGCTCTGAGCACTATGGGACTTGAAATCTGAGGTCATCAGTCGCCTAGAACTTAGAACTACTTAAACCTAACTAACCTAAGGATATCACACACATCCATGCCCGCGGCAGGATTCGAACCTGCGACCGTAGCGATCGCGCGGTTCCAGACTGAAGCGCCTAGAACCGCTCGGCCACCACGGCCGGCCTGTGGTCTGCCATTGTCATGTTGAAGGAGGGGGTTTTCTGAGCTCAGTTACAGCACGCTGTTCCTCAAGCACCGACATAGACACATTACACATTGTCCTGTTACAGGGCTACAATACGGAGCCTTCTGGCGGCAGAGAGAATAAAGATATATATTGTTAAAAAATCGGTTTTATTTAAAAAAAGCTGTAAGAATTTTCACCTAAGAAATTCGAAGGTATTACTTTTCAGCACACCTTCGTAGAAATCTAACGAACCCATGTATGCATGGACAGCTACGTTGTTGTGACGTGGGGACGATGGTACTGAAACGAATTTGGTATCCTCTCATTTTCGGACAGCAGCGGCGGTAGCACATGTTCGGCTTACAGCTTCACGTAACGGGTTGCTAATAGTATACCCGCAACGAAGAGTGACCTCTACAGTACGGAAAATCCACTTTGCAGACATTACCATTATTTTTGAAGCACCACCTACTTTCAATGGGCCCATACAGGGAGTGTTGGGATCTGCCCTGTGTCTGTACGTCTGTTTTTTCAGTTTTCCGTTCCAGAAAATATGTCCTTCACCTGTAAGCGGGATATCGAAAGAAGAACGGAGGTTTTCGATCACCTTGCTTGCGAACTAAGACAGTCTGGATGGTCCTCGGTGAGATGTCGAAATATTTCCGTATTGTATTGCTGCCATGTGCATGTGGCCAAAGTCCTCGTTACTGACGTTTAGCTGGTCCCAGCTTCCGGTGAGATGTGGCGATGCCAGAACATCAGTCGATGTTGTAATGAATCGCTTAATTCTCGAGTATGTGGTCTAGTTCAGAAGATTTTTATTTACCGTTATTGCTTACGGGGGATGGTCTACCGGTATGAGGATGATATGTGAAGTCCTGTCACTTGCTCGAGTCATGCTGTCCTCGATGCGGTCAGAAGACGTACACCAGAAGGCCGTTCGCAGCGATGCGACAATACGATAGCAGCCGAGGAGCGCCCGACTATGCTTGTTAAAGAAATTAAATATCTCACAATATTGTCACATGTCAGTCTTGTGTTAGACTATGCAGTAGACAAATGTCTACGCCAGACCATATTTGCTTGATATGTTGATGGAATGGGATTGGTGTTGATTGTGGACATCCACGACACATGAATGTTTGGAATTCGAAAGAATACGTATATAGAGATTCAGTTACAGCCACTTTTCAATAATAGCCTGGACTTTGTTGTAGTGTATTTACCAGTGTGTTTGCTGTATTTCCAGTTTAGTGTTAGCAGTTCCATTTTATTTGAGTGGGAGAAATATTATGAAGCATTGTTGGAAATCCTGCATGCCCCCTGGGAAATTGCAATTTCAGCAGTCGTGTGTAGGTGCGATCTCTCTACACTAACCCCAAGCACTCAAGTAGCAAAACGTTCAGCTCTTATTGCCTATTGAAAACAGCGATATCAGGGGATTTCACTGTGGCCCTTTCCGTGTGGTGTTTGACATGCGTCAATGAATACAACTTAGTACGTACAGGTTCAAATGGCTCTGAGCACTATGGGACTTAACTGCTGAGGTCATCAGTCCCCTAGAACTTAGAACTACTTAAACCTAACTAACCTAAGGACATCACACACATCCATGACCGAGGCAGGATTCTAACCTGCGACCGTAGCTGTTGCGCGGCTCCATACTGTAGCGCCTAGAACTACTCGGCCACTCCGGCCGGCACGTACAGGTTCGTATGGCCCAATTGGTGGGCTATAGATCAATCACCAATAGTAATTCCGATAGCTAATTCGAAACAACTTCGCTTCATCCATAGGGATGCACAAATAATTTTCACTAATCAATCACAATTAAAGCACTTTGACATTATCCCTAGCTTGTGTATACGATTAAGTATTAGTACTTCATTAAATTTATTATTGAACTGGCTTGCAAAGGAGACCGAGACACCGCCCCTAGTCACAAGTCCATGACGTCACATGGTCCAAAAGATACTTTCCATTCCGCCATCCTGTTTAGTCCATCTTAGTCGATAATGCGGCCCGCTTCTTATCTTCCCACCATCGGACTGGCTTACGCCTCACACCGGTAAGAAAGTGTCACTTTATACCACTACAGAAAGTAATTTGCATTGTGTCCCGACTAATTAAGTTAGCAATGTAAGTTGGTGTAATGGACGAGTGGTCTCCTGTCGCCAGAGGATATTTATTTTGGGTGATGGAGGAGACAAAATTGCAGCGATGCGTCGCGGCCGAAAGCTGAGGCAGGTGGTCCGTATTGAGACGGTTCCTCTGGATCTACCAGTAAATGTTTCCTTGTTCATCAACGTAGCAGTAATTCGCCGAGAGACTGTGACCGGGACACGAACCCAGATTTCCCGCTTACAGGAGCGGTCGCCTTACCGCTGGCAATCCGAGCACGCCCCACTGCCAGGCACAAAATTCCATGCATCGTCAACCATGTGTCTGCAACCTGCACTCGTACATCCATTACGCGTGTTCCCGTACAAGGAGACATTTCAGCTGAATGTCGTTTGCCCAGTGTCGCCGGATGAATACCATATTCCAGTGCCTGTGTTGTTCAGAAGTACGATGCACTACTCCTACGGACATGAAAGGACGTCGGAGGCAACAGGCACTGGGGGGACTACAGGAGTTATGAAATACGTGAAATGTATTTGCAGTTGTGAATGTGGTCAACCCCTGTACTGAGATATACATAATGGATCTACGAGTGCAGAATGAAGACATCTGTTTGACGACGTATGGAAGTTTGGTTCTGGCCGTAGAGTGTGCTCCGACTGCCTAAAGGAAAGGCGATCGCTCGCGATAAGTGCGAGATCCGGGTTCGTGTCCCGGTCCGGCACAAATTTTCATTCTCGTCATTCCATTACACAGCTGATGGTAGTCCACATTCGTAACTGTGAATACACAACGGCTGCAGTCGCCACAGCATGCACGTTAGAAGGAACATTGCATCGTATTTCTGAACAACACAGGCGCTGTAATATCGTATACAGAGAAGAGGCAGTGATAACATCCTGGACTCGTATTCTGGAGGATATCGGCTCAGTGCCCCCTACTGGCCATCGTGATGTAGGTTTTCTGTGATTTCTCTGCTTCGCTTCAGGCAAATGTCGGAATTGTTCCTTTGGATACATCACGTCGACTTCTCATCGTTCCCGAAACCAACCTTCCGTTCCTTCTCTTGTGACGTCATTGTCGACGGTAGGTGCAATACTGATCTTACTTTTTCGCTTCTTACGAGCGTGAATCCTCTGCGCACCGCACCACGGCATCTCCAATGACGACCAAACTACCGTTCCAGAATTACTTCCGGAATGGCATCGTGTGATATTTTTGCTGAAGAAATCTCCTTGGGTTGTCAGCCGAGTAGTGCCGTCGTACTGTCTCATTCTATCGATGATTTTCTTAGACATTAGCTTCAGGGGAATATCTATGGCTCAATGTAACAAGCAGAAAACTCTTCTAATTTTGCGGCAGCATGACGTCACGACTGGGCTGATAACACGAGAAGATTTCATCTAAAAAATTCGCTGAGAAACTCTGCAATCGCATGTGTATTATTTTACTATTTTTTTTATTTTGAAAACCGCCGGATATGATATGAGATAATCTATAGTGTTGTTAATGTAACTAGCAAATTGGTCGTATTCAACAAAAGTAGTTTTATTTGATCCATCAAAAATGGTTCATGAAAACCTTAGAGTTTTGTTGCTGACAGTCATTATTGTCCCTGTTTATATTCTCCAAGACGCGTGTACTTGATATTGTCAATTGGCTTTTCTGTTTTATTATGGCTTTAGTGAGTCACACCTGGGAGTTTCAGCACCTACATTGTTCCAGTACCATTCAGGCAGTAACTCGTCAGCCAGAACATTTGACCACTTACCTACTATCGATAAAAAACCCGTCTAGGCAATAGCATTGTGGCAAGGAATGACTGCTACTCAGACACTCTCACGGTACATGTAGTATCAGTGAGCGTACTGTCAATGTGAGCAATGGAGAAGGCGGCGATCTATCTGAATTTGACACAAAGCTTATTGTGATGGCCCGGAGGCTCAGCAAGAACATTTCGGAAGCTGCACGACTTGTCCGGTGTTCGAGGACTGCTGTGGTGAGTGTCTTCAACATGCGGCGAAACCAAGGTGAAACCTTGTCCATACGTCGTGGAGATGAGTGGCCACTTGTCATTGCAGATGCCGCACGTTGTAGCCTGGGCAGACTCTTAGATTAGATTAGATTAGTTTTTCGTTCCTTGGATTCGTGTTGAGGAGATCCTCGTGGATGTGGAACATGTCACTATTTTTTTTTTAAAGCTGAAATAACAATACTAATACTATGAATATATACAATACATCATTTGTTTCTATTAAAAAATTCGTCAATGGAGTAGAAGGAGTTGGCCACTAGTAAGTCTTTCAGGCTCCTTTTAAACTGATCTTTATTTATAACTAAATTTTTTATGTTTGCTGGAAAATTATTGAAGGTGAGTGTTCCTGAGTAGTGGACCCCTTTTTGAACTAAATTAAGTGCTTTTAAGTCCTTGTGCAGATCATTTTTGTTCCTGGTATTGTATGTATGAACTGAGCTGTTTGTTGGAAAAATAGATATATTATTTAGGACAAATTTCATTAAGGAGTAAATATACTGAGAGGCAGTAGTTAGTATACACAGTTCTTTGAAGAGGTTTTTACAAGACGTCTGTGAGTTTACTCCACAAATAATACGTATTACACGCTTTTGGACTCTGAAAACTTTTGTTTGACTTGAAGAGTTACCCCAAAATGTTATACCATATGACAGTATGGAATGAAAGTAGGCAAAGTATGCAAGCTTTTTCACTTTGATGTCGCCTATGTCTGCTAACACTCGAATTGCAAATACAGATTTGTTAAGGCGTTTCTGCAGTTCTGTGGTGTGCTCCTCCCAACTGAATTTATTATCAAGTTGTAGTCACGGGAATTTAAGACTGTCAACCTCTTCTATCTGCTCTTCTTCGTACTTTATGCATATGCTGGGTGGAAACCTCTTACAGGTTCTGAATTGCATATAATGAGTCTTTTCGAAGTTTAATGTGAGTTGGCTTTAAACCATTTATTAATATCCACGAAAATATCATTAGCAGATCTTTCTAGAACTACACTCGAGATACTATTTATTGCAATACTTGTGTCATCTGCAAACAAAACGAACTCTGCTTCTGGCAGTGTAACTGATGAGAGATCATTAATGTACACAAGAAAAAGCAATGGCCCTAAAATGGATCCTTGTGGGACACCACATGTAATTTCTTCCCATTCTGATGATGACAGACGACTTAATTCACTAATAACTTGTACTGACACCCTTTGTTTCCTGTTAGCTAGGTATGACTTTAACCATTTTGCAGCACTGCCCGTGACACCATAGGATTCTAATTTATTTAAAAGGATGTTGTGGTTAACACAATCGAATGCCTTTGACAAATCACAGAAAATATCTGCTGCTTGTAACTTGTTATTTAACGAATTAAGCACATTTTCACTCTAGGTGTAAATAGCCTTTTAGATATCAGAACCCTTTAGAAATCCAAACTGTGATCTTCATAATATGTTATTTGTGGTCAGATGGTTGAGAAGCTGCCTGTACATCACTTTTTCTAACGTTTTTGAGAATTCTGGCAAAAGAGAAATCGGTCTGTAGTTTGATGGCATCTCTTCATCCCCTTTCTTGAACAGAGGCTTAACATCTGCATATTTCAGCCAGTCAGGAAATGTCCCAGTTATAATTGACTGGTTACACAAGTAACTTAGAATTGTACTAAACTCACAAGAACATGCCTTAATTAACTTTGTTGATATGTCATCGTAACCACTAGAATGCTTTGTTTTTAAAGATTTTATTATTTAAGTTATTTCTTTTGGTGAAGTGAGTGACATATACATGTACCTGAAGCTATTTGTAAAGGCTAGTTTCAGATGTTCAAGGGCATTATTTACTGATCCTGACAATCCCATTCTATCAGTAACGGATATAAAGTACTTGTTAAATAGATTTGCCACACTATGCCCATCGGTTACTAAATGTGTCATCTACCCTTAGTGCTATTTGCTCCTGTTCCTTTCTGGTTCTACCAGTCTCCTCTTTCACTATATAACATATTGTTTTTATTTTGTTCCCTGACATTGCTATCTTCTTCTCGTAGTGCATTTGTTTAGATGTCTGAATTCCTTTTTTAAATATTTTACAGTATTCCTTGTATTTAGCTAAATCATCAGCATTGGAGCTATTCTTGGTCGACAGATACATTTTCCTTTTTGTCTTACAGGAAATCTTTATTCCTTGTGTGATCCATGGTTTTATTATAGACTTCTGTTTAATTTGAGTAACTTTTAGAGGAAAACAGTTTTCAAACATGGTACTGACATTGTTCATGAATGTGTTATATTTTTCATTCATGTCATGAGCACTATAAACATCTTTCCAGTTCATATCTTTGAGCAGTTTTCTAAAACACTCAATTTTTGGTTGATTGAATACTCTCCTGTATTCAGATTTAGCAGTCTTGATAATCTGCTTAGAATTTACATCTAAAACAAGGAGCTGCATGTCATGATCTAATAGCCCATTTATTACAGGTTTTATGATATGATTTCTTTCCTTTGATTTGTCTATAAAAATGTTATCAATGGCTGTCCTTGAGGATTTAGTGATCCTAGTTGGAAAGTTTACAGTGTGAGTTAGATTGAAAGACAACATTACTAACAGCAGTAAATGTTTACTGGAAGACTGCATTAGAAAATTGGTATTAAAGTCACCAACAATCAAAATTTCTTTGTTTTTTCCTGTTAAATAACCCAAAAGAGCTTCTAGATGATTTATGAATAGATTATAATTTCCTGCAGGTACTCGGTAAATAGTTACTATTATATAGGATCTGGTATGGAACTCTAGTTCTGTTGCACATGCTTGTAGATGCTGCTCTAAACAGAATTTATTAATGTCAGTGTTCTTGAATTTATGGCAGTTTTTAATTAATGTGGCAACTCCTCCTCCATCCATATCTACTCTGCAGAAGTAGGAAGCTAGCTTAAATCCTGAAATGTCTAACATATCTATACCAGTGGTCACTTGATGTTCAGAGAGGCAGATTATGTCAATTTGGTTAGATGAATTCATTTCATCGATACAAATGAGTAGTCCATCAACTTTATTTCTGAGTCCCGGAATGTTCTGGTGTAATAAAGATAACTGATACTGCATACTAATGGGATTATAACTGCTTTGGTGAAGATGAACTGGCAGTTTCTGATTACTTTCTGTTAAATATTGTTTAAATGGAGGCTGTGTGCTAAAATCTGACTCCTGTTCATCTGTTTTCTCAAACTGAGTGTGTCTTACAATCACTCTTAAAACTCATTTTCTATCCCTCTTCCATATCCTAAAAAAGTCATCCCTCTGACACCTGTGACCGCTGGTATTTTACCACTTATGACAGCGTCCCCCCTTAAGTTTTCTGCAATCAACCCAGACAGTTTTCCCTTCCCTTTCCTATTGAGGTGAAGGCCATGCCTAGTGTAGTCCCACCTATCAATAGCATCCACAGGAATCAAACCAATATGGGACCCTGTATCCGTCCTTAGCAACCACTCCAACTCCAAGTTCACCCTCCCTACAGAAGAGCTCAAATGAGGTCGATCATGGCGTCTCAACACAGACACAAATCCCACACTCGTATGCTTCGTTGCTGATGCTATCTTCACCAGGTCACTCTCTATGGAATATTCAGAGTCTCTGTCAATGCTGTTTCCCGGACCACCCACTATAACCACGGCATCCTCCTTCGTGAAATCCTTGCATAAACAACCTATATCCTCTGTTACCTGACCCAGATCTGCACTAGGCTTGAAAAAGTTTGTGACCTGGTACTCTGGACCTAGATTTTCCTGCAGTAGTTGGCCAACACCTCTATCATGGGAACTACCTAACAACAGAACTTTCTTTCTCTTTACAAATTTCCCTACTTTTTTCAAGTCCTTGAAAGCTTGTTCTGCCCTTTCTACAGCTTCAGCTACATGAGGCTCATCCGATTCTGACTGAGGCAACAGGTCAAATCTATTTTCAAGATTTATCACAAAGCTGTCTGATGCTCTACTTTTCCTGTTCGCCCTATTACCTGTTGCCACTTCCCACCTCTGTTCACCCTTCTCCCTCTTTAGCCTGTCCAGATCCTCCCTTGCCTTGTTTGGGTCAGCTTGAAGAGCTGCAATTTTACCTTCCTGTTCCAGTACTTTCCTGTCTCTACTGCAGATCCTACAATACCACTGGTGAGCCTAATTTATGTCCCCATTTCCCACGCCACTACATTCGCCCCAATGAAAGAAACTACAACACCCATCACACCATACCCCGGAACTAACGATCCTACGGCATGTCACACGCTTCTCACTCATGGCAAAAACAGAAATCTTATAAACTGATTTAAGTACTGACTAATACGTAAACAAAGGACCCTAGAAACTATTCAGGCAGATGTAAATAAATTGAAAGAGTAATGAATAAAAAAAACTGGTGATTTCATATAAGTTTAAGTCACTGTTTACATGCGATACGCGCGCGTGAAACTAAGCCTAAAATCTGTGCTATAGGCGCGAGAAGGAAAATAAACTTCTTACCCCGTTTAATCTTATTTAACACTTCACTAACACTTCCACTAATGTAACAACACTTATAATATATTTATACCAACTGGAAACGTTTACCTATAAGTTTAATTCACTGCTTACTTACGATTCGCGCTCGTGAAATTAGTCCTAGGATTCGTGATACAGGCGCGAGAAGAAAAATACGCTTCTTACACCGTTTAATCTTATTTTATACTTCACTAATTTAACAACACTTATATCATATAAAAAAAATAGCTTAATAAAAACGCTTTTTATAATTATTTAGTGCAGCAAATACTCGAAGAATCCTTGGCGGCGCAGAGAAACGTCTTTAAAACAGGACAGGCGGCGAACTGTGGCGAAACTAACATCAGACCCTTATGCTGGACAGAGTACAAGTGCGTCCCAACAAAGAGTGCACGGAACACACCTCTGCACCCAACGATCCATGCATGTGCCAATGTTAACACCACGACAGCGGCAACTACGACTTAGAAGAGCATGTGGCCATCGGCACTGGACTTCGATGCAATGCCTGAGCGTTACATGGTCTGATGAATTCCGATATCCTCTTCATTATGCCGATAGGTTGGAGCGGATCCGTTCTCTTCCAGGAGGACAGCTCCTTCACTCCCGTACCGGCGCCTGCCTTATGCTCTGGGTAACACTCACGTGGGCATCTATGCGTCCAGTGTATCTCGTGCAAGGCATCACGACGGCCAAGGATTGGCCAAGAATTGTCGTACATTAGTTCCAGACAGCGTTCACCCCTTCATGACGATCTTATTTCCCGACAGCAGTGACATTTTTCATCAAGATAATGCGCCATGTCAAAAGATTAGGAGTGTGATGCAGTCGTTTGAGGAAGAGAATGGCGAGTTCCAGTTGATGTGCTGGTTCTCTAGTTCGTCAGGTCTGAACTCAATCGAACACATCTGGGATGTGTTTGAACGCGCTGTGAGAGTTCATCGGCCTCCTCCCCGGAGTTTACGAGAACCAGATGACCCGTGTGTGCAGGGAGCCAGCCCCCTCCAGCGACCTACCGGGGCCTCACTTCTTCCACGCCGCGACGCTTCGCGGCTGTTCCCCTCGCCAAAGGTGGCCGTACCGGCTGTTAGGTAGGCGGTCTTAATGTTCTGCCAGTTGTGTATTTAAGCGCATTTTTTGTAATTAATAATGGATTTTTCTCCGTCACTGTGAATTTGGAAATAAGTTTTACTTGTGGAATTCGTACACGTTGCTTACTCAATTGACAGTCGACAGCACACTTTAAAGTACATATATACGAATGGTTTCAGTAAGTAAAGCAACACGTCTTTTTCTGAAAGCAGCCTAGATTTGTTCAGGATTCCCCACTCCCATAGCTACAAAGCCATATCTGTCAACATAATCTCCGCTAAATGCCTCACACCACCTTACTGGTTATGCCTATATGCCCACATGTTACACTGTGCACGATCGTGGTATCATGAGATATCCGAGTAGCCGCCAGCACCAGCCATAGACGGCCAAAAATTCTGAAGATGGCTTTAACATAAGCCGAAACCGGTAAATAAACCAATATTATTGCTATTTCTACTTTCGATTTCAACCTAAATATAGCATTAGGTCGTGGCACTCCATGCACAACGTTGTCTAAATTTATGATGTGGCAATCTGGACCTGGTTGTCCTAGGTAGGTCATGGAGCATTACTTACTGTTTGCTTTACATGTTTCGGAACCTGAATATGCGTAATGGTCACACTTTATGTATTAGCTTCTGTTGTAGTGTCTTAGTTGTAGTGAACCCAACTTTTGCCTTCATTCGTCAAAGTTGCAGTGTTCCACTCGCGTAATGGGTAGAAGTTTTGCCTTAATGTTTTCAAGATTTTTCTGGTCTTTTGTGACATGCGTTATGTTTCGCAATTCTTGTTACAGGCTTCTAGGGGTTGTAGAGTGGCTTCACAGGATAAAGTTTTTATAAGGTATCCATTTCCGGAAATTTGCTGCTTGGGCGTATAGTAAATTTGAAGATCGCATCACTTTTAAGCCAGTAACACTAAAGTGAAGAGGAAAGGGGTGGGGGGGATGGTACATCGTTGCTACCTGTAGTAAAGTTTGCTTCTCCACATTTTGTTCAAAGTAAGTCATAATTATTAGATTATGCAGTACTTTATAACCACCTTGTACCTATGGTGGCGCGTTACATACCAAATTAAATGCAAAATGTGCGGTTTTACAGCCAACTGCAATTCTAAATTTTACGAGGCATTAGTAATCTTGAGTTATATCTCCCGCTTCTCAGTACACCCGTAAACTGAGAAACTGAGAAGATGGGGCTGTCGTCAGTTCCAGCTGTAATTATGATGTCATGTACCAGTTTCGTCCAAATCAACACTGCGAGGAACTCGTACCTTCGCAACTAGAAGGTTGGAATGCGGTACTCCACAGACGAGTTGGACTGGAGATTTTACAAAAGACGTCCATCGACAAGTAGAACAAAAGTCGACGAAGAGCACTCGAAACATCGCCCGTGGCATGGGCACGTAGGGGAGTAGACAGGTCAGGGTTCGTTGCAGCCTACGTGTGCGCACAGAAGCGGCAGATTTGAAGGTGATCCAACCTTCATACCTGCTTTACATACAAACAGCTAATTTTCGGAAACTTATTTTCCATCCAAAGGTTAAAGTTCCGGAAACGAATTCCTTATCAAAACTTTATCTGCGAAGTCCCCTCTAAAACACCTAGCAGGCTGTGACATGTATTGTGAATCACGCTGTATACACTCGAAGCAAACGAAAAATGCACTCAATATGAATTATTTCTTCACATGCATCGTGCAGGAAATAAATAAAGGAATATAGTGACTGGTAACATAATACCTTGTTGCGTTTTAAAATATATATAACAAATAGAACTGCTGAATGAAACTATGAAGGTGTCTGTTAATAAACAAAGGTGGACGATTCTGAAATTTTCATGAATATCTTTACTACTGGGTGGTTTTGTTTTGGGGTTTTTTGGTAATGAGAGGATAAGTCTCATTTTTAAATACTTGGTGTGATATAACGTACTAAAATCTTTAGTTCAAACTGTTCGGTTTCATTTTTTTCGTGGATTCGTATGTTGTCATTGAAATATTCTGGGAGTATTCCGCGAACTACTAGCCGGTAACTGCGGGGGGAAGCCAGTTCCCAGTGGATGGTTTCCGCCTGTAATGGAGCTCGGGCAGGAGACTCAGCAGCACCGGGCGCCTTTTCATAACAAAAGCTACGCCGAGGGCCGCGCGAAGCCTCATTAGCATGTCCTGGCGTCACCTCTCCCTACAGCGACGTGCAGCGGCGGGACGCGGGACAAACATACCTGCTGCAGTATCCCACTCTGAGAAACTCCTGCGTCAGGTGCCAAAAGGGACCACGTCAGAGTGATTATTTCACTAGACAAAGGCTACCTCCTCATTTAAGCTCCCTAAAGGAATACCGTGTGTGTATGCAATACTACCACCTACAGTCCAATCCACGAAACACGCTTTCTTTTGTAGATTTTGTCGCTCACTGCCATCATCAGCCACGACAACTCGCATTTAGTGGAATAAAAATAAACTCGCCACGATGGAGTGTAGTGCTTGCATTGCACACAACATTCGTAGCAGAGCGCTCAGAACAGTACTGATTGCTGATTGGCTGCCAGAGAACGCGTGACGTAGGTGCGCAGAACAAGCCTAAGATCGACCGCCGTCGTTCTTGACTACAACTATAAGCACCAGGACGACGTTAGCCTCGTACGTTCTACTTGTTAGGGATTTCATGCTGGCCTGTCTCGACGTTCTATTTTGTATAAAAGATTCCTTATTGCTAGCTATTGGTGTGTGTATGTTGCATACTTACGTGTCGATGGGACGTGAGATAATGAGGTCAGATGTATTAAGAAAATACGTACGAGATGCAGTGGCAGATGAGAATTGCCTCTATAAACGTAACGACCGACCAGACATGCCAAACCATGAAAGAACACCCCCCTCCAGAAATGTACCAGTTCAACCAGTTAGCCCGCCAGTTTTGCAGGGATTAAGACAATACGTCCTTGAACTACCTACTGGAGCCATCCAGTACGGGTATTACATAAGTACTTTCTTTCAACGATATTACAACGCCAGAAACCGATTATATTAATAAATAATTCAATAACGCCTAAGCTAACGAAACTTCACGAACAGATTCGTTCCACTTTTGCCGAGAAGCTCTCGAAACTGACGTCTATCGCAGAAGAAGCATCAGCGCGCAAGGGTTCTTTGTAAAGTGCAATTCTACTTCCTGTGATTCTAAGTGATGAATTGGGAATCTATTATTCCGAATAAAGTTCAAAAGGGATGCCACAGAGATGTATTTATTTACTAAACGCAATAATCTGACTATATCGGCATATTTAATAATGATTAACTGAAAGCTAACAATTCCCTGGAAGCATGGTCTTACGACAGAACTAAACCGGAAGGCACGGTATAGGCCATTAAGGCGCGCAATCTCTACCTCGTATGCGTGATGTTTCATAGCCGTTCGCAGACTTTCGATAGCTTAAGCGTTATTCATTTATGTATTAAGATAATCGATTTAGGTCGTTGTAACATTGTTGTAAGAATGTACTTTCGACCTGTAGGCTTCTCGTAATATCTGTACTGGAGAAAGCAACTTTAACTAGCAAATATTTATTAAGCAAGACCAGTTACTTCACAGCAGAATAACTATGCTTTACTTATGAACCTCGCTGCAGACGTAACGTGCGTTGTCCTGTCTACCCACAGCGACTCACATCACCGTCCACTGGCAACGCTATGTGCTCCACAGGTTCCTGCAGCCAGCGTGCGAACTGAATTCTTACTCCCGACTGTGCGCCGTTCTGCACTACCGTTGTACTCACGGAATGCTACGTGATACCTGCAGACGCGATATAAAACCGTAAAACTGGAAAATAAGGAAATAGAATGTGGTTTGAACTCAACAGGGACCTTGCAACTACACTCGAGCCCATGTGCCGGCGCCGGCAGCGGTGGCCGAGCGGTTCTAGGCGCTACAGTCTGGAACCGCGCGACCGCTGCGGTCGCGGGATCGACTCCTGCCTCGGGCATGGATGTGTGTGATGTCCTTAGGTTGGTAGTTCTTAGTTCTAGGGGACTGATGACCTCAGTAGTTAAGTCCCATAATGCTCAGAGCCATTCGAACCATTTGAACCATGTGCCGGCCGAGGCTCGGTTTGCGTCAGCTTTGCTCGTTCCTACCTGGAAACCCCCGGTTCAGCGCAACCTTTTACTTAGTATTGCGGTGTGGCATTTCTCCTTTGGGACAGCTCTGTTCAGTTCGGCAGAATCGTGGTGTCAGCGCTGTTGATCTTCTGCTCTTTCTTCGTGATAAGAAGGACATTCACAGGACCGGTGGCTGTTTGCACAAAAAGAGGCAGTCTAGAGACCAGTCGTGACCAGCCTTTAACACGGAATGGAGATGACAGAAGAGAAGAATGAGAATTCTCAGTATCTATTATGCACTCACGTATTGGACGGGTACTGCCAGTTAGCTATGAAACGACATTACAATAGCACAGAGAAAGAGTTTGAAAATTTAGTTGACAGTGAAAGAGCAAAAAGTTACAACGATCGTCACACAGGATTCATTTTTCTGTGCATCAGGAAGCACTCTGTGATAATTCGCAGGCATGCAGCACGTGAATAAAAGGGTAGTACCAAGAGTAAAATTCCTGACGTCGAGCGCATTCTCCCCACAGTCACCGCGCTGGACAGCCGCGCGGTATAAGGCGTCCTGCCACGGTTCGCGCGGGTGCCCCCGTCGGAGGTTCGAGTCCTCCCTCGGGCATGGGTGCGTCTGTTGTCCTAAGCGTAAGATAACTTAAGGAGATTAAGTAGTGTGTAAGCCTAGGGACCGGTGACCTCTGTACTTTGGTCCCATTGAAATTTATCACCAAATTTCTCCCACAGTCAGTTGCGACACTTTTCGATGGAATTGAACGAATACAATGGAGACTTCGCATAGTACTGCTAAGTACTCTGGTTTTGCCAAGGTGCATGCCTGGGATTTTTAAAGAAACAGTAGCACTGGAACGAACATTAGAGCATCAGTAATGGATTGGAGCTGCGCATTTTTTGTGGACTTGGCTGCACATTGATCACACTAAGACATCGAAACGTGAGAACAACTTATTTATGACTGGATGGAAAGGCAGTTAAAAAGAAAATAATGTTATAGAAGGGCCAGAAAATTTAAAAAGGGAAATGGATAGGTTAAAGTTAGATATAGTGGGAATTAGTGAAGTTCGGTGGCAGGAGGAACAAGACTTTTAGTCAGGTGAAGACAGGGTTATAAATACAAAATCAAATAGGGGTAATTGCAGGAGTAGGTTTAATAATGAATAGAAAAAATAAGAGTGCAGGGAAGCTACTACAAACAGCATAGGGAACGCATTATTCTGGTCAAGATAGACACGAAGCCCATTCTTACTACAGTAGTACAAGTTTATATGCCAAGTAGCTCTGCAGATGACGAAGAAATTGAAGAAATGTATGATCAGATAAAAGAAATTATTCAGGTAGGGAAGGGAGACGAAAATTTAATAGTCATGGGTGACTGGAATTCGACAGTAGGAAAAGGAAGAGAAGGAAACGTAGTAGGTGAATATGGATTGGGGCTAAGAAATGAAAGAAGAAACCGCCTGGTAGAATTTTGCACAGAGCATAACTTAATCATAGCTAACACTTGGTTTAAGAATCATGAAAGAAGGTTGTATACATGGAAAAACCATGGAGATACTAGAAGGTTTCCGATAGATTATGTAATGGTAAGACAGAGATTTACGAACCAGATTTTAAATTGTAAGACATTTCCAGGGGCAGATGTGGATTCTGACCACAATTTATCGGTTATGAACTGTAGATTAAAACTGGAAAAACTGAAAAAGGTAGGAATTTAAGGAGATGGGACCTGGATAAACTGAAAGAACCAGAGGTTGTACAGAGTTTCAGGGAGAGCATAAGGAAACAATTGACAGGAATGGGGGAAAGAAATACATTAGAAAAAGATTGGGTAGTTTTGAGGAATGAAATGGTGAAGGCATCAGAGGATCAAGTAGGTAAAATGACGAGGGCTAGTAGAAATCCTTGGGTAACAGAAGAGATACTGAATTTAATTCATGAAAGGAGAAAATACAAAAATGCAGTAAGTGAAGCAGGCAAAAAGGAATACAAACGTCTCAAAAATGAGATCGACAGGAAGTGCAAAATGGCTAAGCATGGATGGCTAGAGGACAAATGTAAGGATCTAGAAGCTTATTTCACGAGGGGTAAGATAGATACTGCCTACAGGAAAATTAAAGAGACCTTTGGAGAAAAGAGAACCACTTACATGAATATCAAGAGCTGAGATGGAAACCCAGTTCTAAGCAAAGAAGGGTAAGCAGAAAGGTGGAAGGAGTATATAGAGGTTCTATACAGGGGCGATGTTCATGAGGACAATATTATGGAAATGGAAGAGGAGGTAGATGAGCATGAAATGGAAGATATGATACTGCGTGAAGAGTTTGACAAAGCACTGAAAGACCTAATCTAAACAAGGCCCCGGGAGTAGACAACATTTCATTAAAACTACTGACAGCCTTGAGAGAGCCAGTCCTGAAAAAACTCTACCATCTGGTGAGGATGATGTATGAGACAGGTGAAATTCCCTCAGACTTCAAGAAGAATATGATAATTCCGATCCCAAAGAAAGCAGGTGTTGACAGAAGTGAAAATTACGGAGCTGTCAGTTTAATAAGTGACAGCTGCAAAATAGTAACGAGGATTCTTTACAGACGAATGGAAAAACTGGTAGAAGTCGAGCTCGTGGAAGATCAGTTTGGATTCCATAGAAATGTTGGAACACGTGAGGCAATACTGACCCTACGACTTTCCTTAGAAAATAGATTAAGGAAAGGCAAACCTACGTTTCTAGCATTTGTAGACTTAGAGAAAGCTTATGACAATGTTGACTGGAATACTCTCTTTCAAATTCTGAAGGTGGCAGGACTAAAACACGGGGAGCGAAAGGCTATTTACAATTTGTGCAGAAAGCAGATGGCAGTTATAAGAGTCGAGGGACATGAAAGGGAAGCAGTGGTTGGGGAGTGAGACAGGGTTGTAGCCTCTCCCCGGTGCTATTCAATCTGTATATTGAGCAAGAAGTAAAGGACACAAAAGAAAAGTTGGGAGTAGTTATCAAAATCCATGGAGAAAAAATAAAAACTTTGAGGTTCTCCGATGACATTGTAATTCTGTCAGAGACAGCAAAGGACTTGGAAGAGCAGTTGAACGGGATGGGCAGTGTCTTGAAAGGAGGGCATACGATGAACATAAACAAACGCAAAAGGAGGATAATGGAATGTAGTCGAATTAGGTCGGGTGATGCTGAGGAAATTGGATTAGAAAATGAGACACTTAAAGTAGTAAGGAATTTTGCTATTTGGGGAGCAAGGTAACTGATGATGGTCGAAGTAGAGAAGATATAAAATTTAGACTGGAAATGGCAAGGAAAGCGTTTCTGAAGAGAAATTTGTTAACTTCGAGTATTGATTTAAGTATCAGGAAGTCGTTTCTGAAAGTATTTGTATGGAGAGTAGCCATGTGTGGAAGTGAAACATGGACGATAAATAGTTTAGACAAGAAGAGAATAGAAGCTTTCGAATTGTGGTGCTACAGAAGAATGCTTAAGATTAGATGGGTAGGTCACATAACTAATGAGAAGGTACTGAATAGGATTGACTAGAAGAAGGGATCGGTTGATAGGACATGTTCTGAGGCACCAAGGGATCACCAATTTAGTACTGGAGGGCAGCGTGGAGGGTAAAAATCGTAGACGGAGACCAAGAGATGAATACAGTAAGCAGATTCAGAAGTATATGGGTTGCAGTAAGTACTGGGAGATGAAGAAGCTTGCACAGGATAGAGGAGCATGGAGAGCTGCATGAAACCAGACTGAAGACCACAACAACAACGTGGAGAATTTTCCGCGTCTCCATAATTAGGTTGCAAAAGCGCTACAGTATTTCGATCAATATATGTGCGTGAAAGACCTTTTTTGGTTTATGAAACTAAATAAGTCACCGTTACTTGGCAGCATGAGTACGAAAATGTGTGAAATATTTTGTCTGTGTTCGTAGGCCGACAGTTTGTACCAGATTAAAATCATATTGTCTTCAGTGTGTGAAGAATAATTACAAAATACTTAAAATTTGTGTATTTTGTCATCTTGAATCTGAAATGTGAAACGTAAAAACAAGTGGTATTCAGTGCGACTTGACTGCCATTTAAATGCCCCCCCCCCTCCCCCGGCCTCCCCTCTTCACCCACCACGCGCTCGGGCAGTTTGACTCCAGGGACGGTGGGAGAGGGGAGGGTTGGTGCAGTCTCACGCTATAGCACTCGCCTACCGAAGTCTGGGCCCGCCCCTGATTTACATCGACATCTACAATTCGCACTTACTATTTGACACAGAGTGCGCAAAACCACATACAGACGCTTTCACCACCATCCGTATCACTTGCGAAAAGTACGTGGCAGAAATGAAGACCTAAATTTTTCCACATGGGCTGTGATTTCACTTATTTTATCACAGTGGTAACTTCTCCCTATTTACGTGCGATTCAAAATGAATTTTGCATTGATAGCAGAAGACAACGAAGTATAGACTGAATGTGACACAGGATGGGACAAATAAAAGTGACCCGGACGAGTCGGTACAATTGGACTTGAATGTATGCAAATAACAACGCTCCGTGACACGAACACCCCGTGTACGCCCGCCACTTTGCTCCACACCTGTGCAGTGCGTGCTGCGTCAGTGTGAGTGGAGTAGCGCAGAAGCGCATGATGGTACTCACAGTGAAGAATCGGGCGCTCCTTGTGGAAAGTTACATGACAACAAAGCAGTAAAAATCATGTGGTCAGATCTTTGCTGAGAAGTTTAATGGTGTCAAATTGCCAGCAAAAAGTGTCATACGACGCTTAGTCCGAAAATGGCGTCAGTCAGCATCTGTTTTGAAAAAGTGAAAAACACTCCGAAAAGAGCCCGCATACCAGAAAATATGCCAAGAGATGTATAGTGGTCACTTTCCACATCTTCTATAGCCAGGTTAGTACTTTCCTCTTCTGTATTTCTATGTACCCTGGAACTCTGCTCTCCACGCCACTTTATTTGCCCTGTCCTGTATAAACTTGAGATTATTAGTACTGCGTTTCGGTTTGTCTGTTGAAGAATCTGTTAAATAACTGAAAGCGAATTAGAGAAATGAATGAATGGGAAAAGAGGAAGATTAAGAAGTTGTTGAGACTAAATCGTAGTAACGTAACTCTGAAAAGACTTTTTTGTGAAGCCGAGGACCCACTTTAGGAGATGGTGAGATGGAAGGCAGCAGGGGCACTTAGACAACGGTCGCTTAATTGATGAAAGACAGTGTACACTACAGATACCCAGCCGGGGAGCCTGCGTAAAAAGCCTCTGCCAGCAGATGAAGAATTCTACTTATGGGCTCTTCATCTCACATGAACAAGAGTACGAAATTATTCAATTTTTGTGCAATGCAGTGCTGAAACAGACTATTTTAGTTGAAGCAGCTCTTCTCTACGCTCTCCATTTTTTTTTCATTTCAAATATTTCACCTCAACTTTCACTGTACTGAAAGTGTCCTCTGTCACGACATGTCTCACATGATTCGAAAATTATCCAAGTGGAACTGCTTCAGCACTGACAGGTGACAAACAAAGTTTTGTATGAATGCGTGGTACTGAGTCTCTTCGACGGGGAATGAATCCACCACATTCATTATGGATGCACCAGCACCATTACGTTCGACCTCCCGCAGGAGTGGGCGTGGAGGACGTGGTCAGCGACTGTGGACGGGTGGCGAGCGGTTTGGGATGTTGATCGGCCGGGAGGCGTGCCGAGGTAGCCCACGGATGGATACTGTGTCCGGATGGCGCAGTGGTTAACAGAAGAGATCCATGATTTTAGTACCGCTCCGACACATTTTCACTCATCGCTGCTGATTCTGCATAAAATCCTGATGCAGCAGACATCGCCGGCCGGAGTGGCCGAGCGGTTAAAGGCGCTACAGTCTAGAACCGCACGACCGCTACGGCCGCAGGTTCGAATCCTGCCTCGGGCATGGATGTGTGTGATGTCCTTAGGTTAGTTAGGTTTAAGTAGTTCTAAGTTCTAGGGGACTTATGACCACAGCAGTTGAGTCCCATAGTGCTCAGAGCCATTGAACCATTGAGCAGCAGACATCCATAATTCCTTTCCTTTCTCCCCCTTCCGCCATCAAATTTACAGGATACATAAGGTGTAGACCTTACTGGACCTGACACAAAGATGTTATTTTGTCAAAAACTGACATTTTCAGACCGTGGGTTTTTACAAAATATAGATTGGCTCTTACACAGAAGATTATAGTAACCATTATATATATGTAAAGCACCTCTCACACACTAAGAAGTTTCATCACATGTAGGTATGTGCACAAAGCATTACAAGCATAACAATGCCAAGGATTTCACTCTTACACATATTTCATTATTTACATGTATGTGACAGCAGATATTTACAAATTGCTAATGTTTCATTACTTACTATTTACACTGGAAAAGAAATGATTGAAATTAAGATAAACAAATAAAGAAGTCAATTATAAAGTAATATTGCGTAAATTTTATGGTATACGATGGAACAAAAGTAAATAGCGAGCGCCAGATGTACATAAATAAATATTACAACTATGGACATATTATGACATACATGAAAGCACAGTAATTGGTTGGGATGGATGTGCATATATAAATATTACAACAGTAGACCTCATCGGCGCCCTTACCCTAAGGAAGTTTCGTCAGGTGGAGAAACAAAAGGTGAAATGTAATGTAAGACGTGAACTAGCCGTCTGAAGATGAACCTGTCGGTTCGAAACCGGCAACGGGGCTGTTCATTTATTTAAAAAGTGGCTGGTTGCTCTAATCTTCTGTGTAAGAGACAACCTATTTAATAACAAAAGATGTTCAAAGGACTCAAGGCAGGTGACTCGAGACGACCCTATAGACCATGAAATTGGTGCATAACCCCTACCTATGGGAATGTACATTAGATATATGATACTCTAAATATGGCCTGTCATCATATGTAAAGAACGTGATGTTTAGAACAATGAACAACTGCCCCCGGTTACAACATTTTATTGATTTCAAGGGCGCATTGCAAACATGCTTACAAATGAGCATGTACCGATAATTGGCAGTTAAATAACAAGGAAAGCAAGCGTGACATGGAGTTTGTTTGGTATTTTTGTGGCATATCGGATAATTTTGTGTTTTCCAAATTTTTATGAGCACGCTACGTTTGCCTTGTATGGTGCTCGAGTGCACACGTGTCTGAGGCACCTACAGGAGGGAGTTCAGTGTCCTTACCCGTTCCGAAATACCACTGGTTTTCCGGGAATATTACTGCACTAGATTCCAGCGGTGCAGTAAATATCCGTGTGGCAAAATAAAAATAGACTCCACAGTCCGGTAGCTGGAGTGTGCGCGAAGACTTCAGCTTTCTTCACGCTAAGCGTTTGGTAACAACTATGGGCCATTTCCAGCACCCTATGCAAACTACATACGTCATTGTCCGAATGGTGATGACGTGATTTGAAATAAGATGTTGTTGGCAGCTCATCACACACACACACACACACACACACACACACACACACACACACACACACAGAGAGAGAGAGAGAGAGAGAGAGAGAGGGGGGGGGGGAGATTTCTTTCACATGGAATAAAAAAGGACCTCAATGATTCTACCACCATTCTACTGAGTTCTTCATGTTGTCGTCTTGGTGTGTCTGGAAAAACTGAGTTGGCATCTCATCGCAATGAAAGAGATGTTGAAGTCAAGGGATTGGAAAGAGATTCGAAATTTTCATCACAGATCTTGGCTGTGGAGTTTTACACTAAGTTTCATTAAACTATAACAGATTACTATAAAATGGCAGTCGTTTGTTATTAAATGGTGTTAATTTTTGGCTGTTCTCTATTATGCGTGATTGTTTCTAAATAATCCTTGAATTTTTACTATGAATTATTTAAAAGATGTGCATTAACTGACGTATTTAATATTTGGAATTTCATTGTCGCTTAAAACTCCCTGGGAAATTAGTTACACACATTTTTTAAATATTTCGCCAGTACTTGGAGGTTCATAAGACATACTACAAACTGAAATACAAAGTACCGATGATTCACAAAAATATTTACTTTTATAATTCGTTGCGAACCTGCTTGCGGCTTTTCAGGCTCCCCTTAGACATCTTGAAAGCAGAGAGATAGTCCACACAACATCAGCTACAGTTTACAGCTGAACAGAGATTGTTTTCCACAAACATTTGACTTTTTACGATTGTATATCTATGAAAACAACACAAGCATTATGAAACACATGAAGAAGATGTTAACCAGCAAAACTTATATTACATTGTGTACATATATTACATTGTTTGTATAAAGATGTATAAAACTGGTACAGACTGCATTGGAAAAAAGAGGTGGATGGGATGAAAACGCATAAAATGGGGTGCGGTGGTGGCGGGAGGGGGGGAGTAGGGGGAGGGGATAGAGAGGCAGAACGAAGGAAGCTGTCAAGAAGTTGTTGGGGAATAATGATACGCTCTACAACATGCATATTATGTTACGGCTGGAAAAATATTAAGTTGCTGCTGCTAATTGCGCGGAGGTGAGTAATGGAGGTGTCTTTGAGACTTAAGATTCTGTGACTGGTGTTCATCGATTTGGCTGTCGATATAACAATAAACTGCCGCCGATGTACCGTATGTGAATTGCACACTGCCTACAATAAGTCGTCCATTATAGTACAAAGTGAATGATTATTTAGATCAGGCCTGTTCACAGATCAGCTTATTAAGCTGACCTAAAAAGCAGCAATGCGTTCACAAGGAATATTATTCTGGAACATCAGAACGGTGTATTTGCGTTTGTAGCTTACGATGCAATTTTGTAGATACAATTACTTCCAGAGTACTACAGGGAGCCACACAGCGCAAAAATCACAAGATAGGACAGAGAATTGATTACTTAGAAGAAGTAATCTATGATGAAGGTGTGAATGCTACTGACCATTAAAAAAAAGAAAGAATATGATGATGGACTTCAAATCTCTACGATTTTATAACTTTTTAAGGGGTGGCTATTATGATTTCACAGCTCTCTTGTTGCTTCTGCATTGAAATGAAACATACGTAGTATAAAGTCTTATTTCTGATGTTTGACTGGAGTGATGGTTAGAGCGCGTGTTTTTAGATGATAAAAAGTGAATTTTAGGCGTCTACAAGAGTCGTTCATTACCACACTTACCTCACTTACGCTATATAGAACCTTAAACAGGTCTTAAAAAGTATTATGCAGAAAATCTAGACATAATGTGAAATATACAGCGTTGGAATATAAGCACATAACTATTCATTAAAAAGAAAAAATGGAAATATACGTAATTGCGCAACACAAAAAATGTTATGCTTCTGTAATGTTGGAACTGATTCCACACTTTTTTATCTTTTCCAAGATAAAAATACTGGATAAACACACATAGCCGTGTGCTGCAATACGTGTAGCATAAAATTTAATAAACGCCGGATCGACCAGTAGACGCAAGTTGGACAGGAATGATGCAATCAGAGGAGCTAGTTCTTCCGCTAATTACTTACGCTGCTGCGCACAGATTCTTTTGCAAAAACTTTTACATTTTTGCCCCTACTTTTCCTCCCATACTTCTTGGCGCTTCATTAATTCTGTCTTTACGTTCCTCCAGTAAAGAAATATTCTCGAGCCTTCTAACTCGGAAATAATTTTTGCCATCAGTGTGTAGTTGACACTAATATAAGCCAAGTCTCATTGGGCTTAAAGACGTTTGAGTGGGTGAGATAAAAGTTTCCTGTGTATCGTACCACGTCATAATGTAGAAAACCAAACTGGAGAAGCAAACGTTTTGGCCCCGTTTACAGTGGCCTCCTTCTGGGTCTACTGCCATGCTTTAGTCGTATGGAGTCGCGTATATTTCATCGTTGTTGCTATCTGACGACAACGTTACTTCACAATAAAAAAGGTTTTTGTTTTGACTGGTTACTTGAGGTGGAAGCAGCGAAAACTTCAGTATAATGGGTTGCTACGGTGGAGGGAGTGGGGATCTGCTGTTGTCTATTGCTTTTTGCATTGTTTGGGTGGTGCTCATCGGCGAATGAGCTGTGGGCTCCTGTTTCCCTCCTGGTGGACGCAGGCGGCTTTTCTTTCTGGAGCGCTCGCGTCACGTCTCGTTGCCGGTGTATGGCCACTGCAAACTTGCTGTGCTGTCCCAGACGAATATAGCTCCCATTTTCTCGTATGCGCGTTACTATCGGCTTCTCACCCCTGTTTACTTCTTCACACTGACATTCCATTTCCACATACTATTCGGCGCTTTCACATCCAATCCAAACAGCAACTCGCACAGAAGAACTCATCCGCTCTTTCGCCGTGACTACACAGTGCTTAAGCGATGCTCAAAACGTAACACATGAGCGTATAAGTCTGAGTACAACGTTCGTGGCCAGTGGCTTCAAACATAAATCGGTCCAAACAGCTATAGCAACAATCAAAAGGAAGTGAAATGGGTAAGAAGACGACATACTGCAACCAACAGCGCACTTACCTTAAGGGAGTATGTTGGTTGGTTGGTTTGGGGATGGGACCAAACAGCGAGGTCATCGGTCCCATCGGATTAGGAAAAGCAGGAAGTCGGCCGTTCCCTTTGAAGGGAACCATCCCGGCATTTGCCTAAATCGATTTAGGGAAATCACGGAAAAACCTCCCAAATGTGTATCGCAGTGTTCTAACCTTTGTGCCACCTAACTCGGTTACGTGAAAAATGTCACTGACTGGATTAGTAAACTCTTTTTCCGGACATGTACAGCCTGTCTATCACAACAGCCAGGATGTGCTATGCCCCACAGAGTTTAATACGGCCCTTTATTTACATACTGCAGGTCTGTGGAAGGCGGAATGTGTAGAGTCTTGTACCAAGGAAGCATGGGCGAGGATGTTGTTACAGGTGGCCAGTATCCTCTTTCTACAACATAAATTCACAGAGGGGTTAATACGGCCCTTTATTTACAATAAGCTGCTACTTAACTCGAATAGAGTCCATGTTCGTGGTACAAGCTCATCAGTAATAGTCCTCTTGCGGACAATATCGGTAATCTTGCTATTAAAAAATGTAGGCTCAAATCTGGTCGCTATGCACTGTCGTAGCCTGAGTGAGACAGTGAGTGAGTGAGTGAGTGAGTGAGGCCATCAGATCAGTGGCGGAGATCAAAATACACGCTGTCGAGAGGGAGTTGGCGGCGTGTTACTTGTCGGTGTGTCTCTGGCCTCTATCACTATACACACATGACTCAGCGCCTACTATCGATCTTCGAGCTACATCTTTGCCGACTGTGTACTGGCTACAGCTTACGCCAGCACAGGATGTCAGTGTGGGGAAGTATATTTCGGTGAGACAATCAGGCCAACAGCAATGCGCATATGAGAACGTCAACGCTACATTTATCTGGCGCAGTAGATGAATATTGGCAAGACTGCGGCAAGGAAATCATTTAACGAAACCCCCATATTAGCTACGCAGTTCGACGAAACGCAAGATCAGAGAAGCCTTGAAATAATAAAACACCGGGAAATCTGAGCAGAGAGGGTGAATACAGTCTTTCCCTCTCCTTGCAGCCAGTCCTCAGACATCAAGAAGTCGCACCAGCGACGTGTGAGTGACCGCTACCAGAGAGTTACTGCGTGTGTCCAGCAGGAGGGAAACAAGAGCCCACACCTCATACGCCGATGAGCACCACCCACAGCAAACAATGCAAGAAGAAATAGACAACAGCAGATCCTCACTCCCATCTCCATAGCAATCTATTACAATATGTGATAAAAAGTATCCGGACACCTGGCTGAAAATGACTTACAATTTCGTGGCGCCCTCCATCTGTAATGCTGGTATTCAATATGGTGTTGGCCAACCCTTAGCCTTGAGGACAGCTTCCACTATTGCAGGCATATCTTCAATCAGGTGCTAGAAGGTTTCTTGGAGAATGGCAGCCCATTCATCACAGAGTGATGAACTGAGGATTGATGTCGATGTCGGTCGGTGAGGCCCGGCACGAAGTCGGCGTTCCGAAACCTCCGAAAGGAGCTCTTTAGCATTCAGGTCAGGACTGTGTGCTAGCAAGTACATTACGGGGATGTTATTGTCGTGTAACCACTCCGCTACAAGCCGTGTATTATGAACAGGTGTTCAATCGTGTTGAAAGATGCGGTCACTGTCCCCGAATTACTCTTCAACAGTGGGTAGCAAGAAGGTTTTTAAAACATCAAAGTAGGGTGTGCTGTGATAGTGCCACGCAAGACAACAAGTGGTGCAAGCCCGCTCCATGAAAAACACGACCACATCATAACACCACCGCTTCCGAATATTACTGTTGGCACTCCACACAACGTTCTTCCACTGTTCAATAGTCCAATGTTTACGCTCCTTACACCAAGTGAGGCGTCATTTGGCATTTAATGGCGTGATGTTTGGCTTATGAGCAGCTGCTCGACCATGAAATCCACGTTTTCTCACCTCACTCGTAACTGCGATAGTAATTGCAGTGGATCCTGATGCAGTTTGGAATTCCTGTGTGATGGTCTGGGTAGATGTCTGCCAATTACACATTACGACCCTCAACTGTCGGCGGTCTCTGTCAGTCAACGGACGAGGTCGGCCTGTACGCTTTTGTGGTGTACGTGTCCCTTCACGTTTCCACTTCACTATCACATAGGAAATAGTGGACCTATGGATGTTTAGGAGTGTATCAATCTCACGCATGACACAAGTGACATCCAATCACCTGACCACGTTCAGAGTCCGTGAGTTCCCCAGAGCGCCCCATTCTGCTCTCTCACGACGTCTAATGACTGCTGAGGCCGCTGTTACGGAGTGCCTTGCAGAAGGTGGCAGCACAATGCGTCTAAAATGGAAAGCTTATGTTTTTTTGGGTGTCTGGATGCTTTTGATCACAGAGTATAAAGAAGTTCCCGTTCCTTCCGCCTCGCATAACAATTCGTAACTAAGACCTTTTTAAATTTATGACGTAACGTCATACTCATCGAATTCATACGTCAGTAGACCCAGAAGGACCCAGAAGGAGACCACTGTAAATGTGGCCAAACCGTGGGTTTGCCCACTATGGTCTTTAACATTATGACGCTGTACGATACTCGGGAAACTTTTACGAATATGTCAGCTGACCCTAGCCATGGAAGTCTACGCATTTGTACTTTGAGTTACTGTTTTTCTGTAGTAACACAGGCAGTATCCTCCGGTAGCTCTTCATTTACCTCCTGGACAGCTGGGAGATGCATACTGTAGGATGCAGTTGCTACTAACTACAGGTCCAGGTGGTAAGTGGACATCTGGAAGTTGTTCTTTGATTGCTTGTATCTTTGGTGGTGCCTTAACAAAAACTTTCTTTACCGAAGAGACTCGTTTATTTATCTGAGGGAATCATAGGTCTTACTTGCTGTGCAGTATGGTCCGTACCATGTGCTACACAAGTTTCATTCAGCATCAAATGGTAGAAACCTGAAGCAACTAGAACGCTACAACTATATAACCAGCAGCATCTGTGAAGTTCAGAATAACCTTGTTTTCATGCCTGTCATTTGGATATAGCACCTTCAGCCCATTGTTGACAAAACGTGTAGTTGTTTTGTGGTCAGTCTGCGGGAGTTGACATCTATATCTATATACGTATTCCTCAAGTCACGGCACTGTTGTGACGAACAGTATCCTGTACAACTATTAGTCGTTTCCTTTCCTGTTTCACTAGCAGATACAACGCGGAAAACCGGTTGTCTATATGCCTCCGTATGACCCCTAATTTCTCATTTGATATCTTCGTGCTCCTTACACGAAATGTATGTTGGCGACATTAGAATCGTTCGGCAGTCAATTTCATATGACGGTTCTCTAAATGTACTCAATAGCTTTTCTCGTAAAGAACATCGCCTTCCCTCCAGGGATTCCCATTTGAGTTACCGAAGCATTTCCATAGCTCTTGCCGTTCGAAACTACCCGTAATAAATCTATCAGTTCGACTCTGAACCCTGAATTGCTTCACTGACCGTGACGGCGCGTTTGGGTCCAACTTGTCAACAATCGGATTTTCAATGTACAAGCCAAGACTAGAATGAAATTTACACTGAGCAGCGCAGTGTACGCTGATATTAAACTTCCTGGAAGATTAAAACTTCGTGCCGGACCGAGACTCAAACTCCGGACCTTTGCCTTTCGCGGGCAAGTGCTCTACCAATCGAGTTACCGAAGTACGACTCACGACCCGTCCTCACAGCTTCAATTCTGGCAGTACCTCGTCTCATACCTTCCAAACTTCACAGAAGCTCTTCTGCGAACCTTGCAGAACTAGCACTCCTGGAAGAAAGGTCCCAAGTTCGAGTCTCGATCCAGCACACAGTTTTGGTCCTCCGGGAACAGCGCACACTCTGCTACAGAGTGGAAATTTCCTCCTGGAAACATCCTCCAGGCTGTGCCAAAGCCATGTCTCCGCAATATCCTTTCTTCCAGGAGTGCTAGTTCTGCAAGGCTCGCAGGAGAGCTTCTGTAGAGTTTGAAAGATAGGAGGCGAGGTACTGGCGGAAGTAAAGCTGTGAGGACGGGTCGTGAGTCGTGCTTGGGTAGCTCAGTTCGTAGAGCACTTGCCCGCGAAAGGCAAAGGTCCCGAGTTCGGGTCTCGGTCCAGCACACAGTTTTAATCTGCCAGGAAGTTTCAAGCCAAGACTATCAGAAGTTTCATCAACAGAAATCCATAAGCAAGACTCCTCCATAGCTTCTCGGATTTTGTGCAGTGCATCAGTGTAAGCGGTATTTTTACGCAACGTTGACTGTGCGGAAAAGGCTGATGACGTGGTTCTCATGGAAATCTTTGAATAGAGGGTTTCCCAGTTTTTGAAACAAGACGTTTGCTGCCACAGCAGCATAACACAAGTCACAGTACAATTGATTCTTTTTGGTGGATTCATCAGATATCTTTTTTAAAGGCACTTGCTTCGGTTTTGATTTTCACTTAACGCTTGAATTACGTAACGCTCGATATGAATGCAGACTTAACTAGGATTTTTTAGCACTTGAAACGTAATGCAAGAGAGAAATAAGTAAGTATAAAGTGTGTTTGGTATTTTTAAGGGATACAGGCACATAATTTCAAAAATAAAAGAATAAAGAAGCTTACAATACTGTTTAGCAATTTTAGTTTTCCAACTGTTACTGTTACGGAATAGATTTTTGTTACTTGGTACATCATTTTAAAAGCATATATGCTTTGCCATACAGGTATGAATTGTTCATATTATTTACTTTTCCTGTGATCAAAATGGACCTCAGCAACTTAAAAATTATAATAAAGGTGAAAAATTGAGCCCATGCGTCTTTACGCTAATTTTAAACGATTTTGTACCAAATACTCTACTTCAAAAATCCACTCGTTTGGAAAGATGTGAGAAGATATTTGCAGTTCCGAAACGGCACGATAAACTAAGAAGCATAGAAGCATAACAACTAACCTCTTTTTTTTCATGCTTGGTACAATATTATTTTATCCGTCTGTCGGATAGTACGGAATTTGTGATAGCCACAGTTTTATAGTACTACACTTCGAACTTACTGTTTTAGGCATTTTCTACTGTTGAATTAATCGCACACTAAAACTGGAATAGACGTTTAACAACAAACATGTTATACTTTATACTTTCATCAGTACCCCATATATTAGTTTAGTTTGGCGGGTGGATACCAACAGTTGAACAATGGCCCCAGTTTCCTACAGTGGGAGTCCGTGTATAAGCATGGAGATCCCCTTTATGGAGTAGACAGGTGTTTAATGCACCGTCGACAACAAGGTCATTACAGACGAAGGGTTAGTGAAGGATGGGGAAGGATCGCCCATGTCCTTCCAAAGAAACGATTCTGGCATTTGCCTAAAGCGATTTGGGGAAATAACGGAAAACCTAAATGAGGATGGCCGGACGCAGGTTTGAACCGCCGTCATCCTGAATACGAGTCCAGTGTGCTAAACATAGCGCTACCTCGCTCAGTAACAAGACCCCATTGTATGTGTGTTGTAGTTTTTTTTTCCTTTTCTTTCATCTGAGGTCAGTTCAGGGCCTACGTATATCTTTTTTGGTCGAAACAGGCAGCTGGGCTGTATTCTATGAGTACAAGTTGATTTATTTACTTTTTCCGAATATCACCTACTGACCTACCACCTTGGATTCTCGTAAGCAATTTTGATCTTTTGAAATCACAAGAGTTTTCTGTTACTTTAAAGAAATAGGTAACTCTTTGGATTTTAAATCTAAAATAAACAAAACTAGGCGTTAACGTCGGAATAGGCTGTTGTAGGTGCTACAAAATTAACGGTTACAGATTCAATTAGTCAAGAAACGCATACGTACAATACGTCATTTTCTAATGAATAACTCCAGGTAAGCGGAAAATAGTTTAATTAGTAATCATTCCCCTTTTCTGCAAGCCCGTTATGGCTACAGCACCAATCTCAAGTAAATCTACAGATGTTACATTCGGTGAGTAAAAGTTGTACGGAAAGGTCAGTGTGCGCACATACTTACATCTAGTTGATCTACATAGATCCCCATAGATCCCCATATTGCATCAACGATAAATTGTCGATTGTTCGTTGTTAGATCGCTATAATCAAGTTTTGTTTTTGCAGAATATTTGCGCTACATACTTTTGACAGCTTGAATGGCAGTTTATTCTGGTTGATGCCGTATCTTCACATTGCAGTCTTTGCTAGTCAGTGATGTAAGTTGTGTTTCGTTGCTACCATAATTTTGTTGTGATTTGTATCTATGGCTCCTTTCGGTTTTCTGTTTACTGTGATTTTTATCCGTTTTCGTTTTCCAAAAGTCAATAAAATTTTCTAGTTAATGTTTGTCTTCTGAGGTCGATTTGTTCGTTACGGATATCGCTCGAATAATTTTTATTTCTGCATATATTTCTAATTCCTCCAAAATGTAGATGGTATGTCCCTTCGGTATACTGTGTAGAGCCTGTAATGTATTTTCGATACGTACTGGTCTGTCGTTTTGGCTTTTGAGATGCTAGTAAAAGCTTGATTGATTTCTGTCGCCATTTCTTGTGTGTACAAGTTTATTTGCTAATGAGAGCTCAGGAAACGAATAGGTCTTGACCTAAAAGTCTGCGGTCTAGTCATAACGGCGCCGCGCGGCGTGGGGCGCGAAGCGAAAACGTCTCCGTGCCGCGGCTTCGTTCCGCTTTTGCCGAGGGCCGGAGACTGCGGCGCGGCGGGCCCCTTTGCCGGCGGCTTCGGCTTTCCATTAGCTGATTGCCGGGCTTCCGATCCCTGAGAGCTATTACGCAAGGCTGCAGGAAGACGCCGCCGCCGCCGCTGCTGAGGAGCGGCGATCGCTCTGAACCGCGGGCCGCCTAAAGCCGCACTGCCGCGCACCGCTCCCGAAATACGCGCCCGTCGCCGATCATCCAGCCCTCGCTGACGTCACACGCGGCCACTTAGTGGGCCGGCGTGCGCTGGTTGCGGACGCTCTCGCCGTCTTCAGCTTCGACTCGAGTACCCGATTTCATCTTGAGGGTCACTCCAAGTGTCACCTGTTCTTCTGCGAGCTTCGAGCCTCCCTCGTCCGAAACGTACTTTGCCCTTTTCTTCACCTACATTTACATTGAAGTGCCAAAGAAACCGGTGTTGTTGTTGTGGTCTTCAGTCCTGAGACTGGTTTGATGCAGCTCTCCATGCCACTCTATCCTGTGCAAGCTTCTTCATCTCCAGTACGTACTGCAGCCTACATCCTTCTGAATCTGCTTAATGTATTCATCTCTTGGTCTCCCTCTACGATATTTACCCTCCACGCTGCCCTCTAATACTAAATTAGTGATCCCTTGATGCCTCAGAACGTGTTCTACCAACCGATCCCTTCTTCTGGTCAAATTGTGCCACAAACTCCTCTTCTCCCCAACCCTATTCAGTACCTCCTCATTAGTTATGTGATCTACCCATCTAATGTTCAGCATTCTTCTGTGGCACCACATTTCGAAAGCTTCTATTCTCTTCTCGTCCAAACTATTTATCGTCCATGTTTCACTTCCATACATGGCTACACTCCATACAAATACTTTTAGAAACGACTTCCTGACACTTAAATCAATACCCGATGAGCCGGCCGAAGTGGCCGTGCGGTTAAAGGCGCTGCAGTCGGGAACCGCAAGACCGCTACGGTCGCAGGTTCGAATCCTGCCTCGGGCATGGATGTTTGTGATGTCCTTAGGTTAGTTAGGTTTAACTAGTTCTAAGTTCTAGGGGACTAATGACCTCAGCAGTTGAGTCCCATAGTGATCAGAGCCATTTCTTGAATACCCGATGTTAACAAATTTCTCTTCTTCACAAACGCTTTCCTTGCCATTACCAGTCTACATTTTACATCCTCTCTACTTCGACACACGTCAGTTATTTTGCTCCCCAAATAGCAAAACTAATCTGGTTCCCTCAGCATCACCCGACTTAATTCAACTACGTTCCATTATAACCGTTTTGCTTTTGTTGATGTTCATCTTATATCCTCCTTTCAAGACATTGTCCATTCCGTTCAACTGCTCTTTCAAGTCCTTTGCTGTCTCTGACAGAATTACAATGTCATTGGCGAACCTTAAAGTTTGTATTTCTTCTCCATGGATTTTAATACCTACTCCGAATTTTTCTTTTGTTTCCTTTACTGCTTGCTCAATGTACATACTGAACAATGTCGGGGACAGGCTACAACCCTGTCTCACTCCCTTCCCTTCATGTCTCTCGACTCTTATAACTGCCATCTGGTTTCTGTAAAAATTGTAAATAGCCTTTCGCTCCCTGTATTTTGCCCCTGCCACCCTCAGAATTTGAAAGAGAGTAAGCGGTACACCTGCCTGATATCGTGTTGGACCCCAGCGAGCACGCAGAAGTGCCGCAACGCGACGTGTCGTGGACTAGTCTATACTTGGACCATCATCAGCTATTTTGCTGCCAGAATAGAAAAACTCATCTACCACCTACTTTGAGGGTCTCATTACCTAATCCAATTTCCTGATTTAATTCGACTACATTCCATCATCCTTTTTTTGCTTTCTCTGATGTTCATCAAATATCCTTCTTTCCAGACACTATCAGCTCCATTCATCTGCTCTTCCAAGTTCTTTGCTGTCTCTGGCAGAATTCCGATGCTATCGGCAAACCTCAAAGTTTCTATTTCTTCTCCCTGGATTTTAATTCCTGCTCCAAATTTTTCTTTCGTTTCCTTTACTGCTTGCTCAATACACAGATTGAGTAACATAGGGGAAAGGCTACAAACCTGTCTCACTCTCTTCTCGGTCACTGCTTCCTTTTCATGCCCCTCGATTCCTATACCTGCCATCTGGTTTCTGTACAAATTGTAAATAGCCTCTCGTTCGCCAGATAGCGTTGACTCTTTTGCGTTCGGAAACCGTATCACGCTGCTAACCTCACACTTGATGATATGGTTAATTTTGCCACACATTTTATAATAGCACCAAAAAACAGTAGAAGCCAGTTCCTGCTGGCTGTTTGGTGCTGTATTGTCGTCAGCGATCAGGAAGGTCTATAACGGAGTGGAGTGGGCGTGAGGAGAACTGCGCTGTCCTTCAGTTTGAGATACTCTCTTTTTACTATTAGGATGATCGCGTACTTTAGTCCGTCTGAACTATGTCCTACACGCAACTGGTGGTGTCACGCTCGCAGTTGTTCGAAAGGTTGTAAAAAAAGTGATACTCTGCCATACCCACGCCTTGCAGGAACGTAGCGTTAATACATCTACATCTACATCTACATTGATACTCCGCAAGCCATCCAACGGTGTGTGGCGGAGGGCACTTTACGTGCCACTGTCATTACCTCCCTTTCCTGTTCCAGTCGCGTATGGTTCGCGGGAAGAACGACTGTCTGAAAGCCTCCGTGCGCGCTCTAATCTCTCTAATTTTACATTCGTGATCTCCTCGGGAGGTATAAGTAGGTGGAAGCAATATATTCGATACCTCATCCAGAAACGCACCCTCTCGAAACCTGGCGAGCAAGCTACACCGCGATGCAGAGCGCCTCTCTTGCAGAGTCTGCCACTTGAGTTTATTAAACATCTCCGTAACGCTATTACGGTTACGAAATAACCCTGTGACGAAACGCGCCGCTCTTCTTTGGATCTTCTCTATCTCCTCCGTCAGACCGATCTGGTACGGATCCCACACTGATGAGCAATACTCAAGTATAGGTCGAACGAGTGTTTTGTAAGCCACCTCCTTTCTTGATGGACTACATTTACTAAGCACTCTCCCAATGAATCTCAACCTGGTACCCGCCTTACCAACAATTAATTTTATATGATCATTCCACTTCAAATCGTTCCGCACGCATACTCCCAGATATTTTACAGAAGTAACTGCTACCAGTGTTTGTTCCGCTATCATATAATCATACAATAAAGGATACTTCTTTCTATGTATTCGCAATACATTACATTTGTCTATGTTAAGGGTCAGTTGCCACTCCTTGCACCAAGTGCCTATCCGCTGCAGATCTTCCTGCATTTCGCTACAATTTTCTAATGCTGCAACTTCTCTGTATACTACAGCATCATCCGCGAAAAGCCGCATGGAACTTCCGACACTATCTACTAGGTCATTTATATATATTGTGAAAAGCAATGGTCCCATAACACTCCCCTGTGGCACGCCAGAGGTTACTTTAACGTCTGTAGACGTCTCTCCATTGATAACAACATGCTGTGTTCTGTTTGCTAAAAACTCTTCAATCCAGCCACACAGCTGGTCTGATATTCCATAGGCTCTTACTTTGTTTATCAGGCGACAGTGCGGAACTGTATCGAACGCCTTCCGGAAGTCAAGAAAAATAGCATCTAACTGTGAGCCTGTATCTAATATTTTCTGGGTCTCATGAACAAATAAAGCGAGTTGGGTCTCACACGATCGCTGTTTCCGGAATACATGTTGATTCCTACATAGTAGATTCTGGGTTTCCAGAAATGACATGATACGCGAGCAAAAAACATGTTCTAAAATTCTACAAGAGATCGACGTCAGAGATATAGGTCTATAGTTTTGCGCATCTGCTCGACGACCCTTCTTGAAGACTGGGACTATCTGTGCTCTTTTCCAATCATTTGGGACCCTCCGTTCCTCTAGAGACTTGCGGTACACGGCTGTTAGAAGGGGGGCAAGTTCTTTCGCGTACTCTGTGTAGAATCGAATTGGTATCCCGTCAGGTCCAGTGGACTTTCCTCTATTGAGTGCTTCCAGTTGCTTTTCTATTCCTTGGACACTTATTTCAATGTCAATAGCCACACACACAGTCTATTCCTTCCAGTACAGAAGAGTGCCGGAGCTGCACAGATTGCCTACACTCACTACCCCTATCCTGCTGCTGAAAATTGCACCGAACCGCAGATAGTTCTACGCACGTGGGTGAAAGCGCATACCATGTTATACGAATGCTGCCATGTGCACTTCCAAGCGGCAAAGAATTCTTTAGCTGTTCACTACAAAACTACCGCGGCGCACCCACTGAGTGGTTTTGAGGAGACAGTAGGAAACTTCTTGCAAAGAAGACGGGAGTGTTTTAAACCATTAATGCAAACTGAAGCTGCGTCTTTTTGACATCAGAGGTAAATATTAACAGGAATAAACGTGATATACTAGGTAAACGCTACGGTCACAGGTTCGAATCCTGCCTCGGGCATGGATGTGTGTGATGTCCTTAGGTAAGTTAGGTTTAATTAGTTCTAAGTTCTAGGCGACTGATGACCTCAGAAGTTAAGTCGCATAGTGCTCAGAGCCATTTGAACTAGGTAAACGAAATGTGATGTACTCTAAAAGACTGTAGGCCACATACAACAGTTCAGGGATTTAAAAAAAAATGGATAAAACTCTGAGTCAGCAATACTGATAAACAAGTCATGTGATTGAGACCTTGAACAAAAGTAGCATGAAATCCTAGAACAACAGATAACTTATCGGACAAAGCAACTACCATTTTCATCACAACGTCCACCTTCGTTAGTTTTGTCGTACATGGTCCAGCAGGAATCAACAATTATCTTTCCTGACTGTCAATTAATTTCCGAACGAGTATTCGTCCGGTAAAAGATGTTTTCTTCGGTAAAGTGGCAAGCTTCCGCTCTCCCCATGTCTGCTCATCCATTTCTTTCACCCACAACAACATCGTTCCTCATAAACCACTCCTAAAGAAATTCGTGCGTGTGTAGCCTCTCAATTGTGCAACTGGATTGGTGGTTTTCAGAAAAGTCAAGCTCGTAGCAACTGAATGAAAGACACCAAACAAGACAAGTGATACTTGTCGTTCCCTGAGCAAGTGTTATACACCCTCTGCTGTTCCCAATCAATGTAAACAATTTAAGAGGAAATGTGAACACCCCTCTTAGATTGCTTTTACATGTTATTATCGTCTAGCATGTAGCAAGGTTCAGAACCAACTGAAAACTATTTTGGACAAGATACCTGTATGGTTTGGAGAGTGGCAACTGATCCTAAATAATAAAGTGTAGTCATCCACATGAGTGTCGGCCGATGAGTGTCGGCCGATGTGGCCGAGAGGTTCTAGGCGCTACAGTCTGGGACCGCGCGACCGCCACGGTCGCAGGTTCTAATCTTGCCTCGGGCAACGATGTGTATGATGTCCTTAGGTTAGTTAGGTATAAGTAGTTCTAAGTTCTAGGGGACTGATGACCACAGCAGTTAAGTCCCATAGTGCTCAGAGCCATTTGAACCATCTGAACCATCCACATGAGTACTAAAAGAAATCCGCTAAATTTCGGTTGCACGAAAAATCGCGAGAAATCTAAAGGCTCTCAATTCAAATAAGTACATAGGAATTACAAATATGAACAACTTAAACTGGTACATTCAACAGGAAACTTATCGTGGAAAGCAAACCAAACACTGCGATTTGTTGACAGAACGTTTAGCAGGTATGTAAGGTGTCAGGCAAATCCAACACCTTCCACGAAAACCCTCACATGATAAGCAAATCCAGTAGTATGTCACATAGCTCCGAATAAATCGTGACATTAAATTAACCAAAGTAATACATCAGATGCAAGTTTTAGCGTGAGACTTTTCACGTCTCTGTTGCGTTGCAAACTTTAAAAACATTGCCCCACCACGAAAAGTATAACGTTTCTCATTGGATAGACAGAATTTTTGTAGGCGGAGCTTAAGGTTAACATTGAGACCCTAATTGGTCAGATGAAAACACAGCCAGATAGTTTTTATAAACCAACTTCGGTAAATTGTAGTAAGGGGAAGTTAGGAGGGAGTTGCTTCTGAGACGGCGAGGTGAGCGGAGCTGTGCTGGCCGCCGCCCCCTGACGAACACCAACAAGGTAATCAACGCACGCGATGCCGCATAACAGCGCATAAAGCTTCACTCAGAACTGCAGAAGTCTCATCTGTTACACCCCTTTTTGCGTAATACTAGTGTCGATCGTCAATTAAAGCTCATGGTGTTCACATTTGCCACTTGAAGCAAAAATCTGAAAAGCGATGATTTTTCTGTTATATAGTTATTGAGAAGCCACATCAGCCACTGTAATTTGCGACAAGTTAGATAAGTAATTAAAGATAATTGAGGGTCACTGTAGACCATTTTGATAGTTTTCTCTTTTGTGAAACTTAATTTAAACCTAGATTATAGATGTGATATGGCATAGGTCATCCTTTGATCCATTGTAGAACTTGGAAACCCATTCAGGGAATATTCGTTCACATTTTTGTTGAACGCAGTTGGTTTTTACCATCCTGTATTAAAACATTTCCTTTTATCAATAGTGCAATTTATAAACAATGTTTTGTGAGTAGAATAAAATTTCCAATGGTAAACTTAACTGCTTTTTCGACGTTATTTTACCAGCTAACTAAAAATAGGAAAGCCTTGAACCCCTTCCACTAAATTTAGTTAGTATTAAGATTCTTTTACAGGGAGTGCAGTGGAGCTGACGCTGAAATCATTAAGTATTTGGTTATATCATCGCTAGTCTCACTGAACTCTTCTGAACTCTACATGTCATGTGTGGTCTGGCGTCTCCTTACCAGCAACAGGTGCCAGGTTCAAACTAGTCAATTCCCTAAAAAACACGCTCAGAGCGTCGTTGCGCGAAAGTGGTAGGGACAGACGATATAGAACAAACAGACACCACGCAGAATGTTAGAGGTACACCAAGTTTAGTAAGCGGACCGCCTACAGTATGCTTTCCGTCCTCTTCTGGGATCGAAAGAGGTGGCGCAGTGGTTAGCACATTGGACTCGCATTCGGGAGGACGACGCTCCAACGCGCGTATAGGTTTTCCATGATTTCCCTAAATAGCTTCATACAAATGCCGGTATGGTTCCTTTGAAGGGCACGGTCGACTTCCTTCCCCGTCCTTCCCTAATCCGATGGACATCTCTGTTCGTCCCTCCCCCCCCCCCCCCCCCCACCTCCACACCCACACCGAGTTAACCAACCTCTTCTGGAGTACTGCTATGAGGCGTCGGATCTATGTCAGATACGACTGACGGATGAAGTGAAAAAAGTTCAAAGAAAGGCAGCTCATAATATCGCGGAAGAGGAGACAAGGTGTCACGAATATGACACGCAATTTGTGGTGGCACTCATTAAAACAAGGATGTTTTAATTGCGACGAGATGCTTTCTTTAATTTCAAAGACGCACTTCCTCCTGCGAATGTGAAAATATTTTGTTGATGCCCACTTCAAAAGGGAGAAAGCACTGTCGCTCGCACGGAAAGGTTTAAGTGATCGTTTCTCCTGCGTTGTACTTGACAGTAAAACGGTAGACAAATAGAATGACGGCAGTTAGATGACCCCTCTGCCAGGCACTTAAGTTTCAATTAATGACTACCAATGTAGATAGCAGCCTTTTTCTTTCCGTGTTATCGCAGAGAAAGCAGTTGCTGATATCCTTCGAGCGCTCGATGAAGTGACAGGATTTTCTCTGCGTGCTGTGCTGTTGTCGCATTGTGAACCATCTAAACACAATGCACTTTTCCCGTTAGCTTTAGAATGTGCTTTCTTTGGCACTTCAAGGAAATGCGCATTTATGCGCAATATGCGGAGCATGTTCTGGCAGTGACTCGAACAATAACTCAAGATTGGCAGATGTGTCTGCCACAGTTCCAGAGCAGATGAGGCTCACTTTGCATGATTAATAAACAGACAATCGTCAAATATCTGAAGTAATATTGAGTAATAAATGTGTAATGTAGCCCTACATTGAAGCGCCGAAGATACTGGTATAGGCATGCGTACTGAAATGCAGAGCTACGTAAACAGGTTGAATACGGCGTTGCGGTCAGCTATGCCTATATAAGTCAACAAGTGTCTGCCGCAGTTGTTGGATCGGTTACTTCTGCTACAGTGGGAGCATATTAAGATTTAAGTGAGTTTGAAAGTTGTGTTATAGTCGGCACATGTGCGCTGGGACATAGCATCTCCGAGGTAGCGATGAACTAGGGATTTTCCCGTACGATCATTTCACGAGTGTACCGTGAATATCAGTAATCCCGTAAAACATAAGATCTCCGACGTCACTGGGACCTGAAAAAGACCCTGCTGGAATGGGACCAACGACTACTGAAGAGAATCGTTCAACGTGGCGGAAGTGGAAGCCTTCGGCAAATTGCTGCAGATTTCAATGCGGGGCCATCAACAAGCGAACAATGGGCTTTCGGAGCCAAAGGACCACTTGTGTACCGTTGATGACTACTCGATACAAAACTTTACTCCTCGCCTGGGCCCGCCAACACCGACATTATTATACTGTTGATGACCCGAAATATGTTGCGTGGTCGGACGAGTCCCGTTTCAAATTGTATCGAACGGATGGAGGTGTACGGGTATGGAGACAACCTCCTGAATGCATGGACCTACATGTCAGCAGGGGACTGTTGAAGCTGATGGAGGCTGTGTAATGGTGTGGGACGCGTGCAGTTGGAACTATGTGAGACCCCTGATACGTCTAGATACAACTCTGACAGGTGACACGTACGTAAGCACCCTATCTGATCACCTGCATGCATTCATGTCCATGGTGGATTCTGACGGACTTGGTCAGTTTCAGCAGGACAGTGCGACACCCCACACCTCCAGAATTACTACAGAGTGGCTCCGAGAACACTCTTCTGAGTGTAAACACTTTCGTTGGCCACCAAACTCCCACATATGAACATATCTTTCACAAGCTGCGATAATGTCGCGAACAAAAAATAGTGACACGTATATACAATAAGTTTCCTTTAATTTACGTCTAAGGCCACAACTTTTAGTTAACAGATTACCGGTTTCGGTTTATAATGAGCATAATCAGATCTGTTTTATAAAAAGAAAGTACATTAGGACTTAGTTTCTATAAAACGGATCTGATGATGGTCAACCGACCGGAGTGGCCGTGCGGTTCTAGGCGCTACAGTCTGGAACCGAGCGACCGCTACGGTCGCAGGTTCGAATCCTGCCTCGGGCATGGATGTGTGTGATGTCCTTAGTTTAGTTAGGTTTATGTAGTTCTAAATTATAGGCGACTGATGACCTCAGAAGTTAAGTCGCATAGTGCTCAGAGCCCTTTTTGATGATGGTCATTATAGACCGAAACCGGTAATCTTTCAACAAAACGTTTGTGACCATAGACGTAAATTAAAGGAAATTTATTGAACATATTTTTGATGCCTTGAAACCTGTTGTTCAAAAGACATCTCAACCCGCTCGTACTCTTACGGATTTACGGACAGCCTGGCAGGATTGATGGTGTCATTTCCCTCCAGCAATGCTTCAGACGTAGTCGAGTCCATGCCACGTTGTGTTGCGGCGCTTCTGCGTGGTCGTCGGGGCCCTAAACGATATTAGGCAGTTGTACCAGCTTCTTTGGCTCTTGAGTATATAATTAGATAGTGTATCAGGTAATATACTACGTCAGTCTTATTCTTCTATACTACGACAAAGGCTGTTGCATTACAGCAGATGCTCAAAACTAAGACGAAAGCGTGCAAGTTATCGTGTATACGCCTGAAGGTAATGTAGCGTTAGGCAGAGGCACCTGCTGCTTGCATCGCTTAAGTAATAAATAGGTGGTCAGCAAATACTTGAAATACTTTTGCGTAATAAATGTCTAATGTCGTCATATAATAACACAATGTGTCGAGTAATGTACTAAAAACTGTGTATCGCGTTCTCCTGTGCCAAATCTAAGTCTGTGGCATTAGAGCAGATGTCCACTAAAGCTTCAATGAAAGCGTGACGGGCTGTCGTGTTCAAAAATGGCTCTGAGCACTATGGGACTCAACTGCTGTGGTCATAAGTCCCCTAGAACTTAGAACTACTTAAACCTAACTAACCTAAGGACATCACACACATCCATGCCCGAGGCAGGATTCGAACCTGCGACTTAGCGGTCGTGCGGTTCCAGACTGTAGCGCCTTTAACCGCTCGGCCACTCCGGCCGGCCGGGCTGACGTGTGTGTGTCCGTAGGGAACGTAGCGCTAGATCCGGTGTGCGCGCCGTGCCGTGGCTGTGACAGGGAGAGGACGTGGCGCTCGTCGGCAGCGGTGCCGCGTCTGCCGATGCGGAGACGCGCAGCGACAGGTGCCGCGGAGGCGGCGACCCCGTGTCCAGAGGCGCCAGCCTCCGCCACGCCGGTAAATATAGCCGCGGCGTGACGGAGCAAGTAGAGGCGCGGGACCACTGGCCGCACACGGGGGCGGCCGCGCCGAGCGCCCGACCAGCGGTGAGCGAGCGGTTGGGGGCGAACTGGCCGAGGCTGCCACAGACGTCGGACGCTACAGCGCAGAAGGGCCCGCCGCTTGCGTAGCCGCTCGGAAGCTGCGTGGATGCGCGCGCGCCCAGAAGTAGCAGCCTGTACATAGGTTCGATGCATCTTACGTAGATTGCAGGCTACGCTGTCACTTGGCCAACCGGCTCGTTTCCTTCAGCCGCACTGAGTGAAACAGCCGCCTGCTGGGTCTCCTCGCTGACTGCTCGCCAACTTGGAAGCGAGTGAGGCCGATCTGTGTAAGCAGAGGTGCTCTTACTTTTACTCTGAAGGTAGTGGCTCGACTTTCCTCCTTCACACGCACAGCGCTACCACTTTCATATTTACAAATTGTAGCGGTTCTTTATTTACGTGACCATTACGACACTCCAACCCCAGTTCTCGATACCAGTAATATCGTACTACTTTTCTGCGAAGTTACAGACATATTTTTGTGACAGTATTCACATTTGGTTTTATTAATGTATAGGTAGTCCGATGTATCAATATATTACAGTGATACGGTTCTTGTATGTATTCATTTCCGTGAGACTGTCATAATCTTTGACTTAATTGTAACCGTTTTGGCGCGAATGCGCACAGAGCAGTCTTTGTTTAACTTTGCAGAAGTTAAGTTGTTATTTCGCTTTGTAAAAGAACAGTCAAGTCTTATGTTCGGTTAAAGTGGAAATTAAATATATGAAGATTGATACAAAACTGTTTTCTTGATGATGTGAGAATTAAGAAGATGTATATGTGAATTTACAAGAAGTTTAATAAAAATGTAGGTCGTGAACACCAAGTCAAAAATTATTTCTACCATACCATTGTTCTGATCTGGGATTGTTTGATCATTAACAATTTCCTGAAAAACGCATTTGTTAGATCTCCAAATATTGCTAAAATATAGATCCGGACCTTCTAGCAGTCAAAGTGGAATCACCCTAGAATCAACAAGATGAGCCATAACAACTTTGACGAATTCTTCGTGAGAATCCATTGAAGATAAATGCCAAATTAATGACTTTTTTACATTCTGACTATACCATCCATAGTCAATAACTTTGTTGTTGCTCGATAAAGCGAACATATGCTGCGTGAGCAACATTATTAATCTGATTTCTAACTTACTTTGCAAGTTATGGAATTGTTAAAACATGCATTGATGCTCAGCATTATTCGTTTTTTTCCCTAATGTCGCTGGTGAAGTGAAGTTGTAGTCTTCTTGCACATTCTAATACTGCTCCCCAAGTTACTTATAACTGTAAACTTAATACTACTGTCCATGAAATACAAACAGTGTGAGTCACATAAGACGTAACACCACTTTTATTTCTTGAAATGTTACACACATCTAAACGCGGTTTTCGGCAGATGTTAGTTCGTCGAGGGGCAGCTATTTGTTTGTTTGGTTAATATTTTTAACGGAGGTATTGAAGCTAGTAGTTTTTCTTATATGCAACCGTATACTTTTTACAACTGCATTCGATAGCTCTTGAGAAGGCGGTTACGGTGATTTAGCGTTTGTTCGTGTTGATGTTGAAAACTGTCGTAAAAACATTCGAGAAATGTCCTAGAATGTGAGAGCACGGTGGCCGAAATCAACATTAGCAGTTCAAATGTCAACACTTCTGACGATACACTTGTCTGCCTGCACTGGAGGCCGCTGATTTCTGCTTCAATATTCGCCACGTGCAGACATGTACACCAATTACGACAAGCTGGATTTACTACTTTTATATTCTGAATGTAAAAGAAATATCACAAAAGCAGGACTGCCGTATAGGGCTGTCTACCAGATGGCCCATGTCCGATGTGCCAGGCAATTCCACGAATTATGAAGACGCTAGTGCGGACAGGCTACTCGAACGTCAAAAAGCGGACGAGAAAGAAGACTTCAACCGACAGTGAACACGAAGAAGCCGTTCTGACCATGAAGCTAACGAATATTGGAAAGGAATTTGGAATCAGCCAGACGAGTGCCATTCGCATCCTGCATCGATAGTCTGCCCATCCTTATCATCTGTCACTACATCAGGCACTCGAAGACCGTCATTTCGAACGTAGTACGGAATTTTGTTAGTTTCCCTTCAGCAACTGAGAAACGACCCTACGTTTTTCCGACGTGTGTTCTTTACCGATGAAGCAACGTTAACTAACCACTCTAATGTAAACTTACATAACACACACGACTGGTAGACGAAAATCCACACTGGCTTCATTAGACGCAACACCAAGCGTCGTGGAGAATACACATATGGTGCAGCATCATAGTAAATTACACTGTGAGACTTTACTTCATTTCAGGTACTCTAAGTGGACATTCCCACGCACCCAAATGGTTCAAATGGCTCTAAGTACTATAGGACTTAACATGTGAGGTCATCAGTCCCCTAGATTTAGAACTACTTAAACCTAACTAACCTAAGGACATCACACACATCCATGCCCCAGGCAGGATTCGAACCTGCGACGGTAGCAGCAGCGCGGTTCCGGAGTGAAGCGCCTAGAACCGCTCAGCCACAGCGGTCTGCCGCGCGCACCCTTTCTGACGAACGTTGTGCCGGTTCTTCTAGAAGAGGTAACACTGGATATTCGACAGTGTACGTGGCCGCAACAAACAGTTGTCCAGCTCACTCTTTCCGTGTTGCAACGAAAATACTGTTGAGAACTTTCGGGGACGGCGGGTAGGTCGAAATTCCATTGTGAAATGGCCTGCGAGGTCCAACGATTTGTTTACTTTCGATATCTTTCTTAAGAGGGGTGGCGGGGGGGGGGGGGGGGGCAAGTACTCATAGATGCAGCCCCAATTATACCAGACGATGTGTGTCGTCGAATCGCTAGTGCACGCTCTACCATTTCATAGACTGTAATTACATCTGTTTATCGTTCTTTCGAAGGACAATTGCAAAGGTCCCTTCCAGTCGACTGCTTGAAAGCATGCTTAAGTAAAGGATAAAGTGTTTTATATGTGCTTTGGGCTCACCAATTTAGTATTGGAGGGCAGTGTGGAGGGTAAAAATCGTAGAGGGAGACCAAGAGATGAATACATTAAGCAGATTCAGAAAGATGTAGGTTGCATTAGGTACTGGGAGATGAAGAAGCTTGCACAGGATAGAGTAGCATGGAGAGCTGCATCAAACCAGTCTCAGGACTGAAGACCACAACAACAACATGTGCTTTGGATGGTTACCGAATAATTTTATTTCATTTAGGTGTGTACCAAATTGCACTGCAATGTCAAATGAGTCGACAGAGTGTGCTGCAAGTAGTTGGTAACTCTGTCCTTACGTCCTTACGTTCAGCATGAAACGACGTCTCGTTAAGAAGAATATTTATTTTGCGGGGTACAGGTGGTCACCAAAGTAGTTTTAATAAAATGTTCAATTCTACGTTTGTGTACCATATGATATAATTTAGAGCGGTGCAGGTAGAAACAGTTGTCTGACAGTATTTTACCCTTAAGAAGTGTACAAGGTGGCAGCTATTAATGGAATATTTTAAGGAATTGGTTTAAAAAGTTTATTTCAAAGCCCACAGTCGGATCTTTACAACTTTCCTCCCAGAGCAACCTCGGCTGTGGCTACGTGAGACAGGTTGCCTGTCTCTCAGAACCGAGGCAGTTCTGTCCAGTTAAAGCTGCTGGCAAGAGACGCCTTGAGCCCTCTGCTGAAACTGCTAGCAAATTCACGCTATCGGTCTTAGACAATGGGGTGCGTCGGAAACAGGCTACGTTTATGCACCCAGACCTCGAACAGAACATACGTCCTTCTTAGGAGGCACAGCCTATGGGTCTGCGTTCCATGACCGGCCACCAACATCAATTAACATGAACCGCCTCCCCTTCCTTTGCCTACTTCAATTGCTTGTTCGACCTCCTAGACTGCCCTAAACCTGGTAACATCCAATCCTAGGCGCACCGCATTGAAATATATTCTCTTTATTTTGCCTAATTTCCTGTTCTGTCATTTAGCGACAGTCCTAGATGCCCATTCACACGTCCTGACAGCTCGACCTCCTGTACAGTGTCGTCATAATCCTGGTGCCACAACCTTGTCCCCCCTTCCCTGCCAATGTACAGAAGCACACACCCACGTACAGGAAAAGACAGGTCAAATCATCCTTCTAACTTTTACATATTTAATACAGTAGTTGCTTTCTGCAGCTTAGAACACCTCTTTATTTTTGAAGAATGAAAAGTTGATTTCTCTGTTTCAGCTCACATAAATATGGGGAAATACACGAATGTGAAATAGTTTTCGCAAGCCCTTTGTGATACGCTAGAGTCTAGTGTATGTCGTATTTCCACATTCCAAAGTGAACCTGCATGTAGTTCCTAAGTTGGTTCAAGGTGAAATAAAGCATTATTCTTGTCGCTCTGGCCCACCTTGTTTTTACGAGAGGTTTCAACGTCAACATTAACAAACGCTACATCACTCCGATTGTCTTCTCAAGAGCTAGTGTATGTAGTTATAGAAAGACTAGGGTTCCATTTAAAAAAACCGTACTTGCTTCAGTATCGCCGTTGATACCAGCGTTAAAAACATTAACCAAAAAACAAATGCGTGCCCATCGACGCTCTAACATTTGCAGAAAATAGCGTTTCGATACGTGTAACCGTTCAATAAATAAAATTTGTGTTACGTCATACCTGACTCACCCTGAATAGATGCCTCGGTATGACTGAAAATATTTTCAGTACAGCGTATGTACTTTAAGCAGTCGCTGTAGTTCTTTTAATCTTATTTTTAATATATTAGCGACAGACGTGAATTGCTAGTATATTGAGTGTTATACGGCATTTTTTGCCCTATAGATATATGACACAGTAGAATAACATCTTAGAATGAATAAAGTCGGAAGTAATATTATACATAACTATCAAACTGTCATATTGAGAAAGTTGACAGTAAATTGTTGTCTTTTATTTATTATTGCTGTTATGCTTTTATCAGGGCTGACGTATGAATTGTATGATGTATGAATTTTAAAAGTGACTGATCCAAATATCTTAGAAACGCTTCGTATGGAAACTGTCGTAACTTCTTACTTGATGCATTCCAAATATAAGTCCAATGTGTCAATCTGTTCTAATTCTAATACAAACATTTTTGTAACAAAATTAACAGACACTAATGTGTCACTAGATGCTCTGCGGAAAAACATGCAACAGATGACAGGTACAAATCATTTTTCATGCTACTTTCTTCCTAAACTCTTACAAAATACTCTGTAAGTTGTTAAAGTTGTAACACCATGCATGGAGCATGCGACAAACGTCAAATACTTGGACGTGAATATTACTAGCATTTCATCTCAGCCGTACAAAGCAGCCAGTAGGAAGACAATCTACATTCTCTATGTCATAAAATGTTACGCAGTGCGTTTCTCATTCACTAATCGTATATTAATGTTGTCTGTCTGTGGGGAGATAGTGATTCTTATCGTCTGAGAAGCCGAAATGTCTAGCAGCAGGTTCCGGAAATGGAGACTGGTAGGGCCGAGGTCTGTAGAGTCTGTGGTTCATCGTTTTACGATACTGCGTTCCATGTTGATCGATATCGCACTAAAACAATGTGAATATGGAGTCCATGGGTTTAAGAGGGCCATGGGCCATGCTCAACGCCATACTTCTCCAACGGCCTAATGTACCAGCACCTCGTTTGTTCGTCCAGACGTGCAGGATCGCACAGACTTGTCACGTACATTTTGGGTCAAGGATTGAGCCTGTCTGAAGCAAGGTGAGTGCTCCCACTGACGGTGCGACGGCTGCTGGAGCACCACCTGTTTTCTGGGCGGTGAACACTGTTGCGGCTTCCCTTGACGCGTCAGCAGAGACGTGTGCCGACACTTGAGCGGCCAACGACAGCACTACAACACAGAAGTCGCAACATGCCGTCTTTTCGGGCGACTACACCAAACATCAAGTACTGTCATCTCACCGTATTTGCGGCCTATAGCCTCATTAGAGTTGTAGCTGGGCCCATCTACGCAACAAAAACATCCAGAACCTCCTAGCGTGTTCAGCCGTCCGGCCATGGAACAAGCTGCGCTGCACCCTGTACACAATTCAGTCTCCTGATGCTTTTGACAGGACTCTGAAATACTTGGTTTCTCAAACGCCTAACGTACATGGTCATATTCCTCACATCAAACAGTAAACAAAACGCCCTTATCCTCTCTCAGTCACGGTTCTTTCTGAATTCGTTTCTCGAACAGTCATGTCACGTTATTTCCCCTTCCGTGTTATTACTTGTGTTCAGTTACGTTCCTTATCTGATTATAGTAAACACTATTAAGAACGATATTTCTCTCGAGCCACTCTTCTATAAAATATTCTCGGACATCTATCGATGCTGCAGGAAATTGGATACTATTTAATATAATCTTTGTTGTCGTACTTTTGATGAACAAACAAAAATTGTGTCTTTTTCGACAGTAGCTACCCCTGTTTGCCACTGTTATTTTACAGTTACCTTTAAACGTCGCATCCCGCATTAAATGCTGCATTCGTGTTTTCACTTTATATTTATAAATGCGGAAGATAGTGCGAGTGTGTTTTCTACTCCTCCACGCTGACACGGCTGGACGAATTTGGAGGATATTTCGAATGGAGATAGCTTATACCCTGAATTAAAATGCAGTCATATCAACACAAATTTTACATCACTTCGATTCCGTGAGTTCCGTAATCTGTACAGAAAATTGCAAGACATATCAACATAAACCTCATTTCCGCCCTTTTTATTGCTCATGAAAACCACACATTGCAAGTTGTACCACCATACAGCGAGACCTTCAGAGGTGGTGGTCCAGACGGCTGTACACACCAGTACCTCTAATACCCAGCAGGACGTCCTCTTGCATTGATGCATGCCGGTATTCGTCGTGAAATACTAACCACAAGTACATGAAGGCACAGTTGGTCAAGATTGTCCCACTCCTCAACGGCTATTCGGCATGGATCCGTCAGAGTCGTTGGTGGTCACGTCGTCTGTAAACTGCCCTTTTCAATCTAGCACGGGCATGTTCGATAGGGTTCATGTTTGGAGAACATGTTGGCCACTCTAGTCGAGCGACGTCGTTATTCTGAAGGAAGTCATTCACAAGATGTGCACGATGGCAGCGCGAATTGCCGTCCATGAAGACGAACGCCTCGCCAATATGCTGCCGATACGGTTGCAGGATGACATTCACGTATTGCACAGCCGTTACGGCGGCTTCCATGACCACCAGGGGCGTACGTTAGCCTCACATAATGCCACCCCAAAACAGCAGGGAATCTCCACCTTGCTGCACACGCTAGACAGTGTGTCTAAGGCCTTCAGCCTGACCGGGTTGCCTCCAAACAAGTCTCGGGCGATGGTCTGGTTGAAGTAATGTGCGACACTCATCAGTGAAGAGAATATGTTGCCAATCCTGAGCGGTCCATTCGGCATGTTGTTGGGCCCATCTGTAACGTGCCGTATGGTGTCGTGGTTGCGAAGCTGGAGCTCACCACAGACGTCAGGAGTGAAGTTGCACATCATACAGACTATTGCGCACAGATTGAGTAGTAAAACGACGCACTGTGGCTGCACGAAGAGCATTATTCAACATGGTGGCGTTGCTGTCAGGGTTCCTCCGAGCAATAATCCGTAGGTAGCGTTCATGCACTGCAGTAGTAGCCCTTGGTTGACCTGAGCGAGTCACGGCATCGACAGTTCCTGTCTCTCTGTATCTCCTCCATGTCCGAGAAACATCGCTGTGGTGCACTCCGAGACGCCTGGACACTTCTCCTGTTGAGAGCCCTTCTTGGCACAAGGTAACAATGCGGGTGCGATGGAACCGCGGTATTGACCGTCTCGGCATGGTTGAACTACAGGCAACACGAGCCGTGTACCTCCTTCTTCCGATGACTGGAAGTGATCGGCTGTCGGACCGCCTCCGTCTAATAGGCGCTGTTCATGCATGTTTGTTTACGACTTTGGGCGGGTTTACTGACATCTCTGAACAGCCAAAGGGGCTGTGTCTTATATATATACATGACACTGAATTGTTTAGAGAGTGCAGGATAGCTTGTTCCAGGGCCGGACGGCACAACACGTTAGACGTTTATGGATGGTTTTGTTGGGATAGAAGGGTCCAGTTACAACGCTCAACATCTTAGTTTGACTGAGGGCGTCGTAGCTGTTATCCATGCCAAAGGCGTGTGGTGTAACGACGCCTTAGGTTTTCGTTTGATATATGACCATGTGCAGACTTCGTCACCTACGTCAGTTACAACCCACTTCAAAAATGATTCATATTCTTTTTAAATTGTCATAGAATGGTTCTTGAACGAAACTGTAAAACATCAGTTGAGTCGTGTGCAGAGAATTACATCACTTGGGCCAATTGGTTTTCGTAACTTTTTCGAATTTAAATTTCGTTTGTTTCTCCTCAGAAAATTATATCGACACACGTTATCTTGATCTAATCGATATCAGAATCACACATTAAATAAACTTTTTAGATTCAAAGTTTCGGTGAACGACGTAAGAATTACTAATCTTGTCAAATATATTATTAATCAGTTCACACAATTCTTCATAAATAAATCTTCAAGACACGTGTTTCAACTTTAGTAGCATACACTATTTTATTAGCTTACTACACATACAGATGTGAACTTGAGCGTTGACAGACAGTGACTAACATTTCAATAAGATTAAGATCTACATGATGTCATTGTTGTAAAAAAAGAGTATAAAACTTCATTTTTAATTTTTAGAAGCACGACGCAACAACTCGGTTCCAGGATCTTCTGTTGCTCCTTGGCTGTCGACCCGCGACGTATAGCGGCCAGCAATTTCCTCTCTGGTCGCGGCAACGAAGATGCTGTCCCCGTTCGTTGCGCCGACCTCTCTGTACATGAAACACATAAAAAAATACAAACTTTTAGATAATTCACATTTATTACAAATAATAAGAAAACACATAAACAAAACTAAATTAAACTTATAATCACCTGCAAACTGGGCTGACTTTGGTGGATGGGTGACGCTTAATTTCGTCCCACTACATACCCCACCCACAAGCTCAGTTTGTCAGGTTTTAACCGGAACTAAAACTGTTCAATATACAATATTTAACGGTTAATACATTTTCCTCACATTTTACGTAACCTAGAGTCCTTGCTATTAGATAGATTTAATCCTTTTAATACGATATTGTTGTGACTATTGTAACCTCCCCACAGTAATTTAAAGAAAACGAAAATACTTAATACAAATGGGAGCCGAGTGTAACCTCCCCACAAAAATTTTAAAAGAAAGAAATATGACAATATTTAATTATGAATGCTAATAGACATTGCTCTATGCGTAACCTGCCCACAATGAAATGTACTGACAATGGGAACAAAAATGTGAAATTCGCAATCTGACTCAAATATAAATTCTTCAGCAAAATATTAAAGTCTATTCAGTGATAAGAAAATTCAATTAAACCGAAACATCGGTCTTTGGCCCTGTGTAAAACAATCAGAATTAAAGTCTTACCTCAGAATAAATGGATGTCACATTTCTGCTCTTGTTGTTGCGCACCGCTTGGAGGAACTGCATTGCAAATAATAATATTCTCTTTTTTTGTGATTTTAGTGGAATTTTTCTTCAAAAGAAGTGGAATGAAATGGGAAGTGCAACGAAATCTTGAGTTCAATAAAAAATTAAATTTTTGAGAAAATGCTTTTGAAATAAAAAATTATTATTGGGGGACTTGTTGGAGAATAATTACAATAAATAAAATTTTTCATTATCTAATGATTATATTAATTAACAGTATACCTTATTCACCATCTTGACCAGTGTTGCCGACCGCCTACATCACACAACCGCACTGGGCTGCTACTACTGACCGACCGCTCTGCATGACGACTATTAGCGTACTGCACGCGACGACTACTAACAGAGTACTGCTCTCAACTAGACAGAGCTACCGACTCGCAACGACTACTGACCGACTCGCAACGACTACTGACCGACTCGCAACGACTACTGACCGACTCGCAACGACTACTGACAGACTGAGAACCGCTCGCAACACTCGCGCGGTCAAGCGCATACTCTCTGGTCACAGATGCTACAATGCCTCGCCATCGCTGCTATGTTACATACGTGTTTCATAACCCTCCACTGGGGGGGCAAAAATTTGGCAGCGATGGTGAGTCATTTGGACTTGCCAAGCGCGGCAAAATTTTTCTTTAATTAACAAAATCCTACAACTTACAGAATATTTAAATGTTGTGCACACGCACTAAGTACAAAATATATCAGACAAAGACAAAATGTGAATACAAAACATAGTAGCAAATCAGAAAAATGTATATACAAATTTTTTGACAGATAACAAAGTGCACAGGCACTGAAAAAATTCTTTAGCATATGCAGAACAAATAAACAGACTGGCAAAAAATATTATGTTGACAAGTGACATAAGTGTACTCGCATTGGAGTTCAGCGAATCGAAAAATGTATAACCTATGAACATAAATGATGTTACCAAAAAAATTTTTTTTTTTTTTATGTGACAAGAATCAGGATAGGAAAGGGAAGGATTGCATCATGGTTGTAGCACTTTAGATTGCACACAGCTGCTCTGAAAGTCCATATCTTTCCACAGAAGTACAACATCAAGTGACACAACTTGAAGTTCTTTTCCCATCAGAATTTATCAGTGTAGCCAAGACACTGAACTGTCGTAGTAATGTTCCATGTTTTCATTTTGGCAGTACATTAGGTACACCAAACAGTGGGACCATAATAATGTCTTCATCGCTCATGGTGGTGGACAGCATGTCGTGTCAACACCACACTCTTACAAGGCACACCAACGTAGAATTAGTGCAAAACCAAATATAGTGCTCCATGATCACTGGGATAAACAGGACAAATGGACATTGCAGTAATTCAGGGTAGTCAGCTTATGAGGTGAAGGACATCAAGTCACATAATGTTGACAATTACAGACTTAATTAGTAGTTTGTGGCATTCATAGCCCAGTTATTGAACATTTCTGTACCAAGTATGTAGTATTACAGAAAAATGTTCATTAATTGTTGTACATAGAATCAGTAGCCTTCTTTTCCTGGTTACAAAGCATTATGAAATAATCGCATTCTTTTCAGTTACAGAGTATAATTAAGAATCATTAACCTTCTCCTAATTACAGTTAATTAATCATTTGTCATTCCAATAATCATTAGCCTTTTCCTAATTACAGTTAATTAATCATTTGTCGATAATTAATCATTTGTCTAATTACAGTTAATTAATCATTTGTCTAATTACAGTTAATTAATCATATTAATCATTTGTCTAATTACAGTTAATTAATCATTTGTCGTTAATTAATCATTTGTCTAATTACAGTTAATTAATTGATCATTTGTCATTTCAATATAGTAAGAATTATTAGCCTTAATTAATTACAAAGCATTATTAAACAGTACCATAGTTAATTAATTATGTGTCATTACAATCTATTAAGAATCACTAGCTGGCATCATGGGTAATCGTATTACAATAAACAGTGGCGGTCCTTGGCCAGTTACAAAGTATATTTAGTAAGACAGAATAATGTTCATCAGAAGCCTTAATTGAAAAGGAGAGTCAATTATTGGCCTAGCATTAACATAATACATTGAGTGATACAAATTATTGGCACTCATTGGCCATTAACCAAAACATGAAAACTCAACATGGGAAAAAAAGGGCTAATTAATGGCATAATTAATAACAATTCTTCAAGTGACATTAATTATTGGCACTCAGTGGCCAGCAAGTATTGAATAGAATCATCATTCAGTATTATTCAGATTATTACGAAGTCATTATTAAAAATCAGTTAATTACAGTCAAATCATTAAAAATCACAGGCATTATAAGTAGTATCATTACAATAAACAGTGTTCCTCCTTCAGTAGTATTCAGATCATTACAAAGTCATTATTAAAATCAGTTAATTACAGTCAAATCATTAATAATCACAGGCATTATAAGTAGTATCATTACAATAAACAGTGGCAGTTATTAGCTAGTGACAAAGCATTATTTTGAATATAGTCTCATTAAGAGGTCATTACTCAAGTGACATGCTATTCAGAGTTGATCAGTATTATTCAGAATTATCATAAACTAGTATCACTATTTGGGACTGGTAATACTTTTTTTTTTTTTTTTTTTTTTGTTAGCAATGCATTGCGTTGGGATCGATAATTAATTGCTGAGGCATAACACTTTTTGCTTTTGACCTATTGCTGCAAATGAGGATAGGTAACGTCATTCGTCATGAGTCAGCTGTAGCAAGATTATGTAACAAGGCAGTGTATGTGATCACATTTATAAGTGATAAACACAAATGGGTAAAAAATAAAAATGCAAGTACTAGAACAGGTATAATAACTAACAGGTTTAGTAAGTATCATGAAAAGCTTCTCCTGGAAAAATATACAAAATGGATGATTGGCCTGAAAGAAGAAACGCACACTATGCTGAAAAGTAGTGAACTTCGAATTAACAGGTAGTGAAATGTGTATAAAATGTGTTCCATAGCTGTCCTTTCCAAAACTTTCCGTCATCCTACTATGCAATATTACACCTGCTGTCAAAGCAAACTGCAACAAATACTTAAATAACTACATAACATAAATACATAACTTCAACATTATCCTCATCTGTAAAGAAAACTTCATTATCCATATCATCATAACTTCACTATTATCATCATCTGTAAAGAAAAACTTCATTATTCATAACATCATATCCTTCATCATTATTCATCAGTATTCATTATCATCTGCAAAAAATCACTTCATTACTCATTATACAATTATTCCTTATCTCTAGCATATTTCATCACTAAAACTAAGATGTGTAGTTCAGTCTGACAGCCTGCATCAATCACCTTGTATTCTGAAAGAAAAAATTAGTTAAGACTGCTATTCTGTGATGAGTATAGTATATTCGTGTTAATGTTTGTTAATCCTGATCCATTTACTCTTCCTCATAAAGTTATCGCATCTCCTTTCGTTTATTCCGTAGGTGAAATTCCCATTTCTGTTGAATTTATTTCTTACATACATCATTTCTTTCTGAAATTGATGAACAGAGATTAATGTCTTGCATTTAAATCATATACCCACTAAATAATGACTGGTTTATGGTGACACAATTAACCATACAGCATAACATGACAGAAAACGTAATATGTTAAAGACGTTGACAGTGTTCAGATGCAAAAATGTACACAGAATAATACAATGCAGTAGCAAAAAAAAAAAATGTAAAACAGTCACGATCTTGAGGTGTCATAGGGCAACAAAAAATGTCAAAGTCAACTGGTGTGTGTTATATCTTAACTATTTCACAGTACATACAAACAAAACTTGAAAACAATCATACACACAAAAAAAAGTGGAAAATGTGCACGGTCTGATGTGTAACGACAAGAAAAGCGACCTGCTAACCTTACCTTGCCGGGCACTTGCCAAGAAAAAATACGATAATCATCAGTAATTAGTCACGTGAAATAATTGCATTAGTAAATGGCATCATAGTGTATTGAATCATACAGTGGTTTCACTCAATAAACGGTTTAATGTTTGATATATGGTGATTGCCTTTCGATCTTCTAATTCTCAAAGTTTCGACGTGTACAACATTGGGGTGAGGGATGCTGCGAATCCGATATGGACCTGCGTATAGAAGTTCAAATTTACTGCACTTACCTTTTAATTTGCTGGATAAATAGTGTGTACGTACTAGTATCTTCTGTCCAACGTGAAAGTCTCGGCGTGTACAAACCTGTTTTTGCTGTCTTCTCCGGCGCTCTGCGGCACGTTTGATGTTGTTCAGCGCAATGTCAATTATTTCGTGGTGTCGTAATCGACGAGATGTAGGAAATGTTATTAACTCTTTAATTTTGTTAGGTGGTTCAGCATTTTTCAGTATAACAGACGGAGATAGCATAGTGGATTCATTTGGTATGGAATTAATTACATCTTGGAATGAGAGTATGTGTGTATCCCAATCAATATGTCTTTTGTGGCAGTATATTCTACACAGTTTACCAATTTCCTTCATTAATCTTTCACAGGGGTTCGAAGAAGCGTGGTACTTGGATATATAGATCGGAGAAATGTTTCTGGCTCGTAACATGCGTGTCCATACGCTACTACGAAATTGAGATCCATTGTCAGAAATTACTTTCATTACATGCCCTACATGAGATAGAAAATGTTTTACAAATGCTTTCGAAATAGTTTTAGCAGTAGCTTTGCGTAACGGAGTGAAAGTAACAAATTTTGAAGTGAGCTCAACAGCGACAAAAATGTAGCAAAAACCTCTGGTAGTTCTCGGAATCGGACCAAAAATGTCTACTGCGGCCATATGTCTTAATTTAACAGGTATAATGGGATATAAAGGAGGAATATGTGAAGTGGTGTCTGATTTAGCTTTCTGGCAAATTTTACAAGACGCTAAAACTCGTCGTATACGTTTCTCCATGCTGGTGAAATAACAGTTCTGTCTCAGTATAAGAAAACATTTTCGTGCTCCGTAATGTGCGTAACTTAAATGAGTGTACCAGATTAATTTGTTAACCAGTTCATCAGGTATGCATAATAACCAATTGTTGCTGTCAGGATGAGAGCGGCGAAACAAAATGTCATTGCGTACAGTGTAATGGTTTCTAATCGTAACATTATTCCTATCTTGCCAAAGGTGTTTAATTTCTTTCCACACGTTGACCTTATTTTGCTCTTGCGCTATGTCCTGTAGTGACGATGAAATAAAATTTTCAAAAGCAACTTGCTGAATGTACATGACACTGAAATTTGTTTTGCAGAAGTTGGTTGCTACGTCTTGCTGATTGTTGCCGAGAGAACGCGATAGTGCGTCTGCTATAACATTTTGCGTACCGGGAATGTGAACTATTGTAAAATTAAATTCCTGTAAATATAGTTTCCATCTGCTTAATCTGTCGTGCGTGAATTTGGCCGAAAGTAAAAATTGTATCGCTCTGTGATCTGTGTAAACTGTGGTATGTCTGCCATAAAGAAAATGCCTAAATCTCGTAAAAGCCCATACAACACATAATGTTTCCAATTCTGTAACGGAGTAATTTCGTTCAGCAGGTGACAAAATGCGACTTGCAAATGCGATGTTTTTAATTACTGTTGAACCATCTTCTTCTATTTCCTGGAAAATGTGTACGCCTAAAGCGGTGTTAGAACTGTCGTTGGCAATGGAAAAATTTCTAGTAAGATCTGGGTGCGATAAAAGTGGAGCATTCAACAAAGCATGTTTCAGGTTCACAAATTCAGAGTGTGCTTGCTTATCCCAAGACCAAATACTGTTTTTACCTGTTAATTGACATAACCTGGGTGTGTCTAAAGCAGAATGATGAATAAATTTACGAAAAAAGTTAATTAAGCCCAAAAAACTGCGTAATTGCTTCTTCGTCGTAGGAACGGTAATGCCACGTAGAGCTTGAAGTTTTTTTGGATCAGGTGCAATGCCTTCTGCTGAAATTACGTGTCCAAGAAATTTTATAGAAGTTTTGCCAAAGTGCGATTTACTAAGATTAACTGTAAGTCCTTGTGCATGGAAAGTTTGTAACAGACGTTCTAAAATCACATTGTGTTCAGACCAGTTAGCATCTGCAATAAGAATATCGTCTACATACGTCGTAATTCTGTCCTTAATGCAAACGTGTGTCGGATGGCGTCAAAATTAATAACATTTTCGTGAACAAAATTCTGCGTGTCTAAATTATTGCTTACGTTACTGGAATATGCAGTCTGTGCTGTATCTGGTTAAAATCTATCGTACGTGTTATTATTTACTGGAGAATGTTGTGGCATATCCACTATATGAACTGTTCTGTTATTTCTTACTGACGTGTTACGCTATAGATGACACCTATTGTCTGTTTCATTCATGATTATTCGTTGTTGCTGATGTTGTTGCTGCTGAAAAGATCGACTGTTATTAAATGTACGCTGAAAATTGTGCTCATCATTTTTACGTCTGTCGTGATAGTCATTCCTATACGGTGTATTGCGATACGAGTTGAAATAGAGTGTTGTCTGTACGTAGTTATTTCTTTGCTGCCATGCGTTACTAATTGTTGGAGCTGGGACTATACGTGCACGCGGCGAAACATAAGAGTTTGGTTGACCTTGTAGACTGCATTGTTGGTTACGTATGCTAAGCGGCTGACTTTCATGCTATTGTGGTGAAAAACATCTATTGTTACAAAAATGTGGTTGCGACTGCCGAAAATTTTGTACATACTGATGATTACGACTTTATCTGTTAATAAAGTTACGGCGGTAGATGTCATTACGGGAGTGCCTAATGAAAATTGTCACATTCGGTAAAATATTTGTCATATCCGGTTTTCATTACTCGTTTCTTAATACTAGGTAGAGCAATAGTTAAAGAGCAGTTTGGATAGATATAAAGGATAGTAGAAGAAAAGGCAGCAGTGCAGAAAACTAAAGATGAAACAGCACTACTACAGCTCGGGGCCCTATGCTCGCTACGGCACATATTCATTAAAGCGTAATGAATCCCCTGAGGTCAATTACGCACTGCAAATAAATTTCAACTTTTGCGTTACAGGCAATAGCGGTATAAATTCAAAAGCAAATAGCTGTATTCTTGCTAATTCCAGTTCCTTCATTATAGGCAATGCTGTTGTAAATACAAAAATAAATTGTCGCATCTGCTTCAAAGCTAGTTTCTTCATTACACGCAATAGCGGTGAAAGCATAAAAACAAATTGTCGTATACAGCGCAAATCGTGTATCTGTGTTCTGCCATTATTAAATTCCTTACATTTTCTTACAAATGCAAATTGCTTATTATCAACGCTCTCGTCACTGAATTTGAGAACACGTTCAGGTTTGTGTGAAAGTTTGTTCGTCTGTGTAATTACGGATTTCAAGTTGCGTAGCTTTTCATATTTTAAGTCGCGTGGCTTTTCGGATTTTAAGTCGCGTAGTCTCTGTAAATTGCTCACATTATACGTGTTGCGCGAGTCTGACGGATGTTCGCGAAGTGGCGTCTGCTGTGATGTGTTATAAACCGAAATACTTTTCATTTCTGTTACTTCTTGTTGTAAACTCGACAACTTCCTACGTAACGTGTTGTTAGATGAATCGATCTCATTAATTGTCTGCTGTAAATTTTGAAATTCAGGTGTTTGGATAAATGAAACCGGTGCAGTATCGTCTGATTTATTGTCATTAGTATTTTCGATAACATCAATACGACTGGCCAATTCATCACATTTTTCAGTCAGTAATTTAACCTGATCATCGGTTTTAGAATCGGACGCATTAATCTGTTTTTGCAACTTACGCGTAGTTTCGCTCAGTTTTTTAACATCAGCTTTGATGACATCGCAATCCTGTGTTAGATCTAATTGTTCGAATCTGTCTGTCACTGTTTGAATATTTACTGTGTGTGTATCTGTTTTTGATTTAAGATCAGAAATTTCATCCCGTAATTCAGCGTTCAACTGTTCTATGGTATTAATTTTGTCGGACACTGTAGTAATATTATTGTCTACATACGTCTTCGCTTTCGCGAACATTTTACGTTTGTCCTCTTGTCTTTGTGCAGTGATTGTTTCCATAACCTGACGTTTGACTTTATTTTGATCCTGAATAAATTTGCGGAAACGCGTATCACTGTTCTGTATGTGCTGATTAAAGCGCTCGTTAATCTGAGTGTTCTGCTGTTCGAATTTCGAGTCTATCTTTGCGTCCATTGTGCGCGAAAGTTCTACCGTCATTGCTTTAAACTCGTCCCGTAATTGTGTAGCTTTTTCAGAGCACTGTTTGGCGACTCCGCTAATTTCGTCTCTGAGTGTTTCTGTTGCGGCTGTTTGCATTTCCCTTAATTCTTGCGCAACAGACTTAATTTCTTCGCTATTTTTTTGTGAACAAGCCTCAATTTCCGTGCGCAACTGTTCCTTAGTGTCATGGCACTGCGCGGCAACGTCTCTAATTTGTTCACTAAGCTGTCCGTTCTGTTCCCTAAGTTGTTTGAAATTTTCACTCTGTTGTCGGACCTGTTCACTAAGTTTGTCTTGTTTTTTGTCATTATTGTCAAGTTTTTTGTTCTGTTGTTTGAAATTTTCATCAATTTTATTAAATTTTTCATTAAACTGTTTGAAATTTTGCCGCAAAAATGCCATAATTGGATCCGATTCAAAATTAGCATTTCTATTCTCTGTGCTGTTCAATGGTCGATCTGGAATTGTCTCGTTTTGCGTGACCATTTGGTCATTCTGTAATTTACAAAAAGGTTTGCCAGTTAAACATACACTGTCAGACCCTATTTCGGAATTAAATAAATCCGTCGTACTTTCACTACACTGACCATTTTCATTCGAAAAATTTGTTTGTATGTTACTTGAATTTTCCAAATCGGGTGTGTTAAGCTGGGCAGCGCTCATTACAATAGAGCGTCCCGCGTCATCAATTGTCGTCAAATTAACAGAGGAGACAATTGAGTTTGTTTGTTCATTATCAGGGTAAAAGTCGTCACTAGTGGTTGGAATGCATTGATTGTCAGTGAACGCAGTATTGTCATCATTACACTGCGTGTCACAATTACTGTCGGTCACGCTGTTTAAGTCGGTAATTTCATTCAAAATACCTCGCGATATACTATTCACAGTCTTTCGCGGCATTTTTACAATAGTCACAATTTTTCACAAAACAATAAGCACAAATGCAAAAACAACACACAAATACAATAAAGCAACAAATTGCCGTTGACCTGTAGAAAGAAAGTCACAATATTATTAAAAGCGTTGCGCTAAATCCTAATTATATCTAAGCAAATAAGAGCAGATATCTGACTGTCGCTCAAAAGACTCTCAACGAAATACGATCCTGGACTGGGTGTCGCCAAGTGTAACCTCCCCACAGTAATTTAAAGAAAACGAAAATACAATACTTAATACAAATGGGAGCCGAGTGTAACCTCCCCACAAAAATTTTAAAAGAAAGAAATATGACAATATTTAATTATGAATGCTAATAGACATTGCTCTATGCGTAACCTGCCCACAATGAAATGTACTGACAATGGGAACAAAAATGTGAAATTCGCAATCTGACTCAAATATAAATTCTTCAGCAAAATATTAAAGTCTATTCAGTGATAAGAAAATTCAATTAAACCGAAACATCGGTCTTTGGCCCTGTGTAAAACAATCAGAATTAAAGTCTTACCTCAGAATAAATGGATGTCACATTTCTGCTCTTGTTGTTGCGCACCGCTTGGAGGAACTGCATTGCAAATAATAATATTCTCTTTTTTTGTGATTTTAGTGGAATTTTTCTTCAAAAGAAGTGGAATGAAATGGGAAGTGCAACGAAATCTTGAGTTCAATAAAAAATTAAATTTTTGAGAAAATGCTTTTGAAATAAAAAATTATTATTGGGGGACTTGTTGGAGAATAATTACAATAAATAAAATTTTTCATTATCTAATGATTATATTAATTAACAGTATACCTTATTCACCATCTTGACCAGTGTTGCCGACCGCCTACATCACACAACCGCACTGGGCTGCTACTACTGACCGACCGCTCTGCATGACGACTATTAGCGTACTGCACGCGACGACTACTAACAGAGTACTGCTCTCAACTAGACAGAGCTACCGACTCGCAACGACTACTGACCGACTCGCAACGACTACTGACCGACTCGCAACGACTACTGACCGACTCGCAACGACTACTGACAGACTGAGAACCGCTCGCAACACTCGCGCGGTCAAGCGCATACTCTCTGGTCACAGATGCTACAATGCCTCGCCATCGCTGCTATGTTACATACGTGTTTCACTATTTGTCATTTACTCTTAATTGTGCTCTTATGGTAATTCGTAACCGAATATAGGGAGATTGCTCCTCTTCAGTTAATAGTTGCTAATAAATACTAATTTAGTACGTTCTTTAACGTTGTACATTAGGACAGAGCGTTCAAATTGTGATAGATTAGTTTCAGTTTCATTTATTTACAAGAGTTATTCTTTTTAAGAATGTATATTACTAATAAGTTTCTCACAATAACTAATAGTACTATTTACTTTACGTCATCCTCTTCCCTAATGCCTTATTTATGCCTGAGGTCAAGAAGAAATCAAGCAAAACTTTCTTTGGAATCTCGGCACGGCTTTCTTTACCTTCGGACACCTTGTTGGGTAATGGCCATTTATTTAGGAGAAACAAGCGAGAGAGCCCCGTTTGGTGTGTTCTATATTAACACTATTACAAACCTCTATTAAAGGCACTCTGCTATGTTCTCGTGAGCCATATAGCTCTGGACGCCCATGGTCCCTAAAACTATTAACCATCCCCCTTTGGTTCCTACTATCCGAGTAAATTTAAAATACGCAAAATTCCTTTAGACCTAAGAGCAAAATTTCCTCCATATAAATCCCCCTTTTGGTTATCTTCCTCTTTTTTTTGAAGTACCAGTAGATTATTGTAGAACACATGTTTAAGCTTTCTGTCATTTATTTAAAATAACACGTAACTATCACGAAAAACTTCACATGAATAAACTATGAACGCTCTTCCGTGTGTAACATATGCTAAATATTAACTTATTTAGGAATGAAGGGTTTCATTTGATCAACACTATATAATCCTTTAATTACACCTGATGAAGGTTCCATAAGAAGTAATGCTTTGGGATGTACAATCTTATGTACAACATATGGACCTTCAAAGATCAAGAAGAATTTTCTACATTCCTTACCGATCTTAGAACTTTTAGGATGAGATCGTACTAACACAAGATCTCCTACCTGAAATGAGGGTTCTATAGCCTGTTGATTATAACTTTTAATTCTCCGTTCGGCATTTTTTACAATCTGTTCGCAAACTTTTTCGTCTGGGATACATTGTTGGATCTCATTTACTGGTGGCCAAGGTAAAGCATCTAGTAAAGGCTCACCTATAATTCGTTTGCCTAAAATTTCTATAGGTGATAATCCCGTCGTTAGGTGAGGCAATTCATTTAATATCTTTTCGAATTCAGGCATTAGTTTGGCCCACCGAGTATGTTTATGTGCACAATAAGTTCTACATAATCGTCCTAATTCTTTCATGACTCTTTCTACTAAATTACTTTGAGGGTGATATTTCGAAATTTAGATATGTTTGATTCCATATTGTCTTATCATATCTTGAAATCTTTGACTAATAAAGGCACTACCGTTGTCAGACATAAGTCGTTTAGGAATGCCCCAGTTAACAAAGTAATTTCGGGTGAGGCAGCGTATAACGCTTGCTGTATTCGCTCGTTTCAAAGTATACAGTTTCACATGTTTGGACCAACATTCCATTACAACAAACACATATGTTAATCCTCCTGAACTCCGAGGCAGAGGGCCGAAAAAATCTAATGATAGTAGATCCCACAAACCTCGAGGAATTACAGCATATAATTTATAACGCTTGGATTTGTTATTAACTTTAACCTTTTGACAGGTTTCACAAGCCCTAATAATACTTCTCACAATACGTGACATATTTTTGAAATAATAATACTTCATTAGATGTTTAATACATTTATGAATTCCAAAATGCCCGTAACCTTCATGAATATAAGTAATTAACTCGTCCACAACAGTTTTCGGAATGCAGATTTTCCATCTCTGGTGTTCCCTCTGTGCTTTCCAATACAACAAGTCGTTAAAATATAACCACACACCCCGGGTGTTAACTGTTTCGTCCCCATTATTAAGGTTTTGTATAATTCGTAGAATAACATTTTTCTTTCCTTTATGTAATACGGTAACCTACTACTTAGGACTCGTATTAGATGACTTTCAATTAATTTAGCACGGTTTAAATTCCATTCAAAATAATTCCTATAACCTCTCCACCGTTTAGAATATGGAGGAGGGGCTAACAACTCTAAAGTTAAGTGTTGTTGTTTTCGTCTTGACCAATAATTTTGTTTAAACTGCTTAACAAAATCATCCCAATCCCTGAATTCATTTCTATGCAGTACTGCCCATTCCGCAGCTTCTGCTTCTAAATGTCCTATTACAAATTGAATGCGTTTTTCACTACTCCATTTAGAAGATAATGATGTTTCAAAAGCTTTTATAAAGATTATAGGATGAAGTTCGCCTTGTGGTTTGAATACAGGAAATCGACTTGCTGCATTTGAATTTGTCGTTATGTCATCCAGACATTCTGCGAGAGAAATAGTCGGATTTTGTTTAGATTGCAGAGACGGAGTTGCATCGGATTGGCTTGCCGTGATTGCTTTATTCATATTGTTGTCTTCCGTGCTAGCAAATTCGATGCGACTGTTGTCTCTGATTATGTTATTACCTCTGCTACCTGAAATGTTCTCGTTATTATCTAATTCCGATAACCGTTTAGTAATTTCCTGTATCCGCATTTCTGTATTGGATACGCGATTAGCTAATATCGATTCTTCACTGTGTTCACGATGTGAACGCTCTGTACCTTCGTCAATATTATTATCTTTGGCAGTCTCAAGGTTACTGCATATTTCAGTAATTAAAGATTTCATGTTTTCGATTTCAGTATGGTCCTTTTCTACTTGATGAGTTAATGTCTCTAATTCTACATTATCTATTGAAGAAATCTCTACAGGTTTGGTAGAGACCTCTGTAATAGATTCCAATAATTCTCTACGAACAGTTTCCGTTTGCATAGAAGGTTCATCTCGTAACATGTTATTTTTCTGTATTTCATTTACAACTAAGATATTGACACTATCTAGTCTCTCGGCTAAGTCAGTGATATCGTTTCGCATGCGAGCTTTTTCCTCGCGCGATTCCTGGATATGTTCTTCTAACCTTTTACAATTATCAGCAATCTTATTACTAAGTCCTACTAGTTTTTCCTGCATTTCAACTTTAGAAGACTCTATTTTATCACTTAATTCTCGACTGGTTTCATTAAGATATTCCTGCAACCTGTCTGTTGATTTTGTTAGCTCCCCTTTAAGTCTAGCAGTATATTCCTCGTTAGATTGTTTTAATTCCTGTTTTAGTTCCTCTTTCAATCTAGCAGTAGATTCCTCGTTAGACTGTTTTAATCTAGCCATAGATTCTTCGTTAGACTGTTTTAATCTAGCAGTAAATTCTTCGTTAGACTGTTTTAATTCCTGTTTTAGTTCCTCTTTTAATCTAGCAGTAGCTTCCTCGTTAGATTGTTTTAATTTAGCGATCGCCCTAAAAAGGGCTCTCATGCTCCTATCGGACATAGATTGCTCTTCGTCTGACATTTCACTTCCCGACATTATTGTAAGATATTAACTATTTACACACGCAGACTTGTAATCAACAATCCTGTAAAAGCACACTTCCTATGTACAACACTCCACTTCCAACCTGAAACAAACTCACCGGACACTAATATTGTAATTTGTAGTTCTCGATGATTAGTGTGCTGCTATGGGCTGCAGATGTAACAGCCGTCGATGCAGCCGCTGAGATGCTGCGACCCCGCTTCCGCAACCGGCAGGACGCTGAGTCGAACACCGGAAACGTCGCTAGCTGCAACCACGCCCGGCACCGCCGTAGACAGGCGAAGCCCTCAGCAACACCTCTAATACCAGCCGGAGGAACGCCCCGCAGCTGACGTACTGGGCCTATTAGTTTAGGGAGAAAAAAGGTTGTCGGGGTTTGCAGCGTTCAGCTGCTGCCCAACAGATGCGCCTTCTCGTGGAACAACTGCGTGACCGTACCGCTTGGCTGCGGCTCCGTCAGATGCCCACACCCGCGAAGTCGCCGCTGGCTGGTGAAGGCTCCAAGAAACTCGCGTTGACTTCCGAAGGACTCTTGATGTTTTGTTTCGTACCTGTGTGCCTTAGTTGCACACAAGTCCTGTTTCTAAGGTCGCCACGGTGTAGAGTAACGACGTATTAGGTTTTCGTTTGATATATGACCATGTGCAGACTTCGTCACCTACGTCAGTTACAACCCACTTCAAAAATGATTCATATTCTTTTTAAATTGTCATAGAATGGTTCTTGAACGAAACTGTAAAACATCAGTTGAGTCGTGTGCAGAGAATTACATCACTTGGGCCAATTGGTTTTCGTAACTTTTTCGAATTTAAATTTCGTTTGTTTCTCCTCAGAAAATTATATCGACACACGTTATCTTGATCTAATCGATATCAGAATCACACATTAAATAAACTTTTTAGATTCAAAGTTTCGGTGAACGACGTAAGAATTACTAATCTTGTCAAATATATTATTAATCAGTTCACACAATTCTTCATAAATAAATCTTCAAGACACGTGTTTCAACTTTAGTAGCATACACTATTTTATTAGCTTACTACACATACAGATGTGAACTTGAGCGTTGACAGACAGTGACTAACATTTCAATAAGATTAAGATCTACATGATGTCATTGTTGTAAAAAAAGAGTATAAAACTTCATTTTTAATTTTTAGAAGCACGACGCAACAACTCGGTTCCAGGATCTTCTGTTGCTCCTTGGCTGTCGACCCGCGACGTATAGCGGCCAGCAATTTCCTCTCTGGTCGCGGCAACGAAGATGCTGTCCCCGTTCGTTGCGCCGACCTCTCCGTACATGAAACACATAAAAAAATACAAACTTTTAGATAATTCACATTTATTACAAATAATAAGAAAACACATAAACAAAACTAAATTAAACTTATAATCACCTGCAAACTGGGCTGACTTTGGTGGATGGGTGACGCTTAATTTCGTCCCACTACATACCCCACCCACAAGCTCAGTTTGTCAGGTTTTAACCGGAACTAAAACTGTTCAATATACAATATTTAACGGTTAATACATTTTCCTCACATTTTACGTAACCTAGAGTCCTTGCTATTAGATAGATTTAATCCTTTTAATACGATATTGTTATGACTATTTGTCATTTACTCTTAATTGTGCTCTTATGGTAATTCGTAACCGAATATAGGGAGATTGCTCCTCTTCAGTTAATAGTTGCTAATAAATACTAATTTAGTACGTTCTTTAACGTTGTACATTAGGACAGAGCGTTCAAATTGTGATAGATTAGTTTCAGTTTCATTTATTTACAAGAGTTATTCTTTTCAAGAATGTATATTACTAATAAGTTTCTCACAATAACTAATAGTACTATTTACTTTACGTCATCCTCTTCCCTAATGCCTTATTTATGCCTGAGGTCAAGAAGAAATCAAGCAAAACTTTCTTTGGAATCTCGGCACGGCTTTCTTTACCTTCGGACACCTTGTTGGGTAATGGCCATTTATTTAGGAGAAACAAGCGAGAGAGCCCCGTTTGGTGTGTTCTATATTAACACTATTACAAACCTCTATTAAAGGCACTCTGCTATGTTCTCGTGAGCCATATAGCTCTGGACGCCCATGGTCCCTAAAACTATTAACCATCCCCCTTTGGTTCCTACTATCCGAGTAAATTTAAAATACGCAAAATTCCTTTAGACCTAAGAGCAAAATTTCCTCCATATAAATCCCCCTTTTGGTTATCTTCCTCTTTTTTTTGAAGTACCAGTAGATTATTGTAGAACACATGTTTAAGCTTTCTGTCATTTATTTAAAATAACACGTAACTATCACGAAAAACTTCACATGAATAAACTATGAACGCTCTTCCGTGTGTAACATATACTAAATATTAACTTATTTAGGAATGAAGGGTTTCATTTGATCAACACTATATAATCCTTTAATTACACCTGATGAAGGTTCCATAAGAAGTAATGCTTTGGGATGTACAATCTTATGTACAACATACGGACCTTCAAAGATCAAGAAGAATTTTCTACATTCCTTACCGATCTTAGAACTTTTAGGATGAGATCGTACTAACACAAGATCTCCTACCTGAAATGAGGGTTCTATAGCCTGTTGATTATAACTTTTAATTCTCCGTTCGGCATTTTTTACAATCTGTTCGCAAACTTTTTCGTCTGGGATACATTGTTGGATCTCATTTACTGGTGGCCAAGGTAAAGCATCTAGTAAAGGCTCACCTATAATTCGTTTGCCTAAAATTTCTATAGGTGATAATCCCGTCGTTAGGTGAGGCAATTCATTTAATATCTTTTCGAATTCAGGCATTAGTTTGGCCCACCGAGTATGTTTATGTGCACAATAAGTTCTACATAATCGTCCTAATTCTTTCATGACTCTTTCTACTAAATTACTTTGAGGGTGATATTTCGAAATTTAGATATGTTTGATTCCATATTGTCTTATCATATCTTGAAATCTTTGACTAATAAAGGCACTACCGTTGTCAGACATAAGTCGTTTAGGAATGCCCCAGTTAACAAAGTAATTTCGGTTGAGGCAGCGTATAACGCTTGCTGTATTCGCTCGTTTCAAAGTATACAGTTTCACATGTTTGGACCAACATTCCATTACAACAAACACATATGTTAATCCTCCTGAACTCCGAGGCAGAGGGCCGAAAAAATCTAATGATAGTAGATCCCACAAACCTCGAGGAATTACAGCATATAATTTATAACGCTTGGATTTGTTATTAACTTTAACCTTTTGACAGGTTTCACAAGCCCTAATAATACTTCTCACAATACGTGACATATTTTTGAAATAATAATACTTCATTAGATGTTTAATACATTTATGAATTCCAAAATGCCCGTAACCTTCATGAATATAAGTAATTAACTCGTCCACAACAGTTTTCGGAATGCAGATTTTCCATCTCTGGTGTTCCCTCTGTGCTTTCCAATACAACAAGTCGTTAAAATATAACCACACACCCCGGGTGTTAACTGTTTCGTCCCCATTATTAAGGTTTTGTATAATTCGTAGAATAACATTTTTCTTTCCTTTATGTAATACGGTAACCTACTACTTAGGACTCGTATTAGATGACTTTCAATTAATTTAGCACGGTTTAAATTCCATTCAAAATAATTCCTATAACCTCTCCACCGTTTAGAATATGGAGGAGGGGCTAACAACTCTAAAGTTAAGTGTTGTTGTTTTCGTCTTGACCAATAATTTTGTTTAAACTGCTTAACAAAATCATCCCAATCCCTGAATTCATTTCTATGCAGTACTGCCCATTCCGCAGCTTCTGCTTCTAAATGTCCTATTACAAATTGAATGCGTTTTTCACTACTCCATTTAGAAGATAATGATGTTTCAAAAGCTTTTATAAAGATTATAGGATGAAGTTCGCCTCCTGGTTTGAATACAGGAAATCGACTTGCTACATTTGAATTTGTCGTTATGTCATCCAGACATTCTGCGAGAGAAATAGTCGGATTTTGTTTAGATTGCAGAGACGGAGTTGCATCGGATTGGCTTGCCGTGATTGCTTTATTCATATTGTTGTCTTCCGTGCTAGCAAATTCGATGCGACTGTTGTCTCTGATTATGTTATTACCTCTGCTACCTGAAATGTTCTCGTTATTATCTAATTCCGATAACCGTTTAGTAATTTCCTGTATCCGCATTTCTGTATTGGATACGCGATTAGCTAATATCGATTCTTCACTGTGTTCACGATGTGAACGCTCTGTACCTTCGTCAATATTATTATCTTTGGCAGTCTCAAGGTTACTGCATATTTCAGTAATTAAAGATTTCATGTTTTCGATTTCAGTATGGTCCTTTTCTACTTGATGAGTTAATGTCTCTAATTCTACATTATCTATTGAAGAAATCTCTACAGGTTTGGTAGAGACCTCTTTAATAGATTCCAATAATTCTCTACGAACAGTTTCCGTTTGCATAGAAGGTTCATCTCGTAACATGTTATTTTTCTGTATTTCATTTACAACTAAGATATTGACACTATCTAGTCTCTCGGCTAAGTCAGTGATATCGTTTCGCATGCGAGCTTTTTCCTCGCGCGATTCCTGGATATGTTCTTCTAACCTTTTACAATTATCAGCAATCTTATTACTAAGTCCTACTAGTTTTTCCTGCATTTCAACTTTAGAAGACTCTATTTTATCACTTAATTCTCGACTGGTTTCATTAAGATATTCCTGCAACCTGTCTGTTGATTTTGTTAGCTCCCCTTTAAGTCTAGCAGTATATTCCTCGTTAGATTGTTTTAATTCCTGTTTTAGTTCCTCTTTCAATCTAGCAGTAGATTCCTCGTTAGACTGTTTTAATCTAGCCATAGATTCTTCGTTAGACTGTTTTAATCTAGCAGTAAATTCTTCGTTAGACTGTTTTAATTCCTGTTTTAGTTCCTTTTTTAATCTAGCAGTAGCTTCCTCGTTAGATTGTTTTAATTTAGCGATCGCCCTAAAAAGGGCTCTCATGCTCCTATCGGACATAGATTGCTCTTCGTCTGACATTTCACTTCCCGACATTATTGTAAGATATTAACTATTTACACACGCAGACTTGTAATCAACAATCCTGTAAAAGCACACTTCCTATGTACAACACTCCACTTCCAACCTGAAACAAACTCACCGGACACTAATATTGTAATTTGTAGTTCTCGATGATTAGTGTGCTGCTATGGGCTGCAGATGTAACAGCCGTCGATGCAGCCGCTGAGATGCTGCGACCCCGCTTCCGCAACCGGCAGGACGCTGAGTCGAACACCGGAAACGTCGCTAGCTGCAACCACGCCCGGCACCGCCGTAGACAGGCGAAGCCCTCAGCAACACCTCTAATACCAGCCGGAGGAACGCCCCGCAGCTGACGTACTGGGCCTATTAGTTTAGGGAGAAAAAAGGTTGTCGGGGTTTGCAGCGTTCAGCTGCTGCCCAACAGATGCGCCTTCTCGTGGAACAACTGCGTGACCGTACCGCTTGGCTGCGGCTCCGTCAGATGCCCACACCCGCGAAGTCGCCGCTGGCTGGTGAAGGCTCCAAGAAACTCGCGTTGACTTCCGAAGGACTCTTGATGTTTTGTTTCGTACCTGTGTGCCTTAGTTGCACACAAGTCCTGTTTCTAAGGTCGCCACGGTGTAGAGTAACGACGTATTAGGTTTTCGTTTGATATATGACCATGTGCAGACTTCGTCACCTACGTCAGTTACAACCCACTTCAAAAATGATTCATATTCTTTTTAAATTGTCATAGAATGGTTCTTGAACGAAACTGTAAAACATCAGTTGAGTCGTGTGCAGAGAATTACATCACTTGGGCCAATTGGTTTTCGTAACTTTTTCGAATTTAAATTTCGTTTGTTTCTCCTCAGAAAATTATATCGACACACGTTATCTTGATCTAATCGATATCAGAATCACACATTAAATAAACTTTTTAGATTCAAAGTTTCGGTGAACGACGTAAGAATTACTAATCTTGTCAAATATATTATTAATCAGTTCACACAATTCTTCATAAATAAATCTTCAAGACACGTGTTTCAACTTTAGTAGCATACACTATTTTATTAGCTTACTACACATACAGATGTGAACTTGAGCGTTGACAGACAGTGACTAACATTTCAATAAGATTAAGATCTACATGATGTCATTGTTGTAAAAAAAGAGTATAAAACTTCATTTTTAATTTTTAGAAGCACGACGCAACAACTCGGTTCCAGGATCTTCTGTTGCTCCTTGGCTGTCGACCCGCGACGTATAGCGGCCAGCAATTTCCTCTCTGGTCGCGGCAACGAAGATGCTGTCCCCGTTCGTTGCGCCGACCTCTCCGTACATGAAACACATAAAAAAATACAAACTTTTAGATAATTCACATTTATTACAAATAATAAGAAAACACATAAACAAAACTAAATTAAACTTATAATCACCTGCAAACTGGGCTGACTTTGGTGGATGGGTGACGCTTAATTTCGTCCCACTACAGGCGGACGTAATGGGCATCAGAGAGGTGGTCATAATGTATTGGCTGATAAGTGTACATGTAGAGCGTAAAGTTATTTCAATGTCCATTGCAAAGGTGACATTCAGCAGCTAATTCGTGCCGTCAAAGGAGTTGTGAGAAAACTGTTCGAATGAGAAACTCAAAACATCAGAGGGCTTCGAAAACTACGAGGATGGTACAAAATTCCTTTTTAAATTTGTTTATCCATATCAGTGAGCATATGGTTGGAATTTTCTTTTGCGAGGAATGACCTGTGATAATAAAAAGCTGTGAATCGTGTTAGACGCTATTAATTATTAATGGTTTCGTATATGCAGTGTCCGATGATGTTTCGTAACGGTAGCCAAACTGTTTTCAGCAGCCACAGCTACGTAAACATGGTGGACGGGACGTGAGAAAGAACTTCATGGCAAGGCGGGATGAAGTGCGCGATTGCCCCCTGCTGCAGTCCGTGCGGAAACCAGGCTGAGGGAACTCGCACCAGGAGGCGAGGGTCTTGGAATGCACAGCTGGTCGAACCAAAATAGTCTCCCAACTGGAGCACATGTACTTCATACCGAATTCCTAACGGCAGCCCTTGAAATGATGTTTAGCAGCACAATTCACTTTAGCTGAGTCAGACTCTTTCGAGAAGCCTACGCGTGAGGAATGCTACAACGCGTATTCATGAGTCGTCGTATGTCTAAACGTCGGAAAAGACTGGGTTCCAGTGACGGATACAGTCTAAGATTTATCAGGATCTTTCGTTTCATTTGTTAACACATACAAATCCTGTGACGTGTAAGACGTTGCCACTAACCTTCATATTTATGCTGTTCCAGAATGTAAATCTATTTCACCTACGTTTTGTTTATGTGCTTTCAGATGAATGCTCGCATTTATTCTAATTCTGAGCTCACTATCTCCGAATGAGGTTTTGGTTTAGACTCTACTAATTTATACTATTAATTTATCACAAGTTATCGTGTTATGCACGTCTTACTGCTCCTGTATTTATTCCATTAAGATCAGAAATTGCAGTTTCTAATTCGCTTTTCCCTCTTATTATATCCCCCAAGCCAATGTTCTTTCAAACCTCTCATCCGAACTGATTTCACTTCCACGCTTTTCCTCTGACGTTCATTAGTTATCCTCCTAGCTCATAATCTTTACCTGATAAGTTATGTAATGGATTGATCGCATTCCGCCACACTAGGTCTCTTAATACCTCTATACATATTTACTGTGAAACCGACTGACTGTGCGTGCGTCCAGAATTTAAGCTTTATGCCTGTGCTTGAATCTTCGATCTCCCATTGAATGATCTGGTGTTGTTGGATAGCATGAAAAAAAGTTCCGCATTAACAGTAAAGTAGTCACTTATAGGGCATTGTACGTGGTCAAGACGAATCTGGATGCGTGTATTTGAAGAATGTTATTTTTAAAGTAAATGGTTTCATTTCAATAAAATTACGGAATACAACTGGACGCGCTGTGGTAGAAATCCCAATCCAGTTACGGTCAGCATGGAAGGCAGTACTTTTGAATAGGCATGAAGTCGGAACAGGACAAAGAGGCGTGAGTGTATGCTATGTCCACCCATAGGCTGGAGCTACGTAGATAGATAGGTAGGTGGAGAGAGAGAGAGAGAGAGAGAGAGAGAGAGAGAGAATGTGTATGTGTGTGTGGGTGTGTGGGTGTGTGGATGTGTGGGTGTGTGGGTGTATGGGTGTATGGGTGTGGTGGGTGTGTGGGTGTAAGGGTGGGTGTAAGGTTGGGTGGGTGCGTGTGGGTGTGGGTGTGGGTATCTTTTCTTCAACTGACACTCCAGAGTGTCCTGCAGCCAACAAGTGGTTTCTCTCCCATGCTCCTCATTGCTGTTCAAAAGTTGTGCATAGGGACTTCGTCAGCGAGCGCTTTTTACGCTAATAAACAAGCCCTCCAGCGCTCCTGCAATGTCGACCCTACCCAGCTCTTAGGCCACAATGAATTTCACTGAGATGTCGCAGACGAAAAATAGAGTGCAAAAAATTGAGAAATAAGGGTGAGAATTCACTGCATCCTGCAGACCTGCTAGACGGCCTACACAAGCAATACTGTCTCGTTTGAACGCCGCACACACGCTCGTAGATGAACGCATAGAACTTGTCACCAGGGTCACATGGTCCATTTTTGCAGGCGCAAGGGGCATACTCTAACTTGGAGCACTATGAAGTTTCTTCTGGAAAAGAAGCTCGTCTCGAAGAAACGGGAAGTAAGACACGGCAGTGAAAAATACCTGCCCTTCTTTAGCACTCGACGTCTTTTGAATGATAGATGCAGGTAAAAAAGTAAACTCAGTGTTCCAAAATTTCCGAAACATGTACGGGACAGCATTTTAGTTATCACTCGAATATGTTGTGAAATTAAACGAAGAATCGATAAGGGTTCATGGAACACCGTTTCTGTCAAATACTCATTAACACTTTTGATTACACAGACATCCCGCTAAATTGCTTGTAAACGAAAGTGAACAGGTAGATTCTGTTTCCCTGTAATCCCAAAAGGCATCCGATACTACGGCATATCGTCGACTATTAACCAAAATGCGCTCACACATTCTATATCCACAAATATCTGATAGTGTGGAAACCAAAATAGGAAATAATATACTCTGCTGGAGAAAGTTCCACAGAAACATCGAATATTACGCAGCGACTTATAGTAAGGCCTTTATTTTTCTTGTCTGCAGCACATTGTCATATGTTGACGACTTAATGACTTGTACGATGTTACACTTAAGGCTGTTGGGCACCATCAAGGCCACCTCATGATACGAAATCAGAGACGTAATCCAGAGAGCAGACAAAAGTGCTAGAGTTTAGGTTACTAGAGCTAAATAGTAACACTACAGCCATGCGAATTGCAGACTCTCTGGGCAGCTGTCCCGGGGGAGAAGATTCGCTTCAGAGAGTTAACTGGTAACTCCATCCACAGCCTAGACGCTAAGGTACACTATGTGATCAAAAGTATGCGGACACCTGCCTGAAAATGACTTACAAGTTCGTGGCGCCCTCCATCGGTAATGCTGGAATTCTGTATGGTGTTGGCCCACCCTTAGCCTTGATGACAGCTTCCACTGTCGCAGGCATATGTTCAGTCAGGAGCTGGAAGGTTTCTTGCGGAATGGCAGCTCATTCTTTACTGTTTCGATGTCGGACGGTGATGTCCGCCACGAAGTCGGCGTTCCAAAACTTCCCAGAGATGTTCTATGGCATTCGGGTCAGGACTCTGTGCAGGCCGGTCAATTACAGGGATGCTATAGTCGTGTAACCACTCCGTGTAACCAGGCCGTGCATTATGAACAGGTTCTCAATCGTGTTTAAAGATGCAGTCGCTTTCCCCGAATTGGTCTTTAACAGTGGGAAGAAGGTGCTTAAAACATCAAAGTAGGCTGTGCTGCGATAGTGCCACGCAAGAAAACAAGTGGCGCAAGCCCCCTCCATGAAGAACACGGCCACACCAAAACACCACTGCCTCCGAATTTTACTGTCGGCATCACACACGCTGGCAGATGACTTTCACCGGGCATTCGCCATACCCACACCCTGCCATCGGATCGCCACACCGTCTACCGTGATTATTCCACACAACGTTTTTCCACTGTTCAATAGTCCAATGTTTACGCTCCTTATACCATCGAGCCGTCGTTTGGCATTTACTGGCGTGATGTGTGGCTTATGAGCAGCTGCTCGACCAGTTTTGTCACCTCCCGCCTAACTGTCATATTACTTGCAATGGATCTTGATGCAGTCTGGAATTCGCGTGTGATGATCTGGGAAGATGTCTGCCTATTACACATTACGCCCCTCTTCAACTGTCTGCGGTCTGTATCAGTCAACAGACTAGTTCGGCCCTTCACGTTTCCACTTCACTATCACATCGGAAACAGTGGACCAAGGGTTGTGTAAGAATGTGGAAATATCGCGTACAGGCGTATGACACAAGTGACACCCAATCACCTGACTACGTTCGAAGCCTGTGAGTTCCGCGGAGCGCCCCATTCTGTTCTACATCTACATCTACATTGATACTCCGCAAGCCACCCAACGGTGTGTGGCGGAGGGCACTTTACGTGCCACTGTCATTACCTCCCTTTCCTGTTCCAGTCGCGTATGGTTCGCGGGAAGAACGACTGTCTGAAAGCCTCCGTGCGCGCTCTAATCTCTCTAATTTTACATTCGTGATCTCCTCCGGAAGTATAAGTAGGGGGAAGCAATATATTCGATACCTCATCCAGAAACGCACCCTCTCGAAACCTGGCGAGCAAGCTACACCGCGATGCAGAGCGCCTCTCTTGCAGAGTCTGCCACTTGAGTTTATTAAACATCTCCGTAACGCTATCACGGTTACCAAATAACCCAGTGACGAAACGCGCCGCTCTTCTTTGGATCTTCTCTATCTCCTCCGTCAACCCGACCTGGTACGGATCCCACACTGATGAGCAATACTCAAGTATAGGTCGAACGAGTGTTTTGTAAGCCACCTCCTTTGTTGATGGACTACATTTTCTAAGCACTCTCCCAATGAATCTCAACCTGGTACCCGACTTACCAACAATTAGTTTTATATGATCATTCCACTTCACGATGTCTAATTACTACTGAGGTCGCTGATACGGAGTTCCTGACAGTAGGTGGCAGCACAATGCACCTCATATGGAAAACGTATGATTTTGGAAGTATCCGGATACTTTTGGTCACATAGTGTTTCACAGTAGATGATCGCCACGAACAGGCACGTCTTAGCAGAGGCAGCAAGCTCGATACTTTCTCCTGAGAACTGCAACGTCAGTGGGTTTACACAGGTTAGATTGCTATTACAGCAGTCCCCTCCCACAGAAACACTGAGGGCGAATCCAAGTGACTTCAGACACTGCTGTTGCTGGCCATAATAGAAGTGGCAGTGATGTTTACCTTTCGGCTGAATTCTGTTGCTGCCAAACTTGGAGTCTGCTAATGTAAAAGCCAGGAGCATCCCTACCTACCGAGTAGGAGAAGGGGAGGCATCTAATCGTGATTGGCCAGAGGCCCTGGACGTTCAGAACGACTCGTCTGATTGGCCGAAGCTTGCAAAGTTCCGGTGGATTGGTGGGTCGACTGTAGCAACGGAGAAATATTGCGCAGCCACGATTCCTTAAAAACCCTTGTTTTTGTTTTCTGAGGTAGTCCACAGTCAGATCGTTGGGGCGTCGACACCGTGTCACTCGAGGCTGCAACATGTCTGTTTTTCTCGCTTGGAGTGCTGCTCTAATGTTTGTACTTCACGTGCTGCTACCGTTTGGTATTTCCGTTAGCACCCAACCTCGTGGCTCCAGACACTGACTTCGGTTGTGCAACTAATTATTTCCTTTTTCTTTTCTAACGTTTAGAATTATCCTTCAGTGTAGTAGTTATTCTGATTGCTAGCAAATACTGTTACTCAGACCCCTCAATTCCATTAGTCTTTTGTTATAAGCATCTTGTCGAGTCCCAAAACCCACGCCTCTACAATATGCCGTGTGACAATATTTGGCGCTGAGCCATCAACGTGCCTCCATTGGAATTTTGTCTCTGTGCATTCCCTCTTCACCGATCAGAAATTGCAGAGTGAGCTCAAAACCTCGTCTTCCTTGTATCCTATGCTAGGACACGACAGCATTATCGTTGCTGGAAGATCGCAAGCAAATGTAGAACGAAACTTCCTGGCATATTAAAACTGTGTGCTGGACGGAGACTCGAACTCGGGACCTCTGCTTTTCGCGGACAAGTGCTCTACCAACAGAGCTCCCCAAGTACGACTCACGCCCCGTCCTCACAGCCGTACTTCTGCCAGTATCTCGTCTCCTACCTTCCCAACTTTACAGAAGTTCTCCTGCGAACCAGGAGTCTCGGCCCGGCACACAGTTTTAATCTTTCAGGAAGTTTCATATCAGCGCACACTCCACTGCAGAGTGAAAATCTCATTCTGAAATGCAGAACGATTTGGAATTTTTTCCCACTTGCTGTATTGAAAGGCAGTTCTCTTTTCATATACGGTTAATGCGCATTACAAAGAGAAAGAACGCCATAGTCTCCGATTACATAGTGGTTAGCTTCTGCAGCGTGATACATTATTTAAACAGTTAACCGTAATTCAACAGAGCCAATTGGTTAGGGACAACCGCGAAAATTAATAGTTTGGAAGCAGGATAGAAGATATAGATTTGCGGGAAGTATTCTAGGAAAATTCCCCGTATCAGTAAAGGAAACGGCTATCTAGAGTCTTCTTCATCTTTTGACCTCAATCCGTAGATTCGTTGATTTCAGGGAGGGGCGTCACAGCAAGGTCATTTTAGTCCAGTGGGATTAGAGAAGGATAGGAAAGGAAGTCAGAAGTGCCAAGGACCCATTCCGCTATTTGCTTGAATCTAAATCAGGATGGCTGGTAGTGGCTTTGAACCCGTAGATTGGTTAACGGAGTTTTTCGTCCTTCCTTTATCTGTATGTTTCGCAAGCCTCTTGGTTTCAGCGTATGTTGTCAGTTTGAGGTCTTGTACTGAATTCTTGGCCTTTGTGGTGTATTATTCCCAGGAATTCTAACATGTTTGCCGGCCGCGGTGGTGATGCGGTTCTAGGCGCTCAGTCCGGAACCGCGCGACTGCTACGGTCGCAGGTTCGAATCCTGCCTCGGGCATGGATGTATGTGATGTCCTTAGGTTAGTTATGTTTAAGTAGTTCTAAGTTCTAGGGGACTGATGACCACAGATGTTAAGTCCCATAGTGCTCAGAGCCATTTGAACCATTTTTTTAACATGTTTTCATAACGTTGCTTTCTCGTCCTCTGTTTTGCACAAATCTTACAATTGATTTTAAACCAATTTCTTGATGAACTAGAGACTTTAAATTTTAAAACGTAGCTCAGGATTGGATAGAAATGCAGTATTACCTCGCTTTATGATAGGTGTGGTCGGTAGATGTGGACGACTGGGATTAAAAGGTTGGTCACGCCGGCTGTACAGGACCGGCATGTCGTGCAGCTGGCATTGGAATTCGTTACAGGCTGTATGTAAGTGGATGGGCATGGCTGAGGGCTGAGGAGAGAGTGAGAGAGACAGAGAGGCAGAGAGATGGGGGGGGGGGGAGGAGAGGAGATACACATCGGCAGGAGGAGGGGGAGATTTGTCAGTATGTGGGACATACTTGTTGTGATGTAGCAATGGAGTGGCTGTGCTGGGGATTACACACATACGTAATGACATTCCAATAAACGAAGTTTCATGCTTTTATCAGACGGAAATATCTAAACAGAAAACTCGTTCACCACCTGAGTTTTTTTTAATGTGACTTTTAAGATCAAAGAGCAGGAAAAATTTGAAATTAAACTTTAATTCCCGTTTTACGTTTCAGGAACAACCAATTTTAATACAGCAGTTAATGAACCAGTATGACATATACGTACTCGGCATCAACGAAAACAACTTTCAAATTATATCCTGTCTTCACGTCCCTGTGTTTAGAATAAACAATCTTAAAAGGGCTCTTTGCATTAAAAACAAGTCCACCCAACTAACATGGCAGACGGAATCTGCACAAATCTCACTAGCAATTACCGAGAAACTAGCATGACATAAGCGTACTTGCAATCAACCAAAACACTTCGAAATTATGTTTTGGGTTCACCTTCCTGCATTTAGAATAAACAGTTTTAAGGCGCCCACACGTAATCTTTATGTGGTGTCACCGCCAGACACCACACTTGCTAGGTGGTAGCTTAAATCGGCCGCGGTCCATTTAGTACATGTCGGACCCGCGTGTCGCCACTGTGTGATCGCAGACCGAGCGCCACCACAAGGCAGGTCTCGAGATACGATAGAGCACTCGCCAGTTGTACGACGACATTGCTAGCGACAATACGGACGAAGCGTTCCTCTCATTTGCCGAGAGACAGTTAGAATAGCCTTCTGCTAAGTCCATGGCTACGACCTAGCAAGGCGCCATTAGCCTTACATAGTTTGAGAGTTATCGTATAAATGTCTCAAGAAGAACGATGTATACAACAATGATTAAAAGTTAAGTATAAAGCAGCTACGTACTTTTCTTGCTACCATTCAATAGTTATCCTGTTCCAGACTTCACGCCAGTCGGCGTGTGTGTACGCGTGCCTTTCTTTCGGCTCCCTTCCCAGTGTGGCGTAGCAAGCTTGTTACGTCACAACACTTTACATAAACAACAAATTCATTAACTAACTTGGCAGACAGAAGTCGCAAACATTTCACTAGCAAACAGTAAATATTTAAATTTATGATCTGAGTTCGGCGTCCTGTATTTCACAACAAATACTCAATGAATAATCTCCTTCCAAAATATGAAAGACACTTTTTTCAACAATAATCATATGAAAAACAGGATACAAATTACTCAAATAACGTAATGAAAATGATTCTTTTCAAGACAAGCACGCGCATCCAAAACCAAATGGACTCAATACAATAATCACGATGAACACCAACAACGTACTGCACTACAACCAACTAAGCCATTCAGTTGTCTGAGCAGTGAATGCGAGTTTACAAGCTGTAAGAGCCACACAAATCGACATACGCTAACAGTTGCAAAAGCCCTTCTTGACCAACAACACTTTCTCTTTACTTTGCTGTCTAACATCGCTCAGAGTCCACAGTTAGATGAATGACGGCATGCAGCATTGCCAGCGGGCTGCTTTATAAAACACTTCGTGCCCACTCGACCCAACAAGGGCTCGCAACCTCCGGTTGACCAACTGCAGCCACTTCATCACGCGTCTCCATCGCAGCGAGGAAAGTTCTGCCCTCACGGGCGCGACCGACCCCAAGAGCGCACTCTCGGTCGTTTCGGCCGTCGGAGTCGACACTCGGTGGGAATTCAAAGCGACGGTCGCTGGAGCCGGAATCTAACCGTCACACATGTACACAACCGAGCCCCACGTAAAATGCCAGTGTACCCGTAAACAATTAGTTACACTGACGGTAGTGTCTTTTTCCAACAAGATAATGCACCATGTTACAGGGCCAGAAGTCTGATGGAGTGGTTCGAAGAGCACAGTGGCGAGTTCCAATTGATGTGCTGTCCCGCTAAGTCACCAGATATGAACCCGATCTAACACATCTGGGATGTGAATGAACGTGGTGTCAAAGGTCATCGCCGCCCTCCATGGAATTTACGGGAATCAAGTGACTTGAGAGTGCAACTCCTTCCAGCGACCTACCAAGGCTTCTTTGCCTCCATGCCACGACATGTCGTAGCTGATATCCGTTACAAGGTTGTATGAAATTCTGTTTTATATACTCTGCAATTCTCGTTGATGCATCACGGCGCACTGAATAAATTAATACGTGTGTAGTATTAATTTTCAGTTTACCTGCACCAGCATTGCTGGCAGGTAGACCCCAGCGCCGGAATGAAGCTCCAAGGCCCGTTGCTGTCGACTGTAAGGGGTAGCGGCAGGTTTGCCGTTCGGAGCTGTGTGGTTTCCTTCTCCGCCGTCTCGAGTTGATTCCGCTCGGCGGCCAGCGGTCTGCGAGCCGGAATTAATTCCCGCCAACCCTCCCCTTGCGCCGGGAATTAACTAGCGGCCCGGTCGGGCGCGCTGACCTTCGATACGACTTCTGCCTCAACTGTGGTGACTCCGTCCGCCGGCTGCTCTCCCGTTCGACCTTCCCAGAAGAAAATCTGTTTTTCACTTGACAGCTTACCAGTGATCTCACGTGAAGAATGTGAAATAAAAGAGATAACAGGAAACAGCCAAATTTCCACGTTTAAGTTCGTCGTTGATGAGTAATACCGCAATACGAGACACACGCCTCATTCTCGAAAACAGGACACGTTTAGAATCGTTAACCATTTTTCTATTTACCTGAAGTGATATTGAAGCACAGTGTAAATACACAATTCAGAGTTCTGATTTGACACGCGATAAGAAAGAGGAGGAGGATGAGGCATCAGAAAAAATTCTCATTCTGATGAAACAAGAACTTCTAGGGAACACGGAAGTGTTCTGCTGATTCGTAAGGACATATACCTATGTCTTCCACTTGCACAGCGCTTTATAAAATTTTTCTTCGTAGTTTATACTGACCACTATATTTTACTTTTCTCTTTCGGTGATGCTACAGCTGTATGACACTCTTACTGTTTCTTAAGAGTTTTCTCACGCTTATTTTTCCTTCTACCTGATTAACTCTGTCAAGGCCTGAAACCGTCAAACGTCTCATTGTGAAGTTAACTAGGAGATATTGTCTCCGTTTGACTTCCACTTACCATGTTGTATTGTTTGCAAATCGGACGTGCACGTTGTTGAAGAAATATCTCGTTATGCGTTTGCACAACGAAATGAGCAGAAAGGATGACCGTGTATGGTGTTCATCGTGAAAAGGCAGTGTGTTTTGCACTAGAAGGTGCAGTTGACGTGTTAAATTAGGTCAGACTGACCATATTTCTAATAGACTGTCGTACGTCTTCAGCAGTGTACGGGAATCTTCTCATGTCGTTACTTCAGTACCAATTAAAGCGTACTTTTGTATCTGCAAAGTATCAAGTTACTGTGAACAAACTTATATACTTTCCCATTCTTCTAGAGTTTAGATTTGAGTAGCCTTGGTTATCACACTACAAAATAAATAAAAATCGACGCACCACGAAGGAATTATCCCGATAGGACGGAAATCGGTAGATATTGTGTACATGTCTATGGCCGAGCGGTTCTAGGGGCTTCAGTCCGGAACCGCGGTGCTGCTACGGTCGCAGGTTCGAATCCTGCCTCGGGAATGGATCTGTGTGATGTCCTTAGGTTAGTTAGGTTTAAGTAGTTCTAAGTCTAGGGGACTGATGACCTCAGATGTTGAGTCCCATAGTGCTCAGAGCCATTTGAACCATTTTTTGTGTACATGTACAGACAAACAAATGATTGCAATTTCAGAAAATTTGGATGATTTATGCAAGAGAGATAGTTTCACAAAGTGTTGGTCCATCTCTCTCCCTTATGCAAGCAGTTATTTGGCTTGGCATTCATTAACAGAGTTACTGAATATTATCCTGAGGGATATCGTGCGAAATTCTGTCCAGTTTGCGCGTTAGATCGTGAGAATGTCGAACTAAATGGGGATCCCTGCCCATAATGCTTTAAACGTTCTGAATCGGTGAAACATTTGGCTACCGTAGTGGCAAACGCAGGGTTTGGCAAGCTCGAAAACAAGGAGCAGATACTCTCGACGTGTGCGGACGAGTACTACATTGTTCAAATGTAGGGCCAGGATGGCTTGCCATGAAGGACAACAAACCGGGTCGCAGTACCCCTGTTCAGTAAGGGCGTCGCGGGTGACAACCAAAGATGTCCTGCTATGAAAATACATGGCGCCCCAGACTATCATTAGCTGTGGCTGCGTCACTCAGGTTGCTATCAGAGCACTTCCCAGGGCGTCTGCGGACGCTGCTCGTAGTAGCTCAGTTCGATGCGTGACTCATCACTGAAGACAATTCTACTCCACTCAGATTCCAGGTGGAAGACGTTTCTGGAGGCGCCCTGGACAGCAGTAGGCGATCGACATGGCGGTAGCCCACCATACGGAGTGATATCTGGGACTGATGGCCTGTGGTGCCATTTCCTTAGTAGCAGCACCGCTTTGGTTGTCATCCACAGCACTCATACAGCATAGCGGTATGCCGATGATATTCTACTGCATGCTGCGTTGTCCTTCATGGTAAATCATCTTGGGCTTACGAATCAGCAGATATCATCATCATCATCAGTTTTCTGCTATATCAGCAGGTCCTTTGCCTCCCCATTTTCTGCGATCCATTGCTTCCTTCTTAAGGCTGCTGTATTCTTGTACCGTCCATCACGTCATCCAATATCTGAAATCTCTTCCTTCGTCGCTTCCGTTTCCCTTCTACATAACCTTCTAAAACTGTTTTTATCAGTCCGTTATTCTTTCTTAATATATGCCCAATCCAATTTCTTTTTCATCATTTTATTACATCTAGTAACTGTCTTTTCTCTCCCACTCTTCTCAGTACCTCTTCATTTTTTACTTTGTCCATCGAACTATTCTTTCCATCCTCCGCCATGTTCTCATCTCAGAAGCCTCCAGCCTCTCTCTGTCTTTCTTCCTCAAAGTTCATGTTTGAGCGCCACATAGAAGAACACTCCATACAAGACATTTCATGAGTGTCTTCCTGAGTTCTCTGTCCAGACCACTGCAGAAAATTCTCCTTTTGTTATAAAATGCCTCTTTTGCCATTACTATCTTTGTTTTAGTTTCTGTGTTGCACTTTCAGCAGTCTTCAAGGGGCATGCGCAACTGACTAGGTCTTCACTGGAGTGCTCTGCAGATAGTGCCGCCCCATCTCCCCACACACATGAAGAGACTTTCTACTGCTTGTCTTCCTGCTTGAAAAACCCTGCCTTGTCCTGCAAGGTCGCCAGATCTCTCCCCCAACTGAGAGCGGTTGGAGCATTATGGGCAGGGCCCTCCAACTGTCTCGCGATTTTGACGATCTGACAACTAGACAGAATTTCGTACGATATCCCTCAGGAGAATATTCAGTACCTCCATCAATGAATGCCAAGGCAAATAACCGCTTGCATAAGGGCCAGAGATGGCCCAATGCGTTATTGACTTGATCAATTTCTGAAGCTCCTTCTCTTGAATAAATCATCCAATTTTTGTAAAACTGTAATCATTTGTCGAGCGTCGTCTATTTATTTCTTTTTTTGTCATAGTGTTTATTATCAGTGATAAATTCCATCTTTGCGGCTCCAACATATCTGCTTCTAAGAACTATATCATAGCTTAAGGACTTCTTTTCGACGTGTGTTGTAGAGGGAGTCCAGTGTACAACGCCTCGACGACGAGTCTGTCACCATGCGCCCGGAGTCGATGAGAGTGGGGAAGGGAATTTGTCATCTTGGTACTAAACGGCCGTTTCAGCACACTTCCATTAAGCGATTCAGGGAAACGATGCGAGTCCCACTTCTAGATGGCAGGAGGTCGATTACATCCGACGCACTCTAGTGAAGACCTAGTCAGTTGCGCTTGCGCCTTGAAGACTGCTACTGTCGCGAAACCTATACTGCTCTTCTTTGAATCAAAAGCAGCGCTCTGCTCGTAATTACTTACACAATGAAGGGGAGTACAATTGTAAAACCTGTGCGATACGAAACATCATGTGGGATTCAAAATTCTCCTGATTTTTTCCTTGCGTTTCGTAGTTCGGCAGCTAATACATACAAATAGGAGACATGTCTCAAAATACGCTTTTTTGGATGAACACTTTCAGCACAATGTTGTATAGTTTTTTTGTTGAGGACGATCGAAGCTAAAGTAATCCATCTTTCAGAAATAAACCGCTTTCAACTGCATCTGAACTATTCTTCTTTTTACAGGAGTGCGACCGGTTTACGAGTATCAAATCACATCCTCAGCTGTACATCTACAACGCAGGAAGCATGCAGTCGACGTTGTGATAAAGAACACGGATACCTGCACTAATAATATATTCTCATTGGTAAACAATATGAAATACACACACGTCAGTAAAACATTGAGCTCATTGTACGGGAAGGATGGGGATTTGGCCAGCAACAAGCTGGCATACTGTGGCACAATTTCGCAGAAAACATGAAGCTAGCGTTCTTTATTCCACAAAATGTTGGCTAGAGATGTGTACATAGCGAGAACATTCCTTGTGAAGCACTTGACGCTACTGGTGTACACTGCATCAGGTGTGACGTTGTCCTACCAGGCATGTGGTGCAGACCGGTTTGCTACTGCGATCCGAGGACAATTAAGTCTGAGGAAATCGAAATCTACGTTATATACCCACTTACGTGGTTCTCGCCACTCCATAACACTCCTGCGCTTGGAAGAGTAGGAAGCAAGGATATATTTCAAACAGCTCTTCGCAATGTTCTCGAATTATGTACGAAAACGTGGATAAAATCTGCTTTCCAACTGCAGAAGAAACTGACAGGGTGATCCTAAGTGTCGAAAATCTCCCAGCGAACCCCACATTGCGATATTTGAATCCATCGCATGTCCTACCTCAAGGACACGTGCGCACAGACTTCACATACAGACGCCCAACTGCAAAACGAGGTCGACGTAGCATACTCTGAGAAAGAGCGGAGCCGTCAACACTGTATCACTAGAGGTACTTCGTTTTGTGATGGAGACTTGCCCGACATACATAATAATACGTTATAGGGCAACACTCTGCCCACTTAACACGGCCAGGTCCGAGATTAGAGGAGCCAACATTAGAAACAAAACACAAATAAAACTGGCGGATTCAAACACTGCAGAGAGAGCGAGAGCATCCGACAAGTGTCGCCGAACACACTCTTTCTTCCTTGAAGTACGCGAAAGATTACAACTAAAACATGTCGACCCAAGCCATGGGCCGTACCCGATACACTTAAACCGAATAAAAGCGCCAAAACCCATACGAGAGAAGGCGTAGACAAGCACAAAGAGCGCTACAAACCACATGGGAGGATACAAACACGGCGACAGATTCCGAAACCGAGGAAGGAACACCAAGTGAATATGACTCAGTAGGGATCAACACCTAAGGGATCCAAATAAACAACACGTGACACTGCATGTCATAACACAGCCACAAACACAGGCAGTAACAATCCTAAAAGAAACAAAGTACCGGCACAAGCAGTGAAACCACGTACTAAGACTCCAGTGATAAGGCGAACGTCGCTTGTGAAGCGAAGGCTCCAAGAACTTTTATTCCGAGGCTCCTCCTTTCCAACGACACGTTGTACATTGCTTATAGTGTACAGTATACAAGCAGTAATGTATTATTCCTCTTATTATGTGTAGGCAGAAGTATATTCTCTATTTTACGTAAAGCTACATTCAATGTATTTTATGTAGCAAATGTATTTTCTACATAAACCATTTATAAAACTAAAACTGTAATTTTTTTAAAGAATACTGAACTCAAGTAGCAAATGAACTATATTATATTTCTACTAATAAATTTACAACAGTAAGTTTATAGATGTTGTGTATGTATCAAATGCTCAATTAATATATAATCTGTACAGCATTATGTGTATGTATCTAAGGTATCAAACAGAATATACCAGAACTACCAACAATTAGACAAACAATCAACTACTGAATATCATGTACTATCCTGTCATGCAATACGCCAAGTAATATATCAATACTCAGAAACACTACAAACCTATATATAGATACACCATTTCAGACGACAATAGTTCGGTATTCCACGGAGACTGTCTCACCTGAAAGAGGTAGGCTTGGACTACGAGTATTATCAATCAACAAGCTACTTTTATCACGTATCCAAATGACACATATCAATTTCCTTTATTCATGGCAACTGTTTTTAACCTCACGTATTATACATTTTTCTTTTTTTTAATGTTTCCATTACATAAATTATAAATTGTATTCTTCTCAAATTGGCAGAAACTTTATATGGGGCCATTGTAACAATCATTACACGTTAAATGTTTTGTAGCCTTGGAGAAATTTTTATGTATTATGTTCTTTTTATTATTTAAAATAGCATTAACAACTGCACACCAGTAAAGCTATAGCAGTAAGAAGTCTTTGATATTAGATTTAGTAGCACCTGATCCACCTTATATTTGAAGACGGTGGGTGAATGTATAGTTAATGAAATAAATAATACAATCCATAACAAGTGTCGTAATAATTTACCAGTTTTACGGACAGAAGTGAAGTAGCAGATGTTAAACATCCTGGAAAAGATTCAAATTATGCGGAGGCTGAAGCTATATCCGCAGCACACTCTTCATAACCAGGTTGAGTTAGGACGTTACAGATACACTAATTGCCTTTCAAGGTCATCGTGTCATAGTTTTTCGACTGATTGGTTATTGATCCCGGGCTTGTTATAAGCTCTTGCGTCAGGTCTATTTGGCTTTAACGACTTTTTATGCTGAAGTATTTTATAGTTTGTATGGTTGTGTTCCTCAGTCATTCCCATTATATTTGGATACGCGTGAACGCATTTGTAGCTTTCGGCCCTACGTGTGTGTTGGCGCTAGTGCCCTCCGTAACACACAGGAGCACGTCGACTAGCACTACCGCTCTGCATGGCGAGGCGGCTGGAGTCTCGATTTTCGAGGCTTCCAGGTATGAAGTGAGTTTTCTTAACCATGGGCTTTCATCCTTACTAGCTGAGACTATTTACCTTTTTTCTGGCTTTTTTTCTCTTTCCTTTCTAGGTAAACGTGCTTTTATTATGTCAGTTTTTCAACTGGTCAACATGATCTATGACGCCCTGCTTGTAGGGGGTAACAGTGTTTTATTTTGAGAATGTTACATCCCCCTCCTTCCCATATCACGGGCCTAACGTTCCCTGTTTTAGGCGTAAGGGAGAATATTGCACCTAGAAGATAATGTGACTCGGAAATCATGATGTTTCCTGGTCGATGTTTCTGCTAGTGCAGGCAGCTGCATGCAGGTCTGGTACACTACTCTGACGAGGCTCATTGGCTTCCGTAACTCGTTGGAAGACGTATCTTGCCTCCCCACATGTACTCAGACTAAGTCATGGACGCGAACGTGGTCTGCAAATGTAGAAGAATAGGTAGACGCAGAAAGAGAAAAACTGTGTGTGGGAAAATTAATTAACAGTTTTCGTGATTGACATAAATTTGGCAAAACTAGAATCAGACTTAAAAAACTCCTGCTGTGTTAAATACTACAACCTAGAAGAAAGTACCACAAAAATTTTAACTACAAAATCTTCTTTCTTTTAAAGGTACGAGCCCTCTCTAATTCTAACAGGTGTAGATGTAATTATTTTGTACGCGGTTATTCGCTTGAACTTTCCAGCGGGCAGCTGACGTGAAGTAAGTCAGCATTGATTCACATCTGAAACCTCGCGTTCCCTCGCGTTAATCTCCCAGTGGCGCCCGCACAAGCGCGTCGCTTTTTATTTGGCAGCCTCTCGAAGACTTTTGAAAGACTGGCTAACGGAATTTCGGTAGTTTGAAGTGCGTTCGATTTCGAAGGAAAGCCGAGTTCCTCCGTACCTCATCTCATCGAAACCAGAGTCTATAATTTTTTTTCATTTCCTGTCTGAACCTCAAGTTCTTGAATTCTTCAGCTGAGGAAAACAATTTTCAGACAACTTTATTCGCCAAGGAGATACTGCTTGAAACCTACAGGGCATGTTAAAGTGCGAAGTTTTTGGTAGACTGATTAATGAAAAATTTTCGGAAATTTGTGGTAAGTTCCTATAGGACCAAACTACTGAGGTCATCGGTCCCTAGGCTTATCCAGTACTTAATATAACTGAAACTACGGTAAGGACAACACACACACACATCCTCCGACGGGGGGAGCCGCGCGAACCGTGGCAAGGCGCCCAAGACCACGCGGTTATCCCACGAGCGACTGATTAATTACTCCTGACATTACCGAACGCGCTTTAGTCGAAAATTTTCCACTGAAAATGATATTCTAAAACACGTATGTTATAAGAACGTAAGTAGCATCATTAATATGTATTATGAGTTATACCCCAGTTAGCAGTAAAATTGTTCCAGAATTTAAAACATAAAACACTGCACCACTCAAGTTTTTATATCTCAATGTATAGCTCGATGGATTTCGAGAACTTACTGTCGCTAAGAAGTAGAAATATGCACACCGCCTTTTATGTGATGTTTGCGAGTACGTTGTTCTATCTCTTACCTTTTTGAAGTTTGGTAGCAACCAGAAATCCGATTTTGTGATTTCTGTACATCTTGTGATAGATGGCAGCGTTTTCTCCATTTGCTCACCGGTACTGTGCCTCCTTCATGGTTCAGAAATTCACATACACGGAAACCACCTATCCCACTATATGTCTACATGGGATCAAAATCTGGTTCAGGGATGCTATGACAGTACCGCTTCCCCAAGACTTCACTAATGTGATTGATGGTTTGTCTGTGTATCTCTGCACAATGACAAAGGCACCGTAAGTATATGTAGATATACAGTAATACTAACATTATTACATAAACTAATCACAAGATTTATAGTTTCCAATTTTCCGATTGCAGAACAACAAACAGGCATACGCTACATCAAATACCAACATATATATGTACACATCATAGTGAGAATAAATTATTGAAACACATCGTGCTATACACGAGGAAAATGTAACTGATACAGTGTTTTATTACTTAAATCATGAGTGACACAGTAGCAGGTTTTCTAAAAACACCGATTATAAGGAATGAAATTAAGATCTTTTCATACTTACATGTCAGTACACTGATTTCCTTATTACTGTATTTGAATGAAATCTATATAATACTATCTTAGTTGATACATACATTTTGTTGTCTTGCGCTTTTCTTATAAAAATGGATGCCTATCGTTATAATGTGTTTCTTAACTAAGATACTGATTTTTGCATGGGAATGAAAAATTTAGATTTTTTTTTAAATAAAATGCAGCTGATCATAAAAATGTAATGAAGGTAGTTGAATGCATTAATAATTTCAGCTTATTCGTTTTTTAATCCTACACATTCACTGAATCATAAATTATAACACGTTATAAATCAAATATTAAACCTTAAATGCTGCGTCACGGCTTTCAGTTCGAAAATTTCTCTGACTATATTTGCTGACCAGTTGTCACCAAGTAGCCGCTGCTAGTGCTCGGATCACAGGATCAACTTAGCGGTCCTGCCGACCGGTGTGGCCGTGCGGTTCTAGGAGCTTCAGTTTGAAACCGCGTGACCGCTACGGTCGCAGGTTCGAATCCTGCCTCGGGCATGGATGTGTGTGATGTCCTTAGGTTAGTTATGCTTAAGTAGTTCTAAGTTCTAGGCGATTGATGACCTCAGAAGTTAAGTCGCATAGTCCTCAAAGCCATTAGAACCAACTTAGCGGTCCGTACATCCGGAGTACAGCCGTCCTTGACCACAAAGTTCATAAAGTAACAAGTCGACCTCACCGACTTCTGTGTCATGTCGTTTTCACAACACCTACTGGATATGAAGGCCCGTGCTGGGAATCAATTTCCCAAAGCAGCACGACGCGATTACAGAAAAAAAAGTTCGTAGAATGGGTATTTGAAGAATGGCAGACTTCCGAGCACTGCTAATCACCAATCTCCTCCAACTTGTTTACACAGTCACTGGTAGCTGAGTACATAGTGAATACGTCATGTTATTTCCAAGACAGACGTTCGTCGACTGTCGATAGATGCTACGGTTTTCACTTTTATTGGAAAGCTTTGTCTATTATCAAATGAAAATGGTAATTAACGAATACTGAGAGACATTTTTTGTATAAAGAACACAGTTTCTTTTTTATCACTGATTTGCAAAGAAATAAATTAAAAATGAATATGGACATACAGAATCCTTACTATTAAATGAAAAAATTCATTCATGAATATTACTGTTCAATATCTAGAAATAAAAGGTATTGTACCTTCTGATTGATGTTTCTTATTCCTGTACTATATTTTAATTTAGGCTATTGTGAATTCTCGCTATTTGATAGAGTTAGTAATAGAAAATGAAAGCTGATATTCTTATTAAAATTGTGATTCAATGGTTGTTAATTAACATTTCCATTTGATAAAGGAAAACTTTAAATAAAATTGTTCTTGAGAATAATCTAATCAACAGTTTCGTGATTAAACAGTTTCCACGCTATTCGCCTTTTCATACACACATCAAAAAAAGTTTTACATTTCCTTGGTTCCCAGAACTCCTGAAGATAGAAGTCGACTGTGGATATTGTATCACAGACACAGTCCCTCTGACTGTTCAGAGAGTCACTAAACCCACCCAAAGATGTAAACAACCATGCATGAACAGCTCCAATTACACGGAGGGGGTCCGACAGCCGATCAGTTCCAGTCACCCACTAGGAAGGAGGTACACGGATAGTGTTGTCTGTAGTTCAGCCGTGCCTAGACGGTCAATACCGCGGTTCGATCGCGTCCGCATTGTTACCTTGTGCCACGAAGGGCTCTCAGCAGGAGAAGTGTCCAGGCGTGTCAGAGTGAACGAAAGCGATGTTGTTCGGACATGGAGGAGATACAGAGAGACAGGAACTGTCGGCGACATGCCTCGCTCAGGTCGCCCAAGGGTTACTACTGCAGTGGATGACCGCTACCCACCAATTATGGCTCGGAGGAACCCTGACAGGAACGCCAACATGTTGAATAAAACTTTTCGTGCAGCCACAGGACTTCGTGTTGCTAATCTAACTGTGCGCAATAATCTGCATAATGCGGAACTTCACGCCCGACGTGCATGGGGAGGTCCATCTTTGCAACCGTGACACGACACTATGCGGCACGGTTGAGATGGGCCCAACAGCATGCCGAATGGACCGTTCATGACTGGCATGACGTTCTCTTCATCGATGAGTGTCGCATATGCCTTCAACCATACAATCGTCGGAGACGTGTTTGGAAGGGATCATGTCAGGCTGAACGCCTTAGACACACTGTCCAGCGTGTGCAGCAATGTGGAGATTCCCTGCTGTTTTGGGGTGGCATTACGTGCGGCCGACCTACGCCGCTGGTGGTCATGGAAGGCTCCGTAACGGCTGTACGATACGTGAACGCCATCCTCCGACCGATAGCGCAACGGTATCGGCAGCATATTGGCGAGGCATTCGTCTTCACAGACGACAATTCGCGCTGCCATCGTGCACATATTGTGAATGACTTCCTTCAGGATAACGAAGTCGCTCGACTAGAGTGGCCAGCATGTTCTCCAGACATGAACGCTATCGATCGTGCCTGGGATACAACGAAAAGCGTTTTTATGGACGATGTGGCCCACCAACCACTCTGAGGGATCTACGGCGAATTGCCGTTGAGGAGTGGGACAATCTGGTCCAACAATGCCTTGATTAACTTGAGCATAGTATGCCTCGACGAATACAGCCATGCATCAGTGCAAAAGGTCGTGCTACTGGGAATTAAAGTTACCGTTGTGTACAGCAATCTGGACCACCACCTCAAGGTCTCGCTGTATGGTGATACAACATACAATGTTGGTTTTCATGAGCAATAGAAAGGGCAGAAATGATGTTTATGTTGATATGTATTCAGATTTTCTGTAGAGGTTGCGGAACTCTCGGAACCGATATGGTGCAAAGATTTTTTTGGTGTGTGTACAATCGGTTTACTAGTATTCCATTTTGTGTTCAAAACAATTTATTTGTACCGATTTCAGTTGTACAGAGTGTACGAGAATTCCTCTTATAAATTTTCAGGGGTAGTAATAGACACCAAAGCAAGAGAAAGGTCTACTAAACGTGGGCTGTGAAATGCACGCCTTAAGGTCTATGAGCACTTGTTCATCTCTTGCACTGAAGAGTACTAATAGATCTTAACGTATAAGGGATATTATTCTCTTGTTTTGATACATACCACCGCCTCTGTAAATGTGGAAAGATAAAAAGCTTGCAGCAGAAGAGATAGGCCTATGTTTCATAGTACTGAACATAAATAAGTGCTCTTAGTTCTTGAGGTGGGACTTCTGGAAACTGTTGTGACTTGGCAAGACAGCCAAGTCACAAAGAGAGGAAGCCGAAAGGCACGCGTTAAGCTCACGCAGATTGTCGTGAGGTCTGGAACAGTTAAAGGAATTAGTAGTAGCAAATAAAGTACGTAGTTGATGTAATACTTAACTTTAATCCACAATTGTAGAACATCTCTCTTGACGGTACATGTTATAACCACAATATAAAATAATATCAAATGCTATGGCGCCTTGCTAGGTCGTAGCAAATGACGTAGCTGAAGGCTATGCTAACTATCGTCTCGGCAAATGAGAGCGTAGTTGTCAGTGATCCATCTTTGGCTAAGTCGGCTGTACAACTGGGGCGAGTGCTAGTAAGTCTCTCTAGACCTGCCGTGTGGTGGCGCTCGGTCTGCAATCACTGACAGTGGCGACACGCGGGTCCGAAAATACTAATGGACCGCGGCCGATTTAAAGCTATCAACTAGCAAGTGTGGTATCTGGCGGTGACACCACAGAACCCATGTTTACAGGATATTTTTCTCTTGTTTTAGTCCACAGTACCACCTTTCGAATCTTCTGTGAAGCTCTGTTCCATCATGTATGCAGGGTGGTCCATTGATCGTGACCGGGCCAAGTATCTCACGAAATAAGCGTCAAACGAAAAAAATACAAAGAACGAAACTTGTCTAGCTTGAAGGGAGAAAACAGATGGCGCTATGGTTGGCCCGCTAGATGGAGCTTCCATATTTCAAACGGATATCAACTGCGTTTTTTAAAATAGGAACCCCCATTTTTTAATTACATATTTGTGCAGTACGTACAGAAATATGACTGTTTTAGTTGGACCATTTTTTTCGCTTTGTGATGGATGGCGTTGTGATAGTCACAAACATATGGCTCACAATTTTAGACGAACAGTTGGTAACAGGCAGGTTTTTTAAATTAAAATACAGAACGTAGGTACGTTTGAACATTTTATTTCGGTTGTTCCAATGTGATACATGTACCTTTGTGAACTTATCCTTTCTGATAACGCATGCTGTTACAACGTGATCACCTATAAATACCACATTAATGCAATAAATGCTCAAAATGATGTCCGTCAACCTCAATGCATTTAGCAATACGTGTAGCGACATTCCTCTCAACAGTGAGTAGTTCGCCTTCCGTAATGTTCGCACATGCATTGACAATGCGCTGACGCATGTTGTCAGGCGTTGTCGGTGGATCACGATAGCAAATATCCTTCAATTTTGCCGGCCTAAGTGGCCGCGCGGTTAAAGGCGCTGCAGTCTGGAACCGCAAGACCGCTACGGTCGCAGGTTCGAATCCTGCCTCGGGCATGGATGTTTGTGATGTCCTTAGTTAGGTTTAACTAGATCTAAGTTCTAGGGGACTAATGACCTCAGCAGTTGAGTCCCATAGTGCTCAGAGCCAACCTTCAATTTTACCCACAGAAAAAAATCTGGGGCGTCAGATCCGGTGAACGTGCGAGCCATGGATGGAGCTTCGACAACCAATCCACCTGTCATGAAATATGCTATACAATACCGCTTCAACCACACGCGAGCTATGTGCCGGATATCCATCATGTTGGAAGTACATCGCCATTCTGTCATGCAGTGAAACATATTGTAGTAACATCGGTAGAACATTACGTAGGAAATCAGCATACATTGCACCATTTAGATTGCCATCCATAAAAGGGGGGCCAATTATCCTTCCTCCCATAATGCCGCACCATACATTAACCCGCCAAGGTCGCTGATGTTCCACTTGTCGCAGCCATAGTGGATTTTCCGTTGCCCAATAATGCATATTATGCCGGTTTACGTTACCTCTGTTGGTGAGTGACGCGTCGTCGCTAAATAGAACGCGTGCAAAAAATCTGTCATCATCCCGTAATTTCTCTTGTGCCCAATGGCAGAACTGTACACGACGTTCAAAGCCGTCGCCATGCAATTCCTGGTGCATAGAAATATGGTGCAATCGATGTTGATGTAGCACGCTCAACACCGACGTTTTTGAGATTCCCGATTCTCGCGCAATTTGTCTGCTACTGATGTGCGGATTAGCCGCGACAGCAGCTCAGACACCTACTTGGGTATCATCACTTGTTGCAGGTCGTGGATGACGTTTCACATGTGGCTGAACACTTCCTCTCTCCTTAAATAACGTAACTATCCGGCGAACGGTCCGGACACTTGGATGATGTCGTCCAGGATACCGAGCAGCATACATAGCACACGCCGATTGTGCATTTTGATTACAATAACCATACATCAACACGATATCGTCCTTTCCCGCAGTTGGTAAACGGTCCATTATAACACGGGAAATGTATCACGAAGCAAATAACGTCCGGACTGGCGGAATGTTGCGTGATACGTTTGCGACTATTACAGCGCCATCTATCACAAAGCGAAGAAAGTGGTCCAACTAATAACATTCATATTTTTTTACGTACTACACGAATATGTAACAAAAAGTGTGGGTTCCTATTTAAAAAACGCAGTTGATATACGTTTGACCTATGGCAGCGCCATCTAGAGGGCCAACCATAGGGCCATCTCGTTTCCCCCTTCAAGCAAGACAAGTTTCGTTCTTTGTAGTTTTTTCGTTTGATGCTTATTTCATGAGATATTTATCCCGGTCACTATAAATGGAGCACACTGTATAAAAATCTATTCATAGTAGACCTAATTAATTAGAAATTTAAACGTGATAAACGAAAGAGAAAGGCTTCCAGAACTTATTCTCTTCTGCAGAGTACTAATGTATAAAAAATTATTCCCTCCCATAAATGCATCAGTATGCTCATTTTTTTGAACTGATCATTCATACATTTCTCAGTCTGATCTATGGCAACGTTCCTATAACCACCAAGACGGGCAAGAATTCACAGTTGGTACTTGTGGAACAGGATACACACAAAATTTCTGAATGAACCTTGTTCGACATGCACGAAATCGTTTGTATTTGACAGCGTTCGAATATCTTCTTTTTTTAGTTTAGAATTGCGACATATTTCTGTAGGTGGTAGTTGTTTGGTCATTTCAAATTCCGTGAGTATGGTAGTAAACGAGGGGGGGGGGGGGCTGTCTGTGACCCGCTGCTGGCGTTGGCAGGAGTCCAGAGGCCTCCCCAGCAGAGCCGCGGCTCAGCCTTCGCTTCCCTCAGACCAGTCTGCCTGCATCTCTTTTCAGCCGCAGCCACGTTCCGGTAGAGCCGGGCTTTTCCCGCCTGTCGATATCCGGCTGCACCCGACCGCACAGCTTGCCGTGAAATTCCGCGACAGAAAATCCCCGACCGCCTTGTCGACGCACAACAGCGGAATGGAAGCAGCTATTCCACAGCCATAGAAGGCGCCCTACCTTTTCCTTTCCTTCCTTTTATTCTTTGTTTCTCTCCAACCTAGAAATTTCCGCGTTTCTCATTCGGACAAGGGTTAAGATGCTAAGATTAACGCTTGTCTTGACCACATATTACAGCCAGTGGTTCCAGCTTTAGGGCCAGCGTCACATCACTATCGAACAGAAGGAATACCATACTCTTAAAACTGAAACAAGTACCTTATTCAGATTCCGTAGAAATATTGGAACACGTGAGGCAATACTGACCCTAAGACTTATCTTAGAAGAAAGATTAAGGAAAGGCAAACCTACATTTCTAGCATTTGTTGACTTAGAGAAAGCTTTTGACAATGTCGATTGCAATACTCTCTTTTAAATTCTAAAGGTGGCAGAGGTAAAATACAGGGAGCGAAAGGCTATTTAAAATTTGACAAGAGTCGAGGGACATGAAAGGGAAGCAGTGGTTGGGAAGGGAGTGAGGCAGGGTTGTAGCCTCTCCCCGATGTTATTGAATCTATATATTGAGCAAGCAGTAAGGGAAACAAAAGAAAAATTCGGAGTAGGTATTAAAAACCATGGAGAAGAAATAAAAAGTATGAGGTTCGCCGATGACATTGTAATTCTGTCAGAGACAGCAAAGGACTTGGAAGAGCAGTTGAACGGAATGGACAGTGTCTTGAAAGGAGGATATAAGATGAACATCAACAAAAAAAAAAACGAGGATAATGGAATGTAGTCGAATTAAGTCGGGTGATGCTGAGGGAATTAGATTAGGAAATGAGACTCTTAAAGTAGTAAAGGAGTTTTGATATTTGGGGAGCAAAATAACTGATGATGGTCCAAGTAGAGAGGATATAAAATCTAGACTGGCAATGGCAAGGAAAGCGTTTCTGAATAAGAGAAATTTGTTAACATCGAGTACAGATTTAAGTGTCAGGAAGTCGTTTCTGAAAGTATTTGTATGGCGTGTAGCTATGTATGGAAGTGAAACATGGACGATAAACAGTTTGGACAATAAGAGAATAGAAGCTCTCGAAAAGTGGTGCTACAGAAGAATGCTGAAGATTAGAATGGTAGATCACATAACTAATGAGGAGGTATTGAATAGAATTTGGGAGAAGAGAAATCTGTGGCACAACTTGACTAAAAGAAGGGACCGGTTGGTAGGACATCTTCTGAGGCATCAAGGGATCACAAATTTAGCATTGGGGGCAGCGTGGAGGGTTAAAGTCGTAGAGGGAGACCAAGAGATGAATATATTAAGCAGTTTCAGAAGTATGTAGATTGCAGTAAGTACTGGGAGATGAAGAAGCTTGCACAGGATAGAGTAGCATGGAGACCTGCATCAAACCAGTCTCAGGACTGAACCACAACAACAACAACCTTATTCAGCACGTGCGTATATATATTGACGAGAAAAAAGTCACAACACAAGAAAATGACAGAGTAATGAAATTTTTGGAATACATCTGTATAGGTAACATATTTAAGTGATTAACGTTACAAGGTCACAGGCTAATGTGAGCGCGAGGTATGTCACTGCAAATGTGAAATACTGGTACACTAACAAACGGTGTAAGGGCCTGGATATTGGATACAAGCATGCTGACATGCATTCACTGTGTCGCAAAAGTACCAAATGTCAGTTTGTCGGAGGGAATTCCATGCCTTTGGCACTTGGTTGGTATGTACAGGGACCGTAAATGATGCTTGTGAATGGCGTTGGAGTTGTGGCCCGAATGTGTCCCATATGTGCTATACTGGAGACAGATTTAATGACTGAGTACGCCAAGGGAACGTATCGACACTCGTTAGAGCTTGCTGGGTTACAATGTGAACCAGCGTTTATCCTGTTGGAAAACACCCTCTGGAACGCTGTTTATGAATGCCAGCACAAGAGGTACAAGCATCAGACTGATTTGCAGTCAGAGTGGGTGAAACAGCCACGCGAGCGCTCGTGCTGTCATACGAAATCGCATCCCAGACTGTAATTCCAGACGTCGGTTCAGTTTGTCTAGAACACGGACAGGACGGTGGCAGGCCCTCATGTAACGAACACACGGACATCACTGGCACCCAAGCAGAAGCAGATTTCATCAGAAAACACAACAGACCTCCAATTCGCCTTCCAATGATCTCTCACTTGACGCCACTGACATCGCGAACGACTGTGGTCTGGGAGCAGTGGATGCATGCTACAGGGTGTCTGGGTAGGAGTTGTCCATGAAGTGACCGATTCATACAGTTCGTTGCATCACTGTGGTGCCAATTTCTCCTTGAACTGCTGCTGCAGACGTAGTACGATGCGCCACGGCCAAATGCCAAACACGACGGTCTTCCGACGTAGTCGTCCAGATGCTGGTCTTCTACGACCGGCCTTTCTCGTGACCACCGCTGCCAGCAATCATGCGCAGTGGCTACATTCCTGCTAAGTACTTCTGCAATGGAGAGGAAAGAACATCCAACTTCTGGTAGCACTATCATACGACCTCGCTCGAACTCAGTGAGCTATTGATAATGGAGTCTATTTCGCTTCAAAGACATTCTTGACTAACATCAACTACACTACTGGCCATTAAAATTGCTACACCACGAAGATGACGTTCTACAGACGCGAAATTTAACCGACAGGAAGAAGATGCTGTGATATGAAAATGATTAGCTTTTAAGAGCATTCACACAAGGTTGGCACCGGTGGCGACACCTACAACGTGCTAACATGAGGAAAGTTTCCAACCGATTGCTCATACACAAACAGAAGTTGACCCTGAGTTGCCTGGTGGAACGTTGTTGTGATGCCTCGTGTAAGGAGGAGAAATGCGTACCATCACGTTCCGGACCTTGATAAAGGTCGGATTGTAGCCTATCGCGATTGTGGTTCATCGTATCGCGACATTACTGCTCGCGTTGGTCCAAATCTAATGACTGATAGCAGAATATGGGATCGGTGGGTTCAGGAGGGTAACGGAACGCCGTACTGGATCCCAACAGCCTCGTATCAGTAGCAGTCGAGATGACAGGCATCTTATCCGCGTGCAACGGATCGTGCAGCCACGTCTCGATCCTTGAGTCAACAAATGAGGACGTTTGCAAGACAAAAATCATCTGCATGAACAGTTCGACGACGTTTGCAGCAGCATGGACTATCAGCTCGGAGACCATGGCTGCGGTTACCCTTGACGCTGCATCACAGACAGGAGCGTCTCCGATGGAGTACTCAACGACGAACCTGGGTGCACGGATGGCCAAAACGTCATTTTTTCGGATGAATCAAGGTACTGTTTACAGCATCATGATGATCGCATCCTTGTTTGGCGATATCACGGTTTATGAAGATTGGAAGCGTGTATTCGTCATCGCCATACTGGCGTATCACCTGGCGTGATGGTATGGGGTGCCATTGGTTACACGTCTCGGTCACCTCTTGTTCGCATTGACGGCACTTGGAACAGTGGACGTTACATTTCAGATGTGTTACGACCAGTGACTCCTCCCTTCATTCGATCCCTGCAAAACCCTACATGTCAGCACGATAATGCACGACCGCATGTTGCAGGTCCTGTACGGGCCTTTCTGGATACAGAAAATGTTCGACTGCTGCCCTGGCCAGCACATTCTCCAGATCTCTCACCAATTGCAATTGCAAACGTCTGGTAAATGGTGGCCGAGCATCTGGCTCGTCACAATAAGCCAGTCACTACTCTTGATGAACTGTGGTATCGTGTTGAAGCTGCATGGGCAGCTGTACCTGTACACGTCATCCAAGCTCTGTTTGACTCAATACCCAGGCGTATCAAGGCCGTTATTACGGACAGAGTTGGTTGTTCTGGTTACTGATTAAACCTAACTAACCTAAGGACATCACACACATCCATGCCCGAGGCAGGATTCGAACCTGCGACCGTAGCGGTCGCTCGGTTCCAGACTGTAACGCCCAGAACCGCACGGCCACTCCGGCCGGCGTTATACAAGTGTTAAATATTTTATCTCACTAGTGTAGTTCAAAGGACGATAGTAAACTGTACCGGTGTCCTCCTTACGCAAACGTCACATTCAGTTTTCATCATTATTCCGTAGCTGCATTTTCGGGGCACTACATGAATTATGTTATAATTACGCGACTGTCAGTATCGTTGAAATAAAAGACTTACGTCTTACAACACGTCGCGTTACGAACCCTCCCCATGCAGTAACCAGTCCGTGGGCAGTCTCGCAAGGCCGCAAACATAGGACGAGTTGAGACGTCGTTAACGAATACGAAAGCAGGCGATTGATTTTGAATCTTTTCATGCGGAACAAACAGCTGCTCTATCCATTATTAGCATGTCAGTTTGATTTCGAAATATCTAAGAATTCAGTTGGGAATTAAAGTACCTAAATAATTACCAAAACGAAACGAAAAATATAAGAATAACCCCCTACAAACAGATTTCGGCTGGCGTCTTTTTGAGAGGAGTTCATAAATTGTTTAATATGATGACGGTCATTAAAAAAATTAAAGCTTACGGATGGAACTTCTTCCTGGTCTTGAGTCGCGGATGAACACAGAAAATCTCGCGGTCCCTACAGCCAAGAATGCGCCAGGCTAGGAAACATCTGGTCCAAAAAGGAAGCGCCCAGTGTCGCGGCAAAATATGCGACTTCTAACAACTTGACCATCCAGAAAGTTGGCACCAGAACTACTTCTTCAGTTGTAGCCGCGCCAGTGTGAGCTACCAGACAGCTAACAAATCCCCAGGCTCCGGCCCATTCTGGAACGTCTTCTTGGAAGGGCCACAAGCTGTCGTTTCGCTCGCGACCACGTCTTGTCCGTTGGTACGCTGCACGACGCTCCGGCACAGTACTAACGGTTAGTTACTTCGAGCACAGTCTAGAAGTGAGATACACCGAAGTCTGCCCTCTCCCCCCCCCCCCCCCCCCCCGTTCCCTCAGCCCCTGTTTCTAGATGAGACCTAATTCTTAAGCATAAAATGCACTTTTGACTATCAGCCGCTTTTACTTTAAACCCAAATCGGTTTGAGTCACAGTTCATCTTCACGGATTATGGTTCCACCAGTTTAAGTTACAACATCACATTTGTCATCACTTAAATAACGGTCACGTCTCACGTGGAGAGCACGTCATGAATTCCAGTATACAACACATGACGTGTTCTACGAGTGACACGTGGCCTGTTGTAACCCTAATACAGATAGTCTGTGCAGATAGTCTGTGACTGAATCCGAGCGGTATTTGGGTTAAAAACAAGACCGGCTGATGATCAGACGTCCATGTTACACATTACTTGACGGCTGTTGATAGTCACCTTCAAAAAACGTTCAGTATCCTCTCTTCGAAGCGTTCTCAGTTAAACTTGTGTAGTTAGAAATCAATGTAATTTCTATATGTCATTCTGTGGATGTTTCTATCACAATGGAGGCTGCCCTCGGTTAGAAGTACGTTGTACTGATTTCAAAATACATCTCTTTGTTTTATTTCCAAATATTTTATGTTTTAGTCTCGCGATTTCTTCCCCAAGATGTATTTAAATCAGTGGCTCCGTGCTAGTATGGTCGTAGTCCATGCCTTCCCAAGGTCTGATACTTGATACAATGTTAATATTAGCTCAAGTTGGCCTATCAGCATTTGTTTTTCCCGCTAGCCGGGACAAGCTCTTCTCATTCACGCTGTCCGCGATACGAGAACTGTGGCAGTTTAGCTGTGTTACGGCGTGAAGTCAAGGACCCGCACGCCAGTCGGGAGCGACAGTTGTCAATACTGAAGAAGATTCATTGTGTCGTATGTCGCCCTTTGCTTGCGACACACCTGTGTAATTGCAAAAGTTAAGTATTGTCATTTACTTTTTGCAATAAAATTCATTAATACGATTTGTTTGAATGTTTGTCTAGCGAACCGAGTATGCTGGATTCCTAAGCACCACAAAATTTGTTAGCACAGTCTAACATTATTGCATCATAATTGTGTCACTAGTGTTCGTAGAAATCTGTAACAGCATCTAAGGAGTGTCTTTGCGCCCGAATGCTGTGAGGCTGTGTATGGCTGTCTTTGTGTCAGATTCACAACGTTTTAAATCTTAACTCGTACCTTCTTCAGCGTAACTGTCTCTCACCGATAAAATGCATCATTCAACATCGTCTACAGGTATCAGCTTAGGCCCCATAGGATTTTCATTAGCACCTTCACAGCCTTTCCGTATCCCAGTATTCAATCATATCCCGATTTCCCGATAGCGTGTTTGAATCATATCCGGATACCCCTACCACGGGCAAAAGCAAACTGACTGATCAAAGCGCGCAGTGACGAATCACACATCACATTAACATTTATTCCATTTACCACATGGGGTCCACTGAACAAAACAGTGGCGATTTACAATAGCGATGAGCTCCAGTACCACCTAATCAGAATGGACAGCCTTCCCTCCAAAGCGTTCATCCTCGCAAAATATACTTGGAAATCCCTCGCAGTACTTAAGTGTTAATTAGGTGCGGTAATTTTCTGATGTATACTTTGGAAGGGGAAAATAAAACAACAGTTTTTGCTATATACACTGCCCAAGTCACATAGAACCAGGGATGAGGTTAAGATGTTTTACTATCGCGTACATAAACCGCAAGTCGCAAGTACCTCTCTACCCCTCAGCTGAATTCTTGCTTCTCCCACTGCCAGCTACAAACGGAATTCTGTAATGCTTATCGTTTAACAGGCTGAGGAGACACTCACACAATGAGAGATCTAAATTTATGTGACAAGATCCATATATTAGAATGGTGCATAAGCGCATAGCGTTTATGTTTTTAATGTTGGCATTTTGGCTGCTCTTGGTTTATCTATCGTTTCTTGTTTATAGTTCACTGTTGGTACTTGACGGTACATATTGTTATTTTGTCATTTCGAGATAGCGACTGGAGCAGTGGACGCTAGAAAATGGAGTGATAAGTGGAGAGATCGTAACATATCCGACACATTCTTCTCTTTGAGCTCAATAAAGGGGTGACGAGCGGAGGCAGCAGGAAACACTTGCGCCGTGTCTGGGGATAATGCCACTGGACAGAGCGTCATCATCATCATCATCATCATCATCATCATCATCATCATCATCATATCGGCGATCGAGGACCCTGTAAATCATTCTCCTACCTCACAAGTGTTCCCCCACTTTGTGCACTTTGGGTTCAGTTGTCACAGACTCATAGCTGGCTTTCTCGGTTTTAAGTAGGATCAATTTGACATTAGTGACTCTCCGCGTTTAGAAAGACATTCAAAAGTTGGTGAACATCGTTCAACCGCATTAATCCACAATGCTAAACGTCATTGTACTCGAGAACAGACAAATGTGATAAACTATGGTCGCAGCACCATGGCGCGACATTTGCATGCAGTGTGGGAAGTTCAGAAATGCTCTAAGCCAAAATCACAAAAATCAGCGGGTGCCCTTATCTGCATCTCTACTTGCTCCTCATCAGCTGGCTGGTGAAAAACACCGACCAGTTCTATCACTACTGCTGACAAGAAATGGTGTTTTCATTCTTACATCAGAAAAAAGGAAGAAATAGCTGAGTCCAGACAAAACAGGAACTCTCCATACAAAGACATGCTCGCACCCACGAAAGATAATGTTATGCATCTGATGGAACAGTGACGGTGTGGTGTACTACGAACTTCTTCCCCGAGGTATTACCATCACTACTGACATTTTCTGTCAACAACTGAGACGTCTTGCAGACGCAATCCAAGAACAACAACCAGGAAGACAGTGTGAAGTGATGCTAGTCCATGATAATACACGCGCGCGTTCTGCTAGACTGACAAAAACGCTATACACGAGTTTGGTTGGAAAGTCATTCAGAAGTCACCCTATTCAATTTACCTTGCGCCATCCGATTTTCACCTTTTCCAATCTGTATCGAGCAGCCTTCCAGGAACTTCCTTTCCGGATGAAAATACGCTCTGAACACCGGCCGATTAATCCTTCCCCTCGAAGCTACGTGATTTCGACAGTCGTACTGCGTCGGCAGCTGTTGCAAATAGGGAAGGAGAATACATCTGTGGTGGATAAAGTGTCTCTTATATGTATGTGTTGGGTTTATTAACCTTGTGTAAAAGTGCTGCGAACTTACGCACCAACTCAATATATTCTGCTAATCAAACAATTTAAGTTTTAGGCTGCATTGTTCAAAATTAATATATCAAATAATCTCTGTAATCGTCCATTGGGACTTCTGCCACGTAGTCCTTTGGAATGTCTATTGTCGCAAAGTTAATCACTCTGTACAAATGCAAGGATCATAAAGACATGGAATTCGCTGTTAAAACAGGTTGTCATAGACGGAGAACAATGACACAGTTCTTGTAATTAGCATTAACCCGTTTTCACGACCGTACGCACGACCGATAGCGACGCGGCTTTTTGATGATTTAGGGGTGCGATATCCGAACGAAAAATACCTACGCTCGTGATTTTTGGTCAAACTCTATCACTTTTAATGTTCACCGCATAATTTTTCGGTTACTTGTCCTGTAACCGACCCGAAGCGGCTGGTGCTTGTTCTGCAGGCAGGACACACGTGTTCGGAATTATCATTCTCAAATAATCACTAACAATGTACCAACAACACTGACACGAAACACAAAAGTTCTGTGGTATGAATTTTAATTACTTCAACAACACACTAAAAGTTACGTTCTGAAGCCGCTGCGTTACCAATGGATAATAAACACATCACTCAAGCTAAATAACCACAACTACAATCGCATTCTGCGCACGTCAGAGGGGTGACTGTTGATATCCGCATGCGTGGTAGGTAGCTATACTGTAATATGCGTGCAACTTCTCACTTTGAAGCTTTTATAACTCTTTGTATGCTTGATCACTACACGCCACATAGTCGAGAACACTGATCCACAGATACTTAAAGCGGCTCTCGATATCTTTGTTTTTGGACACAGCGAACGCTGTCGTCTCCTCCATACTTATGCCGTATTCGATTCGTTCAAAAATGGTTCAAATGGCTGTAAACACTATGGGACTTAACATCTGAGGTCATCAGTCCCCTAGACTTAGATGTACTTAAACTTAACCAACCTAAGGACATCACAGACATCCACGCCCAAGGCAGGATTTGAACCTGCGACCGTAGCAGCAGCGCGGTTCCGGACTGAAGCACCTAGAACCGTTCGGACACAACGGCCGGCTATTCGATTCGCCACTGTATCTGTTGAAAGTTCCCTCTGTAGCTGCACTCACTTAAACCCTTGTAACGTAGTTTATTATCACGAGTTATCATCTTGCTCTGAAAGCGTGGCTTGCCGTGGAGCCAGGATGAGAGAAGATATTGGTTCTCATGCTGGCACAGAAGGCGCTGGCTGCTGGGCCGAGCGCCACGTCCACTCTTGTCTAACGTTGCTTGCAATACGTTACACTTACTCTATGTGAATCTGAAGAATTACTATTAAATATCTGTCGGACTTTTACATACTTAATATACGAAATTCTATGGATAAAACAAACATACTGTTAAAATTTCATATCAATATGAGAGTTGTTACAGGTCATCGTAGACTTGAGGGCTTCCCATGGAAAGTAATCTCCTGAACTACGTGCTATACAATGATATAGCTTTGCCCCTACATCAAGTGTCATTTGTGGCTACTGTCTGCTAATTGTATTGCGAATAGAGGAAGTAGTAAAGGAGTAATAAATTATAACGTGATATGTCATGTGGCAGTTTCTCAGGCATCTCAATGTTCATGAGTCACATCTCCTGAACCACGTGTTTTAGTACAACGTATATTATTGTAGGTACAGTCAGTGGTACATGTGGATACTGTCTACAAAGTGTGTCACGAATACAGATAGTAGAAAAGAAATAATAAATTAAAACGTCTTACTTTAAGCGACAGTTTTACTGCATGACCATTGAAAATGAGGTAAGTGCGAAAGTATTATTCTTTCGTCATTTTGTGGCGGTTGTCCGAAAGAAACGTTTTGTAAGGCTGGACATTATGTGTAACGCTTGTTTCAAGTCACCAAGTGCTCTCAATCTCAAATACTCGATGACTGAAGTATGTCTATCGACACGTTGAGGGCTGCACTGCTTTTCAACCTCACAGCCACCCCTGTGATAGGCAGGTGCTTCTGTGACAACAGTGATTGCTTCTAGATCAAAAGTGATATGTGTACCAAGTTTGGTAGTAACTGATATGTGTACCAAGTTTGGTTGAAATTGGTCCAGTGTTTTAGGGGACTTGACCATACATATACACATACAAACAAACATTCACTAATGTAATATGTGTGGATTTCTTTTTGCATATTGTAGCGAAAAGATTTTGACTTTGATTGTTCACATTTATCGAATTTTTATCCATACTGACACAACATTTAATGGAGGGTTGGACAAATAAAAGTGGCCAAGAGAACTGAGGTCCAGGGTACAAAGAAGAACAAAGAGGAAATCAAATGCAGTACTAACTTGACTATAGCTGTTGTTGAAAATGACCACCATGCATCTCTTGGTACTTTTAGGCCCTGGACAGCAGGTTGCTCATGGTGGGTCGAAACTGGATTGCTGGAACTGCTTCAGTCTCATCCGTAATGTTCTGCTGCAGTTCGTAAAGGCTACTAGGCTTTTCGCAATACACCTTAGACTTGAGGTCTCCCCAGACAAAGGGATCACAAACTGACAGATCAGGTGACCTGGGTGGCCAGTTAGGGCCGTGACCAGACTAACAACTCCGTCAGGCGTGGAGATTCTGCAAATGTGCTTCATGGTTCGGCCGGCTGTATGGGAAATTGCTTCATACTGCTGGAAGTAACTGAAAAACTTTTCCCGTTAATGCTACCACACATGTTTTAAAAATGTTGACAATTAACGCGCCGAAGTCAGCTTCTGATGAAAGAAGATGGGACGCATCAGGTGGCGTGCAGACACTGCATACGAAACCCCAGTCTTCTGATCATGCAATGATGTTTTGTGGAATTATGGGGATTCTCTTCTGTTCAGAACCTGTAATTCTGTAAGCTGGTCAAACCAGGCTACATCAGATATAAAGAACATATGCATGTCCAAGCCATTCATTGTTATCTCAGTAAACAGCCACTCAGGCGACTGGAGGTGCTAAGGAGCATCTCCTGGTTTTAATGTATAAGCAACAGACACTCGGCAGGGATGCATGTGAGGGTCCGTGTGGAGTATTAGTCAGCATGATCGACGTGAAATGCCGGTCTCTTGCGACTGGTGTCTGTTTCATGTGGTAAGACTCTGGTGAATCGCAGCCATATTTTCTGATGTGCGGGCACGTTTCGGAATGTTTTTTGACTTACTAAAAAGGATCCTGTCTGACGCCATTTCCGGACTAAACGTTGCATGGCACTCTTTGCTGGCACTTTGACACCATTAAAACTTCTTAGCAAACAACTGACCAAACGATCTCCATGACTTTTTTATCATGTAGCTTTCCACAAGGAACACCCGCATCTTCATTGCGATTACCATGATACACTTTGCACTTCTCCACTTACACTGACTGTACTACACTCTGAACTGGTGTAAGTAACGCGGTGGGTGTGCACACAGAGTGTACGTAATGGGGTGAGGTTTTATGCATACGTTACGTCCAATCGTATCTACTCCCTCGTCCGGGCCACACCCTGTACAATAACTTGAAGACTAGCTTGTTGCAGGGTACAAGTTACACTAGATAGGCGTCAGGTGTCGAAGCAGATCTTTAATGTGCTGTGGCCGTTCACAATGGAGCCTCCACTAGTTCACCAGTGCCGTTGACCGCTCCCCTAGCGCGACTTTTGCGAGTCTACTGACCCACTCTACCAGAGTGATATACATGTCTAAACGTGTTGAGCAATATTGTTAATAACACTGTTACTCAGAGCTTTTCTGGGCTATGAAAACGTGGAAACTACTGCTGCGAAGCCAATAATAATACTAACACACAGTGTTTCGGTTTGTGACAAGAAGCTAAGCAATTCGAAACATTAACTCTTCCATACGATACTAGTGTGGAACTAACGTGAGTCGTGACTAGACACAGGCTTGAAGGAGCTGTTTCGCTTTAGCGTTATCTTTCGTACTTCTCTGTTATAACCATTTCTATCCTCTGAAATCTAATCTAATGTGTAGGTTACAAACTACTGCAGCTCAAATTTGGGACAGAGAGTCGTTTGTTATTTTTCCTAACAGCAGTAAATAGTCAGATCTCACATAAAATTATTACACTAGCTGAGATGCAATCTTGTTCAACAAAATTTCTGGAGAACTGCCGGATGTTTGTAACTTCCTGCCAGAATATTTCGGCACAGAGTCTTTTGGCCATCTTCAGGTGATACCAGAAGACTCTGCGCCGAAATATTGTGGCAGGAAATTACAAATATCCGGTAATTCTCCCGAAATATTGTGGAACATTATATACGCCTTGAAAGTTTTAAATCTCACATCGAGATGCAATCTTACTTGAAATGGAGATGTCAAACATGCAGAATTGAGTTTCTGTGTGGTGGAGGTAAATGTGGTGTGACATGTCAGCTGCCCTCGTCATTTAAATACTGGCTGACATTGTCTAAATTTCTAGTTGGACGTCACTCAACGAGGCCAAGACAGTCACCTACCAGTCTAGTAAGTACATTTAGCATTGAAAACGAAAATCCCAGAAGTGAAATAGGTTTCGTTAAACAACTCTGATGAAGCACTACATAATTGTTTTGATCTCCTGTATAATTCAAGCACAAGTAGTTTTTAAAGGCATCTTTCTCAAAAAGTAATGGTAGACGTTGTACAGTAAATTTGAAAATTGTACGACTTTGCCAAATACGATTGTGGCTCACTGAGTTTATTACGGAGTGCTATTTCATGGTATGGCTGTTTTTGTACGTGAAAATTGTGGTGTCATCGCCAGACACCACACTTGCTAGGTGGTAGCTTTTAAATTGGCCGCGGTCCATTAGTACATGTCGGACCCGCGTGTCGCCACTGTCAGTAATTTCAGACCGAGCGCCGCCACACGGCAGGTCTAGAGAGACTTACTAGCACTCGCCCCAGTTGTACGGACGACTTAGCTAGCGATGCAACGCTGACGAACCCTCGTTTATTTGCAGAGAAGATAGAATACCGTTCAGCTAAGTCAATGGCTACGACCTAACAAGGCGCCATAGCAATTGATAGTTATCGTATGAAGCCTGTCTCATCAAGAACGATGTATGCAAATGGTGGATTAAAGTTAAGTATTCCATCAGCTACGTACTTTTCTTTATAGCATTCATTCCGTATCCTGTTTCAGACCTCACGCCAGCCTGCTTGAGTTTAACGCGTGCATTTCGGCCTTCTCTAGCTATACAACAAAAATATTCCCAGTACAGGGTACCATAAACATAGCACTGGAATTACACAGGGTGGGAGAAGCTGAAGTGGCACGGACGAGTAAATATCATTTGCGGCAACGTTAACTGAGGATGGAGCAGTTGCTCTTATAGCCGTCCGAACCTCGGAGAACATTTACACACTCTTCACTCCTGACAGAGTTGTTAGCAGAGGCCAATCTGGTCGGAGCCCCAGCTGGCCACCCGGGTCACCTGATGTGTCACTGTGCGAATACTTTGGAGAGGCCTCATATCTGAGGTGTACCGCAACAACTCTCGCAGTCTTCATTAACTGCAGCAGAACATTTCTGGTGGGACTGCAGCAATTCCTGCAGTCCAGTTTCAATCCGCCTTCGGAAACTGGCTGACCAGTTCCCAAAAGTGCCAAAAGATGAATAGTGGTCACTTTGAACATCTCCTTTAGTCAGGTCAGTACTCTGCTTTGTTTCTTTGTACGCTGGAACACTGTTCTCAGAGCCACTTTTACTTGCCCCATCTCATACAGTGTCTAGCAAATGAATGTTGCGGCCGATCGTATAAAATATAGCTTCTGATTGAAAAAGGAATGGTTTGATGGAGATTTTCAAGATAGCCTCTTAATTCCTAAGTAAATTTCCACTTCCAGTATGGGCGTCCACTAGGTAACGCTACATATTTTTTTTATTAAAGATTGCACTTTTTTGGCTAGAAAGTCCTATTTTTCAACAAATATACGTTCAGTGCGGCAGCCTAGCCCACCTTACTGTGAGGGCGTAAATGCCGGCGTGGTACCACGCTACTGCTCGACGTCGTAGCCAAAGTCTCTCTGTATCTATAACCTCTCCATCGTCCACGTGCTACTTTGCCACGTAATGCATCCTCCATTTGGCCAAACAGATGGAAATCGGTGGGTGCGAGATCCGGACTGTAGGGTCAATGAGGGAGAATAGTGAAATGAAGCTTTCTGAATTCCTTCCGGGTGCGCAGACGAGTGATGCCTCGCGTTATCGCGGAGGAGGAAAATTTAGTTTCCATTTTTGAGCCGAGGAACACGCTGAAGTTGTTTCTTCGGTTTCCTAAAGGTAGCACACTACACATCAGAGTCGATCGTTGCACGATAACGGAGGTCATCAAGTAGAATAATCTCTTCATACTGCAAGAAAACCGTCACGATAATCTTACAGGCTTCGAACTTTTCCTTCTGAGGCGAGGCAGTGCGGTGCCATTCCATTGATTCCCGATTCTAAGTGATGCGACCGAGTGACACGCTGGAGATCTGACAGATTTGCGCTACGTTGTTTCGATGATGGCAGACGCCTCGCCCGACGACTCAACGTGCCTTTGTTCGTTGCCAACAACCGTAGATATTCTGAAAGCGCCTATGAATATAGGCGATGCTCTAGTTTTCCGCCAAAAGAGACTCAATGATAGCTCTTTGCATGGAACGCACCTACGTTACAGATGATAATTTGAAAGTTTCGTATACCGCCGCCACTTATGTAAACTTCGTGAAACTATAGGTGCCGAAGCAGGAATATTCGACAATGTTTCACAATAAATACCGCGGTTTTTCAATCGAAATCTGCGGGGGAAAATATGTGTTACTTATAATATTCACTCCGCAAAATTCATTCCATTACCTGACGACTTTATTTAAATTTATCCGTGTTATGTGGATGTTGTTTGAGGTCTGCGACTGTATTATAAGGTTATGTGGAATAATTTCTACTGCTGCAGTCACTTTTTACTAATATTTTATTAGCACAATGCATTTCGGCAGCATGCTGCCGTCTTCAGGTGCATTATACAGTTACTTGTACCTCAGCTGATCAGTAAAGAAAACGACTAACTCATCTTCAAAGTTCACAGAAAGGCAACGGCAGCAGATACCACCATACACTGCTCATCCTGTCACCCCACAACACACAAACTAGCTGCACACAGAGCACTAGTTAACAGAGCCAACAATATACCAATTGATAAATATGCACTTCTTGATGAGCTCAATATAATAAAACAAATAGCTTCCGCAAATGACTATGATGAAGTATTAATTGATAACCTTTCGCGAAAAAGGATAAACAATAATAAACCACCCTCCATACATGAAATGAAAAAGAAACCCACGGCTTGCATACCTTTCACAGGCAAACTCTCCTACAAAATAGCAAACATTCTCAGACCACACGACACTATCATTGCCTTTACAACACACAACAAACTGCAACACACACTGAAACACAATGTATACACACACACGGTTATTCACTCACAATCAGGCACCTACAAAATAGTACGTAATACCTGCAGATCCCCCTATATAGGCCAACTGGGAGAGACTTCCAAACAAGATATAATGAACACACAAACGCTTACCACATTAACAGTTACAATAGATCAGCAATAGCCACCCACATAAAAGACACAGGCCACCCATTCCATGATATTGCGAATGATCTTCATATATCACACAAAACGAATAAGGGACACCAAATGGACTTATATGAAGAACTGAAAATCTTCATTCATGGCACAGCACATGGAGATGTATTATTAAATGATAAGTAATAATGTTAACATCTTCAAAAGCTTCTTCAACATTAAATTTTTATTTCATTGACAGAATAGTTTTCACTGAGTATCCAGGTAACATTCTCCATATTGCCAATACATCAAGATAAAAGTCCTCACCTTCACTACAGGTAAATATTACTGTGTTTGAAATTGTAAGTAGTTTAGCTTAGATTTTATAACTCTCTGGAAATATGTTAACAGTCTTTGAAATTGTAAGTAGTTTATCTTAGATTTTAAAAGATTAATCTGGAAAGATGTAAACAGACGTTTGTGAAAATGCTAAGATGTGATTTGCCTGTTACTGTGCTCTGTGTGCCAGAAAATGAAATCGCCAACAGGAATGTGATTAAACGTATTAATATATTACCTAATCATGCTATTCACATAATATACACACGGAAACAGATTTATCTTTTCACACAGGTTTGTGTTTTGTTTCTTAACCCCACTGGCACACACAGCTAATGTACATAACCTATCAGCTGATGTATAAGTAACCTGCGCAAACGGTATCTAAGACCCTGTCTTAATATTAGGTTTGTCTCGCAGTATAATATGTCCCGTCTCATTGTCCTTTAGTGTCTCTTTCGTTTCTGCAACTTGTTCGTTAATTATAGATACAAATTCATAGGACTTGTAGAGGGAGTGAGTACCCGTTGGAAAACGTGTTGCAGAGGCGACCACTTTTACAATTAGTTTACTAGGCGCGACTCAGTTCATCACTTGTTTTACAGTTCCACAAATTATTGACCAAAGAAATTGCTCGTGTATCCGTTGACGTGTTTTCTTCAAAGTGATGCAGTAAAGTTCCTGCCAATTTGCGTGTTAGACGTCTCCTCAGAGCACCACAGTCAGGCCTGCTGATTGTGAAGGTACCCCTTTCTCAAAGTCGTTGTGTAATTGTAGCGAAAAGGATATGCGACGGAGTCATCCGTTGTGGACAATGATCTTGATAAACTCCACGAGCAGCTCTTCCATCACCGTGCCCTTCGTCGTACAGAAGGATCATATCAGTGTTTTCTGCAAATGTGTAGCCAACTATGTTGCTCTAAGATTCACAGACACGTGAATGAGGTTCGAAACAGGTCAGACAGTAGACACGTCAAATGACATCACGCGGCCTGACGTAAGCTCCCCCTCCATTTCTAATCTGTTGCACACCAACCTACCAAACATGGTTTCAAGCTTCTGTAGCGTGGAAACGGTACGTATCCGGACATAGGTTCCCGTTCAGAATAGTGTGAACTCAGTCCCCTTTACAACTTCTAGCAGTTTGCAACGCCAATTTCCGAACATCCCGTATAATACTGTCTTCACGATCTGGAAAGATATGAAACTGTAACTGTTTGAGAATCTCACGTTATTGTCTTACTCTACTTGCTGTCGAAAACTGTAATCAAATTCGGTTCTTACTATTTTACGTACTGTAAAGAAGTTGAGGGGTACACAGTAACAAGTTGTAATAGGTCAACATGAAAGTCAATAATACTGCTGCGAGGAGAGTAAATCGTCTTTCACTTCTCCACTACGATCTCGAAGGCCAAGCATCCCCATCCTGAGAAAAATTGCTGGTATATCTCTGCAATAATTGATCTTTAAGCGTGAACGACGGCCCATTCGGAATTGTGAAACAAGTCTGACATTCTTCTTCACTTCATTTACTAGACAAATGTCCTGTTACAGTACACCATCTCTTGTATGGTCTTATATATTTCTTATTCCAGAACATTTATATATGAAAACTTTTAACGGGAGTCTTTCTCCACCCATACACTATACGTGTTTCTTCCACTTCCTCCTATTTTCTTTCATTTTTTCGTTGACGTTACATCTTTCTAGAAGTTTCCTTATACCTTATTTCTTTTATGATCTTCGCTTGTAGAACCATCCACACTTGTTAGAAAACTCGTTTCTTGAGCCTATATTCTACTTTCATGATGTCTTGTCACCCGTGCTGCATTTCCGTAAGAAAGATCTGGCACTCTGATGTTTCTTTATTATTCGCCTGCGTACGTGAAGCTTAACGTCGCTTGCAGTAAGTGGCTGCAGTTACCGAGTCAGACACGCTGTCCCATGTAAGACGGTGTCTCCCGGACACTGCCAGGTCATAATTTGATACGCGGCGCGAAGCTGGTGGGGATTAAGCGGGCAGATCCCGCTGCCAAGGCTGACAGGAATTTGGAACACCGGCCGGACACCGGACTTCGAAAATAGCTCATAACTCCGCGAGAACATTCCGCGTTTTACTGCGTATATTACGCCGCTGAAAAAAGAAATAAACTGCGTCCATATCTTTCACACCATATACACCACACGTGATTTACTCTCTTCTCTTAACCCACGTACAGTAAACCACGCAAGCGTCCGCCCAAAGGCGACGAACTTACGGTACTAGCTGCTGAGACCGTACATCGTCGACAAACTTAACGGAAGTGGCAGCAACAGGAGTAATGAACAGCCGTGTGTACTGCACCTAGTGCAGGCATTCCAGATCAGAATATATACCATTAGCGTGATTGGTTTTATGGACATCTACCGTGCTCTAGGGCACGTTATTGTGCTAAAAGTTTTTTATCTTTCTGTAGCAGACATCCTCGAGATTATAACAAGCCGTTACTTTCAATGGTCATTCTAAAAATGAAGAACGTTTTGGCCTGAAGAGCAGCGCAACTCTTCTCCCAACCTCACCGATATGTCGCAGACCTTCCCAATCGTTGGCATCAGGATGACCCTAACAGCAAGCATGAACGACCATTTACTGTTTATTTGCGCTATTTTCAAAGATACGAGAAAACTGTAAACGTAGGCTTCCGTGGCCGTTGTCACAGTCAATAAAACTCTTCTGTATTTAAGGCCGCATTTTCATCTGTAAAATTCCGACATTTCACCGACTGTTGCAATGTGCCTTCCTCAGGGTGTATTGCGAACTGCAGTTAGTAATACGCCCGGAGGAATGCACCTTGCAACAGTCGCCGAAACGTCGGAATTTTGCAGATGGCCGGCCGGGATGGCCGAGCGGTTCTAGACGCTACAGTCTGGAACCGCACGACCGCTACGGTCGCAGGTTCGAATCCTGCCTCGGGCACGGATGTGTGTGTTGTCCTTAGGTTAGTTGGGTTTAAGTAGTTGTAAGTTCTAGGGGACTGATGACCTTAGAAGTTAAGTCCCATAGAGCTCAGAGCCATTTGAACCATTTTTTTACAGATGACAATAAGGCCTCAAACCCAGAAGAATTTTATTGAACACGAGAAAATTAACCGCCCCGTCACTTGTGAGATTCACAGCGTAATAAGGATTCTGAATGGAAAAAGAGTCCATCCTATCCAAATTGACATACATGATAACCGAAGATTACGGAAATGTGATGAATGAATCTTCATTTCAAAATGATACATCATGTGTAACAGCGGAGGAACGAATATTCATGATGAACAGTGGGCAGGTTGACCTTCAGTTGTGACTGATAAACTCAAATGCAGAATGGAGGAAAAGACTGAATAGAATTATTTATTTATTTGCTATTTTTTAGTGCATTAACTACTGTCGATACGGGAACAAACCAAATGTTGCATTTTATTTGGCATCAATGTAATGAATAATAGCCGACCGAGGTGGCCGAGCGGTTCTAGACGCTTCAGTCTGGAACCGCGCGTCCGCTACGGTCACAGGTTCGAATCCTGCCTCGGGCATGGGTGTGTGTGATGTCCTTAGGTTAGTTAGGTTTAAGTAGTTCTACGTTCTAGGGCTGACGACCTCCGATGTTAAGTCCCATAGTGCTCAGAGCCATTTGAACCATTTTTGAATGCATAATATTTTAGCGTAATTATGCTTATCTTTCTGTAACTAAGAATTATAGTTTTAAGGGAAAAATCTACATAATGTATCTACATAAAAACAATAATTTTTTAAAAAAGAAAAAAATTCTACGTAGTAGCTTTGACCATTTGGCGCACATCCGGAACCCAGAAAATACATTCTGCTGTTCTACTGCACTGTGCTGCATTGATGCAGTACAAATTTTATAATTTATAATTCTGTGTTGCGATACTGCGTAAAACTGCAGTATTGTAATTGGTATCATAACTAAGCTACAAGGATTCCTCAGAAGGTAACGCACCGCATTTTTTTTTCTGAGTGGAAAACAATGCTACGAATGCGAAATGCTACGTATGTATTATATGAATTCTCCCGAGTGAGTGTGCCAAGTTTCCGTCTCTTCCGACAGATAGCGAATAGCTGCTGAACGATTTCAAAATGGCGTCTGTAGGTGACGTATGTTACAAGCAATGTGCCGTCTTTGAATTTCTTACTGCAGAGAAGGAGGCTGTGGGGAATATTCACAAACGCTTGTGCAAAGTCAATGGAGAATCTGCTGCCAACAGAAGTACTGTTAGTCGCTGGGTATGGAGGGTGAGGTCAACAGAAGGCCGTTCGGCGGAGCTCCACGATTTGCAGCGGTCAGGGAAACCATCCACGGCTGTCGCACCTGACATGTTGCAGTGAGCTGATGTTGTCATTCGCCATTTTAAGAATGCTGTTCGTTGAAGACATTTCGAGGACGACAAGGAGGTGATTCCCACAGTGAAACACTGCCTCCACCACCAGGACAAGGATTGGAACTGAAGGGGCAAACACGCTCTTGTTTCACACTGGAGGAAGGCCATAGAGCAGGATGGAGATTACATGGAAAAATATGTGTGAAGATAAAACATCATACTTTGTTGGTTGTAATTCTCATTATGTTCAATATAGAGTTGCTGAAGAAAAAATGCCGTGCATTAATTTCTGGGCAACACTCGTAGATTTCTCAGTTATCTGGATGGTCAGACCCCAGCTTCCTGGGTCACAGTTCAGCATTCACAGGGGCCGTGCTGCTGGGCCAAGCACAGTGTAGATATTCAGACCTGGCTGTCAAGGACTCAGGAAGTCCTGCATGAAATTTCGAGAGGAACAACAGGATAGATGTTTCATCTTCAATGAACTAACCCTGCGCTTCGCTGAAAATTCGAACTAACTTTGTAAACGTTAGTGGTAACCTGGGCTACACAACTGTGTGTGGCAGGTGGGTTCCTCGACGTCTGACAGATGAAGACAGAAAAAAACGGAGCTGCACTGAAAATGATAGCGAAGAGTATTTGAATCGTATTGTTAGTGATCACGAGACCTAAGTTTTCCCTAAATATATGGAAACGAAGCGACAGTGAAGGCAATAGCATCATTCATGAGACCCACCAAAACCTAACACATGAGAAAGGTTAAGGATGTCGTGTTTTGGCATCGGAAGAAGGTCCTGCTCATCGGCGTTAAGGTTAGAGGAGTGATTATTCACGTACCAGCCTATCGTCAGATCCTCCGCCGACTACTCCACGCCGTTCAAAGCAAAAGCGGCGAGTTTTGTTGTGCAGAACCAATCTACCTCTTCACGATAACGTCTGGCCGCATTCTGCTGCGCTGACGAAGTTTTGTGGAAGTTTCGTGAGCATGCGCTTACAACCTGCGCTTAACTTCGAGTGATTACCTCCTTTTTCCCAAAATGTACCTATTATTGGATCCAAAGTACTGTGGAAATGACAACGGACTTAAGACACCAGATTACTCAGTCAGCCATTTGGCAGCAGCTAAATATGTAAAAGGCAATAAAAAAGTAGGTGGAGCGTGACGACAGATCTTTAAATTTCAGTGGTCTCCATGTTGAACATGGAGCTCTGTTTCTGCATTACCTGAGGCTGTAACTATCTTCACCCATCGCCCAACTGAGCTCCTATCAACTACAGCATCGCCATACACTGCACTCAAACGTTTATAGATGTTCACCACGGTTTCTTTTCCTGCACACAAGAATTCAATAACAGCACGCCGCATGTAACGTGAGTCGTATGTAGATGCCATGTTGACGGTGTACTACAGCTCTTCCATTTGCTAGAACGGTTCGAAACTCCACCGGCGCACAGAACAAACATTAAAGTACCATTAAGGCATTTAAAAAAAATATGGGGCATTACTTTTTGAACGACTCTCGTACGTAAGTTACGATGTATCACGTTTTTTCAACGATTAACACATGACACAATGTAGTTGACATTAAAACTTCAGAAACTAATGTAAGAACGCCACCTTCCTCTCATATCGCCTCCACCAAGCACACATTCATTACTTTGCACCACGCATCTATGGCAATAAAACCGAAAGATGTACGTCACATATTCTTAAATAACTCACTAAAATATTTTCTTGTAGTTGTAGACAGTCCCTGTAATGTATTCATATCACAATAGATAAACAAACGAAGTGACATCAAAATACAATACACTACTGGTCATTAAAATTGCTACACCACGAAGATGGCGTGCTACAGACGCGAAATTTAACCGACAGGAAGAATATGCTGTTATATGCAAATGATTAGCTTTCCAGAGGATTCACACAAGGTTGGCGCCTGTGGCCACACCTACAACGTGCTGACATGAGGAACGTTTCTCATACACAAACAGCAATTGACCGGCGTTGCCTGGTGAAACGTTGTTGTGATGCCTCGTGTAAGGAGGAGAAATGCGTACCATCACGTTTCTGACTTTGATAAAGTCGGATTGTAGCCTATCGCGATTGCGGTTTATCGTATCGCAACATTACTGCTCTCGTTGGTCGAGATCCAATGACTGTTAGCAGAATATGGAATCGGTGGGTTCAGGAGGGTAATACGGAACGCCGTGCTGGATCCCAACGGCCTCGTATCACTAGCAGTCGAGATGACAGGCATCTTACCCGCATGGCTGTAACGGATCTTGCAGCCACGTCTCGATCCCTGAGTCAACAAATGGGGACGTTTGCAAGACAACAACCATCTGCACGGACAGTTCGACGACGTTTGCAGGAGCATGGACTATCAGCTCGGAGACCATGGCTGCGGTTACCCTTGACGCTGCATCACAGACAGGAGCGCCTGCGACGAACCTGGGTGCACAAATGGCAAAACGTCATTTTTTCGGATGAATCCAGGTTCTGTTTACACCATCATGATAGTCGCATCCGTATTTGGCGACATTGCAGTGAACGCACATTGGAAGGATGTATTCGTCATCGCCATACTGGCGTATCACCCGGCGTGATGGTATGGGGTGCCATTGGTTACACGTCTCGGTCACCTCTTGTTCGCATTGACGGCACTTTGAACAGTGGACGTTACATTTCAGATGTGTTACGACCCGTGGCTCTACCGTTCATTCGATCCCTGCGATCCCTAAATTTCGGCAAGATAATGCACGACCGCATGTTGCAGGTCCCGTACGGCCTTTCTGGATACAGAAAATGTTCGACTGCTGATGCTGCTCTGGCCAGCACATTCTCTAGATCTCTCACCAATTGAAAACGTCTGGTCAATGGTGGCCGAGCAACTGGGTCGTCACAATACGCCAGTCACTAGTCTTGATGAACTGTGGTATCGTGTTGAAGCTGCATGGGCAGCTGTACCTGTACACGCCATCCAAGCTCTGTTCGACTCAATGCCCAGGCGTATCAAGGCCGTTATTACGGCCAGAGGTGGTTGTTCTGGGTACTGATTTGTCAGGATCTATGCACCCAAATTGCGTGAAAATGTAATCACGTGTCAGTTCTAGTATAACATATTTGTCCAATGAATACCCGTTTATCATCTGCATTTCTCCTTGGTGTAGCAATTTTTATGGCCAGTAGTGTAATAACAGTACAGAGAGCTCGGGGTATAAGTGCAGATGTATCTGTTGGTGACTGTGGATAGTTTACTGAACAACTTCATCATTGGTTACTTCATTTTGTAACTAATAACTACGGCTATTAGCACTAGTACGTTTTTAGTTTCATTAGTACCTCCAAGTGCATGTGGTAAGAGCAAGCCATTAACGTTTATTTTCTCCTGGGCAGTAGGTCAAGGGCTGAAGTGTGGTTGCATGGATGCAAAACAAGCAGTCGACCGTGACAGGGGTAGCCCAGTTACTGGTGCAGTTACGATCATGCAGGAAACATCAGGCAGTGAATTATGTGATTTGTCTCTGGGAAGACTGTTGCATACGGAGAAAAAAAAAAGCTAACACACTGAAGTGGGTACATATCAAGGTAACAATCAGTGAAGTAGCTGGACTTCCATGTGTAACACCATGTATAATGACCATTACATTGCTGCAGGTTCTAGACAATAGTGTTATTGTTATTGATGGTGGTGGCCAGGACAACTAATAGCAGCCTGAAATCTTACAATTTTTGCCAAGTCAGGATTAAGGAGTCCATCAACCGAACCTTACGCCTAGTATCACAAGCATCTAAAATTCTCATAAGGAGAATCTTAAGAAGAGTTGAAGAATAGGTGAAGTTGTGTTGAATGACCTATAGTTTGGATTCGAAAGGGGATTACCAACAACAGAGGCGATTCTGCCTCTGAGGCTATTGGAAAACCAGCTACAGAAAAATGAACCAATTTATATTGTCTTTTTAATTCCGGAAACCGTATTCAAGAATGTTTACTAGCAAGACATGTTCAGAGTATTGAAGAAAGCATGTCCAAAATACAATGACATACGGCTTATGCTCAGCTTCCATAACAAAGAAGTGACTGTGATTAGGAATTTTCGTAAGAAACAGGAAACAGAAGTTACAAAAGGCGTGAGTCAAGGGTGTTTACATTCAAGGCTTGGATTCAGGGAGATACAGACGAAGTTAGCGAAACTGATCATCTGGGGATCACAGTTAATGGGCATGAGAGATGCAGATGATAGTGGCGTGGTCTCGAAGACGAAATAAGCTCAATAGAAGGTCTTCACTACAATGGAAAGGATTTTCTCTAACCATTATGCTATGAGAATAAACAAAGAAAGGCTGAAGTGATGGTATCTAGAACTGACGGAGAATATGAACCTTTAAGAACAAGGATTTGTGGAGAGAAGCTAGAAGTGATAGAGGAATTTGCCTGTCGGAAACAGGATGATAAGAGATGGTAGAAGCCGGAAATAATTAGTAAAGACAATACAGCAGGTCAAAATAGCGCTTAATTTGAGAAAGGACTTATAGATTAGCAAGAACATCAGTTTTTAAATAGGGAATGGCTAATGAAAGCATTCGTTCGGAGTCCGGCCTTATGTGGATGTGAAACTTGGACGCCAGGGAAAGAAGGGAGCAGACGGCAGAAGCCCTGGAGATTTTGCCCTTCAACTCGAGAGACGGAGTTACCGATGAAGAGGTACTCAGAAGAAAACAAGAAACCAGGTTTCTGTGGATACACATTGTAAACAAGAGGAGACAAACTCATAGAACAAACTATAAAGCGCTATTGAGGGATCGAATGACTGAGGATGACTAAGGATGTCATGCCTTCAATATGAGTGATGTAAGGTGTGGTACGTACGCGGGAATTTAGAAGAAGGTAGACAGTGGACGAGAATGGCGTACTGCTGCAGAAAAACCAGTGGGTTGCACGTTGAAGAAGAAGAAGAAGAAGACGATGGTGATGATGTTTGTTCTACTCCGGGAAAAACCCATTTTACGAAGTCCTCACGCTTTCCGGAATACATAAAGAAAACCCTTTCCGGCTGGTTGCAGTGAAATAATTATGATCACGTGCTTGGAATTGGGAATAGCGAAACTTTCTCCCCTCCTACACATCATTCCAGCACTCTACCGCCTAATCAAACGAACTGAATTTTCTTTTTATGCGATACTTCATACTTTTTTCTTGTTGTATCAAATACGTTTCTCGGACTCTTCAGCTCGGCTAAAACTTTTCTCACAACAGGTGTCCACCAACGAACAGTCCCCTCCAGGTACCTGGTTCAACGCTCACTCATCTGGCTAACTTTGTTGCCGATCTGCTGCTCGCTATCATAGAACTGATCAACTAGTTCGCCTATCGGCTCCTTGGCATGAATCATTAGAAATAACCTTCAGCTCTTACCGCCTGCAGCCGGCCGAAGTGGCCGTGCGGTTAAAGGCGCTGCAGTCTGGAACCGCAAGACCGCTACGGTCGCAGGTTCGAATCCTGCCTCGGGCATGGATGTTTGTGATGTCCTTAGGTTAGTTAGGTTTAACTAGTTCTAAGTTCTAGGGGACTAATGACCTCAGCAGTTGAGTCCCATAGTGCTCAGAGCCATTTGAACCATTTTTTTCTTACCGCCTGCGGCCGGTCGGGGTGACCGTGCAGTTCTACGCTCTACAGTCTGGAACGCGACCGCTACAGTCGCAGGTTCGAATCCTGCCTAGGGTATGGATGTGTGTGATGTCCTTAGGTTAGTTAGGTTTAAGTAGTTCTAAGGGACTGATGACCTGAGAAGTTAAGTGCCATAGTGCTCAGAGCCATTTGAACCATCTTACCGCCTGCATCGTCAATAGACTTGTTCATTCTAACACGTTCACTACATTTGCACTTACTTTAGACAATTAATTTGATTCTATTATGAGCTCGTGGGATTTGCTGCTCTGAAGTAGCAGATGTCTGTGGCATCGTACGGACACGGTGGGACGCTGGACGAGGGTGTAAATAAACTGATCAGACAGAATATTACGACCACCGATCTACAAACCTGTCCCGGTGATAGCAGCGGCACCTGGCGAGGATTGACTGCTAATGTAGTGTCAGTGAGCGTGTTGTCCTTGAGTGGAATAGGGAAGGCTCCCGATATATCTCAGTTTGAAGGACGGCAGATTGTGATGGCCCAGATTCGGTCCGAGCATTTCGGAAACTGCACGACTTGTCGGGTGTCGGAGGAGTGCTGTAAAGAGCGTCTTCAGTACGTGGCGAAACCAAGGTGAAATCATGTCCAGACCTCGTTGGGTGGAGTGGCCATAGTTCATTACAGATGTCGGACGTCGTAGGCTGGACAGATTGATAAAACAGGATAGGCAGCGCTATTAAAGGAAGTCAATCTAACTAACGGCTCACCTTCTGAGGACGTCATGTTTCCAAGTAGAGAAGAAATTAGCATATTTCATCAAAATATTAGAGGTATTATATAGTTAGTGAAATGCTTATAGACGTCGACTCTGAAATCATTGATATACCGGAGCACGACTTAAATAATTTGACAATTCAGAGGCTTCCTTTACCAGGATACAGATTAGCTGACTGTTTTTCAAGGTGTTCCTTGCGGGTTGGTGGAGTGGCCATGTACGTAAAAAACAGTTCCATTTTTAGTCCACTGACGTATCGCGGCACTGCATCGAACAGACATTTGAATGTTGTGCAGGGGCAGTTGATTTAATGAAACTAAACTTCCAGTTATTGTTGTTTATAGGTCCCCTAACTCTGGTTTCAGAGCATTTCTGCTTACGCTAGAGAGGGTTCTTGATTAATTTTATAAGTCGTACCAGAAATTAGTTATATGTGGTGAGTTCAATATTAATTTTGCATATGACGATGCAAGAAAAAGGATGTTGGTAGATCTCCTAAATTCATATTATGTGATGCAGACTGTGTTTTTTCCAACTAGGCTGCAGGGGAACACTAGCACAGCCACAGAGAATATTTTTATTCATTCTTAATTACTAGATGGGCATTCTGTTAGTAAGAGGGTAAATGGCATTTCAGACCATGATGCACAAATTTTAACACTAAAAGGCTTTTGTATTCAAACAAATACCACATTTAATTACACCAAACTATGTAAGAAAGTCAATGCAGCAGGAATAGATTGTTTTTTAAACCTCTTCAAGGAACGAGAGTGGCGGAATGTTTATAGCGCCGATAACGTAGATGGCAAATATAATGCTTTCCTTTTCTCATGCTCTTTTGGAGTTGCCTTCCATTAGAACGCTCTATACGGGATACTAGCAGTAAAAGGCAGCCTGGGTGGCTGACTAGTGGGATAAGAAGTTCATGTAGAACAAAGCGGGAATTAAATCAAAATGTTAGAAGTAGTCACAATCAAAGTACAGTAGCCCTTTACAAATAGGATTGTAAGCTGCTTAAAAATGTTATTATGAAGGCAAAGAGTATATGGTACGCACATAGTACAGCTAATTCACAGGATAAAATTAAAACCATATGGTCAGTTGTGAAGGAAGTATCTGGTCAGCAGCATAAGGTCGGCGATGTAAAGTCAGTTCGTAGTAAAAACATTTCTGTTACTTTACTTTACTTTTCCGTGTCCAGATCAAATTTTATTTATTAACTTGATCTGTTGTTACAAGGATTAGCCGGTGAAATCTTTCACCGTTTCCAGGGTACGCCCGATTGTGTCTGTCCTCAGTCTTTAGGCTCACAATCTTCTAGGAGGCTCCTTCTTTGTACCCCATTTCTGTTACTGATAAACGAGATACATGTACAGTATTTAATAATCATTTTCTGAGAATTGTTGGTGAACTAAATAAAAATTTACTTTCTACATGGGATCATGTATCTCTCTAGGCAAATGCCTTTTCGAGATTGATGTCTGAAATACTCCTCTGTGGTACTGACAAAGGGGAGATTGAGTAAATAGCCTAATTAAATCACTGAAGACTAAGGACTCTCATGGATGTGATGGAGTTTGTAGAAGCATATTAAAGTACTGTACTGCAAATGTTAGCCCTGTATTTATCTATATTTGTAATTTTTTGTTAAGGAATGGTCAGTTTCGTGAACGTTTAAAGTACTCAGTAATAAAGGCGCCTTATAAAAAGGGAGAAAGGGATAATGTGGAAAATTTTAGACCTGTTTCTATACCATCAGTATTTAATAAAGTTATTGAGAAGGCTGTGTATGAAAAGATAATTGATCATTTCATATCACACCATTTGCTATCAAATGTACAGTTCGGCTTTGGAAGGTGTCTAACAACTGAAATGCTATATCCTCTTTTCTCTGCGATGGATGGGTTAAACAAAAGGTTTCGAACGCTAGGCATATTTTTTGATTTAACTAACGCGTTTGATAATTTTGATCACAAAATACTGCTCTAGAAGTTATACTATCACGGAATACGGGGAGTAGCTTACAATTGGTTCACCTCTTACTTTAGCGACAGACAGCAAAAGGTCATTAGTCATAGTGGTGAGATTGGCTGTGATGTGGAATCTAAGTGGGGTATGGTCAAATGGGGTGGTGCCCCAGGGATCAGTGTCGGGGCCATTCCAGTTCCTTATTAATATAAATGATATGACCTCTAGTATTAAGGGTAACTCTAAAATATTCCTGTTTGCTGATGACACAAACTTGGTAGTAAAGGATGATATGTGCAACATTGGCTCGATTTCAAATAGTGCAGTTCATCATATAAGTTCATAGCTTGTAGAAAATAAACGAACGCTAAATCACAGTAAGACTCAGATTTTATAATTTTTGGCACACAATTCAAGAAAACCAGACGTTTTAATTTCACAGAATGGACATATGATTAGTGAAACTGAACAGTTCAAATTTCTAGGTGTTCAGATAGATAATAAACTGTTTGAGGGAAGACACGGTAATTAATTTAATTCGCTTATATTCATTCGCTTATGTAGTATGGTATTATATTTTGGGGTAAGTCTTCCCATTCTAAAAGGATATTTCTAGCTCAGGCATTAAGTGGTGTAAGTTCACGAACCTCTTGTCGACCACTGTTCACGAGTCTCGGAATTTTGACAATGGCCTTTCAATATACACATTTCTTATTGTCAGTCTTTGTTAACAATATTAGCTAATTCTCAAGAGTAAGCGACTTTCACTCAGTTAATATTCGGCAGAAATCAAGCCTGCATTTGGATCGGAGTTCCTTAATTCTTGTGCAGAAAGGTGTGCAGTATACTGCTGCATCCATTTTCAATAAGCTATCACATGAATTAAAAACTCTTAGCAGTAAATCACGCGCTTCCAAATCGCAACTGAAGAGTTTCCTCATGGGTCCTTCCTTCTATTGTCTCGAGGAGTTCCTTGAAAAATTAAGCATTGTTGCATTGTTGATTGCGTTTACTTAAACTTACGGACTGACTTTTTCCGGGGTCATAAACATTTTTTTTTATCTGTTATTACTTTTATGTTGTAATTTCATGTACTGAAACGTTCTATAACCTTGGACATTCCTCGATTTTGTCCTATGGAGATTGATGCGTAAATAAAGAAAAATAAAAATTATCCGTGCCAAAGGTGGTCTGGCTATTAGGTAGGTGAAGTGCTAGGAAATAAGGGTATATGACTATTCTGTAATTCATAGCCAAATGTTTGGCTGAGGGTTGACGGAACGACTTACTGTTCCGCCACTAATATTCATTCTGATAGGAAAAGTTAACTGAAAGTATTTCTGTTGAGTATCCAGAGTGTTTGTAGGTTAAGTTAAACGGACTATGAAACTTCCGCAGGGACCTCGAGCCGAACTTCCTTCCCTACGATGAGAGATTAAATCGCGTCCCAGATAGTAGTCATCGAACGTCGCGCAATGGAAACGGATCCTAGCGCACAGGTGCCGGAACGTGGCTTGACGTAGTTGGAGGTTTGCTTTAGCACCGCCAACAATCTCTACTTCATAAGATATGATCCACTAGTCGGAAACGTATGGTCAGTCCCAAGACGACATCACAAACAATGAATAGTCACCAAACCGTTAACAGTTAATCGTGGTCCCCTTAACAAATGGTTAAATGGCTCTGAGCACTCTGGAACTTAACTTCTGAGGTCATCAGTCCCGTAGAACTTAGAACTACTTAAACCTAACTAATCTAAGGACATCACACACATCCATGCCCGAGGCAGGAATCGAACCTGCGACCGTAGTGGTCGCGCGGTTCCAGACTGTAGCGCCTAGAACCGCTCAGCCACCCGGGCCGTCTCCCCTTAACGTATGTACTCTTCAAAGACATGGGAATACATTCACGCAGGGAGGAAAATAGGTAAACAGTTACGTATAATAGAGAAAAATAATTATTCTCACCCATATCATGAGAGAAACACGCTTCTCTGCGAGCAAAGAACCACTGTTTTAAACACTGGATGCAGAAAGAGGAAAAATTAGGGCTTAGCGCAGAACGGACGGTCGTGGGTGATGTGGATGCATCCAAAGTCATGTAAGAACGACCTCAAAGGTCTGCCTGATTAGACGGAATCAAATAAGCATAATGAAAACGAGGGGAACGCGACCTAACATGGCATGAGCTCGGTTCTCCCAAGAACAGCAGAGACGTCGCACGCTTTCTCAGACGGACTTTGTAACAGCAGTCAGACACCCTGGCGGTGCCTGCGACCCCTTCGTTTGTCAGCGCTCTTTTCTCGCGCGACGTGTTCAGCTCATTCCACTCTCCTTAACAGTGTGTGTGTGGGGGGGGGGGGGGAGGGGAAACACGAAATGCGTTAAATTTTAAAGTGACCAGTCAAACTCTGTGCCACCTTTCATAACATTTCTATTCTCGTCTGCTTGTAGCCATTACTCCGTCGCCTCAACCCTTCTGCGAGTGTTACTTTCCAAAGCAGGAAAAATGTTCAGTCGTCCCACGGCTAACAACTGTGAGTCCCCTGTCTCAGTCACAATTGGCCATCTCCGCCTCTTCCAGAACGGCGCTCGGCCAAAGGTAACGGGCCGAAGAGGACCGGTGGTTTTGAAACACTCCATGGCCCATGCGTTTCTTGTCCCGTTTTCTGTTGTGATCCGATTCGTCTGCCGCTGCTCCGAGTAGCCTAATATTACGTCCTCGCTGCTAATGATAAATGGATGGAAGGTGGCCAATTGGATCTGTCACCGCAGGAATCTGGATAAACACACCTGCACTTTAAACAAGTATATTATGCTCAACTTGCACACGAAGAACTGCTACAATACTGACAACTTGTGGAAGAGCCTGACGCGGATATGCGACTAAGTACACTGAATGTTTGCCGGTAGAGATAACTATCAATAACTCAGTATAACTTGACACAAAGTATTTTCTGAGTATCGTAATGTAAACTTGGGGAAACCAAAGTTTCGGCCACGCTTACAGTGGCCATCTTCTGCGTCTTCATCGGTAGACCTAGAAGAAACCCGCTGGAACCGTGGCCGAAACTTTGGTTTCTTCAGTATAGTTTTTCCTTTTTTTCGGCTCGGAAACCCTCTGTCTCACCTGACTTTGGCCGCGGAGAGCTACGCAATTATAAACTCGGTGTAACGCGACGAGGAAGAAATCTCAACTACAAGTAATCTTGAAGTAAGAGAATGGTGCTCAGGTGCCCTCCACCGTTCTGGCGGTCTTCAGTTGTCGGCGGCCTGGAGGTTCTTCAATGGTGGCGATGTCCGCTGCCGGTGCAGGCAGGAATCTTCGAGGTGCCGGCTTCGGCAGTACTGATAGGCTACGATACCAAATTTTCGTCCTACACTTCTCTCATATCCAAAACTCTCTAGCGAGTGGTGGAGAGGAGCTTTCCTGGGAAACTGATCATGTCAGTCACATTCTCCTTGGCAGTTCCTATTCCATCTCCGTCATGCAAAGCCCTCTTTCTCATTTCCGAAGCTACGAGATTTTCATTAAAATCTGCCTTCTTGCTGGCGCGAGGCACGTCTATGTCACGCTAGAAGTAACATTTTGTTTCAGGGTGTGGTAAGTTTTCGTTACCATAAAAAAAGTAGCGACGTTCCTGCCCACACTGTATTTCTCCTTACTCTGTCACGATGATGCGTTAATTTCCGACCAGCAACACAATGACACGACTACAGTCACACGTGGAGTGAGGAATACATGAGCTTAAATGAAATGCAGCAGTTGACAAGTCCCATCTTCCTTCCAGAAGGCTTTAGTGCAGTTTGACGCAGGCAAGATTGACATGCCAGACAATCTACGGCGCTATCGTCATCACATCTGGACTACTAATCACGTACCGGACGTGGTGGCCAAGCGGTTCTAGGCGCTTCAGTCCGCAACCAGGCGACTGCTACGGTCGCAGGCTCGAATCCTGCCTCGGGCATGGATGTGTGTGATGCCCTTAGGTTAGTTAGGTTTAAGTAGTTCTAAGTTCTAGGGCACTGATGACCTCAGATGTTAAGTTCCAGAGTGCTCAGAGCCATTTGAACTAATCACGTTCCTCCGTTTCAGAATATTTGTTTTCAGCTACACTCTCGAACAGCACGTAGGAAAAACGAACAGCCGCATGTATCCGACCGTACTCTTGCTTCCGTTCTCTAATCACGATGGCCATTTCTCCTTTTGTAAGTATGATTCAGAACAGTGTTCTGGGATCATCTGGACGAAGCTAGTAATTGACATTTCTTGAAAAAAATCTCGCCTCAACGAAAAGCGCCTTTGTTTTAGTAATTGTCGTCTCAACATGGTTATTATATCTGTCACTCTCTCACTGCTACACAATGGCACGGAACGACCTGCTTTCTTTCATGTTTTCCGATGACCTTCGTTACTCTGGTTCGATAAGGATCTGACCCACGCCACACAGCAATACTTCAGAAGAGGACGGAAAAGTGCAGTGTAGGCGATGTCTTTAGTAAATATGCTGCATCTTGAAAGTGTTCTGCAAATTAAACGTAGTTTTGTTTCGCCCCTACACATGTTTTCTATTTGATGGTTCTACTTTATGTTGTTCGTAATTGTAGTCCCTAGGTATTTCATTGGTTCGACTACCTTTAAAATTGTGTGATTTATCGGGTAGCAGACATCCAGCGGTATTTTTTGTAGTGCTCATGTGGAATATGTTACATTGTTTATTGGTTGGGTCAATTGCTACTTTTCCCACTTTTACTGAGTTATTTTGCAGCTCGTTTTGGTCTCCTGATAATTTTAGCAGACGCTTACTGACAGAATTTTGAGGATTAAGAACAGCAAAGGGACTATACTCGGAGACCGAATGATATCATTTCTGATTTACTGGATGATTTCCCATCAGTTACCTTTATGATAGGAAATCGTACATCCAGTTGCACATCTAAGACCATATTTGGCAGGCACGCGGTTTTGTTAGAATCTGCTTGTGATGAACTGGTTCACAAGCCTTCTGGAAATCTAATAATATGGGGTCAAGTAGAGATCCACTGTCGATAGCACTTGTTACTTCGTGGGAAGAATGAGCCAATTGAGTTTCACAATAACGATGCAAATTGAGTTTCATGATAACGATTATTTTTTAGGTCAAATTTAAAATCCATGTAGTCACAACAAGAAACACATAAAAGTAATGACAACTGCATGTTACAAAGATTTCCGTCGGAGTACTGAAAATGCTCGTACAACTTATAAATCTTACCAGCTGAACTAAACAGATCACAGAAACCCAAATTCCATGGCTCGTGCTCGATCGACCTAAAAAACTGAGTGACAATAGCAAGTCATTACCGTTCCCAGAATGGTTCTAGGTGCCTGAACACACTGTTTCAACATTAATAGTCAGACCTGAACAGATTAATTCATTTGCGCAAGACACGTCGATGTATGTGGGTTTCTCCCTCTGTCACACTATGTGGTCCTGCTAATTGTCAAGTCAGTCAGGTTGTTGTTGGATTTACTAAATTAAGGAAAATTTCACTTTAAACGTTTTATTGGAATATAACAGACTGAAGACGACAAAATTCATTAAGTGAATCAGTTTTCGCGTGATACGTACCAATCCAGAGCACTTTGCTTGCTCATAAAGAACCAATCGTACTCCAGAAACACACTGACCCGTCCGCCAAACATCATTTTGAAGCCACAACCGTAAAGAGATTGAATTTCATGGATTCATGCATGCTGGAAGAAGGTGAGGGTTTAGGAAAATATGGAAGATTAAATATACTTTTTTGTCTGCTACTAGCTGAATTTCCATAGCACATCATGCGATGACGACAGGTCTAGAGTACTGACAACATCCTCTGACAAATTGCAACAATAGATGACTGTAACTTATAACACTAACTCCCAAGACGACAGCAGATATTTCTATTATAGCACGAGTGACTTTTAAGTAGTTAGAGCTGATCATAAAACACAGAAATTTACTGTCCAATACGACTGTCTTTGTGTGAATAATCGTCCGTAATGTAGAACTACCGCCGGACGCGGTGGTCTAGCGGTTCTAGGCGCTCAGTCCGAAACCGCGTGACTGCTACGGTCACAGGTTCGAATCGTGCCTCGGGCATGGATGTGTGTGATGTCCTTAGGTTAGTTAGGTTTAGGTAGTTTTAAGTTCTAGGGGACTGATGACCACAGATGTTAAGTCCCATAGTGCTCAGAGCCATTTGAACCATTTTGTAGAACTACCATCACAACTGCGAAAAAATTATTCCTCTGTAACCATTGTTCCAGTGCGTTCTCTCCTCACTCAACATAAGCAATTCACAAGAGTTTCTCTACATGTGTCGGGGAAGTGGGTGTAACAGGTAATCAAATAAATCTCTTTTTGTTGTAATTTGTGTCTGCTGTTATTTTGATATACATACATATTTCACGCAGCTTCACTTCACTGAGTAGAGTATTACTGTTACATTTGGGACACTTTACCTCGTTACAATATCTCAAATAGAGGTTGTGCATTTTATCTGTTATATTGATTGGAGACATATGATTTCTTTCTTACAAATTTAAAAACACAAATTGTTTGATTTCTTGAGACTCTTTTCGTGTTGCATTCATGGTTATCCACAGCGGGACTGAAACAGAACCAAGGTAATAAATTAAGGAGCGGAAACAGTGGTGCTCCTCATTTATCTGCTATTGAAACAACACGATTAAATGTTGAGTAAGTTATTGAATTACATCATTTTCAACTAGTTTTTTTATAGTAGGTCCATGCTGATCACGTTATTACAGCAATACTTAAAAATTCATAATCTACAGAACGAATTATCGGTCGGCTGTGGACTGAGTTAGGATACAGATTGAGAAGAAAATGCTTTCTTTCTCGACGAACTTCTCTTTCATGAATGATGATGTAGGAATTAAAATTCAGGGAGAAGAAATAAAAACTATGAGGTTTATCGATGACATCGTAAGTCTGCCAGAGATAGCAAAGTACATGGAGGAGGAGATGAACGAAAGGGACAGTTTTTTCAAAGGAGGATATGAGATGAGCATAAAAAAAACAAAACGAGGCTAGTGGAATGTAATCTAATTAAATCAGACGATGCTAAGGGAATCGGAATAGGAAACGAGACGCTTGAAGTAGTAGATTGACAAAAATAAGGGATAGTATGACAGGACACATTCTGTGCTATGAGAACGAGTTCCGCTTCGAGCGCCGAGCGGGAAGGTACTTGTTTATTTCACTTGCTGTAGCGTAGCTTGTGTGATGTTTTCCTTGTTAGTGTTGTTCTGTCGGCCGAGTGAGTCGTACCGCCTCCGCTCCGCCTTACTGTCTGTTTGTGTTCGTCTACTTGCAGCGGCGTCAGCCGCTCGGCTGTGGCAACCATGGTTTCAACGTGTTTTCCACGAAAAGGTACTGTGAGCATTACTTTCGATAAAACAACACGACACGTGCAGCCCGGGTCTCTAGAAACCCACGATTGGCTTGTCGATACAATTCATGTGAACTCTGATCAGCTCCACACCGCTTATTTTGCTGCAGACGAGTACGTGTTTTACGATAAATTTACGAATTCTTTTTCGTTGAAAGATTGAGGTCGCTACATGGTTCTCAAGTCCCGTTCAAGCATCGCGATAATTCCGTTAGTATAGTGTCACTCGCAGATGCTGAAATTGAATATACCAATGTTCCACTGTTCAACCTTCCGCCGGAAGTCGATGACAATTTTCTGAAGGACATATTGACTCCTTATGGTAACGTGAAAAACGTTCGTTGTGAACGCCGATCTACTCAACTCAAATTACAGTGTTACAGCGGAAATCGTTCCGTGGAAATGCATGTCAAATGGAATATTCCGTCCCATTTGCAAGTGTGTGGTTACCGTGTTCGTATGATGTATATTGGTCAAGAGGGAACCAGCTTCCTATGTAAGGAAAGTGGGCACGTTCGGTCTAATTGCTCGCAGACGTTTTTTGTATTAAAGCCGTCGTTAGTGCAGCGTCGCAAATTGACGGTTGCTGATCTTGTTACTTCCGCTCCCGCTGTCGGACTTACTTCTGCTTCGGATCATGATGAACAAACATTCAATTATCATAATCGTCTCAGTTAATTTCCGCCTTTACCTCAACGACAGGTTCAGAATCGTATTGCCCCCAGGACAGAACCTGTAACGGTGACAAACAAGCGACGTCGCACCCAAGATGGTGAGGATTTCGCTGTGCCCTCTGCGTCCTTCTCCTGCGCATCGATTGTGTCCCCTGTTCCCCTCGATACTACGATACCTCCTGTCCGTGGCACAGTTAGTGGCGAAGAAGTTGTCTCCAGCATCCCTCCTGCTCGCAAAGTGGCTCCTTCTGAGGACTCAGACGATGCAATGTCCTCCTGCTCCTTCGTTTTCAGCCGCCGACGGTTTGCTGGATCTGTTGACTATCCAAGTATCACCTGTTGGCAGTTCCACAGAATGTTTCCGCCTTGATGACTGAAACTGCATTACTTGACCCTAAATCTGAGGGGCAGGAAGCTGTGCCTTTGACCCCTCACACACCTCCGTCTGCTGACGCCACTATGCCACATAGCCGACAGAAACAGCGTAGAGAACCTGACCGTGCGATGGCACGTAATAAAACTAAGAAAACAGGTTGCGATGATGGGGGTTATGGTGCCCCGATATCTGCTTTGCGAATTGCGCAATGGACCTTGATTCTCAGCTGTCTACGTCATTCTCCTCGGACGTACGGTACATCCCTGTATAGCTGTGATCAATGACCCAAGCCTACACGTTCCTTTCCTTAAATGTTAATCGTGTGGAATCAGAATTGCGACTGGCTTCACTGCGTCAGCTTATTTATGATTCACGTGCGGACATAGTCTTCTTACAGGAGGTGTTATTTAGGCATTCTTCATTGCCTGGTTTTCGTGTGATCTTTAATGTAGCACCCGAATATTCTACGGGGACCGCCTTACTCTTTCGCGAGTTTTATATGCTCCTTCTGGCACTGGTCGCGCAGTGGATCGTTAGCGTTTCTATAAAGAGGATATTGTTTATCTGCTTCGTAAGAGTCCTCTGGGTATTCTGTTGAGTGGTGATTATAGCTGGGTGTTGCGTCCTACAGTCCTACAGGTCAATCTCCAAATTTTGTTTTCGGTCGCGAATTATATGAATTATTCCGTTCCTTACGCCTGGAAGACGTCTGGATATGTAAATACCCGATGCTAAAATTTATCCACTTTACTGCGGCTTCTAGAACGGTTAGATAGGTTTTACTTATCATACTGCCTGCGCGATTGTATTCTTAATGTTTAAATCCCAGCTTCCTTTACGGATCACTGTCCTGTGAGTACACCCCTCAATCTAGAACGGCAACCAGTCAAATTGTTTCGCACTCCGTGGATGTTAAACGACGCTCACCTAGCTGACCTCTGTCTCGATGACGTGATGCGAGCCGTGTGGGAGCGTTGTCTACGATCCACTGGGATGTATTCTTCTTACATTGACTGGTGGACAGAGCAGGAAAACCGAGGCTCTGGCAAACTTTTATACTTATCTGTGCTGCCAAAGCGCAAGACTTGCGGGGAACTTACGAATATTACTATACCATAGTGAGTGGACTTTATGGTGCTTCGGATCACGCCCCTCTGCGAATTGCAGATGTTAGGCGCGTAAAAGGCAAAATTCATAACCTTGAAAAGAATATGAAGTGTTGAGAATGCGATCCAAGCCACGATCGTTGGTGACGGAAGAACTGAGTTCCTTATATCATTTGCTTTGGCATCAGACCCGTCACCTATGCGCTTGTATTCATTCTCTCACGACAGATAATGGACATATAGTATCGAAGCCAGCTGATATAGTGCGTGTCTTGCACTAAAACTATGTAGATACCTACGACATCGATGAGTTCAGTGCAAACCCACTAGTCAGCATCTTGGATACGACAATTACACCTGAACAAAATGAAATGCTCCTCGCTGCGTTTCAACTTGTGGAAGTTTACGAAATTATTGTGGGATCGCCTTCTCAAAAGTCTCCGGGTCTGGATGGACTTTTTGGCCGCTGTTGGGTGCGACCTTGAAGTCCCTTTTGAAATGTGACAGGGTAGGGTAGTGCTGACCTCGTCCAAAGTGGAAAAAAAATATTTTAATCCCAAAACGCCCTGGACCGGCTTCTCATGACAGCTCTCACCAAATTACTTTGGTAAACTTTGATTATAAGGCTGTGGCGAGGGCAGTTAATAATAGGATGTGGGTTCTGGTGGAGATGATTGTTGCTAAACATCAGAGCTGCGTACCTGGTCGTATCATTCTTACCCCTATATTTGAATGTCGTGACGTGGTTTCGGTTGCTCTTGTAACGGTCCGTCCCTTGTGCTCTTGCTTTCCTGGACTTTGATAAGCCAATTGATCGTGTTAATCACGACAGTTTGCTTCGGATTTTGGATGCAGTTCGTTTTACTGTTGACACACGGCGAGTGCTCTCAAATCTGTTTACGGGTATTTTAGCTTCGGTGGTTGTTAATGGCCAACTGACACCCCCGACAAACATCCGTCGGAGTGTTTCAAGGGAGCACATTGTCAATGACGTTGCATTGTCTCTGGAGCCCCTACTTCGGATGCTAGCATCGTAGCTGAAAGGTTGGACGCTTCTCGGAATGTCTATAGGTGTTCGTGCACACGCAGATGACGTGATGGTTCTACTACGCAATTCTCCTCAACTGAAGGCTGTAATCGATGATTATTGTCGGCGTTCAGGTGCACTACTTAATGAAGGTAAATGCAGATTTCTTACTTTGCGAGATTTTGATGACGTCATTGTTCCATGGGCTACTGCGGTGGATCGGCATACACCTCTCGGTTATATCATTGTTCGTTGTCCACTCAAGATGGCGACGCTCAGCTGGAAGTCTGTTACGAAAAAAATTCAAGAATTGATACCAGAACAAAAAATTAGTTCTCTTACTCTGCTCCAGAAAGTCCGAATACTGGATACATATGTCTTATGCAAAACTTATTATGTGGCCCAAGTTGACCCGCTTCCCTCGATGACGGCGAAGAAACTACAGCAGTTGTCTGGTCGTTTCTTATGGAAAAGACAAATCTTTCGCTTACGGTATGAGGTGGCCACAAAGCTTCGTTCCTTTGGGGAGCTGGGCCAAGCTGACATACGAAGGAAGGCACAGATACTATATGTGCGAAGTACTTTTTTGAAGATGGCTCAAGAAACTCACACATTCATGTCTCGATTGTGTCCGCCCTGCTAGTCTTGAACACCCTATTGATGTTGGTCGCATAAATTATAAGTTAAAACACGTTCGTGACATCTATCTTGCGGTGAGCTATTTAGGGGCTGACATTTTATTGAAACCCGTCCTCACCATGAAATTCCGACACACTCGTTGGAAAGCAGTTCCTTGTCCGAACATCGTTGAAAGAGGATTGCTGCAAACAACCTGGACGACAGTTTGGTGCAATATCAGTCTTCCGATTTTACAGATGCCCATAGAGTTCTCTTGGTATAATGTAGTAAATAACTCGATTCCAACGAACATGCAACTTTTCCGTATTGGGCTTAGCGACACAGATTTATGTAGTCGTTGTACGTCTACAGACTCGATACGACATCGATTTACTTGTGGAGGTCATATCCCAAATGGTCCTGGATTAGTACGCAAATGGCCTTCCTCACCCGATTTCTGAGATTTTGTACACAACGGACATCATATTCTGACCAGAATCTTCCTTCTTTCCACGATGGAAACCCATACCGCTTTGTGGTTGCTAGGAGACTTCGTTTATTATGTTGTAGAAGGCGAGGTGGAGGATCACATAAACTTCATGCAGTACATGATCACGGCCTACTGGACATGCTTGCGAATGTCTCGATATCGAGACCTCTTCGCCAACAGGATGAATCTTGTTTTCCATCGGTGAGGCGTTGGTTAATTTTATTTTTCTGGTGATAGGTGTTTTCCTTGTTATGTATGTTGCCATTTGATTTGCTTCGGCTTGTTCTCTCCTACTTTACCTGCCAGTTCTGTTTTGTGTATAGATGAAGTATATACGAGGGTTTTACCTCAAATAGTGGCAGCTATTCATTGACAACCGATACAAAAGAGTTACATGTTTGCACCTGTAACCGTCCTTCAAAGTTGTCACCAGCGTTACGTAGAACCCGTTGCCACCGATGTCGAAGGCGTAATATACCGTTAGCAGAACCTGTTCAGTTGATGGTGCGAATGGAGCGGCCTACTGTCTGTCGAATCCTTGGAACATTTCTGAGGTGAATGCCACGAAGTGGTTCATTCATCTTCGGAATCAAATCAAAGTCACAAGGACTTAAGTCCTGGTAGTATGGTGGAACAGACCAGCCACAGCTTGCGCTGTATGCGCCCGCGCATTGTCGTGCAAAATGATGGGTGGGTTGCGTTGAAAGTGTCGCCTCTTCTTTCTCAAAGCTGATTGCAGGTGATGCTCCAAAAACGAACAGTAGTACTGTGCACTGAAGGTCTGTCGTGGAGTAACGAAATGCGTTAGGATAACACCATCACAGTCGTACACGAGAATCACCATAACTTTCACCATACTGCGGCTCTGACGCACTTTCGACTTCCGCGGCGACCCATAATGACGCCATTCGTTAGACTAGCGCTTCAGTTTTGGCTCGTACGATGTTGCCCATGTCTCATCTAGTGTTACGGTAGGGCGTAAGAAAGCGTCTCCTTCGCACTCATAGCGCTCCAAGTACGTCGGAGCAGCGTCGTAAGGCATCCATATCTGCCTTCATGCGGAACCAATCGTGATGCAGTGTTTCGCATGCCCAGCAGTTCCTTCAGGATGCGAAGCACAGTCGGTAAACGCTAATCCGGTTTCATGGGTGAGCTCACGAATCGTATGGCGTCAATCAATGTTCACAAACGTGGCAACAGCATGCACTTCTTCTTCAGAGACGCTAGGACGAACTGCCCGATGCAGTCTGCCACAGTTTTCCTACCTTCGTTGAAGCCTTTACTCAACGTGCCACTGTTCTGTACGGCAATGCCGATTCTCCGCACGCCTCTTAAAGGACTTGAAGACACTGTCGTGCTGTACGACCTCTGGCACATTCAGTCTTGATCCAACTACGTTGTTCCTGATTCGAAAACATAGTGACACCGTTACGTTAGAAATCTCGCTCGCAACTGACTGTGTTTAAAACATTTTCAAATGTGTGTGAAATCTTATGGGACTTAACTGCTAAGGTTATCAGTCCCTAAGCTTACACACTACTTAACCTAAATTATCCTAAGGACAAACATACACACCCATGCACGAGGGAGGACTCGAACGTCGGCCGGTGTGGCCGTGCGGTTCTATGCGCTTCAGTCTGGAACCGCGTGACCGCTACGGTTGCAGGTTCGAATCCTGCCTCGGGCATGGATGTGTGTGATGTCCTTAGGTTAGTTAGGTTTAAGTAGTTCTAAGTTCTAGGGGACTGATGACCACAAATGTTAAGTCCCATAGTGCTCAGAGCCGTTTGAGGACTCGAACATCCACCGGGACCAGCCGCACAGTCCGTGACTGAAGCGCCTTAGACTGTGTGTCCCTCGACTATGCGCACCCCGGTGACGTGGGACCGGCGAGTCCATTTGCTCAGAGGTAAGGTAGGTATGTCAACAACGTGTACTATCAGCGACAACAGTAGATTCCATTGCATAGTGTCTTCACAGCAGTGTTGCCACTATTTAAGTTCCAACCTACGTATACACATGAGTGATACAATCTTTCAAATCAGATTAGAGTTTTTCTTGGATTGCTACTTAGAATTAGTCTGATCTCGTTGTCTTTCTGCTTTTAGAGTCGTCCATATATATATATATATATATATATATATATATATATATATATATATATATATATAATTATGATATAGACTCTAAAAGCCGAAAGACAACGAGATCAGAGTATATTCTAAATAGCAATCTAAGAAAAACTCCAATCTCATTTCAAGGATTATATGATAAATAAAAATTAAAAAAATTAAATAAATATAAAAAGTTTATAAAAATGGTTTATACATACCATGAGAGCATGGTGGTGGTTTTTCGGCTATGTTATCGGTCTTTTTTACTTTATCCATTTACTGTTGTTTTGTTATCATACTTAACTTTTTCTCCCATTTGCAGCGGATACTACATCATGACTTGACTATGGTGTACTGAAGTTTCATGATAGTACTCAGATAATAATAAGAAAGAAAGGGGCCGTGAGTCGTGCTTGGGTACTTCAGTTGGTAGAGCATTTGCCTGCGAACGATAAAGGTCCCGAGTTCGAGTCTCGTTCCGGCACATTTTTAATCTGCCAGGAACTTGCAGAAAGATGTAGGTTGCAGTAGTTATTCGTAGTTGAAGGGGCTTGCACAAGACAGAGTAGCATGGAAAGCTGCATCAAATCAGTATTCTGACTGAAGACAACAAGTGGAGCAGTCGTGTATGCATGCAGGCCCATGATATAACTGTGACAGTTGTCATAAACTGTGTAATACAGCATTCTTTTGTTGGGTAGGAATGAATTTGAATGAACTGCATTAATGTTTCCAACAAACTGAAAATGTTGCCTTGAATCTGTATGGTAGCTTCCGTAGGCAGAAACAACATATTGAACCGGTATTTTCTGTGATGATTTCACGTTACTACAATTTGCCGTATCTCGGCAAACTAATTATGAATTACTATTTTTTATAGTAACATATCTTTGATGATTAGTTGTCAGTGAAGTTATTCAATCACAGCACATGTTCCGTTTTCAGATACTGTTGCACTTTAATTTTTCTGCATCAGACTGGAAGGAATATAAGGAAACAAGACGTTGGATACTTTAAATAGTTTCATGACAGCTTCGTTTGAAATAAACTTTCCTAATTCGAAAACCACATTCATAACTGCTCCAACAGAAGTTTAACATACACTGTAACTGCAGCAGCATCAGAGGAACAAACTTATACAACAGTTTAAATGACTCTGAGCACTATGGGACTTAACTTCTGAGGTCATCAGTCCCCTAGAACTTAGAACTACTTAAACCTAACTAACCTAAGGACATAACACTCATCCATGCCCTAGGCAGGATTCGAACCTGCGACCGTAGCGGTCGCGCGGTTCCAGACTGTTGCGCCTAGAACCGCTCGGCCAACCCGGCCGGCTTACAACCATGTGACAGCAACTGAAACAATGGTGTCATATGGATAGCAAGACCAACAGATGTATGTAGCAAAATAATATTCTATAAGAGGTTAAATTATCTACAGAAAAATTTGAAATATTGCAATAGGTGAAGATGGCAATAAACCGTAATTGGCCTGTAGTACTAACCAATATAATCAGACACATCTTCGGTCTCATAACATAATATACGTAGCGGGCCTGAGTGAGTATAAATACGCTCCACTTTCAGATATTCACTGTAAGCAACGGCTTTTATCATAATGTCTTCTATGTCTTCAGAATTGGAATCTACGTTTCAAGAAAACAGCGAAAGGGCTACACAGACCATATCTTTTCTTCCTTCCGAAAATCGTAGATCTTCACTTGGTGACAGCGATAGACAAAGAATAGTTCCGTACCCTACGGAATTACAACTGTGGAACTTGGGTTGCTACCGATCATCGTTTTTGGTATGCAATTATGACAGGGATTGATCCTAGTAGCGACCGTTTTCAGAAATGTGACTAGCGCCTTGTGCTACGCTACTGTATGCAAGTTTATTGCCACTGTGTGCTCACGTTCTTTAACTGACGTGTGAGGCTTGTTATCCGGTGTGGAGTCTGCAGCCGACGTAACTGAACACGTGGCTGTGCCTGAAGTCTCATCAGCACCAGATGCGACCCTTACGTAAGTTCCGTCTGCCGGCAGGGACGTGCAGGTCATCTAAGTGCTACATTCACAACATGTGCGTCTGTTTCATTCAACAGGCTAGCTCACATGGAAGTAAAAAGAACTATGAGAAATTCCACAAATGGTAGAAGGCTATACACACATAATAATACCTATTTTATAATGGAAATAGTAAAAATAAAAGAACAAGAAATATATGGGCTTTCTGTATGATGCAGATATCTACTCTTCTTTTACCACGGGACCAGCAAGACACATCTACGTCAGGTTGTTTGTTCTTTATCGTTATTTTAACATCTTAGACAAAAGGTGGGCCGGCAGCGACAATATTACGCCGCTCTTCGGCCACAGATAGTACAAACAGAAACAAGGAAGACATAGAAAATCAAAACAAAATGGTGGACAAAAAACAGTAGACACATGAGCAAAAATCACAGAGCCGTTCACAGGTGTAGTAAAATAAAAAAAAGTTCAGCACTTGTACACGAACACTGATGACTGAAATGACTGACACACGTGAACGATGGAGTGTGGGCGTGGGCGGTGAAAGCACTGAAGCACTAACACGACGGCACACACAAAGAACTGATGCTGATGATCTCTGGTGCGTGAATGTTCACTTCATGTGCACGAGTCCAGGGACCTGCCAAAAGGGGAAAAGAGGACGAGGGGAGAGTGTAGATGCCAGTGGCAGAGGACATGGGAGGGAGAGGAAAGAAGGAACAGGGGGTAGGGGAACCCCGGGAGGAGGAGAGGGGAGGAATGGAGGAGGGAGAGGAGGGAGAGAGGGTGCCCTAAGGAAAAACCACAAAGTGTGGAAAGAGAGGATCAAAGTTGGTAGAAGGGGTAGATGGAGGGGATGAAGGCATGATCAGGGAGGGGGAGTTGGTGGAAGCCACCTTGGGCGAGGGCATGGAGAGTGTCAGATGGAGAGCAGGTGGGACGTGGGAATACAGGTGCGGCAGTGGTCAGGGGTGGGAGAGGATGGGAGAGACAAGTGGGTGAGGGGGATCAAGTTTACGGGAGATGAAGAGGATCCGTATCCGTTCGAGGAAAAGGAGGAGGTGCGGGAACGGAATAAGGTAATATAGGATCCGCGTGGAGGAGGGGAGACATGCGATAGGCGAAGTGGAGCGCATGGCGTTCTAGGATTTTAAGGGATTTGTAAAAGGTAAGAGGGGCGGAGATCCATGCAGGGTGGCATAGCAGAGGATAGGGCGGATGAGGGATTTATAGGTGTGGAAGTTGATGGAGGGGTCCAGACCCCATGTATGGCCAGAAAGGAGCTTGAGGAGACAGAGGTTGGAACGTGCCTTGGCTTGGATTGTCCAGAGATTGGGGGGGGGGGGGTGGGGGGGGGGCAGAGGGGTCCAGAAGACGCGATCGTCAAGGGTGACGCTAAGGTATTTGAGGGTGAGGGTGAAGGTGATAGGACGGCTATAAATAGTGATATAGAAGTCGAGGGGACGGAAGAAAGGGGTGGTGTTGCCTACAATGATCCCCTGGGTCTCGGTAGGATTGTACGTTGCTGTGAACAACGGTTTTATAGGAAACACTGGCGCGGAGACCCACGCGCAATGTTGGCCCTCACAGAAGCGCCCTCTACCGAAATCCACACCATCTGCAAATACTGTTCCATTAGTTGCGCGCAAGCACATGCTTAAAAGTGAAACTACCTGTCCGTCCTCTGTCGGAACGCGCGCTCTCAGCGCTAAAAATAAACGTCAGATGTCGCAAGACATGTCATTACGAATAAAATGTTTTCTCTCAGTACCCAGGAAAATAAGGAAACATCTACTTAAAGCAGTCTTCAGGTCATCGGCGCATGTTAGTGCTCTTCTCGGTTCGGTTTACCGAGAACCTGCGAAACGTTTGACTATGGCGGCTTTGAGCAAGTAAATAAGAGAACACGTCTTGTTCCTCTCTTTCCAGTGTTGTACCTAATGGATATAATAAGTTATTCTATCCTCAGGTAGTGCTACACAATAACGCACTAAAGGCCATAATTTGCTCAACATTACAACACAAGACATCAACTAACAAGACATCCAGGTCATCTATGTTTTTTACCATACCTCGAATCCACGACCCATGACTTCGTTTGAAATCATTTTACACACAGGGCTAATCTGTCTGCCTACAGGGTGTTCAAAGGTAATTAGTTTGCATTAAAACGGGAGGTAGAGAGCACCAAAACAAATATATAGGGTATCTGAAAAAGAACTCCGTAGTTTTAAGTATAAATTTAATGGGGAAGTTAATGAAAAATTACATCTATAAGTACATATCATGAAAGAGAACAAATTTTATTTAATTTTTGTAGACGTCAACGTGCGATCCATTCATTGCCCTGCTTCTACGAGACGGTATTCCACTTCTCGCCACGTATTCACCAACATTTCAAATGTAACTGTCTCAACCGCCGCGACGATTCTTTCCTGTAAATGATTGACGTCTCTGCTGTTTCCAGTGTACATAACATTTCTGATGTGGCCCCAAAAGATGAAGTCCAGAGGGGTTAAGTCTGGGCTTCATCGTGGCCAAGGTATTGGGCCAGCCCTGTCTGTCCACTTTCCTGGAAAGCGAGTGTCAAGATCTGCACACGCATGGTTACTATAATGAGGTGGGGCGCCATCTTGTTGGAAAAACACAACCCTTTTTCCGCCTCAGTATCGTCCATTTTGGGAAAGGCGTACTCTGTCAACATGTCGCAGTAAACGTATACATTGTTGCTGAGATGCTCTGTGCTGCACTGCACGCATGCCTGATCTGAGGGAACAGAGGGAAAAAACAGTACTCGTGCACCCTCAAGGTCAAGCAGACCTGCCAACTGCAGGGGGCCAAGCTTGAAGAGTTGATGAACCAAACACCACACACTAGAATAGTGTATGTCACTATGTACAGATTGTAGGACACATTAAAACTAGGGAGTTCTTTTTCAAACACACTGGTACAAATGGCCCTTAACGGAAATTTCTGATGCTGTGCACGACTTACACTGGAGGTACTTTAGCAAACTAAAACATTCACAGGAAATGGCCGACCATTGGCCTGCCTGCCCGCAGTGCATTGTCAGCCTAATGACTGTCATGTTCGTTCAAAGGTTCCTGTCATGTTTGCAGTGGTGCTAGCAGAGAAGGCTGTTCTAACGACGAGATCTTCATTTGTTTCCCCAGCGGTTTCACACACCACTTGCTCCATACACCCCCAGAGAAGGATACCCAAACACAGACACACACACACACACACACACACACACACAACACGAGGTCGGACGACTTGGCTGGCCAGGCCACAAGGACACCTCGGCCGATGCATAAATCCCTGAAGGTGGCTCTCAGATGGCTCCTCACAGCAATGTTGAAATGAGCTGGCGTCCCATCATCCTCGAAGCACGCCCTTCGTCTAACATTCAAGGGTGCATGCTCCAGCAGTTCTGACAAGACATGTTACACGAAGATGCGATATCTCCATCTGTTGAGGTGGGATCAAAGAATGTATGGTCCAGTCAACCTATCACCATGAATGCCAGCACGCACATTATCACTGAATCGCTGTTGATTAGTGCCTGGTCGAGTACCTCGTGGATTCACGTGTGCCCAAAAATTTTCTTTAAGGGTATTGTCAGTATCCATTACTAGCCAGTGGCACTGACTCCGAAGTTTACCACTAACAAAATGTTCGCTAACATTACATGTTGACCTTGGGCACCATATGTTACTTATCTAAGCATATCTGTTTCGATGTTCTTTAGATATGTGTTAATCTGAACGAATATTCTTGGTACACTCTGAATACTTCTTTAATACTATGCAAAAAGCAACTGTCGATCACTCTAGTAGTGGAGTAAAGAGAGAGCAAGGGCAGTTTCAAATTATTCATGAAGGCAACCCTCCCCCTCCCCCTCTGGGGAATCCTCAGCCCATAGGGGCGACTGCCCTCTCCCTCTAAGGGAAATCTGCAGACCATCACAGTGTCGTTCCCCCTTCCCCCTCTGGGGAAACCTCTTCCCCCCTTCCCCTCCTGCTCACCACTTTCCCTCTCTCTTCCTACTTGGAAATTGGCGACAAAAAACTCAGTTTGTGCTGAGTTGCTAGAGTGGAAGTGTTGCTGGAAAACATTATTTATGTTCGACCTCTGCTTAAGACAGTATTACCACTCAGAGCAAATATTGGTTGAAAGCACCGATGATGGCTGTTAATCAGTTGAAATCGATTCGCAAAAATGAATAAATAAAACATTATTTTGCGACTGGTTGCGGCATATTTGGTAATTTTATGGTTTACGGTCGCTGCACGACTTGGGAACGACATGGAGCCCGTTATTCATAAGATATTTTCGCTGATAGCGTAGCACAAGAGACTTGCTCCCGGAAGCCTAGTCAGTATCCCACTGTACAAAGGACAGTTAATAACAACAAGACAGTAAACTACCAGTGAATTGCAGAGGTGTAGCCTCCTGCTGATCTACAAGTACCAGTGCTGTGACATATATCAATGCTCCCTGTATACAGAAGTCATGTATCAACGTAAATAGGTATCTATTTATGAGACGCAAGTCGCAGCCTACCCAACAGAAACATGGGAAATAATTCAATTCTTTTTATGACTCGGAAACTGGACCGCTAGTGCATATAGCTGTGAACTACTGCACTGTGTGGCCACACGCACGCGTTCTAGCAACGACCGACGTAAAATTCTAATAGTGTGTTTCGTGACTGTTTCTTCTCGTGCGAAGCCACTTATCTGTCGCCCCCTCTGCTCCTGGAACATTTCATAACCGCGGCATCGGACCGCCTGCAGGTCAGACGTCCCCATTGGACCCAACGCAAGTTTTTAGTTGAATTCGTCACGTGGATTCCTTCTTGCATTCAACGTTTCTGAGATCGGTGGTCTTCAGTCGTAGGATTGTGTACAATATCTTACGACTCCCAAGTAGTACTACGATTTAAGTGACTCACCACATAGGATCATATGCCGATAACAGAGTTTCTCGGAGAACTGAGTCTAATGGTAAAAGCTTCCTCCGTCACCCATAACTCCTGCAGCAGAGAGAGAGACAGAGAGAGAGAGAGAGAGAGAGAGAGAGAGAGAGAGAGAGAGAGGTAGTAACTGTCCCAGCTTGGTGAAATCAAACAGTTCATTTCCTTGAGCCAGGGTAAAAATTGCTGTTTTGAAGAGCGCGCCGCAGCGAATAGTGTGAAGCAGTCGCCCTCCGTTTCTGGCGGTGGCGCCGCTGTGGCAATCGCAGCTTTGGTGTCTACCTCTGGTGGGAAAGGTTGCCTGTTCACATGCATTTAAGGGGCGCTATGAGCTCACCAGTCGGCCAGTCTGTGTCAGTCTCTCGTCCCCAGCTTGCTAGCCTGTCTCTCGTCCGCATTTGCTACGCAGTTGGTGTCTGTCTGTCGTTCGGACTGCTAGTATGTCTTTCGTTCCGATCAACCTATGAAGCCGGAAGAATGAGAGTCTTTCCACTCCGCCAGTAAGAGAACTCAGCGAGTGGTCGCCCGGTCCGGGCTTAGTTCCTGCATCTGAGTCTGCGCGTTAGGCCGCCAGTCTGCTCGAGTTTGCTCAGGCAATGGTCATTGGCGGTTGGATCGATCGGTTGCTCGGTCACGCACTGAGACACAAGATGACTTGTCCGCCTTGAGCGTCGGCGCATGTGAGGTCGCCACGTGAGTCCAGTGGGCCGCGGCGTGTAGCGAGGGGTAGTGACTTCGCCGTCGACACGAGAGCAACAGGAGTCAAACCACGACATCAGTCTGGCCGGTGCGAGCTGCGACGCCGTGAGACGGGAGATCGGCGCGCCTTCCAGCGTCCGTTGAAGCGGCTGGCAGCGGACGGTTAGGAAGAGCGATTTGGGGCTGCTGCGCCAGGTCTTCTCGAGAAATCGCAGTTTATTAGAAGTGATTGGTGACATATTGTTTGATTTACTCTTGTTAAATTCTACTTGATTTATTGGTGACATCACCAGCCGTTTTGCTTTGGGGTCGTCCCACCATTCTTCTCGGTTTGCCCACCCGTGGGAAGGTGGTTGTTTATAAATTGGGTGGTCCGTTTTTCCCTTCTGGAGTAGGGGCGGGTTAGAGCAACCTGCGGTTCGGGTTTTTCGGTAATCTCCCTATCAATCTACCGTACGTTAGTAGCTACCTCTGTCATGTTTGTCGGATTTGGTGTGTTAACGAATTTATTGCTTGGAGTGTAAGGGTCTAATACCTGAAATATGTTTTGATCTTTGGAAACTTTGATATTATTGCCGATGATCTTGAGAGGCGTTATCTGTGTACTGTAAAGCATCTTAACTATTGTATGGCCAACCTTGTAGAATTTTATATAAGATTGCATTTCATGGGCTTTTATTTAAATGATCATTTTAATATATAAAGTTGCCACCCTTTCACCGTAAGACATTTCTTAGAAGTTAAAATGAAGTTGCACCTTCGGTGGGAAGGTTAATATTTTAATTGTTAGTGTTTTGTACCATTTCCATCCCTCCTACTGGGGGTGCATAGCTTGTGTGCTCGTGTAAATTGTTAAAATTCTTAGTTTAAAGTAATCTGGTCTGTTGCAGATTTGCTCCAGTGTAGTCCTTCAGAGGCTGTTGTGAGCGGTCGTAACTACGGCCATGTCAAAAGGGAACGGCAAGGTTCTCTGCCCGAAAGCTCATACAGTCAAAACTTATTTCTTTTTGCCTCTGAATAAAATGTAACTTTGATATTTACAAGGTGCTTCCTGATTATAATTTTAAATGTTTTTATTTAAAAAAAAAAATGCTTTCAGGCGCTATTGGAGTGTATAAAATTCCCATTTGCTAAAAGGAATTTGGTTATGATTTCATCAGTTACTCCCTAGCAACTACTTCCATGCTTACATAGTGTGATTAAATGTGTTAAAGTTCTTGATGAATCGCAAGTAAATAAAATAAATTCTTAAGAATCCGGAATGAGATTTTCACTCTGCAGCGGAATGTGCGCTGATATGAAACTTCCTGGCGGATTAAAACTGTGTGCCCGACCGAGACTCGAACTCGGGTCCTTTGCCTTTTGCGGGCAAGTGTTCTACCATCTGAGCTACCGGAGCACGACTCACGCCCGGTCGTCACAGCTGTACTTCTGCCAGTATCTCGTCTCCTAAAGCTGTGAGGACCGGGCGTGAGTGGTGCTTGGGTAGCTTAGAAGGTAGAGCACTTGCCGGCGTAAGGCAAAGGTCCCGAGTTCGAGTCTCGGTCGGGCACACAGTTTTAATCTGCCAGGAAGTTTCATATCAGCACACACTCCGCTGCAGAGTGAAAATCTCATTCTGGAAACATCCTCCAGTTTTAATCTGCCAGGAAGTTTCAAATTCTTAAGAATACTCTTTGAAAATAAATCACGGTTCATTCCTCTTACAGATTTTTTGCTTCATAAACAAAATTCAGACTACCATCCTGTTCAAGCATTACTATTGGTTCCCACCCAATTAGTGAGTATATAAACCTGTTAGTAGATGGAACTCCACTATGTCGACGAAATCGACACATTCACGCATAACATTAACCTACCAAAAGTACCTAAACACCTATTAGTCTGTATTAATATGATATAAAAACTCAACATATGAGTTTTTAATAGATCATGAGCACCTTTCAGTGAAATACAATTTTCCAAACACTCTTATACAGTTATTTGAACAACTGTGTCACGTACCTGACAGCTGCTTCTGTATAAACGTAATCTGTCCTACAAATCGAAAACATGTCGCCACGGATCCTCAGTTTTGTTTTTTAATTCTTCCTTATACTAATTTTGTTAACAGTTTGGTTGGATTAGATGTTAACCTGAGTGTGCAGCTGTTTCCGCACGTGGACAGCGTTCTGCTGTTAATAATAAAAGCTTTCGCTCTCACCCAGACAACAGATAGAGCATAGAGAAGTAATGAGTGCAGTAGATTCCTTTCAAAAGCATCCTCCAATAACAATGCAGCTATTACTTTCTGTCGATCGTTCACCAGAAAAAAGAGCATTCAGCTGTTAATGATTCCAAACTCACAAAAGCAGTCCTAACATTACTCCGAAGGCCTGGGTGCTTAAATAACTCTGTAGTAGATGCCAGAATCTTGAACAATGTGCTTCCCGCCCTCCCACATGCAAACTAAAACGTTGTGAGATGTGTTTTAGAGATATGCCGGAAAAGCTGACCCAGTGAACAACAGGAAAATACGCGTCTGCTAACTACCTCAACCCGAACGTGTATGAGAACGCAGACTTTGGGTTTCCCTCAGAATAAGGTCCTGAACACAGTTCTGTAGAAGCGTTCCTATTGGTTTCCACCAAATTAGTGGGTAGAGTATAATTTCTGACGCCTAAGATGGCATACTGTCGTATTGAAATACACTATTAGATACATTGAGTCGATATTTCTGGCAGAGCCTACTGCTTTGTTTCATCACTAAGTACAGTTTTACCCCTCTGGTTGGCAGACACTGTGCGATACTTTAGCATTTCCCTTTCACCGATTACAAGCCAAATAAGAAGGGTGTGGGCGTTTATTTCGCGAAATATTATTGCTGAACTTTACAGAACCCACACTTGAGACAGCCGGCCGCGGTGGTCTCGCGGTTAAGGCACTCAGTCCGGAACCGCGTGACTGCTACGGTCGCAGGTTCGAATCCTGCCACGGGCATGGATGTGTGTGATGTCCTTAGGTTACTTAGGTTTAAGTAGTTCTAAGTTTTAGGGGACTGATGACCACAGAAGTTAAGTCTCATAGTGCTCAGAACCATTTTGAACCACACTTGAGACAGGTAACTGTACGATTCACATCTCACACAAGGCACACAAGTCAAATCATCCAAGTCGGTGCCTGAATGGATGAAAATTTTACCGAAAGAAGTCAATTTTTTGTCATACCACCAGACTTTCGTTTCATCCATACATAAATATTTTGATACTAGCAGGATGTCTACGTGTTCTTTCGATGTCTATAATCAGTCGCAGTAGTGGCTGCCTTTACAGAAGATGTCAATACCGACTTTGGTGTGTGTGTGTGTGTGTGTGTGTGTGTGTGTGTGTGTGTGTGTGTGTGTGTGTTAATTTGTTTGTTGTAGTACAGAACATCAGAATTCTGCACAAATAAGTCCAATTCTCAAGCGCTGATTCTGTTGCTAGATTATAGCGTGTAAGAACCACCAATTCAGTCTTAATTAATGCATAAGCATTCTGTATTTTTTTCATGTTGTAACATCTTGGAACTCAACACCGACTTCCGCTGTGTTGGTGTACCTCTTTCAGTGTCGCGATTGGGTATTAAATGGATTATAAAAGCCCTTGATAGGCTGAAACGAACAGAATACAAGGAAAGCAATACTGTCTCCAGAAAGGGCATAAGACGTTCTCCAAAACTGAACTGTTGATAGTTAGCGATATAGACCTTTGGTTGTATGTACCACAATATTCGATACTCATTTCTGACGAGTAGTTTAGTTTTACAGTCGGCAGACTGTTCTTTTCATCTTTCTTGTGGATCAGAAGTATCTTCACATGAAGGCAGTGCAGAACATACATAATGAGAAAACCCTGATAATGGTTTAACGATATCAAACAGTTCTTTAATCCTTACAACTGTACTATTTTTCTTTCTTCTTCTTCTTTGCGTAAATTATTTGGATGGCAACCGAGGATGCTCGTAATCGAATGAAGAGGGGAAGTAGTCTCCTGTTACTATGATTAACGCTTCCTAGATCAATTCAGACGTATGTGAGTAACAACATATTTATACAGGATACCTTTTACCATTCGCCATGGTGAGTATCAGGTGAGAGAAATTCCTTAATCCTGTGGAGATGGTAAAGCATCGGTTCTTCATATCATATGTTGATTTCTCTATTTTCTACAGAACTCGCAAACTTTAAAAATCTTCTCCATCTGCCTGTACCACACCTAAGGAGACCACTTTTGTGGTATCTCTTTCGATTTCGCTAAATCCCTGTCTTAGATGAACAGTAATAAGTGTTGCAGAAGACCTTACATATCCACCAGGACCTATATGTCTCTTGGAAAACACCTAGAATACTTAATAATTTTTTCATAATGCGGAGCCACAGTCATATTTCTTTAAAGTCAGTACCACCATAACACTGTTGTTTATTTACAGTGTTACATTTACACCTACACAATCACGATTATGGCTTCAAAGTGCCATTGTCAAGTGGTGGTGGTTAGTGTTTAACGTCCCGTCGACAAAGAGGTCATTAGAGACGGAGCGCAAGCTCGGGTTAGGGAAGGATTGGGAAGGAAATCGGCCGCGCCCTTTCAAAGGAACCATTCCGGCATTTGCCTGAAACGATTTAGGGAAATCACGGAAAACCTAAATCAGGATGGCTGGAGACGGGATTGAACCGTCATCCTCCCGAATGCGAGTCCAGTGTGCTAACCACTGCGCCATCTCGCTCGGTTCATTATCAAGTGTTTTAAGTGTTATACATCGCCTAAGATGGCATACTGTCGTATTAAAGTTCACTATTAGACTCATCACTGAGTATATCAAGTTGACTAGTCAAGGCAGTTGTTACCAGATGATATGGAACTCTGTAGCTCATATCCCAAAAATAATACCGTCCTGTGGATGAAACATGAAAAGAAAATCACGATTTCTCAATGCATATCAGGGTTTAATCATATCTACCATATTAAGAGCAGACCTAAATATAACAGATGTAGGAAAATAACATGAACGAGTGTATTTTAACGACAATGCTATATTCTTCACAATACCTATGAACTAAGTGTAAAACATGCACTATAAAGTAATAATATCTATTACATCGTTGCCTTCGTCAAAAATCGTGTTACTGTAGCTAAAATAGGTCCGTGACACACAGCACACAAGGAAAGGGTAGGTCCACATTTAACGGACGCAGCACAATGTTAGAAGGTAAAGAATAATACTTCCACTTCCTCCTGTAAACAGATTTAACACAAGTAAGCACTGTAAGAAGCTCACAGATTCACAGGGTGTTCTCATGCTTCTTTTGGAAGATTTTATGGGCGTTTAGTATTAGTTATAAATTTTATAAGAATTTTTGCGTATCTCTTCTGACAAATACTATCCACTAAATCTCTACCCCTGTCTAGAACCAGAAACAACCTCTTGGAAAAGCAAACAGCATGCTAAACCCATGGGTTATTCGTTTCATTTCAATGTTTCAATCCTCTCCTATCAAGGGAACATACAGTTTCATCTCCGTCACAGGTATATCAGAACCCTGCTTCATTTAGTTTGTTCGGATGCTGTTTAATAGCTAAAGACCACCACTTGAAAAATGCCAGTCTCGCATGATATGTTCTGTATTTGGAGTGAGCTAACCAGATCTCCCACAAGTCAGACATTGAATTGCATAATCAATATGATTGAGGAAATGAAGTGGGTGTATCTCCCTTGAGCACAGGTTAGAAGTATCGTACAAAAGAAACACTTCGACCCACCAATATGTCTCCCCAACAAACTCTGACGTTCACAGAGTTCTCTAGAGTTCCCAGATGCTGACATCTCTGCTCATACTATCATGTCAGTTCAGACCTTGTTTCTAAATTTTACTTGTAAGTGTAAGAGAATTTCAGAGACCTATAACACTTGCGCTATTTTTCTGTACATGTGTGTATTGGTTTCTCACGAGGGGCCTCCAGACCGTACTACCGGTGAATCCACCTTCAGACACTAGCAAAGTCATGTCGCAGGTGAGTTACTTACCTCAGATCTACGGCTGGTGAATTCACCTTGAGTCGCCACCCCGGTCCTATCACGGGTGAATTCACCTTCGAACACCGTCCTGGCCCCAATGCATGGTGACTCCACCATTGAACCCTGTCCCAGACGTAATGTGTGGTGGATCAACCTTCTAGCTCCATCCAGGACCTATCCCGGTCCTACACTGTATTGTGAGGGACCCTGCGAGAAACCGAACACACACATACAGAAAAATAGTGGAAGGAAGGACGTGTCTGCCATTCTGTTATAATTATAAGCAGAATTAGAATACATTTTCGGAAGCGATGTCATGATCACTTGAGCAGAAGTGTAAGCGTATGGGATCTTAACAGTAGGCTATGTACGCATGGGACGTTGTAAGCAGGTCGCTCAGTAACACAGCGGATGTCTGAGGGTGTTGGGGAGATATATTGGTGGGTCGAGTTGTCAGTTTTGTATGATACCTGTAGCCTGTGCAGAATGGAGATACTCTCACTTTCGTCTCCAGAAACGGCATCGTTATGCAGTTCAATGTGTGATGTAGGGGAAATTGGGGCAGCTCATCCTGAACGTAGAACACACGATGTGAGGCTGGCATGTTTCAAAGGTTGGTCTTTAGCTAGTAAGTACCGTCCTCACAATTTCAGTGAAACTGTTTTCTTTTACACTTGTGACGAAGATGAAACTGTATGTTTCCGTTGTGGCGGAGGGCTGAAATACTGGGATGAAACTAGTAACCCAGGGCTGAGCATGCTGCTTCCTCTTCCAGGTGCTTGTTTCTATTCTTTCCCTGCAGAAATACTCGTATTGCTGCTTGTAATACTGTGTCCCTACTGTTCCCACGTGCGCTGTGTGTCAGAGATCTGTTTTAGTCACACTAAGAGAAATTTGACGACGGCAGTTATGTTGTAAGAGATAATATTTTTATGACATATTTTGTATACCTTGTTCATAAATATTGTGAAGAATAAACCATTATCGTTAAAAAGCGTTCATTTCTTGTTCTTTTCCGACAGTTATGTCTGCTCTTAATATGACAGCTACGATTACACTGTGGTCTTCGTAGAAGAATGATTTCTTTACGATAGAAGCACGGAAGTGACATACACTACCAGTTCTGTCAACGTATGCAGTACTCCATGGGGTTATAAAAATCGTTTTATCCCCCAGTAGAGTACTCCAGATAAGATTTGTGCTACACAGTTCCATATGATCCGGTAAAAAGTGCATTGCGACATGTACACCCTATTAAGCTAGTAGTAACTAGGTACTGCATTGGTAGGTACTGCAGGGACGAAAAGAAATTCTTACTGCTTCCTGCAGTTACGCTCCGTATTACTTTACTACATGCAAAGTAGCACACATCATATGTATTCGTAACAGCCGGTTAAATGTGCATGTTTTCTTAATGTATGCACTATATGTTGGCCAGAAAGATGATGTCATATATCACTACTTTAATAGGGGAATAGGGGAAGTCTCTACACTCTAGAGACATTGTATCTCTTTCCATTGTAAGTCTTTCCATAGTCAGGAGCATGGGGTATAATAGGAGAAACTGGTATGGACGCAGTATGATTATAAAAATTCTCTCTAAAGCAAAAATGACTGTCACTGAAATTGACTAAAATCCTGTTCAATTGCTACCGCGTTCTACAGAAGATTACTAGGTTTTGGATTCGTATAAAACGCTTCATTTATTTTTTTAATCAGAATCTCTTTGTGCGTCCAGGTACTGTTTGGGTGACGAGTTTACATCTTCCTCCGCTAAAAAGTACCTGATTTTTAAGCTCCGATTTATAAGTATGAAAATGGGCTGTTCGAGTTTGATCCCATATAAATGCTAGTGATACGGATGTAAATTTCAAAAGTTCTGTATGAGAAGTCTGTGGTGAAAGAGACAGTAGTTTTAAATGGACTATTTGTTAATGATGACAGAGACTACCCTACACAGCATCACTGTACTTAATTAGCCCTGACAGTCGTTTGGATCTCATGTTACACGTATCTGATTGCGTTGCACTGCATGATTACTGGGATATTTTATTTTATTTATTTATTTGTTTTGTCTTCATATACAAGTTACATTTCGATATCGGGCTGAAGTCTGTATTCCTGTATTTCGCATGAAAGACAGTAGTTTTAATGGAACATTCGTTAATGGTGGGATGGAGTACCACACACAGCAGCACTCTACTTACCAGGCATTGACTGCTGTTTCGAGACTATGATACAGCATTTTGCAAATAACTGTTTTAATACTTTACATTCTACATTTATTGTATGCAATACCTGATGGAGTAGGTATACTTTTCTGGATTGAATGCTCGCTGACCTTATAATGACTGGTTCACCAAAATAACAAATAGTACATCTCCATCTGAATGCTCCCACTATCTTAAACAAAATAATACCACCGATCTAATCTCACTCTACTGCAGCGTGTGCCACTTCCTACAGACCATGTGTGGGCATGACACTCCGGTGCTTTAGAAATATGCTGTGCGATGAATCCCAAGCTTTTAATTGTAGTGTAGCAACACCAAGAGAATGAGTAATGGTGTACTAGCACTGCTGCTGTCTGAGATCGAAGTGCTGAGACAGAATGGGTCGTACTTAGTCATCAGTTGCCCCTCGGTACACAGGATGAAGAAAAATTCGGACACTCGGACTTTGCACCACGGTTACTCATACACTAATAATACAAAAATGTCTGTCACAAAATTTCGTTCTGCACATGTTTCCGTCAGTAAACGGACGTTAAAGACTGGCAGTCTGGTTTCACAGTAATCAGATACACTGTAACTACTTCTGTCAGCATGTCGGAGCAGTACCGCGCAACTGGAGTAGTGTACAGCGTTTTGGGTTAGCATGGAACGTATTTGTTTTAATTTGCGAATTTCATTCTATCACATAATTCTATAGCATACACCGTTTATTATGTCACACATATTCTATTATTTACATAGTACAGTGTTTTGTAATGGTGAGCATAACAAAATCTTTGTCAGGCAAATCATAAATAGACACTTGAATCAAATGACGTCATAGGACAGAATAACTACAAAAATAGTATCAATTTCGTATTGCGAAGGATGACTGCACATTTAAATAATTGATCATCTACTATTCATTAATGCTAGATGCACTACGTCTCCTCAGATGTAATACATCAGCAACCAGTGACAGTAATAACTGCCATATTAATTAGCACATGACGTTTACAAAAAAAGAAAAAAAAAAAAATAAGACGTTGTCCTCAGAGAAAATGCTCAAAGCGAGCCTCTTGCACGTGCAAATGTTGCGTGACCCTCTGGATCATACAGCTCCTGACTATTCGCAACATGGTTGTATCCACAGATACAAGATCTGCATGAACATACAGTATCAGCTTTTCCAGTGTGTCGTCTGAATAAAATACAGATGCTCCTTCAAGCGTCCCGAGAGGTGGAAATCCAAGGTATTTAGGTCAGGCGAACGCGGAGACCATACTACTGGACGTCCCCGTCCAAGCCATTTCCCTGGCAATGTTCTGTCTAAATACCGTCTCACGTTAATTCCACAGTGTAGAGGAGCAGCATCATGTCAGAACCATAACATCTGCCGAACATGACAAGGAACATCTTCCTGTGTGTCAGGCAAATGGTTTGAGAAGAGTGCATGATACCTTCGTGCAGGCAACTGTGCGGCCAACAAGAAGAGATTCAAACTCCTGTCTACCGGTATTCTGGCCCAGACTTTGGAACTTGAAACCTACGGTCACGGGTGATGTGCGGGTTAACGACACACGAATCGTGTTCACTGTGCATATTGAAGACACCCTCACGAGTGGACGCCGCTTTATCTGACCGTATTACAGTGTTTACGAAGTCGTCGTTGGCTTCCTATTGTTGTTGGAATTATTCACAGAAGTGCATCCACAAACCGCGGTTTGCAGTCTGCAGGTGTTGCATTAAAGAATAATGATATGTGTTCAGCCAGTGCTCGTGCAGCACGTCAACGGCCGTGCATTGCGAGACACGCAGCTGCCTTACCACGCGACGTGCACTTCTTTGCGGTTCTCGGTGTATGACCACCAGAATAGCTTCCTCGGTGGCTGGAGTAGGGCGAGTCTGTTGAGATCTCTCTCACACGATAGTGGAAGGAGAGAGCCTATCTCCCGAAGGGTGACCAACATAAAAAAAAATGGTTCAAATGGCTCTGAGCACTATGGGACTTAACATCTGTGGTCATCAGTCCCCTAGAACTTAGAACTACTTAATCCTAACTAACCTAAGGACATCACACACATCCATGCCCGAGGCAGGATTCGAACCTGCGACCGTAGCGGTAACGCGGTTCCAGACTGAAGCGCCTAGAACCGCACGGCCACACCGGCCGGCGGTGACCAACATATATAGCAACATATTCACTTATGTCAACACCAATCTGGCTATCAGATGCACCAAGGACCAGAATCGTATCGGCATTCATCGTTTGTGTATGCCATACATCTGCCATACTGTTTCAGAATAACACAAGAAGAAAACACTACACGTATGCGAATGTACGTGGAGTGCATCACGGGCACGATATTCAGCTAGCGACCAACCTCTATCTGGCAAACAGTGTGCAGTGTAAACACGTTATTAGTTGCGGAGAGCTGTTCCACCTGACGCGCATCACCTGTCTTGCAGCTTTTGTTCTGCATATTTCACTCCTATACTGATAATTGTGAAATGCTCGTTCTCGAATTACACTGTTTTCCTAATGGTAATGCACTTGATGTTTCCACATTTCCATTGACTATAATAATAACAATGATAGGAACGCATACTAAACAGTATGCACTCATCAGACTCAGTGCTGAAAGGCATAATTAATGTTTCCATTGTGATAGTACATACACATGGTAACCGAGCTTGGAAATTACACTCCTGGAAATTGAAATAAGAACACCGTGAATTCATTGTCCCAGGAAGGGGAAACTTTATTGACACATTCCTGGGGTCAGACACATCACATGATCACACTGACAGAACCACAGGCACATAGACACAGGCAACAGAGCATGCACAATGTCGGCACTAGTACAGTGTATATCCACCTTTCGCAGCAATGCAGGCTGCTATTCTCCCATGGAGACGATCGTAGAGATGCTGGATGTAGTCCTGTGGAACGGCTTGCCATGCCATTTCCACCTGGCGCCTCAGTTGGACCAGCGTTCGTGCTGGACGTGCAGACCGCGTGAGACGACGCTTCATCCAGTCCCAAACATGCTCAATGGGGAACAGATCCGGAGATCTTACTGGCCAGGGTAGTTGACTTACACCTTCTAGAGCACGTTGGGTGGCACGGGATACATGCGGACGTGCATTGTCCTGTTGGAACAGCAAGTTCCCTTGCCGGTCTAGGAATGGTAGAACGATGGGTTCGATGACGGTTTGGATGTACCGTGCACTATTCAGTGTCCCCTCGACGATCACCAGTGGTGTACGGCCAGTGTAGGAGAACGCTCCCCACACCATGATGCCGGGTGTTGGCCCTGTGTGCCTCGGTCGTATGCAGTCCTGATTGTGGCGCTCACCTGCACGGCGCCAAACACGCATACGACCATCATTGGCACCAAGGCAGAAGCGACTCTCATCGCTGAAGACGACACGTCTCCATTCGTCCCTCCATTCACGCCTGTCGCGACACCACGGGAGGCGGGCTGCACGATGTTGGGGCGTGAGCGGAAGACGGCCTAACGGTGTGCGGGACCGTAGCCCAGCTTCATGGAGACGGTTGCGAATGGTCCTCGCCGATACCCCAGGAGCAACAGTGTCCCTAATTTGCTGGGAAGTGGCGGTGCGGTCCCCTACGGCACTGCGTAGGATCCTACGGTCTTGGCGTGCATCCGTGCGTCGCTGCGGTCCGGTCCCAGGTCGACGGGCACGTGCACCTTCCGCCGACCACTGGCGACAACATCGATGTACTGTGGAGACCTCACGCCCCACGTGTTGAGCAATTCGGCGGTACGTCCACCCGGCCTCCCGCATGCCCACTATACGCCCTCACTCAAAGTCCGTCAACTGCACATATGGTTCACGTCCACGCTGTCGCGGCATGCTACCAGTGTTAAAGACTGCGATGGAGCTCCGTATGCCACGGCAAACTGGCTGACACTGACGGCGGCGGTGCACAAATGCTGCGCAGCTAGCGCCATTCGACGGCCAACACCGCGGTTCCTGGTGTGTCCGCTGTGCCGTGCGTGTGATCATTGCTTGTACAGCCCTCTCGCAGTGTCCGGAGCAAGTATGGTGGGTCTGACACACCGGTGTCAATGTGTTCTTTTTTCCATTTCCAGGAGTGTATTTGGAAATTACCTCTGAATCGTTGCTGGTGACCCTAAGGGCCTAACGAAATATGATGGGCGTGAACATGGCAAGAAAAATAGTTGGCACTAATCGATGAAACCAATAGGGGAGAGTACACGGAAAATAGGTTTGTAATTTTTAGAATCAGATATCAAACGGACTCATAGGCACCCTGGTACGTTCAAAATATTTATTTATAAGTCAGATGAAAGTGTGGAGATATGACGTGAAATCCACTGTTTCGGTAAAATTTTCATCCATTTAAGTACAGCGTCAGATCGTTTAGCTTGAATGCCTTACGTGAGATTTGAATCGTTCAGCTACTTGCCTCGAGTGTCGGTTAAGTAAAGTTTAGCAGTAATACTTCGCCAAATAAACGCCCACCTGCCTCTCAGTTGGCTTGTAATCAGTGGATTGGAAGTGCTACATTCTCGCATAGTCGTGTCCGAACAAAGAGACTGGATTTGTGATTTCCTCTCAGAGAGGTCACAGTTCGTTGTAATTGGCAGAAAGTCAAAGAGTAAAACAGAAGTGATTTCTGGCGTTCCGCAAAAGTAGTGCTACAGGCCATTTGCTTTCCTTATCTATGTAAACGATTTGGGAGACAATCTGAGCAGCCGTCTTAGATTGTTTGCAGATGACGCTGTCGTTTATCGACTAATAAAGCCATCAGAACAGCAAAACAAATTGCAAAACGATTTAGAAAATATACCTGAATTGTGTGAAAATTAGCAGGTTACCTTAATTAACGAAAGGTGTGAAATCATCCACATGAGTGCTAAAAGGAATTCGTTAAACTTCGGTTACACGATAAAACAGTCTAATCTAAAGGCCGTGAATTCAACTAAATACCTAGGTATTACAATTACGAACAACTTAAATTGGAAAGAACACACAGAAAATGTTGTGGGAAATGCTACCTAAATCTGCGTTTTATTGGTAGGACACTTAGAAAATATAACAGATCTACTAAAGAGACTGCCTACACTATACTTGTCCGTCCTCTTCTAGAATACTGCTGCGCGGTGTGGGTTCCTTACCAGATAGGACTGACGGAATACATCGAAAAAGATATTTTTGTTCGTTCTTTCCGCATCCTACACGAGATTGGAGTAATATAGAATTGTGACGGTGGTCCCATGAACCCTTTGCCAGGCACTTAAATGTGATTTGCAGAGTATCCATGTAGATGTAGATGTAGAAACTGAAGACGCCGGTATTCTCTGTATTGTGTGTATATCTCACATTGCTAACAGAAATATCATTCTGCCCGCTAATTCGTGGGAAGCAATAGGAAAGGTTCTAAAGGGCTGCATTCTGATGGAAACCAAAGCTAATACACGTTTTGGAGATGTTCCACAAACTGGTATTATTGTGTTGTCAACTCGTCAACTTTTCTAACATATCTCGAAAACAGATTTCAGAACGTTTTCGTTTGCGTGCGGGAAGACGTGAAGCACATGGATCAACATTCCAGTACATACACCACTGTCATTTGAGAGCCCAGTCCGTCCGAGCAGGATAGGACAGCTTTCGCGAGTCTGAAATCATTAACGGCTAAATGATATGATGTCTGAGGATCGACCAACAACAAATAATACCTGTATTATTATTATTATAGACTGCTCTTGAGACTAATCCCCTTCAGGTACTACTTCTCTCTGCTACAATTGTTCGTTGAGGGAGAGAGAGTGCTTTCAACATTAACAGCAGAATGCTCTTATTTCTGAGAAGATAACCACATTATTATTGGAGACTGCTTTCAAAAGAGTTTTCCTGTATGTTGACATCAGGAAGGGTAGAGAGCTTTGTCGAAAATACTCCAGGAAGTACTTTGTCTGTGAAAATGGCTGACAGACATATTTATTTACGAATGGAGCGCTGGCCGCTTACCACACGCAAGTGTTCTAATTTACAATTGTTGCCCCCCCCCCCCCGGCCCTCTGCAGGTCTGCGTCTGTTACTGCAGCCTGGCGGCAGCTGATAGAAGAAGAAAATGGAGTTGGAGTTGAAAAACGATCCTGTATTACAGTCAGAATTTAAACGATTACTTGAAGACTTTAGATACAACAATAGCAAAAAGATAGATAGTATTCCATCGGACTTCTTAAAATTGTTAGGGGGAAAGCAAGGAAAAGAATATTCTAGCTGGCATATAGAAACTACGAGGCTGGTGATGTACCATCGGACTTTTGGAGAAAGATCAACTGTACTGTTACAAAGACAGCAAGTGCAGAGAGGTGCGAAAACCATCGCACAATCAGGTTATCTTATGCAGCCACACTAGTGATAAAATAAGTATTCAGGAGAATGGAGAAAGAGAATTAGGGACCTGTGGCGAGATGATTTTGATATGTAGGACAAATTACGTTTACACAGAAGCATCTGTCAGGTACACATTTTTTAGAATAACTGTATAACAGTGATAACTGTATAACGAATGTATATGTTGTGTTTCATATGAATATCTCATATCTCATATGAATACCCATTAATGTTTATTCTGATACGATAGTTTTATGTCTACGTGTATCGAATTCGTCAGCATAGTGGAGCTCCATCTACTTGGAGGTATGTGTACTCAAGTTCTGCCCACTGATCTGGTGGGAACCAATAGGAATGCTTCTACAGGACGATATTGTGAGAAGAAAATTTGTGTATGATGGAATATAGTTTTCAGAGGAGCTCAACCGTTTGATTTCGACAAGCTGTGACAGATATTTCCTCTCTGCTGTATGTTTATGAGAGCAAAAGCTTTTACCATTACTAATAGTTGTCAGAGAAACTTTGTTACGGATGTATGATCCTATGCGGCAAGTCACTTAGAATGCAGTACTAGCTTGGACTAGTAGGAAATGGCACAAAATTCTTTAACTGAGGGAGCACGAATCTCATGTTGTCTGCGACTTGGAATCTGTGTGATAAATTCCACCTCACACCTCTGTATGATACTGTAGGGATGTCTGAAAGCATTTAATTTTAGTAATGAACAGCCTCAGTTGCACCGTTTTCCTAGAATTTACCTAGGTTTCAGTCGGGATAACCCAACCTTCTTCAGTATAACAGTATCTACCGTTTGTCAAGCTAAAACTAGAAATCCATAAATTGTCGTCAAATTGCAAAACTTATGCGGCACTGCCTCAGCCCCACTTCGCGACCGCTATGCGGCAGCCACGGGTGTTGTACTGGATTATATTTGAGCACTTTTGCTGAAGGTAATAAACCATGAAACTTATTTTCCAACTTTTGAATGTAATTTTATGAGTTGGGTTCGGTGTTCTGATGGTAACGAGACTCGATGTGCCGCAGACAAGGGCAGATTGGTGTACACCATTAGATTGCTATCGAACGCGACGAAATTTTTACTGTGGGATACCAGCAGTAAAAATGTCTACCCTTGGCGACATGAGAACGCAAATTACAAATTTTCTGACCCACTGCCGCTCAAACTTCACACCTGTCCTGCACGTAGTGCACGAAAATTAATCGTCAAGTTTCTTTTTACGTCTGTTGGAGAACACAGTGCCACAATTTATCACAAAGCTTGTACATAAACGTAGGGAAACTGGGATTAACTTATGATATCCATTTACGTACAAGTGACAACTTCTTGAAGAACAGAATGGCCGCCACATATCATAAATTGACTTACGGAGTCTAGAAGAAAATGTGTAGGAAATATAAAGAAGAGTAACGAAAAATAGAGTTATTTGGAGTGTTTCTTCGTATTAGAAGCTAAAGTAGCCCGCCGTGTTTCTTTCTTAATTTTATCAAAAATGGTTCAAATGGCTCTGAGACCTAAGGGACTTAGCATCTGAGGTAATCAGTCCCCTAGAACTTAGAACTACTTAAACCTAACTAAGGACATCACACACATCCATGCCCGAGGCAGGATTCGAACATGCGATCGTAGTGGTCGTGCGGTTCCAGACTGAAGCGCCTAGACCCGCTCGGCCACACCGGACTGATTTAACTTAATCGCAGGAACGATTGTAAGTATTTTGATGAATTTTTCACTAATAGGTAGTCCGACTGAGGAACTTTTGCGTATATAATTTATAAATATTTCACTGAATTACGGTGATGATTGTCGATTACGTCGTGCCTCCTGAGAAATTTCCTAATGTGCGCTGCTTAAAGTTACATTAGAATGTATTTAATATTCAGTTATCTAGCGTAGTTCTATGAATTTTAATCGTAAGTCTCTGCAGTGTTACGTAGATATTAACGCTACGCCAGACAAGTAATTCAGCCGTACATAATTAGCGCTACGCTTATGAAACTGTGGTAGGAGGGGGAGGGGCGGGGGAGGTGACGATCACCACTTGGTTCTATTTTGAAGGAATCTTAAGTGGTCGTTTTTCCTGGTGAGTTTGTTCCTACTGTAATGAACCGTCTGATGCTAAGTAGTGAGTCATTTATGTGTCCAGCATACACATACACGATCCTCAGTTTCATCACAATGAACTCACCAACCATTGTTCGACACACGTTTGGCAGACTAACGACATATGAGGGTATTTGGATAATAGTAAGGTTAAGTTTCATGTGGACGATAATCGTGATTGCTGTGACGTCACTGAAGATCACATTTTGTCAGGACGCGTCATGCTGTTAGGAAGAAAAATATCGTAACTCATATCGTAACTCAGAACCAAAGAAACGACTTTGGTAGAATTTTTAGACTTCAGCAATGAGATCTTGCTGTCTCATCGTATCCAATTTTGCTCGAGTTTATTTATTTATGGTTGTTATTAAATAATTACGTTCCCAAAAATCACCTTACAAGACTAGTCTTGTTTTCCTGTATGTCATCATTAATGGTGATATTATGTAGAGAGTAACTGGAAAGAGATAGAACTGTATTTTCTCAATGTTGAATCAGATGTAGAATTAAAGGGTACGATTCTCGTTGAATATGACGTGATTTTGCCGATAGTCATGAATGTGATACATGTTGTAGGCCACAACAGTGACGTAATTTACTGTGAATGTAACGGTGATTGCCCCATACTTGGAAGCACGCGTACTGCAGGGTGCTACGCATCACGTAGCGGAGCGCCGTGATTGCAGCGGCCAGGCGTGAATACCGCAGCGGTGCTGTTCACTGTGGCCTCGAGGGACCCGTGGCTGCACGTGCCTGATCCTCGCAGCGGCGTCGGTATCCGGCGCGGCAAGCAGCCGCAGGCGCGACTGAAAGCCGCTGCCCGCACAGTCAGATCCGTATCCTGTTATTTTGTGGCGCCTGATTCCAGATATTGTTACGTCCATCCAGTATTATTTGCATATATGCAGTCAGTAGCCACACGACAAAGCACCGTACAGGACGTCACCTCAAGCGCTTCCGTGTGAAACTACACTACTGGCCATTAAAATTGCTACACCACGGAGATGACGTGCTACAGACGCGAAATTCAACCGACAGGAAGAAGATGCTGTGATATGCAAATGATTAGCTTTTCAGAGCATTCACACAAGGATGGCGCCGGTGGCGACACCTGCAACGTGCTGACATGAGGAAAGTTTCCAACCCATTTCTCATACACAAACAGCAGTTGACCGGCGTTGCCTGGTGGAACGTTGTTGTGATGCTTCGTGCAAGGAGGAGAAATGCGTACTATCACGTATCCGACTTTGATAAAGGTCGGATTGTAGCCTATCGCGATTGCGGTTTATCGTATCGCGACATTGCTGCTCGCGTTGGTCGAGATCTAATGACTGTTAACAGAATATGGAATCAGTGGGTTCAGGAGGGTAATACGAAACGCCGTGCTGGATCCCAACGTATCACTAGCAGTCGAGATGACAGGCATCTTATCCGCATGGCTGTAACGGATCGTGCCGCCACGTCGCGATCCCTGAGTCAACAGACGGGGACGTTTGCAAGAAAACAACCATCTGCACGAATAGTTCGACGACGTTAGCAGCAGCGTGGACTATCAGCTCGGAGACCATGGCTGCGGTTACCCTTGACGCTGCAGCACAGACAGTAGCGCCTGCTATGGTGAACTCAACGACGATCCTGTGTGCACGAATGGCAAAACGTCATTTTTTCGGATGAATCCAGGTTCTGTTTACAGCATCATGATGACCGCATCCGTGTTTGGCGACATCGCGTTTAAAGCATATTGGAAGCGTGTATTCGTCATCGGCATACTGGCGTATCACCCGGCGTGATGGTATGGGGTGCAATTGGTTACACGTCGCGGTCACCTCTTGTTCGTATTGACGGCACTTTGAACACTGGACGTTACATTTCAGATGTGTTACGATCCTTGGTTCTACCCTTCATTCGATCCCTCCGAAACCCTACATTTCAGCAGGATAATGCACGACCGCATGTTGCACGTCCTGTATGGGCCTTTCTGGATACAGAAAATGTTCGACTGCTGCCCTCGCCAGCACATTCTCCAGATCTCTCACCAATTGAAAACGTCTGGTCAATGGTGGCCGAGCAACTGGTTCGTCACAATACGCCAGTCACTACTCTTGATGAACTGTGGTATGGTGTTGAAGCTGCATGGGCAGCTGTACCTGTACACGCCATCCAAGCTCTGTTTGACTCAATGCCCAGGCGTATCAAGGCCGTTATTACGGCCAGAGGTGGTTGTTATGGGTACTGATTTCTCAGGATCTATGCACCCAAATTGCGTGAAAATGTAATCACTTGTCAGTTCTAGTATAATATATGTGTCCAATGAATACCCGTTCATCATCTGCATTTCTTCTTGGTGTAGCAATTTTAATGGCCAGTAGTGTACTCGGCGGTTTCTGCAAGCTGTGTTTCCTCGTGTATAGATCACGCCGTCCAGTAGGTTTCCACGTTCGCTCGGTTACTAGTGTGGTTTCGACACGATAGAAGCTATCATTGGCCTGTGAGGAGATCACAGGTTTGGGTTCCAGTGATAGCGACAGAACCCAACAGCTCGCAGTACAACACATTTCTGGACAGGTATTTGGCCATCTCAATCTACTGGTGCAGATTTTTAAGAATCATACCTGGTACACTGCCTTCATTGCTTCCTCTGGGTTTACTTCTTTGATTTTCATTTGTTTCATGAAAACAGAAGAGCCTTCACTTAATTACGAATACAAACAAATTTAACTAGTTTATTTCTTAAGGAAATACTAGCAATGTTTCGTTAATATACTTCCACTATAACTATCACATTTGCATATAAGTTTCTATTTTAGCTAATTACATGACGAAATTCCCACACTTTTTCTTGACCAAGTGCGCAGTATCTCTTTCTTACCTTGATCGTTAATTTTTTTTGAAACCAAAGACAATTACACTTTTCCAGCGTCCGTGCTAACAGTGTCTGCGCACAACGGTATTCGAATGAATGCGGTACAGAAATTAACAAAGGCTACTGAACACTTTGCAGCAGTGGTCGCTGAACTCGTACAGCGAGTAATAAGAGCACGGAAGCATATAATAGACTACAGGTGTATAGTGAAAAAGACATCACTTTCCACTTACGGTTGTCCTTATCTATTGTGTTGTGATGGAACTTGTTGAGCCTCAACGTTGCCGTGCCAGTTGTATAGTGATGGAACTTTTTGTTACAGTTATGTTTCATAATTACAATAACACTACAGTTGAGTGTCGCATTTTGGTAATTGTAAATAAGCAAATCAGTTTGTGCACTAACTACAAGTATGTAAATATTGAGCTGATCAGAGAATAGTTCATAATGAATACTGTAACAAATTTTTCCCACAAGCTGTGGAAGAACAGTTTTTCCTAAAACAACTCCATACCCTAATTAATAATCCATTCAAGCCAATCAGACTATTAAGTTGAGCCTAATCCCAAGTAATGTGTGATACAATGCTGATAATTAAAGTTAATAGCAGTGGTTACAAAATTAAGTAGTACTTCTTGCTCAGCGTTCCACGCCAAGATGTCACGGGCAGTGCGACATGAGTGGTTCGATGTCTAAAAACGGCATTCAGAAAAGCAGTCGAAGAGACTCTATGGGAGTAGACGACATGTCTCTCACCAGGGAGCTCACTTGCGCATCAAGGTTCTACCAAGCGTTTAATTAGGACTAAAATTTTGAAAGAGTTTACATGATTGAGCCACTGAAATAAGACTGTAGTGTGAGAGTGGGGACCGTATGTGCCTGAGCCGTGCATGAAGTCCCATTCGTGGAGATATCAGAAGGGGCAAGGAGTGGGACAAATTTTCTTTTTCCTTCTCAGTTCCCGAAGTCTGTGTGTATGGAAGGCAGGATGCTGGCCCGCTTGGAGATCTCCAGTTGGTAGGCTTTCGCGAGATCCGCTACCGTTTGGTAATACAAAGGATGCTCAGAAGAAAAGTGGGAAAAAGAGCAAAGAAGAGACGTTGTAGCCAGGAGCGGCGGGAGGGAAGACTTCTCCATCGGTTGCGGTGGAGAATACTTCGCTCCAGCTCTGTAGCACCACGCAAGCAGATGATGAGCCGCACTCAGATTTTCAACTAACTAAGCGGTCATTCTCTGTCCCTGATTCTTAAAGGGTCTTAAGCGTGTGCAACATTGGAAAATGACGTCACGAGGTGGCCGTAAAGTCCATCGATTCGAATTAGGTTGCATTCTAAATTCAATCACGCTCTCAGCAAGTTGAACTCAGTATGTGCTCAGGCAAGGGTAGTGATGGGCATATGTTCTTTTCTGGGTCTGACCCTTCGTTCTTGCCGGCCTGTGTGGTCGAGCGGTTCTAGGCGCTTCAGTCTGGAACCGCATGACGGCTACGGTCGCAGGTTCGAATCCTGCCTCGAGCATGGATGAGTGTGAAATCCTTAGGTTCGTTAGATTTAAGTAGTTCTAAGTTCCATGGGACTGATGACCTCAGATGTTAAGTCCCATAGCTCTCAGAGCCGATTTTGAACCCTTCGTCCTTGTAGTTAACTAAGCAATCACTGACGTTTTACGTGGAAGTAATTTTCTCTCCTTGTCATTATTTACATTCCAGGTTTACTCGCCGGCCGGTGTGGCCGAACGGTTCCAGGCGCTACAGTCTAGAAGCGTGCGACCGCTACGGTCGCAGGTTCGAATCCTGCCTCGTGGATGGATGTGTGTGATGTCCTTAGGTTAGTTAGGTTTCAATAGTTCTAAGTTCTAGTGGACTGATGACCTCAGCAGTTAAGTCCCATAGTGCTCAGAGCCATTTGAACCAGCCAGGTTTACTCATCTTTGCCAAGGGATTATTTATGTTCACATAATTTGTATTCAACGAATGCACGAAACGGTTATTTATTTTACCCATCCTATGTTTGATAGCGTAGTACATTAAATCCATAGATGTATGAAATGCTACTTATTATGTCTTCGTGAGATACGACGCCCATATTTCGTGTACGACTATGCCACCTGTGAACAGGTACAGATATCTCTTAAAATCACCCATTGAGCAACTTCTGTTTAATAATTCACATCATCTTAGGGGGAACTGTCAGTTCACCGCAAAGATCACCGAGTTCACGCCTTAGTAGCTTACAGGGATATGCTTAAACCTGAATCAGAACCTGGCAATGTAATCGATAACTCGAAGAAATGCAGTCGAAACTGAGGCATCATTCTTCATCATGACGATCCCAGGTGTTACACAGTAAATTTACCTATTGACTGTTTGACGGGCGAAGCATTAATTAACTCCCATTTTCCAGTATTCACCAGGTTTACCTTCTAACACGTCATATTTCTTCAAGAAATGGAAGGATAGCAATTTTAATCCATTATGAAGCTGTTGAATCCATCCAAATTCATGTGTTGACATCAAACCTAGCACTAGAGTAGCATTTCTCAAGAAATATTTCGAAACCAAACTAAAGTTTATAAATTTTATAAGAAGTGTTTTGAGAAATAATAATTGTTATACATGATCGACGTTCAAGGTGCACCAAAATACTTAGAATTAAAATATGGGAAACTAAACAAGATTTAAATACGTGGGAGAAATAATGCAGTCAGATGCTATGAATAATGCAGCTAAAATAAATGGAGCCATAAAAATGGAAGTGGGAATGCACTTAAAGAACGTGTAAAACAAAAACATTTATTTATCACTAATAAAAAAAATTGTGGCCTTACAATGCAGTAACAAAATCCATGTGCGTTTATACATGAAAATGCCATAACGCAGCCGAACGGTTAAGCAAGTTGAAGAGGAGAGAAACGGAATAATTGGAAAGGGTTAGGGATCCTAAACACGAAAACTGAATTTGCAAAGTGAGAAGCGAGTAGGAGGTGTTTGAGAAAACGGAGAGAGTAGTACACAGTCCAGTCACGTTAATGTGACCACCTGTCAGAATCCTGAATAGCCAACGACACGTGCAGGGAGAGTGTCAGAAATGTTCCGGAAGGTACCCGCTGGAATATGAAGCCGTGTCGACTTCGGAGCCGCGGGCAGCTGCGCTAGGTTTCTCGAATGAGGATCCGTGGCGTCAAGAACCTGACTGAGGTGGTCCCATCGATTCTCCATTGGCTTTAAATCCGGTGAGTTTGAGGGGCAGGGGTGCACGGTAAACTCCTCTTGGTGCTCTTTGGACAACTCACGTATGCTGTGAGCTGTGTAACGTGTTGCATTACCCTGCTGGTAGATACCATCGCGCTGAGGAAAAGCAAACTGCACATCCATTATGTCTTCCACAATGACGAGATCAGCCAAGAAGTTCCACGAAAACATTCCTTACATCATAACGTTTCCTTCTCCAGCCTTGTGTAGAATGTTGCAGGGTTTTTGCTTCCAGAAGTTTCACGCCATACACTCCACCATCCGCTTCGGAAATGCTTTCACCCTTGCCCGAAAGCCAACGACGATTCCCCATTATTTTATGCCTACCCTCGACTTGATTTATATGCCGTCCACTATTTGTGCTGCGACCTACTGTCTGTGAGTGGTTATTGCACGTTGGCGTGGAACGCAGGCGGTGGTCAGCTTAATGTAACTGGACAGTTTAGATACAATGATAATATGAAGTATAAGATTTGAAAACAATGGATAACAAGAGGCTGATGAAAAATCTTCAGTTTGTTTTGACGAAAATCCAAAACCAAGATTTCATGGTTTGATGGAGTTAATAATGATCTACAAGAGTTGGGAATAACGGAGGAAGACTTAGAGAACAGAAATGAGTTCAGGAAAAAGATACAAATAGTCAAAGGTGTCTAGGAGGAAGCACTCCCATCCCCGCCCCCTGCCACATCTTCACTGTTGTGTCCCCCCTACCCTCCATCTCTACACCCTTCATCTCCTTTCCCAAGGTGGCTTCCATCAACTCCCCCTCCAGGATGATGCCCTCTCTCCCTCCATTTATCCCTCCTATCAACGCTGATCCTCACTCCCCCTCCATTCCTCTGTCCTTTTCCCAGGCTCCCTCTCCCCCTCCTTCCATCCTCTTTTCTCCCCACCTCCCCTCTCTCTGCCCCCATCTCTCCCCTGAGTCCTTTTGCATTTCCCTCCTCTGCCTCCTCTCATTCCCTCTCACGTCTGCCCTGCCCCTCTCCCCCTTTATTAGTCCTCTCCCTCCTTGGTTCCCCCCCTCTTTTCGTTTTTTTTCCTTCCTCCCTCCTTGTTCTTCCCCCTCCTCCAGGTCCCCCCCCCCCCCCATCAGCCTTTGGCTCGGGAGTGTCCTCTTTGTGCCGCCCTTTTCATACAGTGAGTGTTTTACAGTGAGTGTTTTAAAGTGAGTGTTCCATGTTGTGTTTTTTGGGAAGTGTTGCGAACGGCCATCGTACTGTCGCTGGGTGTGCTGTTTATCTCATGCGAACAGAAACTGGACTGTCGCCGTGTTTTTCAATTGTGTGTGTACTATGTTACTCGTCTGATTCCTGTGTCTTTTATTAACATTGCCAACCTCTTTTGCTTTCTGTTTTAACTTTCCGCATTTTTCCGCTTTACGTCACCGTTTTATCGCCTGTTTCTCTTGTTTCTTTTCTTCTTCCATTTTTAAAATAAAAGTCTGTAGGCTGTAGAGCAGCGTACTAAGCTGCTGCCAGCCCGCCCCCTTTGGGGAGAATAGAAAATCAATAAAGGAAAATAAAAGTAGGAGGAAGCAAAAAATGGAGAGGAGAGACATGGATAGCAGAAAAAATGAACAACAGAGAGGAACAAAGATTGAGATTTTGGAAATCCGCAAAGGAAAAGAATTTTCTGTCATAAACGAACTATTTCACGTCCCCTTGAGTTAGCCTAATTGGCACAACAAGAACAACAACAATAATAATTATAATAATAATAATAATATTTGTACAACTTTTTCATTTGTTGTTTTTCTAAAAGTGTAAAAGGTGCAAGTTTGACCCGAGCAGTTATGCCGACAGATATTTTGAAGAAAATCATTAGAGGACCACGCGAAATCACAGACGCCAATTTAAGAATTTCGCGATCTTTTTATGGATATTTGCCAGACCAATAAATCGGCTCTCGTATGAAGCTGTAAGCTGACCCGCAGCCCAGAGAGGAACGTGCCCGGCGCCCATTGGCTCTTTTCACGTTCCCGCTGGTCGCCACCGCGGAAGCGAAGCGGCGCTCAGCGGCGCGACGCCGGGCGATAAAACGCCGCGTTTGTTTTCACACGTCGCGTCGGCGCGCAGCGACTTTAAACACTGACCGGCACGTAACTGGCCGGATGCGGCTCGTCTCGTGTGTGTGTGTGTGTGTGTGTGTGTGTGTGTGTGTGTGTATCTCGCGGGATCTACACTTCGCCTCACCCCTCTTCATCGTCTCTCTCTCTCTTTCTCTCTCTCTCTCTCTCTCTCTCTCTATCTATCTCCTCATCTCCTCTCCCTGTAACACGACACAAGTGCCGATCAACTCCATCAGCAAATTGCCGGCCAAACAGATCGAATGAGAGTAAATATTTGTGCTGACAAATCAGTCTGCTTCAAATGAAAAGAAACCACAGCACGGAAGTAACCATGTTTCCAAACTTATTTCCGCTTACGATTTATCAGCAGTGTTTCGAAATCTGAAGGCTGTCTAACATCACAAGAGGAGTACAAATTCGCCAACGAACCTGCCTACCCCTGTCTCCCCCGCAACCATTAAAGCATCTCAATCTGTTGCAACGGAGACACAAGAGTCCACGTGTACTGAAGCACAGTGGTTGAAGCAGCATGGATTTCCACAAGCCCGGCAAGCTTCACATGTCCCTTTTAGCCTGTTGCACCTAACAACAGGTTGCGCTGTCAATCGAACGTAACTACAAAATTGTCAGGTATATGTCTGCGTAAATAGTTTCACTTCAGCTCAGTTACCATAACGGTGGGAGCAACGATGAGAACAAACCAAAGTTAAAGGAGATAGAGGACAATTTAAGAATTGGGGACTGTACACTAGTCACGAAACTGAGTCCAAATATATCCGTGGAAGTATTTTCATATGTTAATTAGGCAGCTTCCAATAAATCAGTACGTGTCTCGCAATGCAAATTAAGTAAAATGTTACTAAACACTCAGTCGGGGACCCAAAATCGGTTGCATGTTTGTAAATTTGACCAGAAGTTTCCTCACTTCATAAATATTTTGGAAGAGGACAAAGAGACTGACAGATGTGTGAAAATCTGTGCTATGGACTTTACGTCACTTAGCTGTATACGAGATTTCTAAATTTAGGGCAAACATTGATTGAAACAGAAAAAAAACTCGGTGAGTCGATATTAGAAAAGCACAGTCTGATTTTACGCAACTTAGTGCGAAGAAAGCTTAAAAATGGTTCAAATGGCTCTGAGCACTATGGGACTTAACATCTGTGGTCATCAGTCCCCTAGAACTTAGAACTACTTAAACCTAACTAACCTAAGGACATCACACACGTCCATACCCGAGGCAGCATTCGAACCTGCGACCGTAGCAGTCGCGCGGTTCCGGACTGAGCGCCTAGAACCGCTAGACCACCGCGGCCGGCAAGAAAGCTTAGTATGGATCAATCCTTCTCCTTTTCTACTTTCAGACATAATTTTTTAGCTTAACGTAACACTAAACACGAACTTCGTGTTTGCTAAAATGCGTTTGGGGTTTGCAGTATGAACTCTTTTGGCCAGTTAGAACGAATTCAACAAACCCAGAATACACAATATGAGTCATATAGGGCAGAGGATACAGAAATTAGAGTTCCACAATCTTATTTCAGTTGGCACTACGATATAATAGTCTTTTCGTTCCGTTGGGCACACAGAATAGTACACCTCGGAATCAGATACAACGAAAATGAAGGTTCCGACATTAGCTGCAATAAAATAATATATTTCTGTATATACTTCACACGATAGGCTGGTTCCACTTATTCCCATTATGAAGTGACGTCCAGATGGAAGTGACGACCACATTACGTTTCTGCCATATATTAGTAATAATATTACTTTTCGAAGTTACCAACACAATGCAGAAACATATTACTATAGATGCAGCTACACGTCACTTGCTAATGGCAGTAAGCGGAAATATTTAAGGAAATATATTACCTTATTGTAGCTAGCTTTGGAGCATAAATTTTCATTGTAATAGTCTTGCTCAGGTTTTTAGGTGAAAAGGATCTCGATTTACAGACATGTTTCTGTTTATTGCAGGAAACAAGTATTAGAGGTGACCTGATGATGGTTCGGATCGAGAACAGCCAGTATTAGTCGAAAGAAGGTAAAGTTACAGAGGATACCGTTTGTATCTAAAATAAATAAATAAGCCGGAAAAAACACCGAAAGGAAAAGAAAAGAAATAAAGGCCATAACTTTCTGGTCTACGATGACCTAAAATGTATTTCATTGAGGCTCGTGCTATTCGGGTAAAAAATGACTTTTTGTCAACTTCCTAACCCTATTCATTGAAAGCGTTCAGAATAAACTGATACGTAGGGTAGTATAATCGGAAGACGGCAGACAAGCAAGACTCCTGCTTGGACTGCGCATACCTTGGCTTGGATGCGAGTAGAGTTTGTCTGTCAGTTCTGCTGATAACGTGCGGCGGTTTGCCTGCCTGGCCGTTGGGCGAGCATGCGCAGGGCAAAAGCGGAACATCTGAATGTGATTACTCGTCAAACGAGAGATACCCATAGAGCTGTAATTGTCACCTCGCAGAAATAAACTTGTGGCCATAAAAACCTCTCTGTACATTCAAACTTCAATGCGTCACATTTTCTTCCCAGCAACGGACTTAGCGGAATCTTGATTATATAAACCCAGATTTTGGCTGTTTAGGAACCGGTGTACCTTGTACATCACGTTGTCGTCATTCTGAAAATTTTTGCCGCTGTGACAGTTCTCCTACGTTGACCGTCAGGACATCAATTTTACTCTAATAAATAATGAAGGTAGAAGAATTCAATGAAAAATGTTGTAATTAGTAACTTCCATGACCGTCTGTGGGGCAACCAATACTCTGGACGCCATGTCGAGTCGAGACGACAACAATGCTGTCAATATAATAAAAAGATAATATACCAATCAGACTATCCCCTGTATAGTTGATCGAGTGACGCAATGTTAGCAGCTTTTACACCGATGAGACAAAACATTATGACCATCTGCTTAATAGCTTGTTTGTCCGTCTTCGGAACGAAATGTATCACTTGTTCTCCGTTTCAGGGATGCGACTGTTTGTTGGTAGGTTTATGAAGCTATGTGACATTAGATGCCTAGTTCATGATATTCGCGTAAGTAATGGGACGCTGATTTGCTAACGCGGTGATGGCGCCCGATAGCAACTCAGATGAAACTTCCTGGAAGTTTCGCACTCTGCTGCAAAATCTCATTCTGGAAACATCCCCCAGGATGTGGCTAAGCCATGTCTTACAATATCCTTTCTCTCAGGAGTACTAGTTCTGCAAGTTTCGCAGGTGAGCTTCTGTAAAGTTTGGAATGTAGGAGACGAGGTACTGGCAGAAGTATAGCTGTGAGGACGGGGCGTGAGTCGTGCTTGGGTAGCTCAGTTGGTAGAGCACTTGCCCGTGAAAGGCAAAGGACCCGGGTTCGAGTCTCGGCCCGGCACACAGTTTTAATCTGCCAGGAAGTTTCATATCAGCCCACACTCCGCTGCAGAATGAAAATCTCAATCTGGAAACATCCCCCAGGCTGTGGCTAAGCCATGTGTCCGCAATATCCTTTCTTTCAGGATTGCTAGTTCTGCAGGGTTCGCAGGAGAGCTTCTGTAAAGCTTGGAATGTAGGAGACGAGGTTCTGGGAGAAGTATAGCTGTGAGGACGGGGCGTGAGTCGTGCTTGGGTAGCTCAGTTGGTAGAGCACTTGCCCGTGAAAGGCAAAGGTCCCGGGGTCGAGTCTCGGCCCGGCACACAGTTTTAATCTGGCAGGAAGTTTCATATCAGCCCACACTCCGCTGCAGAGTAAAAATCTCATTCAGGCAACTCATTTGGTTTACGTTTGAGTTACATCAGGCGAAATTCGTGAGTTCGCAATATTGTTTGTAATGTATTACTATGTTTACGACGTTGCTCATAGAGCCATATATATTATTCGCATTTCTATCTGCTACTCTCACACAATTAATGATAAGAATTCAGAAATTCAGTTCGGCGCTAGCGGCCGTGCGAAGCGGAGGTCCGATACTTCCGCCTGTGCGGCGCGTGCGAGTGTTTGTTTACTTGTGGACTTAGTCTGCGCGCGAGCTAGTAACAACGATCATGGCGAACAAGTACAGGAAAACTACATTACGGTTCAATTTCTGCAAAGACTACGAACGACCAAAGGCTTTAGCTGTGGAACGATTCATTCGAGAGGACGTCAAGATACCGCCAAATGATATTGTTGGAATTCACCTGTCCATCGTTAGTCCCACGGTGTATGTTAAGATGGTAAATGACGCGGCGTGTGCGAGAATTCTACAGGCGACAAAAGCAGGTCTCCGATTTTGCCATAGTGACGGGAATGTCGGCACGGTAACTGTAGAACATGCTGGTCTGGGTATACGGACAATACGTGTTTTTGAGCTGCCATTTGAGCTCCCGGCTGACGAAGTTATCGAGGCTTTTAAGCCATACGGCACAGTACATGGTCACACAGCAGAACGCTGGACACAATTCGCCACATACCCCGTTCTTAACGGAGTGCGGCAGATCACTATTGATCTTCAGAAGCATGTACCGTCCTATCTGACAATTGGTGGTTGTCGGGCGGTGGTGATTTACGATGGTCAACCACGTACATGTTCTGGATGTGGCCAGGAGGGACACCTCAGGTCGAACTGTATGCAACGACGGATTACGCAACTGCCTTCAGATGTGCGGGAGCCGTCGCCAGCGATGACAGTACTACCGATCACCTATGCCAAAGCCCTCACTGCGTCCGCTGATGACCGAAAGGGCACAGCCTCGGTGGAAGATCAAGATGGCACTCTCCGAAACCTTGTCGCAGACGTCGGGATGACAGAGCATGCTGCTCCGTCGAGCATACAATCTACGGCGACATCAGATGAGACCGAACTCCCACCCAGCACACCGATAGTACAAGAAGCAGTTCCAGCCACTGCGGATGCTGTTCCGTCTGCAACGCACTCTGAGACGACATCATTAGTTTCGACCGAACTCCCACCAAGTTCAACGATGGGACTCGAAACACTTCCAGTTCCTACGGATGCTTTTCTGTCGGGCAGCCGTGATTCCCTGAAATCTGAGGACACGGACGGAAGATCACGCAAACAGCGTTCCCCGAAAAGGAGGAAACGGCGGCGTCGCACGACATCTCCTCGGGATGACTCCCCTTGCCCCGACGACGATGTGCCTGTGGACCAAGACGACACAACAGCCTCTACGATACAGGATGAGGTACTGGGAACTGTTCGATCCGACCCACAGCGGTCAGTCACATTGACGGTACCGGGACGTGGTGATTCTGAAGAGAAATCACAGCCAGTTGGCTCTCCAGACGCAGATGCTGTGGCTATGGACACGAATATATCACAGCCTGAGAAGATGTGGTATGAGGATATTGAGGAGGCACCGGACGTCATACAGAGGCAGCCGGCACTCACGAAGACGGACTAATAATTGCTGAAGGTGAAGGGAGAGGGGCGAGAGAACGTCTTCTAACTCAGCCCCCGGCGCCGGTGCAGGGAGATGTTGTTGCGCCTCGACAGAGTGGGATTCAACGCCATGCGAACCGTATTGCGACATTAAATATCAATGACGTGCGTTCCCCGGCCAAAATACACCTATTGAAGGAAACGGTTTGGGCATCTGATGTGGATATTGCTTTGCTGCAGGAAGTCCACATAGCTGCACTCCCATACATCGCAGGCTACCAATCCTATTCGTCACATGGAGATCATAATGGGAGTGGGGTGGCTGTTTACGTGCGAGATGGCTTCCCAGTGGAAAACGTGTGTTATCTTCCGTCGGCCAGGGGAATGGCTTTCACGACGTTTGGGACACGCATCATCAATCTTTATGCACCGTCGGGAAACAATCGGCGGCGGGAAAGGGCGCGATTTTATGCAGAAGACATTGCTCCACTATTCCATGGACGTTATGAATGTGTAATAATTGGTGGAGATTTCAACTGTGTTCTCAGCCAGAAAGACCAATGGCCGCAAGCAAACATCAGCCAGGAGTTACGAATCGTTGTCAACGACCTTGTACTTAGTGACACGTGGGAATTACGACATGGAGCTGCACCGGGATACACCTATGTGACAAGTCATTCGGCGAGCAGATTAGATCGCATTTATATCTCACGGGCTCATGCAAATGATGTCCAGGACGCGGAACGCTGGCCATTGGCGTTTTCCGATCACAGCGCTTACATCTGTACGGTGCTTCTTCCCCGTAGAGAGGTGTGGAACAGTAAGGCCCCGTGGAAACTAAACATTCAACATCTACATGATCCTGAATGCCGTCAACGGATCCTTGAGACATGGACGATGTGCGAGCGAAGGGTTGGAAGGTATGCGACGAAGCTTGATTGGTGGCTGACTTGTGCTAAACCGGCGCTTCGCCGTACGTTCATCTCATATAGCAGGGAAATGGCTGAATGGCGCCGCCGTACCACCGACTTTTATTTTGCAGCACTGCGCGACCTGGATGTTGGCCCGCCGGGACAGGACATCTGGATCGAACGCAAAAGGATAAAAGCTAAACTAGTGGCTTTAGCTCGGAAACATCTTCAGGGAACCATGGTGCGCGCCAGATGTCACGATACGATAAGGCACGAGATTCCTTCCATGCACCACGTCGTGAATGAACGAAAGCACCGACGACGCGTTTTGGTACGGGAGTTAATCACCCGCGAAGACCGAAGAGTGACGCGTCAAGCGGACATTGTCTCTGCATTCGTCGACCATTACCAACACATCTATCGGGAGGAAGCAGCCTCTTTCGATGACTTCGACCGTATAGCCACGTTCGTCTCCCGTACACTGACGGTGGAAGCCGCGGGCACCTTACTGGAAGCCATTAGCTGTGAGGAAGTACATGATGCGACCGCACAAGGTGCGTTGAATCGGTCCCCAGGCATTGATGGGCTTCCTGCTGAATTCTATCGCGAATTTCGCAACGAAATGGCACCGCGATGGACGGAAATGTACAACGAAATGTTAAATTCCGATGCGACTATTCCACCGGCTTTTATGGAAGGCCTCCTGGTGCCAGTACATAAACCGAAGCCAGGAATTACGGTCACACATTATCGCCCCATCACCCTGCTTAATGCCGACTATAAGATCTTTGCACGGTTGCTAGCGTCCCGATGTCGTATGTTAATTCGTAGCGTTCTCTCTCCGGAACAGACGACACCGGGTGGATCGGTGAATGTGCAAACAGCTACTGGCGAATGCCGTGATGTGATAGCGCTGGCGGAGGAGTGCCGGCTTAAAGCGGCGATGGTGGCGGTTGATTTTGACAGTGCTTTTGATAAGGTGCGCCACAACTATCTGTATGCTGTACTGGAACAAATGGGTTTTCCGGACCGTTTTACTGGTCTCATTAGAAGGATTTACGGGGGCGCACAATCCTTGGTACAGGTTAATGGGCGTATAGCAGGGCCCATTCAAATTCGACGGTCCATTCGCCAGGGCTGCCCTCTTTCGATGCTGCTGTTCGCGATAGCGTTGGAACCATTAATTGGGAGGCTCACCAATTCTCTTTCTGGGATGGAACTACGGGGCTACACCTTCAAATGTCGTGCCTATGCGGACGACCTCCTGCTGCTCGTTCGTTCTGAGGAAGAGGTGAAGACGGTCCTTGAACTGTTGTTGGACCACAGTGTGATCGCGGGTGGTGCAGTGAACATGAACAAATCGGCGGCAATGCCGGTGGGAAGGGGCCTTACGCCGGAAGAAATCAGTCCGTTTCCTTATGTGCAACGATTCCGCTATCTCGGCATAGACTTTACCTCATCTGTAAAACATACTGCAGCAGTTAACTACCGACGTATTTAACAGACAACACGTACCATGGTCCGACAACATCTCCTACGGCGCCTTGATCCTTTGCAGCGAGTCGAGTATCTGAACACTTATGTGGTTTCTCGAATGGTGCATATTTCGCAGATCCTGCCCCTACCACTTACGCTTGGACGTCGACTTCAATCAGCACTAGGCTATTTCGTGATGATTGGATCGCCCCTCAAGGTGCGATACGAAACGCTCACTCTCCCTACGGACAAGGGGGGACTAGGACTTACGAATGTTCACTGCCGTGCGACGGCGCTCCTTCTAGCCACAATGTACAAGCAATGGCGTAGCGGGCGTGATTCCCTTACATCCCGCCTACTGGATCTCCTGGATCCAGCGTCCCTCACACCTCCGGTGGCGGTGGGCAACATTACGCCACATTTTGCGCATGTCTCAACATTTATCGTGGAACTTAGTTATATCAGAGACGAGCTTCCGCGCACGAGACCGCCATGCGCGAAGGATTTTTATGTTTGGCTGCTACGACGGATACGTTGTAATGTAATTGAACTGAAACACCCCAGGTTGCATTGGCCGAAGATTTGGAGACATGTGCACCAAAAATTCTTTCCTACCTTCGTTCGGGCACTGTGGTTCTCTGTCGCCTGTGGCAAGTTCAACACCCACCAACGGCTCCATGCAATTGGACTAGTGGACACTCCACTATGCCCGAAATGTCACCAAGTGGATGACGACCATCACCGCTTAACTTGTATCGCGGTGGAGGACGTCTGGCTCCTAGGAAGACAGATGGTGGCTTGCTACCTCCGTGTGACCCCGCAACATATTACACCTGCTTCCTTCTTACATCCAGAGAGTGACTACTTTCCCGCGACTAAATCACAGTCGATCATCTGGATCAAAGGTTGGACGATCGCGTACCTCTATGGGGATACTGCCACGTCGCGACTTGACTTTTGGTATTTCTTGCAGCAAGCCCACAGTGAGGTTCATAGATGGTCACACTATCGGAAAACCTTTGCCAATTATCTTCAGGCAGTCTTCCTCGACCCCCCACGCAGTTGGGATGTGCCGGGTGCAGCCGGTGTGCACATTTGACAGCTGATGATGAACCTCACGCTTCTCTCACCACTCACTATGTGATGCACATACCATACGATGAAATGGTCTATATGTTCCTTTTAACAGAGTGATCCTTATTGAAAATAAATAAATAAATAAAAACAACATCCCTGTTCCTTTCAATTTGTGATTTGTTTTAAAATATTTTGTTTTCTTTCTTTTTGGCAGAGGATGCATTTCATTTAGTGTTTGCAAAAAAAAAAAAAAAAAAAAAAAGTGGTTAGCGTTCAAGTCCCGTAATCACCAAAAAAAAAAAAAAAAAAAAAAAAAGTTGGTAGAGCACTTGCCCGTGAAAGGCAAAGGTCCCGGGTTCGAGTCTCGGCCCGGCACACAGTTTTAATCTGGCAGGAAGTTTCATATCAGCCCACACTCCGCTGCAGAGTAAAAATCTCATTCAGGCAACTCATTTGGTTTACGTTTGAGTTACATCAGGCGAAATTCGTGAGTTCGCAATATTGTTTGTAATGTAATACTATGTTTACGACGTTGCTCATAGAGCCATATATATTATTCGCATTTCTATCTGCTACTCTCACACAATTAATGATAAGAATTCAGAAATTCGGGGTCGCCACCTGCCCAAGCACTTCCTAAACATTTAGAAAAATATATAGCTGGAAAATATTACACTCCTGGAAATGGAAAAAAGAACACATTGACACCGGTGTGTCAGATCCACCATACTTGCTCCGGACACTACGAGAGGACTGTACAAGCAATGATCACACGCACGGCACAGCGGACACACCAGGAACCGCGCTGTTGGCCGTCGAATGGCGCTAGCTGCGCAGCATTTGTGCACCGCCGCCGTCAGTGTCAGCCAGTTTGCCGTGGCATACGGAGCTCCATCGCAGTCTTTAACACTGGTAGCATGCCGCGACAGCGTGGACGTGAACCGTATGTGCAGTTGACGGACTTTGAGCGAGGGCGTATAGTGGGCATACGGGAGGCCGGGTGGACGTACCGCCGAATTGCTCAACACGTGGGGCGTGAGGTCTCCACAGTACATCGATGTTGTCGCCAGTGGTCGGCGGAAGGTGCACGTGCCCGTCGACCTGGGACCGGACCGCAGCGACGCACGGATGCACGCCAAGACCGTAGGATCCTACGCAGTGCCGTAGGGGACCGCACCGCCACTTTCCAGCGAATTAGGGACACTGTTGCTCCTGGGGTATCGGCGAGGACCATTCGCAACCGTCTCCATAAAGCTGGGCTACGGTCCCGCACACCGTTAGGCCGTCTTCCGCTCACGCCCCAACATCGTGCAGCCCGCCTCCAGTGGTGTCGCGACAGGCGTGAATGGAGGGACGAATGGAGACGTGTCGTCTTCAGCGATGAGAGTCGCTTCTGCCTTGGTGCCAATGATGGTCGTATGCGTGTTTGGCGCCGTGCAGGTGAGCGCCACAATCAGGACTGCATACGACCGAGGCACACAGGGCCAACACCCGGCATCATGGTGTGGGGAGCGATCTCCTACACTGGCCGTACACCACTGGTGATCGTCGAGGGGACACTGAATAGTACATCCAAACCGTCATAGAACCCATCGTTCTACTATTCCTAGACCGGCAAGGGAACTTGCTGTTCCAACAGGACAATGCACGTCCGCATGTATCCCGTGTCACCCAACGTGCTCTAGAAGGTGTAAGTCAACTATCCTGGCCAGCAAGATCTCCGGATCTGTCCCCCATTGAGCATGTTTGGGACTGGATGAAGCGTCGTCTCACGCGGTCTGCACGTCCAGCACGAACGCTGGTCCAACTGAGGCGCCAGGTGGAAATGGCATGGCAAGCCGTTCCACAGGACTACATCCAGCATCTCTACGATCGTCTCCATGGGAGAATAGCAGCCTGCATTGCTGCGAAAGGTGGATATACACTGTACTAGTGCCGACATTGTGCATGCTCTGTTGCCTGTGTCTATGTGCCTGTGGTTCTGTCAGTGTGATCATGTGATGTATCTGACCCCAGGAATGTATCAATAAAGTTTCCCCTTCCTGGGACAATGAATTCACGGTGTTCTTATTTCAATTTCCAGGAGTGTAGTTTAATTGCTTTAATAATTTAATTACAAGTACGCAAATTTCTTTAAGCAGCTAGATAAATAGCACTCCATGTCGTGCATGAAGCAACTTGATTAATTCAGGATTGGAAATCGGAGTAAGGGGATAAGCTCGACACCAAAGAATTTATCTTACACGTAGATTATTTACTGTAACTAAATATTTGGTTACACATTCTAACTACACATAACTGGTGCCTGATTCGAAATATTTAAGTAAGAATTACGTGGGAATGTAACAGAGCACAATTTAACTGCAACAAGAAGAAACACAGAAGACGGGGGTGGGAGACAATTATACTACCACCTCTTTTGCATTAATACCATAAAAATATCTCAGTGAGATTTGCGTTACGATTCTACGCATGCACTATTATTTACAGAGGTTTAACCAATGCACAAGGCTGTGCGATAATTATTTAACATACTTACTGCGTCTGCTGTGTGCAAACGGCCGAACTAGAGCACGTGGTGCATTCTGACTCAAACTGTTGTGCTGCTTTGTATACAGCGCACGAAAGAACAGATAGTCTTGCAGAAATTGTAGCTCATTAAACACGCAAAATGTTAAAATAAAGCATATTGCCGCGCCGTGGTGGACGACAAGGCTCATTGATTACCAAACACGTGGCACAAAATCGACACAAAGACAAAAGCAATTTGCACAAAATATAAGATTAAAAGTCATTGAAAAAAGTAACTCGCTTCACACGCTTCAGTTAAGCTGAAGTTCTTAAGTATTTCACCAGTTAAACATAACGAAGTCCTAACTCGACGTGCTTCCTATCACCTGAAACACCACTTAAGAGCTACGATCCGTACTCACCAAGCGTTCACCGAACAGTGCCGCTTTCTCTCACGAGATTACCTACCTCCCCGTGCAGCGGAAGCTACTTGAGGGGTAACCCTCCGTCATCAACCTCACACACAAAAACAGCCTTCGACTAAGATGGGTAAACGTTTCTGTTCAGGTACTGGAAAACTAAGCTGGTCATCCTGTGCTCTCCTCAAACGAGAAGCAACATCGTCTGCTGCCAACAGCCGATGATCAACTCAACGTTCCACACAAAACAAAATCGAAACCCCACATTGAAACACACATATAATATTCAATATGCCTTAAACACACATATAATATTCAATAGGCCTTATTTGAGTGTTAATTTTTTCTGGAAGAGTTCGTGAATTGAGCTAAAATCATGTAGTAAAATGAATAAGTTATACCGAATTTTTACGAAAAGACTTCACAGAGACGTATCATGCTTCTCAAACCACTGTAGCACGATTTTGGCTGCGAGACACCGATAATTATACTGGTGAAAAATGAAATCACTGTCGGGGAAGACATCAAGCTTGAAGGTATGTCGATGGTTCATAGCTGTCAGCGTGTCTTCGAATACTACCGCAGGTCTCATGCAAGCGCAGGAGACTCGCCCTTGGCATAATACTGCTCCCAGTAGCCTGCGCCCGTGGTGCGCTGCACGTTTCGAACGGCATTTAACCTCCATAACAACGTTTTGTGGAGACGACCATCGACTTAAGGGGCTCCGGAAAGGCTCAAAATCATGAAAAGTTCAATTTTTACTTTTTTGCGTTTTCTGAATCTGCAGACTATTACCTTTTAATGGATGTATAATTTATTCAATTCCGAAGACTACAACTATTTTAAATTTTTTTTTTGAAATGTGTTCTACATGGGCGTGACCCACTGTGGCGCTGTTAAACTGCTGTCAAATGGTGTTATTATTAACGTCCGTGTTCATCAGGTACATTTTAGTGATGTGAGATAAAGTATGTGTTGTGGCTAACCTATGATGGTTCAATATATATCGCTGGTGTGACTGTCGGTTGTTTCGTGTATATTTACTCTGTCGTTATCTCGAAAATATTCGTAATTAATTCTGTTTCTTGAGTCTCTGTTTTGTTGAAGTATAATAATGAGTAAAAGTAAAGTTATTAGAAATCCTCTGAAGGCTTTTAAGAAAAGGAGAAATGTTGGAAAGCCAAAGGTATGTGTTATTACTGTAAACAATAAAGACGATAACCAAGTGAGTGAACCTAACCTCTCAAGTACACCTGCCCATAGCAGTCAAAGTGGGAAAGAAAATACTTCACAGAAGAAGCTTGGTTCAATGAGTGATAACTATGAATGTTTTATGGGCGAATCGGATGTGGATGAAACATTTGATATGTCGGTTCTCAAAGGAATTTTTTCAAACTGTGTAAGATGTATTCATTGTAGTGAAGTTGGTCTGGAACTCTCCATAATAAAGCACGTAGGACTTGCTAGTGAAATACAACTGAAATGTGATAAGTGTTCATACATGACTACCTTTTGGAACAGTGTTGCAGTAACTGCAACTGAAGAAAATGGTAGCAAAATCTACGAACACAACAACGAGCGATGCTTGCTTTGGACAAGGAACGCCTTCGGGCTGCAGACAGGGCTGTAAAGAGTCTAGAAATACAAGCAAGAGTAAACAGGAGGAGGAACAAGAGGAAGCTGGAGGAGGAGTTTGCAGAGGATGAAGATAATCCATCTTACGGACATGGAATGCACTAAAAAGTTAATCCAATCTTTGTCGCTCGATTCGCAAAACTTTTATTTTCTCATACTAATTACATGTTTTCTAAGGATCTTCCTAACATATTTGTTTCAAACTTTCAGTAAATGTTACACAGTACCTCCTGCTTAATTGAACACAGCCTTTTTCCAAAAAACTGTATATTTTTGAATATATAAATAAAAAATTGCAAAAAAATGTTGTGAACTTTCATTACAATTGAAAAAAAATCATCTTTAATAACTGAACTAAAATTTTGTAAAATCCCTGTGTTAAGTTGTAGCCCATATTCCAATAAATAATCTGTAAAAAGTTCAACTTCCTACCTCAAATACTTTGTGAGGAAAGATGTAATTTATAAGCGTTATTTTAACATTGCATGTATAGGGCGTTCCGGAGCCCCTTAATGTGGCAACGATGTGATTCACCCGAACAGCCGACAGGTTTTCATTAACCGACTGTTGAATTCCAATGGTCCCGTGCCCCACTGCAAACGTAATTGGCGATCTCATTGGGTCAATCTCTTGTCACGAATCACAATCTATCCGACTTTGCAAAGCAAACAACTCTCCGATCCGCACGTTCTGTGGCGAGTCGTGGACGTCCAATCATTCTGCGCCTAGTGATGGTTTCAGTGTCCTTTTACCTCTTCTCGAAGATTCTCACGTCAGTAACACGTGAAGTATTGGCCAGGTTCGTCGGTTTCGAGATACTCGTTCACAGGCTTTGCGTATAAATAACTTGGGCTTTGTCAAAGTCACTTATCTCAATGGGTTTCCTCAAATACAGCGTATGTGTTCGCTAGCGTGATCCCCCGTCCGTGTCTGCTCCGTTTTCACGCTTTTGTTACCGCGTCACGTGCTCGCAACGCGACAAAGCACCATCCGGCGTGCGGTCGGCAATGGTCATAATGTTTTTCCGTCACTGTATTATGTTCAGCATTGAATCTGATTTGAATTCAAACATTGCAGACTCACCAGGGATATATACGGCGTAGTTTGTATTAATTATTCGAAAATATATTTAGAAAGTGGTTACAACAGCTTTCGCTATTTTTAGTGGCTTGAAAGTGTCTTAATGAAAGTATGGCAGTGTGATAACTGATCTGAAATTTATTATACTGAGCACTTTTCACGTGGAAAAATAATTGTGACGGGACCAAAATATTCATTCTTAAGAACAATCGTGGCAAAAGATAATTTCTGAGATTTGCGTAGTAACGATTTTAACGCAGTCAGATGATGATACTGCGCATATCAGTGAAGATGGTACATTAATAACACATTACGAATATTCTGGGGACTCAAATACACTACTGGCAATTAAAACTGCTACAGCAATAAGAAAGGCAGATGATAAACGGGAATTCATTGGACAAATATATTATACTAGAACTGACATGTGATTACATTTTCACGCAATTTGGGTGCATAGATCCTGAGAAACCTCTGGCCGTAATAACGGCCTTGATAGGCCTGGGCATTGAGTCAAACAGAGCTTGGATGGCGTGTACAGGTACAGCTGCCCATGCAGCTTCAACACGATACCACAGTTCATCAAGAGTAATGACTGGCTTAGTATGATGAGCCAGTTGCTCGGCCACCATTGACCAGACGTTTTCAATTGCTGAGACATCTGGAGAATGTGCTGGTCAGAGCAGCAGTCGAACATTTTCTGTATCCAGGAAGGCCCATACAGAACCTGCAACATGCGGTCGTGCATAATCCTGCTGAAATGTAGGGTTTCGCAGGAATCGAATGAAGGGTAGAACCAAGGGTCGTAACACATCTGAAATGTAACGTCCACTGTTCAAAGTGCCGTCAATGCAAACAAGAGGTGTCCGAGACGCGTAACCAATGGCACCCCATTCCATCACAAGGGTGATACGCCAGTACGGCGATGACGAATACACGCTTCCAATATGCGTTCAACGCGATGTCGCCAAACACGGATGCGACCATTATGATGCTGTAAACAGAACCTGTATTCATCCGAAAAAATTACGTTTTGCCATTCGTTTACCCAGGATCGTCGTTGAGTACACCATAGCAGGCGCTACTGTCTATGCTGCAGCGTCAAGGGTAACCGCAGCCATGGTCTCCGAGCTGATAGTCCATGCAGCTGCAAACGTCGTCTAACTGTTTGTGCAGATGGTTGTTGTCTTGCAGACGTCCCCGTCTGTTGACTCAGGGATCGCGACGTGGCTGCACGATCCGTTACAGCCATGCGGATTAGATGCCTGTCATCTCGACTGCTAGTGATACGAGGGCGTTGGGATCCAGCACGGCGTTCCGTATTACCCTCCTGAACCCACCGATTCCATATTCTGTTAACAGTCATTAGATCTCGACCAACGCGAGCAGCAATGTCGCGATACGATAAACCGCAATCTCGATAGGCTACAATCCGACCTTTATCGAAGTCGGAAACGTGATGGTACGCATTTCTCCTCCTTACACGAGGCATCACAACAACGTTTCACCAGGCAACTCCGGTCAACTGCTGTTTGTGTATGAGAAATCGGTTGGACACTTTCCTCATGTCAGCACGTTGTAAGTGTCGCCACCGGCGCCAACCAAGTGTGAATGCTCTGAAAAGCTAATCATTTGCATATCACAGCATCTTGTTCCTGTCGGTTAAATTTCGCGTCTGTAGCGCGTCATCTTCGTGGTGTAGCAATTTTAATGTGCAGTAGTGTACTATGCCCCAGACGCAGGTAGTTTCACTCGAGCTAAAGAACTTAATTATTTCTGGGTTGGGAGTGTGTGAGCAGAGATACAGTTTTAAATATTCCCACACACCTCCTGATAAGAGAATCACGACATCGCGCAAGACGAGAGAAATCACGACCGTACGGGTGCTTATACAGGGTGATTCAAAAGTAGCTATACACACCTTGTCGGAGCATCATATTGTGTCGGCTACTGTGTGACTCAGCACCGACATAAACAAGGAATGAGAGAAGGTGCGATGACCGGTGTCAGGAATCCAAAATCACCTGTACAAAACACTTTCTAATTAACAGGACAGTTTATTTCTAAAAAGAGAAGAAACGTGACTTAACTTCTTGTTGTGAGGTATCTTGATGTTCTTCCAATACCTCCTACTTGCAATTACTTTTATCCAGTATTGCCACTCGCAGAAAACGCAAGCAAGGTATCGTCTACCTGTTACTGAGTACTGATGCTACCGAAGTCTGCGACCGAACTAGGGTTGGGCGGATGGTTAAGTCAGCGTTGACAAGGGGCGCTGAATGTCTTTCTGGATGTGTGGCGATGCCCGCTCTTTCCATTGGCGCGCGCGTCAGCGCCTTCTCGATGCCGTTTCGCGGCGCTGCGCTGGTCGGTGAGCAATCGAATTTTCAGGACTGCACATAATGTACGCATGAAAGTAGGAGTAAAATGTTGAAAAAAGTTTTGTCTGAAATTGACTTATTTCAGGTTTCTGTTATTTTTTATTTATTTATTTATGGTTCCGAGGAACCACATTAAGGAGAAGTCTCCATGGTCATGGAACGAGTCAATACATGAAATTCTAACACGATAGTGGAAACAGATAAAATGAAATATAAGAAACATATACAAGCGACTATTCGTAAGTTTAAATAAAGAAAGTCAACAATGTAACACTGGAATTTGCTTAATTTTTTTAGCTCTTCCAGGAGCACCTCGACAGAATAGAAGGAGTGAGTCATGAGGAATCTCTTCAGTTTAGACTTAAAAGAGTTTGGGCTACTGCCAAGATTTTTGAGTTCTTTTGGTAGCTTATTGAAAATGGATGCAGCAGAATGGTGCACTCCTTTCTGCACAAGAGTGAAGGACGTGCATTCCACATGCAGATTTGATTTCTGATTAGTATTAACTGAGTGAAAGCTGCTAAATCTTGGGAATAAGCTACTATTGCTAACAACAAACGACATTAAAGAAAATATATACTGTGAGGGCAATGTCAGAATTCCCAGACTACTGAATAGGGGTCGACAAGAGGTTCTCGAACTTACACCACTCATAGCTCGAACAGCCCGTTTTTGAGTCAAAAATACCCTTTTTGAATCAGAAGAATTACCCCAAAAAATAATACCATATGACATAAGCGTATGAAAATATGCGAAGTAGACTACTTTTCGTGTTGAGCTGTCGCTTATTTCAGATACTGTTCTAATGGAAAATAAAACAGCATTTAGTTTCTGAACAAGATCCTGAACGTGGGCTTTCCACAACAGCTTACTATCTATCCGAACGCCTAGGAACTTGAACTGATCCGTCTCGCTTATAATATGCCCATTCTGTAAAAACTGAGTCTTACTGCGATTTAGAATCAAATTATTTTCCACAAACCACGAACGTATTTCATGAACGACATTATTTGACACTGTTTCAATATTACACACAAGATCCTTCACTACCAAGCTGGTGTCATCAGCAAACATTGTGGTGCATAATGTCATTTGTCGTAACATTTACATCATGGGAGAGTACAGACTTTTGACGTGTGGTGTTCGCCTGCATATCGACTGATGTTGCTGTGTTACACGGGTTTACAATGCTCGATTGACTCTGGCACGAGATGCCTCCGTCTACTTGATTTCGGTGTGCTCCATTGTACTCTATGGCGCTGTTGTTGTATAGCGGCAAATGACGTATATTCATCCTGTCGGTAGTTCATACACTGCTGTAGTTGTAGACGGTACGATAGCGTACTCGCACGGTGAATACGATCGTATGCACATCCTTTACGGCGCAGCAGAAGACAATGGACGAGCAGCACACTACGGTATAAGTAAATGTTTCTAAACAGAAGTGTACCAAACCATCAGACTTTCACAGCTGTGGACAAGTGTTTAAGGGAATATGGCAGGGTTGAGTCGGCCTCAGCTGGATGGATTGGGTGTCGAGAAGGTCCGACCATGAGACACGTCGTATGGGTGCTACTGTAGTGGTTCCTCAGTCAGCTGTATGGCGCCTGCTTCGTAGACAGCAGTTTCACCCTTTTCACCTGCAGAACATACAGGAGCGGACACGTGTAGGCCACCCTCTCAGAATTTCTGTCAGTTGTTTCTTGAGCGCCAGACTGCTGGTCCACAATGCGGTCATCGGGTGCTGTTTACAGATGACAGTCTCTTTACCGGTGCGGGTCCGTGAATGCTCAACACATGCACGTGTGGGCGTATGAGAATCCTCGCTTAACTTCAGTACGAGGGTATCAACATCCTTCTGCAGAGAAACATTTGGTGTGGTATAGTGGACAACCAGTTACACAGACAGCATGTTATTCTACAGCGCCTCACTAGCAGAGTTTATCGAGAGGTAGTGGAACATGAATTGGGTCGTCACATTCGTGTTGTCTCACTCGCTACGCGAACCAACGTACGGTTTATGCACAACGGTGCCTCTGCATATTTCAGTCGGGGCAGGTGGTGGGGGCGGGGGGAGGAGCAAGTAATTAGTGTCGCTTATCCCAATAAGTGGACAGATCGTGCAGGACCAATTGTGTGCCTGGACTTTGTTGCCGTCAAAGTAGCTCGTGTATAGTGTTGTAACTGAGAGTGTAGTACAATTACAGGAGCGGACTAACAATGGCTATGTAACTGTGTAGAATTAGGTGAACGGAACCTGAAACATCTGCAGTCTTCGTGTACATGGGTATCGTTTCGAACACGTTCTGGGGTAAATGTGAAGTACGTATTTGTGTTGAATGTCGGCTCCCTTCGTGTCGTTGCCTTCTGTGAAGAATTAATTTTGTGTTGTTTGCGTTGCATTTGTGATCCCAACTCCCGTGCTTAAATCACAAATAATGTAATTTCAGACAAAACGTTAATTATAATTTTACTTTTATTTGGACGCATACATGAGAACCTTCAAGACCGTGCAGTTACTTCTGAATCTCCCTGCACACAGTCGTTTTTGCGAATAGGACAGTAAAGGGGACGAACGGCAATGGTGGAAGGTACCCTTCGTCATGCATCTAATAGCGGCTTACTACGTATGTAGATGTAAATGTAATTTTATTTCTCGTGCTTTTCAGTTAGCTGCTAAACATGTCATAGATCTAATTTTTGCATCTCTCTTACAGACGAGATCAACTCAGATGCTTGGACCTGTCTTCGAAGGTCCGCAGTCTGCTTCACACATCTAAAACCGTGAGTGTCTGATAGCTAAATAGATCCTTTTCAATGGATAATCACGTAGATTAACTGTATACACTATGTAATGGGATATGATAATATAATATTTGAAAAACGGGAATGTGGTAATAGAACCATAAATGATATAGTTACGGGAGGATTTCAGTTCTGTCGTAAGAATGACAGAGCAAGAAGGCTATCTGAGTTAGAAAATAAATTTCAGCTGGTAATTAGAAAACCACAAGAGGAAGAGATCTCCTTGGAAAAGGCCTCGAGACACGGGAAGATTCTAGCTCGATTCCAGCATGGTGGAACTCAGATTCAGAAATTAGATATTGGATTGTAAGGTGTGCCCTTCAGCAGATAATGATTTGTATCATAATTAAGTAATGATCAAACTGATTTATAAGGAATTCGTCCGGAAGATTCGATCTGCGTTTGCTTCGTATCGCCAATCAAATCTCAAATTCTTCTTTGTTTATGTAAATCAAACATTCCATTGCTTCAGACCGTAGGCTCTTCATGCGTCATAACCTTTTCGCATAGTAAAATTTGCTTATGGTGTAAGATATCAGAAACTTTGGCTACAACGTAAAATTGCTTACGTCTGTTTCATCAGATTTTGTTCGTCTAATTCAAGTTTTCGCATTTTGTTTTCCTATTACAAATTATCACCAATTTTTCTTACATTCGTTCGAAGTCGTAACCACCTTTTATTCGCAATGACATTACACGTTCTCTGTAGGATAGCTCTAGTGAACTAATGCAAATTACTGATATGAGGGCACTAAATGTAAAACAGTTTCTGTATAACACCATTCTGAAGCCACTGCAGAACCACAATCGATTTAAGAGGTCAAACTACATCGATACAGTTTCTTTGTTTCAACTAGAAGACGATGCGTTGATTAAGATTCGATCGTTAAAAATCTATAGAAGGCATCGAAAACTTAAAATATACTTTTCCTATTCCATAATGGTCTATCTCGTAAACTGACTTACAGCCGGGAGAGCTGTGTGCTGACCACATGCTCCTCCATATCCGCATCCAGTTTGTTTGTTTGTTTTGGTTTTAGGGCGCAAAACTGCTATGGTCATTAGCGCCCGGTCCGTGACTTAGGAAACAGTAAAAAACCGAAAATGGAGACCAGCAGCAATGGGAGCGAAACTCAAAAAATTGGAGACACTAAAAGCAGAAGGAAGGCTTAAAAATCCACTACAGAAAGGGGTTGGTTGTCCCCAAAAAAAGCTTCAGATGTCTGACGTCATTTCACTGGCACAAATAAACTCGAGAACGCGATCGGCCGAGCGCGTGTCATCTGCTAAAATTGACAATATATCAGGCGACAGCTGTAGACGGGCGCGTAACGGAGTAAAATAGGGGCACTCAATTAAAAGGTCCAAAGCTGAGAGCAGTGGGGACAGAGTGGGGGAGGATCGCCGCTTAAAAGGTGTCGATGGCTAAAAAGACAGTGCCCTATCCGGAGTCGAGTTAAAATTACCTCCTCCCGCCGACGCGTTCGGGAGGAAGACATCCAAGCACAAGGAAGAGCTTTCACGTCCCGCAATTTATTATGGGGAAGTGTCGACCAATGTGCGTGCCATAAAAGAACAACACGACGACATAAAACACTCCGTAGATCGGCGAAGGGAATCGATTGAATAGCTGGCCGAGGAAGAGAGACTGCAGCCTTGGTCGCTATATCGGCCGCCTCATTTCCACATATACCAACGTGTCCCGGAACGCCACCGAGACGCCCCCCCCCCCCCCCCAGGTGGAGCAAGCGCAGACAGTCCTGAATCCGGTGGACCAGAGGGTGGACAGGGTAAAGAGCTTGGAGAAGAGAGCTGAGAGAATCGGAGCAGGTAACATACTGTGTCCGCTGATGACGGTGGATGTAGTGGACAGCCTGGAGAACAGCGTAAAGCTCCGCAGTATAAACCGAACACTGGTCGGGAAGCCGAAATTGATTTGGGGTGTCGCCAACAATATAGGCACTCCCTACACCAAACGATGTTTTTGAGCCATCAGTGTAAATAAATGTGGCTTCCGTCATTTGTGAACATAGAGCAGAAAATGCCCGACGATAAACAAGTGAAGGGGTACCGTCCTTGGGAAACTGACAAAGGTCACGGATCAGGCAGATCCGGGGACGGAGCCAAGGAGGTGCTGTACCCCAAGTTGTCAAGAAGGTTTTAGGAAAGCGGAAGGAAAGAGAATGGAGCAGTTGACGGAAGCGGACTCCCGGTGGTAGTAGGGAGGAGGGGCGGCCTGCATACCCTACATCAAAGGAGGCGTCGAAAAAAATGTCATGGGCTGGATTAGCAGGCATGGAAGACAGATGGCTAGCATAACGACTCAGAAGGAGTGCTCGCCGATTGGACAGCGGAGGTTCAGCAGTCTCAGCATAAAGGCTTTCCACAGGGCTGGTGTAAAAAGCTCCAGACACTAAACGTAATCCACGGTGGTGGATAGAGTCGAGACGACGAAGAATAGACGGCCGGGCAGAGGAGTAAACTATACTTCCATAGTCCAATTTCGAGCGCACTAAGGCGCGATAGAGGCGGAGAAAGACCACTCGGTCCGCTCCCCAGGAGGTACCATTCAGGACACGGAGGGTGTTGAGGGATCGCAGACAGCGAGCCGAAAGATAGGAAACGTGGGAGGACCAGCACAGTTTTCTGTCAAACATAAGACCCAAGAATTTAGCGACGTCCGAAAACGGAAGGTTGACAGGTCCTAGATGTAAGGAGGGTGGAAGAAACTCCTTACGTCGCCAAAAGTTAACACAAACCGTCTTACTGGGAGAAAAACGGAAGCCGGTTTCGATGCTCCAAGAGTGAAGGCGATCGAGACATCCTTGAAGACGTCGTTCAAGAAGGCTGGTCCGTTGAGAGCTGTAGTAGATCGCAAAATCGTCCACAAAGAGGGAGCCCGAGACATCAGGAAGGAGACAATCCATAATTGGATTTATGGCAATGGCAAACAGTACAACATTCAGCACGGAGCCCTGGGGTACCCCTTTTCTTGGGAGAAAGTACGGGAGAGAGTAGTGTTCACCCGCACTCTAAATGTGCGCTCTGCCATAAATTCGCGAAGAAAAAGGGGCAGCCGACCTCGAAAGCCCCAAGAGAACAGTGTGCGGAGGATGCCTGTCCTCCAACAGGTATCGTATGCTATCTCCAGATCAAAAAATATTGCTACTGTTTGGTGTTTCCGGAGAAAATTGTTCATGATGTAAGTGGAGAGAGCAACAAGATGGTCAACTGCAGAACGATGCTTTCGGAATCCGCATTGGGCAGGTGTTAAAAGACTTCGGGACTCCAGCCACCAAGCTAAACGGCAATTCACCATACGCTCCAAAACCTTACAGACACTACTCGTGAGAGAAATGGGGCGATAGCTAGAGGGGAGATGTTTGTCCTTTCCAGGTTTCCGAACAGGAACGACGATAGCTTCCCGCCATCGTCTGAGAAAAGTACTGTCGGTCCAAATTCGATTATAAAGGCGAAGGAGGTAACGCAGACTATGGGTTGGTAAATGCAGCAACATTTGGACGTGGATACCATCCGGTCCTGGGGCGGAGGAGCGAGAAGAAGAGAGTGCATGTTGGAGTTCCCGCATGGAGAAAACAGTATAGTAGCTTTCGCGATTTTGAGAGGAGAAAGCAAGAGGTCGCACTTCCGCTGCACGTTGCTTCGGGAGATACGCTGGCGGATAATTTGAAGAGCTCGAAATCTCAGCAAAGTGTTGACCCATTGAGTTAGAAATTGCGACGGGGTCCACTAATGTATCATGCGCGACAGTGAGCCCAGAGACCGGGGAGAAAGGCGCGCCTGATAACCGCCGAAGCCGACTCCAAACTTCCGAGGAGGGAGTGAAGGTGTTAAATCAGCTAATAAAGAATTTACAGCTTGCCTTCTTGCTATCGCGGATGACGCGACGGCATCGCGCACGGAACTGCTTATAGCGGATACAGTTGGCCAAAGTAGGATGGTGACGGAAAATGCGAAGAGCACGTCGCCGCTCACGTATTGCGTCACGGCATGCCTCGTTCCACCAAGGAACTGGAGGGCGCCGGGGCAATTCAGAGGTGCGTGGTATTGAACGTTCCGCAGCTGTGAGAATAACGTCGGTAAAATGTGTGACCTCATCGTCGACGCTGGGAAAGCGACGGTCATCGAATGTCGCTAGAGACGAAAAAAGTGTCCAATCGGCTTGGGCAAACTTCCAGCGTCGCGGGCGCATACATGGCAGTTGAGGCTGCAGTCTAAGGACACATGGAAAGTGGTCACTCGAGTGTGTATCGTCAAGGGCGAACCATTCGAAGCGCCGAGCTAGTGGAACAGTACCGACCGAAAGGTCCAAGTGAGAGAAAATTGTCGTGGAGGCAGACAGAAATGTAGGGACCCCAGTGTTGAGGCAAACTAGATCCTCTTGGTAGAAGACGTCTAGCAATAGTGAGCCACGTGGACAAGTATGTGGAGATCCCCAAAGCGCATGGTGGGCATTGAAGTCCCCAACCGGAATAGAGGGGGGTAGAAGCTGACCAAGAAGATGAAGGAGATCAACTCGTGCCATTGGTGTGGACGATGGAATGTATACAGTACAAAGAGAAAAGGTATATCCAGAAAGGGAAAGACGGACAGCGACAGCTTGGAAGGAAGTGTTTAAGTGGATTGGGTGATAATGGAGAGTATCATGGAGAAGAATCATGAGTCCTCCATGGGCTGGAGTGCCTTCAACAGAAGGGAGATCAAATCGGACGGACTGAAAATGGGGGAGAACAAAGCGGTCATGGGGACGCAGCTTTGTTTCCTGAAGACAGAAGATGACCGGCGAGTAGGATCGTAAGAGGTTCGACAATTCATTCCGATTGGCTCGAATGCTGCGGATATTCCAGTGGATAATGGACATAGGATGAACAGAAAATGGAGGAAGGTTGCTGTCAACTCATCGACTGCTCAGAGCTTGCGACCGACAGCAGGGAAAGGCATTCAGCCAAAGGCAGAAGATCCTGATCCATAGGTTGTTCAGGAGCAGCTCCTGCCACCAGCGATCGGCCACCAGCACAGAAGACGGCCGAGGGCGATTTCCGCCAGGTGGTGCTGTAGATCGGACACGCCTTGGCAGGGAAGGAGATGAACTGGGTTTCTCAGTAGCCTTCTTGGAAATATGATGTTTAGATGGAGGAGGAACCGATGGTTGCAAAGTTGGGGTACGTAAAAAATCTTCACGAGTGTGCTCTTTTTTGGAAGTCCGGGTGTCTGACTTTTGGGCTCGAGATTTAGCAGAACCCGATGCAGGGTGAGCCATAGAGTGCGCAGGCGAAAGTGGTGAGGTTGAACGGGCGATCTTTGCACTGGCCGATCTGACGACCGTGGCACTAAAGGTGAGGTCGCAAGTCTGCGTGGCCGCCTTCTTTGTTGGCCGAGGAGAAGCAAGGACAGTGCTGTATTTTCCTGTCAGAGGCACGGTGGGCTGGCGACTGGGGAATAATTTTCGAGCAGCAAAGGTCGACACCTTTTCCTTCACTCTGATTTCCTGGATGAGCTTTTCGTCTTTAAAAACGGGGCAATCTCGAGAGGAAGCTGCGTGGTCACCCATACTGTTGATGCAGTGAGGGGATGGAGGTGGACAAGCACCCTCATGGACATCCTTACCACACGTAACACATTTGGCCGGATTGGAACAGGACTGGCTGGTGTGATTGAACCACTGACACCGATAGCAACACGTAGGGCGAACGGAAGTTATCTCATAGCCTGCTTTGATTTCCGATGGGAGTTGAGCTTTGTCAAATGTCAAGAAGACAGTGCAGGTTGGAATGATGTTGGTGTCAACCCTTTTCATAACTCTATGAACAGCCATGACACCCTGGTCAGATAGGTAGTGCTGAATTTCTTCGTCAGACAATCCATCGAGGGAGCGTGTATAAACGACTCCACATGAGGAATTTAAAGTGCGGTGCACTTAAACCCGGACAGGGAAGGTGTGGAGCAGTGAAGTACGCAGCAATTTTTGTGCCTGGAGGGCACTGACTGTTTCTAACAACAAGGTGCCATTCCGTAATCTGGAACAAGACTTTACAGGACCTGCAATTGCGTCGACACCTTTCTGAATAATGAAAGGGTTGACCGTGGAGAAGTCGTGACCTTCGTCAGACCGAGAAACAAAAAGGAACTGTGGCAACGATGGAAGAACTGTCTGTGGCTGAGACTCAGTGAACTTACGCTTGTGAGCAGACATAGTGGAAGGTGAGGAAACCATTGCGGAAGAATCCTCCATGATTACCGGCGTCTCCGATGGCGCGCTCCTCCCTTGTGGGGGCCCTCTCTGAGGGCACTCCCGCCTTAGGTAGTTGTTCACACCTCAGGTCACACCTCCCGACAAACGGACGGAGGGACCAATCGGCACTTTCGGAAGGTATCAGCTCGGGTAATCACCCCTTCCTGGGCCTGGCCTTTACCAGGGGGTACATACGTGTCCTACCTGTCTACACGGGGCGGGGAATTACGCGTTACCCCGTCACCGGCTGCACACAAAAATGCGTGGGTCGGCCTTCAGACATGCACAGGGAGGAAGAAAGAGAAAGGGAAAAACAAAGAAAGGGAAAGGAAAGAAGAGAGGTCGCAAACGCCGCAGCGGAGTAAAGGGTAAAGAGAAGAGGTAAGGAAAAGAGAAGGACAAAGGAAGGATGAAGACAGAGAAGCAGAGAAGGTGAAGAATGCGTTACATTTACGAGCGTCCGTCTCCGGACGTAGGCACAAACCATACTCCCAGAGGGGGAGAAAGGGAAGAAAAGAGCCAGAGGTGAGGGGAGGGTGGGCGAAGATGGGGGATAGGGAAGGATGCAGAAAAGGAAGGTATGCAGCCCGGAAAGGAAGGAGGGCCACATTACCTCGGGGTCCTGTGCTCGCTACGCACGTATCCACAAAAGAGTTGTGGACCCCCTGGGGGGTCCGCATCCAGAGACGCATGTGGCCAGCGGTCTGCGCGGATCTGGATATCCGCGGATCTATCCGCGGTATTTGTTACTTGGCGGATAAAATCGCGACCGGCGCGGATATCCGCGGCTCATCTGCGGATAATGAGCAAGGCATCTGCCCAGTACGCATGTTGCAATGTTAGTTGAAAATTTCAAGTCTGTTGACATTCTTGGAATCTTGCAGGGCCCAGGTAGAGTGGATGTCCGTTTTCCTCAGCCCCTGGCTACGACCGACGTAGCTGTACCCAAGAGACTTGCGCCTAATCCGTTTCCGCGACTGTGTCTTTTGTGTGGCCCGTGAAGTGCTCTCTGGGTGGCAAACCTGCCCACTGTCTACCAGACAGGTGCCCTTGCAATTTTCCGCTGCCTTCAATTAGCGCTTTGTAGTGACCGAGTGACAACGTGCATCACAGCAAATACCAGTGAGAGTTCTTTCTTCAAATGAACACCATATCGATGGATACAATTTCGTGTAAGGTAAGAGAAGGTGATTTTACATTAGTGAAGGAAAACAAATTGAAATCGCCAATTCGGAAAAAATTCGGATACGTATTTGATGGCAACGAAAAGATAAAAGATATAGTGGCTTGTTTTGCATGTAAACAAGTATATTCCTACACTGGGCACAAAAATGAAACTTCAAATTTTCTAAAACATTCTTCTGAGGCTGGACAAAGTAGCATAATTACTTATTTAAATACCGAGAGAGACGTGAAAGTTTCTGAAGTTCCGCCAAATTTGAAGACAGCCGCGACAGAAAAAACTTACCAATCTTGTCAGCAAAGACATTTTACCATTCGAAGTTGCTTGTGGGTCTGGGTTTCTCGAGACGGCAAAGTTTCTTATTGATGTGGGGGCCAAGTACGGTGCAGTAAGTGCTAAGGAACTGCTACCTCATCCAACCACCATATCCAGAAATTTGAAGGAAATGGCCGATCGTCTGCGTGAAACCGTCTGCAGAAGTAGAGAATATATTCAGAGATATAGGTGGAGCACTAACTGTCGATTTATGGACTGATTCGTACCGTAAAATAAACTATATGGGAGTGACTGCACATTATGTTAATTATGAAGTGAAACTTGAGGATCGAGTGTTATGCACCAGAAATTTTGAGAGTGAGATTAAAAAAAAAAAAAAAAACAGGAGAAAACATTAAACTTGAATTAATTAAGATACTACGGTCTTTCGATTTATTCAGTGCTGTGAATAACATCGTGTTCGTTACGGATAGAGGTCCAAATATTGTGGCAGCATTTCGCCAATACAAGAGGCTCTTGTGATTAGCACACATTCTTAATACTGTGCTGGAGCGCACGACTCGAGGAGAGGCGAACGATGAGAAGGGTGACGTGCAGCAACTAATGAATTCCAGTCGAGCAATCACAACTTTCTTTAAAAGATCTGGTCTTCAGAATCGCCTTCAGAATTCATTGAAAGAAGATATAGACACACGATGGAAAAGTAAATTGGATATGTTTTAGTCTATTAATTCACAATGGTTTGGAGTTCTGTTAATTGTGTCAGAGAAAAATCAAGATAATTTGATTGATTCTATAGACAAGAGGACGTTGGAAGAGATAATAATCTTTCTGACACCATTTCAAATAGCTTCTTGTGATCTCGAAGCCTCCAAAACACCTACGCTTTATTTATGTGTGTTGTAGAAGTTAAAACGTCTCTACTTCCTTGAAAAAAATGATGGCGACAGCCCATTTCTGATGGATTTAAAGAGTACAGCCAAATCTATTTTAATCAGCAAATGGGACATAACAGTAACCCATAAACTTGCAACGTTTTTGAATCCAAAATATAAAAACCTAAAATTTCTTAGCAATGCCGAAAAAGATGAATTTGTAAAGGAAGCGAAAAATTATGTTCCGAAAAATTGTCCACAGTTAAAAGATAAGGAGGAAACAACATCTGGAATACCTGCAAAAAAAAAAAAAAGACAGAGGTCTGACGTACTTTTTAATGAGTTTGAAGATTCTTCAGAAGATGAATCGACGAGAGATCTTGACTTTGCGTCAGATGAATTTCTCAGATATACGAATGATGAAGTCCAATTTTCGGAAGGCATCGACCTGATAGCTTGGTGGCATGGCCGTGAAAACGTCTATCCGCGTCTTTCCAAACTCGCATACTTCATGCACTGCAGTCCAGCGTCAAGCGCGCCATCTGAGAAAAGCTTCTCTACTGCGGGACAAATAATGCAGGACCGACTCACGTCTTTGAAGCCACAGATGATTGATGACATCATGTTCCTGCATAGTAATCTTCCAAAGTAAAAAGGTACTTGTACAGCTTCTCTTACTTCACTGTATTTTTTGGGCTTATCTGAATTAGTTACAATTTTTTTCATCAGATTCTTTCTTTTACAGAATTTGAATCAGAAGCAAGCAGAAGATGAAAATATTTAATCTGAAGCCTGTGAGTTTTTATTGTAATATTTATAGTAAAGAATTTCCTCGACATATTGTTAGTATTTTTACTATTCCCGACAAGAACAATTAAGTAGCATTAGGTACAAGAAGGAAATATTTAACAAACAATTTGTTTTGTTGTAATTTTCATATTAAAGAGCTCTTCGCAACAAGAACATTCAACAGCTAACACGTCAATATTATTAAACTAGGTAATGATGATCTCATAAGTGCCTACCTAAATTTTAGTGTGCACTACAGTACTATTTGCAGCCGCCGAGCATTGTCGCTCTTTGTCAACAGTGAAACAGACCGGCCGGAGCAGTGGCACGGCGGGCCTTGTAATTAATTACAAGTGGGACTTCAAACTACGGCTCACGACCACCAACAAGCTGTGACTGCGATAGCGCGTGAAAGATTATCCTATCACATTGAAAACTTACAAAATATTCAATTCATCCAAAACAATAATGTTTCTTTTAATTTACCAGCCAATTAGTAAAGATAAGGGCTGAAATTCGTAACAAAATTGAACATTTTAACTGTGACTCGGTATTGCTTAACAGGGAACGGTGCCTAACATTTGAAGTTATGGGACAGTGGTTTTTATATAGACATCTTGAAATCGATTGCAGTTCCATTAAACTCTGAAAAAAAATTATTTTTTAACATTGAAAGTATTAACTGCGAAATCTACTACAAATTTTGTCTTAGTAATGTAGACCAATGTTGAGGATGTTTTAAAGTGTGAAAAACTTTGTTTAGTTGAGAATGAAACAGACATTTCATTTCTCGCTAGGTCTTCATTCGATAAATCAGCCAAAAGGTGAGGTTCGAGATTTCAATCGTATTTTTACCTAAAGCTAAATGGACCCCTAATTTCCATAACCACTGATTTTGTTGTCACTCTTCGGGAGACGTGTTATTTCTTCCAGACAACGTCAATTATTGCTGGCAGTTTAACTTTTTGACAGGTGCGCCAGCGTTTTGCAGTGTAGGCCTAATACTGTAAATATTTTCACCTGGAAATGACGAGTACTGAACGCGTAAGCTATAATATAATCATCAGCTGACATGAATGGCTTCAAAATTTGCCCCATACAAGCAGTGAGTACAGAAAAACTGTCGGTAAATGATGCAATGTGCTAGTAACAGTTTAAAACCAACGTCATTTTCAGCTGCCTTGGCACAAGACCAACGAAATATAATTGTTTCTATACACGTATTTTCATCATTTAATACTATTACATTGAATTTTATTTTTTTAAATAGCGTTTCTAATCTCACGAGATCCGAGCCGCTACTGTGTGTGCTCCGGAGCGCCAATGCTTTCCTGTTTGGAATGGTCTACTTTAGAGTAGGTATAGAGCATTTCCTGTGATTTAAGAAGTCAAACGTAGTTAAGTTGGGGCAGAAATGGCACCCTAACAATAACTATGTCATTACATACCATAATTCTAAGTACTACTGTCTATTCCTATTAATTACTCATTCAAAACTTAAATATATGCGGATGCGGATTAATTGCTGCGGATGCGGTTGCGGATTAGGACCTTGCGGATGCGGTGCGGATGCGGATTGCACTTTTCTTATCCATGCTTGACATGGCACGGCAGCCTGTCCGTACCGTTCGGCCTTGATGGCCTGTTCGGGAGGTGTTCTAGTTTTAGTTCATGTTGGTAATGAAAGAATTAAATGCAATCTTCTGATATATTAATCAACCACTATCAGCGTGATTTTATGTTCACATATTTGTAACGATTTTCGTTTTTGTGTGTTATTAGCTCTTGTACCGCATATGTGCCCGTTTCAATAAATAGTTTACAAACATACTTTTCTCGCGATGTGTCCCGGCATTCTGTGAGGACAACTGAATTCTTTTTTTATGCTGTGAATCATACTGAATACTGGCCTTTATTTCACTGGAATTTGCACAAAAGCTAATTTGGTTTATAAGACACTATAATAGTTATATGACATAATGATTATATATACGATAACAAAAGGAGGCATCTCACCTGTGTAAGGACAGTTCTGGTAGATTTTTCGAATCAATTATTGTACATAGGGGCGCCAGCTTCAGATAGCACTGTGCGAGTAGTGTTCAGGTAAGTCATATTGTTAAACACGACGGCAGCCATACTGAATGCAGAAACGTGTTTATGTTTTTTCTAAATAATAATAAATAAACATAATGTTATTACTCAATGATTTCTTATTGCCTGTCAATGGAACTGCGATCCTGGACAGAGCGAGTACAAAAATATAAGTACATATGTTTACGAGAATTATGCATTTGGTAGACTACGGAATGAAAGTCCGACGTGGTGGCTGATACCGATGATCGTTAGGTCTCGTGTTTAACCGAATCTTTGGATGATACAGACGCCACCAAAGAGGAAAATACACTTATTCACCTCGCGAATGTTTCTCTGAAGCGTGACGCGGAACAGCTGTGCGGCTGCCGTGTTTGCAAACAGTCTCAGACGTTAAGCGAATGATGTGCTAACTGTAATGGAAATATACACTTCCGTCAATGATGTTGTACTGAAAGTACTATATTAGTAGCACCATAACACCAATCAGCCAGCCTGGTTCTCTCATAATATTATAGCAACACGACTCTTGTTAATTGCAACGAAAAAGCCGCGTCACCAACTAGTAGTCTAACAACACATTTGGCTTACTCAAACTTTCATGCGTTCAGATGTTCCTTACATATTGAAAATGTACATTTGGTGTAGTATTTGATATTAAAAAAGTCTTTATTTTCTTTGTACTGTGGAATATTTTTAATCCTACAGTGTTTTGTGACTTTATGTAATCGTCTACTGAAAATACAGATTTGGCTTTGCGTTCCGCGAATTCGATACTACTGAAGTCCCTGTCATTAGGCAAGAAAAAAATGATGTGATTATATAAATTTTTTTGTGTTATCTTAAGCTTAGGTTGATGGACATACATGCCCAGAGAGAAGCAATCTACTGGTTCGTGTTTTGTTCTACATATGTGTCAGAATATATTATTTAATGGTCACCTTTTGTATTTACTGATTTATAGAAAGGAAACAGGCATGATCCCACTTCAGTAATAATCCTCTGAACTGTGTGTCCTCTCAACAAATACATGTGTCCTGAATCATGTTCACAATCATGCACTCTTTACACCCATAATTTCCTCTTACAAAAATAAACATTAGCAGTAAGAAGAGGAAGATGTAGTCTTCGATCCATTTCCAAAGTTATAGTCAACACAACACTCTTTTTAGAGTTTGTAGCGCCTACTCGCGTCTCACTTTGTGCTTTATCTGCACGCCGCTTAAACAATTCCCATTCAACTCTTAAGCCATACTGAATGCTTACATCACATGATACGAGTCATTTGTTCTGGTTGGCTGCTTGGGTATGCCTCACTACGGCTCTTAAGACAACCGTAATTTCGTGAAGAGAGTTTTTGTTACTCTGTTATTATATCACATTATGAGACATTTGTACCAAATCAACTTTCTGAGAAGAGAGTAATTCAGCGTACCATCCGCAGATGAAGCCAGCTCTGAAAACATTGAAAACTGATTTTGATCGGTGGGGTTCTCAGCCCTTCAAACTAATACTGCTTGCAGTTAAGTCCTCAAACGGCCTTACGAAACCTTTCAGCGTGCGATCAGCAACTTATTTGTGTTGTCGTCACCTTGTAATCACGTGGTTTTAAGTTTTACTTACTGTGTGAGTTGAATGTCTGGGTTAAACTGAATAAGGCTAATTTATGTCAACGCCTTATTATTTACCGAATGTATCTGTTTTCAGCATTGGAATTTCTGTTTAATACTGTTAACGATTTCATTCATTGCGTATGAGTTGCTCACTTTATTAACTCATCTATTTAATAACGATAAACTTTTGTGAAACTTATAAATTATGCTAATACTGATTCTCTCACTGTTGGTGGGATTTAAACCCATATGTGCAAAGTATTAAAATTTTCTTTAAATGTTTAAAAGATTAATACGAAGTATGATTCTGGTTCTGTGTGGCCCTTACAGAGACTGCTTATGAAGAAGGCTAAATAATTTAGTGTCGAATGAAATGCTACCTTTCTCAGCAATTAAACAGTTCATTATTTGCTATGCCGTAAAAAATCTTTGTTCTGTCCGGGTATTTCGAGTTCAGCACTTTACCACTCTTAGCAACATACCTGCCGCTTCGCCGAAGTTTCACCGATCAGTTATTCGTGTAGTTTGATAGAGCTTATTCTTTAGGTCCCTGCTCCCCTCGAATCCAGCCCAACACACTTTCGCAGATATGCAGGTGGGGCCAACCGGTTTTGTAGGATTCAGACGCCGGTGCCTTCTCTGAGCTCTCTGGGCTGACGCTGCAGATGGCCAGTCGGTTCTTCCAGCACTGGAGCTTGCTGGAGCCTGGAGCCGTCAGCTGCGGCAGCTTGTCCGCCCCTTCCTGCCAATCAGCCGCGAGGTGGCGCAGTTCCTCCAGAGTCTCAGCTCCGAAGTGCCGGCAGTCCCGCGTCACGTGATGAACGCCAGCCGCAGGCGGCATCAGCGCCAGAGCCGCGGGCGAGCCGATCCATAAACATGGCTCTCTCGTCTGCGTTGCCAGCAGCGACCGTGGCCGACGTCTCCTCTGTGTGCCTAACTCCGCTCTCTCCGGCGCCGCTCCGAAACTTCGCCAAGTTCCTCGAAAAGGTTTTACGCCGCCTATAAAGGACACAATGGCAGCGCGTAAACAAAGGCGTGTAATCCTCGCGACCCTCCAGTGGAAATTCTACAGAAAGTTGGAAAACAAAAGGCCCTCTGACGTCATACCAATTCCTTTTCACGAAAGAAAAGCGATCAGAACTAGACGAGCTCTATATCCAAGCCACTGAAATGCGTACATCACTGTGAGCAAATATAGGTTGTCCCATTATAAAAAACCGAATTTATTGTATCTGACATTTCAGTTTCTGTATTTTAATTAAGGTCAAAACATTTCCAAGAAATTGGAGGGACCGAAATATCTTTTCGTGTTTAGAAAGTTACTAACTGAACAATACATGTCAAACTGAAAGAAAAGTGGTTTTGATCACGTCGAATTGTCCTAAAGTAATGCCATTTCCTTTTAAAATTTACTTTTGTGTTTTCCATGCCTACTGTACTCTGAAGGTCAAAATACCGTATATTATTATATTTAGGGAAAAATGTGTTATTGTTTATTGTACTGCCTTTGTAAGTTTGCCCAGTGTATGCTTTGCCGCACTGCCAAGGAATTTGGTAGACTCCCGATTTGCGAAGGCTTCACTGAGCCTAGTAGTGGCACCATGTCACTTCAGCGTCCTGCCCGTTGTTCTGGAAGTAATGCGACAAGAGGGATGTGTGCTAGTGACCTGTGCAGATCGGGCGTGAGTTCAGACAGGCTGTACCTAAACAACGGTAGGAGGAGAAAGAAGAGCACAGATTACTGGCGTGCACTAGGGTAGGGTCAATGGAGGCAGCTGGAAATGTGTCTTTTGTGGGGCTAGTGATATCGGACAAATCATGTAAGAAAACGGTTTTCGTGCTTCACGAAATGTTGTTCCGGAATGAATGACTACCAACCTTCAGTACATCTCTGTGATTGACATATGTGATGACATGCGAGCATTTAACCTTGTATTCAGTAGGCGACGTTGAGAAGGCGTGTGTAGGAGTACTGCATGCTCCACTTGAAAACAACTAAAGTCAAAGGGATATCTGCTTGAACGACATAGTTCGTCGATTGGGTATTCCTATGAAATGTTGTTACTGGCGATGAGTTACGTCTTTAGCGTGACCAACGGTGTTTGTTACCAAGAGTTAGGACTCTTTCTGGTCGTAGTGTAAGAAAAATGCTCAAAAAAGTTGCACCGGCTGTTGCTGCTACACGATAACGTGTTCTACTGATTCCGCACATCAAACTATCCGGCAATATTTGTTAGGAAGTGATACCTCACGCTCTACTGATCCTACGCCCTAAAATGTTCACCACTACCGTAGGTATGGCGTTAAGATTAGTCTGCGAATGTCTGTTTCACATATGCAAGTGCAGTAATCACATCTCGATATCTGATGATGAAAAAATTCGAAACGCTACACATGAGCAAAAGTCATTCCTCGTCGATGTTTCAATTTTACTACTGTGATCCGGTCAGCCTGAATGCAGAACTACTGAGGGTGGGTTTTAATTCAATTTTTGATGTCGGAGAACAAATTACAAAGGATATATTATTTTCGTTTGATATAATTAAAAATTAACAATTTTCGGATCTTTTTCGTCACTTGTACAGTGAATCCTTCCTGTCTGCCAAATTTCTTGATTCTAGGTCAACTCGAAATGCTCTATAAGTTTTGGTGACTAGAGTTTGGAAATATTAAAAAATTTGACATAAAATGCCATATCACTTTGGCTTAGAGGCTTAAATCTTTTTACACTACCAAGTGACGTTAGTATAACATTAATTTCAACTTGGTACGCTTACCTGTTCCTAAGAAAATGTTTTTAACAGTCAAACAGACAGACATAAAAGTGATCCTATAAGGGTCCCCTTTTTACCGATTGAGATAGGGAACAATAAAAACGACCTGCATTCCCACTGTTACAAGTTTGCTGTTGTGCATGAATTAAAGCTTCCAGAAGAACTTTCGGTGGTTTTCGTGAGCTAGGATCAGGACTTTTGTATCCTCATTTCTTCGTTTCTTGAGATGACGCCTGGTTGAGCCTGTCAGGGTATGTGAACCCGCACAGCTGGTGTTATTGCGCGTCGGAAATGTCCCAGTCGTTGCACAATCTCAAGAGTGATGTTCGGTACGCAGTTTCTGGTGCCCGCATCATAACACGTTACTTTCACCAAAATCCTACTGCTAAAAGGAATATCCAGAAATTTTTTTATCCGTACTTGGATCGACGCACTGAGGAGGAGCTACTGCAATGAAATTTGCAGCAAGATGGAGCAACAACACACACCGCCTTGCAATCTGTCGGAGAGGGCAACCAGCGGAGGCAGCGCAATCTCCTCGTCACCTGCCTGCCTGATGTCTCTTCCCGTGACTTTTACTTCAGGGGAAGAACTGGAGGCTCAGGTGCACTCAATAATACTCACATGTAGGAAGAGCTGCAACATAACAATGAAAACCCTATTGCTGCTGCCGGCCGCGGTGGTCTAGCGGTTCTAGGCACGCAGTCCGGAACCGCGCGACTGCTACGGTCGCAGGTTCGAATCCTGCCTCGGGCATGGATGTGTGTGATGTCCTTAGGTTAGTTAGGTTTAAGTAGTTCTAAGTTCTAGGGGACTGATAACCACAGTAGTTAAGTACCATAGTGCTCAGAGCCATTTGAACCTATTGCTGCTCTCCCACAGGTGGTGCTGCTGGTAAATCGAGTGCAGCGCTGTATCGACGTAACGGTGACCATTTTACTCTTAACGAAGGTACAAGTATACGGAATAGGTTCCCAGATACGTGAGTAGCTCGAAGTCTTCTTAAGAAATAGAACCCAGTCCTTGACGGAGATTGTTCATCAGAGACAAGAGTATCGTTAGGAGCACCCCACGGAAGTTTGCTAGGCCACTGTTATTTTCTGTATACATAAGTGATCTGGCGCACAGGGTAAGCAGCAGTCTGGCGCAGTTAACTGATGCTGCTGTGCTGCATGCGAAGGTATCGCCTGTGACGGTGACTGTAGCGAGATACAAGATCTAGACAAAATTTCTAGTTGGAGTCATAAACATAGAAAAATGTAAGTTATTGCAGACGAGTATCGAAAAGAAACCCACAATGTTAGAGTACGCTATTTAGTATTGTGCTGCTTGACACTGTCACGTCGGTTAAATGTCTAGGAGTAATGTTGCGAAGCAGTGTGAAATGTAATGAGCATGTGAGGATTGTTGTAGGAAAGAGGAAAGGTCGACTCCGGTTTATTGGAAGAATTTTAGAAAAGTGTTGTTCATCTGTGAGGGAGGCCGCATATAGAACACTAATGCAATCCGTTGTTCCGTATTGTTCGACTGTTTGGGATCCGCACCAAGTCGGATTTAATAAGAAAAAGAAATGAGACTGTGGCATTATTGCCCGGGAGAACCCATCCGGGGAAGCTCGGCCGCCGTGTTGCGAGTTTTACTTCAGGCGATAACATTTTGGGAGGCCTGTGGGTCGGTGATGGCAATGGAAGGATAATGAGATCAACACAACACCCATTCCACGAGCGGAGAAGAGCTCCAACCAGGACGGAAATAGAACCTGGGCCCGCTGCATGGTACCCAAATACGTTACCAGTCAGCTAAGCAGGCGGACAACCGAATTGAAGGAAGACATGGAAGTAGTTCCAAGGACGGCTGCTAGATCTGTTAGCAGTAGATTCGAACAACACGCAAGTATTACGGAGGTGCTTCAGGAACTCAAATGAAAGTCACTGGAGGGAACGAGACCTTCTCGAGGAGCAATACTGAGAAAATGTGGAGTACCGGCATTTGAGGCTGACTGCATAACGATTCTACTGCCGCCAACGTGCGTTACGCCTAAGGACCAAGGAGACAAGATTAGAGATAGTACGGTTCGTACGGAGGGTTATATGCAGTCGTTTTTTCCACGTTCTATTTTCGAGTGGGCAACGTTCTTGCCGCAGTGGATACACCGGTTCCCGTAAGACCACCGAAGTTAAGCGCTGTTGGGCGTGGCCGACACTTGGATGGGTGACCATCCACCCCCCATGTGCTGTTGCCATTTTTCGGGGTGCGCTCAGCCTCGTGATGCCAATTGAGGAGCTACTCGACCGAGTAGTAGCGGCTACGGTCAAGAATACCATCATAACGACCGGGAGAGCGGTGTGCTGACCCCACGCCCCTCCTATCCGCATCCTCCTCTGAGGATGACACGGCCGTCGGATGGTCACGGTAGGACACTCGTGGCCTGAAGACGGAGTGAGTGCTCTATTTTCATATGGAACAGGAAAGATAATAACTAGTGCAGGGTACACTTTGTCACAAACCTTACGGTTGCTTGCAGGTCATGTATGTAGATGTAGATATCTATGTAGATGTAGGTTTGCAACATCTCGCCGCGCGGGGTAGCTGCGTGGTCTTAGGCACCTTTCACGGTCAGTGCGGCTCCCCCAGTCGGAGGTTCGAGTCCTCCCTCGGGCATCGGTGTGTGTGATGTCCATAGCGAAAGTTACTTAAAGTTGATTGTGTATAGACTTATGGACCAATGACCTCAGCAGTTTGGTTCCATAAGACCTTACCACAAATTTCAAATTTGCAGCTTCTCCTGCGACGCTCCTTAACAAGCATCAGTACCTCGTCAGTCTTAGTGTAAGTACTGGCACGAAAACATCCTTAACATGCTCCTCATTTTCATTTACCATATTTCCTGAGAAAGTTCCACATCATTTGCGAACGTCGTAAATATTAATGTCGAAAAAACCGCAAAAGTCAGTATTTCGGGAATAAAATTCCCTCGAAAGCTCATATAAGCTCTTCAGCAAGCACTACTTAAGTGTAGCTTTATTTGAGGTAAAGTACTGTCACTTAGCCATATCCTTGTAGGACACCGAGAGTATTTCAAAACATTCGGAAAAATCCCAAGACATTCATCGTACTAGAAAACGTTAAAGGAAACTCTGTACCTTCCTACCGCATTCCAGAACGTTCCAGTCCGCAGCCCGTGGTCTAGTGACTAGCATTGCTACTTCCGAATCACGGGGTCCCGAGTTCGATTCCTGGCCGGCTTGAGGATTTTCTCTGCCCGGGGACTGTTTGTGTTTTCCTCATCATTTCATCATCATCCTCATCATTCCTGACAGTGGACTGTGAAAAAAATTGGACTGCGAAACAATTGGGACTTTGTACGGGTGCTGATGACCGCGTAGTTGAGCGCCCCACAAACCAAACATCATCATCATAACATTCTAAATCATTCAGGAATATTGGAAAGCGTTAAAGAATACTCCGGACTAATTGCAACACTCTGATAACTTCAGAACTTTAGAGAATATTTTAGAATATTTGAAAATGTTCGTTAACTGCGAGAACATATAGACAGATCTCGAATTTTATCTCAGGCCACCGACATTGATCCAAAATTTATGGACAGTGTCCTGGGTACCGCTCCGCAGTGTGATAGCGACCAGATCAAACAGTCAAACAACGACAACAGGTGCTGCCACAGAACCACGCAACCCAGGATAGCTCCAGACAAGAAAACATTCTGCAAAAAATTCGTGGCAAGTCTCGGTCACTTCGGCACTGGATTCCCAGCTGCTTCACAATTTTCCCATAAGAAGTCCATTGGTGTGATGACCTCTTTTGACACTTTTTACACTAATAAGCTCAGACTCGGCTCCTGTCTTTCCAAACAGAAATCTTCGACATGGATGAGGCAAGGAGGACTACCGTAACATACAACCCCAATAGTGTATCGAGAATGGATTGAAGAGTTCTAGCGGCACGCTCGGACAAACTGTGCGTACCTTTGTTATATAGAATAACGCTTTTCTTCAATACAACTGGGTCCATTGGGACTGCATCACATGCATTGGTCACATCCTCCTGTAATGTCTGTACATTGTCAATGGATTGTGCAAGCACCGAGACCATTAAACGTTCCCATTGACAGAAATCTAACGGATTGAGGTCAGGTGAACGGAGACGTCATGGTATCTGATCCCCTAGACCAATCCATCGCCCATGAAACGTTGCGGCAAGGTACTGTCGCACGACCCGCAGAAAACAGCATGGTGCTCTGGCGTGCATAAACTACAGTTGTTTTGTTACTGCTATGTTAGAGTTCTGCAATAGCGCTGGTAATTTATCGGGTAGAAATGGGTGATACGCAGCACCTGTCTATGTGCTAAAGTGTAAGTCTCTACGCGTCTTTCACCGACTGTCCATCCCCATACACTGGTACTGAAGAGATCCTAATGCCTCACGGCTCTGATTGCTGGAGGATTTACATTTGCCCACTAGTATGTAATGTCCCAATTTACTGTGCCATCTCGTTTGAACTGAACCGGAGTACTAGACGTTCCTCGGCACAAAAAATAAGGTCCATATCTCATCGGGTGTTCGTTTTTGGACACAACAATTAATGATTGAGCCAGTGAACCCGAAAGGTATTGCCACTTAAACAATATTTTGTTAGAAAGAAACTTATATATTTCTATAAACCTCATGTATTTTCCAAGACTGAAGTTTACAGGTTATCAGTTAAAAAGTAAAGAAAGGCAGCAGTCTCTATCTCCGTCAGAACAAGCCTCGGAAGGCCCTATGGTACCCACCGACCACCGTGTCATCCACAGTCGGTTGGTGACACTGGATTCGGGTATGGATGGTCATGTGGTCAGCACACCACGTCCCCGTCCGTCGTCAGTTTTAGTGACCGGACCTGATAGTTCTCAATCAAGTAAGGGCTCAGGTCACCCCACTTTAACCGACAGCACTGGGCAGACCTGGATGATCAGCCACCCTAGTGCTAGCCAATACCAACAGTGCTTGTGTTAGTCGGAATTATGATTACAACATAAAAGTAATAACAGATAAAAATAAAATGTTTATGGAACCAAAAAAGTCAAGTCGTAAGTTTAACGCAATCAACAATAGAACAAGAATCAACTTCATTTTTCAAGGAACTCCTCCACAGATCCGAAGGAGTGACCCATGAGGAAACTCTTCAGATTCTATTACTGCTAAGATATTTGAAGTCGAGCGGTAGCTTCTTGAAAATGGATGCAGCAGTATACTGCACACCTTTCTGCACAAGAGTTAAGGAAGTCAGATCCAAAGGCAGGTTGGATTTTTGCCAAGTATTAACTACTTATTCTTGGGAATAAGATAATATTGTTAACAAAAGATAACAGTAAAAATTTATGTATCGAGAGGACAATGTCAAAATACCCAGCCTCGTGAACAGGGGTCGAAAAGAGGTTCGTGAACCTACACCACTTATTGCCCGAACCGCCCGTTCCTGAGTCAAAAATATCCTTTTAGAATAGGAAGAGTTACCAAAAAATATAATACCACACAACATAAGCGAATGAAAATAAGCAAAGTAGACTAATTTTCGTGTCGAACGATCACTCACTTCAGATACCGTTCGAATAGTAAAAATGGCAGAGTTAAATCTTTGAACAATATCCTGAACATGGCCTTTCCACGGCAGTTTACTATCTATTTACTATCTACCTGAAAAGATAGAAATTTGAACTGTTTACTTTCACTAATCATATGCCAATTCTGTGAAATTAAAACGTCAGGTTTTGTTGAATTGTGAGTTAGAAACTGTAAAAACTGACACTTACTGCGATTTAGCGTTAGTTTATTTTCTACAAGCCATGAAATTAGGTCATGAACTGCACTGTTTGAAACAAGGCCAATGTTGCACATAACATCCTTTACTACCAAGGTAGTGTCGCCAGCAAACATAAACATTTTAGAGCTACCGGTAATACAAGAGGGCACATCATTTATATAACTTAGGAACAGCGGTGGCCCCAACACTGATCCCTGGGGCACCCCCCACTTGACTGTACGCCACTCAAACCCGACATCGCAGCCATTCTCATCACTGTGAATAATGACCTTTTGCTGTCTGTTGCTAAAGCAAGAAGTGAATCAATTGTAAGCTACTCCCCGTATTCCTTAATGGTCCTGCTTCTGCAGAAGTCAATCAAACGCCTTAGTTAAATAAAAAAAAAATATACCTAGCGTTCGAGACCTTTTGTTTAAACCATCCAGTATCTCACAGAGAAAAGAGAATGTAGCATTTTCAGTTGTTAAACTGCTAATTTGTCCTCAACTTGAACAACCCTTCCCAACACAAGACCTGATCGAGAAAAACAACAAGGCCATTGGAGTTCCCATCTTCTGGAAATGCTGACTGGACACGGAAATGAATGAAATGAATGAGCTGTTAAACGACTTCTAAAGCCGAACTGTACATTTGATAACAAATCGTGTAATATTAAATGATCAATTATCCTTACATACACAGTCTTTTCAATAACTTTAGCAAACACTGATGACATAGAAATAGGTCTTAACTTGTCTACATTATCCTTTTCTGCCTTTTTATAAAGCAGTTTTACTACTGCGTACTTTAATCGTTCAGGAAACTGACCATTCCTAAAGGAAAAATTACAGATGTGGATAATTACAGGGCTAACATGTGCAGCACAGTACTTCAATATTCTGCTAGGCATTCCGTCATATCCATGAGAGTCCTTACTAATCAGTGACTTAATGATTGACCCCAATCTCCCTGCTGTCTACATCACAGAGGAGTATTTCAGACATCAATCACAGAAAGTCATTTGCCAAGCAAGTTACATGATTCTTGCTCAAACTAAATTTTTATTTAATTCACCAGCAATGATCAGAAAATAATTGTTAAATAATGTACATATATCTGATTTATCAGTAACAGAATATTTTTACTGTGAACTGACTTTATATCGTCGACCTTGTGCTGCTGACGGACATTTCCTTCACAACTGACCATATGGTTTTAATTTTATCCTGTGAATTAGCTATTCTTTTTGCGTACCACATACTCTTAGCCTTCCTAAAAATATTTTTAAGCACCTTACAATACTGTTCTTAATGGGTTACTGTAGCTTGATTGTGACTACTTCTAACATTTTGATATAATTCCCACTTTGTTCTGTATGATATCCCACTATTCAGCCACCCAGGCTGCCTATTACTGCTAATGTCGCGTTTAGAACTCTCTAATGGACAGCAACTCCCAAAGAGCATGAGAAATGTGTTAAGGAAAGCATTATATTTGTCATCTATGTTAACGACACTATAAACATCCTGCCACTCTTGTTCCTTGACAAGGTTTAAAAAAGTCTCTATTGCTGTTGGCTGGTCCCAGCGGAGGTTCAAGTCCTCCCTCGGGCATGGGTGTGTGTGTTTGTCCTTAGGATAATTTAGGTTAAGTAGTGTGTAATGGTTCAAATTGCTCTGAGAACTATGCGACTTAACTTCTGAGGTCATCAGTCGCCTAGAACTTAGAACTAATTAAACCTAACTAACCTAAAGACATCACACACATCCATGCCCGAGGGAGGATTCGAATCTGCGACTGTAGCGGTCACTCAGCTCCAGACTGTAGCGCCTACAACCGCACGGCCACTCCGGCCGGCAAGTGGTGTGTAAGCTTAGGGACTGATGACCTTAGTAGTTAAGTCCCATAAGATTTCACACACATTTGAACATTTCTATTGCTGTTGGATTAACTTTCCTACATAGTTTGTAATTATGTGTGACAGTTGTTTGAGTTCAAAAGCCTTTTAATGTTAAAATTTGTGCATCATGGTCTGAAAGACCATTCACGCTTTTACTAACAAAATGCCCATTTAGTAACGGAGAATGAATAAAAATATGGTCTATGGCTGTGCTATTGTTCCTCTGCTCCCTAGTTGGAAAAAACACAGTCCGCATCAGATCATATGAATTTAGGAGATCTTCCAACATTCTCTTTCTTGCACCATCATATACAAAATTTATATTGAAGTCACCACATATGACTAATTTCTGGTACTTCCTACAAAGTGAATCAAGAACCCTTGGTAGCTTGAGCAGAAATGCTCTGAAGTCAATGTTAGGAATTGAATACTGTTTTTTTTTTACGTTCATAGCCACTTCCACACCCCGCAAGGAACTCCTCCGTACTTGTCGGCCGCTTTGCCGTTCGGTTCGGTAGGCGAGAGCACCGGCCGATCTTGTTTTCGAAGGAGAGCCCACACGTTATTCTTGAAGCATTTTGGAAGCGATTCCGCACGGTTCTAGTGATCCAAGGCGCTGCTGTCAGTTCTCATAGCGCCAAAAAATCTAAGATAAGCGGCTGTAGATCCGTACATGCGCACTGCAGAACGCATAGCGGCACGAACCCGAAGCCAGTAGCAGCTGACACAGGCACGCTAATCTTTGCAGTACCGAAAATCGTGTTTAGGATACGAGGTAGTGCTCAAATTTTCCTGACCACGTGTTTCCATGCATACATAATAACGATAGGTTATTTGACTGTGTTCTTGAAACTGTCATAAATATCATAGTATGTCATTTTATTGTCATTCACGTGGACTTCTTGCTTTGGATTGTACGTTTCTGAATATGAGTTAGGAATGGTGTGTAGTATCACATTGTGTATATACATCTGTTAAAAAACAAGGGAAAAATGTGTTTAATAGAGTGTCGGAGAAGAAAAAGATGCATATAATGTGGTTGTAATTCGCTCCGAGAGATCCAAATGATGAAGTTACTTAGTTCTCTAAATGATACATCAACTATTTTGATCTTGAAAACAAAATTTAAAAAACACCTTTTCGAGAGCTTGTGCCTAGTGCCGCTTTTGGAGGTTGTCGTAGGTTGTAACATGCATCAAACGTTCAAATGTGTGTGGATTCCCATGAGACCAAACTACTGAGGACATCGGTCCCTAGACTTACACATTACTTGAACTGACTTATGCTAAGAACAGCATACACACCCGTGCCCGACAAAGGACTCGAACCTCCTGCGGGAGGGGACGCAATCTGTGAAATGGCGCCTCAAAACACGCGGCCACTCCACGCGGCTAACATGCATCTGATGAATCAGAAGTCTTCATATATTTTGGTGTAGTTCAAAAATATTATGGAGAGGATGTTTCGTCTGTGTATACTGTTGTTAAGTATTTTTGAGGAACATTCGCAGTTATTTTAAGTTCGGCTCTTCGATGCCTGTTCAACCACATACGCGGAAATCACTTCGTTTTCGGAAGAAATAGTGAATTATTTGTAATATGAAACAATATAAAATGCCACTGTCGCTTGTTTCACACATGTGCCATATCCTTAATAAATGGAAGGTACGAAATTAAAGGTATTCATTGCTGAGAAAGCGCGAAAGCGCGTTCTTACACGTAAATAACGACGAATGTTTCAGAAAAATAACAAATTTTCACGAATAACGAAGTCTCAGAATGTGTTACAAACACGAAGAAGAAAAAATAAACTTCATACCCATCGGGACGCAAACCTAAGAGCTTTGTCACTGAAGTTCGTTGTCCTAACGGTTCGCCTTCTATAACTCGTATGTTCCGAGTGCTTTGCTTCTAGTAATTCTAATTGAGAGAGTCTCAGATTGACTTCGTTGCCGAATGATGTGGGCGTAAGCCGCAAATGCACAAAATTTTGGATGTTTTCCACTATCAGCCTTTACAAAATTCCTTTCCATTGTTACTTAAAAGTTTTAAATGCGTTTCGATAGTTAGTAAATAACAATTTGCGAGAAAAACAATGCGAAGTAACTAGTAATTTCCGCTAACACTCGTGTAATATAGGCAAGCAGAGCAGACCTTTTGAAATGTAATGATTTTTTAAACTCCTAATTGCCGGCCGCGGTGGTCTCGCGGTTAAGGCGCTCAGTCCGGAACCGCGCGACTGCTACGGTCGCAGGTTCGAATCCTGCCTCGGGCATGGATGTGTGTGATGTCCTTAGGTTAGTTAGGTTTAAGTAGTTCTAAGTTCTAGGGGACTGATGACCACAGAAGTTAAGTCCCATAGTGCTCAGAGCCATTTTTTGAAACTCCTAATTACGTGAAAGTAACAGGTATTTCGTGAGCATATTGACTGACAATGTTTCTTTCTTTCTGTTTTTGATGTTATAACCATTCACAGTATCAACAATACAAACGATATTTCTAACAAAGGAAAGCTGGCTGGGTGCTCGAGTGGTTCGAGGCGCTACACTCTGGAACCGCGTGACCGCTACGGTCGCAGGTTCGAATCCTAACTCGGGCATGGATGTGTCTGATGTCCTTAGGTTAGTTAGGTTTAAGTAGTTCTAAGTTCTAGGGGACTGATGACCTCAAAAGTTAAGTCCCATAGTGCTCAGAGCCATTTTTATTTAACAAAGCAAAACTGTCTATTATGAACTAACTTTCCACTCGGAAGCGCACTGGCGATTGCTCAGTAAAACATAATCCCTAAATCCTAAACTAAAACCACTCTATAATTCTAAAACAACAAATTATAGCTGTAAACAAATCACACCGTATCGAAGGGAGTGGGCGTACTGAAACCTAACCACCTCTCGGAAGAGTTTTCAGAAAATCGGAGAGAGCACCGATAGGTAACAGGTCTAGAAACTTACAGAATAGCAACTTCGGTTAAAGAACCGAAATTGACGTCACTACCGAGGCTAATCTTCCGCACCGATCGCTTTAAGTGACACAGAATTGGGGCTGGCGCCTGTCTGCCGGTGTAGCCGCCAGGGCGCGCCCAACTCGGCTAACGAAGCCGCGCTAAAGTCCGCCTCGCTTTCCCGAAACGCACTTAGCGGGGATCTCGTCGGGAGCGCTTCGCCCTCGCTGGCGCGGCGTGATAGCGAAACTTGGCCGGCTGTTCTGGAGAGGGTCGCACACGTGCCGTAGAGGCGGGTCTCCTGCACAGTTACGGGCAGCTGCAGCCGAGGCGCCAGCCTGGCGGCACGGGAGTAAAGAAAGACTCAAAGCTGAGGGATGACGCACAATTAAAAAAAAGTTATTGCTTGGACACCTTTATCATAAGTATCATAAAACAAATTGTATTTCATTTTTCTCTTTACTTAGGCAATTCTAAACACACTGATGAGGCAAAACATTATGGCCACATGCTTAGAAAAAAGTGTTTTCCCGTCTTTGGAAATATCAGTGATCTCACATTTGTTGGCAGGTTTGTGCAGATATGTGACATTAAATGTCTACGCACAGGTCCTAAATAACGCACCTCTGATTTGCATATGCGGTGACGGCAACCGATAGCGACCCAGGTAGGTTCCATACGATTTACACAGGGCGAGTTTGGTCTCCGAAATATTAACGGGAATTCGCTATAATGTTCCTCAAACCACTGTAGTACGGTTGTGCCTCCGACACACGGACAATTATACTGCTGAAAGATGACATCGATATCGGGGAAGACATCAATCGCTAATGGATGCAGGTTGCTCTCTGCTGCCAGAGTGTCTTGGACTGCTACCGCAGGTCCCATGCAAGCGCAGGAGAATGCCTCCCATAGCATAATACAGCTCCCACCAACCTTGGCATGTGCGCGCTACAAGTTTCGAGCCACCGTTCACTTCGATGACGGCATTTGTGGAGACGAGCACCGACCTAGTGGAGCAAAAATGTGATTCACCCGAAGAGCCGGCTCGTTTCAATCAATCGACACTGGAATCCCTTTGGTCCTGTACCCACTGCAATCGTAACGCGATGTCGTTGAGTCAATATGCGAGCACGTGGGGGTGGTCTGCTGCGGAACTCCATGTTCAACAATGTACGATGAACGGTGTGCTTCGAAGAACTTGCACGTGCACCAGCATTGTGCTCTTTCGGCAGAGATGCCAAAGATCACCATCTATCATACTCTGCAGAGAAAAGCAACCTCCTAACCACAAGTTCTGTGAAGAGTCGTGGGCGTTCAACCATTTAGCCCCTAATGGTAGTATCACTTTCCCTATCCGTGGATGCTCACGATGGGTAGAACGTGAAGATTCGGCCAGTGTAGCCGTTTTCGAGATACTCGTCCTCAGGCTATGAGTAATAATAAGCTGCCCTTTGTGAAAGTCGCTAATGTGGATGGATGTTTGCAAATGCAGCTCATATCTTTGATAAGGTGATCCCCCGTCCGAGTTTGCTCTGCTTACGCATTTCTGCTAGTGAGTGACGTACCTGCATCACTACTAGACATTCAACATCGCGGTGTGCAATGTTCTGCCTTATCACTGTAAACTGAAATGTAAGAAATAGTACAATTAAGTTTAACTGTAAATATCACGAAGATGGCATTGCGCGCGATTCTCCACACCATGCATGGGGAATTGGTGCAATTGAGGACTGAGAATTGTATCATCCAGGGCGACCAGAAATGCACCGACAGACTTTCAGATGTGCCAATATGGACCAAAACAAGGAAAAACATTCTAGTAAACATTGTCACAAACAAAATGGTTCAAATGGCACTGAGCACTATGGGACTTAACACCTATGGTCATTAGTCCCCTAGAACTTAGAACTACTTAAACCTAACTAACCTAAGGACATCACACAACACCCAGTCATCACGAGGCAGAGAAATTCCCTGTCACTAGCATGCTTACCTTAAGGGATGACACGACCACAGCAACCAAAGGACGAAGATTCATTGAAAATGTCTTTTGAGCGGAAGGAAATGTGGTACAAAAATAATACTCGGCGTAATTATTGGACATCCATTTAAGATACGACAAAAAAATTTTAACGGAAAATATTGGTGACGCTGCACAAATTTCCAAAGGAACACGTTATAACTGCTTCCAATTTGAATCTGGAAGAAGGAAAAAAAGCCTGTGTAATCAACATGAGTGCATCTAGTTAACTACACTCCTGGAAATGGAAAAAAGAACACATTGACATCGGTGTGTCAGACCCACCATACTTGCTCCGGACACTGCGAGAGGGCTGTACAAGCAATGATCACACGCACGGCACAGCGGACAAACCAGGAACCGCGGTGTTGGCCGTCGAATGGCGCTAGCTGCGCAGCATTTGTGCACCGCCGCCGTCAGTGTCAGCCAGTTTGCCGTGGCATACGGAGTTCCATCGCAGTCTATAACACTGGTAGCATGCCGCGACAGCGTGGACGTGAACCGTATGTGCAGTTGACGGACTTTGAGCGAGGGCGTATAGTGGGCATGCGGGAGGCCGGGTGGACGTACCGCCGAATTGCTCAACACGTGGGGCGTGAGGTCTCCACAGTACATCGATGTTGTCGCCAGTGGTCGGCGGAAGGTGCACGTGCCCGTCGACCTGGGATCGGACCGCAGCGACGCACGGATGCACGCCAAGACCGTAGGATCCTACGCAGTGCCGTAGGGGACCGCACCGCCACTTCCCAGCAAATTAGGGACACTGTTGCTCCTGGGGTATCGGCGAGGACCATTCGCAACCGTCTCCATGAAGCTGGGCTACGGTCCCGCACACCGTTAGGCCGTCTTCCACTCACGCCCCAACATCGTGCAGCCCGCCTCCAGTGGTGTCGCGACAGGCGTGAATGGAGGGACGAATGGAGACGTGTCGTCTTCAGCGATGAGAGTCGCTTCTGCCTTGGTGCCAATGATGGTCGTATGCGTGTTTGGCGCCGTGCAGGTGAGCGCCACAATCAGGACTGCATACGACCGAGGCACACAGGGCCAACACCCGGCATCATGGTGTGGGGAGCGATCTCATACACTGGCCGTACACCACTGGTGATCGTCGAGGGGACACTGAATAGTGCACGGTACATCCAAACCGTCATCGAACCCATCGTTCTACCATTCCTAGACCGGCAAGGGAACTTGCTGTTCCAACAGGACAATGCACGTCCGCTTGTATCCCGTGCCACCCAACGTGCTCTAGAAGGTGTAAGTCGACTACCCTGGCCAGCAAGATCTCCGGATCTGTCCCCCATTGAGCATGTTTGGGACTGGATGAAGCGTCGTCTCACGCGGTCTGCACGTCCAGCACGAACGCTGGTCCAACTGAGGCGCCAGGTGGAAATGGCATGGCAAGCCGTTCCACAGGACTACATCCAGCACCTCTACGATCGTCTCCATGGGAGAATAGCAGCCTGCATTGCTGGGAAATGTGGATATACACTGTACTAGTGCCGACATTGTGCATGCTCTGTTGCCTGTGTCTATGTGCCTGTGGTTCTGTCAGTGTGATCATGTGATGTATCTGACCCAAGGAATGTGTCAATAAAGTTTCCCCTTCCTGGGACAATGAATTCACGGTGTTCTTATTTCAATTTCCAGGAGTGTACTTCGAGGATTTTAGAAGTGTTAATCTTTCTGTAATTGGTAATTGTTTGAATGAAGTAGTTCAATTTTCACCAAAAAAGAACACTCACTGGCTAATAACTATTGTTTAAATTAACTGATCGAAAAGTTCCAATGTGGTTAACTTTGAAATGTTATTTCAAAGTCGTGGTTAAATTTGCTCTACAGTATTCATTTATGGTCTTATCCGGTTATCGGCTTACAAGACCATCTTCAGACATTTACTGAGTACTGTCACAAAGAAGTTACAATGTTTGCAAACAACATTGGAAGAGAAGTAACACGTCTAAAAATGGTTCAAGTGGCTCTGAGCACTATGGGACTTAGCAGCTATGGTTATCAGTCCCCTAGAACTTAGAACTACATAAACCTAACTAACCTAAGGACATCACCAAATACCCAGTCATCACGAGGCAGAGAAAATCCATGACCCCGCCGGGAATGAACCCAGGAACCCGGGCGTGGGAAGCGAGAACGCTACCGCACGACCACGAGCTGCGGACTAACACGTCTAGACTGAAGCAGAAACATACAGTAAGTAACATCTTTGACAGTGTGGCGATAATGCAATGAAAAAGTAAAAAAATGAACAGTAAACAAATAAAAATGGAGTAGACAGGAAAAACTTTAACACAAAATAGGAACAGCAAGCCTTCATAAAAGTTTCTATTAATGCGGTGTGCGTACTGTAAGACCTTCGGTACACACACCATCAGATTATTTGACTTGTCGCTCTAGCGAAGTAGGCGAGTGTCAGCAATATGTCTCGTGGTCTTATCGTGGTGTGTTTATCTTCTGCCGTTAGGTCAGACAATAGAAATGCCACTTGCACGCTTAGAGTAGCAGATTGACGGTGACAAACTTTAAACAGAACTTGATTACTTTTCACACACATTTATTAAAATAATAACAATTATAAACCTTACTTAACTTGATTCTGGAAGCTGTTTACAATCTGAAGTTCCTTTGGTCTTGGTGTGTTGATCTTATTCTCACATATCTCTGATACTTGACAAAGTGTCTATACATTTATCTTCATGGCTATGTACAGGAATATGACAATCTTATTAGGCGCAGACTGAAACTTGACTATAGACTGGTACAGACTAATGTAGACTGGTACAGACTAACGTAAATGCAGACTGACTATTCGGAGGTCTGTACACTCGTTATAATACCTCGCGCGTTCAGGTATCACTGCACGAGTGTGATCCGCGAGGAGAAAAGGTCCTACGTTAGCAGCAATCTCATTGGCTGCGTTACATATTAATACGAGGATCGGCGGAAGCAGAATTTGGTCCGTCTTTATGGCAGCGCCATCTCGTAGTGCGGAGACGGACGAGCGCTGCGCCTGCGCTGTTGTGCTTAGCGGGGCACGCTCTATTGGGAAAGTTGTGTACGCGCTGACTACGCGGAACTATGTACACAACAATTAATAAAAAGAAGTAATAAATTAAAATAAAATTCTACACGTGCAACTTCTTTTCCAACGTTGTGTGCAAACATTGTAACTTCTTTGTGATAATACTCAGTAAATGTCTAAAGATGGTCTTGTAAGCCGAAAAGCAGTTAACACAATCAATTAATACTGTAGAACAAAAGCAAACTGGTGCTTTTCATTTATTATACTGTTTTTCTACCAAAAACCGTCGGAAGATTTTGTTAAAAAGATTCAGAATTTTTGGAATTACAGTGTGTGCTGTGATGAAAAATGATATTCCGTGGAAAACGGATGTGAAGTTTTGAAATGTTTTATAGACATGAAGAAATGTAAAATTTTAGTTTTAGAAAACTCTTGGCGTTAATCTGGACAGGTCTGTCGGAATATTGCTGTTGCTTTCGAAATCATGTTGACTAGTTGGTCGTAGTACGATTGAAATATCGGTCGTTGCATTCCATGAGTCCACAAATCTTTGCAAATCCGTTTACGCTACTCCAAACAGACACATTAGTCGGACGATTCGATGACTGATTTCATATGCGTCCCGTATTAGGTCACTTCTTGATATTACAGCTTCTGGGCAGTACGGACAGTCAATAATCATAGTGAAGCGTAAGCGTGGAGGACTTCGTTCTTAGAACGTCATGTATGCCGCAAATGTAAGAAATATTCCAACCAAACCATTAATTTGATTTAAGAAGAAATTCTTGAACGAGAGGCAGCCGCGCATTTACACTGGCTCTGGAAGACACGAGCTAATATTTGAACTGGATAAGGAGCCCAGGACGCAAAACAATGGACTCTCGTCTTAGGGTCCAGAGATGTGAGGCGGGAAAAATAGAGATTCCAGGGGAAGAAATGGTCTTCGTCTTACAAGTACTGACTGACGCTTGCTGCAGCCAAGCTAACGTATTATTGTTGTGAAATGCTTGTAGCTGTACCGAAACACTACAGGCGATATCGAGGTTGCTTGGATAGGCCGTAACGGTTCATCCGAGGCGCTAGAGGAGCAGCTCGGAATTCCATAGAACAATATTTTCAGTGATTACACACTTTGCCTAATATTTTACAATGTTCAAAGCACCTTTTAAGTCAGTTTAAAATGACTTTTTGAAAATTATACGATGGAGTTACGCCTTATGGCCAGTGGTCGTCAAACCTTCTTGTTCAAGAACGAATATTGACGTTGTGGGGCTGCACCTCGGGTCTCATTCGTACCGATCCTATTATTAATTGGTAACCTGCATTTGTCAGTTTGTTGTGAGCCCACAATAGACTAGCGACAGCATGGGGAGCGATAAGTTGGTCGCCGACGCCATAGTCGGAACCGTGTGGAAAGCTTAGCGTTCTCTGTATCAGATTGCTACCCCCAACGTCGCCGCCTAAGTTGTTACACTATAATTTCCTGAGTCGGCGCTGTTGTGTTTTGTGTGCGAGTGGATGGTTAGTTTATTAACAGCAGTGCTCACTTACTGTGTACCTACATGTTTAGTTTGATGTTGATACTACATCAGAATATTTGATGATCTGAACATGGCAGTAGCCGAAGCCGGTAATAGTGAAGTGTAAAAGTTTCTTGTGATCAAGGCGGGTCTGTAAATTAAAATCTCTACTTTGCATTACAAGAGATTTAATATCGTATTCATTATGATTGTCATAGTACCGCATTTGTAAATGATCACCTGTATAATGCACATTCACGGGTCCATGTTACTTCCATTTTAAATGTGCAGTATACCGTAGCAGCTGACCGGTACGAGGATTCTACGTTAATGAGTTGTCAGCGATGGAAGACAAAAAGAAAAACAAATTCCCACTACCACGTCTCCTCAGGCCGCAATGACAAATCTACCTTCCCTGTATCCAGCTTTGACCCTGAAGTATAAAGCTTACGGCCTACTTCACAAACATCAATTGAAACTATGCTGATCTTAAAACTTTACTGTCTCCGTAAGTTTATATAGTGTGTTTCTGAAATCAGTGTACAAAATGAGAGGGCTGGTACAATGGGCCATAACAAGCATACTTCACATAGCAGCCCACGTCCTCATCGCTTACTGTACGTCGCCAGGCGTCATTGAACAGTTCCTCGCGCCGCCGCCATGCGGGTAGGCACACAACATGCCGTTCAAGCTGTCTGCAGGGCAACGTTTCTAGTGGATTTGTGACATCGAGGTTAATGAGAAGTCGGGGCTACGTTTTATAACCTTTATTTGAATACAATTACAACAAGTGCTCAAAATTACGTTCTCCTGCTTGAATGCACGCCGTGCAACAACACTGGAGTGACTGTCACACTCTCTCAGACACTCCTGGCGAAGTAAAAATAACATTGGAGCCTGCCATAATGCGCACTATCAGCTCTTCATCAATCTCAAAGGGTGTTTGATGGGCAATAGATTTCAGGTGGCCGCAGAAGAAGAAAGATCACTGGGTGTCACGTAGGGGGAACGTGCAGGCCACGTCACGCCCTATCCAGTTCTCATCAAAGGTTTTATCGAAATGCGTTCGCACTGCATATGCGAAGTGCGCAGGTACACCACCGTGATGGTATCACATTCGCTGTCGCACGTTGAATGGGTCATGTTCCAACAACTCTGGCAGTGTTTCTCGTAAGGAAATTAAGTACCTGTTAGCGTTCAGTCACCGGGGGACCATGTATGGATCGACTAGTTTATTGCCTACCAAACCGGCCCAAATATCGACAGAGAAGCGATCTCGGTGTCCACGAGCAAAGGTGGAGTGAGGATTTTCCAGTGCCCATACGCAGCTGTTGAACATACCTTCTCGTGTAAAGGATGCCTCATCCGTAAAAAGTACACGGGTCAGGAAGTCCGGTTGATTGGGGCACATATGTGAACACCACTGGCATAATGCAGTTTGACGTGAAAAATCGTATGGGTTAAGCGCGTGAATATTCTGAAGGCGGTAGGGGTTCAAGTCGTCTTCGTGTTACACACGCCAAGTTGTGCGATGGCTTACACCCATTCTTCGTGCAACACACCGCGAGTTAGTTGAGGGTGTGTTTTCCAGTCCTGGGGCAAGCACTGTGCGTTGACGACCACATCCGTCAGGCTTTCGCACCTGTAACAGTATATGAATGTACCCGGTTTAGAAATAAGCCTTAAATGCACGTCTACCATTACGAGAACGTGCCAGAGGGAAAGTTACCTCAAGGGAACCTGTCTTTCGAAGGGACCTGTGGATGGAAGAAAATGTGCGTGGATTAGGAAACCGCCGAACGTACAAACGTCGGGAAGAGTGAGCATTTCCATCCGCCGCCCTGTGAACACAGTGCACGTCTCCTTTTTCCTCTCAGGAATATCGCTCCATTTTCTGTCCGCTCCACACAGTAACAAACACTGGAGTGTACCTGTCTGATGAAAAACTGACACAGGCAGAACCAGACTCCGCTGTGTTCTCAGTTGCTGGCTTCTAAGCGACATCTGTCAGACAAGCACTTGCACAACCAAAAGTAATGCATTCACGTCCCAATAAAAGGCTCAAAACCACAGCTTTCTCGAGCCGGGAATATCCGCAACTGTCAACTACAGCGTTTGCAAATCAATGTCATAAAATATCTATCCGACGTCTCTTATACTTTGATGTTACAAATAAATTGAAATCGTTGCCCTGCCGGCCTGCTACCACGACTGCACGGACGGCATGTCGTGTGCCTACCCTCCTGGCGGCGCTGTTCAACGGCGCCTAGCGCCGTACGCTAAGGGACGCGGACAGTGTCACATCGTGTTGTTGAAGTAGAGTGTGCTCATGAAGGATGACAGTCAGTAAAGATTTTTTGAAATCCAATCGTCCTTTAAGAGACAGCCAATATTTGCACACTAATGAAACGCAGAAGAAATTTTCATAAAAAGGAATAATTGGTACCCCCCTTAGGAGTGACAATGTAATAAATGTAAAGTTACACAGAATGTTTTGTAAACTTCGGCAAAATCCAAATCTTTTTCAGTATTTTGGAATAAATGTTGATCCATTGTTTCGCATTTTACAAGCATTGACATATAAAAATACAAATATGAGATTGTCAAATTTGAACACGAATTGTCGCAAGCACTTTAAAATATTATTCGTCTGATTTCTTCCAATCCTTTAATTTTCATATTTATGCCCGAGCGATCATTGATATTTTTGTCATACATCCCTCGTCTTTTTTACACTTCTTTAAGGATATCATCTTTGATTTCGTCTTCGTCGACAGTCTCGTTGTGCGCAGACAGTGATAACATGTTTGAATGTCGCTGGGTCGAAAGTCGGAAAGCAACTGAGGAACGGATAATGCACGGAGAGTGACAAATTTATCAGCCCTGCACGCACGTCTATCAAAATCTAGAGACGCACTGGCTCTGTGGCAGGCCCTGTTTGAGAGTCGGCAGATGGAAGTGGTAACCGTGTGTCTCGTACGTATATATCCACAGAATGGACATGAGTGACGGAACAGTCACGCTGACAAAAATCACCCGTGCTCGATAGCCTTAAGAACTATGAGAACTTTTCTATCTTCAGCTTTCGGCTGCAAGCTCCTTGCTTTTTGAACTTTGGAAGGAGCAAAATAAGACAAAAATTACGAGTAAACATGGGCTCCAAAATGTGTAACGTGAGGTCTACGAGCACATGTTTAGTGGAGGGAAGATAAGTAAGTGCCCATAGATGCCCTCTGGAGCCCATATTACTGGATGTTGATTTCTTGTTTTGGTCCATGCTATTACAAGTCGACGTTTGTCGCTGGGGTTCTGGTTGAGCCTGTAAATTATAATCTGGGTGTAAAATATATATTCTTATGTGAAAGCATACATACTCTAGGATTTAACAGAGAGCAGCGAAAACAATTATTGGAATAAACCTTCTTGTAGCTATCAATATACTTATACAAAAAGACGTAATTCACCATACATTCCATACAGCAACAAAACTTTCAAACACAACAACTTACTATCTTATGCAGCTGAACTTTTGGAAATATCACGAACTAGATGGTAGGTATTTATCAAGATTGTCCATCGTAACAAATTTCTGCAAAAATTTATTAAATTAGTTAATAAAATAATAGTGTAGATAAACAGCGATATTGTTTTATTAACTATCTCAGTTAACTTATAGCGGTTTAAGAGTAGAACTGTCTCATCATAATTAACATTTTATTTTCGTAATACTGACATCGTTTACCATCTCATTAAAACAGCGACAGTCAAAGACAGCCCACTAACGATGTAATAGGTACATGAGTCTAGACATAATTACAATACAGCTACTTTAATATAAATGGCATTCACATTCATACACTTTCTCACCGAAATTGTGATCGCAGTTACTTAAAAATGGCGATAAAACTGAAACAGTCTGTCGTCAATAAAGATTACTCATTATAAACTGGTATTTGGTGCATCTACTCTAATGACCATGTCGTTATCAGACATATATTATGCTGCTCGCCGTAAAGAAATTTTTTTTGCGATAGACGTAATATTATTGGTAGGCATTCGAGAGCATACGCTACCAGCATGATTCAAAAAGCTGGGAACAAAGACTGCATTTTTTCCAAGGCTCAAACCTCAGGTTCTGCAGATGACAGAAAGAAGGATCAAGTGTTTTGGATACCTCTTGGTCTAGGTACGATCTGTACACCCAATAGAAACAACGTCTTGCCTGTACAGTACAAGGTCACAGTCTGAATATTACACGCTTCTCATAGCTTATGTGAATGGAGCGAAACGATTCGCTCTTTTTTGCATTAGATGCGGCCTACGCTGCGCCTTGTGTTCCTAAAATTCCGATCTTCATATCGTTATCTGTTTTAGAGATATCGAGGTTCAAATTCTCCCTACTTCTGCATGTAATATACAGGCGCAAAATTCGGTGAGAGTCGAAAACTGCTATATCCGCGAGCAGCCGGATCCGGTGCAGGAGAGAAACGGTGACGACGCAAGGCGGTAAGACCAACTGCGTACAGGACTGAAACCCACACCGGAGTCGAGCAACAGAGTTGACCGAACGGCGGACCCGACACGACAAGAGAAAATCAATAGCAACCCACAAAACGACAAAGTCCAACGAGCCTATTTTTTGGTTTATTGTGATCTGATTCCAAAGCTCCATATGGGCGGGGGAGGGATACCAGCGGCACAATCCGCCACTCTTCAGACGAGTGAAATGACAGCTAATAGAAGAAGACAATGTTACATACATAAGGCGATAAAAAATGGGGACATAAAACAGAGTAATCGGGAGATAATGGAGGTAAAAATACACTGATATGAAGACGATTTGTAGAGCACAAAAAAGACATTGAAGTCACATGCACCGGTTAAAAGTATCCACAGTATTAAAAACGCTTCAGAGCAACACACTTTAAACCCACTTGACGCACACCCGATGAAAAATAAAACTGCCAGGTGGACCTACCGAGGGAGAGGCCTGCGAGGATGGAAAAGGAGGGGAGAGCAAGGTGCAGCAGGGGAGGGGCAGGATGAAAAGAGGAAGGGCATCAGCGGGTGCACCAAACGGCAGGAGACAGGTGGGGCGGCAGATGAAGACAGAAGGCAAGGCAGGAGGGAGTGCAGAGACATTGAAGGGGAGCACAGGAGAGGGGGGGGGGGGCGTAGTAGGGGAAAGCCGCTCAGGAGGAGGGAGGGGGAGGAGAGGGAGCCCTGAGACGAACCTTCGCCACGACGCTTTCAACAGGTCAAGCAAGAGCCACAATCATAATCGAGACCAAAGAGAAAATCAATGCCAAGTGAAGTCGTCGACGAATAGACAGTAGCACAACGTAGATTATAGCGAACTACTAAGTGAGCGGTCAACTGCGGTGCTACTCACGCCGGGCGCGAGGGACGGTATTGGCCGGTATATTCACGTGGAGAGACGGTGCCGCAGTCACTAGGCAGGTCGGCGGAGACACTGCCCTCTATCGTCGATCGCGATCCATTTGCTCAGGGGAGCACTTAACTTCCGTGCGCCACAATACCAGGAAAGCGTAGTTTATAAAATACGTACTAGAGACAAATACGCTGTAAAGTGTCTCTGCTAACATCAGGATGGTCCCTGGATCGCCATGTTGTAATACCGAAGGGTACGCAAAATTTTTGTGGACATAAAATACGCTCTGAGATGTAAAATTAGTTTTGTGTTATTTCCATTTCACGTTAGTAAGCTATTATAAATTTTCTGGCCATAAAGCTATTTTAATGCGAGTCACATCCACTGCTATAATAGGAAAAGTAGGGTACCAGTGGAAAAATTCCCGTATCGGATCGCAGAAAAGGCGAATATGCTCATGCTTAAGAGATTCTCACTGAAAACTAAGGTACCAGCTGCCTCCTCACCACTTTTAAAAACTTCCGCAAAAATTTGGCATATGAACAAACTTGCACTTTCTTATGCTGAGAGAGGAGACAGTACCAATCAGAAAGAGACGGGAAAGTAACAAATGCAGAAAGATAGTAGACAGCGGTTGTGGCATAGAGAAAGCGAAGGGGACAATGGCAGTGTAAGAGAAAGAGAGGGACATAGTGGCAGCGGAACATCGTTGACAGTGACAGAACAGTGCTAGGGAAAGAGTAGGCAGGGCCAGTGGGAGAGGAATAAAGACAAGGACAAAGTGGCTAGCTATAGTGAGAGACAAAGTGTATGATGAGATAATGACAACGAGAAGAGCCAGTGGCAGTGAGAAGAAAAGAATGATATAGTAGAAGTAGGGGGAGGAAGAGGGAAACAGTGACAGGGAGAGGAGACAGTAGTAGTACAGAGTGAAGGAGAATGTGGCTGTGAGACAGCAGACAGTCTTTTCGTAGTCCTGAGTCTTCTGACTAGTTTTGATGCGGCCCACCACGAGTTCCTCTCCTGTGTCAAACTTTTTATATCAGAGTAGCAACTGCAGCCTACATCCTGAATTATTAGCTCGATGTATTCGAGTGTCTGTCTTGCTCTACAGCTTTAACCTCTAGAGCTACATCTAGAACCATCGAAGTTAGTCCGTGATGTCTTAACAGATGTCCTATCATCCTGTCCCTTCTTCTCCTCAGTGTTCTCTACATTTTCCCTTCCTCGCCGATTCTGCAGAGAGCTTTCTCATTCCTTAAATACATTCTACAATTCTCGTTCACTTTCATTGAGGATAGTGCAAGACTACACTGAACTTACAGTATGTTTTGCAAGGCGACAGGTGACTCTGAGCTACCGCCCTGACAGCACTCACTTTAATTAGTAAACCTTCTACTTGACTACCTGCCCCATGTGTCTGCTAAATTGATTTTGCCCGTTAACCATGTTTGTTGTTGATAGGCTGCATTAGAGACTATCATTTTTAGAATATAAGTGATTTCAAATGATGAAATAGTATTAATAAAATGATGCTCCTGTCATTATTTTTGTCAGTTGTTGATGGGTGATTGATATATTAACACGGAATTGATCTTTTAGAAAAAGCACAAGTCTATTGATTAAAACTTGGACAAAAATACGTGTGAAACTGTATGACAAAAATAAAACATGATCTTATTGGAGCACAATTATGCAACGAACAGTTAACAGCCCTGTGTGGTGACTGGTTGGCAAAGACTACGCTTTGTCTGATTGAACTACGAGGGTTGGAACTTTAATAGTGGTAACTGTTTATTTACAGCTCGTGCAAAATAGAGACGTGTTTCAGAGTTATACTGACCTTCAAAGTAGTCACCAGCATTGTGTATAATCCGTAGCCAGCGATGTGGAAGTCCTAGGACACTCGTAGCAATGCCAGTTGTGCTGACAGTTCGAGCGGCGCGGTGTATTGCCCGACGAATTTGTAGCAGTCCTGAAGCGAATGCCGTGAAGTGCGTCCTTCAGTTTAGAAATCGATTTGAACTCACGAGGGCTTAAGGCAGGGGAATGCAGTAAGTGGTATAGTACATAGCAGCCCTGTCAGTCAAACAAATCAATAACAGATTACATTGTACGTGCTTGAGCTTTGTCCTGCTAAATGATGGTCGGGTCCTACAGAAAGTGTCATCACTTCCGTTTCGAAGCTGTTCATTTTGCAGTACAATGCTCAAGCACGTACAATGCAATCTGTTATTGATTTGTTTGACTGATAGGGCTGATAAGTGCTATGCCACTTACTGCACTCCCCTGCCTTAAGCCCTCGTGAGTTCAACTCGATTTCTGAACTGAAGGAAACAGTTCACGGCATTCGCTTCAGAACTGCTACAAATTCGTAGGGCAAGGCACCGCGCCGCTCGAACTGTCAACAGAGCTGGCACTGCTAAGAGTATCCTGGGACTTCCACATCGCTGGAAACGGATACAAAATGCTGGTGACTACTTTGAAGGTCACTAAAACTTTGAAAGATGCATCTATTTTGTACGAGTTGTAAATAAATAGTTGCCACTGTTAAAGTTCGAACCCTCGTATTTACTGTGTCTGAAAATACAGATAACCCAATCTGAAACTATCTTACACTGAATAGACTTTGATGGATTTATTCTACACAGAAGCAGCTGAGAAAAAGTGGTGAGACTGTAATTCTGTTTGCCACAACAAGCCTGAGCAACAATGCAGTACCCGTTGTACTGGCGTGTGGCAGTGTATCAGGTGACAGCCTTGGTTCAAGTGTCTGCAGAGCAGCGGTGTGCGGCGACTGTAATTTCGTACCACGGACAAGAAATATGCAAAGTCATGGCTGGCCATCTGTTACATGGGTCACAATTACTCTCTCACGTAACCTGAAATCTCTCCAGAATCCAGCATGCGACACCTCCATTTGCCGGTCATACCATGGGCTAGTTTGACTCACTTATACGGCAGTGCGCTGTCAGAGTGGCAGACCTGTCACAAATAAGACTGCCCTCAGCACAGAAAGTTATCGAAGATGACTGAGGTCAAAATTTTAGCAGAGCTAAGTCTCCACTACAGGATCCCCAGTCAACACCTACTAACGCCCAGGACAAATGTCCCTAGTGCAACAAAAACGAAGACCAGAATCCTCTCCAGATCGGAGTCTGAATCAGAAGACCCACTCTAGCCCGCATTCGGGAAAAGTCCACTCTAGCGCGAAGTCAGAATTCGAAGAACAAGCTTCTCCTCCCCTGACTTCTTATAAAACTTTTTAACATCCACAAAAACACTCCCACAACTGTCCCCACAAGGGTTTTGCGCCAATCGCAAGACTCCACGAGCTCCATGTCTCCCCTCTAACTCATCTTATCAGCCAATCTTAACAACAGTTAACAATACTCTTCTCTTTTCAGGAGAAGCCGCCTATCCCTGACTCGCAAATTCTGGTGCAGAGAGTACGAGAGGTTATGCCCCTAACTTGTTTCTTTTCCACGGCCACTTCATCAGCGTGTTATTTTGAGTTTCTGTCTAGCTGTAAACTGAACAATCCATTTATCATGGAGATCACTACCTATAAAGACTGAACGTTACTACATGTCCGACCAGGGTTCTTGCTTCACTAAGAGAATGGTTTTGTGTCCCACATAGATGATTTCAGAGTCGCCATAAATGTTACACTTCTTCTAAAATTGTTTTAAAGGCCTGAGGCTTCCCGAAAGTCTCTGCAGGCCAAGGTATGACACGACTTGACGGCTACCTCGGTAGCGTCCAGTCCACATTGAACGTGGAAACTCGCAAACTTTTATGGCCGCCATCTCTTTTCATAAATGGCATTTATGATGTTGTCGTAACACGTTGGCTGGGCGAGCTAGATTTATCTTACGAGCCGATCCCTGCTGTGGCAAGAGGTGCCTAACAGTTAGGACAGGTAAGCCATTTTTCCGCCTCTTCGACCAGATGCTTTGTCTGCACACCGTGGGAGAAATCCTTGGTCCGAGTATTCTCTCACCAGTAAGAGCTTCGAGATGTTCTTTCCCCTAAACACGTGGCTTTGAAGCGCCCAGCATCCACTGCAAGATTTACTGTTAAATGGTCAAACTGCCTGCTTGCTCTCAACATTAGAAAAATGCTATTTGAAGGACAGCCACCATAAAAACCCCGCATGTGTTAACAAAATACACACTTCCATCAGTGACTGCTCATGCTGATAACTTCCTGAATCTACACTTTCCTTTTATTTCCATCACTGGTGCTTCAGTGTATAGATTAAACAGTAGGGGTGAAAGGCTACACCCCTGTCTCACAAAATTTTTAATCAGAGCACTTCATTTTCTTTTGGTCTTCTTGTTTGCTCTTGATTCTCATGCGTGGAACATTCGAAAAGCAAGATATGATCGGTGGCAAAATCGAAACCACTGCAAAAATCAAAATTATTCTATTTGCAACATTTAGCTACGCATTCCAGCTACTTCTCTATGTAGAAGCTGCTCCAGCTTGGACATCTGTCATAGCTTTGTACCACGTTCCAATATCCTCGTCATACGAGGCAGAGACGTGTGGTCAAAAAAATGATTCAAATGGCTCTGAGCACTATGGGACTCAACTGCTGAGGTCATTAGTCCCCTAGAACTTAGAACTAGTTAAACCTAACTAACCTAAGGACATCACAAACATCCACGCCCGAGGCAGGATTCGAACCTGCGACCGTAGCGGTCTTGCGGTTCCAGACTGCAGCGCCTCTAACAGCACGGCCACTTCGGCCGGCAGACGTGTGGTCTCCTCCAATTCTCTACGCTGGTCTACATCTCTTTGTCTGTGTCAAAATGCTGTCTTCATAACCAGTGGTTCATTTGAGTAGAGATTAGTCTCAAGCTGTATTGTCTGTGATAAAACACTTATCATCGAAAACGCTACAGGAGCATCTTCAACGCCTGGGGGATGTTTGCAGAATGAGCCAGGCTGTGGCAAAGCCATATCTCCGCAATATCCTTTCTTTCAGGAGTGCTAGTTCTGCAAGGTTCGCAGGAGAGCTTCTGTTAAGTTTGGAAGGTAGGAGACGAGGTACTGGCAGAAGTAAAGCTGTGAAGACGGGGCGTGAGTAGTGCTTGGGTAGCTCAGTTGGTAGAGCACTTGCCCGCGAAAGGCAAAGGTCCCGAGTTCGAGTCTCGGTCCGGCACACAGTTTTAATCTGCCAGGAAGTTTCTTCTCAGGTCTTGCTTCTTTCGAGATTGTGTGGATGATGTTTTTCAAAAGTCTGATGTATATCGCTAATCTCATAGATTCTGCACAACAACGTGAATAGTCGTTTTGTTGCCACTTCCTCAATGATTTTAGAAATTCTGGTGGAATATTCTCTGTCCGTTCCGCCATATCTGAATTTAAGCCACCCAAAGTTCTTTTAAATTCTGACTCTAATACTGGATCGCCTATCTCTTCCCTATGGACTTCTGTTTCTTCTTCTATGACGTCATCAGACACGTCCTCCACTTAAATGTATTCTTTCCTACTACTACCTCTCTCCTCTGCTTTTAACACCGGAATTCCCGTTGCTCTCTCAATGTTACAGTCCATCCTTTTAGTTTCATCGTCGGTTGTTTTGACTTTTCTGTATGCTGAGTCAGTCCTTCCAACAGTTGTTTCTTTTATGAATTCTTCACATATCTCATGGAGCCATTATGCCTTAGCTTCCATACACTTCCTACTTATTTCATTCCTAAGTGATTTGTTGTTCTCTATTCCTAAATTTCCCTGAACATTTTAGTACCGCCATCTTTCATTGATCAGGTAACCTATTTCTCCTGTTACCCATGGTATTTTCGCAGTTACCTTCGCTGTATCTACTTTTTTTCTTCTCAACGTCTGTAATTGCCCTTTTCAGATATGTCCACTCGTCTTCAACTGAACTATTCATTATTGCAGGATCTTTAGTGTCAGAGAACTTCAGCACTATCTCTTCATTCCTTAGTACTTCCACATTACACTGCTTTCCGCATTGATACATCTGACTAGTCTCTTAAACTCCAGCTTACCCTTCAATATTACTAAATTGTGATGTGAATCTATATTCGTTCCTGAGGAGGCTTTATAATCCAGTATCTGATTTTGGAATCCATGACGTAATATAACCGGAATTTGCAGTATCTCCTGTTGCAAGTATATCTCTTCCACTTGTGATTCTTGAACAGGGAAATGCTGTCACTAGCCGAAATTCATTGGAAAACTCAATAACTGTTTCTCCACCCACATTCCTACTACCAAGCCCATAATGTTCTGTAACCCTATCTTCTAACTTCTCCCCTACAACTGCATTCCAGTGTCGCATGACTATTTCATTTTCGTTTCCCTTTACGTACTGAATTATCCTCTCAGTATTCTCATACACTTTCTCTATGTCACCACCTTATTGCGATATCGGCATGTATACCTGAACTACTGTTTTCGGTGTTGTTTTGGGGTCAATCCTGATGAAAACAATCGTTTCACCGAACTGTTCTCAGTAACTCACTCTCTGCTCTACCTTCCTATTTGTAACGGATCCTACTGCTGTTATACCATTTTCTGCTGCTGCTGATATTACCCTATACTCGTCTAACCTGAAATCCTTTTCTTTCTTCCATTTCACTTTACTAACCCCAGCTATATCTAGACTGAGCCTTTGTATTTCTCTTTTCAAAATGTCTAGTTTCATTACTCCGTTCAAACTTCTGAGTTGTGGAATGTTACACTTCCCTTGGTTAGTCAATGTGTTTCTCATGATCACCTCCCCATCGGCAGTCCCTTCCTGAAAATCCGAATCCGAATCTTTTACCAATGGTGAGGTAATCATGACACGTTTTAACTACAGGCCACATGTTCTGCGGATGCACATTGAGTGTCTTTAGTGCAAAAGTTTCCATAGCCTTCTGCATCCTCATGCCGTTGATAGGGGCAGCTTAGCACCTCGAGAGATTGCCCTCAACATCTGTTCGCTCCTCGACCATCTTCGGGCACGGGAGTTGACAGAACGGGGATGACTTCTTCTGCCAGAAGTCTACGGCCATCACTTCTGACGATTCTTATTCAAAATTTTAAGCAATGGCGTGGTTCGAGCCCGGGACGCAGTATGTTTTGATTACCATGTAAAGAGGCTACGCCAATTTTAAAATTTCGTTCGTTATCTGCAGACCACGGGTTGTATCCAGTGACAGTTAAAGAGAATCATGGAGACAATGAGTTGGCCTGAATGAATGAGTGATAATGGGCAAGTGGGAGTGGATGGGTGTGAGCACCTTACAGCGGTGGACCATTCACAGTTAAGGGGCCTTCTGGGAGTGAGAGGTGAGTTGCATCTTAAAAACAGTACAGATATGTATGGAACTCAAAATTGTTGGGAAAATCCTTAAAGGTGCTGAAGTACCAGGATGAGGCAGCTCCTATCCCATTTCTCAGATAGTCTTTTCAACACGAGCATATGCGCATTTTTTGTGTTCCCATGGCAGCATTTCGTCACTTGTCTTAGGAGAGTTGCTGTTATAAGTGCCAAATAGTAAGGCCGTTTACTGTCTTCCCCCTCTCGTTTTTTTTTTTTTTTACTTTAACCATGTTTAATATTGAGCTCAAAAAAAGCAATTGTAATTGATTACTGAAACTAGCCAACTGACTCTATTTAAAATAGGCTTCTGCAGTTAACTGTCTGGCTATATGTATTAAAGAGACCGCGTTTCCGTTTTCAAAAGGGGCAGCAGAGAAAAAAAATGCCTGGCAGTATAGGGAATCGAACATGTGACTGCTGCATTGCAGCAAGACGCGCTGACACAGACCGACAAAGAAGTACATTAACGCTCAGAGAGCTCAGAGAGCGTACATTGTATTATTTACACCGGTCTTACTCTGATAAGCCAAAACATTATTACCACTACAAAATTGTTAAGGCTTTCATGGCCACTTGTTGACAAACTGCCTATTGGCTTCTGTCTCGGGTTCTTCGGCCGACGTTCATCGTTAGCGCTCCTGGATCACCGACATATAAACTGGCAAAACACTTGGCCTCTCTGCTCCAGCCACACGTCGGGAAGACCGACACATACATTAAGGACTCAGGACATTTCATTGAGAAGCTGAAGAAACTGAAACTTGCACCAAACGACATCTTGGTCAGCTTTGATGTTGTTTCGTTATTTACGAAAGTGCCACTCAGTGGCGCTCTGGAGCACATCGGTTCCATTTTCCCGCAGGACATCAGAAAGCTCTTCCATGCATGTCTCACCACGAGCTATTTCACGTGGAATGGAGATTTCTACGAACAGCTGGAAGGTGTCGCCATGGGTAGTCCTCTCAGTCCAGTGGTGGCCAACTTCTTCATGGAACAATTCGAAGCACAGGCACTGGACTCGGCGACTTGCAAACCTAAGGTGTGGTACAGGTACGTCGATGATACTTTCGTGGTGTGGAGCCATGGTGAAGAACAGCTCGGTGACTTCCTGAGACACTTGAACAGCCTCCATGCCAACATAACATTTACCATGGAAGTAGAAAAGGACAAGAAACTGCCATTTCTAAATGTGCTGGTCAAAAGGGACGGCGAAAACCTGGGACACAGCGTGTATCGAAAACCGACACACACGGACCGATACCTGCACAAACTGTCAAACCACCACCCGAGCCAGAAAAGAGGCATGATTAGTACGCTCGTAACGAGAGCAGGACGAATATGTGAGCCGCAACACCTCAAAAGAGAAATGCAACACCTGGAAACTGTCCGGAGGAGCAATGGGTACTCCAAAAATTATATTAGAAGTGTAACAGAGCCAAACACTCGGCGAAGTAAGGAACCAAGAAAAGAAATGTCGGGTACGGCCTTTCTGCCATACATTCCCAGAGTGACGGCAGAATCGGCCGTATATTGCGCAAACATGGCGTAAAGACGATTTTCAAACCGACACGGAAGATCAAAGAATGTCTTAGATCGGCGAAGGCGAAAAGAGACCCACTTGCAATGTCGGGAATACACCGTATACTATGCACATGCGGAAAAGTTTATGTCGGACTGACTGGACGATCCATCAACACCAGGATCAAAGAGCATAAGCGACATTGCAGGTTGGGGCAGGTGGAGAAATCGGCCGTGGCAGAGCACGCACTGAATGAGACCGACCACGTAATAAAATTCGCTGACACGGAAGTTCTGGCTGTAGAGAAGCACTATCACACGCGCTTGTTCAGAGAAGCTGTAGAAATACAAAAACACGCGAACAGTTTGAACAAGAAAGAGGAAAGCCTTAAGGTCAACGGATCCTGGCTTCCCGTACTGCAGCGAACGACCGTCGCAGGTAGATAGCAAGAGGAGAACCGCACCGGAAATGACCGCGGAGAAGCCCTCGGACGGCGCGCCAGGTATATATAGTCCGCGCCCGCGAGCTCGGCTCCAGTTCACCACCGGCAATGGAGGGTGAAGCTTTGACAGAGCCAGCCACTCGTGCTGGCGAAACGTCAGAAAAATCATTAGATGAACGTCGGCCGAAGAACCCGAGCCAGAAGCCAATAGGCAGTTTGTCATTATTACCACTGCCCACCGCGACGTTCGTTGTCACTTGGCGGCACCGCGGGCACGAGACGCTGAAACAAAAGTATGCATGAGGAGCAGGCATGGACGGCGGAACACACTAGAGAAGATATTGGCTGAAAATGGGTAAATCCATTGAGAAAAGTGTTTTAACCGCGACCGGAACGGTTGAGGGGTGGCCGAGAAAGCGCGGCGGGACCAAACGGAGAGCGACCCGCGAACAAACAAACGAACGGAAAGGACGGACACGAAACAACGACGGACGATCGAAGCAACGGGGTGACAGAGCCAATAAAACGAATCGAAGACGTCCGCTAGTAATGAAAACAAAGAACAGTAAACACGCTGTCTGTTGTCGAGGTGATATGTCAAGACGCACGTAACGGTTAGACTCACTGGCTGAGCATTTTTTTGTTTTCTTTATTGAATTTTGTATTTCGATTCACCCCGAAGAGGGCGGGCTAGCAGCAGCTTAGTATGCCGCTCTTCAGCCTACAGACTTTGTTTTAAAAAGGGGGAGATAATATATAATAAAAACAGGCGATAAAATCGGAGACTTAAATGGTAGCATGGCGAAAAAAATCGAGGAACTTAAAACATAGAACAAAGGAATGATGATGCTAATAAAAGACATATGAAGCAGACATGTAAAATAATAGACAGACAATTAACAAACACGGCGCAGTCTGGTTTTTGTTCGCAAAAGACATAAAATTCACGCCAAGCGACAGCATGGTTTCCGTTTGCAACACTCGGAAAGTCGAAACAACACTGAACATTCAATGGAACACTGCACTAAAAGGTTGGCAAATATGACATACCACAGCCAAGAGCAGGTGGGGAGGGGGGAAACTGGACAGATGATGGGAAAATAGAAAAGGGGGGAAGGGAAAGAAAAGTGAAGGGGGAAGGGGGCAAAGGAGCCAATGGAGGATGAGGACCCATAAGAGGGATGGGGGGTACTGGGCAGACGCGATAGGGGGTGGGGAAGGCCGAGAAGGGGAATACAAAAGGACTCAGGGGTGAAGGGAGGTAGGGAGAGGTTAGGCAGGGAGAAACACAGGATGGAAGGGGGGAAGAGGGAGCCCAGGGAAAGGACAGAGGAATGGAGGGGGTGAGGATCAGAGTTGATAGGAGGGATAAATGGAGAGAGGGCATCATCTGGGAGGGATCTCTATACCTTGAATGGTGTAGAGATGGAGGGTAGGGGCGACACAACAGTGAAGGCATGGCAGGGGGTGGGGATGGGAAAGGAGAGGAGCAACTAGGAGCTGAGGGGGATCAAGGTGGCGATAGGTTAAGAGTATGCGGACATTTTTTAGGAATAGGAGTAGATGGGGGAAAGGAATGAGGTCATAGAGGATCCATGTGGGGGACAGGAGTCATATACGGAAGGTGACACGAAGTGCATGACGCTCAAGGATTTGGAGGGACATAGAATTTGGAGGGGGCACAGAGATCCAGATGGGACTGGCATAACAGAGGATGTGACGGATTAAGGTTATGTAGGTGTGGAGGATGGTAGAGGGGTGCAACCCCCATGTCTGGCCAGGGAGGAGTTTGAAGAGTCGGTTGTGGGCTTTGGATTGGATGGAGTGGAGATGAAGGATCCAGGTGAGGTCAATGGTGAGCCAAAGGTAGGTGAGGGTGGGGGAGAGGCGGACAGGATGGGTGAAGACGGTAGGGGAGAAATCCAGGAGCCAGAAGGAGAGAGTGGTATGACCTACAATGATTGCCTGGGTCTTTGAAGGGTTGATTCTCAGGAGCCACTGGTTACACCATGCGACAAAAAGATCAAGGTGATTCTGGAGAAGGTGTTGGGACCATTGGAGGGTAGGAGCGAGGGTGAGGAATGCAGTGTCATCGACATACTGCAAGAGGTGTACTGGAGTGGGGTGATTGGGCCATATCTGCCGTGTACAGGAGGTAGAGGAGAGGGGAGAGGACAGAGCCCTGGGGCACACCTGCAGAGGGGTGGAAAGTGTGGGAATTGACATTATGGATGGTAACATAGGAGGGGCAGCAGGAGATGAAGGAGGCCATCAGATGGATGTAGTTGACTGAAAGAGTGTAGGTTTGGAGTTCAAACAGGAGACCGGGATGCCAGACATGGTCGTAGGCCTTTTCGAGGATGAGGGAGACAAAAATGGCTGAGTGACAGGAGTTAAGCTGGAGGGAGAGGAGATGAGTGAGGCATAGAAGTTAGTCATTGGCTGAGAAGGAAGGTCGAAAGCCACACTGTGTGTCAGGGAGGAGGTGGTTTTGGTGGAGGTGGTGATGGATGCGCCGGATAAGGATGGATTCCAAGAGCTTGCTGAACACCCATGTGAGACAGATAGGGCAATAGGAAGAGGCATCAGATGGAGGTTTGTTGGGTTTGGAGAACATCAGGATATAGGAGGTTTTCCACAGGTCAGGGTAGAAGATAGTGGCAAGGATGACATTGTAGAGGGTGGCAAGGACTGAAAGGAACGAGGGAGTGCAGTGTTTGAGGTGGCAGTAGATAACACGGTCGTGGCCAGGAGCAGTGTTGCGTTTAATGTGGAATGTGAGGCTGATGCCCCGTGTGGTGATGGGAGTTTTAACTTCAGATGGTGGTGTGTGGCCCAAGTACTGGAAGCTAGGAGCAAGGGGAGGAACAGAGGTATTTGTACGGTCCATGATGTTAGGGAAGAGGGAGTAATCAAAATGGGGATCATCTGGTATGGGAAAAACATCGGAGAGGTGAGTGGCAAAGTGGTTGGCCTTGCTGAGGTTGTCAGGAAAGGGACGGTCATCAAGGAGGAGAGGGTACTGGTGGTTGGGGTGGTTCCTGGTAAGGCGTTGGAAATCAGACCAATACTCGGAAGAGTATATTGGGAGCGTGGTGTTGAGCTGTGTATATGTCTGGCACCAGGTGCGGCGTTTCTTCGCAGTAAGCAGGTTGCGGATGTGTCGGTGCAATTGCCGCTGGTGGGTAAGTGTGTCCCAGTCATGAGTGAGGGTGGATGGCTTTGGTGAGGATATGGGTGGCGACGGCGTCAGACAAGGTCTGGTGCAGGAAGGCAGCAGTGCGAGAGATGTCATCAGGAGATTGGAGGGTAAGGTCGTGGCCTTCAATCTGGGTGTGAATGGAGTCCCGTTAGGCATCCCAGTTCGCACGGAAGTAATCATGGACAAGTTTAGGAGAGATGTCGGAGCGAGGATTTGGGCGGGGATACTGGCTGAGCGAGAGGCGGGTGCTTAAGTACATGACCGTGGTGCCGCTATTGGCCCTCACATTAAACGTGGGCCAGGAGGCGCGCGCCGCCACGGCTGACGGCGCGATGATGCGGAGACCTCTAGAGGTCTTCGACGTCCATGTGGTCTGGCGCGTATTCCAAATCCGCGGCGTGCGGTACCAGAAAAAACGACTTTGATAAAGGACAGATTATCATTACGCAGAGCCTGCGAACGAATATCTCGACGAATATGGTGTGATATTCTTGGCTGTGGCCGCCAGTGTTTTATTTTGCTAGAATCTCGCCTTGATGCGGCTTGATACACTTGAAGTAGCACATAACGTGGAGAGAGGTACAAGCGATAGATGGTACAGTATGTATCAGTCCCGAGCGAGAGTCCGCCAGATGTACTGAACTTGCTTCTGATTGCTCGGCACGGTCGGGTGCTAGGCGCCAAACGCCTAAATTCCCTTATTAATTATTTATGTACTTTCAATTGTATTTAACCAAGTTTTTAGTATGACATTCTCTCATGGTTACCCTACGTCTATCGTTTTTGTTTATTAAATTTCACTAGTTTTGAGAAACATAAGAGTAACGATATTGCAACCGACCTGCTTCGGATACCTTCGCGTCACTTTGGTGCGCCCGGGAAGCGAAGTACTTCGGCTACGCTGGTCACTCCGTTTCGGACGTTCTGGCTGGTCAGACACGTATCTCAGTATCGTGCGTTACTTAGATGTAAATATGTAATAGTCACTCTGTTTCTGGCGTTCTTCAGAACCCAACATGTTGTATTCTATATCGGGCGTAACTTACTCAACTGTGTCTAGTGCGTTCCGGAGAGCCGAAACGTGTATCATATTCCGGAAGTTGGATGGAAAAGTTACTATACAAGTGAGGTAGCTCTAAGTTCTCCAACAAAAATGTGGATCAAAAAAATTTCATAATGTGTATCAAAAAACTTCGAAGTCTATAATAGCTTTACAAGTTTCTATAAGTGAAACACCTTTGCAATTCCTGTGGCTAAGTTCTTTGACCATAACCTACATGTTTCTGTATGAGCAACATCTTTACGCCTGCTGCATCTAAGTTCTTTGACCATAGCCTACGTGTTTGTATGCAAACACAGTCTATTTGACGAGTGCACATTGTAACAGTGAAACATGCAGCTAAACTTTATAAAACTGAAATATGGACGTGAAAATGATAGTAAGTGTGTAACTAAGTGTAAAATCGGTCACCACAGCGTAACTATAATAATTATGCTTCAGTTTTATGTAAGTACAGATATATTTTCGGCAAATGCTGCCTTGCCACTTACAATTGTCCCACTTGTATCTGTTTAGTCACCAGCAAATATTTTTTTTTTATTTATACAGTGATTTCCATCATATAAACATGTACATGAACGTATAAACACCTGAAAATGGGCGCAATCCCGGTACTGATCGTGTGACAAATAAATAACCTTTTATTGTGACTGGTAGCGGAAATTTTTCTATACCCTGTATCGAGTATCGTAAAAGACAATGTAAATGTGTGAATATTTGAATAATAACCAAACTGGATACATTAATGAGAAGTGTCGCCTACCACCATCGTCAGTACTACAGATGTTGCCCTCTGCACCCCGCAAAAAGCACAATCACAGGTTTCAACTGACAGCGTAGCAGCCTCCGCCGAAGAAGGTTCGACGACCGACGAGCTGTCTTCTGCGCTGGGGACACAACTTCAAAAGACGACAGGTTGGTGAAAAGAACGGTTAAATACTCCTATTCGATCTCTACAAGATCTCTTCAGCTTCCAGGTTTGACTTCCAAAGGGACAGATAATTTATACTGGCGGAATGTTAACGTGCTACTGTCGTGAGCAGCTACTGAAAGAGGTAGGAGGACACTGAAGCTACCACTAGGCACTAAATCTTTGCTTACACGAGTCTTGGAGGCTTGTCTGCTCTGTAAAGTATTATAGATGGTGATCTGTGGCCTCTCTCCCTAAACAGCAGAATAGTGGTGCACGCCCAAGTGTCTCGAAGCACTCCATTCACCGTACATTGTTGAACATGGAGCTCCACAGCAGTGCGCTGTGGGAGACATCCTCACATGCTGCGGTAGTTCAAATGGTTCAAATGGCTCTGACCGCTATGGGACTTAACATCTGAGGTCATCAGTCCCCTAGAACTTAGATCTACTTAAACCTAATTAACCTAAGGACACCACACACATCCATGCCCGAGGCAGGATTCGAACCCGCGACCGTAGCAGTCGCGCGGTTCCGGACTGAGCGCCTAGAACCGCTAGACCACCGCGGCCGGCGCTGCGGTAGTAATCGAAGACACGCAGAGAGGTGCAAACCATCTGCATCCCTTCATGCTTGATGTCCTCCCTGACGGCGATGTCACCTTTCAGTAGTGTAAATGTCTGTGCCTCTTAGCCAGAACAAACTACTGTGGTTTGGGGAGCATTACAGTGAACTTAGATATCTCAGCGAGCAAATTCGCCTCATGTAAATCCTATGGAACACATCTGATTCGCTAACGTGCCCTACCACCGCGTAAGTATATCAGTGGCCCGTTATCTACGCGCACTACATGAACTGTGGGAAGCCATTTGATACAACGTACCTCCGCAAACCTACTAATAAAGTGATACTCAGAAATAGTGATCTTATTCGTTGCAAGGACGGTTAAAGACGCTATTAAGTAGGTAGTCTTAATGTCGTGGCATTAGTGAATATTTCTTTTCCCCTTTTCATGTTCCTGCATTACACACATAGCAAACGGGAGGCGCTTATAAAAAATACAAATAAAAAAATCTGTAAATGTGTAATAACAAAATAGTACATCTACTCTCTTGGTTTCACAGTTACACTACTGGCCATTAAAATTGCTACACCAAGAAGAAATGCAGATGATAAACGAGTATTCATTGGACAAATATATTATACTATAACTGACATGTCAATACATTTTCGCGCAATTTGGGTTCATAGATCCTGAGAAATCAGTACCCAGAACAACCACCTCTGGCCGTAATAACGGCCTTGATACGCCTGGGCATTGAGTCAAACAGAGCTTGGATGGCGTGTACAGGTACAGCTGTCCATGCAGCTTCAACACGATACCACAGTTCGTCAAGAGTAGTGACTGGCGTATTGTGACGAGCCAGTTTCTCGGCCACTATTGACCAGACGTTTTCAATTGGTGAGAGATGTGGCGAATGTGCTGGCCAGGACAGCAGCCGAGCATTTTCTGTATCTAGAAAGGCCCGTACAGGACCTGCAACACGCGGTCGTGCATTATCCTGCTGAAATGTAGGGTTTCGCAGGGATCGAATGAAGGGCAGAGCCACGGGTCGTAACACATCTGAAATCTAATTTCCACTGTTCAAAGTGCCGTCAATGGGTACAAGAGGTGAACGAGACTCGTAACCAATGGCACCCCATACAATCACGCCATGTGATACGCCAGTATGGAGATGACGAATACACGCTTCCAATGTGCGTTCAACGCGATGTCGCCAAACACGGATGCGACCATCACGATGCTGTAAAGAGAACCTGGATTCATCCGAGAAAATGACGTTTTGCCATTCTTGCACTCAGGTTCGTCGTTGAGTACACCATCGCAGGCGCTCCTATCTGTGATGGAGCGTCAAGGGTAACCGTAACGACGGTCTCCAAGCTGATTGTTCATGCTGCTGCGAACGTCGTCGAACAGTTCGTGCAAATGGTTGTTGTCTTGCAAACATCCCCACATGCTGACTCAGGGATCGAGACGTGGCCGCACGAACCATTACAGCCATGCGGATAAGATGCCTGTCATCTCGACTGCTAGTAATAGGAGGCCGTTGGGATGCAGCACTGCGTTCTGTATTACCCTCCTGATCCCACCGATTCCATATTTTGCTAACAGTCATTGGATCTCGACCAACGCGTGCAGCAATGTCGCGATACGATAAACCGCAATCGCGATAGGCTGCAATCCGACCTTTATCAAAGTCGGAAACGTGTTGGTACCCATTTCTCCGCCTTACACGAGGTATCACAACAAAGTTTCACCAGGCAACGCCGGTCAACTGCTGTTTGTGTATGAGAAATCGGTTGGAAACTTTGCTCATGTCAGCACGTTGTAGGTGTCGGCACCGGCGCTAACCTTGTGTGAATGCTCCGAAATGCTAATCATTCGCATATCACAGCATCTTCTTCGTGTCGGTTAAATTTCGCGTCTGTAGCACGTCATCTTCGTGGTGTAGCAATTGTAATGTCCAGTAGTGTATTCCAGAATTGCCACATAAAATACGGCGTCTAACAGGTACTGGGTGGTGCTGTCTGTCTCTGTGAGTGTCTGCTGTCTGCCAGCCGTCCACTCGCTGGCTGCAGCCGTTGTCTGCCCCGGCGGCCGCTCCCCGCAGGAAATTAACGGAAGGCGCCGGCGACGGCCGGACAGCACGCCGGCAGCTCATCGCCGGCCGTCCGCCCGCCCCCGCAGATTCGTTCGCCTGCGGGAAATGTCGTCGGTGCTTCAAACACTTTTTCTGTTTGAAAGTCACAACACCACACCCTCTACGCGTGATAAATACTGTTACAGCGGGTGATGATAGATACACGGGCGGAAAATAGATCCCAGGGCGAGGAAGCAGTAGTGCTAAGGAAACGAAATTTTGGGGGACGCGTTTGCACATCTCACATACACTGATGAGCCATTATGACCGCTGCCCACCGTTAGGCTGTATGCTGCGTGGTAACGCTAAGGGCACGTGACGCGACAAGATAAGTACAAGAGAGGAGCAAAGACGAATGGGAAATCATTCTAGCGACGAGAAGTGGGGTAGACGCGGAAATCCACCGACTTTGACAAAAGCCAGGTCATTATGGCCGTGTCGATGGAAGTGAGCGTCTATGAAAGCTGGTCGTGTTGAAAGATCCCTTCTGTTTAGTTACGCATTGTTACCTTTTTGTATCTCTCTTCCTCTGTTTCCTTCTATCTATGCTAGAGCATGCCAAACGTGTGTGTAGCCCAGTCACCTCATTGGCACGTGTTTGCCCGCTTGATACGTTGCTCGGAAGGATTGAGTTTAAGGGGCCAGCCCCACGTTTAGTTAAATGATCTGATGATTATTACGTTAATATTGCGCAACGGATAACACGCAGGAGGTCTCAAACAACCAAGTGGGCAAGTCAGTAAAGGCCACGCTCTATCATGATCTATAAGGACACCACTTTGTTGGTAACATGGCTCTCTACACAGGACTGGGGTTTGTAATGATCATTAAATCCATGACATTGCTCTCGACACATAACTTGGGTTTGTAATGACCACTAAATGCATGACATCAAGTTTGTAGGACATTTATTGTCTAGATTTCCGGAAACTTTACAAACTTAATATGACATTTATTATCTATATTCCCCATAACATTACAAATTTAATAACTGCTGCAAACAAAGTGAAGTCAAATACCTCCCAGTTTTGTCTCCCACTGCCGGCCGCGGTGGTCTCGCGGTTCTAGGCGCGCAGTCCGGAACCGTGGGACTGCTACGGTCGCAGGTTCGAATCCTGCCTCGGGCATGGATGTGTGTGATGTCCTTAGGTTAGTTAGGTTTAAGTAGTTCTAAGTTCTAGGGGACTGATGACCACAGCAGTTGAGTCCCATAGTGCTCAGAGCCATTTGAACCATTTTTTTTTGTCTCCCACTGAATGTGCTTGAACTAACAGGCATCTCGTTTCCACTTAAGCGCTGGGAAAGAGGATGGGACTACGTTGCTGCCCTTGTGGTCTGTCTGCTGGGACAGTGATCGAAATTCTCACCCAAGATGATTACTAGGACCGAATAATAAAAATTCTCTTAGGTGGAAGAACTGGGGAACAAAGCAGACACAAACGTCTCCCATATTCATAAAAGAAAGCAAATTCTAAAAAAATATCCTGTGAAATACGGCAAACACAAATAATCAATTAATAGCACACGTAAGCATCCTCACCTTAACTAATTTCCAAGAACGAACTGGTAGCTCGCTGGTAGTGAAATTCGACACCACGTGGGTGACCGATACCAACAGCTAATTTCTTCGTTCTCACCCTTCGTTCTTGCTTTCCATACTACAAAATCATTCACAAACTCAACCTATTCTTTATCAAAGTAGTTAGGATTTGCTGCTTGCAAATGGGGGTTAAAAAGGAACCGTGAACAAAATTTATTAGATGGCCTAGAAAAATTTTACGTCAGACGCTTAGAACCTTAAGTATGTCACACACGCATCCACGCATCTCCTACCAGGTTCCACATGGAATCGTCATCCACATTAGTCATCAGCCGTTACGACCACGCGGTAACTGAAAACTTTAATTGTAAAGGCAAAATTTATAAAGAAAAATGAATGAATGGCCGTAACGACACCCTAACTATTTCAATCCTGATTAAGAGCGGATTAGTAACAGTGTAAGACACAATACCTCATCCCACGATGAAATAGGCGGCAAAGACAGAGATTGCCCTCGATTCAGTCCGCTCAGTTCAGCCGCTACCCCAAGAGTGACTATCATGGCGGCTCTCACCGGCGTTCCCTTACATGGAGGGGAGGGGGACCTGTTACCAACCCCGGAGTACACCCTGGCAAACAGGTGCATCATCTTTGTCTTTACTCCAGGCTTAGGTTGGCAGTAACCGACCGACAGGGTGACCACATTTCTGCCTTGGCACTACCAGCAGACGAATTCTTAATACAAACTCCAAACTTAAATAACCCAAGAGAACGTAGTGGTATTAGGGAAAGGAAGTGCTTTTATGTAATTATGAATTGAATTCAATAAACAGGTAGTCCACCTCTTCACTCGAGATATCACACTATTTAAACTAAAAAACATGTTGAAAGTATACTCAATTTAATGCCACAAAAAACTAATTTTAATGAGATGGAACGAATTGTTCCCTCTCTGTGTGTTCGCCTGCTGCTGTCGTGAGCATCTGTGGAAAGTGGTTGAAGAATGCTGAAACCACGAGTAGGCGACAAGTAATTGGACGTTCTCACTTCATCACACAATATTTGCATCGGAGGCTTGCCCGCTGTCTAAAGCAAGATAGGCGGCGGTCTCTGGCAGATCTGACGCAAATGTTTTGGAACACAACGTTCCGTGCACAGAGCTGAACATGGCGTTCAACAGCAAAGGACCCCTAGGTGTTCCCATCTTGACCCAACAATATTGTCAATTATGATTACAGTGGAGGCGGGATCATCGAGAGCGGAACGCAGATCAATAGAATCGTGTCGCCAGGCCGGACGAATCCCGCTTATTGTTAAACCAGGTCGATGGTAGTGCTAGAAACATGTAGCGCGCTACGTAGGCTGGCCGGAGGGAGCAGTAATACGTTATTTTGGACATTCACCAGGACTTGCATGGCACCTGCGGTAATAAATTAAAGCACCATGACAGTGTGAATTACGTGAAGATTATTAGGGACCACCTGTAACACCTTATACTTGATGTCCTCCTCAACAGCGATAACTTTCCGTGTCACAAGGACAGAATCGTGCTGCAATGTTTTAAGGATCACGTTAGTGATCACCGTTGAATCTTGGTCATCAAATTCGGCTTATGTGAATCAGATAAAACCCAAACGGGAAGCAATCGGGTGCCAGCTCCGCGCCCATAAAACAACTCACGGAAACTGTGTGACCTCTTCGCAGTAATGTGGAGCCTCAAACCTCTGGAAACCTGTCATGTACATGTCCAATCCATGGTACGCAGAATCACTGCTAGATGGCGTTCCAGAAGTGCACCAACACTCTTTTAAGTAGGTGGTTCAAAAATGGTTCAAATGGCTCTAAGTACTTTGGGACTTAACATCTGAGGTCATCAGTCCCTTAGACCTAGAACTACTTAAACTTAAATAACTTAAGGACATCACACACATCCTAGCCCGAGGCAGGATTCGAACCTGCGACCGTAGCATGTAGGTGCTCATAATTTTTTGGGCCATCAGTCTATGATGCCATTCAACTTATGCCCTTGTCTTTAGCAAATGGACTGTGACAACTCGTCATCATTTATTTCGTATTGATCTACAGTATAAGCAGAGCTTGGCCAGAAATGAAAGTGACAGAAGTGGGGCGACAGATGCCCAAGGGATTGGAAGAAATAGCATTTTTAGCGACGATCTGCTGCGGCTTGAGCCTTTATGTTCCCGCCGTTTCCAGGTAGCTGTTGGCGCAGTGACAAGAAAGAATACAGGGTTGTCAGTTCGAGGCTCTTTGCACAGACTTTATTTTCAAGACTTTTTTAAAAAAAAGAAGTGAGAAGGAACCGAAATAATGCTCGAGATATGAATTTAATAATGTTTTCATAAAAGGTATGCAAGAAAAATTTGAGATTGCAATTAAATTACCAGGAAGGTATTGTAGACTCTAAATGAAACCTTCATGTATAAAATTATACACGTTTATTATTTTATTTTACAGTGTATGATTGCGACGTGTGCAGGGGTGATATTCATCGCGAAACCAGGAGAAAGCGTAATTTTCTTGGCACCTTGCACTTGTTATAAACGCCCCTTTTTTACAGTTCCATCATTTTTTTTAATTTTTACAAAATAACAAACGTTGTGTAGCTTCAGAAAAAGTTCTCTCTGAGCAGACATGACATGAAGTCCCTTACACTTGAATTAAAATTCGCCGGTCGCTGTGGCCGAGCTGTTCTATCAGCTTCAGTCCGGAACTGCACTACTGCTACGGTCGCATGTTCGAATCCTTCCTCGGGCACGGATGTGTGTGATGTCCTTAGGTTAGTTAGGTTTATGTAGTTCGAAGTCTAGGGGATTGATGACCTCAGATGTTAAGTCCCATAGTGCTTAGAGCTATTTGAACCATTTTTGAATTAAAATTCCTTCTTTGGATACCAGAGTTTTCGTTTGCCCTTCGTTCTCATACTAATAAATTCACTATACTGAGCATTATTTAGGTTTATATGCAGTCTACATAACGTCCATGAAGGGAGTCGACCCTACAACCCTCGGCTTACCGTTCAGTACTACATCCGCTGCGCCAGCGGTTACCACACAACTGTACTAACATAAATAGTTCTTGCTACATCCAGTCCCTGCGAAAACCTCATTTGGCGCTGACTTCTGTCAGTTTCGTTTCTGGCCAAATTCTGCTTACACTGTGGATCTGGAAGAAATCTGATGGGTATGCACGATTTTATGTCACATAGAAGAGAAAGTTATTAGCTAACAGGCAATAAAGAGTGCTACTTTTCGGAAGATTTCTTATTCTCTTGGTCGTAAATAATCCTGCTCAGTATTATATGTGAGTTTTTTTTTTTTTTTTAAGGATGGTAGGATGTCTAACCGGCCGACTGCGAGCAAGGAGACTCACAACAGGACATTTAAGTCTCCCTTATCATGAATGTAGATTTGATGGCCTCTATTACAAAATATACACGTTTGAATCCATTAGAGCGAAATACAGTGCGATACAAGAACTCTGTGCGAAGAGACGTGGCACTGCACTTCATCACACTCGACCAAATAATATGCCTTAAATTTCCTCGAACATGTATCTTTTACACATCAAATTCTTCGGAATGATGTGCGCTACAAAATGAATATATATATATATATATATATATATATATATATATATATATGAAAAATCGATTTTTGTAAAAATTTTTGACGTTCTATCTCAAACGCTCGAGGGGCAGGCTGGATACGGGCACCACTATCTTGCTCCGGTTCGGAGATATCGTAGATCCGGGGCTGGCCATAACAACCGCTGTCTTGTTTCTGTGTTGTTCATTGCCACAGCATATAGTGCAGCAGCTACACAGAAAACAAAAGCTGCTCTCTTCAGTGATAGTTTCATACGTGCATGGAGTAGTGATGCCCAATTTTTGGTCCATCTCAACACGCAGGATTCATCCTGTTGGCTTTAGTGCGCATTTTATTGAGAGCTTTAAGCAACGTATAAATGGGCACTAATGTACCGCAAGTAGCGCCACTACGCTCTGACAAAGCACACACAAAGTGCACGGCGTTACTTTGTGAGTTATGTATGAGTGACACATGGCTTTAATAGGGGTGCTCAAGCCCCCAGATCGCGGTCCACCTGTGGTTCACCGTGGATTTATGGGTCGATCTTTCAAAGCCTTTGCCCGAAAGTCTTTTAAATGGGCTGTTTTTGTAAAGTGCCGGTATGTTGCCAACTAGTGCTTCACACGGAATTTGTAGGCGGTAAGTCTGGCAACATCGTCTCCGCCTCTTTCCACTCCATCTGCTTTTCGCCGTCTTTAAGGTTCGCGCCAAGCAATAGACTTTCCTTCTGCGTGGCGAGGCTACTTACTACTCGCAACCTGCGACTTTGCGCATCGTGAGCCGTGGTTGCGGTGAGCGGGCAGAGCCCTCACGGTTTGCTGCAGGACTTGACTTTTGGACAGCACACAGTTACCGAAGTTAAATCCGGGGCACTTTCCTCAAATACATTCGGCATTGTCAGATCAACAAGCATCATTGGACCTAGAAGCTGAAAAGAAGTGGTCGACAGACCTGACTGTGCTTAAGGCGGAGTTTGACAACGGATTACAAAATTGCAAGAATATTGAATCTGCTCTAGCTTTGATTTCCAAAGAGTAGACGTGGAATATATTTCACGTAATATTAGTGCTCTTCATGTCTTGAGTGAGGCTGTATCTGAAAAGGAAATAATGGGATTTCAAGGTGAGATTTCCTTAAAGTCAGAATACATTGGAGATAATTTCCGGAAATTAGTGAGTGTAAAGGTGACATCGTATGTTTTGTCGTTTTTTGGATCAATTTATGTATGTGAGGCAGCGCTTTCAACGATGAACACAGAAAATCTAAGTACAGAAATAAACTGATCCTCATCTTCCATACAGTGAGAGGATGGATCTGAGCACGCGATTATAATAGATTTGGCAATCACATGCAAAGCCAAGAATCTCAACAAACTTTTTTCGTCATTTATGATGTTCTATATTTTAATTTTTTTCAAACAAGTAAAATTTTGAAAATTGAGTAGTAAGCCTACATATTTTCATGGAGAGTTTCAATAAGGCCACGTAGCAGAGCCACAGGAAAGTAGATGTTCTTTCCCTTATATTGCCTGCAGCCTTGGCAGGGATGTGCCCACACACACTATTCTTAACTTCTGAAGTCCCATGGAGGTATTCTGCCACCAAGACTGGCACCCAGGTGTCAGGGGCCGATACCAACGGTGACGACCACCGTGTTCATGGCGCAGCTGTAGTGCGTCGCATCGCATCTGCAGATCTGCAGTGTATATCAGAGCTTCTGTTAACGTCGCAGTGGTGCGCCGGCTGCAGTCAGCCAATTACTCGAGGTACATCTCCGAGTCAGACGCCATGTAACTAGCTCCGAGCCACCGCTTTCATACATTGGTCGTGTCCAGGCTGACCACACTGGAAGAAGGAGGCTGAGTGGAGATCTGCTGTGTTCTAAGGTGAGGGCTGCCCCTGTCGCAGTATCGGTATTGGCCACGTGTCAGTTAGGAGGCGGCCGGGTGGGTGATGGAGACAGAGCCGTCTGTGGCAAAGGTACACTGGTAAAATGCTTTCTTATTTCAGTCTCTGATCACAATATGAATTCTTTAGACGATGACCGGTTTCAGTCTGTAATGACAATCCTCAGATCCTTTTTACACCATGTCCTAAAGTGATACGGCCATAGTGGTATCGTCAAAACATATAAATATACTCAGCATAGCATCGTCACATAGATCTAAATAATTTAAATCTTTGTGACGATGCTAAGCTGATTATATGTTTTGACGATGCCATTATGGCCGTATCACTTTAGGACATGGTGTAGAAAAGATCTGAGGATTGTCATTACAGACTGAAACCGGTCATCGTCTAAAGACTTCATATTGTGATCAGAGAATGAAATAAGAAAGCGTTTTACAGTATTGGATCACTGTTTGTATATGTGATTATGTCGCAGTTGGTGAAAGGAACACTGGATTTACACAAGGAGTTATAGTCTGGGCAGCGATGTCATACAACATCAGGGGCTGGGTCGACATTATCTCGAAAAACTTGACAGCAAATTTCGACGTCAGACAGATAACTATTGCCTTGGCCTTAGATATCAGCAAAAGGGTCGCTCATTGATCACTTACATAATGATAAATCCAGTGTCATTCAGTTAACTGTTGCAGATTTGGCACTCTATGTGCAACTGGCGTGGAACAACAGACCACAGTATGATGCACAGCTCGTGTACGACACAATGCATGAACTTCTACATTCAACATTGACGCAAGTACAGCGATGGTTAAGGTACCTCCATTTCAGATTCCTTATCGTTTATCCTGTGATCTGGAAACTTTAATCACATTAATATCTTATCCAGCCTACTGTTTAGTTGAATCTTTAGTCATCTCACCTAGAATGTTGCGACTTGAGTGCCAGCCTGCAGGCAACGGTGGACAGGGTTTGACAGACAGCTGAGGCACAGGCACTGGTAGCCAGGCTGTAGTGTACATATCAGTATTTCCGTGTCGTCCTGCGCACGACACGTGTGGGCAAGTGGTTTGCGCATGCCCACAATACTTGTCATAGAGCTCTCTAGCAAATAATACATTGATCGACCAGAACTTTGTGGCATTTACCCAGTAGCCGGGATGTCCACCTTTGGCACGGATAATAGAGGCGGTGCATCATGGCATGGAAGCAATGACGCCTTGGTAAGTCACTAGAGGGAGTTCACATCTGCACGCACACGTCACCTAATTCCCGAAAATTCCGGACACTGGGGCGATTATCTCTAACGCTACATTCAATCACATCTCAGATGCATTCGATTGGGCTCGGATCCGGCGAGTTTGGGGGTCAGCACATCCAATGGAACTCACTGCTGTGCTCCTCAAACCACTGTTTCCCAATCCTGACCTTGTGACGTTGCACATTATCTCGTTAATAATTGCCGGGGAACATGATCTTCATGAAGGTGTGTATGTGCTGTGCTAACGGTGTACCATACCGCTTGGCTGTCGTCGTCACTTGCATGAGCTCCCCTGCATTGATGGTTTCCGATGTGAATGTTCTCCAGCGCATAATGGGGCCGCCACCAACTTGTCTCCATTCCACAGTACTGGTGTCAAGCACCTGTTCGCTGGAAGACAACAGATTCGCGCCCTCCCGTCGGCAAGATGAAGAAGCTATAGGGATTTATCAGACCATGCAACACTCCGCCATTGCGCCAACGTCCAGTGCCGATGGTCATGTCTCATTTCAGAGGACTTTGCTGATGTGCTGTTGACATAGGCACTTTTATGGGTCACTGTCTGTAGAGGCCCATGATTAAGAGAGTTCGGTTAACTGTGTGTTCAGACACACTTGTACTCTGCCCATCATTAAAGTCGGATCTTAGTTCCATCACAGTTCGCCGCCTGTCCTGTTTTACCCGTCTGCTCAGCTTACGATGTCCGACATCTGTAATGTGGGGTGGCCACTCGAATCGCTACGCCTGTATGTGGTTTCATCTTGGTTTCCCCACATACTGGAGACACTCACGTCTTCTCGAACACAATAGAAATCGCGCAATTTCCAAAACCCTCGTGCCGAGCGTCCAGATCATCAGAGTCTGCCCTTGTTCAAACTGAGATACATCTCATGTCTTCCCTATTTTACATAATGACAGCACGCTCACTGTTAGTACATGCGCCGTGCGCCTGTCTGACCAGCCGTCATTCCTCGGCAGGTGACGATGCTATTGCGTGGAAGGGTTTATATCGATAGTAGGTCGGTGGTCATGATATTCTGGCTTATCAGCATATAGTATAGATGAGCCAGCGTATGTTGATCCCTGATGGTGGCAGTGCGCTGGGCGCCACAGCTTCATGGGTCTAGCTCATACAGTAACGTCTTGTGTTTTTGTAAACACGTCTATGGCAAACACACAGTGTTGTCATAGCTTTGTAGGCCGCTTTGTAGGAATGCAGCCGCTAGCGCTTCGGAACTGAAAACTGCCAACAGCGCTGGGAGCTACCAGGGGTCTTGTTACTCCGTTTCGAGTAAAGGTGCACCTGACCATGGGAAGAACTGATGGACGCTCCACACGGAGCGTTCCTCACGGGGCCGCTTTGGAAAATCCTACTATAGTCCAATGTCTTCTAGTGCAAACTACTCTAAATTACGTGGCACGATACTGTATCGCATTTTAAGGTTTCTTGCGGTTCCATTCGCATTTATAGCATGGTAACAATGACTGCTAAAATACCAACTGGTGCCTTCTAATTAGTTTAATCTCTTCTTTGCACACCCAGCTAGTGCAATATGTACGGAGTTCTATTAGATTGATAGATTTTTGTATTGATATTGGCTTTTAAAGGTTTGTGTAGATGAAGTCGTCGAAATATGAGGTTAGACTATAAATTTTCTTATGGTGTGGATGATCATTTGATGAAGGTAACACCGACTTAAATTAGTTAGTTGATTAGTTGTTTCATTTTCCGACTGCAGCTACAATCTAGCTTCACATAATGTTCGTAAATACGATACCTGGATAAAATATGAACATTTGCGGAAAGAAGCAAAATCCTTAGTATTTTGCCATTTCCTTCTCCATGAAATGCACTGAGAAACGTGGTCAATCACGAAAAACGTTCGTCAGGTCTTTTTCTTATATTTTCCTTTACTCAACAATAAACTTTCACGAAATACTGAGAAGGGTTTTTAGCACACGAGGAAGTAAGTAAACTAACAACGTCTAATACACGGTCGTCATTGTCGCTATAGCCAACGAACCACATACCTCTCGAGGCAAGCCGAATAGCACAGTTCAATGCAGTAAAGGGGTCGATCTATTACCCTGCTCGATGCTAAAACTGCAGTACGAGTAAGGTTAGCAAATAACAAATTATTACTTATATTTACTATAAAACAGTCTTGATCACGATTTATTTATTAAGGTGACAGGATCACTGTAACTCCCATAATGTATTCAAAAGTAATTAAATTATTATTTGCTGTGCATATAAAGAATAGTAGGTGTCCAAGTCGTGCTAACAGATGACATATTGTGGAGTAGGAAGTTACATTAACCCTTTAAAACCTGCATTTTTTCTTGAGGAAAGACATGTTTTCTTTGTTTTAACGCTATTAGGTGATTTTGTAGTGATTTTAAAAGCAAGATTTATTCAAAAATATGTACCCATTTTCAACATATACTTTATACATTTGAATTCAGTTTATGGTCTAAAATAAATAATTACGAAATATTCTCTGTTGTAATAAATAGTAAAATGGTCATTTATTTTTAATTACAATGCAAAACAAGAATAACAATGTTCAATCAATATCCAATTATACAGCGGATTATAGCGAACCGAACACATCTTTTTATTCTGGTAGTCACAACCTGCTGCGCTCAGCTACAATGACTTGCTGATATCTTCATAATGATGCCCAAAAGTTGTGATCACTTGCATCATGATGAAAAGACTGAACATTCACAAATATGTACTTCAGATACCTATTGGGAAAAAGCACTTTTGTTGTAGCTAAGACACAGTAAAAGTTAATGTGCACAGTTGTAGCCAGAGGGTCTGAAACGGTTAAGGACAAAGAATGGTCGAATTAGAACAGTCACGAGTAGATAAAGATGTACGAATTTTATTCGTTCATCTTTCCAGATGTACTCAGGTTTCCAGAAAGAAAGGAAATATTCGAAACTAGTCGCTATTAATCATAGTACAGAGTACATCGAAGACAGCAAAAGGAAGCAATAATAACATTCGACGCATCTGTCTCATAAGAGACGGTCTATTAGTTATGTTTTTGAGCACTGATAATGCGATATAGGCCGCAGCCTACCGGATGAAAAACACATTCTCTGTCTCCGTTGTTCTCCATCTGTTCTCTCTCTCTCTCTCTCTCTCTCTCTCTCTCTCTCTCTTTCTGTCTCACTCACACACACACACACATACACACACACACACACACACACACACACACACACACAAACACACACTCACACACTTTGATGGAGAGAGAAAGAGAGAAAGAGTCAGTCCGTGTTTCGCAGCCAGCCAACACAAACCTTGGGGCGAGTTGCCTCTTGTCATCGGGACCTAAATATTTACGCTGCTGGAGTTGCCTCGTGGCCGATCTCGGCTCGCCTGGGACACTTTCCGTGTGGGCTCTTCCGCAGCGCCGCGGGAGTCATGTTGGCTCTCCCTGCATAGCCTCGCTGTCTGATGGAAGTGCCTGTGGTACGAGGTTAACGGGACATCCGCACTGCAGTGTATCTGAGGTTCGTATGAGTCTGAGCTTTCCGATGCTAAGCACGAGACAAATAGTGACCAGCACTCTCAGTACAACGACGAAGATTCTTATGCTGAAAATACGGCCGGCCGCGGTGGTCTAGCGGCTCTAGGCGCTCAGTCCGGAGCCGCGCGACTGCTACGGTCGCAGGTTCGTATCCTGCCTCGGGCATGGATGTGTGTGATGTCCTTAGGTTAGTTAGGTTTAAGTAGTTCTACGTTCTAGGGGACTGATGACCATAGATGTTAAGTCCCATAGTGCTCAGAGCCATTTGAGCCATTTTAGCTGAAAATACGACGATATTCAAAATAATCGTTAAGTAAAGGTAGCAGTCAAATGACAACGAACTGTATGGGTTGTTGGGCTGTTTTTGGGGGGGGGGGGGGGGGGGGAGGATATCAGACAGCGAGGTCATCGGTCTCATAGGATTAGGGAAAGGCTGGGAAGGAAGTCGGCCGTGCCCTTTCAAAGGAACCATCCCGGAATTTGCCTGGAGCGATTTAGGGAAATCACGGAAAACCTAAATCAGGACGACCGGACGCGGGATTGAACCGTCGTCCTCCCGAATGCGAGTCCCGCGTGCTAACCAATGCTCCACCTCGCTCGGTAGCTGTATGGGAAAAAGTAAGTAAACTAGAATGAGATTTTCACTCTGCAGCGGAGTGTGCGCTGATATGAAACCTCCAGGCACATTAAAACTGTTTGCCGTACCGAGACTCGAACTCGGGAACTTTGCCTTTCGCGGGCAAGTGCTCTACTTTTTTTCTTTTCTTTTTTTCTTTCTGATCGTTGTGTTTGGTTGTTGTGGACGTTACATGACATCCGTTCAAGTTCGTTATTGTTCCTTTCACTCAGACTTTTTTTTTTAAAGAGGCCCACCAGGTCTCTGACCCCACACGTTGAGCTACCGTGCTGGTGCCAACTGAGCTACCAAAGAACGACTCACGCCCCGTCCTCACAACTTTACTTCCGCCAGTACCTCGTCTCCTACCCCCCAAACTTTACAGAAGCTCTCCTGCGGACCTTGCAAGACTAGCATTCCTGAAAGAAAGGGTAAGGAAAGTAAAGCGGAAGTAAAGCTGTGAGGACGGGGCGTGAGTCGTGCTTGGGTAGCTCAGTTGTCACCAGCACGGAGGAGGGGTCGCAAGTCTTGTTTTGGTAGCTCAGTTGGTAGAGCTCTTGCCCGCGAAAAGCAAAGGTCCCGAGTTCGAGTCTCGGTCCGGCACACAGTTGTAATCTGTCAGGAGGTTTCAGTAAGTAAACTTTTTATTATTTCAAATGTAAGCGACATAATATTTATCACAGTGTGAGACAAAGAGGTCGGTGCTTTCACGGAAAAATGTTTGCCGTTGCCTACGGGACCATGACTGTGTCCAGGCACACTTCTTTTCGTTGGAAACAAATAGACGGCCACGAAAGGTTTCCCAGCGAAACTTCTGCAGTGTAGTCGAATAAACCTGTCAAAAAATGCAGCTCACACGTTGCCAGGGTTGTTTCGAATAGCTAGCAAGAGTTTCGCCTGGAAGCCCTCACACATCTGCCATACAGTGTCGATGACTCCCCGTGCGATTTCCATATTTGTGGAGGCCTGAAAAAAGACATTCGTGGCCATCAATTTGCTTCGCAGGCAGTGCTGCACGCCTAGGTACAAACATGGTTCCGTAGGCAACAACAAAATTTTCTCCACAAAGACACTGACAGCCTTGTCTCATAGTGATATAATTCTATTAAGAGCTTTTGCGGTTACGTTCGAAATAACAGTTTCATTAACTTTTTTGACTGCTCCTTGCACAAATCTATACACATCTCGATCACTGACAAGTATCTCAAGTTGTCGTCTCCTAAAATATAACAAGCGTACGTAACTGATCAGATCAAATTAGCCACCTTAGATAGCCTTGCCACAGTTCGCGCGGCTCCCCCCATCGGATGTTCGAGTCCTCCCTCGAGCATGGGTGAGTATGTTGTCCTTAGCATAAGTTAGTTTAATTAGTGTGTAAGCCTATGGACTGATGACCTCGTCCCATAGAACATTACCACAAATTTCCAAATTTCCCAAAAAAAGATCAAATTACCACAGACAAAATAAGGTAGCAACGTGTCGACTGGTCATAGCCAAAATGTCTTCCGATACACGATGCCATGCAGCAAAATTCTATAATCTGATTGAAGTCTGGGAAACTATTTTAAGCGTTTTAATTTGGGTTTCAATCCCGTGGCTATCGACAGATCACCAAAGAAAAGATTTTTCTGCGACGCTAAAACTCGAAGATGAAACTCCTTGTACTTAATCGTCTTCGAGCCACCTGGCGCAAACTCAGTCGAATCGCACGTGAGACAGGCAGCGAAGCTCGTAACGTCAACAGAGGGGATGGGGAGCGGGAGTGGGATGGACCCTTCAAGCTGTGACTGCACATATCGGTCAGCTACGGCTGTTTGTCTTTTGTCCAGATCCATTGAAGAACTCTAAAGGACCCTTTGCACGCTCATGTTGGTCTGAGCAGACCATGATCACAACGACCGTCTGCATATCTGCTGTAGTATTCAATTCGTAGTTACACCTTCCAACGACAATACGAAATTAATTCAATTCGCCTATAAAACTGTTACTCTGTGTAGTGCTATTATTGTAGAAGTTATTAAAAGTAAAAATTATTAAGTAAAAATAAATAAGATACTGGCTTCCAAAACACCGGTATCTAACGTTAACATTTCGAAGGAGCTAAAAATTGAAAAACAGAACAGGTTTAATTAGCTAGATCAAAGTGGCCTTCCTTGCACTGTTACAGTATATTACGCTGTGCATATGAAGAAATGACATTGCCACGAGGAAATCGATAATTACTTATCAAAAACTTATAGTAACTCTGAGGCACTTGGCAACTGCCAGAAGCTAAGGCGACCTGACATTTCCTGCAATCGTATCACCGTCGTCGCTAAGCCACATATTTCCTGAAACATGTCGTGCCGCATGTGGAGTACTATATCACTTCATCTGGTCTGCGACAGTTCAGTCGCGGCCACACTTCGCACAAACATAACACAGACAGTAACAGACACAGATTTTTCGGTCGGTGGTTCATTCGTACGCAGTGAATTGCCTGGGCAAACACTGTCTCCACAGACAAGTCGGTGCAAACGCCTGAGTGTGTATAGGGCTAACTGGAACATCTTTACATTGATTTTTAACGTTTCCTATCCATTTTTCCGCTGGTCGTTTAATTTCTTTTTTACTGCTGATTGTCAATATACTTGTAACTGTACATCAAATGCTGAATGATAATTTGAAAAAGTCTTTTTCAGGCAGATAGTGGTTTATTTAGTGGCATTACTCTGTTGAAAGATATTGAAGACACAGTGATATTCATAAACATCCCTAGGTGGCTTTGTTATTGCGTATGGCGTCAGAGATAGTACTACGTGATCGTAATCGCCTGCCTGAGAAAAGAGTCATTACATGACCCTTGTGTTTTTCGCAGAAACTTATTGGTAATAATGATTCGTATCTGCTTTACCCACAAACGATGCTCAAGCATTTTTCACCGTCTACGCTCGGTGGCACCACCGTTAATGTAGAGGTGATGCAAAGACGTCTGGCGTCTCGTCTGCACTTGTCCAGACCGATTTCAACAACGCCTGACTGCAATGTCAGGAGGAATTTAAGTTACGGTAAAGATATATTTGGCAACGAACAACGTTGCTTTTACGAACACCTCATAACTCGACTGCAGTTACTAAACGGGATGTTTGCACTGAAAGTAAAGTATAATAATATTACAATAAGATTGTTGTTTGCATCCTTTTGAACGTCAATTTCATAGCCAGACACAGGATTTTTATAGCATTTAAATTATAAGATCTCTACCATTAAAAAGACAACTGCAATCCTGGTAACAGGACGTGATTTGAGGTACGACAGTTACATAGCGTATCCCTTTTAATTTCGTAGGACCGTTGGAGATTTTCGTTCTATCAGGTCCCGACTCTTACGATTTGTTTCACTAATTGCTCATGGTACAGGTTAAATAGCATTCGGGAGAGGCTACAACACCGTTTCACTCCTTTCTCAACCACTGCTTCTAACCCACGCTCTGTGACTCTTATAACTGAAGTGTGTTTTCTGTGCAAATGGTTGATAAACTTCCGCTCACTATATTTTTTTCTCTGCTACGTTCCAAATTACAGTATGTATTCCAGTCAACATTTTCAAAAGCTGTCAAAAAAGTAGATTGCCCTTAGTGTATATAACCAACTACAATCGTTACTGTCTTTGTTGAAGACTGCTTAAATATACTGTAGGAAAAAAAGACACTCCATGAAGCAGTTATCCGAGAGGGACCGAAATCCGTAGATGTACATGTACAGACAAACAAACTATTGCAATTTCAGAAAAATTCTAACTGAGCGAATAATGCGTTGGTCCACCTCTGGCCTTTGTCACTGATTGCTAACGTTGCTGGATGTCGTGTGGGATAATGTGCCGGAGTCAACCCAAATGACGCATTACGTCGTCAAAATCTCGATATGGTTGGAGGGACGTACCCATAATGCACCAAAAGTTCTCAACTGGGGATAGATCCTGCAAACTTTTCAATTATGGTTTGGAAATCAGTAGAAACGGTCGCCTTGTGACGCTTGGCTGAAATGTAAGCCCAGAATAGCTTGCCATTAAGGGCTTCGAATATCATCAACTTACCGCTGTGCTGTAAGGGTGCAGCAGGTGATAACCGAAGGTGTCCTGGTATGAAATGAAATGGCAACACAGATCATTTACCTATGGATGTTAGGCTGCATGGTACGTGACAGTCACATTGGTATCACTACTGTCCAGGTCATTTCTACATACGTCTTCGACTTCATTGATTGAGTAAAACTCCAAAGAGTCAGCTTCATGGCAAGCCGGATGGCCTTCTACTTCATGAAGATAGTGCCTATCCGTGCAAGGATAGAGTTTCTACTGGTTGTCTTCGTGCTTGACAGACCCTAGATTGGTCAGCAAGGTTACCTTGTCTCTCCCCAATTACAAACTTTGGAGCATTATGGGCAGAGCCGTCCCATCATCTCGGGATTTTGACGATCTAACGCGCCAGTTGGACAGAATTTCACACGGTATCTCTCAGCAGGACATCCAACTACTCCATCAATGAACGCCAAGTTGAATAACTGCTTGAATAAGGGCCAGAGGTGCAGCAATGCGTTATAGATTGGCTCAGTTTGTGAAGCCCTTTCTTTTAATCAAATCATCCATTTTTTCTGAAATTTTAATCGTTTGTTTGTCTGCATGAATATCAACATATTTCTGCCCATCCCCCTTCCAAATGTTCAAATGTGTTTGAAATCGTATGAGACTTAACTGCTAAGGTCATCAGTCCCTAAGTGCCTGCTTAGCTGGGTAGTAATGTGCTCGCCTCCCATGCAAGCGGTCCCGGGTTCGATTCCCGGCCGAGTTGGAGACATTCTCCGCACGGGGGTTGGGTGTTGTGATGTCCTCATCATCATTTCATCCTCATCACCGGCGCACAAGTCGTCCAATGTGGCGTCGACTGAAATAAGACTTGTAGTTGGCGGTAGAACTTCCCCAGGTGGGGCCTCCCGGCCAACGATGCCATACGCTCATTTCATTTCATTGTTTTCCACCACATTACAATAATTCCTTCCTGGTGCGTCGCTTTCTTTGATGTTCATTTTATTTTGTTTACGTAATATTTCGGATTTGGGGTGTTGCGAGATTGATACGATGCACAACTTTGGTTGCATTTACTATTGAATAATAACAGTAATGTTTTCGCTGATGTACAGGTTACCCTGCCGTGGTGCATATTGTAAATAAAGTAGCGGCTACCGCGGAATGGGCATCCAGAGAGTTCTTTACAGCTGCCACTGCTAGTAATCGGCACCGTTTCGCGACGTCATCATGCAAAACAAGTGTCAAGAACATCTGGATGTCATTCAACGTTTTCCAGCGCAGCACGTGTCGCTTGAAATGGCTAATGCTCTACAGTTGTTAAACAACTTAAAGTACGCAGTGCATCGCTCGCAATCACTCGCCAACACTGTGTACATTCTCGAATGTGAGCTCCTACGGCTGGAGTGAGAGAAGGTGGGGTGGGAAGGGATCTACGTACTGTGTCTTCAGAAAGAGGAGGGATGAAGTATCTGCCGACTTTGAGTTGTATTCCGGTGCAACAGAGACTTTTTTAACGACGGTACAACATTTCCTCTTGATTAATCCAATTTTATAGTAACGAAGACAGATTTTCAGTGGAATTTCATATACTGTATTTCATCCGACGGCCCTGACCTCTTCTGCTCACGACAGAGTACTATTTGAATTCAGTTCGAAGGCGAAATTCACCCTCCTCTCGTGTCTGAAGTTCTTCTTGAAATGAACAGAATGTAAAATTAACAGTCATTTCGAGCAAGGAGGAAATATTAATTAATGAAGGTGGAGGTTATCAACCGTTTCGTGATTGGGGACAGCAAGGGACGTTCGAGTGACATTAATGCCATTTGGCAAAAACTGCCTGAACCGAAACTGACATGACTGTGAGCTGTTTTTCAAAACAGACTGTTTCTTTATAACATCAGACCAACACCAATCACCTTCGTGCAGTCTTAATCTATGAGGTTGATTTCAGGCTGTAAGTATCAGAAACACTTCATGTAATTGAAAATTTGGAGCCTGTAATGTAGGAAGGTTAAAGGTTAACATACTTTTCAGAATGATAAACAGAATTGTTAAGAACCGTCAAGTACGAACGCTGAATACTGACGAATATAGCGAAGCACCCACTTATTGAAGATCCACATGGAAAAGAAAGTGCTTGATACATTATCAAGAGATACATATCAATGTTCTTAGACACTGTAGTGATTAACGTTTTGAGGCTTGTGATATCCATATGGAAATCTGTGAAACGCCTGAATTAATACAATATATAGTGTTTTAGCAGACACTTATGTGTTATGAAACAACATGATGGTTTATTAAACCTTTAAAGAAATTGTAAATACATTAATGAAACCTTTAGAGTATGAATAGTCCAAAGCTGTAGTTCAGTTCTTCACTATTTAACGTAACAGTAACCACCTCATAGATCTTGTAGAAACCAGGGTAACATCAGCACAGAAACTATTCTTCTGCAAATCCTGTAGTTTGTAACATATGCAGTCATGATGGTCAACTGCTGACGTTTGGTATCACGACGTTTGACATAAATGATAAATTGAGGAAAACTACTGGAGAAGTAAATGGAAACGAAAATGAAGAATAAAAGTATATGCAAAATGTTAAGTGGAATGATGTGCACAGAACTGACATTGATGAAGTTTGTACTTATTCTGTAACATAATTGTCAATTACCTTGAAAACTCTTAATATGTTAGTAGATAGAAAAACTCCAAAATAATGTATTACAAATAGCCTGATAATATCAAGAAGGGATTAGTTTTCATTAATTAATATCTTGCTAGACTTATGTTCACTTGGTTCAAGTATAACAAAAATTTTGTTGCAGATGTCTAAGACAAATTTTCAGTATATAAAAATGCATTTGTTTACTCAAAAAAGACCATGTAATAATGTTATGTACTGTATGCAAAAGAATACTAATATATGAGATAAGGAAAAAATCAGACACAGTTAATGCCTGATAATTTAATTTTGAACAATTCATGATTACCTACAGTTTGTAAGAAGTACTTACCAAAATAATTCTGATAAAATTCAGCTACATCCTACTTCTCCAAAAGAAATTTCCTGTCTTATCAACCCATTAAAAATAATTGTTATTGTGGTTGTAGTGGAAGCAACAGTAAAAGATTAAATTTTTTCAACTGATGTTAGTAATACTTTCAGTTATTTATGTGGCTGATGACGTAATATTGATGTTTTTGCAGACAAATTGAAATATATTTTGATGAATTCATTTCACGAGTAAAAAGTAAAACCAAAGTAACAAGCCACAAAGGTATTTGCTTTTGTCAATGTTTTAAAACATTCATTGATGTGATTACCAGCTGTATATCAGCGTGCATTGACTTTTCCTCCCCTCAGCTAGCTGAGACCTATTTTAGAATTTAACAATACATGCTTCCTTCTTTTAGCATATGTTTTGGATTGTTGCTCAAAATTTTCATTGTTATTGCTATGTTCCAGTTCTTAGCTTTTTGAAATTATCAGCTTTGTTTACTTCTATTAGTCATTTTATTGGCATATTCTTCTCTTTTTGTTTGCTATGCGCAGATAATCCTGTAAAAATGGCAGTTCATGTTAGTTGTTTTATTTCTGCTCTGATAAGAACTATTCCATTACATTTCTAACTACAATAATTCGATTGTTGTGGTGCTGTTTTGAGAACACTGTAACTCCTACTGTAAAGTTAGCACCAACATCCTTCACTGAATTAACAGAATTATTGAAATTCTAGAAAACGAAAGCTTGTGTAATACTGAAGGAATTTCGAATAGAATTCTGGAATGTTCAGAGACCTGAATAAATAATATCCTTAGTGATTTACGTGATGCATCGTTGGAATGGAGAATATTTTAAGGCACATTAAGATACGCAATTGGTAAACCTTTAATGACACAGGTGACAAAAGTCTTATTTTGTCCAATTCATTTACTAACATTTTTCAAGTAAGGTGGTAAGACAGACTTAAATAATTATTGTCCAATTTACTGATTGACATTCTGTTCCAAAATATTCAAAAACGTTTTGTGCTCAACAACAGTGTCACATATAAGCAGAAAGAATTTACTCAGCTGATACTCCCTGCTGAACCCGCAGGACAGGACAAGTAGTGGGAATTGTGGAAGGGGGCCAGAATGAGCGGCTGTCACTTACACTCCAAAAATAACACTTTATTTAGTTGTCCAAACATTACAGCCAGCTTCTAAGCTTCACTATCGACAGAAAACGTCATTAATTCTAAAACGGCTGAAGGCCAATAAGCTAAATGCAACTGCTATAATAATAATAATTATTATTATTTGAGACAGAAAGCTCTAGGCTTTAACCTTAAATAGTGTTTAAGGCAAAGGGATGTAAGACTTAGCTAGTCAGATAGATTAAGTTTTTAAAAGCGGCTGAAGGCCCATAAATTTAAATAAAATATAGCCACCATAACATTTCAGTAGGAATAAGGCCGAAGCTTTATGACCAATAAGAAACCTTATTTCAAGCTGCTGAAGGCCTTAGTTTCTTTTTTTTTAAAAAAAACTGCAACCAATTTTCCAAGGCAGAAGGCCCATAGCTTTTAACCTTAAATAGTATTTAAGCCCAAGTAATGTAAGACCTGATAAGTAAGAATACAAAATGTTAATGCGGCTAAAGGCCCATCATTTTAAGAATAACACAACTACAATAAATTTTCAACAGGCAGAAGGCCCAAGCTTTATCTTCAGACAACGTAAAACTTGTCCAATTTAGAAAAACTTACTTTTAAAACTGCTGAAGGCCTCGTTTTTCAAACACAATTACAAGCATACAAATTCCAACCATCGGTTATGAGCCATTAAAAATACACAATTAAATGCTAATAAGAAGGCAACAGCTCTCTGAAGTTTCCAGGGTGCTCGGTCTGCCCTTGAAATCTTAACGCCTGGCGTTGTGGCCAAGCGGTTCTAGACGCTACAGTCTGGAACCACGCGACCGCTACGGTCGCAGATTCGAATCCTTCCTCGGGCATGGATGTGTGTGATGTCCTTAGGTTAGTTGGGTTTAAGTAGTTCTAAGTTCTAGGGGACTGATGACCTCAGATGTTATGTCCCGTAGTGCTCAGAGCCATTTGAACCATTTTTTCAAATGTTCACGTTCGCTTAGGTGAGACAAGAAGTCGGCCCAACTATACTAGATCCGCCGGCAACATAACCAAGAGACAGTCAGGGACCCACCGACAAGACGACTTGCTAACAACCACCGACCAGTATACGAGGATTCCGAAGCCAAAACGTTGCAGACACAACCGCCCATAACCAAATATACATTAAACTGTCAAAAACTACACACCATGTTGGCTAGTGACTACAGGTGAGGAAAGGACACTGCCTGAATTTACGTCCGCGACCAGGCAGGTAACCGGAACACTAAGGGCCACAAAGAAGAAAATTTCGCTGGTGCACTTTAGTTTCAAATCGACAAATACAGTTAATTCCACCACACAGCGGCTAAATCTTCACCAACTCTGACACTCGCTGTTGCTCCCAGGAATGCCACTATCTGCGAACGACGTACCAATGGAACAACGTGGCAGTTAAATCACCACTTAACTTTCAGGTCCTGGGTCGGTAAGACACGAACCTCGCAGCGCTCAGAACAGTCCCCACATCCTCCGACAGTGCGTAGAGACCGACAGCGGACCCGACTGCGCAGCGTGGAGACTTGCTTGCTGATCCGCTCCAACCGACCGACCCACAGCCAGTACGAAGACCACATTTAAAACAAGTTGTCAATGGAAGTGACACCACCTACACACTCAGTTTGACAAACGTGCACGAAGACTTGAACGACACTCAGCAGTGGCTGTGCAATCACGAAGACAAATCGGGAGTTGATACGCACACACAGCCAACCCATAGGAGATCGAAGAGCCAATTCACGTCGTCCAGTAGGACGACCGACCGACGATCCACGAAGACCGTCCCCGGCTTTACGTGATGCGTTGCGGCGAGCCCTGGACATGCAGGCCTCACTGCTGTTCCCACACGACTGAACTAGTGTCGCGTTCCAACTCCACCACTGGTAAGTCCGAACTGCCCTCCTGGCACGTTTCACCTGACTCCACGAAAGACGACAACCGGGAAGTAGTGACAGTGCAGCAAAGATAACACGTGAGGACTATATAGATAGGCGCTGCTATTGCCGCTGACGGGTAAACAAAGGAGCAACTCAGTGACAACAGAGATTGAAACTAACATAACGAGGTGGCAATACGAAAAAAAAAAAACAGGATGTAAAATAAGAGATGGCACAAGCGCGAGCCACGCACATCACAGTTTGTACTTCAGTAGGGTCATTCGACTGAGAATTCTATTTATATATTCACCCCTCAAATATGACAAACGTTACATAGTGAAATATCGTTAGTTGGTATTTTTTGTAACCTTCCTAAGATGTCTGATTTTGTAGGACATGGAACTTTTTATGGAACTGATGGCTTTGAGTCACATTAACTGTACCGGATAACTCAGACACTTTTGGAAGGAGAGAAAATTTTAGTGACTGGTGAGCAATCACTAAGGAAGTCCCACATGGTTCAATTTTGGCTCCGCTACTTCCCTTATATAAGCGTTTGATTTCCCACTTAACATTTAGCAAACAAACCGACACATTTTGCTTGCGATGCTACTTTTACAATAAGTCGCATTAGAAAGGAAGGTACAGAAGTGATTGTTAATGATGTTTTTCGCATGATTATTAAGTGTTTCTCTGGAAAATGTCTCTCCCTAAATTTTGAGAAAACACTGTATTCAGTTCTGTAAAAAAATAATCATACTAAAAACAGATGTAGCGCATGAACAGGAGTAGTAAATACGTTTGAATTCTCTGAATTTCTCGTTATACATATTGATGAAAACTTGAACTAGAGGTGGTGTATTACTGAGCTTCTTAAACAAGTATGTTCATGTCCTTTACGGTCTTCGCATAATACCTAGCCTTGGAAATAAACCAACTTCCTAACGTATTTTGCGCATTTCTTCTCAATAATTTGGATAATTCTTCAAGCATTTTAGCTGTAACATCACATTACGTATTTTCGCAATTAAAATTCGTCACAATTTGAGAATAACAGTCATAAATTTGTCAGTGCCTCGAAAAGTAATTCAGTATACAACAGCAAAAATTTTGATTTTTCACACAATAACACAAACGTCTGATAGGTAGAAAAATAAGTTTCAGATCTAACCTACAGTCATTTCTCCTGGATAAGTCTCCTTATTGAATGTACGATATTTTATTAAAAGAAATGTAGTTTTTAAGTGTAGTTGCATGACTAGAAATAAACACGTAATAATCATGTTTACATAACCCGTAATGGAATGAGTGGAGCGTCCTCAACACACGAACGGAAGCCCAAGAGGTATAAACTTTCATGTCAGTCGTAATCAAGAGTAACAAGTACATAGTAAAAAAAAGGATCCAGTTTTGAAGGAACTAATATTTTTAGCATACCTTGTTCGCTTATGACACGATATGTAAATTGTATGTCGTTGTCGACGCAAAGGCAGCGAGACAGGAAAGTTAAGCGAATGGAGAGCTACGGAAAAGAGAATAAGCTTCAGCAGACAGGAACGCATGGGAAACAGCCGTACGTAAAAGCGAATGCTATGTGAACTTCATTAAGAGGCTAAAAAAGAGACAGAGTGTAAAGAGGTGTTTTATTTACCCTGGAGGTCTAGCGAAACAACTTTTCCTCGCCGCTTATTTTATTATTAAACCTCATATTTCCGTGGCTTTTGTGTTTAATTTGCGGTTCGTATGTAATTATTACGCAACTAATTAACAGATATTCTTGTGGAGTTGCTCAGTCAGGCCCCAGTTCAGCAGAGAGAGATAATGCTTTTACATTAACGGCATCGCTGGCTACTGAATTAGACCCTTTGGCAAAATTACATTAAATGAACACGTGCTGCGCGTGACGCACAGTGGAAACCAACCATTCTAATGCGTAATTTGATTTTGCATGCAACGAGATAGATATCCCTCGTTTCGCTTCACTACGTTAACTAGACCAGCTTATTCGTCACGATTTAGTGTCTGTAAGTATCGCTCCAGTCTGGCGAAGGGATTTACATCTTTCTCGTATTTTAAGAAATCAGAAGAGTTTGGGACTTCGTCATGTTTTGCAGAATACCCTTATATTTTCGTTGTTCTGTTCGCTTATAAAGCACAGAATTATAACTGTTGTTTATTTACGTTGATGGGACCAGCACTAGATCAAAATAAAAAATCGTGAACTTCCCAACTATGACAGAATAGACTCCCATGCGACTGTCGGATTATAAACTTTTTTTACGTTTAAGATGTGTTGTACTTAGAATTATAGAATTTCATAAATGTATCCTAATACCTGCGAAATTTTATATGTAAACCGACCACTGCAGACGGACCGCAGTAAGAGTAACTAGTTCCGTATGTGAGAGAGCATTAAGGAAATTTCTAACAAAATTTCGTGGTAGACGCCGCGAAGGAGGCGTCGTGTATCACGGAGAGGTTAACTCTAGAAACTCTGAGAGGGGACATTCCAAGAACAGAGGGGACACATATTACTTCTTCACATACATTAACACTAAATAACGACGAAAAAATCAGGCGAAAACAGAACTCATGCAAAAGCCTACCGACAGTCATTCTTGACATGCACCATTCACTAATGGAACAGGGACAAGAAGTGCGCTCACAAAATCTGTAGCGAAAACACAAGGCGATTCTGATAGCTGGAGTCTAAATTATTTTGTTGCGGTGATATTTCTATAGAAACTTACATGACTGAAAACATATTTATTTATTTGCGACAGAGAAGTGACTTACAAGTTTTCATAGATTTAGTTTTAATTTCTTTTAATAGATCGAAATATTTTCTTAAAAATTTTGACCACGTATTTCACCCTCTTATGGGTTGAATTTACGAAAACAGTGAAACACATATTATTTCATTTGTTACAGAGTTTTCAGATACCAGTTTACTATATGCAGTTTAGAAAATACCTTTGTAATTCTTTAATGATGATTTATTCTCAAAAAAATTTCACCCACTATTTCACTTCTGTAGGAATTTCCAAAAAATGCTCAGACCAGTATTTTCTAATTTCTTGCGAGAAACAAGAAATCAATTTTCTTAGGACCAGATATCTGGACATTGCCTTCATATCCGTATTCACATGTCAGGTTACTTTACAAATGTGTTAATTTATTAGGTATTTGGGTGATAGCATGTAAAACCTTTTTGGCTAAAGGCGCTAGTCGCTATTGGTGTTGATTTTATTAGTTTCGTATCTGTCCCTGGACGAGTACAGTCTGGGTAATTTGTGCTCCGTTTTAAGAACAGTAGTTTTCCACGGATATCAGTGTTTATGCTGTATCTCATGAACTGTTTATCGTACAACGATATAGTTTTGCATGTACATTCAACGTTATAGGTAGATACTGTCTGCAAAATGGGTTGCCAATGGACTTAGTAGTAAAAAACTAGTAAATTAAAATGTCAAGCCAGATGTAAGAGATTTACTAAGGGAACAGCGACATTGTATTAAGAGCCTTTATTATTTTGTGGGTGGCGACAGCGCGAGAATGTTTCGAAATTATTTGAAATTATGTTCTCTCATTGTCAAAAACTGGTATGGGTAATTTGAGCGCAGTGGATTAGGCGGTCTCAAGATATATACACAGTTGCTAACGTTAATATTTGGCTTGTTGAGTTAAACCTGTAATGCACTGTTATACTTCTCAATCATTAGACTATCTTAGCATTTTAAAATCTCAGATTTGATGCATAATATAAATATGTAATACTGACAATATAATTTTTGTGGGTTTTAACAAACGTTATTACGGCAAGCTGCAAAAGGGATTGGATGATCCTTTTAACTGATTAGTAATAGAGACATGTGAGATACAGTAATGAGAGCACAAGAGTTAACTCCTTAGTCTGTTATCACTTGTTGGACATCTTGTTTAAATATCTCGATTTGTTTTTTGTTTCCATAGTATTAGTCCAGTGGTCTCAGGAGTAAAATCAGAGTGGGTTCCATTGTGGCTTAGTAACGACTCTAGAATATTTCTTTTCCTCAAAAATGGCACGCAAGTAGCATGAACAAAATAATTTATTAAAAATTCGCATGACATTCTGGGTAAATGCATCCAAGTTTTGAAAACTCATTTATCTTAGGAAACCTAAGAGTTTTTCGAATAAAACTATAAAAGTTATGCTGTCAACGCAACCCAGTCTCGATGAACATGAAAAAAATCAGATCTTTAGAAGGACGAAAAGATTCTCACGAAAATTCAGCATTACGCTGATATTTCAGTGCTTCAGAATAACAAAGCTTCACACAGCCACCATTCAAAAATCATGTCACACTGGCAATTCTTGCTACAGCGCAAAACTGTAATTTCCATTCTCTGGAACAGAGCGATACGTCCCCACCAACGCTCGAGGATTTGTGGACGTTGTACTGCGCTTTACATAAGCCCCGGCACGGACACCAGTCTCTGAACTAACAGAGCGCTCCATCGGTTCAGGCTGGGACGCGCCTCCTTGCTGTAGGGCAGGTGCAAGACCCGCCACAGGCAGGCGATGAGTCGTACGGAGGTGAAGGTGTGGATGTTTTGCCAAATAAGCGCGCCTCCGCTGACGGAACAGTTTCTGCCTACCTGCAAATTATAGGCACACTTATCATGCAAGATACTTCCTTTTCTCTTTTACAACAGAAATTTATTGAATAGTCGACATGTACAGTTAACTTACATTGACAGAGAGATCATAGACATGAGTGTGGCAAATATTTACATGTAGTAAATTAGAATTAATTAGAAAATGCTCAACAGAAGTATTTTCATATTCGTGTAAAGAGAAAGTACACTCTACGAAATCTATCAGTAACGGTCTCACTCAGCAGCGGTATTTGCAGGAAGCCTCACACCTGTATTATGGCGCTCCTTTTACGGCCGTTAAAACAGCTACCAGAAGCTTCACCGTTGGTGGTAACCCATTCCAGTCACCCCCTGACCTCAGCACTGCTACGAAGGACCGTTGCTATTCATAGTATATATAAATGACCTTGTGGATGACATCGGAGGTTCACTGAGGCTTTTTGCAGATGATGCTGTGGTGTATCGAGAGGTTGTAACAACGTAAATTGTACTGAAAAGCAGGAAGATCTGCAGCGAATAGACGCATGGTGCAGGGATATGTAGTAATGGTTGCCTCCCCCTGGCGCCACCTGACGTCACCGATGCTGCCACGAGCTGCCCGGGTCGACTTACGCGCGCGCGTGCCACGTTGGATCGATTTGATTGGCTGCTGCTGATGTCATCCTGCCTATATAAGCGAGAGGCCGTAACAGCCCCGGCAGTCAGTGAACTCCTGACGACGATGGCGGAGATGGCCATCGAAAGCTCGAGCATTTTATTCGAATTGACGCGGCTGGAAAACCGAGAATGTTTTACTCATGTATGCCGTCGCGAAAATCTCCGAGGACACATACCTGTAAGTTGTAAATTGCAGCGAGTTCTTAAACAATTATTAATTTATTGCCATTCTTGGCGTGTAAGGCCTGCAGCCCGACAACAGTGGCTTGCTTTTAAAACATTATGTCCTGTATTTATGGTGATTTGCTAAATTTTAACTCACTGAAAACACTATTATCTACATAGCTGTTTATTCCTTCATTAAAATGTGTGGTATTTTCATTTATTGTTGCTTTTGGAATTACTGGTTTAAAATAAATTGTGTCTAACTGCAAAAGGGAAACAATAGTAACTGATTACGGCCCTGTCCACAATCGTAGCCGAATCCTGCCTTCCCTTCACTACCAGGTTTCAGTGCAACCAACAGACGGATAAAGATCTTCTTGCTGCTAAAGAACAATATCAAGGAGTGGTAATCTCACTCATGGGAATCTAGACACCGTCGATGAAATCATCTGGGATTAGCACGAGAGGGGAGATGAGTTCCCAACAAATTTCCATCCACTCTAGCGCCATTAGGAGTCGAAATGTCCACTAAAACTCCAGCAGGAGGCCATCGGGGCCAGGCGAATTGTTTGTAGAACCCACATGGATAGCATCATGGAATTTGGCCTCCATCAGGTTCGCAAGTGGATTCATCTTTGCACACCATGAACCGAGCCAAAGGAGAGCCGGGAGACCACTGTAATTTTGGCGTAGTGGTGACGTTGTTCAGAGTACAGCATAGCATAATATGGAGACTCTATATAGCATTGGGTATCTAAGTGCTGCCCATCATCAGCCGTAAGAACATTAATCAAAGTCCGGCGATGGTGGCACCATTCCGCTATCACATGATTGACAAATGGACAGTCCTGCATTAACCAATGATATCTGCATGTCCTTGAAGGTGATGACGATAGAGGGATGTGATTTGTGCTTTTCACAATGCACCATCACCTGATGTTCTGCTAAATACAGCATCACAGTATATTCCCAGGTAATGGGGAAATAGAAATCCTGTGTTCGTTGCACCATGCCACGACCTAACTTCTGTATTCAATCAAGGGCTTGCAGAGGGCAGGCTTTGTGCAGCAGACCCACCAAGACAGGGCAGACTGAGATGCATCACAGCATCGACAACAAGGTGCCCACCTGGTCTCAATGAGCTATCGAGTGAAATAAGATGGATTGTGATCAGGTTTTATGGACCCCGAGCACAACACACCCTTTGACGCCAAAAGTTGATTGGACATATATAATTCCGTCATAATCAGAGGAGACAATGCCCCAGACATCAGGAGCCTGTACGGCACCGACAATATCATGGGAGACGTAAACACGATCCAGGAGAGTGAAAGGATGGATAGAGAAATGCGTAAACCCCAGACGACCGTCATGAACATGCTCCCAAAAGTTCGCAAGGTTGAGGTTCTAGAGAATTGCCACTAGCACCGAACATGGAGAGTGATGGGGCAGTTGGTTTTGTGGTGCCTTCCAAGATCAATGCCTCCTGTCAAACCAGAAAGAGAGTCGTGAGTGAGTCAGAGAAGAAAGTGGATCGTTCGTGGTGGCGGCTCGAAACGAATGGTACAGAGACGTTGATCATCCTGACGCCACTAAATGTGAGAGCCATACCTGTGGCATCAGGGAGCCATAAAAGCGAAACATAGGAGGATCGCATGGAAGGCATGTGTCACAAAGCTGAGGGGAACACAAAAGGTTGCACTACTCACCTGCTGAAGGAGACCAACGTCAACATGTATGGCATAGAGCATTTCATGGAGTGAGCCAGTTTGTGACGTGCACGAATGGTATTGACATTGACCATGGCTGTGCAATAAGTCTGAAAAGCTGCCATCGCCAAGAGGACAGCTGATTCAAACATGGCTGAGGCACAAGGTGCCCCCTGTTAGGCCCCTGTGGAAGGGCGCATCATTGTGGCAGGGAGGGTGCCACTCCACCAACTGTTTTCCACATCTCCAGAACGTCCATCCTCGGCGTCGTGGTCTGGCCAAGAGACAGACGTCTCAGCAGGCCAGTTCAGTGGAATACCATAAGAGGTGCGCCCACAGCGCAGACACAAAAAGGGAGGCAACCGCATCAGATACAAGTGGAGGAAGATGAGAGTCCATAAGTGGGTACTGACTGAAGATCGAGGTGGCGAAAGAAGTCACGTCGTCTGGTACCAGGGCGTCAGAGAACAGCGCATCATCAGTGTTAGGGTCGTCATACTGTGCACACATCTGGTGGAGGCAGTCATCAGAAGGGGCATGGCGTTCTTCCTTCCATTTCACCGGCGACCGTTGCTACCTAACATGTTCCATGTTGGATGGTGGGCGGCTGTCGTTCGACATGTGGGCAGTCGGCAGAAAATCGGAGGTCGGTACAGCTCCATCATCGACAAAGATGGGGAAGGAGCAAATGGTTTACGTCTGCTGACGGCCATCGTTCGCTGGTATTACCTCCGGTGACAGTGTGGGAGGGACCTGCAAAACATCCACCGCGTCTTCAAGAGAAGTCGACGCCGGTGCCAGCTGAGTCAGAGGGTTGCAACAGGCAACCCTGCCGTGGACGCATAAGACAGAGGTAACACAGTGAACGCCTCAGGGAGAGCGACGTCCCAAATCGCCTTCTGGACTAGTCTACGTCGGAGACGATCAGAACGGGCTTGGCCTTCCTGGTCACAACCTGAACAAGTGCGCGGCTGGCCGTCGCACGTGACGACGGCCCTACAGCGGGCAGTTATCGAGTGGGAATGCAGGTGTTCGCTCAGATCACCATCGAGGACAAGATACGTTTCGTCCGTCTTCACCGAGCGAGGTGGCGCAGTGGTTAGCACGCTGGACTCGCATTCGGGAGGACGACGGTTCAATCCCGGGTCCGGTCATCCTGATTTAGGTTTTCCGTAATTCCCGTAAATCGCTCCAGGCAAATGCCGGGATGGTTCCTTTGAAAGGGCACGGCCGACTTCCTTCCCCCTCCTTCCCTAATCTGATGAGACCGATGACCTCGCTGTTTGGTCTCTTCCCCCAAACAACCCAAACTCGTCCGTCTTCCAAGTTTCAGCAACGTGACTGGCGACGTTACTGTAAGATAAGGCGGCCACCACAACGTTTTAGGGCACATCAAACGGTAGTTCGAAAACCCTCACCGTTTGGAACTTGAGATCGGTAGCAGGCGCCGCACGTCGCCGCACAGTTCTTCATTCTCCAGCGTCATGTACACAGCGGATGAAAAATGAATTGCGAGAACATCTTGCGGCGGGAGGCGCATTCCGTCGTGTACAAACCGTACTACTTCATATGCTATTGGACGTTCGTGATCCAAAGGAAACGTTAATTTAATCGTCGCTTGGCAATCGGAAAACGCCTTGATGGTCGGTGAATTCCGACACGAAGAGAAGCCACTGCACAGATGTCAACAAACGCACGCTGGCTCGCAAGCAGCACGGCCGTTGAGACTGCAACAGGGCGTGCTCGTCTCACCACTTCCAAAAGAAGACGGGCTTTAATACATCGTACATCTGCTTCTATTAAGGTTTGGCGCTGCAAAACCATTGAAACATATGTACAGTGCATGTTCGAAGCTATGTTTGAGAACATTTCTCACATTTTTTTCTTTGTAAAACAAATAAACTGTTAACATCATTCTAAGAAGTAATTTTCGCACCAAACTGAAGAAAGATGTCGATTTTAAGAAAAGTGAGCTGTCTCTATTTAGACCAGGTCCGGCCAACAACGTTGCCAACAGTTAAAGTGAGCTCCCCACCAATTTCAAGTGCAACACCACCAGAAAACCACTAACAAAAATGCCCCTGCTTTCATAATCGCTAAAATTTCCACTATTTTTTTTAATTATTATGAAAGGGAGCAATAAGTATATTAGTAATTAGTTTCCTTTATTATTAAGCAATAAAATATTCACAAGCATTAAATGAACATTCAGTAAATAAATCACCAACTCAAGGTAAGTTTCTATAACAACAGCTGATTATATAAATGAACTGGTCTTCTTCAGATGAATCATTTTTGCCTGCATCGTCATCATCAGTGGCGGTTTCAGATCGATAAGATTGTTTGGTACTGATTTGGCTTATAACGTTTATTGGAATTTTGTATTCATTGTAGCATTTTCCTTCCAACCTCAAACCACAGCGTATTCTTAATATAGCAGATAACAGATTTAACTTCATTCTATTCCTCTGCTTGTTTTTTTTATTACATTCAGCTGTGAAATAGTGTCTCAACATCGACATTGGAATGAGGCAGTATTAGGAGAGTAATCGCTAAAGTTGCTACTTCCTCAAATCTGCATTCGCCTTGTGCATCCTGGAAATGCAATACTTAATTCCATTTATTTTTGTGCCTTTGGTCTCGTTCCAGTTCATCAAGTGAATCATATATCTTGCTATTAATTCTACACTTTTATTGAACTGAGCCATTATATCAATTACAATTTCTTTGTTATGATGAAGTGCTTGTTCAATACTTATTCCGGAAATTTTTTTCATCAACGTCAAATTTCATGGTAACCTGTATTTTTATTTCTTAAATCAGACTTATTATAAATGTAATGCACCGGTTACACAACATTTCTTCACCTTCCCGTGATAATCCTTTTTCTCTCATTGCAAGCAAGTGATTTTCAAACCGGAATCCCAGATAACACCTTCGATAGAAGAAATTACGAATATTTTGCGTAAAAATGTTATGTTTATTTGCAGGTAATGTAACTTTGCTGACAAGCACATCTATCATGTTGGTCAATTCATTAAACAGTTTGGTCTGATCTTTACCTTTCGACTCGAACATTTTATTGACTCTGTTTATTTCAATTAATATTGGATATAAAAAGAAATATATGCGTAATTTCGTTCGCATGCATAGAGTGCAATAACTCTGACATGTGACACTTCTGGTAGCTGTAGTTCAAGGTTTATGTTAATTATGCCTTCTGTGTTCCTGTTGTGATATTTCCATAGGAACTTTCACCCCCAGGACACATTCTTACCTAACTGAGAAGTGAAATAAGAAGTTTGATAGCTTTAGCTTTAAAATTTTTAAGTGTAACCAAATATTTCCTTAATAATTTCACCCCCTATTTCACTACATAATGGATTATATTTCTATTCATGGATTTAGCTCTGAAAGTATTTTCTTAATGATGAAGTTATAGCTTCAATTTCCAAAAACAGTGAAATATGTATTTATTTCATTTCTAATCGAGAAGCCAAATGGAAATTTTCTAGATTTAGCATCGAAAATGCGTTTATAATTATTTCATTAAATATTTCATCTCCTATTTCACCCCCTTACGGGTGAAAACACTGATATACTTATTTTTTTGTTTGTAACTGAGAAGTTGAATACCAGTTTTCATTGATGCAGCTTTAAAGATATCTCAATAGTTCGTTGATAATGATTTATTTTTAAGAAAAATTTGAGGCACTATTTCATCCCCCATAGGGGATAAAATTCCAAAAATTCTGAAACTCGTATTTCTTTATTTTTGACTGAGAAACCAAATATCAATTTTCGTAGGTCTTCTCCAAAATTGACTTAATACCGACATAGTTTCAAAACACTTTTCACCCTCTGTTTCACCCAGTTAGAGGCTGACTTTCGAAAATTCCCTTCGTAAACGACACCTACAGCAATAGCTAAACACCCGCTCCAAATTTCAAGTTTCTGTCATTAGCGGTTTCGACTGGGTGATGATGAGTCAGTGAGTGAGTCAGCTGGGATACTGCCTTATATATAGAAAAGAAACGCCATTTTGAGTCCAAGGAATTGTGTTTTACAAAAAAGTTTAATAAGAAGTATTACTATTTTTCCTGGCTGACATCCATTTCTTTTAAGACTCCTTATATTAGGTCAGCTACACACTAGAAAGTGGTGGGAGGAAGTAGGAAGGTCTCTTATCCTGTCGTCATAAAAAGAGAGTTTACGTTTGTATTCGCCTAACCTCAGAATAGGAAAACAATATGGCGACAAAGGTGTGATTGTTTTCTTTCTAAAAGATGTCAATCTTCTAGTGTATTTAAGATCGATACTTATGCAATATTTTAGCAATAATAAACATGCTGAAATTCTATACAACACTTTCTTATTAAACAACAGAACAGTAAAACAAGAACTATGCAGTCAAATAAACAAGGAGCACAACTGAGATCGTTGTTCTTTCTCCTCAAAATATGTCTGATATAATAGTGAAAACAAACTCCATTGACGAAAAAAGACCTTAAATTCTCTACAGATCAACAAGGTCCATAATACAAACATTTATTATACTTTTTCATACTAAATGTGGTGTGGGAATGAAAACAAACTCTATTTATTATACAAGAATATGATATAATGTACAAATAAACAAGGTGCACAATACAGAGCTTTCTTATTTTTCCTCAGACTAAATCTGGTTTAACAATGAAAAGAAACTCTCTCGATGATACCATAAGGTGAAATTATCTACCAGACGAAACATGTACAAACTGGAATATTGTTGGTGTGGTTGATATTACCACATAGCAACATTATTTATGTATCTGAAATTATACGAAGGTGGTTTCTTCTGTTCAAAACTTGGAAAATATTTTATTCACATTGAGCAATCCCTTACCAAATTTCTCCTCCATTATCAGTTAATACGTACAAAATGTATGGTTTCGTGAGTACCGAGTGTGAAATAATGTAGAACAATGACTAATGATAACTTTATCTGGAGCCCTGTAAGAAAGCTGACGCATATTTTTGGGCTATACAATATTCTTGCTTATTCGTTCGGCAACCCTAAGGTTGATTTGATGTAGTCCTCCATTCGTATGTCTCGCTAGATGTGTAACTGCGCAGTGGAGTGCCAGACAACATTGACACTTGTACTAGCCAGGATGACCACTTCTGTCCCGGAATACTGTTGCAAGGTCTTGCGGGCGGATGTTCCAATGCCGCGCCGAGTGTGGAGTCAAGAATGCTCCCAACAACAACATTCGTAATTAAGCACAGATTCTATTAAAGAGATCGACACCTGCACCTGGGAACTAGTTGGCGGATGTAGGCACATGAATTTCTCAGCATAACACGGCTGGCAACGTGCGTGGGCTTGAAGAGTGATGCACTGCTGGAAATAGCTTCGTGGCCCGCGAGTTACAACTGGCCCACGTATAATGCATGCAGCCCCACGTTGCCGGCAAGGGTTAGCAAACGCAAACGCCACCCAGGTGGCTTGAAGTCCGTCGGCGTGTCAGACAATGACACTTTGGACCAACGACTGGCATAGAGTTTGGCACGGCGTTGGTAGAGGTTGGAAGCTCAAGAGCAAATATAGCTAGTAACTACACGGTGTGTGTGTGTGTGTGTATATATATGTTGTGACAGGAACCTACATCCCGTCACGCAAATGGCTGCAGAAGCATTGCGTTTCACCACAGCACGAAGAAACCGCAGCACACGACCGTGGTAGACCACTGTATTGGAGAAAGCTTTGCCAACATTGCTTTAGAACCCAGCTGCAGAATTTCATCAGTGGCTGGTTGAGAGGTACGAGAGTAATTTGAAAACTTCTCGGAAAGGAATAGAAAGAAACGGCATAACTCAGTGAAACTTTTATTTTTCAGTGTAGTCTCCCAATATAGCAATGTACTTGGTCGATCGGTGTTCCAATGCCTTGATCAAATGTCGGAAATTAGGCTCCTCCAGCCCTGAAACATACATGTCAACGTCGGCTGTCAGTTCTTCGCTTGAAGAGAATCTCAGTCCATCGAGGAATTTTATGAGCTTCGGGAAAATATGAAAGTCTGATGGAGTGAAATCAGCCGAAATCGGCGGCCGTGGCAAGAATTCGTATCTTGGTTCATGTTTTTCTACGATGCCAACGACATTCCAGTCTGGGCGTGCATTGACTTGATGGAAGAAAACTTTCTTCCTTGCTAAATCTGGCCTTTCTTCGACTATCTTTTCCTGCAATTGGGCAAGGCGGTATGTTGTCCCGTAATTGTTTGACCCTTGGGAAGATAATCAATCTGCAGAATCCCTTTCGCTTCCAAGAAAACTGAGGCGACGACCACTCTAGCCGACCATACTGTATTTGCTGGTAGTTAATGAACATTTTTGCTTTGCCTTGACCGGTGTTTTGGTTTTGGCGTACAGTGCTGGACCGAATTTTCATCTTTGGTCACACCGAGCAAACAAAAAAAAGCTTGTTTGTCGCAAAACGGTTCGAAAATTGTAAAATTGTTCGGACATTTCTATTATGATGCGTTTCTAATCCTGCGTTAAGAGTCGCGACACCTATCTACCAGATAATTTTCTCATATGCAGTTCCACCGTTGAAATGTTATATTCCCGTTCATATGGCAACGCTCTAATTTCATCAATTTCTCGCGCTTTCATTCAGCTAGCCCCCATATGCTCTTTTGCAGTAATTTCTGGGGTAATGGCATATCTTTGCCCATCATTACGAGTGTTAAAATCTAAGCTGTTGCTTCCAAATTTAACTCGTTTGTCCACGTGAGAACATTTTAATATGGAGGAGCAGAGTACTTCAGCGTGTTCTGAAAATGGGCATAAAATTTCTTTACTTTCATACCTTTCTTTACGACAGACTTGGTTTCTGCTCGAATCTCGATCTTTTGTATCTTAAAAATCACACGGGGCTAACAACAGAGACGTTCTCTCCACAGATCTCTAGCCAGAGCATTGAGGTGTCACGTTATTTACACATAAAGAATAACCTTTAATTAACCACACTGAGCCAGTGCTAGCATAAGGTGGCAATTTCGCGAACTTTTGAAACTGCCTTCGTTTCTCTCCAGCCGATATCACAACAATATCATTTCTGCTTCAGCTTAACTGCTGCATTTCACATCATCAATGATCTTTCGTACACATTCATATCGAAGCCTGGCGTGCCTTTTCGATTCATCGTGTTCTTCATTAGAATTAATGTTGGACTATATGCTCTGTTCTCAATCAGTCCAGAAGCCTCCTACATGACCAAACCCCAAAGATCGTTTGATTCACAGCTAGCTTAGTCAAGTACATATGCTGCTTGCTTCTTTCCCAGATCTTGTGACTATCACAGAACCGACAGATAACCAACACCCTAATGCGTATCGTTTTACTACAGCAAGCGTACTTCTAGTGAACTGCTCTCAAACAGTGAGGGTATATCCTTTGCATCATCTGCGGAGACTGTGTCTTTCAATGCAAAAGTAGGTCGTTGGTAATCTGTTGATAAGCGGTCAGAAAGGTTTTCTTCATAGAAATACTTAATTTTCTTATTCTGCTGTTTATAATATCTTTGGACTCTAGATACTGATTCGTATCCTAAGTTTGTCCCCTACGTTTTTAAATATGTATATTACAATTACTACATCATAGAGTACACTCATTATAAATACATATCTTTTCCTGAGCTATTGCATCTGTATTGTATATTTTTTACAAGATGTGCACTACAAATATATCGGTTTCCACGCAGACCGTGGGACTCGCGTATTTTCGCCTCCCAAGGGTTTCCAACGGGTTAAACTCTCCACTGTGTTGGTCATAACTCTATAGTTTTCACAGGTATCATTGCACTTCACTATATTTGAATATTTTCGTCCTGTCAAAGTTAGTCGTTTTTAACGGATTTCATAGATAATGCTAGTCTACATGCGTACACATGTGAAAAGATATTGTCATTTGGCCCCACTACCGAAATTAATTATGTTCACCCACAGCAGCCTATTTTTGATGAGTTACTGTGTCCAGCGTTCATGAAATGAACACGTTGTTCTAATTTTCTTTAAAACTGCAGCTTGGATGAGACTGATAGGAATAATTCTTAGAATGTCTAATTCTTCGGTGATGTAAGGGGAAGTCTGAAAAAGCACTAGTTTCACACCTTTTTAGTATTTGTGCTATGAATAGGGATGACAAATTTCAGAGCGAGAGAGAGAGAGAGAGAGAGAGAGAGACTGGAGTAGAACCGTATTGGAAGTCAGCAGTTTGTTTAGCTAAGGGAAAAATGTTAAAGCGATCGCAAGAGACTTGGGTCGTAGTTGATAAAGCAGTCATTCGGTGACAAAGATTACGACACATATTTCGAGAAGCGACATTCGGAATGTGGTAGGGAACATGCCACCTGCGATACGCTTATAACGTAATGACCACGACTCTGAGAGTACAGATGTAAAAGACGAAGAATCTCTCATAGTTGGATGCACTGGAAGCAAACATAATGACACTCCTAGCATACTCCGTTCTGTGGTTTACAGAGCACAACTCGGGTTATCGAGCCAGAATGAAGTAATGAGAGGTTAACTGATTGGTCGGTTTGTTAATGTGGGGGAGGGAAGCAAACAGTGAAGTCGTGGGCCCCATCGGATTAGGGAGGGATGGGGAAGGAAATCAGCTGTTCCCTTTGAAAGGATCAATCCCAGCATTTGCCTGAAGCAATTTAGCGAAATCACAGAAAACCTAAATCAGGATGGCCGGACGCGTGTTTTGAACCGTCGTCCTTGCGAATGCGAGTCCAGTGTGCTAGCCACTGCGCTACCTCCCTCGGTAAGACTTTAGTAGCAAGTGGGATGCTCCAAAGCTCGCTTCAGGCCCCCGACTGTCGTAGTATTCGCTTGTTACCCTGATATGCTTCTCCAATCGTGCAATATTTCAAATCTTTGTCACTAGCAATGAAAATTTATCATTCGCGTTTTCATAATACCGCTGCGGTTTTTGCACTGCGACTGTGCATGGCATGGACTCGACAGTGCGTTGGAAGCACTTCAGAGGTACGTGGCACGAGGTATGTACGCACAGGTCTATGCAGTTCCCGTGAATTACGGGCCAGTGATGTGTTACCGCGAAGATGACGCACGGTAGCATCCCAGAAGAGTTGCGTCACCATCAGATCAGCATAATATGGTTACCAAGGCATCGACTTGACTTGGCCATCGTGCTCTTCAAACGCCTGTAGCACGATTCCGGTCTTATGACACGGGCAGTTACCCTAATGGAAGATGCCATCATCGTCGGGCTAGACGTCAGTCACAAAAAAAAGCATTTCGTTCACAGTAATGTTGACGTGGTCCACAGCTGTCGTTTAACAGAGGTGCCATGGAAGTCCTGTTGTATGTTCCCCATAGCGTAATATAGCCCCTCTGGCCTACGTCCTTGGCGCTATGCATACATCGAAAAGTCATTCGCTTGGTTGACAGGGTATCAGAACACGGCCACCTACCTGATGTAACATGGAAAGTAAGTCGTCTAACCAGGCGACGCATGTCGTTGATCCATGCCCCAATGTCAGTGATCGCGTGCCCACTGCAGTGGCAGTGGGCAATGTCGTTCGATCAGCATAAGAACATGTTTGGATGTATCATGTTTAGCAGTGGGAGCTGAATTGTCAAATTTTCTATTGTTTTATATCCTACGATGATGATTCCTGTCGTGGTTCTCGAGCTCATCTAATGTGCGGGATATGTCGTTGACTCTAAGTGACTAAGTTTCGGTTGCTGTAGTTTGATGAAGGAAGTAGTACCATGGTATTAAACAACTCGCTATAACAGTGATAGTGGTAGAATCAAAGAAAATATCGTTGTAATTCGTCAGGCTTTGCCGTCAATCTGTTGATATCTTGAGGTGTCTGTGCTCACCTGGATTGCACCTGATAAAGACGAGTCTCGTTGTCGAAGTTCAAAATGGTTCAAATGGCTCTGAGCACTATGAGACTTAACATCTGTGGTCATCAGTCCCCTAGAACTTAGAACTACTTAAACCTAACTAACCTAAGGACATCACACACATCTATGCCCGAGGCAGGATTCGAACCTGCGACCGGAGCGGTCACGCGGTTCCAGACTGAAGCGCCTAGACCGCACGGCCACACTGGACAGCCGTTGTCGAAGTATTGTACGTGAAGGACACTGATATCAGTGAAATACATGAAACCTTAAGATGTCGAATGAATTCTTGATCATACAGTGGTTTACGACAGCCGTTCATGAATCTTCCAAGAAATGGAGCAGAGGGAAAAATACTTACACTAAGTACTACGAATTGTAAGATGAATTTCTGTTGTCGGTGAAGGAAGTATATGTGTAGGAATAGAGGGACAGAAGTCAGCAGGTGGTTCTGCGCGGCTAGGGTAACATGTCATGTTTGGGTAACATGTCACATTTGGCAGGAGAATGGCGAATTAAAGTTAATAGAGAAATAAGCTATTAAAACAACACCGACGATTTCGTTAAAAGTAACATATGATGATGTATGGCTGCAGAGCATTACGACTTTGTTTTTATGAAACAGATCTGATGATGGTCATTAAAGACCGAAACCGGTAATCTGTTAAACAAAAAAGATTGTGACCATAGACGTAAATTAAAGGAAACTTATTATGATTTCACATTTGATCTATATTGAGTTTCAGTAGAGGACTGCCGCCGATGGCGGATCACGTGACATCTGCACATAGCTACTGAAGAAGCCGTCAGACCAGAGAGCGGATGAAACCCGTCACGTCACGGTTATCTCTCGCAGAGTCACCAGCGCACAAACTACAGCAGGCAGGATCCATAACGCGGCTGACGGGCGTAACGGGAAACCAGATGGCGCCCCTGCAGCGCAGTATTTGCCGCCTGACACTGACGCAGTGTTTGCTCGACGTGCGGGGGACACAAGGACAGTGCAGGGAAAACAGTCTGCAGAATAACAGCATTTCTTCCTTTGCCCTGGTGGTGGCACTTAAACTCACGAACTAGGACACAAGTACCAGTCTCTCTGTTTGACGTAGTAGTTCCTCCTGAGGCGTAGAGCCTTTACATCGGGGATCAGTGAACAGGCGTGCAGTATGAGTCAAGCGCGGGACAGGTGGCGTCAGGTTGCTGCAGTGTGTGTAGTTCCCATGCGATCACTAGCTGACGGACACTGTTTGAGCTGCAGTCAAAATACTGTCATTTTTACTTCCAGTTCTGTTTGTTTAATTTTCTAATTGTTTATTAATTATTATTATAATTGTGCTTAGTTATGAGAGTGAGTGAATGTGTGACTGTAAAATAATGTTTTATGTAAAGTTTTTATACTACATATTGAAGTATTGGTGACGTGTCGAATGTTCGAGAATGACGTGTGAGTTAGTCATTCGTACAGGGGAATTTGTTATAAACTATTTCGTCAGTTTATGGTACTGGGGAAATGAGGTTATGGTTCCATTAAATAGTTTTGTTAAGAGGGAATTAATTTCAGTGAAAAATTTTGATTAGTTCCGTATATATGCGCGGGATTGAGCCCGTCTCATGCTGATTTCAGATTCGCTGTGATGTTTCTCTGCCACTCAGAAATTAGCATATACGTGCGTGGAGAGAGAAGTGCATCATCTCTTAATGATGAGACCTACTGATATTTGCTCCGTTGAAAATTATGAGTATGGAGATATTTCGGTACCACAATGTTCGCGGAGTGGCGTAAAGTGTGGAAGAGAGTTTGATAGGACGGACTGTGTGAAATTCAGAGCTTCTGATGATGTTTCAAATACTCGCGAACGTGAACATTCTGTTATGCGAGAATGATTCTAACAACATTTGAGCGAGCTATTCTAAAACAAACAATGTGTTTGTAAACTTTCAGTGAAGGAGAATTAATAATTGCCATAAACTGATTACGATTATGAATAATGTGTGTGTTGTGTACATAGTTCTGTGTATTCAGCGCGTACACAACTTTCCCAATAGAGCACGGCCCGCTAAGCACAACAGCGCAGGCGCAGCGCTCGGCCGTCTCCGCACTACGAGATGGCGCTGCCTTAGAGATGGACCAAATTCTGCTTCCGCCGATCCGCGTATCAATATGTAACGCAGCCAATGAGATTGCTGCTAACGTTAAACCTTTTCTCCTTGCGGATCACACTCGCACAGTGATACCTGAACGCTTGAGGTATTATAACGAGTGTACAGACCTCCGATTAGTCAGTCTGCATTAGTCTGCATTTGTCTGTACCAGTCTATAGTCAAGTTTCAGTCTGCGCCTAATAAGATTATCATATTCCTGTACATAGCCATGAAGAGAAATGTATAGACACTTTGTCAAGTATCAGAGATATGTGAGGATAAGATTGACGTACCAATACCAAAGGAACTTCAGATTGTCAATTGTAAATAGCATCCAGAACCAAGTTAAGTAATTTTTATGCTTGTTATTATTTTAATAAATATGTGTGAAAATTAATCAAGTTCTGTTTAAAGTTGGTCACCGTCAATCTGCTACTCTAAGCGTGCAAGTGGCATTTCTATCGTCTGACCTAATGGCCGAAGATAAACACGCCACGATAAGACCACGAGACATATTGCTGACACCCGCCTACTTCGTTAGAGCGTCAAGTCAAATAATCTGATGGTGTGTGTACCGAAGGTCTTACAGTATGCACACCACAGTGTGCGTGTGGACTTTTGAGACTTTGTACTGTTTAGTGTAAGACTTAGATGTGACTGGTGTATGCAAGCATACCTTAATGGAATTGAATTTCACGCATGTAAATACTTTCAGTTAACTATTCCTTCCACCGACAAAACAATTTTATTGCGACTTGTGCTTACCATGTGGAAAGCTGTTTATTCTATGTCAGTAACTTCAAGAAGGCGTGCGTGTGAGAAAAGATTCACCCCGAGCCGAGTGGACTTCAGCAACGCACCGCGTACCGGCACTGTGTCGAGTGAACACATATATGTAGTACATGAGCATCGCACACTGCGCTGTAACGCACTGTAAGCTGACGTCGTGAAATGTTTTGGATCGATATTTGAATAGGTGTGTTGCTTCGTGCAACGCTTCTGTTCACAATCTGTGGTATAGCTTGCATTCCTTTATTCTTTCTACTTTAATTTCATGCAAATTATTCATCTGTGACAATATCATGAGATCGTAGAAGACGGACTAAATAAAATGGACTTCGAGAACATTTCATACCCCTTAAGATAGGCAGCCCAACTCACTGCTGCTGCATGTGAGACGGTTGATGTTAACTGCATTGCCAATTTTAATGTTTGGAAATTTGTGGTAAGTTCCTATGGGTAACATTACACATTTGGGTTGCATTAAACCACATCGCACAGTCACACGGAAAAGTTTCAGGTGCATTATTTTTTGCCACTGTCTGAAAAGCTGTCATAGGAGTAGGAGACAAGTAGGCGAAGTTTGCTCGCAAGTTACTAACGCTAGCGGAGAATTGCAAAAGCAGGGAAACACCTTGCGGCTGGGAATCTCATCAAGGGGTGCCTGGCCGAATCGGAGGCTTGTATTTGTACAACAGACCTCACTGAAAAATTTGAAAAAAAGTAGCTCTTTCGCCTCAAACTGTTGATCGCCTAGTAGAGGATATGATGCAGAAATCAATGGAGAGAGCGGAAAACTTCGTTTCGTTTTCTATCGCTCTTGACGAGTCCACGGACTTTCAGGACATAACTTAGATCGTCATATTCTTTCGAGGTGTCGACAACAATCTACATGTCAGCGAAGAATTCCTCGACCTTACACAATTAAAAGACACAACCACCGGTTTCGATATTTTTCTAGCTGTGGAAAACGTGTTCGAGTCAATGGGTTTAAAATGGGAACGCCTGACCAGCGTAACAATGGATGGAGCCTCTGCGTTACAAGGGATACGCTCTGGATTCCTGGGTTACGTCAGGTCAAACATGGCCGAAGTCAGTTGTTCCTTATTCGCGGTAGTCCATTGTCTGATACACCAGGAGGCACTGTGTGCAAATTGTCAACATGAGCAATGTTATGGACGCAGGTGTTCGAACAGTTAATTGTCTTCGGTCGCATGGACTCACTCATCACCTATTTAAAGAATTTCTGGCTCATATCGAAGCAGAACGCCCAGACATCCCTACCACGCCGAAGTAAGATGGTTGAGCAAGGAGAAGGTGCTTAATCGGTTTTTCTCCTTGAGGGACGAAATTAATACTTTTTGGAAATGAAAGAACGTCCAGAAGAATTACTTCGTGAACGTAAATGGGTGGCGAATTTGGCTTTTTTGAGTGTCCTAACTGGTAACTTAAATACTTTGAACATTTCACTCCAAGTCGAAAATCAGTCTATTGTTAATTCAGTGCAGACGACTGAAACATTTCAGAAACAGTTGCTCAGAGAGAATTGTGGACACTTCCGTGCATTAGCGTTAAAGAAGATGTGGATTTTGCAGATTATGTTCAAATCATTTGCGAATTACAAGAAGAGTTTGAAAAAAGTTTTTGAAGATAAGTGTGCCTCAACCGGTGTTAGACATACTTCTTCGCCCCTTTTCCCTTCGGACAGAGGACGTCTCACAAGTGTTTCAACTAGAGCTGACTAACCTGCAATGCGATAAGCTCACTGAGCAGCAGAGCGATGTCCTCCTGAAGGACCACTTTCATATATATAAAACTCTGGATGACTTTTACAACAGTTTATAACGAGAGAAGAACCCTCTTTGCACAAGCACGCCGGCCGGGGTGTCCAAGCTGTTAAAGGCGCTACAGTCTGGAACCGCGCGACCGCTACGGTTGCAGGTTCGAATCCTGCCTCGGGCATGGATGTGTGTGATGTCCTTAGGTTAGTTAGGTTTAAGTAGTTCTAAGTTCTAGGGGACTGATGACCTTAGAAGTTAAGTCCCATAGTGCTCAGAGCCATTTGAACCATTTTGCACAAGCACGCGGACAAAGTTCTCTCAATGTTTGGTTCCACGTAAGCGCTTTTTCTACCTTTTAAAGCTTGCTAAGACTAAGAACAATTCACTAATTAGCGATAAAAATTTGACTGGGTCTTTGAGGTTAGCAGTGTCCCGGAATATTGTAGCAAACCTAGACAAAATTATTTTCTCGAAAAAGTAAAACGTGTAAAATGTTAATTGTCTTCTTTAACCATGTTGACTGTAATGATTAAATGTCTTTATACCTTAATTCTATTTTTTATAAGTTTTCAATTAAAATTATTGCTAACAAAATAGCAAATTAAGGATCCGGTGTCTGAACACTGATAAGGAATACAAAAAGCCGTAGCACGAAGTACACCAAACTTTATTTACTTGTAACTACTAACAATAAGAATGAGACACTATATCCCTTACGTAAAATTATTTCTGAAATAGAATATTTATGATGCTGGTTTATTTAAGAAATTGATGCCTTTTGGAACACGCCTACTGTGCATATGGAGAGTGTGCATGTGCATTGCTAACGGAATCAACCTGTGGGTCAGAAAACTACGAAGTTGTTCTTCGATTCTTGTTTTGCGTATTATTATCTTAAGTTTTGCGTAGTAATTCTGCCACACGAACACTAATTGTTAGCTGAACAGTAAATGGTTTGCTTGTTTTACCGCTCATCGACCGCTTTTACAGAGCTGCACTTCCTCTGTTATTTTGTTTACGTTGGATCTGATCGCGGGACAGTCCAGGGCAGAGCAGTGCTGCGCGGTCTCACTCGCTCCGCAGCTCTCTGCCTCTCTCTCTCTCTCTCTCTCTCTCTCTCTCTCTCTCTCGCTCCTATGCCGACACCAGCGGCGCACGGTCGCCGACAGGTCGCGGCCGCCCGCCGGGTGCATATCTTGGATCAGCATGACTTAGAATATATTTATGGAATTTTCCAAATATATTAAAAACTCTGGTAAAATTGCGATCATTAACTATAAAATTTCGCTTCTTTCTAAATATGAAGTTTAACAGCTCATTCATTATTTCATAAATTAAATAAATTCTATATTTTCATACACCTGTAAGTATGGTTTGTATGCTGTGCAAAATTCATCGAACATCTTTCTTCGTTATGATGAAAAGTGTACCTGTAGCAACAAATGCAGCCAATAGTAGGCGAGAAAATGATGAAATTTCACTTGTAAACAAAAATTTATTATGCTTTTGACTTTCCACTGCTGTGAATGTGAATCCTGAATCCTTCCTGGTCATGCTGAGAACGTTTTATGAATTTATTTGTAAAAGTATAGACATTGGAAATTAAAATGTGCTGTGGTGCCTCTGCTGCTCCAAGTCAGCCCGTGTGACATCCTACCTCCTTTAAGCTTGGCGACCACTCTGGCGCTGTTTGAGACGAGTAGGGAGTCTGCTGGTACCAGGTCTTACCGCTATTCGTCCCCTGTCATCATCTTCCAGCGCACAGGTAACATCACCATACATACACACCCTTAACAGTCATCTACACGTCTGAGACGCACTTAACACAAAAGAATGCCGCGATTCGCAAAGGAAAGATTGTCGTGTCCTGACACAGGGTAGAGGGAAGACAGGGGTTTACAGTCAGAGTGCAATTTCTGAGCGGTGAGAGGCAAATGCAGAAAGACAACTTCCCAGTAAAGGCAGGTTGATGACTTGGATCAGCGCAAAATACTGTCAGAGGAAAGCTATGAGAGATGCGGATTTTAGGACTCGACAGGATACTTGTTGCAGGAGACTCATGGAATTCAGGGGTCTGATTAGCACTACTTATTTGTTATCAGACTAACCAATACACTGAAGGCTAATTCTAAACGTTAGTAAAAGCAAAGGAGGCAGTTGACTGCACAAAAGAAGTCGGTGCCTGAAGCCACGGGGGCGTATGCTGACGGAAGCAGCGAACACTAGCAGCACGTAAAGTACAAACTTGAGAGGAGCACTCCAAGTGAGGAGCTTACCGAGGCTGGCCACGCACGGAGTCGCCGCCCCAGCGACGTGAACTCAAAAAAAAAAAAAAAAAAAAAAAAAAAAAAAAAAAAAAAAAAAAAAAAAAAAAAGATTTTTAAAGAATTGTGGTGGCGCACTATTTCTCTCTTCGTATACTCGATTCACCAATCCACTGTCACTTAGTAAGCCAATCTTAACAAGTCGCAGCGCACCTCCAGGGTGCCTGTGCCTCTGACCAACCACATTTAGATGCCTCACCTACTCCTACTCGTTAGGTAGGGATGCTTTTGAATTTTACATTAACAGACTCCAAGTTTCGTATCAGCAACGTTCAGCTCAAAACTAAACGTTACTGGCACTCCTATTATGGCCACCAACAACAGTTACGTCACTTGTGCCCGCCCCCCTCCCTTCCGTGGGTTGGGACAAGCACTCTAACCTGTGTAAACCCCTGACGTTGCAGTTCTCAGGAGCAAGAACCAGTCTTGCTGGCACTGCTAAGACGTGTGTTTTCGTGGCCGTCTTCTACTGTCACACCTTGCGAGAGCGATTAGGCGTTGGATAGAGATACCGTTTGATTCTCTGAAGTGAAACTTCTCTCTGGGACAGCTGCCCAGAGCGTCTGCAGTTTCCACGCCTCTAGAGATACCATTTATCTCCGGTAAACTAAACGATGCCACTTTTACTAGCTCTCTGTATTGTGTCGTCGATTTCCTGCCATGGAGTGCCCTTGATGGCTCCAAACATCGTTAACCATAACAACGTACAAGTCATTATGTCGTCAACATATGAAAAGATGCCATTGTGATGGAAGGATAGGAAACACTTTTCCAATGAGATTGATGAAAACCTGTCCCTCTGGATCTCACAGCCAGTCATGCCGTACGACATTAATTCTTCCTGGCTCACTTCGACCTTCGCACATCCAGTTGCCTACAAGCAGGTACAGGAGCTTTCCTAGATATTCGGGGCTATGACGTCATCAGTAATTTCAAATGTGTGACATCAGGGACATTAAATATGTGTCGTCATCACTGCACGTGAATACATTAAGTCATCAAGATGACAAATGGCAGGAAATTTGGTAGTTAAAGATTTCGAATAGTGAGATATTTAAAAATACATGTTGATGAATGGCAGTAAATGTGGAAAGTAAAGATGGCGAATGGTGGGGAAATTCAAGAAAAAGTTTAACGACAAAATTCAAGATGTGTTATTAGCCCAACTGTGCATGGCAACATCACCTTGTTCTCTCCCCTTAGCAGTTCCATTCAGTACATGGAGCGTACACGAACCACAGTCAGAATCCCGCCATCTCGGTGATCAATAATATGTGAACATCTTGATTTATTTTCCTCGCGCAGTGTTCAAAAGTATTTACACAAAAAATTAAGTAACGAGTGTAACTTGCACTATTTCAAAATATTTTACATTTTCTCTTAAAAAAAAAAAAAAAAACCTTAATTTTTTTTGCACTTGATACAGAAGTATTAAAACTACGTAAAGCAGCGCTTGTGTGTGTGCTAAGTCCGATTTGCTTACCACAGGTGGTGCAAGTCACAAAGGACCACGAAATTAACTATTTTTATGATGGCTCGCAAGCGTCCTGTCTTGCTGACATACAATGCATTCGACTCCCTTACCTCGGCATAACATTATACACATGCCACTTGTGAAACACACATGAACACTACTGCTGATTAAACTTACAGTTTAAAGTGCACTCGTCAATGAAAGTTACCAAAGTAAAATACATGAATATCACGCCAAACATTTCTGCCCTACTCATTCAGTAATCACAATTCATGCACTTTTCAGACGTTGAACTTAATACAGAAAAGAACAGGCACAAGTCGACAACGAAATTCGGAATTAATTGAGTTATGGTGTTGTAGACTCTTTGCTGTTCCTTATCTATATAAACGATTTAGGAGACAATCTGAGCAGCCGTCTTAGGTTGCTTGCAGATGAAGGTGTCGTTTGACGATTAACAAAGTCAGTAGAAGATGAAAACAAATTGCTAAACTATTTACAAATTATATATGTATGGTGCGAAGATTGGCAGTTAATCCTAAATAACGAAAATTGTAGGGTCATCCACGTGAGGGCTAAAAGGAATCCGTTAAAATTCGGTTACACGATAAATCAGTCAAATCTAAAGGCCATATATTCAACTAAATACCTAGGAATAGGAATTACATTTACGGACAACTTTAATTGGAAAGAACGGATAGAAAACATTGTGGGAAAGGTAAACAAAAGACTTTGTTTTATTGGCAGAACACTTAGGAAATACAACAGATCTGCAAAAGAAACTGCCAATGCTACGGTTGTCCCTCCTCTTTTGGAATACTGTTGCGCGGGTGGGATCCTTACCAAATAGGATTAACCGAGTACATCCAGAAAGTTCAAAGAAGCGCAGCACGTTTCCTATTATCAAGAAATACGGGAGGCAGTATCACTAATATGATACAGGATTTGGGATGGACATCATTAAAATAATGGCGGTTTTCGTTTTGGCGCAATCTTCTTACAAACTTTGTCCTCCGAATACGAAAATATTTTGTTGACGCCGACCTTCATAGGGAGAAACGATCATCATAATAAAATAAGGGAAATCAGAGCTCGTACAAAAAGATACAGGTATTCGTTCTTTACGCACACTGTTCGAGATTGAAATAACGGAGAATTATTGCGGTTCTATGAACCCTCTGCCAGGCTCGTAAATGTGATTTACAGAACATCCATGTAGATGTGGATGTAGATGGGAAGGTGAAGGAACACATGGATCAAGTCGCTGAGTCTTGATGCCTCAGTTTTGTTGCGGATACTTCGAGAGAGCAGCGGAGCAGGGAGAGTTATATTGAATTTTCAGAATAAACTGGCGTTTCTCTCGTTGTCAGTTAGTAGTGATAAAGCTAAACTTAATGCATGATGCAGCAGTAAATCAGGCATCTTTCCGGCCAGAGTGGCCGAGCGGTTCTAGGCGCTTCAGTCTGGAACCACGCGATCGCTACGGTCGCAGGTTCGAATCCTGCCTCGGGCATGGATGTGTGTGATGTCCTTAGGTTAGTTAGGTTTAAGTAGTTTTAAGGTCTAGGGGACTGATGACCTCAAATATTAAGTCCCATAGTGCTCAGAGCCATTTGAATCATTTTATCTCAGGCATCTTAATTTTCATGATGTCATATATCCTGAAATATGTGTCGCAAATGAATACAATTATACAGAGATGTGCAGTGGTAAATGCGATCACTGTCTGCAATGTGTGCCGTGCCTATAATTAGTAGTAAGGAAAAGATAAATTAAAACATTGTGCCCTATGCGAAAATGAACAGCGAAAATGAAGTAAACGATAAACTTCCCTTCTTTCACCATTAAGTGGGGGATGTGAGCGATAATATGTTTTGTAAATGTGTTAAACATATCTGCAGAGTTTGTTGAAAGTAACTGAGTGCTTATAACGCATCCACTACTATTGTAATTTAGAATGCCTTTCCCTAAATAACAGAAACCCTGTCTCTAAGTTCCCACATATAATCCTCTTACTAAAATTTAGTTTAGCTTCCAAATAAAGTACACTATGGGAGGGAGCAGATAGGTGGAAAGAATACATTGAAAGCCTCTATGAGGGTGAAGATTTGTCTGATGTGATAGAAGAAGAAACAGGAGTCGATTTAGAAGAGAGAGGGGATCCAGTATTAGAATCGGAATTTAAAAGAGCTTTGGAGGACTTACGGTCAAATAAGGCAGAAGGGATATATAACATTCCATCAGAATTACTAAAATCATTGGGGGAAGTGGCAACAAAACGACTGTTCACGTTGGTGTGTAGAATATATGAGTCTGGCTATATGCTATCTGACTTTCGGAAAAGCATCATCCACACAATTCCGAAGACGGAAAGAGCTGACAAGTGCGAGAATTATCGCACAATCAGCTTAACAGCTCATGCATCGAAGCTGCTTACAAGAATAATATACAGAAGAATGGAAAAGAAAATTGAGAATGCGCTAGGTGACGATCAGTTCGGCTTTAGGAAAAGCAAAGGGACGAGAGAGGCAATTCTGACGTTACGGCTAATAATGGAAGCAAGGCTAAGGAAAAATCAAATCACTTTCATAGGATTTGTCGACCTGCAAAAAGCGTTCGACAATATAAAATGGTGCAAGCTGTTCGAGATTCTGAAAAATGTAGGGGTAAGCTATAGGGAGAGACGGGTCATATACAATATGTATAACAACCAAGAGGGTATAATAAGAGTGGACGATCAAGAACGAAGTGCTCGTATTAAGAAGGGTGTAAGACAAGGCTGTAGCCTTTCGCCCCTACTCTTCAATCTGTACATCGAGGAAGCAATGATGGAAATAAAAGAAAGGTTAAGGAGTGGAATTAAAAAACAAGGTGAAAGGATATCAATGATACGATTCGCTGATGACATTGCTATGCTGAGTGAAAGTGGAGAAGAATTAAATGATCTGCTGAACGGATTTAACAGCCTAATGAGTACACAGTATGGTTTGAGAGTAAATCGGAGAAAGGCGAAGGTAATGAGAAGTAGTAGAAATGAGAACAGCGAGAAACTTAACATCAGGATTATTGGTCACAAAGTCAATGAAGTTAAGGAATTCTGCTACCTAGGCAGTAAAATAACCAATGACGGACGGAGCAAGGACATCAAAAGCAGACTCGCTATGGCAAAAAAGGCATTTCTGGCTAAGAGAAGTCTACTAATATCATATACCGGCCTTAATTGGAGGAAGAAATTTCTGAGGATGTACGTCTGGATTACAGCATTGTATGGTAGTGAAACATGGACTGTGGGAAAACCGGAACAGAAGAGAATCGAAGCATTTGGGATGTGGTGCTATAGACGAATGTTGAAAATTAGATGGACTGATAAGGTAAGGAATGAGGAGGTTCTACGCAGAATCGGAGAGGAAAGGAATATGTGGAAAACACTGATAAGGAGAAGGGACAGGCTGATAGGATATCTGCTAAGACATGAGGGAATGACTTCCATGGTACTAGAGGGAGCTGTAGAGGGCAAAAACTCTAGAGGAAGACAGAGATTGGAATACGTCAAGCAAATAATTGAGGACGTAGGTTGCAAGTGCTACTCTGAGATGAAGAGTTTAGCACAGGAAAGGAATTCGTGGCGGGCCGCATCAAACCAGTCAGTAGACTGATGACAAAAAAAAAAGGGAGGATAGTCCTGTTAATAGGAAAAGCTGGTCAATAGAGTTACCTTTATCGCAGCATTTGACCGTGTGTTGTGTCTAATGCATAAGTCAGTCAGACTATTCACTTCTTCTCCTAAGATCTTACCCAGCGGTTAGGTAGAAATGCAGTATGACTAATATTATACTGAAGCTATGATAACTCATTTCAAGTTCATTTAGTGGTTTAAAACATGTACTAATGGCCGCCAGCCTATCCAGGTGAATCGTCCCCTTAGAAAAATTATTGAATTACTGTGCTGATAAATCTCTTACATTATTTGATTTTCAAACAGCTGAGCAAAACTGAACATACCCAGACATTTGACTCTTTACCTATTCTGATCAATACTAAACTGACACACAATATTTTTTAGCACAACGCAATCTGACTTTCAATAATCCCTACAAAAGAATGGCCCTGACTAACATTAACCTACACCTTTCACAAATCACTTACCTCACAAAAATCTTCTTACTCGAACTACTGCAATACAGCGGGCGCCACTACAGCAACTAAATGAAAGATTCAAACTACTGAAGACACTCACTACTGATAGGCATAGTTAGCAAATGAAAGATTTTGATAGAGAACAAACAATGTATTTACCTTAATAGGGTTAAAAGTCATAATATATATAGCAGTTCATGACATCCATTCTTACAAACGTACTGTTTCTGATGGACACACGTCCAGATCATCAGCTCTCAAAAATCCGCCATCTCACTTCCCCACATCCACCACTGCTGGCGGCTCACCTCCAACTGCGCAACGCTACGCGCTGTTAACAGCCAACAGCCCAACACTACAATAGCCAATACTGCAACAATGCAGACCAGCCACAGACTTCTCACAGCACAGTCAGTGATTTTCATATAGAGCGCTACGTTGCGTTACCAACATAAAAACCTAAACAGCCTACTTACACAGGCAATGAAACAGTGAAGTATTGGAAAAGCAGAAGCATGAATTTTACCTATTTTCTTGCTATTGTTTAAGCCGCTTCTTCAAATATATATTATTCCACGTAAACAATGTTGGACTACACCCTTATACATTACGTTTTTAAAAGAGAAAGAGCCCAGTAGATAACTCAAAGAAGCTAAAACAATTGGCCAGGGGGGTCCTTTCGAAAAGCACTTTCCATAATCAACGAACTTGAATACTGAAATACTTATATACTAAAGTACACATTTTTTATGCTGAACAGTTCACTTCCAAGAATGCCTCTTTCTTACTGGAATTTACTTTCAAAAGCTATTACTCTCTGATGGTGGTGGTGGTTAGTGATTAACGTCCCTTCGACAACGAGGTCATTAGAGACGGAGCGCAAGCTCGGGTTAGGGAAGGATTGGGAAGGAAATCGGCCGTGCCCTTTCAAAGGAACCATCCCGGCATTTGCCTGAAACGATTTAGGGAAATCACGGAAAACCTAAATCAGGATGGCCGGAGATGGGATTGAACCGTCGTCCTCCCGAATGCGAGTCCAGTGTGCTAACCACTGCGCCACCTCGCTCGGTATTATTACTCTCTGAATTAACTCTATATAGTCATTTAAGAGATACTAGTAACTTGTCTTCACTTTTATTGAATTTTATGTAAGCAAACTTTTACTTCACCAGTTCGCAATATTTAAGAAAACTTTCTCACTATTTAGACAAAAACAATTTAAATGGTTTGAAGTCATTTTGACTACTTTTCGACCGTGACTGTCTCAAGAAATATGTAAAGGTTTTTTAAAATTAAATTACCGCTATGACTGGGTGATGTGTAATGTCCTTAGGTTAGTTAGGTTTAAGTAGTTCTAAGTTCTAGGGGACTGATGACCATAGATATTAAGTCCCACAGTGCTCAGAGCCATTTGAACCAAATTACCGCTACCAGTCACAAATTTTGTCGACTATTGTATTACTTATTTATTTAGCGACATGTTTCGAGGGTTAAACCTCACCTTCATGCTAAATGGCATTACAAAAACAACTTTACAGTAAGGTAAAAAAAATGGGTCTGAGCACTATTGGACTTAACTGCTGTGGTCATCAGTCCCCTAGAACTTAGAACTACTTAAAGCTAACTAACCTAAGGACATCACACACATCCATGCCCGAGGCAGGATTCGAACCTGCGACCGTAGCGGTGGCGCGGTTCCAGACTGTAGCACCCAGAACAGCTCGGCCACTCCGGCCGGCTAGTAAGGTCATACTGGTCCCTCTTTATATTATTTATCATTTCATAAGTCTGTCAAACAGAAAACTGGGATTAATCAAAAAATGGTTCGAATGGCTCTGAGCACTATGGGACTCAACTGCTGAGGTCATTAGTACCCTAGAACTTAGAACTAGTTAAACCTAACTAACCTCTGAGGTCATTAGTACCCTAGAACTTAGAACTAGTTAAACCTAACTAACCTAAGGACATCACAAACATCCATGCCCGAGGCAGGATTCGAACCTGCGACCGTAGCGGTCTTGCGGTTCCAGACTGCAGCGCCTTTAACCGCACGGCCACTTCGGCCGGCTTCGGATTAATCAAAAAGCAGGAAGGAATCCTAAGTAGGTGTATGATTAGGATGAAATAACAGGGTGATTCAGTTTCCTTAAAGATCAAGTAAGATGGCGGGTACTGAGTGACGCGCGTTTCTTTGGCTCGCGAGTTTTTCCGCTCATTGAAGGTGTTACAGAAAAGTGCGGCAGTCCACAACGTGTGCATACGACTAAACAAGTGTTACTTGGCGTGGTGTGTTGTGATAAGTGATAAGTTAGTGGAAAACGGGGAAGAGCACGAGTAAGCGGCAGCAGGCGAGGCTACAGGGGCGCAGGCAGCGCGGGCGCCCAGTCTCCGGCGGCAGGTGAGACCTCGCTTCCCGACATCGGGGAGCTCGTACGGTCCCAGGTGAGAGCGGCGCTGCACAGTAAAGACACGCTAGACGTAATCATGCAATCCATCACGGACTCTGTGACGGCCGCGGTCATGGACAAACTGCAAGAGTCTGTCGGGCGCAACAGGACCGAAATCCAGTCTCTTAAAAAGTCCCTGGCCGCACAAGAGGAAAAAGCCGCTGACGTAGAAGCTAAACTGTCTGCGGCCACCGATGAAATTGAGCAGTATCAGCGAAGGAACAGCTTGCGCTTGTTCGGGGTAGCTGTAAACGATCGTGAAAACACCGACGACCTGGCCATTAGCCTCGTGCGTGAGAAACTTGGCGTGCAGATCGACGTGGCCGATATTGACAGAACCCACCGTGTTGGGCGCAGGATACCAGGTGCCATGAAACCCAGGCCCATAATAATTAAATTTTTGTCATACCGGAAAAGAGCTGAAGTATTTGCTCAGAAAAGAAAACTCGCCAGGAGTGGGGTTACCCTGAGGGAAGATCTGACGCGCGAAAGACTAAAAGTTTTGAACACTGCGATCACACAGTTCGGCCTTCAAAATGTATGGACCCAGGATGGCAGGATCGTAGTCAAGACGGAAGGAGGGAGGAAAACGGTGACGAAGATGTCCGAACTGAAAGACTGAGCGAAATCTCGCGAGACACAAAGTCTCATATTGTACTCTGTCTAATGTAAGTTAATTTTTATTCTTTCTTTTCATTTTTTTACGTAAATATTGCTTCGTTATTTCTATAAGTAATCTATTTAAAATCAGTCAATTGTTTCACATATATATTGCTTCTTTATTTGTGTATCATAAGTGCTCATGTATATTCATTCATATTGTCAGTCAAACGGGAATTAACATGAATCTCCTTAAAACCGCCTTTCTATATCTGTTATTTTCATCCTCGTCACTACCACTACTACTACTATTATCTTTTTCGTAACCACTACTGCCACTTTCCATCTTTCTCTTCGCTCCCTTCTCCGATACCTCCAGCTTGTCTTTCACCTTTAGCCCACAGACGCTTGAGTCAGTCACGACGTTGGACACACCTGTAAATATGTCTTCCCCCGCGAAATCCAGCTCTTGTCCCTCTTCCGGCCAGCAGGTAAACGGAGCGCGCTCGGTCCTACAGTGGGCCACAATGGGACTGACCGGTTCCGGCGGCGGACTCTTTGTGGCCCACGCGAACGCTCAGTCGCTAACGGCTCACTTCGACGAGTTCTGTGACCTGTTCTGCCAATCGCTCTTCCATATTATCCTCGCCTCTGAAGCTTGGTTGAAACCAAACATTTCTTCCGACGCTATCCAAATCACTGGTTACTCTCTCCTGGAGGCAGATCGTGAAACACGACGCGGGGGTGGTGTGGGTGCCTATGTTCGCTCTGATCTGAGACCTGTTATACTATGCACATCGGATGCAAAGGGCGAAGGAGAAGCAGAGTTCTTGTTTTTTCGAAATAAATACATCAAATCAGTAACTGCTGGTGGGAGTAATCTATAAACCTCCAAACGTCGGTGCTATGTCCTCCTTTCAGTCTGCCCTGTCCTCGCTCGTGACACTGTATGAACACATAATCATTATGGGCGACACAAACATCGACTTACAGTTAAAATCTGCAGATAAACTAAGGAGTTTGTTCCACTCCAATGATATTAGTTTAACACCGCTGGACCCAACTCATCACACGCCACACAGCCATACACTCATAGATATAATAGCAACAAAGCGACCAGATAAAATAATTCGCGCCAATCAGACATCCGCTCCAGGACACTCTGCTCATGACGTGATATTCTTAAATTACTCAGTGCATACTACCAAAGAAAAATCTCACCTGGTAACCTACAGAAACCTAAAAAATGTTAACCATGACGCTCTTCAAAACGATTGCTCAGACATCCCTTGGCATGATATAAGCAATGAACCGACTTTAGACGGAAAAATTCGGAAATTATGTCGCAAAATTATTGCACTGTATGATAAACATGCTCCTCAACGCACTGTCAAGGTAAAGAGAGCTCCCGCTCCGTGGCTCACCACTGCATTACGCCAGTTAATGAACAAACGTGATGCTGCACATAAGGCCTTGAAGCGTATCCCAACTCCCGAGGCGTACGAAGCTTATAGGAAACTCCGAAATAGAACCAAGCAAAGCGTGAGAAATGCCAGAATCAGACATGCCCGCTCTGTCGTCTGCGGCGTATCAAAACCTGCTGCACTGTGGAAAAAGCTGCGCAGTTTCGGTATAGGGAAGCGAAGATCTGACGCTGTTTATCAAGCATCTGCAGAGAAATTAAACGATTTCTTCTCAACAGCTGTAAACTGCCACGCAGCGAAAAATTACCAGCCCCAAGATATCAATCTCTCGAGGGCCAAGTTTTTCCTAAAACATGTCACTACCGGCACAGTACACAAGGCAATTATGAAAATCTCTTCCGAGGCAGTAGGAAATGATGGAGTGAGCATTGGCATGATTAAGAACGTCGTAGACACTATTACTCCAGTTATCACAGACATCTTCAACCTGTCTCTTGTCAGTAGTACATATCCTACTCAGTGGAAGCAAAGTTTAATTAAACCTATACCCAAGACTGACAACCCTAAGTCGCCAGGTGACTACAGGCCGATCAGCATACTACCTGCAATATCTAAAGCCCTAGAATACATCGTCCATGAACAGCTGACGGATTACCTCAAAACTCATAACATCCATGACAAATATCAGTCAGGCTTTCGAAAGCACCATAGTACAGCAACTGCATTAATCAAAGTAACTGATGACATTAAACATGCTATGAACAGACGTGAAGCTACCATCCTAATACTGCTTGACTTTAGCAAGGCTTTTGATACGGTTGACTTTGATATATTACTAATTAAAATGAAGCAGCTGAATTTCTCAAACAGCGCAATACACTGGTTCGACAGCTACCTCAAAAACAGAAGTCAACAAGTCATTTGTGGGTCGGAAAAGTCATCATGGAAAAACGTGCGCTCTGGAGTTCCCCAAGGCTCCGTCCTTGGTTCATTACTCTTCTCACTGTACATTAATGATATTTCTTCAGTGATTCATTCCTGCAACTACCATCTATATGCCGACGACATCCAACTGTACATAAGTGCAAGCCCCAAGAATATTGCTGACGCAGTAGCGAGTATGAACGCAGATCTTTGCTCTGTTTCTCGGTGGGCACAGAACCTAGGTCTGAAACTAAACCCCAAGAAATCCCAGGTCATACTTATATCTCATCCAGAGTTAATCAGTCGGTACTTTCGCGAAACAGTCCCTCAAATACTCCTCAATGGTACCCAACTACCATACCAAAAAACAGTAAAAGACCTTGGAATAATCTTGGATGAACACCTAAACTGGGAAGAACAAACAGTCACAGCTTGCCGGAAATCGCTCTCCTCCCTACATGCAATTCAAAAATTTAGAAAAATATTTCCAACCCATGTTAAACAAAAATTAGCCCAAACACTAGTATTGCCTAAACTTTACTACTGTGATGTTGTTCAACACGGCACAAATAGTGAAAATTCGAGATGCCTCGAGCTAGTGATGAATGCTTGCGTTAGATACGTATGCAATATACGGTTGTATGATCATATCAGTCCTTCATACTCCCAGCTAGGTTGGATACGCCCACATAAGGCACGCGATCTCCACACGATGTGCTTACTTCATCGATTTCTTAGCCACTGGTGCCCCCAGTACTTATCCTCTCACATTAAACACCTATCATCATTCCACAACCGCAATACAGGATCGGATGCGTCTAGCATCTTGGCTGTACCTTTACATAACACAAAATCTTTCTCCGTGTCATTCTCCATCTCAGCCATACGACTATGGAACGCGCTTCCCTGTGATCTGAGTCTTATCCAGAACCACTCAACATTTAAGAGGGAACTCAAGACTTACATATTAAGGACGGTATAGCCACCATTGTTGTGCCCCTCTCATCTTTTTCTTTCTCCTCTCCATCATAGTTTCGAATTTTACCATTCTATTTCTCTTCCTCTAACTTATATACCTCTTCTATATCTCTTTCACCCCATGCTATCGTCTTGTGTCTGTGCTTGATAAGAATAGCTCACAAGCTGCAAGTACATAACGAGAAAATTCCCAAATAGCAATAGGACTGACATTCATAAAAGAAAAATATGTTTACTTTCACATACATAGTCATTACTTGGAAGAGCAGTTGAACGGAATGGACAGTGTCTTGAAGGGAGGATATAAGATGAACATCAACAAAAACAAAACGAGGATAATGGAATGCAGTCGAATTAAGTCGGGTGATGTTGAGGGTATTAGATTAGGAAATGAGACACTTAATATAGTAAAGGAGTTTTGCTATTTGGGGAGCAAAATAACTGATGATGGTCGAAGTAGAGAAGATATAAAATGTAGACTGGCAATGGCAAGGAAAGCGTTCCTGAAGAAGAGAAATTTGTTAACTTCGAGTATAGGTTTAAGTGTCAGGAAGTCATTTCTGAAAGTATTTGTATGGAGTGTACCCATGTATGGAAGTGAAACATGGACGGTAAATAGTTTGGAGAAGAAGAGAATAGAAGCTTTCGAAATGTGGTGCTACAGAAGAATGCTGAAGATTAGATGGGTAGATCACATAATTAATGAGGAGGTGTTGAATAGAATTGGGGAGAAGATAAGCTTGTGGCACAAGTTGACTAGAAGAAGGGATCGGTTGGTAGGACATGTTCTGAGACATCGAGGGATCACCAATTTACTATTGGAGGGCAGCGTGGAGGGTAAAAATGGTAGAGGGAGACCAATAGATGAATACACTAAGCAGATTCAGAAGGATGTGAGAGATGAGGAAGCTTGCACAGGATAGATTAGCATGGAGAGCTGCATCAAAACAGTCTCAGGACTGAATACCACAACAACAACAACAACAACAACAATTTAAATTACACTAAGTTACGCTAAGGACAACAATCAAATCTCCGACGTGGGCAGCCGCGCGAGCCGTGACAAGTCGCCCCCGACCGCATGGCCACCCCTCGCGGCTCGAGAGGGTCAGGGAGTAGTTGGTGCCCAACATGGAGACCCGTAAAACACGCGGACAACAAACTTTTCTCCGAAATCTGAGCCTGATAAAATGTTGTTTTGGTCTTCAGTCCTGAGACTGGTTGGATGCAGCTCTCCATGATACCCTTTCCTGTGCAAGCTTCTTCATTTCCCAGATCGTACTGCAGCCTACATCTTTCTGAATCTGCATAGTGTATTCATCTCTTGGTCTCCCTCGACGATTTTTACCCTCCACGCTGCCCTCCAATACTAAATTGGTGATTCCTTGATTCCTCAGAAGATGTCCTACCAACGATCCCTTCTTCTATTCAAGTTGTACCACAAACTCCTCTTCTACCCAATCCTATTCAGTTCCTCCTCATTAGTTATGTGATCTACCCATCTAATCTTTAGCATTTTTTTGTAGCACCACATTTCGAAAGCTTCTATTCTCTTCTTGTCTAAACTATTTATCGTCCATGTTTCACTTCCATACATGGCTACACTCCATACAAATACTTTCAGAAACGACTTCCTGACAATTAAATCTGTACTCGATGTTAACAAATTTCTCTTCTTCAGAAACGCTTTCCTTGCCATTGCCAGTCTACATTTTAAATCCTCTCTACTTCGACCATCATCAGTTACTTTGCTCCCCAAATAGCATAACTCCTGTACTACAATAAGTGTCACATTTCCTAATCTAATTCCCTCAGCATCACCCGATTTAATTCGACTACGTTCCATTACCCTCGTTTTGCTTTTGTTGATGTTAATCTTATATCCTCCTTTCAAGACATTGTCCATTCCGTTCAACTGCTCTTCCAAGTGCTTTGCTGTCACTGACAGAATTACAATGTCATCGGAGAACCTTAAAATATTTTTTTCTTTCTTTCTTCTCCATGGATTTTAATACGCACTTCGAATTTTTCTTTCATTTCGTTTACTGCTTGCTTAATATACAGATTGAACATCATCAGGGAGAGGTTACAACCCTGTCTCACTTCCTTCCCCACCACTGGTTCCCTTTCATGCCCTTCGACCCTTATAACTGCCATCTGGTTTCTGTACAAATTGTAAACAGCCTTTCGCTCCCTGTATTTTACCCCTGCCACCTTCAGAATTTGAAAGACAGTATTCCAGTCAACATTGTCAAAAGCTTTCTGTAAGTCTATAAATACTAGAAACGTACGTTTGCCTTTTCTTAATCTAGCTTCTAAAATAAGTTGTAGGTTCAGTATATCCTGGCGTGTTCCCATATTTCTACGGAATACAAACTGATCTTCCCCGAGGTCGGCTTCTACCAGTTTTTCAACTCGTCTGTAAGGAATTTGCGTTAGTATTTTGGAGCTGTGACTTATTAAACTGATAGTTCGGTAATTTTCACATCTGTCAACGCCTGCTCTCTTTGGGATTGGAATTATTATATTTTTCTGGAAGTGTGAGGGTATTTCGCCTGTCTCATACATCTCGCTCTCCAGATGGTAGAGTTTTGTCAGGACTGGCTCTCCCAAGGCTGTCAGTAGTTCTAATGGAATGTTTTCTACTCCTGGGGCCTTGATTCGAATTAGGTCTTTCAATGCTCTATCAAAATCTTCACGCAGTATCATATCTCCCATTTCATCTTCATCTACATTCTCGTCTATGTCTATAACATTGCCCTCAAGTACATCGCCCTTGTATAGACCCTCTATATACTCCTACCACATTTCTGCTTTCCCTTCTTTGCTTAGAACGGGGTTTTCATCTGAGCTCTTGATATTCATACAAGTGTTTCTCTTTTTCCAAAGGTCTCTTTAATTTTCCTGTAGGCACTATCTATCTTACCCCTAGTGAGATAAGGCTCTATATCCTTACATTTGTCCTCTAGCCGTGCCTGCCTAGCCATTTTGCACTTCCTGTCGATCTCATATTTGAGACGTTTGTATTCCTTTTTGCCTGCTTCATTTACTGCATTTTTATATTTTCTCCTTAAATTCAATATTTCTTCTGTCACCCAAGGATATCTACTTGCTCTCATCTTTTTACCTACTTGATCCTCTGCTGCCTTCACTACTTCATCCCTCAAAGCTATCCATTCTTCTTCTACTGTATTACTTTCCCCCATTCTTGTCAACTGTTATGCTCCCCCAGAATCTCTGTATAACCACTGGTTTAGTCAGTTTATCCAGATCGCATCTCCTTAAATTCCCACCTTTTTGTAGTTTCTTCAGTTTCAATCTACAGTTGATGGCCAGTAAATTGTGTTCAGAGTCCACATCTGCCCCTGGAAATGTCCTACAATTTAAAACCTGGTTCCTAAATCTCTGTCTTACCATTATATATTCTATCTGATACCTACTAGTATCTCCAGTATTCTTCCATGTATACAATCTTCTTTTATGATTCTTGAACCAAGTGTTAGCTATGATAAAATAAGCTCTGTATTATTCTTACATTTATAGGGGAGAAAGTGAGGTCACAAATCGTGAAAGCAGGGTCCGCTTTCGCAGCTGAGTGCACAATGCCTCTGACTGACATTTGAAGGACCTCAGTACTTCTAGGGATTTTTCCGTGGTGAAAAACTGGAAGTGCGCGTCAACTCAATTGCCACTTGATTGGTAATTAGTGGTCCGGTCGACTGGAATGCTGACAACTCCTTCGAGAGTTCTCTGGTGACACCAGGGTGTCCTTCCATACGGCATCCACTCAACAACACCGCCAGTCAGCATTGAGCCGTCCGCTGAGCCAGGAGGAAGGAATGTGTCCCAGCGCAACGAACGCAAAGTCTTCTCAGGCAGCACACTCCAGTCTGAAACGGATGCAGTAGGAAACAGAGTGCGAACGTCCTGAAGAACGTGAACGATTACGCCACGCAATACAAGGAATGGCAAACTTATTACACTAACAATCATTTCCCGTTCATATGTGGACGGCCGGCCGCGGTGGCCGAGCGGTTCTAAGCGCTTCAGTCCGGAACCGCGCGACTGTTACGGTCGCAGGTTCGAATCCTGCCTCGGGCATGGATGTGTGTGATGTCCTTAGGTTAGTTAGGTTTAAGTAGTTCTAAGTTCTAGGGGACTGATGACCTCAGATGTTAAGTCCCATGGTGCTTAGAGCCATTTGAACCATTTGAGCCATATGTGGACGGGTGATGAGTGTTTATCAGATTCCATATAAAACGCTATTGCCGTCTCTTGCCACAGTTTCCCTACCTGAAAAGAGAAAATTACTCAAGATTTTCTTGTCTAACATATTGACAGTCATCGATCGAGACAAACAGGTAGATTCACTCTTTCCTGACTTCCGAAAAATGTCTGACATGGTACAACACCATCGTTTTATTTCTTACACTGCGACGTGTGGGCTTCTTGGCTGATGACTGCAGTGTAGATCACTTTGTAGAGGGGCACAGCATTATATGTTGGACGGAGATTCATCGATAGACACCAATATTGATACCGATAGATACATGAATATCTAGGTGTGCCGCTGTAAAATTTGTTGGGATTCTTACTGTTCTTCTAGTATCACCCAGCCGACAATATTCTACGCGTTCGTTTATGCTATGAAAGCCACTGTGAACTGCATGCAAGGATACGTACCAATGTATAAGTTTTTAGGTTCCTTTCTGGTTTCATTCACTTATGGGGCCCGGGAAGAATGATTACTTAAATTAATCCCTGCGTGTTGCAACTAATCTAATCTTGTCCTCACGATCCCTACGGAAGAGATACATCGAAAGTTGTAGTGTATTCCTAGAGTCATCATTTAAAACCGAGTCCTGAAACTTTGAAAATAGGCTTCCTCGTGATAGTTAACGTGATCAAACAAAACTCCGACTATTCGTGCTGTCCTTCTCTGTATACGTTAAACTGGTGACGGACCTCGGGTCGTTGGTAGGACACTGGAAAAAGGCAATGGTTTTCTAGAAGAGACTGACTGTGTGGCGGAGATAATGAGAGCCTGGGCTCCTACTCACTTCAAAATATACGACAACCATCCCTCGATAGCCTACTTACACAGATTCGAGACGTAGAGTTAACTGAATAATTTAGAAATCTTCTACAGGTTGCTTCGTGTTGCATCCACTGAAACTGCAAAACAAAGTTAGGCTAATTATAGGGTGCGCGGAGGGATTCCAGCAGTCATTATTACGACGCTCCATGCTTGAGGGAGCGGCAACAAGCTTAATAATGAGGTACAGTCCTAATTGCGGAGCTCACTATCAAAGATTGACAACTCCGTTTTTCACCGAATTTTAGAAGTTCACTGTTTTCGTTTGTACTTTTCGAGGTCAATGTGATTATAATCTTTTCAGCTTCCAGAAACTGACTTATACATGCTTAAAATAAATGTGAATAATGGTCTGTCGAGGAAAATTCCGCACTACTGCTATACATTTCTCCTTCATATTTAATCAACTCCAGCAGCAGTTACTAAGATGACAGGAGTTCTTCTCTGCCGTTTCCACAGTGCAATGAACATCGAATATGGCGGAACTTCTGATGTAAGGCGTTGTATTATTTGACTCCTGCCTTGCATTGTTAATTTAACATATTAAAGTGCATTCATGTACAGGATGTTGTGGGTGGTGTGGATACATGGATTCAAAACGGTTAGTCTGTACTGACAGGCGTAATCTTTTTAATGGTACAGTTACGACCATACAGTAAACATCAGGCAGCAAATTATGTGATATGTATACAGGAAGAATGTTAGACGTAGAGTAAAAGCAACTAACACAATGACATAGGAACATATTAAAATAAAATGATCACAATATCTGCACTTATTCCCCTTGCACCCTGTATGTGAAAGCGCCATTGTTTACATTCAAGATCACCAATAATCTTTGGGGCATTAAAGTTCTTAGGAAAACAGTAGATTGCCTGGAACTGGTGATAGGAAGCAAAGATATTAGTAACATCTGCCAGAATGTTAAATGCTGATAATAACATCGCAAAAAAAAGAATGTTCTTGGTAACGGAAAAATGAATTATAACATAGATGTAGCAACTCTCTTTTCTATACCTAACAAAGCTGAATCATTTCTTTGTGTTGACTCCACACCTATTCCAACTGGGTGCAGTATCGATCGCTGTAGAGCTAAAAATGTCGAAAAACTGTTGTCGAGACATTATGGATGAAAGTGGCACGACATTCAGATGCTGCAGTGGTACAAAATCCTACTAACGAAGAATTCAGCACAATGTTAGAGTGAAGTGGAATGTCTTGTCCATGGTCGATGCTGTTAACATCAACATATACAAGGATCTGATCACGAATGAACTGCAATTGACAGCACTAAATGGTTATAATCATCACAATAACACTGTTTTTTTGTAAACTTATAGGGTTTTTGACTGAAGTTTACATAATAAAAGAAGATTATGCTGTAACTGACTAAGAATTTCATACTATAGGCTATTTATCTCTACTGATTCACTTTTATTACAACAAAGAGACTGTCCAACGCCGGCCGTTGTGGCCATGCGGTTCAAGGCGCTTCAGTCCGGAACCACGCGACTGCTACGGTCGCAGGTTCGAATCCTGCTTCGGGCATGGATGTGTGTGATGTCCTTAGGTTAGTTGGTTTAAGTAGTTCTAAGTTCTAGGGGACTGATGACCTCAGATGTTAAGTCCCATAGTGCTCAGAGCCATTTGAACCATTTATTTGACTGTCCAACCTTGCCACAGATATCAGGAAACGAAGGATGAAATTCTATGGACACATTCATTGACTCCCATCTTCAAGGCTAACTCACAAATTTTGACATACACTGCGAAACTGAAGAATATTCCATGGAGAGAAGAAGTCAAATATGACTTAGAAAAGTGACAGATAGGAACATCGGACATACTGGACAGAAAACGTAACCATCAGAAGATAAATAGATGGGTAGTAAAGCCAGAGAATGAAGTCACTAAAGATCGGGAACCAAGTGGTCAGAAGAAAGGAAGAAAGCACATAGCGAAAGAATGAAAGCTATACAGGCTATTAGAAAGGCGAATCATAAATTTAATGCGTGATCCGACAGGGTCCATACGCACATAATACTAAGAAAAAGACTATAAAAGCTAAAATTCTCATCACAATGCCAAGCATACTAATTTCTGAATTGCTCATGTCTGTTAAAAAGTCTGCCTTTGTAATTTGCTTTCGCAGGACAGAGCGGATCAGCTTGTGAAAAGGGGCCAAGGTCAATTACTGTTAGTTATACAAGATCAAACACAACATTATTGCTCAAACCAATGCACAGTTTTCTCTTTAAAACAACAAATATCAATTCACGGATGAGGGCAGAAGTAACTTCCCCAGAATAAGTTTGAATGATTTCTTCTACGACATCAGGATTTAGAGTAACGGCTGCAGGCCATATTTAAGTAAAATTACAATATCTTCTCGGCTAAAGGCCGAAGTAATATTGGAGATCAGCTAATAGAATTCTTTAACAGCCAAGCATTTACAAATTTCGGCTAAAGGCCATATTAAGGAAAATTCAAATTAATTCTTCGGGTGAAAGCACAATAGATTTTTTTAAAATAAAAAAAGAGATGCTTTAAGGATAAACTTTTGGACAGAAAAACATCTAAAGAAAACTTGATGTATCTCGTCGGCTGAAGGCCCAAACAATTACTCAATATAATTAAAGACAACCTTGAGATAAACATTTACAGAACACGGCTGAAGGCAATTTCAAGAATTCAAGATAATTAAACAGAAGGCTTACAGACAAGGATTTACATATTAAAGCCACAGATCCTGAAACAAACGCGGCTGAAGCCCTAAATACAGAGAAGCAAGAAATGTAAATAGAACACGGCTGAAGGCCTAATCTTAAAATAGTTGACATGAAGTTCGGCTGAAGGCGTATACTACTCTTAAAACAGGCAATAATAATACACGGCTGAAGGCCTGGCACACTACCTGCGACCAACTGAAATGACAATTACAAACACCAACAGTGGTGTTCCAAGGGTCGGCCTGGGTAGGAAACTCTAACAACAGTTTAGATGAGACAGGCAGCGAAGCGCAACAGTAAACAATCGGGTGGCAACAGGATATAGAGAAGGCTGAAGAACCAACCAACAGCCTAATCAATTCCCTTCCACCCGACACACTCGCTGCTCTGTTTCAACCGACCGACTGACTACTACTGTACGCAGACAGCAATCATCTGCTCAGTGGAAATCACAGAAGCTACACACGGTTTCACGTAAATACAATTGCATAACACCTTAAACAATCGTAAAATTAATCACTTAGAAACAATAAGGACGAATCAATTCTGCTGTGTTGGCGGAAGAGCTAACACCGTGTTGCTAGAGGAGGCCGAAATGCACGCGTTTAAGCTCACGCAGACTGGCGTGAGGTCTGGAACAAGGTAAAGTAGTTATAGTAGCCAAAAATAGTACATAGCTTCTGGAATACTTAACTTTAATCCATAATTGGTGTACATCGCTCTTGACAGTACATGTTTTACAATCTCAATATTAACTGGTAATGGCGCCTTGCTAGGTCGTAGCAAAGGACGTAGCTGAAGGCTATGCTAACTATCGTCTCGGCAAATGAGAGCGTAGTTTGTCAGTATAGCATCGCTAGCAAAGTCGTCTGTACAACTGGGGCTAGTGCTAGGACGTCTCTCTAGACCTGCCGTGTGGCGGCGCTCGGTCTGCAATCACTGACAGTGGCGACACGCGGGTCCGACGTATACTAATGGACCGCGGCCGATTTAAAGGCTACCACCTAGCAGGTGTGGTGTCTGGCGGTGACACCACAAATTCAACACACAGAGAGATTCCACAAGCTGTCGGCGCCTAAATAGACGTCGTCCGATGAGGCGACCGAACGAACGACCAACCTGAGTCGTTCCTACCGAAGTTACGTGTGTCGGCAACGGTCGAGCGAGTCTTGGCTATCCGAAGCTGACTGCAGGTCCAACCTATCTCGATGTCCGTTTGGAATTCGGAGACACGACGAGCCGGGCACACTGGCTGGGACCCAACCATGCAGAGGTAACTCTTGCTCATGGGCTACGACATCTCTGCCCAAGGAAGGAACCGACCCAAGTCCGGCAAGATGACCAACTGATGAGGCCCAGAAACGGTCAAAGGGCCAAGTATACGTCGCCCGGTGAGACGACCAACCAACGGTGGTCCCGCTTCAATCTCCTTCAGTCGCACAGTTTTTGTGGGTCGTTAGCGGTCGGTGAGCACTGGCTGTCCGCACCTCACTGGCGTTCCGTCCCTGGCTTCACTGATCGGCCGTCCCCGACTGAAGCCACTGCTGGTCCGCCCGCAAATGAACACTTGAGAGACGACGACCCGGAAATACTAGCGGTCACTCCAGAGATGGTACGGCAGTGCCCTTATCGATAAGCGCTGCTGCTGCCGCTCATGGGCAAGCAAACCAGCAACCTAGTGACACCAGTGAATGGAATAAGAAATCGTGGCGGCAGTACGCTGAGAGAAGTTGACAAACAATAAAGAGAATGAACACGAGCCACGCACGGCATAGCCTTGAGTTTCAAACTCCAACAAATCCTCATATGTGCAACAAAACTTGTATATTTTTTCCAATTTTCAGCTTTGTTAGTCACTCCAAAACTAATATTTGCTTCTAAGGCATCATAAGGTTAACGAAATAAAAATGAATGTACGCTATGTAGGTCTGTATATATTACTTTTTTGGTCTCTTCTGTTTAACAGTGAACTGTGAAGTTGTCCTTTTTTTTTTTTTATTAGCTCCTCAGGTGAACACTGCCATGAACTTCACTAAGGAGTGCGATTGCAGAAGTAGATGAAGATGCAGAGCACGCAATACCAATTTGTAGACTGTCTAGAAGGGCTTCATCAAGAATCTTCCGCAGCGTCTATTTTTTCTGGTGCGTGCTCATCGTGCTCAGTGACACGCAGCTGCGTGAGTGCGTGCGCCGAGGGCACGCTGCCTGTTGCGCTAGTGCGTGATCGAGGCACGCGCGCACACACACACACACACACTAGTGGGCCCGACACGGCTGGCAATCGATAACGCGTTCACATCAACTCCTCCCGTGAAAAGCGTAGCGAGCTGCAGTCTGCCATACTGGTGAGGTAGACGGAAGCGCACGCTGTTCCTAGGAACACTGTGCGACGCCGACCTGGGCAGCTGCGACAGCTAGCGCGTGGTCCAGAGCGTGGCGAACTGCGACGCGAAAGGACCATATATTTCAGGGGAAATGCTCTTACTATGTTAACCTTGGAGACCACTTGTTACGTTAAATCTAGCGGCGAGATTAATTTTACAACGAAAAAGGCCACCAATATTACACTGAAGATCCAAAGAAACTGGTACACCTGCCTAATATCGTGTTGGCCCCAAGCGAGCATGCCGAAGTGCTGCAACATCATGTGGCATGGACTCGACTAGTGTCTGAAGTGGTGCTGGAGGGAATTGACACCATGACTCCTGCACGCCTGTCCATATATCCGTAAGAGTACGTGGGGGTGGACAGCTCTTCCGAACAGCACGGTGCAGGGCATCCCAGATATGCTCAATAATGTTCATGTCTGGGGAGTTTGTTGGCCAGTGGAAGTGTGTAAACTCAGAAGAGTGTTCCTGGAGCCACTCTGTAGTAATTCTGGACGTGTGGGGTATCGCGTTGCCCTGCTGGAATTGCCCAAGTCCATCGGAATGCACAATGGACATCAATAGACGCAGATGATCAGACAGGATGCTTATTTGCCTGTCAACTGTCAGAGTCGTATTTAGACTTATCAGAGGTCCACTCCAGATATCACTCCACCTACACGCGCCCCGTACCATTACAGAGCTTTTACCGACATGAACAATTCCCTGCTGGCATGCAAGGTCCAGGGATTCATGAGATTGTCTCCATACCCGTACATACCCATCCACCGATACAATTTGAAACGAGACTTGTCCGACCAGGCAATATGTTTCCTGTCATTAACAGTCCAATTTCGGTGTTGACGGGCCCAGGAGAGGCGTAAAGCTTTATGTCGTGTAGTCTTCAAGTGTACACAAGTGAGTCTTCGCCTCCGAAAGCCCATATCGATGATGTTTCGTTGAATGCTTCGCACACTGACACTTGTTGATGCTCCAGCATTGAAATCTGCACCAATCTGCGTAACGCTTGCACTTCTGCCACTTTGAACGATTTTCTTCAGTCACCGTTGGTTCTGTTCCAGCAGGATCTTTTGCCGGCCGCAGCGATGTCGGAGATTTGATGTTTCACTTGGTTACTAAAATTCACGGTACACTCGTGAAATGGTCGTACGGGAAGGTTCCTACTTCATCGCTACCTCAGAGATGCTGTGTCACGTGCGCCGACTATAACATCACTTTCAGACTCACTTAAAACTTGATAGCCTGCCACTGCAGCAGCTGTAACCGATGTAACAGCTGCGCCAGACAGTTATATAGGTGTTACGAATCGCAGCGCCCTATTCTGGCTGTTTACATACCTCCGTATTTGTATACTCATGGCTATGCCAGTTTCACTGTTGCTTCAGTGTATATCATACGTGTGAGGCCTTTGTTCTCCAAATAACTCTATATCTACACAATGCAACACAATTAGAGTATAACTTTTTCGAGATCTTATATTCTCCAATCGCGAATCATAAGTTCGATATTTAGCTCAAATGTGGCTACAGCCTTCCTCTGGAATGGAGCAGAAGCGTAACGCGCAGGGTCGTAACTTATGCTAGGCTCGGCGACGTTTCAAACGACGAGGCCAAAGGCCAGAGCTTGTAAGTTCATGTTTGGTGTAAGGTAGCTTAAAGATGTCACATGAACACCACAACTCACCACCATTCCAACTGCCACCATTGCTGACGTTCAGAGGATGGGAAGGCCGTCGCACCTCCTCTTACCCACATTTCACCCTTTCTTTGGACGCCTGTGAACGTCCAGCGTTGAATTGACGTTGTTCTCGTATAGGTGTCCAAGAAAAACATTTGAGGCAAACCGCCTCTGAGAATCGACTCGAAAAGGAATTACGACTTGTCATATATGGCGCTAATTAAACCTCTTCTTTCCTTGGGCATTGAATCCCATACACTTCGCCGACGGAAATAGTTCTCAGCGTGTTCCAGGAAGCGGCAACAAAACGACTATTCACGTTGGTGTGTAGAATATATGAGTCTGGTGATATACCATCTGACTTTCGGAAAAGCATCATCCACACAATTCCGAAGACGGCAAGAGCTGACAAGGGCGAGAATTATCGTACAATCAGCTTAACAGCTCATGCATCGAAGCTGTTTACAAGAATAATATACAGAAGAATGGAAAAGAAAATTGAGAATGTGCTAGGTTACGATCAGTTTGGCTTTAGGAAACGTAAAGGGACGAGAGAGGCAATTCTGACGTTACGGCTAATAATGGAAGCAAGGCTAAAGAAAAATCAAAACACTTTCATAGGATTTGTCGACCTGCAAAAAGCGTTCGACAATATAAAATGGTGCAAGCTGTTCGAGATTCTGAAAAAAGTAGGGGTAAGCTATAGGGAGAGACGGGTCATATACAATATGACAACAACCAAGAGGGAATAATGAGAGTGGACGATCAAGAATGAAGTGCTCGTATTAAGAAGGTTGTAAGACAAGGCTGTAGCCTTTCGCCCCTACTCTTCAATCTGTACATCGAAGAAGCAATGATGGAAATAAAAGAAAGGTTCAGGAGTGGAATTAAAATACAAGGTGAAAGGATATCAATGATACGATTCGCTGATGACATTGCTATCCTGAGTGAAAGTGAAGAAGAATTAAATGATCTGCTGAACGGAATGAACAGTCTAATGAGTACACAGTATGGTTTGAGAGTAAATCGGAGAAAGACGAAGGAAATGTGAAGTAGTAGAAATGAGAACAGCGAGAAACTTAACATCAGGATTGGTGGTCACGAAGTCAATGAAGTTAAGGAATTCTGCTACCTTGGCAGTAAAATAACCAATGACGGACGGAGCAAGGAGGACATCAAAAGCAGACTCGCTATGGCCAAAAAGGCATTTCTGGCTAAGAGAAGTCTACTAATATCAAATACCGGCCTTAATTTGAGGAAGAAATTTCTGAGGATGTACGTCTGGAGTACAGCATTGTATGGTAGTGAAACATGGACTGTGGGAAAACCGGAACAGAAGACAATCGAAGCATTTGAGATGTGGTGCTATAGACGAATGTTGAAAATTAGGTGGACTGATAAGGTAGGGAATGAGGAGGTTCTACGCAGAATCGGAAAGGAAAGGAATATGTGGAAAACACTGATAAGGAGAAGGGACAGGATGATAGGACATCTGCTAAGACATGAGGGAATGACTTCCATGGTACTAGAGGGAGCTGTAGAGGGCAAAAATTGTAGAGGAAGACAGAGATTGGAATACGTCAAGCAAATAATTGAGGACATAGGTTGCAAGTGCTACTATGAGATGAAGAGGTTAGCACAGGAAAGGAATTCGTGGCGGGCCACATCAAACCAGTCAGTAGACTGAAGACCAAAAAAAAAAGAGATAGGGTATGATGACCTTTCCATCGAGTGACGCGCATACGATTGCGGCGAACAGAATGGTGATGAAATTTGGTGCCAATTTGTCATCATTAACCCATCTTACACCTCACATGAACGTCTGAGTTTTGGTGTATATTTCGCATACGTTGTCATCTTGATACTGGAAGCACTGGCGAGACCAAAGGCGACATCGGAGGGGCCTTGCTTTTAAACCGCCGTAGGGGATGGTTGTAGGCATATTTGAGACAAATTTTAAAATTATCTGTTACATTGGGGGGACAATTATGGGGTTTCGAAAAAGGAATCCTTTAATTGTGTTGCTGAGTGCACCTGTATATTCCATTGTGAATCGCTTCGAAAAAAGTACTTAGCACGATACAACATATTAGTATTTCACCCCATTTATTTCGCGTATGGGAACAAATAGGAAAGAAGACCGATAAGACGGAAAGGTAAAGCACCGGCGTGGCAGTTATGATCCTGTTCTTGTAATGGAAGGAAGATGTAAGAAAAATCGGTAGGCTGATAGGATTTATGTTTTTAGGTCGTATTCGGCAATCTAAACTGGTGAAAGACGCTTCAAATTATGAGAAAGAGTAATTATTTCTCCAGAAAGAAAAAATAACACTTTGTGGGAAATTTAATGTAAAAAGTTTTGTAGAGGAGTTAAGATGACTAGGTGTCACCAAACTCTAAAGAATTTTTCGCTTGCTCGGATATCATTCTAACAGGACTGGTCATGTTCTGCAGAAACATGGTGTGAAACGAATTTTGCAGCCACCAGAAGCTTATAAAAACTGCGAAAACCCATCACTGCGAAACACTATGCTGGCACGGTCATCCTGTCGAATATAGGAACACGGTGATTCTGACGTGATGTTACCAAGGAAGCAGACAAGATTAAATAAGCAAGGGAGTCTCTGAAGAGAGATGGGAGGCTTTGCTTCAATTCTAACTGGAATCCTGCTCTGTCCCTAGCGAAACTAGAGAGGGACATCGTCAATGTCAATACTAAGTCATCCGTCTGTAATTAGTATGTACCACACATCGAATGTCAGTTTTAATTACAAATAGTTCAGGTTGCTTTGACTCTGTCCCTGTGTTTTATGGTAATCTTCGGTAGTGTGGTGGCGCTGGTATTCATGGTGTGTGTGTGTCTTCCGTTACATGGCCCACATTCGAGCTTTTAAATATCATTCCACAGTACTCACTCATTCCATTTGTGCCTTGAAACTTATACAATAGGCACCTGTCAAAATACCACCAGCTGTCGAAGATGCCATAAGGTAGCATTCCCGCCGATTGTTCGAATATTAAGCCAGGGCAACCCAAGTTTCGCAGTACACTGCTGCCTTGTACGTGCGTCTCGCAAACGGAGAGTTGGAGACAATCATTCTTCTAGCGGACTCTTCGCGACTTGCGCAGGAAAGGAGAAGTAGTGGAAGGAGCACCTTGCAGCATATTCTACAAAGCTTTTTGGGGAGTAATTATTTCTTTTGTAGTTCGAGGTATAACAGCAGTTAAGACACTTAAGGAGACGGCAATTGTAATTCACGTCCTCCCATGCTGATTTACGTTTCATGCTGTTTCCCTAATTCGCCTAAGGTAAATTGTGGACAGCTGGTGGACAATATTCTTTCGCAAACCTAACATATATTCCGTCTCCGACAGCCTCACCGTCGATCTTCTTTTCTTTCTTTATCTAATTTACATTCTTCTTTGATTTCTCACTTCCTTGACTTTTTTGCTAGCGGCTCGAGATTTACACTGACGGTGCAGAGCTTTATGACCCGTGCTTAATAGCATGTTTATCCGTCTTTGGAAGGAAATACATCACTGATTTGGCGTATCAGGGATCCGACAGTTTGTTAAGAGATTTGTGGAGGAATGTGGCGTTAGATGTCTACGCACAGGTCGCCTAATTGGCGTAAATGTCGGAACGCGGTGATAGCACCTAATAGCGACCCAGATGGGTTCAATAAGATTTACATCAGGCGAATTTGGTTGCCTAGACATTAGCGGGAGATCGCTATAACGCTCTTCAAACCCCTGTAGCACGGACAGTTGTACTGCCGAAACATGACGTCGCTGTCGGGGAAGACATCAAACACGAAGGGATGCAGGTGGTTGGCAGCTGTTAGCGTGTCTTCGATTACTACCACAGGTCACATGCCAGAGCAGGAGAATGTTTCTCATAGCATAATACTGCTCCCTGAAGCCTGTGCCCATAGCACGCTACATGTTTCAAGCGATCGTTCACCTCGATGAAGCCGTTTATGGAGACGAGCAGCGACCTAGTGTAGAAGAAATGTGATTCACTCGAAGAGCTGATACGTTTCCATTGACTGCCAAATCTCGATGGTCCGTGTCCAGTGCAATCGTAAGTGACGATCGCGTTGGGTCAACATGTGAACACACAGTCGTGGTGTGATGCGGAACTCCATGTTCAACAGTGTACGGCGAACGGTGTGCTCTTTCGGCAGAGATACCACAGACCATCATTAATCCTACTTTACCGAGCAGCCAACTTCCGGGCCACATGCTCTGCGAAACGTCGTGGACGTCCAAACATTTATGCATAGGGTAGTGCTACTATCCTCCTGCTTTTACCGTAAGTGCTCACGACAGTAGCATGTGAACATTCGACCAGCTTCGTCGTTTTGGAGATACTCTTTTACAGGTTCTTCGTAAAAAAAAAACTGGGCCCTTTGCCAAATACACTTAACGCAATGTATGTCACCAATTGCAGCCCTTATGTGCACTAGAGTGATCCCCGTCCGTGTCTGCTCCACTTACATACTTCCGTCACTGCGTCACATTCCAGGAACGCCACCAGGCAGCATCCAATTCCGGGATGGGCAGTAATCATAATTTAGCGTAGATGGGATAGGACGTCAAACGGGCCGACTTGGAGCAGGAGAGGCACCACAGGACATTTTAGTTTCCACTGTCTGCCTTATTTTAAACAAATTCATAAACTTTGTCAGCATGACAAGAAAGAAGTCAGGATTCACACTCAAAGCAATGGAAGTACAAAAGGATAACAAAAAAAAATGTTTCTACGTGTGAAATTCCATCATTCTTCCTCTTACTATTGGCTGCATTTGTTGCTATAGGTACACTTTTCTTCATAAGTGAAAGAGATTCTTCGATCGATTTTGCACTGCTTTTAAACACAAACCGCTTAATGCAAATCTCTAGAATTTTCCAACTCTGTTAAAAACTATGGTAAAAATTGAGATAATTAACTACAAAATTTAAGTTTTTTCTAAACATGAAGTTTAGAATGTAACAGTTCATTCAGTCTTTCATAAATTAAGTAAATGCTAGAATTTCATACACTTGTAAACATGGTTTGTATGCTGTGCAAAATTCTTTGAAGAATCTCTCTTACTTATGAAGAAAAGTATACATATACGAACAAGCGTAGCCAGTAAAAAGTGAAAAAATGATGAAACTTCACAATTGGAAAACATTTATTTTGTTACGTTTTGAACTCCCACTGCTATGAGTGTGAATCCTGCCTCTTTCCTTGTCATGCTAACAAAGTTTTATGAGTTTATTTGAAAAAGTGTAGACAGGGAAAATTAAAATGTCCTGTGGTGCCTCTCCTGCTCCAAGTCGGCCCGTTTGATGTGCTACCCTCCTTAATAGACAGAGGAGTGGATTGGGCATCGTTCAGTAACACTTGTCTCTGGGTAATGAGGATTGCTTCTGTAGTATAGCCACGGATGTGAACGCTACAGTTATAAAATTACTTTTATCTTATGAATATTTGTATATGTGTTTGTAGAGAGAGAGAGAGTGAGAGACTGATTTTTGATTGAGATTTTTATTTTAAGTCGTAACTGGTACCTGCATTTTGGTTGCTGCCTCCTTGAATGATAAGCTTCTGCTCCAGTTGTTGACTTATTACAATTTGGAGGAAGTTATTGTTCTTTAAGGTTTAAAATACGACTCTGTTAGTTACGTGGCCGTATTGCGGATAGCTTTGAGTCCAAGATTTCGTAGCTTTTCATGCCTAAGGGACCACTGGTGTAAGAAAAAAAAGATCAAACAACAATCTGCTTTTCGTGAGAAAAGGAGATTGCTTAGCACACAAACTTTCTTCAGACTACACGTCCTGCTACATCAAAATTGGTCAGTAGAGTTCAGCACCATACTATTGTGCAAGAACATAATCGAATTAGTGTCAGTAATAAATTGTGAGAGGTTGTTACTTATTGAAGGAAAACTATAGAGAATGCATTTCTTTTCCCGTATTTTAGTTAACTTTGTACACTTACAGTTCTGTCGATTGATAGACGGCAACGACAATGAAGTTCACCTCCTTTTCCAAAAACAACATATTTCAATTCTTCACTTCCAAAAATTTGTATACATAAATATTTGGCAATTCTTACACATACTTTACTCGGTTTTATCAATTTTCGTTAAATGTAACAATACGTTCTGAGCGACAGCCTAGCAACACGCTCTCTGTCCACAAGATGCAGATAAACAGTCCTTTTTTTAATAAATCAATTGCCTTTTTTATTTTAGAGTCCATACTCAAACATTCACAACTACTATCGTTGTGGGGATTGCGCGCTAAAGAGTTGAATCAAATTTACATTTACGGTATTTACATACGGTACATTACTGAGCTTCTCAGAATAAAGTCAGACACAAATTAGTTAAAAAATGGGGGCAATGACGCTCACATAACATTACACAGTGGTCTTTCCTAGTGTAACGGATTGCAGATACTGTAGAGATATTCTAGAAGCATTGTTGTAAGCGAACGTTCAGCCGAGTGGTGCAGGCAGTCTGTGTTGCCCCGTTTCACGCAGTACGGATCTCTCGCTTAGGAGAGCGCAGTATCGACGGCACTTCTGCAGCTGGGGAATAGCACTCGATTACTCGCAGCTGTTTGATACAGACACGGGAGCTCGTGTGTGAGGTGTCCGCCGGAATGCTATCCGATTAGCCCGCTGCTTGCTGCCAGCTGTGATTAAAGGGATAGGTTGGCCGTGACGGTGGGGGAAGGGCAGTCGGTCAGATTAAAGCGAGAAGCGCGAGCGGCACTTCGCACGGGACCGATGCGGAGCGATTTCACTCAACACTGATTGCCTGCGCCGTCTCGGAGACAGGAAGTGACGCTGACAAGTAGACGGCCGCATGTTGGTGCTGGACTGTTGGCCAGATGGAAACAACGATTCGAAGCAGCAAAGAGAAGGTCTGGCCGCTGGTGTCACACGGAGGAGGCATCTAGAATTCTATACCTCTACTAAGAGAACACTGGCCAAGGAATGTTTGTGACTAACAAACGTGGTAGCATCTACGTTTGGTAGCACAACATCACCGTCTGAATTAAGCAGCAACGTGAAAAATAACACAAAAATAATCGCGCAAAGAGCTCGAATTTGTCTCTGTCGTTCAAACATATAGAGTGCAAGAGATTTCACGTTACTGAACTACTGTGTGTTGTCTGCAGCTTTGCTCATATATCAGTAGTTTTGTTATAATGAGTAGTAGTGACTAAGTAAGCTGTTGTACATGCAATAACGTCAGCTACCCTTTCATGTCAGCCTGTGTGGATAAGCATAGCTCGTGTCCTAGATTTCCACTCTTGCCTCCCCTAACTGCTCCTACACAATATGCAACGCCACGTGCTGCGTCCCTGTCGAGCGGTATGTGTGGAGGGGAATTCTATACACCGTGCTATTGAAATACCGTATATGGTATACAGTGTGTACATTACGCAAAAGATTTAATAATTTTTACATTAGAACAAATAAGCCCTCGGTCACAAATATTAAGTAAAAATTGACCAGGTTTCGACGCTACTATGAACGTCGACTTGAGAATTAAACTGACTGTTCTAAAACATATTAGCTATGTAATACATTAATAAAATTTAAGTTTGTACTGACTGGAAAGAGATGCAGTCTTGTTGCAACCCTTGTTCGCTCAAGTACGAGCAGCCCTTAGCGACTCGCCATCTTATTTACAACTATTCATGACGCCGTCTTTCCGGCTTAGATTTTTTAAAATGTGACTTGTAAGTACTGCATCTCTTTCCAGTCAGTACAAACTTTAATTTTATTAATGTATTATATAGCTAATATGTTTTAGAACACTTAGTTTAATTCTGGAGACGACGCTCTTAGTAGCGTCGAAACCTGGTCAATTTTGACTTAATATTTGTGACCGAGGGCTTATTTGTTCTAATATAATTCTGACACGGTCACTGAACCTTAGCAGCTATGTTCAAAGTTTTAATAATTTTTCAGGTTTTATATTCACTGGTGCCAGAAAATGAGGTTCTGTTCCCTAGTCCACCCTGTTAGCACCAAAATTTTTAATTCTTCTTCTTCTTCATCATCATCTCAATGTAACCAGTGTTATTCGTCATGGTTCAAGGTACCCCCGTAACAAATTTCAGCGAAATCGGTTTAATGGTTTATCTGTGAAAGGGTAACTTTCATTTATAAAAATATTAGCATGGATTATTGGCCAAGAGACCACATCTGGGGTTATTCGACTGCCTAGTGCAAGTCAATCTATTTGCCACCCCTTCGGAGAGTTGTACTTTATGATGTTGAGATATAGTGGCGAGGACTACGCAAGCATTCAGTGCCAAAGAGAAAAGAAATCACCGACCATCGGGGAATCGAACTTGGCTCTCCAGGATTTAAAAGCAGCAACTCTATCGCCTGGAACACTGGCTGTGGACGACTTCAGCAACAGAAATCGGAAAACAGGGGGCCACTGGTATCGACGTGCGGGCTTTACAGGTTAATAGAGACGCGACTCTATAAATAATTACTAATAAGAAGACTTTACAGTCCCTGCATCTTAGATAGGCCTCACACTTGTAGTATTTGAAGCTCAATGGTCGGACGTCAGTTTTCTAAAGCAATTCTCAGAATAGAACAACTACAAAATCACATTTGAAGATTGGAAGACTTCGATGAGATGTTAACTATGAAACATCCAGAACTTGTTAACATAAATTGCAGTAGTATAAAAGAAAAACCTTTTCCATACCGTACAGTGCACCTAGATGCATTTCGCCTTACTTACAAGACTTATTCAGTGGGTGTCCTAAACTGTTATATTACTTTCTTTTAGTTTGCGCATATGGTTTACCATTTGCACATATATGTTACAGATTTAAAACAGTTCGTTGAAATTTTCATAATAAAATGGTAAGGTACTTACAGATCAGCGTCTAATTCATAATTTGTAAGCCAGACATCTTTTTCTCATGTAGCACATTGGTTGAAATTTTATAGCAGTGTAACTGCCAGAAGTGTCTAGAGGTTCATAAGTTTCTGTAACTGCTGCCAACTTTCTCACGTTTACATTTCAATTGTACTTTTATTTGGTTACATGTGTTTCGTGTAACTTCTCTCTCTCTCTCTCTCTGTCTGTGTGCGTGAACTCTTTTACTTTTATTATTTATTTATTTAGTTTTCGTTTTATTATTATTATAATTTTCATTTTTGATTTATATACTTAGGAGATAAATGGGATTTATGATAATGTATTTGGGTCTTCTGTCTATTACATGATCAGTCAGCTCAAGCGACGATTTGTTAGTCATATTCAATTGGTCATTAAGTAGTAGTTAGTCTTCACCCATGTTCTGTATATGTGATAAGTTTTTTTTAAGGCTAGGTATTAGTATTTATTCTATTTTCGTGTCTTTCTCCCTCATAGTGGGTTTGTGATTATTTTCTCTTTATGTACTGAACAAGTTGAGCGGCTTCTTAGTCACCAGTAACACGCAACTGTGTCAAACAAAAATCGCCCTTATCGACAGAATGTCGTCAAACGCGGTAAAAACGGCAGATTCAAAAATGGTTCAAACGGCTCTGAGCACTATGGGACTTAACATCATCCATGCCCGAGGCAGGATTCGAACTTGAGACCGTAGCGGTCGCGTGGTTCCAGGCTGAAGCGCCTAGAACCACTCGGCCACTCCAGCCGGCAATGCAGATTCCCTAAATCTAGGCGAAACATCGTTTCAAGCGGAGAAAGGAATGCAGCTACATATTTTACTGCACGAAATCATACGTTGGCTAGGGACAAGAAGTACAAAGGAAAGGTGCCACATTTTCTAAAAATAACTTTGAGGTAAAACATTTAGTGATCACGTGGAAAGTGCTGTGCAGAGGTACAGAACCACGACCACAAGCATGGAGTTATTTTCTTACAGTTCTTCTTCGTAAAATATTCTTCTTCTTAAAATGTTTTAATCACCTGCATGTCATTTTACACGTGATTACTTATCGTATTGGCATGAATAAACAACTAGTTGTGTAAAAACAGTAATTGTGTACCGTAAAAGCGTTGAAACCATGAAGTTGCTCGCTTGAATCTCACTATTTGAATTTTTTTATTTTATTTGAATTCTGTAATTATTGCAAGTAGAAATGTAATGAAAGTAATTCTGAATCATAAATTTTTAATAAAAGCAATATCATTCCAATTTTTAATTACTCGTCATATAAAAAATTTAAAAAATTATACAGACATTCGAAACGCGTTGTTGTTCAATGAAAGAAAATTATGTACTTCAGTAACAGTCATATTCCATATGTAAACAAGTATTTAATTGTCTTTAAGGTGTGTTGAATTTTTAAAGTCAATTTTTATTTGCTGTTAACACATTTTAACGGGACTATTAATGAAAACAATATTTTTACTAAAACCTTATGATTCAATATCTGTTAACCAACATTCATATTAAATTGTCGGGCAGAATAAAAATATTTGATACCCTTCCTGCTCACCATCAATCCAATGACAGCACTCCTCCATAATATATAAGGAACCAAACAAGTACTCACTCAGCACTTAGCAGTACACCCTGAGGAAAGCGTCTTGCAACAGTCGCCTATATCAGGGATCCGACAGTTTGTCAAGAGATTTGTGGCGGTATGTGGCGTTAGATGTCTACGCACAGGTCCCTAATTGGCATAAGTGTCGGAACGCGGTGTTAGCACCCAATAGCGACCCAGATGGGTTCCATAAGGTTCACATCAGGCGAATTTGGTTGCCTAGACAGTAGCGGGAGATCACTATAACGCTCTTCAAACCTCTGTAGCACGGATAGTTGTACTGCCGAAACATGACAACGCCGTCGGGGAAGATACCAAACATGAAGGGATGCTGGTGGTTGGCAGCTGTCAGCGTGTCTTCGGTTACTACCACAGGTCACATGTCAGCGCAGGAGAATGTTTCTCATAGCATAATACTGCTCCCTAAAACCTGTATCCGTAGCGCGCTGCATGTTTCGAGCCATCGTTCGCCTCGATGGTGCCGTTTATGGAGACGATCAGCGACCTAGTGTAGAAGAAATATGATTCACTCGAAGAGCCGATACTTTTCCATTGACAATGCGGCCTCAAACACAGAAGAATTTCATCGACTTGTTCATATCCATTAATAGCTCTTAGCTATTACAAACGATCTGCAGAATGCACTAAGCAAACCACTAAATAAACACGGTGACATGATTCTGTTATATCGGTACAGCAGAGCTCCTACTGGGATCTGCTTTTTATTACATACGACCTGCATTTGTGAACCATCTCTAAAGGGGATTCTCGGTATGGTGCCCATTTATAGTAATGCAAACTTGTCTCAGACGTCTAAGGGAATCACGCGCTCTGCGAAAAACTCCAGGTGGGTCACGGATTCTCTGGCAGACATTGATGACGCGACCGGTAGTGTCTGCATACCATTAACAAGGCCGACACGTGCCACAGAATTCAGATGCCCTACAGCAAAAAATCCAAGGGGAAAAATCTGGGAAACTAACTGGCCAAAGTTCTGAACCTCTCCGACCACTCTATCGACGATTAAATGGCTGTGGCGTAAATGGATGGTGCTTCTCATGCAAGAGTTGTTGGAATGGTACCTCCTCCTCTAGCAGGACAGGCAAGTCGGTTGACAGGAACAAAGTATCAGTCAACCTGTATGGCAGTACATAAGCTCTTATAGGTCTACCGCCAATAATTCTTGCCCATGCGTGAACTGAAAATCGGCGGTGATGTCTTGCTTTATCAACTGCGTCTGGAATTGCATCAGCCTACACGCGTTGGTTACCAAAATTGACAATCCAATCTTTCGTGAAAACAGTCACGTCCGTAAACAATATCTTTACCGTGAACCGTGGATATTCCCCACATCCTTGCAACAGCCACTGGCAGATCGGCGTTCTACCAGGCTGATCTGTTGGCCAAAGGGCTTGGAAGCTCTGTACATGATAGGGGTATAAGAACTGTCCTTGCTGCATTGCGCAAGCTAGAGGATGACTAATTCCGCAGATGCTGAAATTCTTCGTTCACTAGTTCCAGGATCTTCCTTTATCAGTTGTAAAATTCCCTCCACCACAACAGGCGAACGAATGGTGGGACGCCTACCACGATGCACTGATGTGGAAGCTACGGGGCGCAAGTCTGCTAGTCCCTACAAAAGGCTGCTGAATAACTGTGCACAGGCTGATCAGCCAGAACATTATGAACATCGACCTACTGTCAATATAAACCCGTCCAGGCGATAGCAGCGTCACCTGACGAGGAAACATGCTAGTCACACGCTCGGTGCATGTTGTACCCGTGAACGTCGTGTCTGTGTAGAGTGAGGAAGGCGCACGATATATTTGAGTTTCACCTAGGGCAGACCTTGATGACCCGAAGCCTTGGCAGGAGCATTTTGGAAACTGCATGACTTATCGGGTGTTCGACGAGTGCTGTACTGTTTCAACACGTTCCGAAACCAAGGTAGAATAGCGTCCGGACATCTTGGAGTTATGCAGCCAACCCTCAATATAGATGTCGGACGTCTTAGGCTGGGCAGACTGGTAAAACAGAACAGGAGACGAAATGTGGAACTAACATCAGGCTTTAATGCTGGATAGAGTATAAGTGTGTTTGAACACTGTTGTGTACATAGTTCCACGTAGTCAGCGCGTACACAACTTTCCCACTAGAGCGCGCCCCGCTAAGCACAACAGCGCAGTCGCAGCGCTCGTCCGTCTCCGCACTACGAGATGGCGCTGCGTCAGAGACGGAGCAAATTCTGCTTCCGCCGATCCGCGTATTAATATGTAACGCAGCCAATGAGATTGCTGCTAACGTAGAACCTTTTCTCCTCGCGGATCCCACTCGCGCAGTGATACCTGAACGCGCGAGGTATTATAACGAGTGTACAGACCTCCGATTAGTCAGTCTTCATTTGTCTGCACCAGTCTGCATTTGTCTGCATTAGTCTGTACCAGTCTATAGTCAAGTTTCAGTCTGCGCCCAATAAGATTATCATATTCCTGTACCTAGCCATGAAGATAAATGAATAGACATTTTTGTCAAGTATCAGAGATATGTGAGAATAAGATTAACGTACCAAGACCAAAGGAACTTCAGATTGTCAATTGTAAATAGCATCCAGAATCCAGTTAAGTAATTTTATGCTTGTTATTATTTCAATAAATGTGTATGAAAATTAATCAAGTTCTGTTTAAAGTTGGTCGCCGTCAATCTGCTACTCTAAGCGTGCAAGTGGAATTTCTATCGTATGACCTAACGGCAGAAGATAAACACGCCACGATAAGACCACGAGACATATTGCTGACACTCACCTACTTCGTTAGAGCGACAAGTCAAATAATCTGATGGTGTGTGTACCGAAGGTCTTACAGTACGCACACCACAAACACACAATGCACCGAACACTCCCAACGATGGGCCTCCATAGCCGGCGACCCATGCATGTGCCATTATCAACACCACGACATCGGTAACTATTAGTGAATTATGCAGCCACCCCTCATTACAGATGTCGGACCTTTTAGGCTGGGCAGACTGGTAAAACAGATCAGGCGACGAATTGTGGAACTAACATCAGGCTTTAATGCTGGATAGAGTATAAGTGTGTTTGAACACACAATGCATGAACACTCCCAATGAAGGGCCTTCGTAGCCGGCGACCCATGCATGTGCCATTGTTAACACCACGACATCGGCAACTATTAGTGAAATAGGCACGTGACCATCGGCAATTGGCGTTGGCGCAGTTGCAGAATCCCGATACCTTCTTCATCGTGCCGATAGTACGGCGCGAATCTATCGTCTTCCAGGGGAGCAACTTTTTGACACCTGTACTATCGGAAGAAGACAAGCTGGCGGCGGCTTCATTACGGTTTGGGGAAGATTCGCATGAGTATCAATGGGTGCAGTGGGACTCGTGCAAGGCGCTATGACGCCCAAGGAGTATCGTACACTGGTGGTAGATCACGTTTCCCGACTGTAGAGGCATTTTTCAGTAAGATAATGCGTCATGTCACAAGACCAAGTGTGACGGAGTGGTTCGAGGAACACAGTGCCTAGTCCCGATTAATATGTTGGTCTGCCATCTCACCAGGTTTGCAGCCGATCGAACACTTCTGGGAGGTTATTGAACTGGGCGCCAGAGCTCATCGCTGCCCTCCATGGGGTTGAGGGGAATGAGCTGACTTTTGTGTGCGTATATGGCGTCAACTTTCTCCAGCGACCTACGAAGGCCTCATTTCTTCCATCCCACAACCTGTTATTCATGCCTAGGGTAGACATACTGACTATTAGGTACATCTACATCTACATCTACATCTATACTCCGCGAGCCACCTTACGGTGTGTGGCGGAGGGTACTTATTGTACCACTATCTGTTCCCCCCTTCCCTGTTCCATTCACGAATTGTGCGTGGGAAGAACGACTGCTTGTAAGTCTCCGTATTTGCTCTAATTTCTCGGATCTTTTCGTTGTGATCATTACGCGAGATATATGTGGGCGGTAGTAATATGTTGCCCATCTCTTCCCGGAATGTGCTCTCTCGTAATTTCGATAATAAACCTCTCCGTATTGCGTAACGCCTTTCTTGAAGTGTCCGCCACTGGAGCTTGTTCAGCATCTCCGTAACGCTCTCGCGCTGACTAAATGTCCCCATGACGAATCGCGCTGCTTTTCGCTGGATCATGTCTATCTCTTCTATTAATCCAACCTGGTAAGGGTCCCATACTGATGAGAAATACTCAAGAATCGGACGAACAAGCGTTTTGTAAGCTACTTCTTTCGTCGATGAGTCACATTTTCTTAGAATTCTTCCTATGAATCTCAACCTGGCGCCTGCTTTTCCCACTATTTGTTTTATGTGATCATTCCACTTCAGATCGCTCCGGATAGTAACTCCTAAGTATTTTACGGTCGTTACCTCTTCCAATGATTTACCACCTATGGCATAATCGTACTGGAATGGATTTCTGCCCCTATGTATGCGCATTATATTACATTTATCTACGTTTAGGGAAAGCTGCCAGCTGTCGCACCATGCATTAATCCTCTGCAGGTCCTCCTGGAGTACGTACGAGTCTTCTGATGTTGCTACTTTCTTGTAGACAACCGTGTCATCTGCAAATAGCCTCACGGAGCTACCGATGTTGTCAACTAAGTCATTTATGTATATTGTAAACAATAAAGGTCCTATCACGCTTCCCTGCGGTACTCCCGAAATTACCTCTACATCTGCAGATTTTGAACCGTTAAGAATGACATGTTGTGTTCTTTCTTCAAGGAAATCCTGAATCCAATCACAAACCTGGTCCGATATTCCGTAAGCTCGTATTTTTTTCACTAAACGTAAGTGCGGAACCGTATCAAATGCCTTCCTGAAGTCCAGGAATACGGCATCAATCTGCTCGCCAGTGTCTACGGCACTGTGAATTTCTTGGGCAAATAGGGCGAGCTGAGTTTCACATGATCTCTGTTTGCGGAATCCATGTTGGTGATGATGAAGGAGATTTGTATTATCTAAGAACGTCATAATACGAGAACACAAAACATGTTCCATTATTCTACAACAGATTGACGTAAGCGAAATAGGCCTATAATTATTTGCATCTGATTTATGACCCTTCTTGAAAATGGGAACGACCTGCGCTTTCTTCCAGTCGCTAGGTACTTTACGTTCTTCCAGCGATCTACGATAAATTGCTGATAGAAAGGGGGCAAGTTCTTTAGCATAATCACTGTAGAATCTTAAGGGTATCTCGTCTGGTCCGGATGCCGGATGCTTTTCCGCTACTAAGTGATAGCAGTTGTTTTTCAATTCCGATATCGTTTATTTCAATATTTTCCATTTTGGCGTCCGTGCGACGGCTGAAGTCAGGGACCGTGTTACGATTTTCCGCAGTGAAACAGTTTTGGAACACTGAATTCAGTATTTCTGCCTTTCTTCGGTCGTCCTCTGTTTCGGTGCCATCGTGGTCAACGAGTGACTGAATAGGGGATTTAGATCCGCTTACCGATTTTACATATGACCAAAACTTTTTAGGGTTCTTGTTTAGATTGTTTGCCAATGTTTTATGTTCGAATTCGTTGAATGCTTCTCTCATTGCTCTCTTTACGCTCTTTTTCGCTTCGTTCAGCTTTTCCTTATCAGCTATGATTCGACTACTCTTAAACCTATGATGAAGCTTTCTTTGTTTCCGTAGTACCTTTCGTACATGATTGTTATACCACGGTGGATCTTTCCCCTCGCTTTGGACCTTAGTCGGTACGAACTTATCTAAGGCGTACTGGACGATGTTTCTGAATTTTTTCCATTTTTGTTCCACATCCTCTTCCTCAGAAATGAACGTTTGATGGTGGTCACTCAGATATTCTGCGATTTGTGTCCTATCACTCTTGTTAAGCAAATATATTTTCCTTCCTTTTTTGGCCATAATGTTGTGATCAATCAGTATGTGGCACCCCGCGGTCTGCAGATTTTTCACCATAGAGGGCATGGTATCGACGATTGTATCACTTTCTCAGATCATAACAGAATGTCATGTCTGCCATTTCTCGTGAGGTATGACAGGCTGACATCCTCCTGATAAGCGCAGAACGAAGCTGTAAGGGACGGTCAAATGAAAACGAGACAGATGGGAAAAATGTAAGTAAACTGGTCATTATTTCAGAATTAATCACCATAACTGGTAAGAAATTTATCCTTCTGTCAATGCTTTTCTTAAAAAATGTCTGCGGACCGCTCACTTGTTTCATGATTGTTTCCAGTACGGTGCAGAAGTTTCCCTGGGAAGCCCTTACACATCATCCATACAGTCCCGATCTCTCCCCATGCGATTTGCATAGTTTTGGAGCCCTAAGAAAACCTACTCTTGATCGTGGATTTGCTTCAGACGAAGAGGTGCACATCTATCATTGTTAGGCACACAACCGCAAACATCTTTCCATAAAGGGGCTGACCGAGCCCACTGAAAGTGGGATAAACGTGTAAACAGCTATGACATTTACGTTTTAAATAATAACCAATTTCTTTCCTTCTTTCCCATCTGCATCGTCTACATTTGACTTCCCCTGATACAGTATGACAGCACACAAATGTATAACGACACAACCTGGTTCCGTTAGAATGCGCTGATCTTACCCACAACCTTGACCTTGTTTACAGTTACAATTGACTACCCACTGAGACGATAAGTTATGCGATATAGCTTCAGAGCTACAGCACTATCGCCGTACACCAATTTCAACATTTCATGAGATTCTATGGCAATTTTTTGCAACCCGAAACAGAATTTGATGTTCAGGTGTTGTTCGCAGTCATTGCAGTGTGACATGTACGGTAAAAGCAATTTCACTCTGGCTGCTGACTGACGAGAGAGAACGCGTTGCAGTGTGACGCTGCTTGTCTCAAAGCATCAGGCTATCGAAAATATTACATCAAATTATTCTAGCGTCAGCAGTTGCTCCTAACAAACTTCATTCACCGTGTTTTGCATGACACTTCGTAGAGGTCACGCTACGGGGCTTCTATCCCTGTGACAGACGTGTTACCGCTTGAGCGACAAAACAAGTGGGAAGACAGCAACTTTTCTAAAAATCACACACCAACCTGTGTAAACATAAAGTCATTTTCGATATACCAGTTATTATGAAATTATATGTAGCCTTTCAGAACAACTATACTTAATTCCAGTACGGTTGGAGCTCTTGGCGAGATAGCATGTACGGTGAATGGACTGGTTCGCCCGAGCCCACGGGTTAAATACCATCGAGCACGTGTGGTGTGCATCGGGTAGACGTGCTGCAGCAAGTCCACATGCACCAGCAACCCTCCTGCAGTTGCCAACCGCACTGTTGGACGAATGGAAAGCCCTACCACAAGAACTTCTGACCAACCTTGGGGCAAAAATGGGACCATGTTGCAGTGGATGCATGACCGCACATGGTGATTACACCCTATTAAAATCATGTCCCGCCTTTTGCAATGTCGTGGTGACTTAAGTGTAACCAAACAGTGTACAATCCAGGATGAAATATAACAACATTATGAAAAGAATAGTTGCTACTCCCCATTTAGCGGAGACGCTGTGTCACAGATGGGCACAACAAAACAGACTGTCAGAAAACGAGCTTGCGGCTAATGAGCTCTTTGTGGAAAGAAAACAACAGACAAAAGACACACACACACATACACACAAACACACACACACACACACACACACACGCAAGCAAACGCAACTCACACACACTTGACCAAAGTCTCTGGTAGCTGAAGCCAGACTGGCTGTCATGTGTGTGTGAGTTGCGTTTGCTTGCGTGTGTGTGTGTGTGTGTGTGTGTGTGTGTGTGTGTGTGTGTGTATGTGTGTGTGTCTGTCTGTCTGTCTGTTGTCTTCTTTAGAGGTAGGGCTCATTGGCCGAAAGCTCTTTTTGTGACTTTTGTTGTGCCTATCTGTGACACAGCGTCTCAGCTAAACGGTGAGTAGCAGCAAGCCTTTTCATAATGTTGTGAACTAGTGCAATTATTATCTGTGAATAAAAGCGTCATTTCTGTTCACCTCATTACGTATTTCCTTCAGTTACCCTCTGTACTATACTGTATTAATTCGTTTTTAGTATCGTATCGTCCAAGTATCCTCAAGCTGTATTACTTGGCAGTGAGACATCATCCGGACGTTACTTTTGTCCGTACATTAAAAAAAAAAAAAAAAAAAAAAAAAAAAACGCTTGAATTAAAGTTCTGGCCATGGGAGTATAAATTTTTTTCGTTTGGATCAAAATGTATTTACTTTCCCAAGTAAATCCCCTTTATGTCAATGTAGTTTGTGAAAGATTTTCATCCAATGAATAGTTTCATCCGCTATTCAGCACTTTTCCTAGTCAAAACTTGGCTTTAGTATGGGAACAGCCAGAAGTAGGTTGGTAGCAAATCTAACGAACAGTGTCGACATTTGTGAGCTTACACTTGTCATCAGCGGTATAGCATGAACGATGCGACCACCCGCGAAGTCTGCAGATAAGCTCACCGCTCAATTGATGATTATTTACAATTTTTCTAGTAGAGTGTTGAACTGATGGGAGATCGTGTGTAAGCAATGGCTGGCACATGAGAGGGGGGGGGGGGGGGGACGGGGACGGCACACCTTCACACCTAGTCCCCATCTCTATTCTATTACGAGAGTTTATTGCCAATGTACTCTGTGAATCAAATATTAGTATTCGTTTGTCTTTTAACTCAGCTCTCTTTATTTTCGAATGTTTCCAGTAAGCTCTTATGATATAACGGTTACGACATATTTCGACTGAGTAAATGAACACCTTATAGCACAGTGCCGAGGACCCAAACTGCAGATACGCACTTCAGAACAAATACGTTACAACAAGTGTTCGATATGGCCACGGTTCATCTGAAAGCAGGCTTCAGAACGTCTTCTCGTCGGTGACGAGACACGTTCAAAAATTCCAGGCGTTTCAAATGCATTGACTACCATCCACTATGCGTTCCCAGAATTCATCGACACTACCAAAAGCGCTGTAATGTGGCGAAACTTTTCAGTATCCCCACAGAAAAAGGTCCTTTGGGTTCAACTCGGGGGACCGGGGAGGCCATGGCGGTGTCGAGCCACGACAGATACACGTGTTGAGCAAAGGCTATTTGCCGGTACACAGGTATCTCGAATAATGATCAAATCAAATGAGGGCAGTTTAGCGAATTGTAAATTACACCTCGCATGCTGCATTTCGAAACAAAAACAATTAGACGTGAAGAGTGTTGTAGCATTACCAAGACTGCATTTTTGTATAAACCATATGGGGAAAGGCAATTTCACCTCGATGTATGTTTATTAGGACTGACAGGTTTGTGGCCTGCAAAGTTTTTGGTATTTTTCGACCTTGTGCCTCTCTGGTGGAATCGCTAGTTGTTTAGAATGTCTTCGCGAGAGAGGCTTGTGTTGCGAATGTGGTCCGGAAGGTGGCGTGTGATGGGCAGCAACGGGGGACTGGAGTCTGCGGCTGCACGAGGAAGGCGGCGAGCGGGACCCAGTGCTGGGAGCAGCCCACGTATATGGCGGAAAGCGACTTGGCTGCACCTACAGTGATAGCGCGGCCTGGCTGTAGTTGAGAGCCGTTGTCTGGAAACCTGTAATCTGGGACGGAGCTCCCTTTTCGCATGCAAGGGCGCGTATGTTGCACAATAGTTGTGCTTACCGAGGGAGATCGGCAATGAAAGCAACGGTTTGAGGTCTGGGCCGCCGTCACTATACTGTCGCATTTAGACACGAGTACTGGGTAACTCCACGTGTAGCTCAGCTACCTTATGATTGAGTAATTGTTCAACTGTGTGTTTTACTTTGTGGGGCGCCATTAGTTCCTCTATTTCGTGACTTGCTATTTGTCTTCTTTTTAGCTGTTCACTTTACATTGTTGCCCTGCATGTGTGGGAACAGTGGTAGCTGATTTATGTTTCAGGTCTTTTCATGCCAATTTAATGACGTGTGTGTGCACATGATTGACGTGTGAAATAAAATAGATTTCATTATTACTGTTCTGTAAACACTTTGACGTAGCAGCGGATGGATTCTATTGCTGCAAATTTGTTCTTGAGTTAAGCAATTACCTTTCGTAACTGAACAGTTCACGTCTCTTAATTTGGCGTTAATCTGAAAGAGATTCTTTTTTTTGTTGTGAAATTGTTCGATTCTCCTGTACAGTAAATGAGCAAATTTTAAATTGTGGCTCGAGAAAAAAGTAATGTGCAAAAATTCGTGGTTAGGTGATCGCGTTGTAATTTGTTATTGTGTATTTTAACTGCTTTTGCTAAATTGGACTTATCTGAATACTGTTTTTAGGTTTGAATTGCTGTCAGTTTGTTATTATAAATTTGTTTAAGGGTTACTACAGGCATTTTTAAGATAGCACTGGAGATTTTCAGTTTTTCATTACTAGTAGTTATCGAGCTTGAGTTGAAACTTTTAATTGATGTTATAATTGGTTTGAGCTCACATTTGACTACTGTATCTCTGGTATTTTATCTTTGATGTTGTATCACTGCAAATATTATTGATTCAGAGTAAGCTTTGTAATATCTACACTTCAGAAAAATATTAAAAGTGTAGAACAATGTTTTTAATAACCGACGATTAAGAATTGTCTGTTAATAAATTTGTTTTAAAGGATGTTAGCCCAGCATCTTACCACTCCTTCACAGCTCCTAGCACACCAAAGTTGCAATATCTGTATTTCGTATTGACTGAATAGTACTACACTGCGAAATACAGACGCTGCAATCGTGTAATATTTGCCCAGCAAGGCGAACACGACGACAATAGCATTGTCTCTCCCTGTGCGGGTGTCACGTGAAAGGTGTGCCAGCATAGGACGGGCACAGTGTGGCCTATGGAGGTTTTGTTCCGTCGAAGATGCGTACACAATTGCTGAAGTGACGGTCGACGGCCGGTACACCTTCCCTATACTCGTCTCCTACGAGACACATGTACGGACGTCCGCAGCAACTTGCTGCCGCCTTGTTACATGGTCCAGCTGGTGGCTTATGTCAACGTCTGTCTGGGGACCTGGATACCCCACTTGGCTACGGTTCTCCTGATCAGTGAGCAGTGGCAGGCTCCCGTGACGCCTATTCCCATACGATGCGAGGCCGTCCCTGGAATCCTATTGAAAACCTGTAACGCCGGAAATGCATATCCTCCTATTTCCATCTATTGTACTGTAAGTTTTTTCCTTATTTTGTTACCTCAATATATGACATTTCTGTGCCTTTACATATTGTAATTGTTTTAGTGTTTGAATATATATATTTATGCATTTATGTCGATATATAATTGGTTTGTTTCGTAAATATTATTTGTATTTTCACGCTGGGTCTTGCCCAAGGAAAACTGCTATCGAACGATTACATCGATAGGTCGTGTGAAGAATCAAAGTGTGTAGGATCTTTGGTAGTGTTAACTCTGCCGCGTGGAGCGCGGGCAGAGCATGAGAGGGTCTGACTGGAGTAGTGCAGAGGAGCAGGTGTGTTGTGTGTAGCTCCCGCGAGTTGCCGCGCTTTCGGGGTTTGGCAGCATGTAATTGCGCTCGACTTGCGATGATAGTTTCTGACATGGTGTCGCGGACGGGAAGCATTAGCTGGCGCACATCAAGAGCCCGTTTCGTCTGGTGACCGTGTCGAGAAGGAGGCGCGCCAACATCCAGCTTCTGCAACAGCGACGGCCGACAATGAGTGACTGTCGCCACCTCCTCGATCGACGACTCAAACCTTCAATCAACCAACAAGGAAGACTAAAAGCACGTAAAGTTTCAGAACTATATGGCAGACCTCAGCTTTTCAAATTGTTCCATTTGCCTCGCAAAATTACAGCAACTTAGCATGAACTTTTGTTGCTCATTGTCCCAATTGCATTACCAAGCAGGGTCCCTTCCTTTTCCGGAATGAACCCGAGTGTCGTTGAAATTCAAACGCCAGCATCATTCAATTTCACTGCCTTAATTTCAAAGTTCAGTTAAAGTATTCATAGCTGGCTACAATATTTACACAAGCACAAATTAAGAGTGCGAGTATTATTACCATATTTTAGCTTACCTGTGACTGCAGCTCAGCTTGGTACGTACAAAATTTTACTATTGTTAATTGTTCAGAATCATTTAATTCAAGTTCAAAGTTAACTCTCTTATTTCTAAATTGCGCAGAGTCAAGTTGCTTTTGAAATGATTGTTGAGGTAGTCCAAGACTAACCGTATTTTACTGAACTTCGATGTGCTTAAGAAAGAAAGCTTCTTATTAATTTCAGTCACTAAATTAACTTTCAGTTTTCTAGTTTTATTAATTATTTTGCTAAATTAAGTCAGAGTGCAGCGAAAGTTATTACTTCTGAGAAACTTTCAGTTTTTACACTACACGTGTCAACCTTCAGTTGCCACGCTTCTAATGCTAATTATGTGTGTAATTACCTTTCTTTTTCAGTTACTATAGTAATTGTCCTTAGGACTGGCGACCGTAATTTCCCCCAAATCTGAAATATCTAATTACCGCTAGTTAATTGTTAACGTAACGGCCGCACATTTACTTTCTTTATTAACTTTACCCCTTTTCAAAATTAATTTCCACCAGTTTCATTTGCATTTTTCCTTTCATTTAGATGTAACCCTTTCCTCCCTCTTTACCGACAGATTAACTTCGGTGACGATTGCTTTTCCCAAATTTCCATTAGGTACACGCGGTTTAATTTTTCACTGTCATTAAGGTCGATAAGTGAGGGGGAGGTTACAAACCGTCCTCCCTCGGCTACATAGCCGGTGGTCCGGCGTTCAGTGCACAGCGCTGTCCCAGATGTGGACGCCAGGTACTTTTGGGTCAACCACAAATATATGACGTTTTTGTATGTCCGCGCTTGTGACTGGAGGTCTGGGGGACTACAGCCGTTCACTACTATATGAAAATGAAACAAGTACGTCGTTATTTTGTCATTTATTGGTTCAAATGGCTCTGAGCACTATGGGACTTAACATCTGTGGTCATCAGTTCCCTTAGAAATTAGAACTACTTAAACCTAACTAAGGACATCACACACATCCATGCCCGAGGCAGGATTCGAGCCTGCGACCGTAGCGCTCACGCGGTTCCAGACTGAAGCGCCTAGAAAGGGTCGGCCACAACGGCTACTTTGTGTATAGCTACTGAAGTGCGCCATCTTTAGACCTTAGGGGTTATCACCACCCATATATACGACGCATCAGTGGTCAACGTATCAGGTAGTTTGCGTGAACTAGTGATGTTGGCAACTGATGCACCGTTTGTATGGATGGTCATAACCCCTTCAGCATCAACTAAGGCCCGAAGATGGTGCACTGAAGCGCCGAAACTGGTAGCTACACAATAGATGACATCATAAGAACGGCTGTAGATGTTTCATTTTCTTATGACAAATACACGAATCACCAGTGACGAGAGGTTGACGAGACTGTCGTTGGCCCTAATTCAGCGCACGCTCACAACTGCAGTGACTCCGACCTCCTTTCCCTTCCCGTATATGACATTTTATCAGGTGCATGCAGTGACATGGATCAAGGGTTTGACATACTGTATCTTTACCAGGATGGCAACAAGCACTTCTCTATCTTTGGACCTTCCTATCGGGACGATTCACTCGTCGCCGATGCCAACAGCACTACCGCCAATCCTTTGCTAATTACGTGGGTGGTGATTTCTTGGGCCCACCCCACAGTTGCTGTGCGTGAGTGTCACTTTTACGAAACAGAGCAAGTGACAGAACCATAAGGACCTAACTTTGACGAAGTGCGCAGGCGCAATGGTGGGTTAGAAGAATCCACGGACGTCTTGCCGCTAGTAGCCGTGCGTGTAGTGTCTAATACTGGTCCCAGAAAAAATGTGGCGTTTACGCTGTACTTCTGCTTTAATTTTGTTTTTGCTATTTAGGTACTTCCTTTACCCTTAGAAGGGCGTAATTGTAGAATGAAAAAGAATTGGTTAAGCCAGCCGCTTCCGATAAGGAAAAAATGTGAGCTCGAGTCGTGGCTCGGCACTAATTTTCGCATGTCATTATCCATTTGTTCAGTTTATGAATAATTCTGTTCGTAATTTGCGAATACTTTTCTTCAATTTATTAGGATTATTCTACTCGCGCCTTTTGCTTGTACCTACGATGGTAAAACACCCCATATACAGCAAAACTTACACAGAGGTGTGTCGTCTACAGTTTCTGACATTATGCAATAACACTGTGATGGCAGAACAAGAGAAACGAGCATGATGAGTCTAATAAATTGATTGAGGAAGAAGTCACCTGTCATTCATGAGATACAAAAGAGACCCGCACTGAATACTACAAACAAAATAATATAACCGCTTGTTATCAATGATAAAATGTATTCAAAACATTTAAGCTTGTACATTAACTGCCATGGAAAACACTTGTCTCAGTTTCTTGCCTATTTTTCCATAGTTCATAAGTAAGCTGACTGTGACAATGACAGAACAATTCCCCACTGATATGTTATGGTCCGTTAAACAACATCTGACCACAACTAATCTGATCCTGTCTGCATTCTATGCAAAATGAACTTATTGTATTTTTCAAGAAAAAAAAATACACGAAGTATAGCTTTTGTGATTAAGTAATGTAGCTTTATTCTGTAATAATTAACTTTACCTAGTCACTGTGTAAGACAAAATGTACGCTTCTCTTTCGTAAGTAGAAAACCGGTCACTGAACACACAGCAACATTTGTTAATATACACCTACAAGGTGTAAAATAAAAAATGCTTGCCCAAGCACACTGAAATTAATCTGAAGTCCTGTATCCCAGTAAAACCCTGACTGCCCCCATAAAAGGTGACCTAGAAAACTTATTAAGGGATGAACGTAACATCATCAGAACGGTACTACGGTTAAAGAAGAGGGCTATATATTACAAACTCCCCACACAACTGAGAAATGATCCAACCTTGCAGCAGACATTAGAAAAAGACGATTAAAATTTTATGGGCACGTCTCGAGACTTACAAAACAAGACTTGCGCACAAAATCCTTAAATACATAGAACGAAACGAAACTATAACCTGCACACAAGAGGTAAAAAAGGACCTACAAAAAGCTCAGATAAATTATTCAGGTATTTTGGATAGAAATGTATTTGAGCAGAAAACTGAGAGATGGGAAGTTATGTCAGAGAACGAAGCTCCGAAGAAAGCAGGAACAAAATGGACAGAGAAAAGGAAAAGAGCTCATGCAAAAAAATGAGAGCAATGTGTAGAAAAAGGAAAACGAATCAAGAAGCTTTGCGTGATCCAACAGGGTCTAAACGCACATAATAATGATGTAAGTGGTACAAATGTGATCAAGTAAACTCTACTGCACTTCAGTTTCATAAACCAAATCAATATTTCTCCGCGTATAGCTTTCAAGGTGTCACATTATTGTATTTCTCAGAATAGTCGACAGTAGGAACATAAAAAACGCCTCGTGGCCTAATCGAAGCACCAGAGTTCCTTTGAAGAGTTATAAACCACAGTCTGTTCCAACATTTGTTCAGCAGACTTCAGTCAGCACCGATACCACGTCTGACAATTTCCTTCAGATCTTTCTTCACTGTGTATGCTACAGTCGCGCCAATAGTTATCTGCAATTATACACGAGAAGAAACCCTACTACTAGACCCTTTAGATATAAAAAACAGAAAGTTTTACGAAGCCATGGATTGCTTGTTCCCATTTCAGGCTTTCTAATATCTTGATTCGGTTCTTGAATTATTTTTCAGGCAATCAACACGCCAGTGCGGTCTTCAGGACATCTTTATGTGAAGCACGCCTACAGTGTGTTTCTTCGTGCATAGAAACAATTATTAGCCGCTCTTTTAGCCTTTGTTTTTGTTATTTTAACACAGCGTTTTCCAGCGTTAATACTGTGTCACCATTGCAATTATTGTTGTGTCGTCAACAAGACGAACTCAAGAACTGAATGACGCTATTGCGAAGGCTGAAATCTGTAGATGGAAAATGTAAATTTTTTAACCGCTAACGGTTCCCACTCCTGAAGATAGAAGTTGACTGTGGATATTGCATCACAGACACAGTCCCTCTTACTGTTCAGAGATGTCACTAAACCCACCCAAAGACGTAAACAACCATGCATGAGCAGCGCCTATTAGACGGAGGGGTCCGACAGCCGACCAGTTCCAGTCATTCCATTAGGAAGGATGTATGCAGCTCGTGTTTGTAGTTCAACCACTCCTAGACGGTCTATACCGCGGTTCGAACGCGTCCGCATTGTTGCTTTGTGCCAGGAATGGCTCTCAACAAGGGAAGTGTCCAGGCATCTTGAGGTGAATCAAAGCGATGTTATTCGGAAATGGAGGAGATACAGTGAGACAGGAACTGTCGATGACATGCTTCGCTCAGGCCGCCCAATGGCTACTATTGGATGACTGCTACCTACGGACTATGGATCACAGGAACGCTGACAGCAACGCTACCATGTTAAATAATACTTTTCGTGCAGCCACAGGACGTCGTGTTGCGACTCAAACTGTGTGCAATAGGCTGCATGATGCGCAACTTCACTCCCGACGTCCTTGGCGAGGTCCATCTATGCAACCACGAAACCATGCAGCGCGGCACAGATGGGCCCAACAACATGTCGAATGAACCGCTAAGGATTACCATCACGTTCTCTTCACCGATGAGTGTCGCATTTGTCTTCAACCACACAGTCGTCAGAGACGTGTTTGGAGGCAACCCGGTCAAGCTGAATGTCTTAGACACACTGTCCAGCGAGTGCAGAAAAGTGGAAGTTCCCCGCTGTTTTGAGGTGGCATTATGTGGGGCCGACGTACATCGCTGGTGCTCATGGGAGACGCCGTGACGGCTGTACGATACGTCAGTGCCATCCTCCGACCGATAGTGTAACCATATCGGCACCATATTGGCGAGGCATTCGTCTTCACGGATGACAGTTCGCGCCCACATTGAGCTTATGTTGTGAATGACTTCCTTCAGAACGAGCGAGGTGGCGCAGTGGTTAGCACACTGGACTCGCATTCGGGAGGACGACGGTTCAATCACGCGTCCGGCCATCCTGATTTAGGTTTTCCGTGATTTCCCTAAATCGCTTCAGGCAAATGGTGGGATGGTTCCTTTGACAGGGCACGGCCAACTTCCTTCCCCGTCCTTCCCTAATCCGATGAGACCGATGACCTCACTGTTTGGTCTCTTTCCCCAAATCAATCCAATCCAACTTCCTTCAGGACAAGGACATCGCTCGACTGCAGTGGCCAGCAAGTTCTCCAGAAATGAACCGCATCGAACATGCCTGGGATAGATTGAAAAGGGCAGTTTATGGACGAGGTAACCCACCAACCACTCTGAGGGATCTACGCCGAATCGTTTGTGAGGAGTGGGACAATCTGGACGAACAGTGCCTTGATGAACTTGTGGATAGTATGCCACTACGAATACAGGCATGCATCAATGCAAGAGAACGTGGTACTAGGCATTAGAGGTATCGGTGTCTACAGCAACTTGGATCACCACCTCTGAAGGTCAGGCTGTATTGTTGCAATGTGTGGTTTTCATGAGCAATAGAAAGGACGGAAACGAGTTTATCTTTATCTCTCTTCCAATTATCTGTACAGATTCCGCAACTCTCTGAACCAAGGTATTATCAGACGTCAAGAAACCGCTTGTTTTCACAGCACAGCTTTTTCTGTATGGCGTCCGATTTTAACAGAAAACTTGTAAATTGTTGCTTAAAATACAGTAGCCTTTGTCCGTTAGAATGTTTACTACAGCATAGTGTAAAAATTCGAAGTGAATCAGGAAAGAACTTCTGTCATTTTCTTCATTCACATTTTATATGGCCTGCTACAATTTCGAATTTCATAGTTTCAGAGTTGACGAGGACGCTACGAGGAGCCGAATTTGTGTCCTGGTACAGTTCCGAGGGATACCCCAGGCTAGGAAGTATATTCAGTTCCAAAACATATTTATCAATTGCGAAGCATTGCCGGGTTCGCTAGTATCAATATAAAGAGCAGATATGAACAGAGGGTTTGTAGTCGTTCCTTATAATGGCGTCTTTTTGCATAATGCACTAATTTTGAATTATGATGACTGTTTTTGGTTTCTGCTATTTTAAAGAACACGTATTGATGCATTAACGCTTGTATTCATGCATTAATACTAACTGTTCAAGAGGTATGTGATAATTTTCGTCACAACAATCTACACTCAACGTAAGCAAATGCTATACAGTTTCGAATCTGACAGGCTGGACACGTGTGACCTAGGCGAGCTGCCACCTGAAAAAATAAATTGGCTTCTTTTATGAACAGTTTAATTCTCATGACATTTATCATTACTGCGAATAAATGTAGTGGTTTATTTCAGCTGGCGAGATCTTGTCTCCGCTCTTACCCCATAGCTGTCGAGAGGTCTACAATGTTCGTGCAAGAATATTGCTGGCAGATGAGGCGATATTCCAGAATCACCTTCACCGCAGGAAACGACCAATATCTTCAGTTGTTCTGCCTGGAAAATTGGTTCAGATGCTGTAAATAAAAGAAAAAGTTTCTGAAACATTAACCACATTCAGTCCACGCTATTCCAGCAGCTTCTGGACAAAACGATACACAGCTCGTTTGTCTTCTTCAGTCTCTCATTCCTTGTTCCAGCCCAAGTTCTTTTTTCTTTCAGGGCTACGTATACGTAATTATTTATTACATCTCCACCATTCATAACGATCATAATGGCTACCGCAGGTTTCAATTGTTTTCCACTTCGCCGAATTTACGGAATTCGTTCTCCAGTAAAACGAACCATTACTTTTTAATCGGATTTGAGGGCGCGGGCGTTATTAAATTCCGCCTCTTTTGTGTTACAAACGCCATTCACTTTCTCCTCAATACGTGTTTAATGGCCACTGCCAGTTACAAATTTAATTTAGCATGGGGATATCTTGAGTTCCAAAACTGTTCTTTTGCACCACCTCTATACTACTCCTGTTTTTAGCAACTATCTTTTTGTTGTTAGTTTGCGCATCCCACAGTGTTTCAAATGCTGCCGTATGCTCGTTGCGTTGTGTCGGCAGTGCGTGGATGTATTTCCCGTGTTTCCCCCTCACGCACTCAGTCCACTGAGTGGAGAGCAGTGGCTGCAGTCGAGTGTGTGCGTTTGTGCTCACGCGGTTCTCCCTTATCGCTCGTTACTGTCTTCATTCTTTGTCGTTATTCGTAATCATCCCTCTACATCCCAGAGGCACTGGATATAATTCACAAATAAGCAGTTTAGTGCCTTCCCACAATCATATTCTGCCAAAAATGTATAGAAGAAGCGAAAATTTATATAATTGTGTCAAGTAGATGAAAGAAAATGAGATTAAGGTTTAATCACCCTGCGATAATGTAGGGATGAGAGAGAGTGTGCGAGCAGGTATTGAAAGAGGCAAAACTATTGTCGAAAATGAAACTGGTCAATATGAAAAACATTATAACGTTGGCTAGAGCTATATAGAGTTATAACAGTTTCTTAACTTGAATTCATATTCAATTGATGAAAAATTTCCTTATATTTTATTCAAAACTGTTACATCTCTCTGTCGTAATTTTACTGTTTGCAGCCATTCTTCCTCAGTAGCCGGTCCATTGCTTTTTATGGTGTACAAGAGAATAATTATTTAATCGTGTTTTACATATTAATTTTTTTTTCTGTCTATTTATGTGTTTTGTTGTTTCTTACTACCTTCTAAATTATTTGTATCTGCTTGTATTGTTCGTCAATGTGGTTAAGTACACTATCTTACAAAAAAATGTAAAGCTTGGTTTATGTACACATCAGCAACATCACGTTTGTAGTTCTCTGTGACAGGTAAGAAAGACACGAGAGGCAATGGTATTGGTTAGTGTTGTTACCAGGCCAGGTATGGTATATACGAGACATGAAGTGCGTCGGATATCAGGCGACCACTGTGATGCGCATACAGGTGCAGTGTACAAATATGAGTCAGCGTTAAGAATGAAATTTTCACTCTGCAGCGGAGTGTGCTCTGATATGAAACTTCCTAGCAGATTAAAACCGTGTGCATGACCGAGACTCGAACTCAGGACCTTTGCCTTCCGCGGGCAAGTGCTCTACCACCTGATCTACCCACGCATGACTCACGACCCGCCCTCACAGCCTTAATTCCGCCAGTGTCTCGTCTCCTATGTTCCAGACTTCACAGAAGCTCTCCTGCAGACCTTGCACTCCTGGAAGAAAGGATGCTGCGGAGAAATGGCTTATCCATAGCCTGGAGGATCTATCCAGAATGAAATTTTCCCTCTGCAGCGGAGAGTCTCGGTTCAAATGGCTCTGATCACTATGGGACTTAACAGCTGAGGTCATCAGTCCCCTAGAACTTAGAACTACTTAAACCTAACTAACCTAAGGACATCACACATATCCATTCCCGAGGAAGGATTTGAACCTGCGTCCGTAGCGGCTGCGCGGTTGCAGACTGAAGCGTCTAGAACCGTTCGGCCACTCCGGCCGGCGGAGTGTCTCGGTCCGGTACACAGCTTTAATCTGCCAGGATGTTTCAGGAGTCTGCATCTGACATAGTCGGTAAGGGGCTTCGTTCTGGGTCTCCATCTGGACTGCTGGTCGAATCGTGCAATATCCCAATTTGCAAGGCATTCGGTTATGACAGTGGCCGGATGCTGGACTGCACGGGAACGTGACGGCAGATATGCGCGTCTTCGAGCTTTTGGTCCACCACGTCAGATCGACATATGGCAATATCGCTTCATTGTACACCGAGCACATCGTAGCCACTTGACATATATGCCTGCCATCTGAGAATACTTAGTGGATAATTTGCAACATTCCGTGTGCTTGCGCGCCATTACTCGGAGACGAGAAGTAAGTATTTTGGCATCTGCGGCTCCGTTTAAACCACAGCACACGCGGGCGCGTTTGGAGTGGTGCCATTACCGGAAAGCAAATACTACATCTACATCTACATCAAAATCTACATGGATACTCTGAAAATCACATTTAAGTGCCTGGCAGAGGGTTCATTGAATCACATTCACAATTCTCTATTTTTCCGATCTCGTATGGCGCGTGGAAAGAACGAACACTTAGTCTTTCAGTATGAGCTCTGATTTCCCTTTTTTTATCATGGTGATTATTTCTCCCTATGTAGGTCGGCGTCAACAAAATACTACCGTATTCAGAGGAGAATGTTGGTGATTGAAATTTCGTGAGAAGATTTCGCCGTAGAGAAAAATGCCTTTGTTTTAATGACGACCACCCCAAATCCTGCATAACTTCAGTGACACTCTCGCGCATATTTGCGATAATACAAAACGTGCTGCCCTTCTTTGAACTTTCTCGATGTACTCCGTCAATCCTATCCGGTAAGGATCCCACACCGCGCAGCAGTATTCTAAAAGAGGGCGGATAATCGTCATGTATGCAGTCTCTATAGAGGATCTGTTACATTTTACAACTATCCTGCCAATAAAGCGCAGTCTTTGGTTCGACTTCCCCCCCCCCCCCCCCCCAACATTTTCTTCGTGTTCCTTCCAAATTAAGTTGTTCGTAATTGTAATTCCTAGGTATTTAGTAGAATTTACGGCCTCTAGATTTGACTAATTTATCATGTAACCGAAGTTTAACAGATTCCTTTTAGCATTCATGTGGATGACCTCACACACTTCTTTATTTAGGGTTAATTGACGGTTTTCGCACCATTCAGATAGCTCTTCTAAATCGTTTTTCAATTTGTTTTTATCTTATGATGACTTTTATTAGTCGATAAACGACAGCATCATCTGCAAACAACCTAAGACGGATGCTCAGATTGTCTTCCAAACCGTTTATGTAGATAGGAAACAGCAGAGGGCCTACCTTGGGAACGCCAGAAATCACTTCTGTTCTACTCGTTGGCTTTCCGTCGATTACCACCAACTGTGACCTCACTGACAGGAAATCACTAATCCAGTCATAACTGAGACCTGAGACGGTATTCGATAATCACGCAATTTCACTACAAGCCACTTGTGTTCAAAAATGGCTCTGAGCACTATGAGACTTAACATCTGACGTCATCAGTCCCCTAGAACTTACAAGGGAACCTTCCCATCGCACCCCCCTCAGATTTAGTTATAAGTTGGCACAGTGGATAGGCCTTGAAAAACTGAACACAGATCAATCGAGAAAACAGGAAGAAGTTGTGTGGAACTATGAAATAAATAAGCAAAATATACAAACTGAGTAGTCCATGAGCAAGATAGGCAACATCAAGGATACTCTGAGCTCAGGAGCTCCGTGGTCCCGTGGTTGGTGTGAGCAGCTACGGAACGCGAGGTCCTTCGTTCAAGTCTTCCCTCGAGTGAAAAGTTTATTATCGCAAAGTTATGATCTGTCCGTTCGTTCATTGACGTCTCTGCTCACTGTGTTTTGCGACCGCACCGTAAAACCGTGCCATTAGTAGACGAAAGGACATGTCTCTCCAATGGGAACCGAAAACATTTGATCGCAAGGTCATAGGTCAATCGATTCCTCCACAGAAAAACACGTCTGATATATTCTATACCACACTGGTGACTGCACGTGCGTCACATGACAGGAATATGTTGTCGATCCCCCTAACTTGTACACTTGGCGAATGGGTAAAAAGATTCTTCTACCTGTGTTTCGATGTTTGTTTAGGTGTAGTGTCCCGATACTACGGCGCAGTTACCTCGCATCGGACGGACGGACGGACGGATAATGATTGTCTGAAAATAAAAAAATTTAACTTTTCACTCGACGGAAGACTTCAACCAGGGACCTTGCGGTCCGCAGCTGCTCACGCTAACCACGGGACCACGGCACTACTTATCTCACTCTCTCCTTGGTGTTACCTATCTTGCGGATGGACTACTCAGTTTGTATATTTTGCTTATTTATTTCATAGTTCCACACAACTTCTTCCTGTTTTCTCGATTGATCTGTGTTCAGTTTTTCGAGGCTTATCCACTGTGCCAACATATAACTAAATCTGAGGGGGTTGCGATGGGGAGGTTTTGTTAGAACTACTTAAACCTAACTAACCTAAGGGCATCACACACATCCATGCCCGAGGCAGGATTCGAACATGCGACTGTAGCAGTCGCGGGGTTCCGGACTGAAGCGCTTAGAACCCCATGGCCACCGCGGCCGGCGCCGCTTGTTTGGTATAGTGTCAAAAGCCGTCCGGAAATATAGAAATACGGTACCTATTTGAAATCCTTTGTCATAGCACTCAATACTTCATGTGAGTATACGGCTTGTTGTGTTTCACAATAACAATGTTTTCAACAAACCGTTTTCTTCGAGGTAATTCAAAATGTTCGAACACAATACATGTTCCAAAGACCTTTTACATATCGACGTTAAGCCGGCCACGGTGGCCGAGCGGTTCTAGGCGTTTCAGTCCGGTACCGCGCGACTGCTACGGTCGCAGGTTTGAATCCTGCATCGGGCATGGATGTGTGTGATGTGCTTAGGTTAGTTAGGTTTAAGTAGTTCTAAGTTCTAGGGGACTGATGTCCTCAGCTGTAAGTCCCACAGTGCTGAGAGCCATTTGAGCCACATCGACGTTAATGATATGGGCCTGTAATTTAGTGGATTACTCCTACTACCTCTCTTGAATATTGGTGCGACCTGTGCAACTTTCCAGTCTTTGGATACGGATCTTTCGTCGAGCGAACGGTTGCATACAATAGTTAAGCATAGAGCTATTGCATCAGCATGCTCTGAAAGGAGCCTAATTAGTAAACAGTCTGGAACAAAAGACTTGCTTTTGTTAAGTGATTTAAGTTGCTTCACTACTCCGAGGATACTTACTTCTACGTTACTCAGATTGGCAGCTGTTCTTGATTTGAATTCTAGAATATTTACTTCGTCTTCTCTTGTGAAGGCATTTCGGAAGGCTGTCTTTAGTGACTCTCCTTTGACAGCACTGTCTTCGATAGTATCTTCATTGCTATCGCGCAGAGAAGGCATTGATTGTGTCTCGCCGCTAGCATACTTCACAATAATTTTTCCAGATTTTTCGGCCAGGTTTCGAGAGAAAGTTTTGTTGTGGAAAGTATTATAAGCATCTCGCAATGAAGAACGCTATTTCTGTAAAATATCGCCAATCTTGGGGATTTGGCTTCTGTTTAAATTTGGCATGTTTGTTTCGTTGTTTGTGCAAGTATATTCTGACCGTCTTTGTATACCAAGGAAGATCAACTCCGTCATATGTTAATTATTTTGATATAAATCTCTCAATTGCTGCCGATACTGTTTCTTTGAATTCAAGTCACATCTGTTCTACATTTATGAAGTTAATTTGGAAGGAGTGGGGACTGTCTGTCAGCAAAGCGTCAAGTGAATTTTTATCTGCTTTTTCGAATAGGAATATTTTTCGATTATTTTTGAAGGAGTTGGTGTTACAATATTCATTCTCGCTACGGCAACCCTTTGTTCACTAATCGGTGTATCCGTTTTGATGCTCGTTATTATCTCAAGATTGTTTGTTGCTAAGTGGACATGTGTTTTGCCCAACCGTTTACGAGGTGCGGCTAGAAAAAAACCGGACTGATGTTGGAAAAAACATTTATTTACAATTATTTACAATATCATGTTATCTCCGTCAATGTACTCTCCTCCTCGGTCTCTACACCGCTCCATACGAATTTTCCACTGTTCATAGCAATGCTGCAGATCATTTTCGGTAAGTCCATACATTACTTCCGTCGCTTTTCCTTTTACTGCTTCAACAGTCTCAAATCTAGTTCCTTTCAAAGCTGACTTGACTTTAGGGAAAAGAAAAAAGTCACAGGGGGCCAAATCAGGTAAGTAGGGTGGATGATCTAAGATGGGAATGTTGTGTTTTGCCAAAAACGTCTTCACTGACAACGCACTGTGAGCTGGGGCATTGTCTTGGTGAAGGATCCATGACTTTTTTCTCCACAAATCGTTCCGTTTTCTCCGTACTCGCTCACGTAGGGTAGCCAGGACGCTAATGTAGTAAAGCTGATTCACTGTTTGTCCCTCTGGTACCCAATCAATGTGCACAATCCCTTTGATGTCAAAAAAAAAACAATCATCATTGCCTTGAATTTCGATTTTGACATTCGTGCTTTTTTTTGTCGTGGAGAACAAGGAGTTTTCCAATGCATCGATTGGCGTTTAGTTTCGGGATCGTAAGTAAAAAACAACGATTCATCGCAAATAATAACATTTTGTAAGAAGGTGGGATCACTTTCAATGTTTTCCAGGATGTCACAACAAATCATTCTTCGGCGTTGCTTCTGTTCAATTGTGAGACACTTTGGAACCATTTTTGAACACACTTTGTTCATGTTGAAACTTTCATGAAGAATCTGCCTAACACTTTCCTTGTCAACTCCTGTTAACTCAGACACTGCTCTGATTGTTAAAAGGCGATCTTGTCGAACAAGTTTACCAATTTTTTCAATGTTTGCATCAGTTTTTGCTGACAATGGTCTGCCAGTGCGAGTGTCATCACTGGTGCCTTCGCGGCCATCTTTAAATCGTTTAAACCATTCAAACACTTGTGTTCGCGATAAACAATCATCGCCGTTCACTTGTTGTAACATCACTTGCAGATTTTCCTAGTTTGAAACAAAATTTGATGTTAACACGCTGTTCTTTCTGTACACTCAACATTTTCCGACGCACAGACAAAACGTCAACTACTTAAAACAGACGCCACGGGCAGACTGAGTGCAGGAGGCAGATGAAACTCGAGCAGTAGGCGGAGCGAGAGTCACGTGACAGGCCACGCGACTTTTAGCCTTATTGCATTCGTTTTATTGTTTCACCAGTACTAGTCCGGTTTTTTTATAGCCACACCTCGTACTATTCTCGTGGGTTCATAAATAAAGTACTCGAAAATAATTTTCAAAGAATGTGTTTAGCGCAATTTCGGATGATGTTTTATGCGTACCTCTGGAATTAAACATGTATTCTCGCCAAGATATCGAGGGTAAATGAAAGTAACCATAAACTGTAATCGTATGAGTTGCTGTTTGAATTCAAACTCAAGTTTACTTTGAACATTTAAGCAATTGTATCATCTGCATTGGGAGGCGGGTAAAAGGATCTAGTTATTATCTGATGGTATATCGACGACGTCCCTCGACTTTGTGTGACAGTATCGTGGTGCCATTTTTCAACAGGAATGTTTTTGTCCATACATGAACAGCTAGGATGTGAACTGTGTTCCACTGAAAATGTCTAAGATATCAATGACCAGTTACAACTGTTGTGGATCAGTTTGACTCAGACTTTATGACACGCCGAGTCATATCCATACCGGAAGGTATACTAATAAGTTATACTAATAATGGGCTAAAATGGGCTAATACTGCTGAGTTCTTTGTAAATTCGATTCGATTTTGCCTTCACGAAGATAACACAACACATCCTCCCAGACCAGGAAGTTTATTTAGTTTTCTCCTCTCTTCACGTCTTCTGTCAGGAAGTGTAAAAGGTTGTATGTTTCTATCCCGCAAGCATTTCACTTATCTTTATTTACTAAATATTATCAGTGGCCTGTGACACATGTTTGTTTTGTGTATGTAATCAATACATTATTTATTTTTCCAGATATACTACTATATTAATTTTCCTTCCTTATTCTCCTATTACTTGGCTAAAAACAAGTTTAACACACACGCAGTGAAGGTAAAGCGTTTAACGAAAGCGTGCTCTTGAACGCAGAAATGCTGACAGTCTGCTTCAGGCTGGAAAACGAGTCCAAGTTTCAGGACAACACATACATTGATCAGCCACAACTTGGTACCATATCTGCACGCACAAGTCACCTGATTTCTATAAATTCTGGGGACAGGGGCGATGAGTTTTGACACCACGTTCAGTCACATTCCAGATGTGCTCAATTGGGTTCAGATCTGGCGAGTTGGTGAGGCCAGCACATTAATGGGAACTCGGCATTGTTTTCCTTGAAGCATTGCTTAGCACTCCAGGCCTTGTGACATGGCGATTAATCTTACTGATAAAAGCCGCTGCCGTCTGAAAACATGATCGACATGTGCAGTTTTTCGCAGTCTACAATCAGTGTACGATACTCCTTAGCCGTCATGATGCCTTGCCCGAGCTCCACTGGGTCCAAGGACGGTCATTTCAGTGTTCCCGAAAGTATAATGGAGCTGCCACCACCTTGTCTCTATCCCACAGTATAGACGTCAAGGATCTCTTCTCTGGAAGACGACGCATTCGCGCCCTCCGAACAGCATGATGAACAAGTTATCGGTATTCATGGGACCATGCAACGCTCTGCCACTGTGCCAACGCCCGGTGCCGAGGTAACGTGCACATTTCAGTCGTAGTTGCCGATGTCGTGGTGTCAAACCTGGCACAGGCATGGGTTGCTGGCTATGTTTGGTGCACTGTGTGTTCAGACACGCTTTTAGTCTGCCCACCATTAACGTCTGATTTCAATTCGGCCACAGTTCGCTGCCTGTTCTGTTTTACCGGTCTGCCCAGCCTACGACATCCGACACCCGTAATGAGCGGCGGCCGCCCAATCTCACGGTGTCTCGAGGAGCTTTCACCTCGGTTTTGACACGTGTTGAGGACACTCACCAGCGCACTCCTCGAACACTCGACGAGACATGCAGTTTCAGAAACGCTAGTGCCGAGCCTCCGGGTCTTCACAGTTTGCCTTCAGTCGAAATGAGATAAGATCGCGAGCCCACCTCTTCTACAAACGGTCAGTACGCTCACTGATACTATACGCAGAATGGATGTGTCTGACTGGCAGCCATTCCTCGCGAGGTGACGCTGCTACCCCCCAGACGGGTTTATATCGATAGCAGGTCGGTGGTCACAATGTTCTGGCTGATCAGTGTAGGTGACAACAAGACCACACCGGATGGTAGGGAGAACCTAACCAATAACTTACCATATTTCGAAATTTTCACTACAAAATGTTGTTTCTTACCTAACAATAGTAGATTAAGAAAATAAACGGAAATGTAGAAACGTACCTCTAAGCACGTTTATTACAGACGTGCAAACAACATGCATTTCTGTTCGCTGAAATCGCTCCGTAAGTAAAAGAAATGAAAAGCTTGTGGCGTAAAAATAAACGAATTTCTAAAGTAACATATTTACCTAGAACTTTCAAGCATAGAAATAAAATTTAGGTAAAAATTTTTTATCCTAATCGCAAAAATTTTGTGTGTGAGAATGTAGTGCTCCATAGCAGCGCCTTTGGGTAAAATTCATCATCACATTATACACGAACAGGGGATGTAGATTAGGAACATGCTTAATGTATTGTAGGAGCTCGCCAGGCGCGCCCTGCAGCGTTGGTGCGGAATATAGGAGCGGAGGCGCGGTGGTGGGGGTCCTGTGTGGTGCCAGGGCGCGATCAGATATCACTAAACAATCGTTTATTACGAGGCGTGTTTTTAAAGTAAGTACCGTTTTGAAATTTAAAAAGACGTGCTAAGCTATCTCAATAATTTTATTTTTACATGAAAGCCTGTACCTTAATCTACGTTTATACACAATTTCCTTCAATATTGAGGCACTTGTCATAACGTTGTACCAGTTTTTGAATACCCTCCTCATAGATGTCTGCCGCCTGACTTGTTAACCACTGCGTCATCAGTGTTTTGAGTTCGTCATCGTCTTGAAGACTCTGAATGCCCAGGTGTTTCTTCAAGTGCAGGAACAGATGGTAGTCACTGGGCGCAAGATCGTGGCTGTACGGAGGATGATCTAGAGTTTGTAGATGTGATGAGATCTTTGGTCTGATTCGCCACATGCAGACGGGCATTGTCTTGCAGCAAAACGATGCCCTTGCTCAACTTCCATGGACTGTTGCTTTGATTTTGGTGTGACGTAGGCCACCCATGTTTCATCGCCAGTAACTATTTGGCTTAAGAAATCATCATCGTCGTTGTGGTACCGCTCAAGGAAAGTCAATGCACTGTCTAAAGGTTTGGTTTTGTGCATATTCCTCAACATTTCCGGTACTAAACGTACTCACAATTTTCGGTAATTCAAGTGCTCGGTAATAATGCCATACAAAACACTACGAGAAACATTAGGAAAATCATCCAGGAAGGAGTAAATCGTAAAGCGTCTGGTTTCTCTTACCTTATTGTCCACTTCCTGCACTAAACTTTCATTAACGACCGAAGGACGCCCACTCCGTTGTTGATCATGCACATTTGTGTGGCCATCTTTAAATCCTCTCACCCCCTTTGTTACCATTCCATCACTCATAATGTTTTCTCCGTAAACTGCACAGATCTCACAATGAATATCGACCGTTTTTAGGCTTTTAGCACTAAGAAATCTTATAATATCCGGTAATTCACAGTCGGCGGGACTCGCGATTATCGGAGGCATCTTAAACTCTCAGTACACAACGTAAACAAGGAAGAATCAGACTGTAATGGCGTGAGTGCGTAGATTAAGGTACAGGCTTTCATGTAAAAATAAAAATATTGATATATCTTTGCACGTCTTTTTTAAAATTTCAAAACGGTATTTACATAAAAACCACGCCTCGTAAAAAGGGTTTTATATTCACTCTCTTTTTTTCCGGCGCTGCCTACTAGCCGCCGTGCTGAGCGCGCGTTCCATTAAGGCGCAGGACAGCACGTCAGCACCCGGCGGGGGATTTGCAGGCGCAGGCCCCGGCGTTGTCTGCGGCCACTGCTGCGGCTCCATCTGCATCTACATTTATGCTTCGCAAGCCACCCAACGGTGTGTGGCGGAGGGCACTTTACGTGCCACTGTCATTACCTCCCTTTCCTGTTACAGTCGCGTATGGTTCGCGGGAAGAACGACTGCCGGAAAGCCTCCGTGCGCGCTCTAATCTCTCTAATTTTACATTCGTGATCTCCTCGGGAGGTATAAGTAGGGGGAAGGAATATATTCGATACCTCATCCAGAAACGCACCCTCTCGAAACCTGGACAGCAAGCTACACCGCGATGCAGAGCGCCTCTCTTGCAGAGTCTGCCACTTGAGTTTGCTAAATATCTCCGTAACGCTATCACGCTTACCAAATAACCCTGTGACGAAACGCGCAGCTCTTTTTTGGATCTTCTCCATCTCCTCAGTCAACCCGACCTGGTATGGATCCCACACTGATGAGCAATACTCAAGTATAGGTCGAACGAGTGTTTTGTAAGCCACCTCCTTTGTTGATGGACTACATTTTCTAAGCACTCTCCCAATGAATCTCAACCTGGCACCCGCCTTACCAACAATTAATTTTATATGATTATTCCACTTCAAATCGTTCCGTACGCACACTCCCTGATATTTTACAGAAGTAACTGCTACCAGTGTTTGTTCCGCTATCATATAATCATACAATAAACGATCCTTCTTTCTATGTATTCGCAATACATTACATTTGTCTATGTTAAGCGCCAGTTTCCACTCCCTGCACCAAGTGCCTATCCGCTGCAGATCTTCCTGCATTTCGCTGATATTTTCTAATGCTGCAACTTTTCTGTATACTACAGCATCATCCGCGAAAAGCAGCATGGAACTCCATCGTAGGGGGTGTCCAGCAGCCGCTGCGTCGCTACAACCGGCCGTGGCTGCGGATGCCTGTCAGCACTCTGTCGAGTGAACTCGCGCTTAGGCTCAGCACCAGAAATCATTACCCTGTTTTCGAATGTCTGTATGGTGTGTAGACAGAAGACCCAGCAGTGACATGAAGGATGGCCCTAGAGGTAGTCTCAGCACACAGCCGCAAGGTAGTACCAGTACTGTCCAGCCAACCTGCTCCCAAGTGAAACGGCTCGCAAATGGAGTAGTCCATCCACAGAGGAATAGTCTGACCCTCACTTTCAGTCAGTCAGGCAGGAATGCAACTCGCAGAGTCTAAGTTCAGTCCACAGAGAGACGGCTGCAGACTAGCAACAGTACACTCCGAGGTGGCAGCAGCTGTAGAAACTTCATTGCATTCAACAGGGCATCCTGCAGCTAATAGAGCTCACCTTCCATCAGTGTCAGTGATGCAGATGGAGTGACCTAACTGTGAGAGTGAATGGAAGGAAGACGCAAGCTTTGTAGCAGTGGATGGCGTCATGCCCTCCATATGGGTGTCCCAATATGTTCCCATTGTCGGAGCCTGTCAGCACTCTTGAGTGGCCTAATGTTCAGCTACAGTGCTTCAGAACGTGCTTTTGCGCAAAGCCTGAAGTCTGAAAGGCGTTACTGTGTCATCCCTAGATGAAGTTCGAATATAATGAATTTCCTTGAGACAGAGAAGTTGCTGTCTATGCATCAGCACGGCTTTAGAAAGCATCGCTCCTGCGAAACGCAACTCGCCCTTTTTTTTCACATGATATCTTGCGAACCATGGATGAAGGGTACCAGACGGATGCCATATTCCTTGGCTTCCGGAAAGCGTTTGACGCGGTGCCCCACTGCAGATTCCTAACTAGGGTACGAGCATATGGGATTGGTTCCCAAATATGTGAGTGGCTCGAAGACTTCTTAGGTAATAGAACCCAGTACGTTGTCCTCGATGGTGAGTGTACATCGGAGGTGAGGGTATCATCTGGAGTGCTCCAGGGAAGTGTGGTAGGTCCGCTGTTGTTTTCTATCTACATACATGATCTCTTGGACAGGGTGGATAGCAATGTGCGGCTGTTTGCTGATGATGCTGTGGTGTACGGGAAGGTGTCGTCGTTGAGTGACTGTAGGAGGATACAAGATGAGTTGGACACTACTTGTGATTGGTGTAAAGAATGGCTGCTAACTCTAAATATAGATAAGTTTAAATTAATGCAGATGAATAGGAAAAAGAATCCCGTAATGTTTGAATACTCCATTAGTTGTGTAGCGCTTGACACAGTCACGTCGATTAAATATTTGGGCGATACGTTGCAGAGCGATATGAAGTGGGACAAGCATGTAATGGCAGTTGTGGGGAAAGCGGATGGTCGTCTTCGGTTCATTGGTAGAATTTTAGGAAGATGTGGTTCATCTGTAAAGGAGACCGCTTGTAAAATACTAATACGACCTACTCTTGAGTACTGATCGAGCGTTTGGGATTCCTATCAGGTCGGATTAAGGGAGTACATAGAAGCAATTCAGAGGCGGGCTGCTAGATTTGTTACTTGTATGTTTGATCATCACGCGAGTGTTACGGAAATGCTTCAGGAACTCGGGTGTGGAGGAAAGGAGGCGTTCTTTTCGTGAATCGCTACTGAGGAAATTCAGAGAACCATCATTTGAGGCTGACTGCAGTACAATTTTACTGCCGCCAACTTACATTTCGCGGAAAGGCCACAAAGATAAGATAAGAGAGATTAGGGCTCGTACAGAGGCATATAGGCAGTCATTTTTCCCTCGTTCTGTTTGGAACAGGGAGAGAAGACGCTAGTTCTCCCCTCCGCCACGCACCGTATGATAGATTGCGGAGTATGTATGTAGATGTAGATGAAGTTTCTACACATTGCCCCGTTAAAGAAGACTGCTGCGTCTGCTGCACACCGTTGTCTATGGGCTGAGTCTGCGGTTCGCTGCGACCTCTCTCGCACACTATGACGCAAGAAGCTCCTTCTCTGTTTGCACTTTCTTTCTTCCAGTTATTTACGTTGGTTACCCCACTATTACGTACCCGATGGCGGCGTTGTTCCACTTAGCGTCAATCCAGCCATTTATAACAAAACTTTATTCGTCCACTTCTTTACTATTCTGCCGTGCAACAGTATACAATGATTTAAATTTGTAACTGGGTCTTTTGTAAGCTCTTCTGCACATAAACTTCTTTGAGAAGAGACAGTGGACGTACATACAACAAAGGAGACATTAAAGCAAGTGCAGAATTGGTTCTCTGTTTTTGTAAATAATGTGAAACTTAATTGAACACGAATGCATTCCTATGAGACGCTACATATATCAGAACAAAATTTATAATATGTAACTAAGTAGATAACCATTCCCTTTCCAAATCAGTACACTTGCCTAAAACAATGAAGTGAAACAATTTTGGTTAAAAATTTGCTGCAAAATACGAGCACTATTTTTAAGTACAGGCTAATCAGCTCTCAACCGTTGTGTGTAATGTTTACACTATTTTGTGTAATTGTTAAGTGCTTCATACGCTACAATGCCATCAGAAGTTTGTCCATATCGCTGCAAGGCAATTGTCAACCATCAGCATTTGTTTGCTAAAGCCTCTGTTACACTTGTCCTTATTTTGTTTCTTCTTCCTTGCAGGTAGCTCCAAACAAGTGTTTCCTGTAACCATCTGACCTGTCTCATCTGACGGTAAGAATGGTGAACACAATTTCACGTATTTAGTTGGGTTACTCTGAGAGTTAATTCTTAGGCTACGCTTCGTAAGTAAATCTGCATGTATTTATCGTCGGCAATTTAATCACAACTGAACAACAAGTCTGTGCCACACGTTAGCAGCTGGACTGCAGAAGGGTCGGAGCACAGTTTATGATGTATCATTCACAGATATGACCCTATTTTTCCGCTTAATTATATTATCCCATTTGAATACAACTTAAAATAAGATACCTCGAAGCCATTTGGTAAAGTATTAACAGTAAGGCGCGTAGGGCAGCTCTTTAGAGGCATAGCCCCGTTTTCACCCACATGAGAGAGGTGTCTTATCTAAATCTTCATTCTGCAAACCAGTTTAAAGGGCATACCAGAGGGTCCTCCCCAAAGAGGGAAACAAACGAGGTGGCGTCATGGATAGCATTAGAGATCAATAATTTGGTAACGTCAAATCTCCATCCGATCATCAAGATTTCCGTGCGTTCCATAATCGCTCCAGGAATACGTCTATCGCTATCTGGCCCTCTGCCCCATCTCTAATGACAGCTCTGTCGACGAGGTTGTAACCTCTGATCTTTCTTTGTTCAATATGGACAATAAGAGGATTGCAAAAGCAGACAATAAGTACTTTAAAATAACGCTCTAACGTAGCACAATAATGAATAACTTTGCATAACCGTTCTTCGTAAGTAAAACGCATTTCGAACTCGTCATAAGTAAGATATATGCCGACAAACTTGTAAAACGTATACGATGGTAGCAGTTTTGTCGGATAGGGAGTCCAGGAATCATTGCGGAATGGGAAAAACTGTTGCAGTTTTAAAGACGAAGTAGTCAGCAGGAACGAAGAACGTGGACTGAACAGCAGTTTGTCATAAGTAAATCCTGAAAACTGAGTTTTAAATCAAATGATGGTACAGTAATAGATGTAAATATATACAATTTTTGAAACAAATATTTTCTCATATTCGTGCACGCTGCATTCCTTCTGTTTGTCTCCAGGATATGACGGAAAGATATTAAATGGGATATGTTTGAAGACGACATGTGTATGCAGATTTTTGCGTGACACGTTTGACGTAGGATGACGGATGATGAATCGCTAAATCCAACACCACCATAGTAGACACAACAAACATCACTACAGTTTACTGGTGAAAATATTTATCTTCAAAAAGCAATCAGTTTTTGTTCTCGGTTTCATTGATAACTTGTGGCAATCAAATTGTTGTATACAATCCAGCATTATAAGTTTTTCAATCCTCTAATACAACGATGGTGACGTATCAGTACAAACAATAAAAGAAGCGATAATTTTCTTGTAAGTGCTTCCGCGAACGAAGCATTTTGATGCTTTCTGTTCGTCTTCGGACACCCAAACGGTAGTTGCTGTTATGTTTCCGCTTCGTGCGAACATATCAACTTTCATCTCCTGTTACGATAGTGAATTTCCTCAAAAGAAAATTTTGAGCGTTGGCTTATGCCATTTGGCACTAGTCAGTTTTTGACTTTCGATGAAATGGTATGGAATCCATCAGAAATAGTCATTTTTCTCGCAGGTAAACTTTTGTGCAAAATCGAATGTTCAGTAGTCTTCGTGATGACTAAGGGTTCCTCCCTCTCATGGTATGTCAATTGGCGTCCTCTTTAAAGGCTTACGGCACAACACCAATGTCTTTTCTAACAGCAAGCGATTTTAGTTCACTTTAACGAAATTTATAGCTCGCCGGAGCGCGGCCACAGCGAAATTCGCAAAGCAATCGTGCACAACATTTACCGAAAATGACTGAATACCAGAAGTTCGAACGAAGCGATTCGAAGAACTGTTACTAAGCTGGATCTTCACGAAAATAGTAAAAAATCATGAAACGAAAATCTTCGTGTGTAGTTTTCGTTATTTCACAGTAATTTTTCCTTGAAAGCTCGTTGTAAACAATTGACTGTGCCAGCTTCTAATTAGACATTGATTTCAACAATAACAGATGGCAAATATTAAAACTATAGTAATGTCCACTGTCAATACAGATGAACTAGAGATCCCGCGAGTTCGTAAAAACTTAAGGGACGATGGTGTTATCAGTGCTCTCGTGTACATGTCACTTGTTTATGTGACTATTACGCGCCCGTTCATTACAGGTGATGATTTCCGTGTGATTCCAGTAAATAAGTCGATGGTCTCTCATTTATTTATTTTTCTTATATTTTCTTTTACTTGCTCTCGTTTGATTTTCTTTCGTTACAGGTTTTTCTTTAAATTACTATGCTTGCAGTGGCTTGTGATAAGGGCGAGTGAAGAGAACAGGCAATTCAGAGGAAAATTAAAAATTACTCTCAGTGACACAGAAAATAGGACATTTTTATTTAATTTAATCGGCACTCAGAGCTTTCCCATTCTCCATACACACGTTTGAGTAGATCAGAAACAGGATACAGCTTGATACGTGCTTGGGATACTACCATGAATACCGTGTAATACTTCGTTAGCGTGTTTCACCCCCTATCTCTCTATGGCGGCTTTATGCAGACCTGTAACAATATTTGACAGTCTAAATGGTTCGACGTTTCAGAGCTGCAGTAACCTAAACTAAACTCAAGGAATGCATATGCTGAATTTATATTTTATGTTAATGTTAATTTATAGATATACGGAGAAAGACTACAAAGCTGTAGGAATGTTTCATTTGGTCCATTAATTCTAGAATTTCCTATGACTCTTCGACGCGGAAAATATTTACAATAAGCTTTCGTTAAGTAAATTTATGCTTATATCACGATTCATTTACTCATGTTCGCGGTGGCCGATATGTGCTGAAACACAAGGAGGTTGTTCCATGTTCCTGTAAAAAAAAGTAATTAAATAAAAAAGTAAAAATTTGTGCTTTACGTAAATGTCTCATTTTCGAGGAAGAGGAGAATAATTTGGGTATAAATTATGTTAATCAGTTCCTATCTAAGAATTATTTCAGATGAGATCCTTTCCAAGTTCTGTCTTGTGTTTCTTTACTTCGCCATCATTCACTCAGGTGATGCACTTACATACTATACATTTCACTCTATTCAGCTTATCTTTCAATTTACTACACATTGGTCCCTCCGTTCCTTCTTTTTAAAAAAAATGGCTCTGAGCACTATGGGACTTAACATCTGAGGCCATGTCCCCTAGACTTAGAACAACTTAAACCCAACAAATCTAAGGACAACACACACAACCATGCCCGAGGCAGGATTCAAAGCTGCGACCATAGCAGCAGGGCACTTCCGGACTAAAGCGCCTAGAACCGCTCGGCCACAGCGGTCGGCAAAGCTTTTTAAGTAGAGACAATTTTACCTTACTGCTCCCTCAAAAAAAACAAAAAAAAACAATGGTTCAAATGGCTCTGAACACTATGGGACTTAACTGCTGTGGTCGTCAGTCCCCTAGAACCTAGAACTACTTAAACCTAACTAACCTAAGGACCTCACACACATCCATGCCCGAGGCAGGATTCGAACCTGCGACCGTAGCGGTCACGCAGTTCCAGAAATGCACCTTCGTGTCCGGTGTTTCTTATACTATCCTTGCGCTCCTTAGCATACTTTTATCAAAGTCTTTCCTTATTTTGGTAGGTACTTCAAACTATATTTCCTGACCTTCCCTCTCATACATCATCTTCAAATATATTATTTTATGCAATCTTATTAACATTGCATGTCCTTATTTTTCTGCTTTTATTTTATTAGGCCTTGGTACATGTACAATGCTCACCTGTACACTCTCCAACTAACCTGCCTCTCAGTTATAAGAGTATGGGGCGAAGTAACTGACAGTTATTTTCGCCGTCCACGACGAGCTCTTTCAAACAACAGCAGTCGCTGTCCAATTTGCATTTCATTATAGCTGCAGCTTTGCAACTTACTACCACTGTCAACGAATAAGTTTCAGAACGATCGCGTTGTCGTAGTTAATGTCAAATTGCAGTTAATTCTACATCCACTCCCCAGTTTTGTCAACCGTACATCAGTACAAACAATTCATTTGACTACACAACAACTTGGATGTTATCTGTGTTGTTTATGAGAATTCTGCTCCAGTGCGATTCTCTGTTAGTGTAATAAATTTGTAGCTATTTAAAACCTTATTTGTTAGTTCAGATGATTTATTTATCTGATTCATTTAATTTATTTATGTGTGAGTTGATAGGAATTATTCTGAAATATTCTACGTTGTGTCAACATCGCCTTCACTGCCAACAGCCAGAGTCAGTCATTTACATAGAAACATTAGTTCAAGTAATGGGTTGTCATGTGCCGTAGGATATTCCTCGGCAGAACTTCAGTAGAGGCACCCCACATACCTCAAATTAAAACACAAGACTTGTAGTACTTCTTGCTGTATCGTTGCGTCATTTGGTTTCCGGCAGACAATGAGACGTTTAATATGAGAGCTAGAAAGGTTGTGTTTTGCGGTAGGTTCCTTTCACAGAATGCAGAGACAATAGCGCCTTTCTTAGCCGATCATATACAACCGCTCACTTGACGAAAGGTCTGTTCCTAAAGGCTGGAAAGTAGCAGAGGTCACAACAATATTCAAGAAGGGAAATAAGAGTAATCCATTGAATTACAGACCCATATCACTGACCTCAATTTGCAGTAGGATTTTGGAGCATATACTGTACTCGAACATTATGAAACACCTTGAAGAAAATGAGTTATTGATACATAACCAACACGGCTTCAGAAAATATCGTTGTTGAGCAACACAGCTAGCTCTTTATTCCCATGAAGTAATGAGTGCTGTCGACAAGGAATCTCAGATCGATTCCATATTCCTAGATTTCCAGAAGGCTTTTGATTCCGTTCGTCACAAGTGACTATTAATCAAATTGCGTGCATATGGAGTATCGTCTCAGTTGTGTGACTGGATTCGTGATTTCCTCTCAGAGATAGCTCGTAGTGATAGACGGTAAATCATCGAGTAGAACAGAAGTGATATCTGGCAATGGTAATGTCATAGTCCTTCTGCTGTTCCAACTGATTTATGTAAATGATCTGGGTGGTAATATGAGCAGCCCCCTTAGATTGTTTGCAGATGACGCTGTAATTTACCGTCTAGTAGAATCATCAGACGGTCAATTCCAATTACAAAATGATCTAGAGAGGATTTCTGTATGGTGCGAAAAGTGGCAATTAGCACTAAACAAAGAAAAGTGCGAGGTCATCCACACGGGTAATAAAAGAAATCCGATAAATTTTGGGTTTACGATAAATCGCACAAATCCAAGAGCTATCAATTCGACTAAATACCTAGGAATTACAATCACATGCAACTCAATTTGGAAGGGCCACATAGATAATATTGCGGACAAGGCGAAACAAAGACTGCGCTTTGTTGACAGAACACTTAGAAGATCCGACAAACAGCCTACATTACACTTGTCCGTCCTCTGCTGGAATATTGTTGCGCGGTATGGGATCCTTACCAGGTAGGATTGACGGAGGACATCGAAAAAGTGCAAAGAAGGACAGCTCGTTTCGTGTTATCACGCAATAGGGGTGAGAGTGTCACTGATATGATACGCGAGTAGTCACTGAAACAAAGATGTTTTTCTTTGGGGCGAGATCTATTTACGAAATTTCAATCACCAACTTCTCATCCGAATGCGTAAATATTTTGCTGCCAGCCTGCCGGCCGCGGTGGTCTAGCGGTTAAGGCGCTCAGTCCGGAACCGCGCGACCGCTACGGTCGCAGGTTCGAATCCTGCCTCGGGCATGGATGTGTGTGATGTCCTTAGGTTGGTTAGGTTTAAGTAGTTCTACGTTCTAGGGGACTGATGACCTAAGATGTTAAGTCCCATAGTGATCAGAGCCATTTGAACCATTTTTTTGCTGACAGCCACCTACGTTGGAAGAAATGAACATCATAATAAAATAAGAGAAATCAGAGCTCGAACGGAAAGATTTAGGTGTCCCTTTTTCCCACGCACCATTCGAAAGTGGAATGGTAGAGAAGCAGTATGAAAATAGTTCGATGAACCCTCTGCCAGGTACTTAAGAGTGAATTGCAGAGTAATCCCGTAGATGTAGATATAGATGATACTATTAGCTTCATTGTTTATGCTGTGAGTGAATGGGCTGATGACTGCATATGTGGCATATCAATCTTCAAATTTCTAACAATTAATAGTTAGATTAGATTTTAAAATCTCGTCGACATCGCGGTCATTGTAACTCGGATTGCGAGAGGATGGGGAAGAAAATCAGGCGTGCCGTTTTCAAAGGAACCATCTCAGAATTTGTTTTGAGCTATTTAGGGGATTTACAGGAAACCTGAACATGGATGGCCGGACGGGGTTTGAACCAGCGTCCTCCAGAATGCGAGTCTATCGTCCTGTCCACTGCACCACACCGCTCAGCAATAATTGACAGTGAGTGAGCGTGCTAAATCACATTGTCCAATCGGGCAATGAATTACAAATGATTATTTTAAAATGGTCAGTTTCAATTTTCTAAAAACGAAACCGTTAATCATTTCTGCTCATAGGTCAAGTAAGGATAGGGTTGTTTTGAGTTCGTTTGCTTTACTGAAACTCAAATTGTGGCATATGGTTAAATTAATACGTGAAAAGGGGGGGGGAACTAACGTGTTCTCAGAGAACAGATATGATGCTGATCAGTCGACCTGTTACTGTTTCGATTGTTAATTTGACAGCAAATCACTGAAGACAGTATTCACCGTAACACCCAACTCAGATACTACAGTAGCTGAACAGTAAAAAGAAAACTTGAATCTCATTTTAAATAGGTACCCCAATAATAAAATTAGTTGGTGGTGGCTTCAATCGACGCTCGATATATTGGCAAAAATACATGTTTGGAGTCGCTGGTAAGCATAAAACGTCGTCCTCAATCATTTGAATGCTTCCTCAAAAGTTATTTTGATTAATTAGTATAGAAGCCCACTCGAAGTGTAAAAGTTTATGAAAATAGACTTGACCTCTTAGCGACAATTAGTCCCGAGTAAACTGGAAGCATGATAACAGATACCGGAATTAGTGACCACGAGGTTGTGGTAGAGAGGCTGAGTGACTTAACTTAAACCACGAAAGAAAAAAAGGAAAGTACATCTATTCAAAAAATCGGATAAAAATTCGCTTGACGCCTCCCTACGAGATTGTCTCCACTCCATCCAATGTGATTATATAAACGTAGACCAGATGCGGCAGTTGAGAGATATAGACCAAATGAATTGCTAACAGATGGTACCGTTCCTCCATAGAAATAATGGAGAGCGTGCGACGGATATGGTACGCTATTTGGTGTGGCACTCGATAAAACAAAGTTGTTATTCATAGCGCCAGGATCTTCTTATGAAATCTCAATCACCTACTTTCACCTCCGATTGCGAAAATGTGTTACTGGCGCCAACCTATATATGGATAAATAATCATCATAACAAAATAAGAGAAGCAATGGTTGGCACGGAAAGATTTAATTTTTCGTTTTCCTCTCGCGGGCTTCAGTACTGGAATGGTAGAGAAACATCTCGTATGTTGTTCGACGAACCATCTGCCATGCACTTAATTGTGAATTGTACATCAATTATGTAGATACAGAAGTCTGACAATTGCTATCCACAAGTAATACAGAATGCTAGTTGTAGGGAAAGCTGATACCAAGATGAGAATCGTTGCAATTATCCTAAGAAATTGCATGATGTTTGTGGTTTCACCGTTCTTCATTCACTTTTCTCGGATGCTCGAGACAGAAGCACGTATCAGCGAGCAGCTTCGCCATTACGAGTTATTCGTTCCTTGACCCCAGGTCTTAACAAAGCACCCTTCGTCAAACTCGCTTACGCCACTGGGTGTGCCTACTCCTTCCTTCTGTGGTTACGTACTGTGCTCTTACCACTTCTTGTGCCTGCAACAACAACAGAAGGCAGTCAGTAATATTCTGGCTCATTAACTCATTCCCCAAATCTTTTTAAGCCTTTAAGCTCCCTAAAACCCAACTTCCTCCCCCCCCCCCCCCCCCCACCACCACCCTGCTACCGAAAATATGTGTAAATACACTGATCAGTCAAAACATTATGCCACCTACTTAATAGCCGTATGTCCAACTTTGGGATACATAACAGTGGTGATGCGACATGTCATGGAACCATTGAGGCCTCGTTAGGTAAGAGGAGGGAGTTGACACCACATCTGAACGTACACCACAACTAACTCGCTCAAATTCCGGGGAGGGCGGTGAAGGGCTCTGACGCTACGTTGAATCACATCCCACAAGTGTTCGATCAAGTTCAGATATAGCGAGTTGAGGGACCAGCACATCAACTGGAACTCACCACTGTGTACCTCGAACCACTCCGTCACACTCCTGGCATTGTGACATGCCTCATTATCTTGCTGAAAAATGGCACTGCCATCGTCACGACGGTGTTGTACGTGGTCTGGAAGCAGTGTGCGATACACGTCGGCCATCATGGTACCTCGCACGAGCTCCACTGGACCCATAGATGCCCATGTGAATTTCCAGAGCGTAATGGAGCCGCCGGCAGCTTGTCTCCGTCCCACAGTAAAGTTTCAAGGATCTGTTAACCAGGAAGACGGCGAATTCGTGGCGATGAAAGTACCGGGATTCATCAGATCATGCAACGCTCTGCAGCTGCACTATCGTCCAGTCCGATGGTAACGTGTCCATCTGGATCACAGTTGCCAATGTCGTGGTCTTAACATTGACACATGTATGGGTCGTCGGCTGCGTAGTTCCATCGTTAGGAGTGTTCGGTGCACTGTCTGTTCAGTTACACTTGTACTCTGACAAGAGTTAAAGTCTTGTGTTAGTTTCGCCACAGTTCACCTGTTTTACCAGTCTGCCCAGCCTACGATGTCCGACATCTGGAATGAGGTGTGGATGTTGATTCACCACATGTTAAGACAATCACCACAGCACTCCTGGATCACGCGACAAGTCGTGCAGTTTTCGAAATGCTAGTGCCGAGCCTCTGGGCCATCATAATCTGCCCTCTGTCGAACTACTTTACGCACGCACAGCATGCTCACTGATACTTCATGCAACGTGCGTGTGGTTGGCTAGTAGTCAATCCTCGCCAGGTGACGTTGCTATCGCCTGAACGGGTTTATATCGATAGTCGGTCGTTAGTCATAATGTTGGTGAGTCATCGCTTGTAAGGTGGTATGACCTTTTCCATAGCTCTGCTTCCTTCTTTTAGAACCGTCCCCCCGCCCTCCCTCTTCTACTGCGCACCATTATCGTCAGCTACGTCTGGTACAGACCGTCCTAATGAAACAAGAAAGAGATGCCACCTAGGAATGCTGCCGACGTGTTGGCAGTGCGTTGACTTTCGATGCTTCGACTAACTTTACTGCCATGCCGGGGAGATCCCCATCCCATCAAAGCCCAACCCTCTACCTGTTCTTTGACTCAAAGTTTTCTATCTCCTTAGCCGTGGCAACGCCGCTCGACTGTAAGGGCGGGCAGCTGAACCTCGGAAGAGGTAATGGACGTGCGAAAGACGTGCGTGTCTGTCTGTGTTGGCGTAGAGATTCGGAATGCCACGTAGACTCACCAGGAGATAAACACAAAATGCGACCAGCGCGCACGAGTGAACAGCGCAGAATCCAGGTCCGAGGTTGTTAACCCTCTGAGTTCCACAATGCGATAAAAGATACAATTTTAAAAATCTTTCACACAATCAACATTTCTTGCCTTCACAAGCAAAAATAATTTTTTTTTGTAAGTTACTATGGGACCCCAACTGCTGAGGTCCTCGTGCCCTATTCCTACACACTACTTAATCTAACTTTAACTTACGCTAAGGATAACACACACTCACCCATGCCCGAGGGAGGACTCGAACTTCCGACGGGCGGAGCCTCGTGAACCGTGTTCAGGCGCCCTAGACCGCACGGCTACACCGCGTGGCCAAGCAAAAATACAAGAAGACATTCTCAAAAAGTAAACAACCGATTGTTCTAGGGAGGTGGTTTCGGTTTGGAACCTCTGGGACATACATTTATCAATTTCGATTATTTCATGTGAAAACAAGTTCAGAAATACTTCCACGGGAAATTCACTGCTTACATCAATATTTGTTCTGACCTCTTGTGAGAAGTCATGCACAGCTGCTTATTTGTACGATGTAAACCATCGTATTGGTGAGTTTGTCATAGCAGATTCATCTTCGCTATCGTCATGAAAATCGTCAACTGCATTGTCAATGAGTATACCACGGCCTGGCAACGATATGAGATACCTGATGCATGATGCATGATAGAGAACATTCACACAAGTAACTTTAAGGTCACTTTCTTCCTAAGATGTCTCTCAATCCAAATCCCCGGGAATTTTTGGTTCTGAACGACGGACGTTTAGATCAAGGGTGATGTTCTGGAACTTCCATGCACTGAGGCTGTCTGGAGTTAAATATCATCCTAAATGATAAACAAAGAAACGAAACTTAAATTTAACCTAGAATTCGATAAATTTGCATCAAGTTATAAAAGTACATACCGCCTTATTGCGTTTCTCTAGAAACTACTCATAAAAGCTGTTTCACAATCTCAAGTTTACGTTACAATAAAATTAGACATTCAGGGTGAATCACCTAAAACTTGCAGCACAAATAATGCAGAAGTGGAAAGTTCTATTGATGTGCGGTTTTCACAGAATGGATGGTAGTAATGCCTTGTATTGTTAGCTTATTACAGATTGTAATAATAGTTAGAAAGCGAAAGGTTTGTGCAAACATGCATATTTAAAATGAAAAAATAGCTATTGACATGCACAGATTGACAGAAGGGTAAATTACAATGTCACTGCTGTTTGTTTCATGATTCTAGTGCGAGTCGTTTACGAGATATTGTATTTTGAAAAGTTCTCACACCGACACTTGTGCAATACCTATGATAGGACACACTAAATGAAAACACAACTGCATTCAAGAGTTACGTGGATTCTGACCATTAACAAGACAATTGACCCTCACAAGTTGTGAGAAGGGAAATCAGAGCTCGTACGGAAAGCTGTATCTCTCCGCGTGCTGTACGAGGTTGGAATAATAGAAGATTTTGATGGTGGTTCGATGAACCCTCGGTCAGATACTTAAATGTGATTTGTAGAGTGTCCGTGTAGATGTGCTCAAAATGATCACCGGGAGCGGCCATAACACATTCCCAGTCTGGTATGGAATGACTGCCCCACACGTGCTAGTAATTCAGCAGAGATATCCGAGTAGACTGCACTGATACGTCGTATCGTATCATCGGATGTAGTTGGTGTGTCCTTTTAGGCAGGTCTTTCAGCGTTCGCCACAGGAACAGTCTCAAGGTGTTAAATTCGGGGAACGGGCCGGGCAAGGTAGAGGTCCCATGCACCCAGTCCAAGGATTTTGAACAGTTCATGAAGACATGCTGTAGTACTTCGAACAGTATGGGTGGGACAGCCATTACGCTGTTACCACTGGTTTCTCATTGTCTATAGTCCGTGGAAGATGGTCTGTTAGGAAGTTGCGAGACTTGTGCGTATTCAGTGTTCCGCTTATGAAAGTCGGGCTTATAAGCTGATCGATCACTATCCCGCATCTCACGTTTACCCGCCATGGACGCTGACGTTCCAACTGACGAAGCCAACGGGGATTGTCAACAGACAAATAGTGCATGTTTATGTGGCCATGATTGGCAAATGGATATTCATCACTAAACATGATACATGAAACATCTGGAGTATCTCGCCTTAGTGCCCATGTGCGGAAGTTAACACGATTCTCATAATTACTTGTATGGGGATCTTGATGGAGATATATGTGTCATGGAGAATGTGTGGGACATTTGCCTGACTTATGCACTTCTTCGTGCGATTTCGCGGGAGTTCAAGTGCGGATAAACTGCAACAGGAGCAAGAAAATTACTTTCTCCCGCTTCTGTCGTCACTTGTTTCCTTCTGTTACTTTGTCTATGTGTTACACTACCACTGTCACGCAACTGTTGCAGAGGTTCATAAATAATTACCGAGATGGTTGACGCTTCTTGGGATGTCTTGCCGTATACATCGTAAAACAACGAAACGCATTCTTTTTACGCTCTCCATACACCGTGAGCATATCTGCTTTTTCTGCATTGGCAAACTCCGTGGTCCACTTACGGACTATTGCTTGATTTGTCACACAATAATTGGCTAGCAAGTTGCAATGCACTAAAGAAACGCATAAGCACACTGCAAGCAAGCATAGCGTTGTACTTGGCAAATACGTAGGTTCGATACGACCAACAAGTGTCAGTGTGGAAACTTTTAAAAATACGATATTTTCTAAACTACTCGCAATAAAGTCCTGCAACAAACACCACTGACATTCTTATTTACCCTGCAACTAATTTTTCAATGTCAATAAACATTGTTACATTTAAAAAAGCGTATGTTTGAGCAAAGATATATTTCCTAAGTATTATTACAACCTATTTATTGGCTAACAATAAGAGCCCCTGACTACCAATCCATTTTGCGAAAACCGCAGATCAATATCGCTTTCCATATTCGCGGTATTTGCGGTGCAAGTTTTAGGTGATTCACCTTGTATTTACTTTCGCTTTTAGTGATGGCAATATGATCGCTATCGAAATAAATTAGATAAATAGGTAAATTATGCCACAAAAATCTGCAGAGCCAAATCTCCTGCAGTCATGCAGCGAACACGCCGTGCCGACTGTTGCTCTGGACGCTGTAAGCGGCAGCTGCGTTGCGCTACATTCGTATCAGTACAAGGAGTATTGAAGAAGTATTGAAACCCATTTTTTTCTCAGCCAAAGCGCGGAATTTGTTGTTGGACCTCGTGGACTATTTCCCGCATCAGCCCCTATAGATTCATCAAGTTCCGATTGGTGGCGGAGATATACGAAGCGTACAAACGTGGCGTCTGCAACGGAAGTACTTTCCAACCAGAAAGCTGTCACTGAGTCCTTTTTGGGGCAAACCGGAGCATCGCAGATGTCCATAGGCGCTCCCAGAATGCCTATGAACACAGGGCAGAAAACAAAAGCACGGTGAGTCCTTGGGCGAGGCGACTGTCACCATGGCATCAAGGTCGCGCAGACCTGTCTGATCTCTCGAGCGCCGGCCGGCCACACTGAGCGGTGGCTCCTGTAACTTTGGGACGTGCGGACACTCTCATTCGAGGTAATCGACGGATCACATTCAAACACCTCGCTGCTCAGCTGAACATCTCTGTTGGCAGTCCTGAAACACTCGTCCACCAGCTGGCATCCTCAAACGTATCTGATCGCTGGGTTCCTCGCCACCTAACAAAGAACAAGGAAGCACGATCTGCGCGTAAATGCTTGGGCGTTACGAGGGTAATCGTGACAATTTTGTCTCTATCATCGTCACAGGCGATGAAACATACGCTTATCACTTCGAAGCGGAAACAAAACCTCAATCCAGAGAGTAGCGCGACATCATCTCTTCTCCGAAGAAATACGGCAAAGCCTCACACTGAGTCGGTTAAGTCATTAAGACCTCAGATATAATGTAGCCGCACGGTTGGAGCCGCCATGTTACGGATTGCGCGGCCCCTCCCGCTGGAGGTTCGAGTCCTCCCTAGGGCATGGGTGCATGTGTGTTGTTCGTAGCATAAGTTAGTTTACGTAGAGTGTGAGTCTAGGTACCGGTGACCTCAGCAGGTTGGTCCCTTAGGAATTCACACACGTTTGAACATATAATGTAGACCTTCGAGCAAACACCTTGCCCCTATCCTTCTTGCCCCGGTCCTTTAACTTTGTGCAGTAGACTTCCTCAGATTTGAATCTAGCATACATTCCAGCAACAGAGATTCCAATACATTTTTGCCTTCCGCCAATATTGACGAAGATTACGACTGTTTTTGCAGCGGTCCCCTTCAGGCTGAATTAAGTAGACAAAACGTTGTTTTGTGTGTCACAAAATGGTAAATCCTAACACCCAAAAGGATTTTATTAAAATTAACACTGCCCGTGGAATCGATGGCGCTAACGCACTCGTAATGCTTACTCTGTCTTCCCAGCCGTATACTGAGGCCATCTGAACTGTGACAACCAGTGCACGCATCAAACCGTCCGGCAGTTCCCTCAGTGCAGGCAATATACGGCATCACTCATCCCCACCTTCGCCGCTAGCCACAACAAAGCCACTCTGACCTCAGTCACGTGATTACAAGCCGGCCCGGCTTCCACCTGCCGCTGCGGTTAGCGCTCTCCATCAGTCAGACCACAATCCATGGGGAGTCAGACACGCAGATCCAGCACTGGAATTAGGACCACCATGAATTAATAAACTGCGTTCTAATTCTGTATATTAGTTTGCTGTTAGATTAGATTTGATTCACTTTGAATTTTGCATAGCCGCGCGATGTTGGACGCCTTGCCACGGTTCGAGCGGCTGTCACCGTCGGAGGTTCGAGTCCTCCCTCGGGCATGTGTGTGTGTGTGTGTGTGTGTGTGGGTGGGTGGGTGTGTGGGTGGGTGGGTGTGTTGTCTTTATCGCAAGTTAGTTTAAGTTAGACTAGTTAGTGTGTAAGCCTAGGGACCGATGATCTCAGCAGTTTGGTCCCACAGGAACTTACCATAAATTTCCAAAATTTTGCGTAACTACCATTCCGTAACACGGATACGGGAATTTGGGAATTTCCACGGGCACGTTTGAATCATCCATCCACGATTGCTGGCGCTACTGACAATTTTCTACCTCAAATTGCTGTCTGCATATTTCTGGCGTAGATGCTATGGCGTTAAAAAGGTACTTTGCATATTTCACTAGTCAATGGTGATAAATACATCGTGTGATAAAGCAGTTATTTCCCACTAAAATGCAATGAAATAAAGAAAATGATCATGAAAAATTACGATTCGTTTTAATGTTCTAGATGATGTTAATGATAAGCATGCATTTTTAACTTCCACGTAACTGCATTTGAAACTAGAGTTATTTGATAGTGCTTTATGTATTTTAGGACACACGGTGTATTTTGTCATTATCATTAGTCTGTATTTAGATGGACTGCGCAAGGTTATCCGTCCGGTGTGGCCGTGCTGTTCTAGGCGCTTCAGTCTGGAACCGTGTGACCGCCACGGTCGCAGGTTCGAATCCTGCCTCGGGCATGCATGTGTGTGATGTCTTTAGGTTAGTTAGGTTTACGTAGTTCTAAGTTCTAGGGGACTGATGACGACAGATGTTAAGTCCCATAGTGCTCAGAGCCATTTGAACCATTTTGCGCAAGGTTACACCGAAATGTGTCAATGACTGTGCATCTTGCATAGTGGACAAGATAATATTCACTTACATCTCATCGACTTCTACACACTTGCACCGCAAACCAATACGAAGCAGAAAATACTTAGCATGTTACCACGTGCTCCTCCCTGTCCGATAGAGTTCGGAGTAGGGCAAAAACGGCCGTTTAACTTAATATTAGTTCTCGAGAAGCGTCTACCAGTTCAGTATTTCAACATCTCCGTGGAACTCTTGTGTGATTAACAAATCTCTCACGATCACTATCCTCGGGTATTGACACCCCATTTGGAACTTGTTCTACACAACACTATGCTAGGATAGGTCGCAGGAGTGTTTTATAAGCAGACACGTTCCTATACCTACTGCATTTCCCGAGTATCCTACCAATCAACAGAAGCTTGCTAGCTGCCTCCCATACAAATATGTCTACGTGATCATTCCATTGCCTACCCCGACAAATTATGACACCCAAGTACTACACACATCAAAAAAAGTTTTGCATCATCTTGGTTCCGAGAGTTCCGAAATCTGTACAAAAAATTGGAGTAGAGATCAACATAAACATCATTTCCGCCCTTTTTATTGCTCACGAAAATTGCACATTGCATGTTGTGCCACCATACAGAGAGAACTTCAGAGGTGGTGGATCGGATTGCTGTACACACCGGTACCTTTAATACCCAGTAGCACGTCCTCTTCCATTGATGCATGCCTGTATTCGTCGTGGCATACTATTCACAAGTTCATCAAGGCACCGTTGGTCCATATTGTCCCACTCCTCAACGGCGTTTCGACGTAGATCCTGTTTTGTTGGCTGAAGAGCCAACACCGTGTTACGAGAGGAGGCCAAAATGCACGCGTTTTAGCTCACGCAGACTGGTGTGGTGAGGAGGGAAGGAACATGACAAGGAATTAGAATTCAGAAAGCGGACGTAATTAGTTTGATACTTTAATCCATTAATGATGAACGTCGCTCTTGACGGTACATGAGTCACAGTATAATCTGTTCAGAACAGTAACTGAATATGGCGCCTTGCTAGGTCGTAGCAAATGACGTAGCTGAAGGCTATGCTAAACTGTCGCCTCTGCAAATGAGAGCGTATGTAGTCAGTGAACCATCACTTGCAAAGTCGGCTGTACAACTGGGGCGAGTGCTAGGAAGTCTCTCTGGACCTGCCGTGTGGCGGCGCTCGGTCTGCAATCACTGATAGTGGCGACACGCGGGTCCGACGTATATTAACGGACCGCGGCCGATTTAAAGGCTACCACCTAGCAAGTGTGGTGTCTGACGGTGACACCACAGATCCCTCAGAGTGGGTGGTGGGTCACGTTGTCCATAAACAGCCCTTTTAAATCTGCCCCAGGCATATTCGATAGTGTTCATGTCTGGAGGACAAGCTGACTAGTCGAGCAATATCGTTATCCTGAAGGAAGTCACTCACAAGATGTGCATGTTGGGTCGTACATGAAGACGAATGCCTTGCCAATACGGTGCCAATATGGTTGCACTACGTATCGTACAGCAGCTACGGCGCCTTCTATGACCACCAGCGGCGTACGTCGGCCCCACATAACGCCACCCAAAAACAGGAAATAAACTCCACATCACTGCACTCGGTGGACTGTATCTAAGGCGTTCAGCCTGACAGGGCTGCGTCCAAAGACGTCTGCAACGATTTTCTGGTTGAAGGCATATGCGACACTCATCGGTGAAGAGAACGTGATGCTAACCCTGAGCGGTTCATTCGGCATGTTGCTGCGCCCATCTGTACCGCACTGTATGGTTTTGTTGGTTGCAAAGATGGACCTCGCCAAGGACGTCGGGAGTGAAGTTGCGCATCATGCAGCCTATTGCGCACAGTTTGAGTCATAACACGACGTCCTGTGGCTGTACGAGAAGCATTATTCAATATGGTGGCGTTGCTGTCAGGGTTCCTCCGAACCGTAATCCGTAGGTAGCGGTCATCCACTGCCGTAGTAGTCCTTGGGTGGCCTGACCGAGGCATGTCATCGACAGTTCCTGTCTCTCTGTACGTCCTTGATGTCCGAACAACGTCGCTTTGGTTCACTCCGAGACGGCTGGACACTTCCCTTGTTAAGAGCCCTTGCTGGCACAAAGTAACAATGCGGACGCGTTCGAACCGCAGGTTTGATCGTCTAGGCATGGTTGAACTACAGACAACACGAGCCGTGTACCTCCTTCCTGGTGTAATGACTGGAACTGATTGGCTCTCGGACGGAGCCCCTTCCTCTAATAGGCGCTGCTCACGCATGGTTGTTTACATCTTTGGGCGGGTTTAGTGACATCTCTGAGTAGTCAAAGGGACTGTGTCTGTGATACAATATCCACAGTCTACGTCCATCTTCAGGAGTTCTTGGAACTGGGCTGATGCTAAACTTTTTTTTGATGTGTGTTATGAGTTTACTAATTCCAATTACGATGAACCTCAAGAAGGTTAGGTCAATCATCTTGGAGAGCAAGTTATAGGCTGGGCTCTACCTATCTATCTTTATCTTCACAGATAATCCGTTAGCCACCACAGTGTGCATGACGGAGGGAACTCTCTGCCAGTGTTAGACGTCTCCTCCAATCTCGTAAGGACCGAGGGAATGTCGACACACTACATGCTTCAGCACGAGCCGTGATTTCTGTTACTTTTCCGGCGTGGTTGTTAAGCGAGATGTACAGCCCAAAAGACAAAACTGTTCGTACGGAAAATGGCCACGTCCCACACCAGGTATTCACGGAGTGTATGTTTGGTTATAACGGTAATGTATTATCATACCAACGGGATGTACGCTCTGCAACACTGTAAATTATTACCAATTAAACATTATACACGGAATTATAGGACGTCGACAGTGATCGAAAAATATGTAGTGACTTGACAGCCGCCAACATATGCGGTCCTGAGGAGGTGCTTAAGCCACTTCTACAGCAGCTCACGGTCGAGCTGCCTAATACTCGATCCATGAATCAGCGTTCGGTTTTGCCACTTGCTCAATTCATTTTGTGTCCCCGTCGTGATAGTTTCCAACGGCCTTTCTGTGCTTGTCTTCACTTAACGAGTACAGCATTAGTGCACATTATTTGTAGTCTTTAAGAGGACTATTGTAATACGGACTAACAAATCTTAGAAGCCCATAACATTTTAAACAAATTCACAGATATTGTAAAGGCATTCGTTTTGTTGGAGTGGGAGAATATTGTTAATCTGAAGACTAAGTGATATATTAATCAAACGTCTACCAAAATTTTATCTCTAATGAAGGTCATATTTCAAAATGTACGAGAGAGTAACCAGTAAACGATTATTCATTACTTTGGCACAAATGAAACTGCTATCGATGTTCTTCTTTTCAAATTACGCAGTCAGATGTAAGCACCATGCTCAACAGTGACTCTTTCGCCCTCTCATCCGGGAACATTCTCAATTTTGAACACTATCACTATTCTCGGGTATTGACACCCATTTGCTACTGGTTCTATACATTTGATCACTATTTGTCGAAGATAAAGTTTTATCTGTATGTATAAAACTATTCATAGACGTAAGAGACTGAAGATGCAACGTCAAAAACCTTTAAGATACTATTGAGTGAGAGAAGATAAATATTTAACGAGGAGTTTGTAAAGTTTGGTCTCGAAGTGAAATCAGAAAAATATGCTGGGATAGTTAAGTTCAGTTGTCAAGCATAATGGGTCTGAATAAGTCGTTTCTGTTAGACAGAGCCTGCCGAAGTGGCCGTGCGGTTAAAGGCGCTGCAGTCTGGAACCGCAAGACCGCTACGGTCGCAGGTTCGAATCCTGCCTCGGGCATGGATGTTTGTGATGTCCTTAGGTTAGTTAGGTTTAACTAGTTCTAAGTTCTAGGGGACTAATGACCTCAGCAGTTGAGTCCCATAGTGCTCAGAGCCATTTGAACCATTTTTTGTTAGACAGAATTTATTAAAATCCTGTTGGACGTGCATAATAATCCGAAAGAGATAAACAGATACGAAATTGCACGACTTTTCAGTTAACAGGACATGCGCAGAATATGGTTTTTCAACAGAAATTATGCCTCGCTTCTTTCTAATTTTTAAGGAACTGAACTCAGAAATTCCGGTGGTCTGCGCACGTGAAACTTCAGACGACAGATGACAAAAGAAAAAATAATTACAAAGCTTGCGCTCATTACCTTCGTTTCTGACTTATGCAGACACCTAATAAATTTATTTTCTTTCTACGTCCCCAGTAGTACTATTGAGTGCTTCTGCAGTTTTCTATCAGCCATAGTTCCTTCCTTTCGGAATTTGTGCTGTCGATCTCTTGGATCCCAGAAGCACCTATGATATTTGTATTGTTGTATTAGAGACATTACATTCTCTTCGAAATATTCTCGTGGAACTCACCTCAACAACAAAAAAAGCAGAGCAGGTAGCGAACGAGAGCTTTCTGCTCTGCAAACGGCGAAACTTCCTCCGATGACAATTGACAAGCAGCAGAAAACGAATGACGTAAAGTTTGCAGCCATGTTTCCCGGAACGTTTTTATTCCATTGTCACATGGCTCCACCAGCGTCAGTTACCGATTTTAACCGTTGTCTCACGCGATGACTTCTGTACAACATATGCTACAAGGTGGGCTGTATGGACACCCATGTTTAAGCCGAGATTTAAGCCACAAATTGTTTCAAAATCATAATTTCAGTTACACGATTTTTATTTTTACAAAAACGTAAGAATTGTTTACGTAATCCATGTTGGCATTCTTGCACTAAATAAACGCTGCAGCATTTTAATTTTTATCACATAAAATCATATGCTCTTGTGCAGTTATTTAAATGGTGCACGTAAATGAAATTTCAGAGACCTGAGTTTTGCGTTCTGAAAAATTGTAGTACCTCTTTATCAAGTAGACATTCACATAAAACTGAATTCCACGAATTAAACTTGCACATGGAAATTGCCCTAGGTACGTACAAGAAGACTGTCTACAAATTGACGGTCAGTGCTGCGATCAACATTTTTCTTTATCATCATTTAGAACACATTTGATCTTTACTAACACTTCAAGTACTTTCTTGGAGAAACATAAAGGTCCGACCCTTCCCCCCCCCCCCCCTCCCCCCTCCCCAGCACATATACCCCGAAGTTCTTCCTCTGAACGATTCCCCGCGCCCAGAAATGTGAACACTAGCCATTGTCAAACCGTCTTTTTTCTTCTATTTCTTGATCTATGCCAGTAACTTCTTCCTCCTTTGTCATACTAACAATTTCATTAGACTTACGACCGCTGAAATTGACACGTTCCTGCGAATCATTTTGTACGATAGGCGAAAGTCCTGCAGTATGGGCCAGTTCAAGGCTTTTGACTTCACTGTGTAACTGTGATGGTTAATCGGAATACCAATATATTGCATTTCCAACTCAATACATGTTCCACGAACAGCACAGCATAACGATTTTTATTTTTTATGCATAGTAGTTCATTATACCGGAACTAATGGAGCTACAATCATATGGCTTGTACAAAGTGTCTTCATGTGCAAGCTACTGAATATTCTGTGATAATATCGGTTATAGTTATGATAGTATTCGATACGTAATAGAACACATAAGCATAGCAACTTATTGTTACTGTTTCAACTCACTTCACCAATGTTTTCTTCACATCCAATACATGCCCGGTGCCTACACATAGTACACAGCCTCTAGTTTATTTCAGATGACTCCAAACACGTAACGCACATCAAATGGCTCTAAGCACTATGGGACTTAACATCTGAGGTCATGAGTCCCCTAGACTTCGAACTACTTAAAGCTAACTAACCTATGGACATCACACACATCCATGCCCGAGGCAGGGTTCGAACCTGCGACCACAGCAGCCGCGCAGTGCCGGACCGAAGCGTCTAGAACCGCTCGACCACAGCGGCCAGCGTAACGCACTTCCCAGACTCCTATGTTGACCCACTATTTCCAGAAAATACCTGTTTCCTTCACCGGTTTGCAGTTGGCTTTCCATGGTCAGCCTTAATATGTTTATCTTATTTTGGAACACGCAACGTAATTTCGGCTTTCTTCATTTTCACACTTAATTTTTTGTGCTTTCCGTCTCTTCTCTTCGGCGGAGGTATTTTTCTTTTCTAATTACTGAAAACGATTCAGATGTGTCCCTTTGTCACTTTGCTAGGCATTATCTTGCTCACTAGCATCTTCATGCACTCTCCATTCCATGTTCCTCTTTTTTTTTCAATTTTCCGCAATTTGAATCCTAAAAGAAGTGCGAATAAAAAAGTATAATTTAAAAATTCAAATTACTTTCGGCCCACACTGAAAGATAATCGGGTGGTCCATACTGCACGACAGACACGGTGTAGGTTCTAGTCATATTGTACATTCTTCTATAGAAATTTTCATGAAATGTATTTTAGACATTATTCCTTACGTAACGTAGAAACACAGCAATGAATTAATCTCTTACCTTAAAAACGGATACCACGGGCTTCATCGGTGCGGTAAGAGCTACAGCAACGCCATCTGGTAGCTAGAGCAGACATACACTAAAGAGACGAAGACAATACGAGGCTCCAGTGCACATGGATACTCAAGATTGCTCCTGCTTACTGTACATTTCAGTGGCTCGGAGGCTGATAGGCAAATCACAGTAGTGGCCGCTACTTTCACAGAGCCGGGCGATACTGCACAGCTCTCCCCTACTGCAGAAAATACACTGACCAGCTAGAACACTATAACTACCTAATAGCCGATACGTTCACCTTTCGCACGGATAACAGCGGCGACGCGTCTCGGCATGAAAGCAAAGACGCCTAAGTAGGTCGCTGGAGGGAGTTCACATCTGCACACACTGGCACCTACTTCCCGTAACTTTCGGAGAGGAGGGTGATAAGGACGCCACGTTCAATCGTATCCCAGATGTGTTAGATCGGTTTCAGATCTGGCGAGTGGGGGAACTCACCACTGTGTTCCCCGAACTGCTCCTCGCCTTGCGACATGGCGCTTTATCTTGTTTAAAAATGCCATTGCTGTCGGGAAACATCGTCCTAAAGAGGTGTGCGTAGTCTGCAGCTATCCTTGGCCGTCATGGTGCCTCGCACGAGCTCCACTGGACCCATGGATGCCCAGGTGAATGTTCCCCAGAGCACAGTGCAGTCGGCGCCACCTTGTCTCCCTCTCGCGGTACAGTGTGAAGGACGTGTTCCCCTGGAAGACTTCGTAGCAGCTGAGGAGAGCTCTGCCTACCATCCTAAGGGAGCCATGGGTCTGATGATGGTTGTGCAAAAATAACCGAAACCGGTTACCTATATCATTGAAACATAAATGGTGTGATCAAAACTGAACTTTAGTCAAAATATAATAATATATCGATCACTGTATTCCAAACTCTAAAATTTGTAATGAGGGTTGACCGCCCAACCCTACGACATCTGGACGTGGTTTCACTTTGATTCCGCCACGTGCTGAAGACACTCATCACAACACTCCTCCAACACCTTACAAGTCGTGCAGTTTCCGAAATGCTCGTACCGAGCATCCGGATCATCACAATCTGCCTTCAATCAGACTGAGATTGATTCTACACAGGGACAACACACTCACTGATAGCACATGCACCGTGCGGGTGTATGACCAGCAACGATTCGTCTCCAGGTTACGCTGCTATAGCCTGGACGGATTTATATCGACATTAGGTCGCTGGTCTTTAAGTTATAGCTGGTGTAGGAAAGTAGATCAAGATGTGTGGTCTAGGTTGCCCCAGCACATGTCAGTAATAAGTGTCAACAACCAACAGAAGAGGAGATAAGGCGGCCGAAAACAAAAGTTAAGTATGGTACGGAGGTGAGGTCGCGATCACGGTAGCATTTCACAAGTACTGACCTCGGAAAGCGAGTATGAATGCTATCGGGCGTTCTGAGGAACCACTGCTCGTAAGGATTTCTGTAAATGCTGTATAGCACACAACAGCGAGAGTCGACGCTCAGCTCTCGGGCTGGGTTTTGTGTAAGGAGCAGTAGAAGAGGCGGTGATGGCGGGGTGCCTTGCAACAGCGCGGAAGTCTCGCCCGACACCTCGCAGCGGCGGACACGCCCCTCGCAGCCCGTGAACAAGTGTGTTAACGGCGACGGGCCTCGTGGCTGATGGGCGGCTGGCACCGCTCCAGACCGCTTTGATCTGCCGCGCGTGTGTTGTGTGTGTGTGTGTGTGTGTGTGTGTGTGTGAGAGAGAGAGAGAGAGAGAGAGAGAGAGAGTGTGTGAGCGCGAGAGGCGGGAAAGAGCGCTCCGCGCTTGTTATGAGCGCCTCTGATCTCGACGGGAGAGGACGGCGTGTTGAGCTTCGATAGGCGCTCTCTGCCGCCGATAGTGTTGTGAATTTGTAAACCATTAGAGACCCTCGTCGGTTCGCCTTCCTGTCTTTCTGAAGAGCGCCCGTTGTAAAGGTGAAATAAGGCGGGCTTTGTTAGGTGCTTCCCGACGGGCAAACTGAAATAGATCCTCGCAGAAACAGACTGGCCCAACTGAAGGGCACAATTTCAGTAGTTCCAGTATCTATCGTTGTCAAAGGAAAGTAGTCTACTTCGCAACCGTTCTACAGAACCCAAGGCAAAGTGAATCAGTAACCAGTTTTCATAATACCATAATGGTATCTCAAACCGACGGGTTACACTGAACAGCCAGAACAATATGACATTCGATTTACTATCTATATAAACCCGTCCAGGCGATAGCGTGCTGTGGGCGTGCTGTCCGTAAGTAGGATAGTTTGATCGTGGGCAGAGCCAGAATCTTTGCACGAACATTTCGGAAACTGCACGACTTGTCAGGCAAAACAAAGGTGCACCACGTCCAGACGGCTTGGGGTTAGGCAGCCGTCCCTCATTACATATTTCGGACGTCGTAGGCTGGGCAGACTGATAAAACAGGACAGGCGGTGAATTGTGACGGAACCAGCATGATACTTCAGTGTCGGAAGGAGTAAAGTGTGTCTGAACACACAGTGCACCAAACACTCCTAACGCCGGTTATCCGCAGCCTACGACCCATGCACGTGACAATGTTAACACCACGACATCGACAACTGCGACTGAAATGAGCACGTAACCATTGACACTGGACGTTGGCACTCTGGCAAAGCGTTACATGCTCTGATGAACCCCGATAATTTCTCCATCACGCCGATAGGAGGGTGCGAGTCCATTGTCTTCCAGGACAATTTCTCCTTCACACCTGTACAGCGCGAGGGAGACAAGCTGGCGGCTGCTCCATTATGCTGTGGGGAACACTCACGTGGGCGTCCGTGTGTCCAGTGGAGCATCCAGGCACCATGACGGCCAAGTTGTACACTGGTTGACGTACATCCCTTCATGACGACCATATTTCCCGACGACCCGCCATGTCACTAGGCCAGCAGTGCTAAGCAGTGGTTGTTGTCGGTCGCCTCATCTCTTCCTTTGTTCGTTGTTGACACCTATTACTTACGTGTGTTGGTGTAACCCAGACCGCGCCTCGTGATCGACGTTCCTACACTGACCACTATCAGTGAGGGTGCTGTGCATATTTAGATTGGGAAAGGCGCGCCAACGATCTGACTTTGACTGAGGGCAGTTTGTGATGGTCTGGAGGCTCGGTACGAGAATTTCGGAAACTGCATGACTTGTAGAGTGTTCGAAGAACGCTGTGGTGGGTGCCTCCAACACTTGGCGAAATCAAGTTGAAACTATAGCCAGAAGTAGTGGGGTTGGGCGGTCAACCCTCATTACAACTATCAGATATCGTAGGATGGGCAGACAGGTAAGACAGAATGCCAACGTTGGCGAATCTAACATCATACTTTAATTCTGGGTAGACAACACAGTGAGGTGTTACCATTGGTGTGCTGCCTTGTCAACTCGTCAGATATGAACCCGATCGAACACATCTGGGATATGATTGAACGTAGCATCACAGATCATAGCCTCCTTCAAGGAATTTACCGGAACTAGGTGACTTGTGTGCGCAGATACGGTACCAACTGCCTCCAGCCGTCTACCAAGGCTTCATTGCTTCCGTGCCAGGACATGTCGCCCTTATAATCCGTGGCAAAGTTGGAAATAACTGCTATTAGGCAGCTGGTAATAATTTTCTGGCTGATCAGCGTATATAGTTAGTAGAGGTGTCTAAAATAATGACTCTGAAACTAGGAAACGTAATTCCATTTATCTTTATCTATGTAACATCACGTAACTAACTAAATGGATCGTTATCTGCATTATACTTTTGTAATAAATTGTATAAAACGTTTTTAATGTGTCTTATTGTACAACTACTGTACTGACAAATAAATAAAACAGACTGAACCTGATAAACAACTTTATATTTAAAAACTTGAAGCATTTAATATTATTTTTGAGTAAAGGGAAAAAAGGAATGAAAGCGATTCCACATGGGACGGCCTTGTTAGCAGCTCTAGCCAACGAGCACTACTGTCTAATCATGTTGGTTGACTGACTTTAGAGAATACCTCCGAATTAACGTGTGGTCAATGCCGTGAGTCTGTCCAGCATGCTGTTCTATTCTATTTTCTGCTCAGCGGTCTTGTAACGTAATCTCAGTATTTGTATTATTCTGCTCGTGTGGTTAGTGTTATACACGATGTAGTGATCCTCTTCTACTATTTTGCTACTATAGATATTACATGTCTAACGTGCCTCTTTAGAGCACATCCTTGCAGGGTTACAGCTATCCATAGTCTTCTAGTGTTACGTCTTTCTGTCTCCTGATTTGGGAGCTGTTAACCGTCATATCGTCAGTTTTTAATGTGATATGTGCCCCAATTTGCTTCTCATTCGTCACACATTAGTTGTGATTTCTCATTGTTATTGTCGGGGTCTGTATTTTCGTTCTGTTACGAGTCGGATAGTTCCCATAGGTCAGGTTCATCTCGAGTGTGTGCCTGTGTGGTTCGGCTGTACTCTCTTGTCCCTGTGTTTGGTGTATACTCTACGTGATGTAGTGTCCGTGGCTCCCTTCTTATCTTTCCACTTGTCGGAGTCTCTTATGGATTTTTAGATATCGTCATGCGCGGAATCTGTTTGTCAGGTACGCACATGTAGAAGTATGGGATACAGGTTCCCCACAGGATCACACTGCTCCGTAAACGAGATCCACCACACCACCTGGTCTGCAGGCTTGCGCTGACCCTGGTGAAGCCACACACTGACGACCGAGTCTGTATCAGGCTGCGCAGTGACGCATGCTTCATGTATAGGGACTTGAAGAGTTCCAGATGTGAATGTGCTTCGGTTATTCTAGGTTTTCGTCTCCTACTTAGCCTTGTAATAAAACAACGGAAATTTTTACCGTCACGTAACGTAGCTGAACATAACTGCTCTACGATTTTTGAGCATGTACTTTTTCCTGCACAGCAGGGACCTATCGATCTTTCAGCTTTTCATATCTGAGATATCGGAAAATATGCAGTTTCATTCCTCTTTTGGGTTTATAATTTCCCTGGCAGTAGGAAATACACCACATGTATCCCATACTGTAAGCAAGAATTACAGGCGTATACTGAATGAGGCGTGCCACTTTGAAGTGGAAGAGAGACTCAATAAAACACACCCGCGAAGTGAAGCTGCATACAACAAACGGTCGCCGCGGTGGAAGCAGCGTGGTCTTTGGCGCCTTGCCACGGTTCGCACGGCTCTTCCCGTCGGAGATTCGAGTCCTCCCTCGGGCATGAGTGTGTGTGTGTGTGTGTGTGTGTGTTGTCCTTAACATAAGTTAGATTAAATATTGTGTAAGCCTGGGGACCGATGACCTCAGCAATTTGGTCCCACAGGAACTCACCACAAATTTCCGGACAGATGGTAAACAGTTTGTGACGTCGCGTTCCAGTATGGCTGGTATGCGTAGCCTCGTATATCTATAAGGGTCCAATACATGAAGGTGCATTGGCCAAGGGTCGTGCACTATTAACAACTGTTTGAAAAGCGCACCATATCTCGACTGGGGTCTCCGTGACTCATTTTCAAGCGCTCCCGGATCTCTGCGCCTTTAACACAGATTTGCCATTCACACTGCCAAGTATTCTCTCGCCACTGTATGAGTCGACGTTCGCCAGTTACATTCTCTCCTGTAAGTTCCATTTTTATGTCTAGTCTGTCCATATTAACCGTATGCCACAGCTCGCTGACGGATTGGTAGGTGAGTCGGTCACATTCCGAGCTCCACGCACAGTGTTCCCACTGACGTTGTACTGAGAGCGTCTGATAGTCTCAGCACAAAACTTGTTTCAGATCGCTGGTCGTCGAGGGAGAGTCTATGTGTTACGTGCTCGTACAATACTTATTCGACGAAGTCACAGTGGTATGTTCGAATAATTTGTAGTGGAAGTCTGCAAGTTAGTCTAGTGATACGTGCGAGTTGGTGTACAAGTTTTATACTTTATCAGTTGCATGTTTTACGTGTTGGTTAAACGCCAGCCAGTCGTTCATCACTACGCTAAGGTTCTGGTTACGTATCTTTTGCGAATATTTACGCTGTGCAATTTTACGATCAGGTCCCTGTGCAGTTTTCGTTTTAATAGTACGTAGAATGTACGGTTCGAATGCACAGTGAGCTTGCTTTCCGGGCCCATCTACCCGTGTTTCGCATAATGCCGTTAGCTTTGGTTTCCAGTTCCCTCACTGAGTCTGATGACATCACAACCAACAGATCACCATGCCAGTCTCTCACCAGTGTGTGTATCCCCACCCATTTCTGTTGCGAGGGGCTCCACGGGACAATCCCAAATGATGGGACGAAATATTAAATTCTTTCGAACACTTTCACTTTACCCATTCAGCATTCAACTATTTTGTTACTACGACAATCTAGCAGGAAGTTGTACTGACAAGGGAAGCTCCCCGTCGCATCCCTCAAGCAGTGGTAAGATGGCCCAGTGGATTGTCTGTCGAAAACTGAACACAGATCAAGCATGAAAGCAGAAATGAGGTGTACTGAACTGTGAGAAAAAAGCAAAATAGAAACAGTGAACTATCCAAAGTGCAATAAAGAGCAGTTTGAAACAACAACGGCGCCGTGGGGGTGTTTATGGTGTTGGGCTACGGAGCGGGAGAACCGTGTCCGAAACTCGCTAACGCAATTTACTCTTTTTTTTCACAATATTAGGAACTAAATTAGAATTATACATTTACTACCTTCAGCTGCTGACTGGAGTTGATATATATCAACGGTGACAGGTAAAAATGTGTGCCCCGATCGGGAGTCGAACTCGGCATCTCCTGCTTACATGGCACTCGCTCTATCCATCTGAGCTACCGATTGCACAGAGGATAGTGCGACTCGCCTCCCGCGAGACCCACATTCTCACTTTATATGTCCACACACTAAATTTGTAGTGTCCCTACCCAACATACTAAATTTTCTTGGAAGACATTCTTACCAAGTCCCGCTAGAGTTCGGGTGAAATGTGTGCATCCGCACGGAAGAAGTAGGTCATGGCCTGTATTGCCAGAACTATATACTTCATATAGATATGGTGTCTGTTCTTTCGGACATGTCCGAAAGAATAGACACCATATTTACATAAAGTATATTAGGAACTGTCCCTCCGGCCATTGAAATGTTCGTTCTTTTTCTGTAGTCTTGGCAGCTGTCATACTATACACTAGTTACATCATATAAATCAAGCGGTAAGAAAATGTTGCCGTCACGAGTAAATGTGATGAACAGTGAAAGCAGGTAAGGTACCACATAGACATCTCACATAAATGCAAGCAAAAAATAAAGGAGTGTGCACCATGTTACAACAAAGGAATTAGAGTCAAGACTTTCAAAACGGAACGCAGTTTTAGAAACGTCGAAAACATACGTTTTGACAGAGGACAGACAACCTGTGTGATTGTGAAACTGTTGTGGTCATTCGTTGCAGCTTATGTGACAAACTATTACGTTTTAATCATTTCCTTGGCAGTGATCACACTCACACTCATACGAACTCCCCAGAAGGCATATCTCACTCGCTTATCAGTAGTACAAATTAGGTGCGTCGATAAGAGATTCCTATCACATGACGCGCGTACTGCTACTAAAGCCGTGTATGTAACACAGATGTGGTTTTAGGTAGAGATTTCGGTTGACTTATCGCCTTGTCATCAAACGTTTGCGGTTCCCATTCGAAAGTCACTTCCTTTAGGCTGCTGACAGAGTTCCTACTTTGCATCTCGCTGTTGCAAACGAACGTTACACCACGATACAGACAAAAATGTAAATAAAACGAAGAGTGAAAGAAAGGAAACAAATAGCAAAAAGGAAAACTGGCGCCGTTCAAGTTCTTTTTTCTCCACAGTCCGATACACCTTCCTCCTGTTTTTGTGCTTGATCTGTGTTCAGTATTTGACGGGCTGTCTACTGGGCTCTCTTATCACTAAACCTGTGGGGGGAGGTTCGATAAGGTGTTTCCCTTGTGAGTGTTTGTTGTCCGTAGTTTTCGGAGTCACGATAAAATCGCACACCATTAGAGTTTATTAAACGTTGGAAACGTATCAGGAGGACACGCATATTATATTAATTAAGGTTCCTGGCAGATTAAAACTGTGTGCCGGACCGAGACTCGAACTCGGAACCTTTGCCTTTCGCGGGCATTTGCTCTACCAACTGAGCTACCCAAGCACGACTCACACCCCGTCCCCACAGCTTTACTTCTGCCAGTATCTCGTCTCCTACCTTCCAAACTTCACGGAGTCTCGGTCCGGCATACAGTTTTAATCCGCCAGGAAGTTTCACATTAGCGCACACTCCGCTGCAGAGTGAAAATCACTTTCTGGAAACATCCCCTACGCTGTGGCTAAGCCATGTCTCCGCAATATCCTTTCTTTCAGGAGTGCAAGTTCTGCAACGTTCGCAGGAGAGCTTCTGTAAAGTTTGGAAGGTAGGAGACGAGATACTGGTGGAATTAAAGCTGTGAGGACGGGGCGTGAGTAGTCGTGCTTGGGTAATGCAGTTGGTAGAGCACTTTCCCGCGAAAGGCAAAGATCCCGAGTTCGAGTCTCGGTCCGGCACACAATTTTAATCTTCCAGGAAGTTTCATATCAGCACACACTCCGCTGCAGAGTGAAAATCTCATTCTGGGAACAGTGAAATTGTATTTATGTTATACTAATGTTTGTTTATTTTGAATTAGTTTTCGGATTATTGGGCCAACGTCAGGAGATATGTGACTTGTGCCTACAGGGCACTCTAGAGCGTCGGAAACTAATTACAGATGTACCCACAGAATCTTTCATCCTTTCAGCAGGTGACAACTGTGCAAACGGACGCTCCTCATTCGTGTTATGCAACACAAATGATAAATTACAGTGTTAAATTGCAGATAATGCAGAATAAAATGCAATATATAATGAAAACACACAATATTAGAGTGTACAAGTTGTACAAATGGAATATTAACGGTTGTAAGAAAATACAGTCAGATGCACTATGTGATCTACAGTACCCCGACACCTATTAGTGAACATTAATATGAGGTTTGTACGCCGCTTTGTCTTGACGACGGTTCCAACTCTGCTGGGGACACTTTCAGTGGGGTGTCTGAATGTCTGTGGAGGAGTGGCAGACCATTCTTCCTCAAGAGACGAAATCAGAGGAGGTAGTGGTGTTGGAGGAGGCAGCGGTCTTGAGCGAAGTCGGTGTTGTCGCAGAGGTGTTCCATTCGGCTCAGGTCGGGATTCTCGGTAGACCAGCCCATTTCCGGAATGTTAATATCCGTAAACTATTGCCTGAAAGATGCTAGGATACAAAAGGAGGCAACGTCATGTTGACGCAAGTAGCCATCACGTTCGAACCGTTCCTCCATTCTATGCTGAACACAATACTGTAACAAGTGTTCATATCCTTCCGAATGCAGTGATTTCTTAAGTTCAGTTAGGCGACCACACCCTAATTACGGAAAATACCTCAAAAGCGTAACACCACCGTTCCGCATATCGCGGTTAGCGCTACACACGATGGAGGTAATGTTCTCCAGGCTTTCGCCACACGTGAACCCTTCCACCAGATTGCCACAGCGAATTACGTGATTCACCTCCTTTCCAGCCATACACTGTACAATGACGTCACTCGATACACTATCTCAGATGTCAGTTGGCATTGACTACGGAAGTGTGTGGTTTATCACGAGCTACTCGACCATTGTATCACATTGTTTTTAACTCCCATCACACAATGAGCTAGCTGGACTGCTGGTAGCACGTTAGAACTGATGACTGAGTCCATCTCCTGATCTCATTCGATTTTTTACAGACACCCTCTGCACTGTTTGACGCTCCTTGTGCCTCAGTATTTGTGGTGTGCCTGGTCTTAATTTAACAGTAGTGCTTCCTTCGCTTTTCCACCTAAAAATGTCACCACCAGTTCCCGAGTTGGGTAGCGTTAGAAGGGTTTAAATGACTCTCATAAGACTGTTACTCAGGTGGCGCCCAGTGAGTATCCCGCGTTCAGAGTCACTGACCGATCCACTCTGCTGTTTCTGCTTGTTCGCTGACATCACAGTAGTCTCCGCCTTCCTTTGTGCTGACGGCTCCGCCTCTCGTGAAATCTAGTTGTCAGTTCCATGTTATACACATGACGAAAATCTCCCGAGCTTTCCTGCTGGGTTACTTGACAGTAACGACAAAAAACGTGTAGACGATGCAATTTTCTGGAGTCATGCACTGTGTGAAAAAGGTGGGAAGGACGATGTCAAGGTTTTACACAAGTGCAAAGACTGGCGATTGGGTTTCGTAAGGGAGGTAGGACGTCAAACGGGCCGACTTGGAGCAGGCAAGCACCATAGGACATTGTAAGTTCCACTGTCTCTATTTTTACAAATAAATTGATAAAACTTTGCAGCAAGACCAGGAAGGATTCAGGCTTCACATTCATAGCAGTGGAAGCTGATATACGTAACAATATTATTTACATGTGAAATTTCATCATTTTTTCACTTACTATTGGCAGCATCTGTTGCTGTAGGTACACTTTTCTTCATAAGTAAGAGAGATTCTTCGTTGAATTTTGCACCGCATACAACTCATAATTACAACTGTATGAAACTCTAGAATTTATTTAATTTATGAAAAAATGAATGATCTGTTATATTTTAAACTTCATGTTTAGAATAAATTACAATTTTAAAATTATTTATCTCAATTTTTACCACAGTTTTAATTATATTTGGAAAATTCATGTGTTCTGCATTTATCGAAGAATCTCTCTTACTTATAAAGAAAACTGTACCTATTGCAACAAATGCAGCCAATAGTGAGCGAAAAAGTGATGAAATTCCACATGTAAAAAAAATATATTCATACGTGTCTGAACTTCTACTATTATGACTGTGAATCCTGAATCATTCATGGTCATGCTGACAAAGTTTTATCAATTCAGTTGGAAAAGTGGAAATTAAAATGTCCTATGGTGCTTCTCCTGCTCCAAGTCGGCCCTTTAGCCGTCCTACCTCCTTTAAAAACAGAAGTGTAAAACGGCAGCATCTTGTGTTATCTACGAATACTGATTAATTAGAATCAGTCACGTCATTTAATATGTGTGGGATACAATTCACAAGGCTATGAAATTCGACGATCAAATAGGCTCAGTCACAGAGACCGTTTCGTTGGTCGATTATTGGAAAAACGCAGGCAGTTTAGTAAAGAGATTGGTTACAAATCATTGGTGGGAGCTATCGTGTAACATTGTTCGCGGGTGTGGTACCCCTACCAAATATGACTATTTGGGATATCGTACCTGTAAAAAGACGGGCACCACAAATGGTCGCAAAATTGGCTTATGGGGATGTGTTACGGAGATGCTGTAGAAACTGACCTGGTAGAACCTGTAAGACAGACTCCAACCACCCAACTGAGGACTATTTACTAAGATCCAAAGCGTCAAGAAACAAGGAATATAATTCAAGCCCATAGCTACTGCTCCCACAGGGACTACGGGAACCGGACTAAATACAGCTTGCACATGGACACTTGAGTAGCTATTGTTGCCCTGCTTCATAAGCCACTGCAACGGGAGAAAACCCTAATGTATCATACAGTACTAGCAAGCAGACATGTATGCGCCTCTGGCGGGCACACGTAAACAACCCAGGTGCAGGGAACAAACAAAAGTTTATTGAACAACGCTTCCACAAGAACTCTGTCCTCAGTGAAAGAAAGTAGGAAACGTTCACCATTAAGTGGAATTAACGCTAGTCCTTCAAAAAGTGAAGCAAAGTAAAAGAATGTTCCTAAATAACGGACCAACTTAACCTTTCAGAATTACAAAGTAAATAAATAAGTTCTGTCACATCTGATAGAGACAGACACACTTCAGCGAACACAGTCCAAAAAGCTTTATGCTAAAACAGTGCATTAAACATCTGTAGTCACATCCTCTCTAATGAGCAGAGTCTTGAAATCCTAATAACTTTCGGTTAAAACAGAAAAATAAGTTTCTTACTTCAGGATTAAAACCAAAGTGCAAATCCAACCTTAAGTCGAAGAGGGTAAACTCTTCATCTACATCTACATCAACGGATCACAGCAACTACTCCAGTCTCGAACATCGCGTGGAAGAGACAAACGGCTATATCTTTCCGTGCGAGCTCTGATTTCCCTTATTGTCTTAGTGTAATCGTTTCTGCCTATGTAGGTCGGCGTCAACACAATCTTTTCGCATTCGGAGGAGAAAGTTTGTGACTGAAACTACGTGAGAAGATCTCGTCGCAACGAGAAGCGCCTTTGTGCCGACGATGCCGACCCCAAATCCTGTATCATCTTCGCTGAAGAAGTATTACGAGCCAGCAGTACAGAAATGTATAAGTCCGACAAGGATAGAAACTCCTAGTCTTCTACCATATTGTCGGTTAGAACGGCCACACTTGTAAGGAAATGTCTTGTGACTAGGGCCTCCCGTCGGGTAGACCGTTCGCCGGGTGCAAGTCTATCGGTTTGACGCCGCTTTGGCGACTTGCGCGTCGATGGGGATGAAGCGATGATACTTAGGACAACACAACACCCAGTCCCTGAGCGGAGAAAATCTCCGACCCAGCCGGGAATCGAGCCCGGGCCCTTAGGATTGACATTCTGTCGCGCTGACCACTCAGCTACCGGGGGCGGACAGTACAGTTATACCATGTCTTAATGAGAGCGTCCCTGGACACTTGGAGCCGCAGCTGAGGAGGCGGTGTGCTGTCCAGGAGTCGATGGCCGAGTCCTGGCGCCGCGTAGTGGAGGTCTCCATGTTGCTGGCTGCAAGGGAACTCCTATCGCATCTTCGGTGCCGGCCTCAATAGCCGCCTCGCAGGCGGATACTTGTGGACCTATTCTCGGCACGCTAGACGGCGGATGCATGAAGAGGTGCGGTTTTCCAACCACCTCTGCCGTCGCCACGTTCTCCGCCTGCTGACTTCTTCACAGTGCTGTCGACGTCTTTTGCTGGTCTGGCCGCAGAGTTGAGGGCATGGGAAGTTCCACCCGTCTGCACTGTAGGGGCTGAGCTGGATGCAACCCGCAAGACGAACTAGTTGTTCGTCGCCGCCTGATGCCTTGGGCACCACACGGGAATGGGATTTTTGTATCTTTTAGGGTGCGTGTCTCAGTCGGTTAAAACGGAACCCTTGTAGAATTGCTTTTATCGGCTTTCTGTCTGTCCAACTGTTTAGATCCCTCATTGACAGGAACATTTGGAGGTATCAAGGTGAAATTTATTACAAATACTAAGGTCTACGGTCCCTTAGCAGTGTAAAAAAATTAACCTTGTAAGTCAAAGCAGTCGAAAGATACGGCCCGTAAGTCACATATTTTAATACTCGGAAACTTACTAACCAGAGCCTATAGATGAATTATCCGTATACGTGACTAAGTATGTAAGGAACCCATAAATTTCGAGTCCGATTCCCACCTGCCCATTTTATATCTATTGGTATAATCCGTGCTACTTTCTAGTATTTAAGTACAAATCTTTCATCGAGCCAGCGACAGCTGATAGCTGCCTTCTTACTAAACTGTGAAACCTTACTAAAACATAATTTTTTTGTGTAGCTACATACCGTTGTCATGCTCACGCTCCAAACAGCCGGCTGTGCATCACTTATGTCGTGACTCTAGAGACCTCAAATGACACGTCTCTGATCGCAATTATTGATTTCTCAAGTATCCCCGTCGTTATTTAATGAAACTACTTTCTCCATTTACGCTTCCGAGATTGCTTCACTCAACCAAGCTTCTTCCACGATGAAATACGAATGATCGACGGGTTTCTTCCTGCCGCCATTGTTTCCTAATAGCTCTTTTGTTTGATGAAGGCCTCGTCTGCAGAATGTAATTTTTTTATATTGTAATTCCTAGCGACGTAATGTTTAATTTTGACCTACATAAATTTTGTTTGGTTGAAATATCTGTGTTAATGTGGCGGCTTCAGGTCTGTACGCACATTTTTCCCCTTCTGTTCACTTGTTTCTGATTAGCCTCGATATGGAAAGAGGGAGTTTACTTTCATAAGCTAGGCGTTTCTAAAACTCTCAGGTCAGCTTTGCGACACTAAATCCAACGTTTCACCCCTTCCTTTCACTCTTCGTTGGTATGTCAAGTGTTGTTGATAGTATACGCATATTTTATGTCTACTGAAATAGTCCACGTTTCATCAAGTCGTACCACTTTGTAAGTTTCCATTATACAGATCTGACTTACAAAACTGTATCGACATGTAGCTATAACTTCAGTCCAATTCCTCATGGCATCAGGAAGGGCTATGGTGAAAGTCACCGTCGTGAATTGCCACTGACTATGGACTGCTGTCTTGAAAAAGACAGGCTAGCTAATGCGTGACCAGTAATTTGGTCCAGCACAGATATTCCTTTCCCGAAAGATAATTACGAACTTGACTACGTGTCGCATCTTTGTCCGATGAATCTTTTCGTAATACAACTGTACATGAAACATACTTTCCTGTTTCTGGAATGTAATGTTTACTCTGCAGCTGGGTGTGCGCTCATTTGAATCTTCCTGGCAGATTAAAACTATGTGCCAGTCCGAGATTCGAATTTGGGACCTTTGCCTTTTGAGGGCTAGTAGTCCACCGACGTTAAAAGAGAAAAAGACAAATAAGCGATGTGGACTTGATCAGATTCCACATGGAATGTATCGACAAGTCAATCGTGGATTTCTAGAGACTCGTGTCGTGTTGTTTTATCGGAAGTAAAGCTCACAGTATCTCTACAGCTACATGCACGTGCTCACTCCCTGGCAGAGGATTCAGTGAACCACCTTCAAGCTGCCTGTCTACCGTTGCATTCTAGAATGGTGCGCGGGAAAAACGTGCACTCAAATTATTCTGTGCGAGCCCTAATTTCTCTTATTTTATCGTGATCATCATTTCTCCCTTTGTACGTGGGAGCCAACAGAATGTTTTCATAATCGGAGGAGAAAATTGGTGATTGAAATTTCATGTGAAGATCCCGTCGCAACGAAACACCCCTTAGTTTTAATAATTCAAGTCCAATTCACGTATCATGTCTGTAGCACTATCTCCCCTATTTCGCTATAATGCTAAACGAGCTGCCCTTCTTTGTACTTTTTCAGTGTCATCCGTCAGTCCCACCTGATGCAGATACCACACTGCACAGCAGTACTCCAGAATAGGGCGGACAAGCGTGGTGTAAACAGTGTCTGCCAATGAATCGCAGTCTTTGGTCTGCTCTACCTGTTGTAAACTATTGTAACTGCGATCGGAACGGTCGCAGGGCGGCCTAGAAAGCGCGGCGGGACCAAACGGAGAGCGCCCCATGCACAAACAACTAACGGAAAGGACAGACACGAAACAACGACGGACGATCGAGAGAGACCTTACGACGACAACACGCAAGAAGCAACGGGGTGACAGAAACAACCAAACAGATCCAAGACTTCCGCTAGTAATGAAAAAAAAAGAACGGTAAACACGCTGTATGTTGTCGAGGCGATGTGTCAAGACTCACGCTACGATTAGACTCGCTAGCTGAGCATTTTTTTGTATTTATTGTGATTTCATTCCCCTGCCCCATATGGGCAGGGGAGGGCTGTCAGCGGCACAATCCGCCGCTCTTCAGCCGAGTGACATGACAACTTAAAATAAGAATAAAATGTTATACACATAAGGCGATAAAGGGGAACTTAAAACAGAATAATGGGAGAAAATGAAGGTAAAAAATAGACTAACACGGTAGACGTTCATGTAGGACAGTTAAAAAAATCACTGGAAAGTTAAAAAACACAGTTGGCGAGTCTTCAAAACTCAGAGAAGACACTGAATGGACATGCACACGTTAAATGTCGGCCACAGTAGTGAAAACACTCCGGAACAACACACTTAAAACCCACTTGGAGTACACAAGACGATGAATAAAACTGCAAGGCGGGACCTGCTGAGCTAAAGAGCAGAGGGGATGGAAAAGGAGGGGAGAGCAAGGGCAGCAGGGGAATCGGCGGGATGAAGAGAGGAGGGGCATCAGTGGGTACACGAAGAGGCAGGAGACACGTGGGGTGGGAGATGAAGAGGGAATACAGGGCAGGAGGGAGTGCAGAGACACTGAAAGGAGGCACAAGGGATGGAGGGGGAGTAGGAGGGGGAAGCCTCTCAGGAGGAGGGAGGGGGATGAGAGGGAGCCCTGAGGAGGAGGCAGGAAGATGGGATTAGAGTTGGTAGGAAGGGTAGATGTAAGGGCGAAGCTCATCATCCGGAAGGGGTAGACGGTGGAAGTGCTAGCTGATCTGAGCTTTTTTTTTTCTTTATTGTCATTTTGAAACCTGGATACAGGCAGGCCTGCAGCAGCATACTACGCCGCTCTTTGTCCGCAGAGAAACACAAAGATACAATGAAGACAATTAGAGAAAAAAGATGGTGGAAATATAAATGGAGACAAACACTTTTTAAAATACAAGGTGCAGCTCATAGGCGTAGATTCCAAGATAAAATTGTTCAGACACTTGGACACAGACAAAACGAAAATTGTCACACGTGAATGTAGGTGCACAAAACGAATAACACTGAACCACTTAAGCACAAAACGACGGCACACACAGAACATGAGGCATTGATCTCTGGCGCGCGAATATTCACTAACCGTATACGAGTCTGGGGACCTGCCAAGAGAGGAGGAGGGGGGGTGGGAGAGGGAGAGGCGAGAGCAGATGCCATGGGCAGGGCAGATATGGGGAAGGGAGGAAGGGGGAGGGGAAGTCCGGGGGAAGAAGGGTGGAGGGAGGTGATGGGGGAAAAGGAAAAGGAAGGGAGGGAGGGTGCCTAAAAGAAAGGACACAGGAAGTGGGGGGAGATCAAAGTTGGTAGAAGGGGTAGATGGTGGGGAGGAGGACATCAGCAGGGAGGGGGAGTGGGCGGAAGCCACCCTGGGAGAGGGTAAGGAGGGTGGAGAGATGGAGACCGGGTGGGACGTGGGAATACAGGCACAGCAGTGAGCGGGGGTGGGAGAGGATGGGTGAGACAAGCGGATGAGGAGGATCGAGTTTGCAGGAGGTGTACAGGATTCTTATCCTTTCAAGGACAAGGAGGAGGTGGGGGAAGGGGATGAGAGCATACAGGATCCACATGGGGGAGGGGAGACAGATGTGATAGGTGAGGCAGAGAGCATGGTGTTCAAGGATTTGGAGGGATATATAAAAGGTAGGGGGGCGGAGATCCAGGCTGGATGGGCATAACAAAGGATAGGGCGGATGAGGGATTTATAGGTGTGGAGGATGGTGGAGTGGTCCAGACCCCACGTACGGCCGGAAAGGAGCTTGAGAAGACGGAGTCGGGAGTGTGCCTTGGCTTGGATTGTCTGGAGATGGGGAGTCCAGGAGAGGCGATGGTCGAGGGTGACGCCAAGGTACTTAAGGGTGGGAGTGAGGGTGATAGGACAGCCATAGACAGTGAGATAGAAATCAAGGAGGTGGAAGGAAGGGGTGGTTTTGCCTACAATGATCGCCTGGGTCATGGAGGGATTGAGCTTGAGCAACCACTGGTTGCACCAAGTGGTGAACCGGTCAAGATGGTATTGGAGAAGGTGTTGGGAGCGCTGCAGGGTGGCGGCAAGGGCAAGGAAGGCGGTGTCATCGGCAAACTGAAGAAGGTGGACGGGGGGATGATGGTGGCGGCATGTCCGCCGTATACAAAACGTACAGAAGGGGGGAGAGGACGTAGCCTTGGGACACACCGGCGGAGGAGAAAAAGGTGTAATAGTCTGTATTATGGATGGTGACGTAGGAAGGACGGTGGGAGAGAAAGGAGCCGATCAGACGGATGTAGTTAATGGGAAGGGCGCAGGTTTGGAAGTTGAAGAGGACTCCGGAATGCCATACACGGTCATAAGCTCGTTCAAAGTTCAGGGAGAAGAAGATTGCGGAGCGACGGGAATTAAGCTGGTCGGAAAGGAGATGAGTGAGGTGAAGGAGAAGATCGTCAGAAGAGAAGGACGGCTGAAAGCCACACTGGGTAACGGGAAGGAGGCGGTGCTGGCGGAGATGCTGGTGGATGCTGCAGGTGAGGATAGATTCCAGGACCTTGCTGAAGACCGAGGTAAGGCTGAAGGGACGGTAAGAGGAGATGGCGGACGGTGGTTTGCCAGGTTTAAGGAACATCAGGATATGGGAGGTTTTCCACAGGCCGGGGTAGTAACCGATGGACAGGACTACATTGTAGAGCCTGGCCAGGGTGGAGAAGAAAGAGACAGGAGCTTCACGAAGGTGACGGTAGGTGACACGATCGTGAACAGGAGCGGTGTTGCGTTTTATGCGGACTGTAGCAATGAGATCCTGTGTAGCGATAGGGGCATTGAGTTCCGTGTGTGCAATGTTGTCCAAGTACTGGAAACCAGGTGCGAGGGGAGGGACAGAGGTGTCACTTTGATTGCGGACATCCGTAAAGAGGGAATAATCGAACTGGGGATCATCGGGGATGGAAAAGACATCGGAGAGGTAAGAGGCAAAGTGATTGGCCTTACTAAGGGAGTCAGGGAAGGGGTGATCATGGAGAAGAGGATAGTAGGGGGAGGTTTTAGTTCTGATAAGGCGATGGAAGGCAGACTAAAACTTGGACGAGTTGATAGATAGGGTAGCATTTAAACGGGTGCATGTCTGTCGCCAGTCCCGGCGTTTCTTAGCCATGAGCAAATTACGAATCTGTCGCTGGAGTTGCCAGTGGCGTCGGAGTGTGTCCGGATCACGCGTGCGGTGGAAGGCACGGTAGAGACGGCGGGATTCACGGAGGAGGAGGACGGCCTGTGGGGGTAAGGTAGGACGGTGGGGGTGGATGGCGACAGTAGGGACATGGGCCTCCACGGCCTCAGACAAGGTCTGCTGGCGAAAGGAGGCGGCATGGGTTACATCGTCAGGGTGGTGGTAGGTGAAGGGGTGGTTATCTACCTGGGTGGAAAGGGTATCCCGATAGGCATTCCAGTTGGCATGGGAATAGTCATGGATGTACTTAGGGGGAGGGTGATGACGAGGGTCAGGTTGGGGGCGACGACCGTCTGAAATGGTAAGGAGGACAGGGAGATGGTCGCTACCAATAGGCTCCAGGACATCCACCGTTATGCAGCCAAGGAGGTTGGGGGAGGAAAGGATAACATCAGGAGTGGAGTTGAATTCGGGACGGGTGTGCTGGGGGATGGAGAGGAGGTCGTCTTGAAGGGAGGAGGGGAACCGATGCCACCGCCGTAACTGGGCGGCAGAAAGACTATGGATGTTGAGGTCAGTGACGATCACGTAGGAGGAGAAGGTATGGTCAATGTCGGAGAGGAAGTCGAAGGGAATAGGGGCGTTAGGGCAGACATAGATGGTGGCGCAGGGAAGAAGAGACTAAGGATCAGATGTTCGGTGGGGTTGGTAAGGAGTGGTTGGAGCCGAATGGGGATCTGGCAGTAGCAACCAATGGCAACTGGGCCACGCACAATCGGGAGGGGATTATCGGAGCGGTGGAGGAGGTAGGGCGAAGTGTGGATGGTGTGGAGGGGATGGAGGAAGGTTTCATTGAGGAGGAAGGCATCCACGCGGTGGGTGGCAAGGGTGTGCAGGAAGAGGTTCTTGTTGGCGGGAAGGGAGCTGTCACGCCATGACAGGGATTTAAAGGAGGGTGTCAAGACGGGAGAAGGTGAAATGTGACTGGTTGTTGGGGCAGGTGGCGTACATTTTTAGTTGGAAAACGGAACGGGCGGCGAGGAAGGGTGTACGGGCTATAAAATAAATAAAATAAATAAAAAAAATGTTGTTGTTATTTTTTAAATATGTTAATTATTCTATCTGTATGATGGTGATTGTGATTGCAATTGTGTTCGCTTATCTGGAACGTGGACGTTTGATTATTCGTTATCAGACGCTTGACAATGGCTTTTTCGTAAAGGCAATGTTACTCGTAGTTGACCGTGAAATAAAACTGAATAATCGGACTTCGTAATTAAATCGTTTCCAAAGACTGCTGCGGTAGGTGCGGACTCATAATCTAAATCTCAATATTACAATAATTTGCCAGCCATGCCAATGCGTCGTACAGAGGTGATTGTCTACTAAACATAAAAAAGTTACACAGTTAGTTAAATCAGATATATTCAATGAATAAGCCTACAGTTCATAATCCTACTTACTTTTATAAATATAAATTCTTTACAGAATCGAGTGCCTAGTGTGGTTGCAACTCGCAGTATTCTTCTATAACATGAAATATGCCGGTGTGCCAGACAATAAAATAAAATACGTGCTTCTCGCACCACTTCTACCAGAGCTCTCCCTTTCTTAATCAAACATAAGAGTAACGTAATTGTGCTTTTGTTTTATCAGCGACACAGCGCTGCAGTTGTGTGCCATAGGCTTTATTTATTTGTCACTGATTATTTATTTAATTAATATTTCGCGTTTCCGAGGAAACTCACGCTCGGCATGCAAATGTGCCTTTATATTGCCCCCTGAATTGCGAGGCGAAAGGACACACCTGCAGGAGCGAGCAATTCACCTAAAGGCACAAGAAAATCTAAGTTATCTACAACTATTTACATGACTTACATTACACATTATATACAAAATTTGAATGACGCGGGTGCACCGTAAAAGTTCTAATGTTGGCAGATAGAGTGCGCGCATGCGCAGAAGCGTCTGTGTAACTGCGGCACTGCCGTTATATCGTACAGTTAGATTCACGCGGCACAGTATTGCAGATCATATTGTTCGTGTGCGCGCGTTTTTCAGTCGTTGCACAAAGAAAATATTCAACCAAGATTACATATGAAGACTACATTCTGTGACAGGTAACTTAGTTTTAAATTTACAATTTTTGTTATAACACAATACAACTTAGATTGTTGAATGTTCTTAGTTACATAGTATTGTTTTGAAATACTTCAAAGAAAAATGTCCGTATTTTTAAGGTGCGTTGACCTATACACATCGTGTCGTTATTATAGTTCATATTCGTCCGCTGCACAATAATTTTTTACAGGTTAGTATCGTCGTGGTAAAGTTTTTTGATCACAGTAACATCGTTGTATAACAACGTGATTAATACATAAGCGTGTCCATTTCTCATTTCCATTATAGTTGTAGTGATGCAGTTGGTTGTGACTAAAAGCATTGCTTATTACAGATCAGACGTGACCCGTCGAGTAATTGGTCCACGTGCAGTTCGTTTTTTACACTCTGTGGAACCTTGGCTGCAGAACCTCGGACGGTACATAGCTGGCGTCGATCCTTGGACAGTCCAGGTAAGAGTGTCCGTCACATTTCGAGAACATTTCATTCCCTGAAGTTCCAACCAAAATTCTTCCACCCGTCGTGTTGTTTTCTGGATAGGTACTTTGTGTCCATTTAATCCAGTTAACATCTTGAAGTTGGGTACTGTAGTAATGTCACTAGACGATGCACGAATTATGCACTTCACATTTTCAGTTTTTTGCTGAATATAGCTCACCTAAATGTTCGTAGTTATTAGTCAAGGAAATCGTTCATCGCGTTTACATAGATACGCTGCATAATGAATGGCATTAACAGTTTCTTTCACATAGGTTTCCGTGTAGTTGCAGAGTTAGTAATGTTCGTTAATGTCCGTGAACAGTGGTTCACTATGCAATGTCTTTTTTGGCACTCGTTTAGTTCAAATTCTTACATAGTAACAGTTACACTATACATCAGTTAAAAAAAAAAAGTAATTATACATACACACGTCACATATTTTCTTAGCATAAACATAATATAGTTGCACATAAACATGTTTACATCATCATTACATCGCTATAGGTTATTACATTGTGTCACATTTGATTTCATGAATTGCAGATATTTACATCCTCTTTAGCGGTTTTGCTGGGATATTATCGATGTTTTTTTTTTGTGATGTCATCTGAAATTAAGATAGGTTAGACACAACATTCATTACATCAGTAGGCAAGACCAGGCGTTTTCACTACTCAATAAATATTCAAAATAGTAAGAGAGAGAAAATGTTCGATTCCTCGCGTTTTGTGCGTGTGTGTAGAGTGTCTGTGTGGCCTTGACTACTGATAGATGCTTTTCGTGTTGAGAGATGTGCGTCTAATCTATTTCTCAAAGTAAAAGATCGCTTCACAGATGACGTCTGTCAGTTCGTCAGGTGTCACACCAAGTCAGTGGTACCTTCAGTAACAAATGTTCCGTGAAAAATTAATATGTCATCCACTGCTACGTAATCATAAATTTTACTTTAATATTCCGTCTTTCAGGTGGAGGCGCGCGCTGAAAGAAGAGTTCTTCTGTCTTCAACTGCGTCACTGGAACCGCTGAAATGAAAATTTCTATACTACTTATTATCTGTGTTGTAACAACAGAGTTTTTCGAGTTGCTTAGCAATATTTTGATGGGTATGACTTTGACATTATTCAGCATGAAATGCTCTAAGATCTCGGTGTGCGTATAGCCCAATAATTTTGTTAGTTCTAGGATGTTGTAACAGATACGCACCAGGATGCGGTATGTTAACAATTATATAAGGTCCTTCATATAGCAGACGCCACTTAGCGTTGCGTCGTTTGAGTGCTACAGACTTATGATGAGTACGAAGTAGTACAAGCATTCCTACCTCGAATTTTTGTTTTCTTTTTATTATGTTTCTGTGATGTTTGTTTCGTATTTGTGCGTGATGTGTCAATGTAGTCAATACTTCTTTTATTTTCTGTTCAGGTGTGATTTCCTTGTCTGACAACTTAGGTAATGGTTCTATCCACTGATCGTTCTGTTTGCAATTGAACATGATCTCGTTAGGTGTGTAATTCGTATCGTAAATATTTAAGTTATTGTGTACGTCTTCGAAAAGACTTAGGTAGGACACCCAATTAGTATGTTTTGATGAAATATAGGTCCTCATGAAACGATTTAATTCTCGGAAAAGTCTCTCAGTCGCGTTACATTGTGGACTAAACCTCGAAATAAATATACTTTTAATGTTATTGTCCTTCAAGAAATTTCTCCATTTGTACCCAGAGTAGTATGCTGCATTATCTGATAGAATTGCTTTAGGTTTTCCCACGTGCGTCAGGTAATCACTTGAGAATCTTCGTATTATAGCATTTGCAGTGGCGGATTTTAAAGCATAAAGTTTTACATGTTTAGAAAATATATCGTAAAAAGCTAAGATATATTTGACGCCTCCAGAGCTTGCTGGATGCGGTCCACTGATGTCAGTACACAGAATTTCCAGGGGTTTACTAGGTAAAATAGAATGTAAATCTGTTTTTGTGGATAAATTCTGAGGTATTGATTTTTGACATATGACACATGTTTTTAGTTCCCTGTAAATTTTTCTTCTCATATTGCTAAAATAACAGTATGTACTGAGCTTTGCCAAACACTTTTTCGTCCCATAATGACCCCAAACTAAGTGTGTGTGCCAAATTAGATTACGTTCAGACTCTTTGGGAATGCATACACACCAGTTAGTAGCATTTGGATGTCGGCGATAAAATAACACATCATTGTGTAACTTGTAATACTTAGTCAAAGGATGATTGTGTTTTTCTACCAGTAATGTTATTATCTTATACCAGTGAGGATCAGATTTTTGTAATTAAGCCATGTTTCTGCACATATCAATATAATATTGGTGATACTGCTTGTCTTGCATTAAGAGAATCCTGTAGTCATTTATATTTTCTAAGTCACTGTTGGTATCATTCATACCTTGTGGAAGTCTAGACAAAGTGTCTGCAATGGTGTTGTCCTTACCTCTTATGTACTTACTTTCAAAAGAGTAGTTCTGAAGTGTAACTGCCCATCGTGATAGTCTAGGATGTACAAGTTTACAAGTTAACAAAAATGTCAGGGCCTGGTGATCGGTGTAAATTACCGTATGTTTTCCAAATAAATAATAATTGAATTTCTAGAATGCCCATACTATGGAAAGTGTTTCTAACTCAGTAGTGGAGTATGTACGCTCACATTCAGTTAGAGTGCGACTCGCAAACCCAATAATTCTTATCTGTTCCTCCTCTTTATTCTTTACAACTTGAAATAAGCAACAGCCCAAGCCAGTACGTGAAGCGTCACAAGTCATACAAAAATCTAAATTGAAATCTGGATGGCTCAAAATGTTAGCATTCACTAAAGCATGTTTAATTGTATTAAAGTCATTCTGGCACTGTTCCGACCAGATCCAAACTTGATTCTTTCTGAGTAGATTTAGCAGATGTTTACTGTTCAAAAGTGGTTGTGGCAAAAAACGTCTGAAAAATGAACATAGCCCAAGGAATGATTTTAACTGCTTTTTAGTTCGAGGGCTAGGAAAGTTTCTGATAGCATCTAATTTACTGGGATCCGGACGTATGCCCTGTGAATTAATGATATGTCCTAAATACTTTATCTCACTGCAACCAAATTTTGATTTTCTTAGGTTGGCTGTGACTCCAGCTTGTGCAAATTTTTCTAAAATTCTTTGAAGTGTGTCAACGTGTTCATTCCAAGATTGTGTAGCTATCAGTATATCATCTACATAGTGTGTGACTGTCTCAACTAAATCGTCGCCAAGCACGGTATCCAGGGCTGTAATGAATACCCCAGAGCTGACATTCAGTCCGAAGGGTAGAACACAAAACTGATAGGTTCGCCCCCCGAACATAAATGCAGTATATTTCCGAGAATCAGGAGTGATACCCACCTGCCAAAACGAATTAGCGAGATGTATTGTGGAAAAATATTTTGCATCTAGAGATTTCTGTACTTGCTCTTCTAAATTTTCAGGTTTTGTGTGAACCGGTAAAATTATTTCATTAATAGCTCGTGCGTCTAACACTAACCTAATGCTTCCATTTGATTTTTTGACAACAAGTAGAGGACTACAATAAGGTGATGTGGATGGTTCAATGACCTTCCAGTCTAACATTTGTTTTAATTCTTGCCACACAGCAGGTCGTTGAGATAACGGTACGTTATATGTCTTATGGTAGAAGATCTTGTGAGGCTTAACTTCAATCTTGTACACATACGTGTTGATAACACCTAATCGTTTGGTAAAAACTTGTAAATATTTGGATAACACTTCCTGTAGTTTTATACGTTCATGTACACTGAGAGCTGTAGCTTCATTTATCTTATGATCAAGCAATGTTTTCAAGTCCATTAGCTCTGTGTCAGATGAGTGTGTTTGCATGTCTTGAATGTCATTGTCAAGTACTAACTGAACCTTGTACCCTGTACAGTGTTTGTCATGCTTTAGAGTTCTCCTGTCCAAATCAATAATAATTACACTGCCTTTATCATTTAAAATACATTTACCTTTGGAGAAGTCTATAATGCAGTCCTTCTCGCTCATAATATCTATTCCTAATATGCAATTTGTCACAAGGTTTTGTACAACCAGGAATGGCCATTGTACGGTTCCATTACCTATTTTAACGTTTACAAAAACTTGCTTCGTAACCCTACATGACTTATTACCTAGTGCAGTAGTTATTTTACAGTTTTGGGCAGGAAACTCAGGCACAGGTTCCAATTCACACATCTTTTTATAGAAATTAAAAGACAAAACGCTTACAGCTGCACCTGTATCTAGGATAATAGTAGTTGGAATCCCACCTACTACACCAGTAGTAGATGCTAAAACAATTTCATTTGTGTTTAAACGACATTGTGTACTGTCTTGTAAAAGTTCATCTGATATATTGTTATTGTGGTTGTATCTTATAAATAAAACAGGTAGTTTTTGTTTAGAATTACTCGGCATATCATTATTCTGTTGTTCAAGTGTGGTGTCAAATAACTGATTAACATTGAAGTCGCCCCCCAAGAATTCTTCAGCCACGACCTGGGGCAAAGTAGTGACTGTTTCTAGTTTGTTGGATTATTATTTGTACTAGGTACTGACACAGATTGAGGTTGTGCATCAGGTGTCATTTCTATTATATTCACATTCGGATATTGCCTATTATGATCTCCAAACTTTTGCGGTTGTTGTTGCTGTTGCGCATTATAACTTACCTGTCGGTCGTAAGGTATGCTCCAATTTTGACCTGGTGGCTGCTGTGGTAAAGCAGAGTTTGAATGAAAGTACTGATCGTTACGAGTCCAACCTTGATGCTGTCTTGGCTCGTAGTTATTATTATTTCTATTTCTGTTTGTGTTTTTGTTATTATCTTTGTATCCGTTGTTACCGTTGTAGTTATTACCGCGGTGCCTTTTGTATGGATTGCCGCATGAAATGTTATTACTGTTGTAACTATTGTTTGTATTGGAATACGCGTGTTGATTTTGATTTCCGTACTGAGACGGCATGTGAGTTTGCTGTTTTTGTTGTGCCGCGTATCCAACTGTGGGCGCGCCAGAATTGTGTTGGCAAGCCTGCATGTTTTGCATACCACTAGTGTAAACATTGTGGCTGCTGTTTTGCCGCGCGAAGCGCTGATCTTCAAGTAACATGTCAACCGAATCTAAGGCTGTTAAAAAATAATCTGGATCGTCATCCGGGATGTGTAGAAGTTTTTCCTTAATGTTGAAAAGCAATTTGGCCTTCAACGCACGGAGTATATCACGCGTTGCGACTGGTTCGTCTAAAAAATGTCCCATGTTCAAAAATTTTTCAAAATATCTGCGTAAGTTACCATTTTTACTGTTAAAAGTTTCAGGTTCTAAAATTTGTCTTCTGAGTCGCTCCTGGACGGATTGCGACCAGAATTTGTTCAGAAAAGCACGCTCAAATTCACTGTACGTGGTACATACGTCAGCTTGACTGTATGCCCAGACAGCTGCATCGCCTTGGATGTAACCGACAATATATGAAATCTTTTTCCGGTCACTCCAAGTGCATGGAAATGCGTTACTAAAAGATTTAAGAAAAATCACCGGATGAATGGTTCGTTTTTCTGGGATAAAAATCTGAAATTGCCTGTGTTTCATTAAGCTTTCATCTTCCTTCGCATTGTGATATGGATTTATTCCACTGTAATTACTGGTATGTTCAGCTGGCGAGTAATTACGATAATGTTGCTGTGGTTTACCATGATAATAGCTTGTGTTTGTGTTTCCACATCGTGGTATGTGTTGTAGTCGTGGTGTGTTTTGTTCTTGAGTATTTGTCGTGTGCGGAATGTGTGTATCATACTCGAATGTATATTGGTTTCTGAACTGTACATTTTGACTGATATTTTCTTTACATTCAGACTGTAGTTGGTCGGTGAATTGTCTCATGGGTGCAGTGACGGATTGTACTGCGTCACTGATCAGCTGTTTGTTATTAGTAATGTATTGCGCTACGGAGTCGTGCACAATTGTTGGTAAATTTTCACGTAAGCATCTATCAAAATGTTTGTCTTTGTTCTCAACCCAATCATGAAATTCTTTATTAATATTTTGAAAATGAGCTGTGGCATCTGATTGTAAGATGTCAGTCAGGTGTTGTTCAACATTGTCAAATTTATTCTGTACGTCAGTAATTCGTTTTTCAAGATTGTCATGTACTGAGGGATATGTTTGAATTTGTTCAGTAAGAACTTCACACGTGACATTAAGGTTTTTTACTTGTGTCTGTAAAAGTGCTACGTCAGTTGTAGTCTTTTCTTGTCTCGTATTGAGCTGGGAAAATTTAGTACTGAGTTCGGTCATCTGTTTGGTCAGTGTGGCGTCTATAAGTTCCACACGCTTACATAAAGTGTCATTACCTATCTTGATTGCTATGAGATCAGATTTGATTTCGTCATTTTGTGTTTTTAACTGTTCATTTTGTGTCTCTAATTGTGCCTTTAAGGTTGCCATGTTTTCGGCGTTTTGTTTCATTAGCATTTGTAACATGTCGGCAATGTTTACCGTTTGCAAGGTCTCTGCCCCCGCCGCGTCATTAGACGTGACGTCATGCATTAACATGGGCTCTGATTGAGATTTTGAAATTTTTGTAGTGGACGGCCTATCGTCAAAATTTTCGTCAACACTTGCGTCAATATTTGATGAATCGTCACCTCCGGTTGCTGTCGTAAAGTCATTTTCTAACACTTGTCTCACGTCCGAGTCGGATTGCGTCTGAATAGTACGTCCTTGCTGTTCCATTTTTGCGTATTGTTTTCTAGTTATTACCATGCCACACGTGATATATGTTTCAAGAAAATTTTTGACACTGATTTTAAAATAAAATGTAGTTGAGCATGAATCGCTCGTAGCAACAATGGCTGTCTGTTAATTTAAAAATATAAACTGAATTTGAGATTATTGGTAATGGCTGCTGGCCATGTTACATGATATCGTACAGAAGTCGGCCATATTGTACACTCGTGTATTGGTATTGTTGCATACGTTATTGTTTAGGGAAAAGTACTGAGAATGAAATTTATCACTGAAACTGTTATGCGGAAAAGAAACACTACAGAATTTACTGAAAAGCTAATACACTGAATTATACGTCTTGTCAAGCCTGCTAATGCAAAGATGCTGCGTCTTACCTAATTTTGCTGGAAGTTTCATTGCGTCTTCCCGCAAAATTTCAGAATTGGAAAATATCTTCAGATTTTGTTATCTCTCATACATTGACGTCCAGGTCCAGAAAGTTGATTTTTTACATGAAACAAAGAGAACAATGTAACAAATGACAAAATAACAAGTCCGACACGCAGTCGCCAATATAAAATAAATAAAATAAATATAAAAATATATTGTTATTTAGATATTGATTATTCTATCTGTATGATGGTGATTGTGATTGCAATTGTGTTCGCTTATCTGGAACGTGGACGTTTGATTATTCGTTATCAGACGCTTGACAATGGCTTTTTCGTAAAGGCAATGTTACTCGTAGTTGACCGTGAAATAAAACTGAATAATCGGACTTCGTAATTAAATCGTTTCCAAAGACTGCTGCGGCAGGTGCGGACTCATAATCTAAATCTCAATATTACAATAATTTGCCAGCCATGCCAATGCGTCGTACAGAGGTGATTGTCTACTAAACATAAAAAAGTTACACAGTTAGTTAAATCAGATATATTCAATGAATAAGCCTACAGTTCATAATCCTACTTACTTTTATAAATATAAATTCTTTACAGAATCGAGTGCCTAGTGTGGTTGCAACTCGCAGTATTCTTCTATAACATGAAATATGGCGGTGTGCCAGACAATAAAATAAAATACGTGCTTCTCGCACCACTTCTACCAGAGCTCTCCCTTTCTTAATCAAACATAAGAGTAACGTAATTGTGCTTTTGTTTTATCAGCGACACAGCGCTGCAGTTGTGTGCCATAGGCTTTATTTATTTGTCACTGATTATTTATTTAATTAATATTTCGCGTTTCCGAGGAAACTCACGCTCGGCATGCAAATGTGCCTTTATAGGGCGCTGATAATGATGAACATTCTGAAGGACGATGGTGAGGAATCTGATGATGTCCTCAGCGGTAGGCGGCGGGCGAAGGGAATTGCTGGGAGAGGTGGGAGCGTCCAGATGGGGGAAAGGAATGGTGAGGTCAGGAGTGGTAGGAGGTGGTCGGGCCTTACATTTCTGAAAATATGTAGGATGAGGGAGGTTACAGGTATTACAGGAAGGGAGGGACTGGAGATTGGGGCACTGCCATAAAAAGTGGGCTTGCCTACAGTGCGGGCAGGTGGGGGTCTTGCGACACTCAGATGTCGGGTGTGCATTATACTGCAAGCACCTTTGGCAGCGGAGGGATTGAGGAGGGGAACAGGAGGGGTCCTCTTTATAACGTTGGTTGAAAAGGAGGGCACCCTCCTTCAGGAGACGGTCTATGGAGGGGCGTGCTCGGAAAAGTCCCGCATAAGGCAGGTGGGCTGGCAGCGTTGTGGATGCGATGAACCACACGCACCTCCAGATGGGGATGTGCCTGAAGCTCCGCCAACACCTCCTCCTCCGTGATCATCGGACAAAGCCGAGTGATCACGGCGGTGAGGGTTGGCGGGCGACGCGGGGGTTGGGGTTGGCAGGTAGGAGACGGACAAGGAGCAGGGTTGAGGGTGGCGTTGTGGCCAGAACAGGTGATGGGGAGGTGGGAGAGGATGTCAGTATGGAGGGTTGGGCTGGGGGAGGAGATGAGAACAGAATCCCATCTGGGAGTGAGGAGAGATGGGGGCACCAGGGAAGTGTTGGTGGCAGAGGAGGGAGAGCTTCTGGACCTCGAGAAGGGAAGGATCGGAACAGGAGAGGAGGTATTTGTATAAAGAGGGGGGGAGGAGGAGGAGGAGGAAGCAGAGGGAGCAGAGCCAGGTAGGGAGACATCCACGGCATCCTGGGGGTGGGAGGAGGACAGGGCGGGGTCTTTTTGGGAGCAGAGGAGGTGGTGGTGCCACTAGGGCGCTTAACGGCAGCAGAAGGGTGGGTGGTGATATGAGGGACGGGAGCTATAGGCAGGTGGCGGGAAGGGGCAGGTCCCAGCGCGGACGCAGCAGTCGGCGCCGGAGATGGTGACGGTGAAGGCGACAGCGACAGTAGTGGCGGTGATGACAAAGGTGATGGGGAGAGTTGGGCATGGGCAGTGCCCCAACGGGCCACCACCCTAGCTGGAGGTGCAGTGACATTCTGGGGGAGTGGGGGAAAGGATCAGAGGGAGAGGAACGGTAGGAAGAACCTGGAGAGGGGTCGACAAAGAGTGAGGGGGAAGGGAGAGTGTGAAGAGGCGGTATGGTGGTGGTGGCGGCGGAGGGGGAAGTATAAAGTATGGCTGTGGTGGTAGTGGTTGTGGGGTCTGACATGATGACAGGGAAAAACAAAAACGCACAGGACGAAAAAGATAGGACAAAAACTCGGGACAGACGAAGACGGATGAAGACGGACGGACGAAGACCGGAGTCCCACGCTGCTGGCGCTGGCGCTGACGGCGACAATGGATGGCAGGAATGCGGACGGGGCCGGGGCCAGGGCTGGGGCCGGGGCCAGGGCTGGGGCGGGGGCCGGGGGCCGGGGCCAGGGCCGGGGCCAGGGCCGGGGCCGCTGCCACTGCTGCTGCCGTTGCCGCTGCTGGGCTGGCTGGCTGGCTGGCTGGCTGGACCGCTGCTGCGGCTGCTGCCGGCTGGACTGCTGCTGCTGGCCGGGACCAGGGCCGGGAGCAGGGCTGGGGCTGGGGCTGGGACCCGGGACCCGGGCCAGGACTGGGACCGCTGCTGCTGCTGCTGCTGCTGCTGCTGCTGCTCGGCTGGACCGCTGCTGCTCAGCTGGCTGGCTGGCTGGCTGGCTGGCTGGCACCTGAAAAACCTAGCACTTCGATTAGTGCAGGATGGCACAATCGAAGGGCGGTATCCTTGCAGAGTACCTCCGGAGATGTGCTAGCTGAGCGAAAGGCAGGCGCTTAAGTACGCTCTCGGGGGGGCCATTATTGGCCACTGCAACCACTTGTTTCACTGCAGCGCCCTCACTCTAAATGCGGGCCAGGACGCGCGCGCCACCACAGCTTACTTCGCAATGGTGCAGAGACCTCTATGGGTCTTGGACGTCCATGACGTCTGGCGGGGATTCAAATTCCGAGGCGCGCGGTTCCAGACTACCCACAACATTTTCTATGTGTCTGTTCCAATTTAGGTTATTGGTAATTGTAATCCCTAAGTATTAAGTTGACTTTACAACTTTCAGATTTGTGTGACTTTTCGCATAATCGAAATTTAGCTGATTTCTTTTAGTACTCATGTGAATAATTTCACACTTTTCTTTATTCAGTGTCAATTGCCATTTTTCGCACTGTACAGATATCTTATCTAAATCATTTTGCAATTCGTTTTGGTCGTCTGATGACTTCACAACACGGTAAACGACAGCATTATCTGCAAACAATATAAGACGGCTACTAAGATGGTCTTTTATATCGCTAATATAGATGAGAAACAACAGAGGGCCTATAACACTTCCTTGGGGAACACAGGGTATTACTTCCGTTTTACTCGATGACTTTCCGCCTATTACTACGAACTGTGACCTTTCTGACAGGAAATCACGAATCCAGTCGCACAACTCTGGCGATATTCCACAGGCATGCAGTTTGGTTAAAAGACCCTTTTGAGGAACAGTGTCGAAAGCCTTCTGGAAATCTAAAAATATGGAATCAATTTGACATCCTCTGTTGATAGCACTCATTACTTCATGAGTATAAAGAGCTTGTTGTGTTTCGCAAGAACGATATTTTTTGAATCCGTGTTGACAATGTATCAATAAATCATTTTCTTCGAGTTACTTCATGATGTTCGAATAGAGTATATGTTCCAAAACACTACCGCAAATCGACGTTAGTGATATGGACCTGTAATTAAACGGATTACTCCTACTTCCTTTTTTGGATATTGGTGTGACTTGAGAAATTTTCCAGTCTTTAGGTACTATCTTTCTGTGAACAAGCGGTTGTATATAACTGCTAAATATGTAGCCATTGTCCTTGCCTTTATTAAGTAATTTAAGCTGATTTGTGACACCGAGGATATCTACTTCTGTGTTTCTCATCTTTGCGGTTGTTCTTGATTGAAATTTAGGAATATTTACTTCGTCTCCTTTGAAGAAGGAGTTTCGGAAAACCGTGTTTAATAACTCTGGTTTAGTGGCATGGTCATCAGTGACTGCTCCGTTGTTATCGCGCAGGGAAGGTATTGATTGCGTCTTGCCACTGGTGTGCTTTACATATGAACAGAATCTCATTGGGTTTTCTGTCAGATTTTGAGACAGAGTTTCGTTATGGAAATTATTAAAAACAACTCGCACTGAAGTACACGCTATATTTCGAACTTCTGTAAAACTTTTCCAATCTTGGGAATTTTGCGTTCTTTTGAATTTGGCATGCATTTTTCGCTCCTTTGCAACAGAGATCTGCTCAGTTTTGTGTACCATGGGGGATCAGAACCATCGCTTATTAATTTATGTGGTATATATCTCTCAACTACTGTAGATACTATCATTTCATGACTCTTCTACGCTTACATGACCAGATCGGAAGGAGTGAAGACTGTCTCTTAAAACGGCGTTAAGAGCATTTTTATCAACAGTTTTAAATAGATGTACTTTGCGTTTGTCTTTGATGTTCGCAGGGGTTACGACATTCAACATAGCAGCAACTGCCTTGTGGTCGCTAATCCCTGTATTGTCACGATACTATTTGTCCAGGATTATTTGTTGCTAAGAGGTAAAGTATGCATGCGCAATCATTTACTCCTCGAGTGGGCTCATGAACTAATTGTACAAAATAAATTTCTGAGAAAACATTCAGTACAATTCCGGATGATGTTTTATGCTTGCCGCCGATTGTAAACGTATAATTTTTCCAGCATATAGAGGGTAGTTTGAAGTCACCACCGACTATAACTGTATGAGTGCTGTAACTATTTGAAATGAGACCTACGCTTTCTTTGAACTGCAGTTGGCTGCACTCTTCGTGGCATCCGGATGGACACTTTCCACATCCAGAATGACTGCCTGCTGCATGCACACGGTGTGTACACTGTCTTCCTTCCCCTCCTTGGCAGCCATGTTCCTAAGGGTCCCCATTACGCAGCTAGCGGTGGAGCTCCCAACTACCAGTTTTCTTTGCTCTTCTGAGTCGGGCGGGTCGGTAAAACGATCCAATTCATAGTTTAGTCCGATTGCCAGGTATAAACTCTATCCATAGTATTTCGCATTAACTATCTTCTTCAATTTGACAACAAACTACTTCTGACAGCTAAAAATACTCCACCACCAACTGTATTTAAACTATACTTTCTGAACACAGTTAGATCGTTAAAAAAAAAATAAAAAATTCGGCTGAATTTATTTCTGGCTTTAGTCAGCACTCTGTACCTATAACTATTTTAGCTTTAGTGTTTTCTCTTAGGACTTGGAGCTCTGGTTCTTTCCCAACTCAACTACGACAATTTACAACTACAATACCGATCGTTTCTACAACTGACTTAGTGTGTTTTACCTGTCCCCTTTTAGACGGACGCCCTTTCTGTGGTTCCCTGAGACCCTCTAACCTAAAAAACCGTCCAGTCCCTTCCACACAGCACCTGCTACCCATATAGCCGCTTTCTGTGTGTAGTGGACTCCACACCTACGAGGGTGAGTCAAATGAAAACCTTAAATTTGTAATTTTTTAAAATTGAAATTTCGCGCCGTTAACCTCTAAGTTGGTAAGCGTGTTATAAACAGCGTGCAGAATGACCTGTAGGTGGCAGCATAGTGCAGATGCACACTTACCGACGCAGTATCAGTATAAAGATGGCCGCCCCACTTGCGACTTGCACCAGGGAAGAACAGCGTTCTCTTATTCGGTTTTTGCGTAGTGAATGTGTGAAACCTGTTGAAATTCATGGACGAATGAAGGTTCAGTACGATCATGCATGTCTGTCACAGCAGCAAGTCTACGAATGGATTAAGACGTTCGCAAATGGTGTGACTTCAGTGGAAGATGCTCCTCGTCCAGGTCAGGCACAACGAGTTGTGACTCCACAGAACATTGCAGCAGTTGAACCCATAGTGACGGAAAACCGCCGAGTGACACTGAATGACAATGCAGCATGTTTACAGATTAGTCATGGGTCAGCACACTACATTGTGCATGATGTGCTCCAGTTTCACAAAGTGTCTGCAAGATGGGAGCCACGGCAGCTGACTCCTGAAATGACAGAACGACCTGTTGATGATTGTGAAGAGCGTCTTCGGCGCTTTGAACGAGAAGGTGATGGCTTCCTTGCAAGAATCGTTACTGGGGACGAAACCTGGGTTCACTTCCACCAACCGGAAACGAAGAGAGCGAGCAAGGAATGGCGCCATTCCACATCACCAGAATCATCAACAGAGAAGGTTATGCTGACTCTCTTTGGGACGAAAAAGGCGTCGTTTTGAAGCATTACACGCCTAGAGAGACCACTGTCACCAGTGCATCATACACAGGTCTCCTAAAAAAATTATCTGCGGCCTGCAGTCAAATCAAAGCGATGAGGATTGCTGTCAGCAGGTGTCCTTTGGAACATGACAATGGAAAGCACCACACTGCCCGTACAACAGTTGCAACAATCACAGACCTGCATTTTGAGTGTCTTCCTCATCCACCACACTCACCAGACCTTGCCCCAAGTGATTTCCATATGTATGGACCACTCAAAGAGGCAATGGGAGGAAAGAAGTTCCGTTCTGATGAAGAGGTAGGCCACGCGGTGCATGAATGGTTGCGCAGACTACTAAAAGAATTTTTTTCTAATGGAATTTATGCACTTTGTAAGCGTTGGAGGACTTGCATTGAGCGTGGGGGAGATTATGTTGAAAAGAGATACAGCTTTGTACCACTTCTGCACAATAAATAATATTTAAAAATATATTTAAAGTTTTCATTTGTCTCACACTCGTATTAAGCGGAACCCAGAAACCCACCACCGGATAGCGCAAGGAATCTGCAGCCCAGACGGTCACAGAACCGCTTGAGTCTCTGATTCAGGCCCTTCACTCGGTTCTGCACCAAAGGACAAAGGACCACCGTCGGTTCTATCGACGATGCTGCAGATGGCGAGCTCAGCCTTAATCTCGCAGGCAAGACTGGAGGTCTTCACCATTTCTGATAGCTGTATGAAACCAGAGAGAATCTCCTCCGATCCAAAGCGACACGCGTCATTGGTGTCGACATGAGCCACCACCTGCAGTTAGCTGCACCTGTACTCTTCTTGGCATCCGGAAGGACCCTTTCCAGATCCATAATGACTCCCTTGTGGCATGCACACGGTGTGTACACTCCCTTCCCCTCCTTGGCAACCATGTCCCTAAGGGGCCCCATTACGCGCCTAACGGTGGCTCCCAACTACCAGGAAACCCACCCTCTGTGAATGGCCAGACGTTTTGGGACAAGAAGCTTCCTCTGGAACAGTGTGAACTACTGCATCCGGTTCAGAGACGTCGTCAGACACAGATAACGCCAAAAACCTAACGGTGGCTCCCAACTACCAGGAAACCCACCCTCTGTGAATGGCCAGACGTTTTGGGCCAAGAAGCTTCCTCTGGAACAGTGTGAACTACTGCATCCGGCTCAGAGACGTCGTCAGACACAGATAACGCCAAAAACCTGTTCTTCAAACGAACTGGGGAGGCCCTACGATGGGCCTCACGGTAAGTCTTTCGCTGCCTGCTAGATTTCGGAATGATCTCCCACTCGACCACAGGTGAGGGGTCAACCTCAGTGCAGGCAGTACCCGGGACAGCCACATCAGTGGACCGATCGGAGGACACATGGGACGTGCTTGACGTCCCTCACATCCCCGCGTCCGACATGCCACAGTGATGCCCTTTGGCAGCAACCGAAAACTGTGTGACAGAAGCCAACACAGCCTGGAGCTGTGAGCGAAGTGTCACCAACTCAGCTCCCATCTGTACTCAGCAATCACAGTTCCTATCCATTATTGCAGTCGCTCCTATTTGAAGCTCGTAAAAAATATGTAACAAACGAACGGTGTACTCGGCTTATTAGCAGCAGGAATTCGAAGTGCTCTCTCACTAACGGTCTAAACGACACTGAGCTACACTAACCAAAACAAAAGAAAGCCATTACAGTACGAGAGTCGATAACAACAGCGGTACTGTATGCTATGCTGTCATTAAAATAAAAGCTTCCGCCTAATACGCACTCGAACACGCAAGAAATTACGAAAATAATCCAGTAACTACACAGGTACCTGTAACAAAGTCGCTCCTGTTGGAAGCTCGTAAAAATATATAACAAACGAACGGTGTACTCGCCTTATTAGCAGCAGGAACACGAGGTGCTCTGTCTCTGACGGAATATTCAGCACGCGTTTTAGTGTAAAACACGTGGAAACTGTGGTAGCCATAGTAGAGCGGCAGACGACGCTACAAGTAGAGGAACACAAACGGACTCGGCAGACAGAATAACACTAACAAGGGAAACACACAATCAATGCTGCAGCAAGTGAGATAAACAGGAACCTTCCCTCTCTGCACTCGAAGCAGAACTACCAAAACGATTGAGCTACCCCTACATGACTCACGATCTGCCCTTACATACTGTGGCTCTGGCTAAGCCGTGTTTCTGGAATATTCTTTCTTAGAGAAGTCCTAATCCTACTGTGAAGGTAGGAGTCCACCTGTTTATATGACCACTCATGGATGGTGTTGTGTTGTCCTCATCATCATTTCATCCACATCACTGGCACGCGAGTCGCCCACTGTGTCGTCGACTGAAATAAGACATTCACTTGGGGGCCGAACTTCCCCGGATGGGTCCTCCCTTCCAGCAATGCCACACACTCAGTTCATTTTTTTAGGAAGGTAGAAGATACTGGTGGAAGTAAAGCTGTGAGGATGGATGCTGTGCCGTGTTTGCCTAGCTCCATTGATAGAGCAAATGACAAAGGTCGCGAGTGCCGGTGCAGCACACGGTTTTAATCTGGTACAAAGTTTCATACTTTGTGTTCTTTCTAGCTTCAATTTGCAACTGCCTTTTCTTTCTCGAACATTTCTTTGCCAACATTCACTAGAGTGTTCCCATCTACGTTTAAATCTGCAACAGATGTTATGATCGCCATGTTGAGAGAGAAGCTGGATCGATACTTCTGTCGACTGACCTTGTGCAACATTTCCTTAGTCAAGTACGACGTCCAAGTTTCCTACTGAATAACATTTGAGGAATTCATTTTGACATAGTTCCCTATTATCAAACACAGCACGTAGCTTGAAGCAGTCGCCCTCCGTTTTCTGGCGGTGGCGCCGTTGTCGCAGTTGAAGGCTTCGATGTCTCCCTCTAGCGGGAAAGGGGAAAAGTGGGCTGTTCGCGTGGGTTTAAGAAGTGGCTGTATTGGCTCTCATGGACGCGGATCCTGTACGACCTCATTCCATTCCCCCACCTCCTCCTTTTCCTTGAATGGATACAGATCCTCTACACTTCCCGTAAACGCGATCCTCCTCACCCGCTTGTCTCACCCATCCTTTCCCACCCCCGCCCACTGCCACGCCTGTATCTCCACATCCCACCTGCTCTCCATCTCCCCTTACCCTCTCCCAAGGTGGCTTGCGCCAGCTCAATCTCCCTGATGATGGCCTCCTCCCCTCCATCTACCCCTGCTACCAACTTTGATACTCCTCTCCCTGTGTTTTTTCCTTTGGGCACCCTCCCTCCCTTCTCTCCTCCTTCCCTCCCTCCTCCCATTCTCCCCACTCCCCCCTGGGCTTCCCCTACCCCCGTCCCTCTACTCCTCCTCCCATCTCCTCTGCCATTGGCATCTTTGCTCTCCCATCTCCCTCCCCCTCACCCTTCTCCCCCTCTTGGCAGGTCACCAGACTCGCACATGTTACGTGAACATTCGCGCGCCAGAGATCATCGCCATCCGTTTCTTGTGTGTGCCATCGTGTTTTGTGTTTAGTGTTCACCGTCACACTCCATTGTTCACATGTGCCATCGATATCATCAGTGTATGTGCGTCGTGTCAACAGTTTGTCGTGTGAATTATCGAGTGTGAACGGCTTCATGTTTTTTATGTTACTGTGTCTACTGTTTTTTACTCGCCGATTGTTCAAACTCATGTGTCTTCTATATTTTTATCATTGTTAACTCTTGGGCTGAAGAGCCGCGTAAGGTGCTGCTGCCAGTCTACCTGTTGTTGTACGGGTATCAAAATCACAATAAAGAAAAAAAAAAAAAAGCTCTCGTGGAGAGTTGGCAGTCGCGGCATCAAGGATCGACTTCTCTGCTGGTGCTATATGGACAGCACGCAGACCGTGGCATCAGCGTAAGCGACTTGAGCAGCGGCTCCGTGGTATGGGGCGTTAACTGCTCGTCGTGAAAGGAATCTTCCTGAGCGTGGGTACGCGAGGGAGCCTAATTTGCTGTTCGGCCGTATGCTGTCGACCGGCGAGGAGGTTCTGAAAATGGGCGCGCCCTACTGCGTCCGTTGAAACGGCTGGCAGCGGGCGGCAGAGCATTTGTGGGTGCTGCGTTGGTTCAGTCCTGGGAGTCGTAACGCACCAGAAGTTGAGTATTGATGGTTAACAGATTTTATGAAGTTTAATTGAGTTCAATTTACTCATTCTTGTTAATTACACCAGCCGTATTTTTTGGAGGGGTTTCCCGCCATAGCTGTGTGGTGCCGCGTCTTCCATCATTGACACAAGAAACAAGCCTGATAAGTTTTTCTTACAGCCTCACTGGCATGGATTAGTTTTCTTCCCCAGCCAAGATTACATCTGATGGTAGGATCGTAATGAGTGCGACCTATCTGCGTCCGATGTTGGTGATAGCCTTTCGCGATTATAAGACTTCCTCGGCGGAGGTTTCACATAAAGCTCGTACGCGAGATCGTCCGAAGTCTCGCAGCTGGAATTCCAATACAGTGCTAATGTCAGCTGTTCTCCTGTCTGACCTGTTAAGTCCTCGAAGACTCAGGTTTTAACGAATTCAGTAGCTTGCACTTTCAGATGTGGCTATTGCTCCGTAAAGTTTAGTTTTTCCCTGTACCTTGGCAAAAAAGAGGATGCGGTATAACATCCTGTGAAAGCATCGCCGAGAAGGGCAAATGCAGGATCGAAATTTAAAGAATTTCTGGGATATCACAGCAGCGCGGGGTAGCGGCAGGGTCTCAGGTGTCTTGCTCACGGGTGTGTGTGTTGTCCTTAGTGTTAGATTAAGTAGTGTGTAAGCCTACGCACTGATGACCTCAGCGGATTGGTCCCATTGGAACTTCCCACAAGTTTTCGATTTTGAGATACCACAGCCCTGCTGATTTTGCTCTTCCCGGTTTATGGAAGTACAAGTTGATGTACTTGTTTCCTCGACTCGTTAGGAGAATAAGCACACCAATGTCCTCGCTTACGATTGCCACACTGTCAGACTCTGAAACTTGGGAAAGGGCTGTTTCCACAATTAATGAGTCGTTATCTTCTGCCTATAGCACTTGACTGCCCCCATCCTCCACTTTCCCCGCGACATAAAAACCGAGTGGTTCTCGTTGCTCTTATTTGCAAGAATGTTCTCCTGTGCGACTGCAGCATTTGCATCTTCATCGACAATGATATCTGATTAACACCTGGTGTCTTTAAGCGCCAGATATTTCAAAAGACTTTTTTCCCGTTTGAGTTGACAAAAATTCAAAAGTTGAATGCCTTCTTTCCCGATCAGTGTTCTTGTCAGACTTCACAGCTATGCAGAGAAAGACTGCCATGATTCTTCCAATGGAATAGAAAGTAATCAACCCCGCGAGGACGTCTCAGATAGGTAAGCTTACATATAAGGAGCTGCGAATCCAATTGCACTAACAGCGTTGACAACAAATCTTGATCCGAATTCTTTGTACGTGAATGTACTGATCCCAGTCAATAGTGAAGATACAAATCACTGCATCTGACAAAGCGATACACCATTTTCCATTTATCTAGAGTTCACTGTTTGTTTTTCAAACTCAACCACACAAAGAAATGGAGCAATGTTTCAGGGATCACTGATCTGACTTCTGGCAAGAAATCATCAGGTGGTGGATATCGTGATGTGTCATAGACCTGTGTCTATGTGCAGCAGCACGTAAAATTCTCAGATGCTCTTCTCATAAATCTGGATCTCGGGGATCTGCGAATGAAATTATCAGACAGTATTCTATAGGCTGTACTTTTGAAACACGACATTGTGATGCTTTTATGTCTGTTAACAAACATTATTTCTTCAACGTACTTTCGGAAGAGTTGGGTTTTTGTGGTCCTTACATGTGCCCCCCAGCCATTCCTGATTTGATCCTTTAACTCCTGCAAAGTAAACTGTCACTCTTCTGACTCTTAGATGTAGTAAGAAATCACGTACATTGTTGCATCTACCTGTGTGGATCCAGCACTTCTTTGTTTCCCTTCACCCCTGATTGGCCAGCAGAAATCCATATGTCAAAACCTACGATTCTAAACATTTTTAGCACAAAGATCCCCATCACGGAAATGTTCCATCACTTCTCGAGACCAGCATCTCCTCGCCTTTCAGCAACACCAATAGCAGTATCTGTTAATTAAAGTTTCATAACTTTACGAACAATATTATGCTTTGCATAGCAAAGTTGCTAAATTTCCCTCAATTACAATACTGGCCATTAAAATTGATACACCAAGAACATGACGTGCTACAGACCCGAAATTTAATGGACAGGAAGAAGATGCTGTGATATGCAAATGATTAGGTCTTCAGAGAATTCACACAAGGTTGGCGCCGGTGGCGATACCTACAACGTGCTGATATGAGGAAAGTTTCCAACCGATTTCTCATACACAAACAGCAGTTGACCGGCGTTGCCTGGTGAAACGTTGTTGTTCAAATGGTTCAAATGGCTCTGAGCACTATGGGACGCAACATCTGTGGTCATAAGTCCCCTAGAACTTAGAACTACTTAAACCTAACTAACCTAAGGACATCACACACATCCATGCCCGAGGCCGGATTCGAACCTGCGACCGTAGCAGTCGCGCGGTAACTTTGTTGTGATGCCTCATGTAAGGAGGAGAAATGCGTACCATCACGTTTCCGTCGTATTGTAGCCTATCGCGATTGCGGTTTATCGTATCGCGACATTGCTGCTCGCGGGACATCCAGTGACTGTTAGCAGAATATGGAATCAGTGGGTTCAGGAGGGTAATACGGAACGCCGTGCTGGATCCCAACGGCCTCGTATCACTAGCAGTCGAGATGATAGGCATCTTATCCACATGGATGTTACGGATCGTGCAGCCACATATCGATCCCTGAGTCAACAGATGGGGATGTTTGCAAGACAACAACCATCTGCACGAACAGTTCGACGACGTTTGCAGCAGCACTGACTATCAGCTCGGAGACCATGGCTACGGTTACCCCTGACGCTGCATCACAGACAGGAGAGCCTGCGATGGTGTACTCAACGACGAACGTGCCTGCACGAATGGCAAAACGCCATTTTTTCGGATGACTCCAGGTTCTGTTTACAGCATCATGATGGTCGCATCCGTGTTCGGCGACATCGCGGTGAACGCAAATTGGAAGCGTGCATTCGTCATCGCCATACTGGCGTATCACCCAGCGTGATGGAATGGGGTGGCATTGGTTACACGTGTCGGCCACCTCTTGTTCGCATTGACGGCACTGTGAACGGCTACATTTCAGATGTGTTACGACCCGTGGCTCTACTCTTCATTCGATCCCTGCGAAACGCTACATTTCAGCAGGATAATGCACGCCCATTGTTGCGGATCTTTACGGGCCTATCTGGATACAGAAAATGTTTGACTGTTACCCTGGCCAGCACATTCTCCAGATCTCTCACCAATTGAAAACGTATGGTCAATGGTGGCCGAGCAACTGGCTCGTCTCAATACGCCAGTCACTACTCTTCATGTTGAAGCTGCTTGGGCAGCTGTACCTATATTCGCCATCCACTCTCTGTTTGACTCGATGCCCAGGCGTATCATAGCCATTATTACAGCCAGAGGTGGTTGCTCTGGCTACTGATTTCTAAGGATCTAAGCACCCAAATTGCGTGAAAATGTAATCACATATCAGCTCTAGTATAATATATTTGTCCAGTGAATACCCGTTTATCGTATGCATTTCTTCTTGGTGTAACAATTTTAATGGCCAGTAATGTACTACCAATTTTTCGCGACAATATAAGCAGTGTATATTAAAATCAAATAGTTTCTTTTATGATCGAAGATTCATCGTTCACGGTGCAGAGGCTTTGGAAAAGAGGACTTAATCGGTTTTGGGTTACCGTACTCCTTCTGCCAAGCACTTTGCACTCCAGTCTTTTCTATTTCACTTTTACAACATCATCATCTGCCAACGTGCCGTCGCATGTAAAACACACTTCAATACGATTTCGAGCACTCATTTTAAATAGGCTGATCGCACAACGGAATTGAACCCTAACGAGGAACAAGAATTCTGCAAGACACAAAAAGCTTTGAATGCGTCACTCGCAAAACACCTGAAGCCTGTGTGCGGCTAACAATGGAAACAAAGACAAAAGAACGGAAGGGGTGAGAGCCTCGGCTGTTTACGACATGTGAATCGAGAGAGGTTTACAGACACTGGAAACAACAGGGTGAAATTGAAACTTCCTTGCAGATTGAAACGGTGTGCCGGACCGAGATTTGATCTCGGAGCCTTTGCCACGATGTCTCTGTCGCCAAATATGAACATATGGAAGAGGTAAATTGCCGTAGGAGAATATTCATTTATTTAATGATTCATTTATTTATTGGCAAAAAATAAATCCGCCTTTTCCATGACGCCTCTCTGAAAGAGTAAAATAAACAAAAGCTACAATACTATAAGACGCACATGCGGCGTCGATACTCCACGAACGATGCCACCCCATTTTGATGGCATGTTTCCTTGTAATGTCGTGTAGGTACCGTTATCTGTGTGTATGTATCGAATTTATCTCCTGCCACGGGGCGGATCGTGGAAGATGCTCCGCAAGAAGTTCGAAAAATATTGACTGTATATAGGGTTCTTCGCAATAGCACAATGACGATCGTTGAAATAGTTCTGTGACGCCACGTCCACATAAATAATGAATAACGTGGCCTCTGATGCACAGGACAGCGTTGTTCCGTCCTCAGGTAATAAACAGTGTCCGGGTAGATGAGATTGCAGGAATCGACGTAAGAGGGGGACATTCGTAAAAGGAGAGCCAGAATTTTACGCACAAAGTACCACATCTCTTCCGCCGACCCACAATGGAGCAGGTGTTCGTCTGTAACGTCGACGTTGCAGTTCACACGTAAAGGCGAATCTGCGAGCTGGATCCTATGGAGTCTCTCTTGAGTAACTTGTTTTCTGTTCACCGTCAGGTACCAGGTCGAACGTACACCAGAATCGAGCGTAACCGCGTTGACAGTGCGCCACACAACGTTCCAACGCACGGTAGGACATGTCAGTCGAACGACATTAGGTGACCGGCGGCGAGTTAGTGAGCGGTAGATGTCACTGGCCGTTGGCAAGCGAGAGACGGGGAGAACATCCCGTAGGTATCCATTCTCCAGATAAAACTTCCCAGAGTAGGAAACGGGCACTGGTATCTCGGTGTCACCGGAGGGTCAAGGGAATATGGCGCCAGAGCCTCCATCAGTAGGCATAAAAATGTTCAAATGTGTGTGAAATCTTATGGGACTTAACTGCTAAGGTCATCAGTCCCTAAGTTTACACACTACTTAACCTAAATTATCCTAAGGACAAACACACACACCCATGACCGAGGGAAGACTCGAACCTCCGCCGGGGTATCAGTAGGCCAGTGAGGCTGGTCCGACATCGTCGCCAAAGCTTGAGGTGCATACTAATGTATAGAGATACTGGTCGATTATGAACACTGACAAGGCCGCCTCTTTCTTCAGGAAGAGTAAGGGAGTCGTATCGAACCTCAAATATCATTCCAGCACTGACAAAGGAACCGAATGCCGCCAATATACTCCGAGCTGTGTGTTTGGGCATCGGTAGTGTTTGCGCTACGTGCAGAGTACGTGATCCTTGATAGACGGTCCGTTGATGAAGATCCAATGCACGAAGACGATGATCTACAAGTACAGGCCGGATGTGTTGCAAGAGGATCCTATAATTAAAGGTCGTCGTGTGTGAGATGTCGTCCGTGAAGTCGTACCGAAACAGCGGATTTTATCGCACAGTCTGAGTGGGGCGACGCTTGCAGGTGTTATCCCAGTGGCGATATTCAAAGCCATCGATTTATATACATTTATACGGCTACCCGAAGCTTCACCATAAGTGGCTAACCAATCCAAGGCTCTGCGAACATCATGTTCTTCACGAAAAGTTAACATCAGATCACCTTCATACACAGTTCACCTAAAAACAAAACCACCAACAGACAAACCAGTGAGCCGGTGTCGTAGCCCTCGCAACAAAGATTCTAATGCTAAAGCGTACAGTATTGTCGACAATGGGCATCCCTGTCTAACAGAGCGGTGAATTTTCACGGTGTTCGGCAATCTATTGTTGACAAGCACTTTCGATGTCGCGCCACGTAGGAGACGGAGTACCACCTCGACGAAAGCGCCTGGGTAACGCATATTCTGAAGAACAGCAGTTGAATACATATGAATGACGCGATCAAATGCTTGACTGAGATCTATCGTAGCCAGAGCTCCCGGTACGTGACACACCATAGCGAGGGCCATCAGGTCCCTGTAGCGGCACAGGGTGGATCGGATATTATGCGTCCCACCCATCGATGCCTGATCCGCTGACAGGACATGGGATGACGTACGCCGAATTCGAGCTGTGTGAAGATTTTCACATCACAGTTCACCAAAGTTAATGATCGGTAGTCCGTAATACGTGATCCTCCGCGAGATTTGCGGTTTAGACTGATGATACCTTCCACAAATGCAACTGGAAGTTGCACCTCTGGTGTCAAGAGCTCTTGACATATAATAGTCCAATAGGTTTCCAACAGTCTCTGAAACGTCCTATAAAACTCCAGGGGTAACCCACCCGCTCCTGGTTACTTACTGGGTGCCTCTTTTCCTATGGCATCCGACACAACTTCACGGTTCTGAAAGTTCCTCTATTGGATTTCCGGAGTGACCATTGCGTGCATCAAACCAGCGACAGAAGTAATGATCTGTGGGTCAGATCTCTTCTCCGCATACAGGTGAGATTAATGGGTAAAGTGTGCATTGGTTATGTCTCCTTGTGTGACGTGACGGACGCCATCTTCTCTCGTCACCTCATGGATCAATAAGCTGTGTCTGCCCTTTCTTTCCATGGGTATATACTATGGTACATGGAGCGCCGTTCGTTAGCGATTCCTACCGTTTGTCGTGAACGAATGATGGCACTTTCCAGGTGCTGACGCGTCAACTTCAAAATCTTCGCTTTTTCTCGATCGAAAGTCATTTGGCGGTCTGGTGATGGGGACATAACGGAACAGTCTGTGAGGATGGCGTAGTACAACTGTGTAGTGCTTCCCTACCAAAAGTCACCAAGGTACGTCGAAGGCTCGGCTTGGCACGGTTCAGCCACCACTTTAAAGCAGATGTATACGTTCCTCGTCGTCGTAGGCACAGTCTCCGTGTGTGTGCCACTGCCGCTTGACATTCCTGTGATGCCAGGTGAGCGGTGTTAAATTTCCCTGGGCTGCTGCTTCGCCACACTTGTTGGCGCCGAAGCGTGATGATACAGATGTAAGCAGTGTGCTTAGTAAGTGCTGGTGGTCAAGCTTGATGCCCGCGACCGCACCCCTGAGAGAGGAGGATGTGTATATCCTCTCAATTCTGCTAGACGAATGTTCCCTAAAGTGGCTACCAAACCGAGCTCGCGAATGACAGTTCCGATTGCTGGGCATTCTGAATGCTGAGAAATTTCGTCCATGGAAGATTGTGTACAGTTAAAATCGCCCCCAATCACCATGTCATCTAGCCTACCTTGCCATAATTGCCGACCGGGGTGATCGAGCGGTTCTAGGCGCTACAGTCTGGAACCGCGCGACCGCTACGGTCGCAGGTTCGAATCCTGCCTCGTGCATTGATGTATGTGATGTCCTTAGGTTAGGTAGGTTTAAGTAGTTCTAACTTCTAGGGGACTGATGACCTCAGAAGTTGAGTCCCATAGTGCTCAAATCCATTTGAACCACTTTTATTTTTCGCCATAATTGTGTTGATTCTGAGGAAAACAACAGCGAACGCTCAGTTCTTTTGCTGGTACCGGACGTTCCGTAAACATCGACGGGTTGTATCGCTTGGACCGTGAGTGCCATGCCTCTGGCATTCGCTAGGTAACGTATATTGGTGGCTATTAACCCTTCTTTAAGAAGTATTTGGACGCCACTGCCCATATCTGAAGCATGTGATATGCATGTCGTGTATCCGGTGATGTCCTGGAAGCCCAGAACGTATACCTCCTGCAATAAGGCCACGTCAATATCAGCCGCATAAAGTGTGTCGCGTAGCAATGACAGCTTCTCGCGCGACCGGATGGTATTTATGTTAATCGTCGGGTAACGACATGACTGTTGTTCTCCCTCGAAGGCATCTGCAGTCGGTCACGATCACGCCATCCTGACGTTTCCATTATCACGCTGTCCACAGAGGATGGGGAGGATTATGTGACTCCCCCCTTTTCTTTATGTGATGTGCGCGGCAAAGAGTCGTCTTCCACGTCGTTCGCCCACGAATTACTGGAGAGAGGCTGTCGGTGTGGTTAATCGGTTACCAAAGAGGCCCTTGCTGTGATTCCTCGCAGCTGCGACGGTGTTCCATCGCCCTCTTCATCTCCGCACGGGTGTCCAGGAGAAGAAAAGCCCATCGTCTCAGCTCCTAAAGAGTGTCGGTCGACGCCTGCGGGCACCCACGACACTGTTGAAATCTGTACGATCGTTTGTATCTGTCCGCGAGAGACAGTCGTCAGGCGGCGTCAGTCGACGTTTCTTGTGCTTGCGGCGCGATCGCATCTCCGTGTCAGAATGTGAATGTAGATCCGACTCCTCGGCGCCTTTAGAGAGGAAAGCTCAGGTGGGCACGATTCTGTATCAACATCCATCCATTCGTTGTGCGGTGTCAGTTGCTGTTCGCGTCTGTCTGGCGACTCCGTCTGCATACAGCTCATGGTATGTGCCTCATCAACAACGTGTCCGTCTGTCGTCGGTAGCAGCCGCTCCCGATCCCCACCGCCCGACGTCGCAGGCGCGCCACTTGTGCGTCAGACGTCGTAGATGACGTCACTTGTTTACAAGTAACAGGTAGAATCGATGAAGGAAGATGTTTTACCGCTTCTCCTGATGGAATCTGGGTGATCCGCCGCCACCAACAATCAGAGAGAACGTGACCCTCCTGTCCACATCCTGGCCGTGTGCGTGGTTGCCCATCATACGTGGTAATTGCACGACAACCGGCAATGTTTAAGTATGAAAGAACATGCTTCATCAGTTCAATTTTGAACTTACTCCGTTGAGTACGGGATACGTTCTCAGCCACGTGGCTAATGACAGTCCCGTACGGGTTACGAGCGGAGATAACGAACCCGGCGGGTAGCTCTAAAGGTAGGTCGAATACCCGAAGAGTCCTCATGCCTGCGCCTGGTAACAGCGCCGATATGTCCACCTGAGCGCCATAACTGTGGTTTGCGACTGCGCCGGTAACCACCTTCGCGCACGCTGCTTCGTTAATCATCTTAATATTGAAAACGCTGCCCGAGATCTTTAAGTGAATACCAATTATGTCCTGTGGATCTAGACGTAGTACATCACGCAAGACGTTTTGTACTTCATATGCTCGCGATCTCGGAGATTCGTCTCGGAACGTAATCTTGATTGTGATCTTCCTAAAGGGATTCGCCATGTTACTGCAGTGAGCTTGTAAAAAGCGACTCGTGATCGCCGGAAGTAAACAAACTCGCGTCCGTCACCAGACCGGCGGGACGGCAGGCATGCGTCCTCGCCGCTTCTTCGCTGACGGTCAACTACCAACTGAGCTACCCAAGCACAACTCACGACCCGTCCTCACAACTGTACTTCCGCCAGTACTTCGTCTCCTAGCTTCCAAAAATGGAATTGCTTTGACTTTCAATTGTATGAACGCTTAATAGTGCCTAAGAGTGAAAAACTGGATGCTTTTCTAACGTGAAATTTGATGCTCTACAACTTCGATAACTTGACATCTCTCTTTCGGAGTAGCCGTTTTTGAGTTACTAGCGTTGGAGCTGACTTTTTAGCTAAGCTGGTAAAAATGAACGAGCTTTGACACCTTATTTCGGTCAAACGGGTGCACCCATTTTGACATTTAAATACGTCATTCGACACTAAATTAAATGCCCTTTCTTTTTGGTAAGAGAAACATTTCCAGTGGGACGCATAGTTTGGGGGCAATAGGCGAAAACCTGAAATAGCGCCAAAATTGGTTTCCTGGCCCTAGAAAGCTGTTCCGAGGGGTTTGGGGGTCAAAACTTGGATTCAACGTACTGTCAGCTATATAAATGATATAAAAAAATCTCCTACCTCATTATTTCCTAGCAAAGAGCCTTTTTCTGACGCCATTACAGAGCAGTATACTAGTTCAGATGGTTCAAATGGCTCTGAGCACAATGCGACTTAATTTCTGTGGTCGTCAGTCGCCTAGAACTTAAAACTACTTAAACCTAACTAACCTAAGGACATCACACACATCCATGCCCGAGGCAGGATTCGAACCTGCGACCGTAGCGGTCACGCGGCGTCAGACTGTAGCGCCTTGAACCGTTCGGCCACTCCGGCCGGCGGTATACTAGTCCTAGGATAATATACACATAATAAATTCATGCGTGACGACTCAATGAACATAAACAGGAACATCTGCTCAAACAGCTTGCGGAACGGGAAATCGGTGTAAAGAGCTTAACAACCAAATACGCACAACGTAAGCGAACCGGACCTTTGCCTTCGGCCCATTCCTGGGGAAGGAGGGTGAACGACGATCCGGAAAAGACGCCGCGCCGTTCAGCAACGCGTGTCTGTTGCTGCAAGCACTGGTGCTGCACCCGGTCTCGCACTCTGCGAGACCTACGCGTCAACTGCCTGCGCCGCGCTCTTTGGAGGCCACTCTCTCTATACGCCACTGTAGCGGCTGCTTTTGAAGACTAGGCGAGGCAGCGGTAACGCACAAGGGAGTAAACCACACACCCTCGTGAGACGCCAGCTGAAAGTTATCTACAGTGGGAAGTTGAAATGGGCCGCCACGGCTCAGTATTTTATAATTCATAGGGTTGCTTCTAGAACATGCACCTTTGTTTAAAACTTTCCATTGGCCGGGAATTGAACCAAAGCCCATCTGCATTCTGCTACAGATCTACTCTGCCTGTTTCAAAAATTGACTTAACTTTAAGGTATTAAAGATGCTCGGAAAATTTCGATTGTCTCAAGATGTTTTCGGAGTGTCGACGAACTGCTCGGGTGGAGGGGGGGGGGGGGGAGGAGGAAGGTTAGTATTTGACTTTTGAACTTCACGCACCGTAAAATAATACAAGAAACTAAAAAAAATCTATTTCCGTGTCGTCCCTTTGTAAGTACACTGTGTCACGCTTTTCGTAGAGGTTTTCTGTGTATACTGGATGTAGCTGTGGTCGACAGCGACACTCGCTTTTCCGTCTCTCTCCGCCCTAGTTTCACGACGGACTCTGACGCAATGCGCTGTTTAATCCCGCATTCCGTCCCCGCTGTCAGTATCGGGCGCCCCGGAGCTCCGCTGCAACTTTGTGCCGTCGTGCGCCGGCCGAACAATTAACAGCGGCCGAGCAGCCGTCGCGAGCACAAACACAAACACAAACGCAGAGTGCGGGCGCTCATCCATCATCCACGCTCTCCCGGCCGTCCGGCCGCGATCGAGCAAAAACCGAAAACCGACCGGTTGCAGCCGCTCCGTCCTTTTGTCGGGAAGCCCCTGTCAGCTTGCCGCTGTCACGCACGTCCGTAATACGAAACAACAAAACATGGAATTCGCATTCGTCATGCAGAATGCGCAACGGCGCCGGTTCGATCGCTACAGGCGGTAAGGAAACCCCGCCATACAGAACTAAATGCGCCTTCAGTAGCTGGCTGTTGCTCCTCTGCTCCAGACAAATTTTGTAGTGTGCTGCCATGGTCTAGGTACAGGATGCATCAAAATGCCTACACGCGGACGCGACAGTATTGTCCCTTGCATGCTAACAGCCCAAAACTACATGTGACGAAATTTCGTATCATGCATGTTTTCTGAAGAAAATCAGACGTAAGCGAAAGCAATTTTTCCACACTGCGATCATACTTCCGACAATTGTCATCATTCAGTACCCTGTCGTAGTTGTGCCCATATAAAGCACAGTGGGTAGGGCCTCGCATCAGAATAGTCAACTTGGAACGGTCGCATCTGGATCTAAATGTAACTTTTGTAATTTTCTAATTTTACACCGTGTGACGTGTCATTTGTGTTCTTATTCGGTGTCCAGCATATGTTATAGAAACATGTGCACTTAATTAACCCAAATGAGAATACCTTGAAACGCCTCCTGTCACTGATAGTGCCTTCAAAATGTTACGTATTACTACACCTGCCCTACCTTACTCAGTGTGGTATGTCCGAGGGTAATCCCAAAAGTAAGGTCTCCTATTTTTTACAAGTACATTGACCTGATTATTTCTACAATTGTTTACATCAGTTTACAGCTTGAACATTTAGCTATTTTTCGACATAATCACCATTTCTGTTGATGCATTTTTGTAGACGAGTGGGCAGTATTTGTGTGACCATGTCATACCAAAAAATGGTTCAAATGGCTGTGAGCACTATGGAACTTAACATCTGAGGTCATCAGTCCCCTAGAACTTAGAACTACTTAAACCTAACTAACCTAAGGACACCACACACATACATGCCAGAGGCAGGATTCGAACCTGCGACCGTAGCGGTCGCGCGGTTCCAGACTGAAGCGCCTAGAACCGCTCGGGCACACCGGCCGGCGCATGTCATACCAGCTTGCCGCCTCGCTCTTTAGAAAGTTATGTACCTCTCCTTTGATCTCGTCGTCGGTGCTGAATCGCTGGAACCACAATTAACGCTGACAAGTACTGTGAGACTCTGAAAAAACTGAAATTCAGATCCGGAGAAGAGAAATGTTGAGCAAGCGCATACACATTCTCCATGACAACGCTCGCCCACACATCGCTCGGCAAACCGTTGCTCTCCTGCTACAGTTTCAGTGGAACATAATCACCCACCCACCCTATAGTCCTGATTTGGCACCCAGTTCCCTAGGTTAAAAGAACATTTGGGCAGAAAGCTATTCAGCTACGACGACGAGGTGAAAGAAGAGGTTCATAGCTTTCTGAACAGCAAGGAGGCGAGCGTGTATGACATGGACATGCAAAAATTGCCACAGCGTCTAAAAAAGTGTATCGACAGAAATAGTGATTATGTCTAAAAATAGCTAAATGTTCAAGCTCTAAACTGATGAAAACCATTGTAGAAAGAAACAGCGCTATGTACTTATAAAAAAATAGGAGACCTTAGTTTTGGGATTAACCCCGTATGTTTAACATCTCCTCGTCTATAAGATTTTAGTTATTTCCCTCCTATGACAAGTAATTTATTTTTAACTAATTATTACTGTCCGCGAATATTTTTGTCTACCAAATTGAAATTTCAAATCTTGTTAGCATACTTACAAATAATGAATCTGCAAGAATACGATTATTGTTTTCCTTTATTACTCAGTCATGTATCACTGCAACTGTGATATCTTCAGTGGGTGTTCCGTTTTACTGTCCCTGAAGTACATACGTAGATATTTTGTGTAAGTTAGGAATATTTTACATCATATTTTGTTGTTGCTTAAATTACAAACGTACTTCGATTTTTCCACACAGTGTGTGCGTGTGGGTGCCAGCAGAAATCAGCCGCACGTCTAAATTAACACACCACCTCAACAGCGAACATAGAGATCTTAGGGCAATGTGTGAATTGAATTTTCTTTTAGAATACAACCGTTGAAAATATGTATTTCCATAAAAGCGTGGCATATGTTCCATTTTAGGCTTACCATTGCTATACTTGACTTACTCTCAGCTCTGTCTGGTATTTATGCCCCTATAAAACGTGTTTTTGTATTTAGAGTGACCAGCGCGTATCAGTAAAACATTTTTTGATGCTTCAGTGTGGAGAACTGTTCGATGCTGTTTGTTACTTACACCACAGACGACGTAACTGTCTTGAGAGATTCAGTAACTGTTAAGATATTTATAATAATTCTCATTTCTTGTTTCGTCTCAGTTGCACATTTTTAATTAGATTACATATTTAGATCCTCTGGATCATCTTCAGATCTTAACTAGTAGTGACAGAAATCCATTTTCTCAGACATATCAGAGTACTTTGATATGTGGTTCTGAGTAGACAGGACGGGTTTCTGTGGCAAGTACTTAAAATCTGAAGATTAACCAGACAATAGAAACATATAATCTAATTAAAAATGTGCACCTGAGGTACAACAATATATGAGAATTAGCGTAAATTATTATTTAAAGATTATGGTGTGTATTGTAACAGCCTTATTTATGTTCACTTCTGCTGATTGACAAATTCTGGGTCTCGTTATGTTGACACGCATTTCACTACACAGTTTTCGTGTCTCATGCCATCTTGACGGTCGCTTTACTCCTTTCTTTTATGATGGTGGCTACGATATTGTGTGTTGTTCGACGGTTCACTTAGACAGTTGAATAAGATTTTATTGATGAGTATTGTTTGGTGACTGATGGCTACTTTGTCCTGTATGAAACTTTTTGAATGTGGTAATTTTCTTCTGCCGTTAAAAAGTGGCACTATGATTACTGTGTTTTAAGATCTTCAGACCTGTTTCTACGCCTCTAGGATGGTGATTGTTTATAATTAGATGGTTGGTAAATACTGTGTGTGTGCTATCATTTTTCAGTGACCTTAAATGTTCCAAATATTTTATTCCGAAATTTGTACATACATGTCCAATATGTAGTAACAGTCTTTGGTTAGCTGGTGTATCCTGCCTTTGTATTATCTATGATGCTTTAATACTGTTGCTTGTGTTCAGCATCACTTTTTATTTTATTTTTTGATTCATTTTGTCTCCTGTGTCTATTTTGCAACAATATCGGTCTGATTATACACTCCTGGAAATGGAAAAAAAAACACATTGACACCGCTGTGTCAGACCCACCATACCTTGCTCCGGACACTGCGAGAGGGCTGTACAAGCAATGATCACACGCACGGCACGGCGGACACACCAGGAACCGCGGTGTTGGCCGTCGAATGGCGCTAGCTGCGCAGCATTTGTGCACCGCCGCCGTCAGTGTCAGCCAGTTTGCCGTGGCATACGGAGCTCCATCGCAGTCTTTAACGCTGGTAGCATGCCGCGACAGCGTGGACGTGAACCGTATGTGCAGTTGACGGACTTTGAGCGAGGGCGTATAGTGGGCATGCGGGAGGCCAGGTGGACGTACCGCCGAATTGCTCAACACGTGGGGCGTGAGGTCTCCACAGTACATGGATGTTGTCGTCAGTGGTCGGCGGAAGGTGCACGTGCCCGTCGACCTGGGACCGGACCGCAGCGACGCACGGATGCACGCCAAGACCGTAGGATCCTACGCAGTGCCGTAGGGGACCGCACCGCCACTTCCCAGCAAATTAGGGACACTGTTGCTCCTGGGGTATCGGCGAGGACCATTCGCAACCGTCTCCATGAAGCTGGGCTACGGTCCCACACACCGTTAGGCCGTCTTCCGCTCACGCCCCAACATCGTGCAGCCCGCCTCCAGTGGTGTCGCGACAGGCGTGAATGGATGGACGAATGGAGACGTGTCGTCTTCAGCGATGAGAGTCGCTTCTGCCTTGGTGCCAATGATGGTCGTATGCGTGTTTGGCGCCGTGCAGGTGAGCGCCACAATCAGGACTGCATACGACCGAGGCACACAGGGCCAACACCCGGCATCATGGTGTGGGGAGCGATCTCCTACACTGGCCGTACACCACTGGTTATCGTCGAGGGGACACTGAATAGTGCACGGTACATCCAAACCGTCATCGAACCCATCGTTCTACCATTCCTAGACCGGCAAGGGAACTTGCTGTTCCAACAGGACAATGCACGTCCGCATGTATCCCGTGCCACCCAACGTGCTCTAGAAGGTGTAAGTCAACTACCCTGGCCAGCAAGATCTCCGGATCTGTCCCCCATTGAGCATGTTTGGGACTGGATGAAGCGTCGTCTCACACGGTCTGCACGTCCAGCACGAACGCTGGTCCAACTGAGGCGCCAGGTGGAAATGGCATGGCAAGCCGTTCCACAGGACTACATCCAGCATCTCTACGATCGTCTCCATGGGAGAATAGCAGCCTGCATTGCTGCGAAAGGTGGATATACACTGTACTAGTGCCGACATTGTGCATGCTCTGTTGCCTGTGTCTATGTGCCTGTGGTTCTGTCAGTGTGATCATGTGATGTATATGACCCCAGGAATGTGTCAATAAAGTTTCCCCTTCTTGGGACAATGAATTCACGGTGTTCTTATTTCAATTTCCAGGAGTGTATTTAGTTCTTGTGTCTAATAATGCTTGTCGATTGGGATTCTGTCTGTGAAGGAGGTTGAGATCTAGTGGTCAAGGAAGGCAGGGTTCGGTTAAGATTGTGGTTGGAGCCGCTTTTGGTTGGCTTTTCTTTTAATCATACACAATTTATTTAAAATCAACAACAAATTAAAATAATGACTATAATTTAAGAATTGTGTCGCGGCCGAAGGCCTTAATGGTAATAAATTAAGAATTGATTAAACTTACAATTACAGTTATTAAAATATAAAAGACAAGTTACCAAGATCTTAAAGCTTACTGCAAAAATACAATTGCCAAATTAAAAATTCAGGACGACACTCACGGCTGAAGGCCTTAATGGCAATAAATTAACAACTGTTTAACTTGTTGCAACTTACAAACTACAGTTATTAAAATATTGAGAACAAATCACCAAGTTCTTAAAGGTTAACTGCTAAAATACAATTGCCACATTAGAATTTTAAGACAAATAGCGACAGTCACGGCTGATGGCCTTTAACGCCGAAAATGGAAATTATTAAAAAAAATTAACAAACATACTGTCAAACAGCAAGGAAACAGCCAAAGTTAATTTAAAAGACAGGCGACTGATCACCAGACAGGTGAGACAGATGATGGTAACTTAGTAATACAATAATAAAATAATAACACCATAATAAAACACAAGTAGTAGTCACACACTTCACAAGACGGTAACTCAGACTAGTGGCAATCTAACGAATGACATGATAATTTGCTGAAGGTACCTAACGTCTGATAACCAATGCCACGATGGAACACCGCGCCAAAGCTGGAACCGATGGTCAGCACTACATCCTCAGAATACTGTGTTTAGAGCGTCCAAAAGGAGAAAGGAACCACTACTACCAGTGTAGAAGAAACATCAAATGACCTACAAATCAAGGAAACAGTCAAAACTACACGCCTTACCAGACAGAAGCAGCAAGGTGAGGAAACGTACTCTACCGTTACATAAACTAACCCCCAGGGCGTTAGAGGACACCAGGCAGGAAAAATACCGCTGGTTGAAATTAACAGATAGTAACACATAGAATGCAGCAATTAGAAACAAGGAGTCGAGGAAAGCTAATTAGATCCGCCTTCCCCAAGCACTCCACTCGCTGCTCATCGTCTCGGCGACACTGCGAGCAGCAACACGAATCCACTATATCGCGCCATCACCGTGTCCGCAAATCAGCGGCCCGTTATTTATGGGTGTTACATGACCTGTGCGCAGACACCAAGTGCCACACACCTCCACGAACCTGTCGGATACCTGACACGCAGAATCAGTGGTTTACTTCGTTCCGAGGGTGGACAAACAAGCTATCAAGCAGATTATCATAATGTTTCGGCTCATCAGTCTACATTATTATAGGGACCATTCCTGTACTTAGACTAAACGTGGATGTACTTTTCTGAACATCGATGTAATAAAATAACTGCAATGAAATGATTTTTATGATGGTCTGTTATGAACTAATCTCATTTGTTGTTGCAGGTAAGCTGCTCAATCCGTAAACGGCACTTAATTTGTCGCTCCACTTGCTGAGTAGGTGAGTACGAGAAACAGGCGGCTAAAAGAATGCAGCGTGGCGGTAGTGATTTTCTTGTTGCTGTTGTTGTCTTCAGTTTAAAGACTGATCCGATGCAGCTCTCCATGCCACTCTGTCCTAAGCAAGCCTCGTACTCTCGGAATAACTGCAGCAGCCCAGAACCTGCATACTGTTTTCAAGATCCGCTCTCACCCTTCAATCTCTACCCCGTCTCTTCCCTTCATGACCATACCCTGATAATGTCTTGTTGCATGAAGATGTGTCTTATCAAGTCATCCGTCCTTTTCGTCAAACTAAGTTCCATTCCGTTACTCCTCATAAGTTTTTTGATCTATACATCTGATTTTCAGCATTCTTCTCTAGCATTACAACAGCTTCTGTTCTCGTCTCGTCTGAATTATGATTGTCGTTCACGTTTCACTTCAGTACAAGACTACACTCCAGACAAATACCTTCAAAATAAGATTCTTTAAACATGAATTTATGTTGGATGTTTCGAAATTTCTGTTTTTATAAACATTTTCTTACTCTTTCCATTTTGTGCTTGTATCCTCTCTAGTTTACATATCATTTATTATACTGCTCAAATAGCAATATTCATCTTCTACTTCTAGTCCCTCATTTCCTAATCTAATTCCCTCAGCATCATCTTCTTGAATTCATTGACATTCCATTATCCTTATTTTAGATTTGTTGATGTTCATCCTATAACACTATCTATGTTTTACTGCTCATTCAAGTCTTGGGGCGTAATATACAGGGACATATGTCACCCCCAGTCTGTACTTTTCCTAAAGAGTCATTCAGTCGAAGAGAGGCTCTCTGTTCTCTGTCAGGAGCTAGTCAGAAGGCAGATTTTGCTTCACCTTCATACAATGCGAACTGTGGTAGGCCTGAAACCTGTTGCTGTGTGCCTGCCACATCAAAGTCCATGTCACTAGCATGTGACAACGACGCAAAACACTACTCCAAAAGTTCATACTGTCGAGCTCCACGTAAGTAATTCCACGTTCTATCGAGCTGCACAGCTTTCGCATGTTGAACGAAAGCTAAAATGAAAATATTGGACAAATTTTCCTCAGTCAGATGATACGAAATTTTCCTTCTCTTTCCCTTAGCTAATATTATGTGTATTGCCTAAAATATGTACGTTCTTATGTATATGAGTTGTACATTTATACTTTTTGTTGCATGAGCGCTACTTTCAAAGGTATTAATATCTATGCAAAATCAGAGAAGCGAACATTTGAATTAAAGTGAAAGGGAAAAAGAAAAGAGGGTTGGTGTGACATTTTTTGGTCGTCGAGTGTATGAAGAATGAGGATTTGAACAGCTCAAGCAGTAAGAACTAGGGAAGGAGGTGTGTAATTCCAAGGGATAAAGTTCTTGAGAATCTGCAATTTTTTTATGAGCCTATAAGAGTTGATGTGCGAGCTGCAAATGACGGAGGAATGTGTCATTTTACTGAATCACAGAGAGCAGTGTTTTGCACACACAGCACACTTAATTGCGGTACGCATCTTTTCTGTTTAGTAAAAGATCGCTCCCCTATTGGAGGTTACGATCAAATATTACAGAAATTTGGCGACTGGAAGTAAACTGAAAGTGCTAGTCCTACCCGGATAATCCCTTCATGCAATGCTTCCAATTCATTTGCAGTTTCGTGAAAAGCAATTTCAGCCAATTTGTCTCACAAGGCGGTCTGCTGTATATTCGCATAAAATCAAGACTGTCGCTAGGCCACCTTAACAAAAATCAGCTCCACCAGCTAGAAGAAACTTCTTTGCATGTATATCTTGGCCACAATAATTTACACTAAAACATTTCCAACAAACAGGAATAATAGAGCTTAAAGACTTTCATCCCTTACGTAGACATAAGAAAAAAGTTTATTTAAAAATAAATTTGCAGGAGAAATTACCTGGACAGTTAATATAGCGTCACAATACCTTGTAGTCGGCAATATGTTTAAAGACAATATTTTGAAACCAGTGAAAACTAGTTAGCGTCTCCGTTAATGGTATGCAGTATTGGTATATTAGTTATCGGTAAGGTTTACAAGTGTCCAGTGTTGTGTGTGTAAACCGAATATCGATGCAGTTAGATAACAACATATTTTACTGTCTTATCAGCTCAATTTCATTGAAGGCTAGGAAGGCTAGTATTATTGAGCCACAAATAAACTGGATTCACAACAGGTGGTACAGACAGACAGTCTTCTGAAGCACTCGCATTTCTGAACACGTTTTCCGAAAACTGCCTTGAACAATTATTCAGACAACCCACACGTAATGAAAATATTTCATGCTTTACAGCTGCAAACAGGGCTGACCTCGAGGACTGTGTCAGGACAAAGACTGGGGTTAGTTCCCGCGATGTCATTATGATATCCTTGGTTACTAAAGTTAATGAATCTGTGAAAGAGGCCAGGAGGCTGTTTATGTTAGAAAAAGCAGATAAGAAGTTCTTAGCATCCGGCTTAGGAGCGAATGGACAACATCTGGCTGCTCCAGTATGACGGATGTAGAGGGATAATGGGGATGTTTAAATCGATTGTAAACCGCGTTCTGGAGATGTATGTAACAAGTAAGTGGGTTACGAATGGAAAGGAGCTTCCGTGGCTTAATAACTGAATCCGGAGATTGCTGAGGAAACGGAGGCTGTTGCACTCTCGGTTCGAAAAGAGATGCAAACGCTGGCAGGCTAAAGTTAGAAATTCGTGCGCCTGTAAGAAGGCGCGAAGCACACTATATCTACCACCGTCACACCCTAGTGAAGGAGCCTGCCGAGAACCCGACAAAATAATGAACATTAGTAAAATCGCTGAATGGGTCCACAGCTTCTACGCAGTCACTCGTCGAGCAGTCTTGGATAGAAACAGAAGACAACAAAAAGAAAGCTCAAGTTTTAAATTTCACATTTGGGTAATCATTCACGTAGGAGCATCGTACAAACATACTGGCGTTTGACTGTCGTACAGAATGCTGCATTGGAAGCATAAATATTGGCATCCGTTCCACAGAGAAGCAGCTGAAACAGTTGAAAACAAATAAGTCGCCAGGACCAGATGGCATCCCAATTTGGTTTTAAAGAGAATAATCTGCGTCATTGGTGTAACTTAGGTCAAGGCCTCTATAATGTCACTCCTTAAACACAACAACCAGCAGTTCAAGGAATAAATTAACAATTTATTTTAGATCACATTAATCAAATAGCTAACATACAACCAATGTGTGCTCATCATTAAGACAATATCAAAAATGACAGCTTACTTCTTAAGAAAGCAGAAAATTACAATAACTTAACGAACAGTAAATTACATCAGAAGTGATTTAAGGAAATGTGGAATGTGGCACTAAATACTAATATATCTTTGAGCAATAACAAAAGTAAGACGTTACAGTTTATATAATTCACTGGCAAGCAAAATTAATTTTTTTAATTATACATGTGAGTTTATCAAACGGACAGTGACGCCAGGCTGACCTGGGTAAAAGGTGACCTAACTTAAAGAACTAGACGTCCAAACAGCACCTAAACGCCGGGGCCCAACCGGGACTCACTTCCCATTAGACGACACGTCACAGCTTCAGTGCACAGAAGCGGTGCATGGCACCGCACCCACACACCCCAACTCGCTGTACTCTCGCTGCAGCCAAACTCGTTTGACGAAACGAAGGCACGAAAACCATTTACACGTACGATGGAGAGCGCTGTTCGAGATGGTCTTTAGGGATGGGTCTCTCAGACCCCAAAGCAATGCGACGAGCAGCGCCCGAAGTTGAGATCGGACAGGTCCACCATAAACTCGCGACCGTCTTGTCAGGTAGACCGGCCGCGCCACCGCTGGCCGAGCCCGTGTGTTTAGCTCCGTCGTCCCCTCAAGCAAGTCCTAGAGCCTCGTAGCGAGTCCGACGACCAACTCCCCTAACGTGAATACCCGCAGCCAGATCAGAACAGGGGCAAAGATCGTAGTACAGCCGGGTAATAGATAGTTGTGCCAAATAGCTGGTGTGCCAGAAGAGGTGCACCACGGCTCAATTGGCCCCTTACTTAACCTGCTTTTTATCACGATTTTCTCTGCGAAGCGACTAGAAAAAAGAGCAGGTGACTCCCGTTTAGAGGTAAAAGAACTGACCCGCATAATTATAAAGCCCAGTGCCTTGTGCTCGATGGTGAATATTCATCAGGTACAAGGTCATTGTCAGGAGTGTCGATAGGAAGTATAATGGGATAGCTTTTTTTCTCTGTATAAATAAATGACCTAACGAATTGGATGGGTAGCAATTTTACGGCCTCTTGCCGATGACGCTGTGGCGTACAGGAAGGTGTCGTCGTAAGTGACTGTCGAAGTATACAAGGTTTCTTAGAAAAAATTTCTACTTGATGTGATGTAATGCAGTATATTATTTTGAATGTATTTAATGGTTTTATAGACAAGATTAGCATATATTCTTCCTTTTCAAATGGTCTATTGAAATGTTCGTGCAAACTAATCTCGCCTTGTGAGTGTTTTGCGTATGGTGATATGTTGGTAAAGTGTTGTGGCAAGTTTCTTGTTGTGTGGCCTTGAGTCCGTCGAAAGACGCCGTATTTATTTGCAGGTTCGTTCGCCAATCTCCTCGGCGTCTAGTGTGTGCGTGTGTGAATTCCTAAGGGACCAAACTGCTGAGGTCATCGGTCCGTAGACTTGCATTCTAGTTAAACTAACTTAAACAAACTTATGCTAAGAACAACACACACACACCCACTCCCGAGGGAGGACTCGAACTTCCGGCTGGAGGGCCGCGCAATCCGTGACATAGCGCCTGTGCAGTAATGTCTATGTCTTGGTTCCCACACACAGAAAGTGCTATTTTGTCAAAAAATGACATTTTGATCCCGTGGCTGTGTACATAATATAGGTTGACTCTTACACAGAAGATTGCAACAACCAGCAACTTTTTACAATGCTATTTAAACAGTGCCATTTCGACCGATAGGTCATCTTCAGACGGCAAGTTCACGTTTTACATTACATTTCGTGTTTTGTTTCCCTAATTGACGAACCTTCCTTGAGGTGGTGGTGCCCTACAACCAAAATAAAATGTAAGACAACGTCTTTTTAATTGCAACTGTGCCTCACGACGATTTTAAGTGATGTAAACAAACTATTATTATTAAATGGAAGATGTTTCGATTACTTACAATGAGGAATCTGCGCCATTACGTTCCAGTGCAGGTCGCTTATAATCTTGCAGCAGCGAAAACTGTTTAATGCACTTTTTGCGTATATATATGCACATAATGTAAAGCACCACTCACACACAGAAGTTTTATCACATGGAGGTATGCTTACAAAGATGGCGATATTGCAACCATAACAATGCCAAAGACTTCCATTCTCAGAGATATTTCATTATGTAATGTATGTGACAGTAGAAATTTACAAATTGATATTGTTACATTACTTACTGTTTACATTGAAAGAAAACTGATTAAAATAAAGAAAAACAAATAAAGCAGTCAGTTATGAAGTGTTACTGCAGTGATATTACGTAAACATTATGGTATACATTGGAATAAAAGTAAATAATAACTACTACAACTGTTCAAATATTATGGCATACATCGAAAGCACATTAAATTGGTGGGGATGGATATGCATGTATAAATATTACGAATATTAAAAAAGTGGGTTTTTTTTACTTCAAATTTGAAAACAGTTGAATGAAATTTTGAAGAAAGGCTCCACTGGCTAACTCGGCTTGTTCATTGAGGAGATTTCGTGGTAAATTGCTTTTATGTACATATATGTCAATCTCCTCAAGCAAATTCTTAAGGCTACCTTTCTCAGCATGATGCAATAGTAGTACCTGGTCTTCAATGCTCATTATTCTATGACTGTTGGTAGTTGCGTGTGTGGCAAATGTGTATTTTGAAGTGTTGTTCAAACATGGCATCTGTATGCTTTTTGAAACGTGTCTCAATGCTTCTTCCAGTTCGCCATATATAGTAATTAGGGCATCTTTGATAGCTGAGGTTGTGTACGACAGATTTTTTGTATGTGGGGTTGTTATTTTTTGTGTTGTGAACTGCTAACTGCTGGAGTTTGTTTTTGTGTGGAAGCTTATTTTAATGTTTGCGTTTTTAAATAGGCTGCTTACTTTGTAGAATATGCTCCCTAAGAAGATATAGTAGGTATTAAGCAGAGCAAGCAGTTTTTTTATATAACCTATATGAAGGGCTGATTTCTTTTGCTTTTTTAACTGGCTCGAGAGGAATTTTGCGTAGGCGGTTCAGTGTGGATCTAAACTATGCCATCTTATGCTGGTTTGGATGACAAGATGAGCTGTTGATACATGCATCAGTGGATTTTGGTTTTCTATATTTCTCAAAATTATGTTTATTGTTTTTCTTGGTGTTTTTTACATCTAGGAAATTGATTCTGTTGTTGGTCTCAGACGAACAAACCGAGTAAGCCAATGCAGCCTTTCCTCAAAACTTCGTTCATCTTTTTTAATATTTGTAGTATTTATATGTGCACATCCATTCAAACCCATTTACTGTGCTTTCAATGTATGCCATAATATGTCCATAGTTGTAATATTTATTTTTGTACATCTGGCCCTTATCATTTACTTTTGTTCCAATGTATACCATGACTGCAGTAAAACTTTATGACTGACTGATTTATTTGTTATTCTCTTTCAATGTAAATATTAAGTAACGTAACATTAGCAATTTGTAAGTTCCTACTGTCACATACATTTACGTAATGAAATGTCTCTGAGAGTGGAAGTCTCTGGCATTGTTATGGTTGTAATACCACCATCTTTGTATGCATACCTCCATGTACCAAGAGGTGCGAACAACACACAGATATTATAGAGGTGCTTCGTGAAGTCAAATATGAATCCGTGGATGGAAAATGACGCTCTTTTCGCAAGGCCCTGTTGTGGAAATTTAGAGAATTGGCGTTGGCGTCCGACTGCAGAACGACTCTACTACCGAAAACATACATTTTTCTCGTGGAAGGGAAGAGGAGATTATCTTCATTGTGAGACCATCAGCAGAATATATTGTATCATAGTAGGACATGCAGAGAATTGGTAGTCAGTATGAGGCTTGATATTTTATTAAAGTTCGAGGCCTATTCGGAAAGTAAGATGCAATCGCTCGCAAAATGGAAACCACAGTGAAAACCAAAAAAGGTTTAATTTGCAACAGTTAGCTACACCTTCCAGCTACTTCTCTGCATATTCGCCGGTTCGTTTTAGACATTTATTGTGGCATTGTACCAACATTCGAGTACCCTCGTCATACATGGCAATCGCATGTGCTTCCTGCCAATTCTCTACGCTGGTCTACAGCTCGTTGTCTGTGCCAGAATATTGTCTTCATAGCCATCGGTTCATACGAGCACAGATGAAATTCAGGGATGGTCAATTATGGGGTCTATTGTGGGTGATCAAACACTTCCCGTCGAAAACGCTGCAGGAACATCTTCACTGCCCTTGCAGAGTCCGGCCGAGAATTGTCATGGACAAGGAAACACATGTTATGTGGGTTGCATGAGATCAGGCGAAATCTTACACCACGCCCTTATACTTGGCGGGAGACACTGCTGATCTAAGCGTCTTTAGGTGCTCACTGTGTGCTCACAACTGGAAGGTGCGACGTGACGAGCTTGACGGACATACTAGAGGCACTGCCCAACGCATCTCTGCAAAGCTTCATCGGATTTTCGCTGTGGTTTCCATTTCGTACCCCATCGGACCTCAGTTTCCCAATAGCCCTCGTATATAAGCTTATTTCTGGTTTATTGCTTTCATCTGTATATCTGAAAACATTTGCATTCGTTAATAATTAACATAACACATGATTTATAAAAGTTTCTTACATTTTACTTTATGCTCAGTTCATGATGTTGTAGATGTAAACAACTAGCAGTAAAACTTGAATTTCTACATTATCTAGTAATAAGAAACATATTATAATATAGTACAACGACAAATTATCGAATAACTTTAAAAAGTGACTGAAATAAAATTGCGTTCAACAACTACAGACAGCAGTGAACCGTGATTTATTTTCAAAGAGTATTCTTAAGAATTTATTTTATTTACTAGCGATTCATCAAGAACATTAACACATTTAATCACACTATGTAAGCATGGAAGTAGTTGCCAGGGAGTAGCTAATGAAATCATAACCAAATTCCTTTTAACAAATGAAAATTTTATTCACTTTAATAGTGCCTAAAAGCATTTTTTTTAAAGAAACAGATTTAAAATTATAATCAGAAAGCACCCTCTAAATATCAAAGTTACGAGTTTTTCAGAGGCAGAAAGAAACAAGTTTTGACTGTATGAGCTTTCGGGCAGAGAACCTTGCCGCTCCCTTTTGACACGACCGTAGTTACGACCGTTCACAACATCCTCTGAAAGACTACACTGTAGCAAATCTGCAACACACCAGATAACTTTAAACTAAGAGTTTTAAAAATTTACACAAGCACACAAACTATGCACCCCCGTAGGAGGGATGGAAATGGTACAAAACACTAACAATTAAAATATTAACCTTGGCACCGAAGGTTCAACTTGATTTTAACTTCTAAGAAAAGTCTTATGGTGAAATGGTAGCAGGTTTATATACTAAAATGATCGTTTAAATAAAAGCCCATGAAATACAATCTTATATAAAGTTCTACAAGGTTGGCCAATAATATCAAAGTTTCCAAAGATCAAAATACATTTCAGGTATTAGGCCGTTACACTCCAAGCAATAAATTCGTTAACACACCAAATCCGACAAACATGACAGAGGCAGCTACTAGCATACTGTAGATTGATAGGGAGATAACTGAACAACCTGAACCGCAGGCTGCTCTAACGCACCCCTACTCCACAAGGGAAAAACGGACCACCTAATTTATAAACAACCACCTTCCCGCGGGTGGGCGAACGGAGACGAATGGTAGGACGACCCCAAAGTAAAACGGCTGGTGAGCTCACCAAGAAAACAAGTATAATTTGACAAGAGTAAATCAAACAGGATATCATCAATCACAACTTCTAATAAACTGCGATATCTCGAGAAGACCTGGCGCAGCACCCCCAAAACGCTCTCCCGAAGCGTCCGCTGCCAGCCGCTTCAACGGACGCAGGAAGGCACGCCGATCTCCCGTCTCACGGCGCGCAGCTCGCACAGGCCAGACTGATGTCGTGGGTTGACGCCTGTTGCTCTCGTGTCGACCGCGAAGTCCTCACGTGGTGACCTCACAAGCGCCGACGCTCAAGACGGACAAGTCATCTTGTGTCCCAGTGCGCAACCGACCAACCGATCGATCCAACCGCCAATGACCGTTGCCTGAGCAAACTCAAGCAGACGGCCTAACGCGCAGTCTCAGATGGAGGAACTAAGCCCCGACCGGGCGACCACTCACTGAGTTCTCTTACTGGCGGAGTGGAAAGACTCTCATTTTGCCGGCTTTAAAGGTTGATCCGAAAGACGGACATACTAGCACTCCGAAAGATAGACAGACACTAACTGCCTAACAAATGCAGACGAGAGACAGACTAGCAAGCTGGCGACGAGAGACTGTCGCAGAGTGACTGACTGCCGAGCTCATGGCGCCGCTTAAATGCACGTGAACAGGCAACCTTTCCCCTTTCCCACCAGAGGGAGACACCAAAGCTGCGATTGCCGCAGCGGCGCCACCGCCAGAAACTTAGGGCGATTGCTTCACACTGCGCGCTGCGACGCGCTCTTCAAAACATCAATTTTTACCACGGCTCAAGCAGTAATTACTTTCCTCAAAATTTACATATGTTCATCTACAATGTCAGGACGTGAGTACAAAACATCGAATGTAAAAAACCTTTATGCATACCGAGACTCGAACTCGGGACCTTTGCCTTTCGCGGGCAAGTGCCCTACCCTCTGAGCTACCGAAGCACGACTCACACCCGGTCATCACAGCTTTACTTCTGCCAGTATCTCGTCTCCTACCTTCCAAACTTTACAGAAGCTCTCCTGCGAACCTTGCAGAACTAGCACTCCTGAAAGAGAGGATACTGCGGAGACATATCAGCGCACACTCCGCTGCAGAGTGAAAATCTCAGCCACCCAGGCTGTGGCTAAGCCATGTCTCCGCAATATCCTAGTTCTGAAAGGTTCGCAGGAGAGCTTCTGTAAAGTTTGGAAGGTAGGAGACGAGGTACTAGCAGAAGTAAAGCTGTGAGTACCGGCCGTGAGTCGTGCTTCGGTAGCTCAGATGGTAGTGTAACAACTATGACGGCTTCTGACACTAAATGTAACAGTTGTGTTACTAAATGTGATACTTCTGTCACTCAATGTAACTGGGTTTTCTCTTTTGATGCTGTCAATTGTCAGGATGAGCATTCTAAAGCATTCTGTCAGGGTGAAAATATTAAATAAATTTTCTCTCTTAACAACATGTGGGCAGGGTGGGTTCTCCCTTGGCTCGGGTATGAGGTCGAATGAAACATCATTTTTACATAAGGTAACTTTTATTGAAAGTTTCGTACAACGGTATCTTCGGCAGCTGTGTCGTTTGCGTAGCCTTCTGCTGTGGCAGCGGCGGCGGCGGCGGCGGCGGCGGCGGCGGCGTCTGATTACGCGTAGCGGTGTGTATCTCGTGTCGCCGTCTCGCCCAGCTGACCGGAGACGCGCAGCGCGAGGTGGCCCGTTTAACTATTGCGAGCGAAGTTGTGCATCGGATGATACCTTGGGTGTGGCGTCCCAGTGTTTCTCTTCTCTAAGCGGCCGCGTGTGTTGTGCGTCGACCAGCGGAGCGGCGCGGCTGGGCAAGGCCAGTGTCCCGAACTCGAACCACGGACTCCCGCTTGCCAGTCTTCGTCTGTCAGGTCTTTATCCCAGCTCACAGGTGACTGCTGAGGTGAGGCCGTCTCCTTCCCGTCCTCACGAGTCACCCGGGTACGTAAAAATCAGACTTCCAATACCTTTTAACTTCTGTCTTCTGGCGCCGCGGCTGCTGCTTGCTATTCCATTACAGCGGCGGACTTGGTGCGACTGTGCATGATGTAGTCTCTTCTTGCATGACGGTCTTCAGCACCGAAACTGACTGAAAACTACTGCTACTCTTCTTTTCTTCCTTCGTCTCTCGTCTTCGTCTCCGTCTGTCTGTCTTTGTCTTCGTCCCCGTCTTCATCTGTCTTCATCCGTCTTCATCTGTCGGGCCCACCGCGTCTCGCGTATTTATTCACTTCACTTCACTGGAGGTGAACGACTTCACGGCCATTGCCTCTTCTGTCACGTTGGAAAGCTTCTCGAAGAATCTTCTTAACGTCGGTCATTGGCTCTTGGAATGTAGGCGAGGGCCTTTGCTCACATGCGACAACTGAGAAACACGTGAGCCGGTCGGGCAATGCCCTGACGGCTGAATCGACAGCGCCCGCTTATGTGGAACTCGCTGACTTCAAGGTCATTGTTTCTTCTGTTCTGCCCACTGAATCCGAGTATGTAACTCTCTAAACTAAACCAAGTTTTCCATTTATATTCTAATTTCTAGTTCACTTTGATTTCACTAATTAATTTACTTAAGTACCACTCAACATTCCTCCACCCTTCGGAGAAATTCGCCCTCGAATTTACCACTCAACATTCCTCCACTCTTCACACGGAAAAAGCACAAACACTGAAAATTCTCGAGTTAGAAGATTACACACGCTTCACATTAAGTATGTGGAAAATACTTTATCACTTTACAAAAGCACTGTACGGTCATGAATCACATAGTTCGTACATAAATGGTTGTAATAAGTGTAACAAATCTTGACGACAATGAATAAACAAAAAAATAGATTTTGCACTTAGAAAATTACATAGCAACAGCTGTTTAATCTACCCTATACTAATACAAGAATATCTATTCTACAGTATTGTTTATTTTAACAAGAGACTGTTTAATAAGGAATGAAGTAAAATAAGCAAAATTAATACACTAATGCTCAAAAGTAACTACTGAAGTACACCAGTTAAGAGGGTGATATCCAGTTAACAGGGATTTGATGAAGTGGTATATTATTATTTGTCTTATTTTTTCGTCGTAAATGTAAGAAAACTGTACAAAGCAGAAACATCAACACAAAGGTTCCAGATCTACCCGTTCCTAGCATTATAATTTTAGTTTTGTGTTCACCTTTTAATTGTAAGACATGTTGCATCATAACATTAGTATCAATTTTGCCTTGCTGTGAGTTTATGACTTCAGAAGAGAACTGTCAAGGGAGTCATTGAGGTAGGATAGGTTTTGTGTAGGAAATGCTTGCATGGCGTTTTCTGAAAAAAGCAAACATGGTTATAGACCTACGAACCTAGTAAAAACAAAAATAAAGAAAAGAGGAAATACATTGTTAACTACAAGATCTACATGTTTCTACGTTCAACTTTTCTTTCTTAAAAATAATAACCCATTATAATTTATTAATTATTTACATTTGTATATTATCCAAAGTCTACTAAGATTCCACTAGGACATTCGCACCCTTGAACGAAGATAGTATGGTGCCATGTCTGTATGTTGTGCTGGCGTGGCCACTCTTTTTCCTTTACGGGAACTTCCTCCACCCTTCGGAAAAGCAGACACTATTGTTGAAGGAATTACCTTAAAAGGTTTTAACCGACTTGCATGGACAATAGTAGTTCGGGTGGGCAGTTGCAATTTAACGTTGACTGGTGACGTGATCTCAATAATTTGATAAGGACCTCTGTAGTTTGTTACAAATTTCTTCGTTTTTCCTTTCGCTATGTAAGGAGTTGAAAGCATAACCCACTGACCGATTTTGTAATTTGGATATTTAGCTTGGGTATTACCTAATCTTTCCTGTCGTTCCAAAGCCTTTGTATTAGATTTTTGAACCTTTTTCCATACATCCTTCATCATTCGACTGAAATCTCTTACTGTTTCTCCGACTTTTCCGTTTTTCTGCTTGATTACATCAAAAGGGGACGGCATTTTTTTCCCATAGACCACTTCATAAGGTGACATGCCAGTTGCTTCATGTGTTTTGGCGTTGTATACCGACACGATTATTGGTAAATACGTATCCCAATTAGAATGTTGTTCGTTAATATAATAACTAAGCATCTTGCCAATTGTCCGATGAACTCTTTCTGTGCGCCCGTTGCACTGACGGTGTAACGGAGTTGTGCGTAATTTGCGTATTTTTAGTAAGTGACATAGCTGTTTCATTAATTCAGACATAAAATTAGATCCCTGATCTGTGATAATAGCTTCAGGTACGCCAAATTTAAGTATCCACTTGTTAACTAAAGCTTGGGCAACTGTATTTGCTTGCTGATCTGGGAGACTCACCATAGCTAGATGGCGTGAAAAGTGATCTATAATTGTAAGGACATACTTATTACCAGCAGGTGTTTTATGATATGGCCCGTAGAGATCCAGTCCGCAGATTTGAAATGGACGTGAAGCCTCGGGGAGCATCTGTAAGGGTATTTTTGAACGAGAAAGTTCAGCTCGTTGTGCGCACGCAATGCAATTACGAACGTACTGCGCAACATCCTGCTTTCTGGTTTGCCACCAAAATCGCTCTGCTACTCGTCTTTCGGTTGTCCGCTGTCCACCGTGTCCTGCAAGGATATGATCGTGGGCCTCTGCCATTATTTCTTGTCTAAGGTGTTGGGGAACAACAATTCGCGGTCCAAGTTTTGTTTTACGGCATAATACACCATCTTCAAAGTAAAATTGTTTTTGAGTTGCGTATTTTTTACATTCTGTATCCTCATCTTGTGCCTTTCTCCAGTCCTCAGTATCTCGGCCTGTTGCTTCCAAAAGTGCTATTTTCCGACTTAGGCAATCTGCATTCGTGTGTTTTTTGCCTGGTTTATGGATAACTTCGAAATCCATTTCGGAAAGACATAGGGCCCAACGCATGAGACGACTAGATGGATCCTTTAATCCAAGCAACCATTTTAAAGCTGCGTGGTCTGTAATAACCTTGAATTTTCTACCATACAAGTAGCATTTAAAGTATTTGATGCCATAAATAACACTTAACAATTCTTTCTCCGTTGTGGAATAATTTCTTTCTGCCGTTGTTAGTTGTCTCGAAGCGTAGGCTATGGGGTGTTCCGTGCCATTAATATTCTGACTCAAAACAACTCCTACTGAATGACCACTTGCGTCACAGGATAAAATAAATTCTTTGTTATAATCTGGGTAGGCTAATACTGGACTGTGTGTTAACTTATCTTTAAGGGTTTGAAATGCAGATTTACAATCTTCAGACCAATGAAATTTTGCACCCTTTTTCAATAATTGGGTTAAGGGTCGGGCAATTTCATCATAATTTTGAACATATTTTCGGTAATACGATGCGAGACCAATGAAACTTTGTACTTCCTTAACGCGTTGTGGTGTTGGGAAGTCCTTAACTGCCGAAATTAATCGAGGATCTGTTTCAATTCCTTTTGCACTAATGACATGCCCTAGGTATGTAACCTCTGTCAATGCAAAACTACATTTTTCCATATTTAATGTTAATTTAGCTTTTCTAAGTCTGTGAAAAACATTACGCAGACGCACAGCATGTTCATTAATGCCTCTGGAGAATACAATAATATCGTCTAGATATACACAACATTGCTGAGTTTTGAGTCCTCGCAATACTCCATCGAGTAGTCTTTGAAAAGTTGCTGGTGCATTTTTCAAACCGAAAGGCATTCTTTTAAATTGCCAGTGGCCTCCAGGGGTAGAAAATGCTGTTTTATGCCTATCTTCAGGTGCGACTTCCAATTGATGATATCCGCTACGTAGATCGATTGTTGAAAAGTATTTACTGTTACCCAAACTGTCAATGATATCTGTAATGTTTGGAAGAGGATAAACATCTGAGATAGTTTGTTTGTTAAGGTGTCTGTAGTCACAACAAAATCTATATCGTTTCGTACCGTCGGGAGACTTCTTTGGAATAATTACAATATTTGAATTATAAGGAGAATCAGAATATTCTATAATTCCATCTTTTAGATGCTGTTCCAAAAATTCATCCAGTACTGGCTGTAAGTGATGCGGAACTCTATAAGGCTTCCTATAAACTGGGGGGCTATTTCCAGTTGGGATCCCATGCTGTGTGATGTCTGTTGCTGGCAATGGACCTTCTGCATTAAATAAATCTTGGAACTCAACTAAAACTGCTTCTATCGTGTCTCTATCCTTTCCTTTCAAATGCTCAATCTTCTGGCGCAATGCGGTTTTATAGGCGTCTGGTTTCTGACCGTCATTAATATCTGACCAAATGAAATCTTCTTCTTCAAAAGTACTGACTGTAGCCACTAATATTCCCTTATGCAACTCTTTGTCCTCCACTCCGAAATTGTCAATATGTACCGGTACTTTTCTTTCTCCCTCAACGTCTTGAACCCGTACAACACTCCTACGTACAAAACAATGTGATACATCTAATTCCTCATTTTCCTCTAAAGGCTCTATTAGACACACTGTATCTGTAGGTACTTCGTGGTCAACGGTCATCCAGAGAAGTTTTCCTGAGCCGGATGGTATCTGATCCCGCGAATCAACCTTCAAGGACGTTGCACGCAGTATAGTTGATTTCGCCTTCCGGTTAGGGAAATCTTGCGGCAGAGGGCCCTTTGCAGAGGTGTCACCCAGCTGAAACACTATTCCGCTAAGTTCTACAGTTTGCTGTCTGAGGTCCATTTTAGCGTGATGTTTAATCAGGAAATCCAACCCTAGGATCGCGTCGTACCCGTCAGTTACCTTTGTTACCACTTCTACATCTTCCTGAAATTGTACACCGTGAATATAGAAAATCAATGATGTACATCCTAATGACTTAACTGTACTTCCTCCTACTCCATTCAATCTATACCTTGGAGGGTCATATTTCTTTTCTCCAATACATTCATTACTTACTATTGATACGTTTGCGCCTGTATCCACCAGTATCCTTGCCTCTTTATCCTGTATGGTAGCAGATAACCAGCATTCCGCCTTCACATTCGCCTTAATGGCATGAAATTTTATTGGGAACGCCTGGCGGCGGCTCCGACATTCCCGTTTGAGTTTAACTGATTTCTATTTCCAAAAACTTTCTTAGACCTGCATTCCTTGAATGTGTGACCTATTCTTTGACAATTAGTGCATTGAGGTTGTCTGCAGTTTTTTGCTATATGTCCCTGTCGATCGCACCTAAAACATCGTACTCCTGCTGAAAATATATTTCGCTTCTCCTTGTATCTGGTGGCAATGTCAATTTCTTCAAAAGCTGTCGCCACAGATACAGCTTCTGCTAAATTTTTAGGAAACTGCCCTGACACGACGGGACGTTTCAGGAGGTAACCCACGTAAAAATGTATCCAGAGCTCTATCTTCTGCGTCTTGTAAAATAACTTTATTTGCTTCATCACTAGTTGTCAACTGATAGGTGTTAATATTAACTTTTCTAATCCTATCTACAAAGCTTTCTAACGACTCGTTTTGCCTCTGAGTGATAGTGTGTAATTTTTCCCTATAAAATCTACAGCTGTTCTGTTTTTGAAAACGTTTAAGTAATCCTTTCTTCAATTCCTCAAATGTTGGAGCATTCCGTAATTCTTCATGGTATAAGACGTGTGCTTTAGCCTCTCCTGTCAATCTTAACTTTGTCATTTGTAAGAGCTGTTCATCTGACCATGATCCTAACTTTGCAGCTGCTACTAATTCATCAAAAAAGGCTGTTATGTCCTCGCCAGGTTTACCTGAAAAAGGAGTTACTAAGGCTGCTGCTGAGGAATCTAGGGTGGGAGGGATTAAATTGGATTGCCTAACCACACACAACTGCTTAAATAATGCATTATTATCATTTTTAAGCTGTGCTATTTGATTAACTAAGCTCTGAATAGCTTCATCTGTAGAAACCGCTTGTGGTGCTGACTCTGACTTTGTACGATTTCGTGTCATCATTTTACAAACTGTTAGTTACACAATCTTCCTATACTGAATTTAAAAGATGTTTAAATATTTTCGACAAACTCTTAAAATCATGAGAGAAAATACACTTCTAAATAAAGAAAATATTACGACTGCTATGCAAACCTCTATCCCTTCACACATTAAAAAATACTAACTGGGAACCTTTAGTGACCGTCATTCACACCTCATATTGAGCCAAGGGTTTTTTCTCTGACACCAAATGTAACACCTATGACGGCTTCTGACACTAAATGTAACAGTTGTGTTACTAAATGTGATACTTCTGTCACTCAATGTAACTGGGTTTTCTCTTTTGATGCTGTCAATTGTCAGGATGAGCATTCTAAAGCATTCTGTCAGGGTGAAAATATTAAATAAATTAACTTTTCTCTCTTAACAACATGTGGGCAGGGTGGGTTCTCCCTTGGCTCGGGTATGAGGTCGAATGAAACATCATTTTTACATAAGGTAACTGTTATTGAAAGTTTCGTACAACTGTATCTTACTGGGACGTTCTGGTTCGGAGAGCGGCAGCTGTGTCGTTTGCGTAGCCTTCTGCTGCGGCAGCGGCGGCGGCGGCGTCTGATTACGCGTAGCGGTGTGTATCTCGTGTCGCCGTCTCGCCCAGCTGACCGGAGACGCGCAGCGCGAGGTGGCCCGTTTAACTATTGCGAGCGAAGTCGTGCATCGGATGATACCTTGGGTGTGGCGTCCCAGTGTTTCTCTTCTCTAAGCGGCCGCGTGTGTTGTGCGTCGACCAGCGGAGCGGCGCGGCGGGGCAAGGCCAGTGTCCCGAACTCGAACCACGGACTCCCGCTTGCCAGTCTTCGGCTGTCAGGTCTTCATCCCAGCTCACAGGTGACTGCTGAGGTGAGGCCGTCTCCTTCCCGTCCTCACGAGTCACCCGGGTACGTAAAAATCAGACTTCCAATACCTTTTAACTTCTGTCTTCTGGCGCCGCGGCTGCTGCTTGCTATTCCATTACAGCGGCGGACTTGGTGCGACTGTGCTTGATGTAGTCTCTTCTTGCATGACGGTCTTCAGCACCGAAACTGACTGAAAACTACTGCTACTCTTCTTTTCTTCCTTCGTCTCTCGTCTTCGTCTCCGTCTGTCTGTCTTTGTCTTCGTCCCCGTCTTCATCTGTCTTCATCCGTCTTCATCTGTCGGGCCCACCGCGTCTCGCGTATTTATTCACTTCACTTCACTGGAGGTGAACGACTTCACGGCCATTGCCTCTTCTGTCACGTTGGAAAGCTTCTCGAAGAATCTTCTTAACGTCGGTCATTGGCTCTTGGAATGTAGGCGAGGGCCTTTGCTCACATGCGACAACTGAGAAAAACGTGAGCCGGTCGGGCGATGCCCTGACAGCTGAATCGACAGCGCCCGCTTATGTGGAACTCGCTGACTTCAAGGTCATTGTTTCTTCTGTTCTGCCCACTGAATGCGAGTATGTAACTCTCTAAACTAAACCAAGTTTTCCATTTATATTCTAATTTCTAGTTCACTTTGATTTCACTAATTTATTTACTTAAGTACCAGTCAACAGTAGAGCACTTGACCGCGGATGGCTAAGGTCCCGAGTTCGAGTCTCGGTCGGGCACACAGTTTTAATCTGCCAGGAAGTTTCATATCAGCTCACACTCCGCTGCAGAGTGAAAATCTCATTCTGGAAACATCACCCAGGCTGTGGCTAAGCCATGTCTCCGCAATATCCTTTCTGTCAGGAGTGCTAGTTCTGCAAGGTTCGCAGGAGAGCTTCTGTAAAGTTTGGAAGGTAGGAGAGGAGGTACTGGCAGAAGTAAAGCTGTGAGTGCTGGCCCTGAGTCGTGCTTCGGTAGCTCAGATGGTAGAGCACTTGCCCGCGGAAGGCTAAGGTCCCGAGTTCGAGCCTCGGTCGGGGACACAGTTTTAATCTGCCAGGAAGTTTCATGTCAGCGCACACTCCGCTACAGAGTGAAAATCTCATTCTGGAAACCTTTATGCATTATATATTATGTAAATTATAAATAAATGCGATTGTTTTCAGATGTACTGACAAAGACAGTAAAGCCGAAATAAGCGTATATACTCAAAGAAAACATCAAGTAACATACTGTCGACCAGTTCACTGCAGCAGACAAAATTATTAGTGGTGGTACAAGGTACCTTCGCCATTCAGTGTAGTGTGGTTTGCGGAGTGTAGATATATACGTAGATGTTGTGTTACAAAAGCATGTGTTTCAACTGCTCGTCCAGTTTCGTCCAGTTTCCGCATGGTTATATTAATAGACGCCGTTTTCAGCCCGAACAATGGTCCCCACCTCGATTTCGGAATCTCTGGCTTGTAGCTGCGCCCCTGTCGGTGCAGTGCTGGCAGTGCACACGCAGTTCCTGTCACCGATACGTGGGGAGAGCGGACGCGCAGGCTTCGGAAGTGTGGTGTGGCGCCCGCCCCTGCGCGCGGTGGAGCAGACCGAGCCCCCTGCACCAGCCACCAGCCACCAGCCGCCAGCTAGTGCGCACCGCTGCCGGTGTTCAGTGCGCTCGCGGCAGTTGAACTCGACGGGCGGCGTTTCGCGGCCGACTGCTGCGACCTCTGAGCTAACAAGCGCTGTTCGGAGTGATCTCGCGCTGAACTGTGGAGGCTGCCGGTAAACACCAGCTGTCTACTGACGAAGCGCGACTGTTCCACAGTAGTTCCGTAAACAACTGTGTCATTTGACGCTCTGCTTCTGCGAATTCCCGCTTCATCAAACAGATTTGTTCTAGTTTATCGCAGCCATTTGCTGTCTATCTACAGCAACTTGAACATGATGAAACCAAGTTTTATCTGCGTATTTGACATTAACTTCCATTACTGTCCTACAGGTTGGGGTGTGGCCATGGGGGGGGGGGGGGGGCGGGAATGTGCGCAGTGCTATGGGATTCTGTCACAGACGACCATGGCGGTGTTCAGTTTGACATGTATGTCTGGGAACCGCGGCGGGGATGGAAATCCCAGCACCACAAAGGAGTTGTTCAAATTCATCACAAACTGATATAACTGTAAACTTTGGGACCGATGGATGAATTTGTGACGATGCTGCTCAGGTTCACTGCGTAGATGGGTAGGATAGTAGCCAAGGGACATGTTAATACCAGGGCACAAAGTCTTTGCGATTTTAATTCTGTGTGGTTAGTTGGACAGTGACTATCCCTCGCACACAAACGCATGAACAATATATCCAGCTGTCATCATCTGAGAGACGATATGTTGTTGGGCTCAAAGAAGCCGATATGGAACAACCGGCGAATCGCTCGACATTTGAATAGGATGCTACTATACTACGATGTTGGCAGATGTCTCAACCACGGCCGAAAACAGCAACAACAGGGAAGCGCGTGACCACACGTTCCCTGGGTGTCCAACCACTTTGCGCCTATTGGTAGTTTCACTGTCCTTCCTCTTTCCGTAGGCGCTCACAACAGTAGCACCTGAAAATTCGACCAGCTTCACCGTATTCCAGATACTCGTTCACAGGCCCTGCGTAATAATAATCCGTCGTTTGTCAAAGTCGCTTATCTCAATGAATTTCTCCATTTTCTGCACATATCTTCGCTACGGTGTTCCCCCATCCGTGTCTGCTCCGATTACATTCTTTTGTTACGGCGTCATGTGCCCGCAAGGCCATCAAGGCATCAAATGTCGCTGTGGGTAGTGGCCGTAATGGTTTAGCTTATCAGTGTAAATGCACTATCGTCAAGTGTAGAATACTGTACCAGCGTAGGTATCGTGAACTCCTATCAGTGATTGGTGTATCACTAATAATTTATGTAGTTGGAGTATGACTAATAATTTATAAACATTTCAGTAAGAGATTAGGCGCCTGGCATTCAACTGAGGTGTTAAACGAGATTATATTATTTTCTGTAAAACTAATTAGCAAAATATCAGTTGCAACATACAACTTTACTTATTGTGTGTGTGTGTGTGTGTGTGTGTGTGTGTGTGTGTGTCTAATCAACCCCAAGGCCGAGAACGAAGCAAACTTTTGCATAGCGGGTCAAACGTTGTCCTGACGCCTATAGCACGACACGCGTTGACCTTCAATCGCAACGTTTTTTGCTTTTTGTTTTTTGTTTCTACTAGGTTCTTGCCTATTTGCTTCTGCTTCCTCCATTCAGAGAGGGAATTTCGGTCCTGCAGAGATGGGTTATTGAAGACCATAATGTGGCGGTAGATCGTTCACAAAAATGATTGAAATGGCTCTGAGCACTATGGGACTTAACATCTGTGGTCATCAGTCCCCTAGAACTTAGAACTACTAAAACCTAACTAACCTAAGGACATCAACACATCCATGCCCGAGGCAGGATTCGAACCTGCGACCGTAGCGGTCACGCGGTTCCAGAATGAAGCGCCTAGAACCGCACGGCCACACCGGCCGGCCAGATCGTTCACAGCTGGAGCAACGCAAGTGGTGAGACGATATTCATATCCAGGTCGATCCACCACTAATGAAACGTTCGGAATTGTAAAATACGTAGCTTCACCAAGAGTTCTGTTAATCTTAAGGTCATTATAGGCCTAATTTTTTACTTATTTGTTGTGAGAAACAATAGGCATAAATTGTTTCCTTCTAATTGGCACGCTGTTACAAATTATCAATCACAGCTTTAAGTCCTTGTTTAAGTGCAAATGTGGTATATTTCTTGCATTACGAGACTTCTCATAGTTAAATTTTGTATGGCTTCATGTAGATTTTAAGAACTTGCTTTTAATTAAGTAATTGGCAGATAAAAGAAAGAATCAAACATAATAAGCCAACCAAACTATTTCCCCCTTCGAACTATTCCTAGAACGTCCTATAGCAACTAATTAAGAGCATTGAGAGAAAAATAAAAAACGATAATAAATAAAAACAGAAACTCATGGAGTTGTGGTAATGCATTGGTAATGGCCTCAAGGGCACCTGATCACTACCTGTCTTGGTGGAAAGAGGTAAGAAATATCTTTAAGGGGTTAAAATTTATTTGAGGTAAGCGCTTAAGCACCGCACTTCATATGATGTGTAGCGGAGTTGGTTACTGAAGAACGGTGGTGCTGGGTTAAGAGACATGTACACATTTTACGGCCGTCTTTATTGCACAAATACACATACGCATTTCCAATCCGAGAGGGCTTGAATCCAGTTTCAATTATACATACAATCGTTCCACAGTATAACCAACCTCTTAACACAAAATTTAGTAGGAACACTACCCATAAAAGAATTTAAAAACTCAGCAGTCAAGATTACACAAGTCACAAATTCAACATTTACAGCACCACTAAATTATGACAGTGTTTAGACCACTGGACCAAATGCGCATCACGTTCCAGCTTCAGTTACCTGAATGGCGTTTAAGGTGCATACCAAAATTCTCAAGCAGAATTTCAGTAAATTAGAAATAAGTAGAAGAATTAACCAAATAGCCCAGTTGCTGGTCACATTGTGTACACGAGGTGTAACCATAAAATCAGCACATCGGAGACATGAATTTACTTAGGTAACTTTTTGTTTATTTATAGGTAATTGTGGCCAGTCCTGGTACCTCTGACCGTGCCTTAATACGTTTTCGGCACTTGAAGGAATGAATGTGAGACAATCGTTAGTTGTGTGGTCATAGAGATCGTAATTGCGTAGAAATAATTGACACACCGCCTGTCTGCGAGCCGACCTCGGTGGCCACGCGGTTCTAGGCGCTGCAGTCCGGAACCGCGTGACTGCTACGGTCGCAGGTTCGAATCCTGCCTTGGCCATGGATGTGTGTGATGTCCTTAGGTTAGTTAGGTTTAAGTAGTTCTAAGTTCTAGGGGCTGATGATCTCAGATGTTGAGTCCCATAGTGCTCAGAGCCATTTGAACCATTTGAACCTGTCTACGAAGGAAGAGGAATTGCAACCGAAGACGGGCTATGACGATCGAGGCCATAGTAAGGGAAATGAAAATGAATCCGGACTGTTTTTCCAAAGTGTCGCACAATATTTTCAACATGAAATCAACGGTCGCTGAGTGCCATGTCTGCTCTGCCAGTTCACAAAGCCCACCGAACCGAGCAAGCAGCAGAAATGTTGCAGGCCAGTCGAGATCCTTAGGTGCGTGTACACCACAGACACGTGCTGAGTGTAACAGGAGCAAAGGGAGCAGCGGAAATGTATGGATTGACCACCGACGTAAAAGGTGAAGGTACAGCCGACATTGATGCTGTACGTTTGCCATGATGTGGTGATAACACCACATGCTCGTGAGGGGCAAACCGACGCGGGGTGACAGCACCTAAAGACTCTGACAGGATTAACGTCGGGAAACTGTAGAGGGGTGCTTGTGTGACACGCCAACGCCCTCACCTCTGCCTGCACAGCACACACTCACCAAACTATAGCGCGATCCCCCCACCAACTTCCCCTACAGCGCCTCGTCTGCCTCCCCGACGTCGTGACGTAACTGCAGCTGCTTACTCATCACAGCTTCCTAGAGCTACCAGATTTTACCTCATCTCCGTATTCTCGTCACACGGCACTTAGTGTCTTGCTCGGATGAGGAAACCATTGCGTGGCAACGATTTTCCAGAATTCGGACATGATTTTTGAGGTGGCATCATTTCTATACCACGATAACAGGTAATGCCTCAAGTTTATCCATCCTTGAGAAAAATGTGTCACGCTGGAAGGTCAATATGGAGAGAAAGTGGAATATAAAGTAAGTGTGTAGGGTTTCATGTTCTGTGTAATTGCTGGTGCAATCTTCTGAATCGTTGTGCTTCGTTATGCCTCTTAAAACGTCGTTCAGTGGTCGACGTTTCAACTTCTCCGCCGGGATCTTCAACATTCCACTCCCGGGTAGCTGAACACTGTCGAAAGCCAGTGTGGCATTCACCTATGAAAGGCTGTTTTTCCAGGCGGCACTGTCTTTTGAGCGTTTTCAGCCATCCACTACATTAGTGAAGTCCTGAAGATGGTGCCCAAAGAGGGATCGAAACATCGATCACTGAATAACCTTGAAGAGATATGCCGCCGCGTGACGACTCAGAAGATTTTACCTTTAAACAGCAAGTGTCGCGGTAGTTGAAGCTCCACGACCCCTCGCACCTCCGGCAGGAATTGTGAGCCTATCTAACTTCGAGCACGAGGGACAGATGTGATTAGCGGCAGATTCCCGCGTGGTGTCCGTGCGTCACACGAGAGGCCTCCGCACGGCCCCGCAGGCGCTGCCGGCAAACACGCCTGCGGACCTCTGATTATGCATCCCGCTACCCATGGGCCTAAGCGGGCTCTACGCCGCGGCGCGTAGTCCGCGCCGGCAAACAGCTGAATAATGGAGCAGGCCTACCTACCTCCTACCCGCTGCTCTGGCCGCATTCGGCTCACCCTAACCAGTCACAGCACTCCACTAAGGCCCGTAGCTCCCTCCCACCCTTTGTCCATACACTGCGCTTTACAGTTCTGCATCACGACTGTGACGGTGGTAACAGCGAAGCCTGTCGGATTCCTACAGTGGTGATCAGTTGAATTAAAGGGCTGTATTACCCGGCAAAGCGGACCTAAGACCCGGCCACGGTGGCATTAAACTCCTGTTCAATTCAACATTCATTCGCAGTGAATTGCATATGAATCCGTATTGGCCGCTGTAATTTAGATGCCTAACTTTCTCGGACAAAAAATGGTTCAAATGGCTCTGAGCACTATGGGACTTAACATCTGAGGTCATCAGTCCCCTAGAACTTAGAACTACTAAGGACATCACACACATCCATGCCCGAGGCAGGATTCGAACCTGCGACCGTAGCGGTCGCGCGGTTCAAGACTGAAGCGCCTAGAGCCGCTCGGCCACACCGGCCGGCTTTTTCGGACAGTTGTAATTTTCTGTAGTATGCCGTTGCTTCATTCGCACATGACAACTCGTTTGTTCTAGTACCTTTTAATACCAAATTCCATAGACAGAACACTTTCTCTCAGTTTCTTTGCTAGCTTCGAATTGCAGCTCTGCCAAGTTTTCGCTGTGCCGTTATTTCTTTCTGCTGTACATAACATTTGAGAAATTCTCTTTTTGTCTGCACTGCTGTGCAAAACTTAAGGACGAAATTAACTTACAAGTAACTGTCAAGTAACATATACTGATTACCCTTGGGTCGTTCACAGAAAGAAATGCTGCTATACAGTGTGAATCACCTAACAATTGCACCGCAAATACGGGGCGGGGCAAATAAATGTGGCCTGGTGAATAGTGTTCCAGGGTACAAAGAAACAGGCAGGAGGAAAAGGACCTACACCACTGATTATAGCAGATGTTGGAAGTCACCAACATTAATCTCTTTGCACTTTCGGGCCCAGGCAGGTTATTGCGATGCATCTTACACTTGACGGCTTCCCACACAATGTAGTCGCACACTGACAGATCAGGTGACCTGGGTGACCAGGCAGGTCCGTGACCAGACTGACTAAGGCGTTAGACTGTCTAAATGTGCTCCAAGGTTCGGCCGGCCGTACGGTCAATTGCTCCACCCTGTTGTCGTGTGTTTACATGCACACATTCACGCCCAATCGTGTCCACTTGAACTGGTCCCTTTTATTCGTGCAAACCTGTATATCGGACATGGAATGTGTTATCGCTATGCAGTTTTCCAAGGAACTGAATTGCAGGCAAGGGTGCTATTTGCAGGAAATGCACAGAGTTTGAGATGTCTCCGGAACTGGAGTTATTTACAACACTTACAAATTTTTAAATGGCACAATGCCTATTGAGAGAGAAATGGTAAAAGTCGCATAAATGAGAATGTCAACAGTGTTTGTTGCAGGAAACTAGTGCAAGTAATTTACGTGTTATCGTGTTGTGAACATTGTAAACACTGACAGATGTTTGTTCCATTCTGTCGTTTACATTCTAGGCGATGATGTTATGTTTGCTTACATTGTGTTCTGTATATGCTGCGAATGCATTGCGTCAGTCCTCTTACTTAATGTATGGTACTGGACGTAGTAGGTCCTTCTTAGAACATGGTATATCCCATAGTGGACATGTTCATAGTTTGTTGTGAATGTAGAACGAATGCCGTTCGTTAATGTAACGCGTACGCCGAAAGGTATCCCAATGGACCACAACCAGCGCAGCTGTTATTTGTGAACGTCTTCAAACAATTCAAGCAAGTTGCAGAGTTAAAATACGTTATAGAACGAAAAGGGTGACTGGCGAGGAGGATGATTTTAATTTTCTGGCTGCTGTAGTAGTAGATACGAAAAGTAGTTCGCTTGCAATCACTCGAGAAAGCGTCATGAGTCAGACAAGTGCAGTACGTGTTCTCCACTGTCATAAGTTCCATTTGCATCACATCTTTCTGCATCAAGGGATACATGGAAATAATTTTGCTAATCGCAGACAGAACTCAACACGTCGGTAACGAAACAAACTCGACAGATATAAAGGTAATACCCGTAGTACCACAGAGAATTGTGATAGGACCGTTGTTCTTTACAGTATATATAAATGATCTAGTAGAAAGCGTCGGATGGCCTCTAACGCAGTTCGCAGATGATGCGGTTGTCTATAACAAACTAGCAACGACAGAAGGTGGTAACGATTTGCAGAATGATCTCCAGATAATTGATGAATGGTGCAGACTGTGGAAGTTGACCCCTGAACGTAAATTTTGCGCTTACATAGTAAAAGAGCTCCACTATTGTGCAACTGAACTATTGAAGGGAAATTGCTGGAAACCGTGTAATATCTTGGCGAATCTATTCCGAGTGAACTTAAGTGGAATGATCACATAAAACACGTAGCAGGAAAAACAGGCGCCAGATTGGGATTCTTAGGAAGAATCTTCAGGAAATGTAATTCATCCTCGAAGGAACCGGCTTACAAGGCGCTTTTTCGATCAATATTTGGGTACTGTTCATCAATCTGGAACCCTTACCGCGTGAGACTGATAAAAAAGATAGAGAATCACCAGCGAAGAGTGGTTTGTCTTGTTGCAATATCTTAGGTGCGAGAGCGTTACATAGATACCAAAGAAACTCAAGTGGTATACGCTACAAAAGAGAATACTTGCAGTGAAGACTCGGACAACAAATTACTTCCTCCCACATACCTCTTGTTATATGATCACGACCAGAACGTTAGAGACACTACAGCAGATACGGAGGCCTACCACAGTCATTCTTGGCACGCGCCATTAGCGAGTACGAAAGGGCCATCAGTTGGTTGCAGCAGAAGTAACCTCCGCCGCACACCGTTAGGTGGCTTGCGGATTGTAATGCAGATATAGATGTAGGGTAAACTCTGGTGCTTGTCTACATCAGAAGCTTTATATTGTGTTAAGAAACTTACATTTGCTGAGTGTTTTACAATCACCTTATGCAACAATATCGTGACGCAACTGAAACAAAGTAATACTTGAAGAATTGTAACTGGGAGCTATCAAAACATTTATTTGAGGATCATCCTTGGAAACTGCAAGATTTGGGTGTCTTTGAAAAGGGATTCTTAATAAATAAATGGCATTATTTGTTCGAGCTAAGCAGGTTGTGTGGCTTACGGTTTTAAGTTACGAGATATCATTTGTAGATTAGATGTAACGATCATTAATCTGCACACTAAAAGAATCTACGGATAAGATAAACAATGAATGTAATTGTGTGTAATCCCACCATACGACGTCAGCAACGAACCATCTCTATTCGCTTAAGGATCACCCATGTTATCACAGCAGCATACAGGCCGAGAAATCACGGAGTGCTACCCAAGGCTCTTTCTTAGAAGACGGTGTTCTAAACTAAAGGAACAACGCAGCCGACCAGCACGCTTACCTCCGGTTTTCTAAATTCTTGTTATCCGAAAACTGGTTCATGCAGCTCTCCATAACACTATAATCTGTGCAAGCGTATCCATCTCTGCATAACTCTTGCCACTCCACGTCCACCTGAACATGCTTAGAATATTCATCTCTTAGCCCCCTCTACAATTTTTACCCCCCACCCCAACCCACGCCCCCTCCAGTACTAAATTGGTGACCCGTTGATGTCTCAGAATGAGTCCTATCAATCGATCACTTCTTATAGTGACGTTGCGCCACAAATTTCTCCTCAGTTATAGTTTTTTATTTTTCAGCGACGCGTTTCGCCTTATTTAGGCATCTTCAGGTTATCTACATAGAAAACAGAGAACAGATACATCTATTTAAGAATCGCGATCGCGTTGTGCAGACTTGGATAACCTATAAACATGTATAAGCAGATCAACTATTGAAAGATCAAATACCATAATTTGGTATTTCTTAGAAGAATTCTTTAGTCAGTGTACCCACCTATTGAGGTGTTTCTCTACTAGGCTTCAGTACTAGCACACGACACTGTGGTGCATTATGCTTACTACTTGAGCCCCCATCTTACTCTGTTACTCGCTCCTGTAAACGGGAACGCGTTATGCAGATCTTGGTGACTCTCGCGTCCATTTAGAAAAGGTAATGATTTCACTGTTTTATATTTCTAGTTTTTAATGAGCTTAACGAAGGCGATGTTGGCCTGATATATTCGAAGACGCCCTTTGGCTACACTGACTAAAGGATTCTTCTAAGAAATACCAAATTAAGGTATTTGCTGTTTCAATAGTTGATCTGTTTATACATGCTTATAGGTTATCGAAGTCTGCACAACGATATCGAGATTCTTAAATAGATGTATTTGTTCTCTGTTTTCTATGTACATAACCTGAAGATGCCTAAATAAGGCGAAAAGCGTCGCTGAAAAATAAAAAACTAAAATTGGAACCAAGGCTGTTTTTAACCAATACTGTTAAGCACTGCTTTGCTGTATGCCACACATGGATTGGAAGAATTTCTCCTCAATTCTATTCAGTGCCTGCTCATTACTTACACGATCTATCCATCTAATCTTCAGCATTCTTCTGTAGCATCACATTTCAGAAACTTCTATTCTTTTCCTGTCTAAACTGTTTATCGTCCATGTTTCATTTCCGTACAAGGTTACACTTCATATGAATATTATGAGAAAATACTTACTACCTCTAAAATCTGTATTAGATGTTACCAAATTTCTCTTCTTCAGAAACGCTTTTCTTGCCACTGCCCGTCAAAATTATGTTACCTACACTTTGGTCATCATCATTTATTTTACTGCTCATGTAGCGCAACTTAACAGTACTTTAAATTAGCATCAACTTGTTTAAATCGACTACATTCCATAACCCTTGTTTTGCTTTTATTGATTTTTCTCTTATATCCCCCTTTCAAGACACTGTCCATTCCGTGCAACAGCTCTTCCAAGGCTTTTGCTGTCTCACAGTGTCATCGGCAAACCGTAAAGTTTTTATTTCTTCTCCTTGAACTATACTTCATATACCAAATTTTTCTTTTGTTTCCTTTATTGCTTGAACAACATCGACGATAGGCTATAGGCTACAACCCTGACTCACTCCCTTCTCAACGACTACCTCCATTTCATTCATAGGCATGGTTTCTGTACTAGCTGTAAATAGCCTTTCGCTCACTCTATTTTACCGTTGCTGCCTTCAGAATATCGGGGTATTCCAGCACATATTATTGAAAGCTTTCACTAGGTCTATAAATGCCAACGTAGGTTTGCCATTACTTCTGATATCTTCTAATAAAAGTCGTAGGGCCTCGAGTGTTCATACATTTGTCCACAATTCAAACTAATCTTCCCAGAAGTCGGCTTCAACCATTTTTTTTCTAATTCTTCTGCAAAGAATTCCTGTTAGTTTGTCCAACCACGGCTTATTGAACTTACAGTTGACTAATATTCAAACCTGTCAGTAACTGCTTCCATTGGAATTGGAATTATTACATTCTTCCTGTAGGATCAGGGCATTCCGTCTGTCTCGTACAACTTGCACACCAGATGGAACAGTTTTGTAATGCCTGGATCCCAGAGGGCTATCAGAGGTTTCAGCGGGATGTCATCTACTCCCGGGTCCTTGTTTCGATTTAGGTTCTAAGTTATATAATGATAATATCCTTGAGAGAGAAAACATTCTATAAACAAATCAGTACGGAGTTTGAAACCACAGAAACTCAGTTTGCTATTTTTTCGCATGGCGCCCTGCGAGCCATGGATGAATGGGAAAAGTCGGATTCCATGTTCCTGAAGTTCCTGAAATCATTTACACAATTCCTCATTGCAGACTGTTAACGAAGATACGAGCAGATGTAGAGGACTACTGGGTATGTGAGTAACACGAAGACTTAAATGACAGAACCCAGTAAATTGTCCTGGACGGCGAGTGGTCATCGGAGCCAAGGATATCGTTCATAGGACTTGTCGATCTGGAAAAATCGTTCGACAATGTAAAATCGTGGGAGATGTTCGAAAAGTAGGGGTAAGCTATAGGAAGACACGGGTCATATACAATATGTACAGCAGCCAAGAGGGAATAATAAGAGTGGACGACCAATGACGAAGTGCTCCTATTAAAAAGGGTGTAAGACAAGAATGTAGCCCTACTGTTCAATCTGTACATCGAGGAAGCAATGATGGAAATAAAAGAAAGGGTCAGCAGTGGAATTAAAATTCAAGGTGAAAGGATATCAATGATAAGGTTCGCTGATGACATTGCTATCCTGACTGAAAGTGAAGATGAATTACACGATCTGCTGAACGGAATGAACAGTCTAACGAGTACAGAGTATGGATTGAGAGAAAATCGAAAAAAGGCGAAGGTAATGAGTAGTAGAAACGAGAACAGCGAGAAACTTAATATCAGGATTCATGGTCACCAAGTAGATGAAGTAAAGGAATTCTGCTACCTAGGCAGTGAAATAACCAATGACGGACGGAGCAAGGAGGACATCAAAAGCAGACTAGCAATGGCAGACAGGGCATTCCTGGTCAAGAGAAGTTTACTAGCATCAAATATCGGCCTTAATTTGAGTAAGAAGTTTCTGAGAATGTACGTCTGCATTACAGAATTTTGTGGTAGTAAAACATGGACTGTAGGAAAACCGGAACAGAAGAGAATCGAAGCATTTGAAATGTGGTGCTACAGACGAATGTTGAAAATTAGGTGGACTGATGGGGATAAAAAGGTCCTGCGCAGAATCGGAGAGGAAAGGAATATGTGAAAAGCACTGACACGAAGAAGGGACAGAATGACAGGACATCTGTTGAGACATGAGGGAATGAGTTCCATGGTATAGAGGGAGCTGTAGAGGGCAAAAACTGTAGAGGAAGACAGAGATTGGAATACATGCAGCAAACAACTGAGGACGTAGGTTGCAAGTGCTACTCTGAAATGAAGGGGTTAGCACAGGAGAGGAATTCGAGGAATTCGCATCAAACCAGTCAGAAGACTGACGACAAAAAAAAAAAGTATATAAATGGCCGAAGGGACAGGAAGAGGAGCAGTCTGCTGTTCGCTGATGAGGGTATCGTGTACGGGGAAGTCTCGACGCTGACTATAGGAGAACACAGTACGGTTTTGATACAATTTCTGTTTGCTGTGATGTGCGGGAGGTTGCTCCAACTGTGGAGATATGTAAGTAAATGCAGATGAGTAAGAAAAACGATGCTGTAGTGTTCTAATATAGTGTTAATGGTGTACTGGATTGACAAAGTCACGGCCGGCCGCGGTGGTCTAGCGGTTCTAGGCGCGCAGTCCGGAACCGCGCGACTGCTACGGTCGCAGTTTCGAATCCTGCCTCGGGCATGGATGTGTGTGATGTCCTTAGGTTAGTTAGGTTTAAGTAGTTCTGAGTTCTAGGGGACTGATGATCACAGATGTTAAGTCCCATAGTGCTCAGAGCCATTTGAACCAATTTGACAAAGTCACGTCGTTGGTACTTGTACGACTGGAAAGCAGCACGAAATGGTCCAAGACGATAGTAGGGGAGGGAAATGGTCGACTTCGATTTCCTGGGAGAATTTTTGTAAACTGTAGCACATACACAAAGTTTACCACGTGTGGTACGTTCATGCAACCAATTATTGACTATTGCTCGAGTTTTTGGGGCCCCCATTAAGTCGAACTAATGGAAGGCATGGAAACAACTGACAGTCGTGTTGCTACATTTGTTGTTACCGGTAGATGCGATGGATAATATAAAAAATAAGAATAATGTTTAGATACATGGAAATAACGAGATTAATTCTTCGGCTTGTCGGACAACTACAATAAGCTGCGCTATGCCTTGAATGGAAAAGAATCTTTTCATATTAGTTCCACATAAACGAAATAGTCTTTCTCTTGTTGTAGGTTTCTGCTCACCAGTTAATAATACTACGTCTGATCGCCGTATCAACCTACAAAATCTTGACCTTGTCCATGATGATGTAATCGGATCTTCGTGATAACTCCGAAGTACACAGGTGGCTTCTTGGGTTTTTAGATATTGCAGAACTACTTGAAATAATGATGCAAACCGTTTTTCATTGGTAAAATAATACTATATTCTTCCTTCTACGCACATCAAAAATATAGGCTTTTTATTTGTTCTCACAACCAAAATGGCTACCGCCGATTTCGCTCTAAAATAACGTGTCTGCCTTCGTGCATTAACAGAGAGCGTGTCCTTCCTCTTAGCGAGGAACAAGAGAAACATCTTCTGGTTTTAACATTTGAAAATAAGAATACATGACGGTAAGCGCAGACCCTACGCTGAGCTACCGCTTCACATTTTATCTTTGCCTTTGGAAAAAAAACGAAAACATAAAAGCAAGAAATGCAAGAGGTACACCATAGCGAGTGTTGCTGAAATGCTTTGTGAACTCAATTGGGAATCGCTAGAGGGAAGAGGACGCTCTTTTCATTACACATCATTGCGAAAGTTTAGACAATCGACATTTGCGACAGACTGCAGAAAAATTCTTTTGCCACTTCTCCCCCGCCCCCTCCCACAGAGCCGAGCATATATGTAGACGCAGATATAAGCCTCCACTGTAAACTGGATGTGACGCGTAACTCGCCAACGAGCTCGCATCGGAAAGAGATTTGCAGGGTATACGGAATACTACTCGCAGTGAATACAGTCGTGTCGAATTTCCAGCGCAGTTATACAACGCCTGCCGCCTCAGCGGTGTGCAAAACAATCTCGCTCCAGCCCTCGACTACTCTGGCTGGGAGTGCGTATCGCCGTCAGAGTTAATTGATAGTGCTGGTGGCAGCTCAATTTGTGCGCCGCCCTCCACTCTGCCTGGCATTGGCTGGAGGCCAGCGCGGCTCCAGGAAATGAACCAGCAGGCGGCAGGCAGCGCTGTACCGCCAGGCCGCGGCGCGGGGGCGGGCCAGCGCGCTGGAGTCCCAGCGGTCCAGCTGCCAGTGCGAATGCGGGAACTAACTGTTTCTGTGTCCCCGCCCAGCGGAGATGTGCTCCTGTCGCAGCACAAAAAAGGCGAGTATATGGTCCTATTTATTAAGAGAATTCGATTGAAAACTAGGGTATCAGCTGCCTCGTTCTGCCTGCCTCAGCACCTCGTAAAAATTTTCCCAAAAATTTAAGCGTGCGAACATATTCGCAACTCACCTCTCACTCCCTCAAGCTCCCCTAACTGTAGCTCCTTGAAACTCATTAGTCATGTTTGTTCATACACATCCACTCGCACTCGCCCCATTCAGCCTACTGATTGTCATTATATGTTTGTGTGTCTCTTTGTCTCTTGTGTCACGGCCATAGTCTCCTTCGTTCTGTCCCACTACTACTCTAATTGTCACTGTCTCCCTCTTTCTCTCTTCTCCTTCTACTCCCTCGTTCATTCTTTCCCACTGCTGCTGTCTCTTTTCACTGCCTCTCTCTCTTCCTTATTGTTCATTATTGTCATTGTCAGAGACTAGGTCTCTCATTATCACAGGCTCTCATCCACTTTCACATTCTCCTTCTCTTTATTCCTATCTTACTGGCACTGTCTCCTTCATTCTTTTGCTAGTACTGTTCTGTCACTGTCAACTACCATCCACGCACATTGTCCCGCTCTTCATCCCACATTGCCATTGTCTCCATTGCTCTTTTCGTAAGAAAGGACTCTCTCCTACGTTCAGTATGTATTGCTTTTCCGTCTCTCTCCCACTGCGATTGTTTCCTTCCCTCACAACAAACAAAGTGCGTTTATGTTCACGTGCCAAAATTTTTGGGCAAATTTTTAATGGTGCTGAGCCGTGCTGCGGCTCGCGTCGGTGCCGTGTGTAGGTTTCTGCCAGACCGTATCGTTTAGTTGGCATCGTTGCGCTGTTTGTCTTCTTCTCGTGTTCACTGGCACCACTCGGTTTCGTAAGCGTTGCCTGTCCGCTAGTGGCAGCAGCGGCGCGTATCGACATGTAGTTCTGCTGCCCTATCTTTGGGGCGACCTCGGGCTTCTACCGTGTGGTGTTAGTGGGGAGTTCGGTTGGGGACGCAGGAGCAGCGAGGTCGGCGCAGAGCGGCAACACGCCGCGACCGCTGGCGGCGTGCGTGGACTGCCGGATAGAAGGGCAGTGGTCACGAGGGCGCACGACCTCGTCGAAACCGGATCCTAAACCTCCTACACTGTAAACTCTTGCGATTCTGCAGTGACTTGGGTTCGTGTTGCTGCTCGTAGTGTCGCCGAGGCGAAAACCAGCGAGTGGAGTACCTGGGGAAGGCGGATCTCATTAGCCTTCCTGAACTTCTAACTGCTATTTACTATTTTCAGTTTCTTACATTGTTAAGTTCAACCAGCGGTATTTTTCTTGTCTGGTGGCCGCTAACACCCCAGTTAACTCCCCTGGGGGTTAGTGTACGTAACGGCAGTATATATTTCCTCGCCTTGCCGCCGCTGTCCGGTGAGGCGTGAAAGTTTGGCAGCTTCTTGATTGTAGGTTGGGTGGCGTCTTCTACTTTAGTGGTAGTCATTCCTTCTTGTTCTGGGCGATCTAAGCATTCTGCGGGTGGAGCCCGGACTGCCGGTTCCGGCTTTGGCGTGATTTTACATCTTGCATTTGTTTTGTTGGATGTCAGGTAGACTCACCAATATTATCATTAGTCGCTCGTTAAACTGCCACTAGTCTGAGTTACCATCTTGTGATCTGAATGCAACTCCTGGCTGCCTTTCTCTCCGCTCGCGAAAGTGTTTTTGGTGTGACCTATACAGAGGTCGATTCCTGGAGCACCGTCTGTCACTGGCCCTTGTGTTTTATTTTATTATGTATTTACCAACATTTGTCTCACCTGTTTGGTGATCTGTTGTTTGTTTTTTTTTCATTAACTTTTGCTATGACATTCGCCATTTGCCAGTATATTTGTTAAATTTCTTACAATTTCCATTTTGGCGTTAAAGGCCTGCAGCCGTGACTGCGGTTACTTGGGTTAAATGTTTGATTGCGACCACAATGGCTTCTTTTCAAAATTATTCGCTGTCTGTATTTTATGCATGTTTGTTAAATTGTTTAATAATTGTCATTTTGGGCTTTAAAGGTCTTCAGCTCTGATAGTGGTTACTTGCCTTAATATTGTGATTGCGACCACATTGGCTTGTCTTCAAAATTATTGGATTTCTGTATTTTATGTATTTGTTAAATTTTAAATAATTGTCATTCTTCGCGTTAAAGGCCTTGAGCCGTAGCTGTGCTTACTTGCCTTAAAATTCTGATTGCGGTCACATTGGGTTGTTTTCAAAAATTATTTGCTGTCTGTATTTTATGTATGTTTGTTTAATTTTTTTTATAATTTCCATACTGGCGTTAAAGGCCTTCAGACTTTATTGTGGTTACGTGCCTTAAAAGTCTGATTGCGACATCACTGGCCTGTTTTCAAGAATTACTTATTAAAATAAATGAGTGAAATCGCAAAGCAGACCAGTAGTAATTGATTCGGGCCCTGTCCACATTCGTAACCCAATCGTGCCTTCCTTAATTACCAGGTTTCAGTGCTGAGAGACATTGAATGCCTCAGGCAGCTGCTACTACACATCTTAATTAAAGTTCCCTACATAAACAGGAACATACTCATAATTTTGTGCTCCGATAGGAGCATTTTTCCGCAGGTGCCCTTCATTTCCGACCTACATAAGAGCATTTCACTCATATGAAAACAACTTTATTGGTCTGCAAGAATTTCATAATTCACTTACATGTAACTTAAATAACGGAAAAATATGTGTTTTTACACCTCAGACTGGGTTTTAGTTGCAGAAAACTTATGCTCGTGCTTCAGTAAATCAACAACACAGAACCTTTCTAATGATAATGGAGGCAAGTTCTTCATGCTACGCCACTTTATAAAATACATATTACCCGCACATTGGATTTAACGGCCAACTTCTTTCTCTTCCCCCCCCCCTCCCCCCCGGAGGATCAAAGCTGCACTGAAAGAAAGGCGCTGCATCGAGCGCCACTCCACAATCTCTGATGAAGCCTTTCAGGAAGCGAATCGTACATGGAAGAGCCGCTGGAAAAAGTGAGAACTACTTACAAGAATTTTATACTTCTGTAACTACAGCTACAATAAATCTGTTGGTTGATAAACGCATTATTTTTCAAACACTTCTCTGCAGATACTTGTGTTTAAAGGACGAAAACAACTGTGGATAAAGATGGCTATGAATTATCACACTGAAACGAGACAAATTACTCGTGAATATTGCAGCTGTTAATCCCATGCGTATGGAATTTACTTTTCTAGTAAAATAAAGAGAAACGACATAGCAGGAACTGCTTCGAGACTGACTATCGTAATATCGCTATCATTTCCGTACCAAAGCGATGGCGAGATATGCCCCTGCCAAGGGTGGAGGCACAAAGAAGGCGAAACAACTGACAAAAGAACCAAAGATATAAACCAGTGTTAACATTTAACCGGCACGCGAGTTCTCCCACCTCTCGTGTTCCAGTCTTCTGCTTTCAAGGGGAATCCTAACCATTGGCCCGCAACTCTACACACAGGCTTTTGCACAGTGACATTCCTTTGGTGTAAATTCGTGAAAGTTATATCATAAGGAAGCCAGTACCAGGAGACAGATGCCATTTTGCCTATGTGGCTACAGTGGGTTTGGTTCACACGCTGCTGCGTAATCAGATCGATGATGTTCAGCAATAGAGGTCTTGGAGCCATGATTACATAGGATCTTAAATATTAGCGAGCGGTTGCTGAAATATATATGTTGTTTGGGTGAAGACTTACAGTATTTGTCGATTTCTGTTCACTGAGCCGAATTCTGTACACTGGAATGAGACGGCACATTGGCCGGACCAAGCAAAAAAGGTGGTTGGCCAAGTGATTTAACTGCTCCCACTGTTACCACTAATGGTACTCCGTTTTCGTTCCTACGATATGCTGTGTGAATAAAACAGAATGTAAAACCAGACCTGTGTATACCTATTTCCTCAGCTATTATCTATAGCCCTTCTGTTGCAAATTAATAGTTTATAAAGCATTGTTAATTTATGAGGAGCACATATAATGTGTTGCTTATTGTATATCACAATAAAAACAATGTAAACTACCTGACATTTGTAAAGAACGAGGTATATTATATGTAACTTATTTACTGTAACGGTACATTAAATTTGTTGCGTTTAGTATTTCACATCAATCTACTTCGCTTGAGTAATATTTCTCAATAATCCTTCGCGTTTGTTAAACCTACTTGCAAAACAATAAAATCTGATAAATTAGCGTAAAAAATTTTTAGAAATAGAACTTGACAGAGAGCGCTAGACGCAGTTGTGGTGGGTCTGCGAAAATGGTGTCATAACCTCGCAACACCTCAGATCGTATGAAAATGCATTTGATGATGTACTGCCGCTTGCTTCTACGGGTCATGCGTCTTACGTCAAAAAAAAAAAAAAAAAAAAAAAAAAAAAAAAAAAAAAAAAAAAAAAAAAACGCATCCTGTGACGTAAATTGCTCGCTAGAAGTGCTATATCACGAAATACCTGGTATCAGTTTCATATAGGTGGAGGCGATACACCTTTAAAGCTAATTATACGATAGAAATTCTTATTATGTTGACCTACATTCGCGATTACATTTCTTACTGTCATAAATATTAATATAATTTGAAGCAATTTAATGCAACAAAACTTAATGACCTGCCGACCGAAAAGATTATCACCTAATTTCATATGAAAAGTATAGTTTTGTACCCAAGAAGACACAAATTCCTTTATTAAACAAATTTCTTGAATGAAATACAAAAGTTTACGCTGTCAAAACATGTAGAAACTGCAGTAAAACAGCACTATCGATCACATAATATGTAAATATTTCGAAGTTTCATAAACTTTTAAGCACATCATCATATCAGAATTAATAATACTTCATAATTTAGACCTAAGTAAAGGAACAAAAATACTCAGTTTACATGTAATTTGTATATTTCCTAAGCCATTAGGTCTACAATTTCACAAAATTTTATGTAGAAAGATAGAATATTCAATACAACAAATTTAGTACGTGGCCCCTTTAATACGACCTTGCACAATCCATACCACAACTATTAACAGGACGGAAAACGGGATGGTGCATCATGGCTGGTAGTCATACTTTGATTTACACATTATTAATTTATTAACGTAAGGTTCCTTCAGATAATCCCCCACAATGTTCAGTACAATGCAGCAGTTACTTAGTATAAGTTTATATTGAAAAAGACAGTTATCAGAACCCAACAAGTATAACCATAAAATGCATATGAAATCGGTGAAGAAACCACTAGCAAACACAGTATTTCCGTGGCTTTGCCACTTTTAACAAAAGCTTAGAACTGACAGTACAGTTCCTATTAGAGTGGGCCAGCCTCTTAATTGCATTTGATTACTACACGGCCCAAACAAGACTTAAAACTCATATGGTTAACCACAATTCAGTAGAACGTGGATATGTAGCAGAAGCAAAAAAGATTGCCATGAAACAAACCCAGACTACACTTTACGTGACTACACACTGTAGCTTAGAGATGTGACATCGACTCAACAAGCACGTTTTATTTATTCGTATGGCCAGGGCCCCCAGTCGAGCAGACCATTCGGCAGTTGCCGGTCTTTCAATTTGGCGCCACTGCGACGACCTGCAGTCGATGAGGATGATAGGATGATGATGAGCACAGCACAACACCCAGTCCCTGGGCGGAGAAAATTTCCCGACCCAGCCGGGAATCGAGCCCGGGCTCAGATGATTGACAATCCGTCACGCTGACCATTCAACTACCGGGGGCGGACAACAAGCACTGTGGACTGTCTATTACTACAGAGACAGATCACTGCAATTTGCTCAAAATTACATGACAATCGATTGAGAGAATTTAATTATATTACATCTGCTCTATTTTCTAACGATTACTTAGTTGCAGGTCTATCTTTACCCGCCTTCGCGAAAGGGAAAGATATACTAAGCTTTTGGTATGGGGTCTTCGCCCAAACAATCCAGCCGTGGCAGGGTTACGTAAACGCAGCAGGACCTAGGCTGCGGGTTACACCTCACTCCCCGCCAAGGCGTTGGCACTTACAGCAGCTTTTGACAAACACAGGATAATTGCAACTCTCTGAAACACACACAAAAATACAAGGCAAAGCACCTTACATAGGTGCATCAGTCTACAAAATGTTCCGTCCACAGCAATCAAAATGGTTCAAATGGCACTGAGCACTATGGGACTTAACTTCTGAGGTCATCAGTCCCCTAGAACTTAGAACTACTTAAACCTAACTAACCTAAGGACATCATACACATTCATCCCCGAGGCAAGATTGGAACCTGCGACCGTAGCGGTCGCACGGTTCCAGACTGAAGCGCCTAGAACCGCTCGGTCACAACGGCTGGCCCACAGCAATAACTGACCTTTAAATGAAAAAATTTAACGACGGTTCACTGAAAATAGTAATATCACTTAGGTGCAGTTTTCAATCACTTAATAACCTTAATGGTCAATTAAAGAACAACCAGTACAGTTATAACTAAGACTTCACTGCGAAGCCAACATTTAACCAGCGCACACGGAGCTCATCCACATACTTCTCGATTAATGGCTGTGTAACTTCCACAATCATCTAGCGAGTGAAACGCCTTTTAACACATCACTCAGACACATACACTAATGGCCAACTTACTTTATGTTTGCACACAGCACAACTCAGCGGCTCATGTAACTAACCACTTTACTTCAGGGACCTTTCCCTTGATAGAAATCACGAGACGTGGATCTCCGAGCTGCCCCAAAACACAGACTTGCCGACCAATAGAACTCCGCGGCATATCACGCTGATACGGCACACCCGGTCTCCGGAGACGTCCCAAGGCTCTCAATATTTTTCTTTCGAAAGCTGACGGCCGACTCCTTAAGCCCGGCAACCCGGAACAAAGCCTCACAATATCCAAAGATCTCGTATAACTTCCAAAATCGATAGCAACGATATAAAGAGCTTACCCGGTGCTGGCGTCAGTCCGCCAATGCTCAAAATTATTCGAAACATTTTTTGTCTGTTTGCAACTTGATGGAACACACAATATTTTATGACTATTTAATTCGTCTTTACGATTCTCTAAATGCAGTTACGACAATAACACACAAATAATTTACTGTTATGCGTTTATATACGTGCTGAAGTCAGATCACTTCGTGAACCGGTTGTGCGGCTGGTTTGAAACTTGTGCGATTTTGACGATTACGCTGTGTCGGTGTGCAGTGCATTTGATAATGTGGCAATACAGCATTACATGAGGATAAACATAAGTCTTAACTGCCTAATTGATAACCGTGTACTTCCATCAGTACACGATCATCTACCTTCCAAATTTCCAGGACTGCCGCTCCCACAAGGTATGCATGAGAACATTTGTGAAGTTTGGAATGTGGGCAAAAAGGTACTGGCGGAAGTATAGCTGTGACGCTGTGTCTCGGGTCACATTTGGATAACTCAGTCGGCAGAGCATTTTCCAACAATAAGCAGAGGTCTCCGGTTCGAGTGCCAGAATGGCACACAATTTCAATCTGCCAGGTAGTTTCATTTTATGTTTTGTATAGATATACGTAACACTCAGTTTAAAGTAGTGCAAAAGGAACATAAGTTATCGAAACTTCCTGGCAGATTAAAACTGTGTGCCGAACCGAGGCTCGAACTCGGGACCTTTGCCTTTCGCGGGCAAGTGCTCTACCAACTGAAATACCCAAGCACGACTCACGCCCCGTCCTCTCAGCTTTACTTCTGCCAGTACCTCGTCTCCTACCTTCCAAACTTCGCAGAAGTTCTCCTACATCTCCCAGGCTGTGGCTGAGCCATGTCTCCACAATATCCTTTCTTCCAGGAGTGCTAGTTCTCCAGGTATGCAGGAGAGCTTCTGCGAAGTTTGGGAGGTAGGAGACGAGGTACTGGCAGAAGTAAAGCTGTGAGGACAGGGCGTGAGTCGTGCCTGGGTAGCTCAGGTGGTAGAGCACTTGCCCGCGAAAAGCAAAGGTCCCGATTTCGAGTCTCGTTCCGGCACACAGTTTTAATCTGCCAGGAAGTTTCATATCAGAGCACACTCGGCTGCAAAATGAAAATTTCATTCTGGGAACATAGGTTATTGATTTAGCTGTAGAGATAACTGTAACTTCCCAACTTTTCCATCCAGAAACGTCAAAATAGTAGATAAAGCCAACTACAGCATCTGTTTACGATGCCCACAAGCCAACACAAATTTGTTGAGGCACATACTGCCGGCAATAGCACATCGAAAACAGATAATCTAACTAAGTCAGCCAATAATGTACCCTCAAACCACTCGTAGTATAATATTTCATCTTTTCAGCCTCGTGAGATCCGGAAAACGAACTAACACTGGCGATTCCACGAATATGTGCGAGTCCGGAATACAGTATGCAATTGCTTGGGCGAGGATAATAGTATTCTGGCCGTTGAAACATATCTGGTTTGCCTAGTTCCAAGAAAAAAGCGGTTCTAGGCGCTCAGTCCGGAACCGCGCGGCCGCTACGGTCGCAGGTTCGAATCCTGCCTCGGGCAGGGATGCGTGTGACGTCCTTAGGTTAGTTAGGTTTAAGAAGTTCTAAGTTCTAGGAGACTGATGACCACAGATGTTAAGTCCCATAGTGCTCAGAGGCATTTTTGAACCAAGAAAAAAAATAGAAAAGGTGGGAAAGGTGGGAAAGCGCGTTGTTTAAGGAGGAGTCGATAAATGTGACTGGATTATCTCATGTCGTAAGAATACTGAAAGTAAACCACAATTCTTTATTAGGTATTTTGTTCTTATTCTAGTGCGAATAAAAAGCTCATATACAGTAAGGCATCTAAATGCTTCATATTGTGTGCCTATCACTTTGATAGTAGTTTTCCGCGTGCAATTCTTGCATCAAATTTCACTGGACATTCAGTTTCATTTTTACTAAAACTACCTACAAAATTAAAGTTTATAAAATATCTGTGGAAAAATTCGCAAACTGATCGGTTATCTATAAAATTAATAACTATGAAGACTGTTACACACTGAGCATTCGGCTGAAGCATTTTTCAAAAAAGAAAGGAAACCACACAGACAAGCAGGCACACCTCACACACACATGACCGCTATCTCTAACCGCGCTGACAAGACCGCCATATTAATTACATGAGCCAATATTTTTGTGGGTGGTAATTAAAGCTTAGGAAACGGCCTTGCCGCAGTGGATACACCGATTCCCGTCAAATCACCGAAGTTGAGCGCTGTCGGGTGTGGCCAGCACGTGGTTGGGTGACCATCCGGGCCACCATGCGCTGTTGCCATTTTACGAGGTGCGCTCAGCCTCGTGATGCCAATTGAGGAACTTTCCGACCGAATAATAGTGGCCCTGGTCAAAGAAAACCATCATAACGACCGGGACAATAGTGTGCTGACCACACGTCCCTCCTATCCTAGGATGGCACGGCGGTCGGATGGTCCCGACGTGGCCTGAAGACGGAGTGCTAATAAAACCTTAACGAATACTCCTGGTATATGATACTTTTCGGACTCGTGGTGCGGTGATTTTGTGCCGTGCCTGGCGGCGTGTGTTGTGGAGGGGGACGTTACCTTGTGTACAGCACAGCAGAGCTGGTAGCTGGTGGCTGGCAGCTGGCTACTCACGCCACGCTATCGATCGGCCTACCTCGCCACTACCGTGGCCCGGGCTGAGGCTTCGTTCCCCTCAACCCGCATCCAGAGTCGTGCAAAGCCCGCCGGCAAAAACGCGGCGGCGTGTGCTCCTCCCCCCACCAGTTGCTACCACCACACCCCTCTCCACTTCTTTCCATCTTGCTTTGTTTACAATTACTACAACCTCTCTGCAATAGGGGTCAGCGCCGAGCAGCCAACTCTTGTACCACCTGTTGCTATATTTGTGCTGCTACCCAGAGTAGGGCATTTAAGCTGTGCTGACCACCACGGAGGAGGAGAGAGTGTCCGCGGGTCGAGCATTCAGATATACAGAGCAGAATTTTCTCACCAACGTACATTTCCTATGAAGTCATTTAACTTAATGTTGTCAGATACAATTCACGGAAAATCGGGACTTGGCGATCTGTGGTTTAAAAAAGCAACGGGTCGACGAAAAAGTCGGAAAACAGAAAAGGTAGGACGTGATTTCCTCTCATTAGATAAATATTTCGCTATAGTATATCATGAACAAAGTTGGTATATTCATAAAATTTTGATCATAACTACTGTTCAATTCATTATATTTGGACTGATAATAAAGAAATTTCCACAACCTTCACTATATGTCGACTAGGTATCTAAACGTTAATAATCATCATTTAAAATGCATAATTACCTGTTACATTATGCCTGCACTGAAGTTCTCCACACTGTCCGACCTCAGCTACATTGTGATCGCTTTCATTAAATACATGCAGAAATGAAATAGAATGTTCGGTAGGAGATGGCACTGTGCACAATAATGCTGGGTTTTGGCGAACTGTAACGGATGTTGAAGGTTTTTTAGTGTTGTTACTCAGTATATCCTGCTAACATATAGCTTCATTCAGATTGCATGTATTTACTTCTTCGAAATGGACCATCTGTAATACAAATACACTATGTGATCAAAAGTATCCGGAAACCTGGCTGAAAATGACTTACAAGATCGTGGCGCTCTCCGTCGGTAATGCTGGAAATCAGTATGGTGTTGCCTTGATGACAGCTTCCACTCTCCTAGGCTTACGTTCAATCAGGTGCTGGAAGGTTTCTTGGGGAATGACAGCCCATTATTCACGGAGTGGTGCTCTGAGGAGAGCTATCGATGTCGGTCGGTCAGGCCTGGTATGAAGTCAGCTTTCCAAAACATCCCAAAGTTGTTCTATGGGATTCCGCTCTCTGTGCAGGCCTGTACATTACAGGTATGTTATTGACATTTAACTACTCCGCCACAGGCCGTGCATTATGATCACGTGCTCAATCGTGTTGAAAGGTGCAGTCACCATCCCCGAATTGCTCTTCAACAGTGGGAAGCAAGAAGGCGCTTAAAACATCAGTGTAGGCAGGTGCTGTGATAGTGCCAGGCAAAACAACAAGGGGTGCAAGCCCCCTCCAAGAAAAACACGGCCACACCATAACACCACCGCCTCCGAATTTTACTGTTGGCACTACACACGCTGACTGGAAAAAGTTAGTATTCAGTAAACTAATTACGTAATATTTCCATTCACTGAATCAGTTCAGAACGTGAATGGGCATTGTGCACCTACAGTCATTGCCCTTCCACATTTTGTTTCTCAGTACAAACAAAAGTAAAAAATGAAGTAGTTTGCTTGAGAGTGAGTGGCCAGCGGAAGTTGAAACTGTTTAGAAAACAGCAGTGTGACGCTAATAGTACCACAGTGGACGTCACGCAGCTGGGAGCTTTTCACACTTCCAATTGGAGCTTGCTCTGAGGTCCTCCATTTCATTAGCTGATGCCTATCTCCCAGAGCACCATATTGTAGTATTCTTGGCTACCGTCCGGATGGGGTGAGAAACTCACGTCGGAACTTGCATATGCTCTACCATTTTTGAAAACACCTATCATATTCTGAAATTGTAGTGGTACCAAAAAGTGGGGACATTTAGCTCCCCAATGTGATGATGCACCAAAAATTTGAGACATCCCACGCAAATAGTGTTCAGTAACAGAAAAACTGATGTGGGTATATACATTCACTGTGAATTTACGTAAAGACTCAAGGCGTAAAACAACTGAATGGTTCAATTGGCTCTGAGCACTATTCGACTTAACTTCTGAGGTCATCAGTCGCCTAGAAGTTAGAACTAATTAAACCTAACTAACCTAAGGACATGACACACATCCATGCCCGAGGTAGGATTCGAACCTGCGACCGTAGCGGTCGCTCGGCTCCAGACTGTAGTGCCTAGAACCGCACGGCTACTCCGGCCGGCAAAACAACTGAGCCAATGAGTTTTGCAGTGAGGACCAGGTCACAGCGTGGGAAACAGTGTCGACGATCAGGTTTAATTTTATGACTAGTTATGATCCAACTGTCTATATGTGCACAGTACCTTATTTCTTTATTCTGGTGGTCGGAAACCAAATCCTGCACCATATACCGATGCTCTACACTTCACTATGACGTTTTAGCTTTGTGGCTTCTCTGTATATAACAGCATTCTCTGAAAACAGCCTCCCTGAACTTCCTACCCTATGCACGAGGTCATTTATGCACCCTTTGAGCCAAAAAGTTTCGACCTGGATTACTGCAAATCAGAGAGATTTTAATACGGTAATTTAGAAGTTCCAGGTGTCGTACATAGCCCTCCCCCCACATCCACCTGAATACAACGCACAGGTCGTTCATACAGCCATGTGAAACTGGAGGTAAACTCCTTCTTTTGGATGTTGTTCAACTTGTGTGTCACCTTGTCAAATTGTTGACCCTTCAAGTAAATTTTTGCTTTTCAACGAATTCTGGTAGGTTCGTACTGATAACACCAGATCCCCCCACCTGTGACCATTTTTTCCAGAAAAGGTTTCAGTCAAGTCGAGGACGTAGGTGTCCATGCGTCGTCATTTTTATTTGGAAAAAAATGGCTCTGAGCACTATGGGACTCAACTGCTGAGGTCATTAGTCCCCTAGAACTTAGAACTAGTTAAACCTAACTAACCTAAGGACATCACAAACATCCATGCCCGAGGCAGGATTCGAACCTGCGACCGTAGCGGCCTTGCGGTTCCAGACTGCAGCGTCTTTAACCGCACGGCCACTTCGGCCGGCTTTTATTTGGAAGTCAAGATGCGTGCGACAAATTTCCCCCACAATTTTCTCTTCCGAAAAATATTCAGCAGAATGTCTCTAATTCTTAAAGTAGAGATGTTCCGCCATTACGATTTGTGACAGTGCGACGTTGCCACACTAGGGCCGCACATCTATTATGGCGTGGCGCAAAAGCCGTTGAGCTCCGACGCCACACGGCACCACACCGCCGTCGTGTTGGTTGCCAGCTCGGCCCCTGCGACTGCACGACGTTCCGACCCTCATTTGCAGCGCGACCTGCAGAGGGCTTTCGCGTGCACCCAGCGAGGTGGCGCAGTGGTTAGAACACTGAACTCGCCTTCGGCTGGACGACGGCTGAATCCCGCGTCCGGCTATCCCGATCTAGGTTTTCCGTGATTTCCCTAAATCGTTTCAGGCAAATTCCGGGATAGTTCCTATGAAGGTGCACGGCCGACTTTCTTCCCCATCCTTCCCTGATCCGATGAGACCGATGACGTCACTGTTTGGTCTCCAAATCAACCCAACCCTTCGCGTGCACCGGACCAAAGCACAAAGAGCGTGCAAAACAGCAAGAGAGGTCGCTCCGGCCACAAACCTTCTGGTCCATCCTCCATTGTTACAGGCACCCAATCAGAAAGAAGTCGGCCTCCGCCGTGGGTGTATTTAGGATCACGTTCGCCTCACAGCCAGCCAAGAGAGGAAGCCTGATGTGGATCCAGCGCCGCATACTGCACGTCACCTCCACCGCCAAGGGACATCGGAACCGGCTAGCTCGCCTGTTGGTGTTCTGTCAGACTCACTCGGCAAGACTGTAGAAACTGTGAACTCCCACAGACTGGAACTTAAGCGGGGTAGGACGTCAAACGGGCCGACTTGGAGCAGGAGAGGCGCCACGGGATATTTAATTTCCACTATCTATACCTTTACAATTAAAATCGTAAAACGTTGGCAGCATGACCAGGAAGGATTTAGGATTCACACTCTAGCAGTGAAAGTTCAGAAACATAACAAAATAATTTTTTTACATGTGAAATTCCATCTTTTTTCACTTAGTATTGGCTGCATTTCTTGATATAGGTACACTTTTCTTCATAAATAAGAGAGATTCTCCGATGAATTTTGCCAAGCTCACAAACCATATTTACAGGTGTATTAAACCCGAAAATTTTCCAAATTTATTAAAAACTGTGTTAAAAATAACTATAAATTTTGCGTTTCTTCTCAACATGAACTTTAAAATCATAAATTAGATAAGTTATAGATTTTCATACACCTGTAATTATGGTTTTTATGCTGTGCAAAATTAATCGAAGAATCTCTCTTCCTTATGAAGAAAACTGTACCTATACAAAAATTGCAGCCAGTAGTAAGTGAAAAAAGGATGAAATTTCATACGTAAAAAAATATTGTATTATATTTTTGAACTTCCAGTACTATGAGTGTGAATCCTGAATCTTTCCTGGTCATGCTGAAAGTTTTTTGAATTTATTTGTAAAAGTATAGACAGCGGAAATTAAAATGTTCTTTGGTGACTCTCCTGCTCCAAGTCGACCCGTTTGACGTCCTACCCCCTTCACCGTCAATCTGTTACAGTGCGTTCCGCCCAAGGAGAGAGAGTGCCTAAGCATTTAATAGTCAACTAGTTGAGAAAGCCTTCCTTTCGTCGTACGAAGTACTTGCGTTTAGTTGTGAACTTATTTCCCTATTCGGAAAGAACTACAAAGTTGGTTACTTGTTTTGTATCCCTCCTGGAAGGCGGCGCGTGGGTAGGAGAACGAGCAGGAAAAATACGTCGGTACTGCAGCGAGTAAAAATGGTGTACTGGTGCAAGAAAGAATACATAACTTTGTACAGATGCGAAGTCTTCGACCCGTCGTATGGAGAGCAAACTGGAGCAAAGTTTCCTGGCTGGCTGCACCTGATGAAATGGGCTGAAGCTGTCGCGGAGCTCGTCGGCCTCGACAGCACCTGCCAGCCGGACGAAGTGGACGAGCGGTTCTAGACGCTTCAGTCTGGAACCGCGCCCGCTAAGGTCACAGGTTCGAATCCTGCCTCGGGCAGTTCTAAGTTCTAGGAGTCTGATGACCTCAGATGTTAAGTCCCATAGTGCTCAGAGCCATTTGAACCATTTTCTAGCACTGGCCAGAGGGCGCTGTCTTCTGTGTCTCGTGGTAGTGTCAACCTTTGAAACTATGCCTTACTATCGGTACCACAACTTGTTTCTTTCGACGGTCAACGAAGGCCATTTGTGTTGAATCCATTGTTTCTTCCCTACAGATAAACTACATGCTCGTGTATTTCTTGTTGAAGTTTTCAAACTTCAGGATACTTCAGACGAGTTATCACTGCCTGCTGACATCTGACTAGTCGAAAGCACAGTTGTTTATAGTTGCTGAGTCAAGACGCCGCTGTACGTGCTACGCTGACGTCGCTGGTATGCCAAGAATAAAATCAGCTCGAAAGTTTTTGGATTGGTGGAGTATACTGTGAAAAGTGATAGGTCTATAAAACTCTGTCCAGAGTCACCGAGTGTGAAGACTTGTGTCGTTAAAGATGACCTGCCATGTCCTGCTTGCTGTGACGTAGGTGCCGTGATATTCCGTACGCTCGTATCTAATTCATCAGGAGGCAGTGCAGAACTATGTCGAACGCCTTCTAGAAGTCTTGGAACATGGCATACATCACGGTACTGGTACATACTGCTTTCTGGGCGTCTTGGATGATCAGAGCCAGATAGGTTTCATACTATCGTTGATTCAAGAATCCATATTCCGACCTAAAGCTGGTTCTTCACCGCCCTGTACGCTATCCACAGTAACAACACTGGCCAACAATGTTTTTGTCGCATTGCTATCAGCAGTTGTCTTTCAGGGTGCTGATTTTTGATCTAGGTCGGCTTTATTCTCAAAACTCCAATAATATTGCAATTGAAAAAGTCAGTATTTCATTTTTTTATCAATAAATTATCATGCAGGTGAATGAATACTTGATTCAAATTTTTTGAACTTGGCTAGTAATTTAAATCAAATTAAATTATGTACAAACATGATCTAAATCTATTCATTTGTACGAACTGAAACACTTATCATGCAGAAGATTATAGTCTGATAAAAGTGACTTACAAATAAGTGACTAACACTTTCTGTTGCTGCAGATATTTTCATTTCAAGCTCTTCCGTTTGTACACTACGTCAGGTAGATCCCGTTTAATACCTTAGCAGTAGACCGCCATCACATGTTTGTCCCTTCTTCTTTGATAACCTTTTTTCCATAGTCTCAGAGTCTAGATGGAACCACTCGCCTTGCCGGCCACTGATATAGCCTGACTTGTCAGGGAATTCATCACGATGGCTGTATAGAAAACAGAGTTTGGCTCTTTTGTATTACCGTGAAAGTTTTCCATTGCAAATGACACCCGTGCAGCCGTTTCTTTACGTTCATCTTTGTGACAAATTAATTAGGGGCATTATGACGTTGATATTTTATGCCTGTTTTTCATACCAACTCTCGTTAAATTAACAAAAAAAGTAGCCGTCACTTGCGTGATGCACTGGCTCTGAAACGTTATCCTTTACAACTGCTTTTCGTCTGCCATGCAACATTTCCCCAAAGTTGTGACATACAGTTTGTGCGGACCATTCTTCATCCTGGTCGCCGTGAGTGCGTCCAAAGTACGCATCATATGATTGCCTCACAAAGGATGTTACACTGCATTGTGTCGAATAACCTCGTATTATCCACAAATGTAGCAGGAACTATCTGGGTGACTATTAAGCTGACGTCACTTCGTAGTCATAATGAAATGACATAATACCCGAAAGAAAAGAAGTAGAATATCATAAGCCTGTCGATATCATAAACATGTAAGTACTTTATCTAACCTTAAACGTCTGGAATGAAAAACTTTCAGATCTATTAAAAAGATAGCCTGGAGAACAAAATCAATTACAGAATTGAAATCGGCATATCAAAATCATAAGAGACGAGTAAAAATATCTCACGCAAATTCCTGTGGCCTCAGAAAAATTTGTTGACCAGTGTTTATGATTACTACAGCTTGAATCGAGTGATGCTATTCTGAACACGCTAATAATAGGCAACGAAATCTTTCTGCGTGCTGTTCGATTCCTGGCTCCAACACGTAATGCGAGAGCAGCTAGCAGTCGACACACACACACACTCAAGCACCCACACGCCGTGTGCCCCCTACCTCGGGTTTAGATCAGGCGCGCCTAAACGCGGCGCTGACGGTTATTGATGGCTGGCTAATTTAATTCGTAGCACGGAATCTGCGCGCGCCATCGGTCTCCATTAACGCAGATTTGCGCCGCCACGTCACGGCCATGCCACGCGGCCATTATTCGCGGATCCCTGTCCCGCCCCGCTTCCACATCGTGGAACCCCCTGTTCAGATTTCCTCGAAGGACATGTGGCGCCCATCAATGCACCCTGCCAACTTCTCCGCTGGTAGTGTAGTGGTATTCCTGCGCACTGCCACGAATGACAAGCCAGAAAATAACCTGCCTAATAGCCAGCCGGCCACGGTGGCCGAGCGGTTCTAGGTGCTTCAGTCCGGAACCGCGCGACTGCTACGGTCGCAGGTTCGAATCCTGCCTTGGCCATGGATGTGTGTGATGTCCTTAGGTTAGTTAGGTTTAAGTAGTTCTAACAAGGGAACCTCCCCATCGCATCCCCCTCAGATTTAGTTATAAGTTGGCACAGTGGATAGGCCTTGAAAAACTGAATCCAGATCAGTCGAGAAAACAGGAAGAAGTTCTATGGAACTATGAAAAAATAAGAAAAATATACAAACTGAGTAGTCAATGCGGAACATAGGCAACATCAAGGACGATGTGAGCTCTAGAGCGCTGTGGTCCCGTGGTTAGCGTGAGCGGCTGCGGAACGAGAGGTTCTTGGTCAAGTTGTCGATCGACTGAAATTTTAATTTTTTGTTTTCTGACAATTATTATCTGTCCGTCCGTCCGTCCGATGCGAGGTAACTGCGCCGTAGTATGGGGACGCTACATCGAAACAAACATCGAAACACACGACGTCAGTCGACTACAGCGCACGGAAGAGAGAGTATTCCTGCTAACGAGGCTCCCTGGCTGGCAGTTCACTGTTCACTACTTTGGACGAGAGTGCATTAAATACGTAAGATGTATTCCGTGGGCAATATGAATCTAGCAAATATAGCTCGCGACTTCAATAACAATCGCACGGTTTTGCGGTGCGGTCGCAAAACACAGGCACTAAACTTATTACAGTGAACAGAGATGTCAGTGAACGAACGGACAAATCATAACTTTGCGAAAATAAAGAAAGTAAAATTTTCACTCGAGCGAAGACTTGAACAAAGGACCTCTAGTTCCACAGCGACTCACGCTAACCACGGGACCACGGCGCTCCTAAACTCAAGCTGTCTTTGATGTTGCCTATCGTTGACATGGACTACTCAGTTTGTATATTTTGCTTACTTTTTTCATAGTTCCATACAACATCTTGTTTTCTCGATTGCTCTGTGTTCAGTTTTTCGAGGCCTATCCACTGTGCCAACTTATAACTAAATCTGAGGGGAGTGCGATGGGGAGGTTCCCTTGTAAGTCTAGGGGACTGATGACCTCTGATGTTAAGTCCCATAGTGCTCAGAGTCATTTTTGAACCTAATAGCCGCTGCGTCCAACTTTGGCACGGATAACAAAAGCGACGCGTCCTGGCATGGAAACAATGAGGCTTTAGTAGGTAGCTGGAGGAAATTGGCACCACATCTGCTCACACAAAGCACAAAATTATCGTAAATCCTGGGAGGAGGCGATGAGCTCTGGCGTCATGTCCAATTACGTCTTAGATGTGTTTGATCGGATTCAGATCTAGCACATAAAATGTAACTCGTTACTGTGTTCCTCGAACCATTCGATTACCCTCCTGGCCTTGTGACTGGCGCATTATCCTGCTGAAAAATTCCATTGGCGTCGGGAAACCTGATGGTCATGAAGGGACGTACGTGGTCTGCCACCAGTGTACGATACTCCACGGCCTTCATAGTGCCTGGCGCGAACTCCACTGAATCCATGGACGCCCACGTGAATGTTCCCCAGAGCATAATGGAGCTGCCGCACGCTTCTCTCCGGCCGTAGCACAGTTGTCAAGGGGGTGTTTCGCTGGAAGACAACAAATTCGCGCCTTCTCATCGACATGATGAAGGTATCGAGACTCATCAGATCTCGCAACGCCCTGCCATGGCACCAACGTCCGGTGCCGATGGTCACGTGCCCATTTCAGTCGTGGTTGCCGATGTTGTGGTGTTAACATCAGCGTGCATGTGTCGTCGGCTGCGGACGTCCATCACTAAAGTCTGATGTCAGTTCCGCCACAGTTCACTGCCTGTCCTGTGAACTCCACAAAGTCTGGAAGCGGTTTCGAATTAGTTTCGCCACGTTTTGAATACACTCAGCACAGTACTTCTCGAACACGCAACAAGTCGTTCAGGTTGCGAAATGCTCACGGAGAGCCTATAGGCCTTCAGAATCTGCCCTCGGTCAGACTCAGATCACACCTTCCCCATTCTATACACTTACAGCACCCTTTCAGTATATAAAGTTGCCACCCTTCCACCGTAAGAGTTCTTTTAAAAACAAGTTGCACTTTCGTTGGGAAATAATTTTTAATGTGAGTGTTTTGCACCATCTCCATTCCTCTTACAGGGTGCATAGTTTATGTGTTTGTGTGAGTTGTTAAAATTTTTAGTTTTAATTAATCTGGTGTGTTGCAGATTTGCACCAGTGCAGTCTTTCAGAGTTTGTTGTGAGCGGTCGTGACTACGGCCATGTTAAAAGGGAGCGGCAAGGTTCTCAGCCCGAAAGCTTATACTATTAAAAAAAAAAAAATAAATAAATAAATTGTTATTTCTGCCTCTGAATAAATTGTAACTTGATATTTAAAGGGTGCTTTCTGATTATAATTTTAAATCTGTTCAAAAGAAGAAAAGGCCTTTAGGAATAAAATTTCCATTTATTGAAAAAAATTAATTTGTTTCGTCAGTTACCAATTGGCAACTACTTCCACGCTCACATAGTGTGATTAAATGTGTTAATGTTCCTGATGAATCACTAGTAAATAAAGTAAATTCCTTAAGAAAACAATGTGAAAGTAAATTCACGGTTCACAGACACTGCACACGAACGCTAGTTGTGAACTACACGGAAAGAGAGACGCTCCCATGGCATGTTGGCGACTAAAAAAGGAGTTAAATTGTTCAAGGAAACGAAAAACAGTATGATTCGTTCTTTGTCTCAGATAGGACTACACGTTAGCACGCCGTTTCCGGGATTCGGGGAGACGCGCAGGTCGCGGATGGAATCCGGCTGGCGGATTAACGAGAACGGCCTGTGTGTATGCTAGCCTGCATGAGCATTTTGACGGCTTCCCATATTTGTCCAGGTCAAAAGACCGTGCACTCTCTTATGGGATAACACTAGATGCACACAGATGAGATGGTCATAGGTTTCCCAGGTCAAAAACTAGAAGCGCCGGAACGGGCTGCAAATTTCAAATAGAAACAGAGTCAGTTGGGTATTTTCTATCGTTTATTAAGAATCACCCATACATGGCATTCCAAAAAGAATGACTCGATTTTTACGGTTATAATTACGAAACTTGGGATGTCCCTGTAAGGAAATCTGTGTTGTTTGAGTGGGCGTGGCCTAGAGTTTCAGAAAATCGCAGTTACATGTTAGTCGGTGCGTGTGGTCAGTCTGCACTCAGTCGTAAGTAATATGACGTCCGCTCAACAGAATGTGTTTTATGTGCTGCAGTTTGCAATGGGCGAGTCAGTGATTTCGGTCCAGCGTGCTTTTCGTCGGCGTTTCGACATTGATTTCTTCTTCTTCCGTGTCCGGATGCACCAATTATATCTTCCCTTCCCAGTAATTAGCAACGTAGATTGCTTTGTCATTGACTTTCAAAATATCATCTTTAGTGCATGTCATAGACATGTCTGGGCAGATCAGTAGGTGGTCCAGGTCCTGTATTGCTCCGCATTCACACCTATCGCTATCACTGTAACCCCATTTAAATAGGTTTGATTTGCACCCAGTTACTCCAGTGCGCAGCCGGTTTAATGACCTCCAAGTTGTAAAAGGTATTTGAAATCCTGCAGATCCCTCCTCAAGTAGTTCCATTGTGGAGTGTGGCACCATTTCTTCCCAGAGAGATAGCCGCCTTGCGACATTGATCTGCCTGCACCGAAAAACATTCGTGGTTCGTATCGCTGATTTGAAGGGACAGGGTACTTGTGCAAAGGTAAGAGCCCTGGCCGACCTCAAACTTGTGAATTCGTAGCGGAAAGAATTTGGAAAACGTATGAGCGGAATCCACGGAAGCCTACTCACCGCGCAAGCAAAGAACCACCAATGACTCATACGGCTGTCTGGCTAATGTTATGGCTTCGTTTAGTGTACAAACAATGCAGACTACAAGTGCAAGCTCTTAATGTTGTTAGTAAATGGATCGGGTTGACTACATCAATGCTCTGCTAGAGCACATGGGTAACATTTTTACTGCGTGGAAGACATGGAAGACATTTTTACTGGAGTTAACTTTCAGTGATGAAGCAACATTTCTTGTTATCACTAAAGTAAACCGACATAACGTGCATATATGGAGGTGAAGGAACCTTCATTGGGTTAAAATAAAGACTTACGTAAAAAGCCTTTCACTGAAAAAACTACGATTCCTATACAGGCTCTTCCTTCATCTTACAGTCTTGCCTACCGTGTACCAAAGAGCAAGAAATTCGCACCATAGCGGAAGATCGTACTTTACCAGCTGCTCTGGACATGGTACCTGTTATGATAGGTGGATCAGTTGCCAGGCCACTGGCAAGTACACCACTGTCAAACAACACTATTACTCGTCCAGCACTTGAAACGCCAACCGCCCTGACGACGCTATTTTAGGAGGTAATGACTATCAGTTTAGAGAGGAATGGAAGTCTGTGCCTTTGGATAATTAGAGGAACTCAGTACTAAGTTCTGGAATATTTTCCAGAATAAATTGATCAACACATGGAAGGTCCTTGCAGTGCAGAATGTCCATCAACATTTACCACTGAAGAAGATGAGCAATTTCCAGACATTTCCTCAAATTGCAATCGAAGTTCGTTTCCTCATCACTTCTTGAGCTTTTAGGCTTTGTGAAGTAAGAATATCCGCAGGTGAGTAACAGAACATACGGGTTTTCATACCATTGCAACATCCTACTTAAGTGGGGTAGCTTCCCCAGCATCTGTCGTAAGGACGGCATTGTTGTTTCTGTGGTTTTCAGTCCAGAGATTGGTTTGATGCAGCTCTCCATGCTACTCTATCCTGTGCAAGCTTCTTCATCTCCCAGTACGTACTGCAACCTACATACTTCTGAATCTGCTTAGCGTATTCATCTGTCTCCCTCTAAGAATTTTACCCTCCACACGGCCCTCCAATACTTCATTGGTGATCCCTTGATGCCTCAGAACATGTCCTACCAACCGATCTCTTCTTCTAGTCAAGTTGGGCCACAAATTCCTCTTCTCCCTTATTGTATTCAGTACCTCCTGATTAGTTTCCTTAGCTACCCATCTAATATTCAGCATCCTTCTGTAGCATCAGATTTCGAAAGCTTCTCTTCTTGTCTAAACTATTTATCGTCCATGTTTCACTTCCATACATGGCTACACTCCATACAAATACTCTCAGAAACTACTTCCTGACACTTAAATCTATACTCGATGTCAACAAATTTCTCTTCTTCAGAAACTCTTTCCTTGGCATTGCCAGTCTACATTTTATACCACCTTCACTTCGACCATCATGAGTTACTTTCTGCGCAACCCACCCATAATGTGCACAATGCGCGGGTGCATACAGCGCAAGCTGTGGCTGCTCTGTTCGGTCGATGGGACTGGGAAGTACTGTACCATACACCATACTCCCCGGACTTAAGTCCTTGTGACTTTGATTTGATTCCAAAGATAAAGGAACTACTTCGTGGCATTCGCTTCAGAACTGTTCCAGAAATTCGACAGGCAGTAGACCGCTCCATTCGCAGCATCAACAGAACAGGATATTTCTCCACTCTTCTACCCACGAGCAGGGCGCGAGAAAAACAAACACAAAGTCTTATTGTGATCATCATTCCCCGCTGTTTAGGTGGCGCCAACAAAATATTTTGCTACTCTGATGACAAATACGGTGACAGAAATTTCATTAGAAGTCCTGGCGCGACAAAAATCGCATTTTCATAAGTGATTACCAAGCCAATTAGCGTATCATATCTATGGCATTCTCCCACAATTTCGCAATAATACAAAACAAGCTGCTCTTCTCTGAACTTTCTCGATGTCCTCCGTCAGTCTTGTATGAGGCGGCCCCCACACCGCATAGCAGTACTCCAGAAGGAGGCGGACAAGCGTAGTGTAAGCAGCCTCTTTAGTAGAGCTGCCGTGTTTCCTGAGTGTTCTGCCAATAAATCGAAGTCTTTCGTTTGCTTCCTCAACAACATTATCTATGTGATGGTCTCAGTTTAAGTTACTGGTAACCGTCATCTCTAAAGATTTCGTTGAATTTAGAGCATTTAGATCTGTAGACTTTATCCTGTACGCAAAATCTAGTGGATTCCTCTTCGTTCTCATGTGGAAGACTTCAGACTTTACACGACAGGTTTGCGCGACGTTGTTGCGATGATGTCAGACGCCTCGTCCAACGACGCACAGTGTTTCTGTTCACTGCCAGGCCTCAGTACACATCCTGCAAGCGCCTACGAAGATCTGCGATGCTCTGGATTTCCGTCGAAACTCAATGACGGAACACCCAACCGCTCGGAACGTACCTCCCTTACAGACGCCATTTTGAAGGCAAAGTATAGCGCCGTGACATATCGGAACTTCACGAAACAATAGTTTCTGAAACGGAAGTATTCCACGATGTCCCACAACAAAAAAATGAAATGATCGTATGGCATTATGGGCCTGGAGGCCCCATACGGCGAAGTTCGGCCGCCGAGTGCAAGTCTTATATCACTCGAAACCACACTGGATGACTTGCGTGCCGGTGATGAGGATGGAATGATGATGAGGCCAAGACAACACCCAGTTTACGAGCGGAGAAAATCTCCAACACGGCCGGGTATCGAACCTGGGCCCGGCATGCTAGGCAAGCACGTTACCACTCAGCTAAGCAGTCGGACCACCCACAACAAATTCGCGTTTTTTCAACCGGAATTAGCCGAGAGAAAATGTGTTGTATTACGTATTGAACGCCCCTCATACAAAGGACGCAATCAAACCAAACATGTGTTGTACTTTATCCAATTATGGTGAGACGTGCACCCATCTGAGGTAAAATTACATGCACATTTACATAAAACGTATGAATTGAACATTTGAAAGCGTACCTTATTATGGTACAGTATATGTAGAGGATCATATAGCCACCTTTCCTTGCTGCATGACTCAATAATCACGCTTTTACATCCATTTATTCACTGAATTTCTTCAGTAAGAAACTCACCATGTCGCCGATAGTCACATCAAAAAAACTGTCACAGTACAAGCTTTCGGCCATCAAGGCCTTTGTCTAAAATAGACGGCAGACACACAAACATACCAACACGCAAGTGCAACTCACGCGGGGCAGTCTTTCCGTCGTGCATATCTGCAACTCAACATCTCCGCTATATGATGAGTAGCAACTTTCCTTTTCATAATATTGTTACATTCCATACTGGATTATCCATTGTTTGATTCCATAAGAGGTTCTAGGCGCTTCAGTCCGGAACCACGCGGCTGCTACGGTCGCAAGTTCGAATCCTGCCTCGGGCATGGATATGTGTGATGTCCTTTGGTTGGTTAGGTTTAAGTAGTTCTAAGTGTAGGGGACTGATGACTTCAGGTGTTAAGTTCCATAGTGCTTAGAGAAATTTGAACCATTTGATTCCATAAGAAACTATCATTCGATATAGAGCATTTGTAATGGCAATACGAAAAAACGAATTGTTATCTGTTTTATTAAGATGAAATACCTTGCGCAATAGCCAAAGGAGTGATCAAGATCTCACGTATTTCCAATCTGCTGACCAAAAGTGGCAACAACAACCAGAGGGTCCGCTGGAAATGCTGCGTTCTACGCATGCGCGAATGCACCTCTTCCATTGCGCTAGCGGGCATCCACGCCTGAATGGAACTAGGGTTACCATATTTCCAAATGAAAATTTCGGAGGACGGGAGAGAGAGAGAGAGAGAGAGAGAGAGAGAGAGAGAGAGAGAGAGAGAATGTAACTACTACAAACAATCTTCATCCGAAGTAAATTGTCTTACTTTTTCAGAAAATCATATTTCTCGCATGCTCCACATTGTTGAGTAACAAATTGTTCTATCTGTTATCACAGTATTGAGAACCAGAAAGATCGTTAACAAATTGCTTACACATTGTATAGAAAGTCTGTTTCTGTCATCAGTCCAATGTGTAATTAATAAGGAAAATATCCTTTCCACGGCTCCGTTGTCAGGAGGAATTGGAAAAAAGTTTTACACAATTTATGAATAGTGATCTCCACAACGACTCTTAATGAAACTACACGATCAGGGCAAAGTGCCACGACAGTCCATGATCGCCTGAAAAGCCGTCCACATGCTTTCATCTCTGCCAATTTATGCCCACTTTCAGTGTCAGTCCGCCAGATGACACAGTACATCACAGAACAACAATTTGACAAGTCCAAAAATCGGATTCCTTTATTGTTTTATAAATTTGGAATTAAGAACCTGATGAAATTCGAAAAACCGGTTTATTTGGTAACCCTAAAGAGAAGCCGGCTGGTGTGGCCGAGCGGATTTAGGCGCTACAGTCTGGAACCGCGCGACCGCTACTGTCACAGGCTCAAATACTGCCTAGGGCATAGATGTGTTGTAATGTTCTTAGGTTTAAGTTGTTCTAAGTCCTAGGGGACTGATGATCTAAGAAGTTAAGTCCTACAGTGCTCAGAGCCAGTCTAAAGACAACAGTTACTATTCCTCCCCTTCCGATTTGCGAAAATCGCAGTTCCACCTGTTCCGCCACTAGATGGCGCGTGGCCTGAGCCTGACTAGTACACGTGACGTGTGTCGTGTAATACCGGCTGTGCACAATGATTGGCATGTAGTTAGCAGCCCGTGTAAACGTACCTTCTCGCACGTCGGCCCTCAGGGCACCGACAGAGGTAGGCCGGCTGCGAGCTGCAGCCTCGCTGCGCTATCGACCTGCCGGTGCGACCCGGCGGCGCGGTCCGCCAGAGAGAGGCTGCTGGCACGTGGTCGCAGGGTCGGGCAGCCGCAGCCCGCGTTGACAGAGCTGTTGACCCCGGCCACAGCAGGCAGCAAACAGCTCGCAGCAGCGCGAACGACACACGCGGTCAACACGCCGACCGGACTGCCAGACACGGTCCGCTGCTCCCATCGCCCCGGCCGGACCGCCTACTGTGTGTGCGAGGTCTGCGTTCCGAGAGCTGCAGTGCAGGTTGTATACATCGCAGGATGCTGAAACATGTTTAGTGTTTGAGCCGTGGTAAAAATTGCTGTTTTGAAGAGCACACCGCAGCGCGTACTGTGAAGCAGTCGCCTTCCATTTCTGGCGGTGGCGCCGCTGTGGCAATCGCAGCTTTGGTGTCTCTCTCTGGTGGGAAAGGGGAAAGGTTGGCTGTTCACGTACATTTAAGGGACGCTATGAGCTCGCCAGTCGGTCACTCTGAGTCAGTCTCTCGGCCCCAGCTTGGTAGTCTGTCTCTCGTCCGCGTTTCTTAGGCAGTTAAGGTCTGTCTGTCGTTCGGAGTGCTGGTATGTCTGTCGTTCGGATCAACCCTCAAAGCCAGCAAAATTACTTTCCACTCCGCCAGTAAGAGAACTCAGCGAGTGGTAGCCCGGTCGGGGCTTAGTTCCTGCATCTGAGACTGCGCGTTTGGCCGCCAGTCTGCTCGAGTTTGCTCAGGCAATGGTCATTGGCGGTTGGATCGATCGGTTAGCCAGTCGCGCACTGAGACACAAGATGACTGGTCCGTCTTGAGAGCCGGCGCGTGTCAAGTCGCCACGCGAGTCCAGTGGGTCGCGGTGTATAGCGAGGGGTAGTGTTTTCGCGGTCGACACGAGAGCAACAGGAGTGGATCCACGACATCAGTCTGGCCGGTGCGAGCTGCGACGCCGTGAGACGGGAGATCGGCGCGCCTTCCTGCGTCAGTTGAAGCGGCTGTCAGCGGACGGTTCGGGAGAGCGATTTGTGGGTGCTGCGCCAGATCTTCTCCAGAAATCGCATTTAATTAGAAGTGATTGGTGATATCTTGTTTGATTTACTTTTGTTAAATTATACTTGTTTTCTTGGTGAGGTCACCAGCCGCTTGCTATGGGGTCGTCCCACTATTCTTCTCTGTTTTACCACCCGCGGGAAAGTGGTTGTTTATAAATTGGGTGGTCCGTTTTTCCATTGTGGAGCAGGGGTGGGTTAGAGCAACCTGCGGTTTTGGTTGTTCGGTAATCTCCCTATCAATCTACGGTACGTGTCAAAAGGGAGCGGCAAGGTTCTCTGCCCGAAACCTCATACAGTTTCTTTCTGCCTCTGAGTAAATTGTAGCTTTGATATTTAGAGGGTTCTTTCAGATTATTATTTTAAATCTGTTTCTTTTAAAAAAAAATACTTTTAGGCAGTATTAAAGCGAATGAAATTCCCATTTGGTAAAGGGAATTCCATGCTTACATAGTGTGATTAAATGTGTTAATGTTCTTCATGAATCGCTAGTAAATAAAATAAAACGATTATGAAAATTCTTTGAAAATAAATCACGGTATATTGTTATAAGCCAGAACATTGCGACCACCTAACTGATAGCCAGTGTGTCCACCTTTGGTGCGGATAACAGCGGCGACGCGTCGTGACATGGAAGCAGCGAGAGGTCTCGGTAGGTCGCTGCAGGGAGATGGCACCACATCTCCACATACAAGTCATCTAATTCCTGTAAATTCCGGGGAGGGGGAGAATGATCTCTGACGCCACGTCAATCACATCCCAGATGTATTCGATCGGGTTCAGATCTTATGACTTGAGGGTGGGGGGGGGGGGGGGGCGGCAGAACACCAATTGGAATCGCCACTGTCTTCATCGAACCGTTGCATAACGTTTCTGGCCTTGTGAGATGGCGCATCATCTTGTCCAAAAATGCCACTGTCGTCGGGAAACGTGATCGTCGTGTGGTATGCAACTATTGTACGATTCACTTAGCCCGTATGGTACTTTGCACGAGCTCCAGTGGACGCATCGAGGCTGACGTTAATGTAGCCCAGAGCAAGATGGAGCCACCACCACCTTTTCTCTCCACTGCCACTGTGCCAAGGTCCAGTGTCAATGGTCATGTCCCCATTTCAGTCGTAGTTACCGCTGTCGTGGTGCTGACATTCACACTTGCGTGAGTCTTCGGCGGTGCAGAGCCATTGTTAGGAGGGTTAGGTGCTGCGTCTGTTCAGACACCCTTGATGTTAGTTCCGCCACAGTTCGCCGCCTGTTCTGTTTTACCAGTCTGCCCTGCCTACGACGTCCCACATCTGTAATGAAGCGTAGCCGCCCGGCCATACGACGTCTGGACCTGGTTTCATCTCGGTTTCGCCACGTGTTGAAGACACTCAGAACAGCACTCGTCTAATACCCGACAAGTTGTGTATTACCCGAAATGCTCGTGCCGAGCCTCTGGATCATCAATACCTGCCCTCTATCAAACTCGGATCGTACGCCTTCCCCATGTTACACATGGATAGCATTCTCACTGGTGCTACATGCACAGTACGTGTGTCTGACTAGCGGTCGTCCCTCACCAGGTGACGCTGCTGTCGCTGTATGTCTCATATGGTCTCGTTGCGAGGCGCCACCTTGCTTTGTTATCCATTTGCTCGGAGAACACCACACAAACGACTTGTGCGTGTATATGACGAGTTAGCTCCGATTGTATTCAAAGATTTATAAGTTGACAATGAACGGCATTGATCTGCATTTAATATCAAAGATGATGATAAATTTTCGGTCTGATTCAGCTGGAATAGTTCCGCCTGTGCTTACTTCGGCGGGCTGTTGGTATGGGTGTGAGTTGTCGCGGCGGCGTTTGTCGTGTTCAGAATGTTGTGCAAGATGTTGGAAACTGAATCTCGACAGATTCTCATTTGCCTCCATTCCGATACGTTGGTCTTCAACCACCAGGTCCTCCACTTCTCTCAGAGTTCCCAGTCCTTCACAGAAACATGATCTGCCACTTAGTTCTTCCACAATGAATGTCTTATGAACAAAATGGCAGCGCCTGCACCACCTATCCATTATTTCGTGTGATAGTGCATTGGCATCTTACACGTTCGTCCACGGGGAATGAATTATTGCAGCGTAGTTCCGGTTCAGTGCAAAAATCGAATAACCGATCAGTAGCCGTGGTTATCAGTGGTCGTCTTTATCAATAAGCTTCACCACTTCTCTTTTGACTACGTACTGCCTCTTCGTCAGTGATGGTGCCACCTTCCTGAGCAGTGTCTGTGGATTCGTCGTGTGCAGTTTCAGTCGCAGGTAACAATGATGACACCATAATAGACTGTTCTCCTACGTATTATCGTATTAGCTGACAAACACGAAATTACTCGGGTGTTAATTTTGTCAAATTTCCGTTAGAAGAGGAAACATAAAATGAAGTGCGTTTGTATTGTAATAAAAAAAAATTTCATCGTCATGTATTTGTGAAAACACCCTCTAAATTACGTAACAGCCTAACAAAAAAATATGCGTAATGTACAGAGTGATTACAACTAATGTTATACTTTCAAACCGCTGTACAAATAACACCACTGGTTAGAATGACGTCAAATTGCAACGGAATATTATCGGAGAAGGGGGGAAACGTATGGCAGAAGAAAAAAATAGTTACAAAATGTAGCAATAGAACGCGCTGTAACCATCTGTATTTAATAGTGGTCGACTACAAATGACAAATGTATCACATAACAATGCCTAAGGTGTACGTCTGACGTTAAACAAACTGTACTACTCAGCGTGCATTGGTGTGAGACTGTTAGTTACGTAAGCCTATCCATCAAGGCAAGATCATATCCCATCAGATGGAAAAAATCGGTTTTTAATTGTCCTGAGTGAAAAACGTGTAAAAAGCATCGATCAAAATCAAATCGGATTATGAATTTCCGTTTGACTGGCACAAAACACGTTCAATAAGCTGTCCACCGTTTTCTTCAAAAAGTTGAAATAGAGGAACAGAATGTTCCACAACTGCTCTAAGTGTTTCCGGGGTCACGTTCAGTATGTGTTGCGCAGAGCGTACCTTCAGTCCAGCTAAGTTTGCAATCGGAACACTAAACACAACATCTTTCAGATAGCCCCACAGCCAGAAATCAAACAGTTTATGATAAGGTGAGCCAGCCGGGGTGGCCGTGCGGTTCTAGGCGCTACAGTGTGGAACCGCGTGACCGTTACGTTCGCAGGTTCGAATCCTGCCTCGGGCATGAATGTGTGTGGTGTCCTTGGGTTAGTTAGGTTTAAGTAGTTCTAAGTTCTAGGGGACTGATGACCTTAAAAGTTAAGTCCCATAGTGCTCAGAGCCATTTGATCAGGTGAACGGGCCTGCCAAGCTGTGGGGAAATGGCGGCTGATAATACTAGCATATCCGAAACGGCGCTCCAGCAGCTGCTTAACTGGATTTGCAATGTGCGGAGATGCGCCACCTTGCATAAAAGTGATGCCATCCACACATGCACGCTGTTGGGGAGCTGGAATGACGTCGTTGCGCAAAAGACACTCATAGCGCTTACGAGTGACGGTACAGGTAACAGGACCGGAAGCATCTGAATCGTCGGAAAAACATGGACCTGTGATAAATGATGCCGTAGCCTCACCTCACACTGACCTTCTCAGAATGAAGTGGTACTGGTTGATTTGCGTGTGGATTTTCCGCTTCCCATATTCGCCAATTCTGTGTATTGACACATCCTGTCGGATAGAAGTGGGATTCGTCTGTCCACAAAATCTTCAACGGCCAATCATTGTCCACTTCCATGCGAGAAATAAATTCTAAAGCAAAGGTCACTCTTGCTGGCAGCTCAACAGGAAGCAACACGCGCAACTGGGTAATTTTGAGTGGACAGCAAAGAAGGATGTTTGGTAGGATTTTACTAAACCGTGTTCAAGGGTGTGTCCAATGTTCGGGTAATTCTCCGTGCACTACACGTTTGCACTCCACCACTCGTCTCCTCCTGCATTGTTGTGGCCACTGCTTCCACTGACGTCGAATCAATTCGTTTCCTCCCTCTACCAGGTGGCACACCTAAAAAACCCGTCTTTTCGAATTTCCGATTCATTTTCTCCAGACCCACGGCAGTCATCGAACCAACGCCTTTCTTCAAACCCTTCACTTTACGGAACTTATGGAGAGCGACGTGTGCACAGTCATCATTCTTGTAACATAGCTTTACAAGCAGAGCGCGATCCTGCATTGTGACAGTCATGGCGTACGTCGCAGACGCGAAAGGAGGAAAAGCAGTTTTTTTTTTTTCCTTTATTGGTTTTCGATTCGCACAGAAGGGGTAAAAGCCGTGTTCCCGGCGTGTTTATACCAACTTCAATATTTCTTCCTCATGAAAGGTGTCTTCATTTTCGTATTCTGACAAGTACAGCGCCATCTACTGATCAATTTTCACTCTATTTTTTTTCTTCTGCCGTACGTTTTCCCCTTCTCCGATAATATTCCGCTGCAATTTGACTTCGTTCTGACAAGTGGTGTTATTTCTACAGCGTTTTGAAAGTTTAACTTTAAGCACCCTGCACGTATGTGCAAGTGCGGTATTAAAATTAAGAAATATAGTACGCCAAATACTAATTCTCTGGAATGTTTATTTCACTCAGAACATGATTAATAATAATATTTTCAATTACATGTCCAGGATCTATAATGAAAAGAGTCTGTAGCAAATAAATAATAAATTTAAACGTCATTTATGATATGGATGTTTCCCATGCATCTCAGAGTTTATGAACTATAGGTCGTACAATGACATACCACTGTAGTTACTTTCAGCGGCATATATGGAATCTGTCTGCAAAATCTCTTGTGTGTGGAGTTGGCAAAAAAGAAGTAACACATTTAAACGTCACGAGCGATGAGGTAGTGCTTCATGTATCTCGGTGTTTATGACGCCATGTCTACTGAATTATGTGTGGTACCACGATATAATTTTGTAGGTGCATTTGGCGGCATGCGTGGATACTGTGAGCGAAATTTATTGGGAATAAAGTCAGTAGCCCAGAAGTAATAAATTTAAACGTCATGTCAGTTCCTCACGCATCTCATTGTTTACGATGTCATATCTCTAAATCTGTGATAAATACGTGGTTCTTAAACACACACAGATTGTTGCCTGAGAGAAACGGCTGTGTGTGACTAAGTTTGGTTTAAATCGGTTCACTGGTTTAGAAGAAGATGTAGAGTATGCAGACTTATATACGTGTATGGATTTTCAATTTCTTTGTACTTTAAAGCTTATCTCGTCCAGTAGTCACCGCAGACTAGTTTTTTGATGTCGCGTAGCACTTGCCTCCAATATTTTTCCGTCGCAGCAGTCCACCTAATTTTCAACATTCGTCTGTAGCACCACATCTCAAATGCTTCGATTCTCTTCTGTTCCGGTTTTCCCACAGCCCACGTTTCATTACCACACAATGCTGTACTCCAGACGTACATTTTCAGAAATTTCTTAAATTAAGGCCGATATTTCATATTAGTAGACTTCTCTTGGCCAGGAATGCCTTTTTTTGCCATAGCTAGACTGCTTTTGATGTCCTGCTTGCTCCGTCCGTAATTGGTTGTTTTATTGGCTAGGTAGTAGAATTTCTTAACTTCATCTCCTTCGTGACCATCAGTCCTGATGTTAAGTTTCACGCTGTTCTCATTTCTACTACTTCTCGTTACCATCGTCTTTCTTCGATTTACTCGCCGTCCATACTCTGTACTCATCAGACTGTTCAATACGTTCAGCAGATCATGTAATTCTTCTTCGCTTTCACTCAGGATAGCAATGTCCTCAGCGAATTGTATCATTAATATCCTTTGACTTTGAATTTTAATTCCACTGCTGAACCTTTGTTTTATTTCCATCACTACTTCCTCGATGTACAGATTGAAGAGTAGGGGCGAAGGGCTACATCCTTGTCTTACACCCTTTTTAATACGAGCACTTCGTTCTTGGTCGTCCACTCTTAATATTCCCTCTTGGCTGTTGTATATATTGTATAGGACCCGTCTCTCCCTGTAACTTACCCCTACGTTTTTCAGAATTTCGCTGGCTACTGTGGCCGTGCGGTTCTAGGCGCTTCAGTCCGGAACCGCGCTGCTGCTACGGTCGCAGGTTCGAATCCTGCCTCGGGGATGGATATGTGTAATGTCCTTAGGTTAGTTAGGTTCTAAGTCTAGGGGATTGATAGCCTCAGATGTAAAGTCCCATAGTGATTAGTGCCATTTGAACTTTTTTTTCAGAATTTCGAACATCTTTCACCATTTTACATTGTCGAACGCCTTTTCCGGGTCGACAAATCCTGTGAACGTGTCTTGATTTTTCTTTAGTCTTGCTTCCATTATTAACCGCAACGTCATAATTCTCTCTCTCGTGCCTTTACTTTTCCTAAAGCCAAAATGAACGTCTTCTAGCGCATCCTCAATTTTCTTTTCGACTGTTCTGTATATTATTCTTGTAAGGAACTTGGATGCATGAGCTGTTAAGCTGTGCGATAACTCTCGCACTTGTCAGGTCTTGCCGTCTTCGCAATTGTGTGGATGTTGCATTTCCGAAAGTCAGATGGTATGTCTGCAGACGCATACATTCTACACACCAACGTGAATAATCGTTTTGTTGCCACTTCCCTCAATGATTTTAGAAATTCTGATGGAATGTTATCCATCGCTTCCGCCTTATTTGACCTTAAGTCCTCCAATGCTCTTTTAAATTCTAATACCGGGTCCCCTATCTGTATTAAATCGACTCCTGTTTCTTCCGCAAACCCCTGAAGCACTTCTCTGGCTCCGAGACTCGGACAATTATTCTGCTGAAAGATGATTTACCGTCGCGGAAGACATCAAGCTTGAAGGGATTCAGGTGTTTCACAGCTGTCGTGTCTTCGATTACTACCACAGGTCCGATGCAGTCACAAATGTATGTCTCGCACAGCACAATACTGCTCCCACCAGCCTCCATCAGTGGTGCACTGCGTGGCTCAAGCCACCGTTCCCCTCGATGACGGAGTTTTGCGGAGACAACCATCGACCTAATGTAACAAAAATGTGGCTAACCCAAAGAGCTGACACGTTACCATCGATCAACTGTCGAACCCCAATGGTCCCACACCCACTGCAATCGTAAGTGATGATGTCGTTGGGTCAACATGTGAACACATCGGAGTGGTCTGCCGTGGAGCTCCATGTTCAACAATGTACAATAAACGCTGTGCTCCGAAACACTTGTGCGTGCACCAGCATTGTGCTCTTTCGGAAGAGATACCACAGATCTATATCTATCCTGCTTTACAGAGCAGACAAGCATCCGAACCCCACGTTCTGTGAAGAGTTTTGGACGTCCATGCATTTAGCACCTAGTGGCAGTTTCGCTGTCCTGCCTCTTTACGTATATGTTCACTACAGTAGCACGTGAACATTAGACCAGCTTCGCCGTTTTCTGGACACTGCGTACTAGTAATCCGCCCATTGTCGAAATCGCTTATCCCAAAGGATTTCCACATTTACATCCCATATCTTCGTCAGGGTGATCCAAGTCCGTGTCTGCTCCACTTACATACTTTTGTTGGAGCCTCACGTACCGCAACGCCACGAGGCGGCATCCAACGTTGCGTTGGGCCGTGGTAATAATGTAGTGGCTTATCAGCCTACACGACAGATGCTCTAGAAGAATCTACTGTACCTGCCTGGCCCAAACGCAGCGGATAATTGAATACCCTGTGGGCTGAGCAGTGCGTGGCTGTGTGATGGAGGGGCCGTGTCGCTGCCGACGAGTCGGCGGTCCGCTTCATGCATAATGCACCGCCAGCCGGCAGGCCAAGTGGATGCGCGCCGCACACCAGCCTCACCTGAGGGGCAGGCAGGAGGCTAAAAACGTCACATTCGCTCCCCACATTGTGCGGCTAACTTAAAAATGTACCTTACGAGGAAAAGAAGAAGAAGAAAGAAAGAGATAAATGTAAACCAGTGTGCTACTATTTACATATACTGTAAATGGGTTCTCTGTAATTTTAGAACACTAAATCGAGATTTCTACTCAGTTTCCGTATTGCGGCCCGATGACATCGATTTCTCGACTTCTTACAAGGCATGTCGGATGAGAACGCTCAACCATATTCAGGTGAGTGCTTAGGCTGATAGCTATTCATTCATTCACGTTCAGATGAGGAGGAGGAGGAGATTAGTGTTTAACGTTCCGTCGACAACGACGTCATTGGAGATGGAGCGCAAGCTCGAGTGAAGGAAGGATGGGGAAGGAAATCGGCCGTGCCCTTTCAAGGGAACCATCCCGGCATTTGCCTGAAGCGATTTAGGGAAATCACGGAAAAAAATCGTTCAAAATTATTGTAGGCTTTCAGTTTCAAACACCTTGCAAACTCAGTTTCGAAAACATGATTCTTGCCGGTTTCGTGGCGTAATGAGTACTACATACAGTTCTAGAACTGCAACCGGATGATGCTGACTTTCTAGCCTTGGTATTTCGGCCTTTTTTTTTTTTTTTTTTTTTTTTTGGTCATCAGTCTACTGACTGGTTTGATGCCGCCGGCCACGAATTCCTTTCCTGTGCTAACCTCTTCATCTCAGAGTAGCACTCGCAACCTACGTCCTCAATTATTTGCTTGACGTATTCCAATCTCTGTCTACCTCTACAGTTTTTGGCCTCTACAGCTCCCTCTAGTACCATGGAAGTCATTCTCTCATGTCTTACCAGATGTCCTATCATCCCGTCCCTTCTCCTTGTCAGTGTTTTCCACATATTCGTTTCCTCTCCGATTCTGCGTAGAACCTCCTCATTCCTTACCTTATCAGTCCACCTAATTTTCAACATTCGTCTATAGCACCACATCTCAAATGCTTCGATTCTCTTCTGTTCCGGTTTTCCCACAGTCCATGTTTCACTACATACAATGCTGTACTCCAGACGTACATCCCCAGAAATTTCTTCCTCAAATTAAGGCCGATATTTGATATTAGTAGACTTCTCTTGGCCAGAAATGCCTTTTTTGCCATAGCGATTCTGCTTTTGATGTCCTCATTGCTCCATCCGTCTTTGGTTATTTTACTGCCTAGGTATCAGAATTCCTTAACTTCATTGACTTCGTGACCATCAATCCTGATGTTAAGTTTCTCGCTGTGCTCATTTCTACTACTTCTCAATACCTTCGTCTTTCTCCGATTTACTCTCAAACCATACTGTGTACTCATTAGACTGTTCATTCCGTTCAGCAGATCTTTTAATTCTTCTTCACTTTCACTCAGGATACCAATGTCATCAGCGAATCGTATCATTGATATCGTTTCACCTTGTATTTTAATTCCACTCCTGAACCTTTCTTTTATTTCCATCATTGCTTCCTCGATGTACAGATTGAAGAGTAGGGGCGAGAGGCTACAGCCTTGTCTTACATCCTTCCTAATACGAGCACTTCGTTCTTGATCGTCCACTCTTATTATTCCCTCTTGGTTGTTGTCATATTGTATATGACCCGCCTCTCCCTATAGCTTACCCCTACTTTTTTCAGAATCTCGAACAGCTTGCACCATTTTATATTGTCGAACGCTTTTTCCAGGTCGACAAATCCTATGAAAGTGTCTTGATTTTTCTTTAGCCTTGCTCCCATTATTAGCCGTAACGTCAGAATTGCCTCTCTCGTCCCTTTACTTTTCCTAAAGCCAAACTGATCGTCACCTAGAGCATTATCAATTTTCTTTTCCATTCTTCTCTATATTATTCTTGTAAGCAGCTTCGATGAATGAGCTGTTAAGTTGATTGTGCGATAATTCTCGCATTTGTCAGTTCTTGCCGTCTTCGGAATTGTGTGGATGATGCTTTTCCGAAAGTCAGATGGTATATCGCCAGGCTCATATATTCTACACACCAACGTGAATAGTCGTTTTGTTGCCACTTCCCCCAACGATTTTAGAAATTCTGATGGAATGTTATCTATCCCTTCTGCCTTATTTGACCGTAAGTCCTCCAAAGCTCTTTTAAATTCCGATTCTAATACTGGATCCGCTATCACTTCTAAATCGACTCCTGTTTCTTCTTCTATCACATTAGACAAATCTTCTCCCTCAAAGAGGCTTTCAATGTATTCTTTCCACCTGTCTACTCTATCCTCTGCATTTATAACAGTGGAATTCCCGTTGCACTCTTAATGCTACCACCGTTGATTTTAATGTCACCAAAGGTTGTTTTGACTTTCCTGTATGCTGAGTCTGTTCTTCCGACAATCATATCTTTTTCGATGTCTTCACATTTTTCCTGCAGCCATTTCGTCTTAGCTTCCCTGCACTTCCTATTTATTTCATTCCTCAGCGACTTGTATTTCTGTATTCCTGATTTTCCCGGAACGTGTTTGTACTTCCTGCTTTCATCAATCAAATGAAGTATTTCTTCCGTTACCCATGGTTTCTTCGCAGCTACCTTCTGTGTACCTATGTTTTCCTTCCCAACTTCTGTGATGGCCCTTTTCAGAGATGTCCATTCCTCTTCAACTGTACTGCCTACTGCGCTATTCCTCATTGCTGTATCTATAGCATTAGAGAACTTCAAACGTATCTCGTCATTCCTAAGTACTTCCGTATCCCACTTCTTTGCGTATTGATTCTTCCTGACTAATGTCTTGAACTTCAGCCTACTCTTCATCACTACTATATTGTGATCTGAGTCTATATCTGCTCCTGGGTACGCCTTACAATCCAGTATCTGATTTCGGAATCTCTGTCTGACCATGATGTAATCTAATTGAAATCTTCCCGTATCTCCCGGCCTTTTCCAAGTATACCTCCTCCTCTTGTGATTCTTGAACAGGGTATTCGCTATTACTAGCTGAAACTTGTTGCGGAACTCAATTAGTCTTTCTCCTCTTTCATTCCTTGTCCCAAGCCCATATTCTCCTGTAACCTTTTCTTCTACTACTTCCCCTACAACTGCATTCCAGTCGCCCATGACTATTAGATTTTCGTCCCCCTTTACATACTGCATGACCCTTTCAATATCCTCATACACTTTCTCTATCTGTTCATCTTCAGCTTGCGACGTCGGCATGTATACCAGAACTATCGTTGTCGGTGTTGGTCTTCTGTCGATTCTGATTAGAACAACCCGGTCACTGAACTGTTCACAGTAACACACCCTCTGCCCTCTGCCCTACCTTCCTATTCATTCATAACGAATCCTACACCTGTTATACGATTTTCTGCTGCTGTTTATATTACCCGATACTCATCTGATCAGAAATCCTTGTCTTCCGTCCACTTCACTTCACTGACCCCTATTATGTCTAGACTGAGCCTTTGCATTTCCCTTTTCAGATTTTCTAGTTTCCCTACCACGTTCAAGCTTCTGACATTCCACGCCCCGACTAGTAGAACGTTATCCTTTCGTTGATTATTCAATCTCTTTCTCATGGTAACCTTCCCCTTGGCAGTCCCCTCCCGGAGATCAGAATAGAGGACTATTCCGGAATCTTTTGCCAATGGAGAGATCATCATGACACTTCTTCAGTTACAGGCCACATGTCCTGTGGATACACGTTTCGGCTTACAAACATGTTTCACTCTCATCTGAACGTGAATGAATGAATAGCTATCAGCCTAAGCACTCACCTGGAGATGGTTGAGCGTTCTCAGCCGACATGCCCACATGACCTTGTGAATGACATCGGGAGTTCACTGAGGCTTTTTGCGGATGATGCTGTGGTGTATCGAGAGGTTGTAACAATGGAAAATTGTACTGAAATGCAGGAGGATCTGCAGCGAATTGACGCATGGTGCAGGGAACGGCAATTGAATCTCAATGTAGACAAGTGTAATGTGCTGCGAATACATAGAAAGATAGATCCCTTATCATTTAGCTACAAAATAGCAGGTCAGCAACTGGAAGCAGTTAATTCCATAAATTATCTGGGAGTACGCATTAGGAGTGATTTAAAATGAATCCGTACCACATAGGGTTGATAGAAGAGATAGAGAAGATCCAACGGAGAGCAGCGCTCTTCGTTACAGGATCATTTAGTAATCGCGAAAGCGTTACGGAGATGATAAACTCCAGTGGAAGACTCTGCAGGAGAGACGCACAGTAGCTCGGTACGAGCTTTTGTTAAAGTTTCGAGAACATACCTTCACCGAAGAGTCAAGCAGTATATTGCTTCCTCCTCCGTATATCTCGCGAAGAGACCATGATGATAAAATCAGAGAGATTAGAGCCCACACAGAAGCATACCGACAATCCTTCTTTCCATGAACAATACGAGACTGGAGTGGAAGGGAGAACCGATAGAGGTACTCAGGATACCCTCCGCCACACACCGTCAGGTGGCTTGCGGAGTATGGATGTAGATGTAGAAGAAGTCGATGCCATCGGGCCGCAATACGGAAATTGAGTAGAAATATCGAGTTATATATATATATATATATATATATATATATATATATATATATATATATATGTGTGTGTGTGTGTGTGTGTGTGTGTGTGTGTGTGTGGCGAACGTCCGTACGCCATTGCTAAGCACTCGTACGTTTTTGTATTTTTTGGGGCTGTATATGGAATAACATCAGTTGCCCTGACCATTCTGCCTGTTCGGGTAAGCAGCGTAATAACTCTTGATGTCCTCCCCATGTATCCATTCGGCCATCCCCAGCCGTTGCCGAGCAGTGCATGCGAAGGGTGTGGGCAGTAGAGAAAATTTGGAAAAAATTGGAAATTTGTGGTAAGTTCCTATGGAACCAAACTGCTGAGGTCATGGTCCCTACGCTTACACACTACCTAATCTAACTTAAACTAACTTACTCTAAGGACAGCACACACACACCCATGCCCGAGGGAGGACTCGAGCCTTCGAAGGGGCAGCCGCGCGAACCGTGGAAAGGTTCCCAAGACCGCGTGGCTACCTGGCGCAGCTGGGGCAGGAGCAGGGGACGCATTTATGCATCCTGCTATTTAACTAGCTATGCGTTATACATTGTGTGAATTATGCAGCAGATACGTGTAAAAACGGTGTTCCATACCCTATCTGGTTCTCGTAGGATACAAACGTGTTTCTTTCGTTGTTTCTTCCTTTTTACTTTCTAAAGTAGGCTGTGTTTCTTCACAGGATACAAGATATCCGAATATCAAATGTCATCGAAATTTGTTCAGCCACGTAGGTGTGAAAACGTAACACACGGTGCTACTTTGTGATTTATAATACGAGGTTCTGAAAGTAAGGTCCGAACAGATGACAAATGAAAACCACAGTGAAAATAAGAAAAACTTATTCGCAACAGTTAGCCACAACTTCCAGCTACATCTCTAACCAATCGGCGCTGTACAAACTTTCCAGCACCCTCGACTGTGCTTTCCGCCAATTCTCTAAGCTGGTCCGCCTTTCGTTGTTTGTGCCTAAATTTTGACCTCGTAGCCAGCGGTTCATGTGAGCAAAAATGAACAACGGAGGGATCCAATTAACGGCTGTGCTGTGAGTGATCAAACACTTCCCATCGAAAAGGTTGTCCTTCCAAAATGTGGCTGAAAATTGTCTTGATGTAAGAGATGCATGACATTTATGTTGTGTGGACTGCATAGCTTCAGGCGAAATCTCTCACCAGGTCCACATACTTGGCGGGAACTGTCATTTTAGGCAATTCTACGTGATCACTTTGCACTCTGAACTGAAAACAGCGACATGAAGCGACCGACAGACACGCTAAACACACTGCCCAATACATCTCTGCAAAGTTGCATCGGATTTTCACAGTGGTTTCCACTTCACTCCTAATCGGACCTTACTCTCCGAATACGTCTCGTATTAGTGGTGAGAGTCAGAAACATTAGGATGCCAAATGTCGGATACGCAAATTTCGATGTTTTAGCCAGTAATGAAAACACAATGTGATTAGCAGCATTTCGTGAACTTATTTACCGCATTAACAATTATACTAATATCACTCGTAGATTGTAGAGGAAGCTTTATTAGTGGCATTAAGCTCCTTCAAGCAGGACTGCAGTGTAGAGGCGTGTCACGGAGGAACCTTGAAACATGCAGGACAAACTGTAGCCTTCGTGTATTGTCACCAGTATTTGCTCTGTTCTCTATAAAATGGTCAATAGCTCGAGAACGAATAAAGCTCTGCTGAAATGAAAGACACCGTTGCTTTCGTGCAATTTAAAATTTTCCGGCGAATTAAATGTTCGAAAAGATTTCGAAGTGGCATCCGGTCGTTTACGACGACCGACTGCAATCCCGAAATCTCTTCGAACCGTTGCTCTTGTAAGTAGGCTGTTTAGGTTTTCTTACTGTATGAAAATCACTGGCTGTGCTGTGTGCAGTCTGTGGCTAGTTTGCATTGTTGTCTGCCATTGTAGTGTTGGGCAGCGGCAGCTGGATGTGAACAGCGCGTAGCGTTGTGCAGTTGGAGGTGAGCCGCCAGCAGTGGTGGATGTGGGGAGAGAGATTGCGGAGTTTTGAAATTTGTCATGAACTGATATATATATTATGACTATTAAGGTAAATACATTGTTTGTTCTCTATTAATAACTTTCATTTGCAAACTATCCCTATCAGTAGTTAGTGCCTTCCGTAGTTTGAATCTTTTATTTAGCTGGCAGTAGTGGCGCTCGCTGTATTGCAGTAGCTTGAGTAACGAAGATTTTTGTGAGGTAAGTGATTTGTGAAACGTATAGTTTAATGTTAGTCAGGGCCATTCATTTGTAGGGTTTTTGAAAGTCAGATTGCGTTGCGCCAAAAATATTGTGTGTCAGGTTAAGCACAGTAATGTATAATTTTTCTAAGTGGACGTTTAATACTCTTATTGTGTATTTCTCTACCTGTTAGATATGCCACACATCGCCATTCCCACTTGAAAATTACGCGTTGTATAAAAAATAGTGTCTTCCAAAATGGTCACATTTTACGTTTCTCTGCCTCCCATCTCGTGCCTCATAAGTCTTTCGATTCGACTGACATGGCTCAGCACGCATTCCTCTCATCTTCATCTCTGAGTAGCAATTGACCCTATGTCCTCAATTACATTTTTGATGTATTCTAGTCGCTATCTTCCCCTGTAGTTTTTGTCATCTACAGTTCGCTCTTGTACCATGGAAGTTATTTTCTGATGTCTTAACACATGTGCTAATACACTGTCCCTTCTTCTTGTCAGTGTTTTCAGTATGTTCCCGTCATCACCGATTCAGGACACAATCGCCATACACCTTAATTCATCGGTTCTCCTAATTATCAACATCCTGCTGCTGCATCACATCTAAGACGTATAAATTCTCTTCTTTTCCTCTCTCAGTCGGTTTCGAACCTACTGTCGACAACTTATGGTCGAAGAAGCGCTTGACAAAATTGTCAATGTTGCTACGAAAATACAGGGGACAATATTCTGCGTAACCAGACGTATGGCCGAAATCAGTTGGTGTTTCATTAACCAAGGGAAAGAGTCCATGTCCTGCAAAGACATCTATTACTCAAGGTATTCGAATTTTTATATTCGTTCTTTATAGCGTTTTGTAAACATACGAAATCAGTTGGAATCTGGGAAACAGGTGTACACCAAGGAATCGATTACTGCAGTCTCTTAAAACGAAAAATAACTACCGCCAGTACATTGAGGTGGCAAAACTCATGGGATACCGAAATGCGAATATACAGATGGCGGTAGTATCGCGTACAGGAGGTGTAAAAGGACAGTGCATTGGTGGAACTGTCATTTGTACTCAAGTGATTCGTGTGAAAAGGTTTCCGACGTGATTATGGTCGCACGACGGGTACTAACAGAATTTTAACGGGGAATTGTGGTTGGAGATACATGCATGGGACTTCCCATTTCAGAAATCGCAAGGGAATTCAGTATTTCGAGATCCACAGTGTCAAGAGTGTTCCGAGAACACCAAATTTCAGGCGTTGTTCCTCACCACCGACAGCGCAGTGGCCGACAGTCTTCACTTAATGACCGAGAGCAGCGACGTTTGTATAGACTTGTCAGTGCTAGCAGACAAGCAACACTGCATAAAATGTGAAACGTACGACGAAGTATACGTCAGGACAGTGAGGCCAGATATGGCGTTAATGCGCTATGGCAGCAGACGATCGCGCAAGTGCCTTTGCCAACAGCACCTCATGGTCTACTGGCTAGTGTTGCTGCCTGTGGATCATGGAGCCCCGGGTTCCATTCCCGGGCGGGTTGCGAATTTTCTCTGCCCTGACTGGGTGTTTGTGTTGATCTCATCATTTCGACATCGTCATCACCATAATCATTCGTGATAGTGGCTAGACTGGACTGTGTAATAATTGGAACTTTGTACGGGCGCTGATGACCGCCCAGTTGAGCGCCCCACAAACCGAACATCATCATCTAACAGCACGACATCGCCTGCAGCGTCCCTCCTGGGCTCATGTCCACATCGTTTGTAGCGTAGACGACTGAAAAACCGTAGCCTCATAGGATGAATCCTTATTTCAGATGGTAAGAGCTGATAACAGGATTCGAGCGCGGCTCAGACCCCAAGTAGCCATGGACGCAAGTTGTCAACAAGGCACTGTGCAAACTGGTGGTAGTTCCATAACCGCTTTGGCTGTGTTTATGGGGAATTGACAGGATCCTCTGGTCCAACTGAAACGATCACTGGTAGGAAATGGTTATGTTCGGCTAGCTGGAGGTGATTTTCAGTCATTCGTGGACTTTTATGGGTGACAGTGAGCTATGTTGCCGGGCCACAGCTGTTCGCGATTGGTTTGAAGATCATTCTGGGCGATTCGAGCTAATGATTTGGCTGACAAGATCGCCCGACATGAATGCCATCGAACATTTATTGGACATAACCGAGATGTCAGTTCGTACATAAAGTCCTGTCCCAGCAACATTTTCGTAGTTATAGTTATGACTCAATATTTTTGCAATTGACTTCCAACGAGTCCATGCCACGTTAAGTTGCTGCACTAGGCTGGCCAGATAGGATTACCCTTGACTTTTGTCACCACGGTGTGTATTTCAAGTAACTGTATGACACCAGAGCCACAGTCAGCACTGTACAATCCAGAAAGGTTGGATGGAGAAATTTATTTAGCGGAGAACTAGTAGCATCGAATATTAGGATAGCAGTCGGAGGTAGTCAGAAGACTATAGTGATGCTTTTGAAAATACTTACTAGTACATTCAGGTGATCATAGTCACAAAGATCTGCAGAACCGGAAGCAATCCTATCCCAAATGGGCCAATACCAGAAAAATCGAACACGAGGTGAGTTGATAGCGTTACGCAAAGGTATCTCCCTAGAGCACGTTGCGCGGTGTAGGCAAGATTCGGACCCGACCGACGGCTGCCTTGTCTGGTGTACTCTGGTTGTCGGAGTCTGACCGGCGGTCACGCCTCCGCACAGTGGCTGCGGTCAGCTGAGCCGGGGGCCGTGTGGTGCGAGTTGTCGGTCTGACTGACGTCACAACATCATGTCGCTTCGCTAATGAAACACAATTTTCAATTCGTAACTCTGTACTCAGTTCATGACCGGTGACATCAGCATGTTTTACAGGATGTAACACACGTGTTCCTATTGTAAATTGCATTTCACTCATTCTGTTTCCATTAAATACGGCACTTTTAGTAACAGTGAAAAGAGAATTTACCTTAATCAGATCCCTAGTTTACAAAAAAACAGGTGTCATCTCTCTGTGAAATTGTTATGTACAGCATGTGTGATAATCTTATCAACACTAAACTGCTGCACTGTTCGTCCCCTGGGAAAAGATTGGAATTTGTGTTGCCTCTTTCGGTTAATGTTTTGCGTAAATATAGCTACCACACCTGAGTTAACCTCGTCCTGCTATTTGAATAATGGCTCTACTCATTTTTAGTCGTTGTAAATACACTGCGGCGACAAAAGTCGTGGGATATTTCCTAATGTCGTGTCGCACCTCCTTCTGCTCGGTGTTTTGCAAGAACTAGATGTAGCACTGACTCAACAAGTTCGACGTCCCCAGTAGAGATATTAAGTCTTGCTGTCCCTACAACCATCCATAATTCCAAAATCGTTGCCAGAGCAGGTTACGGTGCTCGAACCGACCTCTCTATTATTTCCCATTAATGACGGACGGGGTTTTATGTCAGCTGATCTGGCTGGCCAAGTCATCAGCTCAAATTTTACAGAATCTTCTTCAAACCAATCACGAAAAGCTGTGGCCAGGTGACATGACATAGTTGTTTAAGAACATGAAGTACATGAATGGCATCAGATGGTCTCCAACAAGCCGAAAATGATCAGTTCTGTTGCATCAGGAGATCCCGTTTAGTTCATGTAAACACAGCCTACACCATTATGGAGCCACAACGAGCTTGCAGAGTGCCTTGTTAACAACTTGGGTCGATGGCTTCGTGGGGCCTGCTCCACACTCGCACCATACCATCAGCTCTAACGTACTGAAATCTGGAATCATCTGACCAGGCCACAGTTTTCCAGTCTCATAGAGTCCAACCCATATGGTCACGACTCCAGGAGAGGCGTTGCAGGCAATGTCGCGGTGTTAGCAAAGACACTCACGGAGGTTGTCTGTTGCCATAGACCATAACGCCAAATTTCACCACACTGTCATAACTGATGCGTTTCTGTTACTTCCAACTCATATTTATGCAACTGTTTAATGCAGAGTTGCTTCTCTGTAGGCACTGACAACTCTACCCAACAGGCGCTGCTCCCAGGCGGTAAGTGAAGGCCTTCGGCCACCACGTTGCCCGTGGTGAGACGTAATGCCGGAAATTTGGTATTCTCGGCACAGTCATGACAATGTGGATCTCGAAATACTGAACTCACTGAAATGGAAATAAAAGCCTGTACGTGGTACTACCGCCATCTGTATATGTGCATATCGTTATCCCATGATTTTTGTCACAGTGATTTCCTCAATAATCTAATACTGTTGGTTAAGATTTTCCTTGACTGAAAGCTAATAATTAACAGCGTTGTAGTCTGACTTCACGTACGCTGTACGTTCCATCAACTTAGTCCTGCACTTCACTAATACAATGTTGCGTTTCGCAAGCACTTCAGGACATACACCGATCAGCCACCGCATTATGACGACCTAAGAAATAGCCAGTATGTCCACATTTAGCAAGGATAACAGTGGCGACGAGTCGTGGCGAGGAGGCAGTGAGGCCTTGCTAGATCGCTAGAGGTGGTGGTGGTAAGTTGCTATAGGATCAAACTGCTGGGGTCATCTGTCCCTAGGCCTACACACTACTTAATCCAACTTAAACTAAATTACGCTAAGGACAACACACGCTAAATCCCGAGGGAGGACTCGGACCTCCCACGTGGGGAGCCAAGCGAACCGTCGCAAGGCGCCCTAGACCGAGCAGCTACCCCACGCGTCGTCGCTGGAGGAAGTTGGCACCACATCTGCACGCACAAGTCACTAACTTCCCTGAATTCTGAGGAGGGCGAACGAACTGCGACGACACGATCAATCACGTCTCACATGTGTTTGAACGCGTTCAGATCTGGGGAGACGGTACCATAACATCATTTGGAAGTCGCCATTGTGTTCCTCGAACCACTCCATCACACTCCTGACCTTGTGATATGGCACATTATCTTGCTGAAAGCTGCCACTGATCGTCATGAATGGGTGTATGTGGTCTGCAACCAATTTACGATACTCCTTGGCCACCAAGATGCCGCCAGCTTGTCTCTGACCCAAAATTACCGGTGTAAAGGACTTGTTCCTCTGGAAGATGACGGATTCGCGCCCTTCCATCAGCATGATCAAGATGTTATCGAGATTCGTCTGTTAATGCAACGCTCTGCCATTGCTCCAACGTCCAGTGCCGATGATTGCGTGCTGTAGGTGCGGATGTCGTGATCTTAACATGAGTGAATGCATGGGTTGTCGGCTGTGCAGAGCACAACATGAACAGCATCCACCTGAACGTGGGATGACTCTATGAATCTAGTAGGTCTCCTGTGCATAAACGGAATGCTAAATTCAAAATGATTAACTCAATCATAAGAACAAAATAATAACCTCACACATTGTTGCTATTCTCCACAACCAGAATTAAATCATTTCTTCGCCACTTCCGCAAGTCTGATAACACTAATACCTACGCTGTGCACGAAACACAATTAGTCCCAGGATCTCAGGGCATAGAAATTCTTGTTCCTTGAAGCATATCTAGGACGTGCTGGCACCAACCTCCCATTTTCTCTCTTCGCCTCCTTCACAATGTATTTACATCGCTGTGAAGTATTTACGGGGAGAACTCGGCAGTACCGCAGGGGGCGCCACAGCTGGACCATTGTACCGTTTTAACCCATCAAAAAATACTATCACAATGCAATCAGGCGATTGGATCTCTCTATTCACGGAAGACACTTATATAATGCGGTATGGGGTCTCATACTGAGGTGCGAATTTCGTAGTTTTTTCTTTCTTAACCAGCGGAAAAAATATGGCCTCAGCGAAACAAGGTCTCCAGGTTCAAACTGGGAAAGCATAGTTCCCTTGTTACTCTGTTGAATTATTTCTGAGTAGCTTTGGAATTATTTGATCAACTCGCTTCCAGATGGCCTTAAGGAGGGTGCGTGGTGCGGGGGGTAGTTCCCGTACCATGTCTGTATCAAGAGCGGGTGGAAAATTATCGTGCTCGAATGGGGATTTATGGATATCCCATAAACTGCCTCGTAGGGCACATGCGCAGTTGTTGCATGTATGCCACACATATACAAGGAAGCTACGTAAGCTACATATTGATCCCAGTCCGACTGTGACTTGTTGATGTGGTGAGACAGCATTCAAACAATGGTCTTGCTTGTATGTTTAGTCAAAGTGTTATCGCCCGCGCAGAATGCCGTGGCCAGTAGATGTGCAGATGGCAGGGGAGAGCGGTGGTGGTGGGGGTTAATGGCAGGCGTTGTAGGGGGAATGCAGGGTGTTAGAGGGGAAGCGCTGTTTTAAACTGTAGTCCACCCGCCGGCCGGTGTGGCCGTGCGGTTAAAGGAGCTTCAGTCTGGAACCGCGTGACCGCTACGGTCGCAGGTTCGAATCCTGCCTCGGGCATGGATGTGTATGATGTCCTTAGGTTAGTTAGGTTTAATTAGTTCTAAGTTCTAGGCGACTGATGACCTCAGCAGTTGAGTAGCATGGTGCTCAGAGCCATTTGAACCATTTGTAGTCTACCCGCACATTTTTTGTAAATTTTAAGTCTGGCCCCATCCACATCCAAACTTGCATGGTGACCATTCGAAAAGATCTACTGCTCCTCTGTTTTCGTTAGCATCTAAAAAAAATTCCACCGAGAATGAATCGATTGAGTTTCGCCTGGCTTGTTAACGATTTGTAAGTTTTAGAGAAGTATCATGAGTGGCGACTCGTTAGTATAACCTAAACATTTCTCTGGTTACCATGTGCAGATTTGCTTCTTTTGCCAAAAAAACAGCGGAATTTACCCTGTCTCACTTCACAACATGTTATGCTGACACAACTGCGAGATAATTCTTAAAAAAGTTGTTTATTAAGTTTATTAAGTGAGGAAAAGTGAAATGAGTAGCTTACGAAACATCACATCCTCGGTATAGAAAAACGTGTAATGTCTCCACATATGTTGTTCCAAAAGCAATAGCATTTCTCGTTTCAGCAACTGTCGATGGCCCTTAAAAATTACATTCACCGAAAAAGTCAGTAGTTAGTGGAATAACACGGTAGATAGTGAAGTTTTACGTAATAACAATATGGTAAAATACTCTCCTCTTTGCGTGCTGTTATTCGCCAAAATCTCATTTCGGCATCAAAAACCATTTATGAAGTTTAAGGAATGTTGTGGATATTTCACTCTGGCTTTATGGCTGGCGCGGCGCAATTGCAGATACATGCTCTACGTCAGATCTATTTTCTCGAGGTAGGTGACAGATAGAGACCTCTACCATAGCCTAAATGATAGCTAAACTTCATACCGAACAACATATAATGTAATATGCAGGAAATTCAAAACCATAGCGACGTCTTTTTATCACTGCACAGTTTTCCAAATTTCGCGCGGTGTGTTACTTTCACGTAAATATCACAATAACTATGGCCACTAACGAAATGATGGGCACATCGTCATGGACCTGACATATAAAGCTATAAGTAGGGCAAAAATGATTTTTTTTACGGAATACTTTCTGTAAAATCGTTTGAGGAAGGCTGGAGAGCGCGCGCCTCGATTCTGTTTTCGCTGACGGGCAGAAAGGTGGGAAACATTTGTCGGCCTCCCCTTCCGAACTTACGAATGCGCCCAGCACTTTGAACGAAGACTGGTCACTGCGCATGTAGTGACGAGCTATAGCTTTGGAATGAAAAGGTGTCATGCGCAGTCGCACTCTTTCCAGCACATCGTCGGGTGAACTTGAGGCCTCTCCAGAGATGCGAAGAATCCTGTACATCTCTCGAGGACAGGCCGTGTCACAGCCCGCCAGCCGCACAGGTCTCTGCCGCACCACGTGACATCGGCCTCCGTTTCCAGAGGAGGTGGAGAGGGCCGCGCTGTCGCAGCAGCAGCAACAGGCTGCGTTGCATGTGAGGCGCGCAGGCAGAGAGACTACTGTTACCTAAGAGACTGCTGTTGAGGAGAAGAGTCGCCAGCATGACCGGACACTGAGCAACGCTAGCGGCGTCTGTCATCCAAGGGCACACGCGTGCAGCGTGGCTGGGAAGAGCGCGCCAAGCGCTGAATGATAGAAATGGCGCAAAGTGCGAGCTCTCTCTCCCTTTGCATCGTTAACCCTCCATTTCTCGCGTGGATGGCGCTTGCCGTTAACAACATTCTTTGTACGACTCGGCTGGATTGAGTTCGCGCCATTTGCAGTACCTTTCTCTTAACTCTTCATCCGCTAGCTTCAGCCATCGATGGCTCTTACAGGGTAACAGTTATTGGACCACACGAAAGAAACGTAAATTAGTTACAAACTACGGCGTGCACACAGTTTATCCAAAATGTAAACGCCAGTACAAATATTCAGATTTCGGTTATGACATGTTCGTTATATCGGCGATGTTGTGGTGCATAAGAATAACGAAACTCTGTATCGTCGTCTGAAGTGCCGGAACATCGATGCTGTGGATGACTCCTGAACCACTGTTTTCAGCTCAGCAGTGGTGTTGGGATTATTGCTGTACACCTTGTCTGTAATATTCAATCTAGAGAGTACTGCGGCCAATCGATGACCATGCTAGTGTCTTTTGGGTACCCAGATCCAGAATGCGGTCCCCAAACTGCTCCTCCTGGACATCACTCTCCTGATTGGATGGTGTTGACCTCCGTCTTGTATGAACCACATCTTGTCGAAATCAGGGTCACTTTGGATAATGGGGATGAAATCATCTTCCAAAACCTTTACGTAATGTTCGGTAGTCCCCGTGCTATAAACGAATATCGCACCGATTATTCCGTGATTGGACACTGCATGCCACACAGTCACCCGTTGAGGGTGAAGAGGCTTCTCCATCGCGAATACGGATTCTCGGTCCTCCGCTTGCGCCAGTTTTGCTAATTGACGAACCCACCGAAATGAAAGCGGGCTTCGTCGCTAAACCAAACCATGCAGTGCATACTAATTCGCATCATGAACCGCTGCCAGCCGTGTAGTTTTCACGTCCTAACGCAAACCGTTCAGAAGTTATGACGATTTTATTTCACGTAGCTCAAGAATTTTACACCCTGTAGTTACGCATCATTACACACTTCACGAAACGTTATTATAGCTTGGAGGACACTGCTGATCTGCGGTAGCATTACTGGTACCTTCTGAAACAAAGTAAGTGAATGTTATATTACTGCTTTCCGAGATTCATTCTGACGTTCATGTGCGTAATTACAGCCGTGTCATAAGCAGTTACAGTTAATTTTCTTTTTATCTTAAATACTTATCTGAGAAAACTAAGTATTCTCTATACTTTTAGTTTGTGGAATAAATGTGGGGGGTAAAAAGAAAAATTGTACAGGATTTAGCTGCGCCGCTCATGTATGACTGGAATGTTTCCATGAGATGAGTGATGTAGGTGGTTCAAATGGCTCTGAGCACTATGGGATTTAACTTCTCAGGTCATCAGTCCTCTAGAACTTAGAACTACTTAAACGTAAGTAACCTAAGGACATTACAAACATCCATGCTCGAGGCAGGATTGAACCTGCAACCGTAGCAGTCGCGCGGTTCCAGACTGTAGCGCCTAGAACTGCTCGGCCACCAAGGCCGGCAGTGATGCAGATCCTGACAGTGTTAGTCAGATAACGAGGAGAGAGAGGACTTGATTCAGGAACAGAAGAAGAAGTGTCGGAAAATGATGAATATGAATCACAGGAAGATTTAGTTCAAGATGACATATTTCTTTGAGGAAAAGATGTAATATGTAAATCGAGCAAATGTGTTACCAATGTTACAACGAGATCTTGTAATATTATTATCCATTATCCTCAATCGAAAAATGATACTCATGTAACAAAGAAATAGATATTACGAAGCTATTTTCGGAGACCAATATAATACCCATCGCAGACAACCTTGTAAGTAGGGCAGTCACAGCTATGAGCAGTCACGGTTGGTATTAATAACGAGTTCAGCTGTATTTATTTCTTTATTGTTGGATCATTACCGGTTTCGTGGCACTAAAAGCCACATCTGTATAGAAGGCGTAAGAGTTCTGAGATACACACTGATATGATAAATTATTTTAAGATTTAGTAAAAATATTCAAAAACTGTTAAAAACATTTACACTAGGATATTAAAATGTTAGAACGCACATAACTAAACCATTGGAGCTGAAAAGCTCGAATGTTTGTACCCAACATTCGTTGTCCGTCAGAAACCACCACGATACCGGTAGTGATCCAGCAATAAAGGGCTAAATACAGCTGAAGCGGTTTACTAATACCCAAGGTAATAATTGTTATTCCAACATGCACTAATATCTACATGAACGACATTCGTGGAAACTTTTCTACAAAAAACAGTACTAAAGAAACAGATGTAATAAAGATCAGAGTTTCCTTTGATTTGTAATGTCTTTGTGTGGATCTAGGAGACATTCAAGGAATAGTTTACGGAAGGTGTAGGATAACTGAAAGGGCAACTGAATTATGCATGAATGAAAACCGATTTAGCTTCATGCACTTGAGATGTCCGAGCTCTGATAGTGTCCTAGATAGAGATGTTCTCAGAGAGAAAGAGAAGTTGGCTGCTATCAGAGAAGCTCAGCAGCTATTTAAGAACAGTTGCCGAAAGTTAGTGTATCCGTTACTGTATTTGTGTATTAAGTGTGTATTATATTTAGATTTAAACAAAACGACCCTAAACTCGTCATAAACACCGTACAAAGTGTCCAAACACACTGTTTGTTTTGTGGATATCGCCCGTAATCACATGTTCACATGTGTGTGAAGTATTATGGGACTTAACTGCCTAGGTCATCAGTCCCTAACCTTACTTTTGTGTTTCCAGCGTTGGGTGGCGAGAGACATGGCAGTAGGGTAAACTGTTTTCTGTGGAAATTACCCTAAGGACAAACACACACACCCATGCCCGAGGGAGGACTCGAACCTCTGGCGGGACCAGCCGCACAGTCCATGACTGCAGCGCCTTAGACGGCGAGAGTGAGCGTGATGGGAATTAAGGGGCAACTACCGCACAGACCGGTGTCAGCTGCGGGCTAGAGCTTACCGTTGAATCTGCGCTGACGCATCCGTTGCCGATAGTTGCAGCATAACGGTGCGAAGGCAGGGGCAGCTGCTTCGTTGCGCCATTTCCATCTCTCGCTTAGATCGTGTCGCTCTCTTCCGCCCTGCACTCCACATGTGTGCATGTGGGTGTTGAGTGGTGCCCGCGCTGCCAGATGGCCGGCCGCAGCGACCCTTCCCCGCCACGACGGCAGTCCCGTAGATCCGGCGGCCGCCTTCCCGCGTGCCGCCCACACCACGACGCCGACCAGCTCAGCGCAGCCCTCGCCGTCTAGACGGGTCGGAGCCCGATGCCACGCCTCGCTGTCGCTGCACCGTACCGATGGCGACGCTGCCGAGTCCATCGTCGCCGACGCCACGCGCGCTGCTGTTTACCCTACTGCCATGTCTCTCGCCACCCAACGCTGGAAACACAAAAGTAAGCCTGGTTGCTATGCTGTAGTTCTCTGGCGAGCTGCCATTAGGCATTCATATCCAAAGGAACAGACACTGCGATGACTACAGCCGTTATGAAACATACACACATCAAAAAAAGGGTTTCCATCACACCGGTTCCCAGAACTCCTCAAGATAGAAGTTGTCTGTGGATAGTGTATCACACAGTCTCTTTAACTGTTCAGTGATGTCAGTAAACCCACCCAAAATGTAAACAACTATGCATGAGCAGCGCCTATTAGACGGAGGGGTCCGACAGCGATCGGTTCCAGTGTTTCACCAGGAAGGAGCTACACGGCTCGTGTTGTCTGTAGTTCAACCATACCTAGACGGTCAATACAGCGGTTCGATCGCGTCCGCTTTCTTACTTCGTGCCAGGAAGGGGTCTCAACAAATGTTCAGGCGTCTCGGAGTGAACGAAATCGATGTTGTTCAGATGTGGAGGAGGTACAGAGAGACAGGAACTGTCGGTCACATGCCTCGCTCACGCCGCCCAAGGGTCACTACAACAGTGGATAATCGCTACCTACGGAATACGGCTCGGAGGAACCCCGACAGTAATACCACCATGTTGAATGATGCTTTTTCTGCAGCCACAGGACGTCGTGTTACTGTTAGCAATAGGTAGGCTGCATGATGCGCAAATTCACTCCCGACGTCCATTCTTGCAACCACGACACCATGTATCCCGCTACACATGGGCCAAACAACATGCTGAATGGACCGCTCAGGATTGGCATCATGTTCTCTTCACCGATGAGTGTCACATACGCCTTCAACCAAACAATCGTCGGAGATGTGTTTGGAGGCAACCTGGTCAGGCTGAACGCTTTATATAGCCTGTCCAGCGGGCGTAGCAAGGTGGGGATTACCTGCTGTTTTGGGGTGGCATTACGTGCGGCCGACGTACGCCACTGGTGGTCATGAAAGGCGCCGTAACGGCTGTACGATACGCGAATGCCATCATCTGACCGATAGTGCAACCATATCGGCAGTATATTGGCGAGGCATTCGTCTTCATGGACGACAATTCGCCCTCCCATCGTGCACATCTTGTAAATGACTTTCTTCAGGATAACAACATCGTTCGCCTAGAATGATTTTTCCTGATTAGTTTCTTAAATTACAATCTACACTTCATCATTACTTACTTATGATTTGAATCTATATCTGCTTGTGGGGAAGTCCTACAATCCAGCATTGTATTTCGGAATCTCTACGTAACATGATGTTATCTGACGGAAATGTATGTTATTTAATGTATGTTAAGACCTGTAAACGTATGTTAAGACCTGTAAATGTATGTTAAGACCTTCTTCTTTCTCTTAATGTCGTTAGTTTAGAAATTTCGGTATCAAATTTGGTAACCATGTTGACACATTCTTGGGAGAATCGGTCGCAGGAAGAAAAAGAAGTATCTGCTGCCAGTAATACTGAGATGAATAAGGCTACCCCCATCCAAGAGCAGGTTAATCAATTTTTGTCGCAGAAAATAAAGGAACAGACTGCTAATCTAGTACATCAACGTGAACATGAAACTATGCAGGCAGCATATCAATCTACTGCGACCACCTGTATAGCCTCTGCAGTTGGAACCACGTGATGTGTACCTAATGTAGCCAGTACTCTTCCTACAGTTTCATTTGTTCCTTCCTTTCTTTGGGAACTATGGTGAAAGTGTCACCACCTTGTAAGTAGGCTGTTTATGTTTTCTTATTGGCAACGTTAAGTAGCGCTCTGTATAAAAATCACTGGCTGTGCTGTGTGCAGTCTGTGGCTAGTTTGCATTGTTGTCTGCCATTGTAGTGTTGAGCAACGGCAGCTGGATGTTAACAGCGCGTAGCGTTGCGCAGTTGCAGGTGAGCCGCCAGCAGTGGTGGATGTGGAGAGAGAAATGGCGGAGTTTTGAAATTTGTAAGACTGGATGTCATGAACTGATATATATATTATGACTTTTGATGACTATTAAGGTAAATACATTGTTTGTTCTCTATTAAAATCTTTCATTTGCTAACTATGCCTATCAGTAGTTAGTGCCTTCCGTAGTTTGAATCTTTTATTTAGCCGGCAGTAGTGGCGCTCGCTGTATTGCAGTAGTTCGAGTAACGAAGATTTTTGTGAGGTAAGTGATTTGTGAAAGGTATAGGTTAATGTTAGTCAGGACCATTCTTTTGTAGGGATTATTGAAAGTCAGATTGCGTTGCGCTAAAAATATTGTGTGTCAGTTTAAGCACAGTCTTGTATAATTGTTCAAAAGGGGACGTTTCAACCTTTTTGCAGAACGTTTTCGCAGTTTGCATTTTCTCCTGGGTTTCCTTACTAAATGTAGCCAACAGAGGAGCTGTAGGGCCCTTCCTCAGGCAACAGTAGAAAATGAACACATAATAACCATCGTCTGAGTACATTCTCGCAAAAAGTTGCCGATCTTGAGGCAGAGCAATAAAAAATAAAACAGACTTCTTCACTGCTGTGCCTACACATAGGGCTAGCCAGTACGTTTCCGGCAGTTGCACTGGTTCCACTCTTTTCAGGAAACCCAGTGAGAATATTGCTACCTTTCCTGAAATGACCAGCTATTTTAATAATTTATGTTCTTGCTCCGATGAATTCGACTTGTTGGTAACGAAACTGAAACTTTCAGGTGACTCACGCACTTCTGCGGAGTCAACACTTGACGTCGTGACAAAGGGATCAGCAGAGCGCTACTCAAATAAAATAGGCGTCAGTTATTGTAGGGATCTTTCTTCCACATTGCGCCAGAAAATGGTGAAGATTGCGAGGCTATTGCGATAGAATACGGGCTGCATCTTACCGCACGTATGCAATGGGAGAAGATGCTGTGCGAAATGAAATATCAATTGAAGAAGCTGAAGCGAGAGGTATTGAAACATTCATTCGCAGAACAGACCCACATCGGTATTAAAGTTAGGAAGTCCTCACCTCCCTCGTGAGAGAAAGCCATAATATTGACTCTGTTACCTGAGGAGCCATTTCATTTTGTTTCACCACCCCTACGCAGTAATGAGCTGTGCCATATTTTGTAAACGATGACAAACTGTCATCGATGTGCAAAACCGAATCACACGCCTTACGGAAGGTCACACGACGGATGGTTGTCCGCAAAACCACAGGAAAACCGAGAATGGGGACCGGATCTGCCAATAGCCCTCACCTCCAGTGGGAACAAAGAATCCAGCGAGGAAACTAGTAACTGCTTAGTATTCCGACTTAGAAGGCAGTTTCAGAGGAAGGACTGTCAAAATGTTGATACATGCAGGAGCTCACATTAGTGTTTTATTTGTTTCACAAAACGATGAGTGTGTACTCGAGCCCCAGATTACAACGTAACTGGTGTAAGTGAGGAGATAACATCCCTGCAGGTACACGTGTGGTAACTTCGCAGATTGATGGGTGAAAGTACGAATTGGACATGGCAGTAGTGCGGAAACACAGATGGGATTTCGATGTTGCTGTGTCCTCGCCAAAGGACTCATCCGGAGCTACTGCGCTGAATCCGTTTGCGACTGGAGCCACGGGCGGCGGTTTGAAGTTCACCGCCTACGTGAAGCGTGGCCCAATCAGCAACCTGCACACCTCCGCCAGTGAGATGGAACTAAGCGGTGACCACAGGGGGCAACGGTCAGTTAATGTTGACAATTGGCGTACGGCAGTTCTGGTACGGATTTCCAGGGTTCAGTTCGTGGCTACAGTTCGTAGTGGAGATCAGCCTGCCTATTGTCTTCGCATAGGCGCAAGTGTCTAGTACAGTGATCGACAGTTTGAAGCCCAGGACAGACACGGTCTTGTGGACTTTGGCCAGGAACGCACGACTTAACAGGCCACAGTTTAGCTGGATGTGTCCGCAAACACATCCAACGAGTTCTTGTAAAACTGTTGTGAAGTATCACAGTACAATAAAGTGTATATTTTTGTGTCCATAATTTGTTTGCACTGTCACAGATCTTCAGTCCACCTCCGAGTACCTAAAACTAATACTACTTTTCTTGCTATTCTACCCAGGCGTTCCGTTCACATCAGATGTCATTTTAGGGAACGACTTCCTAAACCGAATTGAGGCAATGATAAGACGAAATGTGCAATTCAGTGTGACAACTCACTGTTTTGACAGTAAGTATGTGTCTCTAAGCCGTGAGGAACCTGTGATTCGAGGCCACCTCCTCAGGCTCCGATAGAACCGTGCACATAGGCGTTAAAAAGTAGCATCACTACCAGTATCAGTTGGAGGTGCAGGAAAAGTTCTCCGGATTGATGGCGAAAGTCCGACACTGCCGAGATCGCACTTTCTGGTTGATCCGCTCAGCCAGAACGACGTTCTCGACCTGTTGCAAACTCAAGCAAAATGAAGCTTAAGTAAAGCAGAAGGAGTAAGAAGAAGATTCGAGTACAGGCCTACGTTGATAAGTTTGGTCAGGGAGATGTAGAGATTCCACGTGGACTTACATTGCCTAGTGGAGGAGGATAAATGAAGAAGTGGTTCAATGTGAGAAAAAGTTTCAGCAATGTAGGAAGAAGCGGTTACCAGAATCAGTTACCAAACAGGTGTAAACATTTGTCTGACTCAGAAAAAAATACTTTGTACCCAGTTTTGGAGGAATATGCGGGGCTCTTCGAGGAATTGCAGTATTTGACAGCAAAGATATAGTACGAAACACTTATAGACAACCGTGTATATAGATGCATTCCGTGTCTACGGACCACGTTCTGCAGTGGACTAGCGAATCTGCACGTGGGCGGCCGGCCAGAGTGGACGAGCGGTTCTAGGCGCTACAGTCTGAAACCGCGCGACTGCTACGGTCGCAGGTTCGAATCCTGCCTCGGGCATGGATGTGTGAGATGTCCTTAGGTTAGTTAGGTTTAAGTAGTTCTAAATTCTAGGGGACTGATGTCCTTAGAAGTTAAGTCCCATAGTGCTCAGAGCCATTTGAACCATTTGCACGTGGGCGGCTCTCGCCTGGAGTGCCTCTCATTGCCGGTGGAGATCAAAACGCCTCGAGACACTGGGTTCTCCAGCAGTGGCGTCAGCTGTGCCAGCGCCTGCCGAGAGAGAGCAGTGAGTGGGTGGAAGGGTAGGAGGGGGTAGGTGGGGAGCTGGGTCCAGCGCATACACAATGAGGCAGCGCTCTCGGTGCCAGCCTCTTATTGGCTCGCAAAATATTGTTGCCGTTCCTCGTTTGTTTTCCCGTTTCCTGTGCGCGCGTGCAGTGCAAGCCGTAGCAGGCGGCCGAATCTGTCCGCTTTGCAGCTCTTGCTTCGGTACTGCTTGCAGCGCGAGCGAAATGAGCGTCAGGGCATTTCTGACGCAGCCCGCATTTCAGATTGATGCTGAGTAACTCGCGCTGCAGAATAATTCCATTAAGACTCGGTTAGAAATTTCTCCAGCTACCGACCATTTTCCGTATTGTGAGAGGAGTTTGCACAAATGGAATGGGAAAAACGTACGCTATACTACGAAAACTTGCTACGGGATAGCAACTTTAAAATTTTACCAAACTATCGCCGTAGGCAAAGTGACTTTCACTGAATGTTGCCCTACTCTCCAGAGTGACTATTTTTCAGCATCGTCTCCAAATCTCTGTAAAGGAAGTTCACAACGATCTAACAATTGTTCATTTCCTAGACAACAGAAACCCACTGCTCGGTCGCGGAGTTGTGAGAGAACCGCTCTGTTAACATTCTTAGGAAATCTCTTCCCCTGCAGATGTTCTCTGAACATGTTAAAAATGTGGAAATCGCATGATGAGAGATCTGATTTGTTTAGGACATCAGCATCTCAGCAGAACTGTCTCTTCAGGACACACAGAATACGTTCTCTCTTCTCACAGTGCGTTATCCATAGCGTGAGTTGACATGTGTAAGTTATGTTTTGAAGTACAACAGCTAATTTATAGTACTGTCTGTTGTGGATTGGCAAGAGAGCCAACCCACTGGGAGAGGAAGCCGAAAGGCACGCGTTTTAGCTCACGCAGGCTGGCGTGAGGTCTGGAACAGGTCAAGGAAATGAGACTAGAAAAAGGACGTAGCTGTGGAATACTTAACTTTAATCCATAAATGATGAACATCGCTCTTGACGGTACATGTTTTACAGCATCAATAGTAACTGGTAATGGCGCCTTGCTAGGTCGTAGCAAAAGACGTAGCTGAAGGCTATGCTAACTATCGTCTCGGCAAATGAGAGCGTATTTTGTCAGTGAACCATCGCTAGCAAACTCGGCTGTACAACTGGGGCGAGTGCTAGGAAGTCTCTCTAGACCTGCCGTGTGGCGGCGCTCGGTCTGCAATCACTGATAGTGGCGACACGCGGGTCCGACGTATACTAACGGACCGCGGCCGATTTAAAGGCTACCACCTAGCAAGTATGGTGTCTGGCGGTGACACCACACTATCTAAAGGGGATGCTGAGGGAATTACATCGGGAAATGAAACACTTAAAGTTGTAGATGAGTTTTGCTATTTCCAGAGCAAAATAACTGATCATGATCGAAGTAGGGAGGATATAAAATGTATACTATTAATGGCAAGGACAGCGTTTCTAATGAAGAGAAATTTGTTAACATCGAGTCTAGATTTAAGTATCAGGAAGTTTTATCTGAAGGTATTTGTATGGAATGTAGCCATGTATGGACGATAATTAGTTTAGACAGGAAGAGAATAGAAGCTTTCGAAATGTGGTGCTACAGAAGGATGCTGAATATTAGATGGGTAGATCACATAACTAATGAGGAGGTGCTGAACAGAATTTGGAAGAAGAGGAATTTGTGGCACATGTTGACTAGAAGAAGTGATCTGTTGGCAGGACATGTTATGAGGCATCAAGGGATCACCAGTTTAGTATTGGAGGGCAGCTTGGAGGATAAAAACCAAAGAGAGATACCAAGAGATGAATACACTAAGCAGATTCAGGGGGATGTAGGTTGCCGTAATTACTTGGAGTTGAAGAAGCTTGCAGAGGGTAGAGTAGCATGGATGGCTTCATCAAACCAGTTTCTATACTGAAGAACACAACAACAACAACTACATGTAAAGGGGAAACTTTAGTAGCAAAAAACTCGAAAACTTCTTGATTACTTTAGATTTTCTCATGATGGTGTAGTAAACATCTTGACAGTCATAGTAAACAAGAACGTACAGGTTTGGTCTTAAAACCGTCTGCGAGGAAAGAAATTCTGAGGTGTGCTTTGCTGTCAAGCTGTGCAGTTTACAGTTCTTTCCCGTGGTAGGTTTTAACTACGGTAGCAGAACGTTGAAATCCTTTTGATAACTTGGTCCTCCCATATACGGTATATTTTTTTCCGTATACTATTAGGACTGTCGATAAAATATGATATATTCCATATATCATTACTCACTCCAACAGATATCGATATCGAGATTTCAATATCGAGCACCGATAATTTTGTTTTGTTATATTTTCTCGAAATTTTCGGTAAATATTCTAAACTGTTCTTTTGAAATTTAGTACAGCATAATTTTACATTCACTGTGCGAAGGAATCCTACCACTGTTTGAGCTTTCGTCATGTCTAGTCTCTCTCTTCGACTGTGTGAAGCAAGTATAGGCATACTTTCACTGTGCGAAGGAATCTAACCACTTCTGAGCTTTCGTCATGTCTAGTCTCTCTCTTTGACTGTGTGAAGGAAGTATAGCCATTACTAAGGAAGTTCTCCTATTGCACTGAGTGGTGGTGGTGTGATTGGAGTAACAAGATTTCCAATGTGAAGAAATAGCACACCAGTTGCTTTAAAAAACAACTTTTAATCCTACTAGTGTGCTGTTTCTTCACACTGATATTCTTCAAGAATAGTTGCTGAAATTGATGAACAAAATTCTAAATGACGTGATTCCCGATATTATGAAAAATACCAACAGTCCTAAAGCATACATATATTGCTCTGCATAAAACTTTTAGTTAACATTACATATAATCTTAAACTAAAAATGTACACAGAGAAATGTTTTGTTTTCTCTCTCGTAGTCGGTTTACGATGAAACCTGTCCATTAAGAATGTCCGACGTATGTTCTCTATTATTAGGAGTACCTGGAGGAGTAGTACAAGTCTGCAACTTAGAATCAGGTGTGACCGCTGCCCTGCTTCTGGCCATAGAACGCTCCTTAGGTAAAGCATCTGACGTGGAGCACAAAATACTAAAATATAACGTTCCACTGGAAATAGAAAAGTTAATAGCTAAACTCACTGGAAAAGGAAAAGTACAAGTGGGAGTCCATCCCCCGTTGCCGTATACAACATATGCAGATGACATCCCAAGACGCAGCTGATGGAATGAAGACATAGTTCTGTAGTCAGATGACACTAGTTACTGGTGCCATGTAACCCACCGGCAAAGTAATCAGTGAATAAGTCAACAGCTATATTAGCAAACTTGAAACCTGACTCAGAAAATGGAGAATCCGACCTAATCCAATCAAATGTCAACATATCCTATTCAGACATATAAATCGTACTAATTGCCAACAAACTCAACATTCGGCTTTGGGGTCAAGAAATTATTCCACAACCAAACGTCCAATATCTTATAATCTACACTCCTGGAAATTGAAATAAGAACACCGTGAATTCATTGTCCCAGGAAGGGGAAACTTTATTGACACATTCCTGGGGTCAGATACATCACATGATCACACTGACAGAACCACAGGCACATAGACACAGGCAACAGAGCATGCACAATGTCGGCACTAGTACAGTGTATATCCACCTTTCGCAGCAATGCAGGCTGCTATTCTCCCATGGAGACGATCGTAGAGATGCTGGATGTAGTCCTGTGGAACAGCTTGCCATGCCATTTCCACCTGGCGCCTCAGATGGACCAGCGTTCGTGCTGGACGTGCAGACCGTGTGAGATGACGCTTCATCCAGTCCCAAACATGCTCAATGGGGGACAGATCCGGAGATCTTGCTGGCCAGGGTAGTTGACTTACACCTTCTAGAGCACGTTGGGTGGCACGGGATACATGCGGACGTGCATTGTCCTGTTGGAACAGCAAGTTCCCTTGCCGGTCTAGGAATGGTAGAACGATGGGTTCGATGACGGTTTGGATGTACCGTGCACTATTCAGTGTCCCCTCGACGATCACCAGTGGTGTACGGCCAGTGTAGGAGATCGCTCCCCACACCATGATGCCGGGTGTTGGCCCTGTGTGCCTCGGTCGTATGCAGTCCTGATTGTGGCGCTCACCTGCACGGCGCCAAACACGCATACGACCATCAATGGCACCAAGGCAGAAGCGACTCTCATCGCTGACGACGACACGTCTCCATTCGTCCCTCCATTCACGCCTGTCGCGACGCCACTGGAGGCGGGCTGCACGATGTTGGGGCGTGAGCGGAAGACGGCCTAACGGTGTGCGGGACCGTAGCCCAGCTTCATGGAGACGGTTGCGAATGGTCCTCGCCGATACCCCAGGAGCAACAGTGTCCCTAATTTGTTGGGAAGTGGCGGTGCGGTCCCCTACGGCACTGCGTAGGATCCTACGGTCTTGGCGTGCATCCGTGCGTCGCTGCGGTCCGGTCCCAGGTCGACGGGCACGTGCACCTTCCGCCGACCACTGGCGACAACATCGATGTACTGTGGAGACCTCACGCCCCACGTGTTGAGCAATTCGGCGGTACGTCCATCCGGCCTCCCGCATGCCCACTATACGCCCTCGCTCAAAGTCCGTTAACTGCACATACGGTTCACGTCCACGCTGTCGCGGCATGCTACCAGTGTTAAAGACTGCGATGGAGCTCCGTATGCCACGGCAAACTGGCTGACACTGACGGCGGCGGTGCACAAATGCTGCGCAGCTAGCGCCATTCGACGGCCAACACCACGGTTCCTGGTGTGTCCGCTGTGCCGTGCGTGTGATCATTGCTTGTACAGCCCTCTCGCAGTGTCCGGAGCAAGTATGGTGGGTCTGACACACCGATGTCAATGTGTTCTTTTTTCCATTTCCAGGATTGTATATAGATGAACTAATTGTCCTTCTTACATACAAAACATTTGTCCGACCCGTTCTCGAATATCAATCTCAAGCGTAGTGTATGTCATCTAATCAAACGAGAAGAACCGGAGTATGCTTCGAACAGCTGGAACTCTACACTGTGACTTTCCAACAAATTTCCTTCAAAAAACACATGCTAGACAGGAGAAAAGAACAAATCACCTGATTCGGGCTCAGTAGACTACATAACAATGGACTTACAAAAATACTCTTGCAGCACGATCCAACAACGTTTAATTTTCCAAAATTCAATTTGCGTTTCCTCCGCATATTGTTCTCGAAGCGGTATCCAATTTATTCCAACAGAAACCTCTGGAAAACCAAGAAATCATTGAAACTGTCAAGAGACTACGAACACTTACAAGGATTTGGGACGATGTAACAAGTTGATTTAGAAAGAACAACTTACTGGGCAAAATTACTTCAATCGACTCCCATATAAGAAGACAATGTTCCTATATCGACTAGATTTTCAAGTTTTTCTTCTTCTTCTGAGTTAGACGGAAATTTTCCGCATTAATAAAACGCCAAGATCACAGTATAACATTAGCAAGACCAATAAGATAATATGAGGATATTCAGGGTGATTTACGAAGGTATGCAAATATTTAAATATTTTATTCTACAAGTAAAACTAAAAAAATGTTCATACAAACATAGGTCCGCAAATGTTTAGCTACGGAGTTACTGCTAGTAAAATATTTTGTTTGAAATTTAGCAACTTAGCTAATATGAGGCCATCGCAAAATTGTACAAGGTTAAAGTAAAGCACGATTTCCATTTATTTTTTTGTTATTGATCTAGTGAATCTAATAAAACATGCCCCAGACGTTTATCTGCTGTAATTTTCCAAAAATCCAGAAAAGCAAGGAAGTAATTTCGTAAAATTTTTAATTTATTATCTACTTGCCTCAATTTATTTTAAATTCCAGACAACTGCACAAAGTTTTCAACAAAAGTTGTAGAGAATATAATTTTCGAAAAATGATGGTAATAACGTTAACTGAAACTGTATGAATGTGTACGATGATCTGCATTTTTCTACAAACTACAATTGATACCATGTGATTTGACTTAAATACTCTGTTGTTATTATGTTATTTCACTCAGCAATTCAGAAAACTAACCCCTTTCCAGATTAGGTAACGACTGAAACAGGTCGCTAACAGTTGCCAACAATGATATAATCGTTTCTACATTCTTAATGGAAAGTAAACAAATTTACTTGTATAATAATCTTTGCTTCTCTAGGTCTTTTGGAAAACTACTGCAGATACACGTCTAGGACATGTTTAGATTCATCAGACCGACAACAATAAAATAAATGGAAATCGTGCTTTACTTTAACCTCGTACAGCTTTGCGATGGCTTCATATTAGCGAAGTTGCTAAATTTCAGGCAAAATCTTTTATTAGCCGTAACTCTGTAACTAAACATTTGCGGAGCTATGTTTATATGAACTTCTTTCTTTAGTTTTTCTTGTAGAATAACATATTACAATATTTTCGTATCTTTGTGTATCACCCTGTATATTAACCCAACAATAGGCAAATAATCCCAGCTGGGGTTATTTCGACCGCGAGGTTTTCCCTCACCCGTAAGACAAGGCCGAAATCTGGAACGAAGGAAATGACCAACATCTTCCTTTCAACCATCGATCCAAATGGAATTAAAAATTCTATGAAATTAAATAAGCACCCGACTGTCCTAAACAAATATTGTCATAACAGCACAAACTACAACTGTTGGCTGAAAAATGTTATTCTCTCCTGCAACCGACCATTTCCTTCAGAGGTGTAATGAAAGATTAAAAAAAAAAGGGGTTATTAAGGCTTGTGAATGTTTTTCACATTCTGACAGGACAATGTAAAAATGGCCCAGAAAATAGCTATAGCAATGAAGCTGCTGGAGATCTCAAAAACTATGGGACTCTGCTGTTGACTTCAAGGTTTCCAGCGACGCAGTTGTATTAGATCCGCTGTAAACATGTGGTTTCTGGTTTCCACTTGTCATAAGTGGACAATGGCATTTCAACATGGGTCCCCACATCGACAGAAGAAAAGTAACGACAATCAATCCCTCTCCTACCAAACAGGGTAAAAGCATCAATTTATGCCAAATGAAGCATGGAAATCTCCCTCGAGGGAATGGGCAGAGTGAGACAACCGCACTTCCGGTAGTTCCGTGGTGTTCTAGGAAATCCGTCACTAGCGGTTGGCCATTTGCCGCCATCTCAACAGGTAGGGGGAGTGGAGGGGTCCTAGACTATAAGGACCACACGTTCCTTCGACTTCACTAATAGGTGCGCTGAATCAGTGGCAGGAGATTTACGACGAGTGATGTAGAGTTCTACATTTTTGGGTCTCGCCTCTCCGCAGTTAGCTCTGGCCCATCTGTACCTCTCACAGAACTCTTAATTATTTGTGCAATCCCTGTACACTACCTACGTACTTCTTGTATAACAACCTATGTTCCAAGACGAAAAAACACGGCTGTTGAACTATAGCATTGGTTACTAAGGATTTCCCATCTTCTGTACATTTCCTCGATTATCAGAGCAGAGGGAAAGTTGAAATATAGAAACAGACCGTACTATATTATAAAGGATATCGTGAGGTAACCTAGTGTCTAGGAACTATGAATTTATAATGTAGATCCCCCCTCCCAAGTGTCTCCATTTCTCCTTCGCACTCCACCCAACTCCCACTCCAGTCAGCGGCTACTAAGGAAGGGGATGTCCATGTGTATAAAAGGTAGTAGGTTAGCCCATCTAGCGAAATCAAATCAGAATCGCTTCATTTGTTTTGTCTGCCTACACATATAAGTTAACCCCAGTGGAAGAAAAACAGCAATTGTTGATCCAGCACAGGATGAGGAATGTGAAGTGCTGACAGAGATCGAAAACACACAGAGAAGAACGAAGGCGGTGTTATCACAGCCGGAATGGGACCACAGGTACAGCATGTTGGAGCGCATAGAAGGCGACCAACCCATCGTCCATCGACATCTTCAGCTACACAATGTAAGTCCATGATATGTACAACGACAGCAAGCTTAAGATGGCAACAAAAACAGATTGTACTGTGCGGTATATATACTTCCAGCAACGAAGTTTAATGAACGTGTTTCCTATGTACAGTGCATTATGAATATCCACATAGAGACTGAACTGATAGAGTGAAGACGCTCCTTAGCGATGTTGTGAACTATGTAAGGAAATGCTGTGTATATGATAAGGAGTGCACAGACCAGTGTATAAGAACACCTGTCATTTTTAGGCCTTCACACACACACACACACACACACACACACACACACACACACACACACATATATATATATATATATATATATATATATATATATATATATATATATATATATATATATATATATATATATATACGTAAAATTATTATTTATAGGTAGTGTGACAGTGTGTGTTCTAGATAATCGTGACCCTGAAATCTCATGCAGTTGTGCATGTGACATCTGTAGTATCAGCACTAACTGCTCTCCAAGGCCATTCCCAAATTCGTTATATCCAGCCATATATAATGGTGAAGGAGTGCATCAGGACTGTGTATCATGTCACATCAGCATCAACACATCTTATCTCTAGAGCCATTCCAGGAATCATGACATCAGCATCATTGCATCCAGCTACACACCAGGGCGAGAGGGGGCCTGAGAGCTCCATGGCCCAAGTCATCCACACATAATGCCCCCACCCCCCTCACAACCCTGCTCATCAGCCAAATGTGGTAAGGTACCTTAATTGGTGAAAAGGTAGTAGGCTGTTTGCATTACTGACTCCCAAAAATTCTTTCAAGCACTGGTTCACCAGCCATGTTGGTAAATTCATTTGAAGCTATATATAATTCACCATGGAATATTGGAAAGAGTAGATAGCGTATTTCTCCACAAGCAGTTAAAATCAGTGATAGCTTGTAAAATAAATCTAATGGTTTAGGAATTCATACTTGTTGAAAATGAGTTTTACCTTATATACGTCGAATGGAATGGATAGTCTCTTGAAAGGAGGAGATAAGACAAACATCAACAAAAGAAAAACTAGGATAATGGAATGCAGTCGTTTTAAATGCTGTGGGAATTACATTAGGAAACGAAGTCGCATAAAGTGGTAGATGGGTTTTGCTATTTGGATATCAAAATAATTTATGATAGCCAAAGAATACAATGTATAAAATGAAGACTGGCAATGGTAAAAAGGCGTTCCTGAAGAAGAGAAATTTGGTAACACCGAATATATATGTAAGATGGGAAAGTCTTTTCTAAAAGTATTCATACAAAGTGTAGCCAAGTATGGAAATGAAAGACGGATGATAAAAAGTTTAAACAAGAAGGAAATAGAAGCTTTTGAAATATGGAGCTACAGAAGAATCCTGAAGATTATCAGGTACTCAATAGAATGGGGAGAAAGGTTATTTGTGCCACAGCCTGACTAGAAGGAGGGATTGGATGCTAGAATACATTCTGAGACATCAAGGGATCTATAGTATTGGAGCGACGTGTGGAGGGCAAAAGCACTTCTGAATTACTGTTGCAAGTTGGTATCCTATCAGTTTTAAATTCTGCAAACGGTTTTATATTGTTATCGCCAGAACTTTATTTACAGCTTCATTGTATTGGAATTAATAGCACTGCATTCAGAATCGAAATAAAGGATGCAATAGGATTGTATAGCCGAGAACTGGATGGATCGTATGCTTTAGGCATGTGCAAGACTCCTTAAATGTATTAAACGCCACATAAAAGTATTTATAATGTGATTCTCGTCTCTCGACTAGAGTTATTTCCTGATGGTGTCAGTTAATGAATATCTTACAGAACATTTTCTATGACATGATAAACAAATTTTCTGCTGTTTATCTACTGGAGTACAGGTACACCATTAATTATATTCTGTCTGCATACGAGTATAATAAGTTACTCTGTCTCCGACAGAAGTGCTGTGTTAAAACGGGGGGGGGGGGACATTGCTCTTCAATTGCTTCTGAATCTGTATCTGTCTGTCATCCCGATTTGGTACTCTGTCACACACAAATCACAGAATATACCATTAAATTATCCCACTATGTTATTATTTGCTGCAATTTTATTTTGTGGAAAATGCTATGACTGACATCTCTATTACATACACAGCACACATGGGATTCACATACTACTCTCCCTCATGAACATACCCTATAAACCTAAGTAGGTTTGTATAGTTTCACAAATGCAGGCATGTATTTTGAAACATGTACTAACTCACCTACATTGCATTTCTCTTTCTGTACATTTATATTTACATATGGCTTTATACAGTATTTAGACACCCATTATTAAAGATGACAATTGGTTTTATTTTCATAGCTCAATGTATGGTTCAGTTATACAATTCCATTATTTCCTTTGTTCATCATATCGATTTGCATGTTCCATGAAGATTAATGATACACATCCACATGTTATCGTTCTGCTCAAACATACATTAATATATGATTTCATCTGGAGGGACTTGGAATAGTGGTGTATGCCACATGATTCCATCACAGTGCAAAAATGTCTATTATAAAAGTCACCACTGTCTCCAGTTTGAAGGTTGTCTGGACAGCGATTTATTCCTATCTTCAGCAATTGCTCTTTTGCTTCTGCAGCTGCCTATCTCATCTTTCCTTGTACAGGTATTGCCCAGCCAAAATTGGAATATATATCGATAACCATTGAAATTTATTTTAAAACCCTTTTTTCCCCTGGATATTGCTTCATATCTACAAGATCTGATTGCTGCCAAATCAATCTTATTACATGCCTGCACAGAAGTGTCTTGAATTTTCGTTTGTGATGTTTTTAAACTAATCCCTCCATAACTCTTATTTGATCATACATCTTTCATGGAACTCTGAAATGATTGATATGATTTCGTTTGTGTGGTGTTGGATGCTGTTGTCAGTCATAATCATTCTCTTGTTCCGTTAGGATAGTCGTTGTATACACAGTGTGAACCAGTTGACCCTACCAATCCATTTTACTTAACCCTCATGATGTCTATATAAGGACAGCAACAGCCACATAATAGGTACAAATTACCTCTCAGAGCTCTGGTCGACTGTTAGCAAACAGAATTACACTGTAAAGAATGAAATTTAGGATTGTCCATGAGATATATGTTTGGCAGAAGATAAATATATCTTGGTCCAAAAATACCATGTAATGCATGGCAAATATTGACTTGTCTTTTTGCACTATGATATTGTTTGCTAATAGTCGCCCAAAGCAATGAGAGGAATACTGTTCCTGATACAGATGTAGGGGCCTGCCTAAAATGTATAGCATGTGGCAGATGAATCACCTTCTATATGTATTCATGAGATACATTGTTCATTTTTTATACTGTATGCCAATGGTGATGCTACCTTCATTGTTATCAGCTAACATTAGCTTAATAGTGTCTGTATATTTCCTACAGCATGAGCTTTTTGTTCATCTATTGGCTTTCTTATGGACATTATTCATATGCATACATTTCCAATTCTTTTTGGAAATATCTATTATATTTTGAATTTTTCAGGGATATTAGATCTTCTACACTGGGTATTTTTCAAATTCTTTGCTCCAAACCATTTTGTGTGTTTGTTTAAACTTGCATGTTTACAATCCCATACATTCAGTTCTTCCCAGTTGCCCCCATATAGTCTGTCTCAGTATTTTTGTGGTGGTAAATGGAATCGTCAGTATATATTTTCCTTCTGCTCTGATTCTGCTCCTCATCACTTACTTTGTTGATGCCGTTTGTGATATTGTTTTGAGCAATAGCTGTTAAAAAATTTCTGAAACAGGCTTAAACGTTTTCCTGAGTGACTGGCCTCTATCCATCTGCCTGGTCTTAGCAATTGTGAATTTTCTCGAATAGCCTTATGTGCTTTAATAACTTTGCGTCTTGTTGAGAGATTCTTGTACACCAGGTATCGCTATAGTATACTATAGGCGCCTTTGTTGCTCAGGAGTTGTTTTTCCAGTGTATCTAGCATGATTTCAAAGATCCTTCTTCCTGGTGCTATCCCACTGAATTACCATCTGCCTTCGTAGAATTTTGAGTTAACTGTCCTGTTACAGCATTCTGCTTGGGCGTTTTTATCCTTAAGATGTATGTTGATCCTATCAATTATTCTGTTCTGGTTCTTGAGTTTTTTGTTGATTGCTGCAATTTCTGCAATATTGTTGTTGAGGCTCTTAAGGATAGTTTGAATTACAGTGGTGTAGTTTTTGGGACACCCATAGAGCACTGTAATATCGATAGTATATCTGTTGAGATTCGCATTAATCGTTTCAGTTTTCCTAAGGATTATTTGAACTATAGTGGTATATTTTCTGGGGCACCCATTGATCACTGCAGTATTGGTAGCATAGCTGTTGAGATTTGCATCAGTCATTTCAGTTTTTGCATCAATATATGGACAGATATTCTCTGCATGCTTTGGCTCCCCCTCACAGATTGAGTACATGATATGCAACCAAATGTGTCCATAGTGTAATGTATAATCTCAAAACTACCTCACTTTATTTGCTATGTATATGTTAGATGTGCTGACAAGTTACACACATTAATATGTTACCATACCAAGTTTCTCAGTGCTTATGTCATGTTTTACATCAACATAGTAAATATTTTGTTTAAATCTCTCAGAATACTCAATAATTCAACTCAAAGGGCTGTACACATTCGTTTTGATTTGTCCATGGTATGCATTCTACTGACACCATTACCTATTGGAACATTATCTTTTCAAAAAGTATCCAGAAAATCTCGTCTGTATTGTCCAGTATTAAATTTTTTAGTTTTATCAACAACCAAAAACCCAAACAACCAATACTGCATGTTACTCCAGCAATCTGTTCCAGATTCATTGAATGTCATGTGTGACAGTAAATGTATTTTAAATTCGTATTATCTCATTTGAAATAATAACCAACTGCTTTTAAATATTTTGTATGTTTGTCTCAAACGAAAGACACATGTCACCATGTGATAGCCGAAACTACAATATTTTCATGATTCATCTTGGTTTACAAGCTTTAATGTAAAATATATATGCAAAATTTGGCTTTATTGTTTCTGGTGCTGGGATATCGCTGCTTTCAAAGTATGTTTTGCATTCCACACTACCATTTCCTGACAATACCTCGTGTAGTAGCTCGTATTTGGCTTGAAATAAAGTTTTCGAAAATATATAGCACTAGGAAACCTGTCAGTGCTTTGCTATTGCTAAATATGTATGGGTCTTGAAGTTACATTATAAACTCCTCCCCCTATCTCTGGCCATATCCTTCTCACCCACTCTCTGTGCCCATATCCTATTCATCCCATCCTCTCACTACACATCACCTCCTCCTTCTCTCTCTGCTCGACATCCCCCCACCTCCCCCCCCCACTATGTGCTTTGTGCATCTCCCCCTGCCCCTCTATACATTCATTTCCTGCACCTCCTTCTGTGCTCTTACTCTCTCTCTGACCTTGAGCCTTGTTTATTGTTATAACAAACAAAATCTAAATTGGGAATTGAAGCCATGTAAAAGGAATGGGCATATGGTTTGGGGTCTTTGGTACATGGAGTGTGAGAGAGACTACGCCAGCTGCTGGACCTGTGGGATAATAGCTTAAAAGACAATATTTCACACAGTTTTAATCTGCAGATGGATATGATTATAAAACTTTGGAAGACCAAGATTATGTAATAATATTCTAATAATAAGTGAATGAGCCATACTTACAACTTTCTTGTTTTCTGTAAAACTGACTGCAATGAAGAAAACAAACAAGCACATTGCTGTACACAATTTTTTTTAAGATTATGTATAAGAAGAGAATTTATATGGGGAAACAAGTTATGTAATGGCTCAAACGTCTTGCTATCATTATTAAAACTGACTGCAAAAAAGGAAACAGAGCTGCACATTTCCATAGCACAGTATAACATTTTCTCTCTCACAGTTAGTTTGAATAGAAGACATGTACATTATTGCTTAAAAAGTATATGCCCTATGTTTGTCTGAATGTTTTGTTAGCGTACTACTCAAAAACTTGAAGTAAATCGGTCAGAAACATAGCGACATTTTTGTAACATTGTCTCCTCTTTATATAATAATTATCTATTTATAAATAACATTTGTTACAAATATGTGTATCCTATGTCTGTCTGTATGTTCATTAGAGTATTGTGTAAAAATCTGAAGTAAGTCAGTCAAAGACTTCATGACATAGGTAACATATCCCCTTTATATATTGTGTATACATTCATTTGTTACTTGTATCTCATCAATACACAGCTTATGTCAATTGAAGTATTGTGTAAAAATTTGTTGTATATTATTCAAGAACTCTTTGAGATTTTTGATAACAATATTTCCTACATATATATAAAATGTATTAAAAATACACAGCCTATGTGTGTCTGAATGGTTCGTAATGTATTTTTTCGAGATTTTTCTGAATATTTCACCTTTATATATTATATATGTATTTATGTATTATTTAATAAACGTATTAAAATATATATCCCATGTCTGCAAAATGTTGTATAGTGTACCATATATGTTCAAAAAGTAGTATATGTTGTTTTGTGTGTCTATTACAGTTGTTGTTTGTTGTTGTTGTTGTGGTCTTCAGTCCTGAGACTGGTTTGATGCAGCTCTCCATGCTACTCTATCCTGTGCAAGCTTTTTCATCTCCCAGTACCTACTGCAACCTACATCCTTCTGAATCTGCTTAGTGTATTCATCTCTTGGTCTCCCTCTACGGTTTTTACCCTCCATGCTGCCCTCCAATACTAAATTGGTCTATTACAGTATCATGTAAAAATATGAACTAAATCTGCAATGAATTTTTGTGATTTTGGTAATAGTGTTAAAGTACAACTTGTCTTTATGTTGTTGTATAGAAGATATGCCACATACATTACAAATCTTTTAAAAAAAAAATTTCAAGTACATAGGTCAAAAACGTTTCGACATTATTTGTAATAACATTAAACTGAAACTTAGCTTTCATTGTTAGTATAGACATAAATATACAAAGTGAACTCCATCTCAGTGCATTAACAATCACATAACAATATTTATGTTGCTGCTAATCAATGGACCCACTATATCAGTTATATGTCTTCAGGCAAAATGTTACCATTTTCTTCTTTTGTTTTTCTATAGCATCACAGGACCAATCAGTTACTACAAAGTCCTTATCAAGGGATGTTTCATCCATCTTGACAGCAATTATGTGTTCACATTAGCAGAAAGTGGGATTTATGAAGAAAGATAGAAACAAATACCCAAGACTATCACATTTTTCGTTACAATCAAGAGATGTTCATACATTCTTAAATGTGAATGGAGGTTTGTACCTGCATCTGGTACGATAATTTCATACATATCACCATATGCTGCTGCACAACATGCATGAAAATTGTAGTAATGCTTAGATTTGTCGGCTGAATTTCCTTACATGAAAGACCCATGCATTGTACTTAAGTTTCTCATTGAAGCTAATTACATATTACTTTCAGCTGCTGAGTTTTTCCAATGATTATTGTACAGCAGAGCCATCGTACATTAAATTCTTAACTGTATGCTCCAGTAAATGGGTACATTCAATTTTGTTATATATATTCATGGTTATTGCAAAACTAACCCTGCAAACGTCATGATCATTTAACATAACTGTGGTAGTTTGAATATTTCTGCTGAACATGGCTGCAATTTGCATCAAGTTATTAAATAAATGAAATAATTCATCTGTGGATCCTATCACTGTCTTATCACTGTATCAAGGATTTTAGAAAACCATAACTGGATGGATCTAACGATCTGAAATCTTCATCACACAAACATTTTTACTATCACTGATATTCGTATGGTATGTTACATTCAACAGCATTAGCTTCACAAATGATGATCGTTCATTTTGTGTCATTCGTAGTGTATATTTATTTCCTCTGCAGCGACCTGGCTTCCTAATTACCGATTTTCCCGCTCTGACGTGTTCTCTCTAACGTTCCTGTTATTACAGGCACATGGTGGACAGTACTTCCCTGTGAATGTCTAACGTGTTGAAACATTTCCTGCAAGGCGCTACTGCATCATTATTTGTCTTAGAGAATATTGTTGGATTACATACGTGATCATAGCGTAATGTTTCAAATTAATTATAAAACAGTAGATTCCAAGGCATGTTTATTGAAAGGTGTGCGGTTTTGACCAGCACATGATCTTCATGAGACTTTCAAAGGAATCACGATAGTCAGGTCTGGCGTAGACTAAGACACGAATATAATTATATGCTTACGATTCATTGTGTCACATGAAGAGTAGTTCCTTTTTAATTCAGTGAAAGGCAGCATGATTACTGGGGTTAGGAAATTCAGAGCTAAGGTTAGACACAGTAACATCAGTTTACAGCACGTCAATGCAAGATGGCTATATGTTAACGGTGCCAGATGGTAGTTGCATATGGTCAGTGTGTTTCAAAGCTCTGAGCACAATGAAAAAATTCAATTTACATCATGACAATACCTTTCATTCAAAGTATTATGGGTGCGAGAGGGAGGCGAAGAAAAAAAAAACTTTCACCGATGTGACTGAAGAAAGCATTTAACACGCTATAATATATTTTCATTTTCAGAAGGAACGCTCAACAAATAAACGTGATCTTTCGGAAGTTGTCATATTACACTTCAGTTTTCAAAGTGTTGTGCAGATTCACTGATTTTTAGTTGATGTTGACAATTTGTAAACTGAGGTACAGTTAGAACTTTCAGAGCTACAATGTAATAATTGTGTTATAAGTTTCATAACAGAACCAATCATTTAGATCCCTATCTATTACCTGGACATAAATTTTGACGGCTTAAGAAGTCTGCAGCTACGATTGTGTTGTTGTTTGGCTGTACATATCTGTGCGTCAAACTTGTTTTCACAATGAAGAGAACGGAATCTACCCATAGAAGCTCAGTCGCGGACTTCAACTTATAAGCTTCTTTTCGAAATGCCAATACTCAAAATGTGATACCAGGCAATGATGGTTTAGTGAAAAGCAAAGTAAGTAATATTTTTGTTTCTACGTTTAACGCTTAAAGAATGTGGTAACGAAGTAAGGTTTGTGAATTTAAGTATCGTCCTATAACGGCATTCATCATAAGACTACGTAAATATGAAGAAATGTCATGTTCCGTACTTAGCTGCCCCGTTATCTTCGCTTCATCACAGTGTTAAGAGACATGTTTCGTTTCATTGTCATTTCTCGTTAATACAATAATGTTAAGAATAAATCTGTCACGAAACGCACTGAGTTTTTTCTCATGAATAATTCTAACTAAGCTGCAAGTAATTTATGTTTTTGGCATCCTCTTTAATTCAAGCTTATTTCGGTTAAAGTGGCATCCTCATGTAAACCTGTAGATGTTACAGTTGGTGAGTCTCTTATGTTTATGAAGGTTGTATATAAAGGGAAGTTTAGGTGCATAGTTGGAATAGGCGTCCACATTGCAGCAGTGAATGAACTATCGAGTGTCTATATCTCGCTAAAGTGTTAGAAGCCACGTAAGTTTTATTTGTACCTCAGAGAATTTTTTTCATGAAATACTTTTCACGTCTCGAATGACAGTTTATTCTCGTTGATGTATCAATATACGTATTATCCAGCTCCCACCTAATACCCGTGACGGAAAATTTCTTCTATAAATAAGAATTAATTGGGAGCTCTTATGAAGCAGAACACCACCTAATTTCATTGGAATGAAGACCTGTATCATTGACGTAATTAACGCGTTCAGTCGGGTATAACGTTTCTGAGCCCTCCGTTAGATCAATACTTACTCATCCGGTGACGTCCGTTTCCGCAGTTTGCTGTCAACGGAGCAGCCGGAACCACATCGCAGCTACATTATGTGATCAAAAGTATCCGGATACCCCAAAAAACATATGTTTTTCATCCAATGTGTGGAGTGATGAATCATGGTACACAATATGGCGATCCGATGGCAGGGTGTGGGTATGGAGAATGCCCGCTGAACGTCATCTGCCAGGGTTTGTAATGCCGACAGTAAAATTCGGATGCGGTGGTGCTATGGTGTGGCTGTATTTTTCACGGAAGGGGGCTTGCACCCCTTGTTGTTTTGCGTGGCACTATCACAACACAGGCATACACTGATGTTTTAAGCACCTTCTTGCTTCCTACTGCTGAAGAGCAATTCGGGGATGGCGATTGCATCTTTCAACACGACCGAGCACCTGTTCATAATGCACGGCCTATGTGGTTACACGACAATAACATCCCTGCATTGCAATGGCCCGCTCAAAGTCCTGAACTGAATTCTTCAGACACCTTTGGCATGCTTTGCAACGCCGACTTCGTGCCAGGCCTCACCGACCGACATCGATACCTCTCCTCAGTGCAGCAATCCGTGAAGGATGGGCTGCCATTCTCCAAGAAATCTTCCAGCAACTGACCGAACTTATGCCTGCAAGAGTGGAAGCTGTCATCAAGGCTAAGGGTGGGCAAATACCATACTGCATTCTAGAATTACCGATGGTGGGCCCCACGAACTTGTAAGTCATTTTCAGCCAGGTGACTGGATACTTCTGAACATATAGTATATGTATGATGGTCTCACGCAAAAGAGCCTTTCTGTGAAACAGTTCTCCTGTGGCCATGTCCTTGCCGTGGTTGCGCATGCGAGGGTTGACACAAAACACACACATATACAGGATTGTCAAAACAGAACTGGGCTAGAGATTATTCCTGCTCCTTGAGACAGACAGCCCAATTTAACTCGCCTGCACCCCGAGAGTGATGTAAGTTGGATTGCTTGTCTTAAGGTGCATGAAATATATTGCGTCCAGTTGTATTTGGCCAACCTCGCCCATTCACAATCTTCAGTAGGAGATACTGTGTGGTTAGTGGTCTTCCGATGCCTTTGGCGTGGCTCCATGACGCAGTCTAGTGAGGGGACATTGTGGTTAGTACACTGGACTCCTATTTGGGAGGACGACGATTCGTACGCGCGTCCAGCCGTCTAGGTATAAACTTTCGTGATTTCACTACGCCGCTCGAGGTAAATGCCAGAATGGTTCCACTAAAAGTGCACGGCCGATTTCCTTCCCATCCTTGAAAGAATCCAAGCTTGTACTCCGACTCTTGTGATCTCGGTGTCAACGAGATGTTAAACCCAATTCCCTTTCCCTTTTTTCCTCGAATACCGCAGCCCACGGATAGGTGGCCTTAGAGGCACTGGCAATGATGCCTGGGCGAATTTAAACTGACATTGAGGCAGTTAAAACTTTCCTGCGCAAGTTGGCAGAAGAAATAATGAATGGGGAACTCCACGGAAGTTGGAGAGTGAGTTCTCTTCGCTACTTCGGATGCCGATAGTGGTTTCATCAAACTATACGCAGAGCACTGCGGCTGGAGTATGTTACTGCTTTTTATATGTATGGCGTCTGTTTCTTCCCTCACATACATGCGCCTTGACGATGAAACGATATCTTCTATGCGGATGCACTCGCTCGTCTGAGAACTTGTGTGACTCACCTGGATAGCTGTGAGCAAATGGGAGGCTACAGACGGACACAATGTCTGTAGTGTAGTATGAGGCTGGACAGGGAGTTTGCTCGAAAGGCCGAGGTGGTTGCGGCAGCCGTTCTAGAGAAGCGGAACACAAATTCTCACAGGTCACCGTTGAACATAATGCAAGGACCGTACGCAGCTGGAATCTGTAAATTTCTATTTCATTTTATTGCTGCTACCCGTAACAACGAAGAACTTATCGCTGCTATCAGTCGGTTGTCTCTCTCTACCGTCAGCCTATAAGACGGTGCCACTCGTTTGCTCATTCTTGTCGCTCATGCAAGCTATCCTCCTCGTTTCAATATTTCATCAACGGCCTGTCCTATCCAGTAACATCGACGAGTGTCTCTTCCATCATCGCCTCAACTATAAATTCCAACAACGACAATTTTCTTTCTTTGACTCATTATCTTGTGTATCAAGGCCTGGCTTACAAATGAGCGAACACCACAGAACGAGAATTCCCTGTGGTGTAAAAGACATGCGAGTACGAGCGAAAGGCATCCGGTCACGTTGTATTCATGTTCGCCGTTATTTGCCTTTTTTCCGCTCTTTGTCGGTCTTCTAGTGAAAAACGGAAGAAATTGTGCGCCCTCTCCACTTCGGCGCTAGAAATACAGAATATTTTCGTCTGCTGTCTTTATCTACTTTCGTTGTTGCCTTTTGATGCTTTAACGATGCATTGGTCTGAAGAGAATGTACACTAATGAGCGAGAACATTATAACAACTGACCTCCTGTCGATATGAAACTTGCCGTGCGATAGCAGCGTCATCTGACGAGGAATGATTGCTGGTTAGGCACACGCATGGGGCATATAGTATCGGCGTGCGTGCTGTCCGTGTGTAAAATTGGCAAGGCGCTCGATCTGTGTGAGTTTGACCGAGTGCCGATTGTGATGGCCCAGAAGCTCGGAATAAGCATTTCAAAAGCTGCAAGACTTGTCGAGTATTCGAAGAGTGCTGTGGTGTGTGTCCTTCAACACGTGGCGAAACCAAAGTGAAGTCATGTACAGACGTCGTGGGGTGGGATTTGTACCCATCATTACAGACGTCGAACGTCGTAGGCTGGGCAGACTGGTAAAACAGGACACGTGGCGAACTGTGACGGCACTGGCACTAGTCTTTAATACTGGGCAGATTACGTATGTCTGAACACACAGGGCGACTAACGATAGGCCATTGTAGCCGACGACCCGTGCATATGCCAACGTTGGCGTCGTCCTAATGTTTACACCACGACATCGGCATGTATGACGGAAATGGGCACGTGACCATTGGCACTGAATGTTGGCGCAGTGGCAGAGCCGTTGCAGGGTCTGATGAGTCCCGATACCTTCTTCATCATGCAGGCGTGAGGCTACGAATCCGTCGTCTTCCCACGGAACAGCTCCTTGACACAGATATTGCGGGATGAAGACAACCTGGCGTCGGCTCTATTATGCTTTGGGGAACATTCATGCGATCATCTATCGGTCCAGTGGAGCTCTTGCAAGGCATCATAATGGCCAAGCAGCGTCGTCTAGAGCCTTTGTCGAAAAGAGAAACACACACCATTCATTCACACAAGGAAGTTCACCTTACGCGAACGCGAACTCTGGCAGCTCCGGTGAGAATATAGCTATGAACTGTGATGGACGTAGGAATAGAGAGGTGGGGAAGAAGAAGGGGAAGGGCTAGCCGTGTATGGGTGGGGCAAGAGAGGAGTGCTATCTAGCAGGAATGCCGACAGTCGAGCGTCAGGGGGTTGTGGAGCAGGGAAGTGGGGCAAATGGAGCAAAAAAAGGAGTGGAGCATGGAAAGATGGACAGGTGCGCTGGCAGACAGTGGCAGACAAAGAGTATAGGAGACAAGTATGGGTAGGTGGTGTAGGGACAAAGGGTAGGAAACTGTTTGGTGGAGGGTGTGAGAACAGTATGTTACTGCAGGTTGAGTGCAGGACAATAGCAGAAAATGTGTTGTGAGGATAACTCTTATCTGCAGATTTCAGGAAACCTTATTGTGAACTGGAGGATCCAGACGGCTCTTGATTTTAGTGACTGTTTTACTGCCTGGGCCATCCTTGCTCCTTCCTTACCTCTTTCAGACTGCTACTTCCATCCCACAAGGTGGTTTTATTCTGGCTCGAGTTGCTGGAGCTGGCGGTCACTTGTGAGTCAGGTGTGCTTCCTTGTGCGAATGAATGGTGTATGTTTCTCTTTCCCCATAAAGGCTGTAGCGGAAAGTTTATGCGTAAGTACTTTTAATTGTTCCTGTCTGCGACTCAGCGCATAGTAAGTAGCAATCTACGAGGTTTGGAACTTAAATAGCGGGAACTATTTATTCACAACCGATAAAAAAGAGTTACATGTTTGCACCTGTTACTGCCCTTCAATTTATTCACCGGCGTTGTGTAGAACCCATTGCAGGCGGTGTGGAACGCGTAGTATACCGATACCAGTGTCCTGTTAAATGTTGATGGTGTGAGGTGCAGTCTACTGCCTGTCGAATCTCTGGAACAATTCTGAAGCGAATGCCACGGAATCAAATCAAAGTCACAAGGACTTAAGTCCGGATAATATGGCAGATGGTACTGTACTTCCCAGGCTCATCGACCGAACAGAGCAGCCACAGCTTGCTCTGTATGCTCTCGCGCACTATCGTGCAATATGATGAGTGGGTTGCGCAGAAAGTGTCGCCACTTCTTTCGCAAAGCTGATCGCAGGTGATGCTCCAAAAACGAACAGTAATACTGTGCCTTGACGGTCTGCCGTGGAGGAACGTAAAGAGTTGGGATAACACCATCAGAGTCGTACACGAGAATCGCCATAACTTTCACCATACTGGGGCTCTGACACACTGTCGACTTGCACGGCGACCCATAATGACGCCATTCGTTGGATTGACGTTTCGGGTTTGGCTTGGTGGAATTAGCTTCAGAACTCTTCCTGAGATTTGACAGGCAGTAGACCGCTCCATTCACACCATCAACATAATAGGCTCTGCTATCGGTATAGTACGCCTTCCACATCGCTGGGAACGGATTCTACACAACGCCGATGACTACTTTTAAGGAGAGTGACAGGTGCAAACATGTAACTCTTTCCCATCGGTTGTGAATAAATAGTTGCCACTATTTAATTTCCAACCCTCGTATTTTCCGTAAATTGTTGATATTCCTACCTGGAGTTTCCATTGGTTGATGGGCACTGCAATTTCGTATATATCTGCTGGCACTGGGCAAAGACCTTCAGGCTAAAACGTTTACCATGTACAGGGATATAGATGATGGATCTACGAGTGTAAGTTTGTGGGCACAGGGTTGTTGTCATATCTTGGGGTGTGGCCATGAAGTGTGCTCGGGTATCCTAATGGTAAGGCGACCATTTGCCGTAAGTGGGAAATCTGGGTTTGAGTTCCAGTCGGGCACAAATTTTCACTGTCGTAACACCATTATACATCTGATGATTGTCTATATTCTCAACATTTGTCTATATTCCCAGCGTTTCATACATTTCATGACAACTGTAGTCGCTACAGTGCCTGTTTCTTCGGACATTCACACATGTATGAAGGAACATTGCATCGTATTTGTGAACAACGGAGGCAGTGCAGTACCGTATTGTATGGGCAAACCGGTCCATTGGAGTAAGGTTATTGTCCACAAACCATTGTCTCACAGATGTTGTTTTATGACAGGGTGCATTTTCATGCTCATACAAACAATCGTCGCCTCCAAACTATTCCTCTACTTTATGCAGAACACAATGGTGTGAAATGTGCTCACGTCCTTCCAAATTCAGCGATTTCCTAAACGCAATAAGTGAATCATACCCCAGTTACAAAAGCTATCACCACATACCCATTTCAGTGTTGACACCACACACTATGGCAGATATCGTTCTCCAGGCATTCGGCAAACTTAAACCCTTCCATCGGAGTGACACAGGTACAACGTGATTCAATTCACTTGTTTGCAGTCATCCTCTGTCCAGTGGCGTCGCTTTTTACCCGTGTATAGTACGGACTGTACAAATGGTTGACTGGTCCACCACTGTACTTCTATCTTCCTAACTACCTACACCCAGTTATTGCGCTATATGGAATGCTAGTGGCACTTTCGATCTAGGGAGTCATTTTCACCCGATTTTTTAAACCCCCACCCCCCCGCAGTGAGTTCAGTCCATGACTGTGCCGCACGCGGTAGCCACGTGGTCTCGGGCGCCTTGCCACGGTTCGCGCTGCTCCCCCCCTCGGAGGTTCGAGTTCTGTCACCGGCATGGGTGTGTGTGTCGTCCTTAGCGTAAGTTAGATTTCGTGTGAAAGCCTAGGGACCGATGACCTCAGCAGTTTGGTCACGTAGGAACTTACCACAAATTTCCAGTCTTCTTCCCTGACTGTCCATCAGTGCACCAAGTCTGGCTGGTCTTGATTCAGATGTGTTTCTTCCTTCCCGTTTCCACTTCACCAAATGTCTACCTGAAAAGCTTCAGAAGCGTTGAATTGTCCCTGATGGATGTGTTACTCAGGTGACGTGCAATGAATAGTCCACAGTGACTCAACTATCCTCACCGTTCCATTTTTCACTTACTATTTCTCTGAGGGCAACCATATGCTCCTCGCCTCCGTTTATCGTGATGGAATCTTGTCTCATGACATTTAGTGGTCGACTGTGCATTACATAGGTGTGTGAGGATAATTTTCGGTGCGGCTGGTCCCGGCGGAGGTTCGAGTCCTCCCTCGGGCATTGGTGTGTGTGTTTGTCCTTAGGATAATTTAGGCGAAGTAGTGTGTAAGCTTAGGGACAGATGACCTCATCAGTTAGGTCTCATAAGATTTCACACACATTTGACATTTTGATAATTTTCGTCAGAATTTGTGACTGGAAACATTCGAATGTCTAACTGGCCAAGTGATAAAGACGAGAAAGTAAAGCTGTGAGTACCGGGCGTGAGTCGTGCTTCGGTAGCTCAGTTGGTAGAGCACTTGCCCGCGAAAGGCGAAGGTCCCGAGTTCGAGTCTCGGTCGGGCACACAGTTTTAATCTGCCAGGAAGTTTCATATCAGCGCACACTCCGCTGCAGAGTGAAAATCTCATTCTGGAAACATCCCCCAGGCTGTGGCTAAGCCATGTTTCCGCAATATCCTTTCTTTCAGGAGTGCTAGTTCTGCAAGATTAGCAGGAGAGCTTCTGTAAAGTTTGGTAGAGCACTTGCCCGCGAAAGGTAAAGGTCCCGAGTTCGAGTTTCGGTCGGGCACACAGTTTTAATCTGCCAGGAAGTTTCATATCAGCGCACACTCCGCTGCAGAGTGAAAATCTCATTCTGGAAACATCCCCCAGGCTGTGGCTAAGCCATGTTTCCGCGATATCCTTTCTTTCAGGAGTGCTAGTTCTGCAAGGTTCGCAGGAGAGCTTCTGCAAAGTTTGGAAGGTAGGAGACGAGGTACTGGCAGAAGTAAAGCTGTGACTACCGGGCGTGAGTCGTGCTTCGCTAGATCAGTTGGTAGAGCACTTGCCCGCGAAAGGCAAAGGTCCCGAGTTCGAGCCTCGGTCGGGCACACAGTTTTAATCTGCCAGGAAGTTTCATATCAGCGCACACTCCGCTGCAGAGTGAAAATCTCATTCTGGCAAGTAATTAGACGATTGCATCAAGGGGACACTGACTAAATAGAGATAAACTTTCTATTTTTTCAAAAAGGAAAGCATATTAAACACGCTGAGAGGAAGCAAAAGGGAATATGTTTCTATTCATCTGATTAAAATTAGAAATACTTCGAGGAGTTGATCGTTAGCCCTGTTTACGTTCACGATAGCTGTCATTCACGGCTGATGTATTACCAGTTTTTCAGACATTTTTGAATGAAATAATAAATTTTTGCCGGGTTGATGCTATCTCCCCTTTCACAAAGTATACGGCAGGTTTTATCAGGTTGTCTATGCGACTTCATAAACTACATTCTACTGGCATTAATATTCTTTTACACAGTCCAGTCACATTAGAATGACCGCGTATCAGAACCCTGAATAAACACCCTCTGCAGTGCGGACGTGCAGGAAGTGGGGCTGTGGAAGGACTGACAGGGGTCTGGAGCCATGCTGTATCCAGTGCCGTGGACAGCTGCGCAAAATTTCACAGCTGGGTATCCACCGCGCGCACAGCCAGATCGATGGGATCCCGCAGATTCTCGATTGGCTTTAAACCCAGAGAACTGTTGGTAAACTCATCCCGGTGCTCTCATAACCACGCACCCACGTACACTGCCTGCTGCTTGTCACGTTGCAGTATCCTGCTGTAGGTGTCGTCGTGGCGAGAAAAACAAACAGTATGCATGGGGAACATGGTCTCCAAGCAAGGATACACTCTTGTGCTGATCCATTTGGCGTTCCATAATGACGAGATCACCCTGGGAATGTCACGAAAACCATCCAAAGACTACGACCCTCCCTCTTCCGACGTGAATCTTTCCATTCACGCCAAAGGCCATCTGCCGGACGGAGCGTGCAATGTGACTCATCTAATAAGGCCAAGGCCACCTGTAGCTATCCAATGGAAGTCGAGTTATTACCGTGCAAATTCCAGCCTCCATCGCCGATGAACCCACTTGGTATTTCCCCCTTACTCAAACAACATCGCAGGGGCTCTCCAATTATACCGGAATAGCGCCTCAGCATTGGATGAAGTGGGGGATCTTGCCTGAAACCTATGCACAGGTGCCTTAATCAAATGAAACTATATGCTCCCAGAGATTTTTGTCAAGTCTCATACATCTATGATGTATATGTAGAGGCTGAACCGTCCAATGAAATTCAGTACCTCGTATATAGAGTGTCACAGCAAATATATTCGGATACCTATTACGAGTAGTAAACTTTAATTTGGGGTGTGGCCAGCCTTATATTAATCAGAATCATTGTACTAGCCGGACTGCTGGTAGTCATCTGCAACTTACGAGTGATTCCTTCCGCTGTCACGTCCGGCGGACCCTGCCCGTCGGTATAAGTTTCCTGCCAGGTCTTCGTTTTCCTGTGGTTGTTTTTCCACGAACCGTCCCCACAGCGACATTACCAACAGTCGACGTAGACAGCATCAGAACTGTTTAAATCTCCCCGACGAATTTGTTACTGAGGTGACATCCAAAGACCCGTCCACTGGCGAAGTCACTGATCAAAGCTGCTGTTTGCTACTGACACTGTACTGGCAGCACAACACTCCCCTCGTCCTTTTTTTTACTGGCGAGTCAACCTCCAGTGACATCTGGTGGTCAGTTCCGCAGTACAAAAGGCCGTCCGGATGTATTTGATCAGCTAGTACAGGAAAAAATTGCGGTCACAGTCTGTGCTCGATTAGGCCGCCTTGCGGGAAACGCCGCATCCGCGTTCGAGGTACGTTGCAGATGATTACCAAGTAATGCGTTCCAGATCCGTTCTAACACACAAGCAAAGAATCACCGCCTGCTAAACGGCGACGAGAAACGATATTGCCAAACATACTGTACAGAGACTTTTAAATGTGCTGTTCGTGGAGTCTGTGGCGGATGTGATGGATTTCAAGGAAATAAAACATCGTCACTCGGTTCAAGTAAAAATTAAAGGACAACCTAAAGCTGTTTTACACCGCAGCAAACCCAAGCAATTGAGCAGTCGTAGACAATTCACTACCATTCGCTTTTATCTGTGAACAAGTGTTTACGCTAGAGAGAGCAAGAGACAACACCCCAGTAAGAATAGTCTGTTGCACTGCACACGGCCCTCACGTGCTTTTCTTCTTTTTTTGTTTGTTTTTTAGGCCGGATACACCACAATACTGAGCAACGATGCAAGACTTCGAAGAGGTCTGTTTGAGGAAGTTAACGCAGTTTATTTGACGAAGGTAGCAAAATGGAGTAGGGAAAGAAGAATTTAAGTGAATTTATTTGTACGTAAGCGTTAATTGCGTCGGCGTAGTGCACCTAAGGTTCAGTTTCAGCAGCATCCCAAAGGTTTACTCAATATGTTGGTTGACGCTTTTCGCTGGCTTCTCATTTCAACTGAGCAGGAAATTTGAAAGCAAAAGACAAATAACGGACAACCATCACAACCCGAAGAAAGGCCAGATTTACGCTCTCCTTATTAGCAACCGAATACATTTACATTAGCGATTGTTTCGTATTTCTATAGGTGCTTATTTTCTGATAGTTGCTGATGTCTTCAGTGAGATCCCAAAACAACTTGCTGGACTTTATTACAGTATTTACACGGTTCAGTCACACTAATGTCACTGCCGCCTCCATTCGACGTCAACGGGTAATAGTCACTCACAGACGCAGGTGGCAGCACTAGCTGTGGTTGATGCATTAAGCTTACTGGGGAGGGGGGCGGGGCGGGAAATAGTGCAGTCCTCCTCGGAAAGCGATTTATTTGATTTACAAAAGTTTTCGGACCATGTACGGAAGCATTTTAAGAACGGCTAAGTTTGTAAACGGTTTGCTCGCCGTCTAAGTATACTGTGCTTGGCAAAACGGCGCTGTCCACAACCGCTTTCGAGGCAACTATGATGTACCACGGGCTGTAGAGGACAGGGGTGAATAACGACTGTGGAATTGTGTACGGGAGATTGAAAGTGCAATTCTTGAGTATCTGACCGTCCAGAAGAACCAAGGGGCTACCAATTGTTTCTCCTTAATAACCGTTCAGCGAAGTTGCTGCATCTGTTATCTCGTTCGCGCACCCATGTGTGGTACAAATTTTCATTCGAAGGTTCTGCCTCTATATATACATCATAGATGTATGAGACTTGACAAAAACTCTTGGGGCATATAGTTTCATTTCTTTAAGGCACCTGTGCATAGGTTTCAGGCACGATCCGCCACTTCAATACTAAGGCGCTATTCCAGTATAGTTGGAGAGCCTCCGCGATGTTGTTTGAGTTAGGGGGAAATACCAAGTGTGTTGATGCTTGAGTGGAATTTTGGATTGAGGAGGAAGGCGAGCTAGGGTAAAGGTTGTGCAAAGCGGCTATGCCATGGTGGCTTAGAGAATAGCGTATGTACATTGTGAGCAGGAAACCTGGATTCGAATCCGGACCTTGATACAAATTTCCTTTTGATGCTTCGGTCTGCACATGTACATCATAGATGTCTGAGACTTGAAAAGGTCTCTGGAACCATATAGCTTCATCTGATTAAAACGCGTTAACGTCAACGTTTTGGGCTAAGCGAAAAAAAAGTAACAAATTGAAGATAACTGTTTCTCTGCAAATAATCCCTGCTTCCTTTAGTCGATATTCCCGTACGCGTTCAAAAAACAAGCAGTATTCACAGCTTTACTGAGTAGGATTAAATGCCTCGTGTGTTTCCGAAAATATTTTTGCATTCTACAGGTGCGCGAAGAACATTGAGTTGAGTAGCCTACTGTTTGCTAGTTCGAAATTGACTGCTCGGTAGCGGGTGACGGCCTAACAGCAACCTGAGGGGTGGCGATGCGTGTTGGCGGCTTGTCCGCGACGCTCGGCTGTAGCTGGCCGCACGCGTTCTCACACATTCACGCACTGACAGGCATACGCACACGCCGCTCAGCGCTAAGAGGCGCGCGGCCGGCCCCTGCGGTCGATAAGACGGCGCCCCCCCCCCTTCCCCCTCCTTCTCCAGTCCGCGGGCGCATTGCCACGCCTCCACCGCCTTCTCGCCAATCGAAACCCACAATTTTCTTCCAGTTTACTAATAACTGCTGCAGCATCAGTTCCCAGTCGCCTTTGAACTTGACAATGAATAAAGTGTTGCACGTCTTCCATCCTTATCTTCGTGAGTTGTCAGTCAGCTTCGGTGTGAACGACTTCTAAATTTACACCTACACTCCGAAAGTCACCTGACGGTATGTGGTGGAGGGCACTTCTCGTACCGCTGTTGTTCTCCACCATTATGTGTTCCATTCGCGAATAAGGTGTGGGAGTAGACGACTGCCAGTTGTCTTACGTACGAGTTCAAATTTCACGGATAGTCTTACAGTCGTCATTTTGAGAGACGTATTTGGTTGCATGTGTTATGCTACGTTCTGTTCTTCGAGCGCACGCTCTCGGAATTCCAGCAGTGAACCTCTCCGTGATGTTCAAGGCCTTTCTTGTAACGTCCACCACCGGCGTTTGTTGAGAGCTCTGGCGCCGGCTAAATGACCGTGAGTAAATGTGCCACTCTTCATTCGGCTTCTGTTAATACTACTTGGTAAGAGTGTGAATCGGTCGAACAAGGGCTTTGTAAGACATTTTTTGGTGGATGAGTTACCTTCCGTCGAGATTCTTCCTATGAATCTCAGTCTGGTATCCGCTTTTGCTGAGGTACATGCCATTCAGATCGGTCCGGACAGTTGTTCCTGAGTAGTTTACGGTTATTACTGCTGTTCCCACTGAGTTCTCACCAGTAGCGTAATCGAACAGCAATAGATCTTTTAGCCTATTTACCCGCAGGAAGTTCCTTTTGTTAATGTTCATGTAAATAAACCGTGTCCTTCGTGATGAGTAATCAATGACTGGACAAGAGCCAATCACTTAGCTGGAGACGTTGCATTAGCAGCGTGAGGCAGGCACGTGTTCTGTTTCTGTAGCGTCATCGGTGGCACCATAAAGAAACTTCACTGGTGTGTTTGTGGTAGAGCACACCACTGTCAACACACGGAGACCTGCTGTCCAAGGTTGAGCACTATTCGTCACAGGTACTTCCCGGCATGCCTTAGTGTAAGAGCAGAAAGATATAGAGGCTGGTAAGCTCAACGAATGTGCACAGAGAAGTTTCGCAGCAGACATGGGTGACACTTCTCGCCAATGCAAGAAATTTACGAGAAACTAGGTTACAGAGAACTGCCAAAGATTCTCTACGCTCAACTGATCGCACAGTAGGATATGAGGAGCTGGTGCTGGTGCAACGATTCATCAACAATCACCCATCAGTATGTCAGTGAAACGTGCACTCAAAACAATAGAGTGTGGACTGTGTTGGAAGAACAGCAATTACATTCTTATCATTCAAAACAAAATGTGTTGAAGTAGTTCATCCAAGTGACATACTCTACGTCTATCAGTTGCTTATCCTGCCGTACAGTGCCGAATCACATACAGTGTGAACTGATCTATGAGCTTAGGTTACATTCTTATCATTCAAAACAAAATGTGTTAAAGTAGTTCAGCCAAGTGGCATGCTCTACGTCTATCAGTTGTTTATCCTGCCGTACAGTGCCGAATCACATACAGTGTGAACTGATCTATGAGCTTAGGTTGTGGCTGCAAGTTGTTAGCTAATCGTTGTTCGTTGATGTTGTTGTGGTCTCCAAATTGATTTGAAGTATAAACTTATATGGGTATGGTGTCTGCTCTTTCGGACATGTTCCGATCGGGCCACACTGTGCCCTCGGTGGCTCAGATGGACAGAGCGTCTGCCATGTAAGCAGAAGATCCCGGGTTCCAGTCCCGGTCGGGGCACACATTTTCGCCTGTCCCCGTTGATATATACAACGCTCATCAGCAGTTGAAGGTATTAATATATAATTCTGATTTGAAGTATTTCTCCAAGCTAGTGTATCATTTTCAAGTCTCTTCCTGCACGAATAGCTACTGACATTTACACTGAAACTGCTTGCTGTAATCGAGGTGTATTCCCACTCTGCAGTATTCACTCACACACTTCCAGCCTTACTGTTTCTTGATGCCTCAGAATCTGTCCTGTCTGCGGATCCGTTTCTTCACTCAGGTTGTGCCATAAATTTTTCTTCACTTAGTTCGGTTCAGTACCTCCTGATCACTTGTACTATCTGCCCAACCACTTAGTTCGGTTCAGTACCTCCTGATCACTTGTACTATCTGCCCAACCAATCTTCAGCATTTACATGTCGCACCAAATTTCAGAAGCTTCTAATCTCTTCTCATCTAAACTGCTTATCGTCCACGTACACTTCCATACAAGGATAGAATCCAGACGAAAAGTTTCAGCAAAGTCGTACTAATACATAAGTACATATTCGATTTTGACAGGTCTCCTGCAGAAACGCTTTCTTGCTAAAGCCACATTCCATTTTACATCCTCTCTACTTTAGGCATCATCAATTATTTTTCTACCCAGATAGCAAATCTCGTCTACCACTTATCACATCTCGCTTCGTAACCTACCTACTTCCTAACGTACGTCAGAGGTAAGCTGTTTCGAATCTTGGTGGAGAACGATAATTTCAGCACCACCATTTGACTTGCAGAGAGGAGAAGACGTGGTGACATAATATTCCTGATCACCAGTCTTTGTATAAATGTCTTGGAACAAATTCCAAACCTGTCTGCAGTGTCACATGAAGTGACGACATGTAACACTGTTTTTGGTGAAGCGACGTCGCATTGACCTCGGCGGCCCCTCGGTGATATTCAAGAGGGGTACACGTTATCAGCATGGGGTTTACCCTTGTCTCATCATCACTACAAAACACAAACCCAATACTGCACTATACACACATCCAGTACACTCACTTCCACTGTATAAATACCCATACGACACAAACATAGCCCGCACAGAACACGGTGGCTGGTAGACACACAGATGGCAGGGCACTGATGAGAGAGCGGTAGTGGTGGGGGGTATCGGCTGGCACTAAGGGGAAAGTCCGAGCGCTGGAGGGGAAGTGCCGTTTCAAACTGAAGCCTACGCTCACATTTTTTTGTACATATTAAATGGGGTGCCTCAACGCCCATACTTGCATGGTGACTACTAAAAATGGTCTGTCGGCTCTGCTCCTGTCAGTATCTTAGAAGAATTTCGCCAAAAATGCACCAGTTTACCGTCGTGTGGCTTGTTAACCATTTGCAGCTTTCAGATAAGTGTCTCAAGTAGCAAATTTTAAGTAAAACCTACACATTTCTCCTGTTGCGAAGTTAAAATTTACTTCGTTTGCCAAAACACAGCAGAGTTAACACAGTCTCGCCTCACTGACGTGCTGTGTAGACACAACTGCGATAGAATTGTTAAACGGTGGTTTATAAAGTGAGAAGCTCAGGGAAAGCAAGATCAGTATGTTATGAAAAAGCATATCCTGGGTACAAAATAGACGTTTAATATCTTCACTTACGTTTTTCCAAAACCCAAAGCATTTCTGGACTCATCCGCTATCGATAGCCCTAAAAATTACATTGTTTCATTGGAAAAGTCTGCAGTTACTGAAATAACATGATAGATAATGAGGTTTACAGAATAACCATGTGGAAACATATTCTCCTCTTTGCTCGCTATCATTTGCCAAAATCTCATTTCGATATCCCAAACCTATTATGAAATATGAGGAAAGATGTGAATGTTTCGCTCTTGCTTTATCACTAGCGCGGCGAGATTGCAAATGAGTGTGTTACGTCAGATTAAGTTTCTCGAGACTGGTGGCAGATAAGGGAACTCCACCCAAGTGTAAAGAAAAATTTAATATCTTACCTAAATTTAATACGTAAGAACATACTGTATTATGTAGCATTCACCAAACACAAAATCATCGTGATCCCTATTTTTCATTGTAAACTTTTTCGTATTTCGCGCAGGGTGATAGTCCCACATAAATACCGCCATAAGTATGACCATTAACGAAATGATGTGCACATCTTAAGGAACCTGAAATATAAAGCCAAAAGTAAAGGAAAATGATTTTTTTTACCGAATTGTATCTGCAAAAATTTATTAGAAAGATTTGCAGGGCTTTTATTTCGATTCTGTCATCGCCCACCGGCCGAGAGGTGGCAAACACTTTTCGGCCTCCCCTTCCGAATGCACTTTGGACGGAAGCTGGTCACTGTGCATCGGCCACCGCAACCTGCTCGGACCCTCCTACATATCCGCAATGAAAGGGGCCAATGGGCCTTGCGACAGGCGGCTGAACACACCCCGTGGAACTTCCCAGCCAACAAAGTCATCCGTCATTCACGTGCTTTTTACAGTTGTCAACCAAAAGCTCTCAGTATCACCTGATTGAATACGACGAGGGTCCACGACATTGATTTTACTTCTTTTTATCTTCATCTCGTAACCTCTTTTCAAGACCCTATCACACTGTTCACCAGCTCCCTGAAGTCCTTTGCTGTCTGGGAAAATATAATGTACAGTGTCGTAGGCAAAATTATTTATTGCACGCTGAACATCAGCACCCCTTTCAAAAATTTCTTCCTGATTACCTTCACAGCTTTTTTTCGGCCATTGATTAATTTCAGAGTCCTCAGCTTAAGGTAAGGAAGGTAGGAGACGACGTACTGGCAGAAGTAAGGCTGTGAGGACGGGGCGAGAGTCGTGCTTGGGTAGCTCAGATGGTAGAGCACTTGCCCACTAAAGGCAAAGCTCCCGAGTTCGAGTCTCGTTCCGGCACACAGTTTTAATCTGCCAGGAAGTTTCAAGGTATTGTAGAGCTTGTATCGTTGTGGCCGTACAGCTTTTGCGGCATAGTCCAGAAGTGTTGCTGACATCGAAACCGCTTTCATAACTGTGTGCGTACAAAGTGTTTGTAGTTCGCTAGAGCGCAGCTACATCGACCAACGCGAGGTGAGACCACCAGCTGAGATAAGCTACAGGGACGCGTGACGCAACGCAGATAACGGCGGCGCTACGTGTAATGTACAGAACCGCCGGCAGCTGCCACATTCGCCCTTACATGACGCCTCAAATACCGTACACGTCATCATTTTGCTGCTCATATTGTTTTAACTGTGGGTGCGGGGCAGTGCGGCTTTTGTGCCCCAGTTATTCGCTGCTCATGCATGGCGATATGCAATAACAGCGCGACCCAGCAGAATTTTCTGTTGACACCCGTGCATTTATAGTTTTAGATATGTGGATGTCCGACTCTTTAAAGACTCGAAGCCTATGTGTCAAACAGCTTCAAATGTCTGATAACGTTACACCGTGTGTAACATTTTACGTTAAGCGAGTAAACGAGAAAAAGTTTATAAAAGGTTTGAACTTACGCTTAACGTTTCTTGGAAGTCGCTAACTGCTCTTACTATGAAGCACGGGATGAAAATAGACCTGGTAACTTGTGCTCCATTTTAAGTAAAAGTACCTTTCTCACGCATCTCAACTCTTATGACGCCGTGACTCATCAAATATGTGTCGTCAAACGATATCATATTGCAGATACACTCAGTGATATTCCTACATACTGTCTGCAATGTTTGTTGCGGATAAATTAGTTGTAAACAAGTAATAAATTCGAACGTCATGTCTGATGCTGCAGTATTACTGCGCTACATTTTAAGCGAAAGCTAGTTTTTCACGCATCCAAATGCCTATCACGTCATATGTGCTGAACTATGTTTCGTGCAATGATACAATTTTGCAAGTATATTAAGCGTCCCATGTGTATACTGCGTAACAACTGTGTTGCCAATAGAGTCGGCAGTAAAGAAATAATTAATTAGAACGGAACGTTTGACGTTAGTTTTACTGCATGAACAGTGAAAAAGTAGTAAGCGACAGCGGCGCAGAGTGCCCGCGAGGTTTGAGGCGCCATGCCACGGACTGCGCTGCCGCCGGACGTTCGCGTTCTCCTCCAGGCATGGGTGTGTGTGTGTGTTGTTCTTAGTATTAGTTCGTTTAAATTAGCATAAAGTAGTGTGTAGGACTAGGGACCGAAGACCTCAGCAGCTTGGTCCCTTAGGAATTCACACGTAAATAGTAAGCGATAAATCTTTTTCCCGTTCATCTTTTTTTGTGGGGTGTCAGGCAGAAAAAATTTCGAAACGGTTGAAATTATGCGTAACACTGGAATTCGATCAAGTGTTCTCCCTCTCTAAAAGTAGATGAATAAAGTCCATTTATTTGCGCACCATTATTTACGTGGGCTCATGGAAAATATAGAGTTTGTAACTGCAGTACTCCTCTTATCGTGTTAAATTTTTGACATGTCTCTTAACTAGTACATTATTGCAGCATTTTAAATTATTAAACTCGTCAATAATTGCGGGAAATGCTGAAGATCAAATTTTTGCTGCCCCTGGAAGCTGTCAGCTACGCAACCCACGATAATTTTCCAGTCCTTAGTAATGTACAGGGTGTTTCCGTAAGAGCGTGCAAAAGTGTAACGGGACATGGAGGATGCTGCACTGAACAGTTTCAAGTAAGGAACCTGCGGTCGGAGAAGCCAGCTTAAGGAGATATGGGAGTAAGCTTGTGTATCGCTTTGTCTAGCATTACTGTTTCCCAGCTTATTTACAACTAACATGAGTACAATTTTACACGTACTGTAATGTTTATTTATACGTATATTCTTTATTTCCTGCAATGAAACAAGGAAAACGTGCCTGATTACGAGAGAGCAACGATGTAGGTTTTGTTCACTTTACCTGTATACAGGGTGTTACAAAAAGTTGCGGCCAAACTTTCAGGAAACATTCCTCACATACAAACAAAGAAAATATGTTATGTGGGCATGTGTCCGGAAGCGCTTACTTTCCATGTTAGAGCTCATTTTATTACTTCTCTTGAAATCACAATAATCATGGAATGGAAACACACAGCAACAGAACTTACCAGCGTGACTTCAAACACTTTGTTACAGGAATGTCCTCCGTTAGCGAGGATACATGCATCCACCCTACGCCGCATGGAATCTCTTATGCGCTGATGCAGCCCTGGAGAATTGCGTATTGTATCACAGCCGTCCACAATACGAGCACGAAGAGTCTCTACATTTGGTACCGGGTTTGCGTAGACAAGAGCTTTCAAATGTCCCCATAAATGAGGGTTGAGGTCAGGAGAACGTGGAGGCCATGGAATTGGTCCGCCTCTACCAATCCATCGGTCACCTAATGTGTTGTTGAGAAGCGTACGAACACTTCGACTGAAATGTGCAGGAGCTCCATCGTACATGAACCACATGTTGTGTCGTACTTGTAAAGGCACATGTTCTAGCAGCACAGGTAGAGTATCCCGTATGAAATCATGATAACGTGCTCCATTGAGCGTAGGTGGAAGAGCATGGGGCCTAATCAAGACATCACCAACAATGCCTGCCCAAACGTTCACAGAAAATCTGTGTTGATGACGTGATTGCACAACTGCGTGCGGATTCTCGTCAGCCCACATATGTTGATTGTGAAAATTTACAATTTGATCACGTTGGAATGAAGCCTCATCCGTAAAGAGAACATTTGCACTGAAATGAGGATTGACACATTGTTGGATGATGAACCATTCGCAGAAGTGTACCCGTGGAGGCCAATCAGCTGCTGATAGTGCCTGCACACGCTGTACATGGTACGGAAACAACTGGTTCTCCCGTAGCACTCTCCATACAGTGACGTGGTCAACGTTACCTTGTACAGCAGCAACTTCTCTGACGCTGACATTAGGGTTATCGTCAACTGCACGAAGAATTGCCTCGTCCATTGCAGGTGTCTTCGTCGTTCTAGGTCTCCCCCAGTCGCGAGTCATAGGCTGGAATGGTCCGTGCTCCCTAAGACACCGATCAATTGCTTCGAACGTCTTCCTGTCGGGACACCTTCGTTCTGGAAATATGTCTCGATACAAAGGTACCGTGCCCCGGCTATTGCCCCGTGATAATCCATACATCAAATGGGCGTCTGCCAACCCCGCATTTGTAAACATTGCACTGATTGCAAAACCACGTTCGTGTTGAACACTAACCTGTTGGTGCTACGTACTGATGTGCTTGATGCTAGTACTGTAGAGTAATGAGTCGCATGTCAACACAAGCACCGAAGTCAACATTACCCTCCTTCAATTGGGCCAACTGGCGGTGAATCGAGGAAGTACAGTACATACTGACAAAACTAAAATGAGCTCTAACATGTAAATTAAGCGTTTCGGGACACATGTCCACATAACATCTTTTCTTTATTTGTGTGTGAGGAAGGTTTTCTGAAAGTTTGGCCGTATCTTTTTGTAACACCCTGTATAAGGTGGTTGTGTTGTATCGTATTTACATTGTCCCATGACAGACCCATTCATTATTCAGTGCTATTCAGATTCGTACAGTACAAAACGATGATGCAGTACCTGTACAGTATTTCCTAATGGCTGGATTCGAAAGGTAGGTCCTATTCCATGGTCTGCGATGTCACCTGATCTGAATTCCTTTGATTATTTGTTACGGGGATATCTAAAGTCCCTTGTGTAGGAGACCATTGTAGACACAGGTATGGAATTAGTTGCCAGAATTGTAGCTGCCTGTGATGTGATTCGAAACCACACCAGGGATATTTGTCAGGGTACGTCAGAATCTTATTGGCCGATGAGAGGTTGATGGCCGTTAGTTTCTGCACATTTTGTAAGATTACAGTACAAATCGTACGTTCATTGTGTCAATGACGATATTTGCAGTTAACTAATGTAAATAAAAAAGTGCACAGTGATGTGATTTTTTTCCTATTGTATCCTTAAGCCGGCCTCTCCGTCCACTGGTTTCCTACCTCAAATTGTTCAGTGGAGCATCTTCTATGTCCATTTCAAGTTTTGCACGTGCTTATGGAAACGCCATGTAGGACTGTTGGGCTACTGGAATTGCATACAGTAGTGCAACAGTATTATTTCGCACTTTATTTCAGTAAACCAAAGTCATGGTAATCCAGTAAGGAACGCAGTAAATAAGCAGGAAAGGTCCTTAACTCTCTACATGGCTGTGTTTAGAGAAAGTTTCTTGTTACATAACGTGTTGAAAAATTTCATACTAAAATATTTTCGTTAATATGAGCGCACGCCAAAGTGTGCAATGAGGAAAGCAAGCAAAACACAACAACAACCGCTACTTCTATTACAATAACTGCAACTACTATATAGAACTTGTGCACACTTACAGTGGTAGCCCTAACTATGTACATGGTGCTGATAGTTAAACATTTATTGTGATAGTGCCAAAGAAAACGTTGATCTAATTTAAACACTGCTATTTATTACGAAAAATATGATGTTCTTACGTACAGCTGCAGCTACATGCGCGACTTGTTAAGAATGTGGCCTTTCGTTGGACACCCGTCAGTTTACGACGCAATCAGGCAATAATCAGACTGTGAAGGCGACAACTCATCATATATTAGTCTTATTTAAACATGGACAGTTGACACGACCGGTATTATCGATAGTATTCTCAATCGAATTATGGATTAAGTATTGATTGTTTTGGTCAGGTATTTCAAATGACTACGGTCGCAGGTTCGAATCCTGCCTCGGGCATGGATGTGTGTGATGTTCTTAGGTTAGTTAGGTTTAAGTAGTTCTAAGTTCTAGGGGACTGATGACCAAAGAAGTTAAGACCCATAGTGCTCAGAACCATTTGAACCATATTTCAAACGAAAAACAGCATTCAAACAATTGTTATTGCTTATAAGACAACACTACAAGATATCCAAATTTTGTATTATAAAAAGTATGGTACTGAAATTCTTGTGCCTTAGTCTGCTGTTTAAAATACAACATTAAAGATACAAGTAAGGTGTTTAATTTCTTCTCCTTTAGTCTGTGCCTTTTTAATTAATTATTCATCTTGTCTTGGAGAAAACCCTCTCTGCAGGAACTGAAGTCGCTGGAGACCACAAAAATTCTGGCCATTACACGCAACATACTATTAGATTTGGCACAATATTGTAATACACAAGCATAGTTGTCTGTTACAGGTTTTTCATAATAGTGACATAGGTCAACTATGGAATCACTGACTAGTAATGATATCGACGTTACGCTGTTGCTAAATGGGCAAAAAATGTTGGTCATCCGATTTCAAACTGTTAGATGTATCAGTAGACCTATTAGCACTGCTCATGGATGCTTCTGGTTCAGGTATTATTCTCATAGTTGATGCAGTGATAGCAGCATACTCTGTTCGAAGTACTTATGCAGCGTTCTCTTCCTCTTTAAATGACTTGAAACAAGTTTTTTAAATCTAGGATCTAATCTACATCTATACTCTGCAAGCCACTTGACGGTGTGTGGCGGAGGGTACCTTGAGTACCTCTATCGGTTCTCCCTTCTATTCCAGTCTCGTATCGCTCACGGGAAGAAAGACTGTCGGTATGCCTCTGTGTGGGCTCTAATCTCTCTGATATTATCTTCATGGTCTCTTCGCGAGATATACGTAGGAGGGAGCAATATACGGCTTGACTCCTCGGTGAATGTATGTTCTCGAAACTTCACCAAAAGCCCATACCGAGGGCATAATGTCACAAACATATTAATAGCCAATGTGTTCAAAGTTTTCACTTTTTCATTGACTGATTTAATCAAGGAATTCAAAACACTTCATCCATAATTTGTTGTTAAGGTGCTTTACAAGTCTGAAAACCTTGCAGCAATACCTCGTATAAGAGGTATAATTACGAAAGCAGTGATGTATGACTTCCCTGAGAGTGTTGTTGTTGCTACTTCAAAAGGTTCGAGAGGTTCTGCTGTGAGCATAAAAATGGTTCAAATGGCTCTGAGCACTATGGGACTTAACATCTGTGGTGATCAGTCCCCTAGTACTTAGAACTACTTAAACCTAACCTAAGGACATCACACACATCCATGCCCGAGGCATTATTCGAACCTGCGACCGTAGCGGTCACACAGTTCCAGACTGAAGCGCCTAGAACCGCACGGCCACACAGGCCGGCTGCTATGAGCATAGGCAGTGCATCTGAACTTTCATTGATCGCAATCTCAAGCTCACTTCGTACTTCTAAATTTCTTTTGAGCGTGCGTCATTAGCTGTTCCATTGAGTCGGCACCTCTTGAATCAGTCTCAGTTCCTTTTTGTTTGCTGTTTTTTTTAACACTGCGCAGTTTGTCACTAGCTAGTGTAGAGTTACGAAAGAAAGTCGCAAAAGCCTTTATTTTCAGTAAAATTTTGGAGAATGTTTCTGCTCTGAAACAATCTTGTACGCCGGCCAGATTGTCCGAGCGGTTCTAGGCGCTACAGTCTGGAACCGCGCCACCACTACGGTCGCAGGTTCGAATCCTGCCTCGGGCATGGATGTGTGTGATGTTCTTAGTTAGTTAGGTTTAAGTAGTTCTAAGATCTAGGGGACTGATGACCTCAGCAGTTAAGTCCCATAGTGCTCAGAGCCATAGTTGATGCAGTGGGCAAAACAGGGTGAATGTGGAATCCTTAAGATTTAGGCTGCTTTTTCGTAACTGCAGCGTTATATATAACCACTACCACTGTCTTATCACGGATATTATATTCTACTAAGATTTGATTAGTGACTTGATAAAAATGCAGTGTTAAAGTAACGTGCCAGTATGTCCGAAATTTTGCATAATATTGTCAGACAATGTCTTTCTTTCAAAGTCTTGTCATCAGAAAAATTACTTTCCCGTATAAAAAACTTATTCTCATACAAATTGATCCAATATATTATTTGTCGATGTGACGTTGAGTTTCAACGTCTTAGACGCACGCGGAAAGCAGGAAGAGGAAGAGGAAGATGAAGCAGAGGAAGGTCACCTTAAGGAATAGGAATGCGAGAGGGGAAGTGTTTACTGGTCTTCCAAGCAATTCTGCTACCTTAGGTGTGCATGCTTACTGAAAAACTGTAGTAGATATGGCATAAACTGCACGTGGCAATAACACGATTGAAGGTGCGTTGAAGAGATCTAGTGTGGCCTCTTCACTCACTATGTTTTTTTCTCAGTTGAGTTGACACTCAGTGTAAAACAAAAGGCCCATCACTCTACTGCAGTGCTACAGCTCCTACACCGCTGAGATCGGCAGCACTTGTGATATTACTGCAGTCGACAAAAAGTGTGTAGCTTGCAGAAATTTTGTTGGGAGTTTCGCCTTTTGTAGAGGGAAAAGGACGGAGAGGTATAAAGACCAGAACACGGTATTACCGAAGGATAGGGAAAGGTGCGGCTGGAGAGCAGGGTGGCACCTTCACCCGATTCATATAATATACCAGCGTCGCTCGAAGTTTGCACTTGACAGAACCTGATAGACAGCGTTTCGTCGGCTCTTGCGGCGATACAACATCTTCCATTACACAATAGCTGACAGTTTCCCATTACTACTGGAAAGTTCCGATTCCGTTAGTAAGGCCTATATTTACAACTTGCTGTGGTTTGTCTTTTTTTGACAAATACATGCAATAATGCTGACTCTGTTTTATAAGCACCGGAAGTTTTAATTCCATTCCGATCCGCTAACACAATGGAAGCACTTCTGCATAAATCGCCACAACAGCAAATTGTTTAGATACTCGGAAGGCAGCAAGACAGTAATTGTAACGCCACTGCCAGCTGATTTTGCTACGCTGTATTAATTTTGGTTCAGACGGTGTTATGGTTCGCGTTCGTTTCTCACTTGTTAGTCTGCTATCGCACAAACACTCACGTGAAAACTTTGGTCGCGGAAGTAACAACGTTTTGAGAAAGCGCATTACACAGACATTTATGTTCACATGTATTGATTATTTGTAGTAATGAATAAGAAAATATATTAAACCTGTTGTAACGCAATTATTCAATAATTGGTTACGGTTGGTAGTGTCCGTTAACAGAACACAAATGACATGACGGCTTCAGATTTGTAAAAACTGTTAGTTACATATGCATAGATTCTGCGTAGTGATTATCTGCAATTTTTGTCACTTTTAATATGGGTGAAACTAATCTTTCGTCTATAATAAAGTGGTAAGTCAATAGCAGTATGCCTTCATTTGCGTTGCTTTTCAACATGTCCGTTGTAACACTAAAAAAATTACATTTTGTAAGAGCTTCCTCTAATATATTTTTCATCTCTTCCTATAGTTTTAAGATCAGTAAACATTTAAGTGTGGTTTTATCTGGTAACTTATTTCTGCTGTCTAAGGCATAAGCAACTTTCTGCGAACCTTGACGGTCGGAAGTTCTGTAGGATAACATATCGATAGCACTCATTGTTGCATGAAGAGAATCAAGTTCTTTTTTTACTTTTGAACTGGCATCGTACAACTGACTTCTGTTAAAATAATTTTTTATAGAGCTTCTCGATTCTTTTGTTTGCACCTCTTGCACTTGATCTAGCTCACAAGTTGATCTCTCACCTTTCAGTTCAGTTACTAATTTGTAATTCCTAGTGTTTCCCCTGCTTTCTTTTTAGTCGTCTCTAAAATTAGTCCTATTCACTGATCATGTTTACAATCTTTAATGCAGATGGCACATTTTACAAACTGACTATTGTCCCCCACTTTCTTTAAAAAATTCCTCACGGCTGATAGATTTTTAGGGTTAATTTTCAAAACAGTAACAAAACAGTATATTAACACACCTCTTACATAAACAAAATACACTTGGAAGCGCGGAATTTCTTCAGCCAACAGAGACTATCTGTGGCGTGCGAAAAGTACTGATAGTTTCATGTCAGCACCATTCGCAACACTTCTTCGCTGCTGCGCTCTTTGTCTCACTGCTGATAACGACAGAGATTCGACAGCTGTGGCACTATAGTTGCGTGATGAAGAATAATCCTGCTGTGTTGCGTTTACATAACGAAATCAGTGACGAAGAAGCCATTGTTGGCACATTGAGGTCACCCAGTGGAGCAAGCTTTAGAGGCAGAATTCCTCTTCGTGACGCTCGAAAAATTAAAAATCAGGTTGCCGAATGATGTAAACTCGAAAAAATGAAAAACGTAATAAGAGTGAGCTTATTCACCCGCTGCACAAGTTTCAAACAAGGGGTTTCAGCATTAACGGGTAAGAGCTTAAGAAATATCTACGGGATTTGAAGTCTTGCGCAAAAACATTCCTGGACATTCACAATCAACTCTTGGCAAGAAGAGATTAGTTTTGTCCCACATCCACTGAAACATTCGCATTTCGCCAGAATTACTTATGAACATTCACTGTTGAGGAGACTCAAGGGCATTAGGACTGCGTCAGTGTTTTGTGTTCTCGGATCACTTACACATTAACACGTACAACTGAAAACACTTGTAAGTACGGTGAAGACAGAGAAGAGAACATTAGCAGATGTGTTTAATTAATAATGACAATAATTGCTTTTACTTTCAAATGCGTTATACAGTACGATCAGAAGCACTTAACAAATCTTTATGATGCCATTTTTTCCTCTACTAACTGCGCTTTATTCCAACAGCCTTATTTACCTTTTTATTCCTTGCTACAACTAAGTAAGCTCACACATTTGAAGATGGAAATCATATAATACATATTCGCGAATCCATGTTACTTACTTGTGTACTTTTTAGCATAAGCATCTGATCGGTACGAAATGCGCAAGAGCGTGAGTTGTCATCACTGTAAGACAAACAAGAAGATTCCCTCTTTCATGACAAAACCCTCCCCCCCCCCTCCCCTCTCCCATAGTGACCAATTTATTAACAACCTAGCTTACAAAAATCTTAGACTGGCTAAGGTGCCACCATATTTATATACCTTCACACAATCTATTTTCAGTCTGCACTTCAAACGTCATGGAGGTAATAGGAACCGACAATTTTTCAGACGCCAATTCAAAAAGAATTAAATTTTGAGCGATAGGACTATCGATAGCTAAAACAGACTGATGATGGTGACGATAGTGCATATAACATCGATTAATCGATAGTTTACCAATGTTTAACACTATCATGTGTGTTCATACGGAGTGAACCAGAACTCTACAAACAATATTTCTGTGGTGCCAAAATAAGTACTTTGGAAATAGACGCCCCCCTGTAGCGAAGCAGTTCAGTCGCTCAATATACGCAAGGTTTTCGGTGCAGATTTTACATCTGTTAGGTTTCTTTCCCAGCGCGTTGATGAAATAGCTCACTTTTTGGGTAACATTTACAATCGCTTATTAGAGGAAAGACCGATACCTAACGACTGGAGAGTTGCATAAGCTACACAAATACACATGGAACGGAAATAGATGTAATCCTCTCAGTTACAGATTCATATCACAAATATCTGTTGGTAGTTGTATTTTGAAACACATTACGAACTACCTCGAGGAAAACGATCTATTGGCACATAGTTTTCATGGATTCATAAGATACCGCTCTTGCGGAGCTAAACTGGTAGCAAAACTGGTTCTTTATTCATTCGCTGTAATGATAGCTATTCGTAGGGGATCTCAAGTTGATTCCAATGTTACAGATTTCCAGAAGACTTTTCATTTCGTTCCTCACAAGCGAATTCTAATCAAATTGCGTGCCTGTGGCGTATCACCTCAGTTGTGCGACTGGATTTGTGATTTCCTCTCAGAAAGATCGCTGTTCGGAGTAACTGATGGAAAGTCATCGAGTAAAACAGAAGTGACATCTGGCATCCGCTAAGGAAGTGTTGTAGGCCCTCTACTCTTCTTAATCTATATAAACGATTTAGAAGGCAATCTGAGCAATCCTCTCAGATTGTTTGCAAAAGACACGGTCTTTTACCGTGACGCCCTACGCCAGAAGATGACAACCAATTGAAACATGGTTTTATACTAGATGTCTGTATGGTTCGAAAACTGCCCGTTGACCCTAAACCGACTCTGTCAGGTCCCCTCCAGGTGAGTGCTAAAACCTTTAAATTTCGCTCACATGATCAGTCACACAAATTTTAAAGTTATCGTTTCGGTTAAATATCTACGTATTACAATTAGAAACGACTTAAATTTGAGCGTTACGTAATCTTAATCAGTAAAAGTGAAACACACACCATTAACACACGCAAGCAAGGACATTTCATGTACACACGACCGCCAACTCCAGCATCTCGGGCCGAAATGCAACATCGCGTGGGATGAAAGCAGCAATCTGGAGGGGGCAGGCAAGTGGAAGGGATAGTAGTGTACAGGTGGGCAGAGAGACTAACACTTTCTGTGGATTGCGCAGGGACCAGAAAGCCAACAGCTGCAGCGTCAGGAGGTTGTCGGACAGGAAGAAGGAGAAAAAAGGAGCAAAAAGGAGAGGAGCAGGGAAAGGTGGACGGATGTGTTGACAGAGGACGGCAAATAAATAGAGTGGAAGATGAGAGTGGGGAGGAGAGGATAGGACTGAGGGGGTGGAAACTGTTGGGTGGAGGGTGTGGGGACAATATGTTACCGTAGGTTGAGGCTGGGATAATCACGGGAGCGGAGAATGTGTTGTAAGGATAACTTCCATCTGCTCAGTCCAGGAAAGCTGGTGGTGGACGGAAGTATCCAGATGGTTCGGGTAGTGAAGACAGCTGTGTCGTGAAACTTCCTGGCAGATTAAAACTGTGTGCCGAACCGAGACTCGAACTCGGGACCTTTGCCTTTCACGGACAAGTGCTCTATCAACTGAGCTACCCAAGCACGACTTAGGACCCGTGCTCACAGCTTTAACTGCGCCAGGACCTCGTCTCTTACCTTCCAAACTTCGCAGAAGTTCTCCTGCATACCTGGCAGAACTAGCACTTCTGGAAGAAAGGATAATGCGGAGACATGGCTTAGCCACAGCCTGGCGGATGTTTCCAGAATGAAATTTTCACTCTGCAGCGGAGTGTGCGCTGATGAAACTTCCTGGCAGATTAAAAATGTGTGCCCGACCGAGACTCGAACTGGGGATCTTTGCCTTTCGCGGGCAAGCGCTCTACCTTTTTTTTTTGTAATAATATAGCAGTATCATCGCAACGCACAAGGGAACCACTTTTTTTTTTTTAATCTAATGAACCGCTGCAGGAGCAGGACGACGGGTAGGGCAGGGGTCGACACCCGAAGCCTGGCCATCCCGCCGCCACGACGCCCAAGCAACGTGTTGGAGTTCGAGGATCGAAGGATCAGGAAGAGGACGTAGTGGGTTTGTCGATGTTGTTTTATTTATTTAGTTCTTTAATTTTTATAACTTTTTTTGTATTATAGATTTTTTTTGTTTCATTACAAAGAAAGATCCTACAACTGCCGTAGCCGAGCGTCCGAGTCGTCTTCTCGTCTGTTGGGAGGGTTTTCCCCATATTCCGTCCATAGAGGATCAATATGCTCCAGGATTCTTCTTCATTTTCAGCGTCTCATACCCGGAACGCCCCAGTGAGCAGGAGGATCCGCAAATAATGAACCTAAATAATTTGCGAAACGAGTTCTGTACTTCGGGTGGCGGCTGAAAGCTGCGTGTGTCGTCATCAATAGGGACCAAAAGTCGAGTGTACCGCTCGCCACACCGTGTTCCAGGCAACTTCAGGATGTCTGTGGGTGACCGTATTTACAGGTTGCTGCTGTTGATAGAGGCGATAATAGTCTTGTGCGCTGGGCTTCCGTGTCGTCGGAAGTACTGACCGTAAGTAGCTGAAGTCAATCAAGAAGTTTCTGATGTGGGCGAGTGCCGATGAAATGTGTCCTACAGAAACCGGGGGATGCAGAGAGTGTGGTGCCACTTCCGCTATCAGGCTGCCCGTCAGAGTGGCGTGTGCAGAGCTCCACGTGCGACGGATAGTGTTGAGATAAAGCGATCGCGCACGGTTATATACATGAATTAAACCGATACCGCCCGCCCGCTGCGGCAGTGTCAGGGTGGCGTGTCGGACTATAAAAACCAGACCGGTGCTTACGAAATGTCCATATGCTGCTTGAAATCTGTCGGCCATCGTAGCCGTCAAGGGAAGGATATGCGCAAAATAGTTCAGTTTTGAGACAAGATAGATGTTGACATAACGTGTTCTGAGGAGCATATCCAAGCGACGCAGTTTGTTGTCCTGCAGCAGAGCACGTGTCTGGTGTAGGAGCCGGTGGTACGTAGCCGCCGCCGTGCGGCGGACATTGCTATAGAATTGCACTCCTAAACACTTGAGTACGGGCACCTTGTCAAAGGGCACCGCCGTTACGTGGAAAAGCCCCCCTCCGACATCCATGTATTTTGTCTTCTTCACGTTGATGACGCTCCCAGCGACCGCCCCGTACTGGTGTAGCCACTGTAGCGCCATATGCATTTCATCCTCTGATCTGGCCAGGAACACCACGTCATCGGCGAATGCACCACAACGAAAGGTCATGTCCCGCAAGGAGATACCAGTTAATCGCTGCCGTAGACCATGTAAAGCTGGTTCAAGCGCTGCAGCAAATAATATACCCGACAGGGGGCACCCTTGTCGCACTGACCGTCCAACAACAATGTGACCAGACTGATAACCGTTGACCATCATGTGAGAGCGCGCTCGGTGGAGCAGTCGAAGGACCACCTGTGCAGACTCTGGAGAGAGGCCCATGTGTTGCAAAACTGCGCGTAAGAAGCCGTGGTCGACGCGGTCGAATGCGTGGTCAAAATCTACGGCGACAAGGGCGCCTCGTATTTTGCAGGCCGCCGTCAAAGGAATTACGTCGCGGTATGCTCCTAACGCCATATGAATGTTGCTGACACCACCTAAACATGTCTGATCGGTGTGGATGGCTTTCCCGATAGCGGTGTGGAGACGCGCGCGGAGGATACGGGCGAAGACGTTGTAGTCGTTGTTGAGGAGTGTGAGTGGGCAAAAATCCTGCCACCTACAACCACCATTCGGTTTTGGTACTGGGATCAAGATGCCTTCTGTGAATTCTGTGGGGACAGTGAAATCAGGGCGAATCAGGTCTTGAAACATTTGGAGCCACTTGTCACTCATAAGGTGGTAAAAAGTGCGGTAGAATTCCAGGGGTAAACCGTTCGGTCCAGGCGACTTGTTCGGTGCTCCACGTGCCAAGGCCGATGTCAGCTCGTAGGGTGTAATGGGAAACAGCAGACTATCATCGGGTGCCACGTCCCGAGGGGCGGGAAAATCGTGCAACAGCTCGTCATAATCACGTACATTTCGCGGATCTTCCATGTACAAGGTCCCATAGTGTCTGGCGAACGCGTGCGCGATGTCCGTTTGTGTCACTGCGCGGCCGCCCTCCTCCGCGTTTACCGCCGTAATGAGCTGACGTTCGCGGTGGCGCCTCTCGCGCACAATGTGATACACTGACGCTGTTTCGTTGGGGATACAGTCTTGCACTCGCGCACGGATGCGGACACCTTCTAGCTGCTCTGTCCTGATGCGAAGTAGACTAGCTTTGATGCGTTTTTCGGACATCTGACGTTCGGGAGACGGCGGTTGCGTCGCCAGCTCACGTAACGCTGTACAGTAAAATTCCGATGTTGCCCTTTGCCAGTTCGATCTGTCACGCCCGTAGGCCATCAAGGTCTTTCGGAGTGCTGGTTTGACACATCCCAGCCACCACAGCAACGTGGAAGCATACATGGGCAGGCGCCTGATACATCGACGCCCCGTGTCAGTGACTGCTCGCCGACACGCTTCCTCGCGAAGGAGGGAGACGTTCAGCGTCCACGGGCCCCTGCTGCGTCTTGTGAGTTGTCGGGGTAAGGTGACAGTGCAGATGTACTCGAGATGGTCCGTGAAGGCCGTCGGCCAGAATTCTGCATCACGGGTTGCCATGCGGAGGCCACGCGAGACGTATATCCGATCCAGACGACTGGCAGAATGGCTGGTAAAGTGCGTATATCCACTCTGGGTCCCATGATGTAAGAGCCATGTGTCGTGGAGCGTGAGGTCACGTATCAATGCTTGTAGAGCCGGACATGGGACGTAATGCGGTATCTGGTCCTCGGGCCGCAGAACACTGTTAAAATCGCCGAATAGAAGACATGCCTGTCACCACGGTGCGAATTACCAGAGGGAGCGTAGACATTAATGAGGCGGACTGCGCCAAGTGTGAGTGCGATGCCTCGCCCGTTCGGCAAGTACGTCGCGTCCGTCGCGTCTATTCCATCTCGGATGGCCGTTCCTCCTGCGCCATCACCTACGAGTAGGCTGTACGTGGGGTAACCATATAGGTCTAAACGCAGCTCGGGGCGGACCTCCTGGAGAAGGGCAATGAGCCGGCCGGAGTGGCCGAGCGGTTAAAGGCGCTACAGTCTGGAACCGCACGACCGCTCCGGTCGCAGGTTCGAATCCTGCCTCGGGCATGGATGTGTGTGATGTCCTTAGGTTAGTTAGGTTTAAGTAGTTCTAAGTTCTAGGGGACTTATGACCACAGCAGTTGAGTCCCATAGTGCTCAGAGCCATTTGAACCATTTAGAAGGCCAATGTCCGAGTCTGCCGCTCTGATAATGTCGTGTAACATGCGGGTCTTGACAGTGGAGTGGACACCATTTACATTGACTGTTCCCACACGGTATGACTGAGACATATCAAGTGGCGGAGGCAGTGTGCCGGTGCAAGCCCACAGCGATCTCACACACCACACAGCCATCCATCTGCATGCTGTGCATCACTGTGCCGTATGAGTCCCTGACTGGCAGAGCCCTCCGGGCTCAGTGTCAGCCATGGGCTCCGGTGGAGATATCGATGTTTTCTGTGCATCATCTGCCTCCATATCGTCTGCCCAATCACCAAGAGACGATTGTGATGTCATTGGGGGCTGGTCGCTTTCACAGGAGCCCACATTTTGGGAGTCGACGCAGTGCGCCTCGTTTTCTGGGCCACCAGATTTAGGAGTGTGTTCCTTGTCTTCAGGCACCTTCTGGTGAATAATGCCACTGGAGTCCGTTGCAATTGTGGACGAGTCAACGAAGTCGATGTCTTCCGCCGGCTTCACATTCCTGTCCTGTTCTTCAGCTGACAATCGCCTCTTCTTGTGTCGCTTGGGTGATTTTTGCTTTCGGGTCCGAGATTCGTCATCCACTGGAGGGCGGGACTCCACACAGTCTCGGTCGCTAGGAACCCCTGTGTCAGATCCAGACAGTGACGATGGCTGGGTGCCCACGACGCTGCGGTGGGCAGAGGCTGTAGGAACCTCTGCACCGTTGGGCTGCGTCGTCGTCGATGGCGCTGACTCTCCAACGGAGCTGGCAGCGGCTTGAGGAGGTAGCAGGTTTTGATCATCCATCACATCATGTCGTGCAGCCTCCACATATAGTGGATCGTTGAGGAAGTTCATTGCGGGGCACCTGAACGAGGCGGCGCTGCAGACACTCAGTTCTAACATGGCCCTCCTGGCCGCAACCCGAGCAGGTCCTCGGCTGTCCATCATATATAACAATTGCGCGGCAGCCACCAACGAAAACATATGATGGAACGTGCTTCTTAAGTTCTATGCGCACTTGTCGTATCCCGTTAAGGACAGGGTACGTTTCGAATGTGTTCCATTTCTCCTCTGTGTGGCTCAGAACTGTGCCGTATGGCCGCAGTGCATCAACGACAAGGTTGGCAGGAACTTCGAACGGTAGTTCAAAGATGCGCACGGTACGCACCCCCAGACCAGCATGGTCGACTCCTACCACGCTCACGTTACCGTCTGCGTGACAGAAGCGAAAGCCGTTTGCAGATCGTTGGAGTAATCTGTCGCAGGCCGCTTCATCAATCAGTTTGATGTACACTGTGCTGGTTACAATAGACAAATGAATTCCTATCAGTTCTTGTGGTTCTATGTGCATGATGTCTCGTAGAAATCGTTCAATTTCATGGGCCTTCGGTCTCGTGTACTATGTGTTGAACGTTAGTTTGATTGTGGCTTTTCGATATGAGAAAGCCATGTCGGGTCGGTACAGGTACTATACGGCAATACAACGATGCGACCGCGCGCTAGCGGGTAAACAACAACACCTGCGGAGCACTGCCCGGCGCGCCGAGCCCGTCCGCACGGCAACACGGCTGAAAGCCGACTGGTCGTGAGTCGAGCTTGGGTTGCTCAGTTGGTAGAGCACTTGCCCGCGAAAGGCAAAGTTCCCGAGTTCGAGTCTCGGTCAGGCACACAGTTTTAATCTGCCAGGAAGTTTCATATCAGAGCACACTCCGCTGCAGAATGAAAATTTCATTCTGGACAATTGTGTCGTGTTCAGGTGCATATTGTACCACAGGGTGGTCTACAGCCTTCTTGGCCAGGGTGTGGTGGTGGCCGTTCATCCTGGCGGACAACAGTTTGGTAGTCATACCAATATTAAAAGCTGTGCAATCATTGCTTTCACAAGTGGCCTAGCCCCTGATAAGGTAAGATAAACCTTGACAGGACTGGCGGCCGGAGATTCTGGAGTTGGTGGTCATGTGTGCATGACGGGTGCTTGCTTGTGTGTATGAATGGTGTGTGTCTGTCCTTTACTGATGAAAGCTGTGGCCGAAAGCTTTATGTAACCGTCTTTTAAATGTGCCTATCTGCAGTTTAATGTGTCTTCTTTACGGTAAGTAGCAATCTGTTTTTTTCCGACATGTAGTTTCCATTGGTTGCTTCAGCCTTACATGTAACGTTTTGTGGTGCCGGAGAGCCAAAAACTGCGTTTCACTGGCACAGTATTTAGCAGATGCAACAGATCTACTAAAGACACGAGGTACACTACGCTTGTACGTCCTCTTCCAGAGTACTACTGTGCAGTATTGGATCCGCACCAAATGCGAGTGATGGAAGACACCGAAAAAGTTAGAACAAGGGCAGTTTCTTTTGTATTATCGCGAAATAGGAGAGACAGTGTCACGGATATTGTAAGCGGATTAGGATAGAAAAGATTAAAACAAACCGTTTTCACGAAATTCAGTCACCAACTTTCTCCTTAGAAAGTAAAATACTTTTTTGACTTTTACCTACATAATGATAAATAACCGCCTTAATAAAAGAAGAGAAACCAGTGCTTGCAAGGAAAGGGTTATGTGTTCGTTCTAGCCACGTGCTTTGAAAGGTAACACTGTCTGGACTATATAAAAATGATTGAGAATGTATGCAAAATCTAGTTTACTAACAACAAATGGTTCAAATGGCTCTGAGCACTATGGGACTTAACATCTGAGGTCATCAGTCCCCTAGAACTGAGAACTACTTAAACCTAACTAACCTAAGGACATCACACACATCCATGCCCGAGGCAGGATTCGAACCTGCGACCGTAGCGGTCGCGCGGTTCCAGACTTTAGAGCCTAGAACTGCTCGTCCACCCCGGTCGGCTACTGACAATATTTATTTTCCCAAAACACAGATATAAATTATGCTAAACAAGTTATGATTCAACATCGTAAACAACTAACAGGTGGTTGAAGACCGCAATGGACAAGAATCCTGAATGGCAGAAGTTAGCCAAGTACTTTGGCCCTAAAAATGAGGATAACGCCATCTGAATTGATCTAACGCTAAGCAGATTTTGATTGTTCACATCTACAGAAGTTTGTACAGGTGCAGCTGAGGGCAAATGGCGATTGTGATCTGTACTCCCTGACAAGTCCGGAGCAGCAGTACGTTACCCAGTTTGCTTTGTGCGGCGATGTAGCTTGAAGCTGGCGAGATGTGTGCGGCGGAGGTGAGACCTCAGCCGGCACCTGTGAATCGATCACGGCCGTGAAAGGAATGCAAAAATCTCACAGTCTAGCCATCAGGCAGACGGATCGCAATTTACTCGCTACCAGAGCCCTGAAACTATGGTAGATTTCAGTGTGAGACACACCCGTTCGCTGGTTGTACCAAGGACCAATTTGGCTTACTTATACGACAGAATGCACAAGGATACCAAACGTCAAGACTGGTAAACCAAAAAGAAATAAGTGTGCCCTCGGCAAACGAGTAGTCCGAGACATTTGAAGTCACACTGCCGGTAGAGTAAAAACTTCACCACAGGTCCAAACCACTCGCAAGTGAAGTCAGTCTCAGTACAGGTCCCAACTACCAACCAAACATGCCAGAGCATCGACCAGAAGTCTCTTCTTACCGGACTAAAGTCCAGTACCAGAGCGCCTCGCGCCTCTTCAGAAAAAAAATCGTTTTCTCGCAAACTGTGCAAACGACACCGCCTTGGTCTAAATCCCCCCTCCAACATGACATCACAAACTCCTGTCGAACCAGGACAAGAGTTAAGAAACCTGCGACTCTGGAAAAAGAAGAAACCACCAATTACTGGTCTTTTTTTTTAGTTTTCACGAACGGGTAAGATGTTTTTCTCCGAAGTTACGTCGCTTCCCACTGCAGCAAGTGCACAGATACAATCTTACAGATCTTTATCTAAATCGCCTGTGCCTTCGAGCTTGATAGTCCTAGCTATGAGGTTTAATAAAGATTCTATCTCTAAGCGATTCTCAGATGCCAGAGTTTCTTATACAACCGAGGCTGCTGATGGAAATCGGTCACAGGCCGATTTGCAGTATGTGTGAACATGAAAACTTATGAATATTTATTACGCGTGGCTCTGCACACAATCCCCTGTTTACGACTCCACTGTGTAAATGCCTCCCTTCAGTCGGTCGCCCCCAGTCCAGCCTTCAGGTGGCTCCATTGGAGGGATAGCAACATTGTTCTGCTGGAGACCTGTCTTGACAAGGGGCTGCTCTGTCTGTCCTGTATGGCTGTGAGCCTGTCCGTCACGATTTACTGAGGGATGGGCTCACCACCAATTGCTTCCAAATCCCAACATGCCGTTTCTAAGAGCTAAGAACCATAAAAATATCTCATGCCCTTAGCGCCCTACCAGGCTCCATCAACGTCTGCTCAGGCCGTTAACTTTCTTCAGTCTCGCTCAAGGTGTGTCAGGTTGCAATAAAATCTTTAATAATTTTCTGTATACGAAAAATAGGTGAGAGAGCAACTTGTCCTCTCTCAGCTTGACCAAAGTGTAAGGGTAGAAACATAACCTGAAAATGATTCTATGAACTCTCTGTCAAATACGTAAGCGTGAATTGAGGAGAAGTTATGCCGACGTTCATATTTTCCAAGTATTTTGAGAGAAGGCACCCACAGTCTCTGGTGGCTGCTTAGAGAGCATTCCGTTAGGATTCTTTAACCTCAGCTTACTTTTATATCTGTATTGCACCAAATATATCATATCTGAAACAACAATTAATATGATAACATACCATGATATAGGTATCAATGACCCTATAATGTTTGTTGTTTTATTGTTGTTGTCCAAAATGGGTGTACTATTTGAGTGAACTGTAGTGTGCAGGTACAGTTTGCTGCTGGCATTAATAAGGCGTGTGCACGTCCTCATGTGTGTCAAAACACATTATCACGTTAATTATTATTTCAGATTAGATAATCAATTTTTACGAATTGATTTCTGGCTAGGAATTGCTCACAAGGTACTCAGTTATTTGATGAAAATATGCAATCCATTATTTCCACTAAATTTTTTACCCTCTACAGCTCCCTCAAATATCATGGAAGTTACTATCCGATGTCATAACATGTAAAATATCATCCTGACCCCATCTGCCAATTTTTCCCACTTGTTCCTCACTTCGCTGATTCTATGGAGGACGCCTCCATCCTGTGGCTCAACAATCTATCTTATTTCCAACTTACCTCTACGGTAGCACTTCTCAAACGCTTCGATTCTCTTCTTTCATGGTTTTACCACAATCCATGATTCACTCTCATACCATGCCGTACTCCCAGCGTACATTCTCACAAATCTCTCCATTAGATTAAGGCCTATGTTCAATACTAGTAGACTTCTTTTGGCGAAGAATACCTTCTTTTACTCTGCTATTCTCCTTTTTACGTTTTCACATGCTGCTTTAGGCATGTATTACTTTGCTTCCAAGACAGGAGAACTTCTTCGCTTCGTCTGTCTCGCGGTCCCTAACTTTGATGTTACGTTTCTCGCTAATCCTTATTGGTACTCCTCATTACTTGTCTTTTTCCGGTTTGCTTATTAGACCGTTCATCTCGATTAACAGGTCCTGCAATTCTTCCTCACTTTTACTGAGGATATAAGTGTCATCAGCCAATCTTATAATTGATATCCTTTCACCCTCAATTTTAATCCCAATCTTGAACCTAACTTTTATTTCGGTCGGTCATTTTCTGTTTCGATTTACAGAGTGAAAGTCGGAGAGAAAGAAAGCTTCCCTGTCTTACGTCCATTTTAATCGGAGCACTTGGTTCGAATCTCCCACTGTTAATTTTCCCACTTTTTTCTTATTTACATTGTAATGTTGTTGCATTAATTTGTTCTGAAAGCGGTGCTGATATTCAAGACCATAAAAGTGGGTTAAAAGTTGTGAGCTATCTGAGGAAGTTAACCTTGCATTACTGCGCAACTGTTTCACCAGGTATCCAGTCTAGCTTACCAAATTTCCAACCAGGCTATACTTATGAATGCTATAAAGAAAAATACGTAGCTGCTGGAATACTTAACTTTAATCCACCATTTGTATACAGCGTTCTTGATGAGACATTTCATACGATAACTATCAAACTATCAATTGCTATGTAAGGCTAATGGCGCCTTGCTAGGTCGTAGCCATGGACTTAGCTGAAGGCTATTCTAACTATCTGCTCGGCTAATGAACGATGCTTCGTCAGTGTAGTCGCTAGCAATGTCGTCCGTACAACTGGGGCGAGTGCTAGTCCGTATCTCGAGACCTGCCTTGTGTTGGCGCTCGGTCTGCGATCACACAGTGGCGACACGCGGATCCGACATGTACTAATGGACCGCGGCCGATTTAAAGCTACCACCTAGCAAGTGTGGTGTCTGGCGGTGACACCACACATCTTACGATAACCAGTGATATATATATAAAAAGACAATTTAAATAAAAAGAAATAAATCAGTTTATATTTGGACATTTATTTTAACATTGATCATTGTTCCGTTAAAATTTCAGCATATCAAACTTGATTCATAACTAAACTGGTGCCTTATTTAGGATTGTGAAAATGTGAGTTTGTAATCTTACGGAACACATCAAACAGGGACCCAAGATTGGGAGCCTACATACAACACTGCATTCATAAAATAACACACAAAGAATGTTGAAACATATCCAAGAGGAAATTTACCACAACCAACCGATTCAATTTTCAGCCAAAGAAGTTACGTTTGTAGCGCAATCCTGTCCGTCATGAAATTACCACACACTGGTATACTAAATTCGTACTATTTCTCTGCGAAATCTTCCCGAAAAGAATAGCTGAGGGCTACTTTGATGCTTACACCACATGCTTCACGTGGTCAACTTGGTTTACACAAAGAGTGTAACTCCACAATAATTTTGATAATTAAAGTAAATTACATCGAAACTCAATTTACAAAAGAAAAACCTCGAACTGGTTACTATCGTCTTACTATTAACCTGATGGGTCAAACAATTGTATAAGCACGTGGTACTGGTCTCACAAAGTACACCCCACGTGGGTTGAACATAAAGAAAAGTTGCTATATTGAAAAATATTGTCAAGACGAGACGTTATAATCTCACGCACATTCACATTTAAGATTGATGATCTTAGTTAGAGTTACTGAGCAACACGTGGTTCCACTTTACTCACAAAGTAGTGACAAAGCAACCACCAGAAGACATTCTGAACTTTACACTCGAATTACACTGCGTTGCAATTTAAGATAACATTAGATATTTTAGAGCTAAATCTGATATAAAGGTGATTAACTTTTCAGTTAGGCTGAACTTAAGAAATCCATTGTCCTACGGACTTAGCAGACACGCGCTTAGCCGGAGATCTTACCACTTCAGACGCTCGCCGTGGACAGACTGACCTGGACCCCTACTGAGCGTGCTTAACAGATACAAACGGAAGTGACCAGAGAGGCAGCTCCCTATACGAACATTACAATGGACGGACAGGACCATACTAAGAATAGAAACCTCTCTGTAGCTACCTGTTCCAACGTTGGTCCTACTGTTCTCTAGCAGACAGGCTTGTCTGCTACCATCAAGCATGCAACTAGACATACATTTGCTCATTCATCCTCTCTCACAGAAGGGAAGGGTGATGACAGTATCTTATCATATACAGTATATAAAAGAAAGCGGATGTAGGTTCCGTATGAGACTGTATGACATGAATTACATATAAACTGTGTTTTAAAGTGTACTAGTGTGACAGATCATTCTTGTTTATGAGTAAAAGTAGCACGTTTCACTGCTCAGTCCCCTCCCAGATAGTCAGAAACACCACAGTAAATTTAGAAGAGGAATTTATGCCGTAAATGACAACAGATTTAAGAAATTAATATGAAATGAATCCAACAGAGACCTTTCAACATTACATTTTAAACTTCTTCCCTACAGTTTATGCCTACTTTCCGATTGTTTCGTAATCTAAAGTCACTCTATTGCTCGATAATGGATTAGTTAATGCTGTCAGAATTTTTAGCTGAGATGAAATGTAGAGGATGAGAGAATTTCTCGAAACTGATGCCATAGTAGCATCATACATAGACTGTAATTTTGATTATTGGTGTTCCTGTAACAAAAGAGACAATATACAAACAATAATGCTACAAGTAATAGGAAGTTGACTACTCTAACCATCAGCTTCCATGTCCATGCCATTATCAGAACCTGACAAAATATATTACTGTACCATTTAACGCGATTTATTTACATCCAGCGAAACAGACACTTAATGGCAGTCTGGGAGAGAGAGAAAAAAAAAACGTTGGAATAGGTGAAGAGAAGTGGATTAACGTGACATTCCCGTCTCAGCGTGAGTTGTCTGTTAGCAACAGCATTCGCGAACATAGAGCATTACGCGATGAGAACAGACCTGAGCTGTCCTGTAAGCTGATCCCTCGGCCCATACGGTTGGACTTCATTATCCGGCCAGAGCGACATTAAAGCAAAACAATGAGGGCGCGCCGGCGGCGTGGGCGGAAGTTCGTTATGTTTAATGGACGCCGTCTCAGCTAACGAGAAGCGAGGCGAAAGCTACATGAAAGGAGAAGTTTCTGCTGACGACTTTCAGCCGGTGTATCTTGGAAGATTCGGCGAACATTCAAGACACATTAAGTAATGAATTTCACCCGTAAGCTGTTTCATTTAATCCGCTCCGTCTCACTCTTTCTGAGATGGAGTGACGGTAGGGATTGTGGTGATGGTGATGGCGCGGGAGGGGAGGGTGTGGGGCAGAAAGAGGGAAATTGTCACCCAGAAGCCTTCATAGAAGACCTTCTTCCGCTTAAAACAAATACATGCTATGAGAGCCAGTATAAAATTTGGCACGAGCGATGCTGAAGAGCTTTTTTTCGTTCGGTATTGCCTACTTGTTTTTCATAGAAGCTGGGTCTAAAAGTATTATTTTGGAATGCGAAATGTCGGCGATGAACGGGAAAGGCAAGCTTGTGCAATGTGGTGTCACGGAATAGGGCTCAAGATTAAAATGCATGCTAAATCGTTTGAACGAAAATACAGAGAAAACAGAAATATTTTCAATTGTGTAAAACTGATATTTGATGACATTATGACCATCAGCATAACAGCTTATTCGTCAGTCTTTGGAACGAAATACATTCTACGTATCAGACATTCGAGGTAAGTGGCATTAGATGTCGACGCACACGTCGTGTAATTCATGTAAATAACGAGCCGATAATTTGTGTACGCTATGATGGCGCCCGATAACGAGCCAGACGGGTTCCATAGGATTAACATCAGGCGAATTTGGTCGCCGAGACATCAACGTAAGTTCGCTATAATGTTCCTCAAACCACTGTAGAACGCTTCTGGCTCCGAGATACGGGCAGTTATACTGCTAAAAGATGACATCGCCGTCGGGGAAGATATGAAGCATGAAGTGACTCATATGGTTCGTAGCCGTCGGCGTGTCTTCGATTACTACCACAGGTCACATGCAAGCGCGGAGAATGTCGAGCGTAGTATACTACTTTCAAATAACTTCAGGGAATTCAGCCAGGTAACACTTCCAGCGACCGCCGATATTTCGGCGGGAGAACACCCCACCATTTTCAAGGCAAACTGCAACGGACAGGCGGCGTACATGCAAATTTAATACCTCGGTTCTCCGACAGAAGCAGGAAAGATAACACACACACACACACACACACACACACACACACACACACTGAACACTAGTGCCACCAAAGATGACCAAAGTCAGAGCTATCGATAGTGAGATTATGAATTCGCAGGTGAGGTAGCATTGACTCTGTCCCTCTGTTTTTTGACAAGGGAGAGAACCGGATTCCAAACAGAGTTTAAACAGGAACCTCCATCCCTGTTAACGAGGTTGCTCGCTAATTTAATCTCAACTGCCTCCCTAATGACACTGTCCCAATAGCTGGACGTGCATGCCAATATCTCGGTGTTATTATATAACATGGGGTGACCAGTATCCAAGCAATGTTCGGCAATAGCAGATCTATTTGGCTGCTGTAATCGTGTGTGCCGTTTATGCTCAGTACATCTGTCCTCCACGGTCCTGATAGTTTGACCAATATATGCCATGCCGCAGCTACAAGGAATACGATATACACCCGCCTTACGCAGTCCAAGATCATCCTTAACGGAATTCAAAAGTGCTCTAATTTTAGATGGAGGTCGGAAAACACATTTCACATCGTATTTCCGTAAAATACGACCGATCTTATTGGACGTGTTTCCTACGTAAGGCAAAAAGGCAGTAGACTTAGGTGTTGACTCAGAATTATCATCAATCACCCGATGTACAGTTGGTCGATAGCGCAACGCACGTTCAATCTGTTTATCACTATAACCATTTTGACGAAATGTAACTTCAAGATGGGACAGCTCAGCTGGCAAAGTCTCAGTGTCAGAAACGACATGTGCCCTGTGTACCAAGGTACGAAGTACTCGTTCATGCTGAGCCGAATGGTGACAACGATTAGCTTGTAAGTACAAGTCGGTGTGAGTACGTTTCCTGTAGACTGCAGGTCCCAATGATCCATCATCCTTCCTCCTAACCAACACGTCGAGAAAGGGAAGGCAACCATCCTCTTCGACCTCCATCGTAAAACGAATGTTCGGGTGGATCGAGTTCAGATGTTCTAGAAAGACATTCAAATTCTCCCTACCGTGAGGCCAAACAACGAAGGTATCGTCAACGTATCTAAAGAAACAGGCGGGTTTTAAAGGCGCCGACTCCAATGCACGTTCCTCGAAGTCTTCCATAAATAAATTTGCGATCACAGGAGACCACGGACTACCCATCGCAACTCCATCTGCCTGCTCGTAATACTGGTCATTAAATAAAAAGTAAGTGGATGTCAACACATGCCTAAAGAGATTAGTTAAATCAGCAGTAAACCTGCCTTCAATTAACCGCAACGAATCAGACAGAGGAACACGAGTGAAGAGAGAGACCACATCGAAACTCACTAAAATATCAGAGTCATTCAGCCTCAGTCCCTCCAAACGACGTAAAAAATCAGCTGAGTTCCTGATATGATGTTCACACCGTCCTACTTGTGGACTCAACAGAGAAGCAAGATGCTTGGATACACGATATGTCGGAGCGCCGATGTTACTCACTATAGGATGGAAAGGAACTCCTTCCTTATGAACCTTTGGAAGGCCGTATAACCTAGGGGGAACGGCACTGTAGGTGTTAAGCCCCTTGATTGTGTCCTGCGACAAACCACTTTTCTTCAGGAGGCTGTTGGTCTTTCTCTCAACACTTTTCGTGGGGTCAGCATCGATTCTGCGATACGCTGAATCAGATACTAAACGTTGCATCTTTTGTACATAATTATGTTTATTTAAAACAACGGTGGCATTGCCCTTGTCAGCAGGTAAGATAACAATACTGGGATCAATTTTGAGAGAGCGTAAAGCAGCCCTCTCTGCTGCTGCCACAGATCACCATCTGTCCTTCTTTACAGAAAAGCCTGTGAATCCCACGTTCTGTAAAAAGTTTTGGACGTCCATGCATTTAGCCTCTTGTGGTAGTTTCACTCTTCCTCTACTTCCTTCCGTAGATGTTCACGACAATAGCACGTGAACATTCCACCAGCTTTACCGTTTCCGAGATACTCATTCACAGCGGCTCTGCGAAATACCAATCTGCCGTTTGTTAAAGCGGCTGATTTACTTTCAGTGAATTTGTGAATTTGCAGCCCATATCTTCGCTACGGTCATCCCGTGTCGCTCTGCTTACATTCTTTTGTTACAACGTCACGTGCGGCATCCAGCGTGGCGGTGGGCAGTGGTCATAATGTTTTGGCTTATCATTGTGTTGGATACACACTGCTTGATAAATAATTGAAGCACTCAGGAGGGGAGGAAGAAATGAAAGAGGGCACGCGATGTTACTTCAGTGATTACTTATCAGTGCGACGTTGCCGACTTATCAGTATGACGTTGCGGCCCCTATGGCCTCGATGAAGCGCCGATTCGGTTTGGTAGGATGTGAAAAATCGTTCACATCCCCCTCAGGCCAGTTGATCGATAACTGTTGTAGCTGGTCCTCGATAACCTGGGTGCTGTCACTGGGACCGAGCTCGTGGTTCCACGCATGTTCTGTCAGGGTCTGATATGGTGCTCTTACTGGCAACGTAAGTACGTCAGTGTCACGCGTACAGTTCATAAAGATATATGCCTAGTGTGAACGAGCATTGTCTCGCTCAAAAATGGCACCGCGATACCGTCGAATGACACGGAATGCAAGATGCCTGTGACGTATCTAGTAGCGTCAAGAGTACCCTCAGTGCCGGCCGGTGTGGCCGAGCGGTTATAGACGCTTCAGTCCGGAACCGCGCGACCGCTACGGTCGCAGGTTCGAATCCTGCCTCCGGCATGAATATGTGTGATGCCCTTAGGTTAGTTAGGTTTAAGCAGTTCTAAGTTCTAGGGGACTGATGACCTCAGATGTTAAGTCCCATAGTGCTCAGAGCCATTTGAATCATTTTTGAACTTACGGCGTTTATTTACACAGTCTGCACCGTCCCGCCTTGCTAGCAGTGGTTGATGTCGACAGGCTTCATTTTACATCTACAGGTTTCGGAATTTTGCGATCGATGGTCATCTGGGCCATTCTGAACCGCTGCTCATCGCTGAACACAGTGTGAAGCTCATCGCTGAACACAGTGTGAACTACTCATCCTCAGGCCATGGTACCTGGTCGTGGCACCACTGCAATAACGGCTATTCGTGTCGTTGTGTTAACGGCAGCCTACACGTGAGACGGTAAACCTCTGGTCTGTCTGCTACTAGTTTCCGACCAATGGAGTGTGATGACACAGAATGCTGCTGATCTCGGATGGTAGGCGCAAAGTAAAGGGGTTACAATGTACGTTACTTGGAGCGCAATACGGCGATCCTCCTCGTGGTTATCAGACATGATCAACAGGAACCTTGACGGCGAATATACCTGTCCTCACGTTCGCATGCAGTCCAACATGGGGTCAGCGTGTAGTCTCCCTCTGCGGACCTGCAGTCGTATACTTGTCTGACGTAACACATTGACATTCTCATCTGCTGTATATGCCCGACTTTTCGTTTTATCTAGACCGAGATGGAGCAGCCACAAATACACTACTGCCCATTAAAATTGCTACACCAAGAAGAAATGCAGATGATAACCTGGTATTCATTGGACAAATACATTATACTAGAACTCTCATGTGACTACATTTTCACGCATTTTGGGTGCATAGATCCTGACGAACCTGTACCCAGAACAACCACCTCTGGCCGTAATATCGGCCCTGATACGCCTAGGCATTGAGTCAAACAGAGACTGGATGGCGTGTACAGGTACAGATGCCCATGCAGCTTCAACACCATACCACAGTAAATCAAGAGTAGTGACTGGCATATTGTGACGAGCCAGTTGCTCGGCCAACAGTGACCAGACGTTTTCAATTGGTGAGAGATCTGGAGAAGGTGCTGGCCAGGGCAGCAGTCGAACATTTTCTGTATCCAGACAGGCCCGTACAGGACCTGCAACACGTGGTCGTGCATTATCCTACTGAAATGTAGGATTTCCCAGGGATCGAATGAAGGGTAGAGCTACGAGTCGTAACACATCTGAAATGTAAAGTCCACTGTTCAAAGTGCCGTCAATGAGAACAAGAGGTGATCGAAACGTGTAACCAACGGCATCCCATACCATCAAGCTGGGTGATACGCCAGTATGGCGATGACGAATACAGGCTTCCAATGTGCGTTCACCGCGATGCCGCCACACACGGATGCGACCATCATGATGCTGTAAACAGAACGTGGATTCATCTGAAAAAATGACGTTTTGCCATTCGTGCACCCAGGTTCGTCGTCGAGTACACCGTCGCAGGCGCTCCTGTCTGTGATGCAGCGTCAAGGGTAACCGCAGCCATGGTCTCCGAGCTGATAATCTATGTTGTTGCAAACGTCGTCCAACTGTTCGTGCAGATGGTTGTTGTGTTGCAAACGTCCCCATCCGTTGACTCAGGGATCGAGACGTGGCTGCACCATCCGTTACAGCCATGCGGATAAGATGCCTGTCATCTCGACTGTTAGTGATTCGAGGCCGTTGGGATCCAGCTCGGCGTTCCGTATTACTCTCCAGAAACCACCGATTCCATATTCTGCTAACAGTCATTGGATATCGACGAACGCGAGCAGCAATGTCGTGATACGATAAACCGCAATCACGATAGGCTACAGTCCGACCTTTATCAAAGTCGGAAACGTGATGGTACGCATTCCTCTTTCTTACATGAGGCATCACAACAACGTTTCACAAGGCAACGCCGGTCAACTGCTGTTTGTGTATGAGAAATCGGTTGGAAACTTTCCTCATGTCAGCACGTTGTGTCACCACCAGCGCCAACCTTGCGTGAATGTTCCGAAAAGGTAATCATTTGCATATCACAGCATCTTCTTCCTGACGGTTAAATTTCGCGTCTGTGGCACGTCATCTTCGTGGTGTAGCAATTTTAATGGCCATTAGTGTATCTTCTCTGTAACGGCGACTGGATTTCGGATGTTCATAATAATTAATGTTAACTTCTTCATCAGTCGATTTGCTCTTCATTTGTTGCTGCGTTATGGAAGGCAAGGTAGCTAATCACGTCTTTATATGTTAGTTATTAATTACTAATACACACGTTGTTATGAAAGTCACTCTAGTATTTTTATTAACAACATTCAATAATAGTTAAATGATCATGAATTATTATGTTTTGTATATAGGGAAAAGGAAGGTTGATCCTACAATTACTCTCAGGAATTACGGTGACTAAAATGTCCGTGATTTTTTATACTTCGTCACTCAAAGATATTACAGCAAGGACTATGATCCATTGCTACACTTCGATACAGTCATTCTAACTTCTGACACTTTTACTTTCACAAAGCTAAGTGTCCAATTCCGTTCTTATATTGAATTTTACGTCCCTTCGTATAGTCCGCAGACCCTATTATCGGTTATTCGGCATGTAACAGTGTTTAACACTGAGCGCTATATTTTCTAGCTCACACAATTCCCCAGACTTTCTTATCAGTGACCTTACGTCAAAGTCTGCCCCATATAAATTAACTATAGTCAACTTCCTTGCAGTGCCCTGATACTCTCTGTAGCATGTCACGCTATATCGCACGCCGCAACTAAGTAGACTTATTCAGAGCGCAGAAAACAAGACAATAGAGCTAACAATAAACGTTAATGGTTTATATAGTGAAATTTAGGAACAAAAGTAGCCGCGTTTAAACCCTCTTCGATTTCCCTGAAGCGCTACTTTGCTGGGGGCGTTATTCTGATGAGAGAACATATGTAACTTTTGCAGTGCTATTAATTATTTCCGATATTACCGGTCACGTTTCCCCTATATGAGAATAAGCCTGATAATATTGTTCTCAATTAAAATATCGGTTGTAACTGTCACATCTAAATACAGGGTGTTTCAAAAATGACCGGTATATTTGAAACGGCAATAAAAACTAAACGAGCAGCGATAGAAATACACCGTTTGTTGCAATATGCTTGGGACAACAGTACATTTTCAGGCAGACAAACTTTCGAAATTACAGTAGTTACAATTTTCAACAACAGATGGCGCTGCGGTCTGGGAAACTCTATAGTACGATATTTTCCACATATCCACCATGCGTAGCAATAATATGGCGTAGTCTCTGAATGAAATTACCCGAAACCTTTGACAACGTGTCTGGCGGAATGGCTTCACATGCAGATGAGATGTACTGCTTCAGTTGTTCAATTGTTTCTGGATTCTGGCGGTACACCTGGTCTTTCAAGTGCCCCCACAGAAAGAAGTCACAGGGGTTCATGTCTGGCGAATAGGGAGGCCAATCCACGCCGCCTCCTGTATGTTTCGGATAGCCCAAAGCAATCATACGATCATCGAAATATTCATTCAGGAAATTAAAGACGTCGGCCGTGCGATGTGGCCACGAGGTTTTCGCAGTGTCGTCTAAGGCAGTTTGTACCGCCACAAATTCACGAAGAATTTCCAGATAGCGTGATGCAGTAATCGTTTCGGATCTGAAAAATGGGCCAATGATTCCTTTGGAAGAAATGGCGGCCCAGACCAGTACTTTTTGAGGATGCCGGGACGATGGGACTGCAACATGGGGCTTTTCGGTTCCCCATATGCGCCAGTTCTGTTTATTGACGAAGCCGTCTAGGTAAAAATAAGCTTCGTCAGTAAACCAAATGCTGCCCACATGCATATCGCCGTCTTCAATCCTGTGCACTATATCGTTAGCGAATGTCTCTCGTGCAGCAATGGTAGCGGCACTGAGGGGTTGCCGCGTTTGAATTTTGTGTGGATAGAGGTGTAAACTCGGCGCATGAGACGATACGTGGACGCTGGCGTCATTTGGACCGCAGCTGCAGAAACCCGAGGCTGCTGTTGGATCACCTGCTGCACTAGCTGCACGTTGCCCTCTGTGGTTGCCGTACGCTGTCGCCCTACCTTTCCAGCACGTTCATCCGTCACGTTCCCAGTCCGTTGAAATTGTTCAAACAGATCCTTTATTGTATCGCTTTTCGGTCCTTTGGTTACATTAAACCTCCGTTGAAAACTTCGTCTTGTTGCAACAACACTGTGTTCTAGGCGGTGGAATTCCAACACCAGAAAAATCCTCTGTTCTAAGGAATAAACCATGTTGTCTACAGCACACTTGCACGTTGTGAACAGCACACGCTTACAGCAGAAAGACGACGTACAGAATGGCGCACCCACAGACTGCGTTGTCTTCTATATCTTTCACATCACTTGCAGCGCCATCTGTTGTTGAAAATTGTAACTACTGTAATTTCGAAAGTTTGTCCGCCTGAAAATGTACTGTTGGAAATGGAAATGAGCGTTTGGCGTCATTGGCCGGGAGGCCCCTCGCGGGGCAGGTCCGGCCGCCATATCGCAGGTCTTATTACATTCGGCGCCACATTGGGCGACCTGCACGCCGGATGGGGATGAAATGATGATGAACACAACACAACACCCAGTCCCTGAGCGGAGAAAATCTCCGACCCAGCCGGGAATCGAACCCGGGCCCAGAGGACGGCATTCCGTCACGCTGACCACTCAGCTACTGGGGCGGACAATGTACTGTTGTCCCAAGCATATTGCAACAAACGGTGTATTTCTATCGCTGCTCGTTTAGTTTCTATTGCCGTTTCAAATATACCGGTCATTTTTGAAACACCCTGTATCTAAAAAAAAAACCTGGATACTGCGCAATTTAACTTGGAGCTCAAACGAAACCAGCAGTGAGCCCCTTTCGAAACTGACAGGTACTCATAACTCATAATGCTGGCTGACAGGACTACATGGGAGCTCCGTGACTTTCAGAGTGATTGTTGGATGTCCGATGTAGTTTACGATTTTTATATATCTTACAAGGCATGGCAGCACCAGTAAATGTGATCGGTATTAATACACACTGCCAAAGGCCCTGCCGCAGTGGTAACACCGGTTCTCGTCAGATCACCGAAGTTAAGCGCTGTCGGGCTGGACTAGCAGTTGGATGGGTCACCATCCGGTCTGCCAGGCACTGTTGGCACATGGGGTGCACTAAGCCCTTGTGAGGCAAACTGAAAAGCTGTTTGATTGAGAAGTAGTGGCTCGGGGCACGGAAACTGACATACGCCCGGGAGAGCGGTGTGCTGATCATATGCCCCTCCATATCCGCATCGAGTGATGATGCCTATGAACTGAGGGTTCAAAAATGGTTCCAATGGCTCTGAGCACTATGGGACTTAACATCGGAGGTCACCAGTCCCCCAGAACTTAGAACTACTTAAACCTAACTAACCTAAGACATCACACACATCCATCCCCGAGGCAGGATTCGAACCTGCGACAGTAGCGGTCGCGCGGTTCCAGACTGAAGAGCCTAGAACCGCTCGGCCACTGCACCCGGCGAACTGAGGGTGACACGGCGGCTAGTCAGTACCTTTGGGCCTTCGTAGCCTTTTGGAGTGGAGTTTAGTTTTATTAATACACGCTGTTGGTGGATCCAGCAGTTACGGAGCGTTAAAGCTCCCATCATTTACATAGCAGAACTGATGTACGAACTACATCTGACCTTGCTTTCTTAGTGTTTCACTGTTCTTGACCGGCAATAATATACACAGGGTGATTATAATTAAAATTAAACTTTCAAACCACTGTAGAAATTACACCACTGCTCAGAATGACGTCAAATTGGAACGGAATATTATCGCAGCAGGGGGAATACGTATGTCAGAAAAAAACAAATAGTTACAAAATGTAGCATTAGATGGTGCTGTAAGCATCATACTTTAATACTGGTCGGTTACAAATGACAAATGAGTCATACTAAAATGCCTGTGGTGTACGTGTGACGTTAAACAAACTGTACTGCTCAGTGTGCATGGTTGTACAGGTGTGATACCGTTAGTTACGTAAGCCCATCCACCATGGTAAAATCATGTTACATCAAAATAAATGAAAGGCACCAGTTTGCTTTTGTTCTACTATATTACTTTTATTGTTAATCGGTTTTCAGCTTACGAGGCCATCTTCAGACATTTACTATTATCTTTGGTGATAATACTCAGTAAATGTCTGAAGATGGCCTTGTAAGCCAAAAACGGTTATCAATAAAAGTAATATTGTATAACAAAAGCAAACTGGTGCTTTTCATTTATTACAATGTTGTTCTACCAAGAACCGACGGAAGATTCTGTTAATATCATATCACATCGGTTGGGAAAAACCGTTTTTAATTGTCATGAGGCCAAAACCGCATAAAAAGCGTCACTCGCATCGGTTTTTAATTTTTCAGTGGCAAAAAATCGCAGAAAAACCATCAAACAAAATCAAATCGGATTAGTAATTTCCGTGTGACTGGCGCAAAACATGTTCTCTATGCTGTCCACCGTTTTCTGCAACAAGCTGAAATCGAGAAACAGCATTTTCCACAACTGATCGAAGTGTTTCCAGGGTCACGTTCAGAATGTGTTGCGCAGTGTGTGCCTTCAATGCAGCTATGTTTGCAATCGGAACAGTGAACACATCATCTTTCAGACAGCCCCACAGCCAGAAGTCACACGGATTAAGATCAGGTGATTGGGACGGCCAGGCTGTAGGGAAAAGGCAGGTGATAATTCTAGCATTTCCGAAGTGGCGCTTCAGCAACTGCTTAACTGGATTTTCAATGTGCAGAGGTGTGCCATCTTGCATAAAAATGATCTCATCAACACATTCACGCTGTTTGAGAGCTGGAATGACGTGTTTGCGCAAAAGACACTCGTACGCTTACCAGTGACTGTACAGGCAACAGGACCAGAAGCACCTGTCTCTTCGAAACAATATGGCCCTAAGATAGACACAGTGACCTTTCCAGGATGAATTCCTACTGGTTGATTTGCATGTGGATCTTCCGTTGCCCATATTCGACAATTCTGTGTATTGATATATCATGTCAGATGGAAGTGGGCTTCTTCTGTCGACAAAATCTTCCACTGCCATCTATCGTCCACTTCGATGCGAGCAAGAAATTCTAAAGCAAAGGTCTCTCTTCCTGGCAGGTCAACAGGAAAAATGGATAGCAAAGAAGGATGTTTTGTAGAATTTTACGCACCGTGCTCACGACAATATCAAATGTTCCGGCAGTTCTCCGTGCAATACACGTTTGCACACCACCACTCGCCTCCTCCTGCTTTGCTGTGGCCACTACTTCCGGTGAAGTGGAATCAGTTCGTTTCCTCCCTCTACCAGGTTGCACACCAAAAGAACCTGTCTTTTCGAATTTCCGCATCATTTTCTGCGGACCCACTACAGTCATCGGCCAACGCCTTTTTTCAAAACCTTCAGTGTCCGGAACTTCTGCAGAGCGACGTGTGCACAGTATTCATCCTTGTAATACAGCTTTACAGGCAGAGCGTGATCCTGATTTGAGACGCGAAAGGAAGAAAAACTTCATTGGGTCCTGGGCATGACAAGTGTTTTCATTTACGTATTCTGACACGTACATCGCCATCTATTGATCAATTTCACATATTTATTTTTACTTCTCCTACACGTTTTCCCCCCTTCTCCGGTGATATTTCGTTGCAGTTTGACGTAATTCTTTTGTTTGTAGAGCCATCTTCCGCAGCAGCTGTTAACATCTGTTATTATAGGTTATCTGTCTTGAGCTGACTGCACTGCAATTAAAAAGAATGCGTTTCGCTTTTATTTACAAAGTATCTTCTGTGGCATTCTGTAAATTGGATGCATAAGTTTGTACATTTATTTTTGATTCTTTTAGGTTAAAAACAGATAGTCTGTAAGCTACATACGGTGTTTCTTTACATAGTCTGCACCTTGCCCTCTTGCTAACAGTGGTTAATGTCGACAGGTTCATTTCACATCTGCAGTTTTGGCATTTTGCGTTATTTCATGCACTACACTGTTTATAATTGACATTCTTAACTGTTTTTCATACATCACTGCTACAATGTTTATGCCTATTCGTTTGTTTTCGTTCACGTTGTGAGTGGTGCTAACCTATGAAACAATTATGTGTGTGTGTGTGTGTGTGTGTGTGTGTGTGACAGAGAGAAAGAGAGAGAGAGAGAGATGTAATTATGACCAGTGGTGTTACTTCTGCAGCGTTTTGAAAATTTAATTTTAATTCAGCTGATGTAAATCCTACAGAAGTCATGTGGGTCGCTATCGGGTGACATCACAGCGTACTCAAATCACCGGTCCGTTATTTACGTGATTTACATGTCCTGTGCGTAGACATATAATGCCGCATAATCAAACAAATCTAGCAACAAACTGTCGGATCCCTGATACGCAGTATCAGTAACGCATTTCGTTCGGAAGACGGACAAACAAGCTATAATGCAGATAGTCATAATGTTTTAGGTCATCAGTGTACGATGTACCATTTCTCTTCACCATCCCAGATAACTAATTGTCCATGAAAAGAATGAAAAATTCATCAAGCAAACGTTGTCTATCTACCAGGCAGACATTAACCAGCACGACTGCCTTTCTAGTAAATTTGTTCGTTACAAAGAAATGAGCAGCAGTGCGTCTTTTATAAATAGCACCCTACGTTTTGTATTAGGCAGTTGACTTCTCCTCCTGAAACCTTGTTACAAAACCTATTCCAATGTGCCAGGCACATTGCATGTATGGGTTACCCTAGACGTAGCCTTTCAGTGAAGTTGGATTATTCCAACAGCACTTCGCTCAGTCGCATCACTAAACACAATTTCGCTGTAAACGTGCCCCATTTCTGGTCATATACACACGTCAAAAAAAGTTTTGCATCACCTCGGTTCTGAGAGTTCCGAAACCTGTACATAAAACTGGAATAGAGATCAACACAAACGTCATTTCCGCCCTTTTTATTGCTAATGAAAGCTACACATTGCATGTTGTACCACCATACAGCGAAAACTTCAGAGGTGTTGGTCCAGATTGCTCTACACACCGGTACCTCTAATACCCAGCAGCACGTCCTCTTGCATTGAGGCATGCCTGTATTGGTCGTGGCATACTATCCACAAGTTCATCAAGGCACTGTTCGTCCACATTGTTCCACTCGTCAATGACGATTCGGCGTATATCTCTCAGAGTGGTTGCTGCGTCACGTCGTCCATAAACAGCCTTTTTCATCCTATCCCAGGCATATTCGATAGGGTTCATGTCTGGAGAACATACTGGCCACTCTAGTCGAGCGATGTCGTTATCCTGAAGGAAGTCATTCACAAGATGTGCACGATGGGAGCGCGAATTGTCGTCCATGAAGACGAATACCTCGCCAATACCTGCCGATATGGTTGCACTATCGGTCGGAGGATGGCATTCACGTATCGTACAGTCGTTAAGGCGCCTTCCATGACCACCAGCGGCGTACGTCGGCCCCACATAATGCCACCCTAAAGCAGCAGGAAATTTCCACCTCCCTGCAGTCGCTCGACAGTGCGTCTAAGGCGTTAAGCCCGACCAGGTGGCCGCAAACATGTTTCCGTCGATTGTCTGGTTGAAGGCATATGCGACACTCATCGGTGAAGAGAACATGTTGCCAATACTGAGCGGTCCATTCGGCATGTTGTTCGGCCCATTTATTCCGCGCTGCATGGTGTTGTGGTTTGAAAGATGGACGCCATAGACGTCGGAAGTGAAGTTGCGCATCAAGCAGCCTACTGCGCACAGTTTGAGTCGTAAGACGACGTCCTGTGGCTGCACGAAAAGCATTACTCAAAGTGGCGGCCGGCCGGAGTGGCCGTGCGGTTCTGGGCGCTACAGTCTGGAACCGAGTGACCGCATCGGTCACAGGTTCGAATCCTGCCTCGGGCATGGATATGTGTGATGTCCTTAGGTTAGTTAGGTTTAATTAGTTCTAAGTTCTAGGCGACTGATGACCTCAGAAGTTAAGTCGCATGGTGCTCAGAGCCATTTGAGCCATTTGAACGTGGTGGCGTTGCTGTCAGGTTTCCTCCGAACCATAATCCGTAGGTAGCGGTCATCCACTGCAGTAGTAGCGCTTGGGCGGCCTGAGCGAGGCATGTCATCGACAGTTCCTGTCTCTCTGTATCTTCTCCATGTCCGGACAATGTCTCTTTCGTTCATTCCAAGATGCCTGGACACTTCCCTTGTTGAGAGCCCTGCCTGGCACAAAGTAACAATGCGGACGCTATCGAACGGCGGTATTGACCGTCTAGGCATGGTTGACCTACAGAGTAGACGAGCCGTGTACCTCCTTCCTCGTGGAATGACTGGAACTGATCGGATGCCGGACCCCCTCCGTCTAATAAGCGCTTGTTGTTTACATCTTTGAGCGGGTTTGGTGACAGAACAAAAACGTCTATCTTCAGATGTTCTGGGAACGGGGTTGGTCCAAAACTTTTTTTGATGTGTGTATATAAGCCGTATATCCTAGAATAAGAAGATTGGCACAAATCGATGCTGTTCAAATAACAATACTGGAATAATTCGTCATGGGTGGGGAGAATGTCTTAGTCTACTATTTTGAGACATGTAGTTATCTCTTACTGTTTCATCTGTCACATCTGTGAATATAGGTGATACCACTGGCCAATGTGCAAATGTATCAGGTTTGATTGAGGAGATGACCTGGTAGGGCGTTTAAGTCGTCGTTCCTGCCACTCGAACCTACCCTTTTGTGTCACCCATGAAAGGCTGTGCAAACTTGCCAACTCCAGCAACACTAGATCAACTTCTTAGTATTTCTTCTTTAAGTGTTACACTTTCCTCATGAAGCTACTTGTGACAACTTACGAATTCGACAAGTGAGAACTGCGACGGGTCTCTGCCCTGCTCTTAATCAGCCACGACGTTAGCCTTTGTCGTAACCTCTTCGTCGGAGAAAAAAATGGTTCAAATGGCTCTGAGCACTATGGGACTTAACTTCTGAGGTCATCAGTCACCTAGAACTTAGAACTGCCTAGACCTACCTAACCTAAGGACATCACAGACATCCATACCCGAGGCAGGATTCGAACCTGCGACCGTAGCGGTCGCGCGGGTCCAGACTGTAGCGCCTAGAACTGCACGGCCACCTCGGCCGTCTCTTCGTCGGAGACAGTCAGGTCGTCACTCGGTCGTCGTCCTCTTCCCGCGCCCGGGGTGACGCCGCTTGGTGATCCCTCTGTGCTGCCGTCATGAATCCTCTAGAAGTGAGCGTCTCCACTTCGACAGAAGGAAAACACCTAGTGCCTCGAATGTAGTTTCATGTGCATTTTCTTGATACGTGACCACGTAGAGCGACATGTGCTTGAAAAACGAAAAAGAAAAAAAATTGGTTTTGCTACGTTTATAAACTGACACAGATTTGGTCCTATTATTACAGCATATAGTTAAAACGTATGCTTTTATAGGGTGTACAAAAATGTTTCCGTTACCAGTCACAATAAAATGTTATTTACTCGTCACACGACCGGTTTCGGGCTTGTGCCCATCCTCAGGTGTTTATATATACATTAAGGTATGCCTTTATGTTTTGCGTCGTTCTTTACTTGCTTCTGTATTACTGGAAATTTGGTAAATCTATGCAGTTACATGAAAGGCTTTTCGTTTTATGGCATACATGTTTCCCTTCTTAATATTTCTGAAGCATCTGCAGTGGCCTGTAAGTTTTCTTTTATGTGTATACTAACTGCATTATAAAACAAGTACAGAATCATATATAAAGGGAAATGTACTGACTCCACAACTGACTGACTTGCATTCCACATTTTTAAGGACAGAAACTTGAAATTCAGTGTGGTTGTCGACCTTATACTGAAAGCATCATTCACAAGAGATTTACCGAAATTCCGCCCCTAAGGGGATAACATGCCGGCTGAAAAGTTTCTTGAAAGTATGTCGCTATGAAGGCAATATATATAGGGTGTCCCATTTATCTTGACCACCCTAAATAACTGTTTGTCCAGATCCAAATTACAAAATGTTTTAAGCAAATGTTCTTTAGCCGACAAGGGGACATAAATCAGCATGATTGCTTTCACTGTAGCTTTGTTTTTTACAACGATATGAACAGTGGTATGACTTTTCTAAATGGCACCCTGTATTTTTTATTCGGTAATTAATTTTATCACCTAAAGACCCATTTAAAATGTATCATAGTATACCATTCACTGAAACACAACGTTATTAATTACCTAACACAACATTGACGTTGACGCTCCCGGCGATTAATGCAGGTACTCGGGGTAATGGAACACATGCACGTGCTGACGTTGACAGAGGACAAACGTAAACATAAGTAGAATGCACACCCGTCATTCCGTCAACCATCATCAGTTGAAGAGTTGTGTGAGTAGAATGTACACCAACGAAGAGAAGGTAGAAATGCTGCTCATCTATGGGGAATGTAAGTTAGCAGAACAGTAATTGCAATGTTTTTTTCGTGTGTACAGGTAAATTTAGTACAGTATTTTAGTCCTTTTAAATACTGTTGTGTAGAGTAGGCATACAGTAAAGGCTGCCCTTCCTAAAACTGCATCGACATAACGTTTCTTTTCTTGTTGTTGTTATTATTGAAGGTAGGCGAAATGCTACGTAAGAATCGGAACTCTACAGAGAGCGATATCCTGAGAAGAACCTACCTTCCCGACGGATGTTTTCTCGTTTTGTTGCGACGCTTCAGGAAACGGGAAGTTTCAGCCCACGAAAAAAGCAACCGTCGTAGCACTCGCACAGACGAAACTGCCGAAGCTACTGTTCTCACTTCAGTTACTATGAATCAACAGGTGAGCACACGACAGCTTGAACTTGAGATCGGCATTCCTAAAACCAGTGTACATCGTATTATTACACGTCACCGGTTCCATCCTTACCTTGTACACCTACATCAAGAATTGTGTGGGAATGATTTCCAGAATGGTGTACAGTTCTGTCAATGGTCACAGCAGCAAATCCTCGCCAATCCGAACTTCTTCTCCAATGTTCCTTTTCAAGGACGGGTAAATACAAGGAACATGCATTATTTGTCCAGCGACAGCCCAAGATGGCTTAGACAGGTGGAACGTCAGAGTCATGCCGGGATGGTTCCTCTGAAAGGGCATGGCCGACTTCCTTCCCCGTCCTTCCCTGATCCGACGAGACCGATGACCTAGCAGTTTGGTCTCTACCCACAAAACAACAACAACAACAACATCAGCGTCAATGGAGAGTTAACGCCTGGTGTGGAATGCTTGGCACTACAATTATTGGCCCTTATTTCATCAATGGTAGTCCAAATGGCACTGCGTATGCCAACTTTCTGAAACGAATTTTCCTCCTCTTCTGGATGAAGTGCTGCGAAGAACCAGAATGCTTATGTGGTATCAACACGATGGATTTTCAGCACATAATGCCTTGCGTGCACGTCATGTTCTGAACCGAAGGTGTCCTGCCAGGTGGATTGGTCGAGGGGGAACAGTTACTTGTCCTGCTAGGTGTCCTGATTTAAATCCTACGGACTCTTTTCTTTGGGGATGCATTAAAGACGTTGTCTATCGCGATATTCCAACAGCTCCAGAGGTCGTGCAGGAGTGTATCACGCTTGCTTGTAATTCGGTCTAGCAGGAAACACTGGAAGCAGTAAATAATTCTTTCATTCAGTGAGTGCACCAGTGTATCGGTGTCCGGGGTCACCACGTTAAGCCCCTTTGAATCTTCTACTCCTGGGAAATGGTACAGGAGAGTCAAAGTCAATTTGTGTTATGTTTTTACTTGGTTTTCATTTATTTTCTGACAATTCCAACAAGTGGAGGAGTTTGTGATGCCGGGCACAAAGTCACTGTTGTGTTATGTAATTAATAACATTGTGTTTCAGTGAATGGTACACTGTGATACATTTCTGAATAGGTCTTTAGGAGAGGAAATGAATTACCTAATAAAAAAATATAGGACGCCATTTAAAGAAGTCATACCGCTGTTCATATCTATGTAAAAAAACATAGCTACAACGAAGGCAATCATGCTGATTGATGTCACCCTGACGGCTAAAGAACATTTTCTTGAAACATTTAGTAATCTGCACCTGCACAAACAGTTATTTAGGGTGGTCAGGATAAATAGGCACCCTGTATATATACACTTACTTCGGTAGTTTTGGGAATCCAATCGCTAAGGGGGTGAAAAATGGGACGAACTTTTTTACGGAAATACTTCATTACGAAAGCGTTTTTGAAATAAATCCCTGAAAATTTGTGTTTGCCTTCTTGTTTACGGAGAAAAAAATATGCGTTTCAGTGAAATAGGGGATGAGAACTTTTATGAAGATATTTCGCTGCATTAAAACATTTTAAAGCTAAATCGGAAAAAACTGATATTTGACTTTTTCGTTAAAACTGAAGAAACATGTGTTAGCGAATGAATCTTTTTATGGAAATATCGTCACAAGAACTTGACAGCAAGGGTTAACAAAGACTTTCGACTCCAGCTACCGGAAATGGTTTTTGGTCACAAGTTCTTTCGGAAAAGATTACGCGTCTGTGGCCTTCATTTGCGTGAATAGTTTAGAAGGTGTTGAAAATTGTGAACAACATAAAAATTCTTTTAAAGAGAAAGAAAAGCAAAAAAATCTGTGCAGACTATATTTTATACGTGAGTGAAGCATTTAGTTTTTCTATGCCTGTTGCAGCACGGACGGACAGGCTACATATCCAAATGTAGTGGGTTTTGTAACTTCTAACAAAGGATAGGAGATCGTTACAGGGGTTGGTTGTCGTTTTTAAGACTAAGAAATTCTCTTGATAGTGAAGTAATTTAATAACGCTACATGACTTGCTTCGGCCATGCCTTCACGTTTTAATAGTGAAAAAAGGGACACGTAAGAATGAGTTTCCTCCAGAGATGAAGCGGATTTTATAATCTTATTATTTGAAATTCCGGAAGTAGCAGGAATATGACACCAGGAGAAAACTGCTATTCACAACTTGTGCATACAACAGCCAGACTGCAGATGTTGGACTTGATGGTCATGGAACGGAAACAGAAATTGCGAAGGAAGTAGGACAGGCTTGTAGTCTATGGCCCCTGTTATTCCACCTGTTCGTTGAGGAAGCTTTGAAGGAAACAAACGAAGATGTTGCAAAAGGAAGTAAGTTTCAAGAATAATAAATAAAACCGTTGCAGCTAGCCGATTCTCCACAAAGGACTTGGAAGAGCAATTGAATAGAATGGATAACGTCTTCAAAAAAGATTATAAGATGAACATAAACAGACGTAATACAAGGTAAATGGAAGGTAGTCGAATTAAATCAGGAAAATCAGGCGATTATGAGAGAATATGTTAGGAAGTGAGATGCCGAAAGTGATGGATGAGTTTTGTTACTTGGGCAGCGAAATAACAGATAGTGGCTGAAGTAGAGAGGATATAAAACGCATGCTGGTAAAAGCTCAATAATTACGTCTGAGAAAGAGGAATTTGTTGACACCGAAAACAAAGTTAAATATTGCGAAGGATTTACTGTCTAACGGGTAACCCTGTACGGAAGTGAAACGTGGATGCTGAACTGTTCGAGCAATAAAGGAAGGTTCTGAAATTTCATGCTGTAGAACGATGTTGAAGATTCGAAGAGAACACCGAACAATTAATGAAGAGATACTCTGCCAACCTGGGGAAAAAGTAATATGTGGCACAATTTCTTTAAAAGAAGGAGTCGTTTTATCACTGCTCGAATACAGCAGACAGGTTAAAAATGGATATTAGCTGACGTAGTTATGCAGAAAGGAAGAGTCTTGCACAGGACGGTCTGGCGGGGAGCACCGCATCAAACCAGGGTCTGGCATAAAAACCACAACAACAAATGCAACAAGTTAGCTATGCCCAAACGCATCATAAGATCTTTTTTTTTACATTGCTTGACTAAAATGTGAAGCACCTAGATGACTGTTAGGTAACTTCATACACGTACACCACCGGTGGCTATGTAAGTGACTAGAGTTGGAATTCTCTGTGACTTGTAGATCGGCCGCGAGAGTGCGTTAACGCTGTTCGTGTTTAGGCATGAACAGCATCATATTTTAAGTGATCACTGTGAAGGACACGGAGATACCAAGTATTCATGTGAGACAGCGTTATCAGTAACTGACAGAGTTTGACAGGTGCCTCACTTTGGGCTTTCTTATGGCTGCTTGATCCAATCATGCAATATCCAGATTTATGGGGCAATCATATGTGACAGTATCTCACAGTTGGACTGCTCGGGAATGTGAGGGCCGTCATATTCGTCGTAATCGTTACGGTTGCCCAGGTGTGACCACCACAATGGAGGAGCGCGGCGTTGTGCACCAACCACATAATGACCCCCTCAAATCTGGACCTGCCGGCAGAGAACAGGTAATGAGCCTCTTCAACATTCTGTGTCATCCCGCACCACTGATTGGAGACCAAAAGTAGCCGGACTGGAGAAATGCTGTCACAAGTGTGGGCTGCCATTCACATTCACAACACAAACGGCTGCGCTAGGAGTGACACCATGACCTATAAAAGTGGACTGCTGATGAACGGCCTCCATTGTGTTCAGAGATGAATCGAATTTCTTCCCTACCTCGAATCACCGTCATCGGCGAATATGAGAGGTGACGTTCTTCCAGTGTTTTGGGGTGGAACATCAGTGTTAAGTCTGGCATCATGCTCTCGGGAGCCAGCGGGTATGACTCCAGGTCGCGACTGGTAGTGAATGACGGAGCGGTACGTCACAGACATTCTGCATCCTCATGTGCCACCTTTCGCGAGACGTACCATGGAGCCATTTTTCAACAAGATGCTGATATACGGAATGTGTTTATATGAACTGTATTTGTGATAGTGATGGACTTCTGTAGCCAGGAAGATCACCAGCGCAGTCTCCGATACATAGTGTGTGGGACCAGATTCTAGTTGTGGACCAGCGTGCCTGAGGAAAGGATGTAATGGCCTCATGACAACCTTCATAACCGAATTAGTGCATGTCTGCATGCCAGTGGGTATCCAACGTCATACGGATACTTGAGCTCATGCTGCCGAGTTCTTTGTATGTTTGGCTCGATTTTGTAACCACTGAAATAAAATCACGTATTCTTTCAACTCGTGAATTTTACCTTCGTTTCTTGAACTCATTTTGGATGCCTCGCTACTTTCTCAGCCAGTGTACTTGTTACAGTCACAAATTATCAGTTATCTAGTGAGTATGACAGGCCGTGTACATAGTACGAAGTTTATTTTATTTCTAAGTTTTTCAACAAGGTTGCAGCTTTAAGTATTCATAAACTTAAATTCAGAAGCGAAAATGATTAAAATTAATAGTTTGGGTATTAATAAAACAAGGAAATAGGACGATTGGAAAGAGGTTACGTTCATAAACTGCCACGACCACTCCTCAAGAAGGGGTAGCTGAAGAGATACACTATGTGATCAAAAGTATCCGGACACTTGGCTGAAAATGACTTACAAGTTCGTGGCGCCCTCCATCAGTAATGCTGGAATTCAATATGGTGTAGGCCCACCCTTAGCCTTGATGACATCTTCCACTCTCGCAGGCATACGTTCAATCAGGTACTGGAAGGTTTCTTGGGGAAAGGCAGCCCATTCTTCACTGAGTGCTGCACTGCGGAGAGGTTTCTATGTCGGTCTGTGAGGCCTGGCACGAAGTCGGCAGTCCAAAACATCCCAAAGATGTTCCATAGGATTCAGGTCAGGCCTCTGTGCACGCCAGTCCATTACAGAGATGTTATTGTTGTGTAACCACTCCGCCACAAACCGTGCAGTATGTACAGGTGCCCGATCGTGTTGAAAGATGCAGTCGCCAGCCCAGAATTGCTCTTCAACAGTGAGAAGCAAGAAAATGCTTACAACATCAATGTAGGCCTCTGATTGTCATAATGCCATGTAAAACAACAAGGGGTGCAAGTACCCTTCATGAAAAACACGGCCTCACCATAACACCACCGCCTCCGAATTTTGCTGTTGGCACTACACACGCAGGCAGATGACGTTCACCGGTCATTCGCCATACCCATACATTGCCATCCGATCTCCACATTGTGTACCGTGATTGTTAGCTCTACATAACATTTTTCCAATGTTCAGTCGTCCAAAGTTTACGCTCCTTTCACCAAGCTAGGCGTTGTTTGGCATTTATCGGCGTGATGTGTGGCTTATGAGCAGTCGCTCGACAATGAAGTAAAAGTTTCTCACCTCCTGCCTAACTGTCGAAGTTCTTGCAGTGGAACCTGATGCAATTTGGAGTTCCTGTGTGAATTTCTGGATCGATGTCTGTCTGTTTCTCGTTTCGACCCTCTTCAACTGTCGGTGGTCTCTGTCAGTTGAGGTCGGCCTGTACACTTTTATGCTGTACGTGTCTCTTAACGTTTCCACTTCACTATCACAATGGAAACAGTGTACTTAGGGATGTTTAGGAGTGTAGAAATCTCGCGTACAGGCGTGTGACACAACTGACACCCAATCACCTGACCACGTTCGAAGTCCGTGAGTTCCGCGAAACACCCCATTCTGGTCTCTCATGATGTCTAATGACTACTGAGGTCGCTGATATAGAGTACCTGGCAGCAGCTGGCAGCAAAATGCACCTAACACTAAAAACGGGGTGTCCGGATACTTTTGATCACTTAGTGTGCTGAGCCTCGCGCTCCTGGAAAGCCACTGTCGGATGTACTGTTACTCGTCATCCGATGGCGAGGATGTCAGCAGTATTTACAGCCTGTCGGCTTCGGATGGCGCGATCTTATACATAGGCTAGATTCTGCTTTCCATGCCTGGTGTCCTCTGTTGCTGCATTCAAATGGTTCAAATGGTTCAAATGGCTCTGAGCACTATGGGACTTAACTTCTAAGGTCATCAGTCTCCTAAAACTTAGAACAACTTAAACATAAGTAACCTAAGGATATCACACACACCCATGCCCGAGGCATGATTCGAACCTGCAACCGTTGCGGTCGCGCGGCTCTGGACTGTAGCGTCTATAACCGCTCGGGAACTCTGGCCGGCTTGCTGCATTCAATCTAGACTAAATTATATAGCTAAGTGATGTTTCATATTTCGTTAAGATTAACAGAGACTTTCAGTTTCTGGCGGTACACTTCACAGGATACGTCCGTTCCAGACGGTTGTCCTGTGAGCTTCAGGCAGTTTCACCGTGGGCCTTCGAACACTTATGCAACCCGTCAAACACGGTAGCTCACGGTAGCCGACTCAATCAACCGCAGCGCTTGGCTTTTGCCGTTCATGGTTTGACGGCTAGCTAATTCAACAGTACACTTGCTTATAGAAATATGGCTTACGCACATACCCATGAGTGTGAGCCTTGGTGACACAAGTGTGTAGTAATGGAGTTCTTCTGTATATCCCTTAGGCACGCAGTTAATTCCACGTTACTCGAATACAGATTATCCAAGGCCAGCAGTTATATGTGGCGGACATTGCTTTTGTCACAATTCCGTGGTGCAATTCTTCTTTAAAATAACAAACAGTTTCAGATCAGACCACGGGTCCTAGGATACTTTCCTTTGTTGTTGTTGTTGTAGTTGTTGTTGGGGTCTTCAGTCCTGAGACTGGTTTGATCCAGCTCTCCATGCTACTCTTTCCTATGCAAGCCTCTTCATCTCCCAGTACCTACTGCAACCTACATCCTTCTGAATCTTCATAGTGTATTCATCTCTTGGTCTCCCTCTAGGATTTTTACCCTCCACGCTGCCCTCCATTACTAAATTGGTGATCCCTTGATGCCTCAGAACATGTCCTACCAACCGATCCCTTCTTCTGGTCAAGTTGTGCCACAGACTTCTCTTCTCCCCAATCCTATTCAATACTTCCTCATTAGTTACGTGATCAACTCATCTAATCTTCAGCATTCTTCTGTAGCACCACAATTCAAAAGCTTCTATTCTCTTCTTGTCCAAACTATTTATCGTCCATGTTTCACTTCCATAAATGGCTACACTCCATACAAATACTTTCACAAACGACTTCCTAAAACTTAAACCTATACTCGATGTTAACAAATTTCTCTTCTTCAGGAACACTTTCCTTGCCATTGCCAGTCTCCATTTTATATCCTCTCTACTACGACCATCATCAGTTATTTTGCTCCCCAAATAGCAAACCTCATTTACTACTTTAAGTGTCTCATTTCCTAATCTAATTCCCTCAGCATCACTCGACTTAATTCGACTAATTTCCATTATACTCGTTTTGCTTTTGTTGATGTTCATCTTATATCCTCCTTTCAAGACACTATCCATTCCGTTCAACTGCTCTTCCAAGTCCTTTGCTGTATCTGACAGAATTAAGATGTCATCGGCGAACCTCAAAGTTTTTATTTCTTCTCCATGGATTTTAATACCTACTCCGAATTTTTCTTTTGTTTCCTTCACTGCTTGCTCAATATACAGATTGAATAACACTGGGGAGAGACTACAACCCTGTCTCACTCCCTTCCCAACCACTGCTTCCCTTTCATGTCCCTCGACTCTTATAACTGCCATCTGGTTTCTGTACAAATTGTAAATAGCCTTTCTCTCCCCGTATTTTACCCCTGCCCCCTTCAGAATTTGAAAGAGGGTATTCCAGTCAACATTGTCGAAAGCTTTCTCTATGTCTACAAATGCTAGAAACGTAGGTTTGCCCTTCCTTAATCTAGCTTCTAAGATAAGTCGTATGGTCAGTATAGCCTCACGTGTTCTAACATTTCTACGGAAACCAAACTGATCTTCCCCGAGGTCGGCTTCTACTAGTTTTTCCATTCGTCTGTAAAGAATTCGCGTTAGTATTTTGCAGCTGTGACTTATTAAACTGATAGTTCCGTAATTTTCACATCTGTGAACACCTGCATTCTTTGGGATTGGAATTATTATATTCTTCTTGATGTCTGAGGGTATTTCGCCTGTTTCATACATTTTGCTCACCAGATGGTAGAGTTTTCTCAGGACTGGCTCTCCCAAGGCCGTCAGTTCCAATGGAATGTTGTCTACTCCGGGGGCCTTGTTTCGACTCAAGTCTTTAAGTGCTCTGTCAAACTCTTCACGCAGTATCGTATCTCCCATTTCATCTTCATCTACATCCTCTTCCATTTCCGTAATATTGTCCTCAAGTACATAGCCCTTGTATAGGCCCTCTATATACTCCTTTCACCTTTCTGCTTTCCCTTCTTTGCTTAGAACTAGGTTTCCATCTGAGCTCTTGATGTTCATACAAGTGGTTCTCTTATCTCCAAAGGTCTCTTTAATTTCCCTGTAGGCAGTATCTATCTTACCCATAGTGAGATAAGCCTCTACATCCTTACATTTGTCCTCTAGCCATCCCTGCTTAGCAATTTTGCACTTCCGGTCGATCTCATTTTTGAGACGTTTGTATTCCGTTTTGCATTATTCATTTACTGCAATTTTATATTTTCTCCTTTCATCAATTAAATTCAATATTTCTTCTGTTACCCAAGGATTTCTACTAGCCCTTGTCTTTTTACCTACTTGATCCTCTGCTGCCTTCACTACTTCTTCCTTCAAACCTACCCATTCTTCTTCTATTGTATTTCTTTCCCCCATTCCTGTCAATTGTTCCCATATGCTCTCCCTGAAACTCCGTACAACCTCTGGTTCTTTCAGTTTATCCAGGTCCCATCTCCTTAAATTCCCACCTTTTTGCAGTTTCTTCAGTTTTAATCTATAGGTCATAAGCAATAGACTGAGGTCAGAGTCCACATCTGCCCCTGGAAATGTCTTAATATTTAAAACCTGGTTCCTAAATCTCTGTCTTACCATTATATAATCTATCTGAAACCTGTCAGTATTTCCAGGCTTCCTCCATGTATACAGCCATCTTTTATGATTCTAGAACCAAGTGTTAGCTATGATTAAGATATGCTCTGTGCAAAATTCTACCAGGCGGCTTCCTCTTTCATTTATTAGTCCCAATCCATATTCACCTACTACGTTTCCTTCTCTCCCTTTTCCTATTACCGAATTCCAGTCACCCATGACTATTAAATTTTCGTCACCCTTCACTATCTGAATAATTCCTTTTATTTCATCATACATTTCTTCAATTTCTCCGTCATCTGCAGAGGTAATTGGCGTATAAACTTGTGCTACTGTAGTAGGTGTGGGCTTCGTATCTATCTTGGTCACAATAATGCGTTCACTATGCTGTTTGTAGTAGCTTACCCGCATTCCTATTTTCCTATTCATTATTAAACCTACTCCTGCATTACCCCTATTTGATTTTGTGTTTATAACCCTGTAGTCACCTGACCAGAAGTCTTGTTCCTCCTGCCACCGAACTTCACTAATTCCCACTATATCTAACTTTAACCTATCCATTTCGCTTTTTAAATGTTCTAACCTACCTACCCGATTAAGGAATCTGACATTCCACGTTCCGATCCGTAGAACGCTAGTTTTCTTTCTCCTGATAACGACATCCTCTTGAGTAGTCCCTGCCCGGAGATCCGAATGGGGGACTATTTTACCTCCGGTATAGTTTACCCAAGAGGACGCCATCATCATTTAGTCATACAGTAAAGCTGCATGCCCTCGGGAAAAATTACGGCCGTAGTTTCCCCTTGCTTTCAGCCGTTCGCAGTACCTGCACAGCAAGGCCGTTTTGGTTATTGTTATAAGGCCAGATCAGTCAATCATCCAGACTGTTGCCCTTGCAACTACTGATAAGGCTGCTGCCCCTCTTCAGGAACCACACGTTTGTCTGGCCTCTCAACAGATATCCCTCCGTTGTGGTTGCACCTACGGTACGGCTAACTGTATCGCTGAGGCACGCAAGCCTCCCCACCAACGGCAAGGTCCATGGTTCATGGGGGGAGGCTTTTCCATTATACTATATTAATCATTTACGCTCAGGCATTTGGCGCCCCTTGCGTTGAGTCATGTTCAGAAACATACTGAAACAGCTTACTTGTTGCTTCCCCACATAATAATAAGCTTCTCTCATTGAGCTCACCCTGCTAGGATACAGAGTACGCCATAAGAGATATCTTCCACCTCTCTTCGACCTCTCTTTAATCCTAGCACTTCCCTCCTTTACTTCCATTCATATTGCTTCCGGTTGGTTCTTGTACAATAAGTATAATACCCATATTTCTCTGTGGAGGAAGCGTTAAGTGTCAGACTTGGAAATACCAGTCCTGCGATCGCTCGGATGAATGTCTTCTGTTGGGCGTAAAACCTGGAAACTAAACTAAATGCGAGAAAGTTATCATAATCCTTGGATTCGACCAGAAACTATTCAGTTTTGAATTTTTCGAAGAGTTGACCCTTTCCCTTCCCGACAGTATTCCAATTCCTCATCATAAAATGGTGAATAACTTGGGTGTAACTTTGGATGAGCTCCTATACTGGAAATAAATTATTGTCGGCAAGTGCAGGACGGCTTTCACTCGATCCTCTGCCCTTCGAAAGTTTCGAAATAGCTATTCCATAAGATATGAGACGTAAACTTCTGCCGTCACTCGCTCCACTGAATCTTCTAAAGGCAATGTAACCTAATGCGACAAGAGCGGTGAATATTCGAGACGCTTAGCACTGTGCTGTCGACGTATGCTTGCGCTCGTTACAGTTGCACACAATCCATCTACTTCACCACGTCAGATCTTCATACCTCCAGTTATGTTGGTTGCGACTGGACAAGATACGTAGCTAGAATACAGTAAGGTAACAGGATGGAACACCTGCAGTCGTACTTTCGATCTTATTTATAATGTAGCTACCAGCTTCGGTGAAACAGTGGCCATCTTCAGGCCAGACGATGAGTGGGCGAAGTCCAATCGCATACACGATTCCATCAAAGGCCAACATGTAAGAACTAGTTTCCGTAGACTGTAACCGTGATGCTGTGTATGCAACCGTCAACTACTATTAGTTGGTAGCTGGTGGTTGCAGGCACAGCACACAGGCGTTTCACGCCGTATGCGCCCACGGCCATCTCTCTGATAGAGCATGAAATGTGACTTATCTGGAAAGGCGACCTGTCGCTACTCTGTATCCAGTTGCGGAACTGGCGCGAAAATTGCAGCCTTCGTTGCCGATGGACAGTATTCAGCACAGGTGCACGAACCAGGCTCCTGCTGTGAACTCCCATACGCAGCAACGTTCGCTGAACGATCGTTGAAGAGGAACTGTTCGTAGCCCCTCGGTTCATCTGGGCTATCAGCTGGTCAACAGCTGCACGTCTGAAGGCCCGTACACATATCCGCAGCCGTCGTTCACCGGTGTTGTCTATGGCCCGTGGTGCACCACAGTTCCTCGATGCTGGTTTTGTATAGTCGCTTTTTTTCGTGCACTGTGTGCTTTAACCAGGATGGCAGGCGAATAATTTATAGACTTGGCCGCTTCGAAAATGCTTGCAACCTTCACCCGAAAACCAATGGTTATGCCCTTTTTTTTCACGTTGCTAGTTATTGATCGTTGTGTTTCGTCGTTGCGGACGTCGCAAGACATCCTGTTCAAGTTCGGTGGTTGATCCTTCCACTCAGTTTTTTATTATAGCGGCCAACCGGCTCTCTGACCGAACACGCTGAGCTACCGTGCCGGCTCCCTTTTGTACGTCAGATGAATCAGCCCATTTCCTCATTTCGGTATTTATTGTATCTCTTTCTCCCCAACACCCCCCCCCCCCTCTCGCCCCTCCTCACCACGGACAAGCTTTAAATATACCTTACACTGCTAGTGCTGCCATCTGCCGTCTATGAGTAGTTATTGCATGTTGACGATGAAAACAGGTAGTGGTCACTGTGACTTTATTGGAATGTGTAACGTGCATGTCGTAATGAATGTATTGCAGAATGTGTATATTACCTAGTCAGATGTGAAAGAGGGCGTGGTGGCCACAATGCCAAGTACGAGTATATCAAAATACAAACAATTGTTTTGTCGGTTCTTTAAAATATGTGCCGATTTCCGTTGTGGAATACTTTTTCTTTATTGATGACTGGTATTAATCTTTGTACATAGCGACTCGAAATTTCCGAGAGCGAGAATTTAAATTACTGTTTTCCTAAATACAGAGAAATGCAGTACATTGTTAGGTTTCTTACGGCCTCCTTCCATTAGCAGAGAGAGATTTACCTCACACAGCAGAATATACCTGCGTAATCCGCTTAGCTATTAGCGGCAGTTTTTGGAAGGGGGGCGCCGACGCCGCTGGGACGTTCGCGACCTCCCCTTCCTCCGGCCTCTCTATGCCCCCTCTTTCCCGCCCCCACTCCTTCACCCCTTCCGCTGCCGGCGTTATTTACGACTGGGACCATATGGCGGAGCGTTGTTTGGCCGCCATTACGCCGACTGTAACGTCTTCCTGCTGAGCTATCTCCACCCTCCACCGTCCCCCCCTGAAGCCACGCCTCTGACAAACACCCCAGCGCGCCGTCCGTCCTTTATTTTTTCGCGCCTCTCCTAGCTATCACTCGCGCCAGAACTGGCGAACGCCACGGGCCTTTTCCACTTTTCTTTCTCATTCCTCTTTCCAGTTATGCTATATCAAACGCTTTTCGCCAGGGAGCGTGTTTCCATCTCAGTCTCATGTTCCATTATTTCCGTCTTTTGAACAGCGACTTTTCTTCCTTTGTGCTTTATACTCTTCTTACCAATGCTACACCAGAAAGCAGCACGTCGCCTGCCTGTGGAAGAACACCAGTACAGTTCTCGAGCATCGTGAGGAATTTTGCGTCCCTGCTTTGCATCGCCTCGGCAAGTTGTGCTTTCACGATCCTCGTATCATTCAATAGCGGAGAGGAGGGTGATGCTTCTTCCTTATTAAATGATTCCCCATAAATTTCACCTTTCATCTCATTTGCCGATACAACATATGTAACTATTACTGTATGATGTGCAAACCTTTTGGGTGACTCATTGAAGTCCTTGCCTCAGCATTTGGCCGCAAATTGGCTCATTGTTTACCTAGGTGTGTTGCCAAAAAAAAAAAAAAAAAAAAAATACGAATTATAAATAAACTACGATGGATCGTCAACATATATATTCATATGTGTGTATTCCTGCTTAGTATTACAAGAAACAATGTAAACCACGTAGAGATGACATTATATTGTTACCCCATTTTTCTTCAGTGCAGACAAGTTGACAGATGAAGCTAAACAATGGGCTTCCACAAGTTTCTGTCTCGACACCTCTTCTGTTGAGTCTCTATTCATGTCAAGAAATACAATAACAAAAAACTTTGGGTGTGCCTCATGAGTGGGCACACACAACGTGGTAGAGACAGCTGGAAGTTACCGATTAATCAACCATTGGTGAATATTTCGGCAAATGGAGGTTTCAGCCAAGTGCCGCCAAGGCAGAAGTCTCACTGTTTCACCAAACACTCAAGATGGCCATCAAAAAGCTCACGGTTCACTTTGTGGAAAGATTAACCAGAAATAACAAAAACCCAAAATATTCATGAGTCACTCTAGATAGAACGTTCACTTACAAACAACATCTGTTAAGGACAGTTGGCAAGAACAAAACTGCAAACAGCATCCTCAAGAAACTCTATGGAGCATCAACAATGCGCATGTCAGCTCTGGAATTGGTTTACCCAGTTGCTGATTGTATCTTTCACCGTAAGGTATCTTCCTTTTATCATCTACCTGATGTCTGCGTTCTTGATTCTGTCTCCTCTTATTATAACAACCCTCTTTCCGTATAGCTTCACATGCTAGCCAACCAGTTCTCTTGACACCCATGTGGTTCCATGGGGCACCTAGCAGGAGATAGAGCAGCAGTGTAGCGTGCCTGCTGGAGTCTTGGAACCTCGTCTCAGTTTGACCCTGTACAGGTACATTTATGAAGCGCACAACAATGGCAGGCAGGCCACACCAGCAGTGTTGCCAAATTGGGGGTTATTAGAAGGACTCATTGCCGTTTTAATTACGAATGTCTCAAAGAATCTCCCCTCTTGGTAACACCACAGGAGATTTGAAAACCCATAAGCACGGTATGCTGCTTCGCATCACGTTCACATTTCGTAGCCTGCTTTTGAACAGTCTCTAGTGATTCCACACTGTACACCAGAGGAAACATTGCAGTCAGACTGCACTCCAGAGGGTGCGATCACGTTCAGTGCGAGTTGCTGGCCCACGGTATGCTTCGAGAAGGGCTGACTTGTCTAAGAGGATATGGAGGTGGGGGTACGAGCACCGTCAAAGATTGTCAAGAACGTTCTGTTGCTCATCACACTGCGAATCGTCGTTTTCTATTGCGAAATGTGTGGAAATCAACGCCCCAACGAGGGGTTCGTTTCATAGACGTCCTTTATGGTACCCTGTGAAGCCCTTTTCATATAGACTCCGAGCGTCTGTATGTCTGTGATACTTTTCTCGGCCACACAAACGAAAACAGCGTTAATTCATCTCTGACGTCGCGGTTCTGACCTTCATCCCAGAGGCGCACAGAGAAGGGGAGAAATGTGGGTGACAGGGGCTGTGACGACCTTCTCACCCAGTGACACGTCCACGGTGACGTTGGGCAGAATTGTGCTGAAATCTGGCGCCAATGCGTCATCATTGTAGCCTTTATCTCACTCGACATTCAGAACTCTTTTTCTCGCATCTGTCGATACCTTACTGCTTGAAGCGTCGCTGATTCCGAGTGTGAAGTCGCAGGGCGCCATGCACTTGTATCATTAGTGGGGAAGGTTGTAGCCACCTTTGAGCTAAATTCCGAACTTCTATGCTACTATGGGAATCAACTGCGACCTTTCGAAAAAGGCACAGAATAAAAACGTAGGCAGAAATAGAAGAACATCGTGGACAACGTTTCACAAAGAAAAGGGGTTACTTCTTAAAATTCCTATCAGAATTGCTGTACAAGAAACGCTGTTCCCATGACAGAAGCGTTAGAATTTTAGCATTTATGGACAGAATGAGATTTTCAATCTGCAGCGCAGTGTGCGATGGCTGATTGAAACTGTATGCTGGTTTGAGACTCGAACTCGGTACCTTTGCTTTCGTGGGCAAGTGCTCTACCATCTGAGCTACCCAAGTATTTCCGTGATATTCTGAGCGACGCGTTTAATCGAAACTCGGCTCTTGACGCTTCTCAGAAATGGTAGCGTTGATCTTTCTTTCTTACTGACTTCACAGAAGCTCTTCTGTGAACCGCAGAAGTGCTTCTGTGAAGTTTGGAAGATAGGAGACGAGGTACTGGCAGAATTGAGGCAGTGAGGACGGGTCTTGAATCGTGCTTGGGTAGCTCAGATGGTAGAGCACTTGCCCACGAAAGCAAAGGTACCGAGTTCGAGTCTCAAACCGGCATACAGTTTCAATCAGCCATCGCACACTGCGCTGCAGATTGAAAATCTAATTCTGTCCATTAAATGCTAAAATTCTAACGCTTCTCAGTCATGGGAACAGCGTTTCTTGTACAGCAATTCTGATAGGAATTTTAAGAAGTAACCCCTTTTCTTTTTGAAACGTTGTCCACGATGTTCTTCTATTTCTGCCTACGTTTTTATTCTGTGCCTGCATGGCAGTCCTTGGGTGTCATTTTCTAAGTTTATGGATATTGTTGATGACTGATATTTTTCCAGCATCAGATTCGCTTTACATTATTTTGCAACTCTTCTACAGCAATTTGTACAATGGTCGGCACAACTGATTTTGACTGGTTTGCTACTCCGTCTATAAATTCTAGGCAGACAGTTGCGTAATCATTTCTGGTGCTGGGTGACCAATTATTTTCGTTATCTTGATTGCCTGCATACTTCTGCATTTTCCTACAACTTCTTCAAAAATTCGGTTAGCGAATGACACTTAAAATCTCATTTACTGTGTTGCTATTGTTATAGTCTGACATCTGTGAATTTATTAGGTTGGTGCATAAGTTTGTAGCGTTTTGTTTTGCATATTGGTATTTTGGTTGCTGTGGGTTCATTTATGGATTCTCATTTTTAATTTGTATTTCACTGTTATTATTTGACTTCATACATTGTCATTTCGACATATGCAGACAGTGAATGTAGCCGTGGACGCTAGAAAATTGAGTGCCAAGTGCAGAAATTGCAACATTCCCGACATATTCTTCTGTATAAGTTCAATATAGGGGTGACAGCAAAGGAGGCAACCATATATATTTGCGCCGTCTATGGGGATAATGTCACAGGACAGAGCACGGTGAGAAAACGCTTTTCTCTTTCCACGGGGGATCGTTTTGACACTAGTGACTTCACGATTACCAAGACCTTAGGGGTTCCCTGAAGTTCATTTGAACGCATTAATCCCTGATGATGCACGAATGTGTATTCGGGAACTGGTAAATGTGATAAGTTTGATCATTCCATCATCGTGGCTAATGGCATTCCTGTGCAGCGGGCAAGGTTAAGGTTCAAATGGATCTGAGCACTATGGGACTTAACATCTTAGGTCATCAGTCCCCTAGAACTTAGAACTACTTAAACCTAACTAACCTAAGGACATCACACAACACCCAGACATCACGAGGCAGAGAAAACCCTGACCCCGCCGGGAATCGAACCCGGGAACCCGGGCGTGGGAAGCGAGAACGCTACCGCACGACCACGAGATGCGGGCGGCAAGGTTAAGGAATCGGATGATTGGTACAGCATGATGTAAGCCAAAAATGACAAAAATGGGCGGGCGGACATATGAGTACGTCAATTGGCTCACGACTTTCGGTTAACCTGTCCCACGGTCTCTCGTGGCCAGAAGCTCCTCTTCCTGCCGTTTTACAAATACACCGTTCCGCATTGGAAACATTTCAAATGACATGATTTTACAGGAGCCTTCTTTCACATGTCTTAGAGAGATAGTACTACACATACTGGACAGTAGACGAAACACACTAAGAGGCATATAACACCGAACGACATTGAAAATAACATGGAAATTCTATAACAAAAATGAATATCACACATTTCTGTGGGTATACACAATGATCAGCCAGATAGGTGGTATGTCCACCATTGGTACGGATGACAGCTGCGACAGATCTTGGCATGAAAGCAATAGGTCTTGGTAGGTCGCTGGATGGGGTTTCCAACACATCTGCCCTTTTTTTTTTTTTTTTTTTTTTTGGTCATCAGTCTACTGACTGGTTTGATGCGGCCCGCCAACCTCTTCATCTCAGAGTAGCACTTGCAACCTACGTCCTCAATTATTTGCTTGACGTATTCCAGTCTCAGTTTTTGCCCTCTACAGCTCCCTCTAGTACCATGAAAGTCATTCCCTCATGTCTTAGCAGATGTCCTATCATCCTGTCCCTTCTCCTTATCAGTGTTTTCCACGTATTCCTTTACTCTCAGATTCTGCGTAGAACCTCCTCATTCCTTACCTGCCCATACAAGTTACCTAATTCCAGTAAATTCCGGGGAGGGTGTCGATGAGCTGTAACGCCACGTTCAGTCCAATCCCAGATGTGTTTGATACGGTTCAGATCTGGAGAGATCAGGGGCAAGCACATCAATTTGAACTCTGAACCCGCCACTCATCACATTTCTAGCCTTGTGACAAGACGCAATATCTTCTTGAAAAATACCAGTACCATTGGGAAACATGATCGTCATGAAGGGGTGTAGACTACCCGCAACCAGTGCACATTACGGCTCGGCCTCCATGGTGCCTCGCACGAGCTCCGCTGGACTGACAGATGCCCATGTGAATGTTTCCCAGAGCATAATGCAGCTGCCACCAGTTTGTCTCCATCCCGCAGCAGAAGCCTCGAGGAGCTGTTACCCTGCAAGACGACGGACTTGTGCCCTTCCATCAGCATGATAAAGAAGGTATTGGTTTTCATCAGACCATGCAACGCTCAGCCATAGCATCAGTGTCCAGTGCCGATGTTTACGTGCTCTTCCCAGTCGTAGTTGCCGATGTCGTGGTGTTAGCATTGGCACGTGCATGAGTCGTCGGCTGCGGTGGCGCAACGTTAGGTGCGTTCGGTGTACTGTGTGTTCACACACACTTGCGCTCTGGCCAGTATTAAAGTGTGATGTCAGTTCCGCTTCAGTTTGCCGCCCGTCGTGTTTTACCAGTCTGCTCAGCGTACGATGTCCGACATTTGTAGTCAAAGGTGGCCGCCCAACCCTACGACGTCTGGACGCTGTTTGACCTCGGTTTCGCCATATGTTGAAGACACGCGCCGCAACACTCCTCTCACGCGCGACGAGTCGTTCTGTTTTCTACATGCGGGCAGCGCGCTCACCAATAGTACACGCACCGTGTGTGTGTCTGACTATGCATGGAAGTAGTTTCCAGGAAGTAACTGATAAAATCATAGCCAAATTCCTTTCAACTAATGGGAATTTTATTCACTTTAATAGTGCCTAAAAGCATTTTTTTTTAAGAAACGGAATTAAAATTATAATCAGAAAGCACCCTCTAAATACCAAAGTTACAATTTATTCAGAGGCAGAAAGAAACAAGTTTTGACTGTATGAGCTTTCGGGCAGAGAACCTTGCCGCTAGCTTTTGACACGGCCGTAGTTACGACCGCTCACAACAGCCTCTGACAGGCTACACAGGTGCAAATCTGCAACACACCAGATAACTTTGAACTAAGAGTTTTAACAATTTACACAAGCACACAAACTATGAACACCCCGTAGGAGGGATGGAAATAGTATAAAACACCAACAACTAAAATACTAACCTTGCCACCGAAGGTGCAACTTGATTTTAACTTCTATGAAAAGTCTTACGGTTAAAGGGTGGCAACATTATATACTAAAATGTTCATTTCAATAAAAGCCCATCAAATGCAATCTTATATAAAATTCTACAAGGTGGGCCAAACAATATTTAAGATGCTCTACAGAACACAGATACTGCCTCTCAAGATCATAGGCAATAAATTCGTTAACACACCAAATCCGACAAACATGACAGAGGCAACTACTAACGTCTGGCAGATTGACAGGGAGATTACCGAACACCCCGAACCGCAGGTTGTTCTCACCCGCTCGTACTCCACAAGGGAGAAACGGACCACCCAATTTATAAACAACCACCTTCCCGCGGGTGAGCAAACAGAGAAGAATAGTAGGACGACCCCAAAACAAAATGGCTGGTGACCTCACCAAGAAAACAAGTAGAATTTAACAAGAGTAAATCAAACAACATATGAGCAATCACTTAACTTATAATAAACTGCGATTTCTCAAGCAGACCTGGCGCAGCACCCCCAAATCGCTCTCCCGAACCGTCCGCTGCCAGCCGCTTCAACGGACGCAGGAAGGTGCGCCTGTCTCCCTTATCACGGCGTCGCAGCTCGAACCGGCCAGACTGATGTCGTGGGTTGCCTCCTGTTGCTCTCGTGTCGACCGCGAAGTCACTACCCCTCGCTAGACGCCGCGGCCCACTGCACTCACGTGGCGCCCTCACATGCGCCGACGCTCAAGATGGACAAGTCATCCTGTGTCTCAGTGCGCGACCGACCAACCGATCGATCCAACCGCCAATGACCACTGCCTGAGTAAACTCGAGCAGACTGGCGGCCTAACGCGCAGACTCAGATGCAGGAACTAAGCCCCGACCGGGCGACCACTCGCTGAGTTCTCTTACTGGCGGAGTGGAAAGACTCTCATTTTGCCGGCTTTAAAGGTTGATCCAAACGACAGACATTCTGGCACTCCGAACGACAGACAGACACTAACTGCCTAACAAATGCGGACGAGAGACAGACTAGCAAGCTGGGTACGAGAGACTGACCCAGACTGACTGACTGGCGAGCTGATAGCGCCCCTTAAATGCACGTGAACAGGCAACCTTTCCCCTTTCCCACCAGAGGGAGACACCAAAGCTGTGATTGCCACTGCGGCGCCACCGCCAGAAACGGAGGGCGACTGCTTCACACTACGCGCTGCGGAGCGCTCTTCAAAACAGCAATTTTTACCACGGCTCACATGGCAACTTTTCATTTTCAACATTATTTTGTTCTCTTGATACATTCTTCACTGAACAGCATATTCACATGTCTACTAGATAAAATAAATTTATTAGTGATACTTAATTTGCTTATAATTTGCTACTTAGGTGATAAATGTAATTTCCTCGTCAACTTTATAATTAATGAAACTGGAGGTTGATAGTAACTTTGTTATAATACAGCCTGTGTGCGAACTTTTTTACGACTCATCTACAGGGCTATTTTATTAATTGTCTTAGCGTTCATTTCTCCATGGTGCATAAGTTATGGTGGTAGATAGAAGGTGTGGATGAAGGGTGGAGTGTATGAGCAACTATCAGGAAAATTCAGTATATATAAGCATTTCAACTTCACATTTTATATTTGTTGGGTATTCATACCCAATCAGAAATATAGAACTCGTTTTTTGGTCATTAGCTGGCGTCTAACCATCAACAATTTAGCACTTCAATTGAAAGTTCAGCATTTTAATTAGTTTTTCTATGGCTCTTCTAAAAGTAGGATACATAGGGACTGTGACTGCTGAATCAGACGTAAGCTCGTAGCTCCAGGCAGTGCTGGTCTCGGTCACGCAGCCTGATCCCGTTACCAATGGGCGTCGCAAAGGAGGTCGGAACAAGAGCATTCTAAGGTGCGTCTACCATGTCCCTTTTGTTTCCGTTTCAATTCACCATTATGACCACTCTGCGTAATGTCTGCATTGTGAATGACCCCTCATCTGTTGTCGAGTGGTTTCAAGGTGTGCAGTCAGTGAACGACTTTCTGGGGGTGGGAGCAACGATGGGCCTCACCAGTTCGTCCGATGAACAAATTGCTCAAACGACCTGCGGCTGACAAATAGTCTGAGCAGATACAGTAGTTTCCGCATCCAGAGGAAGATAAGTGCATTCGCAGTGAATGGGTTCGCTTGTAGTCAAGAGCTCCAATCTCAGGCTCTCAGGGGAGCTCCAGTGTCAGGGCTATGACTAACAAGCAGGGGAAGAAACGCTGTGTGCATACGAGGAGGAATAATTCAAGATGTGGAATGGATCCTTCTGGATGCCATAAACAGCATAGCGAGCAGACAACTTTTTCTGGTGGCTCACGTCGCTACTAGCGATGTGTGTCGTTTTGAGAGCAGAAACAATTCTCTCTCGTTTCGGGTGGCTAGCGGGCTGGTAGACTGCCAGCCTTGCTTGGAGGCGGACCTCACCATCTGTCGCACGGTCGAGAGGACCGACTACTGACCATGGGTACATAGCCGAGCAGAGGGTCTGCATCAGAGGTTCAGACGGTTCTGCGACAGTGTGGACTGTCAGTTCCTCCACCTGCGCGAAAGGGTGGTGGAGTTTCAGTTTCTGCTTCATAGGTTATGTCTCCACTACGTGTAGCGGGGACTCTGTGAATGAAGTGTATGGTTTTTTAGGGTAGAGGGTGTCGGGAAAGTGCAGAACCTTAGTTCCAAAGGGTGCAGGGAGCATATAGGAAAAGCGTATTCGTACCAGGAGTCAGTACTCTAGTTCTAAACTGTCTTAGCTTTGTTGGGAAAGAAACAGAGTCCCAAGCGCTAATACACTCCTGGAAATTGAAATAAGAACACCGTGAATTCATTGTCCCAGGAAGGGGAAACTTTATTGACACATTCCTGGGGTCAGATACATCACATGATCACACTGACAGAACCACAGGCACATAGCCACAGGCAACAGAGCATGCACAATGTCGGCACTAGTACAGTGTATATCCACCTTTCGCAGCAATGCAGGCTGCTATTCTCCCATGGAGACGATCGTAGAGATGCTGGATGAAGTCCTGTGGAACGGTTTGCCATGCCATTTCCACCTGGCGCCTCAGTTGGACCAGCGTTCGTGCTGGACGTGCAGACCGCGTGAGACGACGCTTCATCCAGTCCCAAACATGCTCAATGGGGGACAGATCCGGAGATCTTGCTGGCCAGGGTAGTTGACTTACACCTTCTAGAGCACGTTGGGTGGCACGGGATACATGCGGACGTGCATTGTCCTGTTGGAACAGCAAGTTCCCTTGCCGGTCTAGGAATGGTAGAACGATGGGTTCGATGACGGTTTGGATGTACCGTGCACTATTCAGTGTCCCCTCGACGATCACCAGTGGTGTACGGCCAGTGTAGGAGATCGCTCCCCACACCATGATGCCGGGTGTTGGCCCTGTGTGCCTCGGTCGTATGCAGTCCTGATTGTGGCGCTCACCAGCACGGCGCCAAACACGTATACGACCATCATTGGCACCAAGGCAGAAGCGACTCTCATCGCTGAAGACGACACGTCTCCATTCGTCCCTCCATTCACGCCTGTCGCGACACCACTGGAGGCGGGCTGCACGATGTCGGGGCGTGAGCGGAAGACGGCCTAACGGTGTGCGGGACCGTAGCCCAGCCTCATGGAGACGGTTGCGAATGGTCCTCGCCGATACCCCAGGAGCAACAGTGTCCCTAATTTGCTGGGAAGTGGCGGTGCAGTCCCCTACGGCACTGCGTAGGATCCTACGGTCTTGGCGTGCATCCGTGCGTCGCTGCGGTCCGGTCCCAGGTCGACGGGCACGTGCACCTTCCGCCGACCACTGGCGACAACATCGATGTACTGTGGAAACCTCACGCCCCAAGTGTTGAGCAATTCGGCGGTACGTCCACCCGGCCTCCCGCATGCCCACTATACGCTCTCGCTCAAAGTCCGTCAACTGCACATACGGTTCACGTCCACGCTGTCGCGGCATGCTACCAGTGTTAAAGACTGCGATGGAGCTCCGTATGCCACGGCAAACTGGCTGACACTGACGGCGGCGGTGCACAAATGCTGCGCAGGTAGCGCCATTCGACGGCCAACACCGCGGTTCCTGGTGTGTCCGCTGTGCCGTGCGTGTGATCATTGCTTGTACAGCCCTCTCGCAGTGTCCGGAGCAAGTATGGTGGGTCTGACACACCGGTGTCAATGTGTTCTTTTTTCCATTTCCAGGAGTATAGAAAGCACTACATCTCAAACAGTTATAGGTCTAGAATGCTGGCTAACTCCGAAAATAAGTTCAGCAAATTTTTTTACGGAAGATCTAACAGTGTTCAGAGAGGATGGATGAAATGCCGTTGATGTTGGAATGTTTATTCCTTCAGAAATAGTTTACCGTATAGTGAGACTGAAGTAGATAATTCCTTTGGGTTAGTATGAGTAAAGGTTATACTTGCCAGCCGCAATAAATTATAATTGGTTCCTCTTACCGAGCCCCCCCCCCTCCCCCCGACTCAGATGGTACACTTGCTCAACAGTTTAAAGAAAGCTGGAGTGTAGTTTCCTCTGAAGAGACCTATAATGAAACTACGTGTCTACGGAGTACCCCTTCGGTTGTCCCACTGAATCCGTGAATTTTTTGCTAGAAAGCTAACAGTATGTAATAACGAACGAAAAATCATCTTGTAAAAAAGAAATCATATTTGGCGTCACCAAAGAAGTTTTATAAACGCTCTGCTGTTCCTGGTCTACGTAAACGATTCAGGAGGAAATCTGAGCAGCCCTACTAAACTGTTTGCAGACGCTGTCATTTACCGTCTAGTAAAGACATCAGACGATCAATACCAATTGCAAGAAGATTTAGACAAAAGATAAGTATGGTGCAATGAGTTGTTATTAGCCATAAATAATCAAAAGTTCGTGATCATCCACATGGCTACAGAAAGAAGATGGTTAAATTTTTATTACACAATAAATCACACAAATCTAAAGTCTGTCAATACGACTAACTGTTTAGGAAATACAATTAGGAATAACTTAAGCCGGAACCAGTAATTTTAGAGAACGTGTCTCCTGGAGAACAGCGGTTTTTTTTACTTAAGCATGAACATGAGAAGTCACAACCGGTTTCGGTCTGTTTTAGACCATCTTCAGACGTACTACCAAGGCGGTAAACGATGGCGGTGAAACGAATAGTGTCAGTTGGTGTTCGCGGAGACACAGCGCCCCAGCGATCTGACTGAGAACTCCCTCTGAATAGAAAAACATGGACTCTTAAAGAATCGTGTGTGCCCAGTACGTATTTCTCCCTTCCTTTTGTCGACCCCCCAATGCACGGGTACTTAACAAACTAGAGAGTCGTTCTACACCTCCAGGGCTCCTCTGGCCCACCACATTTAGATTCCTCCCCTACTCCTACTCGGTAGGCAGGGATGCTTCTGGATTTTATATTAAGAAACTCCAAATCTGGTACCAATAGCGTTCAGTTGAAAGCTAAACGCCACTGCCATTCCTATTATGGCCGGCAACAACGGTGTTTTACGTGACTTTGCCCCGCCCTCCGCCCTTCTGTGAATGTGGACTGCTGTAGTGGCACACTAACCCACTGGCGTTGCAGTTCTCAGGAGTGGGTACCAAGCTATCTGCCTGTGGTGAGACATGCCTCTTCTTGGCTGTCTTTAACTGTGACGCATTACAACAGCGTCTAGGCGGTGGATGACTTCCAGTTAGTTTTCTCAATGGTAGCTTTTTCACTGGGACATCTGCCCAGAGTGTCTGAAATTTTCCGGTCGCTAGTGCTGCTGTTAAGCTCCGGTAACCTAAACGCTACCACCTACGCGTGCTCTCTGTATTGTGTCTCTGATTTCCTATCTCAGAGTTCCATTGACGTCCCCCGGAAAGCCTTAAGCATAACACCACACAAGTCTTACGTCGTCCATACACGACAAACCGAACAGGTATTTCGATTTGCACCCGGCACCGACTAGTATTTTTTGGTCGAACAGTCCACGGGTGTACTGCCGGTCCATAGTGTTCAATGGGCATCCGTGGACTGTTCGAGCAAGAAATACGCCGGGAGAAGTTGAAGAATCAAAATATTCTTTGACTTTGACAGTGGCCGACCACTGTACTCCATAACATTACCAAATTAAGTTGGACATTGAAACTCCCAAAGGTCGGACGCTTGCTGTTCCCTTCGCAACCTTTTTCTTTCTCCCAACACTGACGGAACCAGGTCGCATATTTGACTTGTAAAATAAATCACGACGGTCGTGATAAGCGAACCAAAACAACTGTTGTAATCTAGAAAGTGTTGTGCCAGGACAGCTGATGTACCGAGTGCTCCGTAGCACGGTATGGGTCTCCGCTCTAACAGCCAGACGCTGGGACAGCGGCAGGAAGCGCTGTTGAGGTGTGGTGCAGTGGCAGCGAGTTGGGGGCGTGGTGGGGGCGGCAGCGACAGGCCAGATGCGGCGGACGGCGGCGACGCCCTGCGCAAACACGGAGGCGGTCACGCGACGGACACTGCACGCAGGCGCGCTGCCCGCCGGATGGCTCCATCGCACGCTGCGGGGGCGAACGATGTCACACCTGTCTCTGCTCAAAACTAGCGGGACTACTTTTATTACACACTGAGGAGCCGAAACATTATGACCACTGCCCAGAGTGAGGTTGAAAGCCTCTGCTGGTGCTGCGGTTAGTAGGGAATAAATGAAAGCCAAAGAGAGACTAATGGGCAGTCACCATAGCGAAGATACGGGCCGCAAACTGAAGAAACTGCGAAAGTGTGCGAATTTAAGGAGATGGGACCTGGATAAACTGAAAGAATCAGAGGATGTAGAGAGTTTCAGAATGAGCATTAGGAAACGATTGACAACAAAGGATCAAAGAATGGGTAGCTCTGAGAGATAAAATAGTAAAGGCAGCAGAGGATCAAGTTGTTAAAAAGACGACGGCTAGTAGAAATCCTTGGATAACACAAGACATATTAAATTTAACTGATGAAAGGAGAAAATACAGTAAACGAAGCAGAGAAAAAGGACTATAAACGTCTCAAAAATTAGATCGACAGGAAGTGCAAAATGGCTAAGCAGGGATGGATAGAGGACAAATGTAAGGATGTAGAGGCTGGTATCACTAAAGGTAGTATAGATACTGCCTACAGAAAAATTAAAGAGATCTTTGGGAAAAAGAGAATCACACGTCTGGATATCAAGTGCTCAGATGGAAAACCAGTTATTATCAAAGAAGGGAAGGCAGAAAGGTGGAAGGAGTAAAACAGAGCGTCTATACAAGGGCGATGGACGTGATGGCAATATTATGGAAATAGAAGAGGATATACATGAACATCCCCCCCCATGAACCATGGACCTTGCCGTTGGTGGGGAGGCTTGCGTGCCTCAGCGATACAGATAGCCGTACCGTAGGTGCAACCACAACGGAGGGGTATCTGTTGAGAGGCCAGACAAACGTGTGGTTCCTGAAGAGGGGCAGCAGCCTTTTCAGTAGTTGCAAGGGCAACAGTCTGGATGATTGACTGATCTGGCCTTGTAACAATAACCAAAACGGCCTTGCTGTGCTGGTACTGCGAACGGCTGAAAGCAAGGGGAAACTACAGCCGTAATTTTTCCCGAGGGCATGCAGCTTTACTGTATGATTACATGATGATGGCGTCCTCTTGGGTAAAATATTCCGGAGGTAAAATAGTCCCCCATTCGGATCTCCGTGCGGGGACTACTCAAGAGGATGTCGTTATCAGGAGAAAGAAAACTGGTGTTCTACGGATCGGAGCGTGGAATGTCAGATCCCTTAATCGGGTAGGTAGGTTAGAAAATTTAAAAAGGGAAATGGATAGGTTGAAGTTAGATATAGTGGGAATTAGTGAAGTTCGGTGGCAGGAGGAACAAGACTTCTGGTCAGGTGACTACAGGGTTATAAACACAAAATCAAATAGGGGGAATGCAGGAGTAGGTTTAATAATGAATAGGAAAATAGGAATGCGGGTAAGCTACTACAAACAGCATAGTGAACGCATTATTGTGGCCAAGATAGATACGAAGCCCACACCTACTACAGTAGTACAAGTTTATATGCCAACTAGCTCTGCAGATGACGAAGAAATTGAAGAAATGTATGATGAAATAAAAGAAATTATTCAGATAGTGAAGGGAGACGAAAATTTAATAGTCATGGGTGACTGGAATTCGAGTGTAGGAAAAGGGAGAGAAGGAAACATAGTAGGTGAATATGGATTGGGGGACAGAAATGAAAGAGGAAGCCGCCTGGTAGAATTTTGCACAGAGCACAACATAATCATAACTAACACTTGGTTTAAGAATCATGAAAGAAGGTTGTATACATGGAAGAACCCTGGAGATACTAAAAGGTATCAGATAGATTATATAATGGTAAGACAGAGATTTAGGAACCAGGTTTTAAATTGTAAGACATTTCCAGGGGCAGATGTGGACTCTGACCACAATCTATTGGTTATGACCTGTAGATTAAAACTGAAGAAACTGCAAAAAGGTGGGAATTTAAGGAGATGGGACCTGGATAAACTAAAAGAACCAGAGGTTGTACAGAGATTCAGGGAGAGCATAAGGGAGCAATTGACAGGAATGGGGGGAAAGAAATACAGTAGAAGAAGAATGGGTAGCTTTGAGGGATGAAGTAGTGAAGGCAGCAGAGGATCAAGTAGGTAAAAAGACGAGGGCTAGTAGAAATCCTTGGGTAACAGAAGAAATATTGAATTTAATTGATGAAAGGAGAAAATATAAAAATGCAGTAAGTGAAACAGGCAAAAAGGAATACAAACGTCTCAAAAATGAGATCGACAGGAAGTGCAAAATGGCTAAGCAGGGATGGCTAGAGGACAAATGTAAGGATGTAGAGGCCTATCTCACTAGGGGTAAGATAGATACCGCCTACAGGAAAATTAAAGAGACCTTTGGAGATAAGAGAACGACTTGTATGAATATCAAGAGCTCAGATGGAAACCCAGTGCTAAGCAAAGAAGGGAAAGCAGAAAGGTGGAAGGAGTATATAGAGGGTCTATACAAGGGCGAAGTACTTGAGGACAATATTATGGAAATGGAAGAGGATGTAGATGAAGATGAAATGGGAGATACGATACTGCGTGAAGAGTTTAACAGAGCACTGAAAGACCTGAGTCGAAACAAGGCCCCCGGAGTAGACAATATTCCATTGGAACTACTGACGGCCGTGGGAGAGCCAGTCCTGACAAAACTCTACCATCTGGTGAGCAAGATGTATGAAACAGGCGAAATACCCTCAGACTTCAAGAAGAATATAATAATTCCAATCCCAAAGAAAGCAGGTGTTGACAGATGTGAAAATTACCGAACTATCAGCTTAATAAGTCACAGCTGCAAAATACTAACACGAATTCTTTACAGACGAATGGAAAAACTAGTAGAAGCCAACCTCGGGGAAGATCAGTTTGGATTCCGTAGAAACACTGGAACACGTGAGGCAATACTGACCTTACGACTTATCTTAGAAGAAAGATTAAGGAAAGGCAAACCTACGTTTCTAGCATTTGTAGACTTAGAGAAAGCTTTTGACAATGTTGACTGGAATACTCTCTTTCAAATTCTAAAGGTGGCAGGGGTAAAATACAGGGAACGAAAGGCTATTTACAATTTGTACAGAAACCAGATGGCAGTTATAAGAGTCGAGGGACATGAAAGGGAAGCAGTGGTTGGGAAGGGAGTAAGACAGGGTTGTAGCCTCTCCCCGATGTTGTTCAATCTGTATATTGAGCAAGCAGTAAAGGAAACAAAAGAAAAATTCGGAGTAGGTATTAAAATTCATGGAGAAGAAATAAAAACTTTGAGGTTCTCCGATGACATTGTAATTCTGTCAGAGACAGCAAAGGACTTGGAAGAGCAGTTGAATGGAATGGACAGTGTCTTGAAAGGAGGATATAAGATGAACATCAACAAAAGCAAAACAAGGATAATGGAATGTAGTCTAATTAAGTCGGGTGATGCTGAGGGAATTAGATTAGGAAATGAGGCACTTAAAGTAGTAAAGGAGTTTTGCTATTTGGGGAGCAAAATAACTGATGATGGTCGAAGTAGAGAGGATATAAAATGTAGACTGGCAATGGCAAGGAAAGCGTTTCTGAAGAAGAGAAATTTGTTAACATCCAGTATTGATTTAAGTGTCAGGAAGTCATTTCTGAAAGTATTCGTATGGAGTGTAGCCATGTATGGAAGTGAAACATGGACGATAAATAGTTTAGACAAGAAGAGAATAGAAGCTTTCGAAATGTGGTGCTACAGAAGAATGCTGAAGATTAGATGGGTAGATCATGTAACTAATGAGGAAGTATTGAATAGGATTGGGGAGAAGAGAAGTTTGTGGCACAACTTGACCAGAAGAAGGGATCGGTTGGTAGGGCATGTTCTGAGGCATCAAGGGATCACCAATTTAGTATTGGAGGGCAGCGTGGAGGGTAAAAATCGTAGAGGGAGACCACGAGATGAATACACTAAGCAGATTCAGAAGGATGTAGGTTGCAGTAGGTACTGGGAGATGAAAAAGCTTGCACAGGATAGAGTAGCATGGAGAGCTGCATAAAACCAGTCTCGGGACTGAGGACCACAACAACAACAACAACATACATGAACATGAGACGGAAGATATGATACTGCGTGAAGAGCACTGCAAGAGCTAAGTCGAAACAAGGTCCGGGAATAGACAACATTCCATTAGAACTACTGTGAGCTGACCAATTGGTGACAAAGATGTGTGAGAAAGGCGAAATACCCACAGAGTTAAAGAAGAGTACAGTAATTACAATCCCAAAGAAAGGGAGTGGGTGTGAAAATCTCCCAACTATCAGATTAATAAGACACAGCTGCAAAATACTAACACACTGGTAGAAGCTAACAAACTGGAAGAAGCCGACCTCGGGGAAGATTAGTTTGAATTCCGTAGAAAGGTTGGAACACATGAGACAATACTGACCCTACGAGCCGGCCGGAGTGACCGAGTGGTTCTAGGCGCTACAGTCTGGCACCGCGCGACAGCTACGGTCGCAGGTTCGAATCCTGCCTCGGGCATGGATATGTGTGATGTCCTTAGGTTAGTTAGGTTTAAGGAGTTCTAAGTTCTAGGGGACTGATGACCTCAGACGTTAAGTCCCATAGAGCTCAGACCCATTTGAACCATTTTTTGACCCTACGACTTATCTAAGAAGATAGATCAAGGAAAGGCAAACCTACGTTTCTACCATTTGTATACTTAGAGAAAGCTTTGTCAATGTTGACTGGAATACTCTCTTTGAAATTCTGGAGGTGGCTGCGGGCAAATACAGGGAGAGAAAGCCTATTTACAGTTTGTACAGAAGCCAGATGGCAGTTATAAGAGTCGAGGGGCATGAAACGGTAGCAGTGGCCGGGAAGGGAGCGAGACAGAGTTGTAGCCTATTCCCGATGTTATTCATTCTGTATACTGAGCAAGCAGTAAAAGAAACAAAAACAAAAATTAGGTATAGGAACTGAAATCCATGGAGAAGAAATAAAACTGTGAGGTTCGCCGACGACATTGTAATTCTATCAGAGACAGGAAAGGGCCTGGAACAGCAGCTGAACGGAATGGACAGTGTCTTGCAACGAGGATATAAGGAGAACATTAACAAAAGCAAAACGAGGATAATGGAATTTAGTCGAAGTAAATCACGTGATGCTGAGGGAATTAGACTAGGAAATAAATCACTTAAAGTTGTAGATGAGTTTTGCTATTTGGGGGGTAAAATATCTGAGTATGGTCGAAGTAGAGAGGATATAAAATGTAGACTGGCAATGGCAAGGAAACGTTTCTGAAGAAGATAATTTTGTTAACATCGAGTATAGATTTAGGAGTCAAGAAGCCTTTTCTGAACGTATTTCTATGAAATGTAGCCACGTATGGCAGTGAAATATGGACGATACATAGTTTGGACAAGAAGAGAATAGAAGCTTTCGAAATGTGGTGCTACAGAAGAATGCTGAACTTTTGGTGGGTAGATCACGTAACTAATAAGGAGGCACTAAATATAATTGGGCAGAAGAGGAATTTGCGGCTCAATTTGACTAGAAGTGAACGGTTGGTAGGACACGTTCTGAGGCATCAAGGGATCACCAATTTAGTATTGCAGGGCAGTGTGGAGGATAAAAATCGTAGAGGGAGAGATGAATACACTAAGCAGATTCAGAAGGATGTAGGCTGCAGTAGGTACTTGAAGAAGCTTGCACAGAATAGAGTAGTTTGGAGAGCTGCATCAAACCAGTCTCTGGACAGAAGGCCACAGCAACAACAAGGTGTCACAAATGTGGAAATCCACTGATATAGGCGGTTTTGACAAAGGGCACATTGTTGCGGAGCTGCTGCTGGAAACGAGTATTACTAAAACACCGAAGCTGGTATCCTGTTGCCGTAATGTTGTGGTGAGCACCGATGGAGGATGGTTGAATGGTTGTGTAGTAACGACTAAACCTTATGGTATTGGTCGATCGCGTCGCATCACAAAACGTAGAGGTCGGAAGATCCTCCACTGTGTAATCCAGGATAGGGAGCGAACTGTGGCAGGTCTGATAACATACCACAATGCTGGTGCAGACACAAGAGTTTCGGCGCACACTGTTCAAAAGCCATCACGCGGCCCCTGCGTGTTTCTGCGTCGCCCCAACGACATCGTTATTTACGATTGCAGTGGGCACAGCGTCAATGCATTTTCACCTTGTATCAATAGAAACATGCCACCTATCGCATTTCTCGTAACACCAGACCGACGATTGGATCCCTACACGACGTCATGCAGGCGAATGACTGTTTGAAACGTGCACCGCGCCACGGATGAAGACCAGTGAGAGAAGAATTATCCTATGAGGTACATTGAGTTGACCTTATTGGGGCCTGTGGTAGTATTCCAAGGCAATATGACAGCAGTGAAATATGTGGACATCATTGCGGGACACTGCATCCCCTCAAGGTTCAAACGAGGGATTTCCCACACCTCAAGGGCTGATGGCGATGACATGTTCCAACAGGATAACTCTCCACCGCGCATGGCCCCAATCGTGCTGCAGTGCTTTGAGAAGCATGACAGTGAAATCACAATGACGTCTTAGCCAGCAATTTCCCATAATCTGTACGCACTGGAACACACAGCTGGCGCCAGCAGCGTGCCCGTAAAACTACATCCCGTAATTCGCGGAAATTTCTTGAATTTGCGTAGACACCTAGCGCAACATACTTCTGAATCATGTAGGACTTGTAGAATCGATTTCAAGCAGAATATCTGTTGTGCTGTGTGTGAAAAGTGGAACAATACGCTATTAAACAGGTGGTCATAATGATTTAGCTCATCGGTGTATTAATAGTTCAGGGTGGTCCCTAGTCTGGAAGCACTCTTCAAAGAGGAAGGCTGGTGGATAAATTGGCATTTAATTGATTGGCGACTCCACAGAGTGCTCTGTGCACAACGACCATATACGTGAAACTAGAAAGAAGGTCAGCGTTGGTAGTAATATTGACGGTTTATTGAGAGCAAAATCGATTTTCAATCATATCACTGAAGATGAGCACTATGTGGTTGAAAATCGATTTTGCTCTCAATAAACCATCAATATTACGGCCAACATTGGCATTTAATTTCAAGCATTATGAAATGGGAGAGGGCAAAAAACCTGCCATCTGTATTACCAATATGGCGGCCATGTTGCAAGCGTTCGCCTTGAGTTCAACAGCAAGGTATTTGCAACATTTCAGGATGCAGGTATAAAATGTATTATAGATCTGTCGGTGAGGGAAACGCTTTATTTCCACGTCTCTTCATGTTCTCAATCATAAGCAACATACAGAACGTACTAACATGGAGGGATGCTGACTTGCAGAAATAGCACTCGTGAAAGAAAGGATATTGCGGAGAAGGGGGTCATCAGTCGCCTAGAACTTAGAACTAATTAAATCTAACTAACCTAAGGACATCACACACATCCATGCCGAGGCAGGATTCGAACCTGCGACCGTAGCGGTCGCTCGGCTCCAGACGGTAGCGCCTAGAACCGCACGGCCACTCCGGCCGGCTGGATATTGCGGAGACATGGTTTACCCACGGCCTAGAGGATGTTTCCAGATTGAAATTTTCACTCTACAGCGGAATGTGCGCAGGTATGAAACTTCCTGCCAGATTAAAACTGTGTGCGGACTGAGACTCGAAATCGGGACCTTTGCCTTTCGCGGGCAAGTGCTCTACCAACTGAGCTACACATGCACGACTTACAACCCTTCCCCACTGCTTTAATTCTGCCAGTACTTCGCGTCCTACGGTAGAGCACTTGCCTGCGAAAGGCAAAGGTCACGAGTTCGAGTCTCGGTCAGGCACACAGTTTTAATCTGCCAGGAAGTTTCAACGAGTAATATTGACCACATTACTGTGTCGAGTGTGCTGCATGAGAACTTGCTGTATCCGTATCAAGCAGAGCGTGTGTAGGCACTGTTAACAGCTGAGAAGAAGCGCTTCAGCGCGCGTCGTGCTGTAAACGCTCCTGGTATCACTGAAGAAGTGGAGATCCGTGTAATGTAACAACTCGAATGCGGCGACCAGTGCTCACGCTGGACCTGCGCTTGCAGCAACAACATGTCGGCTGCCTTACCTGCGGCCAAAGTCGTGGCGGAGGTAAACACGGGGCAGTGCAGTCCCGCACGCCGCCACTGTGTGCTTGTCTACGCCTGCGTCTGCGTGGCCGCCCGCCGCCCTTACGGTGCGCCACTCGGCTCCCCCAGTGCTGGCGTTAATTAACTCCCCTAATTAAACTGTCGTCCGTCTCGTGCGCCGCTTTACTGCCGGGCTTTATCAGCACCAGATACAAGGCTTCACACTTCGCGAGCACTAGCCACAGCCCAGGCGCAGCCGTTTAAAAAACACCACCTCTCTCTCTCTCTCTCTCTCTCTCTCTCTCTCTCTCTCTCTCATAAACACACTGCCACACATGCACACAAGCACACGCACACATTCTCTCTCCCCCTCTCTCGCTCCTGCCCTTTGTGTTTCTCTCATGACCGTGCCAAAATCCAACTGATGCTACAACCGACTTACAAGCCTCTCTATTTTCTTCTCCAAATTATCTCTCGAGGTCACAATGGTTTTCTCTCGCACTGTTGTATTTTAACCGGTGAAAACAGACTCATCGTCCAGTAGAGTGATATCGACTGAGGTTCTTTCAAAAAAAATTATTTCCCACTATCAGTGTGGAATAAGCACTCCGTCTTCAGGCCACAAGTGGCCCAGCGGGACCATCCAAATGCCGTGTCCTCCCCAAGTTTAGGATACGGATAGGAGAGGCGTGTGGTCAGAACACCGCTCTCCCGGTCGTTATGACGGTTTTCTTTGACCAGAGCCGCTACTATTCGGTAGAGTAGCTCCTCAATGAGCATCACGGGGCTGAGTGCACCCCGAAAAATGGCAACAGCGCATGGCGGCTGGATGGTCACCAATCCAAGAGCCGGCCACGCCCGACAGCGCTTAACTTCTTGATCTCACGGAAACTGGTGTATCCACTGTGCCAAGGTCGTTGCCTAGTGTGGAATAGACAATACACAATTTCTTCCCGACCTCAACCGATATGAGTGTGTGTGTGTGTGTGTGTGTGTGTGTGTGTGTGTGTGTGTGTGTGTGTGTGTGTGTGTGTCTTGTTTGGCCGGCCGGTGTGATCGTGCGGTTCTCGGCGCTTCAGTCGGGAACCGCGTGACCGCTACGGTCGCAGGTTCGAATCCTGCCTCGGGCATGTGTGTGATGTCTTTCGGTTAGTTAGGTTTAAGTAGTTTTAAGTTCTAGGGGACTGATGACCTCAGATGTTAAGTCCCATAGTGCTCAGAGCCATTTGAACAATTTGTGTCTTGTTGATGGTGGTCTAGAGTCCAAATACTGGTTTTATGCAGCTCTCAATGTTGCCCCATCCTGCGAAGCCCTCTTCATCTGCGAGTAACTACTGCAACCTACATCCTTCTGAATCGGCTTAGTGCATTCATCTCTTGGTCTCCCTCTACGATTTTTACCCACCATGCTTCCCTCAAATATTAAATTCGCGATCTCTTGCTGCCTCAGAACGTGTCCTACCAACCAATCCCTTCTTCTAGTCAAGTTATGTAACAAATTGCTCTACTCCCCAACTCTGTTCAGTAGTTCCTCATTAGTTACCTTATCTACCCATCTAATCTTCAGTATTCTTCTCTAACATCACGTATCAAAAGCTATTCACTTCTTCACTAATACGGGTATCGTCCATGTTTCACTTCCATACATGGCTACACTCCATACAAATACTTTCAAAAAAGATTTCCTGGCTCTTACGTCTGTGCTCTAAGTTAACAAATTTCTCTTCTTCAGAACTGCTTTCCTTGCCATCGCCATTCTACATTTTATATCCTCTCTACTTCGACCACCATAAGTTATTTTGGTGCCCAAATAGCAAAAGTTATCTAGTACTTTAAATGTCTCATTTCCTAATCTAATTACCTCAGCATCACCTGATTTAATTCCACTACATTCCATTATTTTCGTTTTGCTTCTGTTGATCATCATCTTATATTCTTCTTTCAAGTCACTTCAGCTGCTCTTCCAAGTCCTTGGCTCTCTCTGTCAGGATTACAATGCCATTGGCAAACCTTAAGGCTCTCATTGCTTCTCCCTGGAATTTAAATCCTACTCCAAATCTTTCTTTTATTTCGTTCACTGCTTGCTCAATATACAGATTAAGTAATAATTAAAATAATAGACTAAAATAATTAAATAAGGGATAGACTACAACCCTGTCTCATTCCCTTCTCAACTGTTGCTTTCCTTTCGCGCACCTCGACTTTTATGACTACCATCTCGTTTCTGTACAAATCGTAAATAGCAACGCCCTCCCTGTATTTTATCCCTGCCACCTCATGAATTTGAAAGAGAGTCTTCCAGTCAAGATTATCAAAAGCTTTCTGTAAGTTTACAAATGCTATAAACGTAGGCTTGCGTTTCCTTAATCTCTCTTCTGAGATAAGTCACTATTGCCCCGCGTGTTCCTACATTTATACGAAATCCAAACTGATCTTCCCCGAGGTCGGTTTCTCCTAGTTTTTCCATTCGTGTGTGACGAATTGGTGTTACTATTTTGCATCTGTGACTTATTAAACTGATATTTCGGTAATTTACACACCTGTCAGCACCTGCCTTCTTTGGAACTGGAATTATTATATTATTCCTGAAGTCTGAGGGTATGTCGCCTATCTCATAAGTCTTGCACACTAGATTGAAGAGTTTTGTCATGGCTGGCTCTCCCAAGACTACCAGCAGTTCTGATAGAATGTTGTCTACTCTCAGGGCTTTGTTTCGATTTAGGTCTTTCAGAGCTCTGTCAAATTCTTCACGCAGTATCCTATCTCCCATCTCATTTTCGTCCTCCTCCATTTCCATAATATTGCCCTCAAGTACATTTCCCTTACATAGACCTTCTATACAGGTTGTTTCAGAAGTGATGGTCAATATTCAGGAATGCAGAAGTGATGGTCAATATTCAGGAATGATCATGTGAAACAAAAAAAAGTCAAGTAAACATGAGCTCAAAAACGTATACCTTAAGAGCTATGAGCAATTCTTGATCTTAGATTCTCTGAAACAAATCTCTTCTAGTGCAAGCTCTTTGATTTCCATATTTTGCGAAGTGGTATAGTGCTGACTAAAACAAGAAAAAATATCCAATAAACATGCGCTGTAAAATGCATACCATAAAAGTTATGAGCACTTCTTCGTTAGAAAGAGATGTGTTTCAATGTAGCGAAGATAACAAGTGGTCATTACTCGTAAGGTATGCATTTTAGATGGTATGTTTATTGGACTGTTTTTCTTGTTCCGTTGATACTAGAACTTCCCAAAATATGGAAAGCAAAGAGCTTGCAACTGAAGAGATTTGTTCCAGAATATTGAACCTCGAGAACTGCTCATAGCTCTTAAGGTATACCTTTTAGATTCCATGTGTACTTGACCTTTTGTTTGAAATGATCAATCCTGTCATAGCCCTTAATATTGAGCATCACTTCTGAAACACCCTATATAGTCGTTCCACCTTTTTACTTTGCCTTCATTGCGTAGGACTGGTTTTCCATCTGAGCTCTGGTTTTCCATCTGAACTTTTGATTGCACGCAGGTACTTCTCTTCTCTCCAAAAGTCTCTTTAATTTTCCTGTAAGCGGCATGTATGTTACTCCTAGTTATATAAGCCTCTACATCCTTACATTTGTGCTTAGCCGTTTTGCACTTCCTGTCGATCTCATTTTTGAGACGTTTGTATTCTTTCCGCAGGCTTCATTTACTGCATATCTAAGTTTTCTTATTTCGTCAATTGCATTCAATATCTCTTGTGTTACTCAAGGGTTTCTACTAGCCCTCGTCTTTTTACCTACTTGATGCTCTGCTGCCTTAACTGTTTCATCTATTAAAGCTACCCATTCTTCTTCTACTGTATCCCATTCCCCTCTTCTCGTCAATCGTTCCCTAATGCTCTCTCTGAAATTCTCTACAACCTCTGGTTCTTTCTGGTTCCATATCCTAAAATTCCTACCTTTTTGAAGTTTCTACAGTTTTAATATACACTTGATAACTAATAAATTGTGGTCAGAGTCTAGGAAATCTTTTACAATTTAAAACCTGGTTCGTAAAAATGAAGCTGAAACCTTCCGGTGTCACCAGGACTCTTTCACGTATACAGCCTTATTTCATGATTCTTAAACCATGTGTTAGCTATGATTAAGTTATGCTCTGTGCAAAATTCTACCAGGTGGCATCCTCTTTCATTCCTTTCCCATATCCCATACTCAGATACTACTTCCCTTCCTTTTTCTACTATCGAATTTCAGTCCCCCTGGACTATTAAGTTTTCGTCTCCTTTAATTACGATACCTGAATAATTTCTTTTATCTCATCATACATGTCTTCAGTCTCTTCATTATTTGCGGAGCTAGTTGGCATATAAACTTTTACTATTATAGTAGGCGATAGCTTCGTGCCTGTCTTGGCTATAATAATTCGTGGTAGCTTATCCGCGTTCATATTTTTTTTATTCGTTACTAAACCTACTCCTAAGTTACCATTATTTACTTCTGTATTTATAGCCCTGTATTCACCTGACCAGAAGTTTTGTTCCACCTGCCACTGAACTTCACTAGTTTCCACTGTATCTATCTCTAACCTGTCCATTTCCCTTTTCAGGTTCTCTAAACTTCTTGTCCATTTAAAATCTGACATTCCACGCTACGGTCCGTAGAACGTCAGTGTGGTATACACCACTTCTAAGAAACACCGAACAACGCGCTCCAGTACGCGGCCGCCAAATACATCGCTGGCCGCACTTTTCTGGGCGGCCCGCTGCTTCCATCGCTGGCCGTCTTCACACGCACGCTTCCTTACGTGGCCGAGAAATACATCGCTGGCCGCACTTCTCCGGGCGGCTCGCGGCTACCATCGCTGGCCGCCTTCGCACGCGCGCGTTTGTCAGCACACAGCAATTGGCTACGCCAGGAAACATTGCGACTGGTTTTCCCTGGAAAACAGCGACCCCAGCCGACGGCTCCATTAACTAGCAAGCCTTATATAAACCCGGCCGCCGTGTTCCAGCTGCTTGTGGATGACTCCCCGCACCACTCGAGGTTACCTGTCTGCTCGGCGCACATCTTGCGACCTCACTAGGTGAGACTGAACTTCACTGGACTTGGGAATAATTAGGGAACGTGAACCCCACCATGCACATTTGGACATTGGTATAACCAAAATTTAATTATGCATTACTTCTGAGTGTGAGCCTGGGTAGACGCTTGGCTAACATAATTGTTAAAAAGTGATTTGTGATTTAATAAACCAGACTGAAGAGGTTATTGTGTTATTCCTGGTTATAAGACAATAAAATGGCGACGAGCACGCACCAGGAGACGTTGGAAGATCTCCTCAAGAAACTTCTCCAGCAGCAGGACGAGAACCACAGGCTGCTACTCAACACCCTCCAGCCACTTATACAAGGGTTCATGCAGACGCAGGCCACGCAGCAAGTACCGCCGTTTCCGTCCTTTGAAGAGACGTTAGAGGACTGGGAAGCCTACGAATCCCGATTGCTGGAACATTTCCATGCTTTCAAGGTAACTGACGTTGGCCTCATGAAATCTTTGTTTTTGTCTTTGTCTAAACCTGAGATTTATCGGCTCTTGTGCAAACTGGCCCCCTTATCAAAACCTTCGGAACTGACTTTTGCCGAGATTCGCTCGTTGCTCACTAAATATTACCAGCGCCATACCCTTGTTATTTCATCTCGAGTCGCCTTTTACCAATGCAAGAAACAGCCGAATCAGACGCATAGAGATTGGGCAGCGGAATTGCAAGGCTTGAGGCGACGATGTCACTTTGTTACCTCTAAAAATAAGGACTCCTGCGCCGAAGAAATGATCCGGGGCATGATAATCAGGGGTACGCCAGACAGGGAGTTCCAACATGAGGCCCTTCAGCTCGTCGAACCCTCATTGGATAAAGTCTTGGCACAAAGCTTCGAGGTGACCCGTGCAGCAGGCAAGAAACTAGAATCATAGGTCGACATTGCAGCAGTCAATGTAAACACATCAGAGCCGGCGGCTAAGGCCCACCCGAGTGATGATTCCGAAATAGCGATAGTGCGGGCAGGCCGCCGGTCCACTCAGCAGAACCGTCCGCCACCTCGGTCCAACCGCTCAAACCGGTCGTGGGTGCCAAAACGTTTGCCATCATGTCCTGATTGTTCTAAAAACATCAACGAGATGACTGTCCTGATCGATGGGCCTTTTGCTACAAATGTTCTTCCGAGGGCCATTTAGCTTCTGTGTGTCGAAAGTCCCGCCAGCCGCAGCAACCTTACGATCTTCCGATGGATGTTAACCTGATCGCCGCTATTGATCATCAGGAGACCACCAATAGGCTTTTTATTGAAGTCCTGATTGCGGAAAAACCGATTCAATTACAGGTCGACACTGGCGCAGCCGTGAGCATTCTAAATTACGCCACATATTTGAGACTTGGCGCTCCTCCCTTGCACGACACGCAGCGACGCCTCATGGCGTATGGTAAACATTCCATTCCAGTCCGCGCTCAAGTCGACTTGCCGACGACATACCGGAATGTCCCCCGCCAGGTCACTTTCTTAGTCGTTAACAGGGACTCCTGTGAGAATTTATTTGGGCTGGACGCATTTCCGAAATCTGGTTTTACAATCGACGATTCTGTGAATTTAGTGTCGGACGAGATTCCGTACTCGGATCTGGACAGGCTTTGCCAGGATTATGCAGACCTGTTCACCCCTGGCCTCGGGTCCGCAAAGAATTTTGAGGCACACATCACACTGAAACGGAACGCGCGGCCTCGGTACTTTCGTGACCGTGCCGTTCCTTTAGCTCTCAGAGATCAAGGGAAGAAGGAGTTGGACCGCCTCACGGCAAGCGGCGTTCTTGAGCCTATTCCTTCTGGTCAGTGGGCTACTCCCCTCGTCGTTGTTCGGAAGCCGTCAGGGCAGCTGCGTCTCTGCGGCGACTTTAAAGTAACAGTTAACGCCCAATCAGAGATCGAGACATATCCTATTCCAAAGCCGGAGGAGTTGCTGTCCAAATTGAAGGGTGGAAAATTCTTCTCGAAAATAGACCTCGCTGAAGCATACCTACAACTCTCGCTTGATGCCGCATCTCAGCAGTTCCTGACCCTCAACACACCGCACGGGTTATATCGTCTGAAACGCCTTATGTTTGGGATAGCCAGTGCCCCTGCTATTTTCTAGCCCTAAAGTGGATGGATGCATTAACTATTTGGACGACATAGTGGTGACGGGTCGTAAGACGGAGGAACACTTTCACAACCTGCAATCTTTATTCCATGTCTCACGGTAGGCTGGCCTAAAATGTAGGAAAGAAAAATGTTGTTTTTTCCAGCCTGAAATTGAGCACCTGGGCCACGTCATTTCCTGTTCGGGTGTTCGTCCGTTAGAGAAATATATAGAAGCCATCATCAAACTGCCACGAGCTACAACGCTGACACAAGTTCGTTCCTTTCTGGGGAAGATTTCATATTACCGAAAATTATTACCCGCGGCTTCGACGGCAACTGCCCCCTTGTCTCAGTTATGCAAAAAAAGCGGTTCCTTTCGAGTGGACGCCGGCATGCGACCGCGCCTTCCACAGGTTGAAATCCCAATTACTGCAGGCCCCGTGCCTCGCACGTTTTGACCCTACTAAGCAAATCGTCATTGCAACGGATGCCTCGGATACAGGCATCGGGGCGGTCCTGGCTCACAGAGATTCAGATGGGTCGGAGCACCCTGTGACCTATGCATCGAAAACATTAACCGATACGCAACGCCGGTATTCCCAAATTGAAAAAGAGGCACTGGCCATCATCTTCGCCTTCAAGAAGTTCCATGTTTTTGTGTATGGTACAAAGTTTCACCTCATTACGGATCATAAACTCCTCATATCATTATACAATCCCGCAGCGAAGATCCCTGACCGGACTGCTCACCGTCTTCAGCGCTGGGCTTTGTTTTTGGCACGATACCAGTATGAAATCCACTTTCGCAACAGAACCGAGCATGCCAACGCTGATGCCCATTCCCGCCTTCCATGGGGACCGGATTTGGATTTCGACAAATAGGAAATTCTGTGTTTTTACGTAGACGAAGAAGCACAGGCCGCAGCAGATGCGTTTCCCATTACCAGCTCTCGGGTAGCGGACGCAACCAGTAACGACGAGGTGCTCCGACAAGTCTGTCGTCACGTGCGTAATGGATGGCCCGAACGACCGCCTCCCACGGCTTCTGCGGCGTTTCGTCAGTTCTTTACTGTCCGCCATCAGGTTCAGTTGGTTGACGGGGTCCTTCTACTTCTTTCGGACGACGGACATCCACGGGTCGTCATTCCGCAGTCTTTACGTCAGCACGTTCTGCACCTGTTACACCAAGGTCATTGGGGGATATCCCAGACGAAGCATTTGGCTCGCCGGTTCACATACTGGCCCGCTATGACTCAGGTGATTGAACGCCTCACGCAGGCGTGTCCGTCCTGCCAACGCCAGCAGGCACCTCCACGACATTCCTTTGCCTCTTGGCCACCATTTGCTCGCCCTTGGGAACGGGTGCACGTTGATTTTGCTGGGCCGGTGTTTAATGCCATGTTTTTTATTGTCGTTGACGCATATTCCAGGTTTCCCTATATTGTCCGCTGCAACTCCGTTTCCACCTCCATCACTATTGCCGCCTTAGAAAAAATATTTGCCATTGAAGGTCTGCCGGAGGTCCTCGTGTCGGACAACGGTTCTGCAGTTCTGCAGTGAGGATTTTCGGGTTTTCTATGCCCGGTAGGGCATTCTCCACATTTCCTTCCATCCTCAATCTAATGGCGAGGCAGAGAGGATGGTCCGCACCTTCAAACGCAGATGAAGAAATACCTCCAGGATCACTCCCCCGGCGCATCTCTTACTTTATTCTTGAGAAGTTACATGTCCACGCCCATCGGAGATAAAAGCCCGGCGGAACTTCTTCACGGACGGCAGCCCCGGACCCTGTTGAATCTGCTTCTGCCGACACCTCGGTTGGCTTCGTCGCTGTCTGCTTCTCGTTTCCGCCCAGGTACTCTGGTGTGGGTGAAGGGATTCGGCCGACAACCAGCCTGGATTCCGGCCACCATCATCCAGGGCAGGGGCAGGAAAGTCTTCCGGGTTCAACTTCCTGACCGGGAGGTTCTTCGAAATGTCAATCAGCTTCGCCCTCGCCTGTCTCCCCAATCGTTCTTCTCCTCCCCCTCCCCCCCCCCCCTCACGGCATATTCTCCTCCCGTCCCCTGCTTCCCCTGATTCCCCACGCCAACCAGAGGAGGACACGCCCGGGTGGTCCTCGCAGTTGGCCCCCGGCCGGCTCACGGACGACGCCTCCCCACCAGAGCTTCTTTCCCCGGACGTGGACCAGACCCAGCACAGCCAGCCGGGGACTCCGAGGTCTCCCCCGATCGCCACCCCCAGGTCACTCTGGATGCCGATGAAGACATGCCACTGGTTCCTCCTGCACTGCCTCCTCTGCTGCCGCGGTCCGCACGCTATAACCTTCGCCCCCGGCCGGGGCGTTTTCGCCCGTATGCTCCTGTGAACAGTCTCACCGCCGACGCCGAGGTTTTGGAGGAGGATGACGCCATGGACGTGACGTTCATTCGCAGCCAATGTTTCCCCGCTTCCCCACGGCGGAAGGGGTACGGTATACACCACTTCTAAGAAACACCGAACAACGCGCTCCAGTACGCGGCCGCCAAATACATCGCTGGCCGCACTTCTCTGGGCGGCCCGCTGCTTCCATCGCTGGGCGTCTTCACACGCACGCTCCCTTACGTGGCCGAGAAATACATCGCTGGCCGCACTTCTCCGGGCGGCTCGCGGCTACCATCGTTGGCCACCTTCGCGCGCGCGCGTTTGTCAGCACACAGCAATTGGCTACACCAGGAAACATTGCGATTGGTTTTCCCTGGAAAACAGCGACCCCAGCCGACGGCTCCATTAACTAGCAAGCCTTATATAAAACCAGCCGCCGCCGCAAACGACAGTTCTCATCGGGAAGTGCAGTACGCCGTGTTCCAGCTGCTTGTGGATGACTCGCCGCCCACTCGAGGTTACCTGTCTGCTCGGCGCACATCTTGCGACTTCACTCGGTGAGACTGAACTTCACTGGACTTGAGAATAATTACGGAACGTGCACCCCACCATGCACATTTGGACATTGGTATAACCAAAATTTAATTATGCATTACTTCTCAGTGTGAGCCTGGGTAGACGCTTGGATAACATAATTGTTAAAAAGTGATTTGTGATTTAATAAACCAGACTGAAGAGGTTATTCTGTTATTCCTGGTTATAACAGTCAATTTTCATTCTCCTCATAACGACGTCCTCTTAAGTAATCCCCGCCCAGAGATCCGATTGGGGGACTATTTTACCTCCGGAATATTTTACCCAAGAGGACGCCATCATCATTTAACCATACAGTAAAGCTGCATGCCCTCGGGAAAAATTACGCCGGTTGCTGTGGCCGAGAGGTTCTAGCCGCTTCAGTCCGGAATCGCGCTGCTACGGTGGCAGGTTCGAATCTTACCTCGGACTTGGATGTGTGTAATGTCCTTAGGTTAGTTAGGTTTAAGTAGTTCTATGTCTAGGGGATCTCAGATGTTAAGCCCCATAGTGCTTGGAGCCATTTGATTTTTTGAAAAATTACGCCTGTTGTTTCCTTGCGTTTTCACCCGTTCGCAGTACCAGCACAGCTAAGCTGTGGTGTCAAAAGGGCAGTCCAGTCAATCACCCAGACTGTTGCTCCTGAAACTACTGAAAAGGTTGCTGCCCCTTTTCAGGAACCACATGATTGTCTGGCCCGTCAACAGATACACCTCCATTGTGGTTGCACGTACGGGACGGCTATCTGTGGCTGAGGTTCAAAAATGGTTCAAATGGCTCTGAGAACTATGGGACTCAACTGCTGAGGTCATTAGTCCCCTAGAACTTAGAACTAGTTAAACCTAACTAACCTAAGGACATCACAAACATCTATGCCCGAGGCAGGATTCGAACCTGCGACCGTAGCGGTCTTGCGGTTCCAGACTGCAGCGCCTTTAACCGCACGGCCATGTGGCTGAGGCACGCAAGCCATCCAACCAACGAAAAGGTCCATATATGTATATACAGGTTCTTGACATTTTTCAGTGCGAACGCACTAATATCCTCCGAAGTTCTACAAGGGATAATTTGCGAGTAAGATTTTAATGGACGAGGGACGCTTCATTGCAGTGTACGTAAGTGGTTATTAGCGTCGGTCAAGGACCGCGTCCGGATGGCTGAAGCGGTCGAGTTCCGCTTCGAGCGCCGAGCGGAAAGGTTCTTGTTTATTTTACTTGCCGCAGCGCCGCTTGTGTGAAGTTTTCCTCGTTAGTGTTGTCCTGTCTGCCGAGTGAGTCGTACCGCCTCCGCTCCGCCTTACTGTCTGTTTGTGCTCGTCTACTTGCAGTGGCGTCGGCCGCTCCGTTATGGCTACCATGGTTTCCAAGTGTATTCCACGAAAAGGTACTGTGAGCTTTACTTTCGATAAAACAACGCGACACGTGCAGCTCAGGTCTCTAGAAATCCACGATTGGCTTGTCGATACAATTCATGTGAACTCTGATGTGGTCCACACCGCTTATTTTAATGCAGACGAGGACGTGTTTTAGTTGAAATTTATGGATCCCCTTCACATTGAAAGATTACTGTCGGGACATGGTTCTCTAGTCCCGTTCAAGCGTCGCGATAATTCCGTTAATATGGTTTCACTCGCAGATTCTGAAATCGAATATACCAAAGTTCGAGTGTTTAACATCCCGCCGCATGTCCGCATGTTGACAGCTTTCTAAAGGATATATTGACTCCTTATGGTAACCTGGAAAACGTCCGTTATAGTGGAAATTGTTTCGTGGAAATGAATGTCAAACGCAATATTCCAGCACATGTACAAGTGTGTGGTTACCACGTTCGCGTCACGTATACTTGTCAACGGGGAACCTGCTTTCTATGTAAAGAAAGTGCACACGTTCGGTCAAATTGCCCACGGAGGGTTTTTGTATTAAGGCCGTCGTTAGCGCGGCTGCTGATGTTGTTCGTTCCTCTCCCGCCGTCGCACCTTCTTCTGCTTCGGATCATACTGAACAAACAGTGAATTCTGATAATCGTGTCAATGAATTTCCGCATTTACCTTCGCGACAAATTCAGAATACTGTTGCATCACGATAGAACCTGTAACGATGACAAACAAGCTACGCCGCATTCAGGATGGTGATGGTGTGGATCTGGCTGTGCCTTTTGCGCCGACCTCCTCCGCATCGAGTGTGTCTCCTGATCCTCACTATGCTACCGTACATCCCGTCCGTGGTACGGTGAGTTTCCAAGAAGTTATCTCCAGCATCCCTCCTGCTAGCGAAGTGGCTCGTTCTGAGCTGCCCGTGTGTGAAGAGGGAGCGGAGTCCCCCCCGCCCCCTTCCCCCATTCGTCTTTGTGTCCTCCGTTACAGTCTGAGATGATGCAATGTCCTCTGTTCCTTCGTCTTCGCCGCCGACGGTTTCATGAATTTGCGACTACGGCAACTCTTGAAGAGAGTAAAATTAGCGACCAAGTATCACCGGTTGCATTGGCAGTTCCACAGAATGCTTCCGCCTTACTGACTGAAACTGCATTACATGACCCTAGTTCTGGGGGACAAGAAGCTGTGCCTATGACCCCTCCCACACCTCCGTCTGCAGAGGCCGACATGCCACGTTGTCGACAGAAACAAAGTACACAACTTCACCGCGCTGTGACACATAAGAAATCTAAGATAAAAGGTTGTAGTGACGGGGATTCTGGTCCCCCGATGTCTGCTTCTTCTCTGAGGGAATCCGCAATGGACCTTGATTCTACCTAATTCTGCTCGGACGTTCCGTACATCCCTGTGTAGTTGTGAACAATGAGCCAAGGCTATACGTTCCTTTCCTTAAATGTTAATCGTGCGTAATCAGAATTGCGATTGGCTTCGCTGCGTCAGTTCGTTTATAATTCATGTGCGGATATAGTGTTCTTACAGGAGGTGTTATTTAGGCATGTCTCCTTAACTGGTTTTCGTGTGGTCTTTAATGTAGCACCCGAATATTCTACGGGGACCGCCTTATTCTTTCGCGGAGGCATTGCTGTTGTATAGGTGGAAATGTTGGATTCTGACAGGGGCATAACTTGTCAACATTTTAATCTTACCTTGGTTCTTTTATGTGCTCCTCTGGCACTGTTCGCGTCTTTGTCAAGAGGATATTTTTAACTGTTGCATAAGAGTCCTCCGGATATTGTGGATTTAACTGTGTGTTGCGTCCTGCAGATCAATCTCCAAATTTTAATTTCTGTCGCGAATTACATGAATTGGTCCTCTCCATATGCCTCCAAGGAGTCTGGATATGTAAATACCCAACGTTAGTTAAATTTATTGCGACCCAGTAGGCGGTTAGATAAATTTTACTTACCATACCGCCTGAGCAATCGCATTCTTCATTTTGAAGTCATCCCACCTTCTTTTACGGATCACTGTCTGTGACTACACCCCTCAATCTAGAATGGCAACCAGTGAAATCGTTTCGCACTCCGTGAATGTTAAACGGCGCTCACCTGACTGCCCCCTCTCTCGATGACGTGATGCGAGCCGTGTGGGAGCGCACTCTACGGTCCATTGGGAGGTACTCTTCCATCCTTGACTGGGGGACACAGCTGGCAAAACCGAGGCTTAGGAAAACTTTGATACTTTTCTGTGTTGCCAAAGTGCGAGACTTTCGGAGAATTTACGAATATTACTATTCAATCCTGCGTGAACTTTATGATGCTGCGGATCACGACCTCTGCGAATAGCGGATGCTAGGCGTGTGAAGGCAAAATTGTTGACCTAGTAAAGAATACAAATGGAAGGGTTGAAAATGCGATCCAAGCAACGATCATTGGTGACACGGAAGAACTGACTTCCTTATATCATTTTCTTCGGCATCAGACCCGTCGCCGAGGCGCTTGTATTCATTCTGTCATGACAAATAATTGACGTATCGTATCGGAGCAAGCTGATATAGTGCGTATCTTACACCAATAATGAGTAGACATCTACGACATCGATGAGTCCAGTGCAGCCCACTAGCCAGCATCTTGGACACGACAACTACATCTGAACAAAACGAAACGCTCTTCGCTGCGGCTGGAAACGAGTATGTCTGAAACGCCGAAGATGGTCTCCTTTTTCCGTACTACTGTCGTGAGCACTTATGGAAGGCGGTTGAAAGATTGTGTAAGAACGAGTGCGTCTTATGGCATCGGACAATCCCATCTCATCACAAAACCTAGAAGATAAGGAGCGAACTTTGGCAGGTCTGACGACATACTACAATGCTGGTGCAGGCACAAGTGTTTCGGCGCACACCGTTTAAAAGGCATTGTTGAAGATGGCGGTCCACATCACGCGACCCATACGTGTTCGAATCGATGGAAACGTGTCACCTGTAGAATGAATAGCATTTGTTGCAGCACCAGGTCGACGGTTGGGTCCCCACTCGCCGTCATCCAGGCGAATGGCTGTTTGAAACGTGCACCGCGCCACAGACGGAAGCCAGTGGGAGCAGAATTGTGCTCTGGGGTACATTCAGTCGATCTTCTATGGGACCTACGATAATACTCGAAGACAATATGACAGCAGTGAACTACGTGATTATCATTGCGGATCACCTGCATCCCTTCATGCCTGAAGTTTCTTCTGATAGCGATGACATCTGCCAACAATATAACTCTGCACGACACAAGGCCCGAATCGCGCTGCAGTGGTTTGAGAAGCAGTAAACTCTCATTGATGTCTCAGCCAGCAAATGCCCCTAATCTATTCTCACTGGAACAAATATCGTGCCCGAAAACCACCATCCCTTAATTTGCGGACATTCAGTGACCTGTGAGCAGATATCTGGTGCCACATACTTCTGGAAACTTCTCAAGGACTTGTAGAATCCATACAAAGCAGAACTTTACAGTAGTGTGTTTGAAAAGTGGACCAACACGCTACTAAAAATGTGGTCGTCATATTTTGGCTGCCAGATTAGGTAGGTCTCTTCAGCGGAGTCAACTTCGAAAGTTAAGTTTTGGCGACAGAAGCTGTACATTTAACTGTGAAGTTAAGAATTAGAACCCACTATATCGCACAAACAAATGTACATCATTCTATCGAGTATTGTGCATCCCTTATGCGTACTATCGATGGCAGGTTCTCTATATGACTAAACACCAAGCAGTCGTATGACTTGGAAGTCTTGTATGAAAAAAAGTTTTAAAGACAATTACATCTCGTTACTAAACATGTCACAGTTGAGTGAGGGAGGGGGGGGGAGGCTGGTTGCTGTAGTGACGGTTTCCATTGTACAGCAAATCGCTGCCTCTATATGAAGTAAATGCTCGTGCATTCGAGTAGACCAGTCCTTCTGTTGACTGTCTGTTGTGTAGTCCACATGCCGTCGACACCATGCCCTCGACACGCGTGTTAAATGATACTAAACGTTGCCTGTTTTTTTTTCTTAAATTTTACTATACAGCATATATGTGTGAGTACCATATTTTGCTTGTAGTTTCAATGATAGTTTTTCAGAACAGCTGCCTCTGTAGATCTTCATTTCGTTACATCAATTCTTCTTTTGCTGAAACCTCCTTGTGTACTAAAACTGCACCTAGTTTTCCACTTTCATCATTCTTAAATCTTCTTTTCTCTCTACTTCCAATGGTGTTTGATAACACTAATATTTTTCTTAAACTAATCTTTTTTTCATTATTTATGTCCCAGTATTTCATCTCTATGTAGTAATACCGAAGTATATGAATTTAATAATCTGTTATTAATTGTTACAGATAACGTGCTGCAGTTGAAAACAATTCCACACATACCGGTTGCTTGTAGGTAAGTGGTAAAAAGAAAACGTTATCCCTTTACTTGCATTTCATTATTCGAAAATTTTTTCTTCAGCAGTTTTGTTTTTCCGAAGAATGTTACAGCGCAATTTCTTTTTCGTTGTCCGCCCGTTTAGCTGGGTGGTAACGTGCTTGCCTCCCACGCAGAGGGCCCGGTTGCGACCACGGCCGGGTTTGCGATATTCTCTGCCCGTGGCTTGGGTGTTGTGTTGTCATCATCATCACCATCATCATCATCATCATCACCGACGTGCAAGTCGCCCAATGTGGCTTCACCAGCAATAACACTTGCACCTGGCGGCCGAATTTCTCCTGACGGAGCCTCCCGGCCAACAAAGCCATACGATCCTTTCCTTTTTTTTTCGTAAAGCAACTATTAGGCATAAATAATAATAGATTGTTTCTATTTGCTGATTGTTAAGTATAAATTTTGTAAATATTTTCCTGTGATGAACAGAAGTCACGTAGATGTCTTGCTTATGTCGTGCTGTTTTCTGCCACTGACAAAGACGTTCTGAAATTTTGCGAAAATTAATTAGTTTCTTTCTCGAGTTGGTTCACTTTCAGTTGATGGGTTCGCCTATTTTTAAAGTAAGGGACTTTTCAACTGTCAAGTATTTTTCAGTTCTTTCTACATTGGTGTCAGCATATGTGAAACATAATTTATGAAAAATTAAGCTAAAACCTGAGTAGTCAGAAACATAAAAGCAACCACGCTCCCAAAATACAAAATCGAATGGAGCGAGAGCAGTAATGATTGGCATGAAAAGTGCCCTATGTCACGTACTTCTTTATTATTCACAGTGTATAAATGTACATATAGATGCAGAATATCCAAGTCGACTTACACATCTGAGACTGCTAGAAGTAGATTGCCACGTCATCTGTGTATTGTGTATTGACGTCACTACCTTGATATCAATGCAAGGAGCGTTCAGGATTAGAATGAACCATATTATATTCCACTCTCTTGGCTGCAATACCCTACTTTTCAACATAATCTCCGTTCAATGCGACAGCCTTACGCCACCTTACTGAAAAGGCCTGCATGTCCTCATGGTAACACTCTACTGGTCGATACTGCATCGATAATCTCGCCATCATCCACGTAATTCTTACCCTGAAGTGCATTCTTCATTAGGAAAAACATATGGAAGTCGGAAGGCCAAGGATCCGTGCTGTAGGCTGGGTGAGGTACAATCCAAAGAAATTTCGTGGCAACCTCCCGGGAGCACAGACTTGACAGGATTGCAGGATGGGCGAGGACATCAAACAGAATAATCGATTCAGAGTCCCTGAAGGTTATAGCTATGCTTTATCAGGTGGGGTTGGGTCTTTGAAGTTTTTCTTTGGAGCATAGGTGGTGTGACTCTATGGATTGCGCTTTGTTTCCTGTTGGAAGTGATAGAAACATGTTTCATACCCCGTGACAATGCTCTACAAAAAATTGTCACAGTCAGCCGCGTAACATTCATGCAATTCCGGACAGATAGTCCTTCGTTGCTCTTTATGGACTTGTGTTATGTGGCGAGGAACCCACCTGGCACGCACCTCTCTGTGCCCCACTGGTGGACGATTGTCAGCACTACCAACAGAGACGTCCAGTTGTGTAGCGAGGTGTTCCATTGCGATCCATGGATCCTCGTCTCCTACCTTCCAAAATTTTCAGAAACTCTCCTGCGAACCTTGCAGAACTAACACTCCTGAAGAAAGGATATTGCGGAGACGTGGCTTAGCCGCACCCTGGGGATGTTTGCAGAATGAGATTTTCACTCTGCAGCGGAGTGTGCGCTGATATAAAACTCCCCCGAGTTCGATTCTCGGTCCGGCGCACAGTTTTAATCTGCCAGGAAGGCAAATGTCCCGTGCCAGGAATATCGGTCCAGCACACAGTTTTAATCTTCCAGGAAGTTTCATAGTTTGAGAGACTCTGTTGCGATGACGTCAGCTGCCTAGCACGACGACACACCGTGTTTTTGTTCACTGCCAGGTCTCCATAAGCAATCTGCAAGGGCCTATGAATATCTGCGACGCTCTGACTTTCTGCCAAAAGAAACTAAATGACATCTCTCTGCCGGCCGCTGGTGGCCGAGCGGTTCTGGCGCTACAGTCTGGAACCGCGCGACCGCTACGGTCGCAGGTTCGAATCCTGCCTCGGGCATGGATGTGTGTGTTGTCCTTAGGTTAGTTAGGTTTAAGTAGTTCTAAGTTCTAGGGGACTTATGACTTCAGCAGTTGAGTCCCATAGTGCTCAGAGCCATTTGAACCATTTTGACATCTTTCTGCATGGAAGCAGCTCCGTTACAGACGCCATTTTGCACGCTGCGTACAGCGCCGCCACATTTCGGAATTTCATGAAACTGTAACGGCTGAGACAGGAATATTTCTCGACGGTCCACAACAAATTCCGCATGTTTTCAACCGAAATTCGCCGTGAACAAAAATCGTGTTGCATTACTTACTGAACGCCCCTCAGACACTTATAAGCAGCCAGAATGCTGACAACTATAAAATTAACTCGAGTAGGACAGTAAATGCTCTTACAGGTCTGACCTAATTGTGAAAGGAATATGAGTAATGAAGATCAGATACAGGGTTTTAGTTACTGTTAGAAACAGAATGGGGATTTTAGCCAAGGGTGTGGGGCAGAGCAATGTAGCCGCTGAGGCCTCGAGGTTTCGGTCGGCGTGCCCGGCTTGTGGTCCACCGCAGACCGGCCTACACGCGTAAAGTAGGCTCTAACGGCCGCTCCCGAAGGCGGCAGCCCTAAATCGCGGTCGCCTTAATTGGCGCCGCTAAGTCCCTGCGCTGCGGCACTCGGGGCGACTTAGGCGCAGTAAATATTTGCTTCCTCCGGCGGCAGCAGCACCACGAGTCCACAGGTCCCGACTGCCTCCCGAGGGACCACATGGAGCCAACTAGATGTAGACCCTAGTTACAACGGCTTAACATTACGACTCAGCGTATCGGCGCTCTGTTCATCTAACGCGGACGTGCAATCTTGGACTTAAACTGCAGCAAAATTCTATACAGAAGAGAAACATGGATTCATCTCCGGAGCTGTTAAGGTTTCGAAATCACACTGGGCACCTTTGTAACCCACTTCTACCTGTTTATAGAACTTAAAACAGAATGCCACTCTCTGCAGCACGTCAAGGGCGAATATACCTGAAAAAGTAAATTGGGGCAATATGAATGTTGGGAAGCAGTTGTTGAAATACCAAGATCTTCATACGGGATACCTGATGTAATTAATGAGACAAGATTCTGCACGGTGGTACTTTTCTGTAAGGGAAAGAATCGATTTGTGAGCGGAAATTTGTGGAATTAACGATACCCTCCGCATACATAGCTCAAATCTATTACGCGTAGGATATAATTTTCCCGTTTAAAAAAGTACTGCGTCTCAGGCCACAAGTGGCCCATCGGGACCAACCGCCCACCGTATCATCCTCACTGAGGATGCGGATAGGAGGGGCGTGTCGTCAGCACACCGCACTCCCAGTCGTTTCGATGGTTTTCTTTGACCAGAGTCGCTACTATTCGGTCGAGTAGCTCCTGAGTTGCTTAGTGCACCCCGAAAAATGGCAACAGCGCATGGCGGCCCGGATGGACACCCATCCAAGTGCCGGCCCCGCCCGACAGCGCTTAACTTCGGTGATCTGACGGGAACCGGTGTATCCACTGCGGCAAGGCTGTTGCCTTTCCCCTTTAAAGGTAATAATAAATGCCTAGTCTATGGAACCAAATACATATTTCCTGTATTTCATAAATAATGTTGTTGTTGTTGCTGGGTTGGTGCACAAGTACGTAGCATTCTCCTAAAGTTTAATGAACATAAGAGGTCCACATAACAGAGACTGTAGTAATCAATAATATAGTCTTCTTCACTGCTTGCGACAGTATGCTGGGAAAACTTTTCGACTGTGCGACTGTAGAAATCACGTATCTTTGAGGCGGTGAACACGTCCAGACATATTCGGTGCGCATTTTCATCCAGAAAAGAATTTCCTTGAAGGTTGATTGATACACAGGGCGCAATATAAGTGAATGAGGTGGGTGCGGAATGAAGTGCCGACCCAGCTGTTGTATAAAGATTCTTGTCAGTCTAGCAGAATGCCGGCGGACGTTTTCGATGGAGTAACATCACCTGACGTAGTATTCCTGGTCGTTGTTCTTGGACTGCGTCTCAAAGGCGTCTCAGTTGTCGACAATAAATGTGAGCAGCGATGTTTACACCTCGGGAAAGCAATTCGTAGTACACTACACCTCTTCTTTTCCACCAGTTGCATTACATGGTCTTTCGTGGATGCACATAGGTATATGTTCGGGAAATTGCGGCTTTTTTTCGGCTCACCCACTGCTTTCTTTTCCTTATGTTAGCATAAGGACACCTCTTTACCAGTGACGATACACTAGAGGAATAATCGGTGTTGTTGACGAGCTAACTGATGATGAGCAAGCGTAGATGCACTTATGGCTCACCGCTAATTTTTATGATTTTAGCTTAGTGCATGAGGTACCCATACAATCGATCTTTTAACCTTCCCCATTGCATGAAAATGTCGCAAAATGGTGAAATGAACACAGTTCATCACAGTTGCCAATTATCGAATACACAGACGTCGAACATTGTCGGTTAATTCGGTTACACGATCTTCATCAAATAACGAAGGTCTTCCTGAAGGTAGCGAGTCACTAATGTCAAAAAGATCCTCTACAAAACGATGAAACGCTGTTTCTGCCGTGATCTGTCCGATGGTATTATCGCCATTCATAGCGTATATGATCCTGTCACCCCGCCTCTTCCCTACCTACTGAATTCAAACTCTTGAACATGTCGGAAATGATCCGATTTCTCTACTTGGCAGTCCATTTTCTAGTATCCAAAGCGCCACTCACTGTTGCCAGATGATGAAACGACAATGTGTAAGTTCAAAAAGCAACAGTGAATTACAAACAAAAAGTGTCAATCGATAGATAAACCCATTGCAACTCGAAAACCAACATGAAAAACAGAAACGCAACAAACTTATATGTTCTGTTTTTTTGCGAGAAGCAGTGAGTTGTTTGTATCAGCCTCCCCAAAATTTATTGAAAAGTGCTTACCTGTTACGTTTGTAAACTTTCATTTATTTACTCTTTCTATTCGAGGAATACTTCTTTATATAAAGAAAGTCGTATCCGTGTTTAAGCTCCAAAAGGCAGTCTCCAGTAAGACGTGAAGCCACCATTCACACCATATTTTCCCTTTGGGCTGTGAGATAGAGCTGAGAAAGAAGAATAATTCAAATTAACGTTTTCTGCAGTTAATTACGTTCCTTCGACAAACCGAATTCACATCAGTATCCTGTTGGGCTAGCATTTTGTCATTAATTATTAATTCATCGAAGGGATGTGAAAATCTGTTCCTCTGTCCCTGATTTAGCTTTTGCCTTAGAGCACTTTCATGTACACTTGAGAAATCACCGCCGAAGCACACTTCCCGGAGAAGCACAGCACTCAGTTACTCTGACAAATGGTTAAGAGGAACGTGATAGAAAAAAGTGACGTCAAGCACAGTTACACACGTTCTCTGTGGGTATAATATTTTAATTCCGTCAGTCCATCGAGGTACCGGTTCTGTCTCGATGTCTTAATCTGTTTCCAAGGAGTCACGCTTTTTTAGTTCACCGATGTCTGTACTACACAATTCTACGACACTATTTTAAGCATATATCAACCGTACACTTTTGGTGATATTTTAAAAACGTCATACAGGTTGAGGCAGAGAAACAGGCCGATTTAGATATAACGAAACGGACCTACGATAATGGCGTAAAATATTTTTCACCACGACAGAGAAATTCTTAGATACTGCCATTTCACGTACTGTTCGTGTTTTGAAAATTTCTTGTAGGTGGTCACCACTGTTACGTTGACATTCGGTCTGCCATGCAAATGCTTTACTGCACGTTCAATCATCTCCATAGAGTGTTTATGACTCCTGCTCGAATGGCTTTTTTTCGTTCCGCAATTGTGTATAGATGTCTAACGCAGAGCCCCTGTTTCAGGAACGCGCAAAGGAAGAAATCACCGACCGATAAATCGGGAGATCTGGGGCGACATAAAAGTCCACATTCCATGAAATGATGTGCCTACCAGATACTCTGGGCACTGCTGCCATTGAAATTCGAGCACAGTGAAATGTGGCACCATCTTGTTGAAATCAGTATGCATCTTCAGGAAACAAGGTTCAGGTCCGACGAATGAGTATGGCAGCATACCGCTCAAAATGGTTCAAATTGCTCTAAGCACTATGGGACTTAACGTCTGAGGTCATCAGTCCCCTAGAACTTAGAACTACTTAAACCTAACTATCCTAAGAACATCACACACATCTATGCCCGCGGGCAGGATTCGGACCTGCGACCGTAGCAGCAGCGCGGTTCCAGACTGAAGCGCCTAGAACCACTCCGCTACAGCGGCCGGCCCTACCGTTCACATATGACTGGTTGCTCGATCGTGTCCATCTTCAAAAAAAAAATCCACATGCCCAGTGAAGGGACAGCCTAAGTTACTATGACTTTCTGGCTGTGTAAGGATCGTTGATGGTGTTATTGAGGATTATCCTCGCACCAGTAACGGCAGTTCTGCTTGACACATCCACTAAGATGAAAGTATGCCTCGTTACTAATCCACAGAAAACTTGAAAAGCCGTCATTGTCCCTAATTTTAGTCAATAGTTCTACAGATTTTCATAATCAGTTTCATTTAACTGTTGCGCAACCTGTTTCTTATACGGTAGCCACTTTAAATCATTCCTTACAATTCTGTGCACAATGAGACTAAACCTTACCACCATTGCCGCAAATTATCTCAGACAACGCTCTGGACTGTTGCTTACAACATTTTGCGCCTCCTCTATTCTTTGGTATGAGAGGCAACTCCTCGGTGGTCTTGGCGATTTCACCTTATATGCGCTTCCGGTCGCTTCAAAGTTTTAAACACGTAACCGGACTACATTTGCCGGTGGTACAGAATCATTTCGTCTAAGGCTGAAATGAGTACGGTATTTCCGTCTAGCGGAAGCAACACAGTCACAGATTTTGTAAGAGGCCTTGACAGACAGGACTCGTTCGAGCCCGCCTGAAACCCACCTGAAACATACGATAAACAATCTATTGCCGATAATACCATTCCACTCTAAAATAGCCCTTTCTTCTGCCACACCCTGTATTATTAGCATATGGAAAATAAAAATCTTCATTCCGTCTTGCGTCAGAATATACACTGCGGTGTATCACAATTTCACAGTATTGGATGTGGGAGTCAAAACGCGCATTTCACGTGATAATACAGTTTACAAACGCAATAAATGTGCGCGGTCGAGTCACAGTAATGTGACGACCGTTCTTTAGACACCAACGTGCAATAACCACTCACATAACCAGGTGACGGCAATGGTAATGGAGGGTATACAGGATGGTACATTGATAGTGACCAGGCCAAACATCTCGCGAAATAAGCATCAAACAAAAAAAACTACAAAGAATGAAACTCGTCTAGCTTGAAGGGGGAAACCAGATGGCGCTATGGTTGGCCCGCTAGATGGCGCTGCCATAGGTCAAACGGGTATCAACTGCGTATTTTTAAATAGGAACCCCCATTTTTTATTACATATTCGTGTAGTACGTAAAGAAATATGAATGTTTTAGTTGGACCACTTTTTTCGCTTTGTGATAGATGGCGCTGTAATAGTCACAAACGTACAAGTACGTGGTATCACGTAACATCCCGCCAGCGCGGACGGTATTTGCATCGTGATAAATTACCCGTGTTAAAATGGACCGTTTACCAATTGCGGAAAAGGTCGATATCGTGTTGATGTATGGCTAATGTAACCAAAATGCCAACGGGCGTGTGCTATGAATGCTGCTCGGTATAGTGGACAACATCATCAAGTGTCCGGACCGTTCGCCGGATAGTTACGTTATTTAAGAAAACAGGAAGTGTTGAGCCACATGTGAAACGTCAACCACGACCTGCAACAAATGATGACGTCGAAGTAGGTGATTTAGCTGCTGTCGCGGCTAACTCGCACATTAGTAGCAGATAAATTGCCGGCCGGGGTGGCCGAGCGGTTCTAGGCGCTACAGTCTGGAACTGGGCGATCGCTACGGTCGCAGGTTCGAATCCTGCCTCGGGCACGGATGTGTGTGATGTCCTTAGGTTAGTTAGGTTTAAGTAGTTCTAAGATCTAGGGGACTGACGACCTCAGAAGTTAAGTCCCATAGTGCTCAGAGCCATTTGAACCATTTGAACAAATTGTTCGAGAATCGGGAATCTCAAAAACGTCGGTATTGGGAATGCTACATCAACACTGATTGCACCCGTACCATATTTCTATGCACTAGGAATTGCATGGCGACAACTTTGAACGTCGTGTACAGTTCTTCCACTGGGCACAAGAGAAATTACGAGACGATGACAGATTGTTTTGCACGCGTTCTATTTAGCGACGAAGCGTCAATCACCAACAGCGGTAACGTAAACCGGCATAATATGCACTATTGGGCAACGGAAAATTCACGATGGCTGCGACAAGTGGAACATCAGCGACACTGACGGGTTAATGGTGCAATGTATGCTGATTTAATACGGAATATTCTTCCAATGTTACTACTAGATGTTTCACTGCATGACAGAATGGCGATGTATTTGCAACATGCTGGATGTTCGTCACATAGCTCGCGTGCGGTTGAAGCGGTATTGAATAGCATATTTCATGGCAGGTGGATTGGTTCTCGAAGCACCATACAATGGCCCGCACGTTCACCGGATCTGATGTCCCTGGATTTCTTTCTGTGGGGAAAGTTGAAGGAAATTTGCCATCGTGATCTACCGACAACGGCTGACACCATGCGTCAGTGCATTGCCAGTGCATGTGCGAGCATTACGGAAGGCGGACTGCTCGCTGTTGAGTCGTTACACGTATTTCCAAATGCATTGAGTTTTACGGACATCATTTTGTGCATCTATTGCATTAATGTGGTATTTACAGGCAATCACGCTGTAACAGCATGCGTTCTCAGAAATGATAAGTTCACAAAGGTATATGTATCACATTGGAACAACCGAAATAAAATGTTCAAACGTACCTTCGTTCTGTATTTTAATTTTAAAAAACCCACCTGCTACCGACTGTTCGTCTAAAATTGTGAGCCATATGTTTGTGACTATTACAGCGCCATCCATCACAAAGCGAAAACAGTGGTCCAACTAAAAATCCATATTTCTTTACGTACTACAAGGATATGTAATGAAAAATGGGGGTTCCTATTTTAAAAAACGCAGTTGATAGCCGTTTGACCTATGGCAGCGGCATGTGGCGGGCCAACCATAGCGCCATCTGGTTTCCCCCTTCAAGCTAGACAGTGCAGACGTTGTCGTAATGGGGAATGGGGAAACAGTGCGAGTTGTATGACGTCCGAAAGGGCATTATCATTGGCTTTTGGGCTAAGTGTGGATGCATTTCCGAAACGGTTGAATTGATAAAGTGTTCACAGTGGTTAAAGTATATCGTGCATGGCAAAATGAAGCTGTAGAAAATCTGTACCGAGGAAGCTGCGATGCACCAAGGCCAGCAGACGGCAGGGGTGAGCGGCGGCTGCGGAGACGTGTACGGGCGAATATACGTGCAACTGCCGAGCAACTGAGCGTCCACATGAACCCGGGAGCTTCCAACAATGGGTCCCCAACGGATATTCAGCGACAGTTACTGCGTATGAGGCTCCGCTGCAAGAGACTTGTTCGCTGATTGCTCTTCATCGTCGACAAAGGCTGGAATCTGCGCGCTAGTACATGCCCCGTTGAACAGGTGGCCTTTGGCGTGTACAGTACGAAATGCCTGAAAGCAAACACCCTGAAACAGTCGACATGAGAGGCCAGTATGATCTCGTCATTATGGAAGACGCAATGCATGCAGTATGTTTTTCCTCAGCACTCGAACAATGCAACTTGTTATACAGCTCGTACTGTACGTGTGTGGTTTCGAAGAGCACCAGTATGAGTTTACTACAGTACCCGAGGCACCAATCTCCCCGGATTTTAACCCAATCGAGAGTCTGTGGGACCAACTCGATTGCGCTGCTCGCGTCACGCATCCAAGACCGAGAAATCTGCCGCAGCTGGCCACGGCACTGGAGTCGGCTGGACTCCACATGTCTGGCAGTGCCTTCCAGAACCTCACTGACTCTCTTCCGGCACGTTGCGAAGTGGCCCGCGCTGCAAACGGTGGTTATTCAGCCTTTCGCAGGTGGTCGTATTAATCCGACTGCACAATGTACTGTTCACGACTCACTTCCGTCTACACACGTTCAGTTCACGTAAATTAAAAAAAAAAAAAAAAAATGCTTCACATTCGGGTCAGTCTCTGTTAACAAATGAAGAGGTGACACTGTAATACATCAGCACAACAGTGTTCTCCCAATAACTGTAGTGTAATACAAACACGCTTTATATAAACTTGTTCTGAGCTGTAAAAGTTACTTTGAAGTAAGCTGAAGAACGACTCAGTACCAAGTGACACATCGTATTCCCGTTGCAACTACCTTTCTACTTTGCCACTGTCCTTAACAGTTTCCACACGTGATAGTCGGCCGCCGCCCATCTTCTCGCGGTCGCAGACCCGTTCGGGGCAATCTCCTACCTGCCAGTTCTTTCTTATGGCTGAAGGCCGCTACGGATGCAAGCCGCCTGGCTGCCGTTTTGCTCAGCGAATATTAAACAAGGAACACGACACAAGAAATCAATTCTTATGCTAAAAATATACTAAAGAAAGTACAAAAAAAGTCGTATCCTTTACTTACCGTGTCTTGCTGAAGCGGGAAAGTGTAATTTCACTCCCCCAGCGGAGTCGAGGCAACTAAACTGTCGTAAGAGGCAACTAAAAGAAGTCTTTTCATTTTGTCACTTTCTTATCTTGGTATTCTGACTATACTTTGGACTTCTGAAGGTACTGGATCTTTTCGTTTTTCATCCCTGGCTTTTTAAATTGTGGGCCATTTTTCTGGATTTGACCTCCACTTCTCAATTACGGAAAGCCGGCGGATTGTGGAAGGACACCATACTGTGGTGCATTAACTCTAGACTATGCACTGTCATATTTTGTTCCTAAGAATGAAGTGGATCTATCTCTGCACCTGAAATCCAGCGTGGATCTGAGGTGCAGAAATAGTAGAGGGATGGTATTGTCGTTCCTGAACAGAACCTGGGAAAGAGTCCACATATTTTAATTAACTACCGGCAAATCTCTCTGATGAATGGACTGTGTAAGCTATTCTAACGGATGGTCAGCCGCCGTTTTTGTTGGTGTCTTGAAGCCGATGGGCATATATTGAAATTCAGTAATGGATTTCGGGCTCTCTAGTCCACCACAGATCATCTGGTTCGTCTGGAATCTACAGCGAGTAATGTTTCCGCGCATCACCAACATCTAGTTGTTGTGTTCTTTGACCTGCAGAAGGCATAAGACACTTCCTGCTGATATTACAACCCGTCTACACTGCATGAGTGGAGTTACCGATGCAGTTTACCGATTTTTATGCATAGTTTCCCACCTCTCCGACTTTTTCGGTCTGGATGGATTCGATTCTCAGCAACAAATATATACAGGAAGGTAGAGTTCCTCAGGGATTGGTTTTGAGTGCAACGCTGTTCGCTACCGCCATCAATGGTATCGTAAATGTAGTGGGCCCCACTGTCACTCCGTCACTGTATGTAGATCACCGTTGGCTGCATTATGCCTCTGCACCACTGAGCGCTAATTTCAGGGGCTGTCCAGAGAGTACATCACTGGGTTCTGAATCACGGATATCAATTTCGTCCTGCAAAATCGCGAAATTGTGCATTTTTACTAACTCCCGACTATTTAGCCACACCCAGAAATTTATCTTGGTTAGCAGTTACTTGAAGTCGATGAAGCTTCTTATTTTGTTTGACAATAAGGTAACTTGGCTGCCACATGTCCGCCGACTCAAGCAACTTTTATGGAGAAGCTAAAGGCTCTCCGTTTTCTAAGTAACTTCTCAGGGGGTGAAGATCGCATAGTTTTCCTGATATTATACAACGCGCTGATACCATCCCGCTTAGACTACAGATGTGTTGCCTGCGGGTCGGCAACACCATTCGCATTGAGCTTGCTGCGCCCTGTTCACCACACTGGCGTGTGGTTGGTAATGGGGCCTTCCACGTGAGCCCTCCCGACGGCCTCCTGGCGAAAATCTGAGTCCGACCGCTGCGAGTTACACGATGGCAGCTTGTGGCTAATTACACAGTCACAATCTGTCAAAATCCGTCAGGTATCAAGTCACTTAAGTTTGTTCCACAACCAGCATTTCAGACTGTCTGTGCACTGCCCAAAACTGGGTAGACCAGCCTGATCCAACAGTTTCCTTTAGGCTGTGTTACTAGGGCGCCCTATCGATACCCCCGTGGTCTGTACCCTGTCCTGTGATACGAATGGTCCTCTTCTATGGCCCCAAGAAGTATGCTGATATTACGCTTCTCCGAAACCTGTTTCGTTCGATCCTCCATAATTATTCTAATTCAGTATGCATCTACACGGACGGATCACAAGTCAATGACAGAGTTGGTTTTGTTTGGCACATGCAAGGGGACGCGAAAAGCGCTCTCTGCAACAGGTTGCAATATGTCAGACTTTGGGGTACGACAAATCCCTGGCCACAACGAACTTTCTGATCCGTAGTGATTCCATGAATTGCTTAAAAGGCATATCCCTGTGTTACACCAAAAGTCTTTTGGTAGCAAATATCCAGAGCCTGTTGGTGGACCCCTATATTGCCGGCCGCGGTGGCCGAGCGGTTCTGGGCGCTTCAGTCCAGAACCGCGCGACTGCTACGGTCACAGGTTCGAATCCTGCCCCTGGCATGGATGAGTGTGATGCCTTTACGCTAGCTAGGTTTAAGTAGTTCTAAGTTCTAGGGGACTCATGACCTCAGATGTTGTCCCATAGTCCTCCGCGCCGTATGACCTCAATAGCCTTGGAGAGAGCAGAGCGGATTTTACACTAAACTATAATACTCCCCCACTTTCAGTGTTAGGGGTGGGCGGGTGGGGGAAGAGAGTCTCTTCCCTGTGGCGGTTACCCGCCCTGTGATGCGTGGTACACCGAGAAATTGTGTTACAACCATTAGCCGTTGATAAATTTAAACCAAGTTTGTTTTGCAACAAACATGTTGATAAAACAATGCACATGCAAAAATTTAGCGTTCATTACGTGTGTTGTATGTCGCAATAATTTCTGTTCTCCATGTTTCTACGATCAGTACATCTTAATCCGCCCAGTGCTCAACAGATTACAGATTATAGTTGTCACAAATGCTGGTACAATAATGTACGTCAAACGACTGTACTGACTTGACTGAAAGTTCTCATTTATCGTTTTTGTATTTCTAATTCCCCCCCCCCCCCCCTCCTAAAAACACCTTGGTCCCTCCCTCTTTTTTCCCCAGGTAAAGACAAAGAAAACAATCAGCGGATGATTAAGACTAATAATCAGCACGGTTGTAATAAAACTGTTATTAGAATTGCGTAGGGATGAGAAAAAGTACCAATAGCGAGATTCAAAACCGAGACCTGGTGTTCATATACCTACACGCTAATTCGCTTAGCTGCGGAGTCCTTAAATAGTAGCAGCTCTAAAATGTGATAAAAGTATGCCTAAAATTTTTGAACTCGATTTTCTTGAAAGCAGTTAAGAGTTGCGTTTCCCTGTTTAATCCTAGTCGTGCCCTGAGGGAAGTTCGTAACTTCCCCTTGTTAGCACGGAAGTTTCCTAGACTCGAAGCTTCGTCTCTCTCTCTCTCTTTCTCTTTCTCTCTTTCTCTCTCTCCTTCTCTCCCTGCCTTCCAACTGAAGAGCGTCTCTAGGTCGCTGCGAGGTGATCTCTGCCTGGGATTCGCAGCCGCCCCGGGCCAGCAAGTGCTTGCAGAGGCATCCTGACGGATTCGCCGCTGCTGTTTGCTCGGCGAGGTGCAACGGCCTTTCGGCTCAGCGAGCCCGCCGCGTGCGGCCAAGGAAAGAAACTGTAAACATGAGACTTTCCGGTTTATACAACATTTAGCAAACACTAAGACACGGAGACTAAACATTAACGCCAGTTACTCACAGTCCTTGCATTATTTGAATGTTTCGATGTGAATCGTCATTTAAGTTATATAATGACATAAGTGGCTTCCTCAACAGTTTCCGCTGTCACAAAAAAAATGCAGGGTGTATCAAAACAGACTTCACAAATTTGAAAATTCCTAGGAACTTATTCCATACGACTTAAAGACTTAGCCCTGGTGTCATCATTAAGGAAAATAGTTTTGATTGTGTGGTAAGATGTACGGCGTTTCGTAAATATCCACTATCCACGTAAGTGAATGGGGCAAGGGGTGCCAATTGCATGGAACCCACGTTCACTGGACCTGACACCTCTTGACTTTTGTGTTTGGAGAGTTAAGGGTACCTTGTTCGTTCCACCCTTACTGGCTTTTGTACCAGAGCTAGAATCGGCATCGCAACTGAACAGTGCACGCGTGACACGCTGCGGAAAGTGCGACAAGAAACAGACTGCAGATGGAGTATCTGTCCCACAGCCAGTGGAAATCACTGTTAACTTGTTTTCGTATGTGGTAAAAAAAATTGACTTACTGTGATATGAAATTACACCGAAAGCACGGCTATTAATTAAATGAATACATATCATTGGGGGTTTACAAAATTACAAAGTCCCCCTTGACGCACCTTCAGAGAAATATTGAGACATCAAACACATCGATTTAGCTTAAGGCTGCGAAGCAATGCATGTGAGTGACTTAATCGCACTTAACACAGATGGTCGAACCGCTTACACACTATCTCATAAAAATTATCTGCACACGTACCGGCGGACATTAATAAGGGGTGTGTCCACTCTTCGCCTTTACGACGGCTTGAATTATGCTGGTAACTCCTTCAGAGCTGTGTCTGAGTGTGTGTGTGTCCTGATGGCAGCCCATTTTTCCTCAAGAGCCTAAATCAGAGAAGACAGTGATTTTGGGCGGTGGTGTCGACGTACTATCACAAAGGTGTTCCATAGGTTCCAGGACAGGACTCTGGGCAGGCCGGTCCATACCAGGAATGATAAAGGTCAAAAACCAATGCATCACAAATGCTATTTTGACAGGGTGCGCTGCCACCCTCATTCATACAATCAGCTCTAATGTACAAAGTGTAGTGGAATGTGTTCATACCCTTCCACATTTAGCGTTTTCTTAATCACGTTCTTTGCAAAACTGTCGAATGTAAAAGCAGTTTCGGGAATACCCGAAGCAGCAATGTAGGGCCGTTACTCGTTTGCAATACACTGGGTGTCTTTCCGATGTATACGGGAACGTCGACTGCAGGACCAACAGATTGTTTGCACACTAAAAATTCTCTTCCATTCGTTTTCATTTGGCCAGCGGCTCAGTTAGCGACAACAAAATTAAAGGTTTTGTTTATGGGCAACGGTGTTGCCGCAGTGGTAACACAGGTTCCCCCGTCAGATCACCGAAGTTAAGCATCGCTGTGTTCAGCTAGCACTTGGATGGCCACCGTCCAGGTCTGCCGAGTGCTGTTGGCAACCGGCGTGCTCTCAGTCCCTGTGGGGTCAACTGAGGAGATACTTCATTGAGGAGTAGTGGCAGCGGTCACGACAATTGACAACGGCCGGGAGAGCAGTGTGCTGACCACATGCCCCTCTGAAGCCGCAACTGGTGGCGCTTAAGGGCTGAGGAGGACACGGCGGCCGATAGGTATTGTTGGGCCTCTTGTTTATACAGCTTCCCAGCAAAAGTATCGGGCCAGTTATTAGTGGACATAAATGAAGCGTCCATACTCTGCTTTTATGACGGCATCAACTGTGGTGGGGATAGTTTCACTGCGGTCTCAGAATGTCTGGAGGAATGGCAGTGCATTGTACATCAAAGCCGAAAACAGAGGAGCTGGTGATGTTGGGCGCTCAGGCCTGGAGCGAATTCAATGTCGTAACCCAAAGTTGTTCCATTGGGTCTGAATTGGCTCGGGACTCTGAAGTATATTTCGGAAATCTTACTCCGACAACGCACAAGTGCTGCTTTAAGACGGGATGCATAGCCGTGTCTCAGAACTGTTGATCTACTGTAGTCACTAATCAGTATGCGTGCAGTAGCATGTGATCATATTCTTCCGCATGTAGCGCTTTCTTAAGCGCAATAAGGGAACCACGACCCTACCACGAAAGACGCTCCCATACTGTAGCAGCACCATACTTACCTGTTGCCAATACTTGCATACCTTATACAGGCATTCGGCATACCCGAACACTTTCGTCGGATTATCACAGGATGTAGCGTGAATTCACACTCCAAACAGCTTGTGTCTGGTCTTCCACACTCCAGTGGCGTCGCTCTTTACACTATACTCGTATTTAGTGTTGACGGCAGAAATGCGTGGCTCACGAGCAGCTGATCGACCGCTGTACCCCATTATTTTTAACTCCCTATCCAGAGTGATTGTGCTACCTTGACTACCGGTAGCACATTGCAATCCAAGAGTGATTTCTTCAGCTGAATTCGTGAGATCTTTTATAACCGCGATTCGCAGTGATCGACGGTCCCCGTCCATCATTGTGTAACAACTGCCTGGTCTTAGTTTAGGTGTGATTTTCCCTCGCGTTTAAAGTTCACAACCACATCAACATTCAGCTCGGACAACCGTAGGAGGGTGACACGTCGCTGATGGATTCGTGACTACACCAATCCACCTTTCCCCCTTGATTTTAAACAGACGGAAATGCCTCTCGTGATAACTATAGCTCATTTTCGCATTAGTAAAGGATGTTCAAACACTTTAGATCACGTAGTGTACATCTTTTTCTGAGTAAATTTGGTGAAAGTAATTGTCCCTCATTACTAACAATATATTTCACTTGTGTCCATTTTTTATTACTACAGTCACCTAATTTTGTCGTAGAAACACCAGAAAAAGCTTTCGGACTCATCAGCCGCCGAATTGCAGCTTTTATCAAGCCTCCCCCACACGAACCGTGGACCTTGCCGTTGGTGGGGAGGTTTGCGTGCCTCAGCGATACAGATGGCCGTACCGTAGGTGCAACCGCAACGGAGGGGTATCTGTTGAGAGGCCAGACAAACGTGTGGTTCCTGAAGAGGGGCAGCGACCTTTTCAGTAGTTGCAGGGGCAACAGTCTGGATGATTGGCTGATCTGGCCTTGTAACACTAACCAAAATGGCCTTGCTGTTCTGGTACTGCGAACGGCTGAAAGCAAGGGGAAACAACGGATGTAATTTTTCCCGAGGGCATGCAGGTTTTCTGTATGGTTAAATGATAATGGCGTCCTCTTGGGTGAAATATTCCGGAGGTAAAATAGTCCTCCATTCGGATCTCCGGACGGGGACTACTCAAGAGGATGTCGTTATCAGGAGAAAGAAAACTGGCGTTCTACGGATCGGAGCGTGGAGTGTCAGATCCCTTAATCGGGCAGGTAGGTTAGAAAATTTAAAAAGGGAAATGGATAGGTTAAAGTTAGATATAGTGGGAATTAGTGAAGTTCGGTGGCAGGAGGAACAAGACTTCTGGTCAGGTGACTACAGGGTTTTAAACACAAAATCAAATAGGGGTAATGCAGCGGTAGGTTTAATAATGAATAAAAAAATAGGAATGCGGGTAAGCTACTACAAACAACATAGTGAACGCAATAATTGTGGCCAAGATAGATAAGAAGCCCACGCCTACTACAGTAGTACAAGTTTATATGCCAACTAGCTCTGCAGATGATGAAGAAATTGATGAAGTGTATGATGAAATAAAAGAAATTACTCAGATAGTGAAGGGTGAAGAAAATTTAATAGTCATGGGTGACTGGAATTCGATAGTAGGAAAAGGGAGACAAGGAAACGTAGTAGGTGAATATGGATTGGGGCTAAGAAACGAAAGAGGAAGCCGCCTGGTAGAATTTTGCACAGAGCATATCTTAATCATAGCTAACACTTGGTTTAAGAATCATGATAGAAGGTTGTATACATGGAAGAACCCTGGAGATTCTAAAAGGTATCAGATAGATTATATAATGGTAAGACAGAGATTTAGCAACCAGGCTTTAAATTGTAGGACGTTTCCAGGGGCAAATGTGGACTCTGACCACAATCTATTGGTTATGACCTGTAGATTAAAACTGAAGAAACTGCAAAAAGGTGGGAATTTAAGGAGATGGTACCTGGATAAACCGAAAGAACCAGAGGTTGTACAGAGTTTCAGGGAGAGCGTAAGGGAACAATTGACAGGAATGGAGGAAAGGAATACAGTAGAAGAAGAATGGGTAGCTTTGAGGGATGAAGTAGTGAAGGCAGCAGAGAATCAAGTATGTAAAAAGACGAGGTATAGTAGAAATCCTTGGGTAACAGAAGATATATTGAATTTAATTGATGAAGGGAGAAAATATAAAAATGCAGAAAATGAAGCAGGCAAAAGGGAATACAGACGTCTCAAAAATGAGATCGACAGGAAGTACAAAATGGCTAAGCAGGGATTGCTAGAGGCCAAACGTAAGGATGTAGAGGCTTATCTCACTAGGGGTAAGATAGATACTGCCTACAGGAAAATTAAAGAGACCTTTGGAGATAAGAGAACGACTTGTATGAATATCAAGAGCTCAGATGGAAACCCAGTTCTAAGCAAAGAAGGGAAAGCAGAAAGGTGGAAGGAGTATATAGAGGGTCTATACAAGGGCGATGTACTTGAGGACAATATTATGGAAATGGAAGAGGATGTAGATGAAGATGAAATGGGAGATACGATACTGCGTGTAGAGTTTGACAGAGCACTGAAAGACCTGAGTCGAAACAATGCCCCCGGAGTAGACAACATTCCATTGGAACTACTGACGGCCTTGGGAGAGCCAGTCTTGACAAAACTCTATCATCTGGTGAGCAAGATGTATGAAACAGGCGAAATACCCTCAGACTTCAAGAAGAATATAATAATTCCAATCCCAAAGAAAGGAGGTGTTGACAGATATGAAAATTACCGAACTATCAGTTTAATAAGTCACAGCATCAAAAAACTAACACGAATTCTTTACAGACGAATGGAAAAACTAGTAGAAGCCAACCTCGGGGAAGGTCAGTTTGGATTCCGTAGAAATACTGGAACACGTGAGGCAATACTGATCTTACGACTTATCTTAGAAGAAAGATTAAGGAAAGGCAAACCTACGTTTCTAGCATTTGTAGACTTAGAGAAAGCTTTTGACAATGTTGACTGGAATACTCTCTTTCAAATTCTGAAGGTGGTAGGGGTAAAATACAGGGGGCGAAAGGCTATTTACAATTTGTACAGAAACCAGATGGCAGTTATAAGAGTCGAGGGACATGAAAGGGAAGCAGTGGTTAGGAAGTGAGTGAGACGGGGTTGTAGTCTTTCCCCGATGTTATTCAGACTGTATATTGAGCAAGCAGTGATGGAAATATAAGAAAAATTCGGAGTAGGTATTAAAATCCATGGAGAAGAAATAAAAACTTTGAGGTTCGCCGATGACGTTATAATTCTGTCAGAGATAGCAAATGGCTTGGAAGAGCAGTTGAACGGAATGGATAGTGTCTCGAATGGAGGATATAAGATGAACATCAACAAAAGCAAAACGAGGATAATGGAATGTAGTCGAATTAATTCGGGTGATGCTGAGGGAATTAGGTTAGGAAATGAGACACTTAAAGTAGTAAAGGAGTTTTGCTATTTGGGGAGCAAAATAACTGATGATGGTCGAAGTAGAGAGGATATAAAATGTTGACTGGCAATGGCAAGGAAAGCGTTTCTGAAGAAGAAAAATTTGTTAACATCGAGTATAGATTTAAGTGTCAGGAAGTCATTTCTGAAAGTATTTGTGTGGAGTGTAGCTATGTATGGAAGTGAAACATGGACGATAAATAGTTTGGAGAAGAAGAGAATAGAAGCTTTTGAAATGTGGTGCTACAGAAGAATGCTGAAGATTAGATGAGTTGATCACGTAACTAATGAGGAAGTATTGAATAGGATTGGGGAGAAGAGAAGTTTGTGGCACAACTTGACTGAAAGAAGGGATCGGTTGGTAGGACATGTTCTGAGGCATCAAGGGATCACCAATTTAGTATTGGAGTGCAGCGTGGAGGGTAAAAATCGTAGAGGGAAACCAAGAGATGAATACACTAAGCAGATTCAGAAGGATGTAGGTTGCGTTAGGAAGTGGGAGATGAAGAAGATCGCACAGGATAGAGTAGCATGGAGAGCTGCATCAAACCAGTCTCAGGACTGAAGACCACAACAACAACAACATCAAGGCTAGAGCTGGTTTTGCACACCAGCAGCAGCCTGACATCTATAAGGCTGACTGGTTTTGTGTTCAGTGTGGTGAAGTTGGAGTACTAATGCAGAGATAGAGACAGTGTCAAATTTCATTATATCACACGGAAGGTAACAAGAACAGCAGCAACAAAATTTATGTGGTTTTTTCTGTCCATACCCTTTCTCCTGCCACATGCCAAGGCCGCCAGTTAGACTGTCCTGCTGTATGGATTGTCCCCTTGCAGTATTGGCCAGTCTTATCTGTGGCACCATCCACACTTGTCGCACCCTCCTCCTTTGTTTCAGGTGTATGTCTTGCCATAAATTATTTCCTGCCGCTTTTCTCACTCTGACAAGGCTCTGGTTCTCAGTAAAAACAACAAAAAATTATTCAAGTGTTATTTCGATTTTGTTGGACACTTCGAGAATTGCTTAGATGCTGGCTACGGTAGTGTACTACCCTTTTCCGAAGGCAGAACTTACGTGGCCTGAAGCCACCGCTATCAGCTGACGCCTCAACGTCCCTATTCTGTATCTTTCGGCCGCTCTACCGATGAGACAGGTAGACGAGCGCACCGAACGGCTTTGTTTCCGAAGGAGAGCCGCACGTTATTCTTAAACCATTGCGGAAGCGATGCCGCACAGTCCTAGTGAACTGAGGCGCTGTTGTCAGTTCTGCAAGTGCCAGCCAATCAAAACAAGCCGCCGCAGATCCACGAATGTGCACTGCAGTGTGCTCAACGCCACGAACCCGAAGCGACTAGCAACCGACACAGGCGCGCTATTCATTGCATTACTGACAAGTATGTTGAGAGAACGTAGTAATGCTCAAATTTCGCTCATCGCCAGTTTCCATGCATGCCTAATAACGATAGGGTTATTTCACTGTGTTCTGGAAATTATCATAAATGCCATATTATGTCATTTTATTCTCATTCAGATCGGCGTCTTGTTCTGGATCATACAATTCGGAATATGAGTCAGGCACGATGTTTAGTACCACATTGTACCTAATACATCAATAAAAACAACCTAAGCATTGTTTAAAAGAGGGTCAAAGAATAAGAAGAAGCACAGACTGTGGTTGTAGCTCGCTCCTAGAGATCCAAGTAGTGAATTAGCCTACTTCCCTGCATGATGCATCAACGATTTGGGTCTTAAAAACTAAATTTGATAAACGGCTGTTCAAGAGCGTGTGGCGAGTGCAGCTATTGAAGTTCGTCGTAGTTTATAACATGCATCTGATGAATCAAAATTTTCCATATATGGTGGCATAGCCTAAACATATTATGGGGGGATCGTTCATCTCTGTCTACTGTTGTTAAGCATTCGATTACAGATAAATACTTTTCACAGGCAAGAGAATAAAAATGGTTGCTGTTAGTTTCATTCGCAGTAATTTAAGTTGTGGTCTTAGATTCCTGTCTAACCACACACTCGCAGATCGGAAGTATTAGGGAGAAAGTGGTGAATTATTTGTAACAAGAAATAAATATAAATGTCACTGTCAGTTGTTTCACGCACAGCGATTTCATCTGTAGCAATATCATCCTTCATTTCTTAAACATAAGGTTCAAAAATGGCTCTGAGCACTATGGGACTTGACTTCTGTGGTCACCAGTCCCCTAGAACTTAGAACTACTTAAACCTAACTAACCTAAGGACATCACATACATCCATGCCCGAGGCAGGATTTGAACCTGCGGCCGTAGTGGACGCGCGGTTCCAGAATGTAGCGCCTACAACCGCTCGGCCACTCTGGCCGGCAAACATAAGGAAGTCATGAAATAGAAGATACTCATTAGTGATAAAGCGTACGCTTACATGCAAATAACAACGAATATTGCATAAAAATACTTAGTTTTCATGAGTAACAGAGTCTCAGAATGTGTTGTAAACACGAAGAGGGAATTTTTTTTTGTACTCAGCAGGATGCCAAACTTCAACGTCGAGTATTATGCCTTAACCACCCTCTTTCATAATCCCATAAAAACAATAACAAAACTTACTACCTTACAGTAAAATGACGTAAATAATATGACACCTAATTACATTCATATACAGCATTCACATGATAAGGAATAATATTCATCTGTAACACATTTAGCATCTCCATTGTCACCTTTAAATACTAGCAGTTCAGCATGCACACTTTCTTCTTCTGCAGCCTGAGGTTCCTCTTCATCACTTTCCATACCCAACTTAATCATTTAGTAAATCCTTGATGTGTGCTCCTAAGCCTCCTGCAGGGTAAATTACATGTACAGAAGAGCAGTCCGAAACACCGCAAAGTCCTTCACTGCCTCGTTATTTTTGTCAGTTTCAGCCTTCCAACAGCATCCTTAGGGAGCTCAAGACCTTTCCTTGTAACAGACACCAGCTGTTTGCCGTCATATCCTTGTATCCGCTGTACCACAGATTAACTTTTCGTGTGTGAATTGCGGGAGTTGGGACTCTCCGTGACAGTGCTAATGCTTATTGGCCCAACCCCTCCCCTCTCCACAAGGATTCCAGGTGTCCCTAACCAGCATCCATTCCGCTGAAGACAGTTCGGAGCACGTTACTATATTTGTTGCTATGGTTGTTTAGAATTCATTGTCCATATACATCTTGTATTCAATGTATTCATCACTCTTTGTTAAAAATGTAACTTGTATATTTGCCCATTAACGAAATCACTGCGCTATTTTTTGTCTGAGAGTAGTAACATTCTTGTGGTCTGAAAAGATTCTAGTCGTTACATTGTTTGCGGAAGTTCTTGTTATTAGAGCAAATATCTCCCTGGCCCACTTCCAGCTGATAATCTGATCTCTACATGTTCCGATGCGGCAAAGTATCAACACGACTGCATTAACTGCAGAGGTTAGTGTCACTTAAACCTATGGCAAAGAGACGCTCATTAATGATGATGATGTTATTCACTACCATGTGCCACTCTGTTCTCACGTCAGACGAAATAAAATCACTACTGATGTCCTCCTAGACTACATTCCTTGCCATCCCAGGGTATTCAGTTTCCGGATTATTTTTCGTTTCATGTTTCCTTCTTTTTGCTAAAATCGCCTGTATTTTTTTGATTTTAAAAACCTTTTTGCTGAGGTAGCTTCGTTCAAGGTAACACACCCTAATTTATTATAATTTAAAACTTTTTTTTTGTATATTGATTGGCAGTTCTACACTTTCTGGTCTGACAACTCGTACATGTCAAGTGCTTTATTCCTGTAGAGAGGGACGCAGGCTAAAATCATTGTCGAATGATGTGGGCATAATCCGTGATGCATGAAATTAAGGAAGATTTCCTTTTCGTTATTACTTAAAAACTGTAAACGAGTTTCAATAATCACTAGCAATTTCAGCCAACACTCATGTGCGAGGCGTGTTTTTTAAGTAAGTACCGTTTTGAAATTAAAAAAAAAAAAGACGTGCTATGATATCTCAATTTTATTTTTACATGAAAGCCTGTACCTTAATCTACTTTTGTACATAATTTCCGTCAATATTGAGGCACTTGTCATAACGTTGTACCAGTTTTTGAATACCCTCCTCATAGAAGTCTGCCGCCTGACTGGTTAACCACTGCATCACCACTGTTTTGACTTCGTCATCGTCTTGAAGACGCTGACCGCCCAGGTGTTTCTTCAAGTACAGGAACAAATGGTAGTCACTGGGCGCAAGATCGGGGCTGTACGGAGGCTGACCTAGAGTTTACCATCGAAAAGATGTGATGATATCTTTGGTCTAATTCGCCACATGCGGACAGGCATTGTCTTGCAGCAAAACGATGCCCTTGCTCAACTTCCATGGACTGTTGCCTTGATTCTGGTGTGACGTAGGCCACCCATGTTTCATCGCCCGTAACAATTCGGCTTAAGAAATCATCACCATCGTTGTGGTGCCGCTCAAGGAAAGTCAATGCACTGTCTAAACGTTTGGTTTTGTGCACATCCGTCAACATTTTCGGTACCCAACGTGCGCACAATTTTCGGTAATTCAAGTGCTCGGTCACAATGCCATACAAAACACTACGAGAAACATTAGTAAAGTCATCCCGCAAGGAGGAAATCGTAAAGCGTCTGTTTTCTCTCACCTTATTGTCCACTTCCTGCACCAAACTTTCATTAACGACCGAAGGACTGCCACTCCGTTGTTCATCATGCACATTTGTGCGGCCATCTTTAAATGCTCTCATCCTCTTTCTTACCGTTCCATCACTCACAATGTTTTCACCATAAACTGCACAGATTTCACGACGAATATCGAAAGCTTTTAGGCCTTTAGCACTAAGAAATCTTATAACAGCCCGTAATTCACAGTCGGTGGGACTCACGATTATCGGAGGCATCTTGAACACCCAGTACACAATGTAAACAAGGAAGAATCAGACTGTAATGGTGTCAGTGCCTAGATTAAAGTACAGGATTTCATGTAAAAAAAATTAATGAGATATCTCAGCATTTCTTTTCTTAATTTCAAAACTATACTTACTTAAAAAACACGCCCCTCAATATACGTGAGCAGAGCCGATATCTTGAAATTTAATGATTTTTAAACTCTTAATTAGATAAAAAATAACAGGTGTTTTGTGAGAATATTGACCGAAAATGTTATTTGTATGTTACAATCATTCACTATAACAATAATACAAACCATATTTCTAACAAAGGAAAACAATCTACTATGAACTCACTTTCCATTTGAATGCACCCTGGTGTTTGTTCAATAAAATGTAATCACTAAATCCGAAACTAAAACCACTCAGCCGCGCGGGATTAGCCACGCGGTCTAAGGCGCTGGAGTCATGGACTGTGCGGCTGGTCCTGGCGGAGGTTCGAGTCCTCCCTCAGGCATGGGTGTGTGTGTGTTGGTCCTTAGGATAATTTAGGTTAAGTAGTGTGTAAGCTTAGGGACTGATGACCTTAGCAGTTAAGTCCCATCAGATTTCACACACATCTGAACATTTTTTTTAAAAACTCAATAATTCTAAAATAAGAAACTCTAGCTGTAATCAAATCACATCGAACCGGTGGTCATACCAAAACCTAATCACCTCTCGGCACAGTTGTCTGAAAATCGGTCGGATGACCGATCGTTAACAAGTCACAAAAGCTTAGGGAATAGCCACTTCGGATAAAGAACCGAAAATGACGTCATTACCGAGGCTAACATGCCACACCGATCGGTACGAACGATACGAATAGGGGCCCGGATGATGTTCGGCGCATCCGTCAGCGGCCGCCGCCCTCCCGTGGCCCTCGCTGGCCTGGTTTCTCCAGCCACCCTCCTGTAAGCCCCGCGGCCCTGGATGGGGCGGGGCAGCCTTCAGATTCAATAAGGAAGTTCTCAGCGCCGCCTGAGCGGATTTCCCACCAGCGCGAATTACCCAACTTCGCCGCGGGAGGCCCACAAACACGGCAACAGCCGCTGCCGCCAGTGCTGCACTCTTACTGCCGCGTGGCTCCGTCGGAGGATTCCAACTCCACCTCTCTCAGGCCAGATCCTCCGACTCTGAAGTACCGTTTTACGTTACGACAGAGTTACTGCAGGAAAATGGTAAAGTAAATCGTTACCGTAGTTCTTCTGGTCTTCACTCTGAGCCAGGCTCTTCATCTGTACATAACTGATTTGATGCATCTCTCCATGCCCATCTACATCATACTCCCCGAGCCATCTAACGGTGTATGACGAAGGATACTTCTGCTACCACTAACTGGTTCAATCTCATCTTCCCCTCCCCACCCCACCCCCCTTATCCTGCTCCACTCGCAAAGGGTGGGAAGAACCATCGTGGATAAGCCTGTTATTAGCTGTAATTTCTCAGTTTCTCTCGCCGTGGTCATTTCGCGAGATGTGGGAGAAAATAAATTATAGTTCGACTCTTCCTGCAAAGTGACCCTGGAAATTTCAGTTGTAAACTTTTCCGTGACGCTCAACGCCTCTCTTGTAACTAGCGAGATCTCCGTAACGCTCTCTCCCCGACCAGTCCTACGTGGTAAGGGTACCAGATTGATGAACAGTACTCAGGAATCGGCCCAGCAAGCACCTTATAAGGAGCATCATTCGAGGATCAGTTACAGTTCTTCAAGCTTCTTCCTATGGATTTGTCTGGTACATGCTTTTCCTACTACTGTTTCATGTGGTCATTCCATTTTGGGTCCCTCGAGGTAGTTATTCGTAGAATTTTAAGGTAGGTACTGTTTCCAGCAATTTTCCACGTAGTGGATTTCTTTTCCTACGTGTACAAAATATCTTACATTTATTTATGTTCAGGGTCAACTGTTGGAGCCTACAGCAAATCCATACTGTCTCCTGGCATTGCTACTTTCTTAAAGACAACCGCATCATCTGCGAAGAGACTTAAAGGGGTTCCGACATTTTCTACTAGATAATTTGTATACATTGTAAACAGCAACGGTCCTACCACACTTCTTTTAGTTACTCGGAAATAACGTTAAGAACGACGTCTTGAGTTCTACCTCCAAGGAAGTCTAGAATCCAGCTTATCCTCTACAAGTGTGTTCATCTCTGAATACCTACTGCAACCTTCAGTGAACCCGTTTATTGTATGCGGTCCCTGGTGTACATCTGTCGATTTTTAACCCTCGTCACTAAATTTACTATTCCTTTACATCTACATCTACATCTATACTCCGCGAGCCACCTTACGGTGTGTGGCGGAGGGTACTTATTGTACCACTATCTGATCCCCCCTTCCCTGTTCCATTCACGAATTGTGCGTGGGAAGAACGACTGCTTGTAAGTCTCCGTATTTGCTCTAATTTCTCGGATCTTTTCGTTGTGATCATTACGCGAGATATATGTGGGCGGTAGTAATACGTTGCCCATCTCTTCCCGGAATGTGCTCTCTCGTAATTTCGATAATAAACCTCTCCGTATTGCGTAACGCCTTTCTTGAAGTGTCCGCCACTGGAGCTTGTTCAGCATCTCCGTAACGCTCTCGCGCTGACTAAATGTCCCCATGACGAATCGCGCTGCTTTTCGCTGGATCATGTCTATCTCTTCTATTAATCCAACCTGGTAAGGGTCCCATACTGATGAGCAATACTCAAGAATCGGACGAACAAGCGTTTTGTAAGCTACTTCTTTCGTCGATGAGTAACATTTTCTTAGAATTCTTCCTATGAATCTCAACCTGGCGCCTGCTTTTCCCACTATTTGTTTTATGTGATCATTCCACTTCAGATCGCTCCGGATAGTAACTCCTAAGTATTTTACGGTCGTTACCGCTTCCAATGATTTACCACCTATGGCATAATCGCACTGGAATGGATTTCTGCCCCTATGTATGCGCATTATATTACATTTATCTACGTTTAGGGAAAGTTGCCAGCTGTCGCACCATGCATTAATCCTCTGCAGGTCCTCCTGGAGTACGTACGAGTCTTCTGATGTTGCTACTTTCTTGTAGACAACCGTGTCATCTGCAAATAGCATCACGGAGCTACCGATGTTGTCAACTAAGTCATTTATGTATATTGTAAACAATAAAGGTCCTATCACGCTTCCCTGCGGTACTCCCGAAATTACCTCTACATCTGCAGATTTTGAACCGTTAAGAATGACATGTTGTGTTCTTTCTTCTAGGAAATCCTGAATCCAATCACAAACCTGGTCCGATATTCCGTAAGCTCGTATTTTTTTCACTAAACGTAAGTGCGGAACCGTATCAAATGCCTTCCTGAAGTCCAGGAATACGGCATCAATCTGCTCGCCAGTGTCTACGGCACTGTGAATTTCTTGGGCAAATAGGGCGAGCTGAGTTTCACATGATCTCTGTTTGCGGAATCCATGTTGGTTATGATGAAGGAGATTTGTATTATCTAAGAACGTCATAATACGAGAACACAAAACATGTTCCATTATTCTACAACAGATTGACGTAAGCGAAATAGGCCTATAATTATTCGCATCTGATTTATGACCCTTCTTGAAAATGGGAACGACCTGCGCTTTCTTCCAGTCGCTAGGTACTTTACGTTCTTCCAGCGATCTACGATAAATTGCTGATAGAAAGGGGGCAAGTTCTTTAGCATAATCACTGTAGAATCTTAAGGGTATCTCGTCTGGTCCGGATGCTTTTCCGCTACTAAGTGATAGCAGTTGTTTTTCAATTCCGATATCGTTTATTTCAATATTTTCCATTTTGGCGTCCGTGCGACGGCTGAAGTCAGGGACCGTGTTACGATTTTCCGCAGTGAAACAGTTTCGGAACACTGAATTCAGTATTTCTGCCTTTCTTCGGTCGTCCTCTGTTTCGGTGCCTGCCTCATCGACTGATCCCTTCTTTCAGTCAGACTGCGCCATACATTTATTTCTTCCTCATTTATTATCTCTTGATCAGTTACTCGAACAACCCATCTCATCTTCAGAATTCCCCAGTAGCCAGTCGTAGGATAAAAATGAACAATCTGATGGATCATCTTTGGCTCCCCTTTCATTTAAAGTTAAGGATGTTGGCGATGACATTACACTATCCAGATTGTACAGTTCTATCAACACAAAGTAACACATTTGAAGAAGAAGAAACAATCTAAGTACATATAGATACGACAAATGTGTACTGTAGGCACTATAGACCTGCCCAAACAGAAATGAGAATTGTGCGTACATCACCGAAGTAACTATCTCACTCACATCGAATTTAAAATAAATTTCTGTAGAGCAATGGAAAGGAATTCCAACTTATGTAAGACGCCTCACTAGTTTTGTTTTCACCCTGACATATTTCTGCACTTTTTGTGCTATCTTCGGTGGATTTGTTTACTTTCCTTTTGCAAAATTGTTATTTTTTAACATTTAAATAAACTTTTGGTACAAAATATTTATATCTGTAAAATGAGCGTTTATTGTCAAATATTTTTTTTACACTCTTCTGCATATAGTACGGAATTGAGACATGTATCACTAAATCGAGGCATTCTGTGGTGTTCGTTTACGATGTGTCTAAAGTTTCTAGATGAACGTAAATGTATTCCTTTGTTTACATAACTCAGTTGTTTACGTAGCTATTGGGTATATATGCTAGTAGCTTTAGGTGTACTATGTAATCTAACAGTTTGTCATCTGCAAAGAGAAAAAACTATTTTATTTTTCAGTGTTTTATGCATTTTGGACCGAGAATCACTATGTGTCGTTTTGTTTAGCGTGTCTGTTACAGGTTTATATGTTGTGCTGTTTTTACTTTGTGTCGAGGTAACATGCTTACTTCTTTCGCTTTTGTCGTTGACAAGCTCTAGATTGCGTAGTACACCTGAAGCTTCATGAGGTGTATGCAACCAAACACATAGTCCTCTTTGTTCAAAAATGGTTCAAATGGCTCTGAGCACTATGGGACTTAACTTCTGAGGTCATCAGTCCCCTAGAACTTAGAACTACTTAAACCTAACTAACCTAAGGACATCACACACATCCATGCCCGAGGCAGGATTCGAACCTGCGACCGTAGCGGTAGCGCGGTTCCAGACTGAAGCGCCTAGAACCGCTCGGCCACAACGGCCGGCCCCTCTTTGTTCCTCTCAACACTGTACGCGAAGCAAACAAATGTAAAAAAAAAAAAACGTTAATCGTTCGTTTTACACGTGTAAATATTTTGTACCAAAAGTTTCTTCAAATGTTAACATTTAAAGATTTTGCTGGAGGAAAATAAACAGACACACCAAAGATAGCACAAAAAGTGATGAAATGTGTCTGGACGAAAACAAAAGTACAAAGGTGTCTCGCATAAGGCAGCACATCTCTCTAATTCCCTTAGCAAGCACGGAAATCAGAACTGCAACGTTCACGATATGATTATTCTGCGGAGCATATGTAAACCATAGTCCACATCTTACAAATCGAAGCGCAACATCTGATCACTCATTAACATTTAGAAAACACCCCGAAGTGACCAGACAAAGAATTAAAATTACAAACAACACTAACACAACCGGGTGGTACAAACTGCGAAACACAAGAATACACAGCACAATCGATTGTGTAGCCTGTTGACGAATACTGAACTCCTCTTCTGGCAAGAATTTGTCCTTACAACATCATAGATGTCCAACTAATAGCCACTGTGAGAATTTTGACGGAGACGCCAAAATCAGCACCAATTCCCTGGCTGCCTGTTGTCTGATTCAACAATACGAGAAGTCAGATGACAACAGGCAGTGCTCCGAGAACAGAGTAAGGTAAAAAAAATGGATCAGTTTCTACAACTCTGCTATCATCCTTCGACATTTTACGCTAAACATTTTTAGGCTAAAATGCATCTGTGGTACTTCAACAGTACCCACCAATCCACTCCTTGGCATACAGAAGAATAATGATCTAATTGGCCACTGTTTGTTGTTTGAGACCAGGCGAGCTACAGACCCAACCGTGCCGCCTGCATGCATATCTCTGCTAAGAGAAAAACGTGACGCCACCTCAGTCTAACGAGAACGAAGCATGCAAGACATACAGCATTCCTTAATAAATTGGGGTTTGTATATATTCCCGAATGTTACTTTGGTGTTCTGGGGCAAACAGTAGTCGACAGTACTCGTGAATGTCCAATAAGATCTGTAGGTCTCAGGAACGATTTACTGAACCCCTCCCCTCCCCCTCCCCCCCCCCCCCCCACATGCTATTCAGTGGTTAAGCTTCCCAGACATACAGCTATAATGGAACTGTTACATTAACAACATCTCTAAATGCTGATATATAAATAAAAGTTTTAAAAAATACCAACATCAAATTATCTGAAAACTCATAAAGAAAACTTATAAAAACTCATAAAGACTCATAAAGAAAGGCCTATTGTCGCATTACATAAAAAGGAGTAGACAGAGAAAACATAACTGTTTTTCAATGGCAACATCATTACTGAAGTAGTCTGATCCCACATGAAATACAAAAATAAACTTTGTAAGCTACTATATACCTGTAACTTCTTATTGAATATACATGAAGTGCACAGTTCTATATCAATGAATCTCTCAGTACCAGAACTAAGTGCATAGCCACAGTCTCATAAAGAAAACAGTCCTATTTGCCTGATAGTTAACTCAAGAAACAGGCCCTGCGTACTTTATAAAACGTAAGCCGGAAGACCTCGTTGCCTGATAGCTCTGAAAATAGCTACACCATACACAACGCGCATGAACTCATAGCTTGTATTGAAGATATCCACAGCTAAATTTTCATCACTGGATATATAGTCTATATGTGAAGATACCTAATAATATCGCAGGAAAAAAATCTTCTCAATAAAGTAACCAAAAACCAGTTTGTGGCTGGACGCTGCTCATCTTCAACAATGTATTACAAATGGACTACCTGCGAGAAAAATCAAAGTCGTATATTACACTATCGATGTTTTCGTCATATGTTCTTTGTCGTGCTCTATTTCCTTTACCAATCACCTACTGTCTCCATAAATTTTTTGTGCTATGGTCGAGTGACGAACGTGACGATGGATGACTTCCCTTCTTGGTTCTGGAGTGCTGCTGTGTCTGCAGGTCCGATACTGTTTCAATAAATCCGTGATACACACTGTTTTCTGTTGACTAGTACCCATTTTATACAGATGTAGTTTAGTAGCAACTTTCCGCAGACGCGGTACCTGAAACACACAAAATCAATGTGACTAAAAGGTTTTTTGACAGACAAGTGCATAGGACTAATATGGGGAACGTATCTCATCAGTTTCCTTTGTAATTAAATTTTTGAAACCGTGAAATGACTCAATAGACAACCCGCGCACCAAAGGCAGTTGCAGTCTACTTGTGTCAGGAATTTCCCTGTGGCTATAAGTAAATGGTAGCTACACACAGAAAGTGTCCTTGGTCAGTGACCTGCAGTATTAATGGTGCTTCTGCCTCACTGCATCAAGGGGACTAATGACACCTGGGGTCTCTGTTTTCAACACATCTGACCCTCCACGAATAAATATTGGCGATCCAGCTGGCAATAGGATCAAATCGGAGAACACTTTGGAGCAGGCTACTGCCGTGTATCCAGAGAGTCATTGTTTGTCCACTGACGTCCACTGGAGTGGCTGTGACCACCTGCCACACAACACGGCCACCTGCCTTAAGTTCCTCTGAGTGGCCGAGGCTCGAACTGATATGCCTCCAGCCAGCTACCTGCAAGGTACAGACTGTCGCCAGCCACGACCAGCCACACATCCAGACTGGAGCCTAATTCTTGGATGTCATCGATTCTGTCAACGCCACTGCTGTGGCAGTCCACCAGCACACACCGCAAGCAACATACACGGGATTTACTGCAGCCCAGCACGTGACGTAGCTCTGTTGACGACTGGGAGTCTTAACCATGGAAAGCCACTTAGTTCCTGGGCCGCACTGAGTGTGGTGTCCACAAATGACTCTACGACTACGCACTACCACCTTGGACCGTGTGTTCTATGACCTCTGGAGCAGACGGAACCTAAGAAATAAATTAAGTGCTGTCAGGCCGAGTGTGAACCTGCGCTCGTCTACCCAATAGAGAACCAAACGCTGCTACAATGGGAATTTTTTCCACCGGGAAATCCTGCTACCACAGTACCGTATCACGGCGACAGACGAGCCAAAACAAAGTGGAGTATCTACATCTGAAGAGGAACAACACTTGCAGAGTTTCAGATGTGAACAGCAACAACGCCACATCATTTGACACATGCGCAAGCGGCTCAGATGCCTGCAGTGTGGTCAGAGAATCAGAATGGCGGAGGACGGAGAGAGAGACCATCTCTCTGCGAATAGCCAGAGAAGTGGGCACCCTGCTGCTCGAAGACCGGCTTACCGAGTTCGAGGCGACGGGAAAAATAGGAAACTCAGACACGGATCACTTTCCAACAACTTGTGTAACTGTAGTCGACACGTCGTCTTGTGAGAATCAGCAGCTGTATTGCTGTTTAACAGAACTGTCGTTTATTGTTCTATCTCAGTAGGTAATTTTTGATTAAATGTATCGGTGGCATAGGATGTTTTCAGGTCTAAAACAAAGCAAAACTAAATATGTAATCGTAATTATAAAAAACAATTGTACGAAAATGCAGAATTTAATTAAGTAGTTGCGTCAGCAACTCGGTCTGTTGAGAATCACGTATCAGAGTACTGTATTTTGCACCTGTGGTCACCTACTGATAACAAAAAAAGAGCAGTAATTTGATGTGTGCTTCTGAATAGGCGCAAGACGGTTTACCGACGCAACAATTTAAGTAAATTCTATATTTATACGCAATTCTATTCTTTTTTGCACTTATGGTAAAAGGATATTAGATGTTACATATTTTTACTTTATTTTAAGTCTGACGACTATCCTGAGTGATCGAAATATGTAATCTAATTAAAAATGGCCAAGTCAGACTGAACAATAAATGAGAATTCTCTTAAACTTGTAGAGCATTTTAAACATGTCGGTACCTGAAAGAACAAACACGCGCATTGGGCCTGCTTTAGAATTTCACAATATGGCTTCGTGAAAACCGATTCCGTTGTTTGTGCTGCAGATACGATCCTGAGAAGGACGTGGGAGAGCAGTCAGGCACTCAATGGACCCACCTCTAAATTTTTGTATCTTGCAAATAGGCAATTGGATTGACTCGACAGGACTTCCCCTTCAACAATTATGTCACGGTGCTAACTTGTTCTTATTCTTTGTCTTCTCTCTCTCTTCCACCACGGATCAAGTCACCGGTGTTTCTTATTCCTGTTCACTGTCTGATGTTGCGGAGCCTTTCACCTGCCAATTCCTCTTTAGCCTTCATGCTTACCCTCGATTATAAGCTAAGAAGGTAATACCTTTCATTTCGTATCACATGGCTTAAGTAAGCTTTTTTCTTATGTTTGATTGTGGTTAGCAGTTCGCGGTCTGTTTATACTGTTCTCAAAATCTCTTCATTTGTTTTCCTTGCTGTCCATGGAATTTTAAGTATTCTTCGATATAACCACATCTCGAATGCTTCCAACTTGTTGACGGTGCTTGCTTTCAAGGTGAAACTTTCCACACCATACAAAAGCACTGACGAACATAGCTCTTCCGAAATCTAAATCTGAGGTTAAGATCAAAGTCACTGCTGGTGAACGCATTGTTAAATTTCATGAATGCACTTTGGGCCTTCTAAATTCTGCATTTACCGTGTCTATGGACTGATTACTATGCATTAATTCTGCATTTTTATGTTCATCTGAATTGCGAGTGTTTATCATAAATACGGTCTTTTTGGTGTTGATATTGGGACCCATATTTTTTCTGTTCTCTCCCACTGTGTCAGAAGATCTTCCAGATCGTTCATGTTATCTTCAATTAAGAAAAATTTGGAAATTTGTGGTAAGGCCTTATGGGACCAATCTGCTGAGATCATCGGTCCCTAAGATTACACACTACTTAAACTAACTTACGCTAAGGACGACACACACAACCATGCCCGATGGAGTACTCGAAACTCCAACGGGGAGGGAGGCGGGTGGGTGGGGGGGGGGGGGCGACGCGGACCGTGATAAGACGCCTCAGACCGCGCGGCTGCAATTAAGACAGTGTCATCTGCGTATCTTATGTTGTTAATTAGCACCACATTTACTTTTATACCTATCTCACAATCTTCAAGCGCCTCCTGGAATACATGTTCTGAGTACAGATTGGTGTGATGAGATTACACAGCCTCGTCTCTCTACAGATTTTTTGTTCATCTGTCAACTGGCCGCCAGTTCTGACCTCAACAGTTCGATTCCAGTACAGTTTCTCTATACAACGAATATCATTTCAATCTACGTCCAGTCTTCTCAAAATTTGTACACTTTTATGGCTTTGCACTCTGCAGAAACGATTTTTCATAGTCTATGAGTCACACCATCACATTCTTCTTCTGATCGTAGCACTTTTGAACAAATACCTCAATCGCAAGCAATGCTTTCTTCGTACCTAAACCCCGTGTAAATCCAAACTGTCCGTACCTTATATCCCTTTCACAGTCGGCTGTGATTGTATATTGAATGATCGTGAGGAATATCTTTAGGGTATGGCTTATCAGGCTGATTAGTAGTCTGTAGTCTCCACATTTTCTTGCATTCTTCTTCTTGGGCAAAGGGATGAAGTGTGACGTCAGCCATTTGTCAGGAAATTATCCGTATTATAAATTTGACTAAATATTTTCTGGCGAACTGAGATGCCATTATCATCTAATAATTTCAGAATTTCAACTGTAACTTGATCTGGACCAACTGCTTTTCTATCTTTTTCATTCCTGTTGCCCTTTTGATTTCATCTTTTGTGATGGCAGGTCCCGATAGATCCTCGACATCTTTATTTGGTATTTCAGGTCTTTCATCTGCAAAAAGATCATTTATATAGTCCTCCCACATAGTTTTCTTTTGCGGAGCGTCCTGTGCTATTTCTCGTTGGTCATTTTCTATATTTGAGAAGATTTACTTACGATGTATACCAGCCATTTCGTTTATCTTATTATGTAAGCTAAAGTCGTCGTGCATTTGTTGCAGTCGTTCCAACTCTTTACATTTTTTGCTGCTCTTATCTCCTTTATTATGACTTTCTGCATGTCCCTATATTTGTCCTGGTTTCCTTCGTTTTTATATTTTCTCCTTGTTTTCAAATTTCGTCTGTCATCCAGCTTGTAATATATTTCATTTTGCGCAATATCCGTCACAGTTTTCTTCATTTTGTTTGTTTATACCTGTTCCTTCTTCTAGTTGCCGTTTCACCGTATCTGTAATTCTTTCCCTGACTTTTGTGATTACCCGGTTTTTGATATCTTCATCTTTGAGGCTGCAATATTCTATTTTCCGCTGTTGTGTATGTTTTTTGACATTAGTAATTTCCATTTGTCTTTCTGCTGCTAGCAGAACAAGGTCTGATTGAACTTCGGCTCCCGGATAGGTGCAGGCCCTCGTTACCGAGGATCAAAAGCGCTTGTTAGTCAGAATGTAATTTATTTGATTCCGTACTATGTCGTCAGGGTGATTAGCTGCAGCTCTCTTTGTGTGCAAGCGTCTAGGTGGTAGCTCAGACCAAGTGTTTGTTATCATAAGCTTTAGCTCCTGACAACATTGACAAAGCCGCTCACTTCGATCATTTCGTATTCCTGGTCAATATTAACCGACTAGTTCTTCAAATCTTCCCTCTCCTATTTTAGAGCTAAAATCACCCGTTATTAAGTTTATTTCATGTTCTTTTACCAGCATAAGAAGTTGTTTCAACTCTTTGTAGAATACTTCAATTCCACCTTCAGTTGAATCTGATGAGGGCGCTTATACTAGGATGATGTTGACATTAACTGGAATTGCATTAAGTTAAACTAAGGCCATTCGGTCTGAATGTGGGAAGAAATTTATTACAGATTTCGAAACATTTTCTGAGCCAATTATTCCCACGTCTTTTCTGTGTATATTGTTTTGGTCCTCTGAACAGTAGATAGTTCTTCCGTGAACCTCACACGTTCCAGCATCTGGCCACCATGTCTCCGCCACCCCTAGAATATCTATATTCAGTCTTCCCATTTCCAGCATTAAGTTAGCTAATTTCCCAGCTTCATATAAACTTTATACATTCCAGATACTTATTCTTACTTTGTTTCGAAGATTCATGTTCCTGCGCTCAGCAGCATTTAACGGAGATCCGGATGAGGAACTGTTTACAACTCCGGAAAATTTTGATTTAAATGTTCTTGTCATTCTGGCTTAAATGGTTTTCTTGGCAATAACTGTTGGAGGTGCTTTCCCGTTGCCTTCCTCCCATGTAGTAAACAGCCACTCCTAATGTACTGCATGGCTGCAGTACATTGGGACTTTGGTTTTATAAAACAGACCTGATTATGGTCATTATAGACCGAAACCGGTAATCTGTTAACAAAAAGTTTGTGACCACAGACGTAAATTAAAGGAAACATAAAAATACAGATTTCTGCAGACAAGTCATCCATCGTTTTGGAAATTGTGTTGCATTGGTGAGTGGAAGCGCAGAGGGAGACTAGTAGCGTCTCCAGTACTCAAGGATGCAAACTGATTTTCTCGAGATGATATTTGAAACTTTACGACCACCCGTCGTATTCAAGATTTGAAAGCATAAATTTTGATGTTCAGTTGAACAGTCTAATGTTACTGTCCTTTTCCCGTTTCTTCAATTTCTTTTTCACATCTCACACATAGTTCGTTATTTCAAATGGTATGCACTGAAAAGTCAAAACATTATGATCACCAGTTAATAGCTTGACTGTCCGACTTTGGAACAAAATACATCACTGATCCCGCGTATCAGGGACCCGAATGTTTGTTGGTGGGTATTTGGCATTAGAAGGCTGCGCACAGATCACGTAATTCCCGAAATAACAGGTTGCTGATTTGCGTAAGCGGTGATAGCACCCTATAGCGACACAGATGGATTCCACAGGATTTACATTAGGTGAATTTGGTTGCCGAGACATCAACGTAAGTTGACTATAGTGCTTCTCAAAACACACCGGCAAGGTTCTGGCTATGAGACACAGACAGTTATACCGCTGAAACATGACATCGCCGTCCGCCGTCGGGGAAGACATCATGAAGCATGAAAGGATTCAGGTGGATTGCAGTTATCAGCGTGTCTTCGACTACTACCGCAGGTTCCATGCAAGCGCAGGAGAATGTCTGCCATAGCATAATCCGGCTGCCACCAGCCTGCGTCCGTGGCGCGCTTCACGTTTCGAGCCACTGTTCGCCTCGATGACGGCGTTTGTGGAGAGGACCATGTGCAAAAATGTGATTTACCAGAAGAGCCAACACGTTTGCATTGATGGACGGTCGATGACATTGGGTCAACATGTAAAAACGTAACTGTGGTCCGACGTGGAGCTACATGTTAAACCATGTGCTACAAAACCCTTGTACGTGCACCGCCCATGTTCTGTTTTGGCAGAGATGCCACAGGTCACCATCTACCCGCTTTACAAACCAGACAAGCCTCCGAACACCACGTTCAGTGAAGAGTCGTGCATGTCTAACCATTTAGCGCCTAGTGTTGTTTCACTCTGCTTCTCCGTCTTTACGTAGATGCTCATGACAGATCACGTGAACATTGGGCCGGGTTCGCCGTTTTGAGATACTCGTTCACAGGCTGCGCGTCATAATAATGTGTGCTCTGTCAAAGTCGCTTATCTCAATGGATTTATCTTTTTGCAGTTCATATCTTCCCTGTCCCCTGTCCCTCTTTGCTCCGTTAACATACTTTTGCCAGGTGGAACCCTACGTCGCGGTGGCCAGTGGTCACAATATTTTGGCTTACCAATGTACATAGCCTTGCTTTTTAAGGCGTTTCTTATAGGAGACTAATCCGAACATCTAAATACGCGATAAAGCTTGGAGCGTTGACCCAGCAGAGCATAAGAGAATTCGTCGCACGCCGTATGACGGCCTCGCGTGGTGCGTGAACAAGGGACGCGTCTTTGTGTGTGGGACCCGGGAAGACGGTGCGTGCCGCGTATCGAGCAGCGGCTAGCGCGCATGCGCGAGTGCGTCCACTCCCCCCCCCCCCCCCTACCCCACTCCCACCCTTAAGCGGGCCGGCTTTCAGGGGCTCTCGCGAGACACACTGCCCCACGTCGTTTTCCTTTCCATTCCCAGCACTCCGGCGGGTGGGAAAGTGAAATACCGGGCAGGCCTGGCGGGCGTTCCGTCCGCTGTCACGGCTGCGCCGGGCCTAAACAGAAAACACTCGTCCTCAGGTCTCTAAAGAACACTCAGTCTCTACTCAGCAACACATAACCCTTTCACTTATACTTTTTTCGGTGTGAGAGACATTATTTTTTTGGAATGAGATTTTCACTCTGCAGCGGAGTGTGCGCTGATATGAAACTTCCTGGCAGATTAAAACTGTGTGCCCGACCGAGACTCGAACTCGGGACCTTTGCCTTTCGCGGGCAAGTGCTCTACCAACTGAGCTACCGAAGCACGACTCACGCCCGGTACTCACAGCTTTACATCTGCCAGTACCTCGTCTCCTACCTTCCAAACTTTACAGAAGCTCTCCTGCGAACCTTGCAGAACTAGCACTCCTGAAAGAAAGGATATTGCGGAGACATGGCTTAGACACAGCCTGGGGGATGTTTCCAGAATGAGATTTTCACTCTGCAGCGGAGTGTGCGCTATGCTCCATGTCTTCCATGTTAAAATATTAGCATCTGGAAATGCTTCAAGGCCACCATAATCACAATGATTGCCCCACACAACTGCAAGTGTGAGCCATGTACTCCCTCCAAACAGAGCTTCTACATCACATGTGAAGTTCAGTTTAAGTCCACGAAACACATTCGGTCCTCCAATCAATTGTTGTTTATTGAACTGACCAGCCAAATCAATATCAATTGCCTTCAAAGATCTGTAGACAGGAACGCTGCGCCGCCGTATCAACGTGCCACAGCAATGCCTCTGCGACGTGCATGGCGTCGTCGCTGGCGGCGCAGCGTTCCTGTCTACAGATCTTTGAAGGCAATTGATATTGATTTGGCTGGTCAGTTCAATAAACAACAATTGATTGGAGGACCGAATGTGTTTCGTGGACTTAAACTGAACTTCACATGTGATGTAGAAGCTCTGTTTGGAGGGAGTACATGGCTCACACTTGCAGTTGTGTGGGGCAATCATTGTGATTATGGTGGCCTTGAAGCATTTCCAGACGCTAATATATTAACATGGAAGACATGGAGCATAGCAGAGACAACAGGTCTCTTATCTAAAGTGCCTTATGGTACTCTAGTTCCTAGCATGCCATTTGTGTTGAATACACGAAGAAAGAAGAAGTTGAACGCCGATGAGTACCTCTTTATATGGGCTAAAGTTGGGAATGGAAATTGTAAAATCAAAATCACTGGTGACTGTATGTTATATTATAGACATTATTATTTTTTTGTATTATAGTGAAAAAGAACTATTTGAAAAAGAAAAAAAATCACACCGTTTCTATTTGCTATGAGGGGATGTGTAGGATATGCAGCGTTACAGGTGCCAGTGGGGTATCAGAAGGTGACTGCTAGAAGACGAGCAGAAAACTGACACTCATCGGTGGGTGGAGAATCTCTGAGAGTTTCTAACTCTCACTGCAGGTGCTGAGTGTGAGGACCGTCTGTGATGTGGCAAACGTTAATACGTGTTTGCAGTTAAATGACATGAATTGTCCGGGAAGTCGCCACAGCCAGCCACTGTGCATATCGCACTGTTGGATGTCTTACGACAGGTACGAACTAATCGTAGCAGCAATAGGTAGCGGATTATTCACAATGGAACTTAGCTATATCACGAGGTACAAGTGATATTTGTAATTACAAGAGCTCTGCGGACCATTAACAGGCTTCTCTTTACCTGTGAGACAATCGTATAGTAACAGCATACAGCAAAATCCCCCAGGTTCTCTTACGACATTTCGTGTGATAAACCGTCCATTCTTGTCAGAAGCCTGAATAACCACGTTTTACAGCGCGTAACACGGCGAGAAGTGCAAGAAGAGTTTCTAAGATACCGACAAGGGTGCCGAATACTGCCAACTCCTTTCCTGTGGCATGACACGTTAGGTCCCTCACTTGACAATCCGTGAAATGAAGAGACCGATCGAGATGGTATCACACGGGCTTACATTCGGGAAGTTTTGTGGCAATGCGAGTACGATAATCTCATCCTGGTGCTCTTCGAAACATCCACGAACATTCTAAGCTGCGTGACGCGTTGCATTGTCCGTGCCGAGGAGAAACCACCTGCATGTAGGGGTGGACATGGTCCCCAAGTACAGATGTAGAGTTGTGTCGACCCATTTCCCTTCCAGAATGACGATAGCAGCCAGCGAATGCCGTGGAAATATTCCGCAGATCATAACGCTCCCTCCTGTGATCTGGACCCTTCGGATGACAGTTGTAGCGCGTTTCCTTTTAGACGCTTCACGCCGTACACGCCAACGGCCATCTGCCCGATGCGGCACAAAAAGTGGTTCATCTGAAAATGTAAGCTATCGCCAATAAGTGGACGACTAGTTGCGGACCTGGCGAACAAATTCTAGCCTCAGTCGCGATGAGCAGCAGTCAGTGTGGGCGCATGAACCAGGCGCCTGCTGTAGAGGCCAACAGGCCGCAGGAACGTTCGCTGAACGGCCTTTAGTGACACGCTGTTCGTAGCCCCTTGGCTTATATGGGTGGTCTGTCAGTTGCGCAATAGTTCCACGTCTATTCTCACCCACTGTGACATAATCGCATACAAACAGTGATTCAATACTGTCAAATGTTTTTTATTCCAGTCTCTGATCACAATATCAATTCTTTAGACGACGACCGGTTTCAGTCCGTAATGACTATCCTCAGATCTTTTTTACACCATGTCCTAAAGTGATAAGGCCATAATGACATCGTCAAAACATAAAAATATAATCAGCACAGCATCGTCACATGGACCTATATTATTATACAATCACTATGTGGGCGATGTGGCCTATTCTACACCTTATTTTAGATCCATGCTGTGCTGATTTTTACGTTTTGACGTTGCCATTATGGCCTTATCACTTTAGGACATGGTGTAAAAAAGATCTGAGGATGGTCATTACGGACTGAAACTGGTCTTAGTCTAAAGAATTGATATTGTGATCAGAGACTGGAATAAAAAACATTCCACGTCTATTCGCTGTACACTTTGCAACTGTTGTTCAGCCCCGACATATACGGCCTGTGATGCACCGTAGTTGCCTCGGTGCTGATTTTGGATAGCGGCATTTTTCCATGCACCATATACTTTAACCAGGATGGCACATGGCCACTTGACAAACTAAGCCGATTCGAAAATGCTTCCACACTTGGCCCGAAAGCCGGTGATCATGCTCTTTTGGACGTCAGATAAATCGTTCTGTTTCCACTTTACCACAACGTCTGCACGGCTTTCCGTGGCGTCCCGACACGCTTCATATACGCTCCAGTGCCACTGCGGCCACCTACAGTCTGTTGGGTTGGGTTAATTTTGGAGAAGAGACCAAACAGCGACGTCATCGATCTCATCGGATTAGGGGACGTTTTGGAAGGAAGTCGGCCGTGCCCTGTCAAAGGAATTATCCCGGCATTTGCCTGGAGTCATTTAGGGAAATCACGGAAAACCTAAATCAGGATGACCGGACGTGGGATTGAACCGTCGTCCTACCGAATGCGAGTCCAGGGTGCTAACCACTGCGCCACCTGACTCTCTAGAGTCTGTGACTGTTACTGTATGTTGATGTCGAACATAGGTGGTGGTCACATCAATGTGACAGGGCTATGTACATCCCAATCGTAGTGGAAGGATTAGCGTTCTACACACATGCCTGCATGTCTACACAGCAAACCACTAAACAGCGACTGGCGAAAATCACTATATTGCACCTTATATCACAGTGTCGGGGGACAGGGGTGGGGACAGCAGGAGAGGAGGTGGCGGGTGGACCATCGGTGAGCTGTGGTCTTCTGGGATGTGTTTCTGTACTTTGAAGCTACTCAACACGCTACGGCAATAAATGTCAGCCGGCCGATGTGGCCGAACGGTTCTAGGCGCTCCAGTCTGGAACGGCGCTTCCGCTACGGTCGCAGGTTAGAATCCTGCCTCGGGCATGGATGTGTGTGATGTCCTTAGATTAGTTAGGTTTAAGTAGTTCTAAGTTCTAGGGAACTGATGACGTCAGATGTTAAGTCCCATAGTGCTTAGAGCCATTTGAAACAATAAATGTCATTTCTCACTTATTCAAAAGATGGGAGCACACTGCCTGCTGCAGGAGTAGTTTTTGGTCCTGTAGGACTTCTTTGCATGACAGTGAATTTACTATTTGTGCTCATTTCTTTCTGCAATTGCTCAACAGACAAAATTTACGTTTATAGGACAAAAACAAATAAAGGTAAAGGTAGCTTATTGATACTTTCAGCAGACAAAGTAATTAAAATTTACTAGCCTGAGCCTGTTCATTATATTACAGATGCCTCCTACGTGTTGGCAAAGAGTGCTTCAAAATTAACTGCATCAGTACTTGTAAACTGCAGCACATAAACAGATTCTACAGAAAATATAGAAAGACATTACTCTTACATAGCCGGTCACCACAAGCAATAATTTACGAAGGGCGTAACTGGAGTGGAGACAATGGAATCTGCTGCAAGGAGAGGTAGTGACAAGATGGGGTCGCATGTGGATAAGCTACTCATATTTTGGCTAATACAACACTGATTGAGAAGACCTGATTTTCACCAATAAGACGGTGGCAGATTAGCAGCTGTGGCATTGAAACTTATCCAGTGACTGCGTCCCCTACTAATCAGCTCCCAAAAAGAACTTGACCGGAAGGACTCACATCTGGCCCTAAACAGAATGGAGGGAATGTAGTATGTAGTAGAGGAAGGTAAAGAAAATAAACAATTTCCTACTCTTCTGGAACAGAAGACGAAAAGATATTCAGTAATTTCGGTCACTTCAATTAATCTTCATACATGCATGTTTCATCACTGGTATGAGCAGCATGCAACCGTGAAGGAGCGTGTTCGTTTCGGCTGACTGCCACATTTTGCCTTGCTTGCTTGCTTCCTTGCTCTGTCCATAGCATGAATAGATCCAGTATGGGAGTCCTCGACCTATTTAAACAAAAAGAAAATATAGTATTCTCCGGTCTAAAGTTTTTGAAACCCAATCAGGTACAATTAAGTGTCTAACATAAAAATTTTATTTAATTATAGTATAGTATTCAAGATAATAAGTTTAACCAGTTAAAATTTAATATTTAACAAAATAAATTTATTCAGTAAAAGTTATAAAATAGAAAAATTCTCAAAATTTATTGGAATTCCATAATATGAATCAAACGACCTTTAATTTGTATTTTGCACCGATATATAATTTTCTCCAATTTATCATCACCTTCTGAAAACATTTTAGAATAACGATGTGGAAGAACAATTTTAAATATATTCTCTTAAACTAAAAAAAACCTTGAAAGATAACGTTCATAAAGTAAGAGATCCTGGCAGGGGACGCTAATTACAAGATAGCGAAATCTATATACATAAAAATGTGACCCTGGCAGGGTACGCTAAATTGCAAGAGAACACTTGACAGGGAACCCTAAAATTAAAGTTATCTTGACAGGGTCCGCTAAATGTAATGGCTACGAAATTTTATCCTTCCGACAAGGAACGCTAAACGAAATAGTTACGAAAATTTTCCTGACAGGGTCCGCTAAATGGAGTGTTTACTCTTGGCAGCTGACGCTAAAATGCATGATATCCCAAAAGAGTCGTACACAATGAAAGTTAACGCTTGGGGTTATTATATTAATGTGATGATTTGATTGGGAAGGCAGGCAAAATTTAGTTTACTGACAACATTTATTTTTCCAAACACACATAAAAACAAAAGAAACAAAGACAGGTCTAATTTAACCTAAACAGATTATTGTCGAATATTGTAAGCAACTAACAGGTGGTTTAAGACCACAATGGACAACGATCCTGGGTGGAAAAGGTGAATTAAATACACTGGCCCTAAAAGAAAAAAAATTAGATATCGCGGTCTTTAATTGTTCTTATGCTGAGTAGACTTTGACTGTTCAATCTACGTTAGGCTGTGGAGGTGCAGCTGAGAGCAAGTGGCGATTGGGGTTTGTACGCCTAGACAAGGCTGTAGCAGCAGTACTTTACCCCGTTTGCTTCGTGCGTCGATGTAACTTGCAGCTGGCAAGTCGAGTGAGGCAGTGGCAAGACGTAAGGCGGCACCGGTGAGTCAATCGCCCCCACGAAAGTAATTAAAAATCCCACGATCAAGCGATCAGGCAGACGGATCGCAATTTACTCCCTACAAGAGCCCCGAAATCACGGTAAATTTCTGTGTGTGACACACCCGTTCACTGGTCGTACCAAGGACCTATTCGACTCACTTACACGGCAGATCGCACAAGGATGCCAAACATCGAGACTGGTAGACCAAAACTAATAAATGTGCCCTCGGCAAACAAGTAGTTCGAGACGTTTGAAGTCACATACTCGGTACAGTGAAAACTTCACCACAGGGTGCCCAGTCTAACATCGCAAGTTGAGTCAGTCTTAGGGCGGGTCCCAAGTACCAACCACACCTGCCAAAGCTTACACCAGAAGTTGCTTCCAGATCAAAATCCAGAGCAAGAGTGGCTAACACCTCTCCAGATAAACCAAAATTCCCGTTTTTCCGCACAGTACAAGAACGACAACGCCTTCCACTCTGTCTTGAGCCAACAACAGAGCTTTAGAGGCACTAAATTTCCTCTCCTACACGCCAGCACAAACTCACGAGCAAACAGCGCAAGAGTTACGAGACCTTCGTCTCTGGGAAAAAAAAGAAACAGAAAATTACTGACTTTTTAAGATTTTGCAGTGGGATATGGTGTTTTTCTCTCAAGTCCCATCGCTTCCCACAGCAACAAGCGAACAGATACAATATTGCATATCTTTATCTTAATTGCCTAAGCCTTACACCAAGTGAGTCCCAGCTAAGTAGTGTAATAAAAATTCTATCTCTAACATTTCCCAGACGCCAGCGTTTCCTTTACGACCAAGGCGGCCAATGGAAGTGGGTGACAGGCCAAACTTGTAAATTTTTATTAGGCGTGGTGCAGTCCACAGTGCCCTGTTTACAACTCCAGTGTGTAGACACGTCCCTTCAATCTTTCGCCTTTATCCCAGTTGTATGTTGACGCTGATGCAGGTAAAGTGGACATTGTCCTGCTGAAAACTCCTCTCAACCAGAGTGTGATCTGTCAGCCCCTATACCACTGTGGGCCTATCCGTCAAGATTTACTAAGGGATGGCTCGCTGTCACTTGCTTTCAACTTCAAACACGCCGTTCCTAAGAACTAATAACCATAAAAATTCCTCATGCTTCTAGCTCCATCTGCACCTACTCAGGCAGTTAACATTCGTGGGACTCACACCAGTTGCGTAACATTGCAAAAAAATGTTTATTTCATACAAAATATTTATGAAAATCGGTGAGAGAGTAACTTATCTTCTATTAACCTTTTGACACTATTACTTACCAGAACTTCGGCTTTTTAAATATTTTAAGATTTTTTTCTGATAAATTTATAAACTGGTCTGCACAACGATCATTATAACAATTGAGTTCACTTAATTAATTTTTAATGCTATAACTCAGGATCATTTTTTCCACTTTATTTATGTATAATGAATTTAGAATTTAAAAATTAAATTGTGTACACTTGAAATGTACCTGCAATCGTTCCTCATGAGTTCTTTATTTGTGCAAAGAGATGAACAAAATAAGTACATAGATACATTTCAACTACAAACATCTTAATTCTTAAATATCTAAATTTTTTGTATATACATAAAGAGGAGAAATGCATATACTGACACACATTTGTAAATTACAAAACTCACATTATACTTGTGAAACAAATAAATTGAGAAGTTATTCACGATTAAATGTAGATGAAGTCAGAATGTTCATTAATTATTATAATGAAAATAATTTGAGACATAAAACTACAAAATAAATTTGAAGCATTTACGAAACAGAGAATAATCAAACTTACCGAAAATCCTGAGGCCAATACTGAAAATGATGATGATGAATTGAAAAATAAAACCTTAATATAGATTATTGAAATCTTTAAAATGCAAAATTGAAAAAGATTTTCTAAACTCAGTAAATAAGTATAAATTGAAAAATAAAACTTTAAATAAACTTTGAGCAATTTGTAGAGTGATAAATTTAAATTATTACTCTAATTTTTATAGACAAGAATTAATAGAACTTATCGAAAGTCATGAGGTCAATACTAATCAACAAGAATTAATCAAACTTCTCGAACTTCATGAGGGCAATATTAATAACAATGATACTGGATTGAAAATTAAATTAACTATTGTTCTTTTAAGATTATTTGATTTCATACTTACTTATGATTATCCTGTTATTCAATCACAAGGAAAATATCTTCATAAATGAGCAAATGTTATTAGAAATACACACTCAAAATGTGAAGTAACTTTAAGAATTATTTATGTTCCTTATTCTGTTAATTTATGCCAAAGAATTAAAGAGATATTGAATGTTGTTAGATATGGCAATTATTTCAATGTTTGGGATAACTATTCACAAAAAGAATTGTTTGATAATACAATTCTTCTTGTTGATATAATTCTTCTTGCTCCAGTCATTGTTTCAATAAAAGTTAAAATTCAACAACTTTTTTCATATTTAGGTTTTCAATATCATTCATGATAATTTTATATACATTTAATGAACTACACTTCTTAACACCATGTGAGTCAACTGAACTTCGAATTTCAAATCTTCAAATGGACCTAATATTAAAACTGTCATCTTTAATACAACAATTAGCAGAATGAATATAATATTCAATAACGAAATGTTTCAATTTTCAGTATTGTGTTACATTTATGTAAAAGAATTTTTCAATGATAATTTTGTTTTTATCTATCCAACTGTTTTGTAAATATTATAGAATCCTAATAACTACTTGAAAATCTTGATTGTAAAATTCTTTAGCATTATCTCTTTGTAAATTTATCTGTTGATGTATTTTGAATGTTTTTAACTGCATCAACTACATCATTTCCTCTTTTATCTGTAACTGGAATGGCCCAAGCAAATTTTGAAAACATATCAATACTGGTTAATAAATATTTATATTTTATACTTATTTTCGAAACCCCTTTTTAGTTACCTCAGTCCATTTTAACTAAACCTGCTTGTCATAAATCGTCAGTACCAAGACAATGCAACTTTAACTTTTAAATTTTTTCTCATTCATTTATGTAATTACTTCCAATAATTTCATCATGAACATTCGGTCAAAAATTTTTAACAAACTAAATCTTTTTAGTTTTACAAATTGAACAAATAACTTAAATACCCTGTCTTCCATTTTTGGTTGTTATTCTGTGAGGATTTAGTGTCTCAGTAAGATTTTACCACTTCAAACAATAGATATGAACCATTCATGGAGATGAAAAATTTAATAAATTTTAAATTATCCTTCCATTCGATCACCATAGTTTGATTCTAACAACAGTTCCAAAAATAAACTTATTTCTACATCTACTGGAACAATTTTAAATTTATCTTTTAATCTTATAGACAGATACATGCACAACTTCTGTTGAGTGGTCAAGTGTAATTATTTTCTAAAAGAAGAATTTTGATTTATATTTTTAATGACAACAAAAACTTTTTAAAGAATAAAACAATACTCATCGAAACTGTGCTTTCTTTGTTCACCTCCAGTCATAAACACAAACTCAGTTTTACTTATTTCATAATTAAAACCACCTTTCCCTGCTGCTCCTTAATTTATTTATCCCAGATGCGTTTCGCCTTTTTCTTGTTCTAAGGCATCATCAGTGGGATCTATAACGCTACAGGTTTGTTACTTTCAGATTATTAAATAGTTCACGTCGTGATATTATATGTAAAACACTAATTACTTACGATTTACTGATCTGCGTTTCCTCTCATCTGGTCTGGAGGTCGCACTACCACTTTTTTACCGACATATAAGCACAACTTTGCCTTTTGACCTCTTTCTCACTGTTCACCATGTTTCTCCTTCTTTTTTATGTAGTGTTGTTCCTTTGCTGCTCAATATAACAATTTTGTCTGATACAGCTTTTCACAATGTAAATATTGGAATCCATTACATGTTTATCACACACTTTCCCTTTAAGATCACTTAATTGGTTTAAGTATGGAGTTGAATCTGCCTGAAGAGTAGTAATCAGAGAAGTAAATTGAAAAATCTTTTTTCTGTAAACTAATTAGTTACACTAGTTTTATTATGATTATCAATATTTTGATTAAAATGTGTTGTATTAACTTTATTACTGAACTGAATTAGAATACATGTGTCTTCAGTTTTTTGCAACAAGATTGGCTAGTCACTGACTAAAGTCCATGTTAGCTGATGCTAAATCATTTTGCAAATATTGTATAGCGACACCTTCATAACCACTAATAGGATCACCCATACTACTAATCTTCTATCTTTAAAGGAAATGTAAGACTTTATTGCTTTAAAAAGCTTGACTAATTCTTTTTGAAATTGTTTACACACTTTTTCTATATACATTTTTATTAAGACTTCACTAATCAATTAAATCATTTATTAACATTTGATTCTACTCCATGACTAAGTCACTGACTTAAGTTGTAGCATTAATTAATGCTAACTGTTTATTAAAACTGTACTCTAATGATTCTACTTGCTGAGTTAATCTCTGACTAAGTTGGTAATAGCCAATGCTGTGTCTGCTTTAGTCGATGCTGATGCCTAAAGATTTTCTAGTGGCAGATTAATTCGCAGACTTTTGATGATGCAGTCAGTAGTAACCAATGTTAGTTCTTTATAGTTTATGTAATCCCTAAAAATGGCAAGTTATTAAATTTAAAATTTCATTAAAATTCTCACCATCTGGTAATAATTTTGACATCAAGATACACAAGTAACTGCAAATAAATTGTCTTTTGGGATTACAATATAAGTATTTCTACTGAAATAATTTAGTAATTCTTTCAGTAATCTTCTGGCAAACGAATCAAATTTACATTTCTTATCTCTATTCTTTTCATAACAATTCCAGTAAGTACCATCGTTATCAGAGATGCATAAATAAACTTACCCACATTCATATTGTCTCAGTTGAATGCCTAGCTTCTGAATCATGCATTCGCCATGAAAGTGTTTAATTTTTAATCGCTTAACAAGCTTTTCTATATCAATGTCACTTAATGTATTTGTTTTACTTTATTCAGTGCAGAGCTGACTTTATTTTCCATTGCTAAATTATGTTTTTTGTTCTGCTAATTCTTTATGACTTCTCTGTAATTTGTGAGCAGATAACCCAATAGCAGCTATACCACCAGCCAATGAACCAATTGTGCCTGATGCTACTTGTAAAATTGGAAGAAACCATCCTTCATGCATACTTAAATGTAAACTGTCTTTCTTTTCCATTAGATATTCAATAATTTTTTTCACAACACAATACCTAATGTTATAAGCAAATTTCCACCAACTTTTTCTCTCTATTTGTCTTTCTAGCATTAGTAAAGGACTTACCAATACAAGTAAATTGTTCATAATTTAGTTTAATACTGATGATATTCATTTACACAGATTAAGAAATTAATAAAAAATATACAAACCTCATCCACTCTCATCATGTTCAGTAACCATTTTTAAAGTTTCATTTTACATATCTTATTTCTCTAACAGATGTTGCTGCTAATTTTTCATCGAAAGAGTCTTCTTCAGGATACATTCTTTCTTTTGCAGCTAATTAAAGTTCTTTGACCACCTCATGTCTTTTTGCAGCACTTTTTATCTCTGTAGACAATACTGTTTTTTACAAGCCTTGTCTAATGGATTAATTTCTTGATCACCATGTGCTAATCTTCCTTCTACTTTTTTATTATACCATAATAATTGTAACTGGGAAGATGCATTTCAAAAGGCAGTTTATTAATTAAAATATTAACTTATCCTTTTCCATATTGTTTCAGTTCCCAATATGTGTAAGTAACATTATTCAAAAATATTGCAAAACAAGGAATCCCCTTTGGATTATTAAGAATGAAACAGTTAAATTTGTTTGTTAACATTTTTATTATTCCAACTTTTCAATTGCAATATCTTTACTGCCATCCAACCTGTCATTTAATTGACAGACATTGTACATCCATTCATATTTGTTTGTGTTTTCTGTATAACTTTCAATTAATCCTGTACCTACAGTTCTATTTCATATCGATTACTTTTTATCTCATTCCACAAAGTAACCAATATATTCATCCCTTTACATCCCTTATTTGATTTTACTCTATTACTTTCAGCATCATATTTGTCACAAAAAATTGTGTTGATTGCTATTTCTTTATAGTTATTTAGAGCATCTTGTGTATAATCAGTATTATTCAATTCTTATTTTGATATCAGCTTCACTAACCCTTCTGTAGCAATGTAAATCATAAAATTGGTCTACAGCAACTATTCGAAATACCCTGAAGATTAAGGACAAGATTTGGAGATAGGTGCTTCAAAGGGAGCAACAAAAGTATCTAAACAACGATTTCATATTTTGTATGATTTCTTAATGTTGTTCTGTATATGGATAAATGAAAAGCAATTGCAAGGAGACGCTATTAATGCGAACAACATTGCCAGGAAGGAGAGAATAGTTTTCAGCAACTTCGTTAAGTTCATGCCAGTATCATCAGCGGTCGAAGAAGTGTTTAAGGCAAGGTGTGAATGGTTTGAGAAGCCCAAGAGAAGAATCAGTATCCACAGTTCTGTGAGGCACGGCAAAACAGCCAGCTCCGACAGAAAGACAGCAGAGAGAACTTCATCAGCGACTTCAAAATGCTGATAGATTGTGAGAGTTATCTGCTTCCACACGTTTTTAATTGTGATGAGATGGGTCTATTATGGAAAAATGTTCTGATGCGAACGTTTATAGCAGCAGAGGAGAATGCATTGTCCTCTCACAAACAAATGAAAGATCGTTTCATGCCGCTATTCGGTGCCAATGCAAGTGGCTTTGAAAATTATGCTCTTGTTGGCCTACCATTCAGAAACTCCACGAGCCTTCAAGAAGTGTAAAGTCGAGAAGAACAAGTTAAATATCATTCCGTGATCCAATAACAAGGTTTCGGTGACTCATGGTCCTTTTTGTTATTGGATGAATGAGGTATTTGGTCCTTCACTGCAAAAATATTTGCTTCAAATGGGCCTACGAGACCACGTCCCCGAAGAATTTCAATTCGTCAAGATCCAATTTCTGCCTCCCTACACCCCTACTCCAGTCTATGGACCAACAGATTCACCTTCAAGAAGCTCTACACCCAAAGCACTCTTCGAGAATTGTTTTCAGTTGACTGTACGTACCAGTCTCAGAGAGTTTTCGAAATATCACTTTAACATCATTGCCTGCATCAAGATGGGGAAGGGGTAACCAAGAGAGCTGTCACTTCTGCTTTTAAGAAGCTTTGGCCATAGTGCATTGTCGAATGTAACTCTGAGGCCTTTGTGTCAGTACCTGTGGAGCCTGTAGTCAGTGAGAGTTTGTCTTTGGCAAAGAGCGTGGGACTAAAAGTATATAAGAATGATATCGGTGAAGTTGTGGAATATCATATCCAAGGAATGACCACCGAAGAGTTTATAGCGTTGCAGTGTGCAATGTGCCCTGTCTGAGACTGGAACCCAGAACCTCCTGCTTACATAGAAGACGCTCTGTCTCACTGAACCATCGAGGACACAGAGGATAGTGCGACTGCAGGGACATTTCTTTGGCATGCTCCCCGTGAGACCCACATTTCCAACACTGTCCACATACTACATTTGTAGTGCCCCTGCCCACTATAGTCATTACTCGCGGCAGTCAATTTAACGATTCCCATAAGAGTTGGAGCACCGTGAGTGCATGCGCACTGAAGAAGATCATTGGCCAGTAAGCCTTATCTATGGATATGATGATGTTTGAGGAATGTGAGTGCATCCACACTGAAGAAGATCGTTGGCCAGTAATCCCTATCTATATGAAGATGCCTTATCTATATGAAGAACAGATACCATATTCATATAGACAGCGCTTACCGACCAATGATCTTCTTCAGTGCGGATGCACTCAAATTTCTCAAACTACTACCCGAATCGGTAGATTGACTGCTGCGAGTAATGAGTATAGTGGTTGGGGGCACTACAAATGTAGTGTGTGGACAGTAAGTTGGAAATGTGGGTCTTATGGGCAGCATGCCAGAGATAGGCCCCTACACTTGTACAATCCTCTGTGTCCTCGGTGGCTCAGTCGGATAGAGCATCTGCCACCTAAGCAGGATATCGCGGGTTCGAGTCACGGTCGGGGCATACGCTCTCAACTGTCCTCCTTGACATTTGTCAACAACTGTAAGGAGTTAATCGTCCGGATTTTATTGTACTTTCATTCTTCGTGAACTGCAAGATCACCAGTGGTATCTGTTGTTTTGGACATGTCCAATGCACTCACATGGCTCAAACACTTACGGGAAGTGGTAGATTTAACGACTCGAGTAATGAATGCAGTGGGCAGGGTCACTGCAAATGTGTGGCAGTAAACTGGAAATGTGGGTCTCACGGGGAGAATGCCTGAGATAACTCCCTGTAGTCGCACTCTCCTCTGTGTCCTCGACGGCTCCGACAGATAGAGCGTCTGCCATGTAAGCAGAAGATGCCGAGTTCTGTCCCGGTTGGGGCACAGATTTTAAACTGTCCCCGATTACATTTATCAACGCGTGTAAGCAGCTAATAATATGTATTTCATTGTACTTTCATTCTTCGGGAACTGCAAGATCACCTACGGTATCTGTTCTTTCGGACATGTCCGAAAGAAGAGATACCATCTTAATACATTTGGGATGTGTGGCGTCGCCGGCCGGAGTGGCCAAGCGGTTGTAGGCGCTACAGTCTGGAACCGCGCCACCGCTACGGTCGCAGGTTCGAATCCTCCCTCTGGCATGGATGTGTGTGGTGTCCTTAGGTCAGTTAGGTTTAAGTAGTTCTAAGTTCTAGGGGGCTGATGACCACATAAGTTAAGTCCCATAGTGCTCAGAGCCATTTTTGTGTGGCGTCAGAGCGCATTGTCACCATACCCAGAATTTACTGGAAGGTGACTTGTGAGTGGAGATGTGGTGCCAAATCCCCCCAACGACCAACCAAGGCCTAATTGCTTCCATGCCACGAATCGTCGCTGCTATTATTCGTGCCAAAAGTGGACATATAGTAGTATTAGGTTGGTGGTCATAACTTTCTGGATGATTAGTGTATCTACGGTGAACCATGGCGCTGTATATGTACCCTAGGGGTTGGTGTTGTCTGTGATGCTGCTTTGCTGTATAACTTCCGTTGTTTCCTTAAAAAATGAACTCCTGATGATTAACAATTGAATGTAACCTTCGTCTTAAGGTGTTACATTTTCTTCGAGCTGATAACTGAAACATTGACTACACTGTGTCTGTGAGATATCTCTGTGATTATGAGAGAAACATCGTATAAGCAAATAGTAATTTCTTAGTTGCAATGTAATATACTCAAGCGGAAGTTTGTTTACACACACAATTACATCTGTCACATTCCAAATTTTCTTGTGCTCAAGCACTTTGTAGTTGTTAAAATGTACAAACTGGACTGTATATACTCTTATTTGTTAAATTTTATGTTGGCAACTTTCATTTCAGAAGTCACAACAGAGAGAAATACCTATGTATCATCAGTATGAGCTGTTGACACTTTCGACTGTTACTTTGCCTCAGTGTTAAGTAAAATTTGGTTTATATTTATGTTTCATTGCAGGGCACTAGCTGAACTCTGAAGAAAAGCCTCCACTTATCGAGAGGAAGGGCACTTAAACAGGGTAAGTGAGACGTGATGCAAGGGACGTAGTGACGTGTTAGACAAAATCGCTGAGATTGTCTGTTCCTGTATGCTACATATGGACGCTGTTTATTTCATAAAATTATGTGGTGATGAACATTAGAAATTTATTTTTATGATACCAGAACTACTATTTCAGTATGCCTTGGTGTTAATAACCACGTATAAGGCGACAAGGTTCCAAGTTAAAGCGCACAGAACTTTTCGTCTTAACTATTTAGGGAAACTTAGGATTAAGAAAGTGTCGTCTCATTTTCGTTAGTTAGTCGCTACCACAGATAATTCCTCACACAAGCCAGTCATGTTGCGCTCCGCTGCTTTTGTTAGCCTGGCTATGCATCGAAATTCCTAAAATAGTACAAAATATCCAAATCGCAATTAATTAAATATTTTTGTACGTAGAACACCCGCAGCTGTTGAAAGTCATGATGAATGAAACACTGCTGACAACAGGTAAAATTTAGGTTTAATTGATCACATTACCAGATTCAAGGCTTACAGCCGAATCTTTAGGTGGAACTAAAAATTATTACATTAACCCTTCATGGCTGAACCCAATGATCTTAGTCAAGGTATTACCATGAGTAAGAACGTTCAGTTCATCCGAGCTGGTGTAATGTAATTAGTTTTAGTGGAACCTGAAGATGCGGCTGTAAGCCGTGAATCGGGTAGTGTGGTCAATTAAACCTAAAGTTTACCAGCTGACATCAGTGTTCTCATTTATCATGACTTACAGCAGCTGCGGTTGCCCTACGTACAAATTCGTTTAATCAATTATGATCTGGATATTTTGTACTACTTGAGGAATTTCGATGCATAGCCAGGATAACATGAGCAGCGGAGCGCAATCTGACTAGCATGAGTGAGGTATTGCTTGTGGTAGCGACTGACCAGCTGTCAGCAGTGCTTTCATTCATCATAATTAATTTAAAAAAGCGCAGTTTGACCTGATATGGGTATGTAACTTGTTACTAATCTTCTCACTTAGCGTTGGTAAAAGCTTTGAATGAATCTGTCACACAAAGCTAGAAATGTCACGGATGCTTCAGCAGGAGCGTATGGATCTTCTTTTAATATTGTACATACTTCACACGCTGAATAACAGTTCGTTCGCTTTCGTTCATGGATGATCGTTTCATGCTACAAACGTCAATCATAGTCGTTTACAGAGATATACTAATGCTTGCGTATTATTGTAGCATGGTAAATACATACATTTGCATTAAGATCTCTAGCTATTGGATATAGTTAATAACTAACATTTAGTATTGGTAGTTTCGCGCCTACACCATTAGCCCCTTCTCGTCATAGCGGTTGATGAATTCCTATCAACCACAGAACAGCATCTCGTTTTTAGAAGACGTAAATCTTTTGGTAAACCGTAAGGGATTTTCGTAAGACCATTACCATACTCAGTGTATGTCATTACATCAGTGTATAACGTCGGAAGTCCCATAAAGATAAATCGCAGCCCTGAAGAGTAGCAGCGAAGTGCAGGAAGACCTGGAGAACATGTTTCTGTCCTGCTCTGCGAGAGTTCCTCTTTCACTCTTTCCCTTGTTATCTCTTTCCTAATCCTCTCTCTCCTCGTTAACCCTGTGCTATTCCCGAGGAACATTTCACATGCCTGCAATCTGCTCATATCCCTCTTCTTCATTAGTCATGTTTCAGGTGCATGGGCCAGTACTGGGATATAGTAACTTCTATATGTTAGGTCTTTCTTTTTGTATGGGATGTCGATGTTCCAAGGCAGACTGCTTCCGCCTGCTTGCACGTTAACTGATCCCTTTCTCATTTCTCCAGTTTTCCTCTATCACACTTCTTAAGTACTGGACACTTTCCACGTTGTTCAACTGTCCACATACATTCTTTATTCCGCTAGTTCTCTGTTTGTATCTAGTCGTAACCAGGCTCTCACATTTCTTTACATTAAATTTCATTCCATACTCTCTCAGTTTCTTTCCAATCTTCTAGCAGTTTCTAAATCTCCTCCTTCCTGTTCGCCATATCGTCAATTCATCCGTGAACATTACTGCTGTCACACTGTCCTCGCTGCTCCTCAGTAATTATCGTTCAACACCACAATGATGAGGAGAGGTGACAGCCCACTGCCGTCTTTCGGACCACTTATTTTTACAAACAACCCCAATTTCACACAAGTCTGGCTCCCACTGTACAGCTCCTCCGTCCTGTCTGTTGTTTCTTTTTCCACTCCTTTCTCTTTTTAGTGCTTCCCAGACCACATACGACCAATAGAGGAAATACAGAAGCTCGGAAGAAGAGGAGACTTCGTCACAGGCTCATTTAGGAAGCGCAAAACCGACACTGACAGCCTCAGCCAGCTCCAGTCGAAGACCCCACAAGAGAGGCTTCTGCACCACAGTACGGTTTTCTGTTGAAACTGCGAGAGTTTCTTCCCAAATATACCTCGCGAAAAGGCTTTGGCGTTGGAGAATGGAGGAATTAAAACTTCCACGGAGGCTACCCAACTACCGTTCTACCCGCCAACTTTTCGCGACTGGAACAGCAAGGTGGAGGAACTGACAACGATACACAAAACACCTCCAACAGACTGCTGGCCTGCAGAGTACAGTTATGGCTATGGGTGTAGCGAATGTTGGTTCTGACAGCTGCAGCTGTGCCCTACCCCTTCGTCAGCTTCGGCTAACCATCGGTCACCGTTCTCCTCTTTAAACTCGTACTTTTGTCAAACCATACTGCTCGCATTTGGTAATAACGCTCCATTTCCAGCTGTTATGGCTTCAATTTGAGGTCCATACCAAAATGGACCGAATTTAACGAAGTAAAGAAAATATGGTAGTTCTTGAATGGAGATGTCAAAATAGATATCTGCCACAGATGTTTACCGGAGGTTACAGTAACGGGAACTACAAAGGGATAATGCTACTAAGAAAGGCCTAAACGTATTTCTACTTCTAGAGTTACAGCATCTGTAGAGAGAGAGAGACGTGTACTGCAGCAAAGGTTCGATGGATTCTGGAGAACCAAGTTGCTCGGTTCTGTTTGTATCACTTGACAACAATGTCATTAGAGAAGGAGTACGAAGTGAGAAACAAAGCGAATCGGTACAGTGATTCAAGTGGTTACCAATTACGTATCAGTAATGAAGTCTCTAAAGTCTCCTGAAAATATTGACACTGTAATAAAAAGAGCGGTAAGAAAAGAAACAGAAAATAGAAACAAACAACATCACCAAAGCAAACAACTAGTAAAGAGAAAAAGAGACCAAAGAAGCTAAAAAACAAAAGCACTGCAAGTAACTCACTTTCTTGATTGTAGAAGGTCACTATACCTGCTTTGATGAATGGGCAGAAGATAAATGTGTTGGATATCGTGAAAACTATTATGAAACTAACTGAAAGACTGCTGGATTCAGTGTGCTTCCTATGCCCCATGAGAGTTGCTCAGTATTTGCTAATAAGTGTAATTGCTGTGGCAAGAGAAAGATGGGCTAATACTAGACCGTAACAAAATATTCATTAGAAGATCTAACGTTAAATCAAGCTTTATAATCAACTGATGAATTTGGGAGTCCATGTGCAGAATTTGGAAGGATAATGTGTGTGAATTCCTAAGGGATCAAACTGCTGAGGTCATCGGTCCCTAGACTTACACACTACTTAAACTAACTTAAAGTAACTTATTCTAAGAACAGCACACATATACATACACACACACACACACACACACACACACACACACACACTCACACACACATACACACATGACCGAGGGAGTACTCGAACCTCCAGCGGGAGGGGCCGCGCAAACAACGACAATGTACCTCAAACCGAACGGCCACTCATGGCGGCAATTGGGAAGGCGCACGATCTGAGCTTCACCGAGGGTGGACTGGAAAGGCCCAGAAGCTCGGCAAAAGCATGTCGGAAGCTGCACTACCTGTCAGGTATACGAGGAGAACTGTGGTGTCTTCAGCACGTGGCGAAACACCACGTCCAGACGTCTGGGGTTGGGTAACAACCCCTTGTTACAGATCTCAGACGTCGTAGGCTAGGCAGACTGGTAAAACAGGACAGGCGCCGAACTGTGGTGGAACTAGCAACAGATTTTAATGTTGGGCAGTACACAGGGAACCAAACACTCCTAATCATGGGCCTCCGCAGCCGACGATCCATGTATGTGCGGATGTTAACACAACGTCAAAGGCAATTATGACTGAAATGGGCGTGTGACCAATGCCACTACACGTTGACGAAATGGCAGAGCGTTGCATGGTCCGATGAATCCCAGTATCTTATTCATCATGTTGATGGCAGGGTGCGCATCCGTCGTCCTCCAGGGCAACAGCTACCTGACTCCTGTACTACAGGACGGAGCCAAGCTGGCGGCAGCTCCATTATGCTGTGGAGAACATTCAGATTGGCATGCATGGGTCCAGTGGTGGTTGTGAAAGGTACCGTAATGGTCAAGGAGTATCGTACACTGGTTGCAGATCACGTATGCTCATTCATGACGCTCATGTTTCACGATGGCAGCGGCATCCTTCGATAAGATAATGCATTCATGTCTGAAGGCCAGGTGTGTGGTGGAGATCTGAACCCAGTCGAACATATCTAAAGTGTACTGGACGTGGCGTCAGAGGTAATCGCCACCCTTCTTGGAATTAACAGCAATTAGGTGATCTGTGTGTGCAGATGTGGTGCCAACTCCCTCCAGCCAACTAGCAAGGCCTCATTGGTTTCTTGTCAAGACGCGTTACCACTGTTATCCTCACCAAAGTTTGGCATATCGGCACGTTGACGCAATGGTAGAGCTTTGCATGGTCCGATGAATCCTAACACCTTCTTCATCATGTTGATGGAAGGGTGCGAATCCTTCGTCCTCCAGGGCAACAGCTTCGTGACTCCTGTACTACAGGACGGAGCCAAACTGGCGGCATCACCTTAATGCTGTGGGGAACATTCAGATGGAATTCAGGGATCCAGTGGAGGTCGTGAAAGGTTCCATAATGACCAAGGAGTATCGTACACTGGTTGCAGATCATGTATGCCCATTCATGACGCTCAAGTTTCCCGATGGCAGTGGCATACTTCGATAATGCATTCATGTCACAAGGCCAGGAGTGTGATGGAGATCTGAACCCAGTCGAACGTATTTATAGTGTACTAGACGTGGCGTCAGAGGTAATCGCCATTCTTCTCGGAATTAACAGGAATTAGGTGACTTGTGTCTGCAGATGTGGTGCCAACTCCCTCTAGCAACCTAGCAAGGCCTCATTGGTTTCCTGCCAAGACGCGTCGCAACTTATATCCGCACCAAAGTTGGGCATATCGGCTATCAAGTAGGTTGTCGTAATGTTCTTGCTGATCAGTGTAGTTTTATATGATAACCTATACGAACAGGCTGACAGAAGGCCAAAGGAAAAATGTGGTTCAATTCTCCCAGACTTGCCTTTGTATAACAACGCCTGAAATTTGAATGATCCTCTTTCCATTTAAAAATTTCTAATTGCATCCAGGATGACAAATTCCAAAATAGCCACCACGCTGGTAACGTAGCGTCGCAGGCTTTGCTCCGCTACTACCTCTTACTGCTTTAAATTTCTGTTTTTCGACCCGTTTTTGTCTTAGAAGAATAGTTCCACGTGCAAACAGGCATAACGCAATGGTGAAATCTGTGAGCTCAGAGAAGAATCGACCCGGGTTGCGCTAGCGACAGAAGCTCACGCTGGAGAGCGCTGGAGTGAGACAAGCTCGCGCTGTAGGGCGCTGGAGTGAGACGCGTCGACGACTGGAGCGCGAGGACGCAGACGGAAAGCGGTGGGCGCTGAGGCGTGGCCGGCGCGGGAGTCCGCTACACGCGCATTACACCGGCACACGCGGGGACTGGCGTGCGACAGGGTGCGGTCTCCCCGCTTCTGCACTCGACAAGCGCTTTGCCGGCCAGTGGCCACCCCCTCCAGCACGGAAGCAACTTTGCTATCATGACTGCTATAGTCCAACGTGGTTCTCCAGAAAGAACGCCTATTATGTCAAATTAACTGTCACAATTATACACTGAAACGCTAAAGAAATTGGTATAGGCATGCGTATTCAAATACAGAGATTTGCAAACAGGCAGAATACGGCGATGAGATTGGCAACGCCTTGATAAGACACAGGTGTCTAGCGCAGTTGTTTGATCGGTTACGGCTGCTACAATGGCAGGTTATCAACATTTAAGTGTTTTTCAACATGGTGTTACAGTCGGCTTACGAGGGATGGGACACAGCATGTCCGAGGTAGCGATGAAGTGGAGATTTTCCTGTACCTCCCCCAAGAACCATGGACCTTCTCGTTGGCGGGGAGGCTTGCGTGCCACAGAGATAGAGATAGCAACCACAACGGAGGGGTATCTGTTGAGAGGCCAGATAAACGTGTGGTTCCTGAAGAGGGGAAGCAGCCTTTTCAGTAGTTGCAGGGGCAACAGTCTGGATAATTGACTGATCTGGCCTTGTAACACTAACCAAAACGGCCTTGCTGTGCTGGTACTGAGAACGGCTGAAAGCAAGGGGAAACTACACCCGTAAAATTTCCCGAGGGCATGAAGCTTTACTGTATGGTTAATGGTGATGGCATTTTCCTGGGTACAATATTCTGTAGGTAAAATAGTCCCACATTTGGATATCCGGGCGGGGCCTACTCAGGAGGACGGCGTTATCAGGAGAAAGACAACTGGCGATCTACGAATCGGAGGGTGGAATGATAGATCCCTTAATCGGGCAGGTAGGTTAGAAAATTTAAAAAGGGAAATGGATAGGTTAAAGTTAGATATAGTGGGAATTAGTGAAGTTCGGTGGCGGGAGGAACAAGACTTCTGGTCAGGTGACTACAGGGTTGTAAATACAAAATCAAATAGGGGTAATGCAGGACTACGTTTAATAATGAAAATGAAAACAGGAGCACGGGTAAGCTACTACGAACAGCATAGTGAACGCATTATTGTAGCCAAGATAGATACCAAGTCCACGCCTACCACGGTAGTACAAGTTCATATACCATTTAGCTCCGCAGGCGAGGAAGAGATTGAAGAAATGTATGATGAGATAAAAGAAATTATTTAAATAGTGAAGGAAGATGAAAATGTAATAGTCATCGGGGATTGGAATTCGATAGTAGGAAAAGGAAGATAAGGAAAAGTAATAGGTGAATATGGACTGGTGGTAAGGAATGAAAGAGGAAGCCACCTGGTAGAATATTGCACAGAGGATAACTTAATCATATCTAACACCTGGTTTAAGAATCATGACAGAAGGTTGTATACGTGGAAGAGGCCTGGAGGCACTGCAAGACTTCAGATAGATTATGTAATGCTTACACAGAGGTTTATGAACCGGGTTTTAAATTGTAAGACATATCCAGGGCAGAGGTAGACTCTGAACACAATCTATTGGTTATGAACTATAGATTAAAACTGAAGAAACTGCAAAAAGGTGGGAATTTAAGGAGATGGGTCGTGGATAAACTGAAAGATCCAGAGGCTGTAGAGAATTTCACAGAGAGCATAGGGGAACGATTGACACGAACGGAGCAAAGAAATTCAGTAGAAGAAGAATGAGTGGCTTCAGTAGAAGAAGAATAAGTGGAAGAATGAGATGAAATAGTGAAGGCAGCAGTGGCACAAGTAGGTAAAACGACCATGGCTAGTAGAAATCCTTGGGTAACAGAAGAGATATTGAATTTAACTCATGAAAGGAGAAAATATAAAAATGCAGTAAATGAAGCTGGCGCAAAGAATACAAACGTGTCAAAAATGAGATCGACGGGAAGTGCAAAATGGCTTAGCAGGCCTGGCTAGAGGACAAACGTAAGGATGTAGAGGCATATATCACTAGGGGTAAGACAGATACAGCCTACAAAAAAATTCAGAGTCCTTTGGAGGAAAGAGAACTACCTGTATGAATATCAAGGGATCAAGTGAAAAAAAAACGGTTGTAAGCAAAGAATGGAGAGCAGAAAGGTTGAAGAAGTATATAGAGGGCCCATAGAAGGGCGATGTACTTGAGGGTAATATTACGGAAGTGGAAGTAGATAAGTTGAAATGGGAGATATGGTGCTGCGTGAAGAATTTGACACAGCACTGAAAGATCAAAGTCAAAACAAGGCCCCCGGAGTAGAATACATTCCATTAGAACTACTGATAGCCTTGGGACAGCCAACCATGACAAAACTCCCCCATCTGGTGAGCAAGGTGTATGAGACAGGCGAAATACCCTCAGACTTCAAGAAGAATATAATGATTGCAATCCCACAGAAAGCATATGTTGACAGGTGTGAAAATTACTATCAGTTTCATAAGTCGCTGCTACAAAATACTGACACAGATTCTGTACAGACGAATGGAAAAACGCAGAATCCGACCTCGGGGCAGATCAGTTTGGATTCCGTAGTTAATACTGACGCTTCGACTTACTCTAGAAAATATATTAAGGAAAGGCAGACCTACTTTTCTAGCATTTGTAGACTTAGAGAAAGCTTTTGACAATGTTGACTGGAATACTGTATTTCAAATTCTGAAGGTGACAGGGTTCCAATACAGGGAGCGAAAGTCTGTTTTCAAGTTGTACAGAAACCAGATGGCAGTTATAAGATTCGAGGGAAGGGAGTGAGACAGGGTCGTAAACTATCCCCAATGTTATTCAATCTGCATATTGAGCAATCAGTGAAGGAAACAAAAGAATATTTCGGAGTAGGAATTAAGATCCATGAAGAAGGAATAAAAACTTTGAGGTTTACCGATGACATTTAAGTTCCGTCAGAGACAGCAAAGGTCCTGGAAGAGCAGTTGAACGGAATGGACTCTGTCTTGCAGGAGGATAGAAGATGAACGTCAGAAAAAGCAAAACGAGCATAATGGAATGTAGGCGAATTCAAGCAGGTGATTCTGGGGAAATTAGATTAGGGAATGAGACACTTCAAGTAGTAAACGAGTTTTGCTATTTGGGGAGCAAAATAACTGATGATGGTCGAAGTAGAGAGGAATGAAATGCAGACTGGCAATGACAACAAAAACTGTTCTGAAGAAGAGAAATTTGTTAACATCGAGTATAGATTTAATTGATAGGAAGTCCTCTCTGAAAGCATTTGTATGAAGTGTAGCGATGTATGGAAGTGAAACATGGATGACAAATAATTTAGACAAGAAGAAGATAGAAGCTTTCGAAATGTGGTGCTACAGAAGAATGCTAAAGATTAGGTGGGTAGATCACTTAAGTATTGAGGAAGTACTAACCAGAATTGAGGAGAAAGGAATCTGTGGCACAAGTTGACTAGAAGGAGGGATCGGTTGGTAAGACATGTTCTTAGGCATCAAGACATCACGAGCTTAGTATTGGAGGGCAGCATGGAGGGTAAAAATCGTTGAGGGAGACCAAGGAATGGAAACACTAATCAGATTCAGAAGGATGTAGGTTGCAGTAGTTACTCAGAGATAGGGTAGCATGGAGAGCTGCATCAAACCAGTCTCTGGGCTGAAAGCCATAGCAACAAAAACAACCGTGAGTATCAGAAATTCAGTAAAATATCGAGTCTCCGATATCGCTGCGGCAGGAAAGAGATCCTGCAAGAACGGGACCAAGGCCCTTAGGCAAATTGCTGCAGATTTCAATGCTCGGCCATCAACAAGTGTCAGCGTGCGATCCACTGAACGAAACGTCATCGATTTGGGCTTTCGGAACCGAGGGCCCACCCGTGTATCCTCGATGAGTGCACGGCACAAAGCTTTAAGCCTCGACTGGACCCGTCAACACCGACATTGTACCGTTGATGACTGGAAACATGGTACCTGCTCGGACGAGACTCGTTGCAAACTACACTCCTGGAAATGGAAAAAAGAACACATTGACACCGGTGTGTCAGACCCACCATACTTGCTCCGGACACTGCGAGAGGGCTGTACAAGCAATGATCACACGCACGGCACAGAGAACACACCAGGAACCGCGGTGTTGGCCGTCGAATGGCGCTAGCTGCGCAGCATTTGTGCACCGCCGCCGTCAGTGTCTGCCAGTTTGCCGTGGCATACGGAGCTCCATCGCAGTCTTTAACACTGGTAGCATGCCGCGACAGCGTGGACGTGAACCGTATGTGCAATTGACGGACTTTGAGCGAGGGCGTATAGTGGGCATGCGGGAGGCCGGGTGGACGTACCGCCGAATTGCTCAACACGTGGGGCGTGAGGTCTCCACAGTACATCGATGTTGTCGCCAGTAGTCGGTGGAAGGTGCACGTGCCCGTCGACCTGGGACCGGACCGCAGCGATGCACGGATGCACGCCAAGACCGTAGGATCCTACGCAGTGCCGTAGGGTACCGCACCGCCACTTCCCAGCAAATTAGGGACACTGTTGCTCCTGGGGTATCGGCGAGGACCATTCGCAACCGTCTCCATGAAGCTGGGCTACGGTCCCGCACACCGTTAGGCCGTCTTCCGCTCACGCCCCAACATCGTGCAGCCCGCCTCCAGTGGTGTCGCGACAGGCGTGAATGGAGGGACGAATGGAGACGTGTCGTCTTCAGCGATGAGAGTCGCTTCTGCCTTGGTGCCAATGATGGTCGTATGCGTGTTTGGCGCCGTGCAGGTGAGCGCCACAATCAGGACTGCATACGACCGAGGCACACAGGGCCAACACCCGGCATCATGGTGTGGGGAGCGATCTCCTACACTGGCCGTACACCACTGGTGATCGTCGAGGGGACACTGAATAGTGCACGGTACATCCAAACCGTCATCGAACCCATCGTTCTACCATTCCTAGACCGGCAAGGGAACTTGCTGTTCCAACAGGACAATGCACGTCCGCATGCATACCGTGCCACCCAACGTGCTCTAGAAGGTGTAAGTCAACTACCCTGGCCAGTAGGATCTCCGGATCTGTCCCCCATTGAGCATGTTTGGGACTGGATGAAGCGTCGTCTCACGCGGTCTGCACGTCCAGCACGAACGCTGGTCCAACTGAGGCGCCAGGTGGAAATGGCATGGCAAGCCGTTCCACAGGACTACATCCAGCATCTCTACGATCGTCTCCATGGGAGAATAGCAGCCTGCATTGCTGCGAAAGGTGGATATACACTGTACTAGTGCCGACATTGTGCATGCTCTGTTGCCTGTGTCTATGTGCCTGTGGTTCTGTCAGTGTGATCATGTGATGTATCTGACCCCAGGAATGTGTCAATAAAGTTTCCCCTTCCTGGGACAATGAATTCACGGTGTTCTTATTTCAATTTCCAGGAGTGTATATTGAGCGGATGGGCGTGTGCGGATATGGACCAACCTCATAAATCCACGGACCCTGCATGTCAGCAGGGGGTTGTTCAAGCTGCTGGAGGCTCAGTAATGTTGTGGGCGTGTGCAGTTGGAGTGATATGAAACCCCCCGACAGGTCTAGATGCGACTCTGACAGGTGACACGTACGTAAGCATCCTGTCTGATCACCTGCATCCATTCATGTCCATTGTGCATTCCGAAGGCCTTGGGTAATTCCAGCAGTACAATGCGACATCCCACATGTCCAGAATTGCTACTCTTCTGAGTTTAAACACTTTCGCCGACCACCGGGCTCTCCAGACACGAATATTATTGAGCATATATGGGATGGCTTGCAGCGTGCCGTTGAGAAGAGATCTCCATCCCCCAGATTTATGGACAGCCCTATAGGATTCATCGTGTCCGTTCTCTCCAGCACTACTTCAGACACTAGTCGAGTCCGTGCCACGTCGCGGTGCAGTACTTCTGCGAGCCCCCTGTATTAGGCATGTGTATCAGTTCCTCTGTCTCTTCAGTGTAGTATGTACTTGATACATGGCAGTCTATTACTAGATTGAAAATTCTAAGGTTTATTGTCATAATGTATTTTAAGATATTTTGTCCGAGTTCAGTGGAAACTAGTGGGTCTGTGCTCATTGTTACAGAAAGCAATATTGACTGCGGAGATTACGAAGTAAAGTAACATCTTACTTACCTACCTACAGGGTATCCGCAATTCAAGTTCCATTTTCAAATCGCTGTAGAAATAGAGCCACTTCTGAGAACAGCGTCAAATTTTAACAGCATGTTGACGCTGGGAAAAACGTCATGCAATAAAAAATGCCACGAAAATATTCCCAATAGATGGCGTTGTAAGTGTCTTAATATAAATGGGCTACAAATGACAGGTGAATAGCAATACTGCGGTTGTTGTCTGAGTTGCACATTACACTACCCGTGTGGATGGTGCGCAAGCTCGGCATTCAACAGTTGTAGCACTGTAAGTTACATAAGCCTATCCACCACGACAACGACGTACCACGTCGGATGGGAAAAATCGGTTTTTAATTGTCCCGAGGCTAAAAGCCGCAAAAAAGTAATAAGACATGGGTTTTAATTATGCCGGGGGCGAAAACAGTACAAAAAGCAAAATTATATTTGTTCTCAACTGTCCTGTAGCAAAAAAACTGTATAAAAAACGAAATGACATCGGTTTCGAATTGTCGTTAGACTGCCGCAACACACGCTAAATATTCCGTCCACCGTTTTCTACCACAAGCTGAAATCGAGAAACATTACATCTCACAACATATGGCTGTATCTCAGAGATCGCACTCAAAATGCATTGCACATTGAGAGCCTTCAATTCAGCACTGAGCACATCTTTCAGATAACCCCACAGTAAGAAGTTATACCAGTTAACATTAGCTGATGGGAACGGCCACGCTGTAGGCTAATGACGGCTGATAATTGTAGCACAAACCAAACGCCCTGCTGAAGCCGCTTCACTGTCTGTGTAGTGTGCAGAGGAGCTCCGTCTTGCACACCCATCCACGCTCTTGAAGGATTGGAGTGACGTTGGTGCGCAAAAGACACTGACAGCGTTCACCAGTGACTGTAACGGTAACATGATCCACAGACTGCCGACAATCCGCACCACACAGTTACCTTTGCTGAACGATGTGGTTGATGTACGTGCTGATCTTTAGTTGCGTATTGACACGTACTTGGAGATGGAAATGGGTTTAGTCTGTCCACAGAATCTTCCATGGCCGTTCATTGTCCACTTCCGTCCGAGCAACAAGTTCCAGAGGGAACGTTTCTTTCTGGGAGGTGAGCAGGAACTACTCTAGATCATGGGTGATTTTGTCTGGATAGTAATGCGGTATTTTTCGTAGGCTTTTATGCACAATGACCACAGGCGTGTCCAATATCTGGCAATTCCCCATGCACTACATATTTGCACACTACAGCTTCACTCTTCCTGCAATGCTGTGGCCACGCCTTCGACAGACACATCATCAACCGCTTTCCTACCTCTGTTACATTGCACTTCAAAACAACCTCTTTTAAAATTTTTTATGCACTTTTTTCAGACCGTTGGCAGATATCGGACTCCCTGCGTGCCCGTAAGTTTTGCAGGGCTACTGGCGCGTGGTAACTGTTCCTGTAAAAGATCCTTATCAGCAACGCGCGATCCTTCATACACATAGTCATACAAGGCGTCTCGAACGCGAACTGAGGAACACACGTGTGTCGCTGCACTGTTGATGTGCAGATTCTGCCTCGTGTAGCGCCATGTATCTGCCAAATTTTTATTATTTTTCGTTCTATGACGTTGCCCTTTCTGTCAGTATTACGCTGTTCAAATTTAACGTCATTATGACCAGTGGTTTCTTTTTATAGAGTTTTCAATTACGGACGCCCTGTATATACTCGTAGCTCCATGCAAATCCTATGTAGTTTTCCTCAGTGGCGAGCCTCAGACCAAGACACCCTCTGAACCTCGTTTTGAATACCGAACCAAAGACGGCATCGTACCCAGGAGCGCCCACGCTTTCGACTGGAAGTCCGGTCCTGTGCAGCCAAGAGTATACACTGACCATCCAGAACACAGTGACCACCCACCTAACAGCGGGTATGTCCACTTTTAGCCCGGATTGCAGTGCAACGCTGATATGAAAGCAATGCGGCCTTGGTAGACCTACCAAGGCTGGAGGGAGTTGGCACCACACCTACGCACACAAGTTACCTGATTCCTGTAAATTTTGAGGAGCGTGCCGATGAGTTCTAACGCCACCTTCAGTCACATCCCAGATGCCTTCGATCGGGTTCAGGTCTGGCGAGTTGGGCCAGCACATCAATTTGAACTTTCCACTGTGTCCCTCAAACGACTCCATCAGACTCCTGATCTTGTAACATGGCGCATTAACTTCCTGAAAAATGTCATTCCTGTCGGTAAATATTATCGTCAAAGAGGGTTGTTCGCGGCCTGCAATCAGTATCCGACATACGACACTCCTTGGCCGTCATGATGCCTTGCGCGAGGCGCACTGGATCAATGGATGTCCACGTGAATGTCCCGCAGAGCATAATGGACCTGCTGTCAGCTTGTCTCCATCACGCAGTATAGGTGTCAAGGAACTGTTGTTCTGGAATACGAAGGATCCGCGCCCTCCCATCGGCTTGAAGAGGAAGGTATGGGGAATCATCAGACCATGCAACGCTCTACCAAAGCGCCAATGTCCACTGCCGTAGGTCACATGCCCATTTCAGCCGTAGATGCCGATGTTGTGGTATTAACATTGGCACATGCATGTGGCGTCGGCCGCGGTAGCTCATCGTTATGTGGCGGACTGTGTGTTCAGACACACTTGTACTCTGCCTAGCATTGAAGTCTGATGTTAGTTCCACCAAAGACCGCCACCTATTTTGTTTTACGAGTCTGCCCACCGTACGACGATGAGGAGTGGCCGCCCAACACCACAGCCTCTGGACGTGGTTACATTTTACTTTTTCCACGTGTTGAAGAAATTCACGACAGTACTTCTCGAACACCCTACAAGTCATGGTGTTTCCGAAATGCTCGTTCAAAGCTTTCGGGCGTTCACAGTTGCCCCCTGTCACACTGAGATAGACTGCGCGCCTTCCCCATTCCACACACAGACATCATCGTCACTGATACTACATGCACTGTGCGTGTGTCAGACTAGCAGTCATTTCCCGCCAGGTGACGCTGCTATCGCCTGGACGAGTTTATGTCGATAGTAGGTCGCTGGCCATGATGTTCTGGCTTATAAGTGTATGAAGACAAATAGTTGTTTTACGTTGTTACCAAAAATCTCAAATAGTCTTTGACCGATTTACTTAAAACTTTTACACGATATTCTAATCAACAGTCAAACGAATAATAGCCTAATATTTTTATACAACAGTATACAGGTATTTTGTTAAAACAGACTGCGAGAAAGAAAAGCTATGAAAGGAGCGGTTTCCTTTTATCCTTGCGGTTAGTTTTAACTGTGATAGCAGGACACGTAATACCTTAGATAAATTGTTTCTTCCGTGTACATCCCATTCCTTACACATAATTTTAAGTGATTATTGTATACACAGTTACGTGTCGTTTTGTTTCCTTAAGTTTTTCTATGGCATCCTATGATTTTCTATGGGTTATCGGCTTATGTGTTATAGAACTGTCGAATCTGAATCATCCGAAACTGTACAATTCTAGATCTTTGCAAATTAAAACTGTGCGAAATACTGTCATTGAAGCTACTGTCCTCACTGCTCCAGCAGTAGGATTGGTTTTTTGTACCCCGTATACAAACAAGGCTGAAGATCAGTGTGTCAGTGGGGGGAGAGAGGGTGGGGAAGAGGAGGTAGACAGTGAGGTGGGAGGACATACACATAGAAAGGGGCGGGAGGAGATGAACAGTGAGATGGTGGCGGAGAAGGAGATGGAGCAAGAGAGAGAGACGTGTGTAGAGGTGTTGGACAAAGAAGGGGGACGACGAGGTGTTGGACAAACAGAATGGAAGAGGTGCAGATGATGTATATCGAATTCCCACATGTATTTAGCAATTGGAAAGTATTGCAACGTTTGCTTCTGAAATATATTATTGTACAATCAATTAAAGTTTCCTGTTTCGTTAGAGCCACACTATTTTAATCTGTTTTATCAGTTGAGCGTAGTTGCATTAAACAACGCGAGGAATTGGAAATTAAGAATTCATAAGACAACTAACTTCTAGTACACTGGGCAGATGATCCGGTAGGGTAGCGAGGATGCGTCGGGAAACGAGCTGGCGGCTTCCTTGAGATGACACGGCTGTTCTTGTGTTGTTCAGTCTGAAGACTGGTTTGATGCAGCTCTCCATCCTACTCTATACTGTGCGAGCCTCTTCATCTCCGAATAACTGCTGCAATCTATATCTTTCAGAATGCTCTTGTTGTATTCATCTGGTCTCTCTCTATGACTCTTACCCCTCACCCTCCCTCTCACACGTCCTTTGATACTAAACTGGTGATACCTTGATGTCCTATCAATCGATTCCTTCATGTGGTCAAGTTGTGCCAAATATTTCTTGTCTCCCCAGTACTATTCAATACTTCCCCATTAGCTACATGATCGACCAGTCTAAGATTCATTATTCTTCTGTAGCACCACATTGCGAAAGCTTTTACTCTCTTTTTATGTCTGCAGTCCCTGTTTCATTTCTACACATGGCTACACTCCAGGCAAATAACTTCAGAAAAGACTTCTTAACACTTAAATCAATTAATTCTACATTCGATATTAATAAATTTCTTCAGAAATGCTTTTCTTGCAATTGCCAGTCCATATTTTATATCCTCTCTACTTCGACCATCATCAGTCATTTCACTGTCCGAATAGCAATACTCAACTATTACTTTGTCTCTTTCCCTAATCCGATTCCCTTAGCACCACCTGATTTAATTGAACTGAATTCTCCTTGTTTTTCTTTCGCTGGTGTTCGTTATTTGCTCCTTTCAACACCCTTTCCATGCCACTCAACTGCTGTTCCATGCTGCCTCACAGAGTCATTGGCAAACCTCGAAGTTTTTATTTTTTCTCCCTGAACATTAATTCCTACAAATTTTCCTTTGGTTTCCTTTACTGCTAGTTCAAAGTACAGGTTGAATATCATCGTCGATAGGCTACAACCCACTCTCACTCCCATCTCAACCACCGCTTCCTTTCATGGCCCTTCTCCTACAACATGGGTTCTGTACAACCTGTAAACAGCCTTTCACTCCTTGTATTTTATCCCTAATACCTTCATTATTTAAAAGAGAATATTCCAATCGACAGTGTGAAAAGCTTCCTCTGACTAGAAATTCTGCAAATGTGTGCTGGCCTGAGAGGTTCCATGCCCTCTTTTGCACGTCGCCTCTCATTTTCATCAATTTTATTAACGTTCTGTGTCATTACACAGTGGTAACAGACCGAATAAGGTTATTCTAATGAGAGTATTTGTACTGAGATCTCAAAAAGTACGGCAAGACTTAGCACAATCAGGAGCACCTCCGAAGATGTCGAACGTAGCCTTGGACGAAACGTCAGAGACTGAAGAGTTCCATGGACCACGGCCATACAACCCGGAAAAATTCTCAGCAGCTGAAACATCCAGTCGTGAAAGCGTTCATTGTATGATCAAATAGTACTTCTCACTTGATTCCTATTCATGTTGGGTTACTTCCCTGTGTGGCCTGAGCGAGGCGAGCATCAGAGGACACGGCGCACTGTATTTACGGTTGGGGGCTGCACTTCCCCGAATTCTGAGGGGTTCGTAGGCTTATGCGCCTGGCGGAACGATTGACGTCCGTCGAGTTTCGCCTATTGTACACAGGGTGAAACGACCTGCAAGACGTCTGAGTGTCGCTGCAGGTTATGTGGTTACCATTCCGGTGCGTCCAGAACGAAGACTCCTGGCACCGACTGACTGCATTGTCCTCTGCATTCTGAGAATACTTGTGGACCGTGCTCTGCTGGGTGCGACTGTCTGGCGCCGGATGAACGGTGGTCTAGGCAGGTTGTTTTCGAAGCTGGTCAAACGGCAAGTTCAGTGCCCTCAGCTGAATAGCAGAGGCATGATTGGTCAACTTAAACTGAGGGTTGTTGACGTCATAAAGCCCCGTTCTAAATTGGAGGAAACTGTCGCTATTGGCGCGAATGATGTTCTGAGACAGTGTGGGCGAATTTTGGAATCAGCACTGAATGCTGATTCGCGGTTTTCGAGGAGAGTAGGGACTTGAGCAAGGTTGGCTTCATTCATGCATCGCATCACAGAGAGGGATTCGGGATCTGATCTTCGTCGGAGTCGGGCAGTCCTGCGACTTGGTCGCTCTTTTTCGGAAGAACTTAGAATTCTCGGACAGTTTTCGAGGCCAGGGGTTGACACAGGGTTGCTGCACGGCAGAAGACGGCGCCAACTTCATCAGGAAGCTGCCTACCGACGACGTGCTGCAGATTTCAGTACCGGTACAGTATTTTGCGGCTCCTGCATTGTAAGACCTTATCAATTTTATACTGAGTCCATCAGCAGCGTGCGCGCTCGCTTTGCTACAAGTCCACCTTGCTTGTTTAGCCATTTGATCCCATTTGGGCTCTTACTACTAATTGCGATACTGCTACGTAGTCGGGAGATTAACGTTTGATTCGTTAGGACCTCCAGACACTATAGTCAAACTATTGCATCACAGAGTAGTAGCCCCTTGTTCTCGAGCCAACTATTATTCTCACAATAGTTCAGTATACCCTATCGTTTAACCTACTGTTTGTGCCGATAATCATGTGCATTTATGTTCTGATGTGTAATAAATGTTTAATCTGTATGTCATTTCGTAGATGAGACGGGTTGTACGAATAATGAAGGAAAACCCCCAGTTGGGAAACGGGGCCAAAATTAGTTGGTTACTGTCGAGTTGCAATTTACAATTTCTTTATTGATTACTTCAACCACTAAAAGTCATTTCTTTACCACCTGACCAGGAACAATTTCAAAAAAGCTAGCAGGCATGAGTGCCTTTTCAAAACAATTTACTTTACAGTTAACGGCCAAGCCATTTTACTTAAAACCTGCTTTGATAAAACATTTGATAACAAATCAAAATTTTCCAAGTAATGAAACTAAAAACTTTACTTTACCGTTAATAGCCAAGCCATTTTACTTAAGACAGACTTTGATAAAGCATTTAATAACAAAATTAAAACTTTCCAGGTAATGAAACAAAACACCAATTTGCATACAATTTCGCTACCGAACATGTAGGGTGCCACTTCTTTTACATTTTGGCACAACAAGGTATTAAATTACAAGGGCTCGCTAACAGGGAGGCAGAACTAGCATTTTCAAAGGATGCCAAGTAGATTAAAACAGTCAAAGTAAAGATACAGTCATTCACATTTTACAATCACTATCAATTTTTAGGCCACGTAATTTTAAAAAACTCACCAATGAAAGGCAAACTTAACCTTTTTAAACAGTTGCCAAAACAATCAGAGTAAAATACAACCATTTAACATTCCCGATCTTAAAAACCGGTCGACCGATTCGTCACCGCTAGGCAACCAACCGGCCATCCCCCCAAAGATATTATTCCCTTACACAAGGCTAACAGGAAGCAACGAAGATCGATAAGACCAGACACGCCGCCAGAGGGGAATCTCAACAGAACCGTAAGCAGCATAACGATAAATAAGAAAGAATGGCTCTGAGCACAATGGGACTGAACATCTAAGGTCATCAGTCCCATGAAAGAATCAATTAACGATGGAATCGAAGGACTCAGAACAATCTTAACAACGCGATATATGTTGAGAGCCGACACACGGCTCAGTAGATATATGCAGAATCCCATTTTCTGTTGTTTCTTATGATAAAGGACTCTTTTTTCTGAGTAGATTACGATTTTTTATTACATTATTCTGATTGTGCACTCCTTATTTTACCAACTAGCAGGGCCGACCACCATTTCCCTTCGTTACCGTTGTGCGCGTAACTAATTAGGTGGTAAGTAAGGAGGGGGTCGTGTGTATATCTCGTTCTCATGCAAAATTCTCCATAGTTAAGGAGGTACAAACCCTTCTCCGTCCCAGCACCTCGCATGTCTTTCTTTGACCTATTTTTTAAGATAAATCGTAGGGTCACTATTCCATCACGAGTTACTACATTTGTCCAAACTGATCTTTCCCAAGGTCAGAATTCAGTTTAGTATTTTGCAACCGCGACTTCGTAAACGGACAGTTTGGCAATTTTTAAAACTGACGGCAACTGATTCCCTTGGACATGGAATTAGTACATTATTCTTGAAGTCTAAGTATATTTCGCCTGTCTCGTACATCTTGTACACCAGATGGCTGGCTCTCCATAGCTATCAGTAGTTCTTACGGAATATCGTCTTCCCTCGTGACTTTGTTTCGACTAAGGTCTTTCAATGCTCTGTCAAATTCTTCTCGCAGTATCACCTCTTCCATCGCACCTTCATCTACGTCCACTTTGTCCAATACTGCTTTCAAGATCATCTGTCTTCTGTAGGCACTTTATACAGTCCTTTGACCTTCCGGCTTTACCTTCTTTGATTAGGACTGGCTAGAGAGTTTCCAAATCTTTTATTAATTGCACTGCAGGAGTAAAACCGCCCTCACACATAATCTACGAGGCCTGTTCAGAAAGTAAGCTCCGATTGATTGCCAAATTGAAACCACAGTGAACATCAGAAATGTTTTACTTGTAACAATTAGCTACACCTTTCAGCTACTTCTCTACGTAGTCGCCGTTCTGACTTAGACTTTTGTCATAGCGTTGCACCAACTTTTCAATAGCCTCATCATAGAAGGCAGCCGCCAGTGCTTTCCGCCAATTCTCCACGCTGGCCTACACCTCGTTGTCTGTGTCAAAATGTTGTCTTCAAAGACAGCGGTTCATGTGACCAGAGATGAAACTCAGGGGGAGAAAATTGCGGACTGTATTGTGGGTAATCTAACATTTCCATTTGAAAACGATGCAGGAGCATCTTCATTGCCCCTGCAGAATGCGGCTGAGAATTGTCGTGAAGACGAAACAGCACGACAGTTATGTAATGTTAGCTGCATAGCTTCAGGCGAAATTTCTCACCAGGCCCTCGTACTTGGCGGCAGACACTATTTTCTAGACATCTTTACGCACTCACTGCGAGCTCAGAAATGAGAAGAGCGACGTGATGCTAACTGGGGTTATACTAGAGACACTACCCAACACATCTGTGCAAAGCTTTATCGGATTTTCATAGTCGTTTCCATTTCGCGACCGATCGGAGCTTACTTTCTGAACGCTACTCGTATTAACAGTGAGGCTAAATGGGGCGGACCTGTGGGCACGCCTGAACGTGAACAGAATGCTGCGCTGCGTGGCGAGATATTCAGGGACACAGTCGTAACCGCGACCAACCCATCCTTGAGGACCGCCGTACGCGAGAGTGCGCGTGTAGACGAGGCAGAGCGCTACGTCCGCATGGGGAGACCGTAGCTGCAGCAGCACAGCACCCGCTGCCCGTCACTCGCTTCGCAGGAGCACGCGGACGCACGCGGCCGGCGTCCGCTCCCACACGCAGGTGGGCGCTCCATCATTTTTCGTTAGTTCATTATATATTTCAGTTATTAATATCTGTACAGATTTTTGTTTTGTTCTTTTCTTTTGTCACAAAGAATGCACAGTTCAATAACTGATGCCATTGGGATTACATCTTCTGCCTCCACACTGCTTTCAGATATCAAAAAGGGACAACTATTCATTGTGAAGACAGTGAGTAAGGAAGTAAGCAATACTACAAAATCATGTTTTCAAGAAGCAGGGCAGGAAAGTAAAACAAGTTCATTTATGTGCTATACGATCTGTTACAGAAAGGCAGGCTTAAAATGTTTTTCGAACGGCACACCTGGCACACCTGGCTAGATTCCTCATTCCTGTGACGTGCATAATTCTCAGCTAACGACAGCACACAGACCATAGTGTTGTGCGATGGATGAACAGTTTATTCTTCACAATTGCAGAAGAGAAGTTAATAGAAGCAATGAGGGAACGCGGGTGCTTTACCGTAGGTTTTACGGCGGTGGGTTGAAAATAAAATACCTAGATACACAGAGGCAACACTTTACAATTCCTTAAATAAGAAAAATAAAAGTCAGTGTTTCTCAACTACCTCATAAATAGTGCCAGTTTTTGTCCAGTTGTGTGTTACGTCCATTTCAGTCAACGGTGTGTTATATAATTCCATGTACTTCAGGAAACTGCTTTCTAGTCATTCTGCAGTAATTTGGGAAACCAGCATCACTCATCTTAATCGCAGTCTGAAATGGTCCATATCTTTTCCTTTCGAACAAAATATATTTATTTGATGATTCGAATTTATTATTCGTTAGTAAAAAAAACAACACTTCGTCTTCGGCATTAGTCTCCGAATTTGATTCGGAACTCAAGTCTTGCGATAACAACTCTTTTATTCGCAAATCACACATCGTCAGTTTGGCAAGCACCACGTCTGTAACCGACGTCTGGCACTCGCGCGTCACCACAGCTGCAGGGCACACGCGCCTTAATGTGCGCATGATCGCACGACGCGTGTGGAATGTGCGCGTCACGCGGTAAAATCGTGTCACGTCACATATCCTTCCTCAATGTACCTCCTGGATTGATTGTTACTCTAGAGAGGATTCTGTGATGTCTGGCTTGAGCAGCCGTGCTCTCCACTTCCTCACAGAATGCCTTCTAGGAAGCCTCCTGTGCTTGTCTAATTGCAAGGTTGTAGTTGACAAGGGCCTCACGATATTTTGCCCATTGTCCGTAACGTCTCGCAAGGTTAAACAGTCTTCGTACCTGTTTTCTTTGCGTTTCCGTTATTCCACCAAGGCACACTCCTACTTGTGCGCTTCTTGGTGATTTTGCAGTTGTCCTGATATGCTACTTTTTCAAACTCTGCTGGATTCCTTATCGAGGTTTTAATTTCCGATAAGCCTAAGTCTTGGTCCCTCATGTATGTTTTCCTGCGATTCCTATAGGTCATGGTCTATCTGATACCCATTTCAACCTTGAATTTACAAATTGGGGATAGTTCAAATGGTTAAAATGGCTCTGAGCACTATGGGACTTAACATCTGAGGTCATCAGTGCCCTAGAACTACTTAAACCTAACTAACCTAAGGACATGACACACATCCATGCCCAGGGAAGGATTCGAACCTCCGACCGTAGCGGTCGCGCGGTTCCGGACTGAAGCGTCTAGAACCGCTCAGTCACTCCGGCCGGCTTGTAAAGATGGATGTCATGAATTGATATACATATATTATGACTTTTGAACACTGTTGAGGTACGTACATTGTCTGTTCTCTATCAAAGTCTTTCATTTGCTACCTATGTCTATCAGTAGTTAGTACCTTCAGTAGTTTGAATCTTTTATTTAGCTGACAGTACTGGCGATCGCTGTATCGCAATAGTTCGTGTAACGAAGATTTTTGTGAGGTAAGTGATTCATGAAAGGTATAGGTTATTGTTAGTCAGTGCCATTCTTTTGTAGGGATTATTGAAAGTCAAATTGCCGGCCGAAGTGGCCGTGCGGTTATAGGCACTGCAGTCTGGAACCGCAAGACCGCTACGGTCGCAGGTTCGAATCCTGCCTCGGGCATGGATGTTTGTGATGTCCTTAGGTTAGTTAGGTTTAACTAGTTCTAAGTTCTAGGGGACTAATGACCTCAGCAGTTGAGTCCCATAGTGCTCAGAGCCATTTGAACCATTTTTTTGAAAGTCAGATTACGTTGCGCTAAAAAAATGTTGTGTGTCAGTTTAGCGATGATCAGAATAAGTAAAGAGAGAAATGCCTGAGCTGTTTGAAAATCAAATAATGTAAGAGGTTTTCCAGCACTGTCATTCTTACTTTTTCTGAGTGGACATTACAGTACATGTCGCACTACTGTCAACAACGTTACTGCTCTGGCAGACCGCACAAGGTCCATAGCAGGATGCGCACGAGAGCTGTTTGCAGGAGTGTAGCGCGTGCAGAGTGATGTTATTAGGCTCAGGTCGTGTATCTGCAGAGCACAGATGACTAAAGGCTTCCATGTTTTCCCTACTCAGACACCAAAACGAATCGAAATGAACGTCACAACACTTCGTTTTCAGTCATAGACGGTCTCCGGCGCCGAAGCGTATCCGGATATGGTGAGGGGAGTGGGTAGTTTTTGCCTGGTTCCATCTTCGAGGAAATGCAATGCCTACTTGTGATGCAAGTACCCTAGGCTGTGCAAAGTGCGGTAGCTTGCGGAGGATATACGAGGATGCGCAGGGAGTGCATTTCGAGTAAGCGTGCAGCATCGGAAAAAAACAGTACATTGATTAAATTTCAGGGGTGGGAGGCAGGGCGAGTAGGTAGCCGCGTCCGAGTGCGCGCCGGATGGCCCGTCCCCCTCTGGACTGGCGCCAGCGCGGGGCCCGGTCTCCAACTAACGACGTTAGCACCGCTGGCGCCACTCAGCGCAAAGTGAGCAGCGGGCACTGCTCGCTGGCTCAGCACGACATGCCGGCACCCCGCCCCTCCCCCCCCTCTCCTCTCCTATCCGCCACGTGGGCACACGCTGTTACAAAAAGCTGCAGGTATGAGATGAAATGCATCCTGCCCACACTGAACAACATGGTGGTCTGACGTAAAGGAGATGGTATTAACCTGTAACCCCCCCCCCCCCCCCCCCAGTTCTTCAAAGCACAGAACACAAATATTTATGTGTCTCATGATTTGGTAAATGTGTTAAGCCGTAAATTACACTGATCAGCCAGAACATAATGGTCACCCATCTAATAGCCGGTACGTCCACTTGCGGCATGGAAAACTGAGGCGACGCATCGTGGCATGGAAGCAATGAGGCGCTGCAGGGAGTTCTCACCACAACTGCAGACACAAGTCACCTAAATAATTTGAGTTAAGTGTGACACATCACGATACGCTCGCACTACAAAACCTAAGCGGTAACTCGTTTGGTTTCATTGCAGTAGTCCATAAGTGGCCTGTTATTAGATTTCCTTGTCAAGATCTACAATTCATGTAACACAACAAAAATCTTTCTCAATCAAAGTGACGAAACTTAGAGGTTTGGAAGAAAGAATAATAATGATACAATATACTCTAACTTTCGAAGCAAAAACTGTATTTAAGTTCAGTGCAAAGGATTTATTTTGTGTATTTCTGAGTGACTTCTTCGCATAAATTTTATTTGGATTCCTTTCGTGGTAAAAGAATTCCTTCTAACAGTCAAAACTTACAAAAACCACACCAAACATTCAGCAGAATCCGCGTATGCATCTCTTCTGTGATGGGAAAGGAAAAACTACATTGGCATGCCTGCCACTATCACAAATACTTGAAGTGACATCGTTGCGGCCGTTATTTAACGACACGTTCATTTTCTCTAATGAAGTCTATAAAATACCTTTATTCTGCCATGCTTTTTCCATGATACGCTGCATATCATTCACAGCTTTCGTCATGTCTTCGAAATGACTTTTGTTACAAGCTTCGTTTGTCAGTGACTCGAAACCACACAGAGTAACTTTGTTGTTACTGTCGCCACGGTAACCTTTACTTGGGGTTCACATCAGTTCTGTTGTGTTGAAATATCAGTGACAGCGTGACTGCCTAAAGCCTGTACACATCTACACCTACCTACCTGCCTACCCCCTGGTACCGTAGTTGCATGGCGGACGTACCTTGAACCACAACTACTCATTTCCTTTCCTGTTCCACTCTCAGATACACTGAGGAGACAGAAGTCGTGGGATGCCTAGTATCCTGTCGGACCTCTTTGTGCCAGGCGTAGTGCAGTATCTCACCGCGGCATTGACTCACCAAGTCCCCTGCAGAAATGTTGACCACCATGTTGCCTCTACAGGAGTTCATAATTGCGAAAGCGTTGCGATACAACATTTTGTACTCGAACTGACCTCTTGATGATGTCTAATAAATGTTCGATGTTATTCATGTCGGACGATCTGGGTGACCAAATCATACGCCCCAGCTGTCCATAATGCTCTTCCAACCAATCACGAACTACTGTGGTCCATTGACATGACACATTATCATCCATAAAAATTCCATCTTTGAATAGCTACAGATGGTCTCCAAGTAGCTGAACATTACCATTTACAGTAAATGATCGGTTCTATTGGACCAAACGATCCGGTCCATTCCATGTAAACACAGCCCCAACCATTTTGAAGCCACCACCAGCTTCCTCAGTGTCTTGTTGACAGCTTGGGCCCTTTGCCTCGTTGGGTCTGCGCCGCACTAACATCGGTGATTTCCAACTGAAATCTGGACTCCTCTGATCAGGCTACGATTTTCCAGGCGTCTAGAGTCCAACCGAGATGGTCGCGAGCCCACGAGAGGCGCTGAAGATGATGTCTGGTATTCGCTTTGGTCCTCTGCTTCCAAAGCACATTAATGTCAAATTTCGTCACTCTGTTCTAAAGGGTATGTGGACGAGCGGTTCTAGGTGCTTCAGTGCAGAACCGCGTTGCTGCTGCGGTTGCAGGTTCGAATCCTGCCTCGGGCATGGATGTGTGCGATGTCCTTAGGTTAGTTAGGTTTAAGTAGTTCTAAGTTCTAGGGGACTTATGACTTCAGATGTTAAGTCCCGTAGTGCTTAGAGCCATTTGAACCATTTGAACGCACCACCGTTACAGACGCAATTTTGAAGGCAACGTGAGCCCGACCACTAACCACAACTTCATGAATCAATACGGACTGAAACGGGAATATTGCAAGGTGTGCCACAACAAACTAGGCACTTTTTCAACCGAAACGGGCCGGAAAAAATAGCCTTGCTTTACTTACTGAACTCCGCTCGTACTCTAGACGCAATGGCCGAGCGATGGACATGCCTATTTTATGATTTTATTCTTAGCTATCAAACTTAAATTAATTTTGAACAGACTACAGTGCCTTACTTAATTATTTAAATCAGAACTTAAATGAAACTATATGGTTCCAGAGACCTTTTTGAGTCACAACCGTTTATGACGTATGTATGCAATCAGAAGGACGATAGGAAAGGTGTACCAAGGCCATGATTCAAACTCGCGTCTCCTGCTCACAAGGCAGATGTGCTAACCACTGCACTGCGGCTCTGCACAACTGCATGGACAACCTGGGATACCTCCCTTCTCTATCCAAAATTCCCACTGAGGCCTCAGTCCAGTTAGTATTCCCGCAAAGTCCTGCAGCTATGTTGGAATAGCATTTCAGAATCGAAGTGGCCGTTCTATTACAGTTGGAGAGCCTCTGAAATGCTGTTATAGTTTAGAGGGAATACCAAGTGGGCTGTGACGTGAATGCGAAATTGGACTGAGGAGGCAGGCGTGCTTTGATGGTCCATGAAGTTGTGCAAAGCCACTGTGGCGTAGTGGTTTTACTCACCTCCCTATTGGGCAGGAGACCCAGATACGAATTCTGGCCATGCAAATTTTCAGCCGTCGCTTCAGTCTGCATGTTTAAAACTAACCTGAATTAACGTCATGATAAAAGTTCGAATGTAGTCGTTGAAAACATTTGTTAGTTCCGAATTGGTTCGTCAGCTCCTCCCATCCGCTACCGCCGACTCCCTCCTTGCCACTACGGACAGGACGTGGGCGGGCGCACAGCCCCTGCGCCTCGGCAGAGGGTAGTAATGGCGCGTCCGCCCTGTGGCAAGCGCCGTAAATCCCGGCGGCCCAGGCCAGAACAAAAAGCCGCCGGTCCTCTTGACGAAGACGGATGGCGCCGCGCTGGACTGCCTCCAGCACTACGCTGCGGCGTTCCGGGCCAGGCTCCCAGCCCTCTTTGGACGTAACAAGCCTTGGACTTTCTAAATAGGATCCTGTGTGCTACATCGCCGTAAGATCTTGTGGAGTTACTACTGCGAGTCAAAGATTTTGAGAATGTGAACTCACAGCCAACGGAACAACAATGAATTCTTCACTTCTCTGGAGGAGTGAAAGCTGTGAAGATAAATCACAGGCGAGTCCAACTTTGATATGGCAGAAGATCCGAAACAGCTCCTACACCTTCCTTACTCAATATAGCATAAAGACTGTGGCATTAGGAGGAGTAGGGGTGAGATACTGGCGACTTGTATGAAACCGTGAAACGTGTGCAGATTAATGAGGTTGCAAGATACACTCGCAGTAAGGCCATATGGTCCATCCATTAACGAGGCTTCCGCGACAAAAACAATCCCCCTCGGAGCTGTTGCATTCTGCAGTACTGCTTAAGGCTACGAATTATTTCTGTAAGCTTCAGCGTCCCAATAAAGTGTGACATTTGGAAAATAAAATGCTGTCCAATACAGAATGAACGTCACAAATTGGTGACGCCCGTGATAGGCAAAGATCCTGCTTCAGGTGATATTGGTTTTCGCAGTTGTGTTAGTGCAGTGCCGTAGTTCTTATTAAGTTTGTAATCATACTGCCATAGACACTATAACTGAGAAATATATCCTTAAAGAGGTGTCAGCGTTTACACTGATAAGCCTAAACGTTATGACCCCTGCCCACTGCGACGCTAGATGTCGCCTGGTGAGGTTGCGGGCATGTAACAGAAGGTAAGCGGAGCAGACACGGATGGGAGATCACCCTAACGAAGATACGGGTTGCAAATGGAAAAACCTATAGAGATAAGGTGCTTTGACAAAGTTCAGATTATTATTATGCAGATCGTGTGAACGAGTATCTCACAAACGGCGAAGCTGACACAATGTGGATGTGCTACTGTTGTGAGCAGCCGGGCGGTGTGGCCGAGCGGTTCTAGGCATTTCAGTCCGGAACTACGCGCCTGCTATGTTCGCAGGTTCGAATCCTGCCTCGGGCGTGTATGTGTGTGATGTCCTTAGATGAGTTAGGTTCAAGTAGTTCTAGGTTCTAGAGGACTGATGACCTCAGATGTTAAGTCCCATAGTGCTCAGAGCCATTTGAACCATTTGTTGTGAGCATCGTTGGAAAGAAAAGTGAAACTATCACCAGGAGCCAAATGCTTGGAGTTCCATGGCTCTTCACACAACGTGGTGTTCGGAGCCTTGTCTGCTCTGTAAAATAGGATAGAAGGTGATCTGTGGCATCTCTGCGGAAAGAACACAATGCTGGTACACGCGCAAGTGTTTCGGAGGACTCCGTTCATCGTACATTGTTCATCACGGTGCTCTGCAGCAGTAGCAAATCCGTCATCGAGGTGAACGGCAGCTGGAAACCCGCAGCGCGCCACGGTCGCAGGCCGGTGGCAGCAGTACTATGCAATGGGAGATATTCTCCCGCTCTTGCGTGGGATCTATTGTAGTAATCGAAGACAGGCTGAGAGCTGTGAACCATCTGCATGCCTTCGTGATTGATGTCTTCCCCAACTGTCGTGTCATCTTCCAACAATATAGTTGTATGTGTCTAGGAGCAAGAACCGTGTTACAATGATGTGTGGAACAATATAGTGAATTCATGTTGTTGACTCGGAGACCAACTTCGGCTGATATAAATCAAATGGTTCAAATGGTTCTGAGCACTATCGGACTCAACTTCTGAGGTCATCAATCCCCTAGAACTTAGAACTACTTAAACCTAACTAACCTAAGGACATCACACACATCCATGCCCGAGGCAGGATTCAAACCTGCGACCGTAGCGGTCGCACGGTTCCAGACTGTAGCGCCTATAACCGCTTGGCCACTCCGGACGGCTGATATGAATCCTACGAAACTCATACGGTTCGTCATCGGGGGCGCACATCAATCAGAGGCCCGTTATTCAAGCGGATTACATGACTTTGATGCCACGCACCTCAACGAAACTACCAACAAACTTTTGGATCTCTATTACGCAAAATTAATGATATATTTCGTTCCAAAGACTGATAAAGAAGCTATTAAGCAAGTGGACATAAAGCTTTTCTCATCAGTGAATATATTAGTCTCATGACCGCCAACTATAGTAACGTATATGGTTTTCTACTACTCCGATGGTGAAAACTGTTTTCCACTCAAGTAAAAACTTCCTTGTATCATCATGTGCAAAAGTGTCCTTTGCCTCATTACTGAGAGACTGTGAGGTTCCAGCAGCTTGCTACTGTCATAATGCGTAACTCTGAATTTAAGAATTCTGAGAACCAATTCCAGTAACAGGTGCAGATTTAAGTGTGGGACAGATTTTAAATGTTGTTGTTGTTGTTGTCGTGGTCTTCAGTCCTGAGACTGGTTTGATGCAGTTCTCCATGCCACTCTATCCTGAGCAAGCTTCTTCATCTCCCAGTACCTACTGCAACCTACATCCTTCTGAATATGCTTAGTGTATTCATCTCTTGGTCTCCCCCTACGATTTTTACCCTCTACGCTGCCCTTCAATACTAAATTGGTGATCCCTTGATGCCTCAGAACATGTCCTATCAACCGATCCCTTCTTCTGGTCAAGTTGTGCCGCAAACTTCTCTTCTCCCCAATCCTATTCAATACTTCCTCATTAGTTATGTGATCTACCCATCTAATCTTCAGCATTCTTCTGTAGCACCACATTTCGAAAGCTTGTATTCTCTTCTTGTCCAAACTATTTACCGTCCAGGTTTCACTTCCATACATGGCTACACTCCATACAAATACTTTCAGAAATGACTTCCTGACACTTAAATCAATACTCGATGTTAACAAATTTCTCTTCTTCAGAAAGGCTTTCCTTGCCATTGCCAGTCTACATTTTATATCCTCTCTACTTCAACCATCATCAGTTATTTTGCTCCCCAAATAGCAAAACTCCTTTACTACTTTAAGTGTCTCATTTCCTAATCTAATACCCTCAACATCACCAGACTTAATTCGACTACATTCCATTATCCTCGTTTTGTTTTGTTGATGTTCATCTTATATCCTCCCTTCAAGACACCATCCATTCCGTTCAACTGCTCTTCCTAGTCCTTTGCTGTCTCTGACAGAATTACCATGTCATCGGCGAACCTCAAAGTTTTTATTTCTTCTCCATGGATTTTAATACCTACTCCGAATTTTTCTTTTGTTTCCTTTACTGTTTGCTTAATATACAGATTGAATAACATCGGAGAGAGGCTACAACCCTGTCTTACTCCCTTCCCAACCACTGCTTCCCTTTCATGTCCCTCGACTCTTATAACTGCCATGTGGTTTCTGTACAAATTGTAAATAGCCTTTCGCTCCCTGTATTTTACCCCTGCCAGCTTTAGAATTTGAAAGAGAGTATTCCAAGTAACATTGTCAAACGCTTTCTCTAAGTCTACAAATGCTAGAAACGTAGGTATGCCTTTCCTTAATCTAGCTTTTAAGATAAGTCGTAAGTTCAGTATTGCCTCACGTGTTCCAGTATTTCTACGGTATCCAAACTGATCTTCCCCGAGGTTGGCTTCTACTAGTTTTTCCATTCGTCTGCAAAGAATTCGTGTTAGTATTTTGCAGCTGTGGCTTATTAAACTGATTGTTCGGTAATTTTCACATCCATCAACACCTGCTTTCTTTGGGATTGGAATTATTATATTCTTCTTGAAGTCTGAGGGTATTTCGCCTGTTTCATACATCTTGCTCACCATATGGTAGAGTTTTGTGAAGACTGGCTCTCCCAAGGCCGTCAGTAGTTCCAATGGAATGTTGTCTACTCCGGGGGCCTTGTTTCGACTCAGGTCTTTCAGTGCGCTGTCAAACTCTTCACGCAGTATCGTATCTCCCATTTCATCTTCATCTACATCCTCTTCCATTTCCATAATATTGTCCTCAAGTACATCGCCCTTGTATAGACCCTATATATACTCCTTCCACCTTTCTGCTTTCCCTTCTTTGCTTAGAACAGGGTTTCCATCTGAGCTCTTGATGTTCATACAAGTGGTTCTCTTATCTCCAAAGGTCTCTTTAATTTTCCTGTAGGCAGTATCTATCTTACCCCTAATGAGATAAGCCTCTACATCCTTACATTTGTCCTCTAGCCATCCCTGCTTAGCCATTTTGCACTTCCTGTCTATCTCATTTTTGAGACGTTTGTATTCCTTTTTGCCTGCTTCATTTACTGCATTTTTATATTTTCTCCTTTCATCAATTAAATTCAATATTTCTTCTGTTACCCAAGGATTTCTGCCAGCCCTCGTCTTTTTACCTACTTGATCCTCTGCTGCCTTCACTACTTCATCCCTCAGAGCTACCCATTCTTCTTCTACTGTATTTCTTTCCCCCATTCCTGTCAATTGTTCCCTTATGCTCTCCCTGAAACTCTGCACAACCTCTGGTTTAGTCAGTTTATCCAGGTCCCATCTCCTTAAATTCCCACCTTTTTGCAGTTTCTTCAGTTTTAATCTACAGGTCATAACTAATAGATTGTGGTCAGAGTCCACATCTGCCCCTGGAAATGTCCTACAATTTAAAATCTTGTTCCTAAATCTCTGTCTTAACATTATATAATCTATCTGATACCTTTTAGTATCTCCAGGGGTCTTCCATGTATACAACCTTCTATCATGATTCTTAAACCAAGTGTTAGCTATGATTAAGTTGTGCTCCTTGCAAAATTCTACCAGCCGACTTCCTCTTTCATTTCTTACCCCCAATCCATATTCACCTACTACGTTTCCTTCTCTTCCTTTTCCTACACACGAATTCCAGTCACCCATGACTATTAAATTTTCGTCTCCCTTCACAATCTGAATAATTTCTTTTATTTCATCATACATTTCTTCAATTTCTTCGTCATCTGCAGAGCTAGTTGGCATATAAACTTGTTCTACTGTAGCAGGTGTGGGCTTCGTATCTATCTTGGCCACAATAATGCGTTCACTATGCTGTTTATAGTAGCTTACCCGCATTCCTATTTTCCTATTCATTATTAAACCTACTCCTGCATTACCCCTATTTGACTTTGTGTTTATAACCCTGTAGTCTCCTGACCAGAAGTCTTGTTCCTCCTGCCACCGAACTTCACTAATTCCCACTATATCTAACTTTAACCTATCCATTTCCCTTTTTAAATTTTCTAACATACCTGCCCGATTAAGGGATCTGACATTCCACGCTCCGATCCGTAGAACGCCAGTTTTCTTTCTCCTGATAACGACATCCTCTTGAGTAGTCCCCGCCCGGAGATCCGAATGGGGGATTTTAAATGTGTCAACGAAATCCACAGATCAGCTGCTGTGAGGTGTGAACAGCACGATCTGTATGAATCAATAGTAAATGGCATAGCCAGTTCCACAAGACGTTCTCGTACTTCCATTATTAGTGCATGAGTCTTTTACCCCACGCCGCATTGCGCGCATTTTCGGTGGCTCTCGATATGCAGGTTTTCGAAGAAATTATCTCTGCTAGTGTTTGCTGGCAAGACGAGAAGAGCCGCTGGCGTAAAGTCCCTCACCACCAGAGTGTGCATCACTTTCCTGAAGTAAATTCCGAACGTCTGCCCAGTGTGTGACGGACAGAGGATATGTGGCACGGCTGACGGTGATAACTCCATGTCACCAGGGCGCTGAGCCAAACGGTCGCTTTACAGCGAGAGGTCCCAAGTGGTGTGTTCGACTTTTCGAAAATATCTGTGCGGTGACATAGGTTAAGATCCCAAATACGAGACACTGCAGCCATTCACGCTGGTGGACCCTCCTCTGCGAGTTATTGAGGAACAAATGTTCTGAATTTTGAGTGACAACCAATTGCGTCTTCCACCGAAGCCACAGAGCATAGCATTCATAGGAGACAAGGTCTGTCTACGTAGCAGCTAGCTCCATCTTCACAAACTGGAGATCGTGGCCTCAGTCACGATCACCGAACGACAAACAACATTGCGAGACGCTCCGTCTGCTGTCCGTCAATGTACAAAACCACGTTTGCTGTCCAAGGAGTGGTCTAGTGGCGTGGCATCCACTTATCACATAATTCTAATTATAATATCAACTTCTTCATTTGCCTTCATATCATTCCTATCATTTTTTCTCCACTTAAAATATTTGAACATATGTTTTTAATTAATGTTATGTATTAATTTCACTTTGATTTCTTTTATCACCCTGTTTTTCTTTTCTTCTTTTTTTTGCCCACATTATTGCAGTCATTACATGTATTTCTCATTGAATGTCGTTTCACTTATAAACGCATCTTTCATTTACATTTTCATCTGGACTATTTTGTCCATAGCGCAATGTTTATGTATTGTTTTAAATGTTTGCATGACGACTACCGTGTAAAAATACTTCACATCTGGTAACAAAAATACGTTTTTCACACCATTGCATCAATATATATAGATTTTGTCGTCTTTTGTATTTTAACTGACACATCGGAATTTTCAAGTAACTAAATGTTATATAGTAGATAAATGTAATTAAATTCCTATTCACAAAAATTGCGATTGGAAAAGGAATGATATAAAGAAAAAAATGAGACAAATGAAAAGTTCATAAGGTGATTAAAACGATGTGACAAAGGAAAGGAAATAAAAAATTACATTTAAACCAATTAAATAAATAAAAACAATGATCAAAGCAATTTCGTTAAAAATGTAAAAATAACGAAACAAGTTTAGTTCATCTGACTAGATTCGAACCCACCACGTCCTGGACGTAAGGCTGTTACCCTGTCCATTACACCAACCAAGTACACTGTATAACGCAAAGGTTTTAACGCTATTATGTACAACAAAATTCTGTATTTCTTTTTCGTCAGTTACTCGCAAACGAGGGCCCGCCATGGTGAATGGCTGCAGTGCCTACATCACCGTATAGATTGTTTAAAAAAGTTGATTACGCTGCTGGGGACCTCACCTTGTTAGCTTCTATTCGAGAAGAGTAGTCTGCTACCTGACGGCAGACGTTCCACTCCACTTGCTTTTACGTTCTGTATCTGCACAGCAGCGACTCTCCTGCTCTACCCCACTCACTTCTCTTCCCATTTTACGTCTGTCTCTCTCACTTCCCCCAAGTTTAGAAGCGGTTATCGGTTTCCCATTAGGCCGGAATATAAATTACTTGACCAGCAGGCGAAGAACAATATTATCTCAGAACTTTGCTTTTTGGCTGATAAACGTATTTTATCCATTGACTGTTAGCAACTAAGGAAGCCAAGTTTACAGCCCGTAAATTTTTTTCCCCTTGCCTATCCGCTTCTCTGTCAAAAATATTTGATCGTGATAATAACAGGTTTACGTTTAATCGAAAATTAACAGCGGAGCCGCCGGCCGGAGTGGCCGTGCGGTTAAAGGCGCTGCAGTCTGGAACCGCAAGACCGCTACGGTCGCAGGTTCGAATCCTGCCTCGGGCATGGATGTTTGTGATGTCCTTAGGTTAGTTAGGTTTAACTAGTTCTAAGTTCTAGGGGACTAATGACCTCAGCAGTTGAGTCCCATAGTGCTCGGAGCCATTTTTGAACAGCGGAGCTTAGCGAATGCTACATACAGAAATACGGACTTATTTAATGACAAGTAACCGCTAATCGGTTACCACTTCTCCTTAGAAACCACCGTTGCTCGACAAACCTAATAAAAAAAGTGGTTTAGAATTTTGTTCCTGAACTGAAAAGCACAACGACGGTTCCTGTAAATAACATTTTTGCGCTTAAACGTCTTTCATGATGATAATGACGGCAAAATTAGACTAGCCAGAGCTATTAGGGAGGTGCAACGACTAGCAGCGTCCCCTGCAGCATTCTAATGTTCCATAATAAAAAATAAGAAAAAAACTGGAGGGGGTCAGTAGTTATATGAAGAAGGAAAATGGAAGCTGCGTGACCTCTGGCACACACCGCATAGTGGTTTGTTTTTTCTGCCATTACGAATGGGTTCGCAGCTGGGATGTATTTTTGTAACGAAACACATTTTCCAATCAAAACTGTATTGTACCTCAAATATCTGTGGCTTTCCTTTAAATAATAATGATATCATTAATAAAAGCTATTTTCCATTTGTGATTACTTTTCTGTTACAGGATTCATATAAATCCTCGTAATACAGTGTTAGTTGTGCCAAGTAAACAGTGTTAGTGCCCGACCGGGTTTCGAACCGAGATCTCCTGCTTACAAGGCAGGAGCTCTAATCCTTTTATTTTATCGATGTGTTTGGTCGTTTCGGACGTCACATGACATTCGTTTAAGTTCGTTTTTTCGTTGATCCTTCCGCTAAGTTTCAACCAGCTCTCTGACCTAACACGCTGAGCTACCAGCCACGCAGGATACGGCGATTTGTGTGGCTGCGTGGCCTTATCCCAAGCACGTCCCCCCCCCCCCCCCCCCCCCCGAGGACTCACCCTCAATGCTCGTGGCAAGGCCTTTTCCCGCATATGTGCATTGTCATAATTATATGAAGGGCTTATTTCAACAGTGGTACAAGTCCATTACCTCCACTTTTGTGCCTATAATGCTTCTGAAATTAATTATCCAAACAAACAGAAAGAAAGCTTCATCTCTAGCAAGAAGCCATATGGTTGAATATTTCTCGTATCTCAACTGCAGATTTTTCAGCGATCATTTAACTTTAGGACTCTATATCTCAGAATGATCAAAAATGGATTTGTACCACTATTGAAATAAGCCCTTCATATGTGTATGGTATTTGTTCTTTCGGACATGTAAGAAAGGACACACCCCATACATATAAAATCAATAGTATATTCTCCATTGTTGTTGCCAACATCTTGTTCACCGAGCTGTTAAATGTCTCGACAGTAGAAAACACTTGGTTAGCACTCCAAGAACTCACCCAGCCGGCCGCAGTGGCCGTGCGGTTCTAGGCGCTCCAGTCCGGAGCCGCGCTGTTGCTACGGTCGCAGGTTCGAATCCTGCCTCGGGCACGGGTGTATGTGATGTCCTTAGGTTAGTTAGGTTTAAGTAGTTCTAAGTTCTAGGGGACTGATGACCACAGCAGTTGAGTCCCATAGTGCTCAGAGCCAACTCACCCAGCAAGTCTTCAGTTCCACGTCATTGCTGAGCGAAACGACACGCAGTTCATTCGACAGGGACCTGAACGGATGAAAATCGGAAGTCGCCAAGTCGGGGGAATACGGAGAACGCGGCAGCACGTCCCAGCCAGGCGTTTCAATGGCTTTCTCGCCGATATGACGACGCTGTAGTGTCGCAGATCGCCATGTCGCCGATCAGATCGTTTCTGCTGGACAGAATCGTTGATTCGTTTCATTTGTTGGCCTTAACGTTCCACATTCACTGTTTGGTTTCGATCAACCAGTTCTTGGCAGAGGTCAACTTTGATTCACTTAAACCAGTATTCAGCCGTTATAAGAAGTATCGATCTTCGGCAAACTCTCCACAAATCTCTCGAGCAGCTTCTATGGTATTAACACCTCGATTAAAAACAAAAAGCGGAAGGTATCGAAAATCGAAAATGATCTTTTGCGTCGATCTGACACTCCATTTTAATGATATGAAAAGGAAAAAAATGTTGCATATGTTCGTAGTGTTTTGCCATAAGTTTAAGAAATACAAGAAGCATTTTCTTCCAGAAATGATGTTCCTCGAAAATCGTTCGTTATACTCTGGAAAAGGCGAAAATCTGTGGACGCAAGATAAGGTGAACAGATAGGTGTGGAATGAGTGCCCAATGCAACTCCTGTATTGCGTTTTTCGTCAGTCTAGCAGACGGCGGGCTGGCGCTATCGTAGAGTAGCATCGTTTCAGGCAATCTTCTTGATCTTTGCTCTAGAATTACGTCCACAAGACGTCTCAGTTGTTGACAGCGAACGTCGGCAAAGATAGTTACACGTCGAGGAAGCAGTTCGTAGTACATCAAACAGTTGGTGTTCCATTAGATGTATAACGTTATCTTTTGTGGATCCGCACAGGTCTTTGTATGGGGAGTAGTTGCTTTGTTTCAACTACATCTACATCTACATTATTACTCTGCAATTCACATTTAAGTGCTTGGCAGAGGGTTCATCGAACCACAATCATACTATCTCTCTACCATTCCACTCTCGAACAGCGCGCGGGAAAAACGAACACCTAAACCTTTCTGTTCGAGCTCTGATTTCTCTTATTTTATTTTGATGATCATTCCTACCTATGTAGGTTGGGCTCAACAAAATATTTTCGCATTCGGAAGAGAAAGTTGGTGACTGAAATTTCGTAAATAGATCTCGCCGCGACGAAAAACGTCTTTGCTTTAATGACTTCCATCCCAACTCGCGTATCATATCTGCCACACTCTCTCCCCTATTACGTGATAATACAAAACGAGCTGCCTTTTTATGCACCCTTTCGATGTCCACCGTCAATCCCACATGGTAAGGATCCCACACCGCGCAGCAATATTCTAACAGAGGACGAACGAGTGTAGTGTAAGCTGTGTCTATAGTGGACTTGTTGCATCTTCTAAGTATCCTGCCAATGAAACGCAACCTTTGGCTCGCCTTCCCCACAATATAATATATGTGGTCTTTCCAACTGAAGTTGTTCGTAATTTTAACACCCAGGTATTTAGTTGAATTGACAGCCTTGAGAATTGTACTATTTATAGAGTAATCGAACTCCAACGGGTTTCTTTTGGAACTCGTGTGGATCACCTCACACTTTTCGTTATTTAGCAACTGCCACCTGCCACACCATACAGTAATCTTTTCTAAATCGTTTTGCAACTGATACTGGTCTTCGGATGACCTTACTAGACGGTAAAGTACAGCATCATCTGCAGGTCATTTATATAGATCAGGAACAGCAGAGGTCCCAGGACGCTTCCCTGGGGAACACCTGATCAGTTTTACTCGGTGATTTGCCGTCAATTACTACGAACTGCGACCTTCCTGACAGGAAATCACGAATCCAGTCGCACAACTGAGACGATACCCCATAGGCCCGCAGCTTGATTAGAAGTCGCTTGTGAGGAACGGTGTCAAAAGCTTTCCGGAAATCTAGAAATACGGAATCAACTTGAGATCCCCTGTCACTAGCGGTCATTACTTCGTGCGAATAAAGAGCTAGCTGCGTTGCACAAGAACGATGTTTTCTGAATCCATGCTGATTACGTATCAATAGATCGTTCCCTTCGAGGAGATTCATAATGTTTGAATACAGTATATGCTCCAAAACCCTACTGCAAACCGACGTCAATGATATAGGTCTGTAGTTCGATGGATTACTCCTACTACCCTTCTTAAACACTGGTGCGACCTGCGCAATTTTCCAATCTGCAGGTCCAGATCTATCGGTGAGCGAGCGAGCGATTGTTTATGATTGCTAAGTAGGGAGCTATTGTGTCAGCGTAATCTGAAAGGAACCTAATCGGTATACAATCTGGACCTGAAGACTTGCCCGTATCAACCGATTTGAGTTGCTTCGCAACCCCTAAGGTATCTACTTCTAAGAAACTCATGCTAGCAGCTGTTCGTGTTTCAAATTCTGGAATATTCCATTCGTCTTCCCTGGTGAAGGAATTTCGGAAAACTGCGTTCAATAACTCCTCTTTAGCGGCACAGTCGTCGGTAACAGTACCATCGGCACTGCGCAGCGAAGGTATTGACTGCGTCTTGCCGCTTGTGTACTTTACATACGACCAGAATTTCTTCGGATTTTCTACCAATTTTTCTAGACAATGTTTCGTTGTGGAACCTATTAAAGGTATCTCGCATTGAAGTCCGTACCAAATTTCGCGCGTCTGTAAATTTTAGCCAGTCTTCGGGATTTCGCGTTCTTCTGAACTTCGCATGCTTTTTCCGTTGCCTCTGCAACAGCGTTCGGACCTGTTTTGTGTACCATAGGGGATCAGTTCCATCACTTACCAATTTATGAGGTATGAATCTCTCAATTGCTGTTGCTACTATGTCTCTGAATTTGAACTACATCTCGTCTACATTTGCATTGTCACTTCGGAAGAAATGGAGATTGCCTCTTAGGAAGGCTTCTAGACACACATTATCCGCTTTTTTAAATAAAATTATTTTGCGTTTGTTTCTGGTGGATTTGGAAGAAACGGTATTGAGCCTAGCTATAACGACCTTGTAATCACTAATCCCTGTATCAGTCATGATGCTATCTATTAGCTCTGGATTGTTTGTGGCTAACAGGTCAAGTGTGTATTCACAACCATTTACAATTCGCGTGAGTTCGTGGACTAACTGCTCGAAATAATTTTCCGAGAAAGCATTTAAGACAATCTCGGAAGATGTTTTCTGCCTACCACCGGTTTTGAACAAGTATTTTTGGCAACATATCGAGGGAAGGTTGAAGTCCCCACCAACTATAACCGTATGAGTGGGGTATTTATTTGTTACGAGACTCAAATTTTCTGTGAACTGTTCAGAATTGGAGTCTGGGGGTCGGTAGAAGGAGCCATTTATTAACTTAGTTCGGCTGTTAAGTATAACCTTCACCCATACCAATTCGCACAGAGTATCTACTTTGACTTCACTACAAGATAACCACTACTGACACACACAAACACTCCACCACCAATTCTGCCTAATCTATCTTTCCTGAACACCGTCTGAGACTTTGTAAAAATTTCCACAGAACTTATTTCAGACTTTAGCCAGCTTTCTGTACCTATAACGATTTCAGCTTCTGTGCTTTCTATTAGCGCTTGAAATTGAGGGACTTTCCCAACACAACTACAACAATTTACAACTACAATTCCGACTGTTCCTTGATCCAAGCACGTCCTGTATTTGCCATGCACGCTTTGAGATTGCAGCCCACCCCGTACTTTCCCGAGGCCTTCTAACCTAAAAAAAAGACGCCCAGTCCACGTCACACAGCCTCCGCTACCCGTGTTTCTTTCCTTTGGTCGGTAAAGATATAGGATAGGAATGGTCGGTGTCGTTCTTGAGCCAGTTTATGACGAGTAGGCAGAGATTCAGATAGTGGCACCCGCTATGTCAAATGGCATTATATTTGCCAACCTCCGCTGCTGTCATGCCGCTCCCTCCACCCCCCCTCACCCCCCCCTCCCCACTGTTAAATCCAAACTGAAGAACACGTCACACGTCGGAAATGTTTCGATTTCTCCGTCCTTGGCACTCCCTTTTCTAGTATACACAGCTACACTCACTATATCCAAATGACAAAATTACAATACGTTAACTTAGAGATCAACATTGAGCTACAAATAAAAAATGATAGTCGATAAGTAAAAACCATAGCAACGGGAATACCAATAATCAAACGAAAACGCTATGAAATTATGCATCAATCTAATATATCATCATAAAAAAACTAAGTACACCATTTATAGAACATACAATTCTCTGTCAAATGACAGATACCGCGAAGAAAACATTTAATTTTCACGATAAATTTTCACTTAGTAAGATAAACTCCAAGACCACTGGGCCAATACAACATAATACATTTTGTCTACGTTTCCCTGTCTATGTCGACCCCATTGTTTACTGAAGAATGGAACAGTTTTTTTTAAATGCCTGGGTACTTGCAATACCAGTTTGTAGGATCATCAATCCTTGTTCTGCCAGATTATTCTAGACACGGACACTTGTAGAACAAAATCCACATGCCTTCAATTAGGTGAATGGTCCGATTCGCAATTACCAGTGGGTTCTCTAGGCCTCCCATAGTGGAAGCTGCCGGCTGCTTACATTCAATTCATCTGCGTCTACAAATATGGTCCGCAAGCCACCATGCGGTGCACGGCGGAGGAGGCATTCCCCATCCCGTGGGCTCTGAACTAGGTGGCACAATGCTTAGCACAAAGGACTTGCATCCCGAGGACGATGCTTACAGTTCCTCAGTCCAGATTATTTAGGTTTTCCCTAAACCTCCCGGGCAAACTCCAGGATCGTTGCCTCTCAACGGGCATCGCCGATTTCCTTCCCCACCCAAAAAATGCCATGAGTTAGTGCTCCGTCTCTAATGACCTCGCTTCAACGGGACGTTAAACCCTATTATTCCTTCCTCACTCCTTCTTAGCTGTCCAACTGGAAAATGGTGTGAAGGAAAATGACTGTCTATATTCTTCCGCACGAACGCTGATTCATCTTATAGTGTCACCACAGTCCTTTGCCGAGATGTGTGTTCCCGACAGTAGAACCGTTCTGCAGTCAGTTACAAGTGTTGGTTCTATCCTCCTGAAACCATCCAACATCATATCTAGCACCGGATCTCTTATTCTCCAATATTTATTACTTTATCGTAAGATGTACTGATGGACTACTGAGGTTTTGATTTTAGTTCAGTTTAATACCAGTGCATGGGTCAAAACGTACACTGAGGTTACTAAAGTCATGGGAGAGCGATATGGACGTACACAGATGGAGATAGTAAAGCGTACACAGGGTATAGAAGGGCCGTGTATTGGCGGAGCCGTCATTTGCAGTCAGCTGTTTCGTGTGGAAAGGTTTCCCATGTGATTATGGGAGCACTACGGGAATGAATAGTCCTTGATCGCGGAATGGTAGTTGGAGCTAGATGTGTGCGTTGTTGTCATTGCTAACAGGCAAGCAAAACTGCGTGAAATAACCGCAGAAATCAATGTTCGATGTGCGACGAACGTATCCTTTAGGATGGTGTGACGAAATTTAGCGTCAATGGGGTACGGCGGAGACGACCAACGTGAATGCCTTCGCTAACAACGACATCGCTTGCAGCGCCTCTCCTGAGCTAATGACCATATCGGTTGGAACCTAGACGACTGGAAAACCTTGGCCTGACCAGACAAGTCCCGATTTCAGTTCTCAAGAGCCGATGGTAGGGCTCGAGTGTGGCGCAGAACCATGACGCCATGGACCCAAGTTGTCAACAAGGCACTGTGCAACCTGGTGGTAGCTCCACAACAGTGTGGGCCGTGTTTACGAGGGTTGGAACTTTAATGGTGCCAACTATTTATTTACATCTCATACAAAATAGATAAGTGTTTCAAAGTTTTACTGACCTTCGAGGTAGTCACCAGCATTGTGTATAACCCATTTCCAGCGATGTCAAGTCATAAGATTGCTATTTGCCTATTAAGTTTCCAACTTATTCAGTACTCATTTAAATGCCCGTGAGAATGGTCTTTGGATTCATAATTTTGCTTCCTGTATTAATCCATGGTTGAAAATGTTATTACCCAATTAAGTAAATGCTCTTCTTTTGTTAGGGATTGGATTATGCCATCGTTGAAGCGTCCCCATTTGTAGGTGATACATCGCTATTTGTCTTCACTGCGACAATGAAGTAGCTCATATTCGTCTTTTGTTTGAACATGCTACATACCACGTAGAATTATCTACCACCTTGAAGTGCTAAATGTCGAATGCACCGTTATCTATTGGTAGTTCAGGCTTTACGTCTTCCACATCCTCAAAACACTTCCCTCTCAAGTCTCTTTTCATCCTCAGGAATAGGAAGAAGACCGAGGGTGCTAAATCCGGCGAATAGGGCGCGTGGGTCAAGGTAGTCGTCTTCGTTGAGGCCAAAAACTGGCGAACGCTGAGAGCCGTGTGCGCGGGAGCGTTGTCGTGATGCAGGAACCACACGCCAGAATCCCACAAAGCCCGAAGTTTTCGCGACAAACTTCTGCGAAGCCTTTTCATAATCTCCAAATAGAATTGTTGGTTTACTGTCTGGTTTTCAGGGACAAATTCAGAGTGTACGATCCTTTTGATGTCAAAAAAACATATCAACATTGTTTTCACATTCGATTTCACTGGTCGAGCTTTTTTGGTCTAGGTGAGCCAGGTGACTTAAATTCTGATGACTGTTGTTTACTTTCTGGATGGCACCCATAGCACCATGACTCATCACCTGTAATGATTTTGTTGAAAAAATGTGGATTATCTTTGAACGCGTCCTTCATTTCGAGACAGGCTTGAACGCGACGATACCTTTCATCTCCAGTAAGAAGCTTCAGCACGAATTTCCCTACCACTCTTCGCATCCCCAAATCAATGGTCAAGATGCGCTGAGCTCCAGGACAACCTGGACAAGTTTTCGAGTTGGTCGATTGTCCTACGTCGATCGTCACTGTTGAGATCAGGGATCTTGTCGATGTTGTCTTCGCTTCGAGCAGGTGATGGTCGACCGGAATGGGGCTGATCTTCAACCACCATTTCACCCCTTTTAAATGGAGAAAAGTATTCGTACACTTGCGTTTTACTAAGAGCATGGTCTTTGTAGGCTGTCTGAATCATCGCAACAGTGTCTGCTGCGTTCTTGCCGAGCAAGAAACAAAACTTCACTGCAAACTTTGTTCGTAAGAACTTGCCATTTCCTCGTGTCACGTCTGCACTGTTCACACACTCAAAGAACTGCCAAAGAAACCACACTTCTCACTGTTGGGTTACGCCGCGTGGCAGAATGACACAGCAGAGCTCCTACTGCAACCCTCTGGCGGCGCCACTACAAGTAAACGATGTGCAGCATTACGATTCCGGTTACTTTTGGGTCCCTCCTCGTATATTGTGTTCGAACGTTATGAATTACCGCGAAGAAAACGGCCTATTGACACACAGTCAACATGGGTTTAGAAAACATCGTTCCTGTGGAACACAACTAGCTCTTTATTCACATGAAGTGTTGAGTGCTATTTGCAAGGGATTTCAGATCGATTCTGTATTTCTGGATTTCCAGAGCACACAAGCGGCTGGTAGTGAAATTGCGTGCTTATGTAATATCGTCTCAGTTATGTGACTGGATTTGTGATTTCCTATCAGAGAGGTCACAGTTCGTAGTAACTGATGGAAAGTCATCGATAAAACAGAGGTGATTTCTGGTGTTCCCCAAGGTAGTGTTATAGGTCCTTTGCTGCTCCTTATCTATATAAACGATTTGGAGACAATCTGAGCAGCCGTCTTCAGTTGTTTGCAGACGATGCTGTCGTTTCTCGACTAATAAAATCATTAGAATATCAAAACAAACTGCAAAATGATTTAGAAATGATATCTGAATGGTACGAAAAGTGGCAGTTGACTCTAAATAACGAAAAGTGTGGGGTCATCCACATGAGTGCTAAAAGAAACTCGTTAAACTTCAGATATACGATAAATCAGTCTAATGTAAAAGCCGTAAATTCAACTAAATACCTAGGTATTACAATTACGAACAACTTAAATTCGAACGAACCCATAGAAAATGTTGTGGGGAAGGCTAACTAAAGACTGCGTTTCATTGGTAGGGCACTTAGAATATGTAACGGACCTACTAAGGGAACTGCCTACACTATGCTTGTCCGTCAACTTTTAGAATACTTCTGCGCGGTGTGGGATCCATAAAGATAGGACTGATGGAGTACATCAAAAAGTTCAAAGAAAGGCAGCACGTTTTGTATTATCGCGAAATAGGAGAGAAAATGACACAGAAATGGTAAGATTTGGGCTGGACATCATTAAAACAAAGGCGTTTTACGTTGCGGCGGAATCTTCTCAAGAAATTCCAATCATCAAGTTTCTCCTCCGAATGCGAAAATATTTTGTTGACACCGACCCACTTAGGGGGGAACGATCAGCACGATAAAATAAGGGGAATCAGAGCTCGTACGGAAAGATATAGGTGTTCATTCCCGCGCTATATAGGAGATTAGAATAATAGAGAATTGTGAAGATGGTTCGATGACCCTCTGCCAGGCACATAATGTCATTTGCGGAGTATCCATGTAGATGTAGATGTAGAATACTTTTGGGGATACACATTTTTATCGGAGAAACATGATAACTTAGCCGGCATTGTTAAACCGAGTTAGGGACTGTGATTTATTCATCTACAGTATAAACTGAAACTACAACCAAGAGGATAGCTTCATATAATCTAATTTTGTGGATTTTTCTTTAGTTTTACTTCCAGAGATTCCTCACATAATTAATCAAATTATCAACAGTGGAAAATTATCATTTCATTGTGTTCTGGTTGTGTGAGTGTTTCGGAGAGACTGAGACAGTGAATGCAGGGTATACGTAAAATGAGAATGTGATATTTTATTGAAATTATGTAAATGTAAGCATGAGGAATTTGTGTAATGAGGGAATTTGTGACGTATTTCCGAAAGAGATTGATTTTGCAATAGGCAGCCAGAAGGGGCGTTGAGTGTTAAATTTGTTAGTAATTTATTTTGTGGAAAGGAATCGTATTTTGTTTTCATTAAATTGTATCTAGTTTCGGAATTACGAGATTTGTAATCTAAATTACGTATGGTAAACTGATTGGCTGACATTAGAAATACCGTGAGTGTATAAGTGCTCGAGTTGGTCTGATTGGCTGCTTAACAAACTACCCAATGGGAATTCAGCATTTCCCGCGGTTGATTAGGGCTTCTGTGCCCCAGCTCGACGAGTCGGTATCATCGCTTGGAACTGTGTTATGGTAAACACACATGTTAGCAAGCGCTGATCAAATTTGTACCAAAATGAAGAAATCCGCGCTATTGATCGGTTATCGTGTTGAGTGTTTTGAGAAAGACTGAACTTTGTGAGTGATTTGTTTTAGGAGATTTCTTGTGAGAACCTTTAAAGTCGGACATAAATTCCACGAGGCGTGTTTCGTACAGATTACGAGAAATTATGCCGTGCACTTTTGTATAAGGAGACTGCTGAACTCACAAATAGTCGTGGGTTACTGACTCTCGTTTAAAATAATAGGAAGGACTAAATACCTTGTGGCTGCTTTTGGGTGTGAACTTGTTACAGAGACAGTCAGTAACATTGTATAACTTTATAGTCGTTTTCCTTGTTTTAGAGACAATAAACAAAATAAAAGGACATTTTAGGGACTTTTTCAAACGACTCATCTAAGAATCCGGACCACTCGATAGTTAAACGAGCTTTCAGCTACTTCCCATGGACTGGGGTTACGTGGCGTTTGCGTGGTAAATATTTAGTCGAATTTTTGTCAACGCTGCTTTTGTCGGCTAAACTAGTACTACCCATTGCAGAGTGCCGGGCAGGCAACCATGAAGTTTATACACGTAGGTTGATTAAAGGCCGGAGAGAGATCACCCCCTCCCCCTCCCCCCCTTCCCACATGCTGATTGAATTAGGTATGTTTAGTTTAAATAGCATTAACACATGCCTCATCTAACGATGTGGAATCCCACCCCACAAATCCTGTGCATAAATTACCTGGTGCTCATTGGTTCTCCTTGTTTCCGGGTAGACGAAAACTTCAGCATCATGTCGAAATATGGACATGTGTAGCTGTGGGAGAACCTGCTTTCTACAGCCGTCCACATCACGCCAAAACTCTAACCACAACATTATACCTTGCGCTATGGCTGCTTCTTTTTCTCTGGTGGCTTGTGACGTATCAGTCCTGCCAAGCAAACCTTATGTCATAATGACGTCTGCCTTACGAATGAAACTGACTTTCATATAATTTCAAACTAAGCTGATGGTCAAGAATACGAAGAAGTCAGTGCATCCAAATAACATTAGTAATCTCAGATTGCCGGTATTGCTTACTTGCAAACTGTGTTTACAGTACAGTGAGTGAACCGGCTGAAAGGAACAAGAAAATGTTAACAACATACAAGAACCAAAATCACTAGAAAAGTGTCAACAAAAGCCAAGCAGGACGTGACTATTATGTAAACTACCTGATCAAAATTATCTGAACAGCCATTAGTGGACTTTGATACGTGGTGTGTGCACTCCTCGCCTTGGTGACGTATTGGAATGTGCTGGTAACTCTTCCAAGACGGTGTGTGAATAACTGCAGTGGAATGCCAGTCCATTCTTCCTCAAGAGCTAAAATCAGATTAGGTAGGGACTTCGGACAGCGAGGTCTGGAGCACAGTCGACATTCCAATTCATCTCAAAGCTTGGGACTTTCGGCTTCCACCCCAAACATTCTACAAATAATTGCCTCTCAGATGTTGCAGGGTGCATTGTGATGCTGATATTAACCGTCGCGGCCTGCTAAACAGTACACAATACACAATGCCGTAACATGTGTTTACACCCGTCCAAACTTATCGTTTTCTTAAGGGCAGTAAGTGTATCACATCCTAACCACGAAAAACATTCGCGTAGTGTAACACCACCACCTCTGTTCGCACTACACATTATGTCAGGTAACGCTCTCCAGGCGCTCGTGAAACCCAAACTCTTCCGTCGGATTGCATACGGTGTAGCGTAGTCCGTGGCACCAAGTCACTATAGTGTCCAGTGATGCACCGTCCTGCTGCATCACTCTTGTACCACCTCAAGCGTCGCTTAGCAGAGACTCTGGAAATGTTTGGTTTATGAGAACTGCTTCACCATAGTACCCTCTCATTTTAATTGCCTGTACACCGTCATTGTGCTAGATGGACTAATGGTGCCACTTTGGAACTCACGAGTCATTCCCTCCTCCCATGTCTTACGATCTTTCACAACCAGTTTCCTCAATTTCAGGAGGTTCCTGTCCGCTTTGCTCTTCTTGGTTTAGATCGGTCGTTCCTCCGCATTACCATTTCACGCTGACATCACCAACAATCGACTTGGGCACTTTTGGAGGAGCTGAAATGTCCAGGATGGACTTGTTAATCAGGTGCCACCCTATGACTAGTCCACGTTCGAAGTTACTGAGCTCCCTGATTGACCAGTTCACCTGTTACTGCTTCTCAGCTGACAAGACAATACTTCTCGTCTTCCTTCGTAGTGACAGGTCAACCTATTGTAGCATTTTGTGGCCATTACCGCATTGCGTAGGGGATACCTTCGATGAGCGACATTATATAGTAAACAATTCCAACTGATCAGAAAATTACGAAACTGGCATTGAATTATGTTTAAGCAAAGCATTAAGAGTGTTACCGAGGAACTTTTATTCATGATTTAATATAAATTAGAAAATTTCCTTTCAAGTAAAGCTAGTTATTGGAATCTAACAGTTTCGACCACGTGTTCGGCTGAAATCTACCGGTTGCTTTAAAAGACTTTAAAAAATAGCAAAATTAAGATAAGCATTTCTGTCGTACCTTGGTTGTTTGATTCGCTTAAGCAGTTAGACGGCAGCTGTCTACCACGGGTACCATGCGAACGCAGCAGAATGTCTCCCATGTCCAGTACAATCGTGGACCATCATGTGGACACTAGGGATTGTCTCCTGCGGAGCCCCATATTCAACAATGTTAGATGAACGGTGTGCTCGCAAACATGTGTGCACTATAATTGTACTCTTTCGGCAGGGATGCCACAGTGCTTTACAGAGCAGGCAAGCCCCCAAATCTCACGTACTGTAAAGAATCGTGGACATGCAGCTACTTATCGCCCACTGGTAGTTTCACTGTCGTTCTGCCACTTTCCACAGACGCTCACTACAGTAGCACTTGAACATTCGATCAGCCTCGTCGTTTTCGAAATACTCGTTCACAGGCACTGTGTAATAATAATATCACCTTTGTCAAAGTCACTTATGTCAGTAAATGTCCCCATTTGCGATCCGTGTCGTCGCTGGAATGATTCCCTATCCGTTCTTTGACCCATTTATATACTTTCCTTAACGTGTCACGTCCCTGCAACGCCACCAGGTGACATCCAACCTTAAGGTGGCCAGTGGTCATAATGTTTTGGTTCATCAGTGCACATTACAAACGAGTTTTCGCCTGAGCCAGCCTGTTAAATGTAGGTCGAGAACTAGTGATTGACCTTAGACTGATGAAAAGTGGTGATGATTGATTGGATTATGTCACGTAATGTGCTTCTCATTGGTGTTACAGTTTAATGGACCTACACTGAAGCAAGAGATTTGTTGAACGAGGCCACTGGACGAAAAGTTAATGTTTACGTTCTCCTACTACAATGTGCGAAAAAGTGTGTGACTATGTATATATCCTAGTATGTACTGCAAAATTAAAGATGTGTATTGTGTATACCAACTGCACAACAGAAGCAGACATCATGCAATGTTAAGCTTCAAACAACTAAGAAACCTGATGTAAATCACTAAAAAGCACATGAAGATGAGCCTCCAGAGCTCGAAACGCATAGTGCAGTAAATAAACGCAACTTGTGACTGAAGGCGGTTTGTTCTTCATTTTGCGAAAGTGAAACAGTCGCGGCCGAAACACTGAAAAACAATGGATAAAATTAAGTCAGGTATAAATTTCGTAGCAAAGCGTTCCGATCCAACTACAATTTCCTGGCGCTCCCGCCTCCACCTTTCGGCCGTCCCCGTCTCTCACTTGTGCGTCTGAGTCTGTGTACAGGTGTGTCCAGTGTAGCTGGCCCCGGCAGAAACCACTGCGCGTGCTATTGTGTCGGTACGGACGAGTTAGTGTTTGCAGTGGGCGCCTGGCCGCCGGGCTCGCCCATTGTGTGTGAAGCAGCAGGGGCAGCAGCAGCAGCAGCAGCAGCAGCAGGGGCCGAGCTGCTCAGACCCTGCCTCTCTCTCCCTGCGACTGCGCGTGCTGCGCGGGAGAGACTGCAAAGCCCAGCCGCTAACCTGCTGCCAGCTACTCCGCGAAGTAGTGTACGCAGACCTATGCACGCTAAAATGCGGTGCTGTGCGGTGAGCCAGCAACTGGGTGATTCTCCACGCTAAATACACGGCGGAGTACTGATCCATTGTCCCTGTGTGTTTGCTAATACTCAGTCGGTAGATACTGTAGGGCCTGATACGAAGGAAATAAACAAGATGACGGTATTATGGAAAGGTAAGAGCAACTCGATGAAGCAATATGGCAGATGGAAAAATGCGACAAGAATCTCACAAACCCTCTGAAATGATTAGCCTGAAACAAGCGACATTAAAAAATTTTAACTCATTGTTAGGACCACTGATGAAAAAACTATTTCACTGAACCGTTAGTTTAATACTAGTGTCGAAAATTTACAGAAGGATGGAGAAACTGCTGGATGTCGACATCAGGACGGTCAGTCTGGGTTCCAGAAAAACGGAAGAATACGAGAGGGAATATTGCCACTAACACTCGTCTTAGATGGAAAAAAGGTGAACCTAGGTTTAGAACTTTTTTAGATTTAGAGAGAACTTTTGACTCAAATACACTCTTTGAAATTCCGAAGGTAAAAGGAAGACAGTAGAGGGAATGAAAAGTTATCTGCAGCTTACACAGACACGATTTTGTAGTTACAACTGTCGAAGGACTTGCAAGGGAAGCAATTCAGGTGGGAACTAGAACGGAGTGTAGCCTGGCCACCATATCATTCAAATATCCGTTGAGCAAGCTGTGAAGGAAACCGAGAAGAAATTTAGAAATGGAAATAAAGTTATGGGAGAACAGACTTCAATGTTTCCCAGTGACAGATTGAAAGCACTTTCAAGGTCAGTGGGTGGACCATATAGTGCCTCGATAAGGGATCAAAATGTGGCGCACCAGATTAGTATCCTAGGTAAACACTATACAATTTGCTGAAGTTGTTCACTGGTAACACCAGAAATCAAGCCACCTCGGTCAATGACAATCGGAGTGCCATCTGTGCTGAATGCTGAGCAGGTCAAGACGAACGCCAAAGTAATTCCATCACACGGGGCTGGCAGAGAGTCCAAGTTCTGTGACCAAAGCACAACATCGTACCAGCACAAAGATGCCACGATACTGATGAGCAGAGTGTAATAATAAAACCCAGATACAACTCGACAGTAACGATTCAAACACTGATGCAGCAGAACACTGTGTCTGAAAGATGAATTTACCAAAGTCTGAAGCCTCCAGCATACCAGACTGAAAATTAGTGCATACCGTGTCACTGCTGTCCCGACCACAGCAGTGCACACTGGAAGTGCCAGCATAAATACTACACCTTTCTTAATCAGTGGTCTCAGCTGCAGCTGACCTGTGGAGTGGGGAGGCTATGTCAGGCGACGCTCTCTGTGCCCAGTCATCTACAAACATCTATGGAACCATAAATCTCTCTGGAGAGTCTGTGCCACTTCGCATTGCAGCTTTAACTTCTGGGTCATCACTAAGGGGTGCAGACAGTGTCATCAACCTGTTGGCCTGCTGGAACCTTGCCAGTGAGGCAAGGAGTTCACCACCTGCCACCATGAGGAGCAGTTACTGTTGTTGCTCAACCCACTGCTGCAGTAAACACTGGCTCCTGACTGGATTTCGCAGGTCAAACTCTGTACAGCAATGAGTGCTTCAATCTGGGCTTGAGGGCGAGTCTCCTTAGCGCACATCTTTCACATCAACGGCATCGCTGCAGACATCAGCTCATAGAGCTGCTGCACATAATGGCTGTCTCACAAGCTATCCTCTATGAGGCAGTACTGCCAGGTCTGCTACTGATGACAGGGTCCACTCACAACCAGCTTGACTAACCAGCCAGTGCCCTGGTAAACAGTGTTGTATTTGTGAACAGTAAATATATCCAGAATGAGATTTTCACTCTGCAGCGGAGTGTGCGCTGATATGATATTTCCTGGCAGATTAAAACTGTGTGCCCGACCGAGACTCGAACTCGGGACCTATGCCTTTCGCGGGCAATTGCTCTACCAGCTGAGCTACCGAAGCACGACTCACGCCCGGTCCTCACAGCTTTACTTCTGCCAGTACCTCGTCTCCTACCTTTCAAACTTTACAGAAGCTCTCCTGCGAACCTTCCAGAACTAGCACTCCCGAAAGAAAGGATACTGCGGAGGCATGGCTTAGCCACAGCCTGGGGGATGTTTCCAGAATGAGATTTTCACTCTGCAGCGGAGTGTGCGCTGATATGATATTTCCTGGCGGATTAAAACTGTGTGCCCGACCGAGACTCGAACTCGGGACCTATGCCTTTCGCGGGCAATTGCTCTACCAGCTGAGCTACCGAAGCACGACTCACGGCCGGTCCTCACAGCTTTACTTCTGCCAGTACCTCGTCTCCTACCTTCCAAACTTTACAGAAGCTGTCCTGCGAACCTTGCAGAACTAGCACTCCCGAAAGAAAGGACACTGCGGAGACATGGCTTAGCCACAGCCTGGGGGATGCTAGTTCTGCAATGTTCGCAGGAGAGCTTCTGTAAAGTTTGGAAAGTAGGAGACGAGGTACTGGCAGAAGTAAAGCTGTGAGGACCGGCCGTGAGTCGTGCTTCGGTAGCTCAGATGGTAGAGCACTTGTCCGCGAAAGGGAAAGGTCCCGAGTTCGGGTCTCGTTCGGGCACACAGTTTTAATCTGCCAGGAAGTTTCAGTAAATATATCACTGTGAATAAGGGTCCCTGTAAGTATTTAGTGTAAACAGTTCCTAATTCCTGCACACTGCTCAGCACAATGCTGACGATTGTAGGGGTCTTGGGCTGTAGTTACAGTAAGACGAACATAAGTAAAAGTGAAACAAAGCTAGACGTGATGTGACCCTTCAGGCTTTCCCGGCGGACATGTTGTAAATAGTCTTCACGGGTGTGCCGCCGTATGAAGTTGTGCAAATCCCACAATATTTCCTCGGAGCAACTGTCCGACATCATCAGGTGGTTGAACCTCGCTGGTGGCTAGATACGCCTGACAAGATCCGCATGTCGACGCCGCTGTATATAGAGCACGCGCGTGAAGATTGCGCAGGCGCGGGAACCACGCATGCGCGAAAATTTTCAGATAGATGGCGCCAGACTCAAACGCCCTCTGCCGGGAAACGCAGAGCGGCCGTTCTGCGCGTGCGCTGACGCTGTATTTACTAACATGCAGCCAAAGTTATGACGGGTCTATTATGGAAAGCTCTTTGCTTTCTCGTCGCGATTGAACAGCAGCCAGTGCAGGGTTCCAGGCTGTACTCAATTGAAATCCCGCATTCCCGTTCATAAGGTTATCAGTTGTACGGATATGTATTGCTTCCTTGATGACGCAATCCCAGAAAGAGGATTCTGGGGATAAAACTTCCGTCTTTTCATGAATCATGTGATGTCCTGTGTTCTGCAGTGTTCTGCAATTGCCGACTTCTCCGGTTGGCGTAGACGTGTATGACGCTTGTTGTGGCTTGGCAAGACAGCCAAGTCACTATGCGAGGATGCCGAAAGGCGAGTGCTAGGACGTCTCTCTAGACCTGCCGTGTGGTGGCGCTCGGTCTGCAATCACTGACAGTGGCGACACGCGGGTCCGACGTATACTAACGGACAGCGGCCGATTTAAAGGCTACCACCTAGCAAGTGTGGTGTCTGGCGGTGACACCACAACGCTGATGTTCGTCGCAACGTCCTTGTACTGTGCGACATGTCTGACCTATACATGCCGCCCCACACTGACAAGGAATCTTGTACACACCACGTTTCCTCAGACCGAGATCATCCTTAACCGAACCTAACAGGTTCCTCAGTTTTGCAGATAGTCGGAAAAAATATTGTGGGATTTGCACAACGTCATCCGGCGGTACACCCATGAAGACTATTTACAAAGGTAAACCTTCGTAAAGAAATAAAACCAGGTGTTGCTAGGTTCAAAATGGTTCAAATGGTTCTGAGCACTATGGGACTTAACTTCTGAGGTCATCAGTCCACTAGAACTTAGAACTACTTAAACCTAACTAACCTAAGGACATCACACACATCGATGCCCGAGGCAGGATTCGAACCTGCGACCATAGCGGTCGCGCGGTTCCAGACTGTAGCGCCTAGAACCGCTCGGCCACTCTGGCCGGCGGTGTTGCTAGGGTGGTACATTAGAATAAGGGACACCGAAAGTGTTTAGTCCTAAAGTATCGACTGCATATCGAGCAGGGCAGCGCCGCAGAACGGCATCAAGAAGGCGCTGACCCCCACGTCAGTGGAAAGAGCGAGCAGCGCCACACCTCCAGGAAAACAGAGTTCGGTACCCTCTTCTCGATGCTGACTTAACCAGCCGCCCATCGCTGGTCGGGCTCCAGTTCAGTGGCAGACTTCGAGAGCTTCAGTACTGAGTAGTAGGAAGACATTCCTTAGCCTGCGATCTGCGAGTAGTAATAGATTGGCAACATAATTGCATATGGAGGTACAGTACTGTTGCTTCCCTTAATAGACTAAAGTTATCTATTAACTAGAAATTGTTCTGTACAGATTATTTTAGATTTCTGCCACAGGCCATACCAACTTCTTCCTTATTTAGGTATTTTTGCTGACTTCAGAAGTAGCTGACACAACAGAAAGTAATATCCAGGGTTTGCTGTTTAGAGAAAATATCACGTGACGATGGCAGAACTAAAATGGATATAATATGTATAATTGCAATAGCAAGAAAAAGTTTCCAGAAGAGAGGTATAGATTTTGGGGTTAGGATGTATCTTCTGAAGCTTCTAAGATTCTGAAGTGCAGTGCTACGGAAAAATACCGTAGACTGAGTGGGTAGGTCTGCTATCTATTGAGACAGTACGGAATCAAATTGTCTATAAATAAATTTCATGGCCTAACGTGACTAAATGAAGGGATAGGTTGATAGGACATACCCTGAAGCATTAAGAAATCGCCAGTTAGGTAATGGAAGTAATGGGGCAGACGGGGGTAGGGGATTGGAAACTGAAGATGGCTAACAAGACGTGACTATTGTATGAAGTTGTAAGTGAAAGATTTTTGCAATTGTTACACAGAGATGAGGAGACTCGTACAGGAGAAACAATTGGTGGAGATCAGCATCAAATCAGTCTTCAGACTGAAGATGATAGTGAAACGTCCCCTTTGAACAATTATACAAGACTGTGCTTAAACTGACACACAATATTTTGTTAGCGCAACGCAATCTGACTTTCAAAATTCCCTACAAAAGAATGGCCCTGACTAACATTAAACTATACCTTTCACAAATCACTTACCTCACAAAAATCTTCGCTGCTCAAGCTACTGCAATACAGCGAGCGCCACTACTGCCAGCTAAATAAAAGATTCAAACTACTGAAGGCACTAACTACTGATAGGGATAGTTAGCAAAATGAAAGATATTAATAGAGAACAAACAATGTATTTACCTTGATATCATCATATACAAATATAGCAGTTCATGACAAATTTCAAAACTCCGCCATCTCTCTCCCCACATCCACCACTGCTGGCGGCTCACCTCCAACTGCGCAACGCTACGCGCTGTTCACATCCAGCTGCCGCTGCCCAACACTACAATGGCGAGTATTACAACAATGTAAAGCAGCCACAGACTGCACACAGCACAGCCAGTGATTTTCATACAGAGGTGGCGTTACCAATAAAAAAACCTAAACAGCCTACTTACATAGCCCCCATGCTCCCCACAAAAATTTTTACAAATTGGATTGGGCAGTGGCCAATACAGATTTGAAAAAAATTTTTCATAATTACAATAACAAAGAAATCAAATGCACACACTTATTGATACAATGTTGGTCAAAAGCTAAAAATTTCTCACAGTCTATAAAGACAGTCCACATTGTTCATCACAGTAAAAATGCAGAGTTTTTCTCAAAGTCTGAGCAGTAAAAGAAAATGCACACAGAAGTAGTGGATTTCCATGCAGTCTTGAAGAAGTAGTGTTGTCCTTCCAACGGAAAAACAGTGCTGACTCTTGACATGCAGACAGGTAATGCTCCACAACAGAGCAAACCCACAGCAGAGTCATTCGACGTTTTGAAGAATATTGGTAGGTAGGTCATCACAGAACAGACCCACTGTAGTCCTGGTAGAGATTACGGTATTGGTGGGCCACCAGAGGTGCAGACCCACTGCAGGCCTTGTAGAAATAATGGTACTGGTGAGTCAGCAAAGGTGTAGACCCACTGTAGTCCTTGTAGAAATGGCCAGCAGCCATCTGTTGCGACTGTGCAGGTGCACAATCACCATCGAAGAGTCTTGCAGAGAATATAGCAAGTCCATAAACCACCACTTGTGCACTCACAACGTTTTTGGAATTGTCCTTAGAACCAGCAATGCTGTTATCCAGTCCCTTGCAGAATTATTAACACATGTGCAAACACTAACAGTCCCTACTTCTCACATATTGTCCACATACTATGACCAACAGAAACGTGTGCAGTGAAATGTAACTTAATTTGAAGAACTGGTGTCTGTACAATTATAAATTTAGAACATGAAAATACAATTACAAAGGTACAAAATACATCATTAAAGAACATAACAATACAGATAACATTTGTAGTAACACAGGCTTTACAAAAGAATAGAAATAAACATATACATCAGTGGAATTATGACATGAGTACATACATAAAGGATCACAATAACTTTTGAAACATCAACTTCACACATGAGCATTGAACAGAACAGAATTAATAATGTCTAACATCTTTACAAAGTAAATAACATATTATTAATGCCAATTATATTCGAGGATAACAGTATTCCTCATCATAGTGAATGTAGCTTAATATTAAAAGAAGAAAAAATTCTATGAAACTACACAGAGACAGGAAGAAAACAAATACTCAAGGGTACACAAACACATAGTGGGATAACACCAATAGGAAAGGACAGGGTTCGTTTTCAGTGTAACATTTGGTACTGCAGTCCAACCCAAAACTTCATATATCTTTCCTCTTATTTCATCCTTTGTTTCCACCAAAAAAATTCTATCTAAGCATGCTTTCTGTGTTTATATGTTCACACATTTCTTACCTCATTTTTATTTTCCATTATCTTACCTCATCATTTATTTCCAAGAAAATTCTACCTAAAATACCTTTATTTTTTTTTTTTTTTGGCCAAACCATTTTCTTATAGCGTCTAAATGCATTTCTTCCAATTCATCATAGTTAGTTTCTTATATAGTCTACGCCTCTTAAGCTAACTTAAATCTACTGAGCTCAGATGCTAAACTAAGGGACGAGGCAATGCAGCATCACATAACAAATTATCACAAACAGCAATGACAAAAAAATGCCAATTTGCAAAGCAAGCAGCAGCAAATCTAAATTAACAGATAAAATGCAAAATTACAACTAATATGAGCCAATGTACAGTAACAAGAAAAATAAGTCAGTAGTAAAACTAGCTTAACAGAGTAACACAAAGTCAAATTCAGTAACACTATGCCTGGCAAACAGCAGTAACTTATACCTAAACATGACATAGCTCAAGCAGAAAAGATATTACAGTAAAAACAACAATGCAGATAAGGGAAGTGTATATTCACATCTTAATGTCTATGTAATTAAAGTGGTGCACCACAAGAAGTTATTCTACAAAAAAGTTACCAATTACTTGAAAAGAAAATTATGAATGCAGTTCCTGTGAAGGTAAATGTCATTTTGTGCCCCCTCATTTTTTTTGAAAAAAATTATTATTTACTCGATCTGTAGACAGAAAATATTTATGTTAGTACATCTATAAAATTTTATTTTAACCAATGCTGCAGTGCAGCTAGAAACTAGATATCAAATGAAATAAGCAACTACGAAAAGCAAAGTATAAAAATATCATTCAGTAGTCATGTGACATTACATAAGTTAGTAGAAACTCTCTCAACTCTCGTAGAGAGATGCTTGTCATAATCAGGTGTGCAGATGTAAAAATATTTCTCGTCATTTCATTAGGCATTTCAGTAAATATCGTAAATTAAGAGCTAGTGTAATCATATGTTTTCAAGTTCGACCGTGTCGTTTTTGCGATGCTTTCTACAAAGGAATGTCAGAAGCGAGGTTAATGGCGTCCCCTTTTTTTTTCTACCTGTGCCGCTGAAAAGGGCTCGCAATAATGGCTTTTCCTCCAGGCCACTGGCACACCTGGCCGCTCGCAACGCATTACGTCACGGTCACTTACCTTTCTTACCGACATATTTACGACAGCAGTTTCCGCTACAGTGACAGTCTCATATAAACATTTCACAGGTCGAAAATTTGCGTAACAAATGTGTAGAAACAAAATCCTATGAATATAACAGCGTCCAAAAAATTTTCGTCTGCATTGTAATACATTCACGCATATACACACACATTTCATAACTCTTAAAGTACGTTTCTTGGTTTCCAACATCCTTTTCATAAATCAGAGTCCCTAACCTCTATTCATTATTCCTTACCTCATTATACATATACATATTCGTCGACACTTCTTCAATATTTCATCGTGAGAAATACGTAGCATAATAAACATTCCTCAACAACATAATACACATCGTCGTCATAATAATAACATCATAACACTTCAGTCAAATCTCAAAATCGTCGTAACTTCCTCCAATAATTTCTAAGCCTAAAAAAAGTCTCTGCTGATGTCAAAAGTGTCATCTGCCTCAAACGTACTTTAAAAATCATGATCTCATACCAAATACATCATATAAAGCTCTCATAGTATCACAATGGTTCCGAAAAATATGAGCATTTCACAAAGTACAGACAAAATACAATTTCATAAGTGTGAAGTTACCCAACTGTGAAATTGCGTAAACCTGTGTACATGTGTCACTGATGTAGTAAAAAAAGTTTATCTCTCAGTTAAATGATCAGATAGCTGTGTAATTCTGTGTTAGAGAAATATGGTACCGATGTGTAAAGTTGTATAAGCAAATACCATATCAGCTAGGGTTCCTTGTGGTTGCCACACACATGGTACACAAAGTAAGCGTGTACCCCCCTGAGGATTAATGTAATTATACCTTCAGGTGTTACAGATTACACCAATGGAATGAAGTATATCACGGAAAACTTTCTTTAAAATTCAAAAATCTTTAAAAATAAATGTTTTAAGTATAAAATTGATCACTGAAATGCGTGTCCTGTAGCACTAAATGTGCATCTTGTTGTAAGATAATCTCTGTGGAAGTGTCGTAGTTATTTTCCTCCGAAAGCTAAGTTCTGCAGAAGCCAATGTACTTACCTCATGATAAACAAAAGTGAAATGCTTTGCGTATAGATATCGTAGTTATTATGCTTATTGGCGTGATGAAGAAAGTACTGTACAGTAACGTAATGTTGTGCCACGAAAAAGGCTGTCTCATTGTTGCTATACCACAAAAGTTACTACTAAAACATGTTTTTCTTTCCAGAAGAATTCAGAAAACTGTGCAGATATAAAACAGATACACCGCAAAAGCAACATTGTAAATTGTCACTCATTAGTAGCGTCGTGATAAAAATCGTGTAGCTGTCACATAAACTAACCTCTGTGTCGTCTGGTATCTCTCAGAAAGCACTTTAAATTCAGAATGTATTTTCAAATAAACCAAAATGTTGCATTAAAATCTCATTAGCAGTACTGGTAAATGTTCTAAGTATGTGAGCCTTATAGTCGTTACGTAATCGTGCAACAAACAAGCAAGAATGTACACACACAATAACACTGTAACGTCTGTTTACTATAACAATGCATTCGTCATTTCTGTTTAAATAAGTTATCTTGGTTCTTGATTGGATATTTAACTTCAAACATTGTTGTATGTTAACAGATTCTAAGTCTGACAAAGCATATTAGTAATGTGAAGCGAAAAATTTTATGACAAAGACTAAGTTAAAAAGCAGATTATCTTTCAATAAACGGTTTTACATGTGAAATGTGGTGTAAACCTTTACTCTTCCTAGTACGCAGAGTTTCAACTTCAAAGCAATTATCATGTTGTATACGTCGGTAAGGAATGCTAAAATTTGCTCAAGGTTAGCGTCTATGTTATTTTTCCCTGAGCCAGCAGGCGCAGGTGGCTGCCTGCGGTGCGAGTCATTGTCTGTCTCTTTGTTGGCGCGCGTCGTTGCTGGGATTAGGAGACCTAACTTCTACAAATTCGCCTTGCCGAGAGGGCCCAGCCGTGTTAGAATCCCGCCAGTTCTGATGAAATTGACGTCTGTCGTTATGATCATATCGTCTGTCGTCATGTCGGTAGATTCCGTAGTTTCTTCCTTGTCCGTCATGTGGTGGAGAATTTCTCCCTGAATCGTAACTGTGCGCGGAACTGTTGCGTCTGAAGTTATTCTGCCTCCCTTGATAATAATTGTTTTGGTTCCCATATTGTCTGTTTCTCTGATTGTCTCTGTAATAGTCATTACTACGGAAATGCGATCTTTCTCTGTAACTACACTCCTGGAAATTGAAATAAGAACACCGTGAATTCATTGTCCCAGCAAGGGGAAACTTTATTGACACATTCCTGGGGTCAGATACATCACATGATCACACTGACAGAACCACAGGCACATAGACACAGGCAACAGAGCATGCACAATGTCGGCACTAGTACAGTGTATATCCACCTTTCGCAGCAATGCAGGCTGCTATTCTCCCATGGAGACGATCGTAGAGATGCTGGATGTAGTCCTGTGGAACGGCTTGCCATGCCATTTCCACCTGGCCCCTCAGTTGGACCAGCGTTCGTGCTGGACGTGCAGACCACGTGAGACGACGCTTCATCCAGTTCCAAATATGCTCAATGGGGGACAGATCCGGAGATCTTGCTGGCCAGGGTAGTTGACTTACACCTTCTAGAGCACGTTGGGTGGCACGGGATATATGCGGACGTGCATTGTCCTGTTGGAACAGCAAGTTCCCTTGGCGGTCTAGGAATGGTAGAACGATGGGTTCGATGACGGTTTGGATGTACCGTGCACTATTCAGTGTCCCCTCGACGATCACCAGTGGTGTACGGCCAGTGTAGGAGATCGCTCCTCACACCATGATGCTGGGTGTTGGCCCTGTGTGCCTCGGTCGTATGCAGTCCTGATTGTGGCGCTCACCTGCACGGCGCCAAACACGCATACGACCATCATTGGCACCAAGGCAGAAGCGACTCTCATCGCTGAAGACGACACGTCTCCATTCGTCCCTCCAGTCACGCCTGTCGCGACACCACTGGAGGCGGGCTCCACGATGTTGGGGCGTGAGCGGAAGACGGCCTAACGGTGTGCGGAACCGTAGCCCAGCTTCATGGAGACGGTGGCGAATGGTCCTCGCCGATACCCCAGGAGCAACAGTGTCCCTAATTTGCTAAGAAGTGGCGGTGCGGTCCCCTACGGCACTGCGTAGGATCCTACGGTCTTGGCGTGCATCCGTGCGTCGCTGCGGTCCGGTCCCAGGTCGACGGGCACGTGCACCTTCCGCCGACCACTGGCGACAACATCGATGTACTGTGGAGATCTCACGCCCCACGTTTTGAGAAATTCGGCGGTACGTCCACCCGGCCTCCCGCATGCCCACTATACGCCCTCGCTCAAAGTCCGTCAACTGCACATACGGTTCACGTCCACGCTGTCGCGGCATGCTACCAGTGTTAAAGACTGCAATGGAGCTCCGTATGCCATAGCAAACTGGCTGACACTGACGGCGGCGGTGCACAAATGCTGCGCAGATAGCGCCATTCGACGGCCAACACCGCGGTTCCTGGTGTGTCCGCTGTGCCGTGCGTGTGATCATTGCTTGTACAGCCCTCTCGCAGTGTCCGGAGCAAGTATGGTGGGTCTGACACACCGGTGTCAATGTGTTCTTTTTTCCATTTCCAGGAGTGTATTATTACTCTGCCAGCGGTTGTCATATGGATGGTGTCTGTTTTGGTCACGATTTGCGTTGTAAGAATAGCCTTTTCGTGTCCAGTTATTGTTTCTGTCATCACGGAATTGTGACGTATGTGACCTGTAATTGTTGTGCTCCCGCTTTCCGCGATTGTCTGTGTCAATTTCAAGTTCTTGTAACAATCCCTGAAAAGCCTCAATGTATTCTTTGCAACGTCCTGCTAAAATAATATGTCGTAAATGTTCAGGCAATTTGAGTAAGCAAATGCGGATGAGTTCTGAGGGGCTGTGTGGGTTTGAAAGATACTGATTCTTATGCAACATGTCTTCAAAATATTTCACAAGACTGGAGAATTCAGATTGTTCGAAATGTTTCATCATTATGATACCATGTTTTACTCGATCTTGTGTGACTTGAGACCAATATGCTGAGAGGAAGGCAGGGTAAAACTCTCCTTCACTGTGGCAATCGTGAATGACCGATCGCATTCTTACAGCTGGTTCATTCTCTAAGTAGCCACACATAAATTCTAATCTGTGCTCCAATGACCAGTTGGGAGGAAAACAATGAGAGAATTGATGGAGCCATGCTTGTGGATGAATGTCGTTGCCAGAATTTTTAAATGTTTTGAATTTACGTGTAGTAATGAACAGCTTATAGTCAAAATCATCATGTCGGCGAGTCGCATATCGGTCATTGTTAGGTCGTGTCGGCCGTTCCATCTCAAAATTCGGTGCACATTGCCAATTTCTTTCATAACTTCCGAAATGCCCTGTGTTATTATTTTGCGGCTTTTCCGTATTTCTAAGTCCCTCTTCCCGTGTTGGAGCGCGAGTGTCCTCTGAAATACGTAATTCTTGTATTACCTGTGTCAGCTGATCTTGTACTTCCCGGATTTCTCTTTGGTGTTGTGTATTAATTTGATTTTGATTCTGTTTGAATTTTCTAATTTGTTCATACTCTTCTGTGTCAGTGAAAGCTACAGGTCTTGTGTCATTCAGATCATCATCTACCTTTGTAGATAAGTTAGTAACCTGATCCGAAAGTTCGGCTACTTTCTCCGATAGTGAACACATTTCCTCAGTGTGTTTTTCTGAACCAAGTTTCAGAGTGTCCATTTGTGTTGAAATCGAATCTACTGTGTCCTTTAAGTTTTCCTGAGTTTTTGCAAGTTGCGTAACCGAATCGGTAGATGCAACTGAGTCAATTTTAGCTTGCAAGGTCTCATGATTTTCATGAACAATAATTTGCAGTTCTTTTATGGCTGCTTCGTGATTCTGTAATGCATTTTCATGCCGCGAAAAAATAGGTTGAAAATGCTCACAAATTTGAGTTTTTACGTCATTACAGACTTTTTGACATTTCTATTCAATGTGATGTAACTCGGTAGTTAAATCTTCACGCGTTTGTTCAAGAGTTTGTTCCAATGAGTCTAACTTTTGAAGCTGTTGCTGTGTTTGTCTCTGATTTTGTTCCATTGTGTCTAACTGTTGCTGTGTTTGTCTCTGGTGTTGTTCCATTGTGTCTAACTTCTTGAGATTTTGTTCCACTGTGTCTAACTTTTCAAGCTTTTGTCCCATTTGTTGCATTAATTGTAATAACAATGCACTGGTGTCTGAAACATGTTCCTCAGTGCTTTTCAGCAGTGAAGTTGCACCGGCAACATTCAGATTTTGACAAGCGGAAAATGTGTCTTGACTCATTTGAGAAAACGGTGAGAACCCAAAACCTGAGTCTGCAGTATTTGCAATATTGTGTTCTGTCATTCCCGATTCCTGAGGCGAGCTGTTGCCGACCAATCGATCGATAACGCTTCCCTGTTCACTACCTGTTTCACTGTCTACACCATTGTTTGCCGCCCGCTCCATTTCCCTATGCGCAATTACCAAATTACTACTTTGAACATTAGTTAATTCATTACTCTGCGGCGCTAACACACTGCCTTCGTCTTCACTGTCATTTCTCAGTTTACTTTGGAGCCTAGTATTACGTTTTTCACACGCCATAATTGTCACAATATTTCACACGATAACACAGAAAAGCACAATTTGAAGAGCAAAATAAAATAACATAGCAATGGAAATAATGTCTACTTAATTGCCAGCGCAGCTGCGAAATACTTGGTGCAAATCTACATGCATGCCACAACTGTTTTACTGTACAACAATGAAAAACTACAACTACAAAGGAAATTCTCTCTATGATTACGCGCTACCAATAAACAATAGCTACACCAATTACACAAACTACAAGAAAAAGCAGAAGATTCCAGTGAGGTATCCTAGGCTAAGGGTCGACATATGAAACGTCCCCTTTGAACAATTATACAAGACTGTGCTTAAACTGACACACAATATTTTGTTAGCGCAACGCAATCTGACTTTCAAAATTCCCTACAAAAGAATGGCCCTGACTAACATTAAACTATACCTTTCACAAATCACTTACCTCACAAAAATCTTCGCTGCTCAAGCTACTGCAATACAGCGAGCGCCACTACTGCCAGCTAAATAAAAGATTCAAACTACTGAAGGCACTAACTACTGATAGGGATAGTTAGCAAAATGAAAGATATTAATAGAGAACAAACAATGTATTTACCTTGATATCATCATATACAAATATAGCAGTTCATGACAAATTTCAAAACTCCGCCATCTCTCTCCCCACATCCACCACTGCTGGCGGCTCACCTCCAACTGCGCAACGCTACGCGCTGTTCACATCCAGCTGCCGCTGCCCAACACTACAATGGCGAGTATTACAACAATGTAAAACAGCCACAGACTGCACACAGCACAGCCAGTGATTTTCATACAGAGGTGGCGTTACCAATAAAAAAACCTAAACAGCCTACTTACAATAGCAGAGTAAACATACGGAATTTAGCTGCAAATTTACAATCTTTATTTTTCGCCTGATGGTACCAGATATAACACCATGTTGAAAACGGTATACACACAAGCATACTTGAAAGAGAAATTCCGTAGTATATCTCTGGCACGAAAGCTATGTTGTACAACAAATGGAACATACTAAAGCAACTTGCAGAGGTTTTATATCCCTTCGGTGGGCAGCGCAGTTTCTTACATTAGTGTTAGTTTTGTAGTAAGTTACATGTTACAAACAATCCTTTCAACAAGTCACATCTCAGATAAAGTCCTACTGACCATTAAAATAACTATGTCGTATTGGTATGAATTGCAGTAGATGCATGTTATGCAAGTTGTTACTTACTGCACACTACCAAAGTAAGTAGCAGTAACACCACGTAAATTCCGTATTTAACAAAATATGTTTGCAGTATACATTGGCCAGCCAGAACCCAGTAATAGCCGCTGTGTCCACTTTTGGAATGCATAACAGTGGTGACGCATCATGGCATGGACGCAATGAGGCCCTGGTAGGTCGTTGGAGGGAATCTGCACACAAAAGTCAAGGAATTCCAGTAAATTATGGGGGGAGGGGGAAGGGGGCGATGAGCTGTGGTCAGTTTCAGTCACATCTCAGATGTGTTCGATCGGGTCCAGGTCTGGGCAGTTGGGGAGCCAGTACATCAACTGGATTTAGCCATTGCTGTACGTGGTCTGCAACCAGCGCACGATACTCCTCGGCTGTCATGGTGCCCTGTGCGAGCTCCACTGGACCCATGGATGCGCACGTGAATGTTACACACAGCATAAGCGAACCGCCGCCAGCTTGTGTCCATCCCGCAGTACACGTGTCAAGTATTTGTTTCCCAGGAAAACGACGGATTCACGCCCTCCCATCGGAATGATGAAGAAGTTATCGGAATTCATCAGACGCCGCAACGCTCTGCCATTGCGCCAATGTGCCGCGCCGATCGTCACCTGCCCATTTCATTCGTAGTTGCCGATGTCATGGTGTTAATATCGGCACATGCATGGGTCGTCAGTGCAGAAGTCCATCGTTAGGAGTGTTCAGTGCACTGTGTGCTCAGACACATAATCTGCCCAACATTAAGGCCTGCTGTTAGCTCAGAGGTCTGATGTTAGCTCAGCCACAATTCGCTGCCTGTCCCGCTTTACCAGTTTGTTCAGTCTACGACGTCCTACATCTGCAGTCAGGGGTGGCTGCCCTTATTAACGATATCTGCACGTGGTTTCACCATGCTTTCGCCAAGGCAGTTATCGAATATCCGACAAGCCTTGCAGTGTTCGGGCCATTACAATCTGCCCTAGTCAGACTCAGATTAATCGCGCGACTATCTCATCCGACACAGGGCAGCACGCTCACTGATTCAAAGTGCGCCGTGCGTGTCTGACTAGCAACCAGTCGTCGCCAGGTGACGCTCCTATCGCCTGTACACTTTCATAGCGGCGGTAAGTCGGTGGTCATAATGTTCTGGCATATCAGTGTATCTTACTAGAAGTGCAAGTTGAATATGGTTTAGATGGTGTTATGCGTCGTGTTAGAAGGGTAAATGTATATCTACATGTTTAGCAATTTTAGTGTGGAACGAACGTGACCTACAGAGACTACATATTACCACTCTGTGATTCTGCTGACTGTGTTGGTCGGGATCTCACATCTGTCAAATTGTCATGTGAATGTGAAATGGATGAGTTTTAGGAGGCCCATATTCAGTACCATACAGAATCTCAGAGAACCCGAGATACTAGCGCCTTAGAGGCCACAACACTATTCACTCAGCTGAACTGGATCGTACGATAACGTTATTCACTTCCAGACATTGCAGTGACCTGTTTGCAACAAGACAAGTTCAAATGGCTCGAAGGACTATGGGATTTAACATCTGAGGTCATCAGTCGCCTACACTTAGAACTACTTAAACCTAATCTAAGGATATCACACGCAGCCATGCCCGAGCCAGGATTCGAACCTGCGACCGTAGCAGCAGCGCGATTCCGGTTGACGTGCCTAGAATCGCTCGGGCATAGCGGCCGGCAGCAAGACAAGTTTCCACACGGAGAGTACGATGATGTCCAGAGCTGCATAGTTGCCAGCACGGCCACCATTCTTGCGGCCTTACATTGGGTGCAATAACTGCAAAACGTCGCCCTTTCCGACAAGTCCCGGTTCACTATTCACTGTCCCAGTGGACGAATCCATTTCTGGAAGCACTCAGGTGAATGAATGTGCCACATTGCTTTCGTCATCCGTATATGGGTGCAGTACCTTATGGTATGACATTCAATAACATACACAATTAGATCACCTCTGATGTGCATAGCTAGATATTTGGAAGGGAGGCTTAAATTTCCGATGTGTTAAGGCTCCTATTTTCAAGATTTCCGTAATACTATGCTTCAGTCGGAGAATGCAAGACTGCATATTGATACACTGTTCTCATCTACTTCGATTCAGAGGGCATTCAGCTGTTATCCAAGACAGCAGGATTGTCAGCACAGTTACCCACTGGTAACAGCTGGTCATGGGTGGCAAGCCATCAGTCGCCTGCCAACGATGATCTTTGGCATAGAGCTCATACGACATGGAACCACGTACCTAGACAATATGATCAAAAGTATCCGGACACCTGGTTGAAAATGACTTACAAGTTCGTGGCGTCCTCCATCGGTAATGTTGGAATTCAATCTGGTGTTGGCCCACCCTTAGCCTTGATGACAACTTCAACTCTCGCAGGCATACGGTCAGTCAGGTGCTTGAAGGTTTCTTGGGGAATGGCAGCCATTCTTCACGGAGTGCTGCACTGAGGAGAGGTATCGATGTCGGTCGGTGAGGCCTGGCGCCGAAGTCGGCGTTCCAAAACATCTCAAAGGTGTTCTATAGGATACTTGTCAGGACACTGTACAGACTAGTCCATTACACGGATGTTACTGTCGTATAACCACTCAGCCCAATTCCGTGTGTTATGAACAGGTGTTCGATCATGTCGAAAGAAGCAATCGCCATCCCCGAATTGCTCTTTAACAATGGAAAGCAAGAAGGTGCTTAAATCATCAATGTACGTCTGTGCTGTGATAGTGCCACGCAAAACAACAAGAGTATCAAGGCCCCTCCATGAAAAACACGACCACACCATAACTCCACCGCCTCCAAATTTTACTGTTGGCAGTACACACGTTGTCAGATGACGTTCACCGGCCATTCTCCATACCCACACCCTGCCATTGGATCGCCACGTTGTGTGCCGTAACTCATCACTCCATACAACGTTTTTCCTCTGTTCAGTCTTCCAATGTTTACGCTCCTTACACCAAGAAAGGCGTGGTTTGGCATTTACCGACGCGTTGTGTGGCTTATGAGCAGCCTTTTGACCATGAAATCCAAGTTTTCTCACCTCCTGCCTATCTGTCATAGTACTTGCAGTGGATCCTGATGCAGTTTGTAATTCCTGTGTGATGGTCTGGATAGATGTCTGCCTATTACACATTACGACGCTCTTGAAATGTCACTGGTCTTTGGCCGTCAACAGACAAGGTCGGCCTGTACGCTTTTGTGCTGTACGTGTCCCTTCACATTTCCACTTCACTATCACATTGGAAACAGTGGACCTAGGGATGTTTAGGAGTGTGGAAATCTGGCATACAGACGTATGACACGAGTGACACCCAATCACCTGAACACGTTCGGAGTTCGTGAGTTCCGCGGAGCGCCCCATTCTGTCTAATGACTAATGAGGTCATCGATATGGAGCAGCTGTGAAGTTAAAAGTACAGCTTGAAAAATGCTCCTGTTTTAGCATAAAAAGGCGAATATGTACTGGACAGAGTTATGGACGTAAAAGGAGGGAACTAGCATTCTGACGTATCTTACAGCTTGAGAAACATGGAAGCATTCATGGAAGCAAAGTATCTTGATATACTTTATTTTTTTCGCTTTTTGGCATTTTTACCACGCCATGTGATACACTGACAAAAAAGTCTCAACACCATAAAAATAATTAATGTAGAGTAATGAAATTTCGGGAATACATTTTCCTAGGTAACATTTGTCGTTGTTGTGGTATTCAGTCCGAAGAGTGTTTTGATGCAGCTCTCGGTGCTACTCAATCCTGTACAAGCCTCATCCCTGAATAACTTCTGCAACGTACATCCTTTTAGTTCTGCTTATTGTATTCATTCCCTGGTCTCCATATACGGTTTATAGACTTCCCACCAATACTGGAAAGGTGATTCCTTGATGTCTCAGAATGAGTCCCATAAACTTATGCCTTCTTTTAGTCAAGCTGTGTCACAAATTTCTCGTCTCTCCAATTCTATTCGATATCTCCTCATTAGTTACGTGCTTATGGCGTATCGTGTCAGTTACGTCATTCGATTCGTGACTTCCTGTCAGTAAGGTCACAATTCGTAGCAACTGACGGAAAATCATGTAGTAAAACAGGAGCAACAATGGCTGTTGCCCCTAAATAATGAAAAGTGTGAAATCATCCATATGACGGCTAAAAGCAATCCGTTAAGCTTTTATTACACGATAAATCAGACAAATCTGTTGTTGTGGTCTTCAGTCCAAAGTCTGGTCTGAGCACCTCTCTATGCTGCTTTATCCTGTGCAAGCCTCTTCATCACCGAATAATAGCTACACCCTGTATCCTTCTGAATCTTCTAGTGTATTCATCTCTCGCTCTGCGATTTGTACTCCCCACGCTTCTCTCCAGTACCAAATTGGTGATCCCTTGATGCCTCAGATCGTGTCCTACCACCCGACCCCTGCTTCTAGTCAAGTTGTGCCAAAAACTCTTCCTCAACTCTATTCAGGACCTCCTGATTAATTATGTGATCTATCCACCTAATCTTCAGCATTCTTCTGTAGCACCACATTTCGAAAACTTATTTTCTCTTGTTGTCTAAACTGTTTATCATTCATGTTTCGCTTCTATACATGACTACACTTGAATCTATATTCGATGTTAACAAATATCCATTCTTCAGAAACGCCTTTCTTGCCTTTGACAGTCTACATTTTATACCCTCTCTAATTCGGCCATCTCTGCCTAAATGCCAAAGCTCATCTGTTATTTCAAGTATCTCTTGTCCTAATCTGATCCCCTCAGTATCATCTGATTTAATTTGATCACATTCAATTTCCCTACTTTTGCTTTTGTTGATGTTCACCTTATGTTTGCCTTTCAAGACACTGTCCGTTCTGTTCAGCTGATCCTCCAAGTCATTTACTGTCTCCAACAGAATTAAAATGTCATCGGTAGACCTCAATGCTTTTATTTCTTCTTCCCATACTTTAATTTATACTCCAAATTTTTCTTTCATTTCCTTTACTGCTTGCTGAATGTTCAGTTTGAATAACATCGGACATAAACTACGACCCTGCACACTTATTTCTCAACCGCTGCTTCTCTTTCATGCCCCTCGACTCTTATAATTACCGTCCGGTTTGTCGGCTGCTCAGTATTGCCTCGCGAGTTCCTACATTTCTCTGGAATCCAAACTGATCTTCCCCAAGGTTAGCTTCTACAGTTTTTCTACTCTTTTGTGACGAATTCGTGTTATTATTTTGTCACCATATATATTCATATATGCCAGGTAACATGTATAACTGAATAAACTACAAATATACAGGTTAACGTAAACGCGACATAATTCATTGCAATGTGAAATGGTTGCACGTTAATAACGGGTGTAATCTCCAGATTATTGAATGCCAGCATGTAGGTCCGTATGCGTTGTGCTGTACAGGTGGTGGATGTCAGTTTATGGGATGGATTTCCATGCCGTTGCACTGAATCTGCCAATACAAAGGCCGTTAATGCTAGTTGTAGATGACGCTGGAATTCTCGTCCGGTGATGTCCCACATGTGCTCGATTGGAGACAGCTCTTATGATCGAGCAGGACTAAGCAACGTGTCGACAGAGCATGGTGCGTCACAACAGCGGTATGTGGGCGATCGTTATCGTGTTGGAAAACACTCCCTGGAATGCTGATCATGAATAACAACATAACAGGTCGACTCACCAGTCTGACGTACAGATTTGCACTCAGGGGCCATGCGGTAGTCACGAGAGTGATTCTGCTGTCATTCGAAATCGCGCCACAGAACCATAATTCAAGGTGTAGGTCTAGTGTCTAGTAAGCAGGCGGGTTGGTTGCAACCCCACAGCTGGTATACTTCCAACCGCCAGACAGCCAGCGCCTCCGCCGAAGCAGAACCAGCATTGATCAGAAAACACACCATATCTTCATCCTGGCCTCCAATGAGGTCTCGACTGACAACAATGAAGTTACAAATGGCGGCCAGTGTAATGCACGCTACAGGGCGCCTGGCTCTGAGCTATTCAGAAATTGACGGATTTGTAACAGTCCTTTGCGTCAGTGTGGCGCCGACTGCCGCTCAAATTGCTGATGCAGGTGCGGTTACGATCCACCACAGCCATAAGCCTAACACGACGGTCTTCCCTCTAGGTTGTGCCTCGTGGACGTTCGGATCCCGGTCATCTTTCGACGGTACATTCTCGTGACCACCGATTCCAGTAGTCATGTACGTTGGCTACATTCCTGCCAAGCCTTTCCGCAGTATCGCAGAGGAAACATTCAGGTTCTCGTAGCCCTTCGTTCAAATCCAGTGACGTGTTGATAAGGGCGTCTTTGTCGCCATAAAGCCCTTCTTCACTAACATCAATTCACCACATCCAGTCTCAAAGGTAACTAATGCTCAAGACCGTTATAGTGTATTTTTAAGGAAATATGATCTGCATACTGGCCACTGCACCACTCTTACGCGACTGGCGTAAAATCTGAACAGACATCATATTTCAGATGTAGAAATACTCCTACCAATTTTAGTTTATGTCGCACAACTTCTCCTTGGTGCTGTAACGATATTCTTTGTATTATATTGTAAGTAACATATATATGTGGCCTACAGACGGCTTTGTTTACAATGTGTGCTCTAGGTCACATTATTTATATTTGTTATGTCACGCGACTGATATGTGTCCTATACACAACGTAACAAACCATCCATCCCCCACCCCACCTCACCCCAAAACAATTTTGAAAAAGACACATTTATGGTGCCAAAAGTGGCAATTGACTCTAAATATAAGTACCAAAAACAAATCCGCTAAATTTTAGCAATGTAAAGGCTACCAGTTCCACTAAATACTTAGGAATTACAATCTCGAGTAATTTAAGTTGGAACGATCACATACGAAGTTGTGAGAAAAGCAAAGACTGCGATTTATTGGCAGAACACTGTGGAAACGCAAAACTAAACAGACTGACTCTAGTACGCTTGTACTTCATCTTTTGGAATATCACTGCGGGGTGAGGGATCCGCATCAGATAGGGTCGACGGAGGACATAGAAAAAGTTCAAAGAAGGGCAGCTCGTTTTGTACTATCGTGAACTAGGCGGGAGTGTATGTGACGGATATCATACGTGAACATGGGGTAGCGTTCATTAAAACGAAGGCATTTCTAGCTGTGACAGAATCTTCACATAAAATTTCAGTCACAGGCTTTCTCCTCACAGTGTGAAAATACACTCCTGGAAATGGAAAAAAGAACACATTGACACCGGTGTGTCAGACCCACCATACTTGCTCCGGACACTGGGGGAGGGCTGTACAAGCAATGATCACACGCACGGCACAGCGGACACACCAGGAACCGCGGTGTTGGCCGTCGAATGGCGCTAGCTGCGCAGCATTTGTGCACTGGCGCCGTCAGTGTCAGCCAGTTTGCCGTGGCTTACGGAGCTCCATCGCAGTCTTTAACACTGGTAGCATGCCGCGACAGCGTGGACGTGAACCGTATGTGCAGTTGACGGACTTTGAGCGAGGGCGTATAGTGGGCATGCGGGAGGCCGGGTGGACGTACCGCCGAATTGCTCAACACGTGGGGCGTGAGGTCTCCACAGTGCATTGATGTTGTCGCCAGTGGTCGGCGGAAGGTGCACGTGCCCGTCGACCTGGGACCGGACCGCAGCGACGCACGGATGTACGCCAAGACCGTAGGATCCTACGCAGTGCCATAGGGGACCGCACCGCCACTTCCCAGCAAATTAGGGACACTGTTGCTCCTGGGGTATCGGCGAGAACCATTCGCAACCGTCTCCATGAAGCTGGGCTACGATCCCGCACACCGTTAGGCATTCTTCCGCTCACGCCCCAACATCGTGCAGCCCGCCTCCAGTGGTGTCGCGACAGGCGTGAATGGAGGGACGAATGGAGACGTGTCATCTTCAGCGATGAGAGTCGCTTCTGCCTTGGTGCCAATGATGGTCGTATGCGTGTTTGGCGCTGTGCAGGTGAGCGCCACAATCAGGACTGCATACGACCGAGTCACACAGGGCCAACACCCGGCATCATGGTGTGGGGAGCGATCTCCTACACTGGCCGTACACCACTGGTGATCGTCGAGGGGACACTGAATAGTGCACGGTACATCCAAACCGTCATCGAACCCATCGTTCTACCATTCCTCGACCGGCAAGGGAACTTGCTGTTCCAACAGGACAATGCACTTCCGCATGTATCCCGTGCCACCCAACGTGCTCTAGAAGGTGTAAGTCAACTACCCTGGCCAGCAAGATCTCCGGATCTGTCCCCCATTGAGCATGATTGGGACTGGATGAAGCGTCGTCTCACGCGGTCTGCACGTCCAGCACGAACGCTGGTCCAACTGAGGCGCCAGGTGGAAATGGTATGGCAAGCCGTTCCACAGGACTACATCCAGCATCTCTACGATCGTCTCCATGGGAGAATAGCAGCCTGCATTGCTGCGAAAGGTGGATATACACTGTACTAATGCCGACATTGTGCATGCTCTGTTGCCTGTGTCTATGTGCCTGTGGTTCTGTCAGTGTGATCATGTGATGTATCTGACCCCAGGAATGTGTCAATAAAGTTTCCCCTTCCTGGGACAATGGATTCACGGTGTTCTTATTTCAATTTCGAGGAGTGTATTTTGATGGCGCCCACCTGCATAGGGAGGAATGATCATTATAAAGAGAAAAGAGAATCCGAGCTCGTACAGAAAGATTGAAGTGTTCGTTTTTACCACACACTGTTCGAGAGAGAATCAGTAGCGATATATGTTGAAGGAGCTTGAATAAACCCTCTGCCAGGGACTTAATTGTGAATTGCAGAGTAATGATGTAGATTTGGCTACCAATTCAATGCTCGCCAAAATACCACTCTGTGAATTAGCAGTTTAATTTTTATAGGCGCCATTCCAGGATATTGAGTTTGGGTTCTTGGAATGTGAATGCCGTGGTGGGTCGTGGCTTGTTGGCCTGTCAGGTGGCCATGTGATCGATAACTTGTGAAGTCACAGGTAGGACACTGACCTGGACCATGTGACTCCATAAATGTAAGACTAGTGGTCTGGAAATACCAGTCTCGACAAATGAGTCTGGAGGGACCATAGATACAACCGTATCGTTCGCGTGTGGTAAATGAAATATCGTTCCTGTTGTTGCAACTTTAATGGGCAGTGGGCACAAGTGGAAGCCGTGTTATGCCCGTTTGATATCGACTCCACCTCGTCAGTGTGGTAGTGGTGTGTGACTGCTGACAGACACAGTAGGGGGGGAGGGGGTACCGGTGCGGAGCTGGCTGGCTGGGAGCGGCGGACGGCGGCAGGTGGAGGGCCCGCATCGGCTGTCGGCTCGTTAGCTCACAGCGGGGCTCCCACTTAATTTGCAGCGCCCGTGTCAGCGACGGCGCTGCTCACCTGCGATCCGGGCGGCCGGCTACCGTCGGCGTATCGACCCACCGCTCCACTGTGCGCCTCACGAGCGCGTGGAAGCGCCCGTGTATGAGCCCGCAGCGTCGCTGTTTGTTACCCGAGAGGAGCAAGACGCACCGTAGTGTGGTAGATGTTACTCTCCGTAGCTCATTGGTCAGCGTAGATGACTGCAATCGTGAGGAAGCGTGGTCCGATCCCCAGTACTGCCGAGGATTTCTCGTTGGTCGGAGGACTGGTTCTGGGTGCATCCTGCCTAGTGATTTGAGTCTAGGCGCTAACTGACCGATTAGTAACGGCTCCATAGACTGGAAAGTCTGAAAAACGGCCTGGAGAGTAGTGCGCTAATCATATGCTTCCCATAGCGCATCCACATGACGCTGCAAGGCAGAGGACGACACGGCGGCTGGTGGACATCACTTGAGCCTTCGCGGACTGGCGTGGGGATAGCTTTACGTGCTATACAGGGTGTTACAAAAAGGTACGGCCAAACTTTCAGGAAACATTCCTCACACACAAATAAAGAAAAGATGTAATGTGGACATGTGTCCGAAAACGCTTAATTTCCATGTTAGAGCTCATTTTAGTTTCGTCAGTATGTACTGTACTTCCTCCATTCACCGCCAGTTGGCCCAATTGAAGAAAGGTAATGTTGAATCTGCACGCAATTGTGCAATCACGTCATCAACACAGATCTTCTGTGAACGTTTGGGCAGGCATTGTTGGTGATGTCTTGATTAGGCCCCATGTTCTTCCACCTACGCTCAGTGGAGCACGTTATCATGATTTCATACGGGGTACTATACCTGTGCTGCTAGAACATGTGCCTTTACAAGTACGACACAACTTGTGGTTCATGCACGACGGAGCTCCTGCACATTTCAGTCGAAATGTTCGTACGCTTCTCAACAACAGATTCGGTGACCGATGGATTGGTAGTGGCGGACCAATTCCATGGCCTCCACGCTCTCCTGACCTCAACCCTCTTGACTTTCATTTATGGGGGCATTTGAAAGCTCTTGTCCACGCAACCCCGGTACGAAATGTTGAGACTCTTCGTGCTCGTATTGTGGACGGCTGTGATACAATACGCCATTCTCCAGGGCTGCATCAGCGCATCAGGGATTCCATGCGACGGAGGGTGGATGCATGTATCCTCGCTAACGGAGGACATTTTGAACATTCCCTGTAACAAAGTGTTTGAAGTCACGCTGGTACATTCTGTTGCTGTGTGTTTCCATTCCATGGTTAATGTGATTTGAAGAGAAGTAATAAAATGAGCTCTAACATGGAAATTAAGCGTTTACGGACACATGTCAACATAACATCTTTTCTTTATTTGTCTGTGAGGAATGTTTCCTGAAAGTTTGCCCGTACCTTTTTGTAACACCCTGTATATATATTGGCCACAACAACTTGGTAGATGATTGTTGCAGTGCCTGTGTGTTTATGGGTTGCATTTTTTCATATGACTTGTCAAGCCAATGGCAGCACGGAATCTCTTGCCGCAATTGTCACAAGTGATCTCGCTCCTGAGGCAGGAGCAGTGGTAGCAGTGCGAAGCTTTTTCTGCCTTAATCTGTCTAAGAAGCCTTCATCATGCTTCGACATTCCAGATGATATATCATCACGCCACTCTGGTCTCATGCTAGCCCGTACCTCCCATCTGAGTCGATTCCAAGCTCTCCATATCTCGTTTACGGGAGTCCTTGAACGTCAATACAGGACGTCCTACAGGTCTTTTGGCTATAGAGATCTCTCCAAGCATCACCTCACGTGGTAATCTGTCAGGAACCATACGGTGGACGTGTCCCTGCCAGCGGAGTCGTCTTTGCTTCAAGATAGCTGAAATACTGTTGCAGTTAGTTTTAGATAGCGCTGCTTCGTTGGTCACTCGGTCCTTCCACGTTACTCCGAGGATGGATCCCAGGCACAGCAAGTGGAAAGCATTAAGGCGACGTTCTTGTTTGGCACAGGTAGTCCATGTTTCTGATGCATACAAAAGGACGCTGAGGACGGAAAATTGATATACAAGAATTTTGATGGTCAAAGAGAGTTTGTTGTATTTCCAAACACGTGTAGAGAGTTTGCCAAAAGTTGTCGCAGCTCTTCCAATGCGAGCTACACAAAAGTAAATCTGGCAATTTCCCTACGCACATATGGAACGTACACTCATGAGCCAAAACCTTACGACCACCTGCTTAAGAGCTTGCTTGTCCGTCTTTCGAAAGAAATACATCACTGATTCTGCGTATCAGGGATCCATCGGTTTGTTGGGAGCTTTGGGGAGGTATGCGGGATTAGACGTTTACGCAGAGGTCACGTAATTCGCGTAAACAACGGGCCGCTGATTTGCATACGCGATGATGGCGCTCGACAGCGACCCAGATGGGTTCGATAGGATTTATATCAGACGTACTTGGTCTCCGAGAAGCCACTGTAGCGAGGTTCTGGCTCCGAGACACTGGCAATTATATTGCTCAAAAACGACATCGCCGTCGGTGAAGACATCAAGCATGAACGGATGCATGTGGTTCGCTGGCGTGTTCCCCATTACTACCACAGATCCCATGTACGGGCAGGAGAATGCCTCCTGTAGCTCCCACCAGCCCGCGTCCGCTGTGCACTCCACATTTGCAGTTGCCGTTCATCTCAGTGACGGCGTTCTTGGAGACGGCCTGCGACCTAGTGTAGGGAAAATGTGGTTCACCCCAAGAGCCGAATGGTTTTCATTGATCGACGGTGGAGTGTCAATGGTACAGGATCTGCTGCGGTCGTAATTGCCGAAGTCGTTGGGTCAGCATGTAAACAGGTAGGGGTGGTCTGGTGCGGAGCACCATGTTCAACAGTGTACGTTGAACGGTGTGCTCCAAAACGCTTGTGCGAAGACCAGCGTTATGTTTTTTCGGCAGAGAGCAGGCAAGCCTCCGAAACCCACATTTTGTGAAGATTTCTGGGCATCCAACCATTTTGCGCCTAGTGGTAGTTTCGCTGTCCTGCCTCTTTCCGTAAATGCTCCCGACAGTAGCACGTGAACATTCGACCAGCTATTCCGTTTTCGGGATACTGCGCAATAATAAATCGGTCGTTTGTCAAAGGCGCTTGGCTCAATGGATTTTTGCCGTGCGGGGCAGCCGGCCGCGGTCTTGTCACGGTTCGTGCGACTCCCCCCCACGCCCTTCCCCACCCCCGTCGGAGCTTTTAGTCCTCCCTCGGGCATTGGCATGGGTGTGTGTGTTGTCCATAGGGTAGGATAGTTTAAGTTAGATTAAATAGTGTTTAGGCTTAGGAACCGATGACCTAAGTAGTTTGGTCCCATAAGACCGTACCACAAATTTTCTTAATGGATTCTCCCATCTGCAACCCATATCTTCGCTTGGGTGATCCCGGACCGCCTCTGCTCCGCTTACACACTTGCGTTACCGCGGCACGTGCCCGCAAAGCTACCAGACGGCATCCAACTTCGCGGTGTGCAGTGGGCATAAAGTTTTTGTTGATCAGTGTATAGTGGTGTGCTGCTTGACACAATCACGTCGATTAAATATATAGGTGTAACGTTGCAAAGTGATATACAATGGAGCGAGCACGGAAGGTCGGTGGTAGATAAGGCGAATGGTCGACTTCGGCTTTCTGGCAGACTTCTAGGAAAATGTAGCTCATCTATGCAGGAGACAGCGTATGTTACGCTAGTGAGCGTCACTCCTTAGTACTGCCTTTCGAGCCGCAAGGAGATGGGATTAAGGGAAGACAACGGAGCGTGGTGCTACATTTGTTAGGTACAAGTACGTTCGACCAGCACTCGAGTAACACGAAAATGCTCTGCCAACTCAAATGTAATCTACAGGGGGAAGAAGACTTTTATGCTTTAAAAACTATTAAGGAATTATATCGAAATAAATTCGGCGAGCAACTTGCGAATAACTTGGCTTCAGCTGTGTTAAATGTAGGTGTGCTGCCTGTTGGTGACGTGAAAGGCTGTGCCAGTCCGGGACTCGGTTCCAACCCAGATTACACGCTTATGGCGAGCGGTCGCCTTCAGCATTAGGCTATCGTTGCACGGCTCTCCATTTCTACACGTCACGGGCACGTAGTGCATCTATACTTGACACAAGTTATTCACTTCACCTAATTTATTTCGATGTGATTTCGAGCAGCTGTATACCGTCAACAATACCTGCTCATCCAGACATGCAACTAAATAGCTATTGACGAAATTTAGAGAACCAGCACGTGTGGATAGACTGCAGAACGATCCTACTGCTACCAACAAACATTTATTGTAACAACCACGAAGACAAGAGATATCAAGGCTAGTCCAAAATCAAAGTAACCACACCGTCAGGAAATGCGAAACAGATGAAGTGGTCACGTATCGCCGTTCCAGGCAACCTCCTAGCGGAGGTGGTTTGCTGCTGCCTGTTACGAAGTGTCAAGCGTGTAGATGTGAGATATGCAACACTACGACCATAGCTTGTACAGCATAATTGTGTTGTTATGGATGAAAGAAGGGAGAGGGTAGAACCCGGTGCATAGGGACCGCCAATCTTAATGTCCCCATTGGACAGACGAATCACGAACGACAGCATAACGTGCCCTCACTTCATGAGGTGCTATAGAGAGGTTTGGCATTTAATCGAGGACATTGGGGCAAAGACTGGTGGTCAGTAACTCCTCCCCTTGCCAGCAAAACACTGATAGTGGAAATTCTCCACCACCAGGGCCCTGGCCGGCCTACGCTAGAGGCGAGCTACACCGCACTAGCGCGTGTTAACAACCGACTTCGGCTACGCAGGCCTCATACGGAAGCCGTAGTACAATAGTTCTTCAGTTCCCTCCCCCCCTCCCCCCCATCCCCCCAAACATTTTCAAGTGGACCAGAAATACGAATTACTAGCAGTCATACAAGGAATCCCGCATTATGCGCCGTACGGTGGCTCGTGCAGTACGTATATAAATGTAGATTGTCGCTGATCTCTCTATTCGACTGACGAAAGATTGTTGTGCTAAATAATCTCGGTGCACTTGTCGCGGTAATTACCTTTAATAAGCTTGCGGTACTGTCTTGTTTAGGTCAGCAGTAGGACTATCGAAGAAGTAACGGAAACTCACGGAAGTTATTTACCTAAACGAGCTCATCGCGACCGAATATTATGTGCGCAGCTTCGCTGTTTTCATAACGCTGTATAACAGGGAACACCCACTCTGGCTACAAAGCTTTCTGGGTGGCGCCACACGTAGATCCGTGACTTCGTTCTCGCCTCTGTAACGTATCGCACCGACTGTGAGCCAGAAGCAACTTTCCAAATACAACTCTCGAAGGTTACCAGTAGAGGATGTAAGTCTCCTGTCTTCCATCTTTTCTTACCGTTTATCTCGTATCTTAAGGGGGTCGGCATTCCCTCCCCACACCACCATTTCGTGGGCGGAATTAGTGCACCCTAGTTGTCTGCGTCTAGAGTCTGTTTGTGGGTCCCAGCCCAGTATTCACATAGTGGGACGTGGGGAACCGCCTAAAAGCAATATCCAGGGTGGGGGCGCGCCTCTCCGAATCCTGGAAGCTGCGTGCAAAATGTGTGAAATGTGTGTGATATGTTATGGGACTTAACTGCAAAGGTCATCAGCCCCTAAGCTTACACACCACTTAACCGAAATTATCCTAAGGACAAACACACACACCCATGCCCGAGGAAGGACTCGAACCTCCGCCGGGACCAGCTGCACAGTCCATGACTGCAGCGCCCTAGACCGCTCGGCTAATCCCGCGAGCTGCGTGCAACCTGGCGCGGCTGTGCGGGTCGGTTCTGTGTGTAAGTCGCGGTAAAGTGTACGGTGGGTGGTTAGCTGCATCGAAGAAATATAAGGCAAACGAAAATCTTCATCGTTACTTTATCCAACTGCAACCTTTATTGACGTGTATCGCTTCAAGAATTCAGCACATTTGACTACAATGCAAGCTTAATGAACTTAAGTGTACAATGCGTTAATGTAACCATCTGGCACTAAGTCAGCAACTAGTTTTATTGTTTAACTATCCTGACCCCCAGCTTACAAACCACATACTTCATTATCGATGGCTCAGTGTAAAACTTCTATCGGCGAGGCTTTCGCGAAATAAGAGACCTTGGAGTGATACGAATTTCCCCTCGCTCTTGTACAAAGTGCAGTTGTATTGCCCTACCGAATTGTGCAGCGGCCGTTCGATCTCTGACAATAGTGGTCGCTGCCTCTCAAAGAATCCACAATTCGAGCGCAGAACAGGGCTGACGTGCAGTAACGCTGCAAACACCTCTGTCCCGTCGGTGAGTAAAGGGGTGTACTTTGATGATAAAGAAAAAGATAAAAAAACGCGACATGGCCGTATTGCTCGGACTGTGACATTTGAAAATTTAGCATCTTTTTCTAACACAGTGCGGAGTCTCACTCCTTCACTGCAGTTAATTAATGAACTGTACTCGCATAATCCCGTCGCCTTCAGTAGACGACTCTCGTTTTTTTTTCCGTTTAATCCTCGCGACTCCATCTCGTCCTCTGCTAACCCCACAGTTTAAATAACGCCAACTAATTTGGCCTGACAAGCGACCCATATCAGCAGTCTCTGCACGTCTAGTGGCAACTGTCTGCTTAAACTCTGTCTTTGTTAACGTTGTTGTCACACTCTAATTTCTAGAGCCGAAGTAAATCACAGACGTCTGAAGTGCCATTTCATAATATTTGTCAGTACATAAAAGTGGCAACCACCAGGTATCGTAAGAATCAGACGATTTCCGGAAGAAAGTGGTTAGTGAGAAAAGTCAACACTTGTATCTTCAACAGGTACTTTTGTAAATAGAGGCACCACATCGAGACTGACCATAACTTCATTTGCACCTATTTTTACTTGCTTGTTGATGTTGACAAACATCTTGTATTTCGTAATAGGGCACTATTTTGCCAGTCTATATGCCACCGAGTTAAGTGCACTAATGGGATTTCTCAGCGGGCTTCCTCCTATGCGTATTTTAGGAAAACCGTACAATCATAATAAATAATTTTGCGGATGGGCAGCAATCTGCAGTTGTTTACTGGTGACGCTGTGGTGTACGGCAAGGTGCCGAAGTTGAGTGCCTAGTACAGGATGACTTAGACAAAATTTCTAGTTGGTATAGCTCGTAATCATATCGGTTGGACCCTAGACATCTGGAAAATCCCGGCCTGGTCAATGAGTCACCATTTCAGTTGGTAAGAGCTGATGGTAAGACTCGAGTGTGACTCAGACCCCACTAAGCCTTGAACCCAAGTTGACAACAAGACACTGTGCGACCTAGTGATTGCTCCTTAATGGGTGGACAGTGTTTACATGGAATGGACTGAGTGGTGTGTTCCAACTAAAACGATTATTAACAGAAAATGGTTACGTTCGGCTACTTGGAGACCCATCTTCAGCTACTCATGGGCTTCTTGTTGCCAAACAACGATGGAATTTTTGTGGAAGACAATGCGCCATGTCACCGGGCCCCAATAGTTCGCGAATGGATTGAAGAACATTCAGGACAGTTCGAGTGAATGATTTGGCCACGCGTATCGCCCGACATGAATCCCATCAAACATTTATGAAACGTAATCGAGAGGTTAGTCGTGCCGAAATCCTGCACTGGCAACACTTTAACAGGCTCAGTATTTCTGCAGGGGACTTCCAACGACCTGATGAGTAAATGGCACGTCGAGTTGCTAGACTACTCCAAGCAAAAGGAGTTCCCACACGATATTAGGATGTATCCAATGACTTTTGTCACTTCAGTGTGGACTTTATCACATGTATAAATTTTTCCTAACAGTTCCTTTTTAATTCATAAATACAGACAAATTTTGTGATTCTGTAATATAATTACGTTACATGAACTTAATCCATCAGAGTAGTAGCAAACAGCACTTAATAATCGTGCACGTAACCGTTAAGGACTGCACCTAAACGGTCTATGAAAGAAACGTTCTTACGCAAGCGAGAGAGGCAATGCTGAACTGTTCGAAGAAAGTCTCACCGCCAGCGTTGTCACCGTAGGAAGGCGACGAGAGGTGTGCTGATACAGAATCAGTGATACCACACTACTTAAAACGTCTTTGAATAGTAGTTTCCATTCCGCAGAATTTCCAAAGTAATTGCTTCAGAATGCGAACATTAATCGTTTCTGTTTTGTGTTCAGAACGAGCTGGCAAACATAGCGCGTCCATAAAAAGTATGCGCGTTATGGTTTGACTGAAGACAAAACAGAAGTAGTTGCGCTATCTGTCCCTGTAGAATACACTTTAGGAATAAAATTTAACTGTTCTGAGAAGTCTACAAGGCAAAACAGATAAAGCCACCTGGAAAAATAATACATACCTAGGGTGTCCCACAATTCCTATTAGACGCTTCTAGGGACTCTAGAAGGAACTTAATAGAGTTTTGATAAGGAACTCATGTCCGGAGTGTACCTTTTGGATGTTAAATATTTATGGAGATTCGACTGCCTTCAGAGCTCCCGCTTCATGTCACGCAGGCGACGGATAAAATCGGCTCCGCAGCTGCCGACGTGTGTGATCCGTAGCTGCCTCACCTAAGTCTATACTCGACGTTAATAAATTTCGATTCTTCAGAATCGATTTTCTTTCCATTGCCAAAGTATATTTTACATCCACTTTACTTTGACCGTCATCAGTTATTTTGTTGCGCAAATAGCAAAACTCATGTACAGCTGTAAGTATCTCGTTTCCTAATCTACTTCCTTTTGCATCATCTGATTTCATTCGATTACGTTCCGTTTTCCTTGATTTGCTTTTCTTAATGTTCACCTTACGTCTTCCTTTTAGGGAACAGTCCATTGTGTTCAACTTATCTTCCAAGTCTTTTGCTCTCTTCTACAGAAATATCTTATCGTCAGCAAACCTCAAGTTTTTATTTCTTCTCCCTGAATTTTAATTTCTACTCCAAATTTTTCTATGGTTTCCTATACTGTAAGCTCGACGGATACGTTGAATAATATCGGAGATTGTCTACGACCATGCCGCACTCCTTTCTCAATCACTGCTACCCTTTCATGACCATCAACTCCTACAACTTTCGTTTTATTTCTGTTCAAAATGGTTCAAATGGCTCTGAGCACTATGGGACGCAACTCCTGAGGTCATTAGTCCCCGAGAACTTAGAATTAGTTAAACCTAACTAACCTAAGGACATCACAAACATCCATGCCCGAGGCAGGATACGAACCTGCGACCGTAGCGGTCTTGCGGTTCCAGACTGCAGCGCCTTTAACCGCAATGCCACTTCGGCCGGCGTTATTTCTGTACAAGTTGTAAATAGCCTTCCGCTACGTGTATTTCACCACTATTCCTTTCAGATCTTCAAAAATATTATGTTGTTGTTGTTGTGGTCTTCAGTCCTGAGACTGGTTTGATGCAGCTCTCCATGCTACTCTATCCTGTGCAAGCTTCTTCATCTCACAGTACCTACTGCAACCTACATCCTTCTGAATCTGCTTAGTGTATTCATCTCTTGGTCTCCCTCTACGATTTTTACCCTCCACGCTGCCCTCCAATGCTAAATTTGTGATCCCTTGATGCCTCAAAACATGTCCTACCAACCGATCCCTTCTTCTAGTCAAGTTGTGCCACAAACTTCTCTTCTCCCCAATCCTATTCAATACCTCATCATTAGTTACGTGATGTACCCACCTTATCTTCAGCATTCTTCTGTAGCACCACATTTCGAAAGCTTCTATTCTCTTCTTGTCCAAACTGGTTATCGTCCATGTTTCACTTCCATACATGGCTACACTCCATACAAATACTTTCAGAATCGACTTCCTGACCCTTAAATCTATACTTGATGTTAACAAATTTCTCTTCTTCAGAAACGATTTCCTTGCCATTGCCAGTCTAGATTTTATATCCTCTCTACTTCGACCATCATCAGTTATTTTACTCCCTAAATAGCAAAACTACTTTACTACTTTAAGTGTCTCATTTCCTAATCTAATCCCCTCAGCATCACCCGATTTAATTTGACTACATTCCATTATCCTCGTTTTGCTTTTGTTGATGTTCATCTTATTTCCTCCTTTCAAGACACTGTCCATTCCGTTCACCTGCTCTTCCAAGTCCTTTGCTGTCTCTCAAAGAATTACAATGTCATCGGCGAACCTCAAAGTTTTTACTTCTTCTCCATGAATTTTAATACCTACCCCGAATTTTTCTTTTGTTTCCTTTACTGCTTGCTCAATATACAGATTGAATATCATCGGGGAGAGGCTACAACCCTGTCTCACTCCTTTCCCAACCACTGCTTCCCTTTCATGCCCCTCGACTCTTATAACTGCCATCTGGTTTCTGTACAAATTGTAAATAGCCTTTCGCTCCCTGTATTTTACCCCTGCCACCTTCAGAATTTGAAAGAGAGTATTCCAGTTAACGTTGTCAAAAGCTTTCTCTAAGTCTACAAATGCTAGAAACGTAGGTTTGCCTTTTCTTAATCTTTCTTCTAAGATAAGTCGTAAGGTTAGTATTGCCTCACGTGTTCCAACATTTCTACGGAATCCAAACTGATCTTCCCCGAGGTCCGCTTCTACCAGTTTTTCCATTCGTCTGTAAAGAATTCGCGTTAGTATTTTGCAGCTGTGACTTATTAAACTGATAGTTCGGTAATTTTCACATCTGTCAACACCTGCTTTCTTTGGGATTGGAATTATTATATTCTTCTTGAAGTCTGTGGGTATTTCGCCTGTCTCATACATCTTGCTCACCAGATGGTAGAGTTTTGTCAGGACTGGTTCTCCCAAGGCCATCAGTAGTTCTAATGGAATGTTGTCTACTCCCGGGGCCTTGTTTCGACTCAGGTCTTTCAGTGCTCTGTCAAACTCTTCACGCAGTATCTTATCTCCCATTTCATCTTCATCTACATCCTCTTCCATTTCCATAATATTGTCCTCAAGTACATCGCCCTTGTATAAACCCTCTATATACTCCTTCCACCTTTCTGCCTTCCCTCCTTTGCTTAGAACTGGGTTGCCATCTGAGCTCTTGATATTCATACAAGTGGTTCTCTTCTCCCCAAAGCTCTCTTTAATTTTCCTGTAGGCAATATCTATCTTACCCCTAGTGAGACAAGCCTCTACATCCTTACATTTGTCCTCTAGCCATCCCTGCTTAGCCATTTTGCACTTCCTGTCGATCTCATTTTTGAGACGTTTGTATTCCTTTTTGCCTGCTTCATTTACTGCATTTTTATATTTTCTCCTTTCATCAAATAAATTCAATATTTCCTCTGTTACCCAAGGATTTCTACTAGCCCTCGTCTTTTTTCCTACTTGATCCTCTGCTACCTTCACTACTTCATCCTTCAGAGCTACCCATTCTTCTTCTACTGTATTTCTTTCCCCCATTCCTGTCAATTGTTCCCTTATGCTCTCCCTGAAACTCTCTACAACCTCTGGTTCTTTCAGTTTATCCAGGTTCCAAAATATTATACCATTCAAAAATTATCAAAAATATTATACCATTCAAAAATGGTTAAAAGTGTTCTGTAACACTCTGTCAACAAACGGTATAGACCCATGTTTGCATTCCCTTAACCTATCTTCACAGATAAGCCGTAGAGTCGGTATCCCCTCATGTGTTCAAACAGTTCTCAAGAATCCAAATTGATCTTCCCTGAGTACGGGTTCTACAAGTCTTTTCACTCTTCTGTAACCAGTTCGTGTTAGTACTTTCCAGGCATTATTTATTAGACTGATAGATCGGTGAATTTCACGCCTGTCAGGAATTGCCTTGTTTGCAATGGGTATTGTTACATTAATTTTGAAGTCTGAGAGCATTTCGCCTGTCTCATACATCTAGCGCTCGAGAAGGAAGAGTTTATTCGTGATTACCGCTCACAAGGCTATCAGTTGTTCTGACGGAATATCATCTACCTGCGGGACCGTGTTCCAACTTAGGTCTTTCAGTGCTCTGTCAGATTCCTTTCACAGTGTCATGTCTCCAGTCTAGACCCTTTATGTACTCCTTCCAGCTTTCAGGTTTGTCGTCTCTGCTTCCCGTCTGAGCTCTTGATATTCCAAAAGCTGCTTCTCTTTTCTCCAAACGAACCTTTAATTTTGCTATAGTGGATATTTATCTTTCTTCTAGCGAAATATGGTTCTAATTCCTACATTTATCCTCTACCCATTCCTACTTAGCCATCTTCCACTTCCTGTTGCTCATTTTTAGATGTTTGTATTTCCTTTTGCCTACTTCGTTTGCTGCATTTTTTATATTTGCTTCTTTTCATCTCTCAACTTACTGTACTCCTTTCCTCTGTCCTAGTCAACCGCTGCCTAACACTCCATCTGAAACTCTCTAGAACCTCTGGTTATTTCGACTTACCCATATCCCGCTTTCTTAATTTCCTATCTTTTTGCATTTTGTTCAGTTTTGCTCTAGAGTTCATATTCAATTAATTATGGTCAGAATCGAATCTGCCCCTGCAAATGTCTTACAGTTTACAATCAGTTTTCTACATCTCAGCCTTAAATTATACAACCAATCTGAAACATTCAGGTGTCTCCAAGTTTCTTACATGTATACAACCTACTTTCATGATTCTTAAATCAAGTAACAGCAATGGTTAAATTATGCTCTCTGCAAAATTCTACCAGCTGACTCTCTATTTCATTCCTTTCTTCCAGTCCATATTCACCTACTATTTTTCTTTCCCTTTCTTTTCCTACTACCGAATTCCACTCCTCCATCACAATTAAATTTTTTTTCTCCCATATCTATGTGAAAAATTTCTTTTCTCTCATCATGAATTTCTTCAATCACTTCATTGTCTGCAGAGCATGTAGACACATAAACTTGTACTACTGAATTGAGGTGGGCGTTGGCTTTTTGTCTATCTTGGCCATGATCATGTTTTCCCTGTGCCGTTCACAGTATCTTATTCACATTCCCGTTTCCGTATTAATTATTAAACGCCGTCCTGCATTACCACAGTATCGCTTTGTATTTACACTGAAGCGCCAAAGAAACTGGTATAGGCATGTGTACTCAAATACAGAGATACGTAAACAGGCAGAATACAGTGCTGCGGGTGGAAAAGCCTACAGAAAACAGGAAGTGTCTCGTGCAGTTGTTACATCAATTATCGCTGCTACAATGGCAGGTTATCAAGATTTAAGTGAGTTTCAACGTGGTGTTATGTCGGCGCACGAGCGATAGGAATCAGCATCTCAGAGGTAGCGATGAAGTGACGATTTTCCCGTACAATCATTTCACGAGTGTACCGTGAATATCAGGAAACCGGTAAAATATTACATCTCCGACATCGCCGCAATCGGAAAAAGATCCTGCAAGAACGGGACCAGCGACGACTGGAGAGAATCGATCAAAGTGACAGAAGTGCGACCCTTCCGCAAATTCCTGCAGATTTCAGTGCTGAGCCATCAACAAGTGTCAGAGTGCGAAGCATTCAACGAAACATTACCGATATGAGCTTTCGGAGCCGAAGGCCCCTCTGGCGTACCCCTGATGACTGCACAACACAAAGATTTACGCCTCGCTTGTGCCTGTCAACACCGACATTGGAGCGTTGATGACTGGAAACATATTGGCTGGCCGGACGAGTCTCGTTTATAATTGTACGAGTGGATGGGCGTGTACGGGTATGGAGACAACCTCAAGAATCCATGGACCCTACATGTCAGTAGACTGTTCAACTGGTGGGAGCTCTGTAATGGTGTGGAGCCTGTGCTGGTGGGGTGACATGGGACCCCTGATACGTCTAGATACGACTGTGGCAAGTGACACATTCGTAAGCAACCTGTCTAATCACCTGCATCGATTCGTGTCCATTGTGCATTCCGATGGACCTGGACAATTCCAAGCCGAGCGGTCTAAGGCGCTACAGTCATGGACCGTGCGGCTGGTCCCGGCGGAGGTTCGAGTCCTCCCTCGGGAATGGGTGTATGTGTTTGTCCTTAGGGTAATTTAGGTTAAGTAGTGTGTAAGCTTAAGGACTGATGACCTTAGCAGTTAAGTCCCATAAGATTTCACACACATTTGAACATTTTTGACAATTCCAACAGGACATTGTGACACCCCACACGTCTATAATTGGCACAGAGTGGCTCCAGGAACACTGTTCTTAGTTTAAACACTTCCGATGGCCACCAGTCCCTCCAGAGATGAACATTATTGAGCATATCAGGGATGCCTCGCAACGTGCTGTTCAGAAGAGATCTCCACTCCCTCATAATGTTACGGATTTATGGACAGCCCCGCACGAGTCGTGTTTTAAGTTCCCTCCAGCAGTACTTCAGACATTATTCGAGTGCATGCCACGCCGTGTTGCGGCACCTCTGCGTGCTCGCAGGGGTCTACACGATATTACGCAGGTGAGCCAGTTCCTTTGACTCTTCATTGTATAACCCTGTATGCACATCACATGAGTCCTTTTCGTCCTGTCACCGAACTTCACTAACTCCCATTATATATAACGTCAACCTATCCTTTTCCTTCTTCAAATTTTCTGGCCTACCTGTCGATTAAGGGTTTTAACATTCCACGCGTCGATCCGAAGAACGTCAGTAAATTGTTTACTTTAATAAAAGTGGGGTAACAAATGCCTTTAGAAGCTACTTAAACACTGAAATTCACCTAATTCATTTCACCTCATCTATGGAGATTTTACTATTTGGCACCCTCTGGAACACTGATGCTCAACATTCACTCTGTAGTGAAGTTCAGAACAACATAGTGATTGACAAAATTCTAAAATTTCTTGTCAGTGTAAACAGAGCAATTATACTGATACATCATGTAAAAAACATCGTAAGAGCAAGAGAATCGTGGGATCAGGGAGCTTTTCTGCCGTAGGACATTACTTGTTTAATTCCACACCATTTGAATTTACACGTCAGGTCTACTTAATATATATATATATATATATATATATATATATATATATATATATATATATATATATATATATATATATCAGAGAGACGGGAGAAATACAGAACACTTGTTTCATGGCGTGATCCAAGATTAATGACATTCTGAGACTTCAGTTACTTTACTGACGGCTCAGGAAAATGGAGAAATTATGAGCAAGGATTTGCAGCTCATGTAGTCTTCCTCTAGTGTAGAGTCAGACTTTCTGGTCAATATTTCCGTGTGTCCAATGGGGCACTAATACTATATATCATAGAACGAGTCACTTTCAGACTAATTAAATTAAATCACATTTAAATGCAGCTGTCTCCTGACCATTTGCAGACTACTTTATAAAGCTGGAATAAAATATTAAAACTAGTAACAGAAGTTTGTTCATTATGTAATTTTCAGAATAATTTTCAGATATGCAGTTTGCAGGTAATGCATTTTCGTATGGGATTCAGATTTAGTTTCATTATTCTTCACCTTTTTAATCCTTTACATGATCAAACACTTTCATATTGCCAATGTGAATGAACGTTACTTTTAATGCTGTATAATAAAATTAATATTCTATTCATACTGTAGTAAAGAAGTCATTATTCCTCATGAAACGTAACAGATTGTGTTCAATGAATTACCTGAGATAATGTATGTAAGGTGAAGCTACATTTGAAATATAGCTCCTTGTACAAGGTGGTTGTTAATAATATAATTCTAATGGGAGTGCTTTGTACAAATAAAAACATGCGCTATCCTACTGGATGTTCTGAAATTAGTTATTACAGCAATGTTTTTTTTTTTTTTACTAAGCTTTTGATTTTAAAGTGTTTACTGAAATGTAACCAACCAGAAGCCTAAATATTTTCTTTGTCAAACCGAAACCACGATCGTTAAGTTACTGCATCTGAGGAAGTAATACAACAACTGTGCTTTACTGTCACGAATAAAGTCAAAAAGGGAAACTGGATAATCTTTCCTCAAGCATTGTACATGAAAATGGGCATATTTAGCTGGTTTTAATTGTGTGGGCTTCCAGCAGAACTGAAAAATTGTGACTGACGCAAAGTATTCAAATTTCTAATGAACTACATCTACATGGATACTCTGCAGATCACGTTTAAGTGCCTGGCAGAGTCTTCATCGAACCACCTTCACAATTCTCTATTGTTCCTATCTCTTACAGCGCGCGGAAGGAACGAACACCTATATCTTCCCGCACAAGCTCTGATTTCCCTTATTTTGGCATGGTGATCATTCCTCTCTATGTAGGTCGATGTCAACAAAACATTTTCGCATTTGGAGGAGAAAGTTGCTGATTGGAATTTCGTTAGAAGATTCGCAGCAACGAAAAAGTTTTTCTTTTAATTATGTCCATCCTAAATCCTGTAGCGTTTCAAATTTCAGTGACACTCTCTCCCCTATTTCGCGATAATACAAAATGCGTTGCCCTTCTTTGAACTTTTTCGATGTACTACGTCAATCGTATCTGGATCCCACACCGCGCTGGAGTATTCTAAAAGAGGTCTGACAAACGTAGTATAGGCAGTCTCCTTAGTAGATGTGCTACATTTTCCGAGTGTCCTGCCAATAAAACGCAGTCTTTGGTTAGCCTTCCCTGCAACATTTTCTGTGTATTCTTTCCATTTTAAGTTGTTCGTAATAGTAATTCCTAGGTATTTAGCAGAATTTCTGGCCTTTAGATTTGACTGATTTATAGTGTAACCGAAGTTTAACGAATTCCTTTTAGCGCTCATGTGAATGACCTCACGTTCCATTATTTAGGGTTAACTGACAATTTTGACACCAAACAGATATCTGTTCTAAATCGTTTTGCAATTTGTTTTGATCTTCTGATGACTTTATTAGTCAATAAACGACAGCGTCATCTGCAAAGAATGTAAGACGGCTGCTCAGATTGTCTTCTAAATCGTTTATATATATGCGGAACAGCAAAATCCCTATAACGCTACCTTGGAGAACGCCAGCTGCAAACCTGGCATTATCTGGCTATTTATTTGTAGCTGATCTGTTCCCAAGACTTCATACATGTGAAATTTATCTTTGACTTATAAAGCCTCTTTCTGTATAACGTTTTATGTAATGTCATTAGGGACATGAATGAAGAGCCTGTTTGCTTCACTAACATGGCAGGCAGGCACAGTGTTGCCCATGCGATAAACAACTGCCACTAAAATCCCCGCTCGCAACACACGGTGTGGTGGGATGTAGTGGGCCCTGGTTACTTCACCCTGCAGAAACACCAAATGCAACAGCGAGTTGTAACTGATGCGCCCCCCCCCCCCCTCCCCCTACAACCACATCATAATGCCTGGGTTTGGGACTTGTGTGTCGTGGGTGAGTGCACTCGTGTACATTCACTGCACCCACGCACTGACAGAATTTCCTCTCATCGCTGAAGAATACAGTGTGGTACTCCACTGTGCAGTTGACTCTTTTACTCTACCAGAGCAGCCGTGTTTGTTGGTGTCGTGGTGTGAGTGGTATCCATGGTAGCTCGGCCAAGGGAACACGCGGCCTTTTTTTTTTTTACTCTCATTTTGTTCGTTTTAGTTTGTTGCCTCTGCTCGGGGCGGACGTCGCAAGACACACGTTTCAGTTCCGCGTTGATCCATTAACTCAGTTTTTTTTTATTACAAAGGGCAGCTAACCCTCCAACCTAACATGCTGAGCTACCGTGCCGGCAGGCCTTAGGTCTGCCACAAGTAGACGGTTCCAGTGCTTCCTGATGACGCAACAGGTGTAACATAAACTGGGATTTTGCCCCTGGATGTTGTTCGGTGCATCTATCTTGACATGCGTTTTTTCTTCGAGAAAGTCGAGAAACTGATTTACAGACCACTATTGAAAGCAGTAACACACATGTAGTACGTTCGCCGGCCGGGGTGGCTGAGCGGTTCTAGGCGCTACAGTCTGGAACCGCGTGACCGCTACCGGCGCAGGTTCGAATCCTGCATGGATGTGTGTTATGTCCTTAGGTTAGTTAGGTTTAAGTAGTTCTAAGTTCTAGGGGACTGATGACCTCAGAAGTTAAGTCCCATAGTGCTCAGACCCATGTGAACCATTTTTGTAGTACGTTATACACTCCTGGAAATGGAAAAAAGAACACATTGACACCGGTGTGTCAGACCCACCATACTTGCTCCGGACACTGCGAGAGGGCTGTACAAGCAATGATCACACGCACGGCACAGCGGACACACCAGGAACCGCGGTGTTGGCCATCGAATGGCGCTAGCTGCGCAGCATTTGTGCACCGCCGCCGTCAGTGTCAGCCAGTTTGCCGTGGCATACGGAGCTCCATCGCAGTCTTTAACACTGGTAGCATGCCGCGACAGCGTGGACGTGAACCGTATGTGCAGTTGACGGACTTTGAGCGAGGGCGTATAGTGGGCATGCGGGAGGCCGGGTGGACGTACCGCCGAATTGCTCAACACGTGGGGCGTGAGGTCTCCACAGTACATCGATGTTGTCGCCAGTGGTCGGCGGAAGGTGCACGTGCCCGTCGACCTGGGACCGGACCGCAGCGACGCACGGATGCACGCCAAGACCGTAGGATCCTACGCAGTGCCGTAGGGGACCGCACCGCCACTTCCCAGCAAATTAGGGACACTGTTGCTCCTGGGGTATCGGCGAGGACCATTCGCAACCGTCTCCATGGAGCTGGGCTACGGTCCCGCACACCGTTAGGCCGTCTTCCGCTCACGCCCCAACATCGTGCAGCCCGCCTCCAGTGGTGTCGCGACAGGCGTGAATAGTGGGACGAATGGAGACGTGTCGTCTTCAGCGATGAGAGTCGCTTCTGCCTTGGTGCCAATGATGGTCGTATGCGTGTTTGGCGCCGTGCAGGTGAGCGCCACAATCAGGACTGCATACGACCGAGGCACACAGGGCCAACACCCGGCATCATGGTGTGGGGAGCGATCTCCTACACTGGCCGTACACCACTGGTGATCGTCGAGGGGACACTGAATAGTGCACGGTACATCCAAACCGTCATCGAACCCATCGTTATACCATTCCTAGACCGGCAAGGGAACTTGCTGTTCCAACAGGACAATGCACGTCCGCATGCATCCCGTGCCACCCAACGTGCTCTAGAAGGTGTAAGTCAACTACCCTGGCCAGCAAGATCTCCGGATCTGTCCCCCATTGAGCATGTTTGGGACTGGATGAAGCGTCGTCTCACGCGGTCTGCACGTCCAGCACGAACGCTGGTCCAACTGAGGCGCCAGGTGGAAATGGCATGGCAAGCCGTTCCACAGGACTACATCCAGCATCTCTACGATCGTCTCCATGGGAGAATAGCAGCCTGCATTGCTGCGAAAGGTGGATATACACTGTACTAGTGCCGACATTGTGCATGCTCTGTTGCCTGTGTCTATGTGCCTGTGGTTCTGTCAGTGTGATCATGTGATGTATCTGACCACAGGAATGTGTCAATAAAGTTTCCCCTTCCTGGGACAATGAATTCACGGTGTTCTTATTTCAATTTCCAGGAGTGTATGTCCAATACAGACAGCATTCCGCCCATACGTCCATCACACTTCCACCAGACCCGCAATGCGAATCCATTTAAATGGCTGAAGTTATACAACAGGAGCACAGGCTCATCGGTGGGGTGTGATTGTATCCTAGAACGAATGTGGCCCAGTCTGAGTAAGCACAGTTACTGCCTGCGAAGTTAAAGCAGAGGCCAAACAGACATGACAGGCCTCTAGAACGCAATCTGGTCGCTGATGACTGCGAGAAACTAAATATGATGACTTCAGGTTATATGCATATAATATAGGCTGATGCCACCGAACACAGCCATTGTGGGTGTTCCCTTTTTTCCGGCAATGCGTATAAAAATCAACGAAGGTCCAAGTTGACATTCGTACACATTATTGGCGATTGGAAAAGGGAAGATTAAAAGCTTCGGTGGACCACGAAGTAGACTCCGTCACATATTGTGAGGTGGGTTGCATGGTATAACTGTAGGTGTCGACATAGAGGTAGCTGCAAATCTACCACGAAAACACGGAGATGGGTAGGTAGGTAGTTAATGTTTAACGTCCCGTCGACAACGAGGTCATTAGAGACGGAGCGCAAGCTCGGGTTAGGGAAGGATTGGGAAGGAAATCGGCCGTGTCCTTTCAAAGGAACCATCCCGGCATTTGCCTGAAACGATTTAGGGAAATCACGGAAAACCTAAATCAGGATGGTTGGAGACGGGATAAAACACGGAGACAGCTTAAAACACTCCTCTCACGTTAGATTGGTTGTTTGGGGGAAGAGACCAAACAGCGAGGTCATCGGTCTCATCGGATTAGGGAAGGATGGGGAAGGAAGTCGGCCGTGCCCTTTCAAAGGAACCATCCCGGCATTTGCCTGGAGAGATTTAGGGAAATCACGGAAAACCTAAATCAGGATGGCCGGACGCGGGATTGAACCGTCGTCCTTCCGAATGCGAGTCCAGTGTGCTAACCACTGCGCCACCTCGCTCGGTCTCACGTTAGATCAGTCCCTGTTTGTACTAGAGCAACTGTACACGGCCACATCATCTTTAGAGATATAAAAGTCCGCCAGATCTCGAAGGTTTTGATCAGAAATCCACTAACCTGTTTCTTGCAGATGATTTCCCTTCCGCTGCAGTGGAAACGGTGGTCGTGTGCTCGTCCGGTCTGGGTGCAGAGGTACAGCTGCAGTGGTGATTTGTGAAGGGAATCCTCAACTAATGCTTTTGGCAATAAAGAGGGTACAACAATTTAAAAAGAAGTACCATATTATTATGACGTCACATACACTGCAATTCACACTTTATTCGTTACATATTAGTGTCCCCTTTAGCAACTGTAGAGAGTTTACACAGAAGCACTTTACATATATGCGATCTCACAATAACAGACTGCGAATATACAAATATAAGCACTAAGATTAACTGCACTTAACGAGTGCCACTTCCAATCTGTGACTGAACAAGACCACTAGTACCAATTCTACTTTTCATGCAAGAAATTCGAAACTTAATGTAATATGCAGAAGGTACAACCGACACATGTCTGCTCCTAACGGCCGTCCCTTCTCTGACTATGTGGCCAGCGCTGGCATTCATGCTGCGACACGACGTAGGAATTTGCTGCCTTGTTTTTCAGTCAATCAGCGCCCCTGTAATTTTATTTCACTATGTACAGGGTGATTGTAATTAAAGTTAAACTTTCAAACAGCTGTAGAAATAACACCACTGGTCAGAATGACGTCAAATTGCAACGGAATATTATCGGAGAAAACGTAGGGCAGAAGAAAAATAAATAGTTGCAAAATGTAGCAAGAGGTCGCGCTATAAGAATCATAATTTAATACTGATCGACTACAAACGACAAATGAATCATACAACAATGCGTAACGTGTACATTTGACGTTAAATAAACTGTAGTACTCACTGTGCATGGGTGTAAAGGTGTACTTAGTTACGTAAGCCCATCCGCCACGGGAAGGTCATATCACATCGAATGGAAAAAATAGGTTTTTAATTATCTTGAGACAGAAAACCGCACCAAAAGCATCACTCACATCGGTTTTTAACTGTCATGAGGCCAAAAAGCGCATGAAATGAGTAAGTCACATCAGGTTTTAATTGTGCTGAGGCCAAAAACCGCATAAAATCCATCAATCAAAATGAAATCCAATTATTAATTTCCGTGTGACTGGCGCAAAACATGTTCAATATGCTGTCCTCCGTTTTCTGCAACAAGTTGAAATCAAGAAACAGCATGTTCCACAACTGATCGAAGTGTTACCGGGGTCACATTCGGAATGTGTTGCCCAATGCGTGCCTTAAATGCAGCTATGTTTGCAATCGGAACACTAAATAGAACATCTTTCAGACAGCCCCACAGCCAGAAGTCACAGGGATTGTGATCGGGACGGCCAGGCTGTAGGGAAATGGCCGCTGATAATTCTAGCGTTTCCGAAATGGCATTTCAGAAGCTGCTTAACTGGATTTTCAATGTGCGGAGGTGCGCCATTTTGCGTAACAATGATCCACACATCCACGCTGTTGGAGAGTTGGAATGACGTGGTAGCGCAAAAGACACTCATAGCGCTTAAGAGTGACGGTACAGGTAACAGGACAGAAAACACCTCTTTCTTCGAAAACATATGGCCCTACGCTAAATGATGCCGTAAACCCGCACCACACAGTGACGTTTTCAGGATGAAGTGGTGCTGGTTGATTTGCGTGTGGATTTTCAGTTGCCTGTATTCGACAATTCTGTGTATTGACATATCCTGTCAGATGGAAGTGAGCTTCGTCTGTCGACAAAATCTTCCACGGCCAATTATCGTCCACTTCCATGCTAGCAAGAAATTCTAAAGCAAAGGTCTCTCTTGCTGGCAGGTCAACAGGAAGCAACTCGTGCATTTGGGTAATTTTGCATGGCTAGGAAAGCTGGATGTTATGTAGGATTTTACGCACCATGCTCGCGGGTATATCCAATGTTCGGGCAATTCTCCGTGAACTACACGTTTGCACACCACCACTCGTCTCTTCCTGCATTTCTGTGGCCACTTCTTGCACTGACGTCGATTCAATTCGTTTCCTCCCTCTACCATGTTGCACTCTGAAAGAAACGGTCTTTTAGAATTTTCCCCAGACCCACGGCAGTAATCGAACCAACGCCTTTCGTCAAACCCTTCAGTGCCTAGAACTTCTGCACAGCGGCTTGTGCACGGTCATCATTCTTGTAATACAGCTTTACAAGCAGAGCGCGATCCTCCATTGAGACAACCATAGCAAACGTCGCACATGCGAAAGGAGGAAGAGCCCAGTACCCGGCGTGTTTCTACCAACTTCAATGGTTTGTACGAATGACAGGTGTTTTCATTTATGCATTCTGACACATACAGAGCCATCTATTGATGAATTTTCACAAATTTTTTTTCTCCTGCGATACGTTTTCCCCCGTTTCCGGTAATGTTCCGTTGCAATTTGACGTCATTCTGACCAGTGGTGTTATTTCTACAGAGGTTTGAAAGTTTAATTATAATCACTCTGTATACATTGCTACCTAGCTCAGCCAATAGCGTTCTCGTACGTGGCTGAGAACAAGCCACGTGACCCAGGTGCCAAGCTGGAAATGCCACATCATCCAACTCCATGCAGTAGGCTGGTGCCGTATTGCAAGACATTACAAAATAGTAGGCACCCATTATCTGGCATCAGTGTTTCCAGCTGGTGCGTGCGGGCTGCGTCAGAGCAGGTAGGCGAGGCGGTAGCAGAGCGCCGGCTGCACAGGGAGACGCCAGGCGGCGTGCAGCGTCGCGGCGCATTGTGCGGGCGTCGCTGCCTGCGCCTGATAAGGACCGACGCCCCGACGTCACGGCGTCCCTCCCTGGCGTCGAAGGAGGCCGCAGCCAGCCGCCTGATAGCCAGTGTCACCAGCAAGCTGACATTCGTAATACTAAGCTTGTGTGAGTGGTTGCCAGCTATCACCGTAGTCGAAAAAATGACGAAAAGTATGAGATTATCCTGTAGGGGGGCTGTATGCCCGTAGAACCCTCAAGAGAAAGGACGGTTTAACCCCAGATGACACAGGCTGCAACTTGGGGCGCCAAGCTGAGAGGGGCATGTAAACACACAACTGAAAAATACTAAGAGATGCCTGTGTGAGAAATTTATACATACTGCGCTGACGTAAGCTGTCGCCAGCAGCCAGGTTGGCAAACACGTAGTGCGAAGGTCGAAAGTAGGCGCTGGATCAAGGGCACCTATCAGGAAAGAGGCCAGAGACACACCAACAAGCAACATGCCACCATCGCCCTCTCCACAGCATGTGTTTAGGCTGTCACTGCTGACCGGAGGGCCCCTCTGACTCACACTCCACGTCACAGGCTATGATACTCCATAGCAACCAGATTAGTGACTACCGTGGGACTAAACTTTCTAATAGCAAGATTATTGATATTGTCTGCAAGAGGACATTTTACTGATGAGCTGGTACTACAACACATGTATTCAAGATAAGTAAATTTACATGCAAATCCCGGGTTCCCGGGTTCGATTCCCGGCGGGGTCAGGGATTTTCTCTGCCTCGTGATGGCTGGGTGTTGTGTGCTGTCCTTAGGTTAGTTAGGTTTAAGTAGTTCTAAGTTCTAGGGGACTTATGACCACAGCAGTTGAGTCCCATAGTGCTCAGAGCCATTTTTACATGCAAATAAACCAACTGTATTAACCCATATGTGCACTTATATTGTAGAAAGGGGATACGAGCCACCCCTTGCTTCCTACAGTACAAGATTAAAATGGCGACAAGGAAACCAACCATACAGTATATCATATGTAGCAGCAAAACGACACATGTGAAATTAGAGTGTAATAAGAGGTGTAAAACTACTGTAAGCTACCATAGACTATCATAATTTACGGTAGGCTAAATGGCTCTGAGCACTATGGGACTTAACTTCTGAGGTTATCAGTTCCCTAGACCTTAGAACTACTTAAACCTAACTATCCTAAGGACATCACACACATCCATGCCAGAGGCAGGATTCGAACCTGCGACCGGAGCGTTCGCGCGGTTCCAGACTGTAGCGCCTAGAACTGCTCGGCCACACCGGTTGGCCAGGGTAGACTAAAGACGTTTTCGTTGTGGCGTTGGTCAGTTAAGATGAAAACCGCTTTAGCAGTACATTAGATGTGTAGCACATCTATCGCGCATTATCTTATTTAGATCCTTTTATTTTTGTGTGCAATCACTGTCTTACTAGACTGGCCTAAAAACCGGAGCTGGTGAATCATCTCCAAACTGAGTGAGGATATATGAAGGGCCATGTAAACTATGGATCAATTTTGTTCTGCGTATTTAGCCCTCTGTCTGTTACTTAAAAATAAATAAAATTTATAGCAAAATTGAAACTGTCGAGTTACAGTTAAATGTTGCAGCAATATATATATATATATATATATATATATATATATATATATATATATATATATGTATATAAAAAACATCTTTCTGTTATTCATAAACAATGTTCACTTTTATTAATAATAACGGAAAACTCTTGAGTTTGAGCATTATGAAGTATGTTCCATTGTGTACAAAATAGCAACAATATTTATATAGGTTTTTTATGTTTGTGCAAATATACTTTACTTGTGTCAAAACTAATTCCTTTGGTCACATAAAAGCGCAAAAGTTATTTGGTCAACTAATTTTTATTACTTAGAGAATGCAATTCCATTTTGCAAGGATGTAATATACACACTGAGAAATGTGTGGTTCTCATTATGTGCAGAACAAACAAATAAAGAAGTCGCCGGCTTGGTCCTCCACTCACATATTCCTCTATATTTGTTTCCGTACCCGTGCTACCAATACTATCGGCAATTCTATCACTTACTACGTATTTTGTTTACTGTGCAAAAACTGCGGAATCGTAGCTTAGGTAGAGCGAAACTGTAACTACAGCAGAAGCAAAAACGTTTCGGACAGCATGGCGTCGCAAAGGAGCCGTTTGCGAAATAACTGCTAATGCGTCATTGCGAGCCGTTACTGCCGTCGGTGTAGACTGACATATTTCCCTGGTTATTGTAAATATATTTGAACTCTTAGATTTGTGATTATCTCCCCATCTAACTAGGTTGAAATTCCTCCCAAGTTTTATCTTAACAATAAAAACAATGGTACAGTGGTGTGCAAAACTTAAGCACTAAAGTAACTTCCACATGACATGTCACTGCCGAGCATATCTCGATGAAACTTGGACCATAGATTGGAAAAAAGAACTGTTACAGTGTAGGACACAAGGTAATTGAAAAAAATACTTAATGAGATAAACATAAATAACAATTTCGTTCAAAGACAGTAATTGCACTGAAATCACCTCGAACTATGATGCCGCTCTCGACAATACACGAATCAAGACATGGTTCTTAATAGGGTGTGTAATCAACACGAAGAGCAATGCAAGCTCTGCAACTTGCTCCCATGCTGCCTTCAGTAGTGGTAAGAAGTTCTTGTGTCACGGCTTTCGATTTCTCCACCAGCGCGGACGCCGACTGGTAGATAGTCGTTGGTGAGTGTGAATGTGTAATATATCTCCCAAACGCATTCTTCACACACTCGATGGGAATGGGCAGGCCAGTTCAGACGTAGAGTACCCTGTAGTGGTAAGTGTGGTGTCACCGCCAGACACCACACTTGCTAGGTGGTAGCTTAAATCGGCCGCGGTCCATTTAGTACATGTCGGACCCGCGTGTCGCCACTGTGTAATCGCAGACCTAGCGCCACCACCAAGGCAGGTCTCGTGATACGAGAGAGCACTCGCCCCAGTTGTACGAGAACCTAGCTGCCGCCCAGTTGTACGAGAACCTAGCTACCGACCAGATGTACGAAGCCTTTCTCTCTCATTAGCCGAGAGACAGAATAGCCATCAGCTAAGTTAATGGCTACGAACTAGCAAGGCGCCATTTGTATCAGTGCCTATAGCTTACGAGTATTCAAGAGAGATGTATTCCAAGGACTAATAAAAAGATAAGTAATAAGCATCTACATACCATTTATAAGTTCTCATGTTCCAGACTTCACGCCCGTCTGCGTTAGCCTTGCGTGCCCTATCGGCTACAGCGTTAGTCTAGCTTGCCTTTTCAGCCATCTCAACTTCACGGTGTCGGCCCAGATACCGACACAACAGTAAGAAGTTCTAGTGTCAGGGCTTTCGATTTCTCCACCAGCGCGGACGCCGACTGGTAGATAGTCGTTGGTGAGTGTGAATGTGTAATATATCTCCCAAACGCATTCTTCACACACTCGATGGGAATGGGCAGGCCAGTCCAGACGTAGAGTACCCTGTCGTACGAAGGTCTCCTCCGCCTGCGCTGTTCGATAAGGCCATGTATTGTCATCCATAAAATAGAGTCGGGAGCGAATGCAACTCTCAAAAGACGCAGATCTGGAATCGATGCACAAAAACATGCACTTGTGGGTGTACTGTGTTCAAAGATTTGGAGGTTTGCTTTTAACTTTGTGTTCCCATACCATGAAAACGATCCTGTTAGACGTTGTTTTTGGGTGCACAACCTGTTCACAACTCTCGCCACATCAGAGTACGTCCAGAATCACAACTCATACTGAATCCAGTCAAGTCCTTGGCACCATCCCCAACGGTGCTATCTGCGTGCGGACGTCTACGGAGGTATCTGTTCGTACGATCGAAATACATCGCCAGTTCTACATGTGTGAGATTTCGTGGGAAAGTCCTTGGAGAATATCATTACGTTACTCAAGTATTAGTGACGATACGACCTTCTTTTTAACGTCGAAAGGAAATACTTTTGTATATATCAGTAGCGGATGAAGTGACGCTGACCTTCTCTTAGAGCCTGCAGGGGATTCTTACTCCAGTGTAACTCATGGTCCAGAATTACTCCCAAATTCTCTGCAAGAGAAGAATAGGTTATTTCTTTGTCGTTTAGGATGAACGGTGGAAGAGACTCTCTGAACTGCGTGGGAATAAGTCTATTGTGAGTGACTAACAATAAGATTGCTTGCCTTTTAGATGGATTAAGTTTCGAACCTATGCTCTGTACCCTCCCAGATAGGGCAAGTAAATCAACATTTACATGCCGGCTGGCTGTGCACAGGTTTTATACTTAGATATAACTGAAGGTCGCGCGCGTATAGGTCATATTTGTAGCGGGAGAGAATGGCTGACCAATGATTAACATATAATGAGAAAAGTAATGGGGCCAGTGCTGATCCCTGTGGGACACCTGATACTACGTCTCTCTATTATGACCCTTTTGTTCCAAATATTACACACAGTTGTAAGGTATCGGTTGGACCACTGTACAGCGCAAGAAGAAAAATTTTGTCTCGTGAGTTTAGCAAGTTCTAATGACCCTCCCTTGGCCACTAGAAAAATTATTAAGTATTCCTAATAAGAGCAAAAACAAGAAACAGGCAGACACCCTCGGAACTTTCCGCTGCAGAATTGATTGTACCTGCTGTTCCCTACTCTTATCAGGTCCTCTGTCCTTTGATGTTACTTTTGAATATGAAAATGGAAATTGACTTTTCATCAAAATTGAAATATTTAGTGTTGTGGATCTTAATTACAGTCTTCTTGGCTGTAAAAGAGTAAATTATTGATTTTGCAGTAATGCTTGGCTTCTCCGGAGTGCAATCGAACGCACCCAAGGTTAAAGTTCTTCTTAGTAGCCAGTGTAAGAGACAGCTTTTCAAGATCTGCGTCGCACTGTAGCTCTGAAAAACTATTTACCGTTATTGAAGAGCAATTCAGACGGATACGATTCTTAACAACTCTAATAGTCTGTGTCGGTAGAGCAAGTTCCACAATTTTTCGCTTTTCACAAAAGAGAATTTGCTCATTCCAAAAGACCGTGATATTAAACAGGGATCGCACAGTACTACCTATCATTCAAAATCTTAGGTGTTCTGCTTGCTTGCACTTTGAATCGTAATTAGTAGGAGAGGAAAGATGAGCATAATAATTCAAATGGTTCAAATGGCTCTGAGCACTATGGGACTTAACATCTGAGGTCATCAGTCCCCTAGAACTTAGAACTACTTAAACCTAACTAACCTAAGGACATCACACACACCCATGCCCGAGACAGGATTCGAACCTGCGACCGTAGCGGTCGCTCGGTTCCAAACTGAAGCGCCTAGAACCGCACGGCCACACAGGCCGGCATAATAATTCACTGGAGAAAAGTTTTACCTTTTATGCTAACGATTATTATTTCATCAAAACGTTCTTCTCAATGTTCAACTATTACAGTATATATTCAGTTTCTTACAAGAGCGCATATTGACAAAAATTAATATTATAGTCGCCTGCTGTTTGCCCATACTCGTTTCGCTTCACCAGTCACTTTATTAAGAGCTGATGTCGTGCTGCGATTTTACTAGAAACCCGTCTAGTATTCATCTAAAAGGATAAATAATTGGTAATTTGCTCGTGGGATGTGTATTGTAAAGCCTTGGATAGCTCTGGAAGAATGACAATGGGTGTGTAGTCGGAAGGCTGTTTCCTTCTCGGATAATGGTTTTATGACTCCCTACTTCCAGGATTTAGGGAAGATGCTGGAGATAAGAGAATGGCTGAAAATGCCCATACGTGCGAATTGTTCCTATTACTTGTCATCTTCACCATGTAAACAACGAAAGATTTATTGCAATCTTTATAAATAAACGAATAATAAATGCATAGTGGCTCGCGCCTTGGAGTACGTACACTCCTGGAAATTGAAATAAGAACACCGTGAATTCATTGTCCCAGGAAGGGGAAACTTTATTGACACATTCCTGGGGTCAGATACATCACATGATCACACTGACAGAACCACAGGCACATACACACAGGCAACAGAGCATGCACAATGTCGGCACTAGTACAGTGTATATCCACCTTTCGCAGCAATGCAGGCTGCTATTCTCCCATGGAGACGATCGTAGAGATGCTGGATGTAGTCCTGTGGAACGGCTTGCCATGCCATTTCCACCTGGCGCCTCAGTTGGACCAGCGTTCGTGCTGGACGTGCAGACCGCGTGAGACGACGCTTCATCCAGTCCCAAACATGCTCAATGGGGGACAGATCCGGAGATCTTGCTGGCCAGGATAGTTGACTTACACCTTCTAGAGCACGTTGGGTGGCACGGGATACATGCGGACGTGCATTGTCCTGTTGGAACAGCAAGTTCCCTTGCCGGTCTAGGAATGGTAGAACGATGGGTTCGATGACGGTTTGGATGTACCGTGCACTATTCAGTGTCCCCTCGACGATCACCAGTGGTGTACGGCCAGTGTAGGAGATCGCTCCCCACACCATGATGCCGGGTGTTGGCCCTGTGTGCCTCGGTCGTATGCAGTCCTGATTGTGGCGCTCACCTGCACGGCGCCAAACACGCATACGACCATCATTGGCACCAAGGCAGAAGCGACTCTCATCGCTGAAGACAACACGTCTCCATTCGTCCCTCAATTCACGCCTGTTGCGACACCACTGGAGGCGGGCTGCACGATGTTGGGGCGTGAGCGGAAGACGGCCTAACGGTGTGCGGGACCATAGCCCAGCTTCATGGAGACGGTTGCGAATGGTCCTCGCCGATACCCCAGGAGCAACAGTGTCCCTAATTTGCTGGGAAGTGGCGGTGCGGTCCCCTACGGCACTGCGTAGGATCCTACGGTCTTGGCGTGCATCCGTGCGTCGCTGCGGTCCGGTCCCAGGTCGACGGGCACGTGCACCTTCCGCCGACTACTGGCGACAACATCGATGTACTGTGGAGACCTCACGCCCCACGTGTTGAGCAATTCGGCGGTACGTCCACCCGGCCTCCCGCATGCCCACTATACGCCCTCGCTCAAAGTCCGTCAACTGCACATACGGGTCACGTCCACGCTGTCGCGGCATGCTACCAGTGTTAAAGACTGCGATGGAGCTCCGTATGCCACGGCAAACTGGCTGACACTGACGGCGGCGGTGCACAAATGCTGCGCAGCTAGCGCCATTCGACGGCCAACACCGCGGTTCCTGGTGTGTCCGCTGTGCCGTGCGTGTGATCATTGCTTGTACAGCCCTCTCGCAGTGTCGGGAGCAAGTATGGTGGGTCTGCCACATCGGTGTCAATGTGTTCTTTTTTCCATTTCCAGGAGTGTATTTTGATGTGCGCCACGGACTTTAACTTTACCCATTAGCATATAAGTTACCGACAAAACTGACATTACTTGCTGTTCAACGAATATGTATTTTTCGAAGTGTGTATTTGGTGAGTGCTTATTGTAGAATCTTCATGCACGATTACATCTCCTCAACTTCTACTGAATGAACAATTACTTCTCTGGGTCCTTAGTACGCTTTCTGTTTGTAGTGTGCTTCCATATACGGCGGAAAATTTCTTCCAATTAAGATGACGCCTGTTGCGAAACATTCGCCTGTATTCAAGTCGTGCGACACGGAACAGCTGTTCATAGAGGACAGAATGATATGCTATTCAGGCCATCCCTGGTTGTCAGATATCACTGTTACCCTAACGGAGGAACATCCTGGCTAGAAAGCGGATGTAGAAAACGCCCAGGAGGCAACTGGTGTTACTCACCGACAAACTAGAGAGTGGCTGGCTGGTAGAGTCAGTGCGACTACAATGAGAACTTTAGGGAATTGTTCAAAATGATCTTTGTCAATCCATGTAGAAGCGTGGTGCATCTTTCGACAGGGTGTGGTCTTTTTTCACTCATCTTCAACGAATCGAAATCAAGCAAAGGGGCGTCGCCAAACTTCAAGGCAAAAAGTTCTGTTTCAAACTGATTTTTACATTGTTATAAGAGACCTCATAGGATGGTGTTCAATTAGTGACCTATCTAAAAAATATCGAGCAAGGTGCTAGTAGAATACGGTGATATGAGTCTCCGCGGACTGTGCAGTCTGCCACAGGTGTAAAACAGCCACTACAGTGACTACAAATGCGTTGTATACCTACCTGTCCTAAACGTGTGATATACACTGACGCGCCGAAGAAACTGGTACACATGTCTAGTATCGTGTAGCGCTCTCGCGAGCACGGAGAGGTGCCAGAACACGACGAGGCATCGATTAGACTAATGTCTGAAGTAGTGATGGAGGAAATAGGCACAATGAATCGTGAAGAGTACGAGGAGGGGGAGATCTGTTCTGAACAGCACGGTGCAAGGCATCACAGATATGCTAAATAATGCTCATATCTGGGGAGTTTGGAAGTGTCAAATTCCGAAGAGTGTTCCTGGAGCCACTCTGTAGCAATTCTTGACGTGTGGGGCGTCGAATTGTCCTGCTGGAATTGCCCAAGTCCATCGGAATGCACAATGGACATGAATGGATGCGGGTGATCAGACAGGATGCTTTCGTACGTGTCACCGGTCAGAGTCGTATCTAAAGGTATCAGGGGTCCCATTTCACTCCAGCTGCACGCGACCCACACCATTACAGAACCTCCACCAGACTTGAACAGTCCCCTGCTGACATGCAAGGTCAATGGATTCTCCATTGTCTCCATTGTCTCCATACCAGTTCACTTTCATCCTCTCGATGAAAAAATTTGAAACTAATCTCATCCGACCAGGCAACATGTTTCCAGTCGTCGACAGTCCAACGTCGGTATTGACTAGTCCACGCGAGCAGTAAATCTTTGTGTCGTGCAGTCATCCAGGGTACACGAGTGGGCATTCGGCTCCGAAAGCCCATATCGATAATGGTTCGCACGCTAACATTTGTTTATGACCCAGTCTTGAAATCTGCAGCAATTTGCGGAAGAATTACACTTCTGTTACGTTGAAAGATTCTCTTCAGTCGGCGTTGGCCCAGTTCTTGCAGGATCTTTTTCCGATCGCGGCGATGTCGGAGATCTAATGTTTTACCGGATTCCTAATATTCACGGTACACTCGTGAAATGGTCGTACGGGAAGATTGTCAGTTCATAGCTACCTCTGAGATGCTGCGTCCTATCGCTCGTGCGCCGACATAACACCACGTTGAAACTCACTTAAATCTTGATAACCTGCCATTGTAGTAGCGGTAACCGATGCAAAAACTGCGCCAGACTCTTCTTGTCTTATATAGGCTTTGCCGATCGCAGCGTCGTATTCTGCCTGTTTACATGTCTCTTTATTTGAATACATATGCATATACCGGTTTCTTTGACGCTTCAATGTATTTATCGTATGTTATTCCTAATTTAGGTAGAATAATAAGTAGGGTTGCCACAGACTTGTAGCGCTTACAAATTCTTCGAAGACCTTGTTTCGGAACCTCATTCAAAGTTCAATCCATACAGTTTGTATGCTTTGCTCTTGAGCTGAGATGTCGGGCACGTAGGCACTGTCCATAGTCCACGAAATTTTAATGGACAGAGGGAGAGAAGAAATTTGCCACCATCTATCACGAGTTATGAGGTCCTTCAGGAAGTTTCCAGAGACTCTTCTGGTGTTGTGGGTACTAGATACAGGTGCAACACCTAGGACGGCAGGCCTCAGTCACGTTCTCCGGTAAACATAAAATATTAAGTGATGAGTAATGAAGCCGACAGATGAGCCGATGAAAATGGGAACGTATCAGACAGGATCAGAAAGACACGTGAAGCAGCACAGCTACTCATTTTTTGTTTAAAGAATGTTCTGGTATTTGACTGTAAGTTACCATTTATTACTTCATACAATCAAGCCCACTTGAAAACAGTTATAAAGCCTAAACATTGACTGTGTGAAGTAATCAATTGTAATTTACAATGTAATGGTGGAATTTTTTCTTCAAAGAGTACTAAATGACTGTGCTTCCTCACGAAAGGAAGATGATTAACGGATACAGCAGTTGCTGAGGATTGTCGTTTGGAGTTGAGAAGTGGCAGCGACGGAATGCCGAGGAAAACTGACTGACTACTGTCAGAGTCTTCGAGTCATCTACTAAGTGATCTGCGTTATGAGTAGTTGCTGTACCAGGAACAAACAGGCAACCAATATGTATGTCTCCTAAATGTAAAAGTATTATGCTATACACCTCCTCAGCACAAACGTAACTCCTTATTGATAACTATTGTGTATTATCTCTACATCCTCTATTGACATCGATTCAAGTTTAGGTTCCTCCCACTAGTCACAAACCTTGGCCTTTATCACTGTCAAGATTTAAATGAATCTGCTTCACTATACAGGGTAAAAAGTATTTAAACCGACAAACTCTGGGAGGTTGTAGGGGACATCAAAACAAATACTTTTCTCTAATGTCATTTTTTCCTATGAGGATTATTTAAGCCAGTGGCGGCCATATTAAGCTCTTCAGTTTTTATAGGCCGTATTACGATCTTCAGTTGTTAGAGAGCGTATTACGCTCTTCAGCTGTAGGCAACTGCTGTCCAGCAGTGTATTAGTCCATTGTCTCTGTTTACTGATGGATCCCTACGCCTGGAGTGAGTACACTGATATGGTTGGTGCGTACTACGTAGCACACCCCAACGGACGAGCTGCACAGCGGGTTTATCAACAACAATATCCTAATCGCCATACCCCGCATCATACGACCTTTTCTGCTGTGTACCAACGTCTGCGTGAGACCGGGTCATTTAGCAGATTACCTGCACAGGGACGCCGTCGCACGGTAACGCTGCAATTTGAGGAAGCTGTCTTGCAGCATGTCGAGCGGGATCCTTCAATCAGCACTTGTGCAACTGCACGTAACATGGGGAAGAACCAGACGAATGTAAGAATAGTCACTCAACAACAATTGTTACGTCCATTTCATTTACAGCGTGTCCACAACCTGCAACCAGTTGATTATCCACCCAGAGCACAGTATTCGCAGTGTTACCTGGAACAGTGTTAAATGCATCCTATATTTCCATCCTCTATGTTGTTTACCGATTAATCAACGTTCGGGCGTGACGGAGTCTTCAACATGCACAATTCGCATGTTTGGAGTGAGGATAACCCACATGCCACAGTTACTAGCGCTCATCAAGTGCGGTTCTTCGTTAATGTGTGGGTCAGTGTTGTTGGGGACTGTTTAATTGGGCCGTATCTACTACCTAGGCCATTAAATGGAAGGAACTATTACAATTTTCTCCCCAGAGCATTGCCAGAATCGCTGGAAGACGTCCCGCTCCCTACAAGACAACGCATGTGGTTCCAACATGACGGGGCGCCGGCACATTTCAGTCGTCGTATGCGTCGATTCCTGGACCGACGGTTCCCAGAAACGTGGATTGGCAGAGGTGGTCCTGTACCATGGCCTGCTCGATTCGCAGATGTGTCCCCTCTGGACATTTTGTGTGGGGAGAGATGCGTAACCTTGTTTATGCAACTCCTGTTACATCAAAAGAGGATCTGATTGCCCGGATAGCAGCAGGAGCAGGAACAATTCAGGATACTCCTCTGGTTTTTGCCCATGTCAGGCAGAACATGATCCGACGGTGTAACCTTTGTTTACGTGTCAATGGAGGCATTTTTGAAAATCTACTGTAATTGAAATTGGGTTGTGTTAATGTGTTATCTCTTGGACATAAAAAAAAGGGAAAAGTGATTGTTGGTTTAATTAATTTGCCGCCAGATAGATCTTCCTCTACCGGTTTATTACTCCTCATAGGAAAAAATGACATTAGGGAAAAATACTTGTATTGATGTCCCCTACAACCTCCCAGAGATTGTCGGTTTAAATACTTTTCACCCTGTACTCAGTGTGGTAAAATACCGTGCTTTCCAAATCCTGATTGCAAATGGCATGGCAGGTAGCGAACCGTCCACCAGACAGCAGACCAGAGCGGGCGAAACCTTAGAGCATTCACGCTGAGCCCAACAGAAGTATCTGGGGTATGCGGCAAGTGAAGAGGGGGCGTCGGGCAGTGAAGTGATCAGTGACGACGTAAAGCACGTCCCGCTCGTACCAGCTTTTTTCATCCTTGTACACAGTCACTCCTACAGCGCATCCCACCAGCAAAAACAAGTGCTGCTTCCAGACCTGGTACCAGTCAACCATGTATGTTCTGAAGGCAGCTGAAATTAAACAGGCCAACGGCTTTGGCGCAGTGGTAACACCGATACGCATCAGATAACGGAAATTAAGCGCTGTCAGGCCTGGCAATAACTTTGATGAGTGACCATCCGATCTGCCGAGCATTGTTGGCAAGCGAGGTCCACTCAGCCCTGCCACTGCGGTGCCAACTGACGAGCTGCTTGATTGAGAACTAGCGGCTCCGGTCACGAAGACTGACAACTGGCTGGAGAGGGATGTGCTGACCACAGGCTTCTCCTTATCTGCAGCCAGTGGAACCCATAGGCTGAAAACGACACGACGGTCGGTCTGTACCGATAGGCCTTAAAGTCTGTTCGGACGGAGATTGTTTCGACATGAAACTAGCAACTTCGCAATGCTTTGCAGTTGCTAAATATGTGTGGCAAATGGATATATGTTTTAAGCTCTGTCTACTATCCCTCTCTCTCCTTCCCCGCCCCCCCCCCCTCTCTCTCTCTACCCACGGAATTGCTTAAAATGAATGGGTAAAAAGGTTGGGATCATTGGCACAAGACATCAGATGAATTCGCAATTGCGAATAATGGCTATCATCAGCTGTAGAATGGAATGACGACAATGAAAATATGTGCCTGACCGAGAATCGAACCCGGATTTCCCGCTTTGGGTCTGGCCGTGAGTCGTGCACGGATAGCCGAATGGTAAGGCGACCGCTCGCGACAAGCGGGAAATCCGGGTTCGACCCGGTCCGGCACATATTTTCACTGTCGTCATTCCATTCTACAGCTGATAGTAGTCATTATTCGCAATTGCGAATTCATCTGATGTGTTTCGTAACGGCTGTTGTCACCGGAGTGCATCGTTTTCAGAATAACACAAGCAACGCAACATTGCGTTTATCTGCCGATACCGGGCATGTGACTTTCAAGCACAAGGTCTAATCTGTACGGGAATACAAATATTGGATGTGCGAGTACACATCGTAGACGTATGTTTGACGGCATGTCGCAGTTTGGGTCTGCACGGCCAGCCGTATGGTTAGTTCCACTTCCAGCGCCGAGCGGGAAGGTGGTTGTTTATTTCACTTGCCGCAGCATTGCTTGTGTGAAGTTTTCCTCGTTAGTGTTGTTCTGTCTGTCGAGTGAGTCGTAGCGCGTACACTCCGCGTAACTGTCTGTCTGTGTTCGTCTACTTGCAGCGTGGTCAGCCGCTCCCCTATAGCTACTATGGTTTCTACGAGTATTGCACGGAAAGGTACTGTGTGCTTTACTTTCGATAAAACAACGCGACACGTGCAGTCTAGGTCTCTAGAAATAAACGATTGGCTTGTCGATACATTTAACGTGAACTCTGATCAGTTCCACACCGCTTATTTTGATGCAGTTTTACGTGAAATTTACGGATCCGCTTCACATTGAAAGATTGCTGTCGCGACACGGCTCTCAAGTCCCGTTCAGGCATCGCGATAATTCCGTTAGTATGGTGTTACTCGCAGATGCTCAAATTGACTATACCAGTGTTCGAGTGTTCAACTTCCCGCCGGAAGTTGTTAATACTTTCTAAGGGACATATTAACTCCTTCCTGAAAGACATTCGTCGTGAACGCTGGTCTACTCAACACAGATTACAGTGGAATTCGTTCCGTGGAAATCCACGTCAAACGCAATATTCCATCACATTTACAAGTGTGTGGTTACCGCGTTAGTGTCATGTATGCTGGTCAAGAGGGAACCTGCTTCCTATGTAAAGAAAGGGGACACGTTCGGTCTAATTGCCCGTGGAGGGTTTTGTATTGAAGCCGTCATTTGTGCTGCGTCGCAAATTGACGGTTGCTGATCTTGTTCCTTCCACTTCCGCCACAGTACCTACTTCTGCTTCGGATCACAATGAACAAACGGTCAATTCTGACCTCCGCGACAGGTTCGGATTCCTATTGCCCACAGGATAGAAGCCTTAACAATGTCAAGCGTCCGACTCAGGAAGGTGATGGTGAGGATTTGCCTGTGCCTTCTTCGCCAACCTCCTCCGCATCTATTGTGTCCTCTGCTCCTCTCCATGGTACGATACTCCCCCTCCCCCTCCTCTCCCCCTCCCCCTCCCTCTCTCCCTCCCTTCCCCCTCCCCCTTCCCCCTCCCCCTTTCCTCCTTCCCCCTCCCCACTTTCCTCCTTCCCCCCTCCCTCCACCCCTGGAGTCGCTTAAAATGAATTATTAAAAAGGTTGGGATCATTGTCATTAGGGCTATAACAGAGACCTCTCCAGCTGCTCGACATGTGACAATAGGCTCTTCAGTGACAGCTTTTCGTGAGTCATTAATCTGCGAACGAATAGGATTACAAAGTTTCGCACGATTCAGATTGCGTAGTAGTATTCTAATCATAACCTGATGAGCCGTATGTACTACTTTCCTTTTTTCAGTAAGAACTAAATGTGAAGAATAAAACGAAAGAGTACATTACTGCGTATAAACATTGGTTTAAAATTCTGAGGCTAGGGAATATATACAGGGTGTTACAAAAAGGTACGGCCAAACTTTCAGGAAACATTCCTCACACACAAAGAAAGAAAATATGTTAAGTGGACATGTGTCCGGAAACGCTTACTTTCTCAGGAACGTTTCGAGATATTTACTAACGACGTTTCCGTGTTATGTGATACAAATATATTTACATATTAAATGGTAGATAGTCTGTGCGAAACCAAATTATTGTTAGATTGTCGTGCATAAATTTGAAATAATTCGCTCAATAATTTTGCAAGAATTTTGGTAATAATCTCAAATTGCGACGTGTCTTTAGAACTGCAGATAAGTGTTATAACCAGCAAAGGTAGGGTAGAATAAATGTAGTAGAGGTAGAGTAAATGGAAATCAAGGGGACGGAGAAAATTAAAAACTTACGAGAGTGGATAGGGCCAATCACCTCTGACAACAAGCCTTTGCATCACGGACCAGAAAAGTGCAAACAGCGTATCAACTAGTTGAAAGTATTCACAAGAATATATCAATATAATTTAGTGCCAAGAGAGGGCATTACTGGAATTAATACTACTGTAGATCTTATATGCCACAGGACGCCTTGTCATAAATGTAATGAACCAGATCGATATATTAGAAGTAAGAGAAAGGCAGATCTCATTAAATCCTAGGCCAAACCAAAGAAAACGGTACATCCACGAGACGATCCAACCATGAACTCTACACATATGTAGAAAGACCATAAACACCAACACGGCTCTGAGCACTATGGGACTTAACTTCTGAGGTCATCAGTCCTCTAGAACTTAGAACTACTTAAATCTAACTAACCTAAGGACATCACACACATCCATGCCCGAGGCAGGATTCGAACTTGCGACCGTAGCGAAACACCAATACGGACAGAAGTAGTAGCAATAGAATATCTCCGATTAAAAATATTATCGTCCATTAGTAGTAAAAACGGCGCTGTAATTAGACAACGGCTGTAGATAATCACAGCCTGGGCCATATTTACATGACCACATACGAGTTTTTTTGGTATCACCTACGGATGCATCGTACCTCTCTGGGACATTTAATACAGTCTAATTCTCTACGAGGCAATTACGCTAAGTGCACCGGCGGAAAACCACACACACACACACAAACACACACACACACACACACACACACACACACACACAGAGAGAGAGAGAGAGAGAGAGAGAGAGAGAATGCACTTGCCTCACGACAGGAGAGGATTTATGGTGTCGCTTAGCGGGAGAGGTTGAGCTTTCCCCGCAAGCCGCAAGGGAGGAAGAACATTCCCTGCTCCAGGGAATCGGAAAGAACAGCGGCGTGGAAAAAACCCGCGGACGCCTGTCTGCCGTTGCCGAGCAGTCGCGCCAGATGTGAAAGGTGGGCGGAGGGGAGGGGGAGGGACCGTGTCAGAGTTTGGCCCCTGAGCCCCCGGGTGACAGTTTGCATTACGCGAGCGCCCGTTTTAAAGTTTCATGAGGCAGCGCGACGTCAGCTCAGCCACTACTTCCATTTGCGCCGCACCCCCGGTGACACTCCACCCACCATTCCCGTTAACCCCCCTTCCCCGCCAACTTTCCGGTCACCTGTCTGTGCATTTAGCCGCCTTATTTCGACGGTGACGTCAGGATATCGCCACAACCGGGCCGCAGCACTCGCTCACTACCTGGCCCGCACCTCTGCACCGGGCCCGATCGATTATGGACGCGAGAGCGGCTTCCCGGTAGCTGGTGGAGAGACGCGGTCCACACTGCACGCAGCGGCAGAGGAGGGGCAGTGGGAGCACCGGACACCTGCACAGTTAAGGCACAGTAGCGACATAGGCACAGCACGCCCTTTCGTGTCCTCCACAAACCTCTCGATGACTCTAAATGTCCTTCGAAACTCACAAATGTTTTGTTGTTCAGTGAGAGGTGGATGTGGAATAGCAACAGGGAAAAGCACACGGCAAATACGTGTTCCTGGTCACGTATTCGTGAAAAGCTTTCGTTCAGACTGAGACCTCTTACAAGGGAACCTCCCTATCGCACCCCGCTCAAATGTAGTTCAAAAATGGTTCAAATGGCTCTGAGCACTATGGGACTCAACTGCTGACGTCATAAGTCCCATAGAACTTAGAACTACTTAAAACTAACTAACCTAAGGACATCATACACATCCATGCCCGAAGCAGGATTCGAACCTGCGACCGTAGCGGTCGCGCGGTTACAGACTGTAGCGCCTAGAACCGCTTGGCCACTCCGGGCGGCTCAAATTTAGTTATAAGTTGGCACAGTGGATAGGCCTTGAAAAGCCGGACACAGATCAATCGAGAAAACAGGAAGAAGGTGTGTGGAACTATGAAAAAATAAGCAAAATACACAAACTGAGTAGCCTATGCGCAAGATAGGCAACATCAAAGACAATGTGAAGTCAGGAGCCCCTTGGTCCCGTGGTTAGCGTGAGCAGCTGCGGAACGAGAGGTCCTTGGTTCAAGTCTTCCCTCGAGTGAAAGGTTACGTTCTTTATTTTCGCAAAGTTATGATCTGTCCGTTCGTTCATTGACGTCTCTGTTCACTGTGTCTGTGTTTTGCGACCGCACCGCAAAACCGTGCGATTAGTAGACGAAAGGACGTGCCTCTCCAATGGGAACCGAAATAATTTGATCGCAAGGTCATAGGTCAACCGATTCCTCCACAGGAAAACACGTCTGATATATTCTATACGACACTGGTGACGGCATGTGCGTCACATGACAGGAATGTGTTGTTGACCCACCTAACTTGTACTCTTGGCGAATGGGTAAAAAGATTCTTCTAACTTGCCCGATTTAGGTTTTCTTGTGGATGTGATAATTACTCCCAAAAAAGTGATGAAAACATAAGAGTTTGTCACATAAACTGCAACAAATGAATGCAACAGTTTCACAGTTGCACAGTTTTCCCTGTGCTCTGTCAAAACATATGTTTTTAACGTTTTCAAATATTTCCGTGTGTAGACCGTCAGATCCTGCATATGTCCAAGCAAATCTGAACATGTCCTGGAATTTTGGAGAGCGAAGTTGATTATGTCTGAGTGCCTGAACTTTGATAATTGTCTGAAAATAAAAAATAAAACTTGTCACCTGATGGAAGATTTGAACCAAGGACCTCTAGTTCCGCAGCTGCTCACGCTAACCACGGCGCTCCTGAGCTCACACTCTCCTTGATGTTGCCTATCTTGTGCATGGGCTACTCAGTTTGTAAATTTTGCTTATTTTTTTCTTAGTTCCACACAACCTCTTCCTGTTTTATCGATTGATCTATGTTCAGTTTTTCAAGGCTTATAACTACATCTGAAGGGGGTGCGATGGGGAGGTTCCCTTGTTAGGAGAGGTTCACACTGGTGGAGAAAGACAGTAATACCTTACCATAATTTCCTTTTTCCTGTACAAAATTTTGTGTGCGCTTCTGTAAAGCAACTAACACCGATATGCCAAAACATTATGGCCACTGCCCATCGCATCGTTGGATGCCGCTTGGTGGCGCAGCTGCCACGTAACGCGGTAACAAAAGTATGTAAGTAGAGCACACACCGTCAAAGAATCACCTTAGCGCATATATGGACTGGAAATGGGGAAATCCATTGAGATAAGCGACTTTGACAAAGGACAGATTATTATTACGTAGAGCTTGTGAAGGAGTACCTCGAAAACGGCGAAGCTGGTCCAGAGTCGACATGCTATGGTTGTGATCATCTACAGAAAAAGGTAGAAACACACCGACACAACCACTAGGCACTAAATGGTTGGACGTCCACGGCTCTTCACAGAAGGTAGGGTTCGGAGGCTTCTCTGCTCTGTAAGGTAGGATATACGGTTATATGTGACATCTCTGCCGAAAGAACACACTGCTGTTGCGCGTACAAGTGTTTCGGATAACAGCGTCAAAAATGTTCAAATGTGTGTGAAATCTTGTGGGACTAAACTGCTAAGGTCATCAGTCCCCAAGCTTACACACTACTTAACCTAAATTATCATAAGAACAAACACATTCACCCATGCCCGAGGGAGGACTCGAACCTCCGCCGGGACCAGCCGCACAGCCCAAACAGCGTCCATCGCACGTTGTTGAACGTGGAGCTCAGCAGCAGACCACCCCTACCGGTTCACATGTTGACCAAACGACATCGTCAGTTAAAACTGCAGTGGGCACGGAACCATTGGGGTTCGACCATCGGTCAGTGGAAACGTGTCGGCTTTTCGGGTGAATCACAGTATTGCTACACTAGTTCGTCTTCACAAACGCCGTCATAGAGGCGAACGACGATTCGAAACGCGCAGCGCGCCGCGGACGCACGCTGATCGGAGCACTATCATACTGTGAGAGGCATTCTGAAGTACTTGTGTGGGTTCTGTGGTAGTAAACGAAGACACGCCGACGGCTTCGGACCACCTGCAACCCTTCATGCTTGACGTCTTTCCCGACGGCGATGTCATCTTTCAGTCCATGTTTCGGAGCCAGAATATGCCCTCACTGATTTGAGGAGCATTATGGTGAAATCATGTTGATATTTCCGCTACCAAATTCGCCTGACGTAAATCCTGTGGGATCCATCTGGGTTGCTATAGGGCGGCATCACTGTTTAAGCAAATCAGCTCCGATTATTTACTCGTGTTACGCAACCTGTACGTAGACATCTAATTCCACATACCTCAAAAAACCTACCAAGGAACAGTCGCATCCGTGATACGCAGAATCAGTGATGTACTTCGTTCCAAAGCAGGTGGTCATAATGTTTTGGCTCATCAGAGGATAATTGACGTATCGATTGAGGATCAAAACGTCCATATGGCGATATTTATTCTATCTGCGCAAGTAAACGAGAAAGCAGGCTCCAGTTTCTTATTCGAGGGCAGCTAGCAGATGTCTCGTTGTTCGTTTTTGTCTTTTTACCATCCCCATCTTGTCATACAAACATCGTTTCCTGTAGCTCTGAATAATTTCTGATACAATGAGCTAACTTCCATTCAAATTATGTGTGAATATTATATTGTAAGGCCAATCCACATATTTATGTTAATAATCATTGTGTTTCTACTTACACTTCCAGCTTCTTTGTGGGAGAGACGCAACACTTCGACGTAGTACCGATCCGCCCTTAGCATAACTTCGTTACTAGTTTCAAATCTCCTTGTTTCTCTTATCGTACAATCTGAACCTGCAGATATTCGAGGAACAAGTCCGAGTATTTTAACTAATCACCCAGTATATAGCGGTTATCAGAACTTGATACGGAATTTGCATTTTCAGGAATTCCGTCGGTCCACATCTTTAGTTCGGCTGCTCTCAAATCCAGTGTGGGAAATTACAACATGCATTCTTTTAATGCTTCGGTATCCATGTATTGGCCGGAGGAGAAACCAAACTCATAAGACAAGAAAGAAAACGAAAGTAGCATGAGAGAGCCTTAGTTACTATAAAACTTGCAATATGTTTTAAGTTGTAAGATTTAAAAGAAATATGTCTCTCTTCCGTCAATATAGGGCGACCCAAAAGTCCGTTAACATATGAAAATTCAATACTTTAGTGACTAATGTAGGTCGAGAGGTAAAAATTAACACACACGTTTCAAGTAATAGTGAGTTTTGTTTGCAAGGAAAAAAGTGCACAGTGACCAAGAGGTAGTGCTTCATATGATACAAAGGTGGTAATTAGCCTAACAACTGACTTTAGCAAAGATGATTTTCTGCATCACAAACGCTCAACATGTCGGCAGTCATTCATGAACGATAACCGTAATGGAGGAACAATGTTGTAAACAGCATCATTCAGCGTATCAGTAGGTATGGTGAGACATTGCCGTCGGATGTTGTCTTTTAGCATCCCTAGTGACGTCGGATGATCGCGGTAGACTTAACGACTTCGGTTAACCCCACAACCAAGAATCACACTGATTGCGGGCTGCGAAACTGAGAGGGCAAGCATGGCGGTTGTGGTGGCTCAGCACGCACTGCTCACCAGACGATGTGACTAAGAGATCTTTCACACGTGCAGTCATATGCACTGGAGCGCCATCCTGAACAAAAGGCGTACTTTCCAACAGGTGCTTATCAGTTCGTCAGTGACGTATTTCTGTCCAACGCCATCTGTTTACAGGGTTTTGGAATTGGTTTTCGGTTTCAATAAAACGCCAGGTCGTTTTGGGTATCTGTGAGACCTTTTACCTGTCTACCTACATTATTCCGTAAATTTTCAAATATTATCGGACTTTTGGGTCACCCTGTATGCTCATATATATGGCTAATCTAGAACCAAATACGAGCTGCAGGTTGCCTGTCTTATGGGTTCGAGGGGCAACAAAAATTTTATTTTCGAAATTTGGCGTAATTATTGACCAAATTTAAAAACTTAAAATGCTATCATAATCTACCCTTTAAGAGGTATAAGCCGATACTAAAACTTTGAAAAAATGGATAGTATTGTTGCTAGAACCTATACGTTTCTCTTGATACGGGATGCAAATACCCGGACTCCATTCGTCCGCTATTTGAGAGTGAGAGCACTAGAGACTTCCAGAAAACACGTAATAGGAGACCTTCTAGAAACATTCTCTCGCTGACACCTGCCACAAAATAAAAAAGTAAAACTATTTGTTCCTTATTACATTTTCGTTCTTCGTGCAGACAAATTATAGCATCTAGTGTGTCGTTTCAATTTACATTTTCTTTACTATTATGTGTATTCGCAATATAGTTTGCAGAAAGTATCCACACATACCACTGAACGGACCCTCATAATCACATCATAATACGACACGCCGTTCAGGAGACATGTCAGGAACATTGAGACGCGTGAAACACTATCTCCTGCTCAAAATTGAGCGTAAATTACACAGACGATATTCATGCAGTAGTTCATAATGAGGGCATTTAACGACATCCAAAAAACTTGAAGTATAATTTCAGAATATTCCTAAGAACTTTCTCAAATAGGCGCTTAAAATCAAATATTTAAGACAATAACTCATTTTTAATCATACATTTTACGTTGTCTTATGCAAGCGGCTTCGTTTCTTGAAGGACGCGGAAGTTTACTGGTTTATTACAATTCTGTGAAACGAATTCCGTATGTAAGTAAGAGAACTCGAACAAACCATAAACATCCTATATATCTGATCGCGAATCTGGTGCAAATGGTTAAAAATGCGTATCACTAAAATAAGATTCCGAATTTAATGTCGTAGACGGAGACTGGCTATTCACATACGCATTGTGGCATTTTCTGCGTCTCGTAGCGGAGTGATGATGCTGATGACTGTTATGGTATTATCGATCCAAATGACCAGAAACACTGGTCTTTACTGATACCTGGGAGGCTTCTGTAGTTAGTAGAAAGATACACGCTCCTGTAAAATTTATGTTAAGCATCGTTCACTCGTTTCACTGCATTCGGACGTTAAGTGGTTCGTTTTTATGTATCCACCTCTCTGCATCTCTTTACGCAGTATAATAATATTTAAATAAATAACACAGTTTCGAAGATAGTACCGTGTGTCTCTTCTCTCCAGCAGCTCAGCACAGACTGAGTCTTTTTCTTGACAATTCACAAGTGGGAGAGGAGGGAGAGTGTTGTTGGGGAGAGAGGAAAGAGAGAAAGAGGCGAAGAGGGAGGGTTGTGACGTCAACAATGCGATGTTCTCACATCTATTCCCCAGGAAGGGGAGGTGGGGGTGGGGGGTGGGGACCATCCAAGGAGAGCCGTCATCTTGAATAAATTAAAACTGTCCCAGCTCTCTTTATCCCCTTGCTGTCGGTGTCCGCCAATAAAAATAGGGGTCCACAAATAAAAGATCTCCATAAAATCTACGAATCAGTACGTCTTATAATTACTCTATCAGTCCGCTGAGTGCTCAGAGTTCGTGAATTCTGTGAGACTTAGCTTGAAAACTGGACGGAACACACGTTTCAACCTCTCTGGAAATTAATGTCCGCTAGTGAAGATACAAGACGTATCAGAGGCTCGGTCGGTGGCTCAGTTTGTGGATAAGCTCCGAAACAGTAGCGATATGATAACGGACGGAACGAAACTAGGCTATTATATCGACATTAAAGACACTATAAAGGAACGGTACAAATAAACATCCACGTACTGCCAAAGAGTCATGTTTGTAGACTTTGATCCAAAAAAATACAAAGAACAAATACTTATACTCCCACAATTGCCATGCTGACGTGTGGATGTGATGCAGTTACTTAAAAATTTAGTTTTTCTGCGTTTTTTAGACGTAACAGTCTAAAATATTGCACATCTTCACATTAATAATATTTATTTCCGAGTGAACATTACACATTGCATCGTGAATAGCAGGTACAAAATATGTAGACAAACAGGACTCGTAAAAAAGTGGTAAAATATGCATTAAAAGATAAATTTAAAATTAAAAAGTGAATACAAATATCACTAACACAGGTTACAGTGTTTCATCCTATCCGGTGCTGCAGTTGTAGAGTAGTGGATTTTTTGCAGCAACTCTTCAAATTCAGTATTTGGGCATTCGAAGGCTATGCGGAAGATTGTTTGTTCTTTGGCTTCACGCTTTCCACATGAAAGATTTTCGGCCATTCCCCACTGCGGCAGCCACTTGCTGCATATTCTCAATCCGGTCCGGATTTTGTTGAGATTGCATTACGCCCCCATGACGTGGTCGAAACCGGCGACTTTTACTGTCAGGTTTTTTGTGATGTTCCTAATTTTTTGTCTCGATTGTGATCACCTATGCTTGTCTGTGGTAAAGTCCCAAATTTGTCGCTTGGGGATTTCTACATTTCAGCCTTAATTACATTCTTCATTGGTTAGCAAGTTGGAGACAATCGGCTTGAGAGATTTTAGAGCAGCCAGACGTGTTGTCTGAGACATTTGTATGTTGATCACTACGGGTATCCACTGAATGGGAGTTGTTTTTAAATAAAAAAGTGGTTACGTGCTAGACTACAGGTCCAGACCTTAGCTGCACCGCCTTCAGGGGGTCCTGAAGGCGGCGCCGATTCACTTCGCCGTGTTCAGGAGTATGTAGCATACAAGAGGCAGCAACACAGCGACTGTGTAGGCTGAAACGCATTCTCATTTAATACAATGGAGATTAGTTAACCTAAAGCAAATAATAACTAGAGCTCTTTACAGCCGAATTATACTTTTAATCTCACAGCCGATTGACTTAAAAAATAGTGTCATTCGTAACGTTTGAATAACCTACGAGATCTTTGGAAAATTGAAAATTCGTGATAAGTTATTATGGGATCATACTGCTGAGGTCATCGGTCCTTAGGCTTACACACTACTTAATCTAACTTTAACTTACGATAAGGACACACCAGTGCCCGAGAGAGGAGTCGAACCTCCGACGGGGGGAGCCGCGTGAACTGTGACAAGGCGACTCATTTCTTATTTGAAGGTCATCTTTTTCTAGAGATTTACATGCATTTCAGTTTCCATATTTTAAAAGTTAAGCACTCCTCAAGTGGAAAGTCACATTTTTTGAACCAGTACAGGCAGCCAGCACAGTAGTGAGTGACTATGTTGCGACAGATCACCCGCAGCACTGTGATTTTGGTTTTGATATCACCGTTGCAAGACAATGGATGTCTTCTCTATGAACAATTTTATGACTACCATATGTTTCCGCACTTCGATCGCCAACACTTCCGTCAGACGCCACGTGGGTAAACAGTGCCAGTTCTGCGAAGCCGACTGAAACCGGCTGAATACACAGGGTTGGCAGTCGTCCTTACCCGGTAGCTTGGGTGAGGATATTCGCAATCGATTACCTTCAGTAGTCGAGCAGCTGAGTAGACACGATCGAGTCTCGGTTGCCAATCAAAATGCGAACAAATACAGCTCGACGTAGCATACAGCGAACTGTTGACAATCTTATTCTTACTATGTGTCAACCTCCTACAACGATCCTAGCAGCGAAAGACTGTTTTTAGGTGATGAAAACTCATATTATTCGAAGCAGGCCCGTTTTAAATTAATACACTCAGTCCAACGCATTTCTGCTTCGAAAAAGATTTTGTACATCCTTCTAGCTAATGATGTCATAAAAAGCTGCAAGCTAGGACGGCGATAGCTACATACAGCGAAAGCTGAAGAAAGAAAGGGAAAAATGGACTCTGAGTATTAGCACGCAGAAAACTGAATGTTTAGTAGTAGGAAACAGAAATATAGACATTCTAGACCGCTCATTTTACTATCTCTGGTAGTAGAAAAATTTTCTAACCACCCACCTATTCGACGGTAATGGTGATTTACAAAATGGGGAGGTATCTTTACTGTATGAAATTAATAAAGTAGAGTTACAGTAAGTTAAACTTTATAATAATTATTTACCACTTACTTTGTCAAAAAGCAACATACCCCGA